>NC_137853.1:19942361-22742361 GCF_948465745.1 Chenopodium album
TTGACTTTCATTTGACTCAATTAGCTTTGTTGAATGCATTTGACTTTCATTTGATTCAAAATGATTTGTTTGTATGTGTTTGACTTTCATTTGACTCAATTAGCTTTGTTGAATGTGTTTGACTTTCATTTGACTCAATTAGCATTGTGGAATGCAATTGACTTTCATTTGATTCAAAAAGCTTTGTTTGAAAGTGTTTGATTTTCATTTGATTCAATTAGCTTTGTCAAATGCATTTGACTTTCATTTGATTCAAAAAGCTTTGTTTAAATGTGTTTGACTTTCATTTGACTCAATTAGCTTTGTTGAATGCGTTTGACTTTCATTTGACCCTATTAGCATTGTGGAATGCAATTGAGTTTCATTTGATTCAAAAAGCTTTGTTTGAATGTATTTGACTTTCATTTGATTCTCAAAGCTTTGTTGAAAGTGGTTGACTTTCATTTGACTCAATTAGCTTTGTTGAATGAATTTGACTTTCATTTTATTAAAAAAGCTTTGTTTGAATGTGTTTGACTTTCATTTGTCTCAATTAGCTTTGTTGAATGTGTTTGACTTTCATTTGACTCAATTAGCTTTGTTGAATGTGTTTGACTTTCATTTGACCCAATTAGCATTGTGAAATGCAATTGACTTTCATTTTATTCAAAAAGCTTTGTTTGAATGTATTTGACTTTCATTTGATTCTAAAAGCTTTGTTGAAAGTGTTTGACTTTCATTTGACTCAATTAGCTTTGTTGAATGCATTTGACTTTCATTTGATCCAAAAAGCTTTGTTTAAATGTGTTTGACTTTCATTTGACTCAATTAGCTTTGTTGAATGTGTTTGACTTTCATTTGATTAAAAAAGCTTTGTTTGAATGAATTTGACTTTCATTTGATTCTAAAAGCTTTGTTGAAAGTGTTTGACTTTTATTTGACTCAATTAGCTTAGTTGAAAGTGGTTGATTTTCATTTGACTCAATTAGCTTTGTTAAATGCATTTGACTTTCATTTGATTAAAAAAGCTTTGTTTGAATGTGTTTCACTTTCATTTGTCTCAATTAGCTTTGTTGAATGTGTTTGAATTTCATTTGACTCAATTAACATTGTGGAATACAATTGACATTCATTTGATTCAAAAAGCTTTGTTTTAAAGTGTTTGACTGTCATTTGATTCAATTAGCTTTATTAAATGCATTTGACTTTCATTTGATTCAAAAAGCATTGTTTAAATGTGTTTGACTTTCATTTGACTCAATTAGCTTTGTTGAATGTGTTTGACTTTCAATTAACTCAATTCGCACTATAGAATGCAATTGACTTTCATTTGATTCAAAAAGCTTTGTTTGAAAGTGTTTGACTTTCATTTGATTCAATTAGCTTTATTAAATGCATTTGACTTTCATTTGATTCAAAAAGCTTTGTTTAAATGTGTTTGACTTTCATTTGATTCTCAAAGCTTTGTTGAAAGTGGTTGACTTTCATTTGACTCAATTATCTTTGTTGAATGCGTTTGAATTTCATTGTGATTAAAAAAGCTTTGTTTGAATGTGTTTGACTTTCATTTGTCTCAATTAGATTTATTGAATGTGTTTGACTTTCATTTGACTCAATTAGCACTGTAGAATGCAATTGACTTTCATTTGATTCAAAAAGCTTTGTTTGAAAGTGTTTGACCTTCATTTGATTCAATTAGCTTTATTAAATGCATTTGACTTTCATGTGATTCAAAAAGCTTTGTTTGAATGTATTTGACTTTCATTTGATTTTAAAAGCTTTGTTGAAAGTGTTTAACTTTCATTATACTCAATTGGCTTTGTTGAATGCATTTGGCTTTCATTTGATTCCAAAAGCTTTCTTTGAATGCGTTTGACTTTCACTTTACTCAATTAGCTTTGTTGAATGTGTTTGACTTACATTTGACTCAATTAGCTTTGTGGAATGCAATTGACTTTCATTTGATTCAAAAAGCTTTGTTTGAATGTATTTGACTTTTATTTGATTCTAAAAGCTTTGATGAAAGTGTTTGACTTTCATTTGACTCAGTTAGCTTTGTTGAATGTGTTTGACTTTCATTTGATTTGAAAAGCTTTGTTGAAAGTGTTCAACTTTCATTATACTCAATTAGCTTTGTTGAATGCAATTGACTTTCATTTGATTAAAAAAACTGTGTTTGACTTTCATTTGTATCAATTAATTTTGTTGAAAGTGTTTGACTTTCATTTGACTCAATTAGCTTTGTTGAATGCATTTGACTTTCATTTGATTCAAAATGATTTGTTTGTATGTGTTTGACTTTCATTTGACTCAATTAGCTTTGTTGAATGTGTTTGACTTTCATTTGACTCAATTAGCATTGTGGAATGCAATTGACTTTCATTTGATTCAAAAAGCTTTGTTTGAAAGTGTTTGATTTTCATTTGATTCAATTAGCTTTGTCAAATGCATTTGACTTTCATTTGATTCAAAAAGCTTTGTTTAAATGTGTTTGACTTTCATTTGACTCAATTAGCTTTGTTGAATGCGTTTGACTTTCATTTGACCCTATTAGCATTGTGGAATGCAATTGAGTTTCATTTGATTCAAAAAGCTTTGTTTGAATGTATTTGACTTTCATTTGATTCTCAAAGCTTTGTTGAAAGTGGTTGACTTTCATTTGACTCAATTAGCTTTGTTGAATGAATTTGACTTTCATTTTATTAAAAAAGCTTTGTTTGAATGTGTTTGACTTTCATTTGTCTCAATTAGCTTTGTTGAATGTGTTTGACTTTCATTTGACTCAATTAGCTTTGTTGAATGTGTTTGACTTTCATTTGACCCAATTAGCATTGTGAAATGCAATTGACTTTCATTTTATTCAAAAAGCTTTGTTTGACTGTATTTGACTTTCATTTGATTCTAAAAGCTTTGTTGAAAGTGTTTGACTTTCATTTGACTCAATTAGCTTTGTTGAATGCATTTGACTTTCATTTGATCCAAAAAGCTTTGTTTAAATGTGTTTGACTTTCATTTGACTCAATTAGCTTTGTTGAATGTGTTTGACTTTCATTTGATTAAAAAAGCTTTGTTTGAATGAATTTGACTTTCATTTGATTCTAAAAGCTTTGTTGAAAGTGTTTGACTTTTATTTGACTCAATTAGCTTAGTTGAAAGTGGTTGATTTTCATTTGACTCAATTAGCTTTGTTAAATGCATTTGACTTTCATTTGATTAAAAAAGCTTTGTTTGAATGTGTTTCACTTTCATTTGTCTCAATTAGCTTTGTTGAATGTGTTTGAATTTCATTTGACTCAATTAACATTGTGGAATACAATTGAGATTCATTTGATTCAAAAAGCTTTGTTTTAAAGTGTTTGACTGTCATTTGATTCAATTAGCTTTATTAAATGCATTTGACTTTCATTTGATTCAAAAAGCATTGTTTAAATGTGTTTGACTTTCATTTGACTCAATTAGCTTTGTTGAATGTGTTTGACTTTCAATTAACTCAATTCGCACTATAGAATGCAATTGACTTTCATTTGATTCAAAAAGCTTTGTTTGAAAGTGTTTGACTTTCATTTGATTCAATTAGCTTTATTAAATGCATTTGACTTTCATTTGATTCAAAAAGCTTTGTTTAAATGTGTTTGACTTTCATTTGATTCTCAAAGCTTTGTTGAAAGTGGTTGACTTTCATTTGACTCAATTATCTTTGTTGAATGCGTTTGAATTTCATTGTGATTAAAAAAGCTTTGTTTGAATGTGTTTGACTTTCATTTGTCTCAATTAGATTTATTGAATGTGTTTGACTTTCATTTGACTCAATTAGCACTGTAGAATGCAATTGACTTTCATTTGATTCAAAAAGCTTTGTTTAAATGTGTTTGACTTTCATTTGACTCAATTAGCTTTGTTGAATGTGTTTGACTTTCATTTGACTGTCAATTAGCATTGAGGAATGCAATTGACTTTCATTTGATTCAAAAAGATTTGTTTCATTGTATTTGACTTTCATTTGATTCTCAAAGCTTTGTTGAAAGTGTTAGATTTTCATTTGACTCAATTAGCTTTGTTGAATGCATTTGACTTTCATTTGATTAAAAAAGCTTTGTTTGAATGTGTTTGACTTTCATTTGAGTCTATTAGCTTTATAGAATGTGTTTGACTTCCATTTAACTCAATTACCATTGTGGAATACAATTGACTTTCATTTGATTCAAAAATCTTTGTTTGAATGTATTTGACTTTCATTTGATTCTAAAAGCTTTGTTGAATGTGTTTGACTTTCATTTGACTCAACTAGCATTGTGGAATGCAATTGACTTGCATTTGATTTAAAAAACTTTGTTTGAATGTATTTGACTTTCATTTGATTCTAAAAGCTTTGTTGAAAGTCTTTGACTTTCATTTGATTTTAAATGCTTGGATAAATGCATTTGACTTTCATTTGATTAAAAAAGCATTGTTTGAATGTGTTTAACTTTTATTTGACTCAATTAGCTTTGTTGAATGTGTTAGACTTTCATTGGATTCAAAAAGCTTTGTTTGACTGTATTTGACTTTCATTTTATTCTAAAAGTTTTGTTGAAAGTGTTATACTTTCATTTGACTCAATTAGCTTTGTTGAATGCATTTGACTTTCACTTGATTGAAAAAGCTTTGTTTGAATGTGCTTGAATTTCATTTGACTCAATTTGCTTTGTTGAATATGTTTGACATTCATTTGACTTAATTAGTATTGTGGAATGCAATTGACTTTCATTTGATTCAAAAAGCTTTGTTTAAAAGTGTTTGACTTTAATTTGATTCAATTGACTTTGTTAAATGCATTTGACTTTCATTTGATTCAAAAAGCTTTGTTTAAATGTGTTTGACTTTCATTTTACTCAATTAGCTTTGTTTGAATGTGTTTGACTTTCATTTGACTCAATTAGCTATTTTGAATGTGTTTGACTTTCGTTTGATTCAATAAGCTTTGTTAAATGCATTAAACTTTCATTTGATTCAAAAAGCCTTGTTTGAATGTTTTTTACTTTCATTTGATTCTAAAATCTTTGTTGAAAGTGTTAAACTTTCATTTGACTCAATTAGCTTTGTTGAATGTGTTTGACTTTCATTTGATTCAAAAAGCTTTGTTTGAATGTATTTGACTTTCATTTGATTCAAAAAGCTTTGTGGAAAATCTTTGACTTTCATTTGATTCAATTAGCTTTGTTAAATGCATTTGACTTTCATTTGATTCAAAAAGCTTTGTTTAAATGTGTTTGACTTTCATTTGACTCAATTAGCTTTGTTGAATGTGTTTGACTTTCATTTGACTCAATTAGCATTGTGGAATGCAATTGACTTTTATTTGATTAAAAAAAGCTTTGTTTGAAAGTGTTTGACCTACATTTGATTCAATTAGCTTTGTTAAATGCATTTGACTTTCATTTGATTCAAAAAGCTTTGATTAAATGTGTTTGATTTTCATTTGACTCAATTAGCTTTGTTTGAATGTGTTTGACTTTCATTTGACTCAATTAGCTTTGTTGAATGTGTTTGACTTTCTTTTGATTCAATTAGCTTTGTTAAATGCATTTGACTTTCATTTGATTCAAAAAGCTTTGTTTAAATGTGTTTGACTTTAATTTGACTCAATTAGCTTTGTTGAATGTGTTTCACTTTGATTTGACCCATTTAGCATTGTGGAATGCAATTGACTTTTATTTGATTCAAAAAGCTTTGTTTGAATGTATTTGACTTTCATTTTATTTTAAAAGCTTTGTTTGAATATATTTGACTTTCATTTGATTCTCAAAGCTTTGTTGAAAGTGATTGACTTTTATTTGACTCAATTAGCTTTGTTGAATGGATTTGACTTTCATTTGAATAAAAATGCTTTGTTTGAATGTCTTTGACTTTCATTTGACTCAATTAGCTTTGTTGAATGTGTTTGACTTTCATTTGACTCAATTAGCATTGTGGAATGCAATTGACTTTCCTTTGATTCAAAAAGCTTTGTTTGAATGTATTTGACTTTCATTTGATTTTAAAAGCTTTGTTGAAAGTGTTTAACTTTCATTATACTCAATTGGCTTTGTTGAATGCATTTGGCTTTCATTTGATTCCAAAAGCTTTCTTTGAATGCGTTTGACTTTCACTTTACTCAATTAGCTTTGTTGAATGTGTTTGACTTACATTTGACTCAATTAGCTTTGTGGAATGCAATTGACTTTCATTTGATTAAAAAAGCTTTGTTTGAATGTATTTGACTTTTATTTGATTCTAAAAGCTTTGATGAAAGTGTTTGACTTTCATTTGACTCAGTTAGCTTTGTTGAATGTGTTTGACTTTCATTTGATTTGAAAAGCTTTGTTGAAAGTGTTCAACTTTCATTATACTCAATTAGCTTTGTTGAATGCAATTGACTTTCATTTGATTAAAAAAACTGTGTTTGACTTTCATTTGTATCAATTAATTTTGTTGAAAGTGTTTGACTTTCATTTGACTCAATTAGCTTTGTTGAATGCATTTGACTTTCATTTGATTCAAAATGCTTTGTTTGTATGTGTTTGACTTTCATTTGACTCAATTAGCTTTGTTGAATGTGTTTGACTTTCATTTGACTCAATTAGCATTGTGGAATGCAATTGACTTTCATTTGATTCAAAAAGCTTTGTTTGAAAGTGTTTGATTTTCATTTGATTCAATTAGCTTTGTCAAATGCATTTGACTTTCATTTGATTCAAAAAGCTTTGTTTAAATGTGTTTGACTTTCATTTGACTCAATTAGCTTTGTTGAATGCGTTTGACTTTCATTTGACCCTATTAGCATTGTGGAATGCAATTGAGTTTCATTTGATTCAAAAAGCTTTGTTTGAATGTATTTGACTTTCATTTGATTCTCAAAGCTTTGTTGAAAGTGGTTGACTTTCATTTGACTCAATTAGCTTTGTTGAATGAATTTGACTTTCATTTTATTAAAAAAGCTTTGTTTGAATGTGTTTGACTTTCATTTGTCTCAATTAGCTTTGTTGAATGTGTTTGACTTTCATTTGACTCAATTAGCTTTGTTGAATGTGTTTGACTTTCATTTGACCCAATTAGCATTGTGAAATGCAATTGACTTTCATTTTATTCAAAAAGCTTTGTTTGACTGTATTTGACTTTCATTTGATTCTAAAAGCTTTGTTGAAAGTGTTTGACTTTCATTTGACTCAATTAGCTTTGTTGAATGCATTTGACTTTCATTTGATCCAAAAAGCTTTGTTTAAATGTGTTTGACTTTCATTTGACTCAATTAGCTTTGTTGAATGTGTTTGACTTTCATTTGATTAAAAAAGCTTTGTTTGAATGAATTTGACTTTCATTTGATTCTAAAAGCTTTGTTGAAAGTGTTTGACTTTTATTTGACTCAATTAGCTTAGTTGAAAGTGGTTGATTTTCATTTGACTCAATTAGCTTTGTTAAATGCATTTGACTTTCATTTGATTAAAAAAGCTTTGTTTGAATGTGTTTCACTTTCATTTGTCTCAATTAGCTTTGTTGAATGTGTTTGAATTTCATTTGACTCAATTAACATTGTGGAATACAATTGAGATTCATTTGATTCAAAAAGCTTTGTTTTAAAGTGTTTGACTGTCATTTGATTCAATTAGCTTTATTAAATGCATTTGACTTTCATTTGATTCAAAAAGCATTGTTTAAATGTGTTTGACTTTCATTTGACTCAATTAGCTTTGTTGAATGTGTTTGACTTTCAATTAACTCAATTCGCACTATAGAATGCAATTGACTTTCATTTGATTCAAAAAGCTTTGTTTGAAAGTGTTTGACTTTCATTTGATTCAATTAGCTTTATTAAATGCATTTGACTTTCATTTGATTCAAAAAGCTTTGTTTAAATGTGTTTGACTTTCATTTGATTCTCAAAGCTTTGTTGAAAGTGGTTGACTTTCATTTGACTCAATTATCTTTGTTGAATGCGTTTGAATTTCATTGTGATTAAAAAAGCTTTGTTTGAATGTGTTTGACTTTCATTTGTCTCAATTAGATTTATTGAATGTGTTTGACTTTCATTTGACTCAATTAGCACTGTAGAATGCAATTGACTTTCATTTGATTCAAAAAGCTTTGTTTAAATGTGTTTGACTTTCATTTGACTCAATTAGCTTTGTTGAATGTGTTTGACTTTCATTTGACTGTCAATTAGCATTGAGGAATGCAATTGACTTTCATTTGATTCAAAAAGATTTGTTTCATTGTATTTGACTTTCATTTGATTCTCAAAGCTTTGTTGAAAGTGTTAGATTTTCATTTGACTCAATTAGCTTTGTTGAATGCATTTGACTTTCATTTGATTAAAAAAGCTTTGTTTGAATGTGTTTGACTTTCATTTGAGTCTATTAGCTTTATAGAATGTGTTTGACTTCCATTTAACTCAATTACCATTGTGGAATACAATTGACTTTCATTTGATTCAAAAATCTTTGTTTGAATGTATTTGACTTTCATTTGATTCTAAAAGCTTTGTTGAATGTGTTTGACTTTCATTTGACTCAACTAGCATTGTGGAATGCAATTGACTTGCATTTGATTTAAAAAACTTTGTTTGAATGTATTTGACTTTCATTTGATTCTAAAAGCTTTGTTGAAAGTCTTTGACTTTCATTTGATTTTAAATGCTTGGATAAATGCATTTGACTTTCATTTGATTAAAAAAGCATTGTTTGAATGTGTTTAACTTTTATTTGACTCAATTAGCTTTGTTGAATGTGTTAGACTTTCATTGGATTCAAAAAGCTTTGTTTGACTGTATTTGACTTTCATTTTATTCTAAAAGTTTTGTTGAAAGTGTTATACTTTCATTTGACTCAATTAGCTTTGTTGAATGCATTTGACTTTCACTTGATTGAAAAAGCTTTGTTTGAATGTGCTTGAATTTCATTTGACTCAATTTGCTTTGTTGAATATGTTTGACATTCATTTGACTTAATTAGTATTGTGGAATGCAATTGACTTTCATTTGATTCAAAAAGCTTTGTTTAAAAGTGTTTGACTTTAATTTGATTCAATTGACTTTGTTAAATGCATTTGACTTTCATTTGATTCAAAAAGCTTTGTTTAAATGTGTTTGACTTTCATTTTACTCAATTAGCTTTGTTTGAATGTGTTTGACTTTCATTTGACTCAATTAGCTATTTTGAATGTGTTTGACTTTCGTTTGATTCAATAAGCTTTGTTAAATGCATTAAACTTTCATTTGATTCAAAAAGCCTTGTTTGAATGTTTTTTACTTTCATTTGATTCTAAAATCTTTGTTGAAAGTGTTAAACTTTCATTTGACTCAATTAGCTTTGTTGAATGTGTTTGACTTTCATTTGATTCAAAAAGCTTTGTTTGAATGTATTTGACTTTCATTTGATTCAAAAAGCTTTGTGGAAAATCTTTGACTTTCATTTGATTCAATTAGCTTTGTTAAATGCATTTGACTTTCATTTGATTCAAAAAGCTTTGTTTAAATGTGTTTGACTTTCATTTGACTCAATTAGCTTTGTTGAATGTGTTTGACTTTCATTTGACTCAATTAGCATTGTGGAATGCAATTGACTTTTATTTGATTAAAAAAAGCTTTGTTTGAAAGTGTTTGACCTACATTTGATTCAATTAGCTTTGTTAAATGCATTTGACTTTCATTTGATTCAAAAAGCTTTGATTAAATGTGTTTGATTTTCATTTGACTCAATTAGCTTTGTTTGAATGTGTTTGACTTTCATTTGACTCAATTAGCTTTGTTGAATGTGTTTGACTTTCTTTTGATTCAATTAGCTTTGTTAAATGCATTTGACTTTCATTTGATTCAAAAAGCTTTGTTTAAATGTGTTTGACTTTAATTTGACTCAATTAGCTTTGTTGAATGTGTTTCACTTTGATTTGACCCATTTAGCATTGTGGAATGCAATTGACTTTTATTTGATTCAAAAAGCTTTGTTTGAATGTATTTGACTTTCATTTTATTTTAAAAGCTTTGTTTGAATATATTTGACTTTCATTTGATTCTCAAAGCTTTGTTGAAAGTGATTGACTTTTATTTGACTCAATTAGCTTTGTTGAATGGATTTGACTTTCATTTGAATAAAAATGCTTTGTTTGAATGTCTTTGACTTTCATTTGACTCAATTAGCTTTGTTGAATGTGTTTGACTTTCATTTGACTCAATTAGCATTGTGGAATGCAATTGACTTTCCTTTGATTCAAAAAGCTTTGTTTGAATGTATTTGACTTTCATTTGATTTTAAAAGCTTTGTTGAAAGTGTTTAACTTTCATTATACTCAATTGGCTTTGTTGAATGCATTTGGCTTTCATTTGATTCCAAAAGCTTTCTTTGAATGCGTTTGACTTTCACTTTACTCAATTAGCTTTGTTGAATGTGTTTGACTTACATTTGACTCAATTAGCTTTGTGGAATGCAATTGACTTTCATTTGATTAAAAAAGCTTTGTTTGAATGTATTTGACTTTTATTTGATTCTAAAAGCTTTGATGAAAGTGTTTGACTTTCATTTGACTCAGTTAGCTTTGTTGAATGTGTTTGACTTTCATTTGATTTGAAAAGCTTTGTTGAAAGTGTTCAACTTTCATTATACTCAATTAGCTTTGTTGAATGCAATTGACTTTCATTTGATTAAAAAAACTGTGTTTGACTTTCATTTGTATCAATTAATTTTGTTGAAAGTGTTTGACTTTCATTTGACTCAATTAGCTTTGTTGAATGCATTTGACTTTCATTTGATTCAAAATGCTTTGTTTGTATGTGTTTGACTTTCATTTGACTCAATTAGCTTTGTTGAATGTGTTTGACTTTCATTTGACTCAATTAGCATTGTGGAATGCAATTGACTTTCATTTGATTCAAAAAGCTTTGTTTGAAAGTGTTTGATTTTCATTTGATTCAATTAGCTTTGTCAAATGCATTTGACTTTCATTTGATTCAAAAAGCTTTGTTTAAATGTGTTTGACTTTCATTTGACTCAATTAGCTTTGTTGAATGCGTTTGACTTTCATTTGACCCTATTAGCATTGTGGAATGCAATTGAGTTTCATTTGATTCAAAAAGCTTTGTTTGAATGTATTTGACTTTCATTTGATTCTCAAAGCTTTGTTGAAAGTGGTTGACTTTCATTTGACTCAATTAGCTTTGTTGAATGAATTTGACTTTCATTTTATTAAAAAAGCTTTGTTTGAATGTGTTTGACTTTCATTGGTCTCAATTAGCTTTGTTGAATGTGTTTGACTTTCATTTGACTCAATTAGCACTGTAGAATGCAATTGACTTTCATTTGATTCAAAAAGCTTTGTTTGAAAGTGTTTGACTTTCATTTTATTCAATTAGCTTTATTAAATGCATTTGATTTTCATTTGATTCAAAAAGCTTTGTTTAAATGTGTTTGACTTTCATTTGACTCAATTAGCTTTGTTGAATGTGTTTGACTTTCATTTGACTGTCAATTAGCATTGAGGAATGCAATTGACTTTCATTTGATTCAAAAAGATTTGTTTCATTGTATTTGACTTTCATTTGATTCTCAAAGCTTTGTTGAAAGTGTTAGATTTTCATTTGACTCAATTAGCTTTGTTGAATGCATTTGACTTTCATTTGATTAAAAAAGCTTTGTTTGAATGTGTTTGACTTTCATTTGAGTCTATTAGCTTTATAGAATGTGTTTGACTTCCATTTAACTCAATTACCATTGTGGAATACAATTGACTTTCATTTGATTCAAAAATCTTTGTTTGAATGTATTTGACTTTCATTTGATTCTAAAAGCTTTGTTGAATGTGTTTGACTTTCATTTGACTCAACTAGCATTGTGGAATGCAATTGACTTGCATTTGATTTAAAAAACTTTGTTTGAATGTATTTGACTTTCATTTGATTCTAAAAGCTTTGTTGAAAGTCTTTGACTTTCATTTGATTTTAAATGCTTGGATAAATGCATTTGACTTTCATTTGATTAAAAAAGCATTGTTTGAATGTGTTTAACTTTTATTTGACTCAATTAGCTTTGTTGAATGTGTTAGACTTTCATTGGATTCAAAAAGCTTTGTTTGACTGTATTTGACTTTCATTTTATTCTAAAAGTTTTGTTGAAAGTGTTATACTTTCATTTGACTCAATTAGCTTTGTTGAATGCATTTGACTTTCACTTGATTGAAAAAGCTTTGTTTGAATGTGCTTGAATTTCATTTGACTCAATTTGCTTTGTTGAATATGTTTGACATTCATTTGACTTAATTAGTATTGTGGAATGCAATTGACTTTCATTTGATTCAAAAAGCTTTGTTTAAAAGTGTTTGACTTTAATTTGATTCAATTGACTTTGTTAAATGCATTTGACTTTCATTTGATTCAAAAAGCTTTGTTTAAATGTGTTTGACTTTCATTTTACTCAATTAGCTTTGTTTGAATGTGTTTGACTTTCATTTGACTCAATTAGCTATTTTGAATGTGTTTGACTTTCGTTTGATTCAATAAGCTTTGTTAAATGCATTAAACTTTCATTTGATTCAAAAAGCCTTGTTTGAATGTTTTTTACTTTCATTTGATTCTAAAATCTTTGTTGAAAGTGTTAAACTTTCATTTGACTCAATTAGCTTTGTTGAATGTGTTTGACTTTCATTTGATTCAAAAAGCTTTGTTTGAATGTATTTGACTTTCATTTGATTCAAAAAGCTTTGTGGAAAATCTTTGACTTTCATTTGATTCAATTAGCTTTGTTAAATGCATTTGACTTTCATTTGATTCAAAAAGCTTTGTTTAAATGTGTTTGACTTTCATTTGACTCAATTAGCTTTGTTGAATGTGTTTGACATTCATTTGACTCAATTAGCATTGTGGAATGCAATTGACTTTTATTTGATTAAAAAAAGCTTTGTTTGAAAGTGTTTGACCTACATTTGATTCAATTAGCTTTGTTAAATGCATTTGACTTTCATTTGATTCAAAAAGCTTTGATTAAATGTGTTTGATTTTCATTTGACTCAATTAGCTTTGTTTGAATGTGTTTGACTTTCATTTGACTCAATTAGCTTTGTTGAATGTGTTTGACTTTCTTTTGATTCAATTAGCTTTGTTAAATGCATTTGACTTTCATTTGATTCAAAAAGCTTTGTATAAATGTGTTTGACTTTAATTTGACTCAATTAGCTTTGTTGAATGTGTTTCACTTTGATTTGACCCATTTAGCATTGTGGAATGCAATTGACTTTTATTTGATTCAAAAAGCTTTGTTTGAATGTATTTGACTTTCATTTTATTTTAAAAGCTTTGTTTGAATATATTTGACTTTCATTTGATTCTCAAAGCTTTGTTGAAAGTGATTGACTTTTATTTGACTCAATTAGCTTTGTTGAATGGATTTGACTTTCATTTGAATAAAAATGCTTTGTTTGAATGTCTTTGACTTTCATTTGACTCAATTAGCTTTGTTGAATGTGTTTGACTTTCATTTGACTCAATTAGCATTGTGGAATGCAATTGACTTTCCTTTGATTCAAAAAGCTTTGTTTGAATATATTTGACTTTCATTTGATTCTAAAAGCTTTGTTGAAAGTTTTTAACTTTCATTTTACTCAATTAGCTTTGTTGAATCCATTTAACTTTCATTTGATTCAAAAAGCTTTGTTTGAATGTGTTTAACTTTCATTTGACTCAATTAGCTTTGTTGAATGTGTTTGACTTTCATTTGACTAAATTAGCATTGTGGAATGCAACTGACTTTCATTTAATTCAAATAGCTTTGTTTGAATGTATTTGACTTTCATTTGATTCAAAAAGCTTTGTTTAAAAGTGTTTGACTTTCATTTGATTCGATTAGCTTTGTTGAATGCATTTGACTTTCATCTAATTCAAAAAGCTTTGTTTAAATGTGTTTGACTTTCACTTGACTCAACTAGCTTTGTTGAATGTGTTTGACTTTCATTTGACTCAATTAGCATTGTGGAATGCAATTGACTTTCATTTGATTCATAAAGCTTTGTTTGAATGTATTTGACTTTCATTTGATTCTAAAAGCTTTGTTGAAAGTGTTTGATTTTCATTTGACTCAAGTAGCTTTGTTGAATGCATTTGACTTTCATTTGATTCAAAAAGCTTTGTTTGAATGTGTTTGACTTTCATTTGACTCAATTAGCTTTGTTGAATGTGTTTGAGTTTCATTTGACTTAATTAGCATTGTGGAATGCAATTGACATTCATTTGATTCAAAAAGCTTTGTTTGAAAGTGTTACACTTTCATTTGATTCAAGTAGCTTTGTTAAATGCATTTGACTTTCATTTAATTCCAAAAGCATTGTTTGAATGAGTTTGACTTTCATTTCACTCAATTAGCTTAGTTGAATGTGTTTGACTTTCATTTGACTCAATTAGCATTGTTGAATGCAATTGACTTTCATTTGATACAAAAAGCTTTGTTTGAATATATTTGACTTTCATTTAATTCAAAAAGCTTTGTTTGAATATATTTGACTTTCATTTGATTCTAAAAGCTTTAATGAAAGTGTTTGTCTTTCATTTGACTCAATTAGCGTTGTTGAATGCATTTGACTTTCATTTGACTCAATTACCTTTGTTGAATGTGTTTGACTTTCATTTGACTCAATTAGCATTGTGGAATGCAATTAACTTTCATTTGATTCAAAAAACTTTGTTTGAATGTATTTGACTTTCATTTGATTCTAAAAGCTTTGTTGAAAGTGTTTGACTTTCATTTGATTCAAAAAGCTTTGTTTAATGCATTTGACTTTCATTTGATTCAAAAAGATTTGTTTGAATGTGTTTGACTTTCATTTGACTCAATTAGCTTTGTTGAATATGTTTGACTTTCATTTGATTCAAAAAGCTTTAGTTGAATGAATTTGACTTTCATTTGATTCTAAAAGCTTCGTTGAAAGTGTATGACTTTCATTTGATTCAAAAAGCTTTGTTAAATGCATTTGACTTTCATTTGATTCAAAAAGCTTTGTTGAATGTGTTTGTCTTTCATTTAACTCAATTAGCATTGTGGAATGCAAATCACTTTCCTTTGATTCTAAAAGCTTTGTTTGAATTTATTTGACTTTCATTTGATTCTAAAAGCTTTGTTGAAAGAGTTTGACTTTCATTTGATTCAAAAAGCTTTGTTGAATGCATTTGACTTTCATTTGATTCAAAAAGTTTTGTTTGAATGTGTTTGACTTTGATTTGACTCAATTAGCTTTGTTAAATGTGTTTGACTTTCATTTGATTCAAAAAGCTTTGTTTGAATGTATTTGACTTTCATTTGATTCTAAAAGCTTTGTTGAAAGTGTTTAACTTTCATTTGACTCAAGTAGCTTTGTTAAATGCATTTGACTTTCATTTGATTCAACAAGCTTTGTTTGAATGTATTTGACTTTCATTTTATTCTAAAAGCTTTGTTGAAAGTGTTTGACTTTCATTTGCTTCAAAAAGCTTTGTTTAATGCATTTGACTTTCATTTGATTCAAACAGCTTTGTTTAAATGTGTTTGACTTTCATTTGACTCATTTAGCTTTGTTGAATGTGTTTGTCTTTCATTTGACTCAATTAGCATTGTGGAATGCAATTCACTTTCATTTGAATCTAAAAGCTTTGTTTGAATGTATTTGACTTTCATTTAATTCAAAAAGCTTTGTTAAAAGTGTTTGACTTTCATTTGACTCAATTAGGTTTATTTAATGCATTTGACTTTTACTTGATTTAAAAAGCTTTGTTTGTATGTGTTTGACTTTCATTTGATTCAATTAGCTTTGTTGAATGTGTTTGACTTTCATTTGACTCAACTAGCTTTGTTGAATGCAATTGACTTTCATTTGATTCAAAAAGCTTTGTTTGAATGTATTTGACTTTCATTTGATTCTAAAAGCTTTGTTGAAAGTGTTTGACTTTCATTTGACTCAATTAGTTTTGTTGAATGCATTTGACTTTCATTTGAATCAAATAGCTTTGTCTGAATGTGTTTGACTTTCATTTGACTCAATTAGCTTTGTTGAATGTGTATGACTTTCATTTGATTCAAAAAGCTTTGTTTGAATGTATTTGACTTTCATTTGATTCTAAAAGCTTTGATGAAAGTGTTTGACTTTCAATTGATTCAAAAAACTTTGTTTGAATGTATTTGACTTTCATTTGATTCTAAAAGCTTTGTTAAAAGTGTTTGACTTTCATTTGATTCAAAAAGCTTTGTTTGAATGTGTTTGACTTTCAATTGACTCAATTAGCTTTGTTGAATGTGTTTGACTTTCATTTGACTCAATTAGCATTGTGGAATGCAATTGACTTTGATTTGATTCAAAAAGCTTTGTTTGAATATATTTTACTTTCATTTGATTCTAAAATCTTTGTTGAAAGTATTTGACGTTCATTTGACTCAATTATCTTTATTGAATGCATTTGACTTTCATAAGATTCAAAAAGCTTAGTTTAAACGTCCTTGACTTTCATTTGACTCAATTAGCTTTTTTGAATGCATTTGACTTTCAGTTAGCTTTGTTTGAATGTGTTTGTCTTTCACTTGACTCAATTAGCTTTGTTGAATGTGTTTGACTTTCATTTGACTCAATTGGCATTGTGGAATGCAATTGACTTTCATTTGATTCAAAAAGCTTTGTTTGAATGTATTTGACTTTCATTTGATTCTAAAAGCTTCGTTGAAAGTGTTTGACTTTCATTTGACTTTATTAGCTTTGTTGAATGCATTTGACTTTTATTTGATTCAAAAAGCTTTGTTTGAATGTGTTTGACTTTTATTTGACTCAATTAGCTTTGTTAAATGTTTATGACTTTCATTTGATTCAGAAAGCTTTGTTTGAATGTATTTGACTTTCATTTGATTCAAAAAGATTTGTTGAAAGTGTTTGACTTTCATTTTACTCAATTAGTTTGGTTGAATGCATTTGACTTTCATTTGATTCAAAAAGTTTTGTTTGAATGTATTTGACTTTCATTTGATTCTAAAAGCTTTGTTGAAAGTGGTTGACTTTCATTTTACTCAATTAGCTTTGTTGAATGCATTTGACTTTCATTTGATGCAAAAAGCTTTGTTTGAATGTGTTTGACTTTCATTTGACTCAATTAGCTTTATTGAATGTGTTTGTCTTTCATTTGACTCAATTAGCATTGTGGAATGCAATTCACTTTCATTTGATTCAAAAAGCTTTGTTTGAATGTATTTGACTTTCATTTAATTCAAAAAGCTTTGTTAAAAGTGTTTGACTTTCATTTGACTCAATTAGGTTTGTTTAATGCATTTGACTTTTACTTGATTCAAAAAGCTTTATTTGTATGTGTTTGACTTTCATTTGATTCAATTAGCTTTGTTGAATGTGTTTAACTTTCATTTGACTCAATTATCTTTGTTGAATGTGTTTGACTTTTATTTGACTCAATTAGCATTGTGGAATGCAATTGACTTTCATTTGTTTCAAAAACATTTGTTTGAATGTATTTGACTTTCATTTGATTCTAAAAGCTTTGTTGAAAGTGTTTGACTTTCGTTAGACACAATTTGTTTTGTTGAATGCATTTGACTTTCATTTGAATCAAAAAGCTTTGTTCAAAGTGTTTGACTTTCATTTTACTCAATTAGCTTTGTTGAATGCATTTGACTTTCATTTGATTCAAAAAGCTTTGTTTGAATGTGTTTGTCTTTCATTTGACTCAATTAGCTTTATTGAATGTGTTTGACTTTCATTTGACTCAGTTAGCTTTGTTGAATGTGTTTGACTTTCATTTGATTCGAAAAACTTTGTTTGAATGTATTTGACTTTCATTTGATTCTAAAAGCTTTATTGAAAGTGTTTGACTTTCATTTGATTCAAAAAACTTTGTTTGAATGTGTTTGACTTTCAATTGACTCAATTAGCATTATGGAATGCAATTGACTTTCATTTGATTCAAAAAGCTTTGTTTGAATGTATTTGACTTTCATTTGATTCAAAAAGCTTTGTTGAAAGTATTTGACGTTCATTTGACTCAATTAGCTTTATTGAATGCATTTGACTTTCATAAGATTCAAAAAGCTTTGTTTAAATGTGTATGCGTTTCACTTGACTCAATTAGCTTTGTTGAATGTGTTTGACTTTCATTTGACTCAATTAGCATTGTGGAATGCAATTGACTTTCATTTGATTCAAAAAGCTTTGTTTGAATGTATTTGACTTTCATTTGATTCTAAAAGCTTCGTTGAAAGTGTTTGACTTTCATTTGACTTAATTAGCTTTGTTGAATGCATTTGACTTTCATTTGATTCAAAAAAGTTTTGTTTGAATGTGTTTGATTTTCATTTGACTCAATTAGCTTTGTTGAATGTGTATGACTTTCATTTGATTCAAAAAACTTTGTTTGAATGTTTTTGACTTTCATTTGATTCTAAAAGCTTTGATGAAAATGTTTGACTTTCATTTGACTCAGTTAGCTTTGTTTGAATGTGTTTGTCTTTCACTTGACTCAATTAGCTTTGTTGAATGTGTTTGACTTTCATTTGACTCAATTGGCATTGTGGAATGCAATTGACTTTCATTTGATTCAAAAAGCTTTGTTTGAATGTATTTGACTTTCATTTGATTCTAAAAGCTTCGTTGAAAGTGTTTGACTTTCATTTGACTTTATTAGCTTTGTTGAATGCATTTGACTTTTATTTGATTCAAAAAGCTTTGTTTGAATGTGTTTGACTTTTATTTGACTCAATTAGCTTTGTTAAATGTGTATGACTTTCATTTGATTCAAAAAGCTTTGTTTGAATGTATTTGACTTTCATTTGATTCGAAAAGATTTGTTGAAATTGTTTGACTTTCATTTTACTCAATTTGTTTTGTTGAATGCATTTGACTTTCATTTGATTCAAATAGCTTTGTTTGAATGTGTTTGACTTTCATTTGACTCAATTAGCTTTGTTGAATGTGTATGAATTTCATTTGACTCAATTAGGATTGTGGAATACAATTGACTTTCATTTGATTCAAAAAGATTTGTTTGATTGTATTTGACTTTCATTTGATTCTAAAAGCTTTGTTTGAATGTGTTTGACTTTCAATTGACTCAATTAGCATTGTGGAATGTAATTGACTTTGATTTGATTCAAAAAGCCTTGTTTAAATGTATTTTACTTTCATTTGATTCAAAAAGCTTTGTTGAAAGTATTTGACGTTCATTTGACTCAATTAGCTTTGGTGAATGTGTTTGACTTTCATTTGACTCAATTAGCATTGTGGAATGCAATTGACTTTCCTTTGATTCAAAAAGCTTTGTTTGAATGTATTTGACTTTCATTTGATTCTAAAAGCTTTGTTGAAAGTGTTTAACTTTCATTTTACTCAATTAGCTTTGTTGAATGCATTTAACTTTCATTTGATTCAAAAAGCTTTGTTTGAATGTGTTTAACTTTCATTTGACTCAATTAGCTTTGTTGAATGTGTTTGACTTTCATTTGACTAAATTAGCATTGTGGAATGCAATTGACTTTCATTTGATTCAAAAAGCTTTGTTTGAATGTATTTAACTTTCATTTGATTCTAAAAGCTTTGTTGAAAGTGTTTGTCTTTCATTTGACTCAATTAGCTTTGTTGAATGCATTTGATTTTCATTTGATTCAAAAAGCTTTGTTTAAATGAGTTTGAGTTTCATTTGACTCAATTAGCTTTGTTGAATGTATTTGACTTTCATTTGACTCAATTAGCATTGTGGAATGCAATTGACTTTCATTTAATTCAAATAGCTTTGTTTGAATGAATTTGACTTTCTTTTGATTCTAAAAGCTTTGTTGAAAGTGTTTGACTTTCGTTTGACTCAATTAGCTTTGTTAAATGTGTTTGACTTTCATTTAATTCTTAAATCTTTGTTTGAATGTGTTTGACTTTCATTTGACTCAATTAGCATTGTGGAATGCATTTGACTTTCATTTGATTTAAAAAGCTTTGTTTGAATGTGTTTGACTTTCATTTGACTCAATTAGCTTTGGTGAATGTGTTTGACTTTCATTTGATTCAATTAGCTTTGTTGAATGCATTTGACTTTCATTTGATTCAAAAAGCATTGTTTGAATGTGTTTGACTTTCATTTGAAGCAATTAGCTTTGTTGAATGTGTTTGACTTTCATTTGACTCAATTAGCATTGTGGAATGCAATTGACTATCATTTGACTAATTAGCTTTGTTGAATGTGTTTAACTTTCATTTGACTCAATTAGCATTGTGGAATGCAATTGACTTTCATTTGATTCAAAAAGCTTTATTTGAATGTATTTGAGTTTCATTTGCTTCTAAAAGCTTTGTTGAAAGTGTTTGACTTTCATTTGACTCAATTACTTTGTTGAATGCATTTGACTTTCATTTGATTCAAAAAGCTTTGTTTGAATGTGTTTGACTTTCATTTGACTCAATTAGCTTTGATGAATGTGTTTGACTATCATTTGATTCAATTAGCTTTGTTGAATGCATATGACTTTCACTTGATTCAATTAGCATTGTGGAATGCAATTGACTTTCATTTGATTCAAAAAGCTGTATTTGACACTCATTTGATTCTAAAAGCTTTGTTGAAAGTGTTTGACGTTCATTTGACTCAATTAGCTTTGTTGAATGCATTTGACTTTCATTTGATTCAAAAATCTTTGTTTTAATGTTTTTGACTTTCATTATACTCAAGTAGCTGTAGTGAATGTGTTTGACTTCCATTTGACTCAATTAGCCTTGTGGAATGCAATTGACTTTCATTTGATGCAAAAAGCTTTGTTTGAATGTATTTGACTTTCATTTGATTCTAACAGCTTTGTTGAAAGTGTTTGACTTTCATTTGACTCAATTAGCTTTGTTGAATGCATTTGACTTTCATTTGATTCTAAAAGCTTTGTTGAAAGTGTTTGACTTTCATTTGACTCAATTAGCTTTGTAGAATGCATTTGACTTTCATTTGATTCAAAAAGCTTTATTTGAATGTGTTTGACTTTCATTTGACTTATTTAGCTTTGTTGAATGGATTTGACTTTCATTTGATTCAAAAAGCTTTGTTTGAATGTGATTGACTTTCATTTGACTCAATTAGCTTTGGTGAATGTTTTTGACTTTCATTTGACTCAATTAGCATTGTGGAATGCAATTGACTTTCATTAGATTCAAAAAGCTTTGTTTGAATGTATTTGACTTTCATTTGATTCTAAAAGCTTTATTGAAAGTGTTTGACTTTCATTTGACTCAATTAGCTTTGTTGAATGCATATGACTTTCATTTGATTCAAAAAGCTTTGTTTAAATGTGTTTGACTTTCATTTGACTCGATTAGCATTGGTAAATGTGTTTGACTTTAATTTGACTCAATTAGCATTGTGGAATGCAATTGACTTTTATTTGATTTAAAAAGCTTTGTTTGAATGTATTTGACATTCTTTGATTCTAAAAGCTTTGTTGAAAGTGTTTGACTTTCTTTGATTCAAAAAGCTTTGTTTGAATGTCTTTGACTTTCATTTGACTCAATTAGCTTTGGTGAATGTGTTTGACTTTCATTTGATTCAAAAAGCTTTATTTGAATGTATTTGACTTTCATTTGATTCTAAAAGCTTTGTTGAAAGTGTTTGACTTTCATTTGACTTAATTAGCTTTGTTGAATGCATTTAACTTTCATTTGATTCAAAAAGCTTTGTTTGAATGTGTTTGACTTTCATTTGACTCAATTAGCTTTGTTGAAAGTGTTTGACTTTCATTTGACTAAATTAGCATTATGGAATGCAATTGACTATCTTTTGATTCAAAAAGCTTTGTTTGAATGTATTTGACTTTTATTTGATTCTAAAAGCTTTGTTGAAAGTCTTTGACTTTCATTTGACTCAATTAGCTTTGTTGAATGCATTTAACTTTCATTTGATTCAAAAAGCTGTGTTTGACTGTGCTTGACTTTCATTTGACTCAATTAGCTTTGTTGAATATGTTTGACTTTAATTTGACTCAATTAGCATTGTGGAATGCAATTGACTTTCATTTGATTCAAAAAGTTTTGTTTGAATGTATTTGACTTTCATTTGATTCTAAAAGCTTTGTTGAAAGTGTTTGACTTTCATTTGACTCAATTAGCTTTGTTGAATGCATTTAACTTTCATTTGATTCAAAAAGATTTTTTCGAATGTGTTTGTGTTTCATTTGACTTAATTAGCTTTGATGAATGTGTTTGAATTTCATTTGACTCAATTAGCATTGTGGAATGCAATTGACTTTCATTTGATTCAAAAATCTTTGTTTGAATGTATTTGACTTTCATTTGATTCTAAAAGCTTTGTTGAAAGTGTTTGACTTTCATTTGACTCAATTAGCTTTGTTGAATGCATTTGACTTTCATTTGATTCAAAAAGATTTTTTCGAATGTGTTTGACTTTCATTTGACTCAATTAGCTTTGGTGAATGTGTTAGACTTCTATTTGACTGAATTAGCATTGTGGAATGCAATTGACTTTCATTTGATTCAAAAAGCTTTGTTTGAATGTATTTGACTTTCATTTGATTCTTAAAGCTTTGTTGAAATTGTTTGACTTTCATTTGACTCAATTAGCTTTGTTGAATGCATTTGACTTTCATTTGATTCAACAAGCTTTGTTTGAATGTATTTGACTTTCATTTGATTCAAAAAGCTTTGTTGAAAGTGTTTGACTTTCATTTGACTTAATTAGCTTTGTTGAATGCATTTGACTTTCATTTGATTCAACAAGTTTTGTTTGAATGTATTTTGACTTTCATTTTATTCTAAAAGGTTTGTTGAAAGTGTTTGACTTTCATTTGACTTAATTAGCTTTGTTGAATGCATTTAACTTTCATTTGATTCAAAAAGCTTTGTTTAAATGTGTTTGACTTTCATTTGACTCAATTAGCTTTGTTGAATGTGTTTGACTTTCATTTGACTCAATTAGCATTGTGGAATGTGTTTGACTTTCATTTGACTCAATTAGCTTTGGTAAATGTGTTTGACTTTCATTTGACTCAATTAGCATTGTGGAATGCAATTGACTTTTATTTGATTCAAAAAGCTTTGTTTGAATGTATTTTACTTTCTTTGATTCTAAAAGCTTTGTTGAAAGTGTTTGACTTTTTTTGATTCAAAAAGCTTTGTTTGAATGTCTTTGACTTTCATTTGACTCAATTAGCTTTAATGAATGTGTTTGACTTTCATTTGATTCAAAAAGCTTTATTTGAATGTATTTGACTTTCATTTGATTCTAAAAGCTTTGTTTAAATGTGTATGCCTTTCACTTGACTCAATTAGCTTTGTTGAATGTGTTTGACTTTCATTTGACTCAATTAGCATTGTGGAATGCAATTGACTTTCATTTGATTCAAAAAGCTTTGTTTAAATGTATTTGACTTTCATTTGATTCTAAAAGCTTCGTTGAAAGTGTTTGACTTTCATTTGAGTTAATTAGCTTTGTTGAATGCATTTGACTTTCATTTGATTCAAAAAAGTTTTGTTTGAATGTGTTTGACTTTCATTTGACTCAATTAGCTTTGTTGAATGTGTATGACTTTCATTTGATTCAAAAAGCTTTGTTTGAATGTATTTGACTTTCATTTTATTCTAAAAGCTTTGATGAAAATGTTTGACTTTCATTTGACTCAGTTAGCTTTGTTTGAATGTGTTTGTCTTTCACTTGACTCAATTAGCTTTTTTGAATGTGTTTGACTTTCATTTGACTCAATTGGCATTGTGGAATGCAATTGACTTTCATTTGATTCAAAAAGCTTTGTTTGAATGTATTTGACTTTCATTTGAATCTAAAAGCTTCGTTGAAAGTGTTTGACTTTCATTTGACTTAATTAGCTTTGTTGAATGCATTTTACTTTCATTTGATTCAGAAAAGTTTTGTTTGAATGTGTTTGACTTTCATTTGACTCAATTAGCTTTGTTGAATGTGTATGACTTTCATTTTATTCAAAAAGCTTTGTTTGAATGTATTTGACTTTCATTTGATTCAAAAAGATTTGTTGAAAGTGTTTGACTTTCATTTTACTCAATTAGTTTTGTTGAATGCATTTGACTTTCATTTGATTCAAAAAGCTTTGTTTGAATGTGTTTGACTTTCATTTGACTCAATTAGCTTTGTTGAATGTGTTTGACTTTCATTTGATTCAATTTGCTTTGTGGAATGCAATTGACTTTCATTTGATTCAAAAAGCTTTGTTTGAATGTATTTGACTTTCATTTGATTCTAAAAACTTTGTTGAAAGTGTTTGACTTTCATTTGACTCTATTAGCTTTGTTGAAAGCATTTGACTTTCATTTGTTTCAAATAGCTTTGTTTGAATGTGTTTGACTTTCATTTGACTCAATTAGCTTTGTTGAATGTGTATGAATTTCATTTGACTCAATTAGGATTGTGGAATACAATTGACTTTCATTTGATTCAAAAAGATTTGTTTGATTGTATTTGACTTTCATTTGATTCTAAAAGCTTTGTTTGAATGTGTTTGACTTTCAATTGACTCAATTAGCATTGTGGAATGTAACTGACTTTGATTTGATTCAAAAAGCTTTGTTTAAATGTATTTTACTTTCATTTGATTCAAAAAGCTTTGTTGAAAGTATTTGACGTTCATTTGACTCAATTAGCTTTGGTGAATGTGTTTGACTTTCATTTGACTCAATTAGCATTGTGGAATGCAATTGACTTTCCTTTGATTCAAAAAGCTTTGTTTGAATGTATTTGACTTTCATTTGATTCTAAAAGATTTGTTGAATGTGTTTAACTTTAATTTTACTCAATTAGCTTTGTTGAATGCATTTAACTTTCATTTGATTCAAAAAGCTTTGTTTGAATGTGTTTAACTTTCATTTGACTCAATTAGCTTTGTTGAATGTGTTTGACTTTCATTTGACTAAATTAGCATTGTGGAATGCAATTGACTTTCATTTGATTCAAAAATCTTTGTTTGAATGTATTTAACTTTCATTTGATTCTAAAAGCTTTGTTGAAAGTGTTTGTCTTTCATTTGACTCAATTAGCTTTGTTGAATGCATTTGACTTTCATTTGATTCAAAAAGCTTTGTTTAAATGAGTTTGAGTTTCATTTGACTCAATTAGCTTTGTTGAATGTATTTGACTTTCATTTGACTCAATTAGCATTGTGGAATGCAATTGACTTTCATTTAATTCAAATAGCTTCGTTTGAATGAATTTGACTTTCTTTTGATTCTAAAAGCTTTGTTGAAAGTGTTTGACTTTCGTTTGACTCAATTAGCTTTGTTGAATGTGTTTGACTTTCATTTAATTCTTAAATCTTTGTTTGAATGTGTTTGACTTTCATTTGACTTAATTAGCATTGTGGAATGCATTTGACTTTCATTTGATTTAAAAAGCTTTGTTTGAATGTGTTTGACTTTCATTTGACTCAATTAGCTTTGGTGAATGTGTTTGACTTTCATTTGATTCAATTAGCTTTGTTGAATGCATTTGACTTTCATTTGATTCAAAAAGCATTGTTTGAATGTGTTTGACTTTCATTTGAAGCAATTAGCTTTGTTGAATGTGTTTGACTTTCATTTGACTCAATTAGCATTGTGGAATGCAATTGACTATCATTTGACTAATTAGCTTTGTTGAATGTGTTTAACTTTTATTTGACTCAATTAGCATTGTGGAATGCAATTGACTTTCATTTGATTCAAAAAGCTTTATTTGAATGTATTTGAGTTTCATTTGCTTCTAAAAGCTTTTTTGAAAGTGTTTGACTTTCATTTGACTCAATTACTTTGTTGAATGCATTTGACTTTCATTTGATTCAAAAAGCTTTGTTTGAATGTGTTTGACTTTCATTTGACTCAATTAGCTTTGATGAATGTGTTTGACTATCATTTGACTCAATTAGCTTTGTTGAATGCATATGACTTTCACTTGATTCAATTAGCATTGTGGAATGCAATTGACTTTCATTTGATTCAAAAAGCTGTATTTGACACTCATTTGATTCTAAAAGCTTTGTTGAAAGTGTTTGACGTTCATTTGACTCAATTAGCTTTGTTGAATGCATTTGACTTTCATTTGATTCAAAAATCTTTGTTTTAATGTTTTTGACTTTCATTTGACTCAATTAGCTGTAGTGAATGTTTTTAACTTCCATTTGACTCAATTAGCCTTGTGGAATGCAATTGACTTTCATTTGATGCGAAAAGCTTTGTTTGAATGTATTTGACTTTCATTTGATTCTAAAAGTTTTGTTGAAAGTGTTTGACTTTCATTTGACTCAATTAGCTTTGTTGAATGCATATGACTTTCATTTGATTCAAAAAGCTTTGTTTAATGTGTTTGACTTTCATTTGACTCGATTAGCTTTGGTAAATGTGTTTGACTTTCATTTGACTCAATTAGCATTGTGGAATGCAATTGACTTTTATTTGATTTAAAAAGCTTTGTTTGAATGTATTTGACATTCTTTGATTCTAAAAGCTTTGTTGAAAGTGTTTGACTTTCTTTGATTCAAAAAGCTTTGTTTGAATGTCTTTGACTTTCATTAGACTCAATTAGCTTTGGTGAATGTGTTTGACTTTCATTTGATTCAAAAAGCTTTATTTGAATGTATTTGACTTTCATTTGATTCTAAAAGCTTTGTTGAAAGTGTTTGACTTTCATTTGACTTAATTAGCTTTGTTGAATGCATTTACCTTTCATTTGATTCAAAAAGCTTTGTTTGAATGTGATTGACTTTCATTTGACTCAATTAGCTTTGTTGAATGTGTTTGACTTTCATTTGACTCAATTAGCATTATGGAATGCAATTGACTTTGATTTTATTCAAAAAGCTTTGTTTGAATGTATTTGACTTTCATTTGATTCTAAAAGCTTTGTTGAAAGTGTTTGAATTTTATTTGACTCAATTAGCTTTGTTGAATGCATTTGACTTTCATTTGATTCAACAAGTTTTGTTTGAATGTATTTTGACTTTCATTTGATTCTAAAAGGTTTGTTGAAAGTGTTTGACTTTCATTTGACTTAATTAGCTTTGTTGAATGCATTTAACTTTCATTTGATTCAAAAAGCTTTGTTTGAATGTGTTTGACTTTCATTTGACTCAAATAGCTTTGTTGAATGTGTTTGACTTTCATTTGACTCAATTAGCATTGTGGAATGTGTTAGACTTTCATTTGACTCAATTAGCTTTGTTGAATGCATATGACTTTCATTTGATTCAAAAAGCTTTGTTTAAATGTGTTTGACTTTCATTTGACTAAATTAGCTTTGGTAAATGTGTTTGACTATCATTTGACTCAATTAGCATTGTGGAATGCAATTAACTTTTATTTGATTCAAAAAGCTTTGTTTGAATGTATTTTACTTTCTTTGATTCTAAAAGCTTTGTTGAAAGTGTTTGACTTTTTTTGATTCAAAAAGCTTTGTTTGAATGTCTTTGACTTTCATTTGACTCAATTAGCTTTGGTGAATGTGTTTGACTTTCATTTGATTCAAAAAGCTTTATTTGAATGTATTTGACTTTCATTTGATTCTAAAAGCTTTGTTGAAAGTGTTTGACTTTCATTTGACTTAATTAGCTTTGTTGAATGCATTTAACTTTCATTTGATTCAAAAAGCTTTGTTTGAATGTGTTTGACTTTCATTTGACTCAATTAGCTTTGTTGAATGTGTTTGACTTTCTTTTGACTCAATTAGCTTTGTTGAATGTGTTTGACTTTCATTTGACTCAATTAGCATTATGGAATGCAATTGACTTTGATTTTATTCAAAAAGCTTTGTTTGAATGTATTTGACTTTCATTTGATTCTAAAAGCTTTGTTGAAAGTGTTTGAATTTCATTTGACTCAATTAGCTTTGTTGAATGCATTTGACTTTCATTTGATTCAACAAGTTTAGTTTGAATGTATTTTGACTTTCATTTGATTTTAAAAGGTTTGTTGAAAGTGTTTGACTTTCATTTGACTCAATTAGCTTTGTTGAAT
Source organism: Chenopodium album (assembly GCF_948465745.1). Lineage (NCBI taxonomy): Eukaryota > Viridiplantae > Streptophyta > Magnoliopsida > Caryophyllales > Amaranthaceae > Chenopodium > Chenopodium album. Next base: position 19,970,286 of record NC_137853.1, read on the forward strand.
GTGTTTGACTTTCATTTGACTCAATTAGCATTGTGGAATGCAATTGACTTTCATTTGACTCAATTAGCTTTGTTGAATGTGTTTGACTTTCATTTGACTCAATTAGCATTGTGGAATGTGTTAGACTTTAATTTGACTCAATTAGCTTTGTTGAATGCATATGACTTTCATTTGTTTCAAAAAGCTTTGTTTAAATGTGTTTGACTTACATTTGACTCAATTAGCTTTGGTAAATGTGTTTGACTTTCATTTGACTTAATTAGCATTATGGAATGCAATTGACTTTGATTTTATTCAAAAAGCTTTGTTTGAATGTATTTGACTTTCATTTGATTCTAAAAGCTTTGTTGAAAGTGTTTGAATTTCATTTGACTCAATTAGCTTTGTTGAATGCATTTGACTTTCATTTGATTCAACAAGTTTTGTTAGAATGTATTTTGACTTTCATTTGATTCTAAAGGGTTTGTTGAAAGTGTTTGACTTTCATTTGACTCAATTAGCTTTGTTGAATGTGTTTGACTTTCATTTGACTCAATTAGCATTGTGGAATGCAATTGACTTTCATTTGACTCAATTAGCTTTGTTGAATGTGATTGACTTTCATTTGACTCAATTAGCATTGTGGAAAGTGTTAGACTTTCATTTGACTCAATTAGCTTTGTTGAATGCATATGACTTTCATTTGCTTCAAAAAGCTTTGTTTAAATGTGTTTGACTTTCATTTGACTCAATTAGCTTTGGTAAATGTGTTTGACTTTCATTTGACTCAATTAGCATTGTGGAATGCAATTGACTTTCATTTGATTCAAAAAGCTTTGTTTGAATGTATTTGACTTTCTTTGATTCTAAAAGCTTTGTTGAAAGTGTTTGACTTTCATTTGATTCAAAAAGCTTTGCTTGAATGTTTTTGACTTTCATTTGACTCAATTAGCTTTGTTGAATGTGTTAGACTTCCATTTGACTCAATTAGCATTGTGGAATGTAATTGACTTTCATTTGATTCAAAAAGCTTTGTTTGAATGTATTTGACTTTCATTTGATTCTAAAAGGTTTGTTGAAAGTGTTTGACTTTCATTTGACTCAATTAGCTTTGTTGAATGCATTTAACTTTCATTTGATTAAAAAAGATGTGTATAAATGTGTTTGACTTTCATTTGACTCAATTAGCTTTGTTGAATGTGTTTGACTTTCATTTGACTCAATTATCATTGTGGAATGCAATTGACTTTCATTTGATTCAAAAAGTTTTGTTTGAATGTCTTTTGACTTTCATTTGATTCTAAAAGGTTTGTTGAAAGTGTTAGACTTTCATTTGACTCAATTAGCTTTGTTGAATGTGTTTGACTTTCATTTGACTCAATTAGCATTATGGAATGCAATTGACTTTCATTTGATTCAAAAAGCTTTGTTTAAACGCATTTGACTTTCATTTGATTCTAAAAGCTTTGTTTAAAGTGTTTGACATTCATTTGACTCAATTAGCTTTGTTGAATGCATTTGACTTTCATTTGATTCAAAAAGCGTTGTTTGAATGTGTTTGACTTTCATTTGACTCAATTAGCTTTGTTGAATGTGTTTGACTTTCATTTGACTCAATTATCATTGTGGAATGCAATTGACTTTCATTTGATTCAAAAAGCTTTGTTTGAATGTATTTGACTTTCATTTAATTCTAAAAGCTTTTTTGAAAGTGTTGACTTTCATTTGACTTAATTAGCTTTGCTGAATGCATTTAACTTTCATTTGATTCAAAAAGCTTTGTTTGAATGTGATTGACTTTCATTTGACTCAATTAGCTTTGGTGAATGTGTTTGACTTTCATTTGACTCAATTATCATTGTGGAATGCAATTGACTTTCATTTGATTCAAAAAGCTTTGTTTGAATGTATTTGACTTTCATTTGATTCTAAAAGCTTTGTTGAAAGTGTTTGACTTTCATTTGACTCAATTAGCTTTGTTGAATGCATTTAACTTTCATTTGATTCAAAAAGTTGTGTTTGAATGTGCTTGACTTTCATTTGACTCAATTAGCTTTGTTGAATGTGTTTGACTTTAATTTGACTCAATTAGCATTGTGGAATGCAATTGACTTTCATTTGATTCAAAAAGTTTTGTTTGAATGTATTTTGTCTTTCATTTGATTCTAATATGTTTGTTGAAAGTGTTTGACTTTCATTTGACTCAATTAGCTTTGTTGAATGTGTTTGACTTTCATTTGATTCAATTAGCATTGTGGAATGCAATTGACTTTCATTTGATTCAAAAATCTTTATTTGAATGTATTTGACTTTCATTTGATTCTAAAAGCTTTGTTGAAAGTCTTTGATTTTCATTTGACTCAATTAGCTTTGTTGAATGCATTTGACTTTCATTTGATTCAAAAAGTTTTGTTTGAATGTGTTTGACTTTCATTGGACTCAATTAGCTTTGTTGAATGTGTTTGACTTTCATTTGACTCAATTAGCATTATGGAATGCAATTGACTGTCTTTTGATTCAAAAAGCTTTGTTTGAATGTGTTTGACTTTCATTTGACTCAATTAGCTTTGTTGAATGTGTTTGACTTTCATTTGACTCAATTAGCATTGTGGAATGTGTTAGACTTTCATTTGACTCATTTAGTTTTGTTGAATGCATATGACTTTCATTTGCTTCAAAAAGCTTTGTTTAAATGTGTTTGACTTTCATTTGATTCTAAAAGCTTTGTTTGAATGTATTTGACTTTCATTTGATTCTAAAAGGTTTGTTGAAAGTGTTTGACTTTCATTTGACTCAATTAGCTATGTTGAATGCATTTAACTTTCATTTGATTCAAAAAGCTGTGTATGAATGTGTTTGACTTTCATTTGACTCAATTAGCTTTGTTGAATGTGTTTGACTTTCATTTGACTCAATTAGCATTGTGGAATGCAATTGACTTTCATTTGATTCAAAGAGCTTTGTTTGAATGTATTTGACTTTCATTTGATTCTAAAAGCTTTGTTGAAAGTGTTTGACTTTCATTTGACTCAATTAGCTTTGTTGAATGCATATGACTTTCATTTGATTCAAAAAGCTTTGTTTAAATGTTTTTGACTTTCATTTGACTCAATTAGCTTTGTTGAATGTGTTTGACTTTCATTTGACTCAATTAGCATTATGGAATGCAATTGACTTTCATTTGATTCAAAAAGCTTTGTTTGAACGTATTTGACTTTCATTTGATTCTAAAAGCTTTGTTGAAAGTGTTTGACTTTCATTTGACTCAATTAGCTTTGTTGAATGCATTTGACTTTCATTTGATTCAAAAAGCCTTGTTTGAATGTGTTTGACTTTCATTTGACTCAATTAGCTTTGTGGAATGTGTTTGACTTTCATTTGACTCAATTAGCATTGTGGAATGCAATTGACTTTCATTTGATTCAAAATGTTTTGTTTAAATGTATTTTGACTTTCATTTGATTCTAAAAGGTTTGTTGAAAGTGTTTGACTTTCATTTGACTCAATTAGCTTTGTTGAATGTGTTTGACTTTCATTTGACTCAATTAGCATTGTGGAATGCAATTGACTTTCATTTGATTCAAAATGTTTTGTTTAAATGTATTTTGAATTTCATTTGATTCTAAAAGGTTTGTTGAAAGTGTTTGACTTTCATTTGACTCAATTAGCTCTGTTGAATGTGTTTGACTTTCATTTGACTCAATTAGCATTGTGGAATGCAATTGACTTTCATTTGATTCAAAAAGCTTTGTTTGAACGTATTTGACTTTCATTTGATTCTAAAAGCTTTGTTGAAAGTGTTTGACTTTCATTTGACTCAATTAGCTTTGTTGAATGCATTTAACTTTCATTTGATTCAAAAAGCTGTGTTTGAATGTGCTTGACTTTCATTTGACTCAATTAGCTTTGTTGAATGTGTTTGACTTTAATTTGACTCAATTAGCATTGTGGAATGCAATTGACTTTCATTTGATTCAAAATGTTTTGTTTGAATGTATTTTGACTTTCATTTGATTCTAAAAGGTTTGTTGAAAGTGTTTGACTTTCATTTGACTCAATTAGCTTTGTTGAATAAGTTTGACTTTCATTTGACTCAATTAGCATTGTGGAATGCAATTGACTTTCATTTGATTCAAAAATCTTTGTTTGAATGTATTTGACTTTCATTTGATTCTAAAAGCTTTGTTGAAAGTGTTTGACTTTCATTTGACTCAATTAGCTTTGTTGAATGCATTTGACTTTCATTTGATTCAAAAAGATTTTTTCAAATGTGTTTGACTTTCATTTGACTCAATTAGCTTTGGTGAATGTGTTAGACTTCTATTTGACTCAATTAGCATTGTGGAATGCAATTGACTTTCATTTGATTCAAAAAGCTTTGTTTGAATGTATTTGACTTTCATTTGATTCTTAAAGCTTTGTTGAAAGTGTTTGACTTTCATTTGACTCAATTAGCTTTGTTGAATGCATTTGACTTTCATTTGATTCAACAAGCTTTGTTTGAATGTATTTGACTTTCATTTGATTCTAAAAGCTTTGTTGAAAGTGTTTGACTTTCATTTGACATAATTAGCTTTGTTGAATGCATTTGACTTTCATTTGATTCAAAAAGCTTTGTTTGAATGTGATTGACTTTCATTTGACTCAATTAGCTTTGGTGAATGTGTTTGACTTTCATTTGACTCAATTAGCATTGTGGAATGCAATTGACTTTCATTAGATTCAAAAAGCTTTATTTGAATGTATTTGACTTTCATTTGATTCTAAAAGCTTTATTGAAAGTGTTTGACTTTCATTTGACTCAATTAGCTTTGTTGAATGCATATGACTTTCATTCGATTCAAAAAGCTTTGTTTAAATGTGTTTGACATTCATTTGACTCAATTAGCTTTGGTAAATGTGTTTGACTTTCATTTGACTCAATTAGCATTGTGGAATGTAATTGAGTTTTATTTGATTCAAAAAGCTTTGTTTGAATGTATTTGACTTTCTTTGATTCTAAAAGCTTTGTTGAATGTGTTTGACTTTCTTTGATTCAAAAAGTTTTGTTTGAATGTCTTTGACTTTCATTTGACTCAATTAGCTTTGGTGAATGTGTCTGACCTTCATTTGATTCAAAAAGCTTTATTTGAATGTATTTGACTTTCATTTGATTCTAAAAGTTTTGTTGAAAGTGTTTGACTTTCATTTGACTCAATTAGCTTTATTGAATGCATTTGACTTTCATTTGATTCAAAAAGCTTTTTTCGAATGTGTTTGACTTTCATTTGACTGAATTAGCTTTGGTGAATGTGTTAGACTTCTATTTGACTGAATTAACATTGTGGAATGCAATTGACTTTCATTTGATTCATAAAGCTTTGTTTGAATGTATTTGACTTTCATTTGATTCTTAAAGCTTTGTTGAAATTGTTTGACTTTCATTTGACTCAATTAGCTTTGTTGAATGCATTTGACTTTCATTTGATTCAACAAGCTTTGTTTGAATGTATTTGACTTTCATTTGATTCTAAAAGCTTTGTTGAAAGTGTTTGACTTTCATTTGACTTAATTAGCTTTGTTGAATGCAATTGACTTTCATTTGATTCAACAAGTTTTGTTTGAATGTATTTTGACTTTCATTTGATTCTAAAAGGTTTGTTGAAAGTGTTTGACTTTCATTTGATTTAATTAGCTTTGTTGAATGCATTTAAATTTATTTGATTCAAAAATCTTTGTTTAAATGTGTTTGACTTTCATTTGACTCAATTAGCTTTGTTGAATGTGTTTGACTTTCATTTGACTCAATTAGCATTGTGGAATGTGTTAGACTTTCATTTGACTCAATTAGCTTTGTTGAATGCATATGACTTTCATTTGATTCAAAAAGCTTTGTTTAAATGTGTTTGACTTTCATTTGACTCAATTAGCTTTGGTAAATGTGTTTGACTTTCATTTGACTCAATTAGCATTGTGGAATGCAATTGACATTTATTTGATTCAAAAAGCTTTGTTTGAATGTATTTTACTTTCTTTGATTCTAAAAGCTTTGTTGAAAGTGTTTGACTTTTTTTGATTCAAAAAGCTTTGTTTGAATGTCTTTGACTTTCATTTGACTCAATTAGCTTTGGTGAATGTGTTTGACTTTCATTTGATTCAAAAAGCTTTATTTGAATGTATTTGACTTTCATTTGATTCTAAAAGCTTTGTTGAAAGTGTTTGACTTTCATTTGACTTAATTAGCTTTGTTGAATGCATTTAACTTTCATTTGATTCAAAAAGCTTTGTTTGAATGTGTTTGACTTTCATTTGACTCAATTAGCTTTGTTGAATGTGTTTGACTTTCATTTGACTCAATTAGCATTATGGAATGCAATTGACTTTGATTTTATTCAAAAAGCTTTGTTTGAATGTATTTGACTTTCATTTGATTCTAAAAGCTTTGTTGAAAGTGTTTGAATTTTATTTGACTCAATTAGCTTTGTTGAATGCATTTGACTTTCATTTGATTCAACAAGTTTTGTTTGAATGTATTTTGACTTTCATTTGATTCTAAAAGGTTTGTTGAAAGTGTTTGACTTTCATTTGACTTAACTAGCTTTGTTGAATGCATTTAACTTTCATTTGATTCAAAAAGCTTTGTTTGAATGTGTTTGACTTTCATTTGACTCAATTAGCTTTGTTGAATGTGTTTGACTTTCATATGACTCAATTAGCATTGTGGAATGTGTTAGACTTTCATTTGACTCAATTAGCTTTGTTGAATGCATATGACTTTCATTTGATTCAAAAAGCTTTGTTTGAATGTGTTTGACTTTCATTTGACTAAATTAGCTTTGGTAAATGTGTTTGACTTTCATTTGACTCAATTAGCATTGTGGAATGCAATTAACTTTTATTTGATTCAAAAAGCTTTGTTTGAATGTATTTTACTTTCTTTGATTCTAAAAGCTTTGTTGAAAGTGTTTGACTTTTTTTGATTCAAAAAGCTTTGTTTGAATGTCTTTGACTTTCATTTGACTCAATTAGCTTTGGTGAATGTGTTTGACTTTCATTTGATTCAAAAAGCTTTATTTGAATGTATTTGACTTTCATTTGATTCTAAAAGCTTTGTTGAAAGTGTTTGACTTTCATTTGACTTAATTAGCTTTGTTGAATGCATTTAACTTTCATTTGATTCAAAAAGCTTTGTTTGAATGTGTTTGACTTTCATTTGACTCAATTAGCTTTGTTGAATGTGTTTGACTTTCATTTGACTCAATTAGCATTATGGAATGCAATTGACTTTGATTTTATTCAAAAAGCTTTGTTTGAATGTATTTGACTTTCATTTGATTCTAAAAGCTTTGTTGAAAGTGTTTGAATTTCATTTGACTCAATTAGCTTTGTTGAATGCATTTGACTTTCATTTGATTTTAAAAGGTTTGTTGAAAGTGTTTGACTTTCATTTTACTCAATTAGCTTTGTTGAATGTGTTTGACTTTCATTTGACTCAATTAGCATTGTGGAATGCAATTGACTTTCATTTGACTCAATTAGCTTTGTTGAATGTGTTTGACTTTCATTTGACTCAATTAGCATTGTGGAATGTGTTAGACTTTCATTTGACTCAATTAGCTTTGTTGAATGCATATGACTTTCATTTGCTTCAAAAGCTTTGTTTAAATGTGTTTGACTTTCATTTGACTCAATTAGCTTTGGTAAATGTGTTTGACTTTCATTTGACTCAATTAGCATAATGGAATGCAATTGACTTTGATTTTATTCAAAAAGCTTTGTTTGAATGTATTTGACTTTCATTTGATTCTAAAAGCTTTGTTGAAAGTGTTTGACTTTCATTTGATTCAAAAAGCTTTGTTTAAATGTGTTTGACTTTCATTTTACTCAATTAGCTTTATCGAATGTGTTTGACTTTCATTTGACTCAATTAGCTTTGTGGAATTCAATTGACTTTCATTTGATTCAAAAAGCTTTGTTTGAATGTATTTGACTTTCATTTGATTCTAAAAGCTTTGTTGAAAGTGTTTGACTTTCATTTGACTCAATTAGCTTTGTTAAATGCATTTAACTTTCATTTGATTAAAAAAGCTGTGTATAAATGTGTTTGACTTTCATTTGACTCAATTAGCTTTGTTGAATGTGTTTGACTTTCATTTGACTCAATTATCATTGTGGAATGCAATTGACTTTCATTTGACTCAATTAGCTTTGTTGAATGCATTTGACTTTCATTTGATTCAACAAGTTTTGTTTGAATGTATTTTGACTTTCATTTGATTCTAAAAGGTTTGTTGAAAGTGTTTGACTTTCATTTGACTCAATTAGCTTTGTTGAATGTGTTTGACTTTCATTTGACTCAATTAGCATTGTGGAATGCAATTGACTTTCATTTGACTCAATTAGCTTTGTTGAATGTGATTGACTTTCATTTGACTCAATTAGCATTGTGGAAAGTGTTAGACTTTCATTTGACTCAATTAGCTTTGTTGAATGCATATGACTTTCATTTGCTTCAAAAAGCTTTGTTTAAATGTGTTTGACTTTCATTTGACTCAATTAGCTTTAGTAAATGTGTTTGACTTTCATTTGACTCAATTAACATTGTGGAATGCAATTGACTTTCATTTGATTCAAAAAGCTTTGCTTGAAGGTTTTTGACTTTCATTTGACTCAATTAGCTTTGTTGAATGTGTTAGACTTTCATTTGATTCAAAAATCTTTGTTTGAATGTATTTGACTTTCATTTGATTCTAAAAGGTTTGTTGAAAGTGTTTGACTTTCATTTGACTCAATTATCTTTGTTAAATGCATTTAACTTTCATTTGATTAAAAAAGCTGTGTATAAATGTGTTTGACTTTCATTTGACTCAATTAGCTTTGTTGAATGTGTTTGACTTTCATTTGACTCAATTATCATTGTGGAATGCAATTGACTTTCATTTGATTCAAAAAGTTTTGTTTGAATGTATTTTGACTTTCATTTGATTCTAAAAGGTTTGTTGAAAGTGTTTGACTTTCATTTGACTCAATTAGCTTTGTTGAATGTGTTTGACTTTCATTTGACTCAATTAGCATTATGGAATGCAATTGACTTTCATTTGATTCAAAAAGCTTTGTTTGAATGTGTTTGACTTTCATTTGACTCAATTAGCTTTGTTGAATGTGTTTGACTTTCATTTGACTCAATTAGCATTGTGGAATGCAATTGACTTTCATTTGATTCAAAAAGCTTTGTTTGAATGTATTTGACTTTCATTTAATTCTAAAAGCTTTTTTGAAAGTGTTGACTTTCATTTGACTTAATTAGCTTTGCTGAATGCATTTAACTTTCATTTGATTCAAAAAGCTTTGTTTGAATGTGATTGACTTTCATTTGACTCAATTAGCTTTGGTAAATGTGTTTGACTTTCATTTGACTCAATTATCATTGTGGAATGCAATTGACTTTCATTTGATTCAAAAAGCTTTGTTTGAATGTATTTGACTTTCATTTGATTCTAAAAGCTTTGTTGAAAGTGTTTGACTTTCATTTGACTCAATTAGCTTTGTTGAATGCATTTAACTTTCATTTGATTCAAAAAGTTGTGTTTGAATGTGCTTGACTTTCATTTGACTCAATTAGCTTTGTTGAATGTGTTTGACTTTCATTTGACTCAATTATCATTGTGGAATGCAATTGACTGTCATTTGATTCAAAAAGTTTTGTTTGAATGTATTTTGACTTTCATTTGATTCTAAAAGGTTTGTTGAAAGTGTTTGACTTTCATTTGACTCAATTAGCTTTGTTGAATGTGTTTGACTTTCATTTGACTCAATTAGCATTATGGAATGCAATTGACTTTCATTTGATTCAAAAAGCTTTGTTTGAATGTGTTTGACTTTCATTTGACTCAATTAGCTTTGTTGAAAGTGTTTGACTTTCATTTGACTCAATTAGCATTGTGGAATGCAATTGACTTTCATTTGATTCAAAAAGCTTTGTTTGAATGTATTTGACTTTCATTTAATTCTAAAAGCTTTTTTGAAAGTGTTGACTTTCATTTGACTTAATTCGCTTTGCTGAATGCATTTAACTTTCATTTGATTCAAAAAGCTTTGTTTGAATGTGATTGACTTTCATTTGACTCAATTAGCTTTGGTAAATGTGTTTGACTTTCATTTGACTCAATTATCATTGTGGAATGCAATTGACTTTCATTTGATTCAAAAAGCTTTGTTTGAATGTATTTGACTTTCATTTGATTCTAAAAGCTTTGTTGAAAGTGTTTGACTTTCATTTGACTCAATTAGCTTTGTTGAATGCATTTAACTTTCATTTGATTCAAAAAGTTGTGTTTGAATGTGCTTGACTTTCATTTGACTCAATTAGCTTTGTTGAATGTGTTTGACTTTAATTTGACTCAATTAGCATTGTGGAATGCAATTGACTTTCATTTGATTCAAAAAGTTTTGTTTGAATGTATTTTGTCTTTCATTTGATTCTAAAATGTTTGTTGAAAGTGTTTGACTTTCATTTGACTCAATTAGCTTTGTTGAATGTGTTTGACTTTCATTTGACTCAATTAGCATTGTGGAATGCAATTGACTTTCATTTGATTCAAAAATCTTTATTTGAATGTATTTGACTTTCATTTGATTCTAAATGCTTTGTTGAAAGTCTTTTATTTTCATTTGACTCAATTAGCTTTGTTGAATACATTTGACTTTCATTTGATTCAAAAAGTTTTGTTTGAATGTGTTTGACTTTCATTGGACTCAATTAGCTTTGTTGAATGTGTTTTACTTTCATTTGACTCAATTAGCATTATGGAATGCAATTGACAGTCTTTTGATTCAAAAAGCTTTGTTTGAATGTGTTTGACTTTCATTTGACTCAATTAGCTTTGTTGAATGTGTTTGACTTTCATTTGACTCAATTAGCATTGTGGAATGTGTTAGACTTTCATTTGACTCAATTAGTTTTGTTGAATGCATATGACTTTCATTTGCTTCAAAAAGCTTTGTTTAAATGTGTTTGACTTTCATTTGATTCTAAAAGCTTTGTTTGAATGTATTTGACTTTCATTTGATTCTAAAAGGTTTGTTGAAAGTGTTTGACTTTCATTTGACTCAATTAGCTTTGTTGAATGCATTTAACTTTCATTTGATTCAAAAAGCTGTGCATGAATGTGTTTGACTTTCATTTGACTCAATTAGCTTTGTTGAATGTGTTTGACTTTCATTTGACTCAATTAGCATTGTGGAATGCAATTGACTTTCATTTGATTCAAAAAGCTTTGTTTGAATGTATTTGACTTTCATTTGATTCTAAAAGCTTTGTTGAAAGTGTTTGACTTTCATTTGATTCAATTAGCTTTGTTGAATGCATATGACTTTCATTTGATTCAAAAAGCTTTGTTTAAATGTTTTTGACTTTCATTTGACTCAATTAGCTTTGTTGAATGTGTTTGACTTTCATTTGACTCAATTAGCATTATGGAATGCAATTGACTTTCATTTGATTCAAAAAGCTTTGTTTGAACGTATTTGACTTTCATTTCATTCTAAAAGCTTTGTTGAAAGTGTTTGACTTTCATTTGACTCAATTAGCTTTGTTGAATGCATTTGACTTTCATTTGATTCAAAAAGCCTTGTTTGAATGTGTTTGACTTTCATTTGACTCAATTAGCTTTGTTGAATGTGTTTGACTTTCATTTGACTCAATTATCATTGTGGAATGCAATTGACTTTCATTTGATTCAAAAAGCTTTGTTTGAATGTATATGACTTTCATTTGATTCTTAAAGCTTTTTTGAAAGTGTTGACTTTCATTTGACTTAATTAGCTTTGTTGAATGCATTTAACTTTCATTTGGTTCAAAAAGCTTTGTTTGAATGTGATTGACTTTCATTTGACTCAATTAGCTTTGGTGAATGTGTTTGACTTTCATTTGACTCAATTATCATTGTGGAATGCAATTGACTTTCATTTGATTCAAAAAGCTTTGTTTGAATGTATTTGACTTTCATTTTATTCTAAAAGCTTTGTGGAAAGTGTTTGACTTTCATTTGACTCAATTAGCTTTGTTGAATGCATTTAACTTTCATTTGATTCAAAAAGCTGTGTTTGAATGTGCTTGACTTTCATTTGACTCAATTAGCTTTGTTGAATGTGTTTGACTTTAATTTGACTCAATTAGCATTGTGGAATGCAATTGACTTTCATTTGATTCAAAAAGCTTTGTTTGAATGTATTTGACTTTCATTTGATTCTTAAAGCTTTGTTGAAAGTGTTTGACTTTCATTTGACTCAATTAGCTTTGTTGAATGCATTTAACTTTCATTTGATTCAAAAAGCTTTGTTTAAATGTTTTTGACTTTCATTTGACTCAATTAGCTTTGTTGAATGTGTTTGACTTTCATTTGACTCAATTAGCTTTGTTGAATGTGTTTGACTTTCATTTGACTCAATTAGCATTGTGGAATGCAATTGACTTTCATTTGATTCAAAAAGCTTTGTTTGAATGTATTTGACTTTCATTTGATTCTAAAAGGTTTGTTGAAAGTGTTTGACTTTCATTTGACTCAATTAGCTTTGTTGAATGCATTTGACTTTCATTTGATTCAAAAAGCCTTGTTTGAATGTGTTTGACTTTCATTTGACTCAATTAGCTTTGTTGAATGTGTTTGACTTTCATTTGATTCTAAAAGCTTTGTTGAAAGTGTTTGACTTTCATTTGACATAATTAGCTTTGTTGAATGCATTTGACTTTCATTTGATTCAAAAAGCTTTGTTTGAATGTGATTGACTTTCATTTGACTCAATTAGCTTTGGTGAATGTGTTTGACTTTCATTTGACTCAATTAGCATTGTGGAATGCAATTGACTTTCATTAGATTCAAAAAGCTTTATTTGAATGTATTTGACATTCATTTGATTCTAAAAGCTTTATTGAAAGTGTTTGACTTTTATTTGACTCAATTAGCTTTGTTGAATGCATATGACTTTCATTCGATTCAAAAAGCTTTGTTTAAATGTGTTTGACATTCATTTGACTCAATTAGCTTTGGTAAATGTGTTTGACTTTCATTTGACTCAATTAGCATTGTGGAATGCAATTGACTTTTATTTGATTCAAAAAGCTTTGTTTGAATGTATTTGACTTTCTTTGATTCTAAAAGCTTTGTTGAATGTGTTTGACTTTCTTTGATTCAAAAAGCTTTGTTTGAATGTCTTTGACTTTTATTTGACTCAATTAGCTTTGGTGAATGTGTTTGACCTTCATTTGATTCAAAAAGCTTTATTTGAATGTATTTGACTTTCATTTGATTCTAAAAGCTTTGTTGAAAGTGTTTCACTTTCATTTGACTTAATTAGCTTTGTTGAATGCATTTAACTTACGTTTGATTCAAAAAGCTTTGTTTGAATGTGTTTGACTTTCATTTGACTCAATTAGCTTTGTTGAATGTGTTTGACTTTCATTTGACTCAATTAGCATTATGGAATGCAATTGACTTTATTTTATTCAAAAAGCTTTGTTTGAATGTATTTGACTTTCATTTGACTCTTAAAGCTTTGTTGAAAGTGTTTGACTTTCATTTGACTCAATTAGCTTTGTTGAATGCATTTGACTTTCATTTGATTCAACAAGCTTTGTTTGAATGTATTTGACTTTCATTTGATTCTAAAAGCTTTGTTGAAAGTGTTTGACTTTCATTTGACTTAATTAGCTTTGTTGAATGCATTTGACTTTCATTTGATTCAAAAAGATTTGTTTGAATGTGATTGACTTTCATTTGACTCAATTAGCTTTGGTGAATGTGTTTGACTTTCATTTGACTCAATTAGCATTGTGGAATGCAATTGACTTTCATTAGATTCAAAAAGCTTTATTTGAATGTATTTGACTTTCATTTGATTCTAAAAGCTTTATTGAAAGTGTTTGACTTTCATTTGATTCAAAAAGCTTTGTTTAAATGTGTTTGACATTCATTTGACTCAATTAGCTTTGGTAAATGTGTTTGACTTTCATTTGACTCAATTAGCATTGTGGAATGCAATTTACTTTTATTTGATTCAAAAAGCTTTGTTTGAATGTATTTGACTTTCTTTGATTCTAAAAGCTTTGTTGAATGTGTTTGACTTTCTTTCATTCAAAAAGCTTTGTTTGAATGTCTTTGACTTTCATTTGACTCAATTAGCTTTGGTGAATGTGTTTGACCTTCATTTGATTCAAAAAGCTTTATTTGAATGTATTTGACTTTCATTTGATTCTAAAAGCTTTGTTGAAAGTGTTTCACTTTCATTTGACTTAATTAGCTTTGTTGAATGCATTTAACTTTCATTTGATTCAAAAAGCTTTGTTTGAGTGTGTTTGACTTTCATTTGACTCAATTAGCTTTGTTGAATGTGTTTGACTTTCATTTGACTCAATTAGCATTATGGAATGCAATTGACTTTCATTTTATTCAAAAAGCTTTGTTTGAATGTATTTGACTTTCATTTGATTCTTAAAGCTTTGTTGAAAGTGTTTGACTTTCATTTGACTCAATTAGCTTTGTTGAATGCATTTGACTTTCATTTGATTCAACAAGTTTTGTTTGAATGTATTTGACTTTCATTTGATTCTAAAAGCTTTGTTGAAAGTGTTTGACTTTCATTTGACTTAATTAGCTTTGTTGAATGCATTTGACTTTCATTTGATTCAAAAAGATTTGTTTGAATGTGATTAACTTTCATTTGACTCAATTAGCTTTGGTGAATGTGTTTGACTTTCATTTGACTCAATTAGCATTGTGGAATGCAATTGACTTTCATTAGATTCAAAAAGCTTTATTTGAATGTATTTGACTTTCATTTGATTCTAAAAGCTTTATTGAAAGTGTTTGACTTTCATTTGATTCAAAAAGCTTTGTTTAAATGTGTTTGACATTCATTTGACTCAATTAGCTTTGGTAAATGTGTTTGACTTTCATTTGACTCAATTAGCATTGTGAAATGCAATTGACTTTTATTTGATTCAAAAAGCTTTGTTTGAATTTATTTGACTTTCTTTGATTCTAAAAGCTTTGTTGAATGTGTTTGACTTTCTTTGATTCAAAAAGCTTTGTTTGAATGTCTTTGACTTTCATTTGACTCAATTAGCTTTGGTGAATGTGTTTGACTTTCATTTGATTCAAAAAGCTTTATTTGAATGTATTTGACTTTCATTTGATTCTAAAAGCTTTGTTGAAAGTGTTAGACTTTCATTTGACTTAATTAGCTTTGTTGAATGCATTTAACTTTCATTTGATTCAAAAAGCTTTGTTTGAATGTGTTTGACTTTCATTTGACTCAATTAGCTTTGTTGAATGTGTTTGACTTTCATTTGACTCAATTAGCATTGTGGAATGTGTTAGACTTTCATTTGACTCAATTAGCTTTGTTGAATGCATATGACTTTGATTTGCTTCAAAAAGCTTTGTTTAAATGTGTTTGACTTTCATTTGACTCAATTAGCTTTGGTAAATGTGTTTGACTTTCATTTGACTCAATCAGCATTGTGGAATGCAATTGACTTTCATTTGATTCAAAAAGCTTTGCTTGAATGTATTTGACTTTCTTTGATTCTAAAAGCTTTGTTGAAAGTGTTTGACTTTCATTTGATTCAAAAAGCTTTGCTTGAATGTTTTTGACTTTCATTTGACTCAATTAGCTTTGTTGAATGTGTTAGACTTCCATTTGACTCAATTAGCATTGTGGAATGCAATTGACTTTCATTTGATTCAAAAAGCTTTGTTTGAATGCATTTGACTTTCATTTGATTCTAAAAGGTTTGTTGAAAGTGTTTGACTTTCATTTGACTCAATTAGCTTTGTTGAATGCATTTAACTTTCATTTGATTCAAAAAGCTGTGGTTGAATGTGTTTGACTTTCATTTGACTCAATTAGCTTTGTTGAATGTGTTTGACTTTCATTTGACTCAATTAGCATTGTGGAATGCAATTGACTTTCATTTAATTCAAAAAGCTTTGTTTGAATGTATTTGACTTTCATTTGATTCTAAAAGCTTTGGTGAAAGTGTTTGACTTTCATTTGACTCAATTAGCTTTGTTGAATGCATTTGACTTTCATTTGATTCAAAAAGCGTTGTTTGAATGTGTTTGACTTTTATTTGACTCAATTAGCTTTGTTGAATGTGTTTGACTTTCATTTGACTCAATTATCATTGTGGAATGCAATTGACTTTCATTTGATTCAAAAAGCTTTGTTTGAATGTATTTGACTTTCATTTGATTCTAAAAGCTTTGTTGAAAGTGTTTGACTTTCATTTGACTCAATTTGCTTTGTTGAATGCATTTAACTTTCATTTGATTCAAAAAGCTGTGTTTGAATGTGCTTGACTTTCATTTGACTCAATTAGCTTTGTTGAATGTGTTTGACTTTAATTTGACTCAATTAGCATTGTGGAATGCAATTGACTTTCATTTGATTCAAAAAGTTTTGTTTGAATGTATTTTGACTTTCATTTGATTCTAAAAGGTTTGTTGAAAGTGTTTGACTTTCATTTGACTCAATTAGCTTTGTTGAATGTGTTTGACTTTCATTTGACTAAATTAGCATTGTGGATTGCAATTGACTTTCATTTCACTCAAAAATCTTTGTTTGAATGTATTTGACTTTCATTTGATTCTAAAAGCTTTGTTGAAAGTGTTTGACTTTCATTAGAATCAATTAGCTTTGTTGAATGCATTTGACTTTCATTTGATTCAAAAAGATTTGTTCGAATGTGTTTGACTTTCATTTGACTTAATTAGCTTTGGTGAATGTGTTAGACTTCTATTTGACTTAATTAGCATTGTGGAATGCAATTGACTTTCATTTGATTCAAAAAGCTTTGTTTGAATGTACTTGACTTTCATTTGATTCTTAAAGCTTTATTGAAAGTGTTTGACTTTCATTTGACTCAATTAGCTTTGTTGAATGCATTTAACTTTCATTTGATTCAAAAAGCTGTGCATGAATGTGTTTGACTTTCATTTGACTCAATTAGCTTTGTTGAATGTGTTTGACTTTCATTTGACTCAATGAGCATTGTGGAATGCAATTGACATTCTTTTGATTCAAAAAGCTTTGTTTGAATGTATTTGATTTTCATTTGATTCTAAAAGCTTTGTTGAAAGTGTTTGACTTTCATTTGACTCAATTAGCTTTGTTGAATGCATATGACTTTCATTTGATTCTAAAAGCTTTGTTTAAATGTTTTTGACTTTCATTTGACTCAATTAGCTTTGTTGAATGCATATGACTTTCATTTGATTCAAAAAGCTTTGTTTAAATGTTTTTGACTTTCATTTGACTCAATTAGCTTTGTTGAATGTGTTTGACTTTCATTTGACTCAATTAGCATTGTGGAATGCAATTGACTTTCATTTAATTCAAAAAGCTTTGTTTGAATGTATTTTACTTTCATTTGATTCTAAAAGCTTTGGTGAAAGTGTTTGACTTTCATTTGACTCAATTAGCTTTGTTGAATGCATTTGACTTTCATTTGATTCAAAAAGCGTTGTTTGAATGTGTTTGACTTTTATTTGACTCAATTAGCTTTGTTGAATGTGTTTGACTTTCATTTGACTCAATTATCATTGTGGAATGCAATTGACTTTCATTTGATTCTAAAAGCTTTGTTGAAAGTGTTTGACTTTCATTTGACTCAATTTGCTTTGTTGAATGCATTTAACTTTCATTTGATTCAAAAAGCTGTGTTTGAATGTGCTTGACTTTCATTTGACTCAATTAGCTTTGTTGAATGTGTTTGACTTTAATTTGACTCAATTAGCATTGTGGAATGCAATTGACTTTCATTTGATTCAAAAAGTTTTGTTTGAATGTATTTTGACTTTCATTTGATTCTAAAAGGTTTGTTGAAAGTGTTTGACTTTCATTTGACTCAATTAGCTTTGTTGAATGTGTTTGACTTTCATTTGACTAAATTAGCATTGTGGATTGCAATTGACTTTCATTTCACTCAAAAATCTTTGTTTGAATGTATTTGACTTTCATTTGATTCTAAAAGCTTTGTTGAAAGTGTTTGACTTTCATTAGAATCAATTAGCTTTGTTGAATGCATTTGACTTTCATTTGATTCAAAAAGATTTGTTCGAATGTGTTTGACTTTCATTTGACTTAATTAGCTTTGGTGAATGTGTTAGACTTCTATTTGACTCAATTAGCGTTGTGGAATGCAATTGACTTTCATTTGATTCAAAAAGCTTTGTTTGAATGTACTTGACTTTCATTTGATTCTTAAAGCTTTATTGAAAGTGTTTGACTTTCATTTGACTCAATTAGCTTTGTTGAATGCATTTAACTTTCATTTGATTCAAAAAGCTGTGCATGAATGTGTTTGACTTTCATTTGACTCAATTAGCTTTGTTGAATGTGTTTGACTTTCATTTGACTCAATGAGCATTGTGGAATGCAATTGACATTCTTTTGATTCAAAAAGCTTTGTTTGAATGTATTTGATTTTCATTTGATTCTAAAAGCTTTGTTGAAAGTGTTTGACTTTCATTTGACTCAATTAGCTTTGTTGAATGCATATGACTTTCATTTGATTCTAAAAGCTTTGTTTAAATGTTTTTGACTTTCATTTGACTCAATTAGCTTTGTTGAATGCATATGACTTTCATTTGATTCAAAAAGCTTTGTTTAAATGTTTTTGACTTTCATTTGACTCAATTAGCTTTGTTGAATGTGTTTTACTTTCATTTGACTCAATTAGCATTGTGGAATGCAATTGACTTTCATTTGATTCAAAAAGCTTTGTTTGAATGTATTTGACTTTCATTTGATTCTAAAAGCTTTGTTGAAATTGTTTGACTTTCATTTGACTCAATTAGCTTTGTTGAATGCATTTAACTTTCTTTTGATTCAAAAAGCTGTGTATGAATGTGTTTGACTTTCATTTGACTCAATTAGCTTTGTTGAATGTGTTTGACTTTCATTTGACTCAATTAGCATTGTGGAATGCAATTGACTTTCATTTGATTCAAAAAGCATTGTTTGAATGTATTTGACTTTCATTTGATTCTAAAAGCTTTGTTGAAAGTGTTTGACTTTCATTTGACTCAATTAGCTTTGTTGAATGAATATGACTTTCATTTGATTAAAAAAGCTTTGTTTGAATTTATTTGACTTTCATTTGATTCTAAAAGGTTTGTAGAAAGTGTTTGACTTTCATTTGACTCAATTAGCTTTGTTGAATGCATTTAACTTTCATTTGATTCAAAAAGCTGTGTATGAATGTGTTTGACTTTCATTTGACTCAATTAGCTTTGTTGAATGTGTTTGACTTTCATTTGACTCAATTAGCATTGTGGAATGCAATTGACTTCTTTTTAATTCAAAAAGCTTTGTTTGAATGTTTTTGACTTTTATTTGATTCTAAAAGCTTTGTTGAAAGTGTTTGACTTTCATTTGACTCAATTAGCTTTGTTGAATGCATATGACTTTCATTTGATTCAAAAAGCTTTGTTTAAATGTTTTTTACTTTCATTTGACTCAATTAGCTTTGTTGAATGTGTTTGACTTTCATTTGACTCAATTAGCATTATGGAATGCAATTGACTTTCATTTGATTCAAAAAGCTTTGTTTGAACGTATTTGACTTTCATTTGATTCTAAAAGCTTTGTTGAAAGTGTTTGACTTTCATTTGACTCAATTAGCTTTGTTGAATGCATTTGACTTTCATTTGATTCAAAAGGCGTTGTTTGAATGTGTTTGACTTTCATTTGACTCAATTAGCTTTGTTGAATGTGTTTAACATTCATTTGACTCAATTATCATTGTGGAATGCAATTGACTTTCATTTGATTCAAAAAGCTTTGTTTGAATGTATTTGACTTTCATTTAATTCTAAAAGCTTTTTTGTAAGTGTTGACATTCTTTTGACTTAATTAGCTTTGTTGAATGCATTTAACTTTCATTTGATTCAAAAAGCTTTGTTTGAATGTGATTGACTTTCATTTGACTCAATTAGCTTTGGTGAATGTGTTTGACTTTCATTTGACTCAGTTAGCATTATGGAATGCAATTGACTGACTTTTGATTCAAAAAGCTTTGTTTGAATGTATTTGACTTTCATTTGATTCTAAAAGCTTTGTTGAAAGTGTTTGACTTTCATTTGACTCAATTAGCTTTGTTGAATGCATTTAACTTTCATTTGATTCAAAAAGCTGTGTTTGAATGTGCTTGACTTTCATTTGACTCAATTAGCTTTGTTGAATGTGTTTGACTTTAATTTAACTCAATTAGCATTGTGGAATGCAATTGACTTTCATTTGATTCAAAAAGTTTTCTTTGAATGTATTTTGACTTTCATTTGATTCTAAAAGGTTTGTTGAAATTGTTTGACTTTCATTTGACTCAATTAGCTTTGTTGAATGTGTTTTACTTTCATTTGACTCAATTAACATTGTGGAATGCAATTGACTTTCATTTGATTCAAAAATCTTTGTTTGAATGTATTTGACTTTCATTTGATTATAAAAGCTTTGTTGAAAGTGTTTGACTTTCATTAGACTCAATCAGCTTTGTTGAATGCATTTGACTTTCATTTGATTCAAAAAGATTTGTTCGAATGTGTTTGACTTTCATTTGACTCAATTAGCTTTGGTGAATGTGTTAGACTTCTATTTGACTCAATTAGCATTGTGGAATGCAATTGACTTTCATTTGATTCAAAAAGCTTTGTTTGAATGTATTTGACTTTCATTTGATTCTAAAAGCTTTGTTGAAAGTGTTTGACTTTCATTTGACTCAATTAGCTTTGTTGAATGCATTTAACTTTCATTTGATTCAAAAAGCTGTGTATGAATGTGTTTGACTATCATTTGACTTAATTAGCTTTGTTGAATGTATTTGACTTTCATTTGACTCAATTAGCATTGTGGAATGCAATTGACTTTCATTTGATTCAAAAAGCTTTGTTTGAATGTATTTGACTTTCATCTGATTCTAAAAGCTTTGGTGAAAGTGTTTGACTTTCATTTGACTCAATTAGCTTTGTTGAATGCATATGACTTTCATTTGATTCAAAAAGCTTTGTTTAAATGTTTTTGACTTTCATTTGACTCAATTAGCTTTGTTAAATGTGTTTGACTTTCATTTGACTCAATTAGCATTATGGAATGCAATTGACTTTCATTTGATTCAAAAAGCTTTGTTTGAACGTATTTGACTTTCATTTGATTCTAAAAGCTTTGTTGAAAGTGTTTGACTTTCATTTGACTCAATTAGCTTTGTTGAATGCATTTGACTTTCATTTGATTCAAAAAGCGTTGTTTGAATGTGTTTGACTTTCATTTGACTCAATTAGCTTTGTTGAATGTGTTTGACTTTCATTTGACTCAATTATCATTGTGGAATGCAATTGACTTTCATTTGATTCAAAAAGCTTTGTTTGAATGTATTTGACTTTCATTTAATTCTAAAAGCTTTTTTGTAAGTGTTGACTTTCTTTTGACTTAATTAGCTTTGTTGAATGCATTTAACTTTCATTTGATTCAAAAAGCTTTGTTTGAATGTGATTGAATTTCATTTGACTGAATTAGCTTTGGTGAATGTGTTTGACTTTCATTTGACTCAGTTAGCATTATGGAATGCAATTGACTGTCTTTTGATTCAAAAAGCTTTGTTTGAATGTATTTGACTTTCATTTGATTCTAAAAGCTTTGTTGAAAGTGTTTGACTTTCCTTTGACTCAATTAGTTTTGTTGAATGCATTTAACTTTCATTTGATTCAAAAAGTTGTGTTTGAATGTGCTTGACTTTCACTTGACTCAATTAGCTTTGTTGAATGTGTTTGACTTTCATTTAACTCAATTATCATTGTGGAATGCAATTGACTTTCATTTGATTCAAAAAGCTTTGTTTGAATGTATTTGACTTTCATTTGATTCTAAAAGGTTTGTTGAAAGTGTTTGACTTTCATTTGACTCAATTAGCTTTGTTGAATGCATTTGACTTTCATTTGATTCAAAAAGCGTTGTTTGAATGTGTTTGACTTTCATTTGACTTGATGCAAGTCTAAGCATGGAGAACTTCGAAGATTTGCTTATCATGCATCAAGATAGTTTGTCCTTAAACATTGATTCAAGCCAAGCATTGCATGGACATTTTCTTGGATATCAAAGCAAAGCTACAGTTTGCTTAGTAGCGTTTCTTGGAGTCTAGTATACTTTCTTTACTTAGATTTTGCTTACAAGTTTTTACCTTTCACTTGAAAGGGTTTTTCTTGTTTTAAGCACATTAGGATTTATTTTTCTGTTATTTTAAGATTGGTTAGACGTCCTTAGTTATTAGGAAAGATATTAGTTTGTTAGAGTTTGTTTAGAACTAGGTTTTCTAGTAGTTTCGTAGCAGTTTTGAAGAGGTCCAAAGAACTGCAGAAACGGACTTGAAGCTCAAGGAAAACATATGTCGTATAATATGTTTTTGGAAACGCCAGGAAGTCAGCTAACCAATGAAGGTGGTGTCATGAGAATCGGAGTTCATTTGGTCAGTCAACGAAGACAAAAACTAAAACCGCGCAAAGCTGGAGGTAGGTCGGTTTGGTTAGTTTCCTTATCTAAGTCGGTTTAGTATTCCTATTCCACTTAGGTTACTTGGAGCTAAAGGCTAGGGATTTTTCCTAGTCCTATTAGGTTTCTAATACTTAGTTTAAGTCTATAAATAATCATGTAATTCGTGAGTTTTGGGTCATAAAAATTAATATTCAGATTTACTTCTTAAGTTGCATACTTGAGTTTTTGTTGATTGCGATCAATTGCTGTTTTGCTTGTTTTAGTTAAAACATTCGTTTAGGGTTAATTAATTAGGTGGATTCTTACTTAATTACTCTTAGTTTTTGTTTAATTCTTGGTGGATTTCCTGTATAGAATTAAGCTTAAACATATCTCATGTGTTTGTTGGTTTTCGGATCAATAATTCACATCATCTTGGTATCAGAGCGAGGTTCGGGAAAAATTAAACTGGGAACAATTGGCTGGGAATTTTTACGTGATTCTTTTTGCATTGAACTCTAAAAACGTCCTGCTATCACCATATAAAATTTCATAATTTTTAGTTGAGTAACGCGTTCTACACAGCCTCAAACGTTTGGTGTTTGTGCACTGATTTGCGGTTGGGAGTCCGGTTTTTGTGTTGCCTAATTTTCCTTCAAGATTCGATCTTTTAATCAAGATTTTTGCATGAACTGACTTGTTTTGTGTAGGAATCATGAGTGACGAGGAGGTTCCACAGGTTCCAAGGGGATTAACCTTAGAACAGGCTCAAAATCTTAGAAGAGATAGGCGAATTGACGAGTTGGCAGCAAGGATGGATGAGATGTTAAAAAGGCTTGATACTCTTGCTGGAGATTCTTCAAGGAAAGGGAATTCTAACCCTAATTCTGGTTCAAGTGAGGAAGAACAACCAAGGAGGAACCCAAGGAGGCCACGAAATAATTATTCTTCAAGTGATGAATCACCAAGGCCTAGGAGAAGAGACCGACCAAAGGAAGATGATAGGAACCTTAGATTAGATCTTCCCGAATTCAATGGGAGTATGAATGAACCTGAAAAATACTTTGAGTGGATTAGAAGGGCCGAGACACTCTTTGATTACAAGGAGTATGATGAAAGGAAAAGATGCAAATTGGCTGAATTAAAACTGACCGGTTATGCTAGTCTTTGGTATGATAATCTAAAGAAGAAGAGGCATAAGGAGGGGCGTGAAAAGATCTCAACTTGGGAGCAACTCAAGAAGCACATGAAAAAAAGGTTCGTACCTAGTGATTATGTTCAAGATATTTACCTTAAGATGCAAACTTTTAAACAAAATTCTATGACTGTTGAGAATTACATTGTTGAATTTGAAAAGTTATGCATGCTATGTGGTTTAGAAGAGATTGTTGAGCATAAGATTGCTAGATTTATTTCGGGGTTGATTGATAATATTGCTGAAAAAGTTGAATTGCAACAATATTGGTCCTTTGAGGATGTTTGCAAGGTAGCTTTGAAAGTTGAAAAACAGATAAAGGGGAAGAAAGGGACGTACACTAAGTCCTTTGTAAAAGATTTCACTAAACCTTTTGAGAAGAATAGCTTGGAGAAAAGTGGTTCTAGTTCGAACTACAAGGAGACTAAATCAAAATTTGAAGCTCCTAAAAAGTTTGTTGAAGATAGGAAGTGCTTCAAGTGTGGTAGTGTTGGTCACATTGCAACTAATTGTCCATCAAAAAGAGTAATGACTGCTCAAGAGTGGGAACAAGAACAAGCTAAGTGTGAGCAAGGTAGTGACTATGAAGAAAAGAACGAAGAGGAAAACTTTGAAGAAGAGGAGGGGCATATTGACGAAATTGATCCCGAGACTCATGGTCAAAGTTTGGTTCTAAGAAGGGCACTACACTCTAAAACCGTACCTATGGAAAACAATCAAAGGGAGAAAATCTTTCTTACAAGGTGCAAGGTAGAAGATAGGTTGTGTGATATGATCATAGACACCGGGAGTTGCACTAATGTGGTATCTACTACTTTGGTAGACAAATTGAAGTGGCCAACTACTGAACATCCAAGCCCTTATAAGCTTCATTGGCTTAATAATTCGAGTGATGTTAAGGTAACTAAACAAGCTTTAATCTCCTTTTCAATTGGTAAATTTCATGATAAAGTTTTGTGTGATGTTTGTCCTATGGATGCTTGTCATATACTATTAAGCCGTCCTTGGCAATATGATAGATTTGTGAAGTTTGATGGAAGGACTAATGTGTATGTTGTGAGAAAAGGAGAAAAAGAGAGACCGGTTGCTTTAAAACCTTTGATAAGCAACAAGCCTTCTAATGTTACCTCTAATTCGAAGAGTTCTTATTTGATTAGTGAGAGGGAATTAGAAAAAGAGATTTGCAGCAACAATGTGGTATATATACTTGTTTCTAATGAGATTCGAATTGATCAAAATAAGCAAGCAAAGAGGCCGTATGAATTGGAATCTGTTTTAGAAGAATTCAAGGATGTCTTTCCTAAGGAATTACCTCCGGGACTACCTCCTATTCGTGGGATAGAGCATCAAATTGACTTGATTCCGGGAGCACCATTACCTAATAAGGCAGCCTATAGAAGTAATCCGGAAGAAACAAAGGAGATGCAAAGGCAAATTGAAGAGCTTATGACTAGAGGATACGTGAGGGAAAGTATGAGCCCTTGTGCCGTGCCTACTTTACTTGTCCCAAAAAAAGATGGGAGTTGGCGCATGTGTATTGATAGTAGGAGTGTGAATAACATCACTATCAAATACCGATTTCCTATTCCAAGATTAGATGATCTACTTGATGAACTACATGGTTCAAAGTTGTTTTCTAAGATTGATCTTATGAGTGGTTATCATCAAATTCGAATGAGAGAAGGAGATGAGTGGAAAACAGCATTCAAGACTAAGTTAGGGTTGTATGAATGGTTGGTGATGCCGTTTGGACTCACTAATGCACCTAGCACTTTCATGAGGTTGATGCATGAGGTACTTAAACCTTTCCTTGGCAAGTTTGTTGTTGTTTATTTAGATGATATTCTGATATACTCTAAAAATTTGCATGATCATTTAAATCATCTAACAAGTGTGTTTGAAGTGTTAAGAGAGAAGAAACTCTATGCTAAGCATGAAAAATGCTACTTCTTAGTGCCTAGTGTTACTTTTCTTGGTTATGTTGTGTCAAAAGATGGAGTTTCAGTTGATCATTCGAAAGTAGAGGCTATTAAAACTTGGCCTATTCCTACTAATATGAGTGACGTAAGGTCTTTTCATGGTCTAGCTTCGTTCTATAGAAGATTTGTCAAGAATTTCTCAAGTATTGTGGCGCCTATGACCGAATGTTTGAAGAAGGACAAGGGTAAATTCGAATGGACTAAAGAAGCTCAAAGTGCGTTTGAGTTGGTTAAAAAGAAGCTATGTGAAGCACCTATACTGGCGTTACCAGATTTCTCAAGTCCTTTTGAAGTTGAAACCGATGCTAGTGGAGTTGGAATTGGAGCAGTTTTACTCCAAAAGAAGAGGCCTATTGCATATTTCAGTGAGAAATTGGGAGGAGCTCGATTGAACTATTCTACTTATGATAAAGAGTTCTATGCCATTGTTAGAGCTTTAGATCATTGGAGTCATTATCTCCGACCTAATCACTTTGTGTTGCATTCTGATCATGAAGCATTGAAGTACATACATGGACAACAAAAGCTCAATCCTAGACATGCTACGTGGGTTGAATTTTTACAATCATTTAACTTTTCTTCAAGGTACAAAGAAGGTAAATCGAATGTTGTGGCTGATGCATTATCTAGAAGATACACTTTGATTGGAATTCTAAATAGCAAGCTACTTGGTTTTGAATTGATCAAAGAATACTACAAAGGTGATGATGATTTTGCTACATTGATTGAAGAGTGTTCTAAAGGAGCCGTTGGTTCTTATTTGCTGCAAGATGGTTTTCTTTTCAAAGGAAATCGACTTTGTCTTCCTAAGTGTTCTATTAGAGAGCTAGTTGTTAGAGAAGCTCATGGGGGAGGAATTGCTGGTCACTTTGGCATTACAAAGACCTTGAGTATGTTACAAGAACACTTCTATTGGCCTAAGATGCTCACGGATGTGCAACTAGTTATTTCTAGGTGTGCAACTTGTCAAAAAGCGAAGGCTACTTTTCATCAAGGATTGTATACTCCTTTACCTGTTCCAGATTCACCTTGGGAAGATATTTCTATGGATTTTATCATGGGATTGCCGAGAACACAACGGGGGAAAGACTCTATTATGGTTGTTGTGGATAGGTTCTCTAAGATGGCTCATTTTGTTCCTTGTCACAAAGTGGATGATGCTATGAAAGTGGCGGAATTATACTTCAAAGAGATTGTTAGATTGCATGGAATTCCGAAAACTATTGTGAGTGATCGAGATACAAAGTTCATGAGTTTCTTTTGGAAGTCTTTATGGAAGCTTGTGGGAACTAAATTGCTCTTTAGTACATCTTACCATCCACAAACTGATGGACAAACCGAGGTTACTAATCGTACTCTTGGTGCGCTTTTGCGTGGGTTAGTGAGTAAGTCACAAAAGGATTGGGACATCAAGTTAGCTCATGCGGAGTTTGCTTATAATAGATCACCTACATATGCTACCAAACATAGTCCTTTTGAGGTAGTCTATGGAATCAATCCGAAACTTCCAATTGATCTTGTTCCATTGCCTAAAGGTGAGTTAATTCACAAAGATGCCGAGTCTAAGTTGAAAAGTATGCTGAAATTACATGCTCAAGTTCGAACAAGAATAGAGAAAGTAAATGACATGTACAAAGCTAGAGCAAACAAGCATAGAAAGCAACAAGGTTACAATGTTGGAGACTTGGTATGGTTACATTTAAGAAAGGAAAGATTTCCAGGAAAACGCAAGAATAAGTTGATGCCTAGAGGTGAAGGTCGTTTCAAGATTGTTGAGAAGATCAATGACAATGCTTATAAGTTGGAACTTCCGGGAGAGTATGGAGTTAGTGCTACATTCAATGTTGGTGATTTGGCTAAGTACATCCCTGATGAAGAACTTCGAGATTTGAGGACAAATTCTTTTGAAGAAGAGGAGGATGATGCAAGTCTAAGCATGGAGAACTTCGAAGATTTGCTTATCATGCATCAAGATAGTTTGTCCTTAAACATTGATTCAAGCCAAGCATTGCATGGACATTTTCTTGGATATCAAAGCAAAGCTACAGTTTGCTTAGTAGCGTTTCTTGGAGTCTAGTATACTTTCTTTACTTAGATTTTGCTTACAAGTTTTTACCTTTCACTTGAAAGGGTTTTTCTTGTTTTAAGCACATTAGGATTTATTTTTCTGTTATTTTAAGATTGGTTAGACGTCCTTAGTTATTAGGAAAGATATTAGTTTGTTAGAGTTTGTTTAGAACTAGGTTTTCTAGTAGTTTCGTAGCAGTTTTGAAGAGGTCCAAAGAACTGCAGAAACGGACTTGAAGATCAAGGAAAACATATGTCGTATAATATGTTTTTGGAAACGCCAGGAAGTCAGCTAACCAATGAAGGTGGTGTCATGAGAATCGGAGTTCATTTGGTCAGTCAACGAAGACAAAAACTAAAACCGCGCAAAGCTGGAGGTAGGTCGGTTTGGTTAGTTTCCTTATCTAAGTCGGTTTAGTATTCCTATTCCACTTAGGTTACTAGGAGCTAAAGGCTAGGGATTTTTCCTAGTCCTATTAGGTTTCTAATACTTAGTTTAAGTCTATAAATAATCATGTAATTCGTGAGTTTTGGGTCATAAAAATTAATATTCAGATTTACTTCTTAAGTTGCATACTTGAGTTTTTGTTGATTGCGATCAATTGCTGTTTTGCTTGTTTTAGTTAAAACATTCGTTTAGGGTTAATTAATTAGGTGGATTCTTACTTAATTACTCTTAGTTTTTGTTTAATTCTTGGTGGATTTCCTGTATAGAATTAAGCTTAAACATATCTCATGTGTTTGTTGGTTTTCGGATCAATAATTCACATCATGACTCAATTAGCTTTGTTGAATGCATTTAACTTTCATTTGATTCAAAAAGCTGTGTATGAATGTGTTTGACTTTCATTTGACTCAATTAGCTTTGTTGAATGTGTTTGACTTTCATTTGACTCAATTAGCATTGTGGAATGCAATTGACTTTCATTTGATTCAAAAAGCTTTGTTTGAATGTATTTGACTTTCATTTGATTCTAAAAGCTTTGTAGAAAGTGTTTGACTTTCATTTGACTCAATTAGCTTTGTTGAATGCATATGACTTTCATTTGATTCAAAAAGTGATGCAAGTCTAAGCATGTTTTCGGATCAATAATTCACATCACATTCCACAATGCTAATTGAGTCAAATGAAAGTGAAACACATTCAACAAAGCTTTTAGAATCAAATGAAAGTCAAATATATTAAAACAAAGCTTTTTGAATCAAATGAAAGTCAATTGTATTCCACAATGCTAATTGAGCCAAATGAAAGTCAAACACATTCAACAAAGCTAATTGAGTCAAATGAAAGTCAAACACATTCAACAAAGCTATTTTAGTCAAATGAAAGTCAAACACATTCAATCAAAGCATTTTGAATCAAATGAAAGTCAAATGCATTCAACAAAGCTAATTGAGTCAAATGAAAGTAAAAAAACATTCAAACAACGCCTTTTGAATCAAATGAAAGTGAAATGCATTCAACAAAGCTAATTGAGTCAGATGAAAGTCAAACACTTTTAACAGAGCTTTTAGAATTAAATGAAAGTCAAATATATTCAAACAAAGCTTTTTGAATCAAATGAAAGTCAAACACATTCAACAAAGCTAATTGAATTAAATGAAAGTCAAACACATTTAAACAAAGCTTTTTGAATCAAATGAAAGTCAAATGCATTCAACAAAGCTAATTGAGTCAAATGAAAGTCAAACACTTTCAACAAAGCTTTTAGAATCAAATGAAAGTCAAATACATTCAAACAAAGCTTTTTGAATCAAATGAAAGTCAATTGCATTCCACAATGCTAGTTGAGTCAAATGAAAGTCAAACCCATTCAACAAAGCTAATTGAGTCAAATGAAAGTTAAACACATTCAAAGAAAGCTTTTTGAATCAAATGAAAGTCAAATGCATTCAACAAAGCTAATTGAGTATAATGAAAGTTAAACACTTTCAACAAAGCTTTTAAAATCAAATGAAAGTCAAATACATTCAAACAAAGCTTTTTGAATCAAATGAAAGTCAATTGCATTCCACAATGCTAATTGAGTCAAATGAAAGTCAAACACATTCAACAAACCTAATTGAGTCAAATGAAAGTCAAACACATTCAAACAAAGCTTTGTGAATCAAATAAAAGTTAAATGCTTTCAAAAAAGCTAATTGAGTTAAATAAAAGTCAAACCCTTTCAATAAAGTTTTTAGAATAAAATGAAAGTCAAATTCATTCAAACAAAGCTTTTTGGATCAAATGAAAGTCAATTGCATTCCACAATGCTAATTGAGTCAAATGAAAGTCAAACACATTCAACAAACCTAATTGAGTCAAATGAAAGTCAAACACATTCAAACAAAGCTTTTTGAATCAAATGAAAGTCAAATGCATTCAACCAAGCATTTAAAATCAAATGAAAGTCTAAGAATTTCAACAAAGTTTTTAGAATCAAATGAAAGCCAAATAAATTCAAACAAAGTTTTTTTAATCAAATGCAAGTCAATTGCATTCCACAATGCTAATTGAGTCAAATGAAAGTGAAACACATTCAATAAAGCTTTGAGAATCAAATGAAAGTCAAATACATTAAAACAAAGCTTTTTGAATCAAATGAAAGTCAATTGTATTCAACAATGCTAATTGAGTCAAATGAAAGTCAAACACATTCCACAAAGCTAATTAAGTCAAATGAAAGTCAAACACATTCAAACAAAGCTTTTTTTATCAAATGAAAGTCAAATGCATTCAACAAAGCTAATTGAATCAAATGAAAGTCAAATACATTCAACAAAGCTTTTTGAATCAAATGAAAGTCAATTGCATTCCACAATGCTATAGGGTCAAATGAAAGTCAAACACATTCAACAAAGCAAATTGAGTCAAATGAAAGTCAAACACATTTAAACAAAGCTTTTTGAATCAAATGAAAGTCAAATGCATTCAACAAAGCTAATTGAGTCAAATGAAAGTCAAACACTTTCAACAAAGCTTTTAGAATCAAATGAAAGTCAAACACATTCAAACAAAGCTTTTTGAATCAAATAAAAGTCCATTGCATTCCACAATGCTAATTGAGTCAAATGAAAGTCAAACACATTCAACAAAGCTAATTAAGTCAAATGAAAGTCAAATGCATTAAACAAAGCTAATTGAGTATAATGAAAGTTAAACACTTTCAACAAAGCTTTTCAAATCAATTGAAAGTCAAATACATTCAAACAAAGCTTTTTGAATGAAATGAAAGTCAATTGTATTCCACAATGCTAATTGAGTCAAATGAAAGTCAAACACATTCAACAAACCTAATTGAGTCAAATGAAAGTCAAACACATTCAAAAAAAGCTTTTTGAATCAAATGAAAGTCAAATGCATTCAACCAAGCATTTAAAATCAAATGAAAGTCAAAGACTTTCAACAAAGCTTTTAGAATCAAATGAAAGTCAAATAAATTCAAACAAAGTTTTTTTAATCAAATGCAAGTCAATTGCATTCCACAATGCTAATTGATTCAAATGAAAGTGAAACACATTCAACAAAGCTTTTAGAATCAAATGAATGTCAAATACATTAAAACAAAGCTTTTTGAATCAAATGAAAGTCAATTGTATTCCGCAATGCTAATTGAGTCAAATGAAAGTCAAACACATTCAACAAAGCTAATTGAGTCAAATGAAAGTCAAACACATTCAAACAAAGCTTTTTTAATCAAATGAAAGTCAAATGCATTCAACAAAGCTAATTGAGTCAAATGAAAGTCAAACACTTTCAACAAAGCTTTGAGAATCAAACGAAAGTCAAATACATTCAAACAAATCTTTTTGAATCAAATGAAAGTCAATTACATTCCACAATGCTAATTGAGTCAAATGAAAGTCAAACACATTCAACAAAGCTAATTGAGTCAAATAAAAGTCAAACACATTTAAACAAAGCTTTTTGAACTAAATGAAAGTTAAATGCATTTAATAAAGCTAATTGAGTCAAATGAAAGTCAAACACTTTCAAACAAAGGTTTTTGAATCAAATGAATGTCAATTGCATTCCACAATGCTAATTGAGTCAAATGAAAGTCAAACACAGTCAACAAAGCTAATTCAGACAAATGAAAGTCAGACACATTCAACAAAGCTAATTGAGTTAAATGAAAGTCAAACACATTCAACAAAGCTAGTTGAGTCAAATGAAAGTCAAACACATTCAAACAAAGCATTTTGAATCAAATGAAAGTCAAATGCATTCAACAAAGCTAATTGAGTCAAATGAAAGTAAAAAACATTCAAACAAAGCTTTTTGAATCAAATGAAAGTAAAATGCATTCAACAAAGCTAATTGAGTCAAATGAAAGTCAAACACTTTTAAAAAAGCTTTTAGAATTAAATGAAAGTCAAATACATTCAAACAAAGCTTTTTGAATCAAATGAAAGTCAAACACATTCAACAAAGCTAATTAAGTTAAATGAAAGTCAAACACATTTAAACAAAGCTTTTTGAATCAAATGAAAGTCAAATGCATTCAACAAAGCTAATTGAGAATAATGAAAGTTAAAACACTTTCAACAAAGCTTTTAAATTAAATGAAAGTCAAATACATTCAAACAAATCTTTTTAAATAAAATGAAAGTCAATTAAATTCCACAATGCTAATTGAGTCAAATGAAAGTCAAACACATTCAACAAAGCTAATTAAGTCAAATGAAAGTCAAACACATTCAAACAAAGCTAATTGAGTTAAATGAAAGTCAAACACATTTAACAAAGCTAATTGAGTCAAATGAAAGTAAAAAACATTAAAACAAAGCTTTTTGAATCAAATGAAAGTCAAAAGCATTCAACAAAGCTAATTGAGTCAAATAAAAGTCAAACACATTCAACAAAGCTAATTGAGACAAATGAAAGTCAAACACATTCAAACAAAGCTTTTTGAATCAAATGAAAGTCAAACACATTCAACAAAGCTAATTGAGTTAAATGAAAGTCAAACACATTTAAACAAAGCTTTTTGAATCAAATGAAAGTCAAATGCATTCAACAAAGCTAATTGAGTCAAATGAAAGTCAAAGACTTTCAACAAAGCTTTTAAAATCAAATGAAAGTCAAATACATTCAAACAAAGCTTTTTGAATCAAATGAAAGTCAATTGCATTCCACAATGCTAATTGAGTCAAATGAAAGTCAAACACATTCAACAAACCTAATTGAGTCAAATGAAAGTCAAACACATTCAAACAAAGCTTTGTGAATCAAATGAAAGTCAAATGCTTTCAAAAAAGCTAATTGAGTTAAATAAAAGTAAAACACTTTCAATAAAGTTTTAAGAATAAAATGAAAGTCAAATTCATTCAAACAAAGCTTTTTGAATCAAATAAAAGTCCATTGCATTCCACAATGCTAATTGAGTCAAATGAAAGTCAAACACATTCAACAAAGCTAATTAAGACAAATGAAAGTCAAGTGCATTACAAAGCTAATTGAGTATAATGAAAGTTAAACACTTTCAACAAAGCTTTTCAAATCAATTGAAATTCAAATACATTCAAACAAAGCTTTTTGAATGAAATGAAAGTCAATTGTATTCCACAATGCTAATTGAGTCAAATGAAAGTCAAACACATTCAACAAACCTAATTGAGTCAAATGAAAGTCAAACACTTTCAACAAAGCTTTTAAAATCAAATGAAAGTCAAATACATTCAAACAAAGCTTTTTGAATCAAATGAAAGTCAATTGCATTCCACAATGCTAATTGAGTCAAATGAAAGTCAAACACATTCAACAAAACTAATTGAGTCAAATGAAAGTCAAACACATTCAAACAAAGCTTTGTGAATCAAATGAAAGTCAAATGCTTTCAAAAAAGCTAATTGAGTTAAATAAAAGTAAAACACTTTCAATAAAGTTTTAAGAATAAAATGAAAGTCAAATTCATTCAAACAAAGCTTTTTGAATCAAATAAAAGTCCATTGCATTCCACAATGCTAATTGAGTCAAATGAAAGTCAAACACATTCAACAAAGCTAATTAAGACAAATGAAAGTCAAGTGCATTACAAAGCTAATTGAGTATAATGAAAGTTAAACACTTTCAACAAAGCTTTTCAAATCAATTGAAATTCAAATACATTCAAACAAAGCTTTTTGAATGAAATAAAAGTCAATTGTATTCCACAATGCTAATTGAGTCAAATGAAAGTCAAACACATTCAACAAACCTAATTGAGTCAAATGAAAGTCAAACACATTCAAACAAAGCTTTTTGAATCAAATGAAAGTCAAATGCATTCAACCAAGCATTTAAAATCAAATGAAAGTCAAAGACTTTCAACAAAGCTTTTAGAATCAAATGAAAGTCAAATAAATTCAAACAAAGTTTTTTTAATCAAATGCAAGTCAATTGCATTCCACAATGCTAATTGAGTCAAATGAAAGTGAAACACATTCAACAAAGCTTTTAGAATCAAATGAAAGTCAAATACATTAAAACAAAGCTTTTTGAATCAAATGAAAGTCAGTTGTATTCCACAATGCTAATTGAGTCAAATGAAAGTCAAACACATTCAACAAAGCTAATTGAGTCAAATGAAAGTCAAACACATTCAAACAAAGCTTTTTTAATCAAATGAAAGTCAAATGCATTCAACAAAGCTAATTGAGTCAAATGAAAGTCAAACACTTTCAACAAAGCTTTGAGAATCAAACGAAAGTCAAATACATTCAAACAAATCTTTTTGAATCAAATGAAAGTCAATTACATTCCACAATGCTAATTGAGTCAAATGAAAGTCAAACACATTCAACAAAGCTAATTGAGTCAAATGAAAGTCAAACACATTTAAACAAAGCTTTTTGAACTAAATGAAAGTCAAATGCATTTAATAAAGCTAATTGAGTCAAATGAAAGTCAAACACTTTCAAACAAAGCTTTTTGAATCAAATGAATGTCAATTGCATTCCACAATGCTAATTGAGTCAAATGAAAGTCAAACACATTCAACAAAGCTAATTGAGACAAATGAAAGTCAGACACATTCAACAAAACTAATTGAGTTAAATGAAAGTCAAACACATTCAACAAAGCTAATTGAGTCAAATGAAAGTCAAACGCATTCAAACAAAGCATTTTGAATCAAATGAAAGTCAAATGCATTCAACAAAGCTAATTGAGTCAAATAAAAGTAAAAAACATTCAAACAAAGCTTTTTGAATCAAATGAAAGTAAAATGCATTCAACAAAGCTAATTGAGTCAAATGAAAGTCAAACACTTTTAAAAAAGCTTTTAGAATTAAATGAAAGTCAAATACATTCAAACAAAGCTTTTTGAATCAAATGAAAGTCAAACACATTCAACAATGCTAATTGAGTTAAATGAAAGTCAAACACATTTAAACAAAGCTTTTTGAATCAAATGAAAGTC
This sequence comes from Chenopodium album, assembly GCF_948465745.1. Classification (NCBI taxonomy): domain Eukaryota; kingdom Viridiplantae; phylum Streptophyta; class Magnoliopsida; order Caryophyllales; family Amaranthaceae; genus Chenopodium; species Chenopodium album. The sequence goes on from NC_137853.1 coordinate 20,005,394, forward strand.
AAATGCATTCAACAAAGCTAATTGAGAATAATGAAAGTTAAAACACTTTCAACAAAGCTTTTAAATTAAATGAAAGTCAAATACATTCAAACAAATCTTTTTAAATAATATGAAAGTCAATTGCATTCCACAATGCTAATTGAGTCAAATGAAAGTCAAACACATTCAACAAAGCTAATTGAGACATGAAAGTCAAACACATTCAACAAAGCTAATTGAGTTAAATGAAAGTCAAACACATTTAACAAAGCTAATTGAGTCAAATGAAAGTAAAAAACATTAAAACAAAGCTTTTTGAATCAAATGAAAGTGAAATGCATTCAACAAAGCTAATTGAGTCAGATGAAAGTCAAACACTTTTAACAAAGCTTTTAGAATTAAATGAAAGTCAAATACATTCAAACAAAGCTTTTTGAATCAAATGAAAGTCAAACACATTCAACAAAGCTAATTGAGTTAAATGAAAGTCAAACACATTTAAACAAAGCTTTTTGAATCAAATGAAAGTCAAAAGCATTCAACAAAGCTAATTGAGTCAAATAAAAGTCAAACACATTCAACAAAGCTAATTGAGACAAATGAAAGTCAAACACATTCAACAAACCTAATTGAGTAAAATGAAAGTCAAACACATTCAAACAAAGCTAATTGAGTTAAATGAAAGTCAAACACATTTAAACAAAGCTTTTTGAATCAAATGAAAGTCAAATGCATTCAACAAAGCTAATTGAGTCAAATGAAAGTCAAAGACTTTCAACAAAGCTTTTAAAATCAAATGAAAGTCAAATACATTCAAACAAAGCTTTTTGAATCAAATGAAAGTCAATTGCATTCCACAATGCTAATTGAGTCAAATGAAAGTCAAACACATTCAACAAACCTAATTGAGTCAAATGAAAGTCAAACACATTCAAACAAAGCTTTGTGAATCAAATGAAAGTCAAATGCTTTCAAAAAAGCTAATTGAGTTAAATAAAAGTAAAACACTTTCAATAAAGTTTTAAGAATAAAATGAAAGTCAAATTCATTCAAACAAAGCTTTTTGAATCAAATAAAAGTCCATTGCATTCCACAATGCTAATTGAGTCAAATGAAAGTCAAACACATTCAACAAAGCTAATTAAGACAAATGAAAGTCAAGTGCATTACAAAGCTAATTGAGTATAATGAAAGTTAAACACTTTCAACAAAGCTTTTCAAATCAATTGAAATTCAAATACATTCAAACAAAGCTTTTTGAATGAAATGAAAGTCAATTGTATTCCACAATGCTAATTGAGTCAAATGAAAGTCAAACACATTCAACAAACCTAATTGAGTCAAATGAAAGTCAAACACTTTCAACAAAGCTTTTAAAATCAAATGAAAGTCAAATACATTCAAACAAAGCTTTTTGAATCAAATGAAAGTCAATTGCATTCCACAATGCTAATTGAGTCAAATGAAAGTCAAACACATTCAACAAACCTAATTGAGTCAAATGAAAGTCAAACACATTTAAACAAAGCTTTGTGAATCAAATGAAAGTCAAATGCTTTCAAAAAAGCTAATTGAGTTAAATAAAAGTAAAACACTTTCAATAAAGTTTTAAGAATAAAATGAAAGTCAAATTCATTCAAACAAAGCTTTTTGAATCAAATAAAAGTCCATTGCATTCCACAATGCTAATTGAGTCAAATGAAAGTCAAACACATTCAACAAAGCTAATTAAGACAAATGAAAGTCAAGTGCATTACAAAGCTAATTGAGTATAATGAAAGTTAAACACTTTCAACAAAGCTTTTCAAATCAATTGAAATTCAAATACATTCAAACAAAGCTTTTTGAATGAAATAAAAGTCAATTGTATTCCACAATGCTAATTGAGTCAAATGAAAGTCAAACACATTCAACAAACCTAATTGAGTCAAATGAAAGTCAAACACATTCAAACAAAGATTTTTGAATCAAATGAAAGTCAAATGCATTCAACCAAGCATTTAAAATCAAATGAAAGTCAAAGACTTTCAACAAAGCTTTTAGAATCAAATGAAAGTCAAATAAATTCAAACAAAGTTTTTTTAATCAAATGCAAGTCAATTGCATTCCACAATGCTAATTGAGTCAAATGAAAGTGAAACACATTCAACAAAGCTTTTAGAATCAAATGAAAGTTAAATACATTAAAACAAAGCTTTTTGAATCAAATGAAAGTCAATTGTATTCCACAATGCTAATTGAGTCAAATGAAAGTCAAACACATTCAACAAAGCTAATTGAGTCAAATGAAAGTCAAACACATTCAAACAAAGCTTTTTTAATCAAATGAAAGTCAAATGCATTCAACAAAGCTAATTGAGTCAAATGAAAGTCAAACACTTTCAACAAAGCTTTGAGAATCAAACGAAAGTCAAATACATTCAAACAAATCTTTTTGAATCAAATGAAAGTCAATTACATTCCACAATGCTAATTGAGTCAAATGAAAGTCAAACACATTCAACAAAGCTAATTGAGTCAAATGAAAGTCAAACACATTTAAACAAAGCTTTTTGAACTAAATGAAAGTCAAATGCATTTAATAAAGCTAATTGAGTCAAATGAAAGTCAAACACTTTCAAACAAAGCTTTTTGAATCAAATGAATGTCAATTGCATTCCACAATGCTAATTGAGTCAAATGAAAGTCAAACACATTCAACAAAGCTAATTGAGACAAATGAAAGTCAGACACATTCAACAAAACTAATTGAGTTAAATGAAAGTCAAACACATTCAACAAAGCTAATTGAGTCAAATGAAAGTCAAACGCATTCAAACAAAGCATTTTGAATCAAATGAAAGTCAAATGCATTCAACAAAGCTAATTGAGTAAAATAAAAGTAAAAAACATTCAAACAAAGCTTTTTGAATCAAATGAAAGTAAAATGCATTCAACAAAGCTAATTAAGTCAAATGAAAGTCAAACACTTTTAAAAAAGCTTTTAGAATTAAATGAAAGTCAAATACATTCAAATAAAGCTTTTTGAATCAAATGAAAGTCAAACACATTCAACAATGCTAATTGAGTTAAATGAAAGTCAAACACATTTAAACAAAGCTTTTTGAATCAAATGAAAGTCAAATGCATTCAACAAAGCTAATTGAGAATAATGAAAGTTAAAACACTTTCAACAAAGCTTTTAAATTAAATGAAAGTCAAATACATTCAAACAAATCTTTTTAAATCAAATGAAAGTCAATTGCATTCCACAATGCTAATTGAGTCAAATGAAAGTCAAACACATTCAACAAAGCTAATTGAGACATGAATGTCAAACACATTCAACAAAGCTAATTGAGTTAAATGAAAGTCAAACACATTTAACAAAGCTAATTGAGTCAAATGAAAGTAAAAAACATTAAAACAAAGCTTTTGAATCAAATGAAAGTGAAATGCATTCAACAAAGCTAATTGAGTCAGATGAAAGTCAAACACTTTTAACAAAGCTTTTAGAATTAAATGAAAGTCAAATACATTCAAACAAAGCTTTTTGAATCAAATGAAAGTCAAACACATTCAACAAAGCTAATTGAGTTAAATGAAAGTCAAACACATTTAAACAAAGCTTTTTGAATCAAATGAAAGTCAAAAGCATTCAACAAAGCTAATTGAGTCAAATGAAAGTCAAACACATTCAACAAAGCTAATTGAGACAAATGAAAGTCAAACACATTCAACAAACCTAATTGAGTAAAATGAAAGTCAAACACATTCAAACAAAGCTTTTTGAATCAAATGAAAGTCAATTGCATTCAACCTAGCATTTAAAATCAAATGAAAGTCAAAGACTTTCAACAAAGCTTTTAGAATCAAATGAAAGTCAAATAAATTCAAACAATGTTTTTTTAATCAAATGCAAGTCAATTGCATTCCACAAAGCTAATTGAGTCAAATGAAAGTCAAACACATTCAACAAAGCTAATTAAGTCAAATGAAAGTCAAACACATTCAAACAAAGCATTTTTTTATCAAATGAAAGTCAAATGCATTCAACAAAGCTAATTGAATCAAATGAAAGTCAAATACATTCAACAAAGCTTTTTGAATCAAATGAAAGTCAATTGCATTCCACAATGCTAATAGGGTCAAATGAAAGTCAAACCCATTCAAACAAAGCTTTTTGAATCAAATGAAAGTCAAATGCATTCAACAAAGCTAATTGAGTCAAGTAAAAGTCAAACACTTTCAACAAAGCTTTTAGAATCAAATGAAAGTCAAATTCATTCAAACAAAGCTTTTTGAATCAAATGAAAGTCAAACACATTCAACAAAAATAATTGAGTCAATGAAAGTCAAACACATTTAAACAAAGCTTTTTGAATCAAGTGAAAGTCAAATGCATTCAACAAAGCTAATTGAGTCAAATGAAAGTCAAACACTTTCAACAAAGCTTTTAGAATCAAATGAAAGTCAAACACATTCAAACAAAGCTTTTTGAATCAAATAAAAGTCAAACACATTCAACAAAGCTAATTGAGTCAAATGAAAGTCAAACACATTCAACAAAGCTAATTAAGTCAAATGAAAGTCAAATGCATTAAACAAAGCTAATTGAGTATAATGAAAGTTAAACACTTTCAACAAAGCTTTTCAAATCAATTGAAAGTCAAATACATTCAAACAAAGCTTTTTGAATGAAATGAAAGTCAATTGTATTCCACAATGCTAATTGAGTCAAATGAAAGTCAAACACATTCAACAAACCTTATTGAGTCAAATGAAAGTCAAACACATTCAAACAAAGCTTTTTGAATCAAATGAAAGTCAAATGCATTCAACCAAGCATTTAAAATCAAATGAAAGTCAAAGACTTTCAACAAAGCTTTTAGAATCAAATGAAAGTCAAATAAATTCAAACAAAGTTTTTTTAATCAAATGCAAGTCAATTGCATTCCACAATGCTAATTGAATCAAATGAATGTCAAATACATTAAAACAAAGCTTTTTGAATCAAATGAAAGTCAATTGTATTCCACAATGCTAATTGAGTCAAATGAAAGTCAAACACATTCAACAAAGCTAATTGAGTCAAATGAAAGTCAAACACATTCAAACAAAGCTTTATTAATCAAATGAAAGTCAAATGCATTCAACAATGCTAATTGAGTCAAATGAAAGTCAAACACTTTCAACAAAGCTTTGAGAATCAAACGAAAGTCAAATACATTCAAACAAATCTTTTTGAATCAAATGAAAGTCAATTACATTCCACAATGCTAATTGAGTCAAATGAAAGTCAAACACATTCAACAAAGCTAATTGAGTCAAATAAAAGTCAAACACATTTAAACAAAGCTTTTTGAACTAAATGAAAGTCAAATGCATTTAATAAAGCTAATTGAGTCAAATGAAAGTCAAACACTTTCAAACAAAGCTTTTTGAATCAAATGAATGTCAATTGCATTCCACAATGGTAATTGAGTCAAATGAAAGTCAAACACATTCAACAAAGCTAATTGAGACAAATGAAAGTCAGACACATTCAACAAAGCTAATTGAGTTAAATGAAAGTCAAACACATTCAACAAAGCTAATTGAGACAAATGAAAGTCAAACACATTCAACAAAGCTAATTGAGTCAAATGAAAGTCAAATGCATTCAACAAAGCTAATTGAGTCCAATGAAAGTAAAAAACATTCAAACAAAGCTTTTTGAATCAAATGAAAGTAAAATGCATTCAACAAAGCTAATTGAGTCAAATGAAAGTCAAACACTTTTAAAAAAGCTTTTAGAATTAAATGAAAGTCAAATACATTCAAACAAAGCTTTTTGAATCAAATGAAAGTCAAACACATTCAACAAAGCTAATTGAGTTAAATGAAAGTCAAACACATTTAAACAAAGCTTTTTGAATCAAGTGAAAGTCAAATGCATTCAACAAAGCTAATTGAGAATAATGAAAGTTAAAACACTTTCAACAAAGCTTTTAAATTAAATAAAAGTCAAATACATTCAAACAAATCTTTTTAAATCAAATGAAAGTCAATTGCATTCCACAATGCTAATTGAGTCAAATGAAAGTCAAACACATTCAACAAAACTAATTGAGACAAATGAAAGTCAAACACATTTAACAAAGCTAATTGAGTCAAATGAAAGTAAAAAACATTAAAACAAAGCTTTTTGAATCAAATGAAAGTGAAATGCATTCAACAAAGCTAATTGAGTCAGATGAAAGTCAAACACTTTTAACAAAGCTTTTAGAATTAAATGAAAGTCAAACACATTCAAACAAAGCTTTTTGAATCAAATGAAAGTCAAACACATTCAACAAAGCTAATTGAGTTAAATGAAAGTCAAACACATTTAAACAAAGCTTTTTGAATCAAATGAAAGTCAAATGCATTCAACAAAGCTAATTGAGAATAATGAAAGTTAAAACACTTTCAACAAAGCTTTTAAATTAAATGAAAGTCAAATACATTCAAACTAATCTTTTTAAATCAAATGAAAGTCAATTGCATTCCACAATGCTAATTGAGTCAAATGAAAGTCAAACACATTCAACAAAGCTAATTGAGACATGAAAGTCAAACACATTCAACAAAGCTAATTGAGTTAAATGAAAGTCAAACACATTTAACAAAGCTAATTGAGTCAAATGAAAATAAAAAACATTAAAACAAAGCTTTTTGAATCAAATGAAAGTGAAATTCATTCAACAAAGCTAATTGAGTCAGATGAAAGTCAAACACTTTTAACAAAGCATTTAGAATTAAATGAAAGTCAAATACATTCAAACAAAGCTTTTTGAATCAAATGAAAGTCAAACACATTCAACAAAGCTAATTGAGTTAAATGAAAGTCAAACACATTTAAACAAAGCTTTTTGAATCAAATGAAAGTCAAAAGCATTCAACAAAGCTAATTGAGTCAAATGAAAGTCAAACACATTCAACAAAGCTAATTGAGACAAATGAAAGTCAAACACATTCAACAAACCTAATTGAGTCAAATGAAAGTCAAACACATTCAAACAAAGCTTTTTGAATCAAATGAAAGTCAAATGCATTCAACCAAGCATTTAAAATCAAATGAAAGTCAAAGACTTTCAACAAAGCTTTTAGAATCAAATGAAAGTCAAATAAATTCAAACAATGTTTTTTTAATCAAATGCAAGTCAATTGCATTCCACAAAGCTAATTGAGTCAAATGAAAGTCAAACACATTCAACAAAGCAGAATTAAGTCAAATGAAAGTCAAACACATTCAAACAAAGCTTTTTTTATCAAATGAAAGTCAAATGCATTCAACAAAGCTAATTGAATCAAATGAAAGTCAAATACATTCAACAAAGCTTTTTGAATCAAATGAAAGTCAATTGCATTCCACAATGCTAATAGGGTAAAATGAAAGTCAAACACATTCAAACTAAGCTTTTTGAATCAAATGAAAGTCAAATGCATTCAACAAAGCTAATTGAGTCAAATAAAAGTCAACCACTTTCAACAAAGCTTTTAGAATCAAATGAAAGTCAAATTCATTCAAACAAAGCTTTTTGAATCAAATGAAAGTTAAACACATTCAACAAAGATATTTGAGTCAAATGAAAGTCAAACACATTTAAACAAAGCTTTTTGAATCAAGTGAAAGTCAAATGCATTCAACAAAGCTAATTGAGTCAAATGAAAGTCAAACACTTTCAACAAAGTTTTTAGAATCAAATGAAAGTCAAACACATTCAAACAAAGCTTTTTGAATCAAATAAAAGTCCATTGCATTCCACAATGCTAATTGAGTCAAATGAAAGTCAAACACATTCAACAAAGCTAATTAAGACAAATGAAAGTCAAGTGCATTAAACAAAGCTAATTGAGTATAATGAAAGTTAAACACTTTCAACAAAGCTTTTCAAATCAATTGAAAGTCAAATACATTCAAACAAAGCTTTTTGAATGAAATGAAAGTCAATTGTATTCCACAATGCTAATTGAGTCAAATGAAAGTCAAACACATTCAACAAACCTAATTGAGTCAAATGAAAGTCAAACACATTCAAACAAAGCTTTTTGAATCAAATGAAAGTCAAATGCATTCAACCAAGCATTTAAAATCAAATGAAAGTCAAAGACTTTCAACAAAGCTTTTAGAATCAAATGAAACTCAAATAAATTCAAACAAAGTTTTTTTAATCAAATGCAAGTCAATTGCATTCCACAATGCTAATTGAGTCAAATGAAAGTGAAACACATTCAACAAAGCTTTTAGAATCAAATGAAAGTCAAATACATTAAAACAAAGCTTTTTGAATCAAATGAAAGTCAATTGTATTCCACAATGCTAATTGAGTCAAATGAAAGTCAAACACATTCAACAAAGCTAATTGAGTCAAATGAAAGTCAAACATATTCAAACAAAATTTTTTTAATCAAATGAAAGTCAAATGCATTCAACAAAGCTAATTGAGTCAAATGAAAGTCAAACACTTTCAACAAAGCTTTGAGAATCAAACGAAAGTCAAATACATTCAAACAAATCTTTTTGAATCAAATGAAAGTCAATTACATTCCACAATGCTAAATAAGTCAAATGAAAATCAAACACATTCAACAAAGCTAATTGAGTCAAATGAAAGTCAAACACATTTAAACAAAGCTTTTTGAACTAAATGAAAGTCAAATGCATTTAATAAAGCTAATTGAGTCAAATGAAAGTCAAACACTTTCAAACAAAGCTTTTTGAATCAAATGAATGTCAATTGCATTCCACAATGCTAATTGAGTCAAATGAAAGTCAAACACATTCAACAAAGCTAATTAAGACAAATAAAAGTAAAACACATTCAACAAAGCTAATTGAGTTAAATGAAAGTCAAACACATTCAACAAAGCTAATTGAGTCAATGAAAGTCAAATGCATTTAACAAAGCTAATTGAGTCAAATGAAAGTAAAAAAACATTCAAACAAAGCTTTTTGAATCAAATGAAAGTGAAATGCATTCAACAAAGCTAATTGAGACAGATGAAAGTCAAACACTTTTAACAAAGCTTTTAGAATTAAATGAAAGTCAAATACATTCAAACAAAGCTATTTGAATCAAATGAAAGTCAAACACATTCAACAAAGCTAATTGAGTTAAATGAAAGTCAAACACATTTAAACAAAGCTTTTTGAATCAAATGAAAGTCAAATGCATTCAACAAAGCTAATTGAGTCAAATGAAAGTCAAACACTTTCAACAAAGCTTCTAGAATCAAATTAAAGTCAAATACATTCAAACAAAGCTTTTTAAATCAAATGAAAGTTAATTGCATTCCACAATGCTAATTGAGTCAAATGAAAGTCAAACCCATTCAACAAAGCTAATTGAGTCAAATGAAAGTTAAACACATTCAAAGAAAGCTTTTAGAATCAAATGAAAGTGAAACACATATAAACAAAGCTTTTTGAATCAAATGAAAGTCAAATGCATTTAACAAAGCTAATTGAATCAAATGAAAGTCAAACACATATAAACAAAGCTTTTTGAATCAAATGAAAGTCAAATGCATTTAACAAAGCTAATTGAGTTAAATGAAAGTCAAACACATATAAACAAAGCATTTTGAATCAAATGAAATTCAAATGCATTCACCAAAGCTAATTGAGTCAAATAAAAGTCAAACACTTTCAACAACACTAATTGAGACTAATGAAAGTCAAACACATTCAAACAAAGCTTTTTGAATCAAATCAAAGTCAATTATATTCCACAATGCTAATTGAGTCAAATGAAAGTCAAACACATTCAACAAACCTAATTGAGTCAAATGAAAGTAAAAAACATTCAAACAAAGCTTTTTGAATCAAATGAAAGTCAAATGCATTCAACATAGCTAATTGAGTCAAATGAAAGTCAAAAACATTCAAACAAAGCTTTTTGAATCAAATGAAAGTCAAATTCATTCAAACAAAGCTTTTTGAATCAAATGTAAGTTAAACACATTCAACAAAGCTAATTGAGTCAAATGAAAGTCAAACACATTTAAACAAAGCGTTTTGAATCAAATGAAAGTCAAATGCATTCAACAAAGCTAATCGAGTCAATTGAAAGTCAAACACTTTCAACAAAGCTTTTAGAATCAAATGAAGGTCAAATACATTCAACAAAGCTTTTTGAATCAAATGAAAGTCAATTGCATTCCACAATGCTAATTGGGTCAAATGAAAGTTAAACACATTCAACAAAGCTAATTGAGTCAAATGAAAGTCAAACACATATAAACAAAGTTTTTTGAATCAAATGAAAGTAAAACACTTTCAAACAAAGTTTTTTGAATAAAATGAAAGTCAATTGCATTCCACAATGCTAATTGAGTCAAATGAAAGTCAAACACATTCAACAAAGCTAATTGAGTCAAATGAAAGTCAATCACATTCAAACAAAGAATTTTGAATCAAATGAAATTCAAATGCATTCACCAAAGCTAATTGAGTCAAGTAAAAGTCAAACACTTTCAACAACACTAATTGAGACTAATGAAAGTCAAACACATTCAAACAAAGCTTTTTGAATCAAATGAAAGTCAAATGCATTCAACAAAGCTAATTGAGTATAATGAAAGTTAAACACTTTCAACAAAGCTTTTAAAATCAATTGACAGTCAAATACATTCAAACAAAGGTTTTTGAATCAAATCAAAGTCAATTGCATTCCACAATGCTAATTGAGTCAAATGAAAGTCAAACACATTCAACAAACCTAATTGAGTCAAATGAAAGTCAAACACATTCAAACAAAGCTTTTTGAATCATATGAAAGTCAAAGGCATTCAACCAAGCATTTAAAATCAAATGAAAGTCAAAGACTTTCAACAAAGCTTTTAGAATCAAATGAAAGTCAAAAAAATTCAAACAAAGTTTTTTTAATCAAATGCAAGTCAATTGCATTCCACAATGCTAATTGAGTCTAATGTAAGTCAAACACATTCAACAAAGCTTTTAGAATCAAATGAAAGTCAAATACATTAAAACTAAGCTTTTTGAATCAAATGAAAGTCAATTGTAGTCCACAATGCTAATTGAGTCAAATGAAAGTCAAACACATTCAACAAAGATAATTGAGTCAAATGAAAGTCGAAGACATTCAAACAAAGCTTTTTTAATCAAATGAAAGTCAAATGCATTCAACAAAGCTAATTGAGTCAAATGAAAGTCAAACACTTTCTACAAAGCTTTGAGAATCAAACGAAAGTCAAATACATTCAAACAAATATTTTTTAATCAAATGAAAGTCAATTGCATTCCACAATGCTAATTGAGTCAAATGAAAGTCAAACACATTCAACAAACCTAATTGAGTCAAATGAAAGTTAAACACATTCAAACAAAGCTTTGTGAATCAAATGAAAGTCAAATGCATACAACAAAGCTAATTGAGTTAAAAAAAGTCAAACACTTTAAACAAATCTTCTAGAATCAAATGAAAGTCAAATTCATTCAAACAAAGCTTTTTGAATCAAATGAAAGTCAATTGCATTCCACAATGCTAATTGAGTCAAATTAAAGTCAAACACATTCAACAAAGCTAATTGAGTCAAATGAAAGTCAAACACATTCAAACAAAGCTTTTTGAATCAAATGAAACTCAAATGCATTCAACAAAGCTAATTGAGTCAAATAAAAGTCAAACACTTTCAACAAAGCTTTTAGAATCAAATGAAAGTTAAATTCATTCAAACAAAGCTTTTTAAATCAAATGAAAGTCAAACACATTCAACAAAGCTAATTGAGTCAAATGAAAGTCAAACACATTTAAACAAAGCTTTTTGATTCAAATGAACGTCAAATGCATTCAACAAAGCTAATTGAGTCAAATGAAAGTCAAACACTTTCAACAAAGCTTTTAGATTCAAATGAAAATCAAATACTTCAAACAAACCTTTTTGAATCAAATGAAAGTCAATTGCATTCCACAATACTAATTGAGTCAAATGAAAATCAAACACATTCAACAAAGCTAATTAAGTCAAATGAAAGTCAACCACTTTCAAGAAAGCTAATTGAGTCAAATAAAACTCAAACACTTTCGACAAAGCTAATTGAGTCAAATGAAAATCAAACACATTCAAACAAAGCATTTTAAATCAAATGAAAGTCAAATGCATTCAACAAAGCTAATTGAGTCAAATGAAAGTCAAACACTTTCAACAAAACTAATTGAGACAAATGAAAGTCAAACACATTCTGACAAAGCTTTTTGAATCAAATGAAAGTCAAATGCATTCAACAAAGCTAATTGAGTATAATGAAAGTTAAACACTTTCAACAAAGCGTTTAAAATCAATTGAAAGTCAAATACATTCGAACAAAGCTTTTTGAATCAAATGAAAGTCAATTGTATTCCACAATGCTAATTGAGTCAAATGAAAGTCAAACACATTCAACAAACCTAATAGAGTCAAATGAAAGTCAAACATATTCAAACAAAGCTTTTTAAATCAAATGAAGGTCAAATGCATTCAACAAAGCTAATTTTGTATAATGAAAATTAAACACTTTTAACAAAGCTTTTAAAATAAATGGAAGTCAAACACATTCAAACAAAGCTTTTTGAATCAAATGAAAGTCAATTGCATTCAACAAAGCTAATTGAGTCAAATAAAAGTCAAACACTTTCAACAAAGCTTTTAGAATCAAATGAAAGTTAAATTCATTCAAACAAAGCTTTTTGAATCAAATGAAAGTCAAACACATTCAACAAAGCTAATTGAGTCAAATGAAAGTCAAACACATTTAAACAAAGCTTTTTGAATCAAATGAACGTCAAATGCATTCAACAAAGCGAATTGAGTCAAATGAAAGTCAAACACTTTCAACAAAGCTTTTTGAATCAAATGAAAGTCAAATACATTCAAACAAACCTTTTTGAATCAAATGAAAGTCAAATGCATTCCACAATGCTAATTGAGTCAAATGAAAGTCAAACACATTCAACAAAGCTAATTGAGTCAAATGAAAGTCAACCACTTTCAGCAAAGCTAATTGAGTCAAATAAAAGTCAAACACTTTCAACAAAGCTTTTAGAATCAAATGAAAGTCAAATTCATTCAAACAAAGCTTTTTGAATCAAATGAAAGTCAAACACATTCAACAAAGCTAATTGAGTCAAATGAAAGTCAAACACATTAAAACAAAGCTTTTTGAATCAAATGAAAGTCAAATGCATTCAACAAAGTTAATTGAGTCAAATGAAAGTCAAACACTTTCAACAAGACTTTTAGAATCAAATGAAAGTCAAATACATTCAAACAAAGCTTTTTGAATCAAATGAAACCATTACACGATGCTAATTGGGTCAAATGAAAGTCAAACACATTTAAACAAAGCTTTTTGAATCAAATGAAAGTTAAATGCATTTAACAAAGCTAATTGAATTAAATGAAAGTCAAACACTTTCAAACAAAGCTTTTTGAATCAAATGAAAGTCAATTGCATTCCACAATTCTAATTGAGTCAAATGAAAGTCAAACACATTCAACAAAGCTAATTGAGTCAAATGAAAGGCAAACACATTCAAACAAAGCATTTTGAATCAAATGAAATTCAAATGCATTCAACAAAGCTAATTGAGTCAAATGAAAGTCAAACACTTTCAACAAAACTAATTGAGTCAAATGAAAGTCAAACACAATGAAACAAAGCTTTTTGAATTAAATGAAAGTCAAATGCATTCAACAAAGCTAATTGAGTATAATGAAACTTAAACACTTTCAACAAAGCTTTTAAAATCAAATGAAAGTCAAATATATTCAAACAAAGCTTTTTGAATCAAATGAAAGTCAATTGCATTCCACAATGCTAACTGAGTCAAATGAAAGTCAAACACATTTAACAAACCTAATTTAGTCAAATGAAAGTCGAACACATTCAAACAAAGCTTTTTGAATCAAATGAAAGTCAAACACATTCACCAAAGTTAATTGAATCAAATGAAAGTCAAACACATTCAAACAAAGCTTTTTGAATCAAATGAAAGTCAAATGCATTCAACAAAGCTAATTGAGTAAAATAAAAGTCAAACACTTTCAACAAAGCTTTTAGAATCAAACGAAAGTCAAATTTAATCAAACAAAGCTTTTTGAATCAAACGAAAGTCAAACACATTCAACAAAGCTTTTAAAATCAAATGAAAGTCAAACACTTTCAAACAAAGCTTTTTGAATCAAATGAAAACCAAACACATTCAACAAAGCTTTTAAAATAAAATGAAAGTCAAACACTTTCAAACAAAGCTTTTTGAATCAAATGAAAGTCAAACACATTCAACAAAGCTAATTGAGTCAAATGAAAGTTAAACACATTCAAGCAAAGATTTATGAATCAAATGAAAGTCGAATGCATTTAACAAAGCTAATTGTGTCAAATGAAAGTCAATCACTTTCACCAAATCTTTTAGAATCAAATGAATAAATTCAAACAAAGCTTTTTGAATCAAATGAAAGTCAATTGCATTCCACAATGCTAATTGAGTCAAATGAAAGTCAAACACATTCAACAAACCTAATTTAGTCAAATGAAAGTCAAACACATTCAAACAAAGCTTTTTGAATCAAATGAAAGTCAAATGCATTCAACAAAGCTAATTGAGTCAAATAAAAGTCAAACACTTTCAACAAAGCTTTTAGAATCAAACGAAAGTTAAATTCATTCAAACAAAGCTTTTAGAATCAAACGAAAGTCAAACACATACAAACAAAGCTTTATGAATCAAATGAAAGTCAAATGCATTCAACAAAGCTAATTGAGTCAAATGAAAGTCAAAGACATTAAAACAAAGCTTTTTGAATCAAATGAAAGTCAAATGCATTCAACAAAGCTAATTGAGTCAAATGAAAGTCAAACACTTTCAACATAGCTTTTTGAATCAAATGAAAGTCATTTACATTCAAACAAAGCTTTTTGAATCAAATGAAAGTCAATTGCATTCCACAATGCTAATTGGGTCAAATGAAAGTCAAACACATTTAAACAAAGCTTTTTGAATTAAATGAAAGTTAAATGCATTTAATAAAGCTATTCGAATCAATTGAAAGTCAAACACTTTCAAACAAAGCTTTTTGAATCAAATGAAAGTCAATTGTATTCCACAATTTTAATTGAGTCAAATGAAAGTCAAACACATTCAACAAAGCTAATTGAGTCACATGAAAGTCAAACACATTCAAACAAAGCATTTTGAATAAAATGAAATTCAAATGCATTCAACAAAGCTAATTGAGTCAAATGAAAGTCAAACACTTTCAACAAAACTAATTGAGTCAAATGAAAGTCAAACACAATGAAACAAAGCTTTTTGAATTAAATGAAAGTCAAATGCATTCAACAAAGCTAATTGAGTATAATGAAAGTTAAACAATTTCAACAAAGCTTTTAAAATCAAATGAAAGTCAAATACATTCAAACAAAGCATTTTAAATCAAATGAAGGTCAATTGCATTCAACAATGCTAACTGAGTCAAATGAAAGTCAAACACATTCAACAAACCTAATTTAGTCAAATGAAAGTCAAACACATTCAAACAAAGCTTTTTGAATCAAATGAAAGTGAAATGCATTCAACAAAGCTAATTAAGTCAAATGAAAGTCAAACACTTTCAACAAAGCTTTTAGAATCAAATGAAAGTCAAAAACATTCAAACAAAGCATTTTGAATCAAATGAAAGTCAAATGCATTCAACAAAGCTAATTGAGTCAAATGAAAGTCAAACACTTTCAACAAAGTTTTTAGATTCAAATGAAAGTCAAATACATTCAAACAAACCTTTTTGAATCAAATGAAAGTCAATTGCATTCCACAATGCTAATTGGGTCAAATGAAAGTCAAACACATTCAACAAAGCTAATTGAGTCAAATGAAAGTCAACCACTTTCAACAAAGCTAATTGAGTCAAATAAAGGTCAAACACTTTCAACAAAGCTTTTAGAATCAAATGAAACTCAAATTCATTCAAACAAAGCTTTTTGAATCAAATGAAAGTCAAACACATTCAACAAAGCTAATTGAGTCAAATGAAAGTTAAACACATTTAAACAAAGCTTTTTGAATAAAATGAAAGTCAAATGCATTCAACAAAGCTAATCGAGTCAAATGAAAGTCAAACACTTTCAACAAAGCTTATAGAATCAAATGAAAGTCAAATACATTCAACAAAGCTTTTTGAATTAATGAAAGTCAATTGCATTCCACAATGCTAATTGGGTCAAATGAAAGTCAAACTCATTCAACAAACCTAATTGAGTCAAATGAAAGTCAAACACATTTAAACAAAGCTTTGTTAATCAAATGAAAGTCAAATGCATACAACAAAGCTAATTGAGTTAAAAAAAGTCAAACACTTTCAACAAAGCTTTTAGAATAAAATGAAAGTCAAATTCATTCAAACAAAGCTTTTTGAATCAAATGAAAGTCAATTGCATTCCACAATGCTAATTGAGTCAAATTTAAGTCAAACACATTCAACAAAGCTAATTGAGTCAAATGAAAGTCAAACACATTCAAACAAAGCTTTTTGAATCAAATGAAAGTCAAATGCATTCAACAAAGCTAATTGAGTCAAATAAAAGTCAAACACTTTCAACAAAGCTTTTAGAATCAAACGAAAGTTAAATTCATTCAAACAAAGCTTTTTGAATCAAATGAAAGTCAAACAAATTCAACAAAGCTAATTGAGTCAAATGAAAGTCAAACACATTTAAACAAAGCTTTTTGATTCAAATGAACGTCAAATGCATTCAACAAAGCTAATCGAGTCAAATGAAAGTCAAACACTTTCAACAAAGAATTTAGATTCAAATGAAAATCAAATACATCAAACAAACCTTTTTGAATCAAATGAAAGTCAATTGCATTCCACAATGCTAATTGAGTCAAATGAAAATCAAACACATTCAACAAAGCTAATTGAGTCAAATGAAAGTCAACCACTTTCAACAAAGCTAATTGAGTCAAATAAAAGTCAAACACATTCAACAAAGCTAATTGAGTCAAATGAAAGTCAAACACATTCAAACAAAGCATTTTAAATCAAATGAAAGTCAAATGCATTCAACAAAGCTAATTGAGTCAAATGAAAGTCAAACACTTTCAACAAAACTAATTGAGACAAATGAGAGTCAAACACATTCAGACAAAGCTTTTTGAATCAAATGAAAGTCAAATGCATTCAACAAAGCTAATTGAGTATAATGAAAGTTAAACACTTTCAACAAATCGTTTAAAATCAATTGAAAGTCAAATACATTCAAACAAAGCTTTTTGAATCAAATGAAAGTCAATTGCATTCCACAATGCTAATTGAGTCAAATGAAAGTCAAACACATTCAACAAACCTAATTGAGTCAAATGAAAGTCAAACATATTCAAACAAAGCTTTTTGAATCAAATGAAAGTCAAATGCATTCAACAAAGCTAATTTTGTATAATGAAAATTAAACACTTTTAACAAAGCTTTTAAAACAAATGGAAGTCAAACACATTCAAACAAAGCTTTTTGAATCAAATAAAAGTCAATTGCATTCAACAAAGCTAATTGAGTCAAATAAAAGTCAAACATTCAACAAAGCTTTTAGAATCAAATGAAAGTTAAATTCATTCAAACAAAGCTTTTTGAATCAAATGAAAGTCAAACACATTCAACAAAGCTAATTGAGTCAAATGAAAGTCAAACACATTTAAACAAAGCTTGAATCAAATGAACGTCAAATGCATTCAACAAAGCGAATTGAGTCAAATGAAAGTCAAACACTTTCAACAAAGCTTTTTGAATCAAATGAAAGTCAAATACATTCAAACAAACCTTTTTGAATCAAATGAAAGTCAATTGCATTCCACAATGCTAATTGAGTCAAATGAAAGTCAAACACATTCAACAAAGCTAATTGAGTCAAATGAAAGTCAACCACTTTCAACAAAGCTAATTGAGTCAAATAAAAGTCAAACACTTTCAACAAAGCTTTTAGAATCAAATGAAAGTCAAATTCATTCAAACAAAGCTTTTTGAATCAAATGAAAGTCAAACACATTCAACAAAGCTAATTGAGTCAAATGAAAGTCAAACACATTAAAACAAAGCTTTTTGAATCAAATGAAAGTCAAATGCATTCAACAAAGCTAATTGAGTCAAATGAAAGTCAAACACTTTCAACAAGACTTTTAGAATCAAATGAAAGTCAAATACATTCAAACAAAGCTTTTTGAATCAAATGAAAGCATTCCACGATGCTAATTGGGTAAAATGAAAGTCAAACACATTTAAACAAAGCTTTTTGAATCAAATGAAAGTTAAATGCATTTAACAAAGCTAATTGAATCAAATGAAAGTCAAACACTTTCAAACAAAGCTTTTTGAATCAAATGAAAGTCAATTGCATTCCACAATTCTAATTGAGTCAAATGAAAGTCAAACACATTCAACAAAGCTAATTGAGTCAAATGAAAGTCAAACACATTCAAACAAAGTATTTTGAATCAAATGAAAGTCAAATGCATTCAACAAAGCTAATTGAGTCAAATGAAAGTCAAAAACATTCAAACAAAGCTTTTTAAATCAAATGAAAGTGAAATGCATTCAGCAAAGCTAATTGAGTCAAATGAAAGTCAAACACATTTAAACAAAGCTTTTTGAATCAAATGAACGTCAAATGCATTCAACCAAGCTAATTGAATCAAATGAAAGTCAAACACTTTCAACAAAGTTTTTAGATTCAAATGAAAGTCAAATACATTCAAACAAACCTTTTTGAATCAAATGAAAGTCAATTGCATTCCATAATGCTAATTGGGTCAAATGAAAGTAAAACATATTCAACAAAGCTAATTGAGTCAAATGAAAGTCAACCACTTTTAACAAAGCTAATTGAGTCAAATAAAAGTCAAACACTTTCAACAAAGCTTTTAGAATCAAATGAAAGTCAAATTCATTCAAACAAAGCTTTTTGAATCAAATGAAAGTCAAACACATTCAACAAAGCTAATTGAGTCAAATGAAAGTCAAACACATTTAAACAAAGCTTTTTTAATAAAATGAAAGTCAAATGCATTCAACAAAGCTAATCGAGTCAAATGAAAGTCAAACACTTTCAACAAAGCTTATAGAATCAAATGAAAGTCAAATACATTCAACAAAGCTTTTTGAATCAAATGAAAGTGAATTGCATTCCACAATGCTAATTGGGTCAAAAGAAAGTCAAACACATTCAACAAAGCCAATTGAGTCAAATGAAAGTCAAACACATATAAACAAAGCTTTTAGAATCAAATGAAAGTCAAATGCATTCAACAAAGATAATTGAGTCAAATGAAAGTCAAACACTTTCAACAAAGCTTTTAGAATCAAATGAAAGTGAAATATATTCAAACAAATCTTTTTGAATCAAATGAAAGTCAATTGCATTCCACAATGCTAATGGAGTCAAAAGAAAGTCAAACTCATTCAACAAAGCTAATTGAGTCAAATGAAAGTCAAAGACATTCAAACAAAGCTTTTTGAATCAAATGAAAGTCAAATGCATTCCACAAAGCTAATTGAGTATAATAAAAGTTAAACACTTTCAACAAAGCCTTTAATATCAAATGAAAGTCAAATACATTCAAACAAAGCTTTTTGAATCAAATAAAAGTCAATTGCATTCCACAATGCTAATTGAGTCAAATGAAAGTCAAACACATTCAACAAACCTAACTGAGTCAAATGAAAGTCAAACACATTCAAACAAAGCTTTGTGAATCAAATGAAAGTCAAATGCATACAACAAAGCTAATTGATTTAAAAAAAGTCAAACACTTTCAACAAAGCTTTTAGAATCAAATGAAAGTCAAATTCATTCAAACAAAGCTTTTTGAATCAAATGAAAGTCAATTTCATTTTACAATGCTAATTGAGTCAAATTAAAGTCAAACACATTCAACAAAGCTAATTGAGTCAAATGAAAGTCAAACACATTCAAACAAAGCTTTTTGAATCAAATGAAAGTCAAATGCATTCAACAAAGCTAATTGAGTTAAATAAAAGTCAAACACTTTCAACAAAGCTTTTAGAATCAAATGAAAGTTAAATTCATTCAAACAAAGCTTTTTGAATCAAATGAAAGTCAAACACATTCATCAAAGCTAATTGAGTCAAATGAAAGTCAAACATATTTAAACAAAGCTTTTTGATTCAAATGAACGTCAAAGCATTCAACAAAGCTAATTGAGTCAAATGAAAGTCAAAAACTTTCAACAAAGCTTTTAGATTCAAATGAAAATCAAATACTTCAAACAAACCTTTTTGAATCAAATGAAAGTCAATTGCATTCCACAATGCTAATTGAGTCAAATGAAAATCAAACACATTCAACAAAGCTAATTGAGTCAAATGAAAGTCAACCACTTTCAACAAAGCTAATTGAGTCAAATAAAAGTCAAACACTTTCGACAAAGCTAATTGAGTCAAATGAAAGTCAAACACATTCAAACAAAGCATTTTAAATCAAATGAAAGTCAAATGCATTCAACAAAGCTAATTGAGTCAAATGAAAGTCAAACACTTTCAACAAAACGAATTGAGACAAATGAAAGTCAAACACATTCAGACAAAGCTTTTTGAATCAAATGAAAGTCAAATGCATTCAACAAAGCTAATTGAGTATAATGAAAGTTAAACACTTTCAACAAAAGCGTTTAAAATCAATTGAAAGTCAAATACATTCAAACAAAGCTTTTTGAATCAAATGAAAGTCAATTGCATTCCACAATGCTAATTGAGTCAAATGAAAGTCAAACACATTCAACAAACCTAATTGAGTCAAATGAAAGTCAAACATATTCAAACAAAGCTTTTTGAATCAAATGAAAGTCAAATGCATTCAACAAAGCTAATTTTGTATAATGAAAATTAAACACTTTTAACAAAGCTTTAAAAACAAATGGAAGTCAAACACATTCAAACAAAGCTTTTTGAATCAAATGATAGTCAATTGCATTCAACAAAGCTAGTTGATTCAAATAAAAGTCAAACACTTTCAACAAAGCTTTTAGAATCAAATGAAAGTTAAATTCATTCAAACAAAGCTTTTTGAATCAAATGAAAGTCAAACACATTCAACATAGCTAATTGAGTCAAATGAAAGTCAAACACATTTAAACAAAGCTTTTTGAATCAAATGAACGTCAAATGCATTCGACAAAGCGAATTGAGTCAAATGAAAGTCAACCACTTTCAGCAAAGCTAATTAAGTCAAATAAAAGTCAAACACTTTCAACAAAGCTTTTAGAATCAAATGAAAGTCAAATTCATTCAAACAAAGCTTTTTGAATCAAATGAAAATCAAACACATTCACCAAAGGTAATTGAGTCAATTGAAAGTCAAACACATTCAAACAAAGGTTTTTGAATCAAATGAAAGTTAAAAGCATTCAACCAAGCTAATTTAGTCAAATGAAAGTCAAACACTTTCAACAAATCTTTTAGAATCAAATGAAAAGCAAATACATTGAAACAAAGCTAATTGAGTCAAATGAAAGTCAATTGCATTCCACAAAGCTAATTGAGTTAAATGACAGTCAAACACATTCAACATAGCTAATTGAGTCAAATGAAAGTCAAACACATTCAAACAAGTCTTTTTGAATCAAATGAAAGTCAAATGCATTCAACAAAGCTAATTAAGTCAAGTGAAAGTCAAACACTTTCAAAAAAGCTTTTAGAATCAAATGAAAGTCAAATACATTCAAACAAAGCTTTTTGAATTAAATGA
Source organism: Chenopodium album (assembly GCF_948465745.1). Taxonomy (NCBI): domain Eukaryota; kingdom Viridiplantae; phylum Streptophyta; class Magnoliopsida; order Caryophyllales; family Amaranthaceae; genus Chenopodium; species Chenopodium album. The sequence continues at coordinate 20,027,133 of NC_137853.1, forward strand.
AAGTCAATTGCATTCCACAATGCTAATTTAGTCAAATGAAAGTCAAACACATTCAACAAACCTAATTTAGTCAAATGAAAGTCAAACACATTCAAACAAAGCTTTTTAAATCAAATGAAAGTCAAATGCTTTCAACAAAGCTAATTGAGTCAAATAAAAGTCAAACACTTTCAACTAAGCTTTTAGAATCAAATGAAAGTCAAATTCAATCAAACAAAGATTTTTGAATCAAATGAAAGTCAAACACATTCAACAAAGCTTTTAAAATCAAATGAAAGTCAAACACTTTCAAACAAAGCTTTTTAAATCAAATGAAAGCCAAACACATTCAATAAAGCTTTTAAAATAAAATGAAAGTCAAACACTTTCAAACAAAGCTTTTTGAATCAAATGAAAGTCAATTGCATTCAACAAAGCTAATTGAGTCAAATAAAAGTCAAACACTTTCAACAAAGCTTTTAGAATCAAATGAAAGTTAAATTCATTCAAACAAAGCTTTTTGAATCAAATGAAAGTCAAACACATTCAACATAGCTAATTGAGTCAAGTGAAAGTCAAACACATTTAAACAAAGCTTTTTGAATCAAATGAACGTCAAATGCATTCGACAAAGCGAATTGAGTCAAATGAAAGTCAACCACTTTCAGCAAAGCTAATTAAGTCAAATAAAAGTCAAACACTTTCAACAAAGCTTTTAGAATCAAATGAAAGTCAAATTCATTCAAACAAAGCTTTTTGAATCAAATGAAAATCAAACACATTCACCAAAGGTAATTGAGTCAATTGAAAGTCAAACACATTCAAACAAAGGTTTTTGAATCAAATGAAAGTTAAAAGCATTCAACCAAGCTAATTTAGTCAAATGAAAGTCAAACACTTTCAACAAATCTTTTAGAATCAAATGAAAAGCAAATACATTGAAACAAAGCTAATTGAGTCAAATGAAAGTCAATTGCATTCCACAAAGCTAATTGAGTTAAATGACAGTCAAACACATTCAACATAGCTAATTGAGTCAAATGAAAGTCAAACACATTCAAACAAGTCTTTTTGAATCAAATGAAAGTCAAATGCATTCAACAAAGCTAATTAAGTCAAATGAAAGTCAAACACTTTCAAAAAAGCTTTTAGAATCAAATGAAAGTCAAATACATTCAAACAAAGCTTTTTGAATTAAATGAAAGTCAATTGCATTCCACAATGCTAATTTAGTCAAATGAAAGTCAAACACATTCAACAAACCTAATTTAGTCAAATGAAAGTCAAACACATTCAAACAAAGCTTTTTAAATCAAATGAAAGTCAAATGCTTTCGACAAAGCTAATTGAGTCAAATAAAAGTCAAACACTTTCAACTAAGCTTTTAGAATCAAATGAAAGTCAAATTCAATCAAACAAAGCTTTTTGAATCAAATGAAAGTCAAACACATTCAACAAAGCTTTTAAAATCAAATGAAAGTCAAACACTTTCAAACAAAGCTTTTTAAATCAAATGAAAGCCAAACACATTCAATAAAGCTTTTAAAATAAAATGAAAGTCAAACACTTTCAAACAAAGCTTTTTGAATCAAATGAAAGTCAATTGCATTCCACAATGCTAGTTGAGTCAAATGAAAGTCAAACACATTCAACAAAGCTAATTGAGTCAAATGAAAGTCAAACACATTCAAACAAAGCATTTTGAATCAAATGAAAGTCAAATACATTCAAACAAAACTTTTTGAATCAAATGAAAATCAATTGCATTCCACAGTGCTTATTGAGTCAAATGAAAGTCAAACACAATCAACAAAGCTAATTGAGTCAAAAGAAAGTTAAACACATTCAAACAAAGATTTTTGAATAAAATGAAAGTCGAATGCATTCAACAAAGCTAATTGAGTCAAATGAAAGTCAAACACTTTCAACAAAGCTTTTAGAATCAAATGAAAGTAAAATACATTCAAACAAAGCTTTTTGAATCAAATGAAAGTCAATTACATTCCACAATGCTAATTGAGTTAAATGAAAGTCAAACACATTCAACAAACCTAATTTAGTCAATTGAAAGTCAAACACATTCAAACAAAACTTTTTGAATCAAATGAAAGTCAAATGCATTCAACAAAGCTAATTGAGTCAAATAAAAGTCAAACACTTTCAACAAATCTTTTAGAATCAAATGAAAGTCAAATACATTCAAACAAAGCTTTTTGAATCAAATGAAAGTCAATTGCATTCCACAATGCTAATTGAGTCAAATCAAAGTCAAACACATTCAACAAAGGTAATTGAGTCAATTGAAAGTCAAACACATTCAAACAAAGGTTTTTGAATCAAATGAAAGTTAAAAGCATTCAACCAAGCTAATTTAGTCAAATGAAAGTCAAACACTTTCAACAAATCTTTTAGAATCAAATGAAAAGCAAATACATTAAAAACAAAGCTAATTGAGTCAAATGAAAGTCAATTGCATTCCACAAAGCTAATTGAGTCAAATGAAAGTCAAACACATTCAACAAAGCTAATTGAGTCAAATGATAGTTAAACACATTCAAACAATGCTTTTTGAATCAGATGAAACTCAAATGCATTCAACATGGCTAATTGAGTCAAATGAAAGTCAAACACTTTCAACAAAGCTTTTAGAATAAAATGAAAGTCAAATACATTCAAACAAAGCTTTTAGAATCAAATGAAAGTCAAATGCATTCAACAAAGCTAATTGAGTCAAATGAAAGTCAAACACTTTCACCAAAGCTTTTAGAATCAAATGAAAGTCAAATACATTCAAACAAAGCTTTTTGAATTAAATGAAAGTCAATTGCATTCCATAGTTCTAATTGAGTCAAATGAAAGTCAAACACATTCAACAAAGCTAATTGAGTCATATGAATGTCAAACACATTCAAACAAAGCTTTTTAAATCAAATGAAAGTCAAATGCATTTAACAAAGCTAATTGAGTCAAATGAAAGTCAAACACTGTTAACAAAGCTTTTAGAATCAAATGAAACTCAAATACATTCAAACAAAGCTTTTTGAATTAAATGAAAGTCAAATGCATTCCACAATGCTAATTGAGTCAAATGAAAGTCAAACACATTCACCAAAGCTAATTGAGTCAAATGAAAGTCAAACACATTCAAACAAAGCTTTTTAAATCAAATGAAAGTCAAATGCATTCAACAAAGCTAATTGAGTCAAATGAAAGTCAAACATATTCAAACAAAGCTTTTTGAATGAAATGAAAGTCAAATGCATTAAACAAAGCTAATTGAGTCATATGAAAGTCAAACACTTTTGACAAAGCTTTTAGAATCAAATGAAAGGCAAATAAATTTAAACGAAGCTTTTTGAATCAAATGAAAGTCAAATGCATTCCACAATTCTAATTGAGTCAAATGAAAGTCAAACACATTTAACAAAGCTAATTGAGTCATATGAAAGTCAAACACATTCAAACAAAGCTTTTTGAATCAAATGACAGTCAAATGCATTAAACAAAGCTAATTGAGTCAAATGAAAGTCAAACACTTTTAACAAAGCTTTTAGAATCAAATGAAAATCAAATACATTCAAACAAAGCTTTTTGAATAAAATGAAAGTCAATTGCATTCCACAATGCTAATTGAGTCAAATGAAAGTCAAACACATTCAAAAAAGCTAATTGAGTCAAATGAAAGTCAAACACATTCAAACAAAGCTTTTTGAATCAAATGAAAGTCAAATGCATTAAACAAAGCTAATTAAGTCAAATGAAAGTCAAACACTTTAAACAAAGCTTTTAGAATCAAATGAAAGTCAAATACATTCAAACAAAGCTTTTTGAATCAAATGAAAATCAATTGCATTCTACAATGCTAATTGAGTTAAATGAAGGTCAAACACATTCAACAAAGCTAATTGAGTCAAATGAAAGTCAAACACATTCAAACAAAGCTTTTTCAATCAAATGAAAGTCAAATGCATTCAACAAAGCTAATTGAGTCAAATGAAAGTCAAACACATTCAAACAAAGCTTTTTGAATGAAATGAAAGTCAAATGCATTCAACAAAGCTAAGTGAGTCAAATGAAAGTTAAACACTTTCAACAAAGCTTTTACAATTAAATGAAAGGCAAATAAATTCAAACAAAGCTTTTTGAATCAAATGAAAGTCAAATGCATTCCACAATTCTAATTGAGTCAAATGAAAGTCAAACACATTCAACAAAGCTAATCGAGTGAAATGATAGTCTAACATATTCATACAAAGCTTTTTGAATCAAGTGAAAGTCAAATGCATTCAACAAAGCTAATTGAGTCAAATGAAAGTCAAACACATTCAACAACGCTTTTAGAATCAAATGAAAGTCAAATACATTCAAACAAAACTTTTTAAATTAAATGAAAGTCAATTGCATTCCATAATTCTAATTGAGTCTAATGAAAGTCAAACACATTCAACAAAGCTAATTGAGTCATATGAAAGTCAAACACATTCAAACAAAGCTTTTGAATCAAATGACAGTCAAATGCATTCAACAAATCTAATTGAGTCAAATGAAAGTCAAACACTTTTAACAAAGCTTTTAGAATCAAAAGAAAATCAAATACATTCAAACAAAGCTTTTTGAATAAAATGAAAATCAATTGCATTCCACAATGCTAATTGAGTCAAATGAAAGACAAACACATTCAAAAAAGCCAATTGAGTCAAATGCAAGTCAAACACATTCAAACAAAGCTTTTTGAATCAAATGAAAGTCAAATGCATTAAACAAAGCTAATTGAGTCAAATGAAAGTCAAACACTTTAAACAAATCTTTTAGAATCAAATGAAAGTCAAATACATTCAAACAAAGCTTTTTGAATCAAATGAAAATCAATTGCATTTTACATTGCTAATTGAGTCCAATGAAGGTCAAACACATTTAACAAAGCTAATTGAGTCAAATGAAAGTCAAACACATTCAAACGAAGCTTTTTCAATCAAATGAAAGTCAAATGCATTCAACAAAGCTAATTGAGTCAAATGAAAGTCAAACACATTCAAACAAAGCTTTTTGAATGAAATGAAAGTCAAATGCATTCAACAAAGCTAAGTGAGTCAAATGAAAGTTAAACACATTCAACAAAGCTTTTAGAATTAAATGAAAGGCAAATAAATTCAAACAAAGCTTTTTGAATCAAATGAAAGTCAAATGCATTCCACAATTCTAATTGAGTCAAATGAAAGTCAAACACATTCAACAAAGCTAATCGAGTCAAATGATAGTCTAACATATTCAAACAAAGCTTTTTGAATCAAATGAAAGTCAAATGCATTCAACAAAGATTATTGAGTCAAATGAAAGTCAAACACATTCAACAACGCTTTTAGAATCAAATGAAAGTCAAATACATTTAAACAAAACTTTTTGAATTAAATGAAAGTCAATTGCATTCCATAATTCTAATTGAGTCAAATGAAAGTCAAAGACATTCAACAAAGCTAATTGAGTCATATGAAAGTCAAACACTTTTAACAAAGCTTTTAGAATCAAATGAAAATCAAATACATTCAAACAAAGCTTTTTGAATAAAATGAAAGTCAATTGCATTCCACAATGCTAATTGAGTCAAATGAAAGTCAAACACATTCAAAAAAGCTAATTGAGTCAAATGAAAGTCAAACACATTCAAATAAAGCTTTTTGAATCAAATGAAAGTCAAATGCATTAAACAAAGCTAATTGAGTCAAATGAAAGTCAAACACTTTAAACAAAGCTTTTAGAATCAAATGAAAGTCAAATACATTCAAACAAAGCTTTTTGAATCAAATGAAAATCAATTGCTTTCTACATTGCTAATTGAGTCAAATGAAGGTCAAACACATTCAACAAAGCTAATTGAGTCAAATGAAAGTCAAACACATTCAAACGAAGCTTTTTCAATCAAATGAAAGTCAAATGCATTCAACAAAGCTAATTGAGTCAAATGAAAGTCAAACACATTCAAACAAAGCTTTTTGAATGAAATGAAAGTCAAATGCATTCAACAAAGCTAAGTGAGTCAAATGAAAGTTAAACACTTTCAACAAAGCTTTTAGAATTAAATGAAAGGCAAATAAATTCAAACAAAGCTTTTTGAATCAAATGAAAGTCAAATGCATTCCACAATTCTAATTGAGTCAAATGAAAGTCAAACACATTCAACAAAGCTAATCGAGTCAAATGATAGTCTAACATATTCAAACAAAGCTTTTTGAATCAAATGAAAGTCAAATGCATTCAACAAAGCTAATTGAGTCAAATGAAAGTCAAACACATTCAACAACGCTTTTAGAATCAAATGAAAGTCAAATACATTCAAACAAAACTTTTTAAATTAAATGAAAGTCAATTGCATTCCATAATTCTAATTGAGTCTAATGAAAGTCAAACACATTCAACAAAGCTAATTGAGTCATATGAAAGTCAAACACATTCAAACAAAGCTTTTTAAATCAAATGACAGTCAAATGCATTCAACAAAGCTAATTGAGTCAAATGAAAGTCAAACACTTTTAACAAAGCTTTTAGAATCAAATGAAAATCAAATACATTCAAACAAAGCTTTTTGATAAAATGAAAGTCAATTGCATTCCACAATTCTAATTGAGTCAAATGAAAGTCAAACACATTCAACAAAGCTAATCGAGTCAAATGAAAGTCAAACACATTCAAACAAAGCTTTTTGAATCAAATGAAAGTCAAATGCATTCAACAAAGCTAATTGAGTCAAATGAAAGTCAAACACTTTTAACAAAGCTTTTAGAATCAAATGAAAATCAAATACATTCAAACAAAGCTTTTTGAATAAAATGAAAGTCAATTGCATTCCACAATGCTAATTGAGTCAAATGAAAGTCAAACACATTCAAAAAAGCTAATTGTGTTAAATGAAAGTCAAACACATTCAAACAAAGCTTTTTGAATCAAATGAAAGTCAAATGCATTAAACAAAGCTAATTGAGTCAAATGAAAGTCAAACACTTTAAACAAAGCTTTTAGAATCAAATGAAAGTCAAATACATTCAAACAAAGCTTTTTGAATCAAATGAAAATCAATTGCATTCTACATTGCTAATTGAGTCAAATGAAGGTCAAACACATTCAACAAAGCTAATTGAGTCAAATGAAAGTCAAACACATTCAAACGAAGCTTTTTCAATCAAATGAAAGTCAAATGCATTCAACAAAGCTAATTGAGTCAAATGAAAGTCAAACACATTCAAACAAAGCTTTTTGAATGAAATGAAAGTCAAATGCATTCAACAACGCTAAGTGAGTCAAATGAAAGTTAAACACTTTCAACAAAGCTTTTAGAATTAAATGAAAGGCAAATAAATTCAAACAAAGCTTTTTGAATCAAATGAAAGTCAAATGCATTCCACAATTCTCATTGAGTCAAATGAAAGTCAAACACATTCAACAAAGCTAATCGAGTCAAATGATAGTCTAACATATTCAAACAAAGCTTTTTGAATCAAATGAAAGTCAAATGCATTCAACAAAGCTAATTGAGTCAAATGAAAGTCAAACACATTCAACAACGCTTTTAGAATCAAATGAAAGTCAAATGCATTCAACAAAGCTAATTGAGTCAAATGAAAGTCAAACAATTTCAATAAAGCTTTTAGATTCAAATGAAAGTCACTACTACAAAAAAGGTCTTAGAGAACTGTTATAATAGGCTTTATAGATCACCTTAGAGGCGTTCTTCTGCTAAGCGATCTATAAAGTATAGAGAACGGGTCTGTAAGGCGTTTTATATACTAACAAATAGAGAACAGTTGTTAGTCACAACCGTTCTCTTTTCCCTTCTTTAAAATGTGAACAAAGGAAGGAAAAACGGTTTAGGCTACTTAACCGTTCTATATTGCATTACAATAGAGAACTGTCAAGTAAGATAACAGTTCTCTAATGTATTTTTAATAATAAAAAAAAAAAATTTCAGCCATATATTATATTTTCTTGCTACAGTATTATTCCCGTATTTTCTTGTATACCTATATTATTTATTGTATTCCTGTATTATTTTTTGACAAAAATTTCCTATATCTTGTACATATATATCCTGTAAGAAAATTTCACAGTTCTTGTATAAAATAAATTCATGATCCTTTATAATATAAATTTCAAAATAACAAAATTAACAAAAATCATAATATTAAATTTTGCCCGAATCACAGTGGTTGAATATCTACTAATCTACATCATCAATGCCTTCAAAAATAAAAATTCTATCATCAATCAATAAATATTGAAATTGTCAAAGTAAAATACGGAATACCAAATCAAAACAAACTTTAAAATCCACTTTGTATTTAATTAGTTACATCTTAAGTACTTTTGATATAATTCAAATGCAAAAACGAAGAACATGATATACTTGAAAATGAATCCATGATCTTTAAGAATTTCTTCTCCTTTATATCCGATTAATCTGTTGAAAAAAACAAAAAAAAAAAAAAAAATTATAAAACACAAAATAAAGTTAAAAGTAGATATTTATACAAGAGACATTGACAGTAAAAATAAAACATGCTTAACAATAATGTATTGAATCATACGTTTGCCGGCAATAAAACAAAACAACTAAACACAAAACTGTAGATCTTCACCATCATTTCAAAACTAATCATCACAAACACCAAAAATCATAAATTTAATTAATAAAATCTCACATTAATCATCGATCGATGAACTGTCAACTAACAAAATGAAAACCAAAAAATAAAAACAGATATGGGAAAAAAAGAACATCAAATAAGACATGAACGGTTAACTATAGAAATCCATCGATCCTAAAATCACAACCATGGCAATCACAAATTCAATTGAAGATTGATGCTCATATGAATTCGACAATCAAATCTAATTACAAAGAAATCAATGCTCATATGAAATTAAAGAGAGGAGAGAGAAGTTGACTTGCTTGACGAAAATTAGCAGCCATAGTTGTCAGGGTAGAGACTAGAGACAATTCGATGAGTTGTCTTATTTGCTTGTTGTCTTGCCATTGTTGAAGCTCCAAATTAAGGTTGTTTTGACTGAGAACGAGATGGGTGTTTTGCAAGTAGAGAAGGTGATGGAGAGGAGGTAGTGTTTATTGGAGTTAATTGGAGTTAGGGTTAGAGCAATGGAGAAGCTCTAAACCAGATCTGAGTAGGGGAGAGGGAGAGAGAAAGAGAAAGAGAAAGAGGAAATTTTTGAAGAGAGAGAAGAAGCCATAAACGACTGTTAAGAGGAAATATGATGGGCATTCAAACCAGCCCACAGAGAATAGGGTTTTACTTCTTTTTTTATTTTTTTTATTTTTAATATATGTTAAAATTAAGATAGAGAACGGTTAATTAGAAAAGACGTTCTATATAGTAAAGTCACAAATTAAAAAAAAATAATATAAAAAATCAAATAGAACGGTTAACTTAGATAGGCGTTGTATAAAATCCTAGAGATCGCCTATCTAAATTAACCGTTCTCTATCTTGCGTTTCTTATTCTAGTTTTTGGTGTAGTGAGTCAAATACATTCAAACAAAGCTTTATGAATCAAATGAAAGTCAATTGCATTCCACAATGCTAATTGAGTCAAATGAAAGTCAAATACATTCCAACAAAGCTTTTTGAATCTTATCAAAATCAAATGCATTCAACAAAGCTACTTGAGTCAAATGAAAGTCAAACACATTCAACAAAGCTAATTGAGTCATATGAAAGTCAAACACTTTTAACAAAGCTTTTAGAATCAAATGAAAATCAAATACATTCAAACAAAGCTTTTTGAATAAAATGAAAGTCAATTGCATTCCACAATGCTAATTGAGTCAAATGAAAGTCAAACACATTCAAAAAAGCTAATTGAGTAAAATGAAAGTCAAACACTTTTAACAAAGCTTTTAGTCAAATGAAAGTTAAACACTTTCACCAAAGCTTTTAGAATCAAATGAAAGTCAAATACATTCAAACAAAGCTTTTTGAATCAAACGAAAGTCAATTGCATTCCACAGTGCTAATTGAGTCAAATGAAAGTCAAACGCTTTCAACAAAGCTTTTAGATACAAATGAAAGTCAAATATATTAAAACTAAGCTTTTTGAATCAAATGAAAGTCAATTGCATTCCACAATGCTAATTGAGTCTAATCAAAGTCAAACACATTCAACAAAGCTTTTTGAATCAAATGAAAGTCAAATGCATTCAACAAAGCTAATTGAGTCAAATGAAAGTCAAACAATTTCAATAAAGCTTTTAGATTCAAATGAAAGTCAAATACATTCAAACAAAGCTTTATGAATCAAATGAAAGTCAATTGCATTCCACAATGCTAATTGAGTCAAATGAAAGTCAAATACATTCCAACAAAGCTTTTTGAATCTTATCAAAATCAAATGCATTCAACAAAGCTACTTGAGTCAAATGAAAGTCAATCATTTTCAACAAAGCTTTTAGAATCAAATGAAAGTCAAATACATTCAAACAAAGCTTTTTGAATTAAATGAAAGTCAAACACATTCAACAAACCTAATTGAGTAAAATGAAAGTCAAATACATTCAAACAAAGCTTTTTTAATCAAATGAAAGTCAATTGCATTCCACAATGCTGAATGTGTCAAATGAAAGTCAAACACATTCAACACAGCTAATTGAGTTAAATGAAAGTCAAACACATTCAAACAAAGCTTTTTTAATCAAATGAAAGTCAAATGCATTCAACAAAGCTAATTGAGTCAAATGAAAGTCAAACACTTTCAACAAAGGTTTTTAGAATCAAACGAAAGTCAAATACATTTAAAAAAGCTTTTTCAATCAAATGAAAGTCAATTGCATTCCACAATGCTAATTGAGTCAAATGAAAGTCAAACGCATTCAACAAAGCAAATTGAGTCAACTGATAAGCAAACACATACAACAAAGCTTATGGAGTCAAATGAAAGTCAAACACATTTAATCAAAGCTTTTTGAATCAACTGAAAGTCAAATGCATTCAACAAAGCTTATTGAGTCAAATGAAAGTCAAACACTTTCATCAAAGCTTTTAGAATCAAATGAAAGTCAAATACATTCAAATAAAGCTTTTTGAATCAAATGAAAGTCAATTGCATTCCACAATGCTAATTAAGTCAAATGAAAGTCAAACACATTCAAACAAAGCTTTTTGAATCAAATTAAAGTCAAATGTATTCAACAAAGCTATTTTAGTCAAATGAAAGTCAATTGCATTCCACAATGCTAATTGAGTCAAATGAAAGTCAAACACATTCAAACAAAGCTTTTTGAATCAAATGAAAGAGAAATGCATTCAACAAAGCTATTTAAGTCAAATGAAAATCAATTGCATTCCACAATGCTAATTAAGTCAAATGAAAGTCAAACATATTCAACAAAGCTTTTAGATACAAATGAAAGTCAAATACATTCAAACAAAGCTTTTTGAATCAAATGAAAGTCAATTGCATTCCACATTGCTAATTGAGTCAAATGAAAGTCAAACACATTCAACAAAGCTAATTGAGTCAATTGAAAGGCAAACACATTCAAACAAAGCTTTTTCAATCAAATGAAAGTCAAATGCATTCAACAAAGCTAATTGAGTCAAATGAAAGTCAAACACATTCAAACAAAGGTTTTTGAATGAAATGAAAGTCAAATGCATTCAACAAAGCTAATTGAGTCAAATGAAAGTTAAACACTTTCAACAAAGCTTTTAGAATCCAATGAAAGTCAAACACATTCAAACAAACCTTTTTGAATCAAATCAAAGTCAATTGCATTTCACAATGCTAATTGAGTCAAATGAAAGTCAATCATTTTCAACAAAGCTTTTAGAATCAAATGAAAGTCAAATACATTCAAACAAAGCTTTTTGAATAAAATGAAAGTCAATGCATTCCACAATGCTAATTGAGTCAAATGAAAGTCAAACGCTTACAATAAAGCTTTTAGATACAAATGAAAGCAAATATATTCAAATAAAGCTTTTTGAATCAAATGAAAGTTAATTGCATTCCACAATGCTAATTGAGTCAAGTGAAAGTCAAACACATTCAACAAAGCTAATTGAGTCAAGTGAAAGTCAAACACATTCAAACAAAGCTAATTGAGTCAAATGAAAGTCAAACACTTTCAAAAAAGCTTTTAGAATCAAATGAAAGTCAAATACATTCAAACAAAGTTTTTTGAATTAAATGAAAGTCAATTGCATTCAACAAAGCTAATTGAGTCAAATGAAAGTCAAACACATTCAATAAACCTAATTGAGTTAAATGAAAGTCAAACACATTCAAACAAAGCTTTTTGAATCAAATGAAAGTCAAATGCATTCAACAAAGCTAATTGAGTCAAATGAAAGTCAAACACTTTCAACAAAGGTTTTTAGAATCAAATGAAAGTGAAATACATTTAAAAAAGCTTTTTGAATCAAATGAAAGTCAATTGCATTCCTCAATGCTAATTGAGTCAAATGAAAGTCAAACGCATTCAACAAAGCAAATTGAGTCAACTGATAGACAAACACATTCAACAAAGCTTATTGAGACAAATGAAAGTCAAACACATTTAAACAAAGCTTTTTGAATCAACTGAAAATCAAATGCATTCAACAAAGCTTATCGAGTCAAATGAAAGTCAAACACTTTCATCAAAGCTTTTAGAATCAAATGAAAGTCAAATACATTTAAATAAAGCTTTTTGAATCAAATGAAAGTCAATCATTCAAATAAAGCTTTTTGAATCAAATGACAGTCAATCATTCAAACAAAGCTTTTTGAATAAAATGAAAGTCAATGCATTCTACAATGCTAATTGAGTCAAATGAAAGTCAAACACATTCAAACAAAGCTTTTTGAATCAAATGAAAGACAAATGCATTCAACAAAGCTATTTTAGTCAAATGAAAATCAATTGCATTCCACAATGCTAATTAAGTCAAATGAAAGTCAAACACATTCAACAAAGCTTTTAGATACAAATTAAAGTCAAATACATTCAAACAAAGCTTTTTGATTCAAATGAAAGTCAATTGCATTCCACAATGCTAATTGAGTCAAATGAAAGTCAAAAACATTCAAAGAAGCTAATTGAGTCAAGTGAAAGGCAACACATTCAAATAAAGCTTTTTGAATCAAATGAAAGTCAAATGCATTCAACAAAGTTAATTGAGTCAGTTGAAAGACAAACACATTCAAACAAAGCTTTTTGAATCAAATGAAAGTCAAATGCATTCAACAAAGCTAATTGAATCAAATGAAAGTCAAACACTTTCAACAAAGCTTTTAGAATCAAATGAAAGTCAACTACATTCAAACAAAGCTTTTTGAATCAAATGAAAGTCAATTGCATTCCACAATGCTAATTGAGTCATATGAAAGTCAAACACATTCAACAAAGCTAATTGAGCCAAATGAAAGTCAAATGCATTCAAACTAAGCTTTTTAAATCAAATGTGTTGTATATTTGGAGTATCAACCCGAAATACACAAGGGATAAACCAAGGATAAGTAAGACTAAAACCAAAAAGGCTTCTTAGATACAGACACACCACTAAGAAACGAGTTTGGGTTCCTAAGATCACAAGCCAACTAGTAGTCTAAGCTAGTTAACTAAGCAAAGGAAACGAAATTCCAAATCCAAGAATTTCAAGTTTGTTTCTAATCCAAGAAACGAGTGTAAAAACACAATTTTTTGTTCAAAATATTCTCTATATTTTTCATTCACATTTGCTTGTTATTTATAGTAAACAAGCATCATAAGTACAAGCTAACTTAAGTGACTTTTTAGCTCACTTGTTACATGCTTAAACTAAGCATCAAAATCTGATTTTTAATGTCTAGATACATCAATTAAAGAAGCTAAACTTAACTAGGTACATAAGCTTAGAAAGTGGCGGTTTGTAACCTCCAAAAGATGCTCCAAAAATCAGAAAATAAGAGAGCTTAACTCCCCCTTAATGCACGTCCAACAAAGCAGCAAATGAAGGCTTAAACTCCCCTTGATTTACGCCCAACAAAGCAGCAAGTGAAGGCTTTAAACTCCCCTTGATTTACGCCCAACAAAGCAGAAAATTAGAAGCAAAACAGCCCCATAATTCACGCCTAATTCAAACAGCAAAAGAAGAGTAATTTCCCCTTGATTCTAGCCTTGAAAGTAGCTTGAATGTATGTGGACTAAAGTGTATTTGGACGCCCTTTAGCTGCTCCAAAAGCTGACCGAATTGAACAGCCAAATGAAGGCCGAAATTAAGGCTTAAGATGCTCCAAGTTTGACTGAAATTAACGGCCACTTAAAGGCTGAAATTAAGGCTTGTAATGGCTTGTAATTCCTCTTTGAAAACTGATTGTAACTCCCATTTTGAAGCCTTGAGATTCCTCCAAAAGAATTTCGGATTCTATGTTGTTTTCCAAGCTTAAATGGCTGTCTTCTTTTGTGTATCTTGTACTTGTACTTTATGTGAATGTAACAATATTTTTCGAACTAAAATTAGCTAAAAAGAAGTAAGAAAAATATAACTAATTTGCAAACTTAAAAGAACTAAAGTTTACAATTTATTCAAAGCATAAAAAGAACTAGAATGAACTAGTTAATAAGAACAACAAGAAACTCAAAGGATTGAATATCTTGTTGCACATAGATAGAACGCATAGCATCAATGCATGATGCTACATCTTGGACCAAAGAAACGTCCATAACCAAGTTGTTAGGCTTGGCTACAACATTCCCCCCTTCTTGAAAAGAGTTTGCCCTCAAACTCGGCAATTCTTCAAGCTCATCATAGTAAAGTGATAAATCAGCCACATTAAAGATGCTAGAAACACCATACTCTCCGTGCAATGCAACTTTGTAAGCATTATCAACCAATATTGGAATAGGAAACCGATACTTGATATGCTTTGGGGGTAATCCATGAAGGATATCGTTGGGGAAAACATGAGCATAGGTTTTGAGAAGAGAGGCAAGGAGTGGGTGATTTTTTTCTGAGAGGCAAAGAGTGGTGAGGGAAGTGGGAAGCGTGGATGTGGAGTGATCATTTTTGGGGATTAAAGAGGTAAGGACAATTTTCTTTCCATCCTTAGAAAAGGAGTAGGTGTTTTTGTAACCATCATGCATCACACGTCTATCAAATAACCAAGGCCTACCAAGTAAAACATGACATGCATCCATAGGTACAACATCACACCATAATTCTTCCTCATAAGTTTTACCAATGCTAAATGATAACAAGACTTGTTGTGTGACATAAATCCCTTTACTATGACTTAACCATTGAATTTTATATGGTGTAGGATGAGGGATAGTTTTCATTTTCAACTTGTCTATCATAACTTGCGAAGCTACATTGGTACAACTACCTCCATCAATAATCAAAGTGCATACCTTTCCTCCAATGGTGCAACGAGTGCGAAAGATTGCCTCACGTTGCAAGCTCCCTTCTTGGTCCAACATATTGCTTAGTGTACGTCGAACCACCAAACATTCCCCTTCATCCGGACCTAGACACGCATACTCATCATTCTCCTCAAGGTTGTTGTCCTCTTCATCTTCTAATTCGTTCTCCTCTTCATGCTCCACCAAAGTAACAATTTTCTTATTTGGACAATCACTAGCCATATGTCCAAGGCCTTGACACCTAAAGCATCTTCTTGGGCCTGGTTTTGGATTGGAGTTTTGGGTGGTTTGAGAGGGTGGTTTAGAAGTAGGTTGGGTGGTTGCGGATTTGAAAGGTTGGAAATTTGTTTGCCTTTTTTGGGGAGATGAGGATTGAGAAGCAAAACGTGAAGAATCACTTTTGCCTCTTACCTTTTGTTGTTGCTCAATCTTATGTGCTAAGATAATGAGCTCTTCAAGGGTGGTGTAAGGGTGTAGCTCGGCCACATTGGCTATTTTTGGGTCAAGTCCTCCCAAAAAACGCACCAATGTTTGAGGTTCATCTTCCTCTACTCCACATTTCATGACAAATCCTTCAAATTCCCTAGCATATTCTTCTACCGATTTTGTACCTTGCTTGAGGTTATGGAATTTTGAAAAGTTTTCTTGCACATAGTATGTGGGAAGAAACTTTTGCTTCAACAATTTCTTCATCTTAACCCATGATCTCACTTTTTCTTTGTCTTGCCTTTCCCTCTTGGCGCACACACTAGCCCACCAAGTTGAGGCATATTTTCGTAGCTTCAAGGCCACAATTTTCACCTTTTTCTCCTCTGGTGTTTGCTTATAGTCAAACACTCTCTCCACCGTTCTCAACCATTCTACAAACTCATCAGCATCGAGTTTGCCATCATATTCAGGAATGTCTGCTTTTATGTCATTGTTAGAACGTGACCTTTCTCTTTCACTAAAAGGTCTCTCATTGTTATTGAAAGTAGACTCACTCATGTCATCTTCACTATGGGTGGGTGAACCTTCTCTATTATGGCGCAACTTAATAGTAAGATCTTTCAATTGATCTTGCATATACTTCATTCGTTGCTCCATATCTTCTTTCTCTTGCTCAACCTTATTGACATATTCTTGCCAATTAGGTGGTGGAACGTTTGTCATGGTTGTGTTTGGGTTTGTGTTTGGGATATGTGTTTTGGGACGAGTATTTTTTTTTTTTTTTTTTTTTTTTTTTTTTTTTTTTGCTAGTCCCCCTCCTTCTAGCGCCAAATGTTGTATATTTGGAGTATCAACCCGAAATACACAAGGGATAAACCAAGGATAAGTAAGACTAAAACCAAAAAGGCTTCTTAGATACAGACACACCACTAAGAAACGAGTTTGGGTTCCTAAGATCACAAGCCAACTAGTAGTCTAAGCTAGTTAACTAAGCAAAGGAAACGAAATTCCAAATCCAAGAATTTCAAGTTTGTTTCTAATCCAAGAAACGAGTGTAAAAACACAATTTTTTGTTCAAAATATTCTCTATATTTTTCATTCACATTTGCTTGTTATTTATAGTAAACAAGCATCATAAGTACAAGCTAACTTAAGTGACTTTTTAGCTCACTTGTTACATGCTTAAACTAAGCATCAAAATCTGATTTTTAATGTCTAGATACATCAATTAAAGAAGCTAAACTTAACTAGGTACATAAGCTTAGAAAGTGGCGGTTTGTAACCTCCAAAAGATGCTCCAAAAATCAGAAAATAAGAGAGCTTAACTCCCCCTTAATGCACGTCCAACAAAGCAGCAAATGAAGGCTTAAACTCCCCTTGATTTACGCCCAACAAAGCAGCAAGTGAAGGCTTTAAACTCCCCTTGATTTACGCCCAACAAAGCAGAAAATTAGAAGCAAAACAGCCCCATAATTCACGCCTAATTCAAACAGCAAAAGAAGAGTAATTTCCCCTTGATTCTAGCCTTGAAAGTAGCTTGAATGTATGTGGACTAAAGTGTATTTGGACGCCCTTTAGCTGCTCCAAAAGCTGACCGAATTGAACAGCCAAATGAAGGCCGAAATTAAGGCTTAAGATGCTCCAAGTTTGACTGAAATTAACGGCCACTTAAAGGCTGAAATTAAGGCTTGTAATGGCTTGTAATTCCTCTTTGAAAACTGATTGTAACTCCCATTTTGAAGCCTTGAGATTCCTCCAAAAGAATTTCGGATTCTATGTTGTTTTCCAAGCTTAAATGGCTGTCTTCTTTTGTGTATCTTGTACTTGTACTTTATGTGAATGTAACAATATTTTTCGAACTAAAATTAGCTAAAAAGAAGTAAGAAAAATATAACTAATTTGCAAACTTAAAAGAACTAAAGTTTACAATTTATTCAAAGCATAAAAAGAACTAGAATGAACTAGTTAATAAGAACAACAAGAAACTCAAAGGATTGAATATCTTGTTGCACATAGATAGAACGCATAGCATCAATGCATGATGCTACATCTTGGACCAAAGAAACGTCCGTAACCAAGTTGTTAGGCTTGGCTACAACAAAATGAAAGTCAATTGTATTCCACAATGCTAATTGAGTCTAATCAAAATCAAACACATTCAACAAAGCTTTTTGAATCAAATGAAAGTCAAATGCATTCAACAAAGCTAATTAAGTGAAATGAAAGTCAAACGCTTTCAACAAAGCTTTTAGATACAAATGAAAGTCAAATCCATTCAAACAATGCTAATTGAGTCAATGAAAGTCAAACACATTCAACAAAGCTAATAGAGTCAAATGAAAGTGAAATAAATTCAAACAAAGCTTTTAGAATCAAATGAAAGTCAATTTTATTCCACAATTCTAATTGATTCAAATGAAAGTCAAACACAAACAACAAAGCTAATTGAGTCAAATGAAAGTCAAACACATTCAAACAAATCTTTTTGAATCAAATGAAAGTCAAATGCATTCAAAAAAGCTAATTGAGTCAAATGAAAGTCAAACACATTCAAACAAAGCTTTTTGAATCAAATGAAAGTCAAATACATTCAAACAAAGCTTTTTGAATCAAATTAAAGTCAATTGCATTCCACAATTCTAATTGATTCAAATGAAAGTCAAACACATCCAACAAAGCTAATTGAGTCAAATGAAAGTCAAACACATTCAAACAAAGCTTTTTGAATCAAATGAAAGTCAATTGCATTTCACAATTCTAATTGATTCAAATGAAAGTCAAACACATTCAACAAAGCTAATTGAGTCAAATGATAGTCAAACACATTCTAATAAAGCTTTTTGAATCAAATGAAAGTCAAATACATTCAACAAAGCTAATTAAGTCAAATGAAAGTCAAACACTTTCAACAATGCTTTTAGAATCAAATGAAAGTCAAATACATTCAAACAAAGTTTTTTGAATCAAATGAAAGTCAATTGCATTCCACAATGATAATTGAGTCAAATGAAAGTCAAACACATTCAACAAAGCTAATTGAGTCTAATGAAAGTCAAACACATTCAAACAAAGCTTTTTGAATTAAATTAAAGTCAAATGCATTCAACAAAGCTAATTAAGTTAAATGAAAGTCAAACGCTTTCAACAAAGCTTTTAGATACAAATGAAAGTCAAATACATTCAAACAAAGCTTTTTGAATCAAATGAAAGTCAATTACATTCCTCAATGCTAATTGAGTCAAATGAAAGTCAAACACATTCAACAAAGCTGATTGAGTCAAATGAAAGTCAAACACTTTCAACAAAGCTTTTAGAATTATATGAAAGTCAAATACATTTAACAAAGCTAATTAAGTCAAATGAAAGTCAAACACTTTCAACAATGCTTTTAGAATCAAATGAAAGTCAATTGCATTCCACAATGCTAATTGAGTCAAATGAAAGTCAAACACATTCAACAAAGCTAATTGAGTCTAATGAAAGTCAAACACATTCAAACAAAGCTTTTTGAATTAAATGAAAGTTAAATGCATTCAACAAAGCTAACTAAGTCAAATGAAAGTCAAACGCTTTCAACAAAGCTTTTAAATACAATTGAAAGTCAAATACATTCAAACAAAGCTTTTTGAATCAAATGAAAGTCAATTGCATTCCTCAATGCTAATTGAGTCAAATGAAAGTCAAACACATTCAACAAAGCTAATTGAGTCAAGGGAAAGTCAAACACTTTAAAACAAAGCTTTTTGAATCAAATGAAAGTCAAATGCGTTTAACAAAGCTAATTGAGTCAAATGAAAGTCTAACACATTCAAACAAAGCGTTTTCAATCAAATGAAAGTCAAATGCATTCAACAAAGCTAATTGAGTCAAATGAAAGTCAACCACTTTCAACAAAGCTTTTAGAATCAAATGAAATTCAAATACATTCAAACAAAGCTTTATGAATCAAATGAAAGTCAATTGCATTCCACAATTCTAATTGATTCAAATGAAAGTCAAATACATCTAACAAAGCTAATTGAGTCAAATGAAAGTCAAACACATTCAAACAAAGCTTTTTGAATCAAATGAAAGTCAAATGCATTCAACAAAGCTAATTGATTCAAATGAAAGTCAAACACTTTCAACAAAGCTTTTAGAATCAAATGAAAGTCAAATACATTTAAGCAAAGCTTTTTGAATCAGATGAAAGTCAATTGCATTCCACAATTCTAATTGATTCAAATGAACGTCAAACACATTCAACAAAGCTAATTGAGTCAAATGATAGTCAAACACATTCAACAAAGCTAATTGAGTCAAGGGAAAGTCAAACACTTTAAAATAAAGCTTTTTAAATCAAATGAAAGTCAAATGCATTCAACAAAGCTAATTGAGTCAAATGAAAGTCAAACACTTTCAACAAAGCTTTTAGAATTATATGAAAGTCAAATACATTCAAACAAAGCTTTTTGAATCAAATGAAAGTCAATTGCATTCCACAATGATAATTGAGTCAAATGACAGTCAAACACATTCAACAAAGCTAATTGAGTCAAATAAAAGTCAAACACATTCAAACAAAACTTTTTGAATCAAATGAAAGCCTAGTGCATTAAACAAAGCTAATTGAGTCAAATGAAAATCAAACACTTTCAACAATGATTTTAGAATCCAATGAAAGTCAAATACATTCAAACAAAGCTTTTTAAATCAAATGAAAGTCAATTACATTCCACAATGCTAATTGAGTCAAATGAAAGTCAAACACATTCAACAAAGCTAATTGAGTCAAATGAAAGTCAAACACTTTCAACAAAGCTTTTAGAATCAAATAAAAGTCAAATACATTCAAACAAAGTTTTTTGAATCAAATGAAAGTCAATTGCATTCCACAATGCTAATTAAGTCAAATGAAAGTCAAACACATTCAGCAAAGCTAATTGAGTCAAATGAAAATCAAAAACTTTCATCAAAGCTTTTAGAATCAAATGAAAGTCAAATACATTCAAACAAAGTTTTTTGAATCAAATGAAAGTCAATTGCATTCCACAATGCTAATTAAGTCAAATGAAAGTCAAACACATTCAACAAAGCTAATTGAGTCAAATGAAAGTCAACCACTTTCAACAAAGCTTTTAGAATCAAATGAAATTCAAATACATTCAAACAAAGCTTTATGAATCAAATGAAAGTCAATTGCATTCCACATTTCTAATTGATTTAAATGAAAGTCAAACACATCTAACACAGCTAATTGAGTCAAATGAAAGTCAAACACATTCAAACAAAGCTTTTTGAATCAAATGAAAGTCAAATACATTTAACAAAGCTAATTAAGTCAAATTAAAGTCAATCACTTTCAACAATGCTTTTAGAATCAAATGAAAGTCAATTGCATTCCATAATGCTAATTGAGTCTAATGAAAGTCAAATGCATTCAACAAAGCTAATTAAGTCAAATAAAAGTCAAACGCTTTCAACAAAGCTTTTAGATACAATTGAAAGTCAAATACATTCAAACAAAGCTTTTAGAATCAAATAAAAGTCAATTGCATTCCTCAATGCTAATTGAGTCAAATGAAAGTCAAACACATTCAACAAAGATAATTGAGTCAAGGGAAAGTCAAACACTTTAAAACAAAGCTTTTTTAATCAAATGAAAGTCAAATGCATTCAACAAAGCTAATTGAGTCAAATGAAAGTCAAACACTTTCAACAAAGCTTTTAGAATTATATGAAAGTCAAATACATTCAAACAAAGCTTTTTGAATCAAATGAAAGTCAATTTCATTCCACAATGATGATTGAGTCAAATGACAGTCAAACACATTCAACAAAGCTAATTGAGTCAAATAAAAGTCAAACACATTCAAACAAAGCTTTTTGAATCAAATGAAAGTCTAGTTCATTAAACAAAGCTAATTGAGTCAAATGAAAGTCAAACACTTTCAACAAAGCTTTTAGAATCAAATGAAAGTCAAATACATTCAAACAAAGCTTTTTGAATCAAATGAAAGTCAATTGCATTCCACAATGCTAATTGAGTCAAATGAAAGTCAAACACATTCAACAAAGCTAATTGAGTCAAATGAAAGTCAAACACTTTCAACAAAGCTTTTAGAATCAAATAAAAGTCAAATACATTCAAACAAAGTTTTTTGAATCAAATGAAAGTCAATTGCATTCCACAATGCTAATTAAGTCAAACGAAAGTCAAACACATTCAACAAAGCTAATTGAGTCAAATGAAAATCAAAAACTTTCATCAAAGCTTTTAGAATCAAATGAAAGTCAAATACATTCAAATAAAGCTTTTTGAATCAAATGAAAGTCAATTGCATTCCACAAAGCTAATTGAGTCAAATGAAAGTCAAACACATTCAACAACGCTTTTAGAATCAAATGAAAGTCAAATACGTTCAAACAAAGCTTTTTGAATCTAATGAAAGTAAAATGCATTCCACAATGCTAATTGAGTCAAATGATAGTTAAACTCATTCAACAAAGCTAATTGAGTCAAATGAAAGTCAAACACATTCAAACAATGCTTTTTGAATCAAATGAAAGTCAAATGCATTCAACAAAGCTAATTGAGTCAAATGAAAGTGAAACACTTTTACCAAAGCTTTTAGAATCAAATGAAAGTCAAATACATTCAAACAAAGCTTTTTGAATTAAATGAAATTCAATTGCATTCCATAATTCTAATTGAGTCAAATGAAAGTCAAACACATTCAACAAAGCTAATTGAGTCATATGAAAGTCAAACACATTCAAACAAAGCTTTTTGAATCAAATGAAAGTCAAATGCATTCAACAAAGCTAATTGAGTCAAATGAAAGTCAAACACTTTTAACAAATCTTTTAGAATCAAATGAAAGTCAAATAAATTCAAACAAAGCTTTTTGAATCAAATGAAAGTCAATTGCATTCCAAAATGCTAATTGAGTCAAATGAAGGTCAAATACATTCAACAAAGCTAATTCAGTCAAATGAAAGTCAAACACATTCAAACGAAGCTTTTTCAATCAAATGAAAGTCAAATGCATTCAACAAAGCTAATTGAGTCAAATGAAAGTCAAACACATTCAAACAAAGCTTTTAGAATGAAATGAAAGTCAAATGCATTCAACAAAGCTAATTGAGTCAAATGAAAGTTAAACACTTTCAACAAAGCTTTTAGAATTAAATGAAAGTCAAACACATTCAAACGAACCTTTTTCAATCAAATGAAAGTCAAATGCATTCAACAAAGCTAATTGAGTCAAATGAAAGTCAAACACATTCAAACAAAGCTTTTTGAATGAAATGAAAGTCAAATGCATTCAACAAAGCTAATTGAGTCAAATGAAAGTCTAACACTTTCAACAAAGCTTTTAGAATAAAATGAAAGTTAAATACAGTCAAACAAAGCTTTTTGAATCCAATGAAAGTCAAACACATTCAACATAGCTAATTGAGTCAAATAAAAGTTAAACACATTCAAACAATGCTTTTTGAATCAAATGAAAGTCAAATGCATTTATCCAAGCATTTAAAATCAAATGAAAGTCAAAGATTTTCAACAAAGCTTTTAGAATCAAATGAAAGTCAAATACATTCAAACAAAGCTTTTTGAATCAAATGAAAGTCAATTGCATTCCACAATGCTAATTGAGTCAAATGAAAGTCAAACACATTCAACAAAGCTAATTGAGTCAAATGAAAGTCAAACACTTTCAACAAAGCTTTTAGAATCAAATAAAAGTCAAATACATTCAAACAAAGTTTTTTGAATCAAATGAAAGTCAATTGCATTCCACAATGCTAATTAAGTCAAACGAAAGTCAAACACATTCAACAAAGCTAATTGAGTCAAATGAAAATCAAAAACTTTCATCAAAGCTTTTAGAATCAAATGAAAGTCAAATACATTCAAATAAAGCTTTTTGAATCAAATGAAAGTCAATTGCATTCCACAAAGCTAATTGAGTCAAATGAAAGTCAAACACATTCAACAACGCTTTTAGAATCAAATGAAAGTCAAATACGTTCAAACAAAGCTTTTTGAATCTAATGAAAGTAAAATGCATTCCACAATGCTAATTGAGTCAAATGATAGTTAAACTCATTCAACAAAGCTAATTGAGTCAAATGAAAGTCAAACACATTCAAACAATGCTTTTTGAATCAAATGAAAGTCAAATGCATTCAACAAAGCTAATTGAGTCAAATGAAAGTGAAACACTTTTACCAAAGCTTTTAGAATCAAATGAAAGTCAAATACATTCAAACAAAGCTTTTTGAATTAAATGAAATTCAATTGCATTCCATAATTCTAATTGAGTCAAATGAAAGTCAAACACATTCAACAAAGCTAATTGAGTCATATGAAAGTCAAACACATTCAAACAAAGCTTTTTGAATCAAATGAAAGTCAAATGCATTCAACAAAGCTAATTGAGTCAAATGAAAGTCAAACACTTTTAACAAATCTTTTAGAATCAAATGAAAGTCAAATAAATTCAAACAAAGCTTTTTGAATCAAATGAAAGTCAATTGCATTCCAAAATGCTAATTGAGTCAAATGAAGGTCAAATACATTCAACAAAGCTAATTCAGTCAAATGAAAGTCAAACACATTCAAACGAAGCTTTTTCAATCAAATGAAAGTCAAATGCATTCAACAAAGCTAATTGAGTCAAATGAAAGTCAAACACATTCAAACAAAGCTTTTAGAATGAAATGAAAGTCAAATGCATTCAACAAAGCTAATTGAGTCAAATGAAAGTTAAACACTTTCAACAAAGCTTTTAGAATTAAATGAAAGTCAAACACATTCAAACGAACCTTTTTCAATCAAATGAAAGTCAAATGCATTCAACAAAGCTAATTGAGTCAAATGAAAGTCAAACACATTCAAACAAAGCTTTTTGAATGAAATGAAAGTCAAATGCATTCAACAAAGCTAATTGAGTCAAATGAAAGTCTAACACTTTCAACAAAGCTTTTAGAATAAAATGAAAGTTAAATACAGTCAAACAAAGCTTTTTGAATCCAATGAAAGTCAAACACATTCAACATAGCTAATTGAGTCAAATAAAAGTTAAACACATTCAAACAATGCTTTTTGAATCAAATGAAAGTCAAATGCATTTATCCAAGCATTTAAAATCAAATGAAAGTCAAAGACTTTCAACAAAGCTTTTAGAATCAAATGAAAGTCAAATACATTCAAACAAAGTTTTTTAAATCAAATGCAAGTCAATTGCATTCCACAATGCTAATTGAGTTAAATGGAAGTCAAACACATTCAACAAAGCTAATAGAGTCAAATGAAAGTCAAACACATTCAAACAAAGCTTTTTTAATCAAATGAAAGTCAAATGCATTAAACAAAGCTAATTGAGTCAAATGAAAATCAAACACTTTCAACAAAGCTTTGAGAATCAAATGAAAGTCAAATACATTCAAACAAATCTTTTTGAATCAAATGAAAGTCAATTGCATTCCTCAATGCTAATTGAGAGTCAAATGAAAGTCAAACACATTTAACAAAGCTAATTGAGTCAAATGAAAATCAAACACATTTAAACAAAGCTTTTTAAATCAAATGAAAGTCAAACACTTTCAAACAAAGCTTTTTGAATCAAATGAAAGTCAATTGCATTCTACAGTGCTAATTGAGTCAAATGAAAGTCAAACACATTCAACAAAGCTAATTGAGACAAATGAAAGTCAAACACATTCAAACAAAGCTTTTTTAATCAAATGAAAGTCAAATGCATTCAACAAAGCTAATTGAGTCAAATGAAAGTCAACCACTTTCAACAAAGCTTTGAGAATCAAATGAAAGTCAAATACATTCAAACAAAGCTTTTTGAATCAAATGAAACTCAATTGCATTCCACAATGCTAATTGGGTCAAATGAAAGTCAAACACATTCGACAAAGCTAATTGAGTCAAATGAAAGTCAAACACATTTAAAAAAAGCTTTTTGAATCAAATGAAAGTCAAATGCATTTGACAAAGCTAATTGAATCAAATGAAAATCAAACACTTTCAAACAAAGCTTTTTGAATCAAATGAAAGTCAAATGCATTCATCAAAGCTAACTGAGTCAAATGAAAGTCAAACACTTTCAACAAAGGTTTTAGAATCAAATGAAAGTCAAATACATTCATCCAAAGCTTTTTGAATCAAATGAAAGTCAATTGCATTCCACAATGCTAATTGAGTCAAATGAAAGTCAAACACATTCAACAAAGCTAATTGAGTCAAATGAAAGTCAAACATATTCAACAAAGCTTTGCATTCCACAAAGCTAATTGAGTCAAATGACAGTCAAACACATTCAACGTAGATAATTGAGTCAAATGAAATTCAAACACATTCAAACAAGGCTTTTTGAATCAAATGTAAGTCAAATGCATTCAACAAAGCTAATTCAGTCAAATGAAAGTCAAACACTTTCAACAAAGCTTTTAGAATCAAATGAAAGTCAAATACATTCAAACAAAGCTTTTTGAATCAAATGAAAGTCAATTGCATTCCACAATGCTAATTGAGTCAAGTGAAAGTCAAACACATTCAACAAAGCTAATTGAGTCAAATGAAAGTCAAACACATTCAAACAAGGCTTTTTGAATCAAATGAAAGTCAAATGCATTCAACAAAGCTAATTGAGTCAAATGAAAGTCAAACACTTTCAACAAAGCTTTTAGAATCAAATGAAAGTCAAATACGTTCAAACAAAGCTTTTTGAATCAAATGAAAGTTAATTGCATTCCATAATGCTAATTGAGTCAAATGAAAGTCAAACACATTCAACAAAGCTAATTGAGTCAAATGAAAGTCAAAAACATTTAAACAAAGCTTTTTGAATCAAATGAAAGTCATATGCATTCAACAAAGCTAATTGAGTCAAATGAAAGTCAAACACTTTCAACAAAGCTTTTAGAATCAAATGAAAGTCAAATACATTCAAACAAAGCTTTTTGAATCAAATGAAAGTCAATTGCATTCCACAATGCTAATTGAGTCAAATGAAAGTCAAACACATTCAACAAAGCTAATTGAGTCAAATGAAAGTCAAACACATTTATACACAGCTTTTTGAATCAAATGAAAGTTAAATGCATTCAACAAAGCTAATTGAGTCAAATGAAAGTCAAACACTTTCAACAAACCTTTTAGAATCAAATGAAAGTCAAATACATTCAAACAAAGCTTTTTGAATCAAATGAAAGTGAATTGCATTCCACAATGCTAATTGAGTCAAATGGAAGTCTAACACATTCAACAAAGCTAATTGAGTCAAATGAAAGTAAAAAACATTCAAGCAAAGGTTTTTGAATCAAATAAAAGTCAAACACTTTCAACAAAGCTTTTAGAATCAAAGAAAGTCAAATACATTCAAACAAAGCTTTTTGAATCAAATGAAAGTCAATTGTATTCCACAATGCTAATTGAGTCAAATGAAAGTCAAACACATTCAACAAAGCTAATTGAGTCAAATGAAAGTCAAACACATTCAAACAAAGCTTTTTGAATCAAATGAAAGTCAATTGCATTCCACAATGATAATTGAGTCAAATGAAAGTCAAACACATTCAACAAAGCTAATTGAGT
The DNA here is from genome assembly GCF_948465745.1 of Chenopodium album. Taxonomy (NCBI): domain Eukaryota; kingdom Viridiplantae; phylum Streptophyta; class Magnoliopsida; order Caryophyllales; family Amaranthaceae; genus Chenopodium; species Chenopodium album. Next base: position 20,054,521 of record NC_137853.1, read on the forward strand.
CAAATGAAAGTCAAACACATTCATACACAGCTTTTTGAATCAAATGAAAGTTAAATGCATTCAACAAAGCTAATTGAGTCAAATGAAAGTCAAACACTTTCAACAAACCTTTTAGAATCAAATGAAAGTCAAATACATTCAAACAAAGCTTTTTGAATCAAATGAAAGTCAATTGCATTCCACAATGCTAATTGAGTCAAATGGAAGTCTAACACATTCAACAAAGCTAATTGAGTCAAATGAAAGTCAAAAACATTCAATTAAAGCTTTTTGAATCAAATGAAAGTCAAACACTTTCAACAAAGCTTTTAGAATCAAATGAAAGTCAAATACATTCAAACAAAGCTTTTTGAATCAAATGAAAGTCAATTGCATTCCATGATGCTAATTGAGTCAAGTGAAAGTCAAACACATTCAACAAAGCTAATTGAGTCAAATGAAAGTCAAACACATTCAAACAAAGCTTTTTGAATCAAATGAAAGTCAATTGCATTCCACAATGATAATTGAGTCAAATGAAAGTCAAACACATTCAACAAAGCTAATTGAGTCAAATGAAAGTCAAACACATTCAAACAACGCTTATTGAATCAAATGAAAGTCAAATGCATTCAACAAAGCTAATTGAGTCAAATGAAAGTCAAACACTTTCAACAAAGCTTTTAGAATCAAATGAAAGTCAAATACGTTCAAACAAAGCTTTTTGAATCAAATGAAAGTCAATTGCATTCCATAATGCTAATTGAGTCAAATGAAAGTCAAACACATTCAACAAAGCTAATTGAGTCAAATGAAAGTCAAACACTTTCAACAAACCTTTTAGAATCAAATGAAAGTCAAAATACATTCAAACAAAACTTTTTGAATCAAATGAAAGTCAATTGCATTCCACAATGCTAATTGAGTCAAATTAAAGTCAAACACATTCAACAAAGCTAATTGAGTCAAATGAAAGTCAAGCACATTCAAACACAGCTTTTTGAATCAAATGAAAGTTAAATGTATTCAACAAAGCTAATTGAGTCAAATGAAAGTCAAACATTTTCAACAAAGCTTTTAGAATCAAATGAAAGTCAAATACATTCAAACAAAGCTTTTTGAATCAAAAGACAGTCAATTGCATTTCATAATGCTAACTGAGTCAAATAAAGTCAAACATATTCACCAAAGCTAATTGAGTCAAATGAAAGTCAATCACATTCAAACAAAGCTTTTTGAATCAAATGAAAGTGCAACACATTCACCAAAGTTAATTGAGCCAAAAGAAAGTCAAACACATTCAAACAAAGCTTTTTGAATCAAATGAAAGTCAAATGCATTCAACAAAGCTAATTGAGTCAAATGTAAGTCAAAAACTTTCAACAAAGCTTTTAGAGTCAAATGAAAGTCAAATACATTCAAATAAAGCTTGTTGAATCAAATGAAAGTCAATTGCATTCCACAATGCTAACTGAGTCAAATAAAGTCAAACACATTCACCAAAGCTAATTGAGGCAAATGAAAGTCAATCACATGAAAACAAAGCTTGTTGAATCAAATGAAAGTTAAATGCATTCAACAAAGCTAATTAAGTCAAATGAAAGTCAAACAATTTCAACAAAGCTTATAGAATCAAATGAAAGTCAAATACATTCAAACAAAGCTTTTTGAATCAAATGAAAGTCAATTGCATTCCACAATGATAATTGAGTCAAATGAAAGTCAAACACATTCAACAAAGATAATTGAGTCAAATGAAAGTCAAACACATTCATACACAGCTTTTTGAATCAAATGAAAGTTAAATGCATTCAACAAAGCTAATTGAGTCAAATGAAAGTCAAACACTTTCAACAAAGCTTTTAGAATCAAATGAAAGTCAAATACATTCAAACAAAGCTTTTTGAATCAAATGAAAGTCAATTGCATTCCACAATGATAATTAAGTTAAATGAAAGTCAAACACATTCAACAAAGCTAATTGAATAATATGAAAGTCAAACACAATCATACATAGCTTTTTGAATCAAATGAAAGTTAAATGCATTCAACAAAGCTAATTGAGTCAAATGAAAGTCAAACACTTTCAACAAACCTTTTAGAATCAAATGAAAGTCAAAGACATTCAAACAAAGCTTTTTGAATCAAGTGAAAGTCAATTGCATTCCACAATGCTTATTGAGTCAAATGGAAGTCTAACACATTCAACAAAGCTAATTGAGTAAAATGAAAGTCAAAAACATTCAAGCAAAGCTTTTTGAATCAAATGAAAGTCAAACACTTTCAACAAAGCTTTTAGAATCAAAGAAAGTCAAATACATTCAAACAAAGCTTTTTGAATCAAATGAAAGTCAATTGCATTCCACAATGCTAATTGAGTCAAATGAAAGTCAAACACATTTACCAAAGCTAATTGAGTCAAATGAAAGTCAAACACATTTAAACAAAGCTTTTTGAAGCAAATGAAAGTCATATGCATTCAACAAAGCTAATTGAGTCAAATGAATGTCTAACACTTTCCACAATGCTAATTTAGTCAAATGAAAGTCAATCACATTCAACAAAGCTAATTGAGTCAAATGAAAGTCAATTGCATTCCACAATCCTTTTAGAATCAAATGAAAGTCAAAATACATTCAAACAAAACTTGTTGAATCAAATGAAAGTCAAATGCATTCAACAAAGCTAATTGAGTCAAATGAAATTCAAACACTTTCAACAAAGCTTTTAGAATCAAATGAAAGTCAAATACATTCAAACAAAGCTTTTTGAATAAAATCAAAGTCAATTGCATTCCATAATGCTAATTGAGTCAAATGAAAGTCAAACACATTCAACAAAGCTAATTGAGTCAAATGAAAGTCAAACACATTCAAACAAGGCTTTTTGAATCAAATGTAAGTCAAATGCATTCAACAAAGCTAATTCAGTCAAATGAAAGTCAAACACTTTCAACAAAGCTTTTAGAATCAAATGAAAGTCAAATACATTCAAACAAAGCTTTTTGAATCAAATGAAAGTCAATTGCATTCCACAATGCTAATTGAGTCAAGTGAAAGTCAAACACATTCAACAAAGCTAATTGAGTCAAATGAAAGTCAAACACATTCAAACAAGGCTTTTTGAATCAAATGAAAGTCAAATGCATTCAACAAAGCTAATTGAGTCAAATGAAGGTCAAACACTTTCAACAAAGCTTTTAGAATCAAATGAAAGTCAAATACGTTCAAACAAAGCTTTTTGAATCAAATGAAAGTTAATTGCATTCCATAATGCTAATTGAGTCAAATGAAAGTCAAACACATTCAACAAAGCTAATTGAGTCAAATGAAAGTCAAAAACATTTAAACAAAGCTTTTTGAATCAAATGAAAGTCATATGCATTCAACAAAGCTAATTGAGTCAAATGAAAGTCAAACACTTTCAACAAAGCTTTTAGAATCAAATGAAAGTCAAATACATTCAAACAAAGCTTTTTGAATCAAATGAAAGTCAATTGCATTCCACAATGCTAATTGAGTCAAATGAAAGTCAAACACATTCAACAAAGCTAATTGAGTCAAATGAAAGTCAAACACATTCATACACAGCTTTTTGAATCAAATGAAAGTTAAATGCATTAAACAAAGCTAATTGAGTCAAATGAAAGTCAAACACTTTCAACAAACCTTTTAGAATCAAATGAAAGTCAAATACATTCAAACAAAGCTTTTTGAATCAAATGAAAGTCAATTGCATTCCACAATGCTAATTGAGTCAAATGGAAGTCTAACACATTCAACAAAGCTAATTGAGTCAAATGAAAGTCAAAAACATTCAAGCAAAGGTTTTTGAATCAAATAAAAGTCAAACACTTTCAACAAAGCTTTTAGAATCAAAGAAAGTCAAATACATTCAAACAAAGATTTTTGAATCAAATGAAAGTCAATTGTATTCCACAATGCTAATTGAGTCAAATGAAAGTCAAACACATTCAACAAAGCTAATTGAGTCAAATGAAAGTCAAACACATTCAAACAAAGCTTTTTGAATCAAATGAAAGTCAATTGCATTCCACAATGATAATTGAGTCAAATGAAAGTCAAACACATTCAACAAAGCTAATTGAGTCAAATGAAAGTCAAACACATTCATACACAGCTTTTTGAATCAAATGAAAGTTAAATGCATTCAACAAAGCTAATTGAGTCAAATGAAAGTCAAACACTTTCAACAAACCTTTTAGAATCAAATGAAAGTCAAATACATTCAAACAAAGCTTTTTGAATCAAATGAAAGTCAATTGCATTCCACAATGCTAATTGAGTCAAATGGAAGTCTAACAAATTCAACAAAGCTAATTGAGTCAAATGAAAGTCAAAAACATTCAAGCAAAGCTTTTTGAATCAAATGAAAGTCAAACACTTTCAACAAAGCTTTTAGAATCAAATGAAAGTCAAATACATTCAAACAAAGCTTTTTGAATCAAATGAAAGTCAATTGCATTCCACAATGCTAATTGAGTCAAATGAAAGTCAAACACATTCAACAAAGCTAATTGAGTCAAATGAAAGTCAAACACATTCAAACAAAGCTTTTTGAATCAAATGAAAGTCAATTGCATTCCACAATGATAATTGAGTCAATTGAAAGTCAAACACATTCAACAAAGCTAATTGAGTCAAATGAAAGTCAAAAACATTTAAACAAAGCTTTTTGAATCAAATGAAAGTCATATGCATTCAACAAAGCTAATTGAGTAAATTGAAAGTCAAACACTTTCAACAAAGCTTTTAGAATCAATTGAAAGTCAAATACATTCAAACAAAGCTTTTTGAATCAAATGAAAGTCAATTGCATTCCACAATGCTAATTGAGTCAAATGAAAGTCAAACACATTTACCAAAGCTAATTGAGTCAAATGAATGTCAAACACATTTAAACAAAGCTTTTTGAATCAAATGAAAGTCATATGCATTCCATAATGCTAATTGAGTCAAATGAAAGTCAAACACATTCAACAAAGCTAATTGAGTCAAATGAAAGTCAAAAACATTTAAACAAAGCTTTTTGAATCAAATGAAAGTTAAATGCATTCAACAAAGCTAATTGAGTCAAATGAAAGTCAAACACTTTCAACAAAGCTTTTAGAATCAAATGAAAGTCAAATACATTCAAACAAAGCTTTTTGAATCAAATGAAAGTCAATTGCATTCCACAATGATAATTGAGTCAAATGAAAGTCAAACACATTCACCAAAGCTAATTGAGTCAAATGAAAGTCAATCACATTCAAACAAAGCTTTTTAAATCAAATGAAAGTTAAATGCATTCAACAAAGCTAATTAAGTCAAATGAAAGTAAACACTTTCAAAAAAGCTTTAAGAATTAAATGAAAGTCAAATACATTCAAACAAAGCTTTTTAAATCAAATGAAAGTCAATTGCATTCCACAATGATAATTGAGTCAAATGAAAGTCAAACACATTCAACAAAGCTAATTGAGTCAAATGAAAGTCAAACACATTCAAACAAGGCTTTTTGAATCAAATGAAAGTCAAATGCATTCAACAAAGCTAATTGAGTCAAATGAAAGTCAAACACTTTCAACAAAGCTTTTAGAATCAAATGAAAGTCAAATACGTTCAAACAAAGCTTTTTGAATCAAATGAAAGTCAATTGCATTCCATAATGCTAATTGAGTCAAATGAAAGTCAAACACATTCAACAAAGCTAATTGAGTCAAATGAAAGTCAAAAACATTTAAACAAAGCTTTTTGAATCAAATAAAAGTAATATGCATTCAACAAAGCTAATTGAGTCAAATGAAAGTCAAACACTTTCAACAAAGCTTTTAGAATCAAATGAAAGTCAAATACATTCAAACAAAGCTTTTTGAATCAAATGAAAGTCAATTGCATTCCACAATGCTAATTGAGTCAAATGAAAGTCAAACGCATTCAACAAAGCTAATTGAGTCAAATGAAAGTCAAACACATTCATACACAGCTTTTTGAATCAAATGAAAGTTAAATGCATTCAACAAAGCTAATTGAGTCAAATGAAAGTCAAACACTTTCAACAAACCTTTTAGAATCAAATGAAAGTCAAATACATTCAAACAAAGCTTTTTGAATCAAATGAAAGTCAATTGCATTCCACAATGCTAATTGAGTCAAATGGAAGTCTAACACATTCAACAAAGCTAATTGAGTCAAATGAAAGTCAAAAACATTCAAGCAAAACTTTTTGAATCAAATGAAAGTCAAACACTTTCAACAAAGCTTTTAGAATCAAAGAAAGTCAAATACATTCAAACAAAGCTTTTTGAATCAAATGAAAGTCAATTGCATTCCACAATGCTAATTGAGTCAAATGAAAGTCAAACACATTTACCAAAGCTAATTGAGTCAAATGAAAGTCAAACACATTTAAACAAAGCTTTTTGAAGCAAACGAAAGTCATATGCATTCAACAAAGCTAATTGAGTCAAATGAAAGTCTAACACATTCCACAATGCTAATTGAGTCAAATGAAAGTCAAACACATTCAACAAAGCTAATTGAGTCAAATGAAAGTCAAACTCATTCAAACAAAGCTTTTTGAATCAAAAGACAGTCAATTGCATTCCATAATGCTAATTGAGTCAAATGAAAGTCAAACACATTCAACAAAGCTAATTGAGTCCAATGAAAGTCAAACACATTCAAACAAAACTTTTTGAATCAAATGAAAGTCAAATACATTCAACAAAGCTAATTGAGTCAAATGAAAGTCAAACATTTTCAACAAAGCTTTTAGAATCAAATGAAAGTCAAATACATTCAAACAAAGATTTTTGAATCAAATGAAAGTCAATTACATTCCACAATGCTAATTGAGTCAAATGAAAGTCAAACACATTCAACAAAGCTTTTTGAATCAAAGAAAGTCAAACACTTTCAACAAAGCTTTTAGAATCAAAGAAAGTCAAATACATTCAAACAAAGCTTTTTGAATCAAATAAAAGTCAATTGCATTCCACAATGCTAATAGAGTCAAATGAAAGTCAAACACATTTACCAAAGCTAATTGAGTCAAATGAAAGTCAAACACATTAAAACAAAGCTTTTTGATTCAAATGAAAGTCATATGCATTCAACAAAGCTAATTAAGTCAAATGAAAGTCAAACACTTTCAACAAAGCTTTTAGAATCAAATGAAAGTCAAATACATTCAAACAAAGCTTTTTGAATCAAATGAAAGTCAAATGCATTCAACAAAGCTAATTGAGTCAAATGAAAGTCAAACACTTTCAACAAAGCTTTAAGAATCAAATGAAAGTCAAATACATTCAAACAATGCTTTTTGAATCTAATGAAAGTCAATTGCATTCCACAATGCTAATTGAGTCAAATGAAAGTCAAACACTTTCAACAAAGCTTTTAGAATCAAATGAAAGTCAAATACATTCAAACAATGCTTTTTGAATCTAATGAAAGTCAATTGCATTCCACAATTCTAATTGAGTCAAATGAAAGTCAAACACATTCACCAAAGCTAATTGAGTCAAATGAAAGTCAATCACATTCAAACAAAGCTTTTTGAATCAAATGAAAGTCAAATGCATTCAACAAAGCTAATTAAGTCAAATGAAAGTCAAACACTTTCAACAAAGCTTTTAGAATCAAATGAAAGTCAAATACATTCAAACAAAGCTTGTTGAATCAAATGAAAGTCAAATGCATTCAACAAAGCTAATTGAGTCAAATGAAAGTCAAACACTTTCAACAAAGCTTTTAGAATCAAATGAAAGTCAAATACATTCAAACGAAGATTTTTGAATCAAATGAAAGTCAATTGAATTCCACAATGCTAATTGAGTCAAATGAAAGTCAAACACATTCAACAAAGCTAATTGAGTCAAATGAAAGTCAAACACTTTCAACAAACCTTTTAGAATCAAATGAAAGTCAAAATACATTCAAACAAAACTTTTTGAATCAAATGAAAGTCAATTGCATTCCACAATTGCATTCCACAATGCTAATTGAGTCAAATGGAAGTCTAACAAATTCAACAAAGCTAATTGAGTCAAATGAAAGTCAAAAACATTCAAGCAAAGCTTTTTGAATCAAATGAAAGTCAAACACTTTCAACAAAGCTTTTAGAATCAAATGAAAGTCAAATACATTCAAACAAAGCTTTTTGAATCAAATGAAAGTCAATTGCATTCCACAATGCTAATTGAGTCAAATGAAAGTCAAACACATTCAACAAAGCTAATTGAGTCAAATGAAAGTCAAACACATTCAAACAAAGCTTTTTGAATCAAATGAAAGTCAATTGCATTCCACAATGATAATTGAGTCAAATGAAAGTCAAACACATTCAACAAAGCTAATTGAGTCAAATTAAAGTCAAACACATTCAACAAAGCTAATTGAGTCAAATGAAAGTCAAACACATTCAAACACAGCTTTTTGAATCAAATGAAATTTAAATGCATTCAACAAAGCTAATTGAGTCAAATGAAAGTCAAACATTTTCAACAAAGCTTTTAGAATCAAATGAAAGTCAAATACATTCAAACAAAGCTTTTTGAATCAAAAGACAGTCAATTGCATTCCATAATGCTAACTGAGTCAAATAAAGTCAAACATATTCACCAAAGCTAATTGAGTCAAATGAAAGTCAATCACATTCAAACAAAGCTTTTTGAATCAAATGAAAGTGCAACACATTCACCAAAGTTAATTGAGCCAAAAGAAAGTCAAACACATTCAAACAAAGCTTTTTGAATCAAATGAAAGTCAAATGCATTCAACAAAGCTAATTGAGTCAAATGTAAGTCAAAAACTTTCAACAAAGCTTTTAGAGTCAAATGAAAGTCAAATACATTCAAATAAAGCTTGTTGAATCAAATGAAAGTCAATTGCATTCCACAATGCTAACTGAGTCAAATAAAGTCAAACACATTCACCAAAGCTAATTGAGGCAAATGAAAGTCAATCACATGAAAACAAAGCTTGTTGAATCAAATGAAAGTTAAATGCATTCAACAAAGCTAATTAAGTCAAATGAAAGTCAAACACTTTCAACAAAGCTTATAGAATCAAATGAAAGTCAAATACATTCAAACAAAGCTTTTTGAATCAAATGAAAGTCAATTGCATTCCAGAATGATAATTGAGTCAAATGAAAGTCAAACACATTCAACAAAGCTAATTGAGTCAAATGAAAGTCAAACACATTCATACACAGCTTTTTGAATCAAATGAAAGTTAAATGCATTCAACAAAGCTAATTGAGTCAAATGAAAGTCAAACACTTTCAACAAAGCTTTTAGAATCAAATGATAGTCAAATACATTCAAACAAAGCTTTTTGAATCAAATGAAAGTCAATTGCATTCCACAATGATAATTAAGTCAAATGAAAGTCAAACACATTCAACAAAGCTAATTGAATAATATGAAAGTCAAACACATTCATACACAGCTTTTTGAGTCAAATGAAAGTTAAATGCATTCAACAAAGCTAATTGAGTCAAATGAAAGTCAAACACTTTCAACAAACCTTTTAGAATCAAAAGAAAGTCAAAGACATTCAAACAAAGCTTTTTGAATCAAATGAAAGTCAATTGCATTCCACAATGCTTATTGAGTCAAATGGAAGTCTAACACATTCAACAAAGCTAATTGAGTAAAATGAAAGTCAAAAACATTCAAGCAAAGCTTTTTGAATCAAATGAAAGTCAAACACTTTCAACAAAGCTTTTAGAATCAAAGAAAGTCAAATACATTCAAACAAAGCTTTTTGAATCAAATGAAAGTCAATTGCATTCCACAATGCTAATTGAGTCAAATGAAAGTCAAACACATTTACCAAAGCTAATTGAGTCAAATGAAAGTCAAACACATTAAAACAAAGCTTTTTGAAGCAAATGAAAGTCATATGCATTCAACAAAGCTAATTGAGTCAAATGAATGTCTAACACTTTCCACAATGCAAATTTAGTCAAATGAAAGTCAATCACATTCAACAAAGCTAATTGAGTCAAATGAAAGTAAATTGCATTCCTCAATGCTAATTGAGTCAAATGAAAGCCAAACACATTCAACAAAGCTAATTGAGTCAAATGAAAGTCAAACACTTTCAACAAACCTTTTAGAATCAAATGAAAGTCAAAATACATTCAAACAAAACTTGTTGAATCAAATGAAAGTCAAATGCATTCAACAAAGCTAATTGAGTCAAATGAAATTTAAACACTTTCAACAAAGCTTTTAGAATCAAATGAAAGTCAAATACATTCAAACAAAGCTTTTTGAATAAAATCAAAGTCAATTGCATTCCATAATGCTAATTGAGTCAAATGAAAGTCAAACACATTCAACAAAGCTAATTGAGTCAAATGAAAGTCAAACACATTCAAACAAAGCTTTTTGAATCAAATGAAAGTTAAATGCATTCAACAAAGCTAATTAAGTCAAATGAAAGTCAAACACTTTCAACAAAGCTTTTAGAATCAAATAAAAGTCAAATACATTCAAATAAAGCTTTTTGAATCAAATGAAAGTCAAACACATTCACCAAAGCTAATTGAGTCAAATGAAAGTCAAAGACATTCAAACAAAGCTTTTTGAATCAAAAAATGTCAAACACTTTCAACAAAGCTTTTAGAATCAAAGAAAGTCAAATACATTCAAACAAAGCTTTTTGAATCAAATAAAAAACAATTGCATTTCACAATGTTGATTGAGTCAAATGAAAGTCAAACACATTTACCAAAGCTAATTGAGTCAAATGAAAGTCAAACACATTTAAACAAAGCTTTTTGAAGCAAATGAAAGTCATATGCATTCAACAAAGCTAATTGAGTCAAATAAAAGTCTAACACATTCCACAATGCTAATTGAGTCAAATGAAAGTCAAACACATTCAACAAAGCTAATTGAGTCAAATGAAAGTAAATTGCATTCCACAATGCTAATTGAGTCAAATGAAAGTCAAACACATTCAACAAAGCTAATTGAGTCAAATGAAAGTCAAACACTTTCAACAAACCTTTTAGAATCAAATGAAAGTCAAAATACATTCAAACAAAACTTGTTGAATCAAATGAAAGTCAAATGCATTTAACAGAGCTAATTGAGTCAAATGAAATTCAAACACTTTCAACAAAGCTTTTAGAATCAAATGAAAGTCAAATACATTCAAACAAAGCTTTTTGAATAAAATCAAAGTCAATTGCATTCCATAATGCTAATTGAGTCAAATGAAAGTCAAACACATTCAACAAAGCTAATTGAGTCAAATGAAAGTCAAACACATTCAAACAAAGCTTTTTGAATCAAATGAAAGTTAAATGCATTCAACAAAGCTAATTAAGTCAAATGAAAGTCAAACACTTTCAACAAAGCTTTTAGAATCAAATGAAAGTCAAATACATTCAAATAAAGCTTTTTGAATCAAATGAAAGTCAAACACATTCACCAAAGCTAATTGAGTCAAATGAAAGTCAAAGACATTCAAACAAAGCTTTTTGAATCAAAAAAAGTCAAACACTTTCAACAAAGCTTTTAGAATCAAAGAAAGTAAAATACATTCAAACAAAGCTTTTTGAATCAAATAAAAGTCAATTGCATTCCACAATGCTAATTGAGTCAAATGAAAGTCAAACACATTTACCAAAGCTAATTGAGTCAAATGAAAGTCAAACACATTTAAACAAAGCTTTTTGAATCAAATGAAAGTCATATGCATTCAACAAAGCTAATTGAGTCAAATGAAAGTCTAACACATTCCACAATGCTAATTGAGTCAAATGAAAGTCAAACACATTCAACAAAGCTAATTGAGTCAAATGAAAGTCAAACACATTTAAAAAAAGCTTTTTGAATCAAATGAAAGTTAAATGCATTCAACAAAGCTAATTAAGTCAAATGAAAGTCAAACACTTTCAACAAACCTTTTAGAATCAAATGAAAGTCAAAATACATTCAAACAAAACTTGTTGAATCAAATGAAAGTTAAATGCATTCAACAAAGCTAATTGCGTCAAATGAAATTCAAACACTTTCAACAAAGCTTTTAGAATCAAATGAAAGTCAAATACATTCAAACAAAGCTTTTTGAAAAACATCAAAGTCCATTGCATTCCATAATGCTAATTGAGTCAAATGAAAGTCAAACACATTCAACAAAGCTAATTGAGTCAAATGAAAGTCAAACACATTCAAACAAAGCTTTTTGAATCAAATGAAAGTTAAATGCATTCAACAAAGCTAATTAAGTCAAATGAAAGTCAAACACTTTCAACAAAGCTTTTAGAATCAAATGAAAGTCAAATACATTCAAATAAAGCTTTTTGAATCAAATGAAAGTCAAACACATTCACCAAAGCTAATTGAGTCAAATGAGAGTCAAAGACATTCAAACAAAGCTTTTTGAATCAAAGAAAGTCAAACACTTTCAACAAAGCTTTTAGAATCAAAGAAAGTCAAATACATTCAAACAAAGCTTTTTGAATCAAATAAAAAACAATTGCATTTCACAATGCTGATTGAGTCAAATGAAAGTCAAACACATTTACCAAAGCTAATTGAGTCAAATGAAAGTCAAACACATTTAAACAAAGCTTTTTGAAGCAAATGAAAGTCATATGCATTCAACAAAGCTAATTGAGTCAAATAAAAGTCTAACACATTCCACAATGCTAATTGAGTCAAATGAAAGTCAAACACATTCAACAAAGCTAATTGAGTCAAATGAAAGTAAATTGCATTCCACAATGCTAATTGAGTCAAATGAAAGTCAAACACATTCAACAAAGCTAATTGAGTCAAATGAAAGTCAAACACTTTCAACAAACCTTTTAGAATCAAATGAAAGTCAAAATACATTCAAACAAAACTTGTTGAATCAAATGAAAGTCAAATGCATTTAACAGAGCTAATTGAGTCAAATGAAATTCAAACACTTTCAACAAAGCTTTTAGAATCAAATGAAAGTCAAATACATTCAAACAAAGCTTTTTGAAAAACATCAAAGTCAATTGCATTCCATAATGCTAATTGAGTCAAATGAAAGTCAAACACATTCAACAAAGCTAATTGAGTCAAATGAAAGTCAAACACATTCAAACAAAGCTTTTTGAATCAAATGAAAGTTAAATGCATTCAACAAAGCTAATTAAGTCAAATGAAAGTCAAACACTTTCAACAAAGCTTTTAGAATCAAATGAAAGTCAAATACATTCAAATAAAGCTTTTTGAATCAAATGAAAGTCAAACACATTCACCAAAGCTAATAAAGTCAAATGAAAGTCAAAGACATTCAAACAAAGCTTTTTGAATCAAAAAAAGTCAAACACTTTCAACAAAGCTTTTAGAATCAAAGAAAGTAAAATACATTCAAACAAAGCTTTTTGAATCAAATAAAAGTCAATTGCATTCCACAATGCTAATTGAGTCAAATGAAAGTCAAACACATTTACCAAAGCTAATTGAGTCAAATGAAAGTCAAACACATTTAAACAAAGCTTTTTGAATCAAATGAAAGTCATATGCATTCACCAAAGCTAATTGAGTCAAATGAAAGTCTAACACATTCCACAATGCTAATTGAGTCAAATGAAAGTCAAACACATTCAACAAAGCTAATTGAGTCAAATGAAAGTCAAACACATTTAAACAAAGCTTTTTGAATCAAATGAAAGTTAAATGCATTCAACAAAGCTAATTAAGTCAAATGAAAGTCAAACACTTTCAACAAACCTTTTAGAATCAAATGAAAGTCAAAATACATTCAAACAAAACTTGTTGAATCAAATGAAAGTCAAATGCATTCAACAAAGCTAATTGAGTCAAATGAAATTCAAACACTTTCGACAAAGCTTTTAGAATCAAATGAAAGTCAAATACATTCAAACAAAGCTTTTTGAATAAAATCAAAGTCAATTGCATTCCATAATGCTAATTGAGTCAAATGAAAGTCAAACACATTCAACTAAGCTAATTAAGTCAAATGAAAGTCAAACACTTTCAACAAAGCTTTTAGAATCAAATGAAAGTCAAATACATTCAAATAAAGCTTTTTGAATCAAATGAAAGTCAAACACATTCACCAAAGCTAATTGAGTCAAATGAAAGTCAAAGACATTCAAACAAAGCTTTTTGAATCAAAAAAAGTCAAACACTTTCAACAAAGCTTTTAGAATCAAAGAAAGTCAAATACATTCAAACAAAGCTTTTTGAATCAAATAAAAGTCAATTGCATTCCACAATGCTAATTGAGTCAAATGAAAGTCAACCACATTTACCAAAGCTAATTGAGTCAAATGAAAGTCAAACACATTTAAACAAAGCTTTTTGAATCAAATGAAAGTCATATGCATTCAACAAAGCTAATTGAGTCAAATGAAAGTCTAACACATTCCACAATGCTAATTGAGTCAAATGAAAGTCAAACACATTCAACAAAGCTAATTGAGTCAAATGAAAGTCAAACACATTTAAACAAAGCTTTTTGAATCAAATGAAAGTTAAATGCATTCAACAAAGCTAATTAAGTCAAATGAAAGTCAAACACTTTCAACAAACCTTTTAGAATCAAATGAAAGTCAAAATACATTCAAACAAAACTTGTTGAATTAAATGAAAGTTAAATGCATTCAACAAAGCTAATTGAGTCAAATGAAATTCAAACACTTTCAACAAAGCTTTTAGAATCAAATGAAAGTCAAATACATTCAAACAAAGGTTTTTGAATAAAATCAAAGTCAATTGCATTCCATAATGCTAATTGAGTCAAATGAAAGTCAAACACATTCAACTAAGCTAATTGAGTCAAATGAAAGTCAAACACATTCTGTTTAGGGTATTTTTACCCCGCCATGTGGCCTAATCGGAGGGCGACACGTGTCAGCCCAAGGATAGTCCAAAGTGGACCATTCCCCGCTTGACACGTGTCATCCCAGATATTTGGGAAAATGTCGGCCTTCAGGCCCAAATCCCGAGAAAGCCGTAGAACGGCGCAGCCCACCAATGATTAGGGTTTGATACCCTAATCAGGGGCGCAATTCCCAAGGACCCTATAAATAGGGAGATTCCCCTCTTTTGGAGGGAAGGTTGATATTTTAAGGTATTCATTGCAAACCGTCCCTTTGATAGAGACAACTGAGCTTGGAATCAAAGCAGATCCCCACCTTAAATTCCGCACCTTTTACTCTACTTCAAGTTACTAACTTCAGCGTTGGAGGCGGAGCACCATCCAACCGGTGTCTCCGTTAATTTTGCAAGTACAGAGCCGGCAGGATCAATCTTCGAGTTGTAACTCTCCCGAGGGACAAAAAACCCCAAAACATTTGGCGCCGTCTGTGGGGAGAGTACCTCAAGATGGTTCAAAACTCTGTACCGATTCTCAATTCTACCTCTCTACGTCCGGGTACCCAGACGGGTAACTTGGATGACTTGCAACCGGTTATTCAACCGGTCGGGTTCGAAATCCCCCAGCCTCCACCTCAGCCTCAGCCAGAGGTATTCACTGAGGAGGAGGATGAGGAGGAAGATAATGATGTTGAGACTTACATCTCTAGGGATGGATCTCTCATCTCTAAATCTATTCGTTCCAGGGATCAACTGGAGCGAAATGAAGACCAGGCGGGCCCAAGCAGGCGCCCACCTGGAAGGCCAGACGGGGAAACCCAGAAGGCCAAAGGTCAAGCCCCAGTCACCCGAGATGAGCTCATGAGATTCATGACCTCTTTCAAAGGTGAAATCAAGGCTATGATCAACAAAAACAAGGCAGGCTCTAGCAAGAGTCAGCCGGCTAAAAAGACTCCCACTTCTGGAAAGAAGAAGAAGCCGGTCAAGGACAGGCAGCCAACTCCTCATCCAAAGGAGAAGGCAGCCGCAACACTTGACTGGTCTAAGATTCTGATGCCCCGGCGACCCCAGCCGGAGGCACAAAATGCGTCTACCTTCGATGCACGACAAGTCATCGATCGAAGGAGGCGGCAGCAGTCTGAGTCAGCTTCCACTTCGAGCTTTCCAGACAGCTTCAAGCAAGCTTCTGCAAGGAACTCTGTGTCCTTGCATGAGAGTCGGACAGGCGGTAAAACCGTCAACACCGAACCTCAGCTGATGATAGGGTCTATACCATACGCACCTCAGGCGCAGTATGGGCAATATGGCCTCCAGTTCATGCAGCCACCTCCTTTTGGAGGTCAGGCGGCATATACTCCTGCCCAGCCTCTGGACTGGCAGCTTCGGCTAATGAGGCTAGGCGAACAGCCGTCTGCCTTTGCAGCCAATATAACCGAGGCGACTCAGCCGACCAAGGTTAAGAATGTTTTGGTGGGCACCTATGATGGTACCACCAATCCAGAAGACCACCTGATGGCATATACCAACCTCATGTGCTTACAGGGGTGGGACGATGCCACCTGGTGTCGTTGTTTCCCGGCTACACTGAAGGGCATTGCCCAGCAGTGGTTTGGCAACTTGCCAGCCGGTTCTGTTGATAGCTTCAAGAGGCTAGCCTTCTTGTTTGCTACCAACTTCTCAATGAACATTCCTGCCAAGAAAACGAGCCTTGATTTGAGCACCGTAAGGCAGGGTGAGAGAGAAGGGCTACGCGCCTATGTCAGGCGGTTCAACCTGGTTAGAATACAGATCCAGGGGCTGTCTGACGAGGTAGCATTCACAGACTTTTTCAAGGGTCTGAGAGACGGGTCGGCTTTTAAGTTCGACCTTGTCAGAAAAGGGGCATTTACGCTACAGGCGGCCCTGAGGGAGGCGGAAAGCTATATACAGGCTACCGACCTCTGCACGCCTGGTGGCCAGTCAGACTCCAAGAAGTCTGACAAACAGAGAGACAGCCGGCCAGCTCAGCCGGGTAATAAAAAAGAAAAGAGCGGAAAGAGAAAAGAAGTCTGGGCGGTCAGCGATTCTGAGCAGCCGTCCCAGAAGAAGAAGAAAGAGGTTAAACCGTACGTCCCCAAGTACGAGTTTAACAAAGACCGCAACTCCATCCTCATGGAGGTAAAGGACCGGCTGTCCATTGAGAAGCCGAATCCAATGAAGAGCTCCGTCCAGTCACGGAACAAAAATAAATATTTCCAGTTCCATGAGGAGGTTGGCCATGACACCAACGACTGCTTTAGTCTGCAGCGGACGTTGGACCGTCTGGCTGACAAAGGGCTTTTAAAGTCCTACATTTCTAAGTCCCCAGTCGGGGCAAAAAAGAAGAGCGAGGGTCAGTCCTCCAAGGCTACCCAGCCGGCTAGTAGTTCGGATACAGATAAGGATCCGGTCTACACTATAGCAGGCGGATTTTCATGTGGTGGCCCTACCATCCGGGGCACCATGAGCCATCTTCGAAAGATGGACAGGGATGATGATGAGCAGGCGTCTGCCTCCTCCACCTTCCCAGACGTCCTCATAACTGAGAAGGACAGGAGCAGCGTCCGCCGTCCGCATGACGACCCGGTCGTCATTGAATGTAAGGTTGCCAACCAGCTGGTTGGACGGATCCTTATTGACACCGGCAGCTCGTCGGACATCATCAGCCTCCGGTGCCTGTAGAAGCTGAAGTACAACTCCAGCAGCATGCATCCGGTTACCCACCCCTTGGTTGGTTTTGGGGGTGGGATGGTCTACCCAGCCGGCAGAATTGATTTGCCCATCCAGCTGGGAGAAAAAGGCCAGGGACGGCATGTTGTCGTCAGGTTCTTGGTCGTGGAGGAGTTGACCGCCTACAATATTATCCTTGGTAGGCCAACCCTCAACGAAACCAAGGCGGTGATCATCCCGTCTCTCATGCTTGTCAAGTATGAGCGGGATGATGGCTCTGTTGGTTCCCTGAACGGGGATCAGAAGACGGCTCGGGAGTGTTATCTCTCAGCCGTTAAAGATACTGTGGCCTCAGACGGCCAAGGGAAGGAACCAATAGACCTTGACGCTGTCAAGGATGCCAACCCTGCCCAACCAGCCGTTGGTAAGAAGAGAAAAGCGCCTCTGCCGGTGGAGGTGAAAAAAGAGAAAAAATAGCAATCACTGGCCGGCGAACGGTCAGACGAGCTCCGTCCCCAATCGGCTGGAGAACACATTGATCTCGTTCTGGACGACAGCCGTCCAGAGCGGACGGTGAAGGTTGGGACGGCTGCTAATGCTGCTCTGGGTGCAGACTTGCACCTTCTGCTGAAGGAATTCAAAGACATCTTTGCCTTTGAAGTGGAAGAGATGTCAGGCGTCAGCCCGGATCTCGCTGTCCACAAACTCGCCGTGGATCCCAAAAAGAAGCCCACCCGGCAAGAGAAAAGAAACCATGGCGAGGAAAGAAGTCAGGCGGCAGCTGCCGAAATCAAAAAGCTGCTAGACGCCAGGTTCATTCGGCCCTGCAATTTCCCCGACTGGGTGGCCAATGTGGTCCTTGTTAAGAAACCGAATGGGACCTGGCGCATGTGTGTTGATTACACAGACCTCAACAAGGCGTGTCCAAAGGACAGTTACCCGCTTCCAAAGATCGACAGTCTGGTCGACTCTACAGCCGGTCACGCCTTGATGAGCTTCATGGATGCCTACTCCGGCTTCCATCAGATACCCCTCTGGAAAAAGGATCAAGAGAAGACGGCCTTCGTCACTGATTTGGGGTTATTCTGTTATACTGTGATGCCGTTTGGCTTGAAGAATGCGCCTGCCACCTTCCAACGAATGATTAATACGGTCTTCATCAATCAACTTGGGAGGAATGTGGAGACGTACATTGATGACATGATAGTCAAATCCAAGCAACAGGCGGATCACCTTGCTGATCTCCGAGAAACATTCACCACCCTCAGGCGGCATAAGGTCATGTTAAACCCCAAGAAATGCGTCTTTGGTGTTGAGTCTGGGAAGTTTCTCGGATTCCTGATTGATCAAAGGGGGATAGAGGCTAACCCCGAAAAGATACAGGCGGTAATTGACATGAAGTCACCCCGGTCTGTCAAGGAAGTCGAGAGGCTGACTGGTTGCCTGGCCGCCTTGGGGAGGTTCCTCAGCCGGTCAGGTGACAAATGCCTTTACTTCTTCCAAGCAATCAGGAAGAAAACCAGGTTTGAATGGGGAGACGATGCTGAGACGGCATTCCAGAAGCTAAAAGAGCATTTGCACTCTCTGCCTAGGTTGGTCAGTCCTCTACCTAGGGAGACGTTGTATATGTATTTGGCCGTCTCAGACCATGCTCTCAGTGCCGTTCTCCTTGCTGAGCGAGACGGCGTTCAGCTCCCGGTTTACTTCATTAGCCATGTTCTTAAAAATGCTGAACTCCGGTACCCCCTGGTTGAAAAATTTGGCTTTGCTTTGTACATGGCATTCAAAAGATTGAAGCCTTACTTTCTGGCTCATCCGGTGGTAATTTACACCGACCAGCCACTCAAGCGGCCAATGTCTACCTTGGAGTCATCCGGAAGAATGCTAAAATGGGCTATTGAAATGCAAAGTCTTGAAATCATTTACGAACCAAGAAAGGCAGTGAAAGGCCAGGCGTTTGCCGACTTCATTGTGGAAATGACCCGTCCGGTGGCTCCGGATAATCTTGATCAGGTTTGGAAAGTGTATGTAGACGGGAGTTCTACGAAGAACAGCAATGGTGCAGGCGTAATTTATGAGTCTCCTGAAGGGGACAGATATGAGTATGCACTACGGTTCAATTTTCAGGCCTCAAACAATGAGGCGGAATATGAAGCCCTGCTAGCCGGAATCCGTATGTGTAAGGCGGCAGGGGCAACAAAAATTGACGCCTACTCAGATTCGCAGTTGGTCGTTAGCCAGTATCAGGGAGCATATGAGGCAACTCACCCGGCTATGATCAAATATCTTCAGGCGGTCAAAGAAGAGGCTGGGTCACTTGAGGAGTTCCGGCTGAATCAAGTGCCCAGGTCTGACAATAACCAGGCGGATGCGCTATCAAAGCTTGCATCTTCCGCCTGCCATGATACGCCTCGGTCAGTCTTCTGGGAAGTACTTGAAAAAAGAAGCATCTTTGAAGATCCTATTGGAGTCCTAGACCGAAGCTCCACCTGGATGGATGGCATCCGGGCGTACCTCTCAGACGGCACGCTCCCTGATTCGCCATAGGAGGCAGCCGTTCTGAAAAAGCGAGCTGCAAGCTTTGAGTTGAGAAATGGAGAACTCTTCAAGGCGGGGTTTCTTAAGCCTCTATTGAAGTGTGTAACCCCAGAGAAGGGGAAGGAAGTTCTCGAAGACTTGCACTCGGGGTTCTGCGCCTCCCACATAGGCGGTAGATCTCTAGCCGTCAGAGCCAGACGGCAATACTTTTGGCCTACTCTAGAGGCAGACGCCAAAGAATTGGTGAGAAAATGTGACAAGTGCCAGAAATTTGGCAAACTTATTCACCGCCCGGCTACTGATCTGACGGTCATCCATAGCCCAATTCCGTTTGCAAAATGGGGCATGGACATTTTAGGTCCTTACACGCCTGCACCAGGCGGTAAGCGTTATATCTTGGTGGCTGTGGATTACTTCACCAAGTGGGTAGAGGCTGAGGCGGTAAAAAATATCAAGACATCAGACGTCATTTCCTTCATCTGGAAGAATGTCATCACCCGGTATGGGGTACCTATGTCCATGGTGTTTGATAATGGCCCTCAGTTTGAGACGCCTCAGCTAAAAACTTGGTTGGGAGATCAAGGGATCTCAACCTGTTTCGCATCAGTCGGCCGTCCCCAAGCAAACGGGCAACTTGAAGCCTTCAACAAGCTGATCTCAGACGGCATAAAGAAGAAAATTGAAAGAGCCGGTGGCTTATGGGCTGAGGAATTAATCCATGTCCTATGGGCCATCCGGACAACAGCAAAGGGGTCAACCGGAGAAACCCCATTTCTCATGGTTTACGGTGCTGAAGCCGTCTTGCCCATTGAACACTATGAGCAGACTCTCAGAGTCATGTTATATGATGAAGAGGAAAACTGGGAGGCAATGCGCCTGGCATTGGATTCACTTCCAGAACGTAGGGGCAATGCCGCCTTGCGTCATGAGATTTACCGTCTGAGAATGACAAGAGCCTACAACAAGAGAGTACACAGGCGTCCCTTGAAAGTGGACGACCTAGTGTTACGGAAAATGGAGGCAACCGGTAGGGCTAATGAGCTTGGAAAGCTAACTCCTAATTGGGAAGGCCCCTACCGGATTTATGAAGAAGTAAGAGACGGCACCTATCGCCTGGAAACTCCAGACGGCAGGCGCCTGCCTAGAACTTGGAATGTAGATAATTTGAAAAAATACTACTTCTGAGATTTTGTAAATTTTGTAAACAAGAAGCACATTAATGAGAAGTTGCTTTCTGTTATCATATTTTGTTTCCCGTCTGAACCCAGACGGGTCACCTGTTTTTCTGAGTTCTTGGAAATTGAATTAACGTCTGATTGACGAAGAGGCCAATGGCCAGATAAGTAAGCTAAGCATAGACACGCTTAGTGGCTATACAGCCGGTCTATAACAAGACCAGAGGCCAATGGCCGGATGGCTACTTCGACCTAAATTCGCCTGTCCCAACATGGACAAAGGCGTCCGGCGACACCCCTCCGGGTGCAATCGTCGCAGAGAGAAGCCAACCTGCTTACTCTACGTACCTATGCAGGCGGCCACAATTGGATGGCTGAATCAGCCATCCATAGCCGTCTGACCTGAGCAATCTCACGAACGACCAAGTTTTGATCACCGGATGTCCACAGGACATCAGCCGGTGACCGACTGAAGTTCCTACTTAGATTACTTTTTGAAATTATACAAGTCCCCCCAATGGGGTAGAAGGACATTGAAAGTATAATTGGATTACAATCACCCCAGGCGGCATTTGCCTTCCTGCACCATGAAGGGTCAGGCGGCCATTTGCCTCCTGCCCCCAGGCGGCCATTTGCCTCCTGCCCCCAGGCGGCATTTGCCTCCCTGCACCATGAAGGGTCAGGCGGCCATTTGCCTCCTGCCCCCAGGCGGCATTTGTCTCCTACCCCCAGGCGGCATTTGCCTCCCTGCACCATGAAGGGTCAGGCGGCCATTTGCCTCCTGCCCCCAGGCGGCATTTGTCTCCTACCCCCAGGCGGCATTTGCCTTCCTGCACCATGAAGGGTCAGGCGGCCATGAAGGGTCAGGCGGCCATTTGCCTCCTGCCCCCAGGCGGCATTTGTCTCCTACCCCCAGGCGGCATTTGCCTCCCTGCACCATGAAGGGTCAGGCGGCCATTTGCCTCCTGCCCCCAGGCGGCATTTGCCTCCTGCCCCCAGGCGGCATTTGCCTTCCTGCTCCATGAAGGGTCAGGCGGCTCTATTTGCCTCCCTACCCTGTCAATGCAGACGGCCACCATTGGACGGCTGAATCAGCCATCCATAGCCGTCTGATCTGAACAGTAAGAAAAAGAGCAAGTTTCGGACCCCGGATGTCTAAGGACATCAGTCGGAGACCGGCTGCATTTCTTAGCGTTTTTTTAAAAAAAAATTGTACACATCCTCATTCGGGGCAAAGAGTTGTACAATGGCTATATGAAGTCTACTAAGACGGAAAACACCGTCTAGTTAGACGCTGAAACGCCTGTTAATGTACGGTTGTGTACTTGGTTTGGGGCAATCACTACTGTGATTGATTGACTTACAGACATATCATGCTCTTTATAGCATCAGACGTCCCCAAGTCAATCAACCGACTCCACCTGGAACCAACCACACAGCCGTCCAGGGGCAAGGTCAGCCGCATACTTTTGATAAGTTAGGCAGAAAAAATTGCAAATGCAAAAATTTTTTAAGTGCAAACACATGCGCAAAGTTATAAAACCGACTCAGTCGGTTGCATTCATTGAACTTTCCACCCAGCCAAACGGCTGGGATGGATCAATTGTTTGATAAACCCGGCTCCTCAGCCGGTAAAGAGACAAGAATACTCGGCACGCAGGCCGGAAAAGTAAATTGTTTGGCATACAGCCGCAGAAAAAAGTAAAAAAAAAGAGAAGACTTGGCACCCAGCCGCTTAAATCATTGGCCTGCAGGCGGCCCTTCCTGGTTCTCCTCGCCATCATCCACGATTTCAACCTCTGGAGCCTCTGGATCTTCAGGCTCAGGTTGTTCCGTCTCAGCCCAGGCGAGGAAGGACTCCGGCTCTGGCTCACCTTTCTCTCTCAAGTAGATGACCTCGTCTGCATACTTGTGAGCCAGGGCCCAGACGCCATAATCCTTTCCAGGATTCAAGGCATCCCAGGCGATCTTCATCATAGCCTCATTATCGGCAGCCATCTCAGCAACCAGACGGTTTTGCTCCGCCTGGAGGGTTGCTCGAAAATTCTCTTGAGCTTTGGCTGCCGCCTCCTCCATCTTGGCCACTTTGCTCTTCAGATCAGCATTCTCTGAAGAGACTCCTTGAAGAGCCTGGAGGCTTTCTTGGGCCTTCTGGAGGTTCTCCCTAAGTTTAGGGAGATCCACCTCCGCCTGCTTCTGGGCCGTCTCTGCAGCCTCAGCCTTCTCTTTGACCGCCTGCAGCTCCGCTTCCAGCTCTTGAATCTTGGCCGCCTGCGTCATTTCTGTTGCTTTAGTTTCAAGTTCGTTAAGTATGGAGGAATGCAAAGCGACATCAGTGGCAGTGGAGGCGGACTGCTTTGCCCGTCTTACCTCATCCCGTTTGCGGGTGTAGGGACGCTTGAGCCCGTCTACCCGCAGCAAGGCCTGCAAATTAAACAAGGTTAAGGAGGCAGGCGGAGCAGAAAACAGAAAAGTTATTGAAAATGGCTAAGTACATTACCTCAGCCAGAAGGGAAAGGATACGTTCAAGATTGAACGTCTCAATCCCAGGGATAGCATCCTTATCCCATTTGCCTACAGCGTCCAGCATGGCCCTGGCATGCCTCTGGACGTCTGGCCAGCGAGGCGATTGATCTGCATCACAATCAGTGTCAGACTGAGTTACTAAAGCAGCGCCTATCTGGTTCCGACCGTCTGAGGATGACGTCTGCTGGGAGTGTGATTTCACTCGCAGCGGCCATCCCAGCTCAGGCGGAGATTCAAAGGGGTTCTTACCTGCAGAGCCGGCCAGGCGGGAGCCGCTGGCAGCCGTTGAGAGCCCCCCGGTTGCAGGAAGAGGCTGGGCCAAGTCAAGGCCAATGGAGCCTGACACTTGCTCCTTCCTCCCTCCAATCCTCATTTGCCTCCCAGGCGGAGCAGTAGGAGTAGCAGAGGAGGCGGCCTTCTTGGAGGACTTGCTGGGGTTAGAGACGGGGGTCTCCTCCCTGGCCCGTTTGAGGTTCCTCTCAAACGTCTTGTCCACCTTGCCTCCCTAAAAAAATTATAACTTAATGTCAGCAGACGGAATGAGGAAACTGTGAAAGTTAACTCACAAAGTAGGTCAGGCGTTACCTTAGCCCTGAGGTCTCGCGCCTGGGCCTCCGCCAAGTCACGGCGGATCTGCGCTGAAGACCGTCTGGGTGTCTTCTCTTCAGGCAACATGTTTAATGCTTCTTCTGCAAGATCAGACGGGAAAGCAGTTAGAACATTATCAAAAAATTCATTTCCGATACAAAAGTACTGCAGACGGAAGTGAGTCAGGCGCATACGTCTATCAAACATGTGCCCTAGCCCGCAGGCGGCTAGGAAGCACTCGTCCCTGAGCCAGGCGCTCTTGGGGATCCAGTTCTTCGGGACCTTTATTGTTTCCCCGGTTGACAGGGTTGCGTCTGTGAGGCCGAAGAGATCAGCCTCAATTATCTTTTCAAAGTCCTCATCCGGGATTCGAGGAAGGCAGCACTTCCGACCCATAAGGTCGGGCTTCTTATTGTACAGGCGGAGTTCATAGTTCTCCCGCCTGGTAGGAGCCGTGCACAGGTAGAACCTGTGCTTCCAGCCGTCAAATTTGGAGACCTTATCCAAGGTCATCATGTATTGGGGAAACGTGGTCAGAGTATACCACGCTCTATACCCGCCTGGGGTACGACTGAGATAGTGCATCTTGGCGAATGCTTCCCAGCCGGGGTGAACCCCTTGGAATTCGCAGGCGGCAACATACCCCAGAATGTTTGCCCAAGAATTGGGGGTAAGTTGCCAGACTCCGAGGCCGTAGCCTCTCAAGATTGACTTCACCGCCTGGTGAAGGGGGAAGCGGAGACCCGCCTTGAACGTTGCTTCATAACAGCCGAAGTAGCCGTTTGCATTGCGTTCAGAGTCTTCCCAGGAAATGGTGCCGTTTGGGGGAGGCACCCTTATACTCCACCCGTCTCCCATTGGGTGGGCCTTCAAGAAATTTTTGAGACCCTTCTCCATAAGGTCAATATCTTTTGAGGAGACGTGGATTCTAAAGGGGTCATCTTTCTCTTTCCACGTCTTCCTCTTCTTCCTCACTATCGTCAAGCGGGGGAAGATCATCACTGCTTTCAGAAGAGGGGATGTTAAGAATATCTCTCGCCTCCTCCCCTGACAAAGAAACTGAAGCTGAGGCGGCTTCCTCACCGCCTTGGTTATTGTCCTCTTCCCCGCTTTGGTCACACTCCTCCAAAAAGGAATCAGGGGGAGTTGGGGGGCCGCGCGGAGGGGATCTCTCCGGAGCCGTCTGGTGTCCAGAGCCAGACGTCTCCCCCTCCGACGTTTGATCGCCTGAGTCATCGCTTCTGTAATTTGGATCTCGTGCCGTCTGCTTAATCCGAGCCATTGTGTCCTGCACAGACGCGCAGATGGTCGGAATCCAAGCATGAGGGTGGTCCCAACACCCAGAGACGGCACTACCAGTCCTAGACTCAGCCGTCCCTGGTGAACGGCTGGATTCTACCCTAGGTTGTGCCGTGTGCGTTGGTGATGAATCCATTTATTGCAAGGAATATATACAAACGGAAAAATGAAAAAAGAGCTGAAAGAGTCAGAGACGGTACCTTTAGATTTGATATCTGAAGGTAGACGGTTCCGCCTGTGTTGGTGCGGCTGAGTTCTTCGAATTTGCGCCTGACTCAGACGGATGACTTCTGTTCTCTCTTTCAAGATTCTAAGTTAACTCTGAAATTTTGGCAAGGCGTAGCAAAATTATGAGGGTCAAACGGCTATATAAAGAGGGTAAATGAAGGGGTACTCCCGTAATTTACCCAGAAGGTGAACAGTACTTTTTTAGCGGTAAATTTACCATCATTCAGCGAGTGACATGTGTCACAGATGCCACGCGGATTGCCACGTCACATCTGTGAGGGGCAAATGTTTAGGGTATTTTTACCCCGCCATGTGGCCTAATCGGAGGGCGACACGTGTCAGCCCAAGGATAGTCCAAAGTGGACCATTCCCCGCTTGACACGTGTCATCCCAGATATTTGGGAAAATGTCGGCCTTCAGGCCCAAATCCCGAGAAAGCCGTAGAACGGCGCAGCCCACCAATGATTAGGGTTTGATACCCTAATCAGGGGCGCAATTCCCAAGGACCCTATAAATAGGGAGATTCCCCTCTTTTGGAGGGAAGGTTGATATTTTAAGGTATTCATTGCAAACCGTCCCTTTGATAGAGACAACTGAGCTTGGAATCCAAGCAGATCCCCACCTTAAATTCCGCACCTTTTACTCTACTTCAAGTTACTAACTTCAGCGTTGGAGGCGGAGCACCATCCAACCGGTGTCTCCGTTAATTTTGCAGGTACAGAGCCGGCAGGATCAATCTTCGAGTTGTAACTCTCCCGAGGGACAAAAAACCCCAAAACACATTCAAATAAAGCTTTTTGAATCAAATGAAAGTTAAATGCATTCAACAAAGCTAATTAAGTCAAATGAAAGTCAAACACTTTCAACAAAGCTTTTAGAATCAAATGAAAGTCAAATACATTCAAATAAAGCTTTTTGAATCAAATGAAAGTCAAACACATTCACCAAAGCTAATTGAGTCAAATGAAAGTCAAAGACATTCAAACAAAGCTTTTTGAATCAAAGAAAGTCAAACACTTTCAACAAAGCTTTTAGAATCAAAGAAAGTCAAATACATTCAAACAAAGCTTTTTGAATCAAATAAAAGTCAATTGCATTTCACAATGCTGATTGAGTCAAATGAAAGTCAAACACATTTACCAAAGCTAATTGAGTCAAATGAAAGTCAAACACATTTAAACAAAGCTTTTTGAAGCAAATGAAAGTCATATGCATTCAACAAAGCTAATTGAGTCAAATGAAAGTCTAACACATTCCACAATGCTAATTGAGTCAAATGAAAGTCAAACACATTCAACAAAGCTAATTGAGTCAAATGAAAGTAAATTGCATTCCACAATGCTAATTGAGTCAAATGAAAGTCAAACACATTCAACAAAGCTAATTGAGTCAAATGAAAGTCAAACACTTTCAACAAACCTTTTAGAATCAAATGAAAGTCAAAATACATTCAAACAAAACTTGTTGAATCAAATGAAAGTCAAATGCATTCAACAAAGCTAATTGAGTCAAATGAAATTCAAACACTTTCAACAAAGCTTTTAGAATCAAATGAAAGTCAAATACATTCAGACAAAGCTTTTTAAATAAAATCAAAGTCAATTGCATTCCATAATGCTAATTGAGTCAAATGAAAGTCAAACACATTCAACAAAGCTAATTGAGTCAAATGAAAGTCAAACACATTCAAACAAAGCTTTTTGAATCAAATGAAAGTTAAATGCATTCAACAAAGCTAATTAAGTCAAATAAAAGTCAAACACTTTCAACAAAGCTTTTAGAATCAAATGAAAGTCAAATACATTCAAATAAAGCTTTTTGAATCAAATGAAAGTCAAACACATTCACCAAAGCTAATTGAGTCAAATGAAAGTCAAAGACATTCAAACAAAGATTTTTGAATCAAAAAAAGTCAAACACTTTCAACAAAGCTTTTAGAATCAAAGAAAGTAAAATACATTCAAACAAAGCTTTTTGAATCAAATAAAAGTCAATTGCATTCCACAATGCTAATTGAGTCAAATGAAAGTCAAACACATTTACCAAAGCTAATTGAGTCAAATGAAAGTCAAACACATTTAAACAAAGCTTTTTGAATCAAATGAAAGTCATATGCATTCAACAAAGCTAATTGAGTCAAATGAAAGTCTAACACATTCCACAATGCTAATTGAGTCAAATGAAAGTCAAACACATTCAACAAAGCTAATTGAGTCAAATGAAAGTCAAACACATTTAAACAAAGCTTTTTGAATCAAATGAAAGTTAAATGCATTCAACAAAGCTAATTAAGTCAAATGAAAGTCAAACACTTTCAACAAACCTTTTAGAATCAAATGAAAGTCAAAATACATTCAAACAAAACTTGTTGAATCAAATGAAAGTTAAATGCATTCAACAAAGCTAATTGAGTCAAATGAAATTCAAACACTTTCAACAAAGCTTTTAGAATCAAATGAAAGTCAAATTCATTCAAACAAAGCTTTTTGAATAAAATCAAAGTCAATTGCATTCTATAATGCTAATTGAGTCAAATGAAAGTCAAACACATTCAACTAAGCTAATTGAGTCAAATGAAAGTCAAACACATTTAAATAAAGCTTTTTGAATCAAATGAAAGTTAAATGCATTCAACAAAGCTAATTAAGTCAAATGAAAGTCAAACACTTTCAACAAAGCTTTTAGAATCAAATGAAAGTCAAATACATTCAAATAAAGCTTTTTGAATCAAATGAAAGTCAAACACATTCACCAAAGCTAATTGAGTCAAATGAAAGTCAAAGACATTCAAACAAAGCTTTTTGAATCAAAGAAAGTCAAACACTTTCAACAAAGCGTTTAGAATCAAAGAAAGTCAAATACATTTAAACAAAGCTTTTTGAATCAAATAAAAGTCAATTGCATTTCACAATGCTAATTGAGTCAAATGAAAGTCAAACACATTTACCAAAGCTAATTGAGTCAAATGAAAGTCAAACACATTTAAACAAAGCTTTTTGAAGCAAATGAAAGTCATATGCATTCAACAAAGCTAATTGAGTCAAATGAAAGTCTAACACATTCCACAATGCTAATTGAGTCAAATGAAAGTCAAACACATTCAACAAATCTAATTGAGTCAAATGAAAGTCAATTGCATTCCACAATGCTAATTGAGTCAAATGAAAGTCAAACACATTCAACAAAGCTAATTGAGTCAAATGAAAGTCAAACACTTTCAACAAACCTTTTAAAATCAAATGAAAGTCAAAATACATTCAATCAAAACTTGTTAAATCAAATGAAAGTCAAATGCATTCAACAAAGCTAATTGAGTCAAATGAAATTCAAACACTTTCAACAAAGCTTTTAGAATCAAATGAAAGTCAAATACATTCAAACAAAGCTTTTTGAATCAAATCAAAGTCAATTGCATTCCATAATGCTAATTGAGTCAAATGAAACTCAAACACATTCAACAAAGCTAATTGAGTCAAATGAAAGTCAAACACATTCAAACAAAGCTTTTTGAATCAAATGAAAGTTAAATGCATTCAACAAAGCTAATTAAGTCAAATGAAAGTCAAACACTTTCAACAAAGCTTTTAGAATCAAATGAAAGTCAAATACATTCAAATAAAGCTTTTTGAATCAAATGAAAGTTAAACACATTCACCAAAGCTAATTGAGTCAAATGAAAGTCAAAGACATTCAAACAAAGCTTTTTGAATCAAAAAAAGTCAAACACTTTCAACAAAGCTTTTAGAATCAAAATACATTCAAACAAAGCTTTTTGAATCAAATAAAAGTCAATTGCATTCCACAATGCTAATTGAGTCAAATGAAAGTCAAACACATTTACCAAAGCTAATTGAGTCAAATGAAAGTCAAACACATTTAAACAAAGCTTTTTGAATCAAATGAAAGTCATATGCATTCAACAAAGCTAATTGAGTCAAATGAAAGTCTAACACATTCCACAATGCTAATTGAGTCAAATGAAAGTCAAACACATTCAACAAAGCTAATTGAGTCAAATGAAAGTCAAACACATTTAAACAAAGCTTTTTGAATCAAATGAAAGTTAAATGCATTCAACAAAGCTAATTAAGTCAAATGAAAGTCAAACACTTTCAACAAACCTTTTAGAATTAAATGAAAGTCAAAATACATTCAAACAAAACTTGTTGAATCAAATGAAAGTTAAATGCATTCAACAAAGCTAATTGAGTCAAATGAAATTCAAACACTTTCAACAAAGCTTTTAGAATCAAATGAAAATCAAATACATTCAAACAAAGCTTTTTGAATAAAATCAAAGTCAATTGCATTCCATAATGCTAATTGAGTCAAATGAAAGTCAAACACATTCAACTAAGCTAATTGAGTCTAATGAAAGTCAAACACATTCAAATAAAGCTTTTTGAATCAAATGAAAGTTAAATGCATTCAACAAAGCTAATTAAGTCAAATGAAAGTCAAACACTTTCAACAAAGCTTTTAGAATCAAATGAAAGTCAAATACATTCAAATAAAGCATTTTGAATCAAATGAAAGTCAAACACATTCACCAAAGCTAATTGAGTCAAATGAAAGTCAAAGACATTCAAAGAAAGCTTTTTGAATCAAAGAAAGTCAAACACTTTCAACAAAGCTTTTAGAATCAAAGAAAGTCAAATACATTCAAACAAAGCTTTTTGAATCAAATAAAAGTCAATTGCATTTCACAATGCTGATTGAGTCAAATGAAAGTCAAACCCATTTACCAAAGCTAATTGAGTCAAATGAAAGTCAAACACATTTAAACAAAGCTTTTTGAAGCAAATGAAAGTCATATGCATTCAACAAAGCTAATTGAGTCAAATGAAAGTCTAACAAATTCCACAATGCTAATTGAGTCAAATGAAAGTCAAACACATTCAACAAAGCTAATTGAGTCAAATGAAAGTAAATTGCATTCCACAATGCTAATTGAGTCAAATGAAAGTCAAACACATTCAACAAAGCTAATTGAGTCAAATGAAAGTCAAACACATTTAAACAAAGCTTTTTGAATCAAATGAAAGTTAAATGCATTCAACAAAGCTAATTAAGTCAAATGAAAGTCAAACACTTTCAACAAACCTTTTAGAATCAAATGAAAGTCAAATACATTCAAATAAAGCTTTTTGAATCAAATGAAAGTTAAATGCATTTAACAAAGCTAATTGAGTCAAATGAAATTCAAACACTTTCAACAAATCTTTTAGAATCAAATGAAAGTCAAATACATTCAAACAAAGCTTTTTGAATAAAATCAAAGTCAATTGCATTCCATAGTGCTAATTGAGTCAAATGAAAGTCAAACACATTCAACTAAGCTAATTGAGTCAAATGAAAGTCAAACACATGAATAAAGCTTTTTGAATCAAATGAAAGTTAAATGCATTCAACAAAGCTAATTAAGTCAAATGAAAGTCAAACACTTTCAACAAAGCTTTTAGAATCAAATGAAAGTCAAATACATTCAAATAAAGCTTTTTGAATCAAATGAAAGTCAAACACATTCACCAAAGCTAATTGAGTCAAATGAAAGTCAAAGACATTCAAACAAAGCTTTTTGAATCAAAGAAAGTCAAACACTTTCAACAAAGCGTTTAGAATCAAAGAAAGTCAAATACATTTAAACAAAGCTTTTTGAATCAAATAAAAGTCAATTGCATTTCACAATGCTAATTGAGTCAAATGAAAGTCAAACACATTTACCAAAGCTAATTGAGTCAAATGAAAGTCAAACACATTTAAACAAAGCTTTTTGAAGCAAATGAAAGTCATATGCATTCAACAAAGCTAATTGAGTCAAATGAAAGTCTAACACATTCCACAATGCTAATTGAGTCAAATGAAAGTCAAACACATTCAACAAATCTAATTGAGTCAAATGAAAGTCAATTGCATTCCACAATGCTAATTGAGTCAAATGAAAGTCAAACACATTCAACAAAGCTAATTGAGTCAAATGAAAGTCAAACACTTTCAACAAACCTTTTAAAATCAAATGAAAGTCAAAATACATTCAATCAAAACTTGTTAAATCAAATGAAAGTCAAATGCATTCAACAAAGCTAATTGAGTCAAATGAAATTCAAACACTTTCAACAAAGCTTTTAGAATCAAATGAAAGTCAAATACATTCAAACAAAGCTTTTTGAATCAAATCAAAGTCAATTGCATTCCATAATGCTAATTGAGTCAAATGAAACTCAAACACATTCAACAAAGCTAATTGAGTCAAATGAAAGTCAAACACATTCAAACAAAGCTTTTTGAATCAAATGAAAGTTAAATGCATTCAACAAAGCTAATTAAGTCAAATGAAAGTCAAACACTTTCAACAAAGCTTTTAGAATCAAATGAAAGTCAAATACATTCAAATAAAGCTTTTTGAATCAAATGAAAGTTAAACACATTCACCAAAGCTAATTGAGTCAAATGAAAGTCAAAGACATTCAAACAAAGCTTTTTGAATCAAAAAAAGTCAAACACTTTCAACAAAGCTTTTAGAATCAAAATACATTCAAACAAAGCTTTTTGAATCAAATAAAAGTCAATTGCATTCCACAATGCTAATTGAGTCAAATGAAAGTCAAACACATTTACCAAAGCTAATTGAGTCAAATGAAAGTCAAACACATTTAAACAAAGCTTTTTGAATCAAATGAAAGTCATATGCATTCAACAAAGCTAATTGAGTCAAATGAAAGTCTAACACATTCCACAATGCTAATTGAGTCAAATGAAAGTCAAACACATTCAACAAAGCTAATTGAGTCAAATGAAAGTCAAACACATTTAAACAAAGCTTTTTGAATCAAATGAAAGTTAAATGCATTCAACAAAGCTAATTAAGTCAAATGAAAGTCAAACACTTTCAACAAACCTTTTAGAATTAAATGAAAGTCAAAATACATTCAAACAAAACTTGTTGAATCAAATGAAAGTTAAATGCATTCAACAAAGCTAATTGAGTCAAATGAAATTCAAACACTTTCAACAAAGCTTTTAGAATCAAATGAAAATCAAATACATTCAAACAAAGCTTTTTGAATAAAATCAAAGTCAATTGCATTCCATAATGCTAATTGAGTCAAATGAAAGTCAAACACATTCAACTAAGCTAATTGAGTCTAATGAAAGTCAAACACATTCAAATAAAGCTTTTTGAATCAAATGAAAGTTAAATGCATTCAACAAAGCTAATTAAGTCAAATGAAAGTCAAACACTTTCAACAAAGCTTTTAGAATCAAATGAAAGTCAAATACATTCAAATAAAGCATTTTGAATCAAATGAAAGTCAAACACATTCACCAAAGCTAATTGAGTCAAATGAAAGTCAAAGACATTCAAAGAAAGCTTTTTGAATCAAAGAAAGTCAAACACTTTCAACAAAGCTTTTAGAATCAAAGAAAGTCAAATACATTCAAACAAAGCTTTTTGAATCAAATAAAAGTCAATTGCATTTCACAATGCTGATTGAGTCAAATGAAAGTCAAACCCATTTACCAAAGCTAATTGAGTCAAATGAAAGTCAAACACATTTAAACAAAGCTTTTTGAAGCAAATGAAAGTCATATGCATTCAACAAAGCTAATTGAGTCAAATGAAAGTCTAACAAATTCCACAATGCTAATTGAGTCAAATGAAAGTCAAACACATTCAACAAAGCTAATTGAGTCAAATGAAAGTAAATTGCATTCCACAATGCTAATTGAGTCAAATGAAAGTCAAACACATTCAACAAAGCTAATTGAGTCAAATGAAAGTCAAACACATTTAAACAAAGCTTTTTGAATCAAATGAAAGTTAAATGCATTCAACAAAGCTAATTAAGTCAAATGAAAGTCAAACACTTTCAACAAACCTTTTAGAATCAAATGAAAGTCAAATACATTCAAATAAAGCTTTTTGAATCAAATGAAAGTTAAATGCATTTAACAAAGCTAATTGAGTCAAATGAAATTCAAACACTTTCAACAAATCTTTTAGAATCAAATGAAAGTCAAATACATTCAAACAAAGCTTTTTGAATAAAATCAAAGTCAATTGCATTCCATAGTGCTAATTGAGTCAAATGAAAGTCAAACACATTCAACTAAGCTAATTGAGTCAAATGAAAGTCAAACACATGAATAAAGCTTTTTGAATCAAATGAAAGTTAAATGCATTCAACAAAGCTAATTAAGTCAAATGAAAGTCAAACACTTTCAACAAAGCTTTTAGAATCAAATGAAAGTCAAATACATTCAAATAAAGCTTTTTGAATCAAATGAAAGTCAAACACATTCACCAAAGCTAATTGAGTCAAATGAAAGTCAAAGACATTCAAACAAAGCTTTTTGAATCAAAGAAAGTCAAACACTTTCAACAAAGCTTTTAGAATCAAAGAAAGTCAAATACATTCAAACAAAGCTTTTTGAATCAAATAAAAGTCAATTGCATTCCACAATGCTAATTGAGTCAAATGAAAGTCAAACACATTTACCAAAGCTAATTGAGTCAAATGAAAGTCAAACACATTTAAACAAAGCTTTTTGAAGCAAATGAAAGTCATATGCATTCAACAAAGCTAATTGAGTCAAATGAAAGTCTAACACATTCCACAATGCTAATTGAGTCAAATGAAAGTCAAACACATTCAACAAAGCTAATTGAGTCAAATGAAAGTAAATTGCATTCCACAATGCTAATTGAGTCAAATGAAAGTCAAACACATTCAACAAAGCTAATTAAGTCAAATGAAAGTCAAACACTTTCAACAAACCTTTTAGAATCAAATGAAAGCCAAAATACATTCAAACAAAACTTGTTGAATCAAATGAAAGTTAAATGCATTCAACAAAGCTAATTGAGTCAAATGAAATTCAAACACTTTCAACAAAGCTTTTAGAATCAAATGAAAGTCAAATACATTCAAACAAAGGTTTTTGAATTAAATCAAAGTCAATTGCATTCCATTGTGCTAATTGAGTCAAATGAAAGTCAAACACATTCAACTAAGCTAATTGAGTCAAATGAAAGTCAAACACATTCAAATAAAGCTTTTTGAATCAAATGAAAGTTAAATGCATTCAACAAAGCTAATTAAGTCAAATGAAAGTCAAACACTTTCAACAAAGCTTTTAGAATCAAATGAAAGTCAAATACATTCAAATAAAGCTTTTTGAATCAAATGTAAGTCAAACACATTCACCAAAGCTAATTGAGTCAAATGAAAGTCAAAGACATTCAAACAAAGCTTTTTGAATCAAAGAAAGTCAAACACTTTCAACAAAGCTTTTAGAATCAAAGAAAGTCAAATACATTCAAACAAAGCTATTTGAATCAAATAAAAGTCAATTGCATTTCACAATGCTAATTGAGTCAAATGAAAGTCAAACACATTTACCAAAGCTAATTGAGTCAAATGAAAGTCAAACACATTTAAACAAAGCTTTTTGAAGCAAATGAAAGTCATATGCATTCAACAAAGCTAATTGAGTCAAATGAAAGTATAACACATTCCACAATGCTAATTGAGTCAAATGAAAGTCAAACAAATTCAACAAAGCTAATTGAGTCAAATGAAAGTCAATTGCATTCCACAATGCTAATTGAGTCAAATGAAAGTCAAACACATTCAACAAAGCTAATTGAGTTAAATGAAAGTCAAACACTTTCAATAAAGCTTTTAGAATCAAATGAAAGTCAAAATACATTCAAACAAAACTTGTTGAATCAAATGAAAGTCAAATGCATTCAACAAAGCTAATTGAGTCAAATGAAATTCAAACACTTTCAACAAAGCTTTTAGAATCAAATGAAAGTCAAATACATTCAAACAAAGCTTTTTGAATTAAATCAAAGTCAATTGCATTCCATTGTGCTAATTGAGTCAAATGAAAGTCAAACACATTCAACTAAGCTAATTGAGTCAAATGAAAGTCAAACACATTCAAATAAAGCTTTTTGAATCAAATGAAAGTTAAATGCATTCAACAAAGCTAATTAAGTCAAATGAAAGTCAAACACTTTCAACAAAGCTTTTAGAATCAAATGAAAGTCAAATACATTCAAATAAAGCTTTTTGAATCAAATGTAAGTCAAACACATTCACCAAAGCTAATTGAGTCAAATGAAAGTCAAAGACATTCAAACAAAGCTTTTTGAATCAAAGAAAGTCAAACACTTTCAACAAAGCTTTTAGAATCAAAGAAAGTCAAATACATTCAAACAAAGCTATTTGAATCAAATAAAAGTCAATTGCATTTCACAATGCTAATTGAGTCAAATGAAAGTCAAACACATTTACCAAAGCTAATTGAGTCAAATGAAAGTCAAACACATTTAAACAAAGCTTTTTGAAGCAAATGAAAGTCATATGCATTCAACAAAGCTAATTGAGTCAAATGAAAGTATAACACATTCCACAATGCTAATTGAGTCAAATGAAAGTCAAACAAATTCAACAAAGCTAATTGAGTCAAATGAAAGTCAATTGCATTCCACAATGCTAATTGAGTCAAATGAAAGTCAAACACATTCAACAAAGCTAATTGAGTTAAATGAAAGTCAAACACTTTCAATAAAGCTTTTAGAATCAAATGAAAGTCAAAATACATTCAAACAAAACTTGTTGAATCAAATGAAAGTCAAATGCATTCAACAAAGCTAATTGAGTCAAATGAAATTCAAACACTTTCAACAAAGCTTTTAGAATCAAATAAAAGTCAAATACATTCAAACAAAGCTTTTTGAATAAAATCAAAGTCAATTGCATTCCATAATGCTAATTGAGTCAAATGAAAGTCAAACACATTCAACAAAGCTAATTGAGTCAAAGAAAGTCAATCACATTCAAACAAAGCTTTTTGAATCAAATGAAAGTTAAATGCATTCAACAAAGCTAATTAAGTCAAATGAAAGTCAAACACTTTCAACAAAGCTTTTAGAATCAAATGAAAGTCAAATACATTCAAATAAAGCTTTTTGAATCAAATGAAAGTCAAACACATTCACCAAAGCTAATTGAGTCAAATGAAAGTCAAAGACATTCAAACAAAGCTTTTTGAATCAAAAAAAGTCAAACACTTTCAACAAAGCTTTTAGAATCAAAGAAAGTAAAATACATTCAAACAAAGCTTTTTGAATCAAATAAAAGTCAATTGCATTCCACAATGCTAATTGAGTCAAATGAAAGTCAAACACATTTACCAAAGCTAATTGAGTCAAATGAAAGTCAAACACATTTAAACAAAGCTTTTTGAATCAAATGAAAGTCATATGCATTCAACAAAGCTAATTGAGTCAAATGAAAGTCTAACACATTCCACAATGCTAATTGAGTCAAATGAAAGTCAAACACATTCAACAAAGCTAATTGAGTCAAATGAAAGTCAAACACATTTAAACAAAGCTTTTTGAATCAAATGAAAGTCAAATGCATTCAACAAAGCTAATTGAGTCAAATGAAATTCAAACACTTTCAACAAAGCTTTTAGAATCAAATGAAAGTCAAATACATTCAAACAAAGCTTTTTGAATAAAATCAAAGTCAATTGCATTCCATAATGCTAATTGAGTCAAATGAAAGTCAAACACATTCAACTAAGCTAATTGAGTCAAATGAAAGTCAAACACATTCAAATAAAGCTTTTTGAATCAAATGAAAGTTAAATGCATTCAACAAAGCTAATTAAGTCAAATGAAAGTCAAACACTTTCAACAAAGCTTTTAGAATCAAATGAAAGTCAAATACATTCAAATAAAGCTTTTTGAATCAAATGAAAGTCAAACACATTCACCAAAGCTAATTGCGTCAAATGAAAGTCAAAGACATTCAAACAAAGCTTTTTGAATCAAAGAAAGTCAAACACTTTCAACAAAGCTTTTAGAATCAAAGAAAGTCAAATACATTCAAACAAAGCTTTTTGAATCAAATAAAAGTCAATTGCATTTCACAATGCTAATTGAGTCAAACGAAAGTCAATACATTTACCAAAGCTAATTGAGTCAAATGAAAGTCAAACACATTTAAACAAAGCTTTTTGAAGCAAATGAAAGTCATATGCATTCAACAAAGCTAATTGAGTCAAATGAAAGTCTAACACATTCCACAATGCTAATTGAGTCAAATGAAAGTCAAACAAATTCAACAAAGCTAATTGAGTCAAATGAAAGTCAATTGCATTCCACAATGCTAATTAAGTCAAATGAAAGTCAAACACATTCAACAAAGCTAATTGAGTCAAATGAAAGTCAAACACTTTCAACAAACCTTTTAAAATCAAATGAAAGTCAAAATACATTCAAACAAAACTTGTTGAATCAAATGAAAGTCAAATGCATTCAACAAAGCTAATTGAGTCAAATGAAATTCAAACACTTTCAACAAAGCTTTTAGAATCAAATGAAAGTCAAATACATTCAAACAAAGCTTTTTGAATTAAATCAAAGTCAATTGCATTCCATAATGCTAATTGAGTCAAATGAAAGTCAAACACATTCAACAAAGCTAATTGAGTCAAATGAAAGTCAAACAAATTCAAACAAAGCTTTTTGAATCAAATGAAAGTTAAATGCATTCAACAAAGCTAATTAAGTCAAATGAAAGTCAAACACTTTCAACAAAGCTTTTAGAATCAAATGAAAGTCAAATACATTCAAATAAAGCTTTTTGAATCAAATGAAAGTCAAACACATTCACCAAAGCTAATTGAGTCAAATGAAAGTCAAAGACATTCAAACAAAGCTTTTTGAATCAAAGAAAGTCAAACACTTTCAACAAAGCTTTTAGAATCAAAGAAAGTCAAATACATTCAAACAAATATTTTTGAATCAAATAAAAGTCAATTGCATTCCACAATGCTAATTGAGTCAAATGAAAGTCAAACACATTTACCAAAGCTAATTGAGTCAAATGAAAGTCAAACACATTTAAACAAAGCTTTTTGAATCAAATGAAAGTCATATGCATTCAACAAAGCTAATTGAGTCAAATGAAAGTCAAACACTTTCAATAAAGCTTTTAGAATCAAATGAAAGTCAAATACATTCAAACAAAGCTTTTTGAATCTAATGAAAGTCAATTGCATTCCACAATGCTAATTGAGTCAAATGAAAGTCAAACACATTCACCAAAGCTAATTAAGTCAAATGAAAGTCAATCACATTCAAACAAAGCTTTTTGAATCAAATGAAAGTCAAATGCATTTAACAAAGCTAATTAAGTCAAATGAAAGTCAAACACTTTCAACAAAGCTTTTAGAATCAAATGAAAGTCAAATACATTCAAACAAAGCTTGTTGAATCAAATGAAAGTCAAATGCATTCAACAAAGCTAATTGAGTCAAATGAAAGTCAAACAATTTCAACAAAGCTTTAAGAATCAAGTGAAAGTCAAATACATTCAAACAAAGCTTTTTGAATCAAATGAAAGTCAATTGCATTCCACAATGCTAATTCAGTCAAATAGAAGTCTAACACATTCACCAAAGCTAATTGAGTCAAATGAAAGTCAAACACATTCGAAAAAGTGTTTTTGAATCAAATGAAAGTCAAATGCATTCAACAAAACTAATTGAGTCAAATGAAAGTCAAATACTTTCAACAAAGCTTTTAGAATCAAATGAAAGTCAAATACATTCAAACAAAGATTTTTGAATCAAATGAAAGTCAATTGCATTCCACAATGCTAATTGAGTCAAATGAAAGTCAACACATTCAACAAAGCTAATAGAGTCAAATGAAAGTCAAACACTTTCAACAAACCTTTTAGAATCAAATGAAAGTCAAAATACATTCAAACAAAACTTTTTGAATCAAATGAAAGTCAATCGCATTCCACAATGCTAATTGAGTCAAATTAAAGTCAAACACATTCAACAAAGCTAATTGAGTCAAATGAAACTCAAGCACATTCAAACACAGCTTTTTGAATCAAATGAAAGTTAAATGCATTCAACAAAGCTAATTAAGTCAAATGAAAGTCAAACACTTTCAACAAAGCTTTTAGAATCAAATTAAAGTCAAATACATTCAAATAAAGCTTTTTGAATCAAATGAAAGTCAAACACATTCACCAAAGCTAATTAAGTCAAATGAAAGTCAAAGACATTCAAACAAAGCTTTTTGAATCAAAGAAAGTCAAACAAATTCAACAAAGCTTTTAGAATAAAAGAATGTCAAATACATTCAAACAAAGCTTTTTAAATCAAATAAAAGTCAATTGCATTCCACAATGCTAATTGAGTCAAATGAAAGTCAAACACATTTACCAAAGCTAATCGAGTCAAATGAAAGTCAAACACATTTAAACAAAGTTTTTTGAATCAAATGAAAGTCATATGCATTCAACAAAGCTAATTGAGTCAAATGAAAGTCAAACACTTTTAATAAAGCTTTTAGAATCAAATGAAAGTCAAATACATTCAAACAAAGCTTTTTGAATCTAATGAAAGTCAATTGCATTCCACAATGCTAATTGAGTCAAATGAAAGTCAAAAACATTCACCAAAGCTAATTGAGTCAAATGAAAGTCAATCACATTCAAACAAAGCTTTTTGAATCAAATGAAAGTCAAATACATTCAACAAAGCTAATTAAGTCAAATGAAAGTCAAACACATTCAAATAAAGCTTTTTGAATCAAATGAAAGTCAAATGCATTCTACAAAGCTAATTGAGTCAAATGAAAGTCAAACACTTTCAACAAAGCTTTTAGAATCAAATGAAAGTCAAATGCATTCAACAAAGCTAATTGGGTCAAATGAAAGTCAAACACTTTCAACAAAGCTTTTAGAATCAAATGAAAGTCAAATACATTCAAACAAAGCTTTTTGCATCAAATGAAAGTCAATTGCATTCCACAAGGCTAATTGAGTCAAATGGAAGTCAAACACATTCACTACAGCTAATTGAGTCAAATGAAAGTCAAAAACAATCAAACAAAGATTTTTGAATCAAATGAAAGTCAATTGCATTCCACAATGCTAATTGAATCAAGTGAAAGTCATATGCATTCAACAAAGCTAATTGAGTCAAATGATAGTCAAACACATTCATCAAAGCTAATTGAGTCAAATGAAAGTCAAACACATTCAAACAAAGCTTTTTGAATCAAATGAAAGTCAAATGCATTCAACAAAGTAATTGAGTCAAATGAAAGTCAAACACTTTCAACAAAGCTTTTAGAAGCAAATGAAACTCAAATACATTCAAATAAAGCTTTTTGAATCAAATGAAAGTCAATTGCATTCCACAATGCTAATTAAGTCAAATGGAAGTCTAACACATTCACCAAAGCTAATTGAGTGAAACGAAAGTCAAACACTTTCAACAAAGCTTTTAGAATCAAATGAAAGTCAAATACATTCAAATAAAGCTTTTTGAATCAAATGAAAGTCAATTGCATTCCACAATGCTAATTGAATCAAGTGAAAGTCATATGCATTCAACAAAGCTAATTGAGTCAAATGATAGTCAAACACATTCATCAAAGCTAATTGAGTCAAATGAAAGTCAAACACATTCAAACAAAGCTTTTTGAATCAAATGAAAGTCAAATGCATTCAACAAAGTAATTGAGTCAAATGAAAGTCAAACACTTTCAACAAAGCTTTTAGAAGCAAATGAAACTCAAATACATTTAAATAAAGCTTTTTGAATCAAATGAAAGTCAATTGCATTCCACAATGCTAATTAAGTCAAATGGAAGTCTAACACATTCACCAAAGCTAATTGAGTGAAACGAAAGTCAAACACTTTCAACAAAGCTTTTAGAATCAAATGAAAGTCAAATACATTCAAATAAAGCTTTTTGAATCAAATGAAAGTTAATTGCATTCCACAATGCTAATTGAGTCAAATGAAATTCAAACACATTCAATAAAGCTAATTAGTCAAATGATAGTCAATTGCATTCCACAATGCTAATTGAGTCAAATGAAAGTCAAACACATTCAACAAAGCTAATTGCTACAAATGAAAGTCAAACACATTCAAACAATGCTTTTTGAATCAAATGAAAGTCAAATGCATTCAACAAAGCTAATTGAATCAAATGAAAGTCAAACACATTCACCAAAGCTAATTGAGTCAAATGAAAGTCAAACACATTCAAACAAAGCTTTTTAAATCAAATGAAAGTCAAATGCATTCCACAATGCTAATTGAGTCAAATGAAAGTCAAACACATTCAAACAAAGATTTTTGAATCAAATGAAAGTCAAATGCATTCAACAAATCTAATTGAGTCAAATGAAAGTCAAACACTTTCAACAAAGCTTTTAGAATCAAAGAAAGTCAAATACATTCAAACAAAGCTTTTTGAATCAAATGAAAGTCAATTGCATTCCACAATGCTAATTGAGTCAAATGAAAATCAAACACATTTACCAAAGCTAATTGAGTCAAATGAAAGTCAAACACATTTAAACAAAGCTTTTTGAAGCAAATGAAAGTCATATGCATTCAACAAAGCTAATTGAGTCAAATGAAAGTCTAACACATACCACAATGCTAATTGAGTCAAATGAAAGTAAAACACATTCAACAAAGCTAATTGAGTCAAATGAAAGTCAAAGATATTCAAACAAAGCTTTTTGAATCAAATGAAAGTTAAATGCATTCAACAAAGCTAATTAAGTCAAATGAAAGTCAAACACTTTCAACAAACCTTTTAGAATCAAATGAAAGTCAAAATACATTCAAACAAAACTTTTTGAATCAAATGAAAGTCAAACACATTCACCAAAGCTAATTGAGTCAAATGAAAGTCAAAGACATTCGACAAAGCTTTTAGAATCAAATAAAAGTTAAACACTTTCAACAAAGCTTTAAGAATCAAATGAAAGTCAAATACATTCAAACAAAGCTTTTTGAATCAAATGAAAGTCAATTGCATTCCACAATGCTAATTGAGTCAAATAGAAGTCTAACACATTCACCAAAGCTAATTGAGTCAAATGAAAGTCAAACACAATCGAAAAAATCTTTTTGAATCAAATGAAAGTCAAATGCATTCAACAAAGCTAATTGAGTCAAATGAAAGTCAAACACTTTCAACAAAGCTTTTAGAATCAAATGAAAGTCAAAATACATTCAAACAAAGCTTTTTGAATCAAATGAAAGTTAAATGCATTCAACAAAGCTAATTAAGTCAAATGAAAGTCAAACACTTTCAACAAAGCTTTTTGAAGCAAATGAAAGTCATATGCATTCAACAAAGCTAATTGAGTCAAATGAAAGTCTAACACATTCCACAATGCTAATTGAGTCAAATGAAAGTAAAACACATTCAACAAAGCTAATTAAGTCAAATGAAAGTCAAACACTTTCAACAAACCTTTTAGAATCAAATGAAAGTCAAAATACATTCAAACAAAACTTTTTGAATCAAATGAAAGTCAAACACATTCACCAAAGCTAATTGAGTCAAATGAAAGTCAAAGACATTCGACAAAGCTTTTAGAATCAAATGAAAGTCAAATACATTCAAACAAAGCTTGTTGAATCAAATGAAAGTCAAATGCATTTAACAAAGCTAATTGAGTCAAATGAAAGTTAAACACTTTCAACAAAGCTTTAAGAACCAAATGAAAGTCAAATAC
Source organism: Chenopodium album (assembly GCF_948465745.1). Taxonomy (NCBI): domain Eukaryota; kingdom Viridiplantae; phylum Streptophyta; class Magnoliopsida; order Caryophyllales; family Amaranthaceae; genus Chenopodium; species Chenopodium album. The sequence continues at coordinate 20,097,993 of NC_137853.1, forward strand.
ATTCAAACAAAGCTTTTTGAATCAAATGAAAGTCAATTGCATTCCACAATGCTAATTGAGTCAAATAGAAGTCTAACACATTCACCAAAGCTAATTGAGTCAAATGAAAGTCAAACACATTCGAAAAAATCTTTTTGAATCAAATGAAAGTCAAATGCACTCAACAAAGCTAATTGAGTGAAATGAAAGTCAAACACTTTTAACAAAGCTTTTAGAATCAAATGAAAGTCAAATACATTCAAACAACGCTTTTTGAATCAAATGAAAGTCAAATGCATTCAACAAAGCTAATTGCGTCAAATAAAAGTCAAACACTTTCAACAAAGCTTTTAGAATCAAATGAAAGTCAAATACATTCAAACAAAGTTTTTTGAATCAAAAGAAAGTCAATTGCATTCCACAATGCTAATTGAGTCAAATGAAAGTCAAACACATTCACCAAAGCTAATTGAGTCAAATGAAAGTCAATCACATTCAAACAAAGCTTTTTGAATCAAATGAAAGTCAAATGCATTCAACAAAGCTAATTAAGTCAAATGAAAGTCAAACACTTTCAACAAAGCTTTAAGAATAAAATGAAAGTCAAATACATTCAAACAAAGCTTGTTGAATCAAATGAAAGTCAAATGCATTCAACAAAGCTAATTAAGTCAAATGAAATTCAAACACTTTCAACAAAGCTTTTAAAATCAAATGAAAGTCAAATACATTCAAACAAAGCTTTTTGAATCAAATGAAAGTCAATTGCATTCCACAATGATAATTGAGTCAAATAGAAGTCTAACACATTCACCAAAGCTAGTTGAGTCAAATGAAAGTCAAACACATTCGAACAAATCTTTTTGAATCAAATGAAAGTCAAATGCATTCAACAAAGCTAATTGAGTCAAATGAAAATCAAACACTTTCAACAAAGCTTTTTGAATAAAATGAAAGTCAAATGCATTCAACAAAGCTAATTAAGTCAAATGAAAGTCAAACACTTTCAACAAAGCTTTTAGAATCAAATGAAAGTCAAATACATTCAAACAAAGCTTGTTGAATCAAATGAAAGTCAAATGCATTCGACAAAGCTAATTGAGTCAAATGAAAGTCAAACACTTTCAACAAAGCTTTAAGAATCAAATGAAAGTCAAATACATTCAAACAAAGCTTTTTGAATCAAATGAAAGTCAATTGCATTCGACAATGATAATTGAGTCAAATAGAAGTCTAACACATTCACCAAAGCTAATTGAGTCAAATGAAAGTCAAACACATTCGAACAAATCTTTTTGAATCAAATGAAAGTCAAATGCATTCAACAAAGCTAATTGAGTCAAATGAAAGTCAAACACTTTGAACGAAGCTTTTAGAGTCAAATGAAAGTCAAATACATTCAAACAAATATTTTTGAATCAAATGAAAGTCAATTGCATTCCACAATGCTAATTGAGTCAAATGAAAGTCAAACACATTCAACAAAGATAATTGAGTCAAATGAAAGTCAAACACATTCATTCGAAGCTTTTTGAATCAAATGAAAGTCAAATGCATTCAACAAAGCTAATTAAGTCAAATGAAAGTCTAACACTTTCAACAAAGCTTTTAGAATAAAATGAAAGTCAAATACATTCAAACAAAGCTTTTTATAATAAAATGAAAGTCAAATACATTCAAACAAAGCTTGTTGAATCAAATGAAAGTCAAATGCAATCAACAAAGCTAATTGAGTCAAATGAAATTCAAACACTTTAAACAAAGCTTTTAGAATCAATTGAAAGTCAAATACATTCAAACAAAGCTTTTTCAATAAAATCAAAGTCAATTGCATTCCATAATGCTAATTGAGTCAAATGGAAGTCTAACACATTCACCAAAGCTAATTGAGTCAAATGAAAGTCAAACACATTCGAAAAAATCTAACAGAATCAAATGAAAGTCAAATGCATTCAACAAAGCTAATTGAGTCAAATGAAAGTCAAACACTTTCAACAAAGCTTTTAGAATCAAATAAAAGTCAAATACATTCAAACAACGCTTTTTGAATCAAATGAAAGTCAAATGCATTCAACAAAGCTAATTGCGTCAAATGAAAGTCAAACACTTTCAACAAAGCTTTTAGAATCAAATGAAAGTCAAATACATTCAAACAAAGCTTTTTGAATCAAAAGAAAGTCAATTGCATTCCACAATGCTAATTGAGTCAAATGAAAGTCAAACACATTCACCAAAGCTAATTGAGTCAAATGAAAGTCAATCACATTTAAACAAAGCTTTTTGAATCAAATGAAAGTCAAATGCATTCAACAAAGCTAATTAAGTCAAATGAAAGTCAAACACTTTCAATAAAGCTTTTAGAATCAAATGAAAGTCAAATACATTCAAACAAAGCTTTTTGAATATAATGAAAGTCAATTGCATTCCACAATGCTAATTGAGTCAAATGAAAGTCAAACACATTCACCAAAGCTAATTGAGTCAAATGAAAGTCAATCACATTTAAACAAAGCTTTTTGAATCAAATGAAAGTCAAATGCATTCAACAAAGCTAATTAAGTCAAATAAAAGTCAAACTCTTTCAACAAAGCTTTTAGAATCAAATGAAAGTCAAATACATTCAAACAAAGCTTGTTGAATCAAATGAAAGTCAAATGCATTCAACAAAGCTAATTAAGTCAAATGAAAGTCAAACACTTTCAACAAAGCTTTTAGAATCAAATGAAAGTCAAATACATTCAAACAAAGCTTGTTGAATCAAATGAAAGTCAAATGCATTCGACAAAGCTAATTGAGTCAAATGAAAGTCAAACACTTTCAACAAAGCTTTAAGAATCAAATGAAAGTCAAATACATTCAAACAAAGCTTTTTGAATCAAATGAAAGTCAATTGCATTCCACAATGATAATTGAGTCAAATAGAAGTCTAACACATTCACCAAAGCTAATTGAGTCAAATGAAAGTCAAACACATTCGAACAAATCTTTTTGAATCAAATGAAAGTCAAATGCATTCAACAAAGCTAATTGAGTCAAATGAAAGTCAAACACTTTCAACGAAGCTTTTAGAGTCAAATGAAAGTCAAATACATTCAAACAAAGATTTTTGAATCAAATGAAAGTCAATTGCATTCCACAATGCTAATTGAGTCAAATGAAAGTCAAACACATTCAACAAAGATAATTGAGTCAAATGAAAGTCAAACACATTCATTCGAAGCTTTTAGAATCAAATGAAAGTCAAATGCATTCAACAAAGCTAATTAAGTCAAATGAAAGTCTAACACTTTCAACAAAGCTTTTAGAATAAAATGAAAGTCAAATACATTAAAACAAAGCTTTTTAGAATAAAATGAAAGTCAAATACATTCAAACAAAGCTTGTTGAATCAAATGAAAGTCAAATGCAATCAACAAAGCTAATTGAGTCAAATGAAATTCAAACACTTTAAACAAAGCTTTTAGAATCAAATGAAAGTCAAATACATTCAAACAAAGCTTTTTCAATAAAATCAAAGTCAATTGCATTCCATAATGCTAATTGAGTCAAATGGAAGTCTAACACATTCACCAAAGCTAATTGAGTCAAATGAAAGTCAAACACATTCGAAAAAATCTTTTTGAATCAAATGAAAGTCAAATGCATTCAACAAAGCTAATTGAGTCAAATGAAAGTCAAACACTTTCAACAAAGCTTTTAGAATCAAATAAAAGTCAAATACATTCAAACAACGCTTTTTGAATCAAATGAAAGTCAAATGCATTCAACAAAGCTAATTGCGTCAAATGAAAGTCAAACACTTTCAACAAAGCTTTTAGAATCAAATGAAAGTCAAATACAATCAAACAAAGCTTTTTGAATCAAAAGAAAGTCAATTGCATTCCACAATGCTAATTGAGTCAAATGAAAGTCAAACACATTCACCAAAGCTAATTGAGTCAAATGAAAGTCAATCACATTTAAACAAAGCTTTTTGAATCAAATGAAAGTCAAATGCATTCAACAAAGCTAATTAAGTCAAATGAAAGTCAAACACTTTCAATAAAGCTTTTAGAATCAAATGAAAGTCAAATACATTCAAACAAAGCTTTTTGAATATAATGAAAGTCAGTTGCATTCCACAATGCTAATTGAGTCAAATGAAAGTCAAACACATTCACCAAAGCTAATTGAGTCAAATGAAAGTCAATCACATTCAAACAAAGCTTTTTGAATCAAATGAAAGTCAAATGCATTCAACAAAGCTAATCAAGTCAAATGAAAGTCAAACACTTTCAACAAAGCTTTTTGAATCAAATGAAAGTCAAATGCATTCAACAAAGCTAATTAAGTCAAATAAAAGTCAAACTCTTTCAACAAAGCTTTTAGAATCAAATGAAAGTCAAATACATTCAAACAAAGCTTGTTGAATCAAATGAAAGTCAAATGCATTCAACAAAGCTAATTAAGTCAAATGAAAGTCAAACACTTTCAACAAAGCTTTTAGAATCAAATGAAAGTCAAATACATTCAAACAAAGCTTGTTGAATCAAATGAAAGTCAAATGCATTCGACAAAGCTAATTGAGTCAAATGAAAGTCAAACACTTTCAACAAAGCTTTAAGAATCAAATGAAAGTCAAATACATTCAAACAAAGCTTTTTGAATCAAATGAAAGTCAATTGCATTCCACAATGATAATTGAGTCAAATAGAAGTCTAACACATTCACCAAAGCTAATTGAGTCAAATGAAAGTCAAACACATTCGAACAAATCTTTTTGAATCAAATGAAAGTCAAATGCATTCAACAAAGCTAATTGAGTCAAATGAAAGTCAAACACTTTCAACGAAGCTTTTAGAGTCAAATGAAAGTCAAATACATTCAAACAAAGATTTTTGAATCAAATGAAAGTCAATTGCATTCCACAATGCTAATTGAGTCAAATGAAAGTCAAACACATTCAACAAAGATAATTGAGTCAAATGAAAGTCAAACACATTCATTCGAAGCTTTTAGAATCAAATGAAAGTCAAATGCATTCAACAAAGCTAATTAAGTCAAATGAAAGTCTAACACTTTCAACAAAGCTTTTAGAATAAAATGAAAGTCAAATACATTAAAACAAAGCTTTTTAGAATAAAATGAAAGTCAAATACATTCAAACAAAGCTTGTTGAATCAAATGAAAGTCAAATGCAATCAACAAAGCTAATTGAGTCAAATGAAATTCAAACACTTTAAACAAAGCTTTTAGAATCAAATGAAAGTCAAATACATTCAAACAAAGCTTTTTCAATAAAATCAAAGTCAATTGCATTCCATAATGCTAATTGAGTCAAATGGAAGTCTAACACATTCACCAAAGCTAATTGAGTCAAATGAAAGTCAAACACATTCGAAAAAATCTTTTTGAATCAAATGAAAGTCAAATGCATTCAACAAAGCTAATTGAGTCAAATGAAAGTCAAACACTTTCAACAAAGCTTTTAGAATCAAATAAAAGTCAAATACATTCAAACAACGCTTTTTGAATCAAATGAAAGTCAAATGCATTCAACAAAGCTAATTGCGTCAAATGAAAGTCAAACACTTTCAACAAAGCTTTTAGAATCAAATGAAAGTCAAATACAATCAAACAAAGCTTTTTGAATCAAAAGAAAGTCAATTGCATTCCACAATGCTAATTGAGTCAAATGAAAGTCAAACACATTCACCAAAGCTAATTGAGTCAAATGAAAGTCAATCACATTTAAACAAAGCTTTTTGAATCAAATGAAAGTCAAATGCATTCAACAAAGCTAATTAAGTCAAATGAAAGTCAAACACTTTCAATAAAGCTTTTAGAATCAAATGAAAGTCAAATACATTCAAACAAAGCTTTTTGAATATAATGAAAGTCAGTTGCATTCCACAATGCTAATTGAGTCAAATGAAAGTCAAACACATTCACCAAAGCTAATTGAGTCAAATGAAAGTCAATCACATTCAAACAAAGCTTTTTGAATCAAATGAAAGTCAAATGCATTCAACAAAGCTAATCAAGTCAAATGAAAGTCAAACACTTTCAACAAAGCTTTTTGAATAAAATGAAAGTCAAATGCATTCAACAAAGCTAATTAAGTCAAATAAAAGTCAAACTCTTTCAACAAAGCTTTTAGAATCAAATGAAAGTCAAATACATTCAAACAAAGCTTGTTGAATCAAATGAAAGTCAAATGCATTCAACAAAGCTAATTAAGTCAAATGAAAGTCAAACACTTTCAACAAAGCTTTTAGAATCAAATGAAAGTCAAATACATTCAAACAAAGCTTGTTGAATCAAATGAAAGTCAAATGCATTCGACAAAGCTAATTGAGTCAAATGAAAGTCAAACACTTTCAACAAAGCTTTAAGAATCAAATGAAAGTCAAATACATTCAAACAAAGCTTTTTGAATCAAATGAAAGTCAATTGCATTCCACAATGATAATTGAGTCAAATAGAAGTCTAACACATTCACCAAAGCTAATTGAGTCAAATGAAAGTCAAACACATTCGAACAAATCTTTTTGAATCAAATGAAAGTCAAATGCATTCAACAAAGCTAATTGAGTCAAATGAAAGTCAAACACTTTCAACGAAGCTTTTAGAGTCAAATGAAAGTCAAATACATTCAAACAAAGATTTTTGAATCAAATGAAAGTCAATTGCATTCCACAATGCTAATTGAGTCAAATGAAAGTCAAACACATTCAACAAAGATAATTGAGTCAAATGAAAGTCAAACACATTCATTCGAAGCTTTTAGAATCAAATGAAAGTCAAATGCATTCAACAAAGCTAATTAAGTCAAATGAAAGTCTAACACTTTCAACAAAGCTTTTAGAATAAAATGAAAGTCAAATACATTAAAACAAAGCTTTTTAGAATAAAATGAAAGTCAAATACATTCAAACAAAGCTTGTTGAATCAAATGAAAGTCAAATGCAATCAACAAAGCTAATTGAGTCAAATGAAATTCAAACACTTTAAACAAAGCTTTTAGAATCAAATGAAAGTCAAATACATTCAAACAAAGCTTTTTCAATAAAATCAAAGTCAATTGCATTCCATAATGCTAATTGAGTCAAATGGAAGTCTAACACATTCACCAAAGCTAATTGAGTCAAATGAAAGTCAAACACATTCGAAAAAATCTTTTTGAATCAAATGAAAGTCAAATGCATTCAACAAAGCTAATTGAGTCAAATGAAAGTCAAACACTTTCAACAAAGCTTTTAGAATCAAATAAAAGTCAAATACATTCAAACAACGCTTTTTGAATCAAATGAAAGTCAAATGCATTCAACAAAGCTAATTGCGTCAAATGAAAGTCAAACACTTTCAACAAAGCTTTTAGAATCAAATGAAAGTCAAATACAATCAAACAAAGCTTTTTGAATCAAAAGAAAGTCAATTGCATTCCACAATGCTAATTGAGTCAAATGAAAGTCAAACACATTCACCAAAGCTAATTGAGTCAAATGAAAGTCAATCACATTTAAACAAAGCTTTTTGAATCAAATGAAAGTCAAATGCATTCAACAAAGCTAATTAAGTCAAATGAAAGTCAAACACTTTCAATAAAGCTTTTAGAATCAAATGAAAGTCAAATACATTCAAACAAAGCTTTTTGAATATAATGAAAGTCAGTTGCATTCCACAATGCTAATTGAGTCAAATGAAAGTCAAACACATTCACCAAAGCTAATTGAGTCAAATGAAAGTCAATCACATTCAAACAAAGCTTTTTGAATCAAATGAAAGTCAAATGCATTCAACAAAGCTAATCAAGTCAAATGAAAGTCAAACACTTTCAACAAAGCTTTTTGAATAAAATGAAAGTCAAATGCATTCAACAAAGCTAATTAAGTCAAATAAAAGTCAAACTCTTTCAACAAAGCTTTTAGAATCAAATGAAAGTCAAATACATTCAAACAAAGCTTGTTGAATCAAATGAAAGTCAAATGCATTCAACAAAGCTAATTAAGTCAAATGAAAGTCAAACACTTTCAACAAAGCTTTTAGAATCAAATGAAAGTCAAATACATTCAAACAAAGCTTGTTGAATCAAATGAAAGTCAAATGCATTCGACAAAGCTAATTGAGTCAAATGAAAGTCAAACACTTTCAACAAAGCTTTAAGAATCAAATGAAAGTCAAATACATTCAAACAAAGCTTTTTGAATCAAATGAAAGTCAATTGCATTCCACAATGATAATTGAGTCAAATAGAAGTCTAACACATTCACCAAAGCAAATTGAGTCAAATGAAAGTCAAACACATTCGAACAAATCTTTTTGAATCAAATGAAAGTCAAATGCATTCAACAAAGCTAATTGAGTCAAATGAAAGTCAAACACTTTCAACGAAGCTTTTAGAGTCAAATGAAAGTCAAATACATTCAAACAAAGATTTTTGAATCAAATGACAGTCAATTGCATTCCACAATGCTAATTGAGTCAAATGAAAGTCAAACACATTCAACAAAGATAATTGAGTCAAATGAAAGTCAAACACATTCATTCGAAGCTTTTAGAATCAAATGAAAGTCAAATGCATTCAACAAAGCTAATTAAGTCAAATGAAAGTCTAACACTTTCAACAAAGCTTTTAGAATAAAATGAAAGTCAAATACATTAAAACAAAGCTTTTTAGAATAAAATGAAAGTCAAATACATTCAAACAAAGCTTGTTGAATCAAATGAAAGTCAAATGCAATCAACAAAGCTAATTGAGTCAAATGAAATTCAAACACTTTAAACAAAGCTTTTAGAATCAAATGAAAGTCAAATACATTCAAACAAAGCTTTTTCAATAAAATCAAAGTCAATTGCATTCCATAATGCTAATTGAGTCAAATGGAAGTCTAACACATTCACCAAAGCTAATTGAGTCAAATGAAAGTCAAACACATTCGAAAAAATCTTTTTGAATCAAATGAAAGTCAAATGCATTCAACAAAGCTAATTGAGTCAAATGAAAGTCAAACACTTTCAACAAAGCTTTTAGAATCAAATAAAAGTCAAATACATTCAAACAACGCTTTTTGAATCAAATGAAAGTCAAATGCATTCAACAAAGCTAATTGCGTCAAATGAAAGTCAAACACTTTCAACAAAGCTTTTAGAATCAAATGAAAGTCAAATACAATCAAACAAAGCTTTTTGAATCAAAAGAAAGTCAATTGCATTCCACAATGCTAATTGAGTCAAATGAAAGTCAAACACATTCACCAAAGCTAATTGAGTCAACTGAAAGTCAATCACATTTAAACAAAGCTTTTTGAATCAAATGAAAGTCAAATGCATTCAACAAAGCTAATTAAGTCAAATGAAAGTCAAACACTTTCAATAAAGCTTTTAGAATCAAATGAAAGTCAAATACATTCAAACAAAGCTTTTTGAATATAATGAAAGTCAGTTGCATTCCACAATGCTAATTGAGTCAAATGAAAGTCAAACACATTCACCAAAGCTAATTGAGTCAAATGAAAGTCAATCACATTCAAACAAAGCTTTTTGAATCAAATGAAAGTCAAATGCATTCAACAAAGCTAATCAAGTCAAATGAAAGTCAAACACTTTCAACAAAGCTTTTTGAATAAAATGAAAGTCAAATGCATTCAACAAAGCTAATTAAGTCAAATAAAAGTCAAACTCTTTCAACAAAGCTTTTAGAATCAAATGAAAGTCAAATACATTCAAACAAAGCTTGTTGAATCAAATGAAAGTCAAATGCATTCAACAAAGCTAATTAAGTCAAATGAAAGTCAAACACTTTCAACAAAGCTTTTAGAATCAAATGAAAGTCAAATACATTCAAACAAAGCTTGTTGAATCAAATGAAAGTCAAATGCATTCGACAAAGCTAATTGAGTCAAATGAAAGTCAAACACTTTCAACAAAGCTTTAAGAATCAAATGAAAGTCAAATACATTCAAACAAAGCTTTTTGAATCAAATGAAAGTCAATTGCATTCCACAATGATAATTGAGTCAAATAGAAGTCTAACACATTCACCAAAGCTAATTGAGTCAAATGAAAGTCAAACACATTCGAACAAATCTTTTTGATTCAAATGAAAGTCAAATGCATTCAACAAAGCTAATTGAGTCAAATGAAAGTCAAACACTTTCAACAAAGCTTTTTGAATAAAATGAAAGTCAAATGCATTCAACAAAGCTAATTAAGTCAAATGAAAGTCAAACACTTTCAACAAAGCTTTTAGAATCAAATGAAAGTCAAATACATTCAAACAAAGCTTGTTGAATCAAATGAAAGTCAAATGCATTCGACAAAGCTAATTGAGTCAAATGAAAGTCAAACACTTTCAACAAAGCTTTAAGAATCAAATGAAAGTCAAATACATTCAAACAAAGCTTTTTGAATCAAATGAAAGTCAATTGCATTCCACAATGCTAATTGAGTCAAATGAAAGTCAAACACATTCAACAAAGATAATTGAGTCAAATGAAAGTTAAACACATTCATTCGAACCTTTTTGAATCAAATGAAAGTCAAATGCATTCAACAAAGCTAATTAAGTCAAATGAAAGTCTAACACTTTCAACAACGCTTTTAGAATAAAATGAAAGTCAAATACATTCAAACAAAGCTTTTTAGAATAAAATGAAAGTCAAATACATTCAAACAAAGCTTGTTAAATCAAATGAAAGTCAAATGCAATCAACAAAGCTAATTGAGTCAAATGAAATTCAAACACTTTAAACAAAGCTTTTAGAATCAAATGAAAGTCAAATACATTCAAACAAAGCTTTTTCAATAAAATCAAAGTCAATTGCATTCCATAATGCTAATTGAGTCAAATGGAAGTCTAACACATTCACCAAAGCTAATTGAGTCAAATGAAAGTCAAACACATTCGAAAAAATCTTTTTGAATCAAATGAAAGTCAAATGCATTCAACAAAGCTAATTGAGTCAAATGAAAGTCAAACACTTTCAACAAAGCTTTTAGAATCAAATAAAAGTCAAATACATTCAAACAACGCTTTTTGAATCAAATGAAAGTCAAATGCATTCAACAAAGCTAATTGCGTCAAATGAAAGTCAAACACTTTCAACAAAGCTTTTAGAATCAAATGAAAGTCAAATACAATCAAACAAAGCTTTTTGAATCAAAAGAAAGTCAATTGCATTCCACAATGCTAATTGAGTCAAATGAAAGTCAAACACATTCACCAAAGCTAATTGAGTCAAATGAAAGTCAATCACATTTAAACAAAGCTTTTTGAATCAAATGAAAGTCAAATGCATTCAACAAAGCTAATTAAGTCAAATGAAAGTCAAACACTTTCAATAAAGCTTTTAGAATCAAATGAAAGTCAAATACATTCAAACAAAGCTTTTTGAATATAATGAAAGTCAGTTGCATTCCACAATGCTAATTGAGTCAAATGAAAGTCAAACACATTCACCAAAGCTAATTGAGTCAAATGAAAGTCAATCACATTCAAACAAAGCTTTTTGAATCAAATGAAAGTCAAATGCATTCAACAAAGCTAATCAAGTCAAATGAAAGTCAAACACTTTCAACAAAGCTTTTTGAATAAAATGAAAGTCAAATGCATTCAACAAAGCTAATTAAGTCAAATAAAAGTCAAACTCTTTCAACAAAGCTTTTAGAATCAAATGAAAGTCAAATACATTCAAACAAAGCTTGTTGAATCAAATGAAAGTCAAATGCATTCAACAAAGCTAATTAAGTCAAATGAAAGTCAAACACTTTCAACAAAGCTTTTAGAATCAAATGAAAGTCAAATACATTCAAACAAAGCTTGTTGAATCAAATGAAAGTCAAATGCATTCGACAAAGCTAATTGAGTCAAATGAAAGTCAAACACTTTCAACAAAGCTTTAAGAATCAAATGAAAGTCAAATACATTCAAACAAAGCTTTTTGAATCAAATGAAAGTCAATTGCATTCCACAATGATAATTGAGTCAAATAGAAGTCTAACACATTCACCAAAGCTAATTGAGTCAAATGAAAGTCAAACACATTCGAACAAATCTTTTTGAATCAAATGAAAGTCAAATGCATTCAACAAAGCTAATTGAGTCAAATGAAAGTCAAACACTTTCAACGAAGCTTTTAGAGTCAAATGAAAGTCAAATACATTCAAACAAAGATTTTTGAATCAAATGAAAGTCAATTGCATTCCACAATGCTAATTGAGTCAAATGAAAGTCAAACACATTCAACAAAGATAATTGAGTCAAATGAAAGTCAAACACATACATTCGAAGCTTTTAGAATCAAATGAAAGTCAAATGCATTCAACAAAGCTAATTAAGTCAAATGAAAGTCTAACACTTTCAACAAAGCTTTTAGAATAAAATGAAAGTCAAATACATTCAAACAAAGCTTTTTAGAATAAAATGAAAGTCAAATACATTCAAACAAAGCTTGTTGAATCAAATGAAAGTCAAATGCAATCAACAAAGCTAATTGAGTCAAATGAAATTCAAACACTTTAAACAAAGCTTTTAGAATCAAATGAAAGTCAAATACATTCAAACAAAGCTTTTTCAATAAAATCAAAGTCAATTGCATTCCATAATGCTAATTGAGTCAAATGGAAGTCTAACACATTCACCAAAGCTAATTGAGTCAAATGAAAGTCAAACACATTCGAAAAAATCTTTTTGAATCAAATCAAAGTCAAATGCATTCAACAAAGCTAATTGAGTCAAATGAAAGTCAAACACTTTCAACAAAGCTTTTAGAATCAAATAAAAGTCAAATACATTCAAACAACGCTTTTTGAATCAAATGAAAGTCAAATGCATTCAACAAAGCTAATTGCGTCAAATGAAAGTCAAACACTTTCAACAAAGCTTTTAGAATCAAATGAAAGTCAAATACAATCAAACAAAGCTTTTTGAATCAAAAGAAAGTCAATTGCATTCCACAATGCTAATTGAGTCAAATGAAAGTCAAACACATTCACCAAAGCTAATTGAGTCAAATGAAAGTCAATCACATTTAAACAAAGCTTTTTGAATCAAATGAAAGTCAAATGCATTCAACAAAGTTAATTAAGTCAAATGAAAGTCAAACACTTTCAATAAAGCTTTTAGAATCAAATGAAAGTCAAATACATTCAAACAAAGCTTTTTGAATATAATGAAAGTCAGTTGCATTCCACAATGCTAATTGAGTCAAATGAAAGTCAAACACATTCACCAAAGCTAATTGAGTCAAATGAAAGTCAATCACATTCAAACAAAGCTTTTTGAATCAAATGAAATTCAAATGCATTCAACAAAGCTAATCAAGTCAAATGAAAGTCAAACACTTTCAACAAAGCTTTTTGAATAAAATGAAAGTCAAATGCATTCAACAAAGCTAATTAAGTCAAATAAAAGTCAAACTCTTTCAACAAAGCTTTTAGAATCAAATGAAAGTCAAATACATTCAAACAAAGCTTGTTGAATCAAATGAAAGTCAAATGCATTCAACAAAGCTAATTAAGTCAAATGAAAGTCAAACACTTTCAACAAAGCTTTTAGAATCAAATGAAAGTCAAATACATTCAAACAAAGCTTGTTGAATCAAATGAAAGTCAAATGCATTCGACAAAGCTAATTGAGTCAAATGAAAGTCAAACACTTTCAACAAAGCTTTAAGAATCAAATGAAAGTCAAATACATTCAAACAAAGCTTTTTGAATCAAATGAAAGTCAATTGCATTCCACAATGATAATTGAGTCAAATAGAAGTCTAACACATTCACCAAAGCTAATTGAGTCAAATGAAAGTCAAACACATTCGAACAAATCTTTTTGAATCAAATGAAAGTCAAATGCATTCAACAAAGCTAATTGAGTCAAATGAAAGTCAAACACTTTCAACGAAGCTTTTAGAGTCAAATGAAAGTCAAATACATTCAAACAAAGATTTTTGAATCAAATGAAAGTCAATTGCATTCCACAATGCTAATTGAGTCAAATGAAAGTCAAACACATTCAACAAAGATAATTGAGTCAAATGAAAGTCAAACACATTCATTCGAAGCTTTTAGAATCAAATGAAAGTCAAATGCATTCAACAAAGCTAATTAAGTCAAATAAAAGTCAAACTCTTTCAACAAAGCTTTTAGAATCAAATGAAAGTCAAATACATTCAAACAAAGCTTGTTGAATCAAATGAAAGTCAAATGCATTCAACAAAGCTAATTAAGTCAAATGAAAGTCAAACACTTTCAACAAAGCTTTTAGAATCAAATGAAAGTCAAATACATTCAAACAAAGCTTGTTGAATCAAATGAAAGTCAAATGCATTCGACAAAGCTAATTGAGTCAAATGAAAGTCAAACACTTTCAACAAAGCTTTAAGAATCAAATGAAAGTCAAATACATTCAAACAAAGCTTTTTGAATCAAATGAAAGTCAATTGCATTCCACAATGATAATTGAGTCAAATAGAAGTCTAACACATTCACCAAAGCTAATTGAGTCAAATGAAAGTCAAACACATTCGAACAAATCTTTTTGATTCAAATGAAAGTCAAATGCATTCAACAAAGCTAATTGAGTCAAATGAAAGTCAAACACTTTCAACAAAGCTTTTTGAATAAAATGAAAGTCAAATGCATTCAACAAAGCTAATTAAGTCAAATGAAAGTCAAACACTTTCAACAAAGCTTTTAGAATCAAATGAAAGTCAAATACATTCAAACAAAGCTTGTTGAATCAAATGAAAGTCAAATGCATTCGACAAAGCTAATTGAGTCAAATGAAAGTCAAACACTTTCAACAAAGCTTTAAGAATCAAATGAAAGTCAAATACATTCAAACAAAGCTTTTTGAATCAAATGAAAGTCAATTGCATTCCACAATGCTAATTGAGTCAAATGAAAGTCAAACACATTCAACAAAGATAATTGAGTCAAATGAAAGTTAAACACATTCATTCGAACCTTTTTGAATCAAATGAAAGTCAAATGCATTCAACAAAGCTAATTAAGTCAAATGAAAGTCAAACACTTTCAACAAAGCTTTTAGAATCAAATGAAAGTCAAATACATTCAAACAAAGCTTGTTGAATCAAATGAAAGTCAAATGCATTCAACAAAGCTAATTAAGTCAAATGAAAGTCAAACACTTTCAACAAAGCTTTTAGAATCAAATGAAAGTCAAATACATTCAAACAAAGCTTGTTGAATCAAATGAAAGTCAAATGCATTCGACAAAGCTAATTGAGTCAAATGAAAGTCAAACACTTTCAACAAAGCTTTAAGAATCAAATGAAAGTCAAATACATTCAAACAAAGCTTTTTGAATCAAATGAAAGTCAATTGCATTCCACAATGATAATTGAGTCAAATAGAAGTCTAACACATTCACCAAAGCTAATTGAGTCAAATGAAAGTCAAACACATTCGAACAAATCTTTTTGAATCAAATGAAAGTCAAATGCATTCAACAAAGCTAATTGAGTCAAATGAAAGTCAAACACTTTCAACGAAGCTTTTAGAGTCAAATGAAAGTCAAATACATTCAAACAAAGATTTTTGAATCAAATGAAAGTCAATTGCATTCCACAATGCTAATTGAGTCAAATGAAAGTCAAACACATTCAACAAAGATAATTGAGTCAAATGAAAGTCAAACACATTCATTCGAAGCTTTTAGAATCAAATGAAAGTCAAATGCATTCAACAAAGCTAATTAAGTCAAATGAAAGTCTAACACTTTCAACAAAGCTTTTAGAATAAAATGAAAGTCAAATACATTAAAACAAAGCTTTTTAGAATAAAATGAAAGTCAAATACATTCAAACAAAGCTTGTTGAATCAAATGAAAGTCAAATGCAATCAACAAAGCTAATTGAGTCA
Organism: Chenopodium album; assembly: GCF_948465745.1. Classification (NCBI taxonomy): domain Eukaryota; kingdom Viridiplantae; phylum Streptophyta; class Magnoliopsida; order Caryophyllales; family Amaranthaceae; genus Chenopodium; species Chenopodium album. The sequence goes on from NC_137853.1 coordinate 20,113,836, forward strand.
AATGAAATTCAAACACTTTAAACAAAGCTTTTAGAATCAAATGAAAGTCAAATACATTCAAACAAAGCTTTTTCAATAAAATCAAAGTCAATTGCATTCCATAATGCTAATTGAGTCAAATGGAAGTCTAACACATTCACCAAAGCTAATTGAGTCAAATGAAAGTCAAACACATTCGAAAAAATCTTTTTGAATCAAATGAAAGTCAAATGCATTCAACAAAGCTAATTGAGTCAAATGAAAGTCAAACACTTTCAACAAAGCTTTTAGAATCAAATAAAAGTCAAATACATTCAAACAACGCTTTTTGAATCAAATGAAAGTCAAATGCATTCAACAAAGCTAATTGCGTCAAATGAAAGTCAAACACTTTCAACAAAGCTTTTAGAATCAAATGAAAGTCAAATACAATCAAACAAAGCTTTTTGAATCAAAAGAAAGTCAATTGCATTCCACAATGCTAATTGAGTCAAATGAAAGTCAAACACATTCACCAAAGCTAATTGAGTCAAATGAAAGTCAATCACATTTAAACAAAGCTTTTTGAATCAAATGAAAGTCAAATGCATTCAACAAAGCTAATTAAGTCAAATGAAAGTCAAACACTTTCAATAAAGCTTTTAGAATCAAATGAAAGTCAAATACATTCAAACAAAGCTTTTTGAATATAATGAAAGTCAGTTGCATTCCACAATGCTAATTGAGTCAAATGAAAGTCAAACACATTCACCAAAGCTAATTGAGTCAAATGAAAGTCAATCACATTCAAACAAAGCTTTTTGAATCAAATGAAAGTCAAATGCATTCAACAAAGCTAATCAAGTCAAATGAAAGTCAAACACTTTCAACAAAGCTTTTTGAATAAAATGAAAGTCAAATGCATTCAACAAAGCTAATTAAGTCAAATAAAAGTCAAACTCTTTCAACAAAGCTTTTAGAATCAAATGAAAGTCAAATACATTCAAACAAAGCTTGTTGAATCAAATGAAAGTCAAATGCATTCAACAAAGCTAATTAAGTCAAATGAAAGTCAAACACTTTCAACAAAGCTTTTAGAATCAAATGAAAGTCAAATACATTCAAACAAAGCTTGTTGAATCAAATGAAAGTCAAATGCATTCGACAAAGCTAATTGAGTCAAATGAAAGTCAAACACTTTCAACAAAGCTTTAAGAATCAAATGAAAGTCAAATACATTCAAACAAAGCTTTTTGAATCAAATGAAAGTCAATTGCATTCCACAATGATAATTGAGTCAAATAGAAGTCTAACACATTCACCAAAGCAAATTGAGTCAAATGAAAGTCAAACACATTCGAACAAATCTTTTTGAATCAAATGAAAGTCAAATGCATTCAACAAAGCTAATTGAGTCAAATGAAAGTCAAACACTTTCAACGAAGCTTTTAGAGTCAAATGAAAGTCAAATACATTCAAACAAAGATTTTTGAATCAAATGACAGTCAATTGCATTCCACAATGCTAATTGAGTCAAATGAAAGTCAAACACATTCAACAAAGATAATTGAGTCAAATGAAAGTCAAACACATTCATTCGAAGCTTTTAGAATCAAATGAAAGTCAAATGCATTCAACAAAGCTAATTAAGTCAAATGAAAGTCTAACACTTTCAACAAAGCTTTTAGAATAAAATGAAAGTCAAATACATTAAAACAAAGCTTTTTAGAATAAAATGAAAGTCAAATACATTCAAACAAAGCTTGTTGAATCAAATGAAAGTCAAATGCAATCAACAAAGCTAATTGAGTCAAATGAAATTCAAACACTTTAAACAAAGCTTTTAGAATCAAATGAAAGTCAAATACATTCAAACAAAGCTTTTTCAATAAAATCAAAGTCAATTGCATTCCATAATGCTAATTGAGTCAAATGGAAGTCTAACACATTCACCAAAGCTAATTGAGTCAAATGAAAGTCAAACACATTCGAAAAAATCTTTTTGAATCAAATGAAAGTCAAATGCATTCAACAAAGCTAATTGAGTCAAATGAAAGTCAAACACTTTCAACAAAGCTTTTAGAATCAAATAAAAGTCAAATACATTCAAACAACGCTTTTTGAATCAAATGAAAGTCAAATGCATTCAACAAAGCTAATTGCGTCAAATGAAAGTCAAACACTTTCAACAAAGCTTTTAGAATCAAATGAAAGTCAAATACAATCAAACAAAGCTTTTTGAATCAAAAGAAAGTCAATTGCATTCCACAATGCTAATTGAGTCAAATGAAAGTCAAACACATTCACCAAAGCTAATTGAGTCAACTGAAAGTCAATCACATTTAAACAAAGCTTTTTGAATCAAATGAAAGTCAAATGCATTCAACAAAGCTAATTAAGTCAAATGAAAGTCAAACACTTTCAATAAAGCTTTTAGAATCAAATGAAAGTCAAATACATTCAAACAAAGCTTTTTGAATATAATGAAAGTCAGTTGCATTCCACAATGCTAATTGAGTCAAATGAAAGTCAAACACATTCACCAAAGCTAATTGAGTCAAATGAAAGTCAATCACATTCAAACAAAGCTTTTTGAATCAAATGAAAGTCAAATGCATTCAACAAAGCTAATCAAGTCAAATGAAAGTCAAACACTTTCAACAAAGCTTTTTGAATAAAATGAAAGTCAAATGCATTCAACAAAGCTAATTAAGTCAAATAAAAGTCAAACTCTTTCAACAAAGCTTTTAGAATCAAATGAAAGTCAAATACATTCAAACAAAGCTTGTTGAATCAAATGAAAGTCAAATGCATTCAACAAAGCTAATTAAGTCAAATGAAAGTCAAACACTTTCAACAAAGCTTTTAGAATCAAATGAAAGTCAAATACATTCAAACAAAGCTTGTTGAATCAAATGAAAGTCAAATGCATTCGACAAAGCTAATTGAGTCAAATGAAAGTCAAACACTTTCAACAAAGCTTTAAGAATCAAATGAAAGTCAAATACATTCAAACAAAGCTTTTTGAATCAAATGAAAGTCAATTGCATTCCACAATGATAATTGAGTCAAATAGAAGTCTAACACATTCACCAAAGCTAATTGAGTCAAATGAAAGTCAAACACATTCGAACAAATCTTTTTGATTCAAATGAAAGTCAAATGCATTCAACAAAGCTAATTGAGTCAAATGAAAGTCAAACACTTTCAACAAAGCTTTTTGAATAAAATGAAAGTCAAATGCATTCAACAAAGCTAATTAAGTCAAATGAAAGTCAAACACTTTCAACAAAGCTTTTAGAATCAAATGAAAGTCAAATACATTCAAACAAAGCTTGTTGAATCAAATGAAAGTCAAATGCATTCGACAAAGCTAATTGAGTCAAATGAAAGTCAAACACTTTCAACAAAGCTTTAAGAATCAAATGAAAGTCAAATACATTCAAACAAAGCTTTTTGAATCAAATGAAAGTCAATTGCATTCCACAATGCTAATTGAGTCAAATGAAAGTCAAACACATTCAACAAAGATAATTGAGTCAAATGAAAGTTAAACACATTCATTCGAACCTTTTTGAATCAAATGAAAGTCAAATGCATTCAACAAAGCTAATTAAGTCAAATGAAAGTCTAACACTTTCAACAACGCTTTTAGAATAAAATGAAAGTCAAATACATTCAAACAAAGCTTTTTAGAATAAAATGAAAGTCAAATACATTCAAACAAAGCTTGTTAAATCAAATGAAAGTCAAATGCAATCAACAAAGCTAATTGAGTCAAATGAAATTCAAACACTTTAAACAAAGCTTTTAGAATCAAATGAAAGTCAAATACATTCAAACAAAGCTTTTTCAATAAAATCAAAGTCAATTGCATTCCATAATGCTAATTGAGTCAAATGGAAGTCTAACACATTCACCAAAGCTAATTGAGTCAAATGAAAGTCAAACACATTCGAAAAAATCTTTTTGAATCAAATGAAAGTCAAATGCATTCAACAAAGCTAATTGAGTCAAATGAAAGTCAAACACTTTCAACAAAGCTTTTAGAATCAAATAAAAGTCAAATACATTCAAACAACGCTTTTTGAATCAAATGAAAGTCAAATGCATTCAACAAAGCTAATTGCGTCAAATGAAAGTCAAACACTTTCAACAAAGCTTTTAGAATCAAATGAAAGTCAAATACATTCAAACAAAGCTTTTTGAATCAAAAGAAAGTCAATTGCATTCCACAATGCTAATTGAGTCAAATGAAAGTCAAACACATTCACCAAAGCTAATTGAGTCAAATGAAAGTCAATCACATTTAAACAAAGCTTTTTGAATCAAATGAAAGTCAAATGCATTCAACAAAGCTAATTAAGTCAAATGAAAGTCAAACACTTTCAATAAAGCTTTTAGAATCAAATGAAAGTCAAATACATTCAAACAAAGCTTTTTGAATATAATGAAAGTCAATTGCATTCCACAATGCTAATTGAGTCAAATGAAAGTCAAACACATTCACCAAAGCTAATTGAGTCAAATGAAAGTCAATCACATTCAAACAAAGCTTTTTGAATCAAATGAAAGTCAAATGCATTCAACAAAGCTAATCAAGTCAAATGAAAGTCAAACACTTTCAACAAAGCTTTTTGAATAAAATGAAAGTCAAATGCATTCAACAAAGCTAATTAAGTCAAATAAAAGTCAAACTCTTTCAACAAAGCTTTTAGAATCAAATGAAAGTCAAATACATTCAAACAAAGCTTGTTGAATCAAATGAAAGTCAAATGCATTCAACAAAGCTAATTAAGTCAAATGAAAGTCAAACACTTTCAACAAAGCTTTTAGAATCAAATGAAAGTCAAATACATTCAAACAAAGCTTGTTGAATCAAATGAAAGTCAAATGCATTCGACAAAGCTAATTGAGTCAAATGAAAGTCAAACACTTTCAACAAAGCTTTAAGAATCAAATGAAAGTCAAATACATTCAAACAAAGCTTTTTGAATCAAATGAAAGTCAATTGCATTCCACAATGATAATTGAGTCAAATAGAAGTCTAACACAGTCACCAAAGCTAATTGAGTCAAATGAAAGTCAAACACATTCGAACAAATCTTTTTGAATCAAATGAAAGTCAAATGCATTCAACAAAGCTAATTGAGTCAAATGAAAGTCAAACACTTTCAACGAAGCTTTTAGAGTCAAATGAAAGTCAAATACATTCAAACAAAGATTTTTGAATCAAATGAAAGTCAATTGCATTCCACAATGCTAATTGAGTCAAATGAAAGTCAAACACATTCAACAAAGATAATTGAGTCAAATGAAAGTCAAACACATTCATTCGAAGCTTTTAGAATCAAATGAAAGTCAAATGCATTCAACAAAGCTAATTAAGTCAAATGAAAGTCTAACACTTTCAACAAAGCTTTTAGAATAAAATGAAAGTCAAATACATTAAAACAAAGCTTTTTAGAATAAAATGAAAGTCAAATACATTCAAACAAAGCTTGTTGAATCAAATGAAAGTCAAATGCAATCAACAAAGCTAATTGAGTCAAATGAAATTCAAACACTTTAAACAAAGCTTTTAGAATCAAATGAAAGTCAAATACATTCAAACAAAGCTTTTTCAATAAAATCAAAGTCAATTGCATTCCATAATGCTAATTGAGTCAAATGGAAGTCTAACACATTCACCAAAGCTAATTGAGTCAAATGAAAGTCAAACACATTCGAAAAAATCTTTTTGAATCAAATGAAAGTCAAATGCATTCAACAAAGCTAATTGAGTCAAATGAAAGTCAAACACTTTCAACAAAGCTTTTAGAATCAAATAAAAGTCAAATACATTCAAACAACGCTTTTTGAATCAAATGAAAGTCAAATGCATTCAACAAAGCTAATTGCGTCAAATGAAAGTCAAACACTTTCAACAAAGCTTTTAGAATCAAATGAAAGTCAAATACAATCAAACAAAGCTTTTTGAATCAAAAGAAAGTCAATTGCATTCCACAATGCTAATTGAGTCAAATGAAAGTCAAACACATTCACCAAAGCTAATTGAGTCAAATGAAAGTCAATCACATTTAAACAAAGCTTTTTGAATCAAATGAAAGTCAAATGCATTCAACAAAGCTAATTAAGTCAAATGAAAGTCAAACACTTTCAATAAAGCTTTTAGAATCAAATGAAAGTCAAATACATTCAAACAAAGCTTTTTGAATATAATGAAAGTCAGTTGCATTCCACAATGCTAATTGAGTCAAATGAAAGTCAAACACATTCACCAAAGCTAATTGAGTCAAATGAAAGTCAATCACATTCAAACAAAGCTTTTTGAATCAAATGAAAGTCAAATGCATTCAACAAAGCTAATCAAGTCAAATGAAAGTCAAACACTTTCAACAAAGCTTTTTGAATAAAATGAAAGTCAAATGCATTCAACAAAGCTAATTAAGTCAAATAAAAGTCAAACTCTTTCAACAAAGCTTTTAGAATCAAATGAAAGTCAAATACATTCAAACAAAGCTTGTTGAATCAAATGAAAGTCAAATGCATTCAACAAAGCTAATTAAGTCAAATGAAAGTCAAACACTTTCAACAAAGCTTTTAGAATCAAATGAAAGTCAAATACATTCAAACAAAGCTTGTTGAATCAAATGAAAGTCAAATGCATTCGACAAAGCTAATTGAGTCAAATGAAAGTCAAACACTTTCAACAAAGCTTTAAGAATCAAATGAAAGTCAAATACATTCAAACAAAGCTTTTTGAATCAAATGAAAGTCAATTGCATTCCACAATGATAATTGAGTCAAATAGAAGTCTAACACATTCACCAAAGCTAATTGAGTCAAATGAAAGTCAAACACATTCGAACAAATCTTTTTGAATCAAATGAAAGTCAAATGCATTCAACAAAGCTAATTGAGTCAAATGAAAGTCAAACACTTTCAACGAAGCTTTTAGAGTCAAATGAAAGTCAAATACATTCAAACAAAGATTTTTGAATCAAATGAAAGTCAATTGCATTCCACAATGCTAATTGAGTCAAATGAAAGTCAAACACATTCAACAAAGATAATTGAGTCAAATGAAAGTCAAACACATACATTCGAAGCTTTTAGAATCAAATGAAAGTCAAATGCATTCAACAAAGCTAATTAAGTCAAATGAAAGTCTAACACTTTCAACAAAGCTTTTAGAATAAAATGAAAGTCAAATACATTCAAACAAAGCTTTTTAGAATAAAATGAAAGTCAAATACATTCAAACAAAGCTTGTTGAATCAAATGAAAGTCAAATGCAATCAACAAAGCTAATTGAGTCAAATGAAATTCAAACACTTTAAACAAAGCTTTTAGAATCAAATGAAAGTCAAATACATTCAAACAAAGCTTTTTCAATAAAATCAAAGTCAATTGCATTCCATAATGCTAATTGAGTCAAATGGAAGTCTAACACATTCACCAAAGCTAATTGAGTCAAATGAAAGTCAAACACATTCGAAAAAATCTTTTTGAATCAAATCAAAGTCAAATGCATTCAACAAAGCTAATTGAGTCAAATGAAAGTCAAACACTTTCAACAAAGCTTTTAGAATCAAATAAAAGTCAAATACATTCAAACAACGCTTTTTGAATCAAATGAAAGTCAAATGCATTCAACAAAGCTAATTGCGTCAAATGAAAGTCAAACACTTTCAACAAAGCTTTTAGAATCAAATGAAAGTCAAATACAATCAAACAAAGCTTTTTGAATCAAAAGAAAGTCAATTGCATTCCACAATGCTAATTGAGTCAAATGAAAGTCAAACACATTCACCAAAGCTAATTGAGTCAAATGAAAGTCAATCACATTTAAACAAAGCTTTTTGAATCAAATGAAAGTCAAATGCATTCAACAAAGTTAATTAAGTCAAATGAAAGTCAAACACTTTCAATAAAGCTTTTAGAATCAAATGAAAGTCAAATACATTCAAACAAAGCTTTTTGAATATAATGAAAGTCAGTTGCATTCCACAATGCTAATTGAGTCAAATGAAAGTCAAACACATTCACCAAAGCTAATTGAGTCAAATGAAAGTCAATCACATTCAAACAAAGCTTTTTGAATCAAATGAAATTCAAATGCATTCAACAAAGCTAATCAAGTCAAATGAAAGTCAAACACTTTCAACAAAGCTTTTTGAATAAAATGAAAGTCAAATGCATTCAACAAAGCTAATTAAGTCAAATAAAAGTCAAACTCTTTCAACAAAGCTTTTAGAATCAAATGAAAGTCAAATACATTCAAACAAAGCTTGTTGAATCAAATGAAAGTCAAATGCATTCAACAAAGCTAATTAAGTCAAATGAAAGTCAAACACTTTCAACAAAGCTTTTAGAATCAAATGAAAGTCAAATACATTCAAACAAAGCTTGTTGAATCAAATGAAAGTCAAATGCATTCGACAAAGCTAATTGAGTCAAATGAAAGTCAAACACTTTCAACAAAGCTTTAAGAATCAAATGAAAGTCAAATACATTCAAACAAAGCTTTTTGAATCAAATGAAAGTCAATTGCATTCCACAATGATAATTGAGTCAAATAGAAGTCTAACACATTCACCAAAGCTAATTGAGTCAAATGAAAGTCAAACACATTCGAACAAATCTTTTTGAATCAAATGAAAGTCAAATGCATTCAACAAAGCTAATTGAGTCAAATGAAAGTCAAACACTTTCAACGAAGCTTTTAGAGTCAAATGAAAGTCAAATACATTCAAACAAAGATTTTTGAATCAAATGAAAGTCAATTGCATTCCACAATGCTAATTGAGTCAAATGAAAGTCAAACACATTCAACAAAGATAATTGAGTCAAATGAAAGTCAAACACATTCATTCGAAGCTTTTAGAATCAAATGAAAGTCAAATGCATTCAACAAAGCTAATTAAGTCAAATGAAAGTCTAACACTTTCAACAAAGCTTTTAGAATAAAATGAAAGTCAAATACATTAAAACAAAGCTTTTTAGAATAAAATGAAAGTCAAATACATTCAAACAAAGCTTGTTGAATCAAATGAAAGTCAAATGCAATCAACAAAGCTAATTGAGTCAAATGAAATTCAAACACTTTAAACAAAGCTTTTAGAATCAAATGAAAGTCAAATACATTCAAACAAAGCTTTTTCAATAAAATCAAAGTCAATTGCATTCCATAATGCTAATTGAGTCAAATGGAAGTCTAACACATTCACCAAAGCTAATTGAGTCAAATGAAAGTCAAACACATTCGAAAAAATCTTTTTGAATCAAATGAAAGTCAAATGCATTCAACAAAGCTAATTGAGTCAAATGAAAGTCAAACACTTTCAACAAAGCTTTTAGAATCAAATAAAAGTCAAATACATTCAAACAACGCTTTTTGAATCAAATGAAAGTCAAATGCATTCAACAAAGCTAATTGCGTCAAATGAAAGTCAAACACTTTCAACAAAGCTTTTAGAATCAAATGAAAGTCAAATACAATCAAACAAAGCTTTTTGAATCAAAAGAAAGTCAATTGCATTCCACAATGCTAATTGAGTCAAATGAAAGTCAAACACATTCACCAAAGCTAATTGAGTCAAATGAAAGTCAATCACATTTAAACAAAGCTTTTTGAATCAAATGAAAGTCAAATGCATTCAACAAAGCTAATTAAGTCAAATGAAAGTCAAACACTTTCAATAAAGCTTTTAGAATCAAATGAAAGTCAAATACATTCAAACAAAGCTTTTTGAATATAATGAAAGTCAGTTGCATTCCACAATGCTAATTGAGTCAAATGAAAGTCAAACACATTCACCAAAGCTAATTGAGTCAAATGAAAGTCAATCACATTCAAACAAAGCTTTTTGAATCAAATGAAAGTCAAATGCATTCAACAAAGCTAATCAAGTCAAATGAAAGTCAAACACTTTCAACAAAGCTTTTTGAATAAAATGAAAGTCAAATGCATTCAACAAAGCTAATTAAGTCAAATAAAAGTCAAACTCTTTCAACAAAGCTTTTAGAATCAAATGAAAGTCAAATACATTCAAACAAAGCTTGTTGAATCAAATGAAAGTCAAATGCATTCAACAAAGCTAATTAAGTCAAATGAAAGTCAAACACTTTCAACAAAGCTTTTAGAATCAAATGAAAGTCAAATACATTCAAACAAAGCTTGTTGAATCAAATGAAAGTCAAATGCATTCGACAAAGCTAATTGAGTCAAATGAAAGTCAAACACTTTCAACAAAGCTTTAAGAATCAAATGAAAGTCAAATACATTCAAACAAAGCTTTTTGAATCAAATGAAAGTCAATTGCATTCCACAATGATAATTGAGTCAAATAGAAGTCTAACACATTCACCAAAACTAATTGAGTCAAATGAAAGTCAAACACATTCGAACAAATCTTTTTGAATCAAATGAAAGTCAAATGCATTCAACAAAGCTAATTGAGTCAAATGAAAGTCAAACACTTTCAACGAAGCTTTTAGAGTCAAATGAAAGTCAAATACATTCAAACAAAGATTTTTGAATCAAATGAAAGTCAATTGCATTCCACAATGCTAATTGAGTCAAATGAAAGTCAAACACATTCAACAAAGATAATTGAGTCAAATGAAAGTCAAACACATTCATTCGAAGCTTTTAGAATCAAATGAAAGTCAAATGCATTCAACAAAGCTAATTAAGTCAAATGAAAGTCTAACACTTTCAACAAAGCTTTTAGAATAAAATGAAAGTCAAATACATTAAAACAAAGCTTTTTAGAATAAAATGAAAGTCAAATACATTCAAACAAAGCTTGTTGAATCAAATGAAAGTCAAATGCAATCAACAAAGCTAATTGAGTCAAATGAAATTCAAACACTTTAAACAAAGCTTTTAGAATCAAATGAAAGTCAAATACATTCAAACAAAGCTTTTTCAATAAAATCAAAGTCAATTGCATTCCATAATGCTAATTGAGTCAAATGGAAGTCTAACACATTCACCAAAGCTAATTGAGTCAAATGAAAGTCAAACACATTCGAAAAAATCTTTTTGAATCAAATGAAAGTCAAATGCATTCAACAAAGCTAATTGAGTCAAATGAAAGTCAAACACTTTCAACAAAGCTTTTAGAATCAAATAAAAGTCAAATACATTCAAACAACGCTTTTTGAATCAAATGAAAGTCAAATGCATTCAACAAAGCTAATTGCGTCAAATGAAAGTCAAACACTTTCAACAAAGCTTTTAGAATCAAATGAAAGTCAAATACAATCAAACAAAGCTTTTTGAATCAAAAGAAAGTCAATTGCATTCCACAATGCTAATTGAGTCAAATGAAAGTCAAACACATTCACCAAAGCTAATTGAGTCAAATGAAAGTCAATCACATTTAAACAAAGCTTTTTGAATCAAATGAAAGTCAAATGCATTCAACAAAGCTAATTAAGTCAAATGAAAGTCAAACACTTTCAATAAAGCTTTTAGAATCAAATGAAAGTCAAATACATTCAAACAAAGCTTTTTGAATATAATGAAAGTCAGTTGCATTCCACAATGCTAATTGAGTCAAATGAAAGTCAAACACATTCACCAAAGCTAATTGAGTCAAATGAAAGTCAATCACATTCAAACAAAGCTTTTTGAATCAAATGAAAGTCAAATGCATTCAACAAAGCTAATCAAGTCAAATGAAAGTCAAACACTTTCAACAAAGCTTTTTGAATAAAATGAAAGTCAAATGCATTCAACAAAGCTAATTAAGTCAAATAAAAGTCAAACTCTTTCAACAAAGCTTTTAGAATCAAATGAAAGTCAAATACATTCAAACAAAGCTTGTTGAATCAAATGAAAGTCAAATGCATTCAACAAAGCTAATTAAGTCAAATGAAAGTCAAACACTTTCAACAAAGCTTTTAGAATCAAATGAAAGTCAAATACATTCAAACAAAGCTTGTTGAATCAAATGAAAGTCAAATGCATTCGACAAAGCTAATTGAGTCAAATGAAAGTCAAACACTTTCAACAAAGCTTTAAGAATCAAATGAAAGTCAAATACATTCAAACAAAGCTTTTTGAATCAAATGAAAGTCAATTGCATTCCACAATGATAATTGAGTCAAATAGAAGTCTAACACATTCACCAAAGCTAATTGAGTCAAATGAAAGTCAAACACATTCGAACAAATCTTTTTGAATCAAATGAAAGTCAAATGCATTCAACAAAGCTAATTGAGTCAAATGAAAGTCAAACACTTTCAACGAAGCTTTTAGAGTCAAATGAAAGTCAAATACATTCAAACAAAGATTTTTGAATCAAATGAAAGTCAATTGCATTCCACAATGCTAATTGAGTCAAATGAAAGTCAAACACATTCAACAAAGATAATTGAGTCAAATGAAAGTCAAACACATACATTCGAAGCTTTTAGAATCAAATGAAAGTCAAATGCATTCAACAAAGCTAATTAAGTCAAATGAAAGTCTAACACTTTCAACAAAGCTTTTAGAATAAAATGAAAGTCAAATACATTCAAACAAAGCTTTTTAGAATAAAATGAAAGTCAAATACATTCAAACAAAGCTTGTTGAATCAAATGAAAGTCAAATGCAATCAACAAAGCTAATTGAGTCAAATGAAATTCAAACACTTTAAACAAAGCTTTTAGAATCAAATGAAAGTCAAATACATTCAAACAAAGCTTTTTCAATAAAATCAAAGTCAATTGCATTCCATAATGCTAATTGAGTCAAATGGAAGTCTAACACATTCACCAAAGCTAATTGAGTCAAATGAAAGTCAAACACATTCGAAAAAATCTTTTTGAATCAAATCAAAGTCAAATGCATTCAACAAAGCTAATTGAGTCAAATGAAAGTCAAACACTTTCAACAAAGCTTTTAGAATCAAATAAAAGTCAAATACATTCAAACAACGCTTTTTGAATCAAATGAAAGTCAAATGCATTCAACAAAGCTAATTGCGTCAAATGAAAGTCAAACACTTTCAACAAAGCTTTTAGAATCAAATGAAAGTCAAATACAATCAAACAAAGCTTTTTGAATCAAAAGAAAGTCAATTGCATTCCACAATGCTAATTGAGTCAAATGAAAGTCAAACACATTCACCAAAGCTAATTGAGTCAAATGAAAGTCAATCACATTTAAACAAAGCTTTTTGAATCAAATGAAAGTCAAATGCATTCAACAAAGTTAATTAAGTCAAATGAAAGTCAAACACTTTCAATAAAGCTTTTAGAATCAAATGAAAGTCAAATACATTCAAACAAAGCTTTTTGAATATAATGAAAGTCAGTTGCATTCCACAATGCTAATTGAGTCAAATGAAAGTCAAACACATTCACCAAAGCTAATTGAGTCAAATGAAAGTCAATCACATTCAAACAAAGCTTTTTGAATCAAATGAAATTCAAATGCATTCAACAAAGCTAATCAAGTCAAATGAAAGTCAAACACTTTCAACAAAGCTTTTTGAATAAAATGAAAGTCAAATGCATTCAACAAAGCTAATTAAGTCAAATAAAAGTCAAACTCTTTCAACAAAGCTTTTAGAATCAAATGAAAGTCAAATACATTCAAACAAAGCTTGTTGAATCAAATGAAAGTCAAATGCATTCAACAAAGCTAATTAAGTCAAATGAAAGTCAAACACTTTCAACAAAGCTTTTAGAATCAAATGAAAGTCAAATACATTCAAACAAAGCTTGTTGAATCAAATGAAAGTCAAATGCATTCGACAAAGCTAATTGAGTCAAATGAAAGTCAAACACTTTCAACAAAGCTTTAAGAATCAAATGAAAGTCAAATACATTCAAACAAAGCTTTTTGAATCAAATGAAAGTCAATTGCATTCCACAATGATAATTGAGTCAAATAGAAGTCTAACACATTCACCAAAGCTAATTGAGTCAAATGAAAGTCAAACACATTCGAACAAATCTTTTTGAATCAAATGAAAGTCAAATGCATTCAACAAAGCTAATTGAGTCAAATGAAAGTCAAACACTTTCAACGAAGCTTTTAGAGTCAAATGAAAGTCAAATACATTCAAACAAAGATTTTTGAATCAAATGAAAGTCAATTGCATTCCACAATGCTAATTGAGTCAAATGAAAGTCAAACACATTCAACAAAGATAATTGAGTCAAATGAAAGTCAAACACATTCATTCGAAGCTTTTAGAATCAAATGAAAGTCAAATGCATTCAACAAAGCTAATTAAGTCAAATGAAAGTCTAACACTTTCAACAAAGCTTTTAGAATAAAATGAAAGTCAAATACATTAAAACAAAGCTTTTTAGAATAAAATGAAAGTCAAATACATTCAAACAAAGCTTGTTGAATCAAATGAAAGTCAAATGCAATCAACAAAGCTAATTGAGTCAAATGAAATTCAAACACTTTAAACAAAGCTTTTAGAATCAAATGAAAGTCAAATACATTCAAACAAAGCTTTTTCAATAAAATCAAAGTCAATTGCATTCCATAATGCTAATTGAGTCAAATGGAAGTCTAACACATTCACCAAAGCTAATTGAGTCAAATGAAAGTCAAACACATTCGAAAAAATCTTTTTGAATCAAATGAAAGTCAAATGCATTCAACAAAGCTAATTGAGTCAAATGAAAGTCAAACACTTTCAACAAAGCTTTTAGAATCAAATAAAAGTCAAATACATTCAAACAACGCTTTTTGAATCAAATGAAAGTCAAATGCATTCAACAAAGCTAATTGCGTCAAATGAAAGTCAAACACTTTCAACAAAGCTTTTAGAATCAAATGAAAGTCAAATACAATCAAACAAAGCTTTTTGAATCAAAAGAAAGTCAATTGCATTCCACAATGCTAATTGAGTCAAATGAAAGTCAAACACATTCACCAAAGCTAATTGAGTCAAATGAAAGTCAATCACATTTAAACAAAGCTTTTTGAATCAAATGAAAGTCAAATGCATTCAACAAAGCTAATTAAGTCAAATGAAAGTCAAACACTTTCAATAAAGCTTTTAGAATCAAATGAAAGTCAAATACATTCAAACAAAGCTTTTTGAATATAATGAAAGTCAGTTGCATTCCACAATGCTAATTGAGTCAAATGAAAGTCAAACACATTCACCAAAGCTAATTGAGTCAAATGAAAGTCAATCACATTCAAACAAAGCTTTTTGAATCAAATGAAAGTCAAATGCATTCAACAAAGCTAATCAAGTCAAATGAAAGTCAAACACTTTCAACAAAGCTTTTTGAATAAAATGAAAGTCAAATGCATTCAACAAAGCTAATTAAGTCAAATAAAAGTCAAACTCTTTCAACAAAGCTTTTAGAATCAAATGAAAGTCAAATACATTCAAACAAAGCTTGTTGAATCAAATGAAAGTCAAATGCATTCAACAAAGCTAATTAAGTCAAATGAAAGTCAAACACTTTCAACAAAGCTTTTAGAATCAAATGAAAGTCAAATACATTCAAACAAAGCTTGTTGAATCAAATGAAAGTCAAATGCATTCGACAAAGCTAATTGAGTCAAATGAAAGTCAAACACTTTCAACAAAGCTTTAAGAATCAAATGAAAGTCAAATACATTCAAACAAAGCTTTTTGAATCAAATGAAAGTCAATTGCATTCCACAATGATAATTGAGTCAAATAGAAGTCTAACACATTCACCAAAACTAATTGAGTCAAATGAAAGTCAAACACATTCGAACAAATCTTTTTGAATCAAATGAAAGTCAAATGCATTCAACAAAGCTAATTGAGTCAAATGAAAGTCAAACACTTTCAACGAAGCTTTTAGAGTCAAATGAAAGTCAAATACATTCAAACAAAGATTTTTGAATCAAATGAAAGTCAATTGCATTCCACAATGCTAATTGAGTCAAATGAAAGTCAAACACATTCAACAAAGATAATTGAGTCAAATGAAAGTCAAACACATTCATTCGAAGCTTTTAGAATCAAATGAAAGTCAAATGCATTCAACAAAGCTAATTAAGTCAAATGAAAGTCTAACACTTTCAACAAAGCTTTTAGAATAAAATGAAAGTCAAATACATTAAAACAAAGCTTTTTAGAATAAAATGAAAGTCAAATACATTCAAACAAAGCTTGTTGAATCAAATGAAAGTCAAATGCAATCAACAAAGCTAATTGAGTCAAATGAAATTCAAACACTTTAAACAAAGCTTTTAGAATCAAATGAAAGTCAAATACATTCAAACAAAGCTTTTTCAATAAAATCAAAGTCAATTGCATTCCATAATGCTAATTGAGTCAAATGGAAGTCTAACACATTCACCAAAGCTAATTGAGTCAAATGAAAGTCAAACACATTCGAAAAAATCTTTTTGAATCAAATGAAAGTCAAATGCATTCAACAAAGCTAATTGAGTCAAATGAAAGTCAAACACTTTCAACAAAGCTTTTAGAATCAAATAAAAGTCAAATACATTCAAACAACGCTTTTTGAATCAAATGAAAGTCAAATGCATTCAACAAAGCTAATTGCGTCAAATGAAAGTCAAACACTTTCAACAAAGCTTTTAGAATCAAATGAAAGTCAAATACAATCAAACAAAGCTTTTTGAATCAAAAGAAAGTCAATTGCATTCCACAATGCTAATTGAGTCAAATGAAAGTCAAACACATTCACCAAAGCTAATTGAGTCAAATGAAAGTCAATCACATTTAAACAAAGCTTTTTGAATCAAATGAAAGTCAAATGCATTCAACAAAGCTAATTAAGTCAAATGAAAGTCAAACACTTTCAATAAAGCTTTTAGAATCAAATGAAAGTCAAATACATTCAAACAAAGCTTTTTGAATATAATGAAAGTCAGTTGCATTCCACAATGCTAATTGAGTCAAATGAAAGTCAAACACATTCACCAAAGCTAATTGAGTCAAATGAAAGTCAATCACATTCAAACAAAGCTTTTTGAATCAAATGAAAGTCAAATGCATTCAACAAAGCTAATCAAGTCAAATGAAAGTCAAACACTTTCAACAAAGCTTTTTGAATAAAATGAAAGTCAAATGCATTCAACAAAGCTAATTAAGTCAAATAAAAGTCAAACTCTTTCAACAAAGCTTTTAGAATCAAATGAAAGTCAAATACATTCAAACAAAGCTTGTTGAATCAAATGAAAGTCAAATGCATTCAACAAAGCTAATTAAGTCAAATGAAAGTCAAACACTTTCAACAAAGCTTTTAGAATCAAATGAAAGTCAAATACATTCAAACAAAGCTTGTTGAATCAAATGAAAGTCAAATGCATTCGACAAAGCTAATTGAGTCAAATGAAAGTCAAACACTTTCAACAAAGCTTTAAGAATCAAATGAAAGTCAAATACATTCAAACAAAGCTTTTTGAATCAAATGAAAGTCAATTGCATTCCACAATGATAATTGAGTCAAATAGAAGTCTAACACAGTCACCAAAGCTAATTGAGTCAAATGAAAGTCAAACACATTCGAACAAATCTTTTTGAATCAAATGAAAGTCAAATGCATTCAACAAAGCTAATTGAGTCAAATGAAAGTCAAACACTTTCAACGAAGCTTTTAGAGTCAAATGAAAGTCAAATACATTCAAACAAAGATTTTTGAATCAAATGAAAGTCAATTGCATTCCACAATGCTAATTGAGTCAAATGAAAGTCAAACACATTCAACAAAGATAATTGAGTCAAATGAAAGTCAAACACATTCATTCGAAGCTTTTAGAATCAAATGAAAGTCAAATGCATTCAACAAAGCTAATTAAGTCAAATGAAAGTCTAACACTTTCAACAAAGCTTTTAGAATAAAATGAAAGTCAAATACATTAAAACAAAGCTTTTTAGAATAAAATGAAAGTCAAATACATTCAAACAAAGCTTGTTGAATCAAATGAAAGTCAAATGCAATCAACAAAGCTAATTGAGTCAAATGAAATTCAAACACTTTAAACAAAGCTTTTAGAATCAAATGAAAGTCAAATACATTCAAACAAAGCTTTTTCAATAAAATCAAAGTCAATTGCATTCCATAATGCTAATTGAGTCAAATGGAAGTCTAACACATTCACCAAAGCTAATTGAGTCAAATGAAAGTCAAACACATTCGAAAAAATCTTTTTGAATCAAATGAAAGTCAAATGCATTCAACAAAGCTAATTGAGTCAAATGAAAGTCAAACACTTTCAACAAAGCTTTTAGAATCAAATAAAAGTCAAATACATTCAAACAACGCTTTTTGAATCAAATGAAAGTCAAATGCATTCAACAAAGCTAATTGCGTCAAATGAAAGTCAAACACTTTCAACAAAGCTTTTAGAATCAAATGAAAGTCAAATACAATCAAACAAAGCTTTTTGAATCAAAAGAAAGTCAATTGCATTCCACAATGCTAATTGAGTCAAATGAAAGTCAAACACATTCACCAAAGCTAATTGAGTCAAATGAAAGTCAATCACATTTAAACAAAGCTTTTTGAATCAAATGAAAGTCAAATGCATTCAACAAAGCTAATTAAGTCAAATGAAAGTCAAACACTTTCAATAAAGCTTTTAGAATCAAATGAAAGTCAAATACATTCAAACAAAGCTTTTTGAATATAATGAAAGTCAGTTGCATTCCACAATGCTAATTGAGTCAAATGAAAGTCAAACACATTCACCAAAGCTAATTGAGTCAAATGAAAGTCAATCACATTCAAACAAAGCTTTTTGAATCAAATGAAAGTCAAATGCATTCAACAAAGCTAATCAAGTCAAATGAAAGTCAAACACTTTCAACAAAGCTTTTTGAATAAAATGAAAGTCAAATGCATTCAACAAAGCTAATTAAGTCAAATAAAAGTCAAACTCTTTCAACAAAGCTTTTAGAATCAAATGAAAGTCAAATACATTCAAACAAAGCTTGTTGAATCAAATGAAAGTCAAATGCATTCAACAAAGCTAATTAAGTCAAATGAAAGTCAAACACTTTCAACAAAGCTTTTAGAATCAAATGAAAGTCAAATACATTCAAACAAAGCTTGTTGAATCAAATGAAAGTCAAATGCATTCGACAAAGCTAATTGAGTCAAATGAAAGTCAAACACTTTCAACAAAGCTTTAAGAATCAAATGAAAGTCAAATACATTCAAACAAAGCTTTTTGAATCAAATGAAAGTCAATTGCATTCCACAATGATAATTGAGTCAAATAGAAGTCTAACACATTCACCAAAGCTAATTGAGTCAAATGAAAGTCAAACACATTCGAACAAATCTTTTTGAATGAAATGAAAGTCAAATGCATTCAACAAAGCTAATTGAGTCAAATGAAAGTCAAACACTTTCAACGAAGCTTTTAGAGTCAAATGAAAGTCAAATACATTCAAACAAAGATTTTTGAATCAAATGAAAGTCAATTGCATTCCACAATGCTAATTGAGTCAAATGAAAGTCAAACACATTCAACAAAGATAATTGAGTCAAATGAAAGTCAAACACATTCATTCGAAGCTTTTAGAATCAAATGAAAGTCAAATGCATTCAACAAAGCTAATTAAGTCAAATGAAAGTCTAACACTTTCAACAAAGCTTTTAGAATAAAATGAAAGTCAAATACATTAAAACAAAGCTTTTTAGAATAAAATGAAAGTCAAATACATTCAAACAAAGCTTGTTGAATCAAATGAAAGTCAAATGCAATCAACAAAGCTAATTGAGTCAAATGAAATTCAAACACTTTAAACAAAGCTTTTAGAATCAAATGAAAGTCAAATACATTCAAACAAAGCTTTTTCAATAAAATCAAAGTCAATTGCATTCCATAATGCTAATTGAGTCAAATGGAAGTCTAACACATTCACCAAAGCTAATTGAGTCAAATGAAAGTCAAACACATTCGAAAAAATCTTTTTGAATCAAATGAAAGTCAAATGCATTCAACAAAGCTAATTGAGTCAAATGAAAGTCAAACACTTTCAACAAAGCTTTTAGAATCAAATAAAAGTCAAATACATTCAAACAACGCTTTTTGAATCAAATGAAAGTCAAATGCATTCAACAAAGCTAATTGCGTCAAATGAAAGTCAAACACTTTCAACAAAGCTTTTAGAATCAAATGAAAGTCAAATACAATCAAACAAAGCTTTTTGAATCAAAAGAAAGTCAATTGCATTCCACAATGCTAATTGAGTCAAATGAAAGTCAAACACATTCACCAAAGCTAATTGAGTCAAATGAAAGTCAATCACATTTAAACAAAGCTTTTTGAATCAAATGAAAGTCAAATGCATTCAACAAAGCTAATTAAGTCAAATGAAAGTCAAACACTTTCAATAAAGCTTTTAGAATCAAATGAAAGTCAAATACATTCAAACAAAGCTTTTTGAATATAATGAAAGTCAGTTGCATTCCACAATGCTAATTGAGTCAAATGAAAGTCAAACACATTCACCAAAGCTAATTGAGTCAAATGAAAGTCAATCACATTCAAACAAAGCTTTTTGAATCAAATGAAAGTCAAATGCATTCAACAAAGCTAATCAAGTCAAATGAAAGTCAAACACTTTCAACAAAGCTTTTTGAATAAAATGAAAGTCAAATGCATTCAACAAAGCTAATTAAGTCAAATAAAAGTCAAACTCTTTCAACAAAGCTTTTAGAATCAAATGAAAGTCAAATACATTCAAACAAAGCTTGTTGAATCAAATGAAAGTCAAATGCATTCAACAAAGCTAATTAAGTCAAATGAAAGTCAAACACTTTCAACAAAGCTTTTAGAATCAAATGAAAGTCAAATACATTCAAACAAAGCTTGTTGAATCAAATGAAAGTCAAATGCATTCGACAAAGCTAATTGAGTCAAATGAAAGTCAAACACTTTCAACAAAGCTTTAAGAATCAAATGAAAGTCAAATACATTCAAACAAAGCTTTTTGAATCAAATGAAAGTCAATTGCATTCCACAATGATAATTGAGTCAAATAGAAGTCTAACACATTCACCAAAGCTAATTGAGTCAAATGAAAGTCAAACACATTCGAACAAATCTTTTTGAATCAAATGAAAGTCAAATGCATTCAACAAAGCTAATTGAGTCAAATGAAAGTCAAACACTTTCAACGAAGCTTTTAGAGTCAAATGAAAGTCAAATACATTCAAACAAAGATTTTTGAATCAAATGAAAGTCAATTGCATTCCACAATGCTAATTGAGTCAAATGAAAGTCAAACACATTCAACAAAGATAATTGAGTCAAATGAAAGTCAAACACATTCATTCGAAGCTTTTAGAATCAAATGAAAGTCAAATGCATTCAACAAAGCTAATTAAGTCAAATGAAAGTCTAACACTTTCAACAAAGCTTTTAGAATAAAATGAAAGTCAAATACATTAAAACAAAGCTTTTTAGAATAAAATGAAAGTCAAATACATTCAAACAAAGCTTGTTGAATCAAATGAAAGTCAAATGCAATCAACAAAGCTAATTGAGTCAAATGAAATTCAAACACTTTAAACAAAGCTTTTAGAATCAAATGAAAGTCAAATACATTCAAACAAAGCTTTTTCAATAAAATCAAAGTCAATTGCATTCCATAATGCTAATTGAGTCAAATGGAAGTCTAACACATTCACCAAAGCTAATTGAGTCAAATGAAAGTCAAACACATTCGAAAAAATCTTTTTGAATCAAATGAAAGTCAAATGCATTCAACAAAGCTAATTGAGTCAAATGAAAGTCAAACACTTTCAACAAAGCTTTTAGAATCAAATAAAAGTCAAATACATTCAAACAACGCTTTTTGAATCAAATGAAAGTCAAATGCATTCAACAAAGCTAATTGCGTCAAATGAAAGTCAAACACTTTCAACAAAGCTTTTAGAATCAAATGAAAGTCAAATACAATCAAACAAAGCTTTTTGAATCAAAAGAAAGTCAATTGCATTCCACAATGCTAATTGAGTCAAATGAAAGTCAAACACATTCACCAAAGCTAATTGAGTCAAATGAAAGTCAATCACATTTAAACAAAGCTTTTTGAATCAAATGAAAGTCAAATGCATTCAACAAAGCTAATTAAGTCAAATGAAAGTCAAACACTTTCAATAAAGCTTTTAGAATCAAATGAAAGTCAAATACATTCAAACAAAGCTTTTTGAATATAATGAAAGTCAGTTGCATTCCACAATGCTAATTGAGTCAAATGAAAGTCAAACACATTCACCAAAGCTAATTGAGTCAAATGAAAGTCAATCACATTCAAACAAAGCTTTTTGAATCAAATGAAAGTCAAATGCATTCAACAAAGCTAATCAAGTCAAATGAAAGTCAAACACTTTCAACAAAGCTTTTTGAATAAAATGAAAGTCAAATGCATTCAACAAAGCTAATTAAGTCAAATAAAAGTCAAACTCTTTCAACAAAGCTTTTAGAATCAAATGAAAGTCAAATACATTCAAACAAAGCTTGTTGAATCAAATGAAAGTCAAATGCATTCAACAAAGCTAATTAAGTCAAATGAAAGTCAAACACTTTCAACAAAGCTTTTAGAATCAAATGAAAGTCAAATACATTCAAACAAAGCTTGTTGAATCAAATGAAAGTCAAATGCATTCGACAAAGCTAATTGAGTCAAATGAAAGTCAAACACTTTCAACAAAGCTTTAAGAATCAAATGAAAGTCAAATACATTCAAAAAAAGCTTTTTGAATCAAATGAAAGTCAATTGCATTCCACAATGATAATTGAGTCAAATAGAAGTCTAACACATTCACCAAAGCTAATTGAGTCAAATGAAAGTCAAACACATTCGAACAAATCTTTTTGAATCAAATGAAAGTCAAATGCATTCAACAAAGCTAATTGAGTCAAATGAAAGTCAAACACTTTCAACGAAGCTTTTAGAGTCAAATGAAAGTCAAATACATTCAAACAAAGATTTTTGAATCAAATGAAAGTCAATTGCATTCCACAATGCTAATTGAGTCAAATGAAAGTCAAACACATTCAACAAAGATAATTGAGTCAAATGAAAGTCAAACACATTCATTCGAAGCTTTTAGAATCAAATGAAAGTCAAATGCATTCAACAAAGCTAATTAAGTCAAATGAAAGTCTAACACTTTCAACAAAGCTTTTAGAATAAAATGAAAGTCAAATACATTAAAACAAAGCTTTTTAGAATAAAATGAAAGTCAAATACATTCAAACAAAGCTTGTTGAATCAAATGAAAGTCAAATGCAATCAACAAAGCTAATTGAGTCAAATGAAATTCAAACACTTTAAACAAAGCTTTTAGAATCAAATGAAAGTCAAATACATTCAAACAAAGCTTTTTCAATAAAATCAAAGTCAATTGCATTCCATAATGCTAATTGAGTCAAATGGAAGTCTAACACATTCACCAAAGCTAATTGAGTCAAATGAAAGTCAAACACATTCGAAAAAATCTTTTTGAATCAAATGAAAGTCAAATGCATTCAACAAAGCTAATTGAGTCAAATGAAAGTCAAACACTTTCAACAAAGCTTTTAGAATCAAATAAAAGTCAAATACATTCAAACAACGCTTTTTGAATCAAATGAAAGTCAAATGCATTCAACAAAGCTAATTGCGTCAAATGAAAGTCAAACACTTTCAACAAAGCTTTTAGAATCAAATGAAAGTCAAATACAATCAAACAAAGCTTTTTGAATCAAAAGAAAGTCAATTGCATTCCACAATGCTAATTGAGTCAAATGAAAGTCAAACACATTCACCAAAGCTAATTGAGTCAAATGAAAGTCAATCACATTTAAACAAAGCTTTTTGAATCAAATGAAAGTCAAATGCATTCAACAAAGCTAATTAAGTCAAATGAAAGTCAAACACTTTCAATAAAGCTTTTAGAATCAAATGAAAGTCAAATACATTCAAACAAAGCTTTTTGAATATAATGAAAGTCAGTTGCATTCCACAATGCTAATTGAGTCAAATGAAAGTCAAACACATTCACCAAAGCTAATTGAGTCAAATGAAAGTCAATCACATTCAAACAAAGCTTTTTGAATCAAATGAAAGTCAAATGCATTCAACAAAGCTAATCAAGTCAAATGAAAGTCAAACACTTTCAACAAAGCTTTTTGAATAAAATGAAAGTCAAATGCATTCAACAAAGCTAATTAAGTCAAATAAAAGTCAAACTCTTTCAACAAAGCTTTTAGAATCAAATGAAAGTCAAATACATTCAAACAAAGCTTGTTGAATCAAATGAAAGTCAAATGCATTCAACAAAGCTAATTAAGTCAAATGAAAGTCAAACACTTTCAACAAAGCTTTTAGAATCAAATGAAAGTCAAATACATTCAAACAAAGCTTGTTGAATCAAATGAAAGTCAAATGCATTCGACAAAGCTAATTGAGTCAAATGAAAGTCAAACACTTTCAACAAAGCTTTAAGAATCAAATGAAAGTCAAATACATTCAAAAAAAGCTTTTTGAATCAAATGAAAGTCAATTGCATTCCACAATGATAATTGAGTCAAATAGAAGTCTAACACATTCACCAAAGCTAATTGAGTCAAATGAAAGTCAAACACATTCGAACAAATCTTTTTGAATCAAATGAAAGTCAAATGCATTCAACAAAGCTAATTGAGTCAAATGAAAGTCAAACACTTTCAACGAAGCTTTTAGAGTCAAATGAAAGTCAAATACATTCAAACAAAGATTTTTGAATCAAATGAAAGTCAATTGCATTCCACAATGCTAATTGAGTCAAATGAAAGTCAAACACATTCAACAAAGATAATTGAGTCAAATGAAAGTCAAACACATTCATTCGAAGCTTTTAGAATCAAATGAAAGTCAAATGCATTCAACAAAGCTAATTAAGTCAAATGAAAGTCTAACACTTTCAACAAAGCTTTTAGAATAAAATGAAAGTCAAATACATTAAAACAAAGCTTTTTAGAATAAAATGAAAGTCAAATACATTCAAACAAAGCTTGTTGAATCAAATGAAAGTCAAATGCAATCAACAAAGCTAATTGAGTCAAATGAAATTCAAACACTTTAAACAAAGCTTTTAGAATCAAATGAAAGTCAAATACATTCAAACAAAGCTTTTTCAATAAAATCAAAGTCAATTGCATTCCATAATGCTAATTGAGTCAAATGGAAGTCTAACACATTCACCAAAGCTAATTGAGTCAAATGAAAGTCAAACACATTCGAAAAAATCTTTTTGAATCAAATGAAAGTCAAATGCATTCAACAAAGCTAATTGAGTCAAATGAAAGTCAAACAGTTTCAACAAAGCTTTTAGAATCAAATGAAAGTCAAATACATTCAAACAACGCTTTTTGAATCAAATGAAAGTCAAATGCATTCAACAAAGCTAATTGCGTCAAATGAAAGTCAAACACTTTCAACAAAACTTTTAGAATCAAATGAAAGTCAAATACATTCAAACAAAGCTTTTTGAATCAAAAGAAAGTCAATTGCATTCCACAATGCTAATTGAGTCAAATGAAAAACAAACACATTCACCAAAGCTAATTGAGTCAAGTGAAAGTCAATCACATTCAAACGAAGCTTTTTGAATCAAATGAAAGTCAAATGCATTCAACAAAGCTAATTAAGTCAAATGAAAGTCAAACACTTTCAATAAAGCTTTTAGAATCAAATGAAAGTCAAATACATTCAAACAAAGCTTTTTGAATATAATGAAAGTCAATTGCATTCCACAATGCTAATTGAGTCAAATGAAAGTCAAACACATTCACCAAAGCTAATTGAGTCAAATGAAAGTCAATCACATTCAAACAAAGCTTTTTGAATCAAATGAAAGTCAAATGCATTCAACAAAGCTAATTAAGTCAAATGAAAGTCAAACACTTTCAACAAAGCTTTTAGAATCAAATGAAAGTCAAATACATTCAAACAAAGCTTGTTGAATCAAATGAAAGTCAAATGCATTCAACAAAGCTAATTGAGTCATATGAAATTCAAACACTTTCAACAAAGCTTTTAGAATCAAATGAAAGTCAAATACATTCAAACAAAGCTTTCTGAATAAAATCAAAGTCAATTGCATTCCATAATGCTAATTGAGTCAAATGAAAGTCAAACACATTCAACAAAGCTAATTGAGTCAAATGAAAATCAAACACATTCAAACAAAGCTTTTAGAATCAAATGAAAGTTAAATGCATTCAACAAAGCTAATTAAGTCTAATGAAAGTCAAACACTTTCAACAAAGCTTTTAGAATCAAATGAAAGTCAAATACATTCAAATAAAGCTTTTTGAATCAAATGAAAGTTGAACACATTCACCAAAGCTAATTGAGTCAAATGAAAGTCAAAGACATTCAAACAAAGCTTTTTGAATCAAAGAAAGTCAAACACTTTCAACAAAGCTTTTAGAATCAAAGAAAGTCTAATACATTCAAACAAAGCTTTTTGAATCAAATAAAAGTCAATTGCATTCCACAATGCTAATTGAGTCAAATGAAAGTCAAACACATTTACCAAAGCTAATTGAGTCAAATGAAAGTCAAACACATTTAAACAAAGCTTTTTGAATCAAATGAAAGTCATATGCATTCAACAAAGCTAATTGAGTCAAATGAAAGTCAAACACTTAAATAAGGTTTTAGAATCTAATGAAAGTCAAATACATTCAAACAAAGCTTTTTGAATCAAATGAAAGTCAATTGCATTTCACAATGCTAATTGAGTCAAATGAAAGTCAAACACATTCACCAAAGCTAAATGAGTCAAATGAAAGTCAATCACATTCAAACAAAGCTTTTTGAATAAAATGAAAGTCAAATGCATTCAACAAAGCTAATTAAGTCAAATGAAAGTCAAACACTTTCAACAAAGCTTTTAGAATCAAATGAAAGTCAAATACATTCAAACAAAACTTGTTAAATCAAATGAAAGTCAAATGCATTCAACAAAGCTAATTGAGTCAAATGAAAGTCAAAAACTTTCAACAAAGCTTTAAGAATCAAATGAAAGTCAAATACATTCAAACAAAGCTTTTAGAATCAAATGAAAGTCAATTGCATTCCACAATGCTAATTGAGTCAAATAGAAGTCTAACACATTCACCAAAGCTAAATGAGTCAAATGAAAGTCAAACACATTCGAACAAATCTTTTTGAATCAAATGAAAGTCAAATGCATTCAACAAAGCTAATTGAGTCAAATGAAAGTCAAACACTTTCAACGAAGCTTTTAGAATCAAATGAAAGTAAAAAACATTCAAACAAAGATTTTTTAATCATATGAAAGTCAATTGCCTTCCACAATGCTAATTGAGTCAAATGAAAGTCAAACACATTCAACAAAGCTAATTGAGTCAAATGAAAGTCAAACACATTCAAACAAAGCTTTTTGAATCAAATGAAAGTCAAATGCATTAAACAAAGCTAATTAAGTCAAATGAAAGTCTAACACTTTCAACAAAGCTTTTAGAATCAAATGAAAGTCAAATACATTCAAACAAAGCTTGTTGAATCAAATGAAAGTCAAATGCAATCAACAAAGCTAATTGAGTCAAATGAAATTCAAACACTTTCAACAAAGCTTTTAGAATCAAATGAAAGTCAAATACATTCAAACAAAGCTTTTTGAATAAAATCAAAGTCAATTGCATTCCATAATGCTAATTGAGTCAAATGAAAGTCAAACACTTTCAACAAAGCTAATAGAGTAAAATGAAAGTCAAACACATTCAAACATAGCTTTTTGAATCAAATGAAAGTTAAATGCATTCAACAAAGCTAATTAAGTCAAATGAAAGTCAAACACTTTCAACAAAGCTTTTAGAATCAAATGAAAGTTAAATACATTCAAATAAAGCTTTTTGAATCAAATGAAAGTCAAACACATTCACCAAAGCTAATTGAGTCAAATGAAAGTCAAAGACATTCAAACAAAGCTTTTTCAATCAAAGAAAGTCAAACACTTTCAACAAAACTTTTAGAATCAAAGAATGTCAAATACATTCAAACAAAGCTTTTTGAATCAAATAAGAGTCAATTGCATTCCACAATGCTAATTGAGTCAAATGAAAGTCAAACACATTTACCAAAGCTAATCGAGTCAAATGAAAGTCAAACACATTTAAACAAAGCTTTTTGAATCAAATGAAAGTCATATGCATTCAACAAAGCTAATTGAGTCAAATGAAAGTCAAACACTTTCAATAAAGCTTTTAGAATCAAATGAAAGTCAAATACATTCAAACAAAGTTTTTGAATCTAATGAAAGTCAATTGCATTCCACAATGCTAATTGAGTCAAATGAAAGTCAAAAACATTCACCAAAGCTAATTGAGTCAAATGAAAGTCAATCACATTCAAACAAAGCTTTTTGAATCAAATGAAAGTCAAATGCATTCAACAAAGCTAATTAAGTCAAATGAAAGTCAAACACTTTCATCAAAGCTTTTAGAATCAAATGAAAGTCAAATGCATTCAACAAAGCTAATTGAGTCAAATGAAAGTCAAACACTTTCAACAAAGCTTTTAGAATCAAATGAAAGTCAAATACATTCAACAAAGCTTTTTGCATCAAATGAAAGTCAATTGCATTCCACAAGGCTAATTGAGTCAAATGGAAGTCAAACACATTCACTACATCTAATTGAGTCAAATGAAAGTCAAAAACATTAAAACAAATATTTTTGAATCAAATGAAAGTCAAATGCATTCAACAAAGCTAATTGAGTCAAATGAACGTCAAACACTTTCAACAAAGCTTTTAGAATCAAATGAGTGTCAAATACATTCAAACAAAGCTTTTTGAATCAAATGAAAGTCAATTGCATTCCACAATGCTAATTGAATCAAATGAAAGTCATATGCATTCAACAAAGCTAATTGAGTCAAATGATAGTCAAACACATTCATCAAAGCTAATTGAGTCAAATGAAAGTCAAACACATTCAAACAAAGCTTTTTGAATCAAATGAAAGTCAAATGCATTCAACAAAGTAATTGAGTCAAATGAAAGTCAAACACTTTCAACAAAGCTTTTAGAAGCAAATGAAACTCAAATACATTCAAATAAAGCTTTTTGAATCAAATGAAAGTCAATTGCATTCCACAATGCTAATTGAGTCAAATGGAAGTCTAACACATTCACCAAAGCTAATTGAGTGAAATGAAAGTCTAACACTTTCAACAAAGCTTTTAGAATCAAATGAAAGTCAAATACATTCAAACAAAGTTTGTTGAATCAAATGAAAGTCAAATGCAATCAACAAAGCTAATTGAGTCAAATGAAATTCAAACACTTTGTACAAAGCTTTTAGAATCAAATGAAAGTCAAATACATTCAAACAAAGCTTGTTGAATCAAATGAAAGTCAAATGCATTCAACAAAGCTAATTGAGTCAAATGAAATTCAAACACTTTCAACAAAGCTTTAAGAATCAAATGAAAGTCAAATACATTCAAACAAAGCTTTTTGAATCAAATGAAAGTCAATTGCATTCCACAATGCTAATTGAGTCAAATGAAAGTCAAACACATACAAACAAAGCTTTTTGAATCAAGTAAAAGTCAAATGCATTAAATAAACCTAATTGAGTCAAATGAAAGTCAAACACTTTTAACAAAGCTTTTTGAATTAAATGAAAGTCAAATACATTCAAACAAAGCTTTTAGATTCAAATGAAAGTGAATTGCATTCCACAATGCTAATTGAGTCAAATGAAAGACAAACACATTCAACAAAGCTAATTGAATCAAATGAAAGTCAAACACATTAAAACAAAGCTTTTTGAATCAAATGAAAGTCAATGAATTAAACAAAGCTTTTTGAAGCAAATGAAAGTCAAACACTTTCAACAAAGCTTTTAGAATCAAATGAAAGTCAATTACATTCAAACAAAGCTTGTTGAATCAAATGAAAGTCAAATGCATTTAACAAAGCTACTTGAGTCAAATGAAAGTCAAACACTTTCAACAAAGCTTTTAGAATCAAATGAAAGTCAAATACATTCAAACAAAGCTTTTTGAATCAAATGAAAGTCAAACACATTCAACAAAGCTAATTCAGTGAAATGAAAGTCAAATACATTCAAACAAATCTTTTTGAATCAAATGAAAGTCAAATGCATTCAACAAAGCTTTTTGAATCAAATGAAAGTCAAACTCTTTCAACAAAGCTAATTGAGTCAAATGAAAGTCAAACACATTCAAACAAATCTTTTTGAATCAAATGAAACTCAAACACATTCAAACAAAGCTTTTTGAATCAAATGAAAGTCAAATGCATTCAACAAAGCTAATTAAGTCAAATGAAAGTCAAACACTTTCAACAAAGCTTTTAGAATCAAAAGAAACTCAAATACATTCAAACAAAGCTTTTAGAATTAAATGAAAGTCAAACACATTCAACAAAGCTACTTGAGTAAAATGAAAGTCAAACACTTTCAACAAAGCTTTTAGAATCAAATGAAAGTCAAATACATTCAAACAAAGTTTTATGAATCAAATGAAAGTCAAATGCATTCAACAAAGCTTTTTGAATCAAATGAAAGTCAAACTCTTTCAACAAAGCTAATTGAGTCAAATGAAAGTCAAACATTTTCAAACAAATCTTTTTGACTCAAATGAAACTCAAACACAATCAAACAAAGCTTTTAAAATCAAATTAAAGCCAAATACATTCAAACAAAGTTTTTTGAATCAAATGAAAGTCAATTGCATTTCACAATGTTAATTGAGTCAAACGAAAGTCAAACACATTCAACAAAGCTAATTGAGTCAAATGAAAGTCAAACACATTCAAACAAAGCTTTTTGAATCAAATGAAAGTCAATTGCATTCAACAAAGCTAATTGAGTCAAATGAAAGTCAAACACATTCAACAAAGCTAATTGAATCAAATGAAAGTCAAACACATACAAACAAAGCTTTTTGACTCAAGTAAAAGTCAAATGCATTAAATAAACCTAATTGAGTCAAATGAAAGTCAAACACTTTTAACAAAGCTTTTTGAATTAAATGAAAGTCAAATGCATTTGACAAAGCTAATTGAATCAAATGAAAATCAAACACTTTCAAACAAAGCTTTTTGAATCAAATGAAAGTCAAATGCATTCAACAATGCTAATTGAGTCAAATGAAAGTCAAACACATTCAACAAAGCTAATTGAGTGAAATGAAAGTCAAACTCATTCAAAAAATGCTTTTTGAATTAAATGAAAGTCAAATGCATTTAACAAAGCTAATTGAATCAAATGAAAGTGTAACAGTTTCAAACAAAGCTTTTTGAATCAAATGAATGTCAATTGCATTCCAAAATGCTAATTAAGTCAAATGAAATTCAAACACATTCAACAAAGCTAATTGAGTCAAATGAAAGTCAAACACATTCAAACAAAGCTTTTTGAATCAAATGAAAGTCAAACACTTTCAAAAAAGCTTTTAGAATCAAATGAAAGTCAAATACATTCAAACAAAGCTTTTTCAATCAAATGAAAGTCAAACACATTCAACAAAGCTAATTGAGTCAAATGAAAGTCTAACGCATTCAGACAAAGCTATTTGAATCAAATGAAAGTCAAATGCATTCAATAAAACTAATTGAGTCAAATGAAAGTCAAATACATTCAAACAAAGCTTTTTGAATCAAATGAAAGTCAATTGCATTCAACAAAGCTAATTGAGTCAAATGAAAGTCAAACACATTCAACAAAGCTAATTGAATCAAATGAAAGTCAAACACATACAAACAAAGCTTTTTGAATCAAGTAAAAGTCAAATGCATTAAATAAACCTAATTGAGTCAAATGAAAGTCAAACACTTTTAACAAAGCTTTTTGAATTAAATGAAAGTCAAATACATTCAAACAAAGCTTTTAGATTCAAAAGAAAGTGAATTGCATTCCACAATGCTAATTGAGTCAAATGAAAGACAAACACATTCAACAAAGCTAATTGAGTCAAATGAAAGTCAAACACATTTAAACAAAGCTTTTTGAATCAGATGAAAGTCAAATGCATTTAATAAAGCTAATTGAATCAAATGAAAGTCAAACACTTTCAAACAAAGCTTTTTGAATCAAATGAAAGTCAATTGCATTCCCCAATGCTAATTGAGTCAAATGAAAGTGAAAAACATTCAGCAAAGCTAATTGAGACAAATGAAAGTCAAACACATTCAAACAAAGCTTTTTTAATCAAATGAAAGTCAAATGCATTCACCAAAGCTAATTGAGTCAAATGAAAGTAAACCACTTTCAATAAAGCTTTTGAGAAACAAATGAAAGTCAAATACATTCAAACAAAGCTTTTTGAATCAAAGGAAAGTCAATCGCATTCCACAATGCTAATTGAGCAAATGAAAGTCAAACACATTCAACAAAGCTAATTGAGTCAAATGAAAGTCAAACACAATTAAACAAAGCTTTTTGAATCAAATGAAAGTCAAATGCATTTAACAAAGTCAATTGAATCAAATTAAAGTCAAACACTTTCAAACAAAGCTTTTTGAATCAAATGAAAGTCAATTTCATTCCACAATATTAATTAAGTCAAATGAATATCAAACGCATTCAACAAAGCTAATTGAGTCAAATGAAATTCAAACACATTCAAACAAAGCTTTTTCAATCAAGTGAAAGTCAAATGCATTCAACAAAGCTAATTGAGTCAAATGAAAGTCTAACACTTTCAACAAAGCTTATAGAATAAAATGAAAGTCAAATACAGTCAAACAAAGCTTTTTGAATCCAATGGAATCAAACACATTCAACAAAGCTAATTGAGTCAAATAAAAGTTAAACACATTCAAACAATGCTTTTTCAATCAAATGAAAGTCAAATGCATTTATCCAAGCATTTAAAATCAAATGAAAGTCAAAGACTTTAAATAAAGCTTTTTGAATCAAATGAAAGTCAAATACATTCAAACAAAGTTTTTTAAATCAAATGCAAGTCAATTGCATTCCACATTGCTAATTGAGTTAAATGAAACTCAAACACATTCATCAAAGCTTTTAGAATCAAATGAAAGTCAAATACATTCAAACAAAGCTTTTTGAATCAAATGAAATTCGATTGCATTCCACAATGCTAATTGAGTCAAATAAAAGTTAAACACATTCAACATAGCTAATTGAGTCAAATGAAAGTCAAACACATTCAAACAAAGCTTTTTGAATCAAATGAAAGTTAAATGCATTCAACAAAGCTAATTAAGTCAAATGAAAGTCAAACATTCAAACAAAGCTTTTTGAATCAAACGAAAGTCAATTGCACTCCACAATGCTAATTGAGTCAAATGGTAGTCTAACACATTCACTAAAGCTAATTGAGTCAAATGAAAGTCAAACACATTCGAACAAAGCTTTTGGAATCAAATGAAAGTTAAACACATTCAAACAAAGCTTTTTGAATTAAATGAAAGTCAAATGCATTAAACAAAACTAATTGAGTCAAATGAAAGTCAAACACTTTCAACAAAGCTTTTAGAAGCAAATGAATGTCAAATATATTTCAAACAAAGCTTTTTGAATCAAATGAAAGTCAATTGCATTCCACTATGCTAATTGAGTCAAATGATAGTCAAACACATTCACCAAAGCTAATTGACTCAAATGAAAGTCAAACACATTCACCAAAGCTAATTGACTCAAATAAAAGTCAAACACATTCAAACAAAGCTTTTTGAATCAAATGAAAGTCAAATATATTCAACAAAGCTAATTGACTCAAATTAAAGTCAAACATTTTCTACAAAGCTTTTAGAATAAAATGAAAGACAAATACAATGAAATAAAGCTTTTTGAATCAAATGAAAGTCAATTATATTCCACAATCCTAATTGAGTCAAATGAAAGTCAAACACCTTCACCAAAGCTAATTTAGTCAAATGAAAGTCAAACACATTTAAACAAAGCTTTTTGAATCAAATGAAAGTCAAATGCTTTCAACAAAGCTAATTGAGTCAAATGAAAGTCAAACACTTTCAACAAAGATTTTAGAATCAAATGAAAGTCAAATACATTCAAACAAAGCTTTTTGAATCAAATAAAAGTCAATTGCATTCCACAATGCTAATTGAGTCAAATGAAAGTCAAACACATTCAACAAAGCTTTTAGAAGCAAATGAAAGTCAAATACATTCAAACAAAGCTTTTTGAATATAATGAAAGTCAATTGCATTCCACAATGCTAATTGAGTCAAATGAAAGTCAAACACATTCACCAAAGCTAATTGAGTTAAATGAAAGTCAATCACATTCAAACAAAGCTTTTTGAATCAAATGAAAGTCAAATGCATTCAACAAAGCTAATTAAGTCAAATGAAAGTCAAACACTTTCAACAAAGCTTTTAGAATCAAATGAAAGTCAAATACATTCAAACAAAGCTTGTTGAATCAAATGAAAGTCAAATGCATTCAACAAAGCTAATTGAGTCAAATGAAATTCAAACACTTTCAACAAAGCTTTAAGAATCAAATGAAAGTCAAATACATTCAAACAAAGCTTTTTGAATCAAATGAAAGTCAATTGCATTCCACAATGCTAATTGAGTCAAATGAAAGTCAAACACATACAAACAAAGCTTTTTGAATCAAGTAAAAGTCAAATGCATTAAATAAACCTAATTGAGTCAAATGAAAGTCAAACACTTTTAACAAAGCTTTTTGAATTAAATGAAAGTCAAATACATTCAAACAAAGCTTTTAGATTCAAATGAAAGTGAATTGCATTCCACAATGCTAATTGAGTCAAATGAAAGACAAACACATTCAACAAAGCTAATTGAATCAAATGAAAGTCAAACACATTAAAACAAAGCTTTTTGAATCAAATGAAAGTCAATGAATTAAACAAAGCTTTTTGAAGCAAATGAAAGTCAAACACTTTCAACAAAGCTTTTAGAATCAAATGAAAGTCAATTACATTCAAACAAAGCTTGTTGAATCAAATGAAAGTCAAATGCATTTAACAAAGCTACTTGAGTCAAATGAAAGTCAAACACTTTCAACAAAGCTTTTAGAATCAAATGAAAGTCAAATACATTCAAACAAAGCTTTTTGAATCAAATGAAAGTCAAACACATTCAACAAAGCTAATTCAGTGAAATGAAAGTCAAATACATTCAAACAAATCTTTTTGAATCAAATGAAAGTCAAATGCATTCAACAAAGCTTTTTGAATCAAATGAAAGTCAAACTCTTTCAACAAAGCTAATTGAGTCAAATGAAAGTCAAACACATTCAAACAAATCTTTTTGAATCAAATGAAACTCAAACACATTCAAACAAAGCTTTTTGAATCAAATGAAAGTCAAATGCATTCAACAAAGCTAATTAAGTCAAATGAAAGTCAAACACTTTCAACAAAGCTTTTAGAATCAAAAGAAACTCAAATACATTCAAACAAAGCTTTTAGAATTAAATGAAAGTCAAACACATTCAACAAAGCTACTTGAGTAAAATGAAAGTCAAACACTTTCAACAAAGCTTTTAGAATCAAATGAAAGTCAAATACATTCAAACAAAGTTTTATGAATCAAATGAAAGTCAAATGCATTCAACAAAGCTTTTTGAATCAAATGAAAGTCAAACTCTTTCAACAAAGCTAATTGAGTCAAATGAAAGTCAAACATTTTCAAACAAATCTTTTTGACTCAAATGAAACTCAAACACAATCAAACAAAGCTTTTAAAATCAAATTAAAGCCAAATACATTCAAACAAAGTTTTTTGAATCAAATGAAAGTCAATTGCATTTCACAATGCTAATTGAGTCAAACGAAAGTCAAACACATTCAACAAAGCTAATTGAGTCAAATGAAAGTCAAACACATTCAAACAAAGCTTTTTGAATCAAATGAAAGTCAATTGCATTCAACAAAGCTAATTGAGTCAAATGAAAGTCAAACACATTCAACAAAGCTAATTGAATCAAATGAAAGTCAAACACATACAAACAAAGCTTTTTGACTCAAGTAAAAGTCAAATGCATTAAATAAACCTAATTGAGTCAAATGAAAGTCAAACACTTTTAACAAAGCTTTTTGAATTAAATGAAAGTCAAATGCATTTGACAAAGCTAATTGAATCAAATGAAAATCAAACACTTTCAAACAAAGCTTTTTGAATCAAATGAAAGTCAAATGCATTCAACAATGCTAATTGAGTCAAATGAAAGTCAAACACATTCAACAAAGCTAATTGAGTGAAATGAAAGTCAAACTCATTCAAAAAATGCTTTTTGAATTAAATGAAAGTCAAATGCATTTAACAAAGCTAATTGAATCAAATGAAAGTGTAACAGTTTCAAACAAAGCTTTTTGAATCAAATGAATGTCAATTGCATTCCAAAATGCTAATTAAGTCAAATGAAATTCAAACACATTCAACAAAGCTAATTGAGTCAAATGAAAGTCAAACACATTCAAACAAAGCTTTTTGAATCAAATGAAAGTCAAACACTTTCAAAAAAGCTTTTAGAATCAAATGAAAGTCAAATACATTCAAACAAAGCTTTTTCAATCAAATGAAAGTCAAACACATTCAACAAAGCTAATTGAGTCAAATGAAAGTCTAACGCATTCAGACAAAGCTATTTGAATCAAATGAAAGTCAAATGCATTCAATAAAACTAATTGAGTCAAATGAAAGTCAAATACATTCAAACAAAGCTTTTTGAATCAAATGAAAGTCAATTGCATTCAACAAAGCTAATTGAGTCAAATGAAAGTCAAACACATTCAACAAAGCTAATTGAATCAAATGAAAGTCAAACACATACAAACAAAGCTTTTTGAATCAAGTAAAAGTCAAATGCATTAAATAAACCTAATTGAGTCAAATGAAAGTCAAACACTTTTAACAAAGCTTTTTGAATTAAATGAAAGTCAAATACATTCAAACAAAGCTTTTAGATTCAAAAGAAAGTGAATTGCATTCCACAATGCTAATTGAGTCAAATGAAAGACAAACACATTCAACAAAGCTAATTGAGTCAAATGAAAGTCAAACACATTTAAACAAAGCTTTTTGAATCAGATGAAAGTCAAATGCATTTAATAAAGCTAATTGAATCAAATGAAAGTCAAACACTTTCAAACAAAGCTTTTTGAATCAAATGAAAGTCAATTGCATTCCCCAATGCTAATTGAGTCAAATGAAAGTGAAAAACATTCAGCAAAGCTAATTGAGACAAATGAAAGTCAAACACATTCAAACAAAGCTTTTTTAATCAAATGAAAGTCAAATGCATTCACCAAAGCTAATTGAGTCAAATGAAAGTAAACCACTTTCAATAAAGCTTTTGAGAAACAAATGAAAGTCAAATACATTCAAACAAAGCTTTTTGAATCAAAGGAAAGTCAATCGCATTCCACAATGCTAATTGAGCAAATGAAAGTCAAACACATTCAACAAAGCTAATTGAGTCAAATGAAAGTCAAACACAATTAAACAAAGCTTTTTGAATCAAATGAAAGTCAAATGCATTTAACAAAGTCAATTGAATCAAATTAAAGTCAAACACTTTCAAACAAAGCTTTTTGAATCAAATGAAAGTCAATTTCATTCCACAATATTAATTAAGTCAAATGAATATCAAACGCATTCAACAAAGCTAATTGAGTCAAATGAAATTCAAACACATTCAAACAAAGCTTTTTCAATCAAGTGAAAGTCAAATGCATTCAACAAAGCTAATTGAGTCAAATGAAAGTCTAACACTTTCAACAAAGCTTATAGAATAAAATGAAAGTCAAATACAGTCAAACAAAGCTTTTTGAATCCAATGGAATCAAACACATTCAACAAAGCTAATTGAGTCAAATAAAAGTTAAACACATTCAAACAATGCTTTTTCAATCAAATGAAAGTCAAATGCATTTATCCAAGCATTTAAAATCAAATGAAAGTCAAAGACTTTAAATAAAGCTTTTTGAATCAAATGAAAGTCAAATACATTCAAACAAAGTTTTTTAAATCAAATGCAAGTCAATTGCATTCCACATTGCTAATTGAGTTAAATGAAACTCAAACACATTCATCAAAGCTTTTAGAATCAAATGAAAGTCAAATACATTCAAACAAAGCTTTTTGAATCAAATGAAAGTCAATTGTATTCTACAATGCTAATTGAGTTACATGGAAGTCAAACACATTCAACAAAGCTAATAGAGTCAAATGAAAGTCAAACACTTTCAAACAAAGCTTTTTTAATCAAATGAAAGTCAAATGCATTCAACAAAGCTATTTGAGTCAAATGAAAATCAAACACTTTCAACAAAGCTTTGAGAATCTAATGAAAGTCAAATACATTCAAACAAATCTTTTTGAATCAAATGAAACTCAATTGCATTCCTCAATGCTAAATGAGAGTCAAATGAAAGTCAAACACATTCAACAAAGCTAATTGAGTCAAATGAAAGTCAAACACATTTAAACAAAGCTTTTTGAATCAAATGAAAGTCAAATGCATTTAATAAAGCTAATTGAATCAAATGAAAGTCAAACACTTTCAAACAAAGCTTTTTGAATCAAATGAAAGTCAATTGCATTCTACAGTGCTAATTGAGTTAAATGAAAGTCAAACACATTCAACAAAGCTAATTGAGTCAAATGAAAGTCAAACACATTTAAACAATGCTTTTTGAATCTAATGAAAGTCAAATGCATTTAATAAAGCTAATTGAATCAAATGACAGTCAAACACTTTAAAACAAAGCTTTTTGAATCAAATGAATGTCAATTGTATTCCACAATGCTAATTGAGTCAAATGAAATTCAAACACATTCAACAAAGCTAATTGAATCAAATGAAAGTCAAACACATACAAACAAAGCTTTTTGAATCAAGTAAAAGTCAAATGCATTCAACAAAGCTAATTGAGTCAAATGAAAGTCAAACACATTCAAACAAAGCTTTTTTAATCAAATGAAAGTCAAATGCATTCAACAAAGCTAATTGAGTCAAATGAAAGTAAACCACTTTCAATAAAGCTTTTGAGAAACAAATGAATCAAATACATTCAAACAAAGCTTTTTGAATCAAAGGAAAGTCAATCGCATTCCACAATGCTAATTGAGCAAATGAAAGTCAAACACATTCAACAAAGCTAATTGAGTCAAATGAAAATCAAACACAATTAAACAAAGCTTTTTGAATCAAATGAAAGTCAATTTCATTCCACAATATTAATTAAGTCAAATGAATATTAAACGCATTCAACAAAGCTAACTGAGTCAAATGAAAGTCAAACACTTTCATCAAAGCTTTTAGAATCAAATAAAAGTCAAATACATTCAAACAAAGCTTTTTGAATCAAATGAAAGTCAATTGCATTCCACAAAGCTAACTGAGTCAAATGAAAGTCAAACACATTCAACAAAGCTTGTAGATTCAAATGAAAGTCAAATACATTCAAACAAAGCTTTTTGAATCGAATGAATGTCAATTGTATTCCACAAAGCTAAGTGAGTCAAATGAAAGTCAAACACATTCAACAAAGCTCATTGACTCAAATGAAAGTCAAACATATTCAAACAAAACTTTTTTAATGAAATGAAAATCAAATGCATTCAACAAAGCTAATTGAGTCAAATGAAAGTCAAACACTTTCAACAAAGCTTTGAGAATCAAATGAAAGTCAAATACATCAAACAAATCTTTTTGAATCAAATGAAAGTCAATTGCATTCCACAATGCTAATTGAGTCAAATGAAAGTCAAACACATTCAACAAAGCTAATTGAGTCAAATGAAAGTCAAACACATTTAAACAAAGCTTTTTGAATCAGATGAAAGTCAAATGCATTTAATAAAGCTAATTGAATCAAATGAAAGTCAAACACTTTCAAACAAAGCTTTTTGAATCAAATGAAAGTCAATTGCATTCCCCAATGCTAATTGAGTCAAATGAAAGTGAAAAACATTCAGCAAAGCTAATTGAGACAAATGAAAGTCAAACACATTCAACAAAGCTAACTGAGTCAAATGAAAGTCAAACACTTTCATCAAAGCTTTTAGAATCAAATAAAAGTCAAATACATTCAAACAAAGCTTTTTGAATCAAATGAAAGTCAATTGCATTCCACAAAGCTAACTGAGTCAAATGAAAGTCAAACACATTCAACAAAGCTTGTAGATTCAAATGAAAGTCAAATACATTCAAACAAAGCTTTTTGAATCGAATGAAAGTCAATTGTATTCCACAAAGCTAAGTGAGTCAAATGAAAGTCAAACACATTCAACAAAGCTCATTGACTCAAATGAAAGTCAAACATATTCAAACAAAACTTTTTTAATGAAATGAAAATCAATTGCATTCAACAAAGCTAATTGAGTCAAATGAAAGTCAAACACTTTCAACAAAGCTTTGAGAATCAAATGAAAGTCAAATACATCAAACAAATCTTTTTGAATCAAATGAAAGTCAATTGCATTCCACAATGCTAATTGAGTCAAATGAAAGTCAAACACATTCAACAAAGCTAATTGAGTCAAATGAAAGTCAAACACATTTAAACAAAGCTTTTTGAATCAGATGAAAGTCAAATGCATTTAATAAAGCTAATTGAATCAAATGAAAGTCAAACACTTTCAAACAAAGCTTTTTGAATCAAATGAAAGTCAATTGCATTCCCCAATGCTAATTGAGTCAAATGAAAGTGAAAAACATTCAGCAAAGCTAATTGAGACAAATGAAAGTCAAACACATTCAAACAAAGCTTTTTTAATCAAATGAAAGTCAAATGCATTCAGCAAAGCTAATTGAGACAAATGAAAGTCAAACACATTTAAACAAAGCTTTTTTAATCAAATGAAAGTCAAATGCATTCAACAAAGCTAATTGAGTCAAATGAAAGTAAACCACTTTCAATAAAGCTTTTGAGAAACAAATGAATCAAATACATTCAAACAAAGCTTTTTGAATCAAAGGAAAGTCAATCGCATTCCACAATGCTAATTGAGTAAATGAAAGTCAAACACATTCAACAAAGCTAATTGAGTCAAATGAAAGTCAAACACAATTAAACAAAGCTTTTTGAATCAAATGAAAGTCAAATGCATTCAACAAAGCTAATTGAGTCAAATGAAAGTCTAACACTTTCAACAACGCTTATAGAATAAAATGAAAGTCAAATACAATCAAACAAAGCTTTTTGAATCCAATGGAATCAAACACATTCAACAAAGCTAATTGAGTCAAATAAAAGTTAAACACATTCAAACAATGCTTTTTCAATCAAATGAAAGTCAAATGCATTTATCCAAGCATTTAAAATCAAATGAAAGTCAAAGACTTTAAATAAAGCTTTTTGAATCAAATGAAAGTCAAATACATTCAAACAAAGTTTTTTAAATCAAATGCAAGTCAATTGCATTCCACATTGCTAATTGAGTCAAATGAAAGTCAAACACATTCATCAAAGCTTTTAGAATCAAATGAAAGTCAAATACATTCAAACAAAGCTTTTTGAATCAAATGAAAGTCAATTGTATTCTACAATGCTAATTGAGTTACATGGAAGTCAAACACATTCAACAAAGCTAATAGAGTCAAATGAAAGTCAAACACTTTCAAACAAAGCTTTTTTAATCAAATGAAAGTCAAATGCATTCAACAAAGCTATTTGAGTCAAATGAAAATCAAACACTTTCAACAAAGCTTTGAGAATCAAATGAAAGTCAAATACATTCAAACAAATCTTTTTGAATCAAATGAAACTCAATTGCATTCCTCAATGCTAATTGAGAGTCAAATGAAAGTCAAACACATTCAACAAAGCTAATTGAGTCAAATGAAAGTCAAACACATTTAAACAAAGCTTTTTGAATCAAATGAAAGTCAAATGCATTTAATAAAGCTAATTGAATCAAATGAAAGTCAAACACTTTCAAACAAAGCTTTTTGAATCAAATGAAAGTCAATTGCATTCTACAGTGCTAATTGAGTTAAATGAAAGTCAAACACATTCAACAAAGCTAATTGAGTCAAATGAAAGTCAAACACATTTAAACAATGCTTTTTGAATCAAATGAAAGTCAAATGCATTTAATAAAGCTAATTGAATCAAATGACAGTCAAACACTTTAAAACAAAGCTTTTTGAATCAAATGAATGTCAATTGTATTCCACAAAGCTAATTGAGACAAATGAAAGTCAAACACATTCAAACAAAGCTTTTTTAATCAAATGAAAGTCAAATGCATTCAACAAAGCTAATTGAGTCAAATGAAAGTGTAACACTTTCAAACAAAGCTTTTTGAATCAAATCAAAGTCAATTGCATTCCACAATGCTAATTGAGTCAAATGAAAGTCAAACACATTCAACAAAGCTAATTGAATCAATTAAAAGTCAAACACATTCAAATAAAGCTTTTTGAATCAAATGAAAGTCAAACACTTTCAACAAAGCTTTTAGAATCAATTGAAAGTCAAATACATTCAAACAAAGTTTTTTGAATCAATTGAAAGTCAAACTCATTCAACAAAGCTAACTGAGTCAAATGAAAGTTAAACACTTTCATCAAAGCTTTTAGAATCAAATGAAAGTCAAATACATTCAAACAAATCTTTCTGAATCAAATGAAAGTCATACACATTCAACAAAGCTAATTGAGTCAAATGAAAGTCAAACACATTCAGACAAAGCTATTTGAATCAAATGAAAGTCAAATGCATTCAACAAAACTAATTGAGTCAAATAATAGTCAAATACATTCAAACAAAGCTTTTTGAATCAAATAAAAGTCAATTGCATTCAACAAAGCTAATTGAGTCAAATGAAAGTCAAACACATTCAACAAAGCTAATTGAATCAAATGAAAGTCAAACACATACAAACAAAGCTTTTTGAATCAAATGAAAGTCAATTGCATTCCACAATGCTAATTGAGTCAAATGAAAGTCAAACACATTCAACAAAGCTAATTGAGTCAAATGAAAGTTAAACACATTAAAACAAAGCTTTTTGAATCAAATGAAAGTCAAATGCATTCAACAAAGCTAATTGAGTATAAGGAAAGTTAAACACTTTCAACAAAGCTTTTAAAATCAAATGAAAGTAAAATACATTCAACCAAAGCTTTTTGAATCAAATGAAAGTCAATTGCATTCCACAATGCTAATTGAGTCAAATGAAAGTCAAACACATTCAACAACCCTAATTGAGTCAAATGAAAGTCAAGCACATTCAAACAAAGCTTTTTGAATCAAATGAAAGTCAAATGCATCCAACAAAGCTAATTGAGTCAAATGAAAGTCAAACACTTTCAACAAAACTAATTGAGACAAATGAAAGTCAAACACATTCAAACAAAGCTTTTTGAATCAAATGAAAGTCAAATGCATTCAATAAAACTAATTGAATCAAATGACAGTCAATTGTATTCCACAATACTAATTGAGTCAAATGACAGTCAAACACATTCAACAAAGCTTTTAGAATCAAATGAAAGTGAAATACATTCAAACTAAGCTTTTTGAATCAAATGAAAGTCTATTGTATTCCACAATGCTAATTGAGTCAAATGAAAGTCAAACACATTCAACAAAACTAATAGAGTCAAATGAAAGTGAAACACTTTCAACAAAGCTAATTGAATCAAATGAAAGTCAAACACTTTCAAACAAAGTTTATTGAATCAAATGAATGTCAATTGCATTCCACAATGCTAATTGAGTCAAATGAAAGTCAAACACATTCAACAAAGCTAATTGAGACAAATGAAAGTCAAACACATTCAAACAAAGCTTTTTTAATCAAATGAAAGTCAAATGCATTCAACAAAGCTAATAGAGTCAAATGAAAGTGTAACACTTTCAAACAAAGCTTTTTGAATCAAATCAAAGTCAATTGCATTCCACAATGCTAATTGAGTCAAATGAAAGTCAAACACATTCAACAAAGCTAATTGAGTCAATTAAAAGTCAAACACATTCAAACAAAGCTTTTTGAATCAAATGAAAGTCAAACACTTTCATCAAAGCTTTTAGAATCAAATGAAAGTCAAATACATTCAAACAAATCTTTCTGAATCAAATGAAAGTCATACACATTCAACATAGCTAATTGAGTCAAATGAAAGTCAAACACATTCAGACAAAGCTATTTGAATCAAATGAAAGTCAAATGCATTCAACAAAACTAATTGAGTCAAATAATAGTCAAATACATTCAAACAAAGCTTTTTGAATCAAATGAAAGTCAATTGCATTCAACAAAGCTAATTGAGTCAAATGAAAGTCAAACACATTCAACAAATCTAATTGAATCAAATGAAAGTCAAACACATACAAACAAAGCTTTTTGAATCAAGTAAAAGTCAAATGCATTAAATAAACCTAATTGAGTCAAATGAAAGTCAAACACTTTTAACAAAGCTTTTTGAATTAAATGAAAGTCAAATACATTCAAACAAAGCTTTTAGATTTAAATGAAAGTGAATTGCATTCCACAATGCTAATTGAGTCAAATGAAAGACAAACACATTCAACAAAGCTAATTGAGTCAAATGAAAGTCAAACACATTAAAACAAAGCTTTTTGAATCAAATAAAAGTCAAATGCATTAAACAAAGCTTTTTGAAGCAAATGAAAGTCAAACACTTTCAACAAAGCTATTAGAATCAAATGAAAGTCAAATACATTCAAACAAAGTTTTTTAAATCAAATGAAAGTCAATTGCATTTCACAATGCTAATTGAGTCAAACGAAAGTCAAACACATTCAACAAAGCTAATTGAGTCAAATGAAAGTCAAACACATTCAAACAAAGCTTTTTGAATCAAATGAAATTCAAATGCATTCAACAAAGCTAATTGAGTCAAATGAAAGTCTAACACTTTCAACAAAGCTTTTATAATCAAATGAAAGTCAAATACATTCAAATATAGCTTTTTAAATCAAATGAAAGTCAATTGCATTCCACAATGCTAATTGAGTAAATTGAAAGTCAAACACATTCAATAAAGCTATTTGAGTCAAATGAAAGTCAAACACATTCAATCAAAGCTTT
Source organism: Chenopodium album (assembly GCF_948465745.1). Classification (NCBI taxonomy): domain Eukaryota; kingdom Viridiplantae; phylum Streptophyta; class Magnoliopsida; order Caryophyllales; family Amaranthaceae; genus Chenopodium; species Chenopodium album. Next base: position 20,158,797 of record NC_137853.1, read on the forward strand.
TTGAATCAAATAAAACACAAATGCATTTCAACAAAGCTAATTAAGTCAAATGAAAGTCAAAACTTTCAACAAAGCTTTAGAATCAAATGAAAGTCAAATACATTCAAACAAAGCTTTTTGAATTAAATGAAAGTCAATTGCATTCCACAATGCTAATTGAGTCAAATGAAAGTCAAACACATTCAACAAAGCTAACTGAGTCAAATGAAAGTCAAACACATTCAAACAAATTTTTTTGAAACAAATGAAAGTCAAATGCATTCAACAAAGCTAATTAAGTCAAATGAAAGTCAAACACTTTCAACAAAGCTTTTAGAATCAAAAGAAAGTCAAATACATTCAAACAAAGCTTTTAGAATTAAATGAAAGTCAAACACATTCAACAAAGCTACTTGAGTCAAATGAAAGTCAAACACTTTCAACAAAGCTTTTAGAATCAAATGAAAGTCAAATACATTCAAACAAAGATTTTTGAATCAAATGAAAGTCAAACTCTTTCAACAAAGCTAATTGAGTCAAATGAAAGTCAAACAATTTCAAACAAATCTTTTTAACTCAAATGAAACTCAAACACATTCAAACAAAGCTTTTTGAATCAAATGAAAGTCAAATGCATTCAACAAAGCTAATTTAGTAAAATGAAAGTTAAACACTTTCAACAAAGCTTTTAGAATCAAATTAAAGCCATAGACATTCAAACAAAAATTTTTGAATCAAGAGAAAGTCAATTGCATTTCACAATTTTAATTGAGTCAAACAAAAGTCAAACACATTCAACAAAGCTAATTGAGTCAAATGAAAGTCAAACACATTCAAACAAAGCTTTTTGAATCAAATGAAAGTCAAATGCATTCAACAAAGCTAATTGAGTCAAATGAAAATCTAACACTTTCAACAAAGCTTTTAAAATCAAATGAAAGTCAAATACATTCAAATATAGCTTTTTGAATCAAATGAAATTCAATTGCATTCCACAATGCTAATTGAGTAAATTGAAAATCAAACACATTCAACAAAGCTATTTGAGTTAAATGAAAGTCAAACACATTCAAACAAACCTTTTTGAATCAAATGAAACACAAATGCATTCAACAAAGCTAATTGAGTCAAATGAAAGTCAAACACTTTCAACAAAGCTTTTAGAATCAAATGAAAGTCAAATACATTCAAACAAAACTTTATGAATCAAATGAAAGTCAATTGCATTCCACAATGCTAATTGAGTCAAATGAAAGTCAAACACATTCAACAAAGCTAATTGAGTCAAGTGAAAGTCAAACACATTTAAACAAAGCTTTTTGAATTAGATGAAAGTCAAATGCATTCAACAAAGCTAATTGAATCAAATGAAAGTCAAACACTTTTAAACAAAGCTTTTTGAATCAAATGAAAGTCAAATACATTCAAACAAAGATTTAAGAATTAAATGAAAGTCAAACACATTCCACAAAGCTAATTGAGTCAAACGAAAGTCAAACACATTCAACAAAGCTATTTGAGTCAAATGAAAGTCAAACACATTCAAACAAAGCTTTTTGAATCAAATGAAACACAAATGCATTCAACAAAGCTAATTAAGTCAAATGAAAGTCAAAACTTTCAACGAAGCTTTAGAATCAAATGAAAGTCAAATACATTCAAACAAAGCTTTTTGAATTAAATGAAAGTCAATTGCATTCCACAATGCTAATTGAGTCAAATGAAAGTCAAACACATTCAACAAAGCTAATTGAGTCAAATGAAAGTCAAACACATTCAAACAAAGTTTTTTGAATCAAATGAAAGTCAAATGCATTCAACAAAGCTAATTAAGTCAAATGAAAGTCAAACACTTTCAACAAAGCTTTTAGAATCAAAAGAAAGTCAAATACATTCAAACAAAGCTTTTAGAATTAAATGAAAGTCAAACACATTCAACAAAGCTACTTGAGTCAAATGAAAGTCAAACACTTTCAACAAAGCTTTTAGAATCAAATGAAAGTCAAATACATTCAAACAAAGATTTTTGAATCAAATGAAAGTCAAACTCTTTCAACAAAGCTAATTGAGTCAAATGAAAGTCAAACAATTTCAAACAAATCTTTTTAACTCAAATGAAACTCAAACACATTCAAACAAAGCTTTTTGAATCAAATGAAAGTCAAATGCATTCAACAAAGCTAATTTAGTAAAATGAAACTCAAACACATTCAAACAAAGCTTTTAGAATCAAATTAAAGCCAAATACATTCAAACAAAGTTTTTTGAATCAAATGAAAGTCAATTGCATTTCACAATGCTAATTGAGTCAAACGAAAGTCAAACACATTCAACAAAGCTAATTGAGTCAAATGAAAGTCAAACACATTCAAACAAAGCTTTTTGAATCAAATGAAAGTCAAATGCATTCAACAAAGCTAATTGAGTCAAATGAAAATTTAACATTTTCAACAAAGCTTTTAAAATCAAATGAAAGTCAAATACATTCAAATATAGCTTTTTGAATCAAATGAAATTCAACTGCATTCCACAATGCTAATTGAGTAAATTGAAAATCAAACACATTCAACAAAGCTATTTGAGTCAAATGAAAGTCAAACAGATTCAAACAAACCTTTTTGAATCAAATGAAACACAAACGCATTCAACAAAGCTAATTGAGTCAAATGAAAGTCAAACACTTTCAACAAAGCTTTTAGAATCAAATGAAAGTCAAATACATTCAAACAAAGCTTTATGAATCAAATGAAAGTCAATTGCATTCCACAATGCTAATTGAGTCAAATGAAAGTCAAACACATTCAACAAAGCTAATTGAGTCAAGTGAAAGTCAAACACATTTAAACAAAGCTTTTTGAATTAGATGAAAGTCAAATGCATTCAACAAAGCTAATCGAATCAAATGAAAGTCAAACACTTTTAAACAAAGCTTTTTGAATCAAATGAAAGTCAAATACATTCAAACAAAGATTTAAGAATTAAATGAAAGTCAAACACATTCAACAAAGCTAATTGAGTCAAACGAAAGTCAAACACTTTCAACAAAGCTTTTAGAATCAAAAGAAAGTCAAATTCATTCAAACCAAGCAATTTGAGTTAAATGAAAGTCAGTTGCATTCCACAATGCTAATTTAGTCAAATGAAAGTCAAACACATTCAACAAAGCTAATTGAGTCAAATGAAAGTCAAACACATTCAAACAAAGCATTTTTATTCAAATGAAAGTCAAATCCATTCAACAAAGCTAATTGAGTCAAATAAAAGTCAATCACTTTCAACAAAGCTTTGAGAATCAAATGAAAGTCAAATACATTCAAACAAAGCTTTTAAAATAAAATGAAAGTCAAATACATTCAAACAAAGCTTTTTGAATCAAATAAAAGTCAATTGCATTCCACAATGCTAAATGGGTCAAATCAAAGTGAAACACATTCAACAAAGCTAATTGAGTCAAATGAAAGTCAAACACATTTAAACAAAGCTTTTTGAATCAAATGAAAGTCAAATGCATTTTACAAAGCTAATTGAATCAAAAGAAAGTCAAACACATTCAACAAAGCTAATTGAGTCAAATGAAAGTCAAACACATTCAAACAAAGCTAATTGAGTCAAATGAAAGTCAAACACATTTAATCAAAGCTTTTTGAATCAAATGAAAGTCAAATGCATTTAACAAAGCTAATTGAATCAAATGTAGGTCAAACACTTTCAAACAAAGCTTTTTTTAATCAAATAAAAGTCAATTGCATTCCACAATGCTAATTGAGTCAAATGAAAGTCAAACACATTCAACAAAGCTAATTGATTCAAATGAAAGTCAAACACATTTAAACAAAGCTTTTTGAATCAAATGAAAGTCAAATGCATTTAACAAAGCTAATTGAATCAAATGAAAGTCAAAGACTTTCCACAAAGCTTTTTGAATCAAATGAAAGTCAAATACATTCAAACAAAGCTTTTTGAATCAAATGAAAGTCAAACACATTCAACAAAGCTAATTGAGTCAAATGAAAGTTTAACACTTTCAACAAAGATTTTAGAATCAAATGAAAGTAAAAAACATTCAAACAAGGCTTTTTGAATCAAATGAAAGTTTAATGCATTCAACAAAGCTTATTGAATTAAACGAAAGTCAAACACATTCAAAATAGCTAATTGAGTCAAATGAAAGTCAAACACATTCGAACAAAGCTAATTGAGTAAAATGAAAGTCAAACACATTTAAACAAACCTTTTTGAATCAAATGAAAGTCAAATGCATTTAACAAAGTCAATTGAATCAAATTAAAGTCAAACACTTTCAAACAAAGCTTTTTGATTCAAATGAAAGTCAATTGCATTCAACAATACTAATTAAGTCAAATGAATGTCAAACATATTCAACAAAGCAAATTGAGTCAAATGAAATTCAAGCACATTCAAACAAAGCTTTTTCAATCAAGTGAAAGTCAAATGCATTCAACAAAGCTAATTGAGTCAAATGAAAGTATAACACTTTCAACAAAGATTTTAGAATAAAATGAAAGTCAAATATAGTCAAACAATGCTTTTTGAATCCAATGAAAGTCTAACACATTCAACAAAGCTAATTGAGTCAAATAAAAGTTAAACACATTCAAACAATGCTTTTTTAATCAAATGAAAGTCAAATGCATTTATCCAAGCATTTAAAATCAAATGAAAGTCAAAGACTTTCAACAAAGCTTTTAGAATCAAATGAAAGTCAAATACATTCAAACAAAGTTTTTTAAATCAAATGCAAATCAATTACATTCCACAATGCTAATTGAGTCAAATGAAAGTCAAACACATTCAACAAAGCTTTTAGAATAAAATGAAAGTCAAATACATTCAAACAAAGATTTTTGAATCAAATGAAAGTCAATTGTATTCCACAATGCTAATTGAGTTAAATGGAAGTCAAACACATTCTATAAAGCTAATAGACTCAAATGAAAGTCAAACACATTCAAACAAAGCTTTTTTAATCAAATGAAAGTCAAATGCATTCAACAAAGCTAATTGAGTCAAATGAAAATCTAACACTTTCAAACAAAGCTTTTTCAATCAAGTGAAAGTCAAATGCATTCAACAAAGCTAATTGAGTCAAATGAAAGTCTAACACTTTCAACAAAGCTTATAGAATAAAATGAAAGTCAAATACAGTCAAACAAAGCTTTATGAATCCAATGGAATTAAACACATTCAACAAAGCTAATTGAGTCAAATAAAAGTTAAACACATTCAAACAATGCTTTTTCAATCAAATGAAAGTCAAATGCATTTATCCAAGCATTTAAAATCAAATGAAAGTCAAAGACTTTAAATAAAGCTTTTTGAATCAAATGAAAGTCAAATACATTCAAACAAAGTTTTTTAAATCAAATGCAAGTCAATTGCATTCCACATTGCTAATTGAGTCAAATGAAAGTCAAACACATTCATCAAAGCTTTTAGAATCAAATGAAAGTCAAATACATTCAAACAAAGCTTTTTGAATCAAATGAAAGTCAATTGTATTCTACAATACTAATTGAGTTACATGGAAGTCAAACACATTCAACAAAGCTAATAGAGTCAAATGAAAGTCAAACACTTTCAAACAAAGCTTTTTTAATCAAATGAAAGTCAAATGCATTCAACAAAGCTATTTGAGTCAAATGAAAATCAAACACTTTCAACAAAGCTTTGAGAATCAAATGAAAGTCAAATACATTCAAACAAATCTTTTTGAATCAAATGAAACTCAATTGCATTTCTCAATGCTAATTAAGAGTCAAATGAAAGTCAAACACATTCAACAAAGCTAATTGAGTCAAATGAAAGTCAACACATTTAAACAAAGCTTTTTGAATCAAATGAAAGTCAAATGCATTTAATAAAGCTAATTGAATCAAATGAAAGTCAAACACTTTCAAACAAAGCTTTTTGAATCAAATGAAAGTCAATTGCATTCTATAGTGCTAATTGAGTTAAATGAAAGTCAAACACATTCAACAAAGCTAATTGAGTCAAATGAAAGTCAAACACATTTAAACAATGCTTTTTGAATCAAATGAAAGTCAAATGCATTTAATAAAGCTAATTGAATCAAATAACAGTCAAACACTTTAAAACAAAGCTTTTTGAATCAAATGAAAGTCAATTGTATTCCACAATGCTAATTGAGTCAAATGAAATTCAAACACATTCAACAAAGCTAATTGAGACAAATGAAAGTCAAACACATTCAAACAAAGCTTTTTTAATCAAATGAAAGTCAAATGCATTCAACAAAGCTAATTGAGTCAAATGAAAGTGTAACACTTTCAAACAAAGCTTTTTGAATCAAATCAAAGTCAATTGCATTCCACAATGCTAATTGAGTCAAATGAAAGTCAAACACATTCAACAAAGCTAATTGAGTCAATTAAAAGTCAAACACATTCAAACAATGCTTTTTGAATCAAATGAAAGTCAAACACTTTCAACAAAGCTTTTAGAATCAAATGAAAGTCAAATACATTCAAACAAAGTTTTTTGAATCAATTGAAAGTCAAACACATTCAACAAAGCTAACTGAGTCAAATGAAAGTTAAACACTTTCATCAAAGCTTTTAGAATCAAATGAAAGTCAAATACATTCAAACAAATCTTTCTGAATCAAATGAAAGTCATACACATTCAACAAAGCTAATTGAGTCAAATGAAAGTCAAACACATTCAGACAAAGCTATTTGAATCAAATGAAAGTCAAATGCATTCAACAAAACTAATTGAGTCAAATAATAGTCAAATACATTCAAACAAAGCTTTTTGAATAAAATGAAAGTCAATTGCATTCAACAAAGCTAATTGAGTCAAATGAAAGTCAAACACATTCAACAAAGCTAATTGAATCAAATGAAAGTCAAACACATACAAACAAAGCTTTTTTAATCAAATGAAAGTCAAATGCATTCAACAAAGCTAATAGAGTCAAATGAAAGTGTAACACTTTCAAACAAAGCTTTTTGAATCAAATCAAAGTCAATTGCATTCCACAATGCCAATTGAGTCAAATGAAAGTCAAACACATTCAACAAAGCTAATTGAGTCAATTAAAAGTCAAATACGTTCAAACAAAGCTTTTAGAAATATATGAAAGTCAAACACATTCAACAAAGCTACTTGAGTCAAATGAAAGTCAAACACTTTCAACAAAGCTTTTAGAATCAAATGAAAGTCAAATTCATTCAAACAAAGCTTTTTGAATCAAATGAAAGTCAATTTCATTCCACAATGCTAATTGAGTCAAATGAAAGTCAAACACATTCTACAAAGCTAATTGAGACAAATGAAAGTCAAATACATTCAAACAAAGTTTTTGAATGCAAATGAAAGTCAAATGCATTCAACAAAGCTTTTTGAATCAAATGAAAGTCAAACTCTTTCAACAAAGCTAATTGAGTCAAATGAAAGTCAAACAATTTCAAACAAATCTTTTTGACTCAAATGAAACTCAAACACATTCAAACAAAGCTTTTAGAATCAAATTAAAGCCAAATACATTCAAACAAAGTTTTTTGAATCAAATGAAAGTCAATTGCATTTCACAATGCTAATTGAGTCAAACGAAAGTCAAACACATTCAACAAAGCTAATTGAGTCAAATGAAAGTCAAACACATTCAAACAAAGCTTTTTGAATCAAATGAAAGTCAAATGCATTCAACAAAGCTAATTGAGTCAAATGAAAATTAAACATTTTCAACAAAGCTTTTAAAATCAAATGAAAGTCAAATACATTCAAATATAGCTTTTTGAATCAAATGAAATTCAATTGCATTCCACAATGCTAATTGAGTAAATTGAAAATCAAACACATTCAACAAAGCTATTTGAGTCAAATGAAAGTCAAACAGATTCAAACAAACCTTTTTGAATCAAATAAAACACAAACGCATTCAACAAAGCTAATTGAGTCAAATGAAAGTCAAACACTTTCAACAAAGCTTTTAGAATCAAATGAAAGTCAAATACATTCAAACAAAGCTTTATGAATCAAATGAAAGTCAATTGCATTCCACAATGCTAATTGAGTCAAATGAAAGTCAAACACATTCAACAAAGCTAATTGAGTCAAGTGAAAGTCAAACACATTTAAACAAAGCTTTTTGAATTAGATGAAAGTCAAATGCATTCAACAAAGCTAATCGAATCAAATAAAAGTCAAATACATTCAAACAAAGATTTAAGAATTAAATGAAAGTCAAACACATTCAACAAAGCTAATTGAGTAAAATGAAAGTTAAACACTTTCAACAAAGCTTTTAGAATCAAATGAAAGTCAAATACATTCAAACAAAGCTTTTTGAATCAAAGGAAAGTCAATTGCATTCCACAATGCTAATTGAGACAAATGAAAGTCAAACACATTCAACAAAGCTAATTGAGTCAAATGAAAGTCAAACATATTCAAACAAAGCTAATTGAGTCAAATGAAAATCAAACACATTTAATCAAAGCTTTTTGAATCAAATGAAAGTCAAATGCATTTAACAAAGCTAATTGAATCAAATGTAGGTCAAACACTTTCAAACAAAGCTTTTTTTAATAAAATAAATGTCAATTGCATTCCACAATGCTAATTGAGTCAAATGAAAGTCAAACACATTCAACAAAGCTAATTGAGTCAAATGAAAGTCAAACACATTTAAACAAAGCTTTTTGAATCAAATGAAAGTCAAATGCATTTAACAAAGCTAATTGAATCAAATGAAAGTCAAAGACTTTCCACAAAGCTTTTTGAATCAAATGAAAGTCAAATACATTCAAACAAAGCTTTTTGAATCAAATGAAAGTCAAACACATTCAACAAAGCTAATTGAGTCAAATGAAAGTTTAACACTTTCAACAAATATTTTAGAATCAAATGAAAGTAAAAAACATTCAAACAAGGCTTTTTGAATCAAATGAAAGTTTAATGCATTCAACAAAGCTTATTGAATTAAACGAAAGTCAAACACATTCAAAATAGCTAATTGAGTCAAATGAAAGTCAAATTCATTCAAACAAAGGTTTTTGAATCAAATGAAAGTCAATTTCATTCCACAATGCTAATTGAGTCAAATGAAAGTCAAACACATTCTACAAAGCTAATTGAGACAAATGAAAGTCAAACACATTCAAACAAAGCTTTTTAACTTAAATGAAAGTCAAATGCATTGAACAAAGCTAATTGAATCAAATGACAATCAATTGTATTCCACAATACTAATTGAGTCAAATGACAGTCAAACACATTCAACAAAGCTAATTGAGACAAATGAAAGTCAAACACATTCAAACAAAGCTTTTTTAATCAAATGAATGTCAAATGCATTCAACAAAGCTAATTGAGTCAAATGAAAGTGTAACACTTTCAAACAAAGCTTTTTGAATCAAATCAAAGTCAATTGCATTCCACAATGCTAATTGAGTCAAATTAAAGTCAAACACATTCAACAAAGCTAATTGAGTCAATTAAAAGTCAAACACATTCAAACAATGCTTTTTGAATCAAAGGAAAGTCAAACACTTTCAACAAAGCTTTTAGAATCAAATGAAAGTCAAATACATTCAAACAAAGTTTTTTGAATCAATTGAAAGTCAAACACATTCAACAAAGCAAACTGAGTCAAATGAAAGTTAAACACTTTCATCAAAGCTTTTAGAATCAAATGAAAGTCAAATACATTCAAACAAATCTTTCTGAATCAAATGAAAGTCATACACATTCAACAAAGCTAATTGAGTCAAATGAAAGTCAAACACATTCAGACAAAGCTATTTGAATCAAATGAAAGTCAAGTGCATTCAACAAAACTAATTGAGTCAAATAATAGTCAAATACATTCAAACAAAGCTTTTTGAATAAAATGAAAGTCAAATGCATTCAACAAAGCTAATTGAGTCAAATGAAAGTCAAACACATTCAACAAAGCTAATTGAATCAAATGAAAGTCAAACACATACAAACAAAGCTTTTTGAATCAAATGAAAGTCAATTGCATTCCACAAATGCTAATTGAGTCAAATGAAAGTCAAACACATTCAACAAAGCTAATTGAGTCAAATGAAAGTTAAACACATTAAAACAAAGCTTTTTGAATCAAATGAAAGTCAAATGCATTCAACAAAGCTAATTGAGTATAAGGAAAGTTAAACACTTTCAACAAAGCTTTTAAAATCAAATGAAAGTAAAATACATTCAACCAAAGCTTTTTGAATCAAATGAAAGTCAATTGCATTCCACAATGCTAATTGAGTCAAATGAAAGTCAAACACATTCAACAACCCTAATTGAGTCAAATGAAAGTCAAACACATTCAAACAAAGCTTTTTGAATCAAATGAAAGTCAAATGCATCCAACAAAGCTAATTGAGTCAAATGAAAGTCAAACAATTTCAACAAAACTAATTGAGACAAATGAAAGTCAAACACATTCAAACAAAGCTTTTTGAATCAAATGAAAGTCAAATGCATTCAACAAAGCTAATTGAATCAAATGACAGTCAATTGTATTCCACAATACTAATTGAGTCAAATGACAGTCAAACACATTCAACAAAGCTTTTAGAATCAAATGAAAGTGAAATACATTCAAACTAAGCTTTTTGAATTAAATGAAAGTCTATTATATTCCACAATGCTAATTGAGTCAAATGAAAGTCAAACCCATTCAACAAAACTAATAGAGTCAAATGAAAGTGAAACACTTTCAACAAAGCTAATTGAATCAAATGAAAGTCAAACACTTTCATACAAAGTTTATTGAATCAAATGAATGTCAATTGCATTCCACAATGCTAATTGAGTCAAATGAAAGTCAAACACATTCAAAAAAGCTAATTGAGACAAATGAAAGTCAAACACATTCAAACAAAGCTTTTTTAATCAAATGAAAGTCAAATGCATTCAACAAAGCTAATAGAGTCAAATGAAAGTGTAACACTTTCAAACAAAGCTTTTTGAATCAAATCAAAGTCAATTGCATTCCACAATGCTAATTGAGTCAAATGAAAGTCAAACACATTCAACAAAGCTAATTGAGTCAATTAAAAGTCAAATACGTTCAAACAAAGCTTTTAGAAATATATGAAAGTCAAACACATTTAAACAAAGCTTTTTGAATCAAATGAAAGTCAAATGCATTTTACAAAGCTAATTGAATCAAAAGAAAGTCAAACACATTCAACAAAGCTAATTGAGTCAAATGAAAGTCAAACACATTCAAACAAACTAATTGAGTCAAATGAAAGTCAAACACTTTTAATCAAAGCTTTTTGAATCAAATGAAAGTCAAATAAATTTAACAAAGCTAATTGAATCAAATGTAGGTCAAACACTTTCAAACAAAGCTTTTTTTAATCAAATAAAAGTCAATTGCATTCCACAATGCTAATTGAGTCAAATGAAAGTCAAACACATTCAACAAAGCTAATTGAGTCAAATGAAAGTCAGACACATTTAAACAAAGCTTTTTGAATCAAATGAAAGTCAAATGCATTTAACAAAGCTAATTGAATCAAATGAAAGTCAAAGACTTTCCACAAAGCTTTTTGAATCAAATGAATGTCAAATACATTCAAACAAAGCTTTTTGAATCAAATGAAAGTCAAACACATTTAACAAAACTAATTGAGTCAGATGAAAGTTTAACACTTTCAACAAAGATTTTAGAATCAAATGAAAGTAAAAAACATTCAAACAAGGCTTTTTGAATCAAATGAAAGTTTAATGCATTCAACAAAGCTTATTGAATTAAACGAAAGTCAAACACATTCAAAATAGCTAATTGAGTCAAAGGAAAGTCAAACACATTCAAACAAAGCTAATTGAGTAAAATGAAAGTCAAACACATTTAAACAAAGCTTTTTGAATCAAATGAAAGTCAAATGCATTTAACAAAGTCAATTGAATCAAATTAAAGTCAAACACTTTCAAACAAAGCTTTTTGATTCAAATGAAAGTCAATTGCATTCCACAATACTAATTAAGTCAAATGAATGTCAAACATATTCAACAAAGCAAATTGAGTCAAATGAAATTCAAGCACATTCAAACAAAGCTTTTTCAATCAAGTGAAAGTCAAATGCATTCAACAAAGCTAATTGAGTCAAATGAAAGTATTACACTTTCAACAAAGATTTTAGAATAAAATGAAAGTCAAATACAGTAAAACAAAGCTTTTTGAATCCAATGAAAGTCTAACACATTCAACAAAGCTAATTGAGTCAAATAAAAGTTAAACACATTCAAACAATGCTTTTTTAATCAAATGAAAGTCAAATGCATTTATCCAAGCATTTAAAATCAAATGAAAGTCAAAGACTTTCAACAAAGCTTTTAGAATCAAATGAAAGTCAAATACATTCAAACAAAGTTTTTTAAATCAAATGCAAGTCAATTGCATTCCACAATGCTAATTGAGTCAAATGAAAGTCAAACACATTCAACAAAGCTTTTAGAATCAAATGAAAGTCAAATACATTCAAACAAAGATTTTTGAATCAAATGAAAGTCAATTGTATTCCACAATGCTAATTGAGTTAAATGGAAGTCAAACACATTCTATAAAGCTAATAGACTCAAATGAAAGTCAAACACATTCAAACAAAGCTTTTTTAATCAAATGAAAGTCAAATGCATTCAACAAAGCTAATTGAGTCAAATGAAAATCTAACACTTTCAACAAAGCTTTGAGAATCAAATGAAAGTCAAATACAATCAAACAAATCTTTTTGAATCAAATGAAAGTCAATTGCATTCCTCAATGCTAATTGAGAGTCAAATGAAAGTCAAACACATTGAACAAAGCTAATTGAGTCAAATGAAAGTTAAACACATTTAAACAAAGCTTTTTGAATCAAATGAAAATCAAATGCATTTAATAAAGCTAATTGAATAAAATGAAAGTCAAACACTTTCAAACAAAGCTTTTTGAATCAAATGAAAGTCAATTGCATTCTACAGTGCTAATTGAGTCAAATGAAAGTCAAACACATTCAACAAAGCTAATTGAGAGAAATGAAAGTCAAACACATTCAAACAAAGCTTTTTTAATCAAATGAAAGTCAAATTCATTCAACAAAGCTAATTGAGTCAAATCAAAGTCAACCACTTTCAACAAAGCTTTGAGAATCAAATGAAAGTCAAATACATTCAAACAAAGCTAATTGAGTCAAATCAAAGTCAACCACTTTCAACAAAGCTTTGAGAATTAAATGAAAGTCAAATACATTCAAACAAAGCTTTTTGAATCAAATGAAACTCAATTGCATTCCACAATGCTAATAGGGTCAAATGAAAGTCAAACGCATTCAACAAAGCTAATTGAGTCAAATGAAAGTCAAACACATTTAAACAAAGCTTTTTGAATCAAATGAAAGTCAAATGCATTTGACAAAGCTAATTGAATCAAATGAAAATCAAACACTTTCAAACAAAGCTTTTTGAATCAAATGAAAGTCAATTGCATTCCACAATGCTAATTGAGTTAAATGAAAGTCAAACACATTCAACAAAGCTAATTGAGTCAAATGAAAGTCAAACACATACAAACAAAGCATTTTGAATCAAATGAAAGTCAAATGCATTCCACAATGCTAATTGAGTAAATTGAAAATCAAACACATTCAACAAAGCTATTTGAGTCAAATGAAAGTCAAACAGATTCAAACAAACCTTTTTGAATCAAATAAAACACAAACGCATTCAACAAAGCTAATTGAGTCAAATCAAAGTCAACCACTTTCAACAAAGCTTTGAGAATTAAATGAAAGTCAAATACATTCAAACAAAGCTTTTTGAATCAAATGAAACTCAATTGCATTCCACAATGCTAATAGGGTCAAATGAAAGTCAAACGCATTCAACAAAGCTAATTGAGTCAAATGAAAGTCAAACACATTTAAACAAAGCTTTTTGAATCAAATGAAAGTCAAATGCATTTGACAAAGCTAATTGAATCAAATGAAAATCAAACACTTTCAAACAAAGCTTTTTGAATCAAATGAAAGTCAATTGCATTCCACAATGCTAATTGAGTTAAATGAAAGTCAAACACATTCAACAAAGCTAATTGAGTCAAATGAAAGTCAAACACATACAAACAAAGCATTTTGAATCAAATGAAAGTCAAATGCATTCAACAAAGCTAATTGAGTCAAATGAAAGTCAAACACTTTCAACCAAATTAATTGAGACAAATGAAAGTCAAACACATTCAAAAACAGTTTTTTTAATCAAATGAAAGTCAATTGCATTCAACAAAGCTAATTGAGTATAATGAAAGTTAAACACTTTCAACAAAGCTTTTCAAATCAAATGAAAGTCAAAAACATTCAACAAAGCTAATTGAGTCAAATGAAAATTTAACACTTTCAACAAAGCTTTTAAAATCAAATGAAAGTCAAATACATTCAAATATAGCTTTTTGAATCAAATGAAATTCAATTGCATTCCAAAATGCTAATTGATTAAATTGAAAATCAAACACATTCAACAAAGCTATTTGAGTCAAATGAAAGTCAAATACATTCAAACAAACCTTTTTGAATCAAATGAAACACAAATGCATTCAACAAAGCTAATTGAGTCAAATGAAAGTCAAACACTTTCAACAAAGCTTTTAGAATTAAATGAAAGTCAAATACATTCAAACAAAGCTTTATGAATCAAATGAAAGTCAATTGCATTCCACAATGCTAATTGAGTCAAATGAAAGTCAAACACATTCAACAAAGCTAATTGAGTCAAGTGAAAGTCAAACACATTTAAACAAAGCTTTTTGAATTAGATGAAAGTCAAATGCATTCAACAAAGCTAATCGAATCAAATGAAAGTCAAACACTTTTAAACAAAGCTTTTTGAATCAAATGAAAGTCAAGTACATTCAAACAAAGATTTAAGAATTAAATGAAAGTCAAACACATTCAACAAAGCTAATTGAGTCAAATGAAAGTCAAACACTTTCAACAAAGCTTTTAGAATCAAAAGAAAGTCAAATTCATTCAAACAAAGCTATTTGAATTAAATGAAAGTCAGTTGCATTCCACAATGTTAATTTAGTCAAATGAAAGTCAAACACATTCAACAAAGCTAATTGAGTCAAATGAAAGTTAAACACATTCAAACAAAGCTTTTTGAATCAAATGAAAGTTAAATGCATTCAACAAAGCTAATTGAGTAAAATGAAAGTTAAACACTTTCAACAAAGCTTTTAGAATCAAATGAAAGTCAAATACATTCAAACAAAGCTTTTTGAATCAAAGGAAAGTCAATTGCATTCCACAATGCTAATTGAGTCAAATGAAAGTCAAACACATTCAACAAAGCTAATTGAGTCAAATGAAAGTCAAACACATTCAAACAAAGCTAATTGAGTCAAATGAAAATCAAACACATTTAATCAAAGCTTTTTGAATCAAATGAAAGTCAAATGCATTTAACAAAGCTAATTGAATCAAATGTAGGTCAAACACTTTCAAACAAAGCTTTTTTTAATCAAATAAAAGTCAATTGCATTCCACAATGCTAATTGAGTCAAATGAAAGTGAAACACATTCACCAAAGCTAATTGAGTCAAATAAAAGTCAAACACATTTAAACAAAGCTTTTTGAATCAAATGAAAGTCAAATGCATTTAACAAAGCTAATTGAATCAAATGAAAGTCAAAGACTTTCCACAAAGCTTTTTGAATCAAATGAATGTCAAATACATTCAAACAAAGCTTTTTGAATCAAATGAAAGTCAAACACATTTAACAAAACTAATTGAGTCAGATGAAAGTTTAACACTTTCAACTAAGATTTTAGAATCAAATGAAAGTAAAAAACATTCAAACAAGGCTTTTTGAATCAAATGAAAGTTTAATGCATTCAACAAAGCTTATTGAATCAAACGAAAGTCAAACACATTCAAAATAGCTAATTGAGTCAAATGAAAGTCAAACACATTCCAACAAAGCTAATTGAGTAAAATGAAAGTCAAACACATTTAAACAAAGCTTTTTGAATCAAATGAAAGTCAAATGCATTTAACAAAGTCAATTGAATCAAATTAAAGTCAAACACTTTCAAGCAAAGCTTTTTGATTCAAATGAAAGTCAATTGCATTCCACAATACTAATTAAGTCAAATGAATGTCAAACATATTCAACAAAGCAAATTGAGTCAAATGAAATTCAAGCACATTCAAACAAAGCTTTTTCAATCAAGTGAAAGTCAAATGCATTCAACAAAGCTAATTGAGTCAAATGAAAGTATAACACTTTCAACAAAGCTTTTAGAATAAAATGAAAGTCAAATACAGTCAAACAAAGCTTTTTGAATCCAATGAAAGTCTAACACATTCAACAAAGCTAATTGAGTCAAATAAAAGTTAAACACATTCAAACAATGCTTTTTTAATCAAATGAAAGTCAAATGCATTTATCCAAGCATTTAAAATCAAATGAAAGTCAAAGACTTTCAACAAAGCTTTTAGAATCAAATGAAAGTCAAATACATTCAAACAAAGTTTTTTAAATCAAATGCAAGTCAATTGCATTCCACAATGCTAATTGAGTCAAATGAAAGTCAAACACATTCAACAAAGCTTTTAGAATCAAATGAAAGTCAAATACATTCAAACAAAGATTTTTGAATCAAATGAAAGTCAATTGTATTCCACAATGGTAATTGAGTTAAATGGAAGTCAAACACATTCTATAAAGCTAATAGACTCAAATGAAAGTCAACCACATTCAAACAAAGCTTTTTTAATCAAATGAAAGTCAATTGCATTCAACAAAGTAATTGAGTCAAATGAAAATCTAACACTTTCAACAAAGCTTTGAGAATCAAATGAAAGTCAAATACAATCAAACAAATCTTTTTGAATCAAATGAAAGTCAATTGCATTCCTCAATGCTAATTGAGAGTCAAATGAAAGTCAAACACATTCAACAAAGCTAATTGAGTCAAATGAAAGTCAAACACATTTAAACAAAGCTTTTTGAATCAAATGAAAATCAAATGCATTTAATAAAGCTAATTGAATAAAATGAAAGTCAAACACTTTCAAACAAAGCTTTTTGAATCAAATGAAAATCAATTGCATTCTACAGTGCTAATTGAGTCAAATGAAAGTCAAACACATTCAACAAAGCTAATTGAGAGAAATGAAAGTCAAACACATTCAAACAAAGCTTTTTTAATCAAATGAAAGTCAAATTCATTCAACAAAGCTAATTGAGTCAAATCAAAGTCAACCACTTTCAACAAAGCTTTGAGAATCAAATGAAAGTCAAATACATTCAAACAAAGCTTTTTGAATCAAATGAAACTCAATTGCATTCCACAATGCTAATAGGGTCAAATGAAAGTCAAACGCATTCAACAAAGCTAATTGAGTCAAATGAAAGTCAAACACATTTAAACAAAGCTTTTTGAATCAAATGAAAGTCAAATGCATTTGACAAAGCTAATTGAATCAAATGAAAATCAAACACTTTCAAACAAAGCTTTTTGAATCAAATGAAAGTCAATTGCATTCCACAATGCTAATTGAGTCAAATGAAAGTCAAACACATTCAACAAAGCTAATTGAGTCAAATGAAAGTTAAACACATACAAACAAAGCATTTTGAATCAAACGAAAGTCAAATGCATTCAACAAAGCTAATTGAGTCAAATGAAAGTCAAACACTTTCAACAAAATTAATTAAGACAAATGAAAGTCAAACACATTCAAACACAGTTTTTTTAATCAAATGAAAGTCAATTGCATTCAACAAAGCTAATTGAGTATAATGAAAGTTAAACACTTTCAACAAAGCTTTTCAAATCAAATGAAAGTCAAACACATTCAACAAAGCTAACTGAGTCAAATGAAAGTCAAACACTTTCATCAAAGCTTTTAGAATCAAATAAAAGTCAAATACATTCAAACAAAGCTTTTTGAATCAAATGAAAGTCAATTGCATTCCACAAATCTAATTGAGTCAAATGTAAGTCAAACACATTCAACAAAGCTAATTGAGTAAAGTGAAAGTCAAACGCATTCAAAGAAAGCTTTTGGAATCAAATGAAAGCCAAATGCATTCAACAAAGCCAATTGAGTATAATGAAAGTTAAACACTTTCAACAAAGCTTTTAAAATCAAATGAAAGTCAAATATATTCAAACAAAGCTTTTTGAATCAAATGAAAGTCAAATGCATTTAATAAACTAATTGAATCAAATGAAGGTCAAACACTTTCAAACAAAGCTTTTTGAATCAAATGAAAGTCAATTGCATTCTACAGTGCTAATTGAGTCAAATGAAAGTCAAACATATTCAATAAAGCTAATTGAGACAAATGAAAGTCAAACACATTCAAACAAAGCTTTTTTAATCACAATGAAATTCAAACGCATTCAACAAAGATAATTGAGTCAAATGAAAGTCAACCACTTTCAACAAAGCTTTGAGAATCAAATGAAAGTCAAATACATTCAAACAAAGCTGTTTGAATCAAATGAAACTCAATTGCATTCCACAATGCTAATAGGGTCAAATGAAAGTCAAACGAATTCAACAAAGCTAATTAAGTCAAATGAAAGTCAAACACATTTAAACAAAGCTTTTTGAATCAAATGAAAGTAAAATGCATTTGACAAAGCTAATTGAATCAAATGAAAATCAAACACTTTCAAACAAAGCTTTTTGAATCAAATGAAAGTCAATTGCATTCCACAATGCTAATTGAGTCAAATGAAATTCAAACACATTCAACAAAGCTAATTGAGTCAAATGAAAGTCAAACACATACAAACAAAGCATTTTGAATCAAATGAAAGTCAAATGCATTCAACAAAGTTAATTGAGTCAAATGAAAGTCAAACACTTTCAACAAAATTAATTGAGACAAATGAAAGTCAAACACATTCAAAAACAGTTTTTTTAATCAAATGAAAGTCAATTGCATTCAACAAAGCTAATTGAGTATAATGAAAGTTAAACACTTTCAACAAAGCTTTTCAAATCAAATGAAAGTCAAACACATTCAACAAAGCTAACTGGGTCAAATGAAAGTCAAACACTTTCATCAAAGCTTTTAGAATCAAATAAAAGTCAAATACATTCAAACAAAGCTTTTTGAATCAAATGAAAGTCAATTGCATTCCACAAAGCTAACTGAGTCAAATGAAAGTCAAACACATTTAACAAAGCTTGTAGATTCAAATGAAAGTCAAATACATTCAAACAAAGCTTTTTGAATCGAATGAAAGTCAAACACTTTCAACAAAGCTTTGAGAATCAAATGAAAGTCAAATACATCAAACAAATCTTTTTGAATCAAATGAAAGTCAGTTGCATTCCACAATGCTAATTGAGTCAAATGAAAGTCAAACACATTCAACAAAGCTAATTGAGTCAAATGAAAGTCAAACACATTTAAACAAAGCTTTTTGAATCAGATGAAAGTCAAATGCATTTAATAAAGCTAATTGAATCAAATGAAAGTCAAACACTTTCAAACAAAGCTTTTTGAATCAAATGAAAGTCAATTGCATTCCCCAATGCTAATTGAGTCAAATGAAAGTGAAAAACATTCAGCAAAGCTAATTGAGACAAATGAAAGTCAAACACATTCAAACAAAGCTTTTTTAATCAAATGAAAGTCAAATGCATTCAACAAAGCTAATTGAGTCAAATGAAAGTAAACCACTTTCAATAAAGCTTTTGAGAAACAAATGAAAGTCAAATACATTCAAACAAAGCTTTTTGAATCAAAGGAAAGTCAATCGCATTCCACAATGCTAATTGAGACAAATAAAAGTCAAACACATTCAACAAAGCTAATTGAGTCAAATGAAAGTCAAACACAATTAAACAAAGCTTTTTGAATCAAATGAAAGTCAAATGCATTTACCAAAGTCAATTGAATCAAATTAAAGTCAAACACTTTCAAACAAATCTTTTTGAATCAAATGAAAGTCAATTTCATTCCACAATACTAATTAAGTCAAATGAATATCAAACGCATTCAACAAAGCTAATTGAGTCAAATGAAATTCAAACACATTCAAACAAAGCTTTTTCAATCAAGTGAAAGTCAAATGCATTCAACAAAGCTAATTGAGTCAAATGAAAGTCTATCACTTTCAACAAAGCTTATAGAATAAAATGAAAGTCAAATACAGTCAAATAAAGCTTTTTAAATCCAATGGAAGTCAAACACATTCAACAAAGCTAATTGAGTCAAATAAAAGTTAAACACATTCAAACAATGCTTTTTCAATCAAATGAAAGTCAAATGCATTTATCCAAGCATTTAAAATCAAATGAAAGTCAAAGACTTTAAATAAAGCTTTTAGAATCAAATGAAAGTCAAATACATTCAAACAAAGTTTTTTAAATCAAATGCAAGTCAATTGCATTCCACATTGCTAATTGAGTCAAATGAAAGTCAAACACATTCATCAAAGCTTTTAGAATCAAATGAAAGTCAAATACATTCAAACAAAGCTTTTTGAATCAAATGAAAGTCAATTGTATTCTACAATGCTAATTGAGTTACATGGAAGTCAAACACATTCAACAAAGCTAATAGAGTCAAATGAAAGTCAAACACTTTCAAACAAAGCTTTTTTAATCAAATGAAAGTCAAATGCATTCAACAATGCTATTTGAGTCAAATGAAAATCAAACACTTTCAACAAAGCTTTGAGAATCAAATGAAAGTCAAATACATTCAAACAAATCTTTTTGAATCAAATGAAACTCAATTGCATTCCTCAATGCTAATTGAGAGTCAAATGAAAGTCAAACACATTTAAACAATGCTTTTTGAATCAAATGAAAGTCAAATGCATTTAATAAAGCTAATTGAATCAAATGAAAGTCAAACACTTTCAAACAAAGCTTTTTAAATCAAATGAAAGTCAATTGCATTCTACAGTGCTAATTGAGTTAAATGAAAGTCAAACACATTCAACAAAGCTAATTGAGTCAAATGAAAGTCAAACACATTTAAACAATGCTTTTTGAATCAAATGAAAGTCAAATGCATTTAATAAAGCTAATTGAATCAAATGACAGTCAAACACTTTAAAACAAAGCTTTTTGAATCAAATGAATGTCAATTGTATTCCACAATGCTAATTGAGTCAAATGAAATTCAAACACATTCAACAAAGCTAATTGAGACAAATGAAAGTCAAACACATTCAAACAAAGCTTTTTTAATCAAATGAAAGTCAAATGCATTTAACAAAGCTAATTGAGTCAAATGAAAATCAACCACTTTCAACTAAGCTAATTGAGTCAAATAAAAGTCAAACACTTTCAACAAAGCTTTTAGAATCAAATGAAAGTCAAATTCATTCAAACAAAGCTTTTTGAATCAAATGAAAGTCAAACACATTCAACAAAGCTAATTGAGTTAAATGTAAGTCAAACACATTTAAACAAAGCTTTTTGGATCAAATGAAAGTCAAATGCATTCAACAAAGCTAATTGAGTCAAATGAAAGTCAAACACTTTCAACAAAGCTTTTAGAATCAAATGAAAGTCAAATACATTCAAACAAAGCTTTTTGAATCAAATGAAAGTCAATTGCATTTCACAATGCTAATTGGGTCAAATGAAAGTCAAACACATTCAACAAAGCTAATTGAGTCAAATGAAAGTCAAACACATTTAAACAAAGCTTTTTGAATCAATTGAAAGTCACATGCATTTAACAAAGCTAATTGAGTCAAATGAAAGTCAAACACATACAAACAAAGCTTTTTGAATCAAATGAAAGTCAAATGCATTCAACAAAGCTAATTGAGTATAATGAAAGTAAAACACTTTCAACAAAGCTTTTAAAATCAAATGAAAGTCAAATACATTCAAACAAAGCTTTTTGAATCAAATGAAAGTCAATTGTATTCCACAATGCTAATTGAGTCAAATGAAGGTAAAGCACATTCAACAAAGCTAATTGAGTCAAATGAAAGTCAAACACATTCAAACAAAGCTTTTTAAATCAAATGAAAGTCAAATGCATTCAACAAAGCTAATTGAGTATAATCAAAGTTAAACACTTTCAAAAAAGCTTTTAAAATCAAATGAAAGTCAAATACATTTCAACAAAGGTTTTTGAATCAAATGAAAGTCAATTGCATTCCACAATGCTAATTATGTCAAATGAAAGTCAAACACATTCAACAAAGCTAATTGAGTCAAATGAAAGTCAAAAACATTTAAACAAAGCTTTTTGAATCAAATGAAAGTCAAATGCATTTAACAAAGCTAATTGAATCAAATGAAAGTCAAACACTTTCAAACATAGCTTTTTGAATCAAATGAAAGTCAATTGCATTCTACAATGCTAATTGAGTCAAATGAAAGTAAAACACATTCAACAAAGCTAATTGAGTCAAATGAAAGTCAAACACATTCAACAAAGCTAATTGAATCAAATGAAAGTCAAATGCATTCAACAAAGCTAATTGAGTCAAATTGAAGTCAAACACATTCAACAAAGCTAATTGAGTCAAATGAAAGTCAAACACATTTAAACAAAGCTTTTTGAATCAAATAAAAGTCAAACACTTTCAAACAAAGGTTTTTGAATCAAATGAATGTCAATGCATTCCACAATGCTAATTGAGTCAAATGAAAGTCAAACACATTCAACAAAACTAATTGAGGCAAATGAAAGTCAAACACATTCAACAAAGCTAATTGAGTTAAATAAAAGTCAAACACATTCAAACGAAGCATTTTGAATCAAATGAAAATCAAATGCATTCAACAAAGCTAATTGAGTCAAATGAAAGTCAAAAACATTCAAACAAAGCTTTTTGAATCAAATAAAAGTGAAATGCATTCAACAAAGCTAATTGAGTCAAATGAAAGTCAAACACTTTTAACAAAGCTTTTAGAATCAAATGAAAGTCAAATACATTCAAACAAAGCTTTTTGAATCAAATGAAAGTCAAACACATTCAACAAAGCTAACTGAGTTAAATGAAAGTTATTTAAACAAAGCTTTTTGAATCAAATGAAAGTCAAATGCATTCAACAAAGCTAATTGAGTCACATGAAAGTCAAACAGTTTCAACAAAGCTTTTAGAATCAAATGAAAGTCAAATACATTCAAACAAAGCTTTTTGAATCAAATGAAAGTCAATTGCTTTCCACAATGCTAATTGAGTCAAATGAAAGTTGAACACATTCAACAAAGCTAATTGAGTCAAATGAAAGTCAAACACATTCAAACAAAGCTTTTTGAATCAAATGAAAGTCAAATGCATTCAACAAAGCTAATTGAGTATAATGAAAGTTAAACACTTTCAACAAAGCTTTTAAAATCAAATGAAAGTCAAATACATTCAAACAAAGCTTTTTGAATCAAATGAAAGTCAATTGCATTCCACAATGCTAATTGAGTTAAATGAAAGTCAAACACATTCAAACAAAGCTTTCTGAATCAAATGAAAGTCAAATGCATTCAACAAAGCTAATTGAGTTAAATAAAAGTCAAATACTTTCAACAAAACTTTTAGAATCAAATGAAAGTCAAATTCATTCAAACAAAGCTTTTTGAATCAAATGAAAGTCAATTGCATTCAACAATGCTAATTGAGTCAAATGAAAGTCAAACACATTCAACAAAGCTAATTGAGTCAAATGAAAGTCAAACACATTAAAACAAAGCTTTTTGAATCAAATGAAAGTCAAATGCATTCAACAAAGCTAATTGAGTATAAGGAAAGTTAAACACTTTCAACAAAGCTTTTAAAATCAAATGAAAGTAAAATACATTCAACCAAAGCTTTTTGAATCAAATGAAAGTCAATTGCATTCCACAATGCTAATTGAGTCAAACGAAAGTCAAACACATTCAACAACCCTAATTGAGTCAAATGAAAGTCAAACACATTCAAACAAAGCTTTTTGAATCAAATGAAAGTCAAATGCATCCAACAAAGCTAATTGAGTCAAATGAAAATCAAACACTTTCAACAAAACTAATTGAGACAAATGAAAGTCAAACACATTCAAACAAAGCTTTTTGAATCAAATGAAAGTCAAATGCATTCAACAAAGCTAATTGAATCAAATGACAGTCAATTGTATTCCACAATACTAATTGAGTCAAATGACAGTGAAGTACATTCAAACAAAGCTTTTAGAATCAAATGAAAGTGAAGTACATTCAAACAAAGCTTTTTGAATCAAATGAAAGTCTATTGTATTCCACAATGCTAATTGAGTCAAATGAAAGTCAAACACATTCAACAAAACTAATAGAGTCAAATGAAAGTGAAACACTTTCAACAAAGCTAATTGAATCAAATGAAAGTCAAACACTTTCAAACAAAGTTTATTGAATCAAATGAATGTCAATTGCATTCCACAATGCTAATTGAGTCAAATGAAAGTAAAACACATTCAACAAAGCTAATTGAGACAAATGAAAGTCAAACACATTCAAACAAAGCTTTTTTAATCAAATGAAAGTCAAATGCATTCAACAAAGCTAATTGAGTCAAATGAAAGTAAACCACTTTCAATAAAGCTTTGAGAAACAAATGAAAGTCAAATACATTCAAACAAAGCTTTTTGAATCAAAGGAAAATCAAGTGCATTCCACAATGCTAATTGGGTCAAATGAAAGTTAAACACATTCAACAAAGCTAATCGAGTCAAATGAAAGTCAAACACATTTAAACAAAGCTTTTTGAATCAAATGAAAGTCAAATGCATTTAATAAAGCTAATTTAATCAAATGAAAGTCAAACACTTTCAAACTAAGCTTTTTGAATCAAATGAAAGTCAATTGCATTCCACAATGCTAATTGAGACAAATGAAAGTCAAACACATTCAAACAAAGCTTTTTAACTTAAATGAAAGTCAAATGCATTCAACAAAGCTAATTGAATCAAATGACAGTCAATTGTATTCCACAATACTAATTGAGTCAAATGACAGTCAAACACATTCAACAAAGCTTTTAGAATCAAATGAAAGTGAAATACATTCAAACAAAGCTTTTTGAATCAAATGAAAGTCTATTGTATTCCACAATGCTAATTGAGTCAAATGAAAGTCAAACACATTCAACAAAACTAATAGAGTCAAATGAAAGCCAAACACATTCACACAAAGCTTTTTGAATCAAATGAAAGTCAAATGCATTCAACAAAGCTAATTGAGTATACTGAAAGTTAAATACTTTCAAAAAAGCTTTTAAAATCAAATGAAAGTCAAATACATTCTAACAAAGCATTTTGAATCAAATGAAAGTCAATTGCATTCCACAATGCTAATTGGGTCAAATGAAAGTCAAACACATTCAACAAAGCTAATTGAGTCAAATGAAAGTTAAACACATTTAAACAAAGCTTATTGAATCAAATGACAGTCAAATGCATTCAACAAAGCTAATCGAGTCAAATGAAAGTCAAATACATTCAAACAAAGCTTTTTGAATCAAATGAAAGTCAATTGCATTACACAATGCTAATTGGGTCAAATGAAAGTCAAACACATTCAACAAACTTAATTGAGTCAAATGAAAGTCAAACACATATAAACAAAGCTTTTTGAATCAAATGAAAGTAAAATGCATTTAACAAAGCTAATTGAATCAAATGAAAGTCAAACAAATTCAAACAAAGTTTTTCGAATCAAATGAAAGTTAATTGCATTCCACAATTCTAATTGAGTCAAATAAAAGTCAAACACATTCAACAAAGCTAATTGAGTCAAATGAAAGTCAAACACATTTGAACGAAGCTTTTTGAATCAAATGAAAGTCAAATGCATTTAATAAAGTAATTGAATCAAATGAAAGTCAATTGCATTTCACAATGCTAATTGGGTCAAATGAAAGTCTAACACATTCAACAAAGCTAATTGAGTCAAATGAAAGTCAAACACATTTATTCTAAGCTTTTTGAATCAAATGAAAGTCAAATGCATTTAACAAAGCTAATGGAGTCAAATGAAAGCCAAACACATTCAAACAAAGCTTTTTGAATCAAATGAAAATCAATTGCATTCCACAACGCTAATTGAGTCAAATGAAAGTCAAACACATTCAACAAAGCTAATTGAGTCAAATGAAAGTCAAACACATTTGAACAAAGCTTTTTGAATCAAATGAAAGTCAAATGCATTTAATAAAGTAATTGAATCATATGAAAGTCAAACACTTTCAACAAAGCTTTGAGAATCAAATGAAAGTCAAATACATTTAAACAAATCTTTTTGAATCAAATGAAAGTCAATTACATTCTACAAAGCTAATTAAGTCAAATGAAAGTCAAACACATTCAACAAAGCTAATTGAGTCAAATAAAAGTCAAACACTTTCAACAAAGCTAATTGAGTTAAATGAAAGTCAAACACATTCTACAAAGCTAATTGAGTCAAATGAAAGTCAAACACTTTCAAACAAAGCATATTGTATCAAATGAAAGTCAAATGCATTCAACAAAGCTAATTGAGTCAAATGAAAGTAAAAACATTCAAACAAAGCTTTTTGAATCAAATGAAAGTGAAATGCATTCAACAAAGCTAATTGAGTCAGATGAAAGTCAAACAGTTTTAACAAATCTTTTGAATTAAATGAAAGTCAAATACATTCAAACAAAGCTTTTTGAATCAAACGAAAGTCAAACACATTCAACAAAGCTAATTGAGTTAAATGAAAGTCAAAGACATTTAAACAAAGCTTTTTGAATCAAATGAAAGTCAAATGCATTCAACAAAGCTAATTGAGTCAAATGAAAGTCAAACACTTTCAACAAAGCTTTTAGAATCAAATGAAAGTCAAATACATTCAAACAAAGCTTTTAGAATCAAATGAAAGTCAATTGCATTCCACAATGCTAATTGAGTCAAATGAAAGTCAAACACATTCAACAAAGCTAATTGAGAAAAATGAAAGTTAAACACATTCAAAGAAAGCTTTTTGAATCAAATGAAAGTCAAATGCATTCAATAAAGCTAATTGAGTACAATGAAAGTTAAACACTTTCAACAAAGCTTTTAAAATCAAATGAAAGTCAAATACATTAAAACAAAGCTTTTTGAATCAAATAAAAGTCAATTGCGTTCAACAATGCTAATTGAGTCAAATGAAAGTCAAACACATTTAACAAACCTAATTGAGCCAAATGAAAGTCAAACACATTCAAACAAAGTTTTTTGAATCAAATGAAAGTCAATTGCATTCCACAATGCCAATTGAGTCAAATGAAAGTCAAACACATTCAACAAAGCTAATTGAGTCAAATGAAAGTCAAACACATTCAACAAAGCTAATTGAGTCAAATGAAAGTCAAACACATTCAACAAAGCTAATTGAGTCAAATAAAAGTCAAACACATTCAAACAAAGCATTTTGAATCAAATGAAAGTCAAATGCATTCAACAAAGCTAATTGAGTCAAATGAAAGTCAAACACATTCTAACAAAGCTTTTTGAATCAAATGAAAGTCAATTGTATTCCACAATGCTAATTGAGTCAAATGATAGTCAAACACATTCAACAAAGCTATTTGAGTCAAATGAAAGTCAAACACATTCAAACAAAGCTTTTTTAATCAAATGAAAGTCAAATGCATTCAACAAAGCTAATTTAGTCAAATGAAAGTCAAACACTTTCAACAAAGCTTTTATAATCAAATGAAAGTCAAATACATTCAAACAAAGCTTTTAGAATCAAATGAAAGTCAATTGTATTCCACAATGCTAATTGGCTCAAATGAAAGTCAAACACATTCAACAAAGCTAATTGAGTCAAATGAAAGTCAAACACATTCAAACAAAGCTTTTTGAATCAAATGAAAGTCAAATGCATTCAACAAAGCTAATTGAGTTTGATGAAAGTTAAGCACTTTCAACAAAGCTTTCAAAATCAAATGAAAGTCATATACATTCAAACAAAGCTTTTTTAATCAAATGAAAGTCAAATGCATTCAACAAAGCTAATTGAGTCAAATGAAAGTCAAACACTTTCAACCAAGCTTTGAGAATCAAACGAAAGTTAAATACATTCAAACAAATCTTTTTGAATCAAATGAAAGTCAATTGCATTCCACAATGCTAATTGAGTCAAATGAAAGTCAAACACAATCAACAAAGCTAATTGAGTCAAATGAAAGTTAAACACATTTGAACAAAGCTTTTTGAATCAAATGAAAGTCAAATGCATTTAATAAAGTAATTGAATCAAATGAAAGTCAATTGCATTTCACAATGCTAATTGGGTCAAATGAAAGTCTAACACATTCAAAAAAGCTAATTGAGTCAAATGAAAGTCAAACACATTTATTCAAAGCTTTTTGAATCAAATGAAAGTCAAATGCATTTAACAAAGCTAATGGAGTCAAATGAAAGCCAAACACATTCAAACAAAGCTTTTTGAATAAAATGAAAGTCAATTACATTCCACAACGCTAATTGAGTCAAATGAAAGTCAAACACATTCAACAAAGCTAATTGAGTTAAATGAAAGTCAAACACTTTCAAACAAAGCTTTTAGAATCAAATGAAAGTCAAATGCATTCAATAAAGCTAATTGAGTCAAATGAAAGTCAAACACTTTCAAAAAAGCTTTCTGAATCAAATGAAAGTCAAATTCACTCAAATAAAGCTTTTTGAATCAAATGAAAGTCAAACACATTCAACAAAGCTAATTGAGTCAGATGAAAGTCAAACACATTTAAACAAAGCTTTTTCAATCACATAAAAGTCAAATGCATTCAACAATGCTAATTGATTCAAATAAAAGTCAAACACTTTCAACAAAGCTAATTGACTCAAATGACAGTCAATTGTATTCCACAATGCTAATTGAGTCAAATGAAAGTCAAATACATTCAACAAAGCTTTTAGAATCAAATGAAAGTCAAATACATTCAAACAAAGCTTTTTGAATCAAATGAAAGTCAATTGCATTCCACAATGCTAATTGGGTCAAATGAAAGTCAAACACATTCAACAAAGCTAATTGAGTCAAATGAAAGTCAAACACATTTAAACAAAGCTTTATGAATCAAATGAAAGTCTAATGCGTTTAACAAAGCTAATTGAATCAAATGAAAGTCAAACACTTTCAAACAAAGCTTTTTGAATCAAATGAAAGTCAAATGCATTCAACAAAGCTAATGGAGTCAAATGAAAGTCAAAGACATTCAACAAAGCTAATTGAGTCAAATGAAAGTCAAACAGATTCAAACAAAGCATTTTGAATCGAATGAAAGTCAAATGCATTCAACAAAGCTAATTGAGTCAAATGAAAGTCGAACACTTTCAACAAAACTAATTGAGACAAATGAAAGTCAAACACATTCAAACAAAGCATTTTGAATCAAATGAAAGTCAAATGCATTCAACAAAGCTAATTGATTCAAATGACATTCAATTGTATTCCACAATGCTAATTGAGTCAAATGAAAGTCAAACACATTCAACAAAGCTTTTAGAATCAAATGAAAGTGAAATACATTCAAACAAAGCTTTTTGAATCAAATGAAAGTCTATTGTATTCCACAATGCTAATTGAGTCAAATAAAAGTCAAACACATTCAACAAAACTAATAGAGTCAAACGAAAGTCAAACACATTCAAACAAAGCTTTTTGAATCAAATGAAAGTCAAATGCATTCAACAAAGCTAATTGAGTATACTGAAAGTTAAACACTTTCAAAAAAGCTTTTAAAATCAAATGAAAGTCAAATACATTCTAACAAAGCATTTTGAATCAAATGAAAGTCAATTGCATTCCACAATGCTAATTGGGTCAAATGAAAGTCAAACACATTCAACAAAGCTAATTGAGTCAAATGAAAGTCAAACACATTTAAACAAAGCTTATTGAATCAAATGACAGTCATATGCATTCAACAAAGCTAATCGAGTCAAATGAAAGTTAAACTCTTTCAACAAAGCTTTTAGAATCAAATGAAAGTCAAATACATTCAAACAAAGCTTTTTGAATCAAATGAAAGTCAATTGCATTACACAATGCTAATTGGGTCAAATGAAAGTCAAACACATTCAACAAACTTAATTGAGTCAAATGAAAGTCAAACACATATAAACAAAGCTTTTTGAATCAAATGAAAGTCAAATGCATTTAACAAAACTAATTGAATCAAATGAAAGTCAAACACATTCAAACAAAGTTTTTTGAATCAAATGAAAGTTAATTGCATTCCACAATTCTAATTGAGTCAAATGAAAGTCAAACACATTCAAACAAAGCTAATTGAGTCAAATGAAAGTCAAACACATTCAAACAAAGCTTTTTGAATCAAATGAAAGACAAATGCATTCAACAAAGCTAATTGAGTTTGATGAAAGTTAAACACTTTCAACAAAGCTTTCAAAATCAAATGAAAGTCAAATACATTCAAACAAAGCTTTTAGAATCAAATGAAAGTCAATTGCATTCCACAATGCTAATTGAGTCAAATGAAAGTCAAACACATTCAACAAAGCTAATTGAGTCAAATGAAAGTCAAAAACTTTCAACAAAACTAATTGAGACAAATGAAAGTCAAACACATTCAAACAAAGCTTTTTGAATAAAATGAAAGTCAAATGCATTCAACAAAGCTAATTGAATCAAATGACATTCAATTGTATTCCACAATGCTAATTGAGTCAAATGAAAGTCAAACACATTCAACAAAGCTTTTAGAATCAAATGAAAGTGAAATACATTCAAACAAAGCTTTTTGAATCAAATGAAAGTGTATTGTATTCCACAATGCTAATTGAGTCAAATGAAAGTCAAACACATTCAACAAAACTAATAGAGTCAAACGAAAGTCAAACACATTCAAACAAAGCTTTTTGAATCAAATGAAAGTCAAATGCATTCAACAAAGCTAATTGAGTATACTGAAAGTTAAACACTTTCAAAAAAGCTTTTAAAATCAAATGAAAGTCAAATACATTCTAACAAAGCATTTTGAATCAAATGAAAGTCAATTCCATTCCACAATGCTAATTGGGTTAAATGAAAGTCAAACACATTCAACAAAGCTAATTGAGTCAAAGGAAAGTCAAACACATTTAAACAAAGCTTATTGAATCAAATGACAGTCATATGCATTCAAGAAAGCTAATCGAGTCAAATGAAAGTCAAACTCTTTCAACAAAGCTTTTAGAATCAAATGAAAGTCAAATACATTCAAACAAAGCTTTTTGAATCAAATGAAAGTCAATTGCATTACACAATGCAAATTGGGTCAAATGAAAGTCAAACACATTCAACAAACTTAATTGAGTCAAATGAAAGTCAAACACATATAAACAAAGCTTTTTGAATCAAATGAAAGTCAAATGCATTTAACAAAACTAATTGAATCAAATGTAAGTCAAACACATTCAAACAAAGTTTTTTGAATCAAATGAAAGTTAATTGCATTCCACAATTCTTATTGAGTCAAATGAAAGTCAAACACATTTAAACAAAGCTAATTGAGTCAAATGAAAGTCAACCACATTCAAACAAAGCTTTATGAATCAAATGAAAGACAAATGCATTCAACAAAGCTAATTGAGTTTGATGAAAGTTAAACACTTTCAACAAAGCTTTCAAAATCAAATGAAAGTCAAATACATTCAAACAAAGCTTTTAGAATCAAATGAAAGTCAATTGCATTCCACAATGCTAATTGAGTCAAATGAAAGTCAAACACATTCAACAAAGCTAATTGAGTCAAATGAAAGTCAAACACATTCAAACAAAGCTTTTTGAATCAACTGAAAGTCAAATGCATTCAACAAACCTAATTGAGTTTGATGAAAGTTAAACACTTTCAACAAAGGTTTCAAAATCAAATGAAAGTCAAATACATTCAAACAAAGCTTTTTGAATCAAATGAAAGTCAATTGCATTCCACAATGATAATTGAGTCAAATGAAAGTCAAACACATTCAACCAACCTAATTGAGTCAAATGAAAGTCAAACACATTCAAACAAAGCTTTGTGAATCAAATGAAAGTCAAATGCATTCAACAAAGCTAATTGAGTTAAATAAAAGTCAAACACTTTCAACAAAGCTTTTAGAATCAAATGAAGGACAAATTCATTCAAACAAAGCTTTTAAAATCAAATGAAAGTCGATTGCATTCCACAATGCTAATTGTGTCAAATGAAAGTCAAACACATTCAACAAAGCTAATTGAGTCAAATGAAAGTCAAACACATTCAAACAAAGCTTTTTGAATCAAATGAAAGTCAAATGCATTCAACAAAGCTAATTGAGTTTGATGAAAGTTAAGCACTTTCAACAAAGCTTTCAAAATCAAATGAAAGTCAAATACATTCAAACAAAGCTTTTTTAATCAAATGAAAGTCAAATGCATTCAACAAAGCTAATTGAGTCAAATGAAAGTCAAACACATTCAAACAAAGCTTTTTGAATCAAATGAAAGTCAAATGCATTCAACAAAGCTAATTCTGTCAAATAAAAGTCAAACACTTTCAACAAAGCTTTTAGAATCAAATGAAAGTTAAATTCATTCAAACAAAGCTTTTTGAATCAAATGAAAGTCAAACACATTCAACAAAGCTAATTGAGTCAAATGAAAGTCAAACACATTTAAACAAAGCTTTTAGAATCAAATGAACGTCAAATGCATTCAACAAAGCTAATTGAGTCAAATGAAAGTAAAACACTTTCATCAAAGCTTTTAGATTCAAATGAAAGTCAAATACATTCAAACAAACCTTTTTGAATCAAATGAAAGTCAAATGCATTCCACAATGCTAATTGAGTCAAATGAAAGTCAAACACATTCAACAAAGCTAATTGAGTCAAATGAAAGTCAACCACTTTCAACAAAGCTAATTGAGTCGAATAAAAGTCAAACACTTTCTACAAATCTTTTAGAATCAAATGAAAGTCAAATTCATTCAAACAAAGCTTTTTGAATCAAATGAAAGTCAAACACATTCAACAAAGCTTTTAGAATCAAATGAAAGTTAAATTCATTCAAACAAAACTTTTTGAATCAAATGAAAGTCAAACACATTCAACAAAGCTAATTCAGTGAAATGAAAGTCAAACACATTCAAACAAATCTTTTTGAATCAAATGAAAGTCAAATGCATTCAACAAAGCTAATTGAGTTTGATGAAAGTTAAACACTTTCAACAAAGCTTTCAAAATCAAATGAAAGTCAAATACATTCAAACAAAGCTTTTTTAATCAAATGAAAGTCAAATGCATTCAACAAAGCTAATTGAGTCAAATGAAAGTCAAACACTTTCAACCAAGCTTTGAGAATCAAACGAAAGTCAAATACATTCAAACAAATCTTTTTGAATAAAATGAAAGTCAATTGCATTCCACAATGCTAATTGAGTCAAATGAAAGTCAAACACAATCAACAAAGCTAATTGAGTCAAATGAAAGTCAAACACATTTGAACAAAGCTTTTTGAATCAAATGAAAGTCAAATGCATTTAATAAAGTAATTGAATCAATTGAAAGTCAATTGCATTTCACAATGCTAATTGGGTCAAATGAAAGTCTAACACATTCAACAAAGCTAATTGAGTCAAATGAAAGTCAAACACATTTATTCAAAGCTTTTTGAATCAAATGAAAGTCAAATGCATTTAACAAAGCTAATGGAGTCAAATGAAAGCCAAACACATTCAAACAAAGCTTTTTGAATCAAATGAAAGTCAAATGCATTCAACAAAGCTAATTGAGTTTGATGAAAGTTAAACACTTTCAACAAAGCTTTCAAAATCAAATGAAAGTCAAATACATTCAAACAAAGCTTTTTTAATCAAATGAAAGTCAAATGCATTCAACAAAGCTAATTGAGTGAAATGAAAGTCAAACACTTTCAACCAAGCTTTAAGAATCAAACGAAAGTCAAATACATTCAAACAAATCTTTTTGAATCAAATGAAAGTCAATTGCATTCCACAATGCTAATTGAGTCAAATGAAAGTCAAACACAATCAACAAAGCTAATTGAGTCAAATGAAAGTCAAACACATTTGAACAAAGCTTTTTGAATCAAATGAAAG
The DNA here is from genome assembly GCF_948465745.1 of Chenopodium album. NCBI lineage: Eukaryota > Viridiplantae > Streptophyta > Magnoliopsida > Caryophyllales > Amaranthaceae > Chenopodium > Chenopodium album. The sequence continues at coordinate 20,192,818 of NC_137853.1, forward strand.
TCAAATGCATTTAATAAAGTATTTGAATCAAATGAAAGTCAATTGCATTTCACAATGCTAATTGGGTCAAATGAAAGTCTAACACATTCAACAAAGCTAATTGAGTCAAATGAAAGTCAACCACTTTCAACAAAGCTAATTGAGTCGAATAAAAGTCAAACACTTTCTACAAATCTTTTAGAATCAAATGAAAGTCAAATTCATTCAAACAAAGCTTTTTGAATCAAATGAAAGTCAAACACATTCAACAAAGCTTTTAGAATCAAATGAAAGTTAAATTCATTCAAACAAAACTTTTTGAATCAAATGAAAGTCAAACACATTCAACAAAGCTAATTCAGTGAAATGAAAGTCAAACACATTCAAACAAATCTTTTTGAATCAAATGAAAGTCAAATGCATTCAACAAAGCTAATTGAGTTTGATGAAAGTTAAACACTTTCAACAAAGCTTTCAAAATCAAATGAAAGTCAAATACATTCAAACAAAGCTTTTTTAATCAAATGAAAGTCAAATGCATTCAACAAAGCTAATTGAGTCAAATGAAAGTCAAACACTTTCAACCAAGCTTTGAGAATCAAACGAAAGTCAAATACATTCAAACAAATCTTTTTGAATAAAATGAAAGTCAATTGCATTCCACAATGCTAATTGAGTCAAATGAAAGTCAAACACAATCAACAAAGCTAATTGAGTCAAATGAAAGTCAAACACATTTGAACAAAGCTTTTTGAATCAAATGAAAGTCAAATGCATTTAATAAAGTAATTGAATCAATTGAAAGTCAATTGCATTTCACAATGCTAATTGGGTCAAATGAAAGTCTAACACATTCAACAAAGCTAATTGAGTCAAATGAAAGTCAAACACATTTATTCAAAGCTTTTTGAATCAAATGAAAGTCAAATGCATTTAACAAAGCTAATGGAGTCAAATGAAAGCCAAACACATTCAAACAAAGCTTTTTGAATCAAATGAAAGTCAAATGCATTCAACAAAGCTAATTGAGTTTGATGAAAGTTAAACACTTTCAACAAAGCTTTCAAAATCAAATGAAAGTCAAATACATTCAAACAAAGCTTTTTTAATCAAATGAAAGTCAAATGCATTCAACAAAGCTAATTGAGTGAAATGAAAGTCAAACACTTTCAACCAAGCTTTAAGAATCAAACGAAAGTCAAATACATTCAAACAAATCTTTTTGAATCAAATGAAAGTCAATTGCATTCCACAATGCTAATTGAGTCAAATGAAAGTCAAACACAATCAACAAAGCTAATTGAGTCAAATGAAAGTCAAACACATTTGAACAAAGCTTTTTGAATCAAATGAAAGTCAAATGCATTTAATAAAGTATTTGAATCAAATGAAAGTCAATTGCATTTCACAATGCTAATTGGGTCAAATGAAAGTCTAACACATTCAACAAAGCTAATTGAGTCAAATGAAAGTCAACCACTTTCAACAAAGCTAATTGAGTCGAATAAAAGTCAAACACTTTCTACAAATCTTTTAGAATCAAATGAAAGTCAAATTCATTCAAACAAAGCTTTTTGAATCAAATGAAAGTCAAACACATTCAACAAAGCTTTTAGAATCAAATGAAAGTTAAATTCATTCAAACAAAACTTTTTGAATCAAATGAAAGTCAAACACATTCAACAAAGCTAATTCAGTGAAATAAAAGTCAAACACATTCAAACAAATCTTTTTGAATCAAATGAAAGTCAAATGCATTCAACAAAGCTAATTGAGTTTGATGAAAGTTAAACACTTTCAACAAAGCTTTCAAAATCAAATGAAAGTCAAATACATTCAAACAAAGCTTTTTTAATCAAATGAAAGTCAAATGCATTCAACAAAGCTAATTGAGTCAAATGAAAGTCAAACACTTTCAACCAAGCTTTGAGAATCAAACGAAAGTCAAATACATTCAAACAAATCTTTTTGAATAAAATGAAAGTCAATTGCATTCCACAATGCTAATTGAGTCAAATGAAAGTCAAACACAATCAACAAAGCTAATTGAGTCAAATGAAAGTCAAACACATTTGAACAAAGCTTTTTGAATCAAATGAAAGTCAAATGCATTTAATAAAGTAATTGAATCAATTGAAAGTCAATTGCATTTCACAATGCTAATTGGGTCAAATGAAAGTCTAACACATTCAACAAAGCTAATTGAGTCAAATGAAAGTCAAACACATTTATTCAAAGCTTTTTGAATCAAATGAAAGTCAAATGCATTTAACAAAGCTAATGGAGTCAAATGAAAGCCAAACACATTCAAACAAAGCTTTTTGAATCAAATGAAAGTCAAATGCATTCAACAAAGCTAATTGAGTTTGATGAAAGTTAAACACTTTCAACAAAGCTTTCAAAATCAAATGAAAGTCAAATACATTCAAACAAAGCTTTTTTAATCAAATGAAAGTCAAATGCATTCAACAAAGCTAATTGAGTGAAATGAAAGTCAAACACTTTCAACCAAGCTTTAAGAATCAAACGAAAGTCAAATACATTCAAACAAATCCTTTTGAATCAAATGAAAGTCAATTGCATTCTACAATGCTAATTGAGTCAAATGAAAGTCAAACACAATCAACAAAGCTAATTGAGTCAAATGAAAGTCAAACACATTTGAACAAAGCTTTTTGAATCAAATGAAAGTCAAATGCATTTAATAAAGTAATTGAATCAAATGAAAGTCAATTGCATTTCACAATGCTAATTGGGTCAAATGAAAGTCTAACACATTCAACAAAGCTAATTGAGTCAAATGACATTCAATTGTATTCCACAATGCTAATTGAGTCAAATGAAAGTCAAACACATTCAACAAAGCTTTTAGAATCAAATGAAAGTGAAATACATTCAAACAAAGCTTTTTGAATCAAATGAAAGTCTATTGTATTCCACAATGCTAATTGAGTCAAATAAAAGTCAAACACATTCAACAAAACTAATAGAGTCAAACGAAAGTCAAACACATTCAAACAAAGCTTTTTGAATCAAATGAAAGTCAAATGCATTCAACAAAGCTAATTGAGTATACTGAAAGTTAAACACTTTCAAAAAAGCTTTTAAAATCAAATGAAAGTCAAATACATTCTAACAAAGCATTTTGAATCAAATGAAAGTCAATTGCATTCCACAATGCTAATTGGGTCAAATGAAAGTCAAACACATTCAACAAAGCTAATTGAGTCAAATGAAAGTCAAACACATTTAAACAAAGCTTATTGAATCAAATGACAGTCATATGCATTCAACAAAGCTAATCGAGTCAAATGAAAGTTAAACTCTTTCAACAAAGCTTTTAGAATCAAATGAAAGTCAAATACATTCAAACAAAGCTTTTTGAATCAAATGAAAGTCAATTGCATTACACAATGCTAATTGGGTCAAATGAAAGTCAAACACATTCAACAAACTTAATTGAGTCAAATGAAAGTCAAACACATATAAACAAAGCTTTTTGAATCAAATGAAAGTCAAATGCATTTAACAAAACTAATTGAATCAAATGAAAGTCAAACACATTCAAACAAAGTTTTTTGAATCAAATGAAAGTTAATTGCATTCCACAATTCTAATTGAGTCAAATGAAAGTCAAACACATTCAAACAAAGCTAATTGAGTCAAATGAAAGTCAAACACATTCAAACAAAGCTTTTTGAATCAAATGAAAGACAAATGCATTCAACAAAGCTAATTGAGTTTGATGAAAGTTAAACACTTTCAACAAAGCTTTCAAAATCAAATGAAAGTCAAATACATTCAAACAAAGCTTTTAGAATCAAATGAAAGTCAATTGCATTCCACAATGCTAATTGAGTCAAATGAAAGTCAAACACATTCAACAAAGCTAATTGAGTCAAATGAAAGTCAAAAACTTTCAACAAAACTAATTGAGACAAATGAAAGTCAAACACATTCAAACAAAGCTTTTTGAATAAAATGAAAGTCAAATGCATTCAACAAAGCTAATTGAATCAAATGACATTCAATTGTATTTTACAATGCTAATTGAGTCAAATGAAAGTCAAACACATTCAACAAAGCTTTTAGAATCAAATGAAAGTGAAATACATTCAAACAAAGCTTTTTGAATCAAATGAAAGTGTATTGTATTCCACAATGCTAATTGAGTCAAATGAAAGTCAAACACATTCAACAAAACTAATAGAGTCAAACGAAAGTCAAACACATTCAAACAAAGCTTTTTGAATCAAATGAAAGTCAAATGCATTCAACAAAGCTAATTGAGTATACTGAAAGTTAAACACTTTCAAAAAAGCTTTTAAAATCAAATGAAAGTCAAATACATTCTAACAAAGCATTTTGAATCAAATGAAAGTCAATTCCATTCCACAATGCTAATTGGGTTAAATGAAAGTCAAACACATTCAACAAAGCTAATTGAGTCAAAGGAAAGTCAAACACATTTAAACAAAGCTTATTGAATCAAATGACAGTCATATGCATTCAAGAAAGCTAATCGAGTCAAATGAAAGTCAAACTCTTTCAACAAAGCTTTTAGAATCAAATGAAAGTCAAATACATTCAAACAAAGCTTTTTGAATCAAATGAAAGTCAATTGCATTACACAATGCAAATTGGGTCAAATGAAAGTCAAACACATTCAACAAACTTAATTGAGTCAAATGAAAGTCAAACACATATAAACAAAGCTTTTTGAATCAAATGAAAGTCAAATGCATTTAACAAAACTAATTGAATCAAATGTAAGTCAAACACATTCAAACAAAGTTTTTTGAATCAAATGAAAGTTAATTGCATTCCACAATTCTTATTGAGTCAAATGAAAGTCAAACACATTTAAACAAAGCTAATTGAGTCAAATGAAAGTCAACCACATTCAAACAAAGCTTTATGAATCAAATGAAAGACAAATGCATTCAACAAAGCTAATTGAGTTTGATGAAAGTTAAACACTTTCAACAAAGCTTTCAAAATCAAATGAAAGTCAAATACATTCAAACAAAGCTTTTAGAATCAAATGAAAGTCAATTGCATTCCACAATGCTAATTGAGTCAAATGAAAGTCAAACACATTCAACAAAGCTAATTGAGTCAAATGAAAGTCAAACACATTCAAACAAAGCTTTTTGAATCAACTGAAAGTCAAATGCATTCAACAAACCTAATTGAGTTTGATGAAAGTTAAACACTTTCAACAAAGGTTTCAAAATCAAATGAAAGTCAAATACATTCAAACAAAGCTTTTTGAATCAAATGAAAGTCAATTGCATTCCACAATGATAATTGAGTCAAATGAAAGTCAAACACATTCAACCAACCTAATTGAGTCAAATGAAAGTCAAACACATTCAAACAAAGCTTTGTGAATCAAATGAAAGTCAAATGCATTCAACAAAGCTAATTGAGTTAAATAAAAGTCAAACACTTTCAACAAAGCTTTTAGAATCAAATGAAGGACAAATTCATTCAAACAAAGCTTTTAAAATCAAATGAAAGTCGATTGCATTCCACAATGCTAATTGTGTCAAATGAAAGTCAAACACATTCAACAAAGCTAATTGAGTCAAATGAAAGTCAAACACATTCAAACAAAGCTTTTTGAATCAAATGAAAGTCAAATGCATTCAACAAAGCTAATTGAGTTTGATGAAAGTTAAGCACTTTCAACAAAGCTTTCAAAATCAAATGAAAGTCAAATACATTCAAACAAAGCTTTTTTAATCAAATGAAAGTCAAATGCATTCAACAAAGCTAATTGAGTCAAATGAAAGTCAAACACATTCAAACAAAGCTTTTTGAATCAAATGAAAGTCAAATGCATTCAACAAAGCTAATTCTGTCAAATAAAAGTCAAACACTTTCAACAAAGCTTTTAGAATCAAATGAAAGTTAAATTCATTCAAACAAAGCTTTTTGAATCAAATGAAAGTCAAACACATTCAACAAAGCTAATTGAGTCAAATGAAAGTCAAACACATTTAAACAAAGCTTTTAGAATCAAATGAACGTCAAATGCATTCAACAAAGCTAATTGAGTCAAATGAAAGTAAAACACTTTCATCAAAGCTTTTAGATTCAAATGAAAGTCAAATACATTCAAACAAACCTTTTTGAATCAAATGAAAGTCAAATGCATTCCACAATGCTAATTGAGTCAAATGAAAGTCAAACACATTCAACAAAGCTAATTGAGTCAAATGAAAGTCAACCACTTTCAACAAAGCTAATTGAGTCGAATAAAAGTCAAACACTTTCTACAAATCTTTTAGAATCAAATGAAAGTCAAATTCATTCAAACAAAGCTTTTTGAATCAAATGAAAGTCAAACACATTCAACAAAGCTTTTAGAATCAAATGAAAGTTAAATTCATTCAAACAAAACTTTTTGAATCAAATGAAAGTCAAACACATTCAACAAAGCTAATTCAGTGAAATGAAAGTCAAACACATTCAAACAAATCTTTTTGAATCAAATGAAAGTCAAATGCATTCAACAAAGCTAATTGAGTTTGATGAAAGTTAAACACTTTCAACAAAGCTTTCAAAATCAAATGAAAGTCAAATACATTCAAACAAAGCTTTTTTAATCAAATGAAAGTCAAATGCATTCAACAAAGCTAATTGAGTCAAATGAAAGTCAAACACTTTCAACCAAGCTTTGAGAATCAAACGAAAGTCAAATACATTCAAACAAATCTTTTTGAATAAAATGAAAGTCAATTGCATTCCACAATGCTAATTGAGTCAAATGAAAGTCAAACACAATCAACAAAGCTAATTGAGTCAAATGAAAGTCAAACACATTTGAACAAAGCTTTTTGAATCAAATGAAAGTCAAATGCATTTAATAAAGTAATTGAATCAATTGAAAGTCAATTGCATTTCACAATGCTAATTGGGTCAAATGAAAGTCTAACACATTCAACAAAGCTAATTGAGTCAAATGAAAGTCAAACACATTTATTCAAAGCTTTTTGAATCAAATGAAAGTCAAATGCATTTAACAAAGCTAATGGAGTCAAATGAAAGCCAAACACATTCAAACAAAGCTTTTTGAATCAAATGAAAGTCAAATGCATTCAACAAAGCTAATTGAGTTTGATGAAAGTTAAACACTTTCAACAAAGCTTTCAAAATCAAATGAAAGTCAAATACATTCAAACAAAGCTTTTTTAATCAAATGAAAGTCAAATGCATTCAACAAAGCTAATTGAGTGAAATGAAAGTCAAACACTTTCAACCAAGCTTTAAGAATCAAACGAAAGTCAAATACATTCAAACAAATCTTTTTGAATCAAATGAAAGTCAATTGCATTCCACAATGCTAATTGAGTCAAATGAAAGTCAAACACAATCAACAAAGCTAATTGAGTCAAATGAAAGTCAAACACATTTGAACAAAGCTTTTTGAATCAAATGAAAGTCAAATGCATTTAATAAAGTATTTGAATCAAATGAAAGTCAATTGCATTTCACAATGCTAATTGGGTCAAATGAAAGTCTAACACATTCAACAAAGCTAATTGAGTCAAATGAAAGTCAACCACTTTCAACAAAGCTAATTGAGTCGAATAAAAGTCAAACACTTTCTACAAATCTTTTAGAATCAAATGAAAGTCAAATTCATTCAAACAAAGCTTTTTGAATCAAATGAAAGTCAAACACATTCAACAAAGCTTTTAGAATCAAATGAAAGTTAAATTCATTCAAACAAAACTTTTTGAATCAAATGAAAGTCAAACACATTCAACAAAGCTAATTCAGTGAAATGAAAGTCAAACACATTCAAACAAATCTTTTTGAATCAAATGAAAGTCAAATGCATTCAACAAAGCTAATTGAGTTTGATGAAAGTTAAACACTTTCAACAAAGCTTTCAAAATCAAATGAAAGTCAAATACATTCAAACAAAGCTTTTTTAATCAAATGAAAGTCAAATGCATTCAACAAAGCTAATTGAGTCAAATGAAAGTCAAACACTTTCAACCAAGCTTTGAGAATCAAACGAAAGTCAAATACATTCAAACAAATCTTTTTGAATAAAATGAAAGTCAATTGCATTCCACAATGCTAATTGAGTCAAATGAAAGTCAAACACAATCAACAAAGCTAATTGAGTCAAATGAAAGTCAAACACATTTGAACAAAGCTTTTTGAATCAAATGAAAGTCAAATGCATTTAATAAAGTAATTGAATCAATTGAAAGTCAATTGCATTTCACAATGCTAATTGGGTCAAATGAAAGTCTAACACATTCAACAAAGCTAATTGAGTCAAATGAAAGTCAAACACATTTATTCAAAGCTTTTTGAATCAAATGAAAGTCAAATGCATTTAACAAAGCTAATGGAGTCAAATGAAAGCCAAACACATTCAAACAAAGCTTTTTGAATCAAATGAAAGTCAAATGCATTCAACAAAGCTAATTGAGTTTGATGAAAGTTAAACACTTTCAACAAAGCTTTCAAAATCAAATGAAAGTCAAATACATTCAAACAAAGCTTTTTTAATCAAATGAAAGTCAAATGCATTCAACAAATCTAATTGAGTGAAATGAAAGTCAAACACTTTCAACCAAGCTTTAAGAATCAAACGAAAGTCAAATACATTCAAACAAATCTTTTTGAATCAAATGAAAGTCAATTGCATTCCACAATGCTAATTGAGTCAAATGAAAGTCAAACACAATCAACAAAGCTAATTGAGTCAAATGAAAGTCAAACACATTTGAACAAAGCTTTTTGAATCAAATGAAAGTCAAATGCATTTAATAAAGTAATTGAATCAATTGAAAGTCAATTGCATTTCACAATGCTAATTGGGTCAAATGAAAGTCTAACACATTCAACAAAGCTAATTGAGTCAAATGAAAGTCAAACACATTTATTCAAAGCTTTTTGAATCAAATGAAAGTCAAATGCATTTAACAAAGCTAATGGAGTCAAATGAAAGCCAAACACATTCAAACAAAGCTTTTTGAATCAAATGAAAGTCAAATGCATTCAACAAAGCTAATTGAGTTTGATGAAAGTTAAACACTTTCAACAAAGCTTTCAAAATCAAATGAAAGTCAAATACATTCAAACAAAGCTTTTTTAATCAAATGAAAGTCAAATGCATTCAACAAAGCTAATTGAGTGAAATGAAAGTCAAACACTTTCAACCAAGCTTTAAGAATCAAACGAAAGTCAAATACATTCAAACAAATCTTTTTGAATCAAATGAAAGTCAATTGCATTCCACAATGCTAATTGAGTCAAATGAAATTCAAACACAATCAACAAAGCTAATTGAGTCAAATGAAAGTCAAACACATTTGAACAAAGCTTTTTGAATCAAATGAAAGTCAAATGCATTTAATAAAGTATTTGAATCAAATGAAAGTCAATTGCATTTCACAATGCTAATTGGGTCAAATGAAAGTCTAACACATTCAACAAAGCTAATTGAGTCAAATGAAAGTCAACCACTTTCAACAAAGCTAATTGAGTCGAATAAAAGTCAAACACTTTCTACAAATCTTTTAGAATCAAATGAAAGTCAAATTCATTCAAACAAAGCTTTTTGAATCAAATGAAAGTCAAACACATTCAACAAAGCTTTTAGAATCAAATGAAAGTTAAATTCATTCAAACAAAACTTTTTGAATCAAATGAAAGTCAAACACATTCAACAAAGCTAATTCAGTGAAATGAAAGTCAAACACATTCAAACAAATCTTTTTGAATCAAATGAAAGTCAAATGCATTCAACAAAGCTAATTGAGTTTGATGAAAGTTAAACACTTTCAACAAAGCTTTCAAAATCAAATGAAAGTCAAATACATTCAAACAAAGCTTTTTTAATCAAATGAAAGTCAAATGCATTCAACAAAGCTAATTGAGTCAAATGAAAGTCAAACACTTTCAACCAAGCTTTGAGAATCAAACGAAAGTCAAATACATTCAAACAAATCTTTTTGAATAAAATGAAAGTCAATTGCATTCCACAATGCTAATTGAGTCAAATGAAAGTCAAACACAATCAACAAAGCTAATTGAGTCAAATGAAAGTCAAACACATTTGAACAAAGCTTTTTGAATCAAATGAAAGTCAAATGCATTTAATAAAGTAATTGAATCAATTGAAAGTCAATTGCATTTCACAATGCTAATTGGGTCAAATGAAAGTCTAACACATTCAACAAAGCTAATTGAGTCAAATGAAAGTCAAACACATTTATTCAAAGCTTTTTGAATCAAATGAAAGTCAAATGCATTTAACAAAGCTAATGGAGTCAAATGAAAGCCAAACACATTCAAACAAAGCTTTTTGAATCAAATGAAAGTCAAATGCATTCAACAAAGCTAATTGAGTTTGATGAAAGTTAAACACTTTCAACAAAGCTTTCAAAATCAAATGAAAGTCAAATACATTCAAACAAAGCTTTTTTAATCAAATGAAAGTCAAATGCATTCAACAAAGCTAATTGAGTGAAATGAAAGTCAAACACTTTCAACCAAGCTTTAAGAATCAAACGAAAGTCAAATACATTCAAACAAATCTTTTTGAATCAAATGAAAGTCAATTGCATTCCACAATGCTAATTGAGTCAAATGAAAGTCAAACACAATCAACAAAGCTAATTGAGTCAAATGAAAGTCAAACACATTTGAACAAAGCTTTTTGAATCAAATGAAAGTCAAATGCATTTAATAAAGTATTTGAATCAAATGAAAGTCAATTGCATTTCACAATGCTAATTGGGTCAAATGAAAGTCTAACACATTCAACAAAGCTAATTGAGTCAAATGAAAGTCAACCACTTTCAACAAAGCTAATTGAGTCGAATAAAAGTCAAACACTTTCTACAAATCTTTTAGAATCAAATGAAAGTCAAATTCATTCAAACAAAGCTTTTTGAATCAAATGAAAGTCAAACACATTCAACAAAGCTTTTAGAATCAAATGAAAGTTAAATTCATTCAAACAAAACTTTTTGAATCAAATGAAAGTCAAACACATTCAACAAAGCTAATTCAGTGAAATAAAAGTCAAACACATTCAAACAAATCTTTTTGAATCAAATGAAAGTCAAATGCATTCAACAAAGCTAATTGAGTTTGATGAAAGTTAAACACTTTCAACAAAGCTTTCAAAATCAAATGAAAGTCAAATACATTCAAACAAAGCTTTTTTAATCAAATGAAAGTCAAATGCATTCAACAAAGCTAATTGAGTCAAATGAAAGTCAAACACTTTCAACCAAGCTTTGAGAATCAAACGAAAGTCAAATACATTCAAACAAATCTTTTTGAATAAAATGAAAGTCAATTGCATTCCACAATGCTAATTGAGTCAAATGAAAGTCAAACACAATCAACAAAGCTAATTGAGTCAAATGAAAGTCAAACACATTTGAACAAAGCTTTTTGAATCAAATGAAAGTCAAATGCATTTAATAAAGTAATTGAATCAATTGAAAGTCAATTGCATTTCACAATGCTAATTGGGTCAAATGAAAGTCTAACACATTCAACAAAGCTAATTGAGTCAAATGAAAGTCAAACACATTTATTCAAAGCTTTTTGAATCAAATGAAAGTCAAATGCATTTAACAAAGCTAATAGAGTCAAATGAAAGCCAAACACATTCAAACAAAGCTTTTTGAATCAAATGAAAGTCAAATGCATTCAACAAAGCTAATTGAGTTTGATGAAAGTTAAACACTTTCAACAAAGCTTTCAAAATCAAATGAAAGTCAAATACATTCAAACAAAGCTTTTTTAATCAAATGAAAGTCAAATGCATTCAACAAAGCTAATTGAGTGAAATGAAAGTCAAACACTTTCAACCAAGCTTTAAGAATCAAACGAAAGTCAAATACATTCAAACAAATCTTTTTGAATCAAATGAAAGTCAATTGCATTCCACAATGCTAATTGAGTCAAATGAAAGTCAAACACAATCAACAAAGCTAATTGAGTCAAATGAAAGTCAAACACATTTGAACAAAGCTTTTTGAATCAAATGAAAGTCAAATGCATTTAATAAAGTATTTGAATCAAATGAAAGTCAATTGCATTTCACAATGCTAATTGGGTCAAATGAAAGTCTAACACATTCAACAAAGCTAATTGAGTCAAATGAAAGTCAACCACTTTCAACAAAGCTAATTGAGTCGAATAAAAGTCAAACACTTTCTACAAATCTTTTAGAATCAAATGAAAGTCAAATTCATTCAAACAAAGCTTTTTGAATCAAATGAAAGTCAAACACATTCAACAAAGCTTTTAGAATCAAATGAAAGTTAAATTCATTCAAACAAAACTTTTTGAATCAAATGAAAGTCAAACACATTCAACAAAGCTAATTCAGTGAAATGAAAGTCAAACACATTCAAACAAATCTTTTTGAATCAAATGAAAGTCAAATGCATTCAACAAAGCTAATTGAGTTTGATGAAAGTTAAACACTTTCAACAAAGCTTTCAAAATCAAATGAAAGTCAAATACATTCAAACAAAGCTTTTTTAATCAAATGAAAGTCAAATGCATTCAACAAAGCTAATTGAGTCAAATGAAAGTCAAACACTTTCAACCAAGCTTTGAGAATCAAACGAAAGTCAAATACATTCAAACAAATCTTTTTGAATAAAATGAAAGTCAATTGCATTCCACAATGCTAATTGAGTCAAATGAAAGTCAAACACAATCAACAAAGCTAATTGAGTCAAATGAAAGTCAAACACATTTGAACAAAGCTTTTTGAATCAAATGAAAGTCAAATGCATTTAATAAAGTAATTGAATCAATTGAAAGTCAATTGCATTTCACAATGCTAATTGGGTCAAATGAAAGTCTAACACATTCAACAAAGCTAATTGAGTCAAATGAAAGTCAAACACATTTATTCAAAGCTTTTTGAATCAAATGAAAGTCAAATGCATTTAACAAAGCTAATGGAGTCAAATGAAAGCCAAACACATTCAAACAAAGCTTTTTGAATCAAATGAAAGTCAAATGCATTCAACAAAGCTAATTGAGTTTGATGAAAGTTAAACACTTTCAACAAAGCTTTCAAAATCAAATGAAAGTCAAATACATTCAAACAAAGCTTTTTTAATCAAATGAAAGTCAAATGCATTCAACAAAGCTAATTGAGTGAAATGAAAGTCAAACACTTTCAACCAAGCTTTAAGAATCAAACGAAAGTCAAATACATTCAAACAAATCTTTTTGAATCAAATGAAAGTCAATTGCATTCCACAATGCTAATTGAGTCAAATGAAAGTCAAACACAATCAACAAAGCTAATTGAGTCAAATGAAAGTCAAACACATTTGAACAAAGCTTTTTGAATCAAATGAAAGTCAAATGCATTTAATAAAGTAATTGAATTAAATGAAAGTCAATTGCATTTCACAATGCTAATTGGGTCAAATGAAAGTCTAACACATTCAACAAAGCTAATTGAGTCAAATGAAAGTCAACCACTTTCAACAAAGCTAATTGAGTCGAATAAAAGTCAAACACTTTCTACAAATCTTTTAGAATCAAATGAAAGTCAAATTCATTCAAACAAAGCTTTTTGAATCAAATGAAAGTCAAACACATTCAACAAAGCTTTTAGAATCAAATGAAAGTTAAATTCATTCAAACAAAACTTTTTGAATCAAATGAAAGTCAAACACATTCAACAAAGCTAATTCAGTGAAATGAAAGTCAAACACATTCAAACAAATCTTTTTGAATCAAATGAAAGTCAAATGCATTCAACAAAGCTAATTGAGTTTGATGAAAGTTAAACACTTTCAACAAAGCTTTCAAAATCAAATGAAAGTCAAATACATTCAAACAAAGCTTTTTTAATCAAATGAAAGTCAAATGCATTCAACAAAGCTAATTGAGTCAAATGAAAGTCAAACACTTTCAACCAAGCTTTGAGAATCAAACGAAAGTCAAATACATTCAAACAAATCTTTTTGAATCAAATGAAAGTCAATTGCATTCCACAATGCTAATTGAGTCAAATGAAAGTCAAACACAATCAACAAAGCTAATTGAGTCAAATGAAAGTCAAACACATTTGAACAAAGCTTTTTGAATCAAATGAAAGTCAAATGCATTTAATAAAGTAATTGAATCAATTGAAAGTCAATTGCATTTCACAATGCTAATTGGGTCAAATGAAAGTCTAACACATTCAACAAAGCTAATTGAGTCAAATGAAAGTCAAACACATTTATTCAAAGCTTTTTGAATCAAATGAAAGTCAAATGCATTTAACAAAGCTAATGGAGTCAAATGAAAGCCAAACACATTCAAACAAAGCTTTTTGAATCAAATGAAAGTCAAATGCATTCAACAAAGCTAATTGAGTTTGATGAAAGTTAAACACTTTCAACAAAGCTTTCAAAATCAAATGAAAGTCAAATACATTCAAACAAAGCTTTTTTAATCAAATGAAAGTCAAATGCATTCAACAAAGCTAATTGAGTCAAATGAAAGTCAAACACTTTCAACTAAGCTTTAAGAATCAAACGAAAGTCAAATACATTCAAACAAATCTTTTTGAATCAAATGAAAGTCAATTGCATTCCACAATGCTAATTGAGTCAAATGAAAGTCAAACACAATCAACAAAGCTAATTGAGTCAAATGAAAGTCAAACACATTTCAACAAAACTTTTTGAATCAAATGAAAGTCAAATGCATTTAATAAAGTAATTGAATCAAATGAAAGTCAATTGCATTTCACAATGCTAATTGGGTCAAATGAAAGTCTAACACATTCAACAAAGCTAATTGAGTCAAATGAAAGTCAAACACATTTATTCAAAGCTTTTTGAATCAAATGAACGTCAAATGCATTTAACAAAGCTAATGGAGTCAAATGAAAGCCAAACACATTCAAACAATGCTTTTTGAATAAAATGAAAGTCAATTACATTCCACAACGCTAATTGAGTCAAATGAAAGTCAAACACATTCAACAAAGCTAATTGAGTTAAATGAAAGTCAAACACATTCAAAAAAGCTTTTTGAATCAAATGAAAGTCAAACACATTCAACAAAGCTAATTGAGTCAGATGAAAGTCAAACACATTTAAACAAAGCTTTTTCAATCAAATGAAAGTCAAACACATTCAACAAAGCTAATTGAGTCAAATGAAAGTCGTCAAACACATTTAAACAAAGCTTTTTGAATCAAATAAAAGTCAAATGCATTCAACAAAGCTAATTGTGTCAAATGAAAGTCAAACATTTTCAACAAAGCTTTTAGAATCAAAAGAAAGTCAAATACATTCAAATAATGCTTTTTGAATCAAATGAAAGTCTATTGCATCCCACAATGCTAATTGAGTCAAATGAAAGTCAAACACATTCAACAAAGCAAATTGTGTCAAATGAAAGTCAAACACATTCAAACAAAGCTTTTTGAATCAAATAAAAGTCAAATGCATTCAACAAAGCTAATAGAGTCAAATGAAAGTCAAACACTTTCAACAAAGCTTTTAGAATCAAATGAAAGTCAAATGCTTTCAACAAAGCTAATTGAGTCAAATGAAAGTCAAAGACATTCAACAAAGCTAATTGAGTCAAATGAAAGTCAAACAGATTCAAACAAAGCATTTTAAATCGAATGAAAGTCAAATGCATTCAACAAAGCTAATTGAGTCAAATGAAAGTCGAACACTTTCAACAAAACTAATTGAGACAAATGAAAGTCAAACACATTCAAACAAAGCTTTTTGAATCAAATGAAAGTCAAATGCATTCAACAAAGCTAATTGAATCAAATGACATTCAATTGTATTCCACAATGCTAATTGAGTCAAATGAAAGTCAAACACATTCAACAAAGCTTTTAGAATCAAATGAAAGTGAAATACATTCAAACAAAGCTTTTTGAATCAAATGAAAGTCTATTGTATTCCACAATGCTAATTGAGTCAAATGAAAGTCAAACACATTCAACAAAACTAATAGAGTCAAACGAAAGTCAAACACATTCAAACAAAGCTTTTTGAATCAAATGAAAGTCAAATGCATTCAACAAAGCTAATTGAGTATACTGAAAGTTAAACTCTTTCAAAAAAGCTTTTAAAATCAAATGAAAGTCAAATACATTCTAACAAAGCATTTTGAATCAAATGAAAGTCAATTGCATTACACAATGCTAATTGGGTCAAATGGAAGTCAAACACATTCAACAAACTTAATTGAATCAAATGAAAGTCAAACACATATAAACAAAGCTTTTTGAATTAAATGAAAGTCAAATGCATTTAACAAAGCTAATTGAATCAAATGAAAGTCAAACACATTCAAACAACGTTTTTTGAATCAAATGAAAGTTAATTGCATTAAACAATTCTAATTGAGTCAAATGAAAGTCAAACACATTCAACAAAGCTAATTGAGTCAAATGAAAGTCAAACACATTCAAACAAAGCATTTTGAATCAAATGAAATTCAAATGCCTTCAACAAAGCTAATTGAGTATAATGAAAGTTAAACACTTTCAACAAAGCTTTTAAAATCAAATGAAATTCAAATACATTCAAACAAAGCTTTTTGAATGAAATGAAAGTCAATTGTATTCCACAATGCTAATTGAGTCAAATGAAAGTCAAATACATTCAACAAACCTAATTGAGTCAAATGAAAGTCAAACACATTTAAACAAAGCTTTTTGAATAAAATGAAAGTCAAATGCATTCAACAAAGCTAATTGAGTCAAATAAAAGTCAAACACTTTCAACAAAGCTTTTAGAATCAAATGAAAGTCAAATTCATTCAAACAAAGCTTTTTGATTCAAATGAAATTCAAACACATTCAACAAAGCTAATTGAGTCAAATGAAAGTCAAACACATTTAAACAAAGCTTTTTGAATCAAATGAAAGTCAAATGCATTCAACAAAGCTAATTGAGTCAAAAGAAAGTCAAACACTTTTAACAAAGCTTTTAGAATCAAATGAAAGTCAAACACATTTAAACAAAGCTTTTTGAATCAAATCAAAGTCCATTGCATTCCACAATGCTATTTGAGTTAAATGAAAGTCAAACACATTCAACAAAACTAATTAAGTCAAATAAAAGTCAAGTGCATTAAACAAAGCTAATTGAGTTTGATGAAAGTTAAACACTTTCAACAAAGCTTTCAAAATCAAATGAAAGTCATTTACATTCAAACAAAGCTTTTAGAATCAAATGAAAGTCAATTGCATTCCACAATGCTAATTGAGTCAAATGAAAGTCAAACACATTCAACAAAGCTAATTGAGTCAAATGAAAGTCAAACACATTCAAACAAAGCTTTTTGAATCAAATGAAAGTCAAATGCATTCAACAAAGCTAATTGAGTTTGATGAAAGTTAAACACTTTCAACAAAGCTTTCAAAATCAAATGAAAGTCAAATACATTCAAACAAAGCTTTTTGAATCAAATGAAATTCAATTGCATTCCACAATGATAATTGAGTCAAATGAAAGTCAAACACATTCAACAAACCTAATTGAGTCAAATGAAAGTCAAACACATTCAAACAAAGCTTTGTGAATCAAATGAAAGTCAAATGCATTCAACAAAGCTAATTGAGTTAAATAAAAGTCAAACACCTTCAACAAAGCTTTTAGAATCAAATGAAAGTCAAATTCATTCAAACAAACCTTTTAAAATCAAATGAAAGTCAATTGCATTCCACAATGCTAATTGTGTCAAATGAAAGTCAAACACATTCAACAAAGCTAATTGAGTCAAATGAAAGTCAAACACATTCAAACAAAGCTTTTTGAATCAAATGAAAGTCAAATGCATTCAACAAAGCTAATTGAGTCAAATAAAAGTCAAACACTTTCAACAAAGCTTTTAGAATCAAATGAAAGTTAAATTCATTCAAACAAAGCTTTTTGAATCAAATGAAAGTCAAACACATTCAACAAAGCTAATTGAGTCAAATGAAAGTCAAACACATTTAAACAAAGCTTTTAGAATCAAATGAACGTCAAATGCATACAACAAAGCTAATTGAGTCAAATGAAAGTAAAACACTTTCATCAAAGCTTTTAGATTCAAATGAAAGTCAAATACATTCAAACAAACCTTTTTGAATCAAATGAAAGTCAAATGCATTTCACAATGCTAATTGAGTCAAATGAAAGTCAAACACATTCAACAAAGCTAATTGAGTCAAATGAAAGTCAACCACTTTCAACAAAGCTAATTGAGTCAAATAAAAGTCAAACACTTTCTACAAATCTTTTAGAATCAAATGAAAGTCAAATTCATTCAAACAAAGCTTTTTGAATCAAATGAAAGTCAAACACATTCAACAAAGCTTTTAGAATCAAATGAAAGTTAAATTCATTCAAACAAAGCTTTTTGAATCAAATGAAAGTCAAACACATTCAACAAAGCTAATTCAGTGAAATGAAAGTCAAACACATTCAAACAAATCTTTTAGAATCAAATGAAAGTCAAATGCATTCAACAAATCTAATTGAGTTTGATGAAAGTTAAACACTTTCAACAAAGCTTTCGAAATCAAATGAAAGTCAAATACATTCAAACACAGCTTTTTTAATCAAATGAAAGTCAAATGCATTCAACAAAGCTAATTGAGTCAAATGAAAGTCAAACACTTTCAACCAAGCTTTGAGAATCAAACGAAAGTCAAATACATTCAAACAAATCTTTTTGAATCAAATGAAAGTCAATTGCATTCCACAATGCTAATGGAGTCAAATGAAGGCCAAACACATTCTAACAAAGCTTTTTGAATAAAATGAAAGTCAATCACATTCCACAACGCTAATTGAGTCAAATGAAAGTCAAGTACATTCAACAAAGCTTATTGAGTTAAATGAAAGTCAAACACATTCAAACAAAGCTTTTTGAATCAAATGAAAGTCAAATGCATTCAATAAAGCTAATTGAGTCAAATAAAAGTCAAACACTTTCAAAAAAGCTTTTTGAATCAAATGAAAGTCAAATTCATTCAAATCAAGCTTTTTGAATCAAATGAAAGTCAAACACATTCAACAAAGCTAATTGAGTCAGATGAAAAAACAAAGCTTTTTCAATCAAATGAAAGTCAAATGCATTCAACAACGCTAATTGATTCAAATAAAAGTCAAACACTTTCAACAAAGCTAATTGACTCAAATGACAGTCAATTGTATTCCACAATGCTAATTGAGTCAAATGAAAGTCAAATACATTCAACAAAGCTGTTAGAATCAAATGAAAGTCAAATACATTCAAACAAAGCTTTTTAAATCAAACGAAAGTCAATTGCATTCCACAATGCTAATTGGGTCAAATGAAAGTCAAACACATTCAACAAAGCTAATTGAGTCAAATGAAAGTCAAACACATTTAAACAAAGCTTTATGAATCAAATGAAAGTCTAATGCGTTTAATAAAGCTAATTGAATCAAATGAAAGTCAAACACTTTCAAACAAAGCTTTTTGAATCAAATGAAAGTCAATTGCATTCCACAATGCTAATTGAGTCAAATAAAAGTCAAAGATATTCAACAAAGCTAATTGAGTCAAATGAAAGTCAAACAGATTCAAACAAAGCATTTTGAATCGAATGAAAGTCAAATGCATTCAAAAAGCTAATTGAGTCAAATGAAAGTCGAACACTTTCAACAAAACTAATTGAGACAAATGAAAGTCAAACACATTCAAACAAAGCTTTTTGAATCAAATGAAAGTCAAATGCATTCAACAAAGCTAATTGAATCAAATGATAGTCAATTTTATTCCACAATGCTAATTGAGTCAAATGAAAGTCAAACACATTCAAAAAAGCTTTTAGAATCAAATGAAAGTGAAATACATTCAAAAAAGCTTTTTGAATCAAATGAAAGTCTATTGTATTCCACAATGCTAATTGAGTCAAATGAAAGTCAAAGACATTCAACAAAACTAATAGAGTCAAACGAAAGTCAAACACATTCAAACAAAGCTTTTTGAATCAAATGAAAGTCAAATGCATTCAACAAAGCTAATTGAGTATACTGAAAGTTAAACACTTTCAAAAAAGCTTTTAAAATCAAATGAAAGTCAAATACATTCTAACAAAGCATTTTGAATCAAATGAAAGTCAATTCCATTCCACAATGCTAATTGGGTTAAATGAAAGTCAAACACATTCAACAAAGCTAATTGAGTCAAATGAAAGTCAAACACATTTAAACAAAGCTTATTGAATCAAATGAAAGTCAAACACATTCAACAAAGCTAATTGAGTCGAATAAAAGTCAAACACTTTCTACAAATCTTTTAGAATCAAATGAAAGTCAAATTCATTCAAACAAAGCTTTTTGAATCAAATGAAAGTCAAACACATTCAACAAAGCTAATTGAGTCAAATGAAAGTCAACCACTTTCAACAAAGCTAATTGAGTCGAATAAAAGTCAAACACTTTCTACAAATCTTTTAGAATCAAATGAAAGTCAAATTCATTCAAACAAGCTTTTTGAATCAAATGAAAGTCAAACACATTCAACAAAGCTTTTAGAATCAAATGAAAGTTAAATTCATTCAAACAAAGCTTTTTGAATCAAATGAAAGTCAAACACATTCAACAAAGCTAATTCAGTGAAATGAAAGTCAAACACATTCAAACAAATCTTTTTGAATCAAATGAAAGTCAAATGCATTCAACAAATCTAATTGAGTTTGATGAAAGTTAAACACTTTCAACAAAGCTTTCAAAATCAAATGAAAGTCAAATACATTCAAACAAAGCTTTTTTAATCAAATGAAAGTCAAATGCATTCAACAAAGCTAATTGAGTCAAATGAAAGTCAAACACTTTCAACCAACCTTTGAGAATCAAACGAAAGTCAAATACATTCAAACAAATCTTTTTGAATCAAATGAAAGTCAATTGCATTCCACAATGCTAATTGAGTCAAATGAAAGTCAAACACAATCAACAAAGCTAATTGAGTCAAATGAAAGTCAAACACATTTGAACAAAGCTTTTTGAATCAAATGAAAGTCAAATGCATTTAATAAAGTAATTGAATCAATTGAAAGTCAATTGCATTTCACAATGCTAATTGGGTCAAATGAAAGTCTAACACATTCAACAAAGCTAATTGAGTCA
Organism: Chenopodium album; assembly: GCF_948465745.1. Taxonomy (NCBI): domain Eukaryota; kingdom Viridiplantae; phylum Streptophyta; class Magnoliopsida; order Caryophyllales; family Amaranthaceae; genus Chenopodium; species Chenopodium album. Next base: position 20,213,937 of record NC_137853.1, read on the forward strand.
AATGAAAGTCAAACACAATTATTCAAAGCTTTTTGAATCAAATGAAAGTCAAATGCATTTAACAAAGCTAATGGAGTCAAATGAAGGCCAAACACATTCTAACAAAGCTTTTTGAATAAAATGAAAGTCAATTACATTCCACAACACTAATTGAGTCAAATGAAAGTCAAACACATTCAACAAAGCTAATTGAGTTAAATGAAAGTCAAACACATTCAAACAAAGCTTTTTGAATCAAATGAAAGTCAAATACATTCAATAAAGCTAATTGAGTCAAATAAAAGTCAAACACTTTCAAAAAAGCTTTTTGAATCAAATGAAAGTCAAATTCATTCAAATAAAGCTTTTTGAATCAAATGAAAGTCAAACACATTCAACAAAGCTAATTGAGTCAGATAAAAAAACAAAGCTTTTTCAATCAAATGAAAGTCAAATGCATTCAACAACGCTAATTGATTCAAATAAAAGTCAAACACTTTCAACAAAGCTAATTGAATCAAATGACAGTCAATTGTATTCCACAATGCTAATTGAGTCAAATGAAAGTCAAATACATTCAACAAAGCTTTTAGAATCAAATGAAAGTCAAATACATTCAAACAAAGCTTTTTGAATCAAATGAAAGTCAATTGCATTCCACAATGCTAATTGGGTCAAATGAAAGTCAAACACATTCAACAAAGCTAATTGAGTCAAATGAAAGTCACACACACTTAAACAAAGCTTTAAGAATCAAATGAAAGTCTAATGCGTTTAACAAAGCTAATTGAATCAAATGAAAGTCAAACACTTTCAAACAAAGCTTTTTGAATCAAATGAAAGTCAATTGCATTCCACAATGCTAATTGAGTCAAATAAAAGTCAAAGATATTCAACAAAGCTAATTTAGTCAAATGAAAGTCAAACAGATTCAAACAAAGCATTTTGAATCGAATGAAAGTCAAATGCATTCAAAAAGCTAATTGAGTCAAATGAAAGTCGAACACTTTCAACAAAACTAATTGAGACAAATGAAAGTCAAACACATTCAAACAAAGCTTTTTGAATCAAATGAAAGTCAAATGCATTCAACAAAGCTAATGGAATCAAATGATAGTCAATTGTATTCCACAATGCTAATTGAGTCAAATGAAAGTCAAACACATTCAAAAAAGCTTTTAGAATCAAATGAAAGTGAAATACATTCAAAAAAGCTTTTTGAATTAAATGAAAGTCTATTGTATTCCACAATGCTAATTGAGTCAAATGAAAGTCAAAGACATTCAACAAAACTAATAGAGTCAAACGAAAGTCAAACACATTCAAACAAAGCTTTTTGAATCAAATGAAAGTCAAATGCATTCAACAAAGCTAATTGAGTATACTGAAAGTTAAACACTTTCAAAAAAGCTTTTAAAATCAAATGAAAGTCAAATACATTCTAACAAAGCATTTTGAATCAAATGAAAGTCAATTGCATTCCACATTGCTAATTGGGTCAAATGAAAGTCAAACACATTCAACAAAGCTAATTGAGTCAAATGAAAGTCAAACACATTTAAACAAAGCTTATTGAATCAAATGACAGTCAAATGCATTCAACAAAGCTAATCGAGTCAAATGAAAGTCAAACTCTTTCAACAAAACTTTTAGAATCAAATGAAAGTCAAATACATTCAAACAAAGCTTTTTGAATCAAATGAAAGTCAATTGCATTACACAATGCTAATTGGGTCAAATGAAAGTCAAACACATTCAACAAACTTAATTGAGTCAAATGAAAGTCAAACACATATAAACAAAGCTTTTTGAATCAAATGAAAGTCAAATGCATTTAACAAAACTAATTGAATCAAATGAAAGTCAAACACATTCAAACAAAGTTTTTTGAATCAAATGAAAGTTAATTGCATTCCACAATTCTAATTGAGTCAAATGAAAGTCAAACACATTAAACAAAGCTAATTGAGTCAAACGAAAGTCAAACACATTCAAACAAAGCTTTTTGAATCAAATGAAAGTCAAATGCATTCAACAAAGCTAATTGAGTATAATGAAAGTTAAACACTTTAAACAAAGCTTTTAAAATCAAATGAAAGTCAAATACATTCAAACAAAGCTTTTTGAATCAAATAAAAGTCAATTGCATTCCACAATGCTAATTGAGTGAAATGAAAGTCAAACACATTTAACAAACCTAATTGAGCCAAATGATAGTCAAACACATTCAAACAAAGCTTTGTGAATCAAATGAAAGTCAAATGCATTCAAAAAAGCTAATAGAGTTAAATAAAAGTCAAACACTTTCAATAAAGTTTTTAGAATCAAATGAAAGTCAAATTCATTCAAACAAAGCTTTTTGAATCAAATGAAAGTCAATTGCATTTAACAAAGCTAATTGAATCAAATGAAAATCAAATAATTTCAAACAAAGTTTTTTGAATCAAATGAAAGTCAATTGCATTCCACAATGACAATTGAGTCAAATGAAAGTCAAACACATTCAACAAAGCTAATTGAGTCAAATGAAAGTCAAACACATGCAAACAAAGCATTTTGAATCAAATGAAAGTCAAATGCATTCAACAAAGCTAATTGAGTCAAATGAAAGTCAAACACATTCTAACAAAGCTTTTTGAATCAAATGAAAGTCAATTGTATTCCACAATGCTAATTGAGTCAAATGAAAGTCAAACACATTCAACAAAGCTAATTGAGTCAAATGAAAGTCAAACAAATTCAAACAAATCTTTTTTAATCAAATGAAAGTCAAATGCATTCAACAAAGCTAATTTAGTCAAATGAAAGTCAAACACTTTCAACAAAGCTTTTATAATCAACTGAAAGTCAATTGCATTCCACAAAGCTAATTGAGTCAAATGAAAGTCAAACACATTCAAACAAAGCTAATTGAGTCAAATGAAAGTCAAACACATTCAAACAAAGCTTTTTGAATCAAATGAAAGTCAAATGCATTCAACAAAGCTAATTGAGTTTGATGAAAGTTAAAGACTTTCAACAAAGCTTTCAAAATCAAATGAAAGTCAAATACATTCAAACAAAGCTTTTAGAATCAAATGAAAGTCAATTGCATTCCACAATGCTAATTGAGTCAAATGAAAGTCAAACACATTCAACAAAGCTAATTGAGTCAAATGAAAGTCAAACACATTCAAACAAAGCTTTTTGAATCAATTGAAAGTCAAATGCATTCAACAAAGCTAATTGAGTTTGATGAAAGTTAAACACTTTCAACAAAGCTTTCAAAATCAAATGAAAGTCAAATACATTCAAACAAAGCTTTTTGAATCAAATGAAAGTCAATTGCATTCCACAATGATAATTGAGTCAAATGAAAGTCAAACACATTCAACAAACCTAATTGAGTCAAATGAAAGTCAAACACATTCAAACAAAGCTTTGTGAATGAAATGAAAGTCAAATGCATTCAACAAAGCTAATTGAGTTAAATAAAAGTCAAACACTTTCAACAAAGCTTTTAGAATCAAATGAAAGTCAAATTCATTCAAACAAAGCTTTTAAAATCAAATGAAAGTCAATTGCATTCCACAATGCTAATTGTGTCAAATGAAAGTCAAACACATTCAACAAAGCTAATTCAGTCAAATGAAAGTCAAACACATTCAAACAAAGCTTTTTGAATCAAATGAAAGTCAAATGCATTCAACAAAGCTAATTGAGTCAAATAAAAGTCAAACACTTTCAACAAAGCTTTTAGAATCAAATGAAAGTTAAATTCATTCAAACAAAGCTTTTTGAATCAAATGAAAGTCAAACACATTCAACAAAGCTAATTGAGTCAGATGAAAGTCAAACACATTTAAACAAAGCTTTTAGAATCAAATGAACGTCAAATGCATTCAACAAAGCTAATTGAGTCAAATGAAAGTAAAACACTTTCATCAAAGCTTTTATATTCAAATGAAAGTCAAATACATTCAAACAAACCTTTTTGAATCAAATGAAAGTCAAATGCATTCCACAATGCTAATTGAGTCAAATGAAAGTCAAACACATTCAACAAAGCTAATTGAGTCAAATGAAAGTCAACCACTTTCAACAAAGCTAATTGAGTCGAATAAAAGTCAAACACTTTCTACAAATCTTTTAGAATCAAATGAAAGTCAAATTCATTCAAACAAAGCTTTTTGAATCAAATGAAAGTCAAACACATTCAACAAAGCTTTTAGAATCAAATAAAAGTTAAATTCATTCAAACAAAGCTTTTTGAATCAAATGAAAGTCAAACACATACAACAAAGTTAATTGAGTCAAATGAAAGTCAAACACATTTAAACAAAGCTTTTAGAATCAAATGAACGTCAAATGCATTCAACAAAGCTAATTAAGTCAAATGAAAGTAAAACACTTTCAACAAAGCTTTTAGATTCAAATGAAAGTCAAATACATTCAAACAAACCTTTTTGAATCAAATGAAAGTCAAATGCATTCCACAATGCTAATTGAGTCAAATGAAAGTCAAACACATTCAACAAAGCTAATTGAGTCAAAAGAAAGTATAACACATTCAAACAAAGCTTTTTGAATCAAATGAAAGTTAAATGTATTCAACAAAGCTAATTGAGTCAAATAAAAGTCAAACACTTTCAACAAAGCTTTTAGAATCAAATGAAAGTCAAATTCATTCAAACAAAGCTTTTTGAATCAAATGAAAGTCAAACACATTCAACAAAGCTAATTGAGTCAAATGAAAGTCAAACACATTTAAACAAAACTTTTTGAATTAAATGAAAGTCAAATGCATTCAACAAAGCTAATCGAGTCAAATGAAAGTCATACACTTTCAACAAAGCTTTTAGAATCAAATGAAAGTCAAACACATTCAAACAAAGCTTTTTGAATCAAATGAAAATCAATTGCATTCCACAAAGGTAATTGAGTCAAATGAAAGTCAAACACTTTCAACAAAGCTTTTAGAATCAAATGAAAGTCAAACACATTCAAACAAAGCTTTTTGAATCAAATGAAAGTCAATTGCATTACACAATGCTAATTGGGTCAAATGAAAGTCAAACACATTCAACAAACTTAATTGAGTCAAATGAAAGTCAAACACATATAAACAAAGTTTTTTAAATCAAAGGAAAGTCAAATGCATTTAACAAAGCTAATTGAATCAAATGAAAGTCAAACACATTCAAACAAAGTTTTTTGAATCAAATGAAAGTCAATTGCATTCCACAATTCTAATTGAGTCAAATGAAAGTCAAACACATTCAACAAAGCTAATTGAGTCAAATGAAAGTCAAACACATTCAAACAAAGCATTTTGAATCAAATGAAATTAAAATGCATTCAACAAAGCTAATTGAGTCAAATGAAAGTCAAACACTTTCAACAAAACTAATTGAGACAAATGAAAGTCAAACACATTCAAACAAAGCTTTTTAAATGAAATGAAAGTCAAATGCATTCAACAAAGCTAATTGAGTATAATGAAAGGTAAACACTTTCAACAAAGCTTTTAAAATCAAATGAAAGTCAAATACATTCAAACAAAGCTTTTTGAATGAAATGAAAGTCAATTGTATTCCACAATGCTAATTGAGTCAAATGAAAGTCAAATACATTCAGCAAACCTAATTGGGTCAAATGAAAGTCAAACACATTCAAACAAACCTTTTTGAATCAAATGAAAGTCAAATGCATTCAACAAAGCTAATTGAGTCAAATAAAAGTCAAACACTTTCAACAAAGCTTTTAGAATCAAATGAAAGTCAAATTCATTCAAACAAAGCTTTTTGAATCAAATGAAAGTCAAACACATTCAACAAAGCTAATTGAGTCAAATGAAAGTCAAACACATTCAAACAAAGCTTTTTTAATCAAATGAAAGTCAAATGCATTCAACAAAGCTAATCGAGTCAAATGAAAGTCATACACTTTCAACAAAGCTTTTAGAATCAAATGAAAGTCAAATACATTCAAACAAAGCTTTTTGAATCAAATAAAAGTCAATTGCATTACACAATGCTAATTGGGTCAAATGAAAGTCAAATACATTCAACAAACTTAATTGAGTCAAATGAAAGTCAAACACATATAAACAAAGCTTTTTGAATCAAATGAAAGTCAAATGCATTTAACAAAGCTAATTGAATTAATTGAAAGTCAAACACATTCAAATAAAGTTTTTTGAATCAAATGAAAGTTAATTGCATTCCACAATTCATATTGAGTCAAATGAAAGTCAAACACATTCAACAAAGCTAATTGAGTCAAATGAAAGTCAAACATATTCAAACAAAGCATTTTGAATCAAATGAAATTCAAATGCATTCAACAAAGCTAATTGAGTATAATGAAAGTTAAACACTTTCAACAAAGCTTTTAAAATCAAATGAAAGTCAAATACATTCAAACAAAGCTTTTTGAATGAAATGAAAGTCAATTGTATTCCACAATGCTAATTGAGTCAAATGAAAGTCAAATTCATTCAACAAACCTAATTGAGTCAAATGAAAGTCAAACACATTCAAACAAAGCTTTTTGAATAAAATGAAAGTCAAATGCATTCAACAAATCTAATTGAGTCAAATGAAAGTCAAACACTTTCAACCAAGCTTTGAGAATCCAATGAAAGTCAAACACATTCAACAAAGCTAATTGAGTCAAATGAAAGTCAAACACATTTAAACAAAGCTTTTTGAATCAAATGAAAGTCAAATGCATTCAACAAAGCTAATTGAGTCAAATGAAAGTCAAACACTTTCAACAAAGCTTTTAGAATCAAATAAAAGTCAAATTCATTCAAACAAAGCTTTTAAAATCAAATGAAAGTCAATTGCATTCCACAATGCTAATTGTGTCAAATGAAAGTCAAACACATTCAACAAAGCTAATTGAGTCAAATGAAAGTCAAACACATTCAAACAAAGCTTTTTGAATCAAATGAAAGTCAAATGCATTCAACAAAGCTAATTGAGTCAAATAAAAGTCAAACACTTTCAACAAAGCTTTTAGAATCAAATGAAAGTTAAATTCATTCAAACAAAGCTTTTTGAATAAAATGAAAGTCAAACACATTCAACAAAGCTAATTGAGTCAAATGAAAGTCAAACACATTTAAACAAAGCTTTTAGAATCAAATGAAAGTAAAATGCATTCCACAATGCTAATTGAGTCAAGTGAAAGTCAACCACTTTCAACAAAGCAAATTGAGTCAAATGAAAGTCAACCACTTTCAACAAAGCTAATTGAGTCAAATAAAAGTCAAACACTTTCAACAAAGCTTTTAGAATCAAATGAAAGTCAAATTCATTCAAACAAAGCTTTTTGAATCAAATGAAAGTCAATTGCATTCCACAATGCTAATTGAGTTAAATGAAAGTCAAACACATTCAACAAAGCTAATTGAGTCAAATGAAAGTCAAACACCTTTCAACAAAGCTTTTAGAATAAAATGAAAGTCAAATGCATTCAAACAAAGCTTTTTGAATCAAACGAAAGTCAATTGTATTCCACAATGCTAATTGAGTCAAATGAAAGTCAAATACATTCAACAAAGCTTTTAGAATCAAATGAAAGTCAAATACATTCAAACAAAGCTTTTTGAATCAAATGAAAGTAAATTGCATTCCACAATGCTAATTGGGTCAAATGAAAGTCAAACACATTCAACAAAGCTAATTGAGTAAAATGAAAGTCAAATACTTTCAACAAAGCTTTTAGAATCAAATGAAAGTCAAATTCATTCAAACAAAGCTTTTTGAATCAAATGAAAGTCAATTGCATTCCACAATGCTAATTGAGTCAAATGAAAGTCAAACGCATTCAACAAAGCTAATTGAGCCAAATGAAAGTCAAACAGATTCAAACAAAGCATTTTGAATCGAATGAAAGTCAAATAAATTCAACAAAGCTAATTGAGTCAAATGAAAGTCGAACACTTTCAACAAAACTAATTGAGACAAATGAAAGTCAAACACATTCAAACAAAGCTTTTTGAATCAAATGAAAGTCAAATGCATTCAACAAAGCTAATTGAATCAAATGACAGTCAATTGTATTCCACAATGCTAATTGAGTCAAATGAAAGTCAAACACATTCAACAAAGCTTTTAGAATCAAATGAAAGTGAAATACATTCAAAAAAGCTTTTTGAATTAAATGAAAGTCTATTGTATTCCACAATGCTAATTGAGTCAAATGAAAGTCAAACACATTCAACAAAACTAATAGAGTCAAATGAAAGTCAAACACATTCAAACAAAGCTTTTTGAATCAAATGAAAGTCAAATGCATTCAACAAAGCTAATTGAGTATACTGAAAGTTAAACACTTTCAAAAAAGCTTTTAAAATCAAATGAAAGTCAAATACATTCTAACAAAGCATTTTGAATCAATGAAAGTCAATTGCATTCCACAATGCTAATTGGGTCAAATGAAAGTCAAACACATTCAACAAAGCTAATTGAGTCAAATGAAAGTCAAACACATTTAAACAAAGCTTATTGAATCAAATGACAGTCAAATGCATTCAACAAAGCTAATCGAGTCAAATGAAAGTCAAACTCTTTCAACAAAGCTTTTAGAATCAAATGAAAGTCAAATACATTCAAACAAAGCTTTTTAAATTAAATGAAAGTCAATTGCATTACACAATGCTAATTGAGTCAAATGAAAGTCAAACAAATTTATTCAAAGCTTTTCGAATCAAATGAAAGTCAAATGCATTCCACAACGCTAATTGAGTCAAATAAAAGTCAAACACTTTCAACAAAGCTTTTAGAATCAAATGAAAGTCAAATTCATTCAAACAAAGCTTTTTGAATCAAATGAAATTCAAACACATTCAACAAAGCTAATTGAGTCAAATGAAAGTCAAACACATTTAAACAAAGCTTTTTGAATCAAATGAAAGTCAAATGCATTCAACAAAGCTAATTGAGTCAAATGAAAGTCAAACACTTTTAACAAAGCTTTTAGAATCAAATGAAAGTCAAACACATTTAAACAAAGCTTCTTGAATCAAATCAAAGTACATTGCATTCCACAATGCTATTTGAGTTAAATGAAAGTCAAACACATTCAACAAAGCTAATTAAGTCAAATGAAAGTCAAGTGCATTAAACAAAGCTAATTGAGTATAATGGATGTTAAACACTTTCAACAAAGGTTTTAAAATCAATTGAAAGTCAAATCCTTTCAAACAAAGATTTTTGAATCAAATGAAAGTCAATTGCATTCCACAATGATAATTGAGTCAAATGAAAGTCAAACACATTCAACAAACCTAATTGAGTCAAATGAAAGTCAAACACATTCAAACAAAGCTTTGTGAATCAAATGAAAGTCAAATGCATTCAACAAAGTTAATTGAGTTAAATAAAAGTTAAACACTTTCAACAAAGCTTTTAGAATCAAATGAAAGTCAAATTCATTCAAACAGAGCTTTTTAAATCAAATGAAAGTCAATTGCATTCCACAATGCTAATTGTGTCAAATGAAAGTCAAACACATTCAACAAAGCTAATTGAATCAAATGAAAGTGAAACACATTCAAACAAAGCTTTTTGAATCAAATGAAAGTCAAATGCATTCAACAAAGCTAATTGAGTGAAATGAAAGACAAACACTTTCAAACAAAGCTTTTTGAATCAAATGAAAGTCAAATGCATTCAACAAATCTAATTGAGTATAATGAAAGTTAAACACTTTCAACAAAGCTTTTAAAATCAAGTGAAAGTCAAATACATTGAAACAAAGCTTTTTGAATCAAATGAAAGTCAAATGCATTCAACAAAGCTAATTGAGTATAATGAAAGTTAAACACTTTCAACAAAGCTTTTAAAATCAATTGAAAGTCAAATACATTCAAACAAAGCTTTTTGAATCAAATGAAAGTCAATCGCATTCCACAATGATAATTGAGTTAAATGAAAGTCAAACACATTCAACAAACCTAATTGAGTCAAATGAAAGTCAAACACATTCAAACAAAGCTTTTTGAATCAAATGAAAGTAAAATGCATTCAACAAAGCTAATTGAGTATAATGAAAGTTAAACACTTTCAACAAAGCTTTTAAAATTAAATGAAAGTCAAATACATTCAAACAAAGCTTTTTGAATCAAATAAAAGTCAATTGCATTCCACAATGCTAATTGAGTCAAATGAAAGTCAAACACATTTAACAAACTATGAACCTGAAAAATACTTTGAGTGGATTAGAAGGGCCGAGACACTCTTTGATTACAAGGAGTATGATGAAAGGAAAAGATGCAAATTGGCTGAATTAAAACTGACCGGTTATGCTAGTCTTTGGTATGATAATCTAAAGAAGAAGAGGCATAAGGAGGGGCGTGAAAAGATCTCAACTTGGGAGCAACTCAAGAAGCACATGAAAAAAAGGTTCGTACCTAGTGATTATGTTCAAGATATTTACCTTAAGATGCAAACTTTTAAACAAAATTCTATGACTGTTGAGAATTACATTGTTGAATTTGAAAAGTTATGCATGCTATGTGGTTTAGAAGAGATTGTTGAGCATAAGATTGCTAGATTTATTTCGGGGTTGATTGATAATATTGCTGAAAAAGTTGAATTGCAACAATATTGGTCCTTTGAGGATGTTTGCAAGGTAGCTTTGAAAGTTGAAAAACAGATAAAGGGGAAGAAAGGGACGTACACTAAGTCCTTTGTAAAAGATTTCACTAAACCTTTTGAGAAGAATAGCTTGGAGAAAAGTGGTTCTAGTTCGAACTACAAGGAGACTAAATCAAAATTTGAAGCTCCTAAAAAGTTTGTTGAAGATAGGAAGTGCTTCAAGTGTGGTAGTGTTGGTCACATTGCAACTAATTGTCCATCAAAAAGAGTAATGACTGCTCAAGAGTGGGAACAAGAACAAGCTAAGTGTGAGCAAGGTAGTGACTATGAAGAAAAGAACGAAGAGGAAAACTTTGAAGAAGAGGAGGGGCATATTGACGAAATTGATCCCGAGACTCATGGTCAAAGTTTGGTTCTAAGAAGGGCACTACACTCTAAAACCGTACCTATGGAAAACAATCAAAGGGAGAAAATCTTTCTTACAAGGTGCAAGGTAGAAGATAGGTTGTGTGATATGATTATAGACACCGGGAGTTGCACTAATGTGGTATCTACTACTTTGGTAGACAAATTGAAGTGGCCAACTACTGAACATCCAAGCCCTTATAAGCTTCATTGGCTTAATAATTCGAGTGATGTTAAGGTAACTAAACAAGCCTTAATCTCCTTTTCAATTGGTAAATTTTATGATAAAGTTTTGTGTGATGTTTGTCCTATGGATGCTTGTCATATACTGTTAGGCCGTCCTTGGCAATATGATAGATTTGTGAAGTTTGATGGAAGGACTAATGTGTATGTTGTGAGAAAAGGAGAAAAAGAGAGACCGGTTGCTTTAAAACCTTTGATAAGCAACAAGCCTTCTAATGTTACCTCTAATTCGAAGAGTTCTTATTTGATTAGTGAGAGGGAATTAGAAAAAGAGATTTGCAGCAACAATGTGGTATATATACTTGTTTCTAATGAGATTCGAATTGATCAAAATAAGCAAGCAAAGAGGCCGTATGAATTGGAATCTGTTTTAGAAGAATTCAAGGATGTCTTTCCTAAGGAATTACCTCCGGGACTACCTCCTATTCGTGGGATAGAGCATCAAATTGACTTGATTCCGGGAGCACCATTACCTAATAAGGCAGCCTATAGAAGTAATCCGGAAGAAACAAAGGAGATGCAAAGGCAAATTGAAGAGCTTATGACTAGAGGATACGTGAGGGAAAGTATGAGCCCTTGTGCCGTGCCTACTTTACTTGTCCCAAAAAAAGATGGGAGTTGGCGCATGTGTATTGATAGTAGGAGTGTGAATAACATCACTATCAAATACCGATTTCCTATTCCAAGATTAGATGATCTACTTGATGAACTACATGGTTCAAAGTTGTTTTCTAAGATTGATCTTATGAGTGGTTATCATCAAATTCGAATGAGAGAAGGAGATGAGTGGAAAACAGCATTCAAGACTAAGTTAGGGTTGTATGAATGGTTGGTGATGCCGTTTGGACTCACTAATGCACCTAGCACTTTCATGAGGTTGATGCATGAGGTACTTAAACCTTTCCTTGGCAAGTTTGTTGTTGTTTATTTAGATGATATTCTGATATACTCTAAAAATTTGCATGATCATTTAAATCATCTAACAAGTGTGTTTGAAGTGTTAAGAGAGAAGAAACTCTATGCTAAGCATGAAAAATGCTACTTCTTAGTGCCTAGTGTTACTTTTCTTGGTTATGTTGTGTCAAAAGATGGAGTTTCAGTTGATCATTCGAAAGTAGAGGCTATTAAAACTTGGCCTATTCCTACTAATATGAGTGACGTAAGGTATTTTCATGGTCTAGCTTCGTTCTATAGAAGATTTGTCAAGAATTTCTCAAGTATTGTGGCGCCTATGACCGAATGTTTGAAGAAGGACAAGGGTAAATTCGAATGGACTAAAGAAGCTCAAAGTGCGTTTGAGTTGGTTAAAAAGAAGCTATGTGAAGCACCTATACTGGGGTTACCAGATTTCTCAAGTCCTTTTGAAGTTGAAACCGATGCTAGTGGAGTTGGAATTGGAGCAGTTTTACTCCAAAAGAAGAGGCCTATTGCATATTTCAGTGAGAAATTGGGAGGAGCTCGATTGAACTATTCTACTTATGATAAAGAGTTCTATGCCATTGTTAGAGCTTTAGATCATTGGAGTCATTATCTCCGACCTAATCACTTTGTGTTGCATTCTGATCATGAAGCATTGAAGTACATACATGGACAACAAAAGCTCAATCCTAGACATGCTACGTGGGTTGAATTTTTACAATCATTTAACTTTTCTTCAAGGTACAAAGAAGGTAAATCGAATGTTGTGGCTGATGCATTATCTAGAAGATACACTTTGATTGGAATTCTAAATAGCAAGCTACTTGGTTTTGAATTGATCAAAGAATACTACAAAGGTGATGATGATTTTGCTACATTGATTGAAGAGTGTTCTAAAGGAGCCGTTGGTTCTTATTTGCTGCAAGATGGTTTTCTTTTCAAAGGAAATCGACTTTGTCTTCCTAAGTGTTCTATTAGAGAGCTAGTTGTTAGAGAAGCTCATGGGGGAGGAATTGCTGGTCACTTTGGCATTACAAAGACCTTGAGTATGTTACAAGAACACTTCTATTGGCCTAAGATGCTCACGGATGTGCAACTAGTTATTTCTAGGTGTGCAACTTGTCAAAAAGCGAAGGCTACTTTTCATCAAGGCTTGTATACTCCTTTACCTGTTCCAGATTCACCTTGGGAAGATATTTCTATGGATTTTATTGTGGGATTGCCGAGAACACAACGGGGGAAAGACTCTATTATGGTTGTTGTGGATAGGTTCTCTAAGATGGCTCATTTTGTTCCTTGTCACAAAGTGGATGATGCTATGAAAGTGGCGGAATTATACTTCAAAGAGATTGTTAGATTGCATGGAATTCCGAAAACTATTGTGAGTGATCGAGATACAAAGTTCATGAGTTTCTTTTGGAAGTCTTTATGGAAGCTTGTGGGAACTAAATTGCTCTTTAGTACATCTTACCATCCACAAACTGATGGACAAACCGAGGTTACTAATCGTACTCTTGGTGCGCTTTTGCGTGGGTTAGTGAGTAAGACACAAAAGGATTGGGACATCAAGTTAGCTCATGCGGAGTTTGCTTATAATAGATCACCTACATATGCTACCAAACATAGTCCTTTTGAGGTAGTCTATGGAATCAATCCGAAACTTCCAATTGATCTTGTTCCATTGCCTAAAGGTGAGTTAATTCACAAAGATGCCGAGTCTAAGTTGAAAAGTATGCTGAAATTACATGCTCAAGTTCGAACAAGAATAGAGAAAGTAAATGACATGTACAAAGCTAGAGCAAACAAGCATAGAAAGCAACAATGTTACAATGTTGGAGACTTGGTATGGTTACATTTAAGAAAGGAAAGATTTCCAGGAAAACGCAAGAATAAGTTGATGCCTAGAGGTGAAGGTCCTTTCAAGATTGTTGAGAAGATCAATGACAATGCTTATAAGTTGGAACTTCCGGGAGAGTATGGAGTTAGTGCTACATTCAATGTTGGTGATTTGGCTAAGTACATCCCTGATGAAGAACTTCGAGATTTGAGGACAAATTCTTTTGAAGAAGAGGAGGATGATGCAAGTCTAAGCATGGAGAACTTCGAAGATTTGCTTATCATGCATCAAGATAGTTTGTCCTTAAACATTGATTCAAGCCAAGCATTGCATGGACATTTTCTTGGATATCAAAGCAAAGCTACAGTTTGCTTAGTAGCGTTTCTTGGAGTCTAGTATACTTTCTTTACTTAGATTTTGCTTACAAGTTTTTACCTTTCACTTGAAAGGGTTTTTCTTGTTTTAAGAACATTAGGATTTATTTTTCTGTTATTTTAAGATTGGTTAGACGTCCTTAGTTATTAGGAAAGATATTAGTTTGTTAGAGTTTGTTTAGAACTAGGTTTTCTAGTAGTTTCGTAGCAGTTTTGAAGAGGTCCAAAGAACTGCAGAAACGGACTTGAAACTCAAGGAAAACATATGTCGTATAATATGTTTTTGGAAACGCCAGGAAGTCAGCTAACCAATGAAGGTGGTGTCATGAGAATCGGAGTTCATTTGGTCAGTCAACGAAGACAAAAACTAAAACCGCGCAAAGCTGGAGGTAGGTCGGTTTGGTTAGTTTCCTTATCTAAGTCGGTTTAGTATTCCTATTCCACTTAGGTTACTTGGAGCTAAAGGCTAGGGATTTTTCCTAGTCCTATTAGGTTTCTAATACTTAGTTTAAGTCTATAAATAATCATGTAATTCGTGAGTTTTGGGACATAAAAATTAATATTCAGATTTACTTCTTAAGTTGCATACTTGAGTTTTTGTTGATTGCGATCAATTGCTGTTTTGCTTGTTTTAGTTAAAACATTCGTTTAGGGTTAATTAATTAGGTGGATTCTTAGTTAATTACTCTTAGTTTTTGTTTAATTCTTGGTGGATTTCCTGTATAGAATTAAGCTTAAACATATCTCATGTGTTTGTTGGTTTTCGGATCAATAATTCACATCACAAACCTAATTGAGCCAAATTAAAGTCAAACACATTCAAACAAAGCTTTGTGAATCAAATGAAAGTCAAATGCATTCAACCAAGCATTTAAAATCAAATGAAAGTCAAAGACTTTCAACAAAGCTTTTAGAATCAAATCAAAGTCAAATAAATTCAAACAAAGTTTTTTAATCAAATGCAAGTCAATTGCATTCCACAATGCTAATTGAGTCAAATGAAAGTGAAACACATTCAACAAAGCTTTTAGAATCAAATGAAAGTCAAATACATTAAAACAAAGCTTTTTGAATCAAATGAAAGTCAATTGTATTCCACAATGCTAATTGAGTCAAATGAAAGTCAAACACATTCAACAAGGCTAATTGAGTCAAATGAAAGTCAAACACATTTATTCAAAGCTTTTTGAATCAAATGAAAGTCTAATGCATTTAACAAAGCTAATGGAGTGTCAAATGAAAGCCAAACACATTCAAACAAAGCTTTTTGAATCAAATGAAAGTCAATTGCATTCCACAACGCTAATTGAGTCAAATGAAAGTCAAACACATTCAACAAAGCTAATTGAGTCAAATGAAAGTCAAACACATTTGAACAAAGCTTTTTGAATCAAATGAAAGTCAAATGCATTTAATAAAGTAATTGAATCAAATGAAAGTCAATTGCATTTCACAATGCTAATTGGGTCAAATGAAAGTCTAACACATTCAACAAAGCTAATTGAGTCAAATGAAAGTCAAACAAATTTATTCAAAGCTTTTTGAATCAAATGAAAGTCAAATGCATTTAACAAAGCTAATGGAGTCGAATGAAAACCAAACACATTCAAACAAAGCTTTTTGAATCAAATGAAAGTCAATTGCATTCCACAACGCTAATTGAGTCAAATGAAAGTCAAACACATTCAACAAAGCTAATTGAGTTAAATGAAAGTCAAACACATTCAAACAAAGCTTTTTGAATCAAATGAAAGTCAAATGCATTCAATAAAGCTAATTGAGTCAAATAAAAGTCAAACACTTTCAAAAAAGCTTTTTGAATCAAATGAAAGTCAAATTCATTCAAATAAAGCTTTTTGAATCAAATGAAAGTCAAACACATTCAACAAAGCTAATTGAGTCAGATGAAAGTCAAACACATTTAAACGAAGCTTTTTCAATCAAATGAAAGTCAAATGCATTCAACAATGCTAATTGATTCAAATAAAAGTCAAACACTTTCAACAAAGCTAATTGACTCAAATGACAGTCAATTGTATTCCACAATGCTAATTGAGTCAAATGAAAGTCAAATACATTCAACAAAGCTTTTAGAATCAAATGAAAGTCAAATAAATTCAAACAAAGCTTTTTGAATCAAATGAAAGTCAATTGCATTCCACAATGCTAATTGGGTCAAATGAAAGTCAAACACATTCAACAAAGCTAATTGAGTCAAATGAAAGTCAAACACATTTAAACAAAGCTTTATGAATCAAATGAAAGTCTAATGCGTTTAACAAAGCTAATTGAATCAAATGAAAGTCAAATACATTCAAACAAAGCTTTTTGAATCAAATGAAAGTCAATTGCATTCCACAATGCTAATTGAGTCAAATGAAAGTCAAAGACATTTAACAAAGCTAATTGAGTCAAATGAAAGTCAAACACATTCAAACAAAGCATTTTGAATCGAATGAAAGTCAAATGCATTCAACAAAGCTAATTGAGTCAAATGAAAGTCGAACACTTTCAACAAAACTAATTGAGACAAATGAAAGTCAAACACATTCAAACAAAGCTTTTTGAATCAAATGAAAGTCAAATGCTTTCAACAAAGCTAATTGAATCAAATGACAGTCAATTGTATTCCACAATGGTAATTGAGTCAAATGAAAGTCAAACACATTCAACAAAGCTTTTAGAATCAAATGAAAGTAAAATACATTCAAACAAAGCTTTTTGAATCAAATGAAAGTCTATTGTATTCCACAATGCTAATTGAGTCAAATGAAAGTCAAACACATTCAACAAAACTAATAGAGTCAAATGAAAGTCAAACACATTCAAACAAAGCTTTTTGAATCAAATGAAAGTCAAATGCATTCAACAAAGCTAATTGAGTATACTGAAAGTTAAACACTTATAAAAAAGTTTTTAAAATCAAATGAAAGTCAAATACATTCTAACAAAGCATTTTGAATCAAATGAAAGTCAATTGCATTCCACAATGCTAATTGGGTCAAATGAAAGTCAAACACATTCAACAAAGCTAATTGAGTCAAATGAAAGTCAAACACATTTAAAGAAAGCTTATTGAATCAAATGACAGTCAAATACATTCAACAAAGCTAATCGAGTCAAATGAAAGTCAAACTCTTTCAATAAAGCTTTTAGAATCAAATGAAAGTCAAATACATTCAAACAAAGCTTTTTGAATCATATGAAAGTCAATTGCATTACACAATGCTAATTGGGTCAAATGAAAGTCAAACACATTCAACAAACTTAATTGAATCAAATGAAAGTCAAACACATATAAACAAAGCTTTTTGAATTAAATGAAAGTCAAATGCATTTAACAAAGCTAATTGAATCAAATGAAAGTCAAACACATTCAAACAACGTTTTTTGAATCAAATGAAAGTTAATTGCATTAAACAATTCTAATTGAGTCAAATGAAAGTCAAACACATTCAACAAAGCTAATTGAGTCAAATGAAAGTCAAACACATTCAAACAAAGCATTTTGAATCAAATGAAATTCAAATGCCTTCAACAAAGCTAATTGAGTATAATGAAAGTTAAACACTTTCAACAAAGCTTTTAAAATCAAATGAAATTCAAATACATTCAAACAAAGCTTTTTGAATGAAATGAAAGTCAATTGTATTCCACAATGCTAATTGAGTCAAATGAAAGTCAAATACATTCAACAAACCTAATTGAGTCAAATGAAAGTCAAACACATTTAAACAAAGCTTTTTGAATAAAATGAAAGTCAAATGCATTCAACAAAGCTAATTGAGTCAAATAAAAGTCAAACACTTTCAACAAAGCTTTTAGAATCAAATGAAAGTCAAATTCATTCAAACAAAGCTTTTTGATTCAAATGAAATTCAAACACATTCAACAAAGCTAATTGAGTCAAATGAAAGTCAAACACATTTAAACAAAGCTTTTTGAATCAAATGAAAGTCAAATGCATTCAACAAAGCTAATTGAGTCAAAAGAAAGTCAAACACTTTTAACAAAGCTTTTAGAATCAAATGAAAGTCAAACACATTTAAACAAAGCTTTTTGAATCAAATCAAAGTCCATTGCATTCCACAATGCTATTTGAGTTAAATGAAAGTCAAACACATTCAACAAAACTAATTAAGTCAAATAAAAGTCAAGTGCATTAAACAAAGCTAATTGAGTATAATGGATGTTAAACACTTTCAACAAAGGTTTTAAAATCAATTGAAAGTCAAATACATTCAAACAAATATTTTTGAATCAAATGAAAGTCAATTGCATTCCACAATGATAATTGAGTCAAATGAAAGTCAAACACATTCAACAAACCTAATTGAGTCAAATGAAAGTCAAACACATTCAAACAAAGCTTTGTGAATCAAATGAAAGTCAAATGCATTCAACAAAGTTAATTGAGTTAAATAAAAGTTAAACACTTTCAACAAAGCTTTTAGAATCAAATGAAAGTCAAATTCATTCAAACAGAGCTTTTTAAATCAAATGAAAGTCAATTGCATTCCAAAATGCTAATTGTGTCAAATGAAAGTCAAACACATTCAACAAAGCTAATTGAATCAAATGAAAGTGAAACACATTCAAACAAAGCTTTTTGAATCAAATGAAAGTCAAATGCATTCAACAAAGCTAATTGAGTGAAATGAAAGACAAACACATTCAAACAAAGCTTTTTGAATCAAATGAAAGTCAAATGCATTCAACAAAGCTAATTGAGTATAATGAAAGTTAAACACTTTCAACAAAGCTTTTAAAATCAATTGAAAGTCAAATACATTCAAACAAAGCTTTTTAAATCAAATGAAAGTCAAATGCATTCAACAAAGCTAATTGAGTATAATGAAAGTTAAACACTTTCAACAAAGCTTTTAAAATCAATTGAAAGTCAAATACATTCAAACAAAGCTTTTTGAATCAAATGAAAGTCAATCGCATTCCACAATGATAATTGAGTGAAATGAAAGTCAAACACATTCAACAAACCTAATTGAGTCAAATGAAAGTCAAACACATTCAAACAAAGCTTTTTGAATCAAATGAAAGTCAAATGCATTCAACAAAGCTAATTGAGTATAATGAAAGTTAAACACTTTCAACAAAGCTTTTAAAATCAAATGAAAGTCAAATACATTCAAACAAAGCTTTTTGAATCACATAAAAGTCAATTGCATTCCACAATGCTAATTGAGTCAAATGAAAGTCAAACACATTTAACAAACCTAATTGAGCCAAATTAAAGTCAAACACATTCAAACAAAGCTTTGTGAATCAAATGAAAGTCAAATGCATTCAACCAAGCATTTAAAATCAAATGAAAGTCAAAGACTTTCAACAAAGCTTTTAGAATCAAATCAAAGTCAAATAAATTCAAACAAAGTTTTTTAATCAAATGCAAGTCAATTGCATTCCACAATGCTAATTGAGTCAAATGAAAATGAAACACATTCAACAAAGCTTTTAGAATCAAATGAAAGTCAAATACATTAAAACAAAGCTTTTTGAATCAAATGAAAGTCAATTGCATTCCACAATGCTAATTGAGTCAAATGAAAGTCAAACACATTCAACAAGGCTAATTGATTCAAATGAAAGTCAAACACATTCAAACAAAGCTTTTTTAATCAAATGAAAGTCAAATGCATTCAACAAAGCTAATTGAGTCAAATGAAAGTCAAACACTTTCAACAAAGCTTTGAGAATCAAATGAAAGTCAAATACATTCAAACAAATCTTTTTGAATCAAATGAAAGTCAATTACATTCCACAATGCTAATTGAGTCAAATGAAAGTCAAACACATTCAACAAAGCTAATTGAGTCAAATGAAAGTCAAACACATTCAACAAAGCTAATTGAGTTAAATGAAAGTCAAACACATTCTACAAAGCTAATTGAGTCAAATGAAAGTCAAACACATTGAAACAAAGCATATTGAATCAAATGAAAGTCAAATGCATTCAACAAAGCTAATTGAGTCAAATTAAAGTAAAAAACATTCAAACAAAGCTTTTTGAATCAAATGAAAGTGAAATGCATTCAACAAAGCTAAGTCAGATGAAAGTCAAACACTTTTAACAAAGCTTTTAGAATTAAATGAAAGTCAAATACATTCAAACAAAGCTTTTTGAATCAAATGAAAGTCAAACACATTCAACAAAGCTAATTGAGTTAAATGAAAGTCAAACACATTTAAACAAAGCTTTTTGAATCGAATGAAAGTCAAATGCATTCAACAAAGCTAATTGAGTCAAATGAAAGTCAAACACTTTCAACAAAGCTTTTAGAGTCAAATGAAAGTCAAATACATTCAAACAAAGCTTTTAGAATCAAATGAAAGTCAATTGCATTCCACAATGCTAATTGAGTCAAATGAAAGTCAAACACATTCAACAAAGCTAATTGAGTCAAATGAAAGTTAAACACATTCAAAGAAAGCTTTTTGAATCAAATGAAAGTCAAATGCATACAACAAAGCTAATTGAGTATAATGAAAGTTAAACACTTTCAATAAAGCTTTTAAAATCAAATGAAAGTCAAATACATTCAAACAAAGCTTTTTGAATCAAATAAAAGTCAATTGCATTCCACAATGATAATTGAGTCAAATGAAAGTCAAACACATTCAACAAACCTAATTGAGTCAAATGAAAGTCAAACACATTCAAACAAAGCTTTGTGAATCAAATGAAAGTCAAATGCATTCAACAAAGCTAATTGAGTTAAATAAAAGTCAAACACTTTCAACAAAGCTTTTAGAATCAAATGAAAGTCAAATTCATTCAAACAAAGCTTTTAAAATCAAATGAAAGTCAAGTGCATTCCACAATGCTAATTGTGTCAAATGAAAGTCAAACACATTCAACAAAGCTAATTGAGTAAAATGAAAGTCAAATCCATTCAAACAAAGCTTTTTGAATCAAATGAAAGTCAAATGCATTCAACAAAGCTAATTGAGTCAAATAAAAGTCAAACACTTTCAACAAAGCTTATAGAATCAAATGAAAGTTAAATTCATTCAAACAAAGATTTTTGAATCAAATGAAAGTCAAACACATTCAACAAAGCTAATTGAGTCAAATGAAAGTCAAACACATTTAAAAAAAGCTTTTAGAATCAAATGAACGTCAAATGCATTCAACAAAGCTAATTGAGTCAAATGAAAGTAAAACACTTTCAACAAAGCTTTTAGATTCAAATGAAAGTCAAATACATTCAAACAAACCTTTTTGAATCAAATGAAAGTCAAATGCATTCCACAATGCTAATTGAGTCAAATGAAAGTCAAACACATTCAACAAAGCTAATTGAGTCAAATGAAAGTCAACCACTTTCAACAAATCTAATTGAGTCAAATAAAAGTCAAACACTTTCAACAAAGCTTTTAGAATCAAATGAAAGTTAAATTCATTCAAACAAAGCTTTTTGAATCAAATGAAAGTCAAACACATTCAACAAAGCTAATTGAGTCAAATGAAAGTCAAACACATTTAAACAAAGCTTTTTGAATCAAATGAAAGTCAAATGCATTCAACAAAGCTAATCGAGTCAAATGAAAGTCATACACTTTCAACAAAGCTTTTAGAATCAAATGAAAGTCAAACATATTCAAACAAAGCTTTTTGAATCAAATGAAAGTCAATTGCATTCCACAACGGTAATTGAGTCAAATGAAAGTCAAACACTTTCAACAAAGCTTTTAGAATCAAATGAAAGTCAAACACATTCAAACAAAGCTCTTTGAATCAAATGAAAGTCAATTGCATTACACAATGCTAATTGGGTCAAATGAAAGTCAAACACATTCAACAAACATAATTGAGTCAAATGAAAGTCAAACACATATAAACAAAGCTTTTTGAATCAAAGGAAAGTCAAATGCATTTAACAAAGCTAATTGAATCAAATGAAAGTCAAACACATTCAAACAAAGTTTTTTGAATCAAATGAAAGTCAATTGCATTCCACAATTCTAATTGAGTCAAATGAAAGTCAAACACATTCAACAAAGCTAATTGAGTCAAATGAAAGTCAAACACATTCAAACAAAGCATTTTGAATCAAATGAAATTAAAATGCATTCAACAAAGCTAATTGAGTCAAATGAAAGTCAAACACTTTCAACAAAACTAATTGAGACAAATGAAAGTCAAACACATTCAAACAAAGCTTTTTAAATCAAATGAAAGTCAAATGCATTCAACAAAGCTAATTGAGTATAATGAAAGTTAAACACTTTCAACAAAGCTTTTAAAATCAAATGAAAGTCAAATACATTCTGTTTAGGGTATTTTTACCCCGCCATGTGGCCTAATCGGAGGGCGACACGTGTCAGCCCAAGGATAGTCCAAAGTGGACCATTCCCCGCTTGGCACGTGTCATCCCAGATATTTGGGAAAATGTCGGCCTTCAGGCCCAAATCCCGAGAAAGCCGTAGAACGGCGCAGCCCCCCAATGATTAGGGTTTGATACCCTAATCAGGGGCACAATTCCCAATGACCCTATAAATAGGGAGATTCCCCTCTTTTGGAAAAAGGGTTCACATTTTAAGGTATTCATTGAAAACCGTCCCTTTGATAGAGACAACTGAGCTTGGAATCCAAGCAGATCCACACCTTAATTTCCGCGACTTTTACTCTACTTCAAGTTACTAACTTGAGCGTTGGAGGCGGAGCACCATCCAACCGGTGTCTCCGTTAATTTTGCAGGTACAGAGCCGGCGGGATCAGTCTTCGAGTTGTAACTCTCCCGAGGGACAAAAAACCCCAAAACATTTGGCGCCGTCTGTGGGGAGAGTACCTCAAGATGGTTCAAAACTCTGTACCGATTCTCAACTCTACCTCTCTACGTCCGGGTACCCAGACGGGTAACTTGGATGACTTGCAACCGGTTATTCAACCGCTCGGGTTCGAAACTCCTCAGCCTCCACCTCAGCCTCAGCCAGAGGTATTCACTGAGGAGGAGGATGAGGAGGAAGACAATGATGTTGAGACTTACATCTTTAGGGATGGATCTCTCATCTCTAAATCTATTCGTTCCAGGGATCAACTGGAGCGAAATGAAGACCAGGCGGGCCCAAGCAGGCGCCCACCTGGAAGGCCAGACGGGGAAACCCAGAAGGCCAAAGGTCAAGCCCCAGTCACCCGAGATGAGCTCATGAGATTCATGACCTCTTTCAAAGGTGAAATCAGGGCTATGATCAACAAAAACAAGGCAGGCTCTAGCAAGAGTCAGCCGGCTAAACAGACTCCCACTTCTGGAAAGAAGAAGAAGCCGGTCAAGGACAGGCAGCCAACTCCTCATCCAAAGGAGAAGGCAGCCGCAACACTTGACTGGTCTAAGATTCTGATGCCCCGGCGACCCCAGCCGGAGGCACAAAATGCGTCTACCTTCGATGCACGACAAGTCATCGATCGAAGGAGGCGGCAGCAGTCTGAGTCAGCTTCCATTTCGAGCTTTCCAGACAGCTTCAAGCAAGTTTCTGCAAGGAACTCTGTGTCCTTGCATGAGAGTCGGACGGGCGGTAAAACCGTCAACACCGAACCTCAGCTGATGATAGGGTCTATACCATACGCACCCCAGGCGCAGTATGGGCAATATGGCCTCCAGTTCATGCAGCCACCTCCTTTTGGAGGTCAGGCGGCATATACTCCTGCCCAGCCTCTGGACTGGCAGCTTCGGCTAATGAGGCTAGGCGAACAGCCATCTGCCTTTGCAGCCAATATAACCGAGGCGACTCAGCCGACCAAGGTTAAGAATGTTTTGGTGGGCACCTATGATGGTACCACCAACCCGGAAGACCACCTGATGGCATATACCAACCTCATGTGCTTACAGGGGTGGGACGATGCCACCTGGTGTCGTTGTTTCCCGGCTACACTGAAGGGCATTGCCCAGCAGTGGTTTGGCAACTTGCCAGCCGGTTCTGTTGATAGCTTCAAGAGGCTAGCCTTCTTGTTTGCTACCAACTTCTCAATGAACATTCCTGCCAAGAAAACGAGCCTTGATTTGAGCACCGTTAGGCAGGGTGAGAGAGAAGGGCTACGCGCCTATGTCAGGCGGTTCAACCTGGTTAGAATACAGATCCAGGGGCTGTCTGACGAGGTAGCATTCACAGACTTTTTCAAGGGTCTGAGAGACGGGTCGGCTTTTAAGTTCGACCTTGTCAGAAAAGGGGCATTTACGCTACAGGCGGCCCTTAGGGAGGCGGAAAGTTATATACAGGCTACCGACCTCTGCACGCCTGGTAGCCAGTCAGACTCCAAGAAGTCTGACAAACAGAGAGACAGCCGGCCAGCTCAGCCGGGTAATAAAAAAGAAAAGAGCGGAAAGAGAAAAGAAGTCTGGGCGGTCAGCGATTCTGAGCAGCCGTCCCAGAAGAAGAAGAAAGAGTTTAAACCGTACGTCCCCAAGTACGAGTTTAACAAAGACCGCAACTCCATCCTCATGGAGATAAAGGACCGGCTGTCCATTGAGAAGCC
Organism: Chenopodium album; assembly: GCF_948465745.1. NCBI lineage: Eukaryota > Viridiplantae > Streptophyta > Magnoliopsida > Caryophyllales > Amaranthaceae > Chenopodium > Chenopodium album. Next base: position 20,238,774 of record NC_137853.1, read on the forward strand.
GAATCCATTGAAGAGCTCCGTCCAGTCACGGAACAAAGATAAATATTGCCAGTTCCATGAGGGGGTTGGCCATGACACCAACGACTGCTTTAGTCTGCAGCGGACGTTGGACCGTCTGGCTGACAAAGGACTTTTAAAGTCCTACATTTCTAAGTCCCCAGCCGGGGCAAAAAAGAAGAGCAAGGGTCAGTCCTCCAAGGCTACCCAGCCGGCTAGTAGTTCGGATACAGATAAGGATTCGGTCTACACTATAGCAGGCGGATTTTCATGTGGTGGCCCTACCATCCGGGGCACCAAGAGCCATCTTCGAAAGATGGACAAGGATGATGATGAGCAGGCGTCTGCCTCCTCCACCTTCCCAGACGTCCTCATAACTGAGAAGGACAGGGGTAGCGTCCGCCGTCCGCATGACGACCCGGTCGTCATTGAATGTAAGGTTGCCAACCAGCTGGTTGGACGGATCCTTATTGACACCGACAGCTCGTCGGACATCATCAGCCTCCGGTGCCTGCAGAAGCTGAAGTACAACTCTAGCAGCATGCATCCGGTTACCCACCCCTTGGTCGGTTTTGGGGGTGGGATGGTCTACCCAGCCGGCAGAATTGATTTGCCCATCCGGCTGGGAGAAAAAGGCCAGGGACGGCATGTTGTCGTCAGGTTCTTGGTCGTGGAGGAGTTGACCGCCTACAATATTATCCTTGGTAGGCCAACCCTCAACGAAACCAAGGCGGTGATCATCCCGTCTCTCATGCTTGTCAAGTATGAGCGGGATGATGGCTCTGTTGGTTCCCTGAACGGGGATCAGAAGACGGCTCGGGAGTGTTATCTCTCAGCCGTTAAAGATACTGTGGCCTCAGACGGCCAAGGGAAGGAACCAATAGACCTTGACGCTGTCAACCCTGCCCCACCAGCCGTTGGTAAGAAGAGAAAAGCGCCTCTGCTGGTGGAGGTGAAAAAAGAGAAAAAATAGCAATCATTGACCAGCGAACGGTCAGAAGAGCTCCGTCCCCAACCGGCTGGAGAACACATTGATCTCGTTCTGGACGACAGCCGTCCAGAGCGGACGGTGAAGGTTGGGACGGCTGCTAATGCTGCTCTGGGTGCAGACTTGCACCTTCTGCTGAAAGAATTCAAAGACATCTTTGCCTTTGAAGTGGAAGAGATGCCAGGCGTCAGCCCGGATCTCGCTGTCCACAAACTCGCCGTGGATCCCAAAAAGAAGCCCATCCGGCAAAAGAAAAGAAACCATGGCGAGGAAAGAAGTCAGGCGGCAGCTGCCGATGTCAAAAAGCTGCTAGACGCCAGGTTCATTCGGCCTTGCAATTTCCCCGACTGGGTGGCCAATGTGGTCCTTGTTAAGAAACCGAATGGGACCTGGCGCATGTGTGTTGATTACACAGACCTCAACAAGGCGTGTCCAAAGGACAGTTACCCGCTTCCAAAGATCGACAGTCTGGTCGACTCTACAGCCGGTCACGCCTTGATGAGCTTCATGGATGCCTACTCCGGCTTCCATCAGATACCCCTCTGGAAAAAAGATCAAGAGAAGACGGCCTTCGTCACTGATTTGGGGTTATTCTGTTATACTGTGATGCCGTTTGGCTTGAAGAATGCGCCTGCCACCTTCCAACGAATGATTAATACGGTCTTCATCAATCAACTTGGGAGGAATGTGGAGGCGTACATTGATGACATGATAGTCAAATCCAAGCAACAGGCGGATCACCTTGCTGATCTCCGAGAAACATTCACCACCCTCAGGCGGCATAAGGTCATGTTAAACCCCAAGAAATGCGTCTTTGGTGTTGAGTCTGGGAAGTTCCTCGGATTCCTGATTGATCAAAGGGGGATAGAGGCTAACCCCGAAAAGATACAGGCGGTAATTGACATGAAGTCACCCCGTTCTGTCAAGGAAGTCCAGAGGCTGACTGGTTGCCTGGCCGCCTTGGGGAGGTTCCTCAGCCGGTCAGGTGACAAATGCCTTTACTTCTTCCAAGCAATCAGGAAGAAAACCAGGTTTGAATGGGGAGACGATGCTGAGACGGCATTCCAGAGGCTAAAAGAGCGTTTGCACTCTCTGCCTAGGTTGGTCAGTCCTCTACCTAGGGAGACGTTGTATATGTATTTGGCCGTCTCAGACCATGCTCTCAGTGCCGTTCTCCTTACTGAGCGAGACGGCGTTCAGCTCCCGGTTTACTTCATTAGCCATGTTCTTAAAAATGCTGAACTCCGGTACCCCCTGGTTGAAAAATTTGGTCTTGCTTTGTACATGGCATTCAAAAAATTGAAGCCTTACTTTCTGGCTCATCCGGTGGTAATTTACACCGACCAGCCACTCAAGCGGCCAATGACTACCTTGGAGTCATCCGGAAGAATGCTAAAATGGGCTATTGAAATGCAAAGTCTTGAAATCACTTTCGAACCAAGAAAGGCAGTGAAAGGTCAGGCGTTTGCCGACTTCATTGTGGAAATGACCCGTCCGGTGGCTCCGGATAATCTTGATCAGGTTTGGAAAGTGTATGTAGACGGGAGTTCTACGAAGAACGGCTGTGGTGCAGGCGTAATTTATGAGTCTCCTGAAGGGGACAGATATGAGTATGCACTACGGTTCAATTTTTTGGCCTCAAACAATGAGGCGGAATACGAAGCCCTGCTAGCCGGAATCCGTATGTGTAAGGCGGCAGGGGCAAAAAAAATTGACGCCTACTCAGATTCGCAGTTGGTCGTTAGCCAGTATCAGGGAACATATGAGGCAACTCACCCGGCTATGATCAAATATCTTCAGGCGGTCAAAGAAGAGGTTGGGTCACTTGAGGAGTTCCGGCTGAATCAAGTGCCCAGGTCTGACAATAACCAGGCGGATGCGCTATCGAAGCTTGCATCTTCCGCCTGCCATGATACGCCTCGGTCAGTCTTCTGGGAAGTACTTGAAAAAAGAAGCATCTTTGAAGATCCCATTGGAGTCCTAGACCGAAGCTCCACCTGGATGGATGGCATCCGGGCGTACCTCTCAGACGGTACGCTCCCTGATTCGCCACAGGAGGCAGCCGTTCTGAAAAAGCGAGCCGCAAGCTTTGAGTTGAGAAATGGAGAACTCTTCAAGGCGGGGTTTCTTAAGCCTCTATTGAAGTGTGTAACCCCAGAGAAGGGGAAGGAAGTTCTCGAAGACTTGCACTCGGGATTCTGCGCCTCCCACATAGGCGGCAAATCTCTAGCCGTCAGAGTCAGACGGCAATACTTTTGGCCTACTCTAGAGGCAGACGCCAAGGAATTGGTGAGAAAATGTGACAAGTGCCAGAAATTTGGCAAACTTATTCACCGCCCGGCTACTGATCTGACGGTCATCCACAGCCCAATTCCGTTTGCAAAATGGGGCATGGACATTTTAGGTCCTTACACGCCTGCGCCAAGCGGTAAGCGTTATATCTTGGTGGCTGTGGATTACTTCACCAAGTGGGTAGAGGCTGAAGCGGTAAAGAATATCAAGACATCAGACGTCATTTCCTTCATCTGGAAGAATGTCATCACCCGGTATGGGGTACCTATGTCCATGGTGTTTGATAATGGCCCTCAGTTTGAGACGCCTCAGCTAAAAACTTGGTTGGGAGATCAAGGGATCTCAACCTGTTTCGCATCAGTCGGCCGTCCCCAAGCAAACGGCCAAGTTGAAGCCTTCAACAAGCTGATCTCAGACGGCATAAAGAAGAAAATTGAAAGAGCCGGTGGCTTATGGGCTGAGGAATTAATCCATGTCCTATGGGCCATCCGGACAACAGCAAAGGGGTCAACCGGAGAAACCCCATTTCTCATGGTTTACGGTGCTGAAGCCGTCTTGCCCATTGAACACTATGAGCAGACTCTCAGAGTCATGTTATATGATGAAGAGGCAAACTGGGAGGCAATGCGCCTGGCATTGGATTCACTTCCAGAGCGTAGGGGCAATGCCGCCTTGCGTCATGAGATTTACCGACTGAGAATGACAAGAGCCTACAACAAGAGAGTACACAGGCGTCCCTTGAAAGTGGACGACCTAGTGTTACGGAAAATGGAGGCAACCGGTAGGGCTAATGAGCTTGGAAAGCTAACTCCTAATTGGGAAGGCCCCTACCGGATTTATGAAGAAGTAAGAGACGGCACCTATCGCCTGGAAACTCCAGACGGCAGGCGCCTGCCTAGAACTTGGAATGTAGATAATTTGAAAAAATACTACTTTTGAGATTTTGTAATTTTTGTAAACAAGAAGCACATTAATGAGAAGTTGCTTTCTGTTATCATATTTTGTTTCCCGTCTGAACCCAGATGGGTCACCTGTTTGTTTTTCTAAGTTTGACACTTGGAAATTGAATTAACGTCTGATTGACGAAGAGGCCAATGGCCAGATAAGTAAGCTAAGCATAGAAACGCTTAGTGGCTATACAGCCGGTCTATATCAAGACCAGAGGCCAATGGCCGGATGGCTACTTCGACCTAAATTCGCCTGTCCCAACATGGACAAAGGCGTCCGGCGACACCCCTCCGGGTGCAATCGTCGCAGAGAGAAGCCAACCTGCTTACTCTACGTACCTATGCAGGCGGCCACAATTGGATGGCTGAATCAGCCATCCATAGCCGTCTGATCTGAGCAATCTAAGGAACGACCAAGTTTTGATCACCGGATGTCCAAAGGACATCAGCCGGTGACCGACTGAAGTTCCTACTTAGATTACTTTTTGAAATTATACAAGTCCCCCCAATGGGGTAGAAGGACATTGAAAGTATAATTGGATTACAATCACCCCAGGCGGCATTTGCCTTCCTGCACCATGAAGGGTCAGGCGGCCATTTGCCTCCTACCCCCAGGCGGCATTTGCCTTCCTGCACCATGAAGGGTCAGGCGGCCATTTGCCTCCTACCCCCAGGCGGCATTTGCCTTCCTGCACCATGAAGGGTCAGGCGGCCATGAGCCTCCTGCCCCCAGGCGGCATTTGCCTTCCTGCACCATGAAGGGTCAGGCGGCCATGAGCCTCCTGCCCCCAGGTGGCATTTGCCTTCCTGCTCCATGAAGGGTCAGGCGGCTCTATTTGCCTCCCTACCCTATCAATGCAGACGGCCACAATTGGACGGCTGAATCAGCCATCCATAGCCGTCTGACCTGAACTGTCTAAGGAAAGAGCAAGTTCCGGAACCCGGATGTCTAAGGACATCAGACGGGGACCGGCTGCATTTCTTACTTAGCGTTTTTATTTTTATTTTTAGGCAAAAGAGTTGTGCAACGGCTATTTAAATTCTGCTCAGACGGGCAACACCGTCTAGCTAGAAGCTGAAACGCCTGTTAATGTACGGCTGTGTACTTGGTTTGGGGCAATCACTACTGTGATTGATTGACTTACAAACGTATCATGCTCTTTGCAGCATCAGACGTTCCCAAGTCAATCAATCAGCTTCACTTGAAACCAACCACACAGCCGTCCAGGGGCAAGACCAGCCGCATACTTTTGATAAGTTAGGCGGAGAAAATTGCAGCCGCATACTTTTGATAAGTTAGGCGGAGAAATTTGAAATGCAAAAATTTGAAAGCTCAAACACAAGCGCAAAGTAATAAAACCGACTCAGTCGGTGCATTCATAAAAGATTTCCGTCCAACCAAACGGCTGGATGGATCAATTGTTATCAAATATTGTTTGCAAGATCCGGCTCCTCAGCCGGTAAAAATACAAATATACTCGGCACGCAGGCCGGAAAAACAAAGTGTTTGGCATATTGTCGCAGAAAAACTAAGGATTGGCGCACAGCCGCTGAAGCTACTGCCCTGCAGGCGGCCCTTCCTGGTTCCTCTCGCCCTCCTCAAGGATTTCAACGTCTGGGGCTTCTGGAGTTTCAGGCTCCGGTTGTTCCGTCTCAGCCCAGGCGAGGAAGGACTCAGGCTCTGGCTCACCACTCTCTCGCAAGTAGACGACTTCGTCAGCATACTTGTGAGCCAGGGCCCAGACGCCGTAATCCTTTCCAGGATTCAAGGCATCCCAGGCGATCTTCATCATGGCCTCATTATCGGCGGCCATCTCAGCAACCAGACGGTCTTGCTCCGCCTGGAGGGTTGCTCGGAAGTTCTCCTGAGCTTTAGCCGCCGCCTCCTCCATCTGGGATATCTTCTTCTTCAGATCAGCATTCTCTGAAGAAGCTCCTTGAAGAGCCTGGAGGTTCTCTTGGGCCTTCTGGAGGTCCTCCTTCAGCTTAGGGAGATCCGCCTCCGCCTGCTTCTGGGCCGCCTCTGCAGCCTCGGCCCTCTGGTTGGCCGTCTGCAGTGCCGCCTCCAGCTCTTGAATTTTGGCCGCCTGCGTCATTTCGGTTGCTTTAGTTTCAAGGTCGTTAATTATGGTTGAATGCAAAGCAACATCATTGGCAATGGAGGCGGACTCCTTGGCCCGTCTTACCTCATCCCGTTTGCGGGTGTAAGGGCGCTTGAGACCGTCTACCCGCAGCAAGGCCTACAAAAAATAAAGGTTAAGGATGCAGGCGGGAAAGAGTGTAGAAATAGCCATTGAAAAAATTGGTTAAGTGTACTACCTCCGCCAGAAGGGTGACGATGCGTTCAAGATTGAACGTCTCAATCCCTGGGATAGCATCCTTATCCCGTTTGCTTACAGCGCCCAGCATGGCCCTGGCATGCTTCTGGACGTCTGGCCAGCGAGGCGATTGATCTGCATCACAATCAGCATCAGATTGGGTTACTAAAGCAGCGCCTATCTGGTTCCGACCGTCTGAGGATGACGTTTGCTGGGAGTGTGATTTCACTCGCAGCGGCCATCCCAGCTCAGACGGGGATTCAAAGGGATTCTTACCTGCAGAGCCGGCCAGGCGGGAGCCGCTGGCAGCCGTTGAAAGCCCCCCGGTTGCAGGAAGAGGACGGGCCAAGTCTAGGCCAAGAGAGCCTGACACCTGCTCATTCCTCCCTCCTATTCTCATTTGCCTCCCAGGCGGGGCAGTAGGAGTAGCAGAGGAGGCGGCCTTTTTAGAGGACTTGCTTGGGTTTGAGACGGGGGTCTCCTCCCTAGCCCGTTTGAGATTCCTCTCAAACGTCTTGTCCACCTTGCCTCCCTGAAAATACAACAACTTAATGTCAGCAGACGACGTGAGGAAACGTTGAAAGTTAACTCAAAAAGCAGGTCAGGCGTTTACCTTGGCCCTGAGCTCACGCGCCTGGGCTTCCGCCAAATCTCGGCGGATCTGGGCAGAGGACCGTCTGGGTGTCTTCTCTTCGGGCAACATGTTTAATGCTTCTCCTGCAAGGTCAGACGGAAAACAGTTAGAACATTAACAAGAAATTCATTTCCGACACAAAAGTACCCCAGACGGAAATGATTCAGGCGCATACTTCTATCAAACATGTGCCCTAGCCCGCAGGCGGCTAGGAAGCACTCGTCCCTGAACCAGGCGCTCTTTGGGATCCAATTCTTTGGAACCTTTATTACTTCCCCGGTTGACAGGGTTGCGTCTGTGAGGCCGAAGAGATCAGCCTCAATTATTTTGTCGAAGTCCTCATCCGGAATTCGAGGAAGACAGCACTTCCGACCCATAAGGTCAGGCTTCTTATTGTACAGACGGAGCTCGTAGTTCTCCCGTCTGGTGGGAGCCGTGCACAGGTAGAACCTGTGTTTCCAGCCGTCGAATTTGGAAACCTTATCCAAGGTCATCATGTATTGGGGGAGTGTGGACAGAGTATACCACGCTCTGAACCCGCTTGGGTTGCGGCTGAGATAGTGCATCTTGGCAAACGCCTCCCAGCCGGGGTGAACCCCTTGGAATTCACAGGCGGCAACGTACCCCAGAATGTTTGCCCAAGAATTGGGGGAAAGTTGCCAGACTCCGAGGCCGTAGCCTCTCAAAATTGCCTTCACCGCCTGGTGAAGGGGGAAGCGAAGACCCGCCCTGAACGCCGCCTCGTAACAGCCGAAGTAGCCGTCTGCGTTGCGTTCAGTGTCCTCCCAAGAAATGGTGCCGTCTGGGGGAGGCACCCTTATCCTCCACCCGTCTCCCATTGGGTGGGCTTTTAGGAAATTTGGAAGATTTTTCTCCATCAAGTCAATGTCTTTTGAGGAGACGTGGATTTTGAAGGGATCATCTTTCTCCTTCCACGTCTTCCTCTCTTCTTCCTCACTATCCTCAAGCGGGAGAAGATCGTCACTGCTTTCAGAGGAAGAGACGTCAACAACCCTTCTCGTCTCCTCCCCTGATAAAGAAAGAGAAACTGAGGCGGCCTCTTCCCCGCCTTGGTCATTTTCCTCTTCCCCGCTTTGGTCGCATTCCTCCAAAAAGGAATCAGGAGGAGTTGGGGGGCCGCGCGGAGGGGACCTTTCTGGAGCCGTCTGGTGTCTAGAGCCAGACGCCTCCCCCTCAGACGCTTGTGCGCCTGAGTCGTCGCTCCTATAATTTGGATCTCGTGCCGTCTGCATAGTCCGAGCCATTGTGTCCTGCACAGACGCGCAGATGGTCGGAATCCAAGCATGAGGGTGGTCCCAACACCCTGAGACGGCACTACCAGTCCTAGACTCAGCCGTCCCTGGTGAACGGCTGGATCCTATCCTAGGCTGTGCCGTGTGTGTTGGTGATGAATCCATTTATTGTAAGGAATATATACAAACGGAAAAATGAAAAAAGAGCTGAAAGAGTCAGAGACGGTACCGTTAGATTTGATATCTGAAGGTAGACGGTTCCGCCTGTGTTGGTGCGTCTGGGTTTCTTCAAATATGCGCCTGACTCAGACGGATGACTTCTGTTCTCTCTTTCAAGATTCTAAGTTTACTCTGAAATTTTTGTGAAGTGTGGCAAGATTCTGAGGGTAAACGGCTATATATAGAGGGTGAAAGGAGGGGCAACTTCGTAATTTACCCAGAAGTTAAACAGTAATTTTTTGGCGGTAAATTTACCATCGTTCAGCGAGTGACATGTGTCACAGATGCCACGCGGATTGCCACGTTACATCTGTGAGGGGCAAATGTTTAGAGTATTTTTACCCCGCCATGTGGCCTAATCGGAGGGCGACACGTGTCAGCCCAAGGATAGTCCAAAGTGGACCATTCCCCGCTTGGCACGTGTCATCCCAGATATTTGGGAAAATGTCGGCCTTTAGGCCCAAATCCCGAGAAAGCAGTAGAACGGCGCAGCCCCCCAATGATTAGGGTTTGATACCCTAATCAGGGGCACAATTCCCAATGACCCTATAAATAGGGAGATTCCCCTCTTTTGGAAAAAGGGTTCACATTTTAAGGTATTCATTGAAAACCGTCCCTTTGATAGAGACAACTGAGCTTGGAATCCAAGCAGATCCACACCTTAATTTCCGCGACTTTTACTCTACTTCAAGTTACTAACTTGAGCGTTGGAGGCGGAGCACCATCCAACCGGTGTCTCCGTTAATTTTGCAGGTACAGAGTCGGCGGGATCAGTCTTCGAGTTGTAACTCTCCCGAGGGACAAAAAACCCCAAAACACATTCAAACAAAGCTTTTTGAATGAAATGAAAGTCAATTGTATTCCACAATGCTAATTGAGTCAAATGAAAGTCAAATACATTCAACAAACCTAATAGAGTCAAATGAAAGTCAAACACATTCAAACAAACCTTTTTAAATCAAATGAAAGTCAAATGCATTCAACAAAGCTAATTGAGTCAAATAACAGTCAAACACTTTCAACAAAGCTTTTAGAATCAAATGAAAGTCAAATTCATTCAAACAAAGCTTTTTGAATCAAATGAAAGTCAAACACATTCAACAAAGCTAATTGAGTCAATTGAAAGTCAAACACATTTAAACAAAGCTTTTTGAATCAAATGAAAGTCAAATGCATTTAACAAAGCTAATTGAGTCAAATGAAAGTCAAACACTTTCAACAAAGCTTTTAGAATCAAATGAAAGTCAAACACATTCAAACAAAGCTTTTTGAATCAAATGAAAGTCAATTGCATTCCACAATTCTAATTGAGTCAAATGAAAGTCAAACACATTCAACAAAGCTAATTGAGTCAAATGAAAGTCAAACACATTCCAACAAAGCTTTTTGAATCAAATGAAAGTCAAATGCATTCAACAAAGCAAATTGAGTTTGATGAAAGTTAAACACTTTCAACAAAGCTTTCAAAATCAAATGAAAGTCAAATACATTTTAACAAAGCTTCTAGAATCAAATGAAAGTCAATTGCATTCCACAATGCTAATTGAGTCAAATGAAAGTCAAACACATTCAACAAAGCTAATTGAGTCAAATGAAAGTCAAACACATTCAAACAAAGCTTTTTGAATCAAATGAAAGTCAAATGCATTCAACAAAGCTAATTGAGTTTGATGAAAGTTAAATACTTTCTACAAAGCTTTCAAAATCAAATGAAAGTCAAATACATTCATACAAAGCTTTTTGAATCAAATGAAAGTCAATTGCATTCCACAATGATAATTGAGTCAAATGAAAGTCAAACACATTCAACAAACCTAATTGAGTCAAATGAAAGTCAAACACATTCAAACAAAGCTTTTTGAATCAAATGAAAGTCAAATGCATTCAACAAAGCTAATTGAGTCAAATGAAAGTCACACACATTCTAACAAAGCTTTTCGAATCAAATGAAAGTCAATTGTATTCCACAATGCTAATTGAGGCAAATGAAAGTCAAACACATTCAACAAAGCTAATTGAGTCAAATGAAAGTCAAACACATTCAAACAAAGCTTTTTTAATCAAATGAAAGTCAAATGCATTCAACAAAGCTAATTTAGTCAAATGAAAGTCAAACACTTTCAACAAAGCTTTTATAATCAAATGAAAGTCAAACACATTCAAACAAAGCTTTTAGAATCAAATGAAAGTCAAATGCATTCAACAAAGCTAATTAAGTCAAATGAAAGTCAAACACATTCAAACAAAGCTTTTTTAATCAAATGAAAGTCAAATGCATTCAACAAAGCTAATTTAGTCAAATGAAAGTCAAACACTTTCAACAAAGCTTTTATAATCAAATGAAAGTCAAACACATTCAAACAAAGCTTTTAGAATCAAATGAAAGTCAAATGCATTCAACAAAGCTAATTAAGTCAAATGAAAGTCAAACACATTCAACAAAGCTAATTGAGTCAAATGAAAGTCAAACACATTCAAACAAAGCTTTTTAAATCAAATGAAAGTCAAATGCATTCAACAAAGCTAATTGAGTCAAATGAAAGTCAAACACTTTCAACTAAACTTTTGGAATCAAATGAAAGTCTAATAAATTCAACCAAAGCTTTTTCAATCAAATGAAAATCAATTGCATTACACAATACTTATTGAATCAAATGAAAGTCAAACACATTCAACAAATCTAATTGACTCAAATGAAAGTCAAACACATTCAAACGAAGCTTTTTTAATCAAATGAAAGTCAAATGCATTCAACAAAGCTAATTGAGTGAATTGAAAGTCAAACACTTTCAACAAAGCTTTTAGAATCAAACAAAAGTCTAATACATTCAAACAAAGCTTTTTGAATCAAATGAAAGTCAATTTCATTCCACAATGCTAATTGAGTCAAATGAAAGTCAAACACATTTAACAAAGCTAATTGAGTCAAATGAAAGTCTAACACATTCAAAAAAAAACTTTTTGAATCAAATGAAAGTCAATTGCATTCAACAAAGCTTATTGAATCAAATGAAAGTCAAACACTTTCAACAAAGCCTTTGGAATCAAATGAAAGTCTAATACATTCTGTTTAGGGTAATTTTACCCCGCCATGTGGCCCAATCAGAGGGCGACACGTGTCAGCCCGGGGATGTTCCTAAATGGACCTATCCATGCTTGACACGTGTCATCCCAGATATTTGGGTGAAAATGTCGGCCTTCAGGCCCAAATCCCGAGAAAGCAGCAATACGGCGCAGCCCATCATTGATTAGGGTTCTGTGACCTAATTAAGGGCACAAATCCCAAGGACCCTATAAATAGGGAGATTCCCCTCTTTTGGAGAGCACGTTTTTCCATTTATTGAAAACTGTCCCTTTGATAGAGACAACTGAGCTAGAAATCCTAGCAGATCCCCACCTGAATTTCCGCACCTTTTTCTCTCATTTCAAGTTACTAACTTGATCGTCGGAGGCGGAGCACCAACCAACAGGTGTCTCCGTTTGTCTTGCAGGTACAGGCCGCTCCGGACCAGTCTTCGAGCTGTAACTCTCCCGAGGGACAAAAACACCCAAAACATTTGGCGCCGTCTGTGGGGAGAGTACCTCAAGATGGTTCAAAGTTCTGTACCAATTCTCAATTCCACCTCTCTACGTCCGGGTACTCAGACGGGTAACCCAGACGACTTGCAACCGGTTATTCAGCCGGAAGGGTTTGAAATACCTTAGCCTCCACCTCAGCCTCAGCCAGAGGTATTCACTGAGGAGGAGGAAGAAGAAGAAGACAATGATGTGGAGACCTACATATCTAAGGATGGTTCCCTCATCTCTAAGTCCATTCGTTCCAGGGATCAACTGGAGCGAAATGTAGACCAGGCGGGCCCAAGCAGGCGCCCGCATGGAAGGCTAGTAGGGGAAACCCAGAAGGCTAAAGGTCAAGCCCCAGTCACCCGAGATGAGCTCATGAAATTCATGACCTCTTTCAAAGGTGAAATCAAGGCCATGATCAACCAAAACAAGGCAGGCTCTAGCAAGAGTCAGCCGGCTAAAAAGACTCCCAATGATGGGAAGAAGAAGAAGCCGGTCAAGGATAGGCAGCCAACTCCTCATCCAAAGGAGAAGGCAGCCGCAAAACTTGACTGGTCTAAGATTATGATGCCTCGGCGACCCCAGCCGGAGGCCAAGAAGACGTCTACCTTCGATGCTAGAGAAGTCATCAATCGAAGGAGGCAGCAGCATTCTGAGTCAGCTTCTACCTCCAGCTTTCCAGACAGCTTCAAGGAAGCTTCTGCAAGGAATTCTATGTCTTTGCATGAGAGTCGGACAGGCGGTAAATCCGTCAACACCGAACCTCAGCTGATGATAGGGTCTATGCCATACGCACCCCAGGCGCAGTATGGGCAATATGGCCTCCAATTCATGCAGCCACCTCCATTTGGAGGTCAGGCGGCATATACCCCTGCCCAGCCTCTGGACTGGAAGCTCCGGCTAATGAGGCTAGGCGAACATCCGTCTGCCTTTGCAGCCAATATAACCGAGGCGGCTCAGCCGGCCAAGGTTAAGAATGTGTTGGTGGGTACCTATGATGGTACCACCAACCCAAAAGACCACCTGATGGCATATACCAACCTCATGTGCTTACAGGGTGGGACGATGCCACATGGTGTCGATGTTTCCCGGCTACATTGAAGGGCATTGCCCAGCAGTGGTTTGGCAACTTGCCAGCCGGCTCTATTGATTGCTTCAAGAAGCTAGCCTTCTTGTTTGCCACCAACTTCTCAATGAACATCCCTGCTAAGAAAACGAGCCTTGATTTGAGCACCGTTAAGCAGGGTGAGAGAGAAGGGCTACGCTCATATGTCAGGCGGTTCAACCTGGTCAGAATACAGATCTAGGGACTGTCTGACGAGGTAGCTTTCACGGACTTTTTCAAGGGTCTGAAGGAGGGGTCGGCTTTTAAGTTCAACCTTGTTCGAAAAGGGGCATTTACACTACAGGCGGCCCTGAGGGAGGCGGAGAGCTACATACAAGCTACCGACCTCTGCTCGCCTGGTAGCCAGTCAGACTCCAAGAAGTCTGACAAACAAAAAGAAAGCCGGTCAGCTCAGCCGGGTAACAAAAAAGAAGAGAGCAAAAAGAGAAAAGAAGTCTGGGCGATTAGTGATTCTGACCAGCCGTCCCAGAAGAAAAAGAAAGAGTTTAAACCGTACGTCCCCAAGTACGAGTTTAACAAAGATTGCAACTCCATCCTCATGGAGGTAAAGGATCGACTGTCTATTGAGAAGCCGAATCCGATGAAGAGTTCCGTCCAGTCGCGGAACAAAAATAAATTTTGCCAGTTCCATGAGGAGGTTGGCCATGACACCAACGACTGCTTCAGTCTACAGCGGACGTTGGACCGTCTGGCTGACAAGGGGCTTCTAAAGTCCTACATTTCTAAGTCCCCAGCTGGGGCAAAGAAGAAGAACAAGGGTCAGTCCTCCAAGGCTGCCCCCCAGCCTACTAGTAGTTCGGAAACCGACAAGGATCCGGTCTACACCATAGCAGGCGGTTTTTCATGTGGTGGCCCTACCATCCGGGGCACCAAAAGCCATCTTCGAAAGATGGACAAGGATGATGATGAGCAGGCGTCTGCTTCTTCCACCTTCCCAGACGTCCTCATAACTGAGAAGGACAGGGGCAGCGTCCGCCGTCCGCATGACGACCCGGTCGTCATTGAATGTAAAGTTGCCAATCAGCTGGTTGGACGGATCCTTGTTGACACCGGCAGCTCGTCGGATATTATCAGCCTCCGGTGCCTGCAGAAGCTGAAATACAATGTCAGCAGCATGCATCCGGTCACCCACCCCTTGGTTGGTTTTGGGGGTGGGATGGTCTACCCAGCCGGCAGAATTGACTTGCCCATCCGGCTGGGAGAAAAAGGCCAGGAACGACATATTGTCGTTAGGTTCTTGGTCGTGGAGGAGTTGACCGCCTACAATATCATCCTTGGTAGGCCAACCCTCAACAAAGCCAAGGCGGTGATCATCCCGTCTCTCATGCTCATCAAGTATGAGCGGGATGACGGCTCTGTTGGTTCCCTGAACGGGGATCAGAAGATGGCTAGGGAGTTCTATCTCTCAGCCGTGAAAGATACTGTGGCCCCAGACGGCCAAGAGAAGGAACCAATAGACCTTGACGATGTCAAGGATGCCAATCCTGCCCCACCAGCCGTGGGTAAGAAAAGAAAAGCACCTCTGCTGGTGGAGGTAAAGAAAGAGAAAAAATAGCAATCACTGACTGGGGAGCGGTCAGACAAGCTCCGTCCCCAACCGGCTGGAGAAAATATTGACCTCGTTTTGGACGACAGCCGTCCAGAGCGAACGGTGAAGGTTGGGACGGTTGCTTATGCTACTTTGGGTGCAAGCTTGCACCTTCTGCTGAAAGAATTCAAAGACATCTTTGCCTTTGAAGTGGAAGAGATGCCAGGCGTCAGCCCGGATCTCGCTGTCCACAAACTCGCTGTGGATCCCAAAAAGAAGCCCATCCGGCAAAAGAAAAGAAACCATGGCGAGGAAAGAAGTCAGGCGGCAGCTGCCGAAGTCAAAAAGCTGCTAGACGCCAGGTTCATCCGGCCTTGTAATTTCCCCGACTGGGTGGCCAATGTGGTCCTTGTTAAGAAACCGAATGGGACCTAGCGCATGTGTGTTGACTACACAGACCTCAACAAGGCGTGTCCAAAGGACAGTTACCCGCTTCCAAAGATCGATAGTTTGGTCGACTCTACAGCCGGTCACGCCTTGATGAGATTTATGGATGCCTACTCCGGCTTTTATCAACTACCCCTCTGGAAAAAAGATCAAGAGAAGACGGCCTTCGTCACTGATTTGGGGTTATTCTGTTATACTGTGATGCCGTTTGGCTTGAAGAATGCGCCTGCCACCTTCCAACGGATGATTAATACGGTCTTCATAAATCAAATTGGGAGGAATGTGGAGGCGTACATAGATGACATGATAGTCAAATCCAAGCAACAAACGGATCACCTTGCTGATCTCCGAGAAACATTCACCACCCTCAGGCGGCATAAGGTCATGTTAAACCCTAAGAAATGCGTCTTTGGTGTTGAGTCTGGGAAGTTTCTCGGATTCCTGATTGATCAAAGGGGAATAGAGGCTAACCCCGAAAAGATACAGGCGGTAATTGACATGAAGTCACCCCGTTTTGTCAAGGAAGTTCAAAGATTAACAGGTTGCCTGGCCGCCTTGGGAAGGTTCCTCAGCCGGTCAGGTGACAAATGCCTTTACTTCTTCCAAGCAATCAGGAAGAAGACCAGGTTTGAATGGGGAGACGATGCTGAGACGGCATTCCAGAAGCTGAAAGAGCACTTGCACTCTCTGCCTAGGCTGGTCAGCCCTCTACCTAGGGAGACGTTGTATATGTATTTACCCGTCTCAGATCATGCTCTCAGTGCCGTTCTCCTTGCTGAGCGAGACGGCGTTCAACTCCCGGTTTACTTCATTAGCCATGTCCTTAAAAATGCTGAACTCCGGTACCCCGTGGTTGAAAAATTTGGTCTTGCTTTGTACATGGCATTCAAAAAGTTGAAGCCTTACTTTCTGGCTCATCCGGTGGTGATTTACACCGACCAGCCACTCAAGCGGCCAATGTCTACCTTGGATTCATCCGGCAGAATGTTAAAGTGGGCTATTGAGATGCAAAGTCTTGAAATCACTTACGAACCAAGAAAGGCAGTGAAAGGTCAGGCGTTTGCCGACTTCATTGTGGAAATGACCCGTCCGATGGCTCCGGATAATCTCGATCAGGTTTGGAAAGTGTATGTAGACGGGAGTTCTACAAAGAACGGCTGTGGTGTAGGCGTAATTTATGAGTCTCTTGAGGGGGACAGATATGAGTATGCACTATCGTTCAAGTTTCAGGCCTCAAACAATGAGGCGGAATATGAAGCCCTGCTAGCCGGAATCCGCATGTGTAAGGCGGCAGGGGCAACAAAAATTGACGCCTACTCTGATTCACAGTTGGTCGTTAGCCAATATGAGGGAATATTTGAAGCAACTCACCCGGCTATGATCAAATATCTTCAGGCGGTCAAAGAGGAGGCTGGGTCACTTGAGGAGTTTTATTTGAATCAAGTACCCAGGTCTGATAACAACCAGGCGGATGCACTATCAAAGCTAGCATCCTCCGCCTGCCATGATACGCCTCGGTCAGTCTTTTGGGAAGTACTTGAAAAAAGAAGCATCTATGAAGATCCCATTGGAGTCCTAGACCGAAGCTCTACCTGGATGGATGGCATCCGGGCATATCTCTCAGACGGGACACTTCCTGATTCACCACAGGAGGCAGCCGTTCTGAAAAAGCGATCCGCAAGCTTCGAGTTAAGAAATGGAGAGCTCTTCAAGGCGGGGTTTCTTAAGCCTCTTTTGAAGTGTGTAACCCCAGAAAAGGGGAAGGAAGTTCTCGAAGACTTGCACTCAGGATTCTGCGCCTCTCATATAGGCGGCAGATCTCTAGCCGTCAGAGCCAGACGACATTATTTTTGGCCCACTCTAGAGGCAGACGCCAAGGAATTGGTGAGAAAATGTGACAAGTGCTAGAAATTTGGCAAACTTATTCACCGTCCGGCTACTGATCTGACGGCCATCCACAGCCCAATCCCGTTTGCAAAATGGGGCATGGACATTTTGGGTCCTTACACGCCTGCTCCAGGTGGGAAGCGTTACATTTTGGTGGCTGTGGATTACTTTACCAAGTGGGTAGAGGCTGAGGCAGTAAAGAACATCAAGACATCCGACGTCATCTCCTTCATCTGGAAGAATATTATCACCCGGTATGGGGTTCCTATGTCTATGGTGTTTGATAATGGTCCTCAGTTTGAGACGCCTCAGCTTAAAACTTGGTTGGGAGATCAGGGGATCTCAAGTTATTTTGCATCAGTCGGCCGTCCCCAAGCAAACGGCCAAGTTGAAGCCTTCAACAAACTGATCTCAGACGGTATAAAGAAGAAAATTGAAAGAGCCGGTGGCTTATGGGATGAGGAATTAATTCATGTCCTATGGGCCATCCGGACAACAGCAAAGGGGGCAACTGGTGAAACCCCATTTCTCATGGTTTATGGTGCTGAAGCCGTCTTGCCCATCGAACACTATGAGCCGACTCTCAGAGTCATGCTATATGATGAAGAGGCAAACTGGGAGGCAATGCGCCTGGCATTGGACTCACTTCCAGAGCGCAGGGGCAATGCCGCCTTGCGTCATGAGATTTACCGTCTGAGAATGACAAGAGCCTACAACAAGAGAGTGGACGACCTTGTGTTACGGAAAATGGAGGCAACCAGTAGGGCCAATGAGCTTGGAAAGCTAACTCCTAATTGGGAAGGCCCCTACCGGATTTATGAACAAGTAAGAGACGGCACCTACCGCCTGGAAACCCCAGACGGCAGGCGCCTGCCTAGAACTTGGAACGTAGATAATTTGAAAAAAATACTACTTCTGAGATTTTGTAATAATTTTTATAAACAAGAAGTACATTAATGAACAGCTTAAGGAATGATCAAGGTTTGGAACCCGGATGTCCAAGGACATCAGTCGGCGACCGACTGCATTTCTTACTTTGCACGAGATGGGCGATCTTCGACAACATTTGCTAAGATTGTGGAAGTTTTCACTTATATTTGAGAAGAGCGGTTCGTGATGAGGCGGTCTTCGACGACATTCGCTAAGATTGTGAAAGTTGTCACCATGATTCAAGGAAAAGCTCGAGATGTAGCAGTAATGATAGACAGCGTTCCCTAGGATGTGGAGTGTTGTCTCAAATTTTGAAGATGGCGAAATATGGTCACCTTCGACGGTCCCTCAAGGTAAAGAAGAGATTGTCTATAGCGGCGATACACTGCCGTGGCAACGTACGGCCACAACCCGGAAGATGACGACATACAGTTATTTTCGACGATGTTCCCGAAATACTGTGGAGGATTGTCACCAAGAATATTGAAGGCGACGACATACGGTTATCTTCAATGATGGCGTTCACGAGGCACTGTGGAGGTTGTCACAAACAACAAATGAACCAACAACAAAACGGTTACTTTCAGAGACGTGTGCTCGACGGTGCAAGATACGCATTTCTTAAACTCTTTTATTTGTTTAACTAATGATTGTTTTACAGGTATCGGTGTTATAAGAATGATTTGGAATTGCAGAACGTTTTGAATCATTCTCCGTCCCTATCGATACTTTGACTTTCGTTTTCGAAACATAAGTTTCTCCAAACTCAGTCAAAGTGGGGGCTTCTGTAGACACCCATGTGTGTCTCCCCAAAACCAAACCCGGTGATGAATGCCTTTCACGTTGAACCATAATCGAATGAGGTGAAAGTGGTTGAAAGTCAAGTGTTGCGGTTTAGTTTTTATTAAATTCTCTTCTCTCTGTTTTTGAAAATGGCTTTATTTATTTGAAAATAGCCAAACCAGTTTAGTGTGGTCCATATTTAAGGTCCAATAATTGTGAAGTTGGATGGGGCTTTACAAGACCTTTCCAACGATATATTATAAGCCCAATTCCGATGAATATTGAGGAAGTTATGGCCAAGATACTAAACTGGGCCTGGTTAATTATTTAAATACGGCCTAATGATCTAGAGGAGGGCCCATGTTAATTATTATTCCTAAAATTATTAGGATTAATTACAGTTTTCTGGAAGTTTCTAGAAAGTTCTTTTTAATTCTAATATTATTAGATTTAATAATTAATTATTTTAAAATAGACTTTTATTTGGAGTAAAATATTGTTTTATTATCTTAAAAATACATATTTTATTTTCTGTACGGATTCCGTAGATCAAGTTGATTAAAGATCGGATTCCGTGTGAAGAAAACGCGCTAATACAGGTTGTCGCCAAATGACAAGTCTGTCGCCTCGCGACAGACATTGTCGCGTCGCGACAGAGTCGATTCCTGGCGACAGCGTGTAGTTTTATTCCTTATCAAATTCTATGATTTTCCGGACTATTTTTCTTATAAATAGGGTCCGAATTCTTGTTTTCAAAAATCATTCACAATCATCAATTCTTCCTTAATTCTCTCTATTCCCTCTCAAGAATTACTTAATTCTTTCGTTTTCTCTCTCTTTCTAAACTAGTTTTTACAAACACAATTCCGCATTCACAAGATCTTGAAACACCTAGCCAAGTTCGAAGTTGCCTTCGCCTTAGACGTGCAAGGTTAATATTTTCTGAGGGTTTGGTCCAAAACTAGTCTAAACTTCATTTAGTTTGATTTCAATTTGATTCTTTAATTATTCTTTATTATTTTCATTGAAGTTACTAACTTGTGTATTTTGTTATTAGAAAGAGGTACGAGGCTTCAAAGTAAGTAGATTAGCTTAATCTCTATTTCTTTCACAATGTAGATTGCATGCTTATTATTGTTAATTCCTGGTATCATGTTAGGATGCTTTTACTGCTTCCTAGTATCATGTTAGGATGTTATTTTATGCTTTCTAGTATCATGTTTAGGATGCCTTTACTCTTTCTAATATCATGTTAGTACCATGTTAGGTTTAAAGCTTTGATCTTTATTGCTTAGTGACATGCTAGGGTTTGTTATTAACCTTGTTAGTATCATGCCTAGGATCTTGCTATTATTATTAAGCTTTATTATGCCTTATCATGCTATTATCATTATTGTTATTGATTTATTATTATGTTGCTTGATATTATTTATTTTATTGTTATTGCTTGATCACACCTTTTATGATTGTTAAAGGGAATTTGTACTTGAAATCACGCTTAATAAGATAATTATTAATTTGGTTTAGGCTAATGTGATTTTAATTCAAGTGATCGCCAATAATAGTATTATTTGTGCATTAATATTCAACCAACATAGATAAACAGGGTAGGTTCAATATAATGTTTGTATGTTATTCGAAAAGCGCACATGAATACGAGCAGAACAAAGTAGAGGCCTATTTTATAGGGCGGGTCCTTTCTTTTGTAGATTGGATTCGTACCCTCATCCCCGGACCCTGTTTGGTTCAAGACCTTATGGAGTAGTTGATGGTCCTTTTGGATTGTCTTTTGGGTTTACAAGTTCCTAAAACTTGTTGGCGACTCTTTTTGCTCTTTTTCTTTCCCTTTGGAACGCCACCGTACTTTAGTGTATGATCACAGTGGGGTTCAAGTTTGGGGTTATCATGTTGCTTGAAATATTCCCTACAGTAGGCTAAATTTTGAATTTGGTGGTATACCTAATTTGTGAAGCAAAGGGCGATCAATCCTCCACACCATAATCAAGCTATCACCAAACCAAAACACCAACACCCCCAAGCTTATTTAAACATATGTACAAAAAGCGTAAGACCGCTTTTCCCCAAGCTTAAATGGAGGATCGTCCTCAATGATCTAAATAGGGATAATACACTTACATCAAAATATTTTTATTCTTTTTATTTCTTACCTCTTTTTTTTATCATGATACTTTGTCCTCGCCTCTTTAAACTTAGGACGGCTTTTTCAACTTTGCAATTGTTATACCTTGCTTTTTAAAACTTTGGACGTCTTTTACATTTATTCATTTGCCATTATTCACAAAATATATACAACACAAGCTTGCTTACAAATAGGAACCAATAGTCAACTAATCCACCACAATCTCCAACAATAATGATCATTTGCCTCACAAAAACTAAGGATGGAAACAAAAATGAAACAAAAAGGCTCAAAATCTAAAGATGTGGCTTGAAAAGAAGGCATAAGGCTCAAATGGTCAGCAAGTGCGCAAATGTAAAACCAAAAACCAAATATGAAGAAAACTATCACAGACAAAGAAAAATTACCACCCCAAAAAGATGCCTTTGTCCTTCCTAAATGGTTTGGTCTCGGTCTTGAGAACTATAAGTCAAGATTCTAGATAAGGTCCGCAATAGTCAAGGATCCATACCGCTCATGCAAGTAAATGTTGAAGGCTTGAAAATAATGAACCTCACATGGATGTAGCGAAAACTCACTATTGGTGTCAAATCGACTATAAGAAACAACTACCAACATGTTACAAACAAGTAGACTCGGGCTTTATAGCCCTACTAGTTCTAAACACGCTACCTAGCATACTTTATCCTAGAGTAAATCAAGCATACGCTCAAACCGTGCACACCCATTACCATTTAAGAAGAAAAGCATTCAATTATATAAGTCCTAATGTTATTATGTCCGAAGCAAGAACAAAACAAAGACACAATGCAAAATTGCCTTGGTAGAAAGGAAAATCGTTTTAGAGTTTTTTAATATAAAAGAACATGGAAAAGCATATACAAATGTGTATGGATGATGTAAATCAAAAGGCTAATTCTTTTGAAGGGCCCAAGGCACTTTTAGAAGGTCCAAATAACTTCATCATAGGTTGCCCAAACAAAGAAATAAACAAAGAAATTCATATTACTTGAGGGACTCATTAATTCCTTTTGAATTAATTCGTCGTGTCGGATCATTAGTTGCTTGGGTGTGACCCGAAGGGTTCAATCAAGATTAAGCTGTAATATTAATTATATATTAATTAATTATACATTTATATTACTAATCGGAAGCGGCCCCCACCTAGGCATTCCGATCACTTAACCTTACTGAATAATTAGGTTTCTAATAGCTCCAAACCCTCTATCAGAATAATACACTTGTTCGAAGGACACCATTCCTTTTAATTGGCAGAATTTATTTTTGTTCCGTGAGTGGACGAAACTCTTCATTGGATTCGACTTCTCAATAGTCAGCCGGTCCTTTATCTCCATGACGATGGAGTAGCAGTCTTTATTAAACTCGTACTTGGGGACGTACAGTTTATACTCTTTCTTCTTCTTCTAAGACGGCTGATTAGAATTATTGACCGCATAGACTTCTTTTCTCTTTTTGCTCTCTTCAGCTTTGGGAGCCGGCTAAGCAGATCGACTCTCTTTTTGTTTGTCAGACTTTTTGGAGTCTGACTGATTGTTGGGCAAGGAGAGGTTGGTTTCTTGTATGAAGCTTTCTGCCTTTATCACCGCCTCTTGAAGGGTAAAAACCCTCATTCTGACGATGTCGAACTTAAAAGTCGACCCATCCTTCAGACCCTTAAAGAAGTTTGTATATGCTACTTCATCAGGCAGCCCTTGAATATGAATTCTTATCTTATTGAACTGCCTGACGTAGGAGCAAAGTCCTTCTTTATCTCCCTGCTTAATGGTGCTCAAGTCGAGACTTATATTTTTCTCAAGGATGTTCATTGAGAAGTTGGAAGCAACCAAGAAGGCAAGCCCATTGAAGCTGTCAATACAACCGGCTGGCAAGTTGCCAAACCATTATTGGGCCATGCCGGTCATTGTAGCCGGGAAACATCGACACCACGTAGCATCATCCAATCCCTGTAGGTACATGACGTTGGTGTATGCCATAAGGTGGTCCTCAGGGTTGGTGGTACCATCATAGGCACCAACCAAAACATTCTTAACGTTGGTCGGCTCTGCCGCCTCGGTTATTTTTTTGGTGGACGTGGAAGGTTGTTCACCAAGTTTGAGCAGACAGAGTTACCAGTCTAGGGGCTGGACGTTGTATGCCGTCTGACCTCCATAGAAGATTAGCTGCATCATGGAAGGGCATATTGCCCGTATGGCATCTGAGGAACATACGAGGCTGACTCGATCATTTGAGGGCCAGTATAAACGAACTTGCCGTCTGTATGACTCTCATGCAAGGATTGAGAATTCCTTGCTGAAGTATTTTTGAAGCTGTCTAGGAAGCTCAATATAGAGGCTGAGTTAGACAGCTGCTGGCTCCCATTATGCTCGATAATGTGTCGATCATCGGAAAAAGTCTTCTTGCTGCCATCCCGCTGAATTGCCCAGATGACCTTCCTTGTGCCCGTCTTAGGCAGAAGGATTTTTTACCAGTTAATGGCAGGTGTGACCTTGTCCTTTGGATGGGAAGTAGGCTGCCTGTTTCTGACTTTCTTCCTCCTCTCAGCTTGAGGATTCTTCTTAGCCGACTAACCATTACTAGTGTTTGGGGATTTTTTTACCCCTGACACTTGGACCAATGAGGGCATGCCATGTGTCAAAGGCTGGCAAGTCATCTCTGACCAATCTCCAGCTGACACGTGCACAACCTAGTGGAGGGCAGTTTTCCCTACGACCCTATAAATAGGGAGATATTCCCCTATTTTGGGGGCATTCACAATCATTTATTACACCCCATTTCTCTCACATCAGAGAATATCTGAGCTTGGAATCCAAGCAGATCTCACCTAAATTTCCGCAGTTTTTACCTTTCTTCAAGTTTCTAACTTGATCGTTGGAGGCGGAGCTCCACCCATCCGAAGTCTCCGTTATTTTTGTACGTGCAGATCCAGTCGGACCAGTCTTCGATCTATAACTCTCCTGAGGGACAAAAACACCCAAAACATTTGGCACCGTCTGTGGGGAGAGTACCTCAAAGAAGGTTCAAGATTCTATACCGATTCCTAACTCTACGATACTAATTAGCAACCGGTTATCCAACTGGGTAACCTTGATAATGTTCAACCGGTTAATCAACCGGGTAGATCAGGAATTCCTCAGCTGTCTTCTCAGCCTCAGCCGGAGGTCTTTACTGAGGAGGAAGAGGATGATGATGATGATGTGGAGACCTATACAACCAGGGATGGCTCCCTCATCTCCAAGTCTATACGTTCCAAGGATCAATTGGAACGCAATGAAGGCCAAGCGGGTCCGGGCAGGCGGCCACCTGGGCGGCCAGAAGGGGAAACCCGGAAGGCCAGAGGAGAAGCTCTAGCCACCCGGGACGAGCTCATGAAATTCATGAACTCCTTCAAGGGTGAAATCAAGGAGATGATCAACAAAAACAAGGCTGACTTTAGCAAGGGTCAGCCGGCTAAAAAGACTCCCCCTGTCGGGAGGAACCAGTCAAGGATAGACAGCCAACTCCCCATCCCAAGGAGAAGGCAGCCGCAAAACTTGACTGGGCCAAAATTCTGTTGCCCAAGAGGCAGCCCCGGCAAGAACAGCCGGAGACCATCAAGAAATCTGCCTCTGACGCTCGACATATCATTGAGCGAAGGAGATAACAGCAGCTGTCTGAGTCAGCCACTTGTTGTCCTTGCATGAAAGTCGGACAGGCGGCAAGACCATCAACACCGAGCCTCAACTCATGATAGAGTCTATGCCATACTCACCCCAGGCGCAGTATGGACAATATGGCCTCCAATTTATGCAGCCACCCCCATTCGGAGGTCAAGCGGCATACAAAAATGTCCACCCACTGGACTGGCAGCTCCGGCTGCTGAAGCTTGGTGAAAACCCTCTGCGTTCGCCAAGAATGTAACCGAGGCGGCCCAGCCGGCCAAGGTTAAGAATGTGTTGGTGGGTACTTATGATGGAACCACCAACCCCGAAGACCACCTGATGGCATACACCAACCTCATGCGCTTGCAGGGTTGGGACGATGCCACCTGGTGTCGTTATTTTTCGGCTACATTAAAGGCCATTGCCCAACAATGGTTTGGCAACTTGCCAGTCGGATCTATTGATTGCTTCAAGAAGCTAGCCTTCTTGTTTGCCACCAACTTCTCAATGAACATCCCTGCTAAGAAAACAAGTTTAGACTTGAGCACCATTAAGCAGGGTGAGAGAAGGGCTACGCTCATATGTTAGGCGGTTCAACCTAGTCAGAATTCAGATCCAGGGGCTGTCTGATGAGGTAGCATTTACAGACTTCTTCTAGGGTCTGAGAGACGAGTCGAACTTCAAGTTCGACCTTGTTAGAAAAGGGGCATTTACACTGCAGGCGGCCCTGAGGTAGGAGGAAAGCTATATTCAAGCAACCGACCTCTGCACGCCTGGCAGGCAGTTGGACTCCAAGAAGTCCGACAAACAAAAAGAGAGTCGGTCAGCTCAGCCGGTAAAGAAAAAAGAAAAAAGAGTTTAAACCGTACGTTCCCCGGTACGAGTTTAACAAAGACTGCAACTCCATCCTCATGGAGGTAAAGGACCGGCTGTCTATTGAGAAGCCGAATCCAATGAAGAGTTCCGTCCAGTCACGGAACAAAAACAAATATTGCCAGTTCCTGATCGATGACGAAATGGTAGGTCATTGAACTACCTTCCCCAACATGTCAAACAAAATTTATAACACTTAACCAACCCTTATACAAGTATAGTGGTAAGTCAAGGGTCGAACCCAAAGGAATGGTGAGTAATGGTCTATTGTCTATGGCTAAGCTATCCCGAAATCAAAGGTACGGTTGTAATGCTAAGACTAGAACGAACACTACAAATTAACTTGAAGAAATCAAATATGATAAGCACTAGGGCTAGGATCCACATGCATTCATAATGGAATTGGCTAATTAGGAGGTCAAATTGGCTAAGTCAAACAATGTGAGGGAAAATCAATCATGCAACCAATAGAGCATATCAAACTATTCTCCTAGAGATCTAACTAGCGCCAACTACGATAAACTTTAGCTAGGATACATTACAAGACACCTCAATCGTGTAAATGCAAGCCAAAAATCAATGGTCCGTATCAATGTGAACTTACAATGCAATCCAGTGCAACAATCAAAGTTGGCCAATCTTCAATTAATCACACACATGCACATGATTCATCAACCAAATTTAATCACACTATCAACTCCATCAATTATCCCCAATTAGCACTAATCCATTACTCATACATGCTTCACCATTGCCCTAGCAAGTAAACTACTCACTAATCATGGTAATTAAGATCAAAACATAACTAATCAACACATTCATCATGATCATATTAAGAAATCTAAAATCAATACAAAAATCAATGAAACTTTAATCAAATATCAATCAAAACCCAAACAATCAACAAGCATATGAAAGAAAAATGAAATCAACTAAAATCAAACTATATTGAATCAAAGAAGAGTAAACCTTACAATACTTGATCAAAGATCAATAAAAATGAAGAAATCTTGAATCATCAACAATTCACCATGAATTTCTCTCTCTTCAAAACTAGAGTTTCTCTCTCTAAAAATATGATCAAAAGTTCTAATTCTATTCTCTAATGATTATCTAATTACTTCTCTCTTTAAAAATAGAAGGAAAGACTATATATTGCAAAATATACAAAGGAAAAGTCGGTTAGATCGTCCAAAAATAGACCTCGGGAGGCGCGGGCACACGGAGAAGCGTACGGACAGAGCACCCAGGTAGGTACAGTCGCACCTAGCAGGTGCGCAGCCGCACCATAGCCGTGTGCGCCCGCACCTGGCTAGGTCTCCTTTCTCCCCTTCTTCGTCCTTGCTTATCATCCTTGTGCGCATATCTAGGTGATGGTGATGAACATCAAAGTATGCAGTCTTGAAATGAGTATTTTGGTGGGTTTGTGTCGAAGATGACGCCCCCAACGCATACGTGCATCGGTCTCTAGATTTGCCCCTTGAGTTCCTTCCAACTTGAAGCTCCAAAAGCTAACACAAGGCATCCATCATGATGAGAAATGAAGGAGGGAAGCTCGAGAATCTTTGGAAACTCGATCACAACCTAAAAACAAACGAAAACAAACAAATAAAAGGGAAAAACAACGAATAGAGAAAGAGATGCACAAAATAAAGAAACTAACTACGAAAAGCACAAACTAACGAAATAAAGAGCAAAACTAAGAAAAACTAAGGAAAAGAGCTACAAAATGAAATGAAAATTATCCTAGAAGAGATCAAATGAGTGCCATAAATGTCACTTGTCAAATTCCCCCAAGCTAAACTTTTGCTCGTCCTCGAGCAAAACAAAGCAAGAAAGAATAAGGATGAAAAACTTATTAATAAGGAAAAAGAAAGACTCAAGATGGGAATCACTAAGACTCACTGTCGTAGGAATCACGGTTGTTTTTAGCTACAATAAGCTCTTTAAACCCCAAAGTCGCCTATGAGGATGAGTGAGGTCTCCAAGGGTGTCCTAAGAGTTTACCCACAACTCTCCACCAACATCAAAGAGGTAAAACCATAAAAAGAAAAGAAAAGGAAAAATGAAAACAAAACCTTTGCGAAATGGACTTACAAAGAGACTATAATGCAAATGAATGAAAATCTTTCTCAAGTAATCAAGGTATGCACTTTTCAAGATATCTAAGGTTGATTGAAATATAGGGTATGCTAGGCATAGGAACTAGACATCACAATCCACGTTTATCCCAAACGATCTTACCGCGTTCTCCCCACTAGTCTCAAATCTCCCCTTAGTGAGCATCCCAATGATTCCTCGAAAGAAACGGAAAAAGAGATTTATTTAGGCTACTCGACAATCTTGACTATGCATCCCCTTTCCTTAGGCTATGACCCATGATTCCCTCCCCCGAATAGTGACTCAACTTTCTAGGTCGAAAGGTCTTTCCCCAAGGTTGTAACGTAAGGCATAAAGGGTGAAGGTAGGCTAAAATTTAAAATTTGGCGGTTTTCCTAAAAAGTGAAGTAAAAGGGTGATCAATCCTTTAACAACACGATCAAGAAATCACCAAACAAAAACAACACCCCCAAGCTTATTTGAAGCAATACTCACAAGAAATATATACAAAAAGCGTAAACGCTTCTCCCCCAAGCTAAAATGAAGCATTGTCCTCAATGCTAGAAGGAGAAAAGAATACATCAAAATATTTTTGAATTTTCACTTTTTCAATTTTTTTTTTCTTTTTTTATGCTTAAACTTGCAATGTCCTTGCCTTTTTCTAAATTCGGACGGCTTTTTCAATAATGCAATTTATTTGTCCATGCCTTTTATGATTTAGGACGGCTATTACTCAAACACTTGTCATTATTCACAAAGAAAACATAACACAATCTTGCATCTTAAAAACCAAACATTCCAACTTCTCCACCACAAACTCCATCAAGTATGATCAATTTGCTTCACAAAAACCAAGAAAAGAAGGATAATGAAACAAAAGGCCAAAGAACTAAAGATGTTGCTTGAAAAGAAGGTATAAGGCTCAAATGGTTGCAAGAAGGCAAATGTAAACCCAAAATAAAGATGAAACAAACTATCCTAAAAATGAAAAATACCACCCCGAAAAAGGTGCCTTTGTCTTCCCTAGATAGCTCGGTCTCGGGTTTAAGAATCATACATCAAGCTTTATAGATTAAGTTTGTAGAGTCAAGGATCCACGCCGCTCATACAAAATAGGTTGAAGGCTTGAAAAATGATGAACCTCACATGGATGTAGCAAAAACTCACTAGTGGTGTCAAATCGACTATGGGGAGCAACTATCAAGCATGCCACAAACAAGTAGAATCCGGCTTCATGATCCTCCTAGTTCAAACCAACTACCCTAGCATACACCTATCCTAGAGTCAACCGAACATAGTCTCAACCGAGCATACCTTTACCACCTAGGAAGAAAATCATGCAAAAGACAAAGTCCAATGTACAAAGTCCAACTCATAAAGAAACAAAAATGAAAAATAAGCCTCAAAATCAAACCACAAATTAGAATGAAAATAGAAGAAAATAAAAGGAAAAGAAAAATAAAAGAAAAGAAAAGAAAAGGAAAGTCATAGATAAAGAAGAATAGGAGAAGAGGACTAGAAAGCAAGTTAAACACATATATCCCAATCGACAAACAAGTGATCGAATGACAACATCGTCATCGATCCCAAACACATTACGTGTTAACAAGCATTCATCCTCGAACCATTCAACTTCCCCTAAACTAATCCTAATCTATGCACCCAAAGAAAAATAAAGAGAAAAAATTAGAAAGGTCTCACCAGGCTATCCATGCTTAGCATAAAAAACGAGAGCTATCTAGAAACCACCTTCTTTGCGTTCCAAGATTGTAAGCATCTTCGAAAAGACAAGTGAGAAAAGGAAAATAAAAGAAACTATAAACAAAGAAAAAGGTTAGTAACTTCAAAACAAATAAAAGAAACTACAAAATAAAGGGAAACTAAGCTAATCAAAAACTATAAACAACTAGACAAAAATAGAACTAAACTATCAAAGAATTAAAGAAAGAAAGGAAGGAAAAACTAAGAAAGCAAGTAACCAACTATCTAGCTAAAGAAACTAGACTAAACTACAAGATTTGGATTCAAGGGATTTGGATTAAAGGGTTTTGGATAAAAAGGGGTTTGGATACAAGGGAGCGAAAGCATAACAACATCACCATAATCAAATCATCACAACAACAACGTCAAATCAAGCACACCGGGCAAGCAATCAAGAATCAAGAGGACAAGAGATCAAGAATATAAAACTAACCAAACAAGAAGTGCATAAAGACCATACAAGCAAACAAAGTATGTTCACAACAACAAGTATTGGCAACCGAGTCATGAAATTAGTTCCCCCAAGCTAAACAATGATACATCTCAACATCCCAACAATACAAAGCAAGAACATAAACATAAGGGGTGGAGGCAAAAAGCACAAAAAGCTAGGGAACTAATGACCACTACCACCACTACCACTCGGCCCGGCCCCATTGGGGTCATTGTTGCCCATGTGGTCATCGAAAGTAGGGGGTGGATAAGGATCCCAACCTCCGGTGAAACCATCAGGCCACCCATAATGCCCCTTGAAGTTATCTTGTTGCCAAGGGGCAAGAGGAGTGAAGTTCTCGGGCAAAGCAAGCTCGAGTGGGTGGTTAGGGTGTACATAGGGGTAGTTAGGATAACCCCCATAGTCACACCCTCCAGGAACTTTGTAATCATAATTACCTTGCTCATCCGGGTAGAAACGACGCTCGGAATCGGGCTCAAGAGGCCCTGGCCAATACGGATGCCTATACGAAGGTATTGGACCTTGTTGGGGCATAAAGTAAGGGTAGTTAACCGGGGGAACAATGTTCCCGCGGTTAACTTTCACATCATACAATTGTTGTTGTTGTATAAACGTACATTGTTGCAACTCAGAAATACCTCTCATTTGGTTGTAGATAGCTTCAAAGTCTTGATCATACATCCCCTCTAAGCGGATTTGGAAACCGCTCATTTGGTTGCTTAGTGCCTCCAAATCGGCACTAGCAAAAGTAGATTGTTGCCCTTGTTATTGTTGTTGTTGTTGACGTTGTTGATGTTGTTGTTGTTGATTTTGTTCTTCTTCTTCTTCTTCTTCTTCCTCATCATCATCATCATCGGAGTCAAAGTTGGGGCGCCGGTAGGACTTAGGAACGTGCCACACATTCTCGGCGTCAATCCGGTGGAGAGAAGTCAGGGCGCCGGTAGGACTTAGGAACGTGCCACACATTCTCGGCACAAGCACCAATGCTTGTTGTCCCTTAACCACTCATACTTTCCCTCCTCATAATGCTTGGAGATGAACAAGACTTGCCCCAATGGACGCAAATCAAGAAAGAGAGTAGAGCCATCCCCAATTTCCTTGCAATAGGGCAAGTAATGATCAAGGTTAAGGTAATTCAAGAGCCTTGTCACCATACCCCCACAAGGAATCTCACCGGTGCTCCGGTTCCTCAATGCTATGCAATAAGTGGCAAAAACGTAACCTAAGTTTAGCCGGCCACGATACTCTCCTCGAGTGGCCAACCATAAGATCTTGAGCTCAAGCCTGCTCATCTTCCCTAACTCTTGGTTGGGGAACACCGCGTAACCCAAAAGCCGATATACCACCCGAAGACAAGGTTGGTACACACTATAGATCTTGGCCTCCTTGGTGATGAACTCACCAATCCCCGAGATATCCTCCCACCAAGCATTTTGATCATACTCCGGCAAGATATACGGCTCTAGATCCAAAATATCTCCATGTGGATCAAAGTCCAAAGCCGCATTGAACTCTTCAAAGGAGTGGTGAAAGAATTCGTTGAAGAGTTGAAATTGCACCCGATATTGCCCCTCCACGGGCATTAGCTCAATGGTAGCCATGAACTCCAATGTAGGCTCCTTGTAGGTGTGGTAGGCATTAGCAAGAAAGGAACCCATTCTCAAGTTCAAAAGCAACTTCGTCACATCTTCATCTATCCCCAAACTAGTCATGTCACATTGGAGATAGTGACGAGTGGGTTTTAGGGTTCTTTCATCTTTGAGTTTTTGGTATCGGGCTTTTTGTTTGGGGTCAAGGATTTGTCTTCTTGGAAGTGGAGTAGGAGGTGGTTTTTGAGAAGTAGAGGTGCTAAGAGTGGGTTCTTCAATGGAAACATTGGTTTTGCGCTTTTTGGTAAACTTTTTGATGAGGTTACACATGGTTGAAGCTAGTTTGAATCACCAAAAATAATCAACACAATACCAACACCAAACTCCAAGAATCATCAATCCAACAAACAACACTTCCACCAATATTCAAGATCAATCCAAACAACCAAATAGCACCAATCAATCAAGAAAATCCTTCACAACAATCCAATATGCAAGAAATCCAACCAATACCAAAATTTGCTCCTTACTACCAATACTACCAAAAATCAACTTCCACAAATTCAAACCAAATTGTTTACAAATGCTACAAAATCAACAAACAATACAATGTAAGGCAAAATCAATCAACAAACAACTCAAATTATCATCCAAAATCAAAATCAATCATCAAAATCAACAAAACTCATACTACTACTATTCATGCTCATAGAAAAATTCAATACATGCATATATGTGACATAATTAAACAAATTGAAGCTAGAGAAGATGATTATACCATATATGGAGCAAGATTGAACCACTTAGAGCCACCAATTTTCACCAAACACAAAAGCCCCAAATTTTACCCAACCTTGGAGGAGAGAGATTAGGGGTTTATTTTGGTGAATTAGTATGGTTTTTGATGATTAGAATGGAAATGTAGTTGATTTTAATGATTTTGGAGTGAAAATTTGAAGAAACTTGATGAGATTTGATGAAGTATTAAGGGTTTGGAGGTGCGGTCGAGAGTGTTGAGGGTGATGGAGTTCGAAACTAGAGGAGGGAGATAGGAGAAATGAGGAAAAAGAAAGAAGGAAGGAAGAAATAAGGGTGGGGTGGCCTCGGCAGCTGGTGTGCCCACACCCACATGGTGCACGACCACACCATTGGCGTGCGCGCCCGCACCAGTCATGCCCCCTTATTTTTTTTTATTATTTTTCTATGGTTCTTGATGCGTTCTTGGGTGCATACATGAATCATGATGGTGATAAACACCAACATAGGCAGTAGCAAAATTCAATTTTAGTGAGCTCAAGGCTAGAGAATCATGAACCCACCACAAGAACCCACCAAGCACCAACTTCCTTCAACTTTTAAAGCATAAATTTCCTAACTTACCTCACTAAAATTCATACCCCTTTACCTCAACTTTCGATTAAAATCGAACATAATCAAATCAAATACCTCAAAAAACCTCCTCATTCTTCATGCTCGCTTGGTGAAATCTAATCCCGAAAAATACATCCTACAAATCCAAACAAGTAGAAAAGTGAAAGAAAAGAAAAGAAAATAAAAGAGGGAAAAATAAGAAAAATTCAAAAATCATAAGGAAAGGTTAGAAACTCCGGGTTGCCTCCCCGGAAACGCTTGCTTAAGGTCCTAAGCTCGACCCTTCCCCCAAATCATGGAGGGTCAAAGAACACTACCTTTTTAAGGTACGAATAGAGCGAAGTGTTCTTCATTCTTTAGCAACCTTGCTTTGTTGCTTGGTGAAACTTCCATGAAACACTTCTCAAATCCACATTTTTCTTTTCTCAACTTCTTCCTCTTTCTCAACTTCTTGGAATCACGAGCCTTCTTCTTTGGCTTGTTGTTCAATGTAGACGGAACTTCAACATCCACAATCATAGAGACATCCCCTTCATCTTGAGGAATAAGCTCAAACCAACTAGGAATCTCAACTTCCTCCTCGTCTACGAGCTTCGAAATCATCATTTTCTCTTCACTAACCTTCATGCTATCAAAACTTGAAAGAACGTCATCAAAATTCTCAAGAGCATCGTTAGTTGAAGAGTCAATCATACAAACATTGTCAATAGAACGAGAGGAACTTGCACACATCATTTCTTGCACAAGAGACAAAGATTCATGAATTGGTTTTAACTTAAAACTTTCCTCCTTCTTACCAACTCTCAAAGTAATGCGGCCCCCTTTAACATCTATCAAAGCTCCCGAGGTGGTTAAGAAAGGTCTCCCTAGGATGATAGGAATGTGTTCATCTTCCTCAATTTCTAACACCAAAAAATCAACGGGGAAAATAAACTCTCCTATCTTGAGTGGGACATCCTCAACTCTCCCCTTAGGAATTTCGATAGATCGATCGGCCAATTGAAGGGTTACATTGAATGGAAGAAGTTCACCTAGATTGAGTCTTTTGAAAACCGAGTAAGGCATGATGCTCACACTAGCACCTAAGTCTCAAAGAGCATTCTCAAACATCAACTTCTTGATTTTGCAAGGGATAGAGAAATTCCCCGGATCTTCCAACTTCTCCGGTAACTCCCTAGGAATTAGAGCACTAAAGCACTTTCCCATTTCCACCGAACCAACCTCATTGCAATCTCTCTTCCCATCTAGAATCTCTTTGAGGAATTTGGAATATCTAGGCATTTGTGGGATAGCTTCGGTGAAAGGGATAGAAATATGAACCTCCTTAAGCATCTCAAGAAATTTGCTGAATTGTTCATCCATCTTGTGCCTCAAAAACTTTTAAGGATAGGGTAGATCGTGAATTCTTATCTCCTCACACTTTTTCTCATCATCCTTCTTTTTCTCTTGGTCTTCCTCACAACTAACACCTTTATACACAACTCTCTCATCTTCCTCCCTCGAAACACTCCTCTCCTCATCTTCCTCAATGGACCTAGAAACTCCCTCATTAAGAACTCTTCCACTCCTAATGGTGACGGAATAAACGGGTTTCTTAGGTTCCACTCCTTGAGAAGGCAAAGAGGAAGGACTAGCATAATCCTTAAGAGTGTTTGCAAGTTAGGTTATTTGTGTCTCAAGCATTTTGTTATGAGTCATCATCTCATTAAATTTCTTATCACTAACCGCCATATAGGTGTTAATGATCTTGGTTTGATTAACAATCAACTCTTCCAAATTTGACTTAAATGATGATGGTTGGGAATAAGAATTTTCACCATTGGTTTGGGGCTTTGGAGCAAAACCGGGAGGGGGTCCCCTTTGATTGTTGTTTTGAAAATTTCTCCTATTTTGGTTATTATTCCAATTCCCTCGGCCTTAACTATTGCCACCATTATAGTAATGGTTACCAAAACCTTGAGATTATCCTTGATTACCATACCCATAGCTTGAGTTTTGATTATTATAACCTTGGTTGTTATAGTTCCCTCGGAAACCTTAGTTTCCTTGGTTCCTATATCCTCCATTGTTATAATTATCAAAACCACCTTGAGGATGAGAATTCCTATTACCAAAGCTCTTAGGTTATTCAAACCTTTGACCACCATTAGCATTAGACACAAAGTTCACATGTTCACATTCATTATTTTCAACATCATCACATCCATCAACAAAAGCTTGTGAACACATGGAAGAATCATGATCATAAGAACCACATGAATCACTAAATACACAACCACTTGGCATGTTATTAGAAGTAGAAAGAGAAGATTTAGATATTGTACCTCTCCCTTTGGATTGGGAGGGAATTCGTGGACACACTCTCAAGCTTTGCTTTGATTGATCTCATCTCCTTCCCTAGATTTGAAATTTGGGAAGACAAGTTGTTGATTACGTTGAGATGATCCATGGAATAGACCGTTGAGCCACTCCTACTAGTAGACTCTCTCTCTCCTTCTTGCCAATATCTATAGTATCTCACAACATCCTCAATTATGTCAACTACCTCTTCTTCCATTCTATTCATGATAGGACCACCGGCTCCTGTTGTATATTTGGAGTATCAACCCGAAATACACAAGGGATAAACCAAGGATAAGTAAGACTAAAACCAAAAAGGCTTCTTAGATACAGACACACCACTAAGAAACGAGTTTGGGTTCCTAAGATCACAAGCCAACTAGTAGTCTAAGCTAGTTAACTAAGCAAAGGAAACGAAATTCCAAATCCAAGAATTTCAAGTTTGTTTCTAATCCAAGAAACGAGTGTAAAAACACAATTTTTTGTTCAAAATATTCTCTATATTTTTCATTCACATTTGCTTGTTATTTATAGTAAACAAGCATCATAAGTACAAGCTAACTTAAGTGACTTTTTATCTCACTTGTTACATGCTTAAACTAAGCATCAAAATCTGATTTTTAATGTCTAGATACATCAATTAAAGAAGCTAAACTTAACTAGGTACATAAGCTTAGAAAGTGGCGGTTTGTAACCTCCAAAAGATGCTCCAAAAATCAGAAAATAAGAGAGCTTAACTCCCCCTTAATGCACGTCCAACAAAGCAGCAAATGAAGGCTTAAACTCCCCTTGATTTACGCCCAACAAAGCAGCAAGTGAAGGCTTTAAACTCCCCTTGATTTACGCCCAACAAAGCAGAAAATTAGAAGCAAAACAGCCCCATAATTCACGCCTAATTCAAACAGCAAAAGAAGAGTAATTTCCCCTTGATTCTAGCCTTGAAAGTAGCTTGAATGTATGTGGACTAAAGTGTATTTGGACGCCCTTTAGTTGCTCCAAAAGCTGACCGAATTGAACAGCCAAATGAAGGCCGAAATTAAGGCTTAAGATGCTCCAAGTTTGACTGAAATTAACGGCCACTTAAAGGCTGAAATTAAGGCTTGTAATGGCTTGTAATTCCTCTTTGAAAACTGATTGTAACTCCCATTTTGAAGCCTTGAGATTCCTCCAAAAGAATTTCGGATTCTATGTTGTTTTCCAAGCTTAAATGGCTGTCTTCTTTTGTGTATCTTGTACTTGTACTTTATGTGAATGTAACAATATTTTTCGAACTAAAATTAGCTAAAAAGAAGTAAGAAAAATATAACTAATTTGCAAACTTAAAAGAACTAAAGTTTACAATTTATTCAAAGCATAAAAAGAACTAGAATGAACTAGTTAATAAGAACAACAAGAAACTCAAAGGATTGAATATCTTGTTGCACATAGATAGAACGCATAGCATCAATGCATGATGCTACATCTTGGACCAAAGAAACGTCCATAACCAAGTTGTTAGGCTTGGCTACAACATTCCCCCCTTCTTGAAAAGAGTTTGCCCTCAAACTCGGCAATTCTTCAAGCTCATCATAGTAAAGTGATAAATCAGCCACATTAAAGATGCTAGAAACACCATACTCTCCGTGCAATGCAACTTTGTAAGCATTATCAACCAATATTGGAATAGGAAACCGATACTTGATATGCTTTGGGGGTAATCCATGAAGGATATCGTTGGGGAAAACATGAGCATAGGTTTTGAGAAGAGAGGCAAGGAGTGGGTGATTTTTTTCTGAGAGGCAAAGAGTGGTGAGGGAAGTGGGAAGCGTGGATGTGGAGTGATCATTTTTGGGGATTAAAGAGGTAAGGACAATTTTCTTTCCATCCTTAGAAAAGGAGTAGGTGTTTTTGTAACCATCATGCATCACACGTCTATCAAATAACCAAGGCCTACCAAGTAAAACATGACATGCATCCATAGGTACAACATCACACCATAATTCTTCCTCATAAGTTTTACCAATGCTAAATGATAACAAGACTTGTTGTGTGACATAAATCCCTTTACTATGACTTAACCATTGAATTTTATATGGTGTAGGATGAGGGATAGTTTTCATTTTCAACTTGTCTATCATAACTTGCGAAGCTACATTGGTACAACTACCTCCATCAATAATCAAAGTGCATACCTTTCCTCCAATGGTGCAACGAGTGCGAAAGATTGCCTCACGTTGCAAGCTCCCTTCTTGGTCCAACATATTGCTTAGTGTACGTCGAACCACCAAACATTCCCCTTCATCCGGACCTAGACACGCATACTCATCATTCTCCTCAAGGTTGTTGTCCTCTTCATCTTCTAATTCGTTCTCCTCTTCATGCTCCACCAAAGTAACAATTTTCTTATTTGGACAATCGCTAGCCATATGTCCAAGGCCTTGACACCTAAAGCATCTTCTTGGGCCTGGTTTTGGATTGGAGTTTTGGGTGGTTTGAGAGGGTGGTTTAGAAGTAGGTTGGGTGGTTGCGGATTTGAAAGGTTGGAAATTTGTTTGCCTTTTTTGGGGAGATGAGGATTGAGAAGCAAAACGTGAAGAATCACTTTTGCCTCTTGCCTTTTGTTGTTGCTCAATCTTATGTGCTAAGATAATGAGCTCTTCAAGGGTGGTGTAAGGGTGTAGCTCGGCCACATTGGCTATTTTTGGGTCAAGTCCTCCCAAAAAACGCACCAATGTTTGAGGTTCATCTTCCTCTACTCCACATTTCATGACAAATCCTTCAAATTCCCTAGCATATTCTTCTACCGATTTTGTACCTTGCTTGAGGTTATGGAATTTTGAAAAGTTTTCTTGCACATAGTATGTGGGAAGAAACTTTTGCTTCAACAATTTCTTCATCTTAACCCATGATCTCACTTTTTCTTTGTCTTGCCTTTCCCTCTTGGCGCACACACTAGCCCACCAAGTTGAGGCATATTTCCGTAGCTTCAAGGCCACAATTTTCACCTTTTTCTCCTCTGGTGTTTGCTTATAGTCAAACACTCTCTCCACCGTTCTCAACCATTCTAAAAACTCATCAGCATCGAGTTTGCCATCATATTCAGGAATGTCTGCTTTTATGTCATTGTTAGAACGTGACCTTTCTCTTTCACTAAAAGGTCTCTCATTGTTATTGAAAGTAGACTCACTCATGTCATCTTCACTATGGGTGGGTGAACCTTCTCTATTATGGCGCAACTTAATAGTAAGATCTTTCAATTGATCTTGCATATACTTCATTCGTTGCTCCATATCTTCTTTCTCTTGCTCAACCTTATTGACATATTCTTGCCAATTAGGTGGTGGAACGTTTGTCATGGTTGTGTTTGGGGTAGGTGTTTGGGATATGTGTTTTGGGACGAGTATTTTTTTTTTTTTTTTTTTTTTTTTTTTTTTTGCTAGTCCCCCTCCTTCTAGAAAAA
This sequence comes from Chenopodium album, assembly GCF_948465745.1. Lineage (NCBI taxonomy): Eukaryota > Viridiplantae > Streptophyta > Magnoliopsida > Caryophyllales > Amaranthaceae > Chenopodium > Chenopodium album. Next base: position 20,277,413 of record NC_137853.1, read on the forward strand.
ATGTTGTATATTTGGAGTATCAACCCGAAATACACAAGGGATAAACCAAGGATAAGTAAGACTAAAACCAAAAAGGCTTCTTAGATACAGACACACCACTAAGAAACGAGTTTGGGTTCCTAAGATCACAAGCCAACTAGTAGTCTAAGCTAGTTAACTAAGCAAAGGAAACGAAATTCCAAATCCAAGAATTTCAAGTTTGTTTCTAATCCAAGAAACGAGTGTAAAAACACAATTTTTTGTTCAAAATATTCTCTATATTTTTCATTCACATTTGCTTGTTATTTATAGTAAACAAGCATCATAAGTACAAGCTAACTTAAGTGACTTTTTAGCTCACTTGTTACATGCTTAAACTAAGCATCAAAATCTGATTTTTAATGTCTAGATACATCAATTAAAGAAGCTAAACTTAACTAGGTACATAAGCTTAGAAAGTGGCGGTTTGTAACCTCCAAAAGATGCTCCAAAAATCAGAAAATAAGAGAGCTTAACTCCCCCTTAATGCACGTCCAACAAAGCAGCAAATGAAGGCTTAAACTCCCCTTGATTTACGCCCAACAAAGCAGCAAGTGAAGGCTTTAAACTCCCCTTGATTTACGCCCAACAAAGCAGAAAATTAGAAGCAAAACAGCCCCATAATTCACGCCTAATTCAAACAGCAAAAGAAGAGTAATTTCCCCTTGATTCTAGCCTTGAAAGTAGTTTGAATGTATGTGGACTAAAGTGTATTTGGACGCCCTTTAGTTGCTCCAAAAGCTGACCGAATTGAACAGCCAAATGAAGGCCGAAATTAAGGCTTAAGATGCTCCAAGGTTGACTGAAATTAACGGCCACTTAAAGGCTGAAATTAAGGCTTGTAATGGCTTGTAATTCCTCTTTGAAAACTGATTGTAACTCCCATTTTGAAGCCTTGAGATTCCTCCAAAAGAATTTCGGATTCTATGTTGTTTTCCAAGCTTAAATGGCTGTCTTCTTTTGTGTATCTTGTACTTGTACTTTATGTGAATGTAACAATATTTTTCGAACTAAAATTAGCTAAAAAGAAGTAAGAAAAATATAACTAATTTGCAAACTTAAAAGAACTAAAGTTTACAATTTATTCAAAGCATAAAAAGAACTAGAATGAACTAGTTAATAAGAACAACAAGAAACTCAAAGGATTGAATATCTTGTTGCACATAGATAGAACGCATAGCATCAATGCATGATGCTACATCTTGGACCAAAGAAACGTCCATAACCAAGTTGTTAGGCTTGGCTACAACAGCTCCTCCATCTAGGAATGACTTGCCTTGAGCACTCAAACCTCCATAGAAAATTTGGATCACTTGATAGGTAGAAATCCCATGATGTAGACATTCTCTTTGGTACTCCTTGTACCTCTCCCATGCTTCATAGAGATTCTCATTAGGTCTTTGCTTGAAACCTTGGATTAATGCCGTAGCCTTTGCCGTCTTCTTTTGAGGGTAAAAGCGAGACAAGAAAGCTCTAGTAGCATCATCCCATGTTCTAAGCGAATTAAGCTTAACCTCTTTATCCAACCACTCTAAGGCACGACCAATGAGAGAAAAGGAAAACAACTTTAGCCGAATGAACTCTTGAGAAATGCCGTTCACCTAAATGGTATTACAATACTTCCCAAATTACTTTAGGTGATTCAACGGACTCTCACTCTTGGCTCCACTAAATTGCCTCCGCTCTATCAAAGTAATCATGGCCGGTCTTATCTCAAAATCATTCGCCGGTGTTGTAGGTGGAGCAATGCCACTCTCAAACCTATAAGCACCGGGAATGCCCAACTCCTTCAAAGCTACCCTTGGATTTGTTGGGGTTTGGTGAGTCTGACTCACCGCGGAAACAACCCCGACCCAAGGAACCACTCGTAATTAATAAAACCATAAAGCATAAATAAATAATCATAAGAAAAGGAAGAACGAATCATACCCTTGAAGCGAGCTTCGCCCTCACAAAATGGGCTCTTACTTGAAAGCCTTGAGCACCGCAAATGTCGTGCCTCCAACGGTATCCACCCACAAAGGACGAACACGACTTTTTAGGTCCGCTACCTTGGAGTTAGCAAGGTCCGACCAAAACCCTAGTGTTAATGGAGTTTAAGAGTTTTGCCAAAATATGGAATACTCTTTCTAACTCCCACTCAAGCACTTTACTTCAAATCCCAAGGTTGGTATTTATAGAGGAATGTATGAGTGGGAATTTCTATCCCATCAATGTGGGATCATGAAATTCCACAAATTAATTTAAAGCTAAATTAAATTAAAATTGCAAACTAATAATAAATGTGAAATGGGTTGGTGAGGACCACATGGACAGTAGGGGACCATACTTGCTCCCCACTCAATACTCTCCTTGTGCCACATGTCCTCACCCACTTGCTCCCATATTCCCCTAGCTTCCCATAGTGACCGGCCCTATGGCCCAAGCCACAACCCCAGCCCGAGCCAAGCCCCGCACCAAGTTGCGGGCTGCTGCTGTGCGGCTGCTAGTTGCTGCTGTGCGTGGTTGCTAGCACGGTGCGCTTGCTAGCCACCTATGCTGGGACATTTTTGCCCCTAGCATTCGGATGCTCGGGGCACTCCGATGGTAGGGGTATTTTGGGAATATGGTCGATTTATTATTATTTTTGCGCGTCTCGTCATTTTATTATTTTTGACTCGACTTCCGACGATCGGTTTCGACGCTCCAAGCTCGAATTACCGACGTCTAAATATTTAACACTCGGGCGATGAATTAATTTCTTCCGAATTAATTCGTCGAGTCGGTTCGTATATTTTGCTTAGGTGTGACCCGAAGGGTTCAGTCAAGATTAAGCTGTAATATTAATTATATTAATATTACTGATCGGAAGCGGCCTCCACCCAGGCATTCCGATCACTTGACCTTGCTGAATATATTAGCTTTCTAATAACTTTGAACCCGCTATCAGAATAATACACTTGTTTGAAGGACACCATTCCTTTTAGGATTCTCTCCCATTCCTCCCTCTTGCATCTCTTCCTTAAACTCTTCTTCACTTGAAGAACTATACCCCAAGGATCGATTAGCTATTCTTCTTCTTTGAGAGTGTCCTTTCAATTTCCGGGTCAAAAGGCACAATAGATCAATCACGAGCGCTATGCATGCAAAATTTCAAAAGAAATTGTTAGTAACACCGCTACAAGTGTAGCCTAAACGGAAGAAATAAAATCTTTTTGTGTGTTTTCAATTTGATGGAATAGACTCAACAACAACACACAATCACGACACCATTCCCCGGCAACCGTGCCATTTTGATCGATGGCGAAATGGTAGGTCGTTAGACTACCCTCCCCAACTTGTCAAACAAAATTTATAACACTTAACCAACCCTTATACAAGTATAGTGGTAAGTCAAGGATCGAACCCAAAGGAATGGTGAGTAATGGTTTATTGTCTATGGCTAAGCTATCCCGAAATCAAAGGCATGGTTGTAATGCTAAGACTAGAACGAACACAACAAATTAACTTGAAGAAATCAAATATGATAAGCACTAGGGCTAGGATCCACAAGCATTCATAATGGAATTGGCTAATTGGAGGTCAAATTGGCTAAGTTAAACAATGTGAGGAAAAATCAATCATGCAACCAATAGAACATATCAAGCTATTCTCCTAGAGGTCTAACTAGCGCCAACTACAATAAACTCTAGCTAGGAAACATCACAAGACACCTCAATCGTGTAAATGCAAGCCAGAAATCAATGGTTCGTATCAATGTGAACTTACAATGCAATCTAGTGCAACAATAAAAGTTGGTCAATCTTCAATTAATCACACACATGCACAGGATTCATTAACCAAATTTTATCACACTATCAACTCCATCAATTATCCCCAATTAGCACTAATCCATTACTCATACATGCTTCACCATTGCCTTGAGGGACCGTCGAAGGTGACCATATTTCGCCATCTTCAAAATTAGAGACAACACTCCACATCCTAGGGAACGCTGTCTATCATTACTGCTACATCTCGAGCTTTTCCTTGAATCATGGTGACAACTTTCACAATCTTAGCGAATGTCGTCGAAGACCGCCTCATCACGAACCGCTCTTCTCAAATATAAGTGAAAACTATTTGACTTTCATTTGACTCAATTTGAGACAAACTTTTTTTGAATCAAATGAAAGTCAATTGCATTCCACAATGCCAATTGAGTCAAATGAAAGTCAAACACATTCAACAAAGCTAATTGAGTCAAATGAAAGTCAAACACATTCAACAAAGCTAATTGAGTCAAATGAAAGTCAAACACATTCAAACAAAGCATTTTGAATCAAATGAAAGTCAAATGCATTCAACAAAGCTAATTGAGTCAAATGAAAGTCAAACACATTCTAACAAAGCTTTTCGAATCAAATGAAAGTCAATTGGATTCCACAATGCTAATTGAGTCAAATGAAAGTCAAACACATTCAACAAAGCTAATTGAGTCAAATGAAAGTCAAACACATTCAAACAAAGCTTTTTTAATCAAATGAAAGTCAAATGCATTCAACAAAGCTAATTTAGTCAAATGAAAGTCAAACACTTTCAACAAAGCTTTTATAATCAAATGAAAGTCAAATACATTCAAACAAAGCTTTTAGAATCAAATGAAAGTCAATTGCATTCCACAATGCTAATTGAGTCAAATGAAAGTCAAACACATTCAACAAAGCTAATTGAGTCAAATGAAAGTCAAACACATTCAAACAAAGCTTTTTGAATCAAATAAAAATCAAATGCATTCAACAAAGCTAATTGAGTTAAATAAAAGTCAAACACTTTCAACAAAGCTTTTAGAATCAAATGAAAGTCAAATTCATTCAAACAAAGCTTTTAAAATCAAATGAAAGTCAATTGCATTCCACAATGCTAATTGTGTCAAATGAAAGTCAAACACATTCAATAAAGCTAATTGAGTCAAATGAAAGTCAAACACATTCAAACAAAGCTTTTTGAATCAAATGAAAGTCAAATGCATTCAACAAAGCTAATTGAGTCAAATAAAAGTCATACACTTTCAACAAAGCTTTTAGAATCAAATGAAAGTTAAATTCAATCAAACAAAGATTTTTGAATCAAATGAAAGTCAAACACATTCAACAAAGCTAATTGAGTCAAATGAAAGTCAAACACATTTAAACAAAGCTTTTAGAATCAAATGAACGTCAAATGCATTCAACAAAGCTAATTGAGTCAAATGAAAGTAAAACACTTTCAACAAGCTTTTAGATTCAAATGAAAGTCAAACACATTCAAACAAAGCTTTTTGAATCAAATGAAAGTCAAATGCATTCAACAAAGCTAATTGAGTCAAATAAAAGTCAAACACTTTCAACAAAGCTTTTAGAATTAAATGAAAGTCAAATTCATTCAAACAAAGCTTTTTGAATCAAATGAAAGTCAAACACATTCAACAAAGCTAATTGAGTCAAATGAAAGTCAAACACATTTAAACAAAGCTTTTTGAATCAAATGAAAGTCAAATGCATTCAACAAAGCTAATCGAGTCAAATGAAAGTCATACACTTTCAACAAAGCTTTTAGAATCAAATGAAAGTCATACACATTCAAACAAAGCTTTTTAAATCATATGAAAGTCAATTGCATTCCACAACGCTAATTGAGTCAAATGAAAGTCAAACACTTTCAACAAAGCTTTTAGAATCAAATGAAAGTCAAACACATTCAAACAAAGCTTTTTGAATCAAATGAAAGTCAATAGCATTACACAATGCTAATTAGGTCAAATGAAAGTCAAACACATTCAACAAACTTAATTGAGTCAAACGAAAGTCAAACACATATAAACAAAGCTTTTTGAATCAAAGGAAAGTCAAATGCATTTAACAAAGCTAATTGAATCAAATGAAAGTCAAACACATTCAAACAAAGCTTTTTGAATCAAATGAAAGTCAATTGCATTCCACAACGCTAATTGAGTCAAATGAAAGTCAAACACATTCAACAAAGCTAATTGAGTTAAATGAAAGTCAAACACATTCAAACAAAGCTTTTTGAATCAAATGAAAGTCAAATGCATTCAACGAAGCTAATTGAGTCAAATCAAAGTCAAACACTTTCAACAAAGCTTTTTCAATCTAATGAAAGTCAAATTCATTCAAACAAAGCTTTTTGAATCAAATGAAAGTCAAACACATTCAACAAAGCTAATTGAGTCAGATGAAAGTCAAACACATTCTAACAAAGCTTTTCCAATCAAATGAAAGTCAAATGCATTTAACAAAGCTAATTGAGTCAAATGAAAGTCAAACTCTTTCAACAAAGCTTTTAGAATCAAATGAAAGTCAAATACATTCAAACAAAGCTTTTTGAATCAAATGAAAGTCAATTGCACTCCACAATGCTAATTGGGTCAAATGAAAGTCAAACACATTCAACAAAGCTAATTGAGTCAAATGAAAGTCAAACACATTTAAACAAAGCTTTTTGAATCAAATGACAGTCAAATGCATTTAAGAAAGCTAATTGAATCAAATGAAAGTCAAACACTTTCTAACAAAGCTTTTTGAATCAAATGAAAGTCAATTGCATTCTACAATGCTAATTTAGTCAAATGAAAGTCAAACACATTCAACAAAGCTAATTGAGTCAAATGAAAGTCAAACACATTCAAACAAAGCATATTGAATTAAATGAAAGTCAAATGCATTCAAAAAAGCTAATTGAGTCAGATGAAAGTCAAACACTTTTAACAAAGCTTTTCGAATTAAATGAAAGTCAAATGCATTCAAACAAAGCTTTTTGGATCAAATGAAAGTCAAACACATTCAACAAAGCTAATTCAGTTAAATGAAAGTCAAACACATTAAAACAAAGGTTTTTGAATCAAATGAAAGTCAAATGCATTCAACAAAGCTAATTGAATCAAATGAAAGCCAAACACTTTCAACAAAGCTTTTAGAATCACATGAAAGTCAAATACATACAAACAAAGCTTTTAGAATCAAATAAAAGTCAATTGCATTCCACAATGCTAATTGAGTCAAATGAAAGTCAAACACATTCAACAAAGCTAATTGAGTCAAATGAAAGTTAAACACATTCAAACAAAGCTTTTTGAATCGAATGAAAGTCAAATGCATTCAGCAAAGCTAATTGAGTATAATGAAAGTTAAACACTTTCAACAAAGCTTTTAAAATCAAATGAAAGTAAAATACATTCAAACAAAGCTTTTTGAATCAAATGAAAGTCAATTGCATTCCACAATGCTAATTGAGTCAAATGAAAGTCAAACACATTCAACAAACCTAATTGAGCCAAATGAAAGTCAAACACATTCAAACAAAGCTTTGTGAATCAAATGAAAGTCAAATGCATTCAAAAAAGCTAATAGAGTTAAATAAAAGTTAAATACTTTCAATAAAGTTTTTAGAATCAAATGAAAGTCAAATTCATTCAAACAAAGCTTTTTGAATCAAATGAAAGTCAATTGCATTTAACAAAGCTAATTGAATCAAATGAAAATCAAACACTTTCAAACAAAGTTTTTTGAATCAAATGAAAGTCAATTGCATTCCACAATGCCAATTGAGTCAAATGAAAGTCAAACACATTCAACAAAGCTAATTGAGTCAAATGAAAGTCAAACACATTCAACAAAGCTAATTGAGTCAAATGAAAGTCAAACACATTCAAACAAAGCATTTTGAATCAAATGAAAGTCAAATGCATTCAACAAAGCTAATTGAGTCAAATGAAAGTCAAACACATTCTAACAAAGCTTTTTGAATCAAATGAAAGTCAATTGTATTCCACAATGCTAATTGAGTCAAATGAATGTCAAACACATTCAACAAAGCTAATTGAGTCAAATGAAAGTCAAACACATTCAAACAAAGCTTTTTTAATCAAATGAAAGTCAAATGCATTCAACAAAGCTAATTTAGTCAAATGAAAGTCAAACACTTTCAACAAAGCTTTTATAATCAAATGAGAGTCAAATACATTCAAACAAAGCTTTTAGAATCAAATGAAAGTCAATTGCATTCCACAATGCTAATTGAGTCAAATGAAAGTCAAACACATTCAACAAAACTAATTGAGTCAAATGAAAGTCAAACACATTCAAACAAAGCTTTTTGAATCAAATGAAAGTCAAATGCATTCAACAAAGCTAATTGAGTTAAATAAAAGTCAAACACTTTCAACAAAGCTTTTAGAATCAAATGAAAGTCAAATTCATTCAAACAAAGCTTTTAAAATCAAATGAAAGTCAATTGCATTCCACAATGCTAATTGTGTCAAATGAAAGTCAAACACATTCAACAAAGCTAATTGAGTCAAATGAAAGTCAAACACATTCAAACAAAGCTTTTTTAATCAAATGAAAGTCAAATGCATTCAACAAAGCTATTTGAGTCAAATAAAAGTCAAACACTTTCAACAAAGCTTTTAGAATCAAATGAAAGTTAAATTCATTCAAACAAAGCTTTTTGAATCAAATGAAAGTCAATTGCATTCCACAATGCTAAATGTGTCAAATGAAAGTCAAACACATTCAACAAAGCTAATTGAGTCAAATGAAAGTCAAACACATTCAAACAAAGCTTTTTTAATCAAATGAAAGTCAAATGCATTCAACAAAGCTATTTGAGTCAAATAAAAGTCAAACACTTTCAACAAAGCTTTTAGAATCAAATGAAAGTTAAATTCATTCAAACAAAGCTTTTTGAATCAAATGAAAGTCAATTGCATTCCACAATGCTAAATGTGTCAAATGAAAGTCAAACACATTCAACAAAGCTAATTGAGTCAAATGAAAGTCAAACACATTCAAACAAAGCTTTTTGAATCAAATAAAAGTCAAATGCATTCAACAAAGCTAATTGAGTTAAATAAAAGTCAAACACTTTCAACAAAGCTTTTAGAATCAAATGAAAGTCAAATACATTCAACAAAGCTTTTTGAATCAAATGAAAGTCAATTGCATTCCACAATGCTAATTGGGTCAAATGAAAGTCAAACTCATTCAACAAACCTAATTGAGTCAAATGAAAGTCAAACACATTCAAACAAAGCTTTGTGAATCAAATGAAAGTCAAATGCATACAACAAAGCTAATTGAGTCAAAAAAAGTCAAACACTTTCAACAAAGCTTTTAGAATAAAATGAAAGTCAAATTCATTCAAACAAAGCTTTTTGAATCAAATGAAAGTCAATTGCATTCCACAACGCTAATTGAGTCAAATTAAAGTCAAACACTTTCAACAAAGCTTTTAGAATCAAATGAATACATTCAAACAAAGCTTTTTGAATCAAATGAAAGTCAATTGCATTCCACAATGCTAATTGAGTCAAATGAAAGTCAAACACATTCAACAAACCTAATTTAGTCAAATGAAAGTCAAACACATTCAAACAAAGCTTTTCGAATCAAATGAAAGTCAAATGCATTCAACAAAGCTAATTGAGTCAAATGAAAGTCAAAGACATTAAAACAAAGCTTTTTGAATCAAATGAAAGTCAAATGCATTCAACAAAGCTAATTGAGTCAAATGAAAGTCAAACACTTTCAACATAGCTTTTAGAATCAAATGAAAGTCATTTACATTCAAACAAAGCTTTTTGAATCAAATGAAAGTCAATTGCATTCCGCAATGCTAATTGGGTCAAATGAAAGTCAAACACATTTAAACAAAGCTTTTTGAATTAAATGAAAGTTAAATGCATTTAACAAAGCTATTTGAATCAATTGAAATTCAAACACTTTCAAACAAAGCTTTTTGAATCAAATGAAAGTCAATTGCATTCCACAATTCTAATTGAGTCAAATGAAAGTCAAACACATTCAACAAAGCTAATTGAGTCACATGAAAGTCAAACACATTCAAACAAAGCATTTTGAATAAAATGAAATTCAAATGCATTCAACAAAGCTAATTGAGTCAAATGAAAGTCAAACACTTTCAACAAAACTAATTGAGTCAAATGAAAGTCAAATACAATGAAACAAAGCTTTTTGAATTAAATGAAAGTCAAATGCATTCAACAAAGCTAATTGAGTATAATGAAAGTTAAACACTTTAAACAAAGCTTTTAAAATCAAATGAAAGTCAAATACATTCAAACAAAGCTTTTTAAATCAAATGAAAGTCAATTGCATTCAACAATGCTAACTGAGTCAAATGAAAGTCAAACACATTCAACAAACCTAATTTAGTCAAATGAAAGTCAAACACATTCAAACAAAGCTTTTTGAATCAAATGAAAGTCAAATGCATTCAACAAAGCTAATTAAGTCAAATGAAAGTTAAACACTTTCAACAAAGCTTTTAGAATCAAATGAAAGTCAAAAACATTCAAACAAAGCATTTTGAATCAAATGAAAGTCAAATGCATTCAACAAAGCTAATTGAGTCAAATGAAAGTAAAAAACATTCAAACAAAGCTTTTTGAATCAAATGAAAGTGAAATGCATTCAGCAAAGCTAATTGAGTCAAATGAAAAACAAACACATTTAAACAAAGCTTTTTGAATCAAATGAACGTCAAATGCATTCAACAAAGCTAATTGAGTCAAATGAAAGTCAAACACTTTCAACAAAGTTTTTAGATTCAAATGAAAGTCAAATACATTCAAACAAACCTTTTTGAATCAAATGAAAGTCAATTGCATTCCACAATGCTAATTGGGTCAAATGAAAGTCAAACACATTCAACAAAGCTAATTGAGTCAAATGAAAGTCAACCACTTTCAACAAAGCTAATTGAGTCAAATAAAAGTCAAACACTTTCAACAAAGCTTTTAGAATCAAATGAAAGTCAAATTCATTCAAACAAAGCTTTTTGAATCAAATGAAAGTCAAACACATTCAACAAAGCTAATTGAGTCAAATGAAAGTCAAACACATTTAAACAAAGCTTTTTGAATAAAATGAAAGTCAAATGCATTCAACAAAGCTAATCGAGTCAAATGAAAGTCAAACACTTTCAACAAAGCTTATAGAATCAAATGAAAGTCAAATACATTCAACAAAGCTTTTTGAATCAAATGAAAGTCAATTGCATTCCACAATGCTAATTGAGTAAAATGAAAGTCAAACACATTCAACAAAGCTAATTGAGTCAAATGAAAGTCAAACACATTCAAACAAAGCTTTTTGAATCAAATGAAAGTCAAATGCATTCAACAAAGCTAATTGAGTCAAATAAAAGTCAAACACTTTCAACAAAGCTTTTAGAATCAAATGAAAGTTAAATTCATTCAAACATAGCTAATTGAGTCAAATGAAAGTCAAACACATTCAAACAAAGCATTTTAAATCAAATGAAAGTTAAATGCATTTAACAAAGCTAATTGAGTCAAATGAAAGTCAAACACTTTCAACAAAACTAATTGAGACAAATGAAAGTCAAACACATTCAGACAAAGCTTTTTGAATCAAATGAAAGTCAAATGCATTCAACAAAGCTAATTGAGTATAATGAAAGTTAAACACTTTCAACAAAGCGTTTAAAATCAATTGAAAGTCAAATACATTCAAACAAAGCTTTTTGAATCAAATGAAAGTCAATTGCATTCCACAATGCTAATTGAGTCAAATATAAGTCAAACACATTCAACAAACCTAATTGAGTCAAATGAAAGTCAAACATATTCAAACAAAGCTTTTTGAATAAAATGAAAGTCAAATGCATTCAACAAAGCTAATTTTGTATAATGAAAATTAAACACTTTTAACAAAGCTTTAAAAACAAATGGTAGTCAAACACATTCAAACAAAGCTTTTTGAATCAAATGAAAGTCAATTGCATTCAACAAAGCTAATTGAGTCAAATAAAAGTCAAACACTTTCAACAAAGCTTTTAGAATCAAATGAAAGTTAAATTCATTCAAACAAAGCTTTTTGAATCAAATGAAAGTCAAACACATTCAACATAGCTAATTGAGTCAAATGAAAGTCAAACACATTTAAACAAAGCTTTTTGAATCAAATGAACGTCAAATGCATTCGACAAAGCGAATTGAGTCAAATGAAAGTCAAACACTTTCAACAAAGCTTTTTGAATCAAATGAAAGTCAAATACATTCAAACAAACCTTTTTGAATCAAATGAAAGTCAATTGCATTACACAATGCTAATTGAGTCAAATGATAGTCAAACACATTCAACAAAGCTAATTGAGTCAAATGAAAGTCAACCACTTTCAGCAAAGCTAATTGAGTCAAATAAAAGTCAAACACTTTCAACAAAGCTTTTAGAATCAAATGAAAGTCAAATTCATTCAAACAAAGCTTTTTGAATCAAATGAAAGTCAAACACATTCAACAAAGGTAATTGAGTCAATTGAAAGTCAAACACATTCAAACAAAGGTTTTTGAATCAAATGAAAGTTAAAAGCATTCAACCAAGCTAATTTAGTCAAATGAAAGTCAAACACTTTCAACAAATCTTTTAGAATCAAATGAAAAGCAAATACATTGAAACAAAGCTAATTGAGTCAAATGAAAGTCAATTGCATTCCACAAAGCTAATTGAGTTAAATGACAGTCAAACACATTCAACATAGCTAATTGAGTCAAATGAAAGTCAAACACATTCAAACAAGTCATTTTGAATCAAATGAAAGTCAAATGCATTCAACAAAGCTAATTGATTCAAATGAAAGTCAAACACTTTCAACAAAGCTTTTAGAATCAAATGAAAGTAAAATACATTCATACAAAGCTTTTTGAATCAAATGAAAGTCAATTGCATTCCACAATGCTAATTGAGTTAAATGAAAGTCAAACACATTCAACAAACCTAATTTAGTCAATTGAAAGTCAAACACATTCAAACAAAGCTTTTTGAATCAAATGAAATTCAAATGCATTCAACAAAGCTAATTGAGTCAAATAAAAGTCAAACACTTTCAACAAAGCTTTTAGAATCAAATGAAAGTCAAATACATTCAAACAAAGCTTTTTGAATCAAATGAAAGTCAATTGCATTCCACAATGCTAATTGAGTCAAATGATAGTCAAACACATTCAACAAAGCTAATTGAGTCAAATGATAGTTAAACACATTCAAACAATGCTTTTTGAATCAGATGAAACTCAATTGCATTCAACATGGCTAATTGAGTCAAATGAAAGTCAAACACTTTCAACAAAGCTTTTAGAATAAAATGAAAGTCAAATACATTCAAACAAAGCTTTTTGAATCAAATGAAAGTCAATTGCATTCCACAAAGCTAATTGAGTTAAATGACAGTCAAACACATTCAACAAAGCTAATTGAGTCAAATGAAAGTCAAATACATTCAAACAAAGCTTTTTAAATCAAATAAAAGTGAAATGCATTCAACAAAGCTAATTAAGTCAAATCAAAGTCAAACACTTTCAACAAAGCTTTTAGAATCAAATGAAAGTCAAATACATTCAAACAAAGCTTTTTGAATTAAATGAAAGTCAATTGCATTCCACAATGCTAATTTAGTCAAATGAAAGTCAAACACATTCAACAAAGCTAATTGAGTCAAATGATAGTTAAACACATTCAAACAATGCTTTTTGAATCAGATGAAACTCAATTGCATTCAACATGGCTAATTGAGTCAAATGAAAGTCAAACACTTTCAACAAAGCTTTTAGAATAAAATGAAAGTCAAATACATTCAAACAAAGCTTTTTGAATCAAATGAAAGTCAATTGCATTCCACAATTCTAATTGAGTCAAATGACAGTCAAACACATTCAACAAAGCTAATTGAGTCAAATGAAAGTCAAATACATTCAAACAAAGCTTTTTAAATCAAATAAAAGTCAAATGCATTCAAACAAAGCTAATTGAGTCAAATGAAAGTCAAACACATTTAACAACGCTTTTAGAATCAAATGAAAGTCAAATACATTCAAACAAAGTTTTTTTAATCTAATGAAAGTAAATTGCATTCCACAATGCTAATTGAGTCAAATGACAGTTAAACACATTCAACAAAGCTAATTGAGTAAAATGAAAGTCAAACACATTCAAACAATGCTTTTTGAATCAAATGAAAGTCAAATGCATTCAACAAAGCTAATTGAGTCAAATGAAAGTCAAACACTTTCACCAAAGCTTTTAGAATCAAATGAAAGTCAAATACATTCAAACAAAGCTTTTTGAATTAAATGAAAGTCAATTGCATTCCATAGTTCTAATTGAGTCAAATGAAAGTCAAACACATTCAACGAAGCTAATTGAGTCATATGAATGTCAAACACATTCAAACAAAGCTTTTTGAATCAAATGAAAGTCAAATGCATTTAACAAAGCTAATTGAGTCAAATGAAAGTCAAACACTTTTAACAAAGCTTTTAGAATCAAATGAAAGTCAAATACATTCAAACAAAGCTTTTTGAATGAAAGGAAAGTCAATTGCATTCAACAATGCTAATTGAGTCAAATGAAAGTCAAACACATTCAACAAAGCTAATTGAGTCAAATGAAAGTCAAACACATTCAAAAAAAGCTTTTTGAATCAAATGAAAGTCAAATGCATTAAACAAAGCTAATTGAGTCATATGAAAGTCAAATACTTTTGACAAAGCTTTTAGAATCAAATGAAAGTCAAATACATTCAAACAAAGCTTTTTGAATCAAATGAAAGTCAATTGCATTCCACAATGCTAATTGAGTCAAATGAAGGTCAAACACATTCAACAAAGTTAATTGAGTCAAATAAAAGTCAAAGACATTCAAACGAAGATTTTTCAATCAAATGAAAGTCAAATGCATTCAACAAAGCTAATTGAGTCAAATGAAAGTCAAACATATTCAAACAAAGCTTTTTGAATGAAATGAAAGTCAAATGCATAAAACAAAGCTAATTGAGTCATATGAAAGTCAAACACTTTTGACAAAGCTTTTAGAATCAAATGAAAGGCAAATAAATTTAAACGAAGCTTTTTGAATAAAATGAAAATCAATTGCATTCCACAATGCTAATTGAGTCAAATGAAAGTCAAACACATTCAAAAAAGCTAATTGAGTCAAATGAAAGTCAAACACATTCAAACAAAGCTTTTTGAATCAAATGAAAGTCAAATGCATTAAACAAAGCTAATTAAGTCAAATGAAAGTCAAACACTTTAAACAAAGCTTTTAGAATCAAATGAAAGTCAAATACATTCAAACAAAGCTTTTTGAATCAAATGAAAATCAATTGCATTCTACGTGGCTAATTGAGTCAAATGAAGGTCAAACACATTCAACAAAGCTAATTGAGTCAAATGAAAGTCAAACACATTCAAACGAAGCTTTTTCAATCAAATGAAAGTCAAATGCATTCAACAAAGCTAATTGAGTCAAATGAAAGTCAAACACATTCAAACGAAGCTTTTTCAATCAAATGAAAGTCAAATGCATTCAACAAAGCTAATTGAGTCAAATGAAAGTCAAACACATTCAAACAAAGCTTTTTGAATGAAATGAAAGTCAAATGCATTCAACAAAGCTAAGTGAGTCAAATGAAAGTTAAACACTTTCAACAAAGCTTTTAGAATTAAATGAAAGGCAAATAAATTCAAACAAAGCTTTTTGAATCAAATGAAAGTCAAATGCATTCCACAATTCTAATTGAGTCAAATGAAAGTCAAACACATTCAACAAAGCTAATCGAGTCAAATGATAGTCTAACATATTCAAACAAAGCTTTTTGAATCAAATGAAAGTCAAATGCATTCAACAAAGATAATTGAGTCAAATGAAAGTCAAACACATTCAACAACGCTTTGAGAATCAAATGAAAGTCAAATACATTCAAACAAAACTTTTTAAATTAAATGAAAGTCAATTGCATTCCATAATTCTAATTGAGTCAAATGAAAGTCAAACACATTCAACAAAGCTAATTGAGTCATATGAAAGTCAAACACTTTTAACAAAGCTTTTAGAATCAAATGAAAATAAAATATATTCAAACAAAGCTTTTTGAATAAAATGAAAATCAATTGCATTCCACAATGCTAATTGAGTCAAATGAAAGTCAAACACATTCAAAAAAGCTAATTGAGTCAAATGAAAGTCAAACACATTCAGACAAAGCTTTTTGAATCAAATGAAAGTCAAATGCATTAAACAAAGCTAATTGAGTCAAATGAAAGTCAAACACTTTAAACAAAGCTTTTAGAATCAAATGAAAGTCAAATACATTCAAACAAAGCTTTTTGAATCAATTGAAAATCAATAGCATTCCACAATGCGAATTGAGTCAAATGAAGGTCAAACACATTCAACAAAGCTAATTGAGTCAAATGAAAGTCAAACACATTCAAACGAAGCTTTTTCAATCAAATGAAAGTCAAATGCATTCAACAAAGCTAATTGAGTCAAATGAAATTCAAACACATTCAAACAAAGCTTTTTGAATGAAATGAAAGTCAAATGCATTCAACAAAGCTAAGTGAGTCAGATGAAAGTTAAACACTTTCAACAAAGCTTTTAGAATTAAATGAAAGGCAAATAAATTTAAACGAAGCTTTTTGAATCAAATGAAAGTCAAATGCATTCCACAATTCTAATTGAGTCAAATGAAAGTCAAACACATTCAACAAAGCTTATCGAGTCAAAAGAAAGTCTAACATATTCAAACAAAGCTTTTTGAATCAAATGAAAGTCATATGCATTCAACAAAGCTAATTGAGTCAAATGAAAGTCAAACAATGCTTTTTGAATCTAATGAAAGACAAATGCATTCAACAACGCTTTTAGAATCAAATGAAAGTCAAACACATTCAAACAATGCTTTTTGAATCTAATGAAAGACAAATGCATTCAACAAAGCTAATTGAGTCAAATGAAAGTGAAACACTTTCACCAAAGCTTTTAGAATCAAATGAAAGTCAAATACATTTAAACAAAGCTTTTTGAATTAAGTGAAAGCCAAACACATTCAACAATGCTAATTGAGTCATATGAAAGTCAAACACATTTAAACAAAGCTTTTTGAATCAAATGAAAGTCAAATGCATTCAACAAAGCTATTTGAGTCAAATGAAAGTCAAACACTTTTAACAAAGCTTATAGAATAAAATGAAAGTCAAATACATTCAAACAAAGCTTTTTGAATCAAATGAAAGTTAATTGCATTCCACAATGCTAATTGAGTCAAATGAAAGTCAAACACTTTCACCAAAGCTTTTAGAATCAATTGAAAGTCAAATACATTCAAACAAAGCCTTTTGAATTAAATGAAAGTTAATTGCATTCGAACAAAGCTTTTTGATTCAAATGAAAGTCAATTGCATTCCACAATGCTAATTGAGTCTTATGAAAGTCAAACACATTCAACAAAGCTAATTGAGTTAAATGAAAGTCAAACACATTCAAACAAAGCTTTTTGAATCAAATGAAAGTCAAATGCATTAAACAAAGCTAATTGAGTCAAATGAATGTCAAACACTTTTAACAAAGCTTTTAGAATCAAATGAAAGTCAAATACATTCAAACAAAGCTTTTTTGAATCAAATGAAATTCAATTGCATTCCACAATGCTAATTGAGTCAAATGAATATCAAACACATTCAACAAAGCTAATTGAGTCAATTGAAAGCCACACACATTCAAACGAAGCTTTTTCAATCAAATGAAAGTCAAATGCATTCAACAAAGCTAATTGAGTCAAATGAAAGTCAAACACATTCAAACAAAGCTTTTTGAATGAAATGAAAGTCAAATGCATTCAACAAAGCTAATTGAGTCAAATGAAAGTTAAACACTTTCAACAAAGCTTTTAGAATCAAACGAAAGGCAAATACATTCAAACAAAGCTTTTTGAATTAAATGAAAGTCAATTGCATTCCATAATTCTAGTTCAGTCAAATGAAAATCAAACACATTCAACAAAGCTAATTGAGTCAAATGAAACTCAAACACATTCAAACAAAGCTTTTTGAATGAAATGAAAGTCAAATGCATTCAACAAAGCTAATTGAGTAAAATGAAAGTCAAACACTTTTAACAAAGCTTATAGAATAAAATGAAAGTCAAATACATTCAAACAAAGCTTTTTGAATCAAATGAAAGTTAATTGCATTCCACAATGCTAATTGAGTCAAATGAAAGTCAAACACTTTCACCAAAGCTTTTAGAATCAATTGAAAGTCAAATACATTCAAACAAAGCCTTTTGAATTAAATGAAAGTTAATTGCATTCGAACAAAGCTTTTTGATTCAAATGAAAGTCAATTGCATTCCACAATGCTAATTGAGTCTTATGAAAGTCAAACACATTCAACAAAGCTAATTGAGTTAAATGAAAGTCAAACACATTCAAACAAAGCTTTTTGAATCAAATGAAAGTCAAATACATTAAACAAAGCTAATTGAGTCAAATGAATGTCAAACACTTTTAACAAAGCTTTTAGAATCAAATGAAAGTCAAATACATTCAAACAAAGCTTTTTTGAATCAAATGAAATTCAATTGCATTCCACAACGCTAATTGAGTCAAATGAATATCAAACACATTCAACAAAGCTAATTGAGTCAAATGAAAGCCACACACATTCAAACTAAGCTTTTTTTTAATCAAATGAAAGTCAAATGCATTCAACAAAGCTAATTGAGTCAAATGAAAGTCAAACACATTCAAACAAAGCTTTTTGAATGAAATGAAAGTCAAATGCATTCAACAAAGCTAATTGAGTCAAATGAAAGTTAAACACTTTCAACAAAGCTTTTAGAATCAAACGAAAGGCAAATACATTCAAACAAAGCTTTTTGAATTAAATGAAAGTCAATTGCATTCCATAATTCTAGTTGAGTCAAATGAAAGTCAAACACATTCAACAAAGCTAATTGAGTCATATGAAAGTCAAACACATTCAAACAAAGCTTTTTGAATCAAATGAAAGTCAAATGCATTCAACAAAGCGAATTGAGTGAAATTGAAAGTCAAACTCTTTTAACAAATCTTTTAGAATCAAATGAAAGTCAAATACATTCAAACAAAGCTTTTTTAATCAAATGAAAGTCAATTGCATTCCACAATGCTAATTGAGTCAAATGAAGGTCAAACACATTCAACAAAGCTAATTGAATCAAATGAAAGTCAAACACATTCAACAAAGCTAATTGAGTCAAATGAAAGTCAAACACATTCAAACAAAGCTTTTTGAATCAAATGAAAGTCAAATTCATTAAACAAAGCTAATTCATTTAAATGAAAGTTAAACACTTTTAACCAAGCTTTTAGAATCAAATGAAAGTCAAATACATTCAAACAAAGCTTTTTGAATCAAATGAAAGTCAATTGCATTCCACAATGCTAATTGAGTCAAATGAAGGTCAAACACATTCAACAAAGCTAATTGAGTCAAACGAAAGTCAAACACATTCAAACGAAGATTTTTCAATCAAATGAAAGTCAAATGAATTCAACAAAGCTAATTGAGTTAAATGAAAGTCAAACACTTTCAACAAAGCTTTTAGAATCAAATTAAAGTTAAATACATTCAAACAAAGGTTTTCGAATCAAATGAAAGTCAATTGCATTCCACAATGCTAATTGAGTCAAATGCATTCAACAAAGCTAATTGAGTAAAATGAAAGTCAAACACTTTCAACAAAGCTTTTTGAATCAAATGAAAGTCAAATACATTCAAACAAAGCTAATTGAGTCACATGAAAGTCAAACGCTTTCAACAAAGCTTTTAGATACAAATGAAAGTCAAATATATTAAAACTACGCTTTTTGAATCAAATGAAAGTCAATTGCATTCCACAATGCTAATTGAGTCTAATCAAAGTCAAACACATTCAACAAAGCTTTTTGAATCAAATGAAAGTCAAATGCATTCAACAAAGCTAATTGAGTCAAATGAAAGTCAAACAATTTCAATAAAGCTTTTAGATTCAAATGAAAGTCAAATACATTCAAACAAAGCTTTATAAATCAAATGAAAGTCAATTGCATTCCACAATGCTAATTGAGTCAAATGAAAGTCAAATACATTCCAACAAAGCTTTTTGAATCTTATCAAAATCAAATGCATTCAACAAAGCTACTTGAGTCAAATGAAAGTCAAACATTTTCAACAAAGCTTTTAGAATCAAATGAAAGTCAAATACATTCAAACAAAGCTTTTTGAATCAAATGAAAGTCAATTGCATTCCACAATGCTGAATGTGTCAAATGAAAGTCAAACACATTCAACACAGCTAATTGAGTTAAATGAAAGTCAAACACATTTAAACAAAGCTTTTTTAATCAAATGAAAGTCAAATGCATTCAACAAAGCTAATTGAGTCAAATGAAAGTCAAACACATTCAACAAAGCAAATTGAGTCAACTGATAAGCAAACACATACAACAAAGCTTATGGAGTCAAATGAAAGTCAAACACATTTAAACAAAGCTTTTTGAATCAACTGAAAGCTAAATGCATTCAACAAAGCTTATTGAGTCAAATGAAAGTCAAACACTTTCATCAAAGCTTTTAGAATCAAATGAAAGTCAAACACATTCAAACAAACCTTTTTGAATCAAATCAAAGTCAATTGCATTTCACAATGCTAATTGAGTCAAATGAACGTCAATCACTTTCAACAAAGCTTTTAGAATCAAATGAAAGTCAAATACATTCAAACAAAGCTTTTTAAATAAAATGAAAGTCAATGCATTCCACAATGCTAATTGAGTCAAATGAAAGTCAAACGCTTACAATAAAGCTTTTAGATACAAATGAAAGCAAATATATTCAAATAAAGCTTTTTGAATCAAATGAAAGTTAATTGCATTCCACAATGCTAATTGAGTCAAATGAAAGTCAAACACATTCAACAAAGCTAATTGAGTCAAGTGAAAGTCAAACACATTCAAACAAAGCTAATTGAGTCAAATGAAAGTCAAACACTTTCAACAAAGCTTTTAGAATCAAATGAAAGTCAAATACATTCAAACAAAGTTTTTTGAATCAAATGAAAGTCAATTGCATTCAACAAAGCTAATTGAGTCAAATGAAAGTCAAACACATTCAATAAACCTAATTGAGTGAAATGAAAGTCAAACACATTCAAACAAAGCTTTTTGAATCAAATGAAAGTCAAATGCATTCAACAAAGCTAATTGAGTCAAATGAAAGTCAAACACTTTCAAACAAAGCTTTTTGAATCAAATGAATGTCAATTGCATTCCACAATGCTAATTGAGTCAAATGAAAGTCAAACACTTTCAACAAAGCTTTTAGAATTATATGAAAGTCAAATACATTCAAACAAAGCTTTTTGAATCAAATGAAAGTCAATTGCATTCCACAGTGATAATTGAGTCGAATGACAGTCAAAACCATTCAAAAAAGCTAATTGAGTCAAATAAAAGTCAAACACATTCAAACAAAACTTTTTGAATCAAATGAAAGCCTAGTGCATTAACCAAAGCTAATTGAGTCAAATGAAAGTCAAACACTTTCAACAAAGCTTTTAGAATCCAATGAAAGTCAAATACATTCAAACAAAGCTTTTTAAATCAAATGAAAGTCAATTACATTCCACAATGCTAATTGAGTGAAATGAAAGTCAAACACATTCAACAAAGCTAATTGAGTCAAATGAAAGTCAAACACTTTCAACAAAGCTTTTACAATCAAATAAAAGTCAAATACATTCAAACAAAGTTTTTTGAATCAAATGAAAGTCAATTGCATTCCACAATGCTAATTAAGTCAAATGAAAGTCAAACACATTCAAAAAAGCTAATTGAGTCAAATGAAAGTCAACCACTTTCAACAAAGCTTTTAGAATCAAATGAAATTCAAATACATTAAAACAAAGCTTTATGAATCAAATGAAAGTCAATTGCATTCCATAATGCTAATTGAGTCAAATGAAAGTCAAACACATGCAACAAAGCTAATTGAGTCTAATGAAAGTCAAACACATTCAAACAAAGCTTTTTGAATTAAATGAAAGTCAAATGCATTCAACAAAGCTAATTAAGTAAAATGAAAGTCAAACGCTTTCAACAAAGCTTTTAGATACAATTGAAAGTCAAATACATTCAAACAAAGCTTTTAGAATCAAATAAAAGTCAATTGCATTCCTCAATGCTAATTGAGTCAAATGAAAGTCAAACGCATTCAACAAAGCAAATTGAGTCAACTGATAGACAAACACATTCAACAAAGCTTATTGAGTCAAATGAAAGTCAAACACTTTTAAACAAAGCTTTTTGAATCAACTGAAAATCAAATGCATTCAACAAAGCTTATCGAGTCAAATGAAAGTCAAACACTTTCATCAAAGCTTTTAGAATCAAATGAAAGTCAAATACATTTAAATAATGCTTTTTGAATCAAATGAAAGTCAATCATTCAAATAAAGCTTTTTGAATCAAATGACAGTCAATTGCATTCCACAATGCTAATTGAGTCAAATGAAAGTCAAACACATTTAAACAAAGCTTTTTGAATCAAATGAAAGACAAATGCATTCAACAAAGCTATTTTAGTCAAATGAAAATCAATTGCATTCCACAATGCTAATTAAGTCAAATGAAAGTCAAACACATTCAACAAAGCTTTTAGATACAAATTAAAGTCAAATACATTCAATCAAAGCTTTTTGATTCAAATGAAAGTCAATTGCATTCAACAAAGCTAATTATGTCAAATGAAAGTTAAACGCTTTCAACAAAGCTTTTAGATACAAATGAAAGTCAAATACATTCAAACAATGCTAATTGAGTCAATGAAAGTCAAACACATTCAACAAAGCTAATAGAGTCAAATGAAAGTGAAATAAATTCAAACAAAGCTTTTAGAATCAAATGAAAGTCAATTTTATTCCATAATTCTAATTGATTCAAATGAAAGTCAAACACATCCAACAAAGCTAATTGAGTCAAATGAAAGTCAAACACATTCAAACAAAGCTTTTTAAATCAAATGAAAGTCAAATGCATTCAAAAAAGCTAATTGAGTCAAATGAAAGTCAAACACATTCAAACAAAGCTTTTTGAATCAAATGAAAGTCAAATACATTCAAACAAAGCTTTTTGAATCAAATTAAAGTCAATTGCATTCCACAATTCTAATTGATTCAAATGAAAGTCAAACACATCCAACAAAGCTAATTGAGTCAAATGAAAGTCAAACACATTCAAACAAAGCTTTTTGAATCAAATGAAAGTCAATTGCATTTCACAATTCTAATTGATTCAAATGAAAGTCAAACACATTCAACAAAGCTAATTGAGTCAAATGATAGTCAAATACATTCTAATAAAGTTTTTTGAATCAAATGAAAGTCAAATACATTCAACAAAGCTAATTAAGTCAAATGAAAGTCAAACACTTTCAACAATGCTTTTAGAATCAAATGAAAGTCAAATACATTCAAACAAAGTTTTTTGAATCAAATGAAAGTCAATTGCATTCCACAATGCTAATTGAGTCAAATGAAGGTCAAACACATTCAACAAAGCTAATTGAGTCAAACGAAAGTCAAACACATTCAAACGAAGCTTTTTCAATCAAATGAAAGTCAAATGAATTCAACAAAGCTAATTGAGTTAAATGAAAGTCAAACACTTTCAACAAAGCTTTTAGAATCAAATTAAAGTTAAATACATTCAAACAAAGGTTTTCGAATCAAATGAAAGTCAATTGCATTCCACAATGCTAATTGAGTCAAATGCATTCAACAAAGCTAATTGAGTAAAATGAAAGTCAAACACTTTCAACAAAGCTTTTTTAATCAAATGAAAGTCAAATACATTCAAACAAAGCTAATTGAGTCAAATGAAAGTCAAACGCTTTCAACAAAGCTTTTAGATACAAATGAAAGTCAAATATATTAAAACTACGCTTTTTGAATCAAATGAAAGTCAATTGCATTCCACAATGCTAATTGAGTCTAATCAAAGTCAAACACATTCAACAAAGCTTTTTGAATCAAATGAAAGTCAAATGCATTCAACAAAGCTAATTGAGTCAAATGAAAGTCAAACAATTTCAATAAAGCTTTTAGATTCAAATGAAAGTCAAATACATTCAAACAAAGCTTTATGAATCAAATGAAAGTCAATTGCATTCCACAATGCTAATTGAGTCAAATGAAAGTCAAATACATTCCAACAAAGCTTTTTGAATCTTATCAAAATCAAATGCATTCAACAAAGCTACTTGAGTCAAATGAAAGTCAAACATTTTCAACAAAGCTTTTAGAATCAAATGAAAGTCAAAGACATTCAAACAAAGCTTTTTTAATCAAATGAAAGTCAATTGCATTCCACAATGCTGAATGTGTCAAATGAAAGTCAAACACATTCAACACAGCTAATTGAGTTAAATGAAAGTCAAACACATTTAAACAAAGCTTTTTTAATCAAATGAAAGTCAAATGCATTCAACAAAGCTAATTGAGTCAAATGAAAGTCAAACACATTCAACAAAGCAAATTGAGTCAACTGATAAGCAAACACATACAACAAAGTTTATGGAGTCAAATGAAAGTCAAACACATTTAAACAAAGCTTTTTGAATCAACTAAAAGTCAAATGCATTCAACAAAGCTTATTGAGTCAAATGAAAGTCAAACACTTTCATCAAAGCTTTTAGAATCAAATGAAAGTCAAATACATTCAAATAAAGCTTTTTGAATCAAATGAAAGTCAATTGCATTCCACAATGCTAATTAAGTCAAATGAAAGTCAAACACATTCAAACAAAGCTTTTTGAATCAAATTAAAGTCAAATGTATTCAACAAAGCTATTTTAGTCAAATGAAAGTCAATTGCATTCCACAATGCTAATTGAGTCAAATGAAAGTCAAACACATTCAAACAAAGCTTTTTGAATCACATGAAAGAGAAATGCATTCAACAAAGCTATTTAAGTCAAATGAAAATCAATTGCATTCCACAATGCTAATTAAGTCAAATGAAAGTCAAACATATTCAACAAAGCTTTTAGATACAAATGAAAGTCAAATACATTCAAACAAAGCTTTTTGAATCAAATGAAAGTCAATTGCATTCCACATTGCTAATTGAGTCAAATGAAAGTCAAATACATTCAACAAAGCTAATTGAGTCAAGTGAAAGGCAAACACATTCAAACAAAGCTTTTTGAATCAAATGAAAGTCAAATGCATTCAACAAAGCTAATTGAGTCAAATGAAAATCAAAGACATTTAAACAAAGCTTTTTGAATCTTATGAAAGTCAAATGCATTCAATAAAGCTAATTGAGTCAAATAAACGTTAAACACTTTCAACAAAGCTTTTAGAATCAAATGAAAGTCAAACACATTCAAACAAACCTTTTTGAATCAAATCAAAGTCAATTGCATTTCACAATGCTAATTGAGTCAAATGAAAGTCAATCACTTTCAACAAAGCTTTTAGAATCAAATGAAAGTCAAATACATTCAAACAAAGCTTTTTGAATAAAATGAAAGTCAATGCATTCCACAATGCTAATTGAGTCAAATGAAAGTCAAACGCTTACAATAAAGCTTTTAGATACAAATGAAAGCAAATATATTCAAATAAAGCTTTTTGAATCAAATGAAAGTTAATTGCATTCCACAATGCTAATTGAGTCAAATGAAAGTCAAACACATTCAACAAATCTAATTGAGTCAAGTGAAAGTCAAACACATTCAAACAAAGCTAATTGAGTCAAATGAAAGTCAAACACTTTCAACAAAGCTTTTAGAATCAAATGAAAGTCAAATACATTCAAACAAAGTTTTTTGAATCAAATGAAAGTCAATTGCATTCAACAAAGCTAATTGAGTCAAATGAAAGTCAAACACATTCAATAAACCTAATTGAGTTAAATGAAAGTCAATTACATTCCACAATGCTAATTGAGTGAAATGAAAGTCAAACACATTCAACAAAGCTAATTGAGTCAAATGAAAGTCAAACACTTTCAACAAAGCTTTTACAATCAAATAAAAGTCAAATACATTCAAACAAAGTTTTTTGAATCAAATGAAAGTCAATTGCATTCCACAATGCTAATTAAGTCAAATGAAAGTCAAACACATTCAAAAAAGCTAATTGAGTCAAATGAAAGTCAACCACTTTCAACAAAGCTTTTAGAATCAAATGAAATTCAAATACATTAAAACAAAGCTTTATGAATCAAATGAAAGTCAATTGCATTCCATAATGCTAATTGAGTCAAATGAAAGTCAAACACATTCAACAAAGCTAATTGAGTCTAATGAAAGTCAAACACATTCAAACAAAGCTTTTTGAATTAAATGAAAGTCAAATGCATTCAACAAAGCTAATTAAGTAAAATGAAAGTCAAACGCTTTCAACAAAGCTTTTAGATACAATTGAAAGTCAAATACATTCAAACAAAGCTTTTAGAATCAAATAAAAGTCAATTGCATTCCTCAATGCTAATTGAGTCAAATGAAAGTCAAACGCATTCAACAAAGCAAATTGAGTCAACTGATAGACAAACACATTCAACAAAGCTTATTGAGTCAAATGAAAGTCAAACACTTTTAAACAAAGCTTTTTGAATCAACTGAAAATCAAATGCATTCAACAAAGCTTATCGAGTCAAATGAAAGTCAAACACTTTCATCAAAGCTTTTAGAATCAAATGAAAGTCAAATACATTTAAATAATGCTTTTTGAATCAAATGAAAGTCAATCATTCAAATAAAGCTTTTTGAATCAAATGACAGTCAATTGCATTCCACAATGCTAATTGAGTCAAATGAAAGTCAAACACATTTAAACAAAGCTTTTTGAATCAAATGAAAGACAAATGCATTCAACAAAGCTATTTTAGTCAAATGAAAATCAATTGCATTCCACAATGCTAATTAAGTCAAATGAAAGTCAAACACATTCAACAAAGCTTTTAGATACAAATTAAAGTCAAATACATTCAATCAAAGCTTTTTGATTCAAATGAAAGTCAATTGCATTCAACAAAGCTAATTATGTCAAATGTAAGTTAAACGCTTTCAACAAAGCTTTTAGATACAAATGAAAGTCAAATACATTCAAACAATGCTAATTGAGTCAATGAAAGTCAAACACATTCAACAAAGCTAATAGAGTCAAATGGAAGTGAAATAAATTCAAACAAAGCTTTTAGAATCAAATGAAAGTCAATTTTATTCCATAATTCTAATTGATTCAAATGAAAGTCAAACACATCCAACAAAGCTAATTGAGTCAAATGAAAGTCAAACACATTCAAACAAAGCTTTTTAAATCAAATGAAAGTCAAATGCATTCAAAAAAGCTAATTGAGTCAAATGAAAGTCAAACACATTCAAACAAAGCTTTTTGAATCAAATGAAAGTCAAATACATTCAAACAAAGCTTTTTGAATCAAATTAAAGTCAATTGCATTCCACAATTCTAATTGATTCAAATGAAAGTCAAACACATCCAACAAAGCTAATTGAGTCAAATGAAAGTCAAACACATTCAAACAAAGCTTTTTGAATCAAATGAAAGTCAATTGCATTTCACAATTCTAATTGATTCAAATGAAAGTCAAACACATTCAACAAAGCTAATTGAGTCAAATGATAGTCAAATACATTCTAATAAAGTTTTTTGAATCAAATGAAAGTCAAATACATTCAACAAAGCTAATTAAGTCAAATGAAAGTCAAACACTTTCAACAATGCTTTTAGAATCAAATGAAAGTCAAATACATTCAAACAAAGTTTTTTGAATCAAATGAAAGTCAATTGCATTCCACAATGCTAATTGAGTCAAATGAAGGTCAAACACATTCAACAAAGCTAATTGAGTCAAACGAAAGTCAAACACATTCAAACGAAGCTTTTTCAATCAAATGAAAGTCAAATGAATTCAACAAAGCTAATTGAGTTAAATGAAAGTCAAACACTTTCAACAAAGCTTTTAGAATCAAATTAAAGTTAAATACATTCAAACAAAGGTTTTCGAATCAAATGAAAGTCAATTGCATTCCACAATGCTAATTGAGTCAAATGCATTCAACAAAGCTAATTGAGTAAAATGAAAGTCAAACACTTTCAACAAAGCTTTTTTAATCAAATGAAAGTCAAATACATTCAAACAAAGCTAATTGAGTCAAATGAAAGTCAAACGCTTTCAACAAAGCTTTTAGATACAAATGAAAGTCAAATATATTAAAACTACGCTTTTTGAATCAAATGAAAGTCAATTGCATTCCACAATGCTAATTGAGTCTAATCAAAGTCAAACACATTCAACAAAGCTTTTTGAATCAAATGAAAGTCAAATGCATTCAACAAAGCTAATTGAGTCAAATGAAAGTCAAACAATTTCAATAAAGCTTTTAGATTCAAATGAAAGTCAAATACATTCAAACAAAGCTTTATGAATCAAATGAAAGTCAATTGCATTCCACAATGCTAATTGAGTTAAATGAAAGTCAAATACATTCCAACAAAGCTTTTTGAATCTTATCAAAATCAAATGCATTCAACAAAGCTACTTGAGTCAAATGAAAGTCAAACATTTTCAACAAAGCTTTTAGAATCAAATGAAAGTCAAAGACATTCAAACAAAGCTTTTTTAATCAAATGAAAGTCAATTGCATTCCACAATGCTGAATGTGTCAAATGAAAGTCAAACACATTCAACACAGCTAATTGAGTTAAATGAAAGTCAAACACATTTAAACAAAGCTTTTTTAATCAAATGAAAGTCAAATGCATTCAACAAAGCTAATTGAGTCAAATGAAAGTCAAACACATTCAACAAAGCAAATTGAGTCAACTGATAAGCAAACACATACAACAAAGTTTATGGAGTCAAATGAAAGTCAAACACATTTAAACAAAGCTTTTTGAATCAACTAAAAGTCAAATGCATTCAACAAAGCTTATTGAGTCAAATGAAAGTCAAACACTTTCATCAAAGCTTTTAGAATCAAATGAAAGTCAAATACATTCAAATAAAGCTTTTTGAATCAAATGAAAGTCAATTGCATTCCACAATGCTAATTAAGTCAAATGAAAGTCAAACACATTCAAACAAAGCTTTTTGAATCAAATTAAAGTCAAATGTATTCAACAAAGCTATTTTAGTCAAATGAAAGTCAATTGCATTCCACAATGCTAATTGAGTCAAATGAAAGTCAAACACATTCAAACAAAGCTTTTTGAATCACATGAAAGAGAAATGCATTCAACAAAGCTATTTAAGTCAAATGAAAATCAATTGCATTCCACAATGCTAATTAAGTCAAATGAAAGTCAAACATATTCAACAAAGCTTTTAGATACAAATGAAAGTCAAATACATTCAAACAAAGCTTTTTGAATCAAATGAAAGTCAATTGCATTCCACATTGCTAATTGAGTCAAATGAAAGTCAAATACATTCAACAAAGCTAATTGAGTCAAGTGAAAGGCAAACACATTCAAACAAAGCTTTTTGAATCAAATGAAAGTCAAATGCATTCAACAAAGCTAATTGAGTCAAATGAAAATCAAAGACATTTAAACAAAGCTTTTTGAATCTTATGAAAGTCAAATGCATTCAATAAAGCTAATTGAGTCAAATAAACGTTAAACACTTTCAACAAAGCTTTTAGAATCAAATGAAAGTCAAACACATTCAAACAAACCTTTTTGAATCAAATCAAAGTCAATTGCATTTCACAATGCTAATTGAGTCAAATGAAAGTCAATCACTTTCAACAAAGCTTTTAGAATCAAATGAAAGTCAAATACATTCAAACAAAGCTTTTTGAATAAAATGAAAGTCAATGCATTCCACAATGCTAATTGAGTCAAATGAAAGTCAAACGCTTACAATAAAGCTTTTAGATACAAATGAAAGCAAATATATTCAAATAAAGCTTTTTGAATCAAATGAAAGTTAATTGCATTCCACAATGCTAATTGAGTCAAATGAAAGTCAAACACATTCAACAAAGCTAATAGAGTCAAATGAAAGTGAAATAAATTCAAACAAAGCTTTTAGAATCAAATGAAAGTCAATTTTATTCCACAATTCTAATTGATTCAAATGAAAGTCAAACACATCCAACAAAGCTAATTGAGTCAAATGAAAGTCAAACACATTCAAACAAAGCTTTTTGAATCAAATGAAAGTCAAATGCATTCAAAAAAGCTAATTGAGTCAAATGAAAGTCAAACACATTCAAACAAAGCTTTTTGAATCAAATGAAAGTCAATCATTCAAATAAAGCTTTTTGAATCAAATGACAGTCAATTGCATTCCACAATGCTAA
Source organism: Chenopodium album (assembly GCF_948465745.1). Classification (NCBI taxonomy): domain Eukaryota; kingdom Viridiplantae; phylum Streptophyta; class Magnoliopsida; order Caryophyllales; family Amaranthaceae; genus Chenopodium; species Chenopodium album. The sequence goes on from NC_137853.1 coordinate 20,307,633, forward strand.
TTAAGTCAAATGAAAGTCAAACACATTTTAACAAAGCTTTTTGAATCAAATGAAAGACAAATGCATTCAACAAAGCTATTTTAGTCAAATGAAAATCAATTGCATTCCACAATGCTAATTAAGTCAAATGAAAGTCAAACACATTCAACAAAGCTTTTAGATACAAATTAAAGTCAAATACATTCAAACAAAGCTTTTTGATTCAAATGAAAGTCAATTGCATTCAACAAAGCTAATTATGTCAAATGAAAGTTAAACGCTTTCAACAAAGCTTTTAGATACAAATGAAAGTCAAATACATTCAAACAATGCTAATTGAGTCAATGAAAGTCAAACACATTCAACAAAGCTAATAGAGTCAAATGAAAGTGAAATAAATTCAAACAAAGCTTTTAGAATCAAATGAAAGTCAATTTTATTCCACAATTCTAATTGATTCAAATGAAAGTCAAACACATCCAACAAAGCTAATTGAGTCAAATGAAAGTCAAACACATTCAAACAAAGCTTTTTGAATCAAATGAAAGTCAAATGCATTCAAAAAAGCTAATTGAGTCAAATGAAAGTCAAACACATTCAAACAAAGCTTTTTGAATCAAATGAAAGTCAAATACATTCAAACAAAGCTTTTTGAATCAAATTAAAGTCAATTGCATTCCACAATTCTAATTGATTCAAATTAAAGTCAAACACATCCAACAAAGCTAATTGAGTCAAATGAAAGTCAAACACATTCAAACAAAGCTTTTTGAATCAAATGAAAGTCAATTGCATTTCACAATTCTAATTGATTCAAATGAAAGTCAAACACATTCAACAAAGCTAATTGAGTCAAATGATAGTCAAATACATTCTAATAAAGTTTTTTTGAATCAAATGAAAGTCAAATACATTCAACAAAGCTAATTAAGTCAAATGAAAGTCAAACACTTTCAACAATGCTTTTAGAATCAAATGAAAGTCAAATACATTCAAACAAAGTTTTTTGAATCAAATGAAAGTCAATTGCATTCCACAATGATAATTGAGTCAAATGAAAGTCAAACACATTCAACATAGCTAATTGAGTCTAATGAAAGTCAAACACATTCAAACAAAGCTTTTTGAATTAAATTAAAGTCAAATGCATTCAACAAAGCTAATTAAGTTAAATGAAAGTCAAACGCTTTCAACAAAGCTTTTAGATACAAATGAAAGTCAAATACATTCAAACAAAGCTTTTAGAATCAAATGAAATTCAAATACATTAAAACAAAGCTTTATGAATCAAATGAAAGTCAATTGCATTCCATAATGCTAATTGAGTCAAATGAAAGTCAAACACATTCAACAAAGCTAATTGAGTCTAATGAAAGTCAAACACATTCAAACAAAGCTTTTTGAATTAAATGAAAGTCAAATGCATTCAACAAAGCTAATTAAGTAAAATGAAAGTCAAACGCTTTCAACAAAGCTTTTAGATACAATTGAAAGTCAAATACATTCAAACAAAGCTTTTAGAATCAAATAAAAGTCAATTGCATTCCTCAATGCTAATTGAGTCAAATGAAAGTCAAACGCATTCAACAAAGCAAATTGAGTCAACTCATAGACAAACACATTCAACAAAGCTTATTGAGTCAAATGAAAGTCAAACACATTTAAACAAAGCTTTTTGAAACAACTGAAAATCAAATGCATTCAACAAAGCTTATCGAGTCAAATGAAAGTCAAACACTTTCATCAAAGCTTTTAGAATCAAATGAAAGTCAAACACATTCAAACAAACCTTTTTGAATCAAATCAAAGTCAATTGCATTTCACAATGCTAATTGAGTCAAATGAAAGTCAATCACTTTCAACAAAGCTTTTAGAATCAAATGAAAGTCAAATACATTCAAACAAAGCTTTTTGAATAAAATGAAAGTCAATGCATTCCACAATGCTAATTGAGTCAAATGAAAGTCAAACGCTTACAATAAAGCTTTTAGATACAAATGAAAGCAAATATATTCAAATAAAGCTTTTTGAATCAAATGAAAGTTAATTGCATTCCACAATGCTAATTGAGTCAAATGAAAGTCAAACACATTCAACAAAGCTAATAGAGTCAAATGAAAGTGAAATAAATTCAAACAAAGCTTTTAGAATCAAATGAAAGTCAATTTTATTCCACAATTCTAATTGATTCAAATGAAAGTCAAACACATCCAACAAAGCTAATTGAGTCAAATGAAAGTCAAACACATTCAAACAAAGCTTTTTGAATCAAATGAAAGTCAAATGCATTCAAAAAAGCTAATTGAGTCAAATGAAAGTCAAACACATTCAAACAAAGCTTTTTGAATCAAATGAAAGTCAATCATTCAAATAAAGCTTTTTGAATCAAATGACAGTCAATTGCATTCCACAATGCTAATTAAGTCAAATGAAAGTCAAACACATTTTAACAAAGCTTTTTGAATCAAATGAAAGACAAATGCATTCAACAAAGCTATTTTAGTCAAATGAAAATCAATTGCATTCCACAATGCTAATTAAGTCAAATGAAAGTCAAACACATTCAACAAAGCTTTTAGATACAAATTAAAGTCAAATACATTCAAACAAAGCTTTTTGATTCAAATGAAAGTCAATTGCATTCAACAAAGCTAATTATGTCAAATGAAAGTTAAACGCTTTCAACAAAGCTTTTAGATACAAATGAAAGTCAAATACATTCAAACAATGCTAATTGAGTCAATGAAAGTCAAACACATTCAACAAAGCTAATAGAGTCAAATGAAAGTGAAATAAATTCAAACAAAGCTTTTAGAATCAAATGAAAGTCAATTTTATTCCACAATTCTAATTGATTCAAATGAAAGTCAAACACATCCAACAAAGCTAATTGAGTCAAATGAAAGTCAAACACATTCAAACAAAGCTTTTTGAATCAAATGAAAGTCAAATGCATTCAAAAAAGCTAATTGAGTCAAATGAAAGTCAAACACATTCAAACAAAGCTTTTTGAATCAAATGAAAGTCAAATACATTCAAACAAAGCTTTTTGAATCAAATTAAAGTCAATTGCATTCCACAATTCTAATTGATTCAAATTAAAGTCAAACACATCCAACAAAGCTAATTGAGTCAAATGAAAGTCAAACACATTCAAACAAAGCTTTTTGAATCAAATGAAAGTCAATTGCATTTCACAATTCTAATTGATTCAAATGAAAGTCAAACACATTCAACAAAGCTAATTGAGTCAAATGATAGTCAAATACATTCTAATAAAGTTTTTTTGAATCAAATGAAAGTCAAATACATTCAACAAAGCTAATTAAGTCAAATGAAAGTCAAACACTTTCAACAATGCTTTTAGAATCAAATGAAAGTCAAATACATTCAAACAAAGTTTTTTGAATCAAATGAAAGTCAATTGCATTCCACAATGATAATTGAGTCAAATGAAAGTCAAACACATTCAACATAGCTAATTGAGTCTAATGAAAGTCAAACACATTCAAACAAAGCTTTTTGAATTAAATTAAAGTCAAATGCATTCAACAAAGCTAATTAAGTTAAATGAAAGTCAAACGCTTTCAACAAAGCTTTTAGATACAAATGAAAGTCAAATACATTCAAACAAAGCTTTTAGAATCAAATGAAATTCAAATACATTAAAACAAAGCTTTATGAATCAAATGAAAGTCAATTGCATTCCATAATGCTAATTGAGTCAAATGAAAGTCAAACACATTCAACAAAGCTAATTGAGTCTAATGAAAGTCAAACACATTCAAACAAAGCTTTTTGAATTAAATGAAAGTCAAATGCATTCAACAAAGCTAATTAAGTAAAATGAAAGTCAAACGCTTTCAACAAAGCTTTTAGATACAATTGAAAGTCAAATACATTCAAACAAAGCTTTTAGAATCAAATAAAAGTCAATTGCATTCCTCAATGCTAATTGAGTCAAATGAAAGTCAAACGCATTCAACAAAGCAAATTGAGTCAACTCATAGACAAACACATTCAACAAAGCTTATTGAGTCAAATGAAAGTCAAACACATTTAAACAAAGCTTTTTGAAACAACTGAAAATCAAATGCATTCAACAAAGCTTATCGAGTCAAATGAAAGTCAAACACTTTCATCAAAGCTTTTAGAATCAAATGAAAGTCAAATACATTTAAATAAAGCTTTTTGAATCAAATGAAAGTCAATCATTCAAATAAAGCTTTTTGAATCAAATGACAGTCAATTGCATTCCACAATGCTAATTAAGTCAAATGAAAGTCAAACACATTTAAACAAAGCTTTTTGAATCAAATGAAAGACAAATGCATTCAACAAAGCTATTTTAGTCAAATGAAAATCAATTGCATTCCACAATGCTAATTAAGTCAAATGAAAGTCAAACACATTCAACAAAGCTTTTAGATACAAATTAAAGTCAAATACATTCAAACAAAGCTTTTTGATTCAAATGAAAGTCAATTGCATTCAACAAAGCTAATTATGTCAAATGAAAGTTAAACGCTTTCAACAAAGCTTTTAGATACAAATGAAAGTCAAATACATTCAAACAATGCTAATTGAGTCAATGAAAGTCAAACACATTCAACAAAGCTAATAGAGTCAAATGAAAGTGAAATAAATTCAAACAAAGCTTTTAGAATCAAATGAAAGTCAATTTTATTCCACAATTCTAATTGATTCAAATGAAAGTCAAACACATCCAACAAAGCTAATTGAGTCAAATGAAAGTCAAACACATTCAAACAAAGCTTTTTGAATCAAATGAAAGTCAAATGCATTCAAAAAAGCTAATTGAGTCAAATGAAAGTCAAACACATTCAAACAAAGCTTTTTGAATCAAATGAAAGTCAAATACATTCAAACAAAGCTTTTTGAATCAAATTAAAGTCAATTGCTTTCCACAATTCTAATTGATTCAAATTAAAGTCAAACACATCCAACAAAGCTAATTGAGTCAAATGAAAGTCATACACATTCAAACAAAGCTTTTTGAATCAAATGAAAGTCAATTGCATTTCACAATTCTAATTGATTCAAATGAAAGTCAAACACATTCAACAAAGCTAATTGAGTCAAATGATAGTCAAATACATTCTAATAAAGTTTTTTTGAATCAAATGAAAGTCAAATACATTCAACAAAGCTAATTAAGTCAAATGAAAGTCAAACACTTTCAACAATGCTTTTAGAATCAAATGAAAGTCAAATACATTCAAACAAAGTTTTTTGAATCAAATGAAAGTCAATTGCATTCCACAATGATAATTGAGTCAAATGAAAGTCAAACACATTCAACATAGCTAATTGAGTCTAATGAAAGTCAAACACATTCAAACAAAGCTTTTTGAATTAAATTAAAGTCAAATGCATTCAACAAAGCTAATTAAGTTAAATGAAAGTCAAACGCTTTCAACAAAGCTTTTAGATACAAATGAAAGTCAAATACATTCAAACAAAGCTTTTTGAATCAAATGAAAGTCAATTACATTCCTCAATGCTAATTGAGTCAAATGAAAGTCAAACACATTCAACAAAGCTCATTGAGTCAAATGAAAGTCAAACACTTTCAACAAAGCTTTTAGAATTATATGAAAGTCAAATACATTTAACAAAGCTAATTAAGTCAAATGAAAGTCAAACACTTTCAACAATGCTTTTAGAATCAAATGAAAGTCAAATACATTCAAAGAAAGCTTTTTGAATCAAATGAAAGTCAATTGCATTCCACAATGCTAATTGAGTCAAATGAAAGTCAAACACATTCAACAAAGCTAATTGAGTCTAATGAAAGTCAAACACATTCAAACAAAGCTTTTTGAATTAAATGAAAGTTAAATGCATTCAACAAAGCTAATTAAGTCAAATGAAAGTCAAACGCTTTCAACAAAGCTTTTAAATACAATTGAAAGTCAAATACATTCAAACAAAGCTTTTTGAATCAAATGAAAGTCAATTGCCTTCCTCAATGCTAATTGAGTCAAATGAAAGTCAAACACATTCAACAAAGCTAATTGAGTCAAGGGAAAGTCAAACACTTTAAAACAAAGCTTTTTGAATCAAATGAAAGTCAAATGCGTTCAACAAAGCTAATTGAGTCAAATGAAAGTCTAACACATTCAAACAAAGCGTTTTCAATCAAATGAAAGTCAAATGCATTCATAAAAGCTAATTGAGTCAAATGAAAGTCAACCACTTTCAACAAAGCTTTTAGAATCAAATGAAATTCAAATACATTCAAACAAAGCTTTATGAATCAAATGAAAGTCAACTGCATTCCACAATTCTAATTGATTCAAATGAAAGTCAAATACATCTAACAAAGCTAATTGAGTCAAATGAAAGTCAAACACATTCAAACAAAGCTTTTTGAATCAAATGAAAGTCAAATGCATTCAACAAAGCTAATTGAGTCAAATGAAAGTCAAACACTTTCAACAAAGCTTTTAGAATTATATGAAAGTCAAATACATTCAAACAAAGCTTTATGAATCAAATGAAAGTCAACTGCATTCCACAATTCTAATTGATTCAAATGAAAGTCAAATACATCTAACAAAGCTAATTGAGTCAAATGAAAGTCAAACACATTCAAACAAAGCTTTTTGAATCAAATGAAAGTCAAATGCATTCAACAAAGCTAATTGAGTCAATTGAAAGTCAAACACTTTCAACAAAGCTTTTAGAATTATATGAAAGTCAAATACATTCAAACAAAGCTTTTTGAATCAAATGAAAGTCAATTGCATTCCACAATGATAATTGAGTCAAATGACAGTCAAAACCATTCAAAAAAGCTAATTGAGTCAAATAAAAGTCAAACACATTCAAACGAAACTTTTTGAATCAAATGAAACCTAGTGCATTAAATAAAGCTAATTGAGTCAAATGAAAGTCAAACACTTTCAACAAAGCTTTTAGAATCCAATGAAAGTCAAATACATTCAAACAAAGCTTTTTAAATCAAATGAAAGTCAATTACATTCCACAATGCTAATTGAGTCAAATGAAAGTCAAACACATTCAACAAAGCTAATTGAGTCAAATGAAAGTCAAACACTTTCAACAAAGCTTTTATAATCAAATAAAAGTCAAATACATTCAAACAAAGTTTTTTGAATCAAATGAAAGTCAATTGCATTCCACAATGCTAATTAAGTCAAATGAAAGTCAAACACATTCAAAAAAGCTAATTGAGTCAAATGAAAGTCAACCACTTTCAACAAAGCTTTTAGAATCAAATGAAATTCAAATACATTAAAACAAAGCTTTATGAATCAAATGAAAGTCAATTGCATTCCATAATGCTAATTGAGTCAAATGAAAGTCAAACACATTCAACAAAGCTAATTGAGTCTAATGAAAGTCAAACACATTCAAACAAAGCTTTTTGAATTAAATGAAAGTCAAATGCATTCAACAAAGCTAATTAAGTAAAATGAAAGTCAAACGCTTTCAACAAAGCTTTTAGATACAATTGAAAGTCAAATACATTCAAACAAAGCTTTTAGAATCAAATAAAAGTCAATTGCATTCCTCAATGCTAATTGAGTCAAATGAAAGTCAAACACATTCAACAAAGATAATTGAGTCAAGGGAAAGTCAAACACTTTAAAACAAAGCTTTTTTAATCAAATGAAAGTCAAATGTATTCAACAAAGCTAATTGAGTCAAATGAAAGTCAAACACTTTCAACAAAGCTTTTAGCATTATATGAAAGTCAAATACATTCAAACAAAGCTTTTTGAATCAAATGAAAGTCAATTTCATTCCACAATGATGATTGAGTCAAATGACAGTCAAACACATTCAACAAAGATAATTGAGTCAAATAAAAGTCAAACACATTCAAACAAAGCTTTTTGAATCAAATGAAAGTCTAGTGCATTAAACAAAGCTAATTGAGTCAAATGAAAGTCAAACACTTTCAACAAAGCTTTTAGAATCAAATGAAAGTCAAATACATTCAAACAAAGCTTTTTGAATCAAATGAAAGTCAATTGCATTCCACAATGCTAATTGAGTCAAATGAAAGTCAAACACATTCAACAAAGCTAATTGAGTCAAATGAAAGTCAAACACTTTCAACAAAGCTTTTAGAATCAAATAAAAGTCAAATACATTCAAACAAAGTTTTTTGAATCAAATGAAAGTCAATTGCATTCCACAATGCTAATTAAGTCAAATGAAAGTCAAACACATTCAACAAAGCTAATTGAGTCAAATGAAAATCAAAAACTTTCATCAAAGCTTTTAGAATCAAATGAAAGTCAAATACATTCAAATAAAGCTTTTTGAATCAAATGAAAGTCAATTGCATTCAAACAAAGCTTTTTGAATTAAATGAAAGTCAATTGCATTCCACAATGCTAATTTAGTCAAATGAAAGTCAAACACATTCAACAAAGCTAATTGATTTAAATGATAGTTAAACACATTCAAACAATGCTTTTTGAATCAGATGAAACTCAAATGCATTCAACATGGCTAATTGAGTCAAATGAAAGTCAAACACTTTCAACAAAGCTTTTAGAATAAAATGAAAGTCAAATACATTCAAACAAAGCTTTTTGAATCAAATGAAGGTCAATTGCATTCCACAATGCTAATTAAGTCAAATGAAAGTCAAACACATTCAACAAAGGTAATTGAGTCAATTGAAAGTCAAACACATTCAAACAAAGGTTTTTGAATCAAATGAAAGTTAAAAGCATTCAACCAAGCTAATTGAGTCAAATGAAAGTCAAACACTTTCAACAAAGCTTTTAGAATCAAATGAAAGGCAAATACATTCAAACAAAGCTTTTTGAATCAAATGAAAGTCAATTGCATTCCACAATTCTAATTAAGTCAAATGAAAGTCAAACACATTCAACAAAGATAATCGAGTCAAATGAAAGTCTAACATATTCAAACAAAGCTTTTTGAATCAAATGAAAGTCAAGTGCATTCCACAAAGCTAATTGAGTCAAATGAAAGTCAAACACATTCAACAATGCTTTTAGAATCAAATGAAAGTCAAATACATTCAAACAAAGCTTTTTGAATCTAATGAAAGTAAAATGCATTCCACAATGCTAATTGAGTCAAATGATAGTTAAACACATTCAACAAAGCTAATTGAGCCAAATGAAAGTCAAACACATTCAAACAATGCTTTTTGAATCAAATGAAAGTCAAATGCATTCAACAAAGCTAATTGAGTCAAATGAAAGTGAAACACTTTTACCAAAGCTTTTAGAATCAAATGAAAGTCAAATACATTTAAACAAAGCTTTTTGAATTAAATGAAATTCAATTGCATTCCATAATTCTAATTGAGTCAAATGAAAGTCAAACACATTCAACAAAGCTAATTGAGTCATATGAAAGTCAAACACATTCAAACAAAGCTTTGTGAATCAAATTAAAGTCAAATGCATTCAACAAAGCTAATTGAGTCAAATGAAAGTCAAACACTTTTAACAAAGCTTTTAGAATCAAATGAAAGTCAAATAAATTCAAACAAAGCTTTTTGAATCAAATGAAAGTCAATTGCATTCCAAAATGCTAATTGAGTCAAATGAAGGTCAAACACATTCAACAAAGCTAATTCAGTCAAATGAAAGTCAAACACATTAAAACGAAGCTTTTTCAATCAAATGAAAGTCAAATGCATTCAACACAGCTAATTGAGTCAAATGAAAGTCAAACACATTCAAACAAAGCTTTTTGAACGAAATGAAAGTCAAATGCATTCAACAAAGCTAATTGAGTCAAATGAAAGTTAAAAAATTTCAACAAAGCTTTTAGAATTAAATGAAAGGCAAATAAATTCAAACAAAGCTTTTTGAATCAAATGAAAGTCAAATGCATTCCACAATTCTAATTGAGTCAAATGAAAGTTAAACACATTCAACAAAGCTAATCGAGTTAAATGAAAGTCTAACATATTTAAACAAAGCTTTTTGAATCAAATAAAAGTCAAATGCATTCAACAAAGCTAATTGAGTCAAATGAAAGTCATACACATTCAAACAAAGCTTTTTGAATGAAATGAAAGTCAAATGCATTCAACAAAGCTAATTGAGTTAAATGAAAGTTAAACACTTTCAACAAAGCTTTTAGAATTAAATGAAAGGCAAATAAATTCAAACATAGCTTTTTGAATCAAATGAAAGTCAAATGCATTCCACAATTCTAATTGAGTCAAATAAAAGTCAAACACATTCAACAAAGCTAATCGAGTCAAATGAAAGTCTTACATATTCAAAGAAAGCTTTTTGAATCAAATGAAAGTCAAATGCATTCAACAAAGCTAATTGAGTCACATGAAAGTCAATCACATTCAACAACGCTTTTAGAATCAAATGAAAGTCAAATACATTCAAACAAAGCTTTTTAAAACTAATGAAAGTAAATTGCATTCCACAATGCTAATTGAGTCAAATGACAGTTAAACACATTCAACAAAGCTAATTGAGTCAAATGAAAGTCAAACACATTCAAACAATGCTTTTTGATTCAAATGAAAGTCAAATGCATTTAACAAAGCTAATTGAGTCAAATGAAAGTCAAACACTTTTACCAAAGCTTTTAGAATCAAATGAAAGTCAAATACATTCAAACAAAGCTTTTTGAATTAAATGAAAGTCAATTGCATTCCATAATTCTAATTGAGTCAAATGAAAGTCAAACACATTCAACAAAGCTAATTGAGTCATATGAATGTCAAACACATTCAAACAAAGCTTTTTGAATCAAATGAAAGTCAAATGCATTTAACAAAGCTAATTGAGTCAAATGAAAGTCAAACACTTTTAACAATTCTTTTAGAATCAAATGAAAGTCAAATACATTCAAACAAAGCTTTTTGATTCAAAGGAAAGTCAATTGCATTCAACAATGCTAATTGAGTCAAATGAAAGTCAAACTCATTCAACAAAGCTAATTGAGTCAAATGAAAGTCAAACACATTCAAAAAAAGCTTTTTGAATCAAATGAAAGTCAAATGCATTAAACAAAGCTAATTGAGTCATATGAAAGTTTAACACTTTTGACAAAGCTTTTAGAATCAAATGAAAGTCAAATACATTCAAACAAAGCTTTTTGAATCAAATGAATGTCAATTGCATTCCACAATGCTAATTGAGTCAAATGAAGGTAAAACACATTCAACAAAGTTAATTGAGTCAAATAAAAGTCAAACACATTCAAACGAAGCTTTTTCAATCAAATGAAAGTCAAATGCATTCAACAAAGCTAATTGAGTCAAATGAAAGTCAAACATATTTAAACAAAGCTTTTTGAATGAAATGAAAGTCAAATGCATTCAACAAAGCTAATTGAGTCAAATGAAAGTTAAACACTTTCAAAAAGCTTTTAGAATCAAATGAAAGGCAAATAAATTTAAACAAAGCTTTTTGAATCAAATGAAAGTCAAATAAATTCCACAATTCTAATTGAGTCAAATGAAAGTCAAACACATTCAACAAAGCTAATCGAGTCAAATGAAAGTCTAACATATTCAAACAAAGCTTTTTGAATCAAATGAAAGTCATATGCATTCAACAAAGCTAATTGAGTCAAATGAAAGTCAAACACATTCAACAACGCTTTTAGAATCAAATGAAAGTCAAATACATTCAAACAAAACTTTTTGAATTAAATGAAAGTCAATTGCATTCCATAATTCTAATTGAGTCAAATGAAAGTCAAACACATTCAACAAAGCTAATTGAGTCATATGAAAGTCAAACACATTCAAACAAAGCTTTTTGAATCAAATGATAGTCAAATGCATTCAACAAAGCAAATTGAGTCAAATGAAAGTCAAACACTTTAAACAAAGCTTTTAAAATCAAATGAAAGTCAAATACATTCAAACAAAGCTTTTTGAATCAAATGAAAATCAATTGCATTCCACAATGCTAATTGAGTCAAATGAAGGTCAAACACATTCAACAAAGCTATTTGAGTCAAATGAAAGGCAAACACATTCAAACGAAGCTTTTTCAATCAAATGAAAGTCAAATGCATTTAACAAAGCTAATTGAGTCAAATGAAAGTCAAACAAATTCAAACAAAGCTTTTTGAATGAAATGAAAGTCAAATGCATTCAACAAAGCTAATTGAGTCAAATGAAAGTCAACCACTTTCAACAATGCTTTTAGAATCAAATGAAATTCAAATACATTCAAACAAAGCTTTATGAATCAAATGAAAGTCAATTGCATTCCACAATTCTAATTGATTCAAATGAAAGTCAAACACATCTAACAAAGCTAATTGAGTCAAATGAAAGTCAAACACATTCAAACAAAGCTTTTTGAATCAAATGAAAGTCAAATGCATTCAACAAAGCTAATTGAGTCAAATGAAAGTCAAACACTTTCAACAAAGCTTTTAGAATCAAATGAAAGTCAAATACATTTAAACAAAGCTTTTTGAATCAGATGAAAGTCAATTACATTCCACAATTCTAATTGATTCAAATGAACGTCAAACACATTCAACAAAGCTAATTGAGTCAAATGATAATAAAACACTTTCTAACAATGATTTTTGAATCAAATAAAAGTCAAATACATTTAACAAAGCTAATTAAGTCAAATTAAAGTCAAACACTTTCAACAATGCTTTTTGAATCAAATGAAAGTCAATTGCATTCCATAATGCTAATTGAGTCAAATGAAAGTCAAACACATTCAACAAAGGTAATTGAGTCTAATGAAAGTCAAACACATTTAACAAAGCTAATTGAGTCAAGGGAAAGTCAAACACTTTAAAACAAAGCTTTATAAATCAAATGAAAGTCAAATGCATTCAACAAAGCTAATTGAGTCAAATGAAAGTCAAACACTTTCAACAAAGCTTTTAGAATTATATGAAAGTCAAATACATTCAAACGAAGCTTTTTGAATCAAATGAAAGTCAATTGCATTCCACAATGATAATTGAGTCAAATGACAGTCAAACACATTCAACAAAGCTAATTGAGTCAAATAAAAGTCAAACACATTCAAACAAAGCTTTTTGAATCAAATGAAAGTCTAGTGCATTAAACAAAGCTAATTGAGTCAAATGAAAGTCAAACACTTTCAACAAAGCTTTTAGAATCAAATGAAAGTCAAATACATTCAAACAAAGCTTTTTGAATCAAATGAAAGTCAATTGCATTCTACAATGCTAATTGAGTCAAATGAAAGTCAAACACATTCAACAAAGCTAATTGAGTCAAATGAAAGTCAAACACTTTCAACAAAGCTTTTAGAATCAAATAAAAGTCAAATGCATTAAACAAAGCTAATTGAGTCAAATGAAAGTCAAAAACTTTAAACAAAGCTTTTAAAATCAAATGAAAGTCAAATACATTCAAACAAAGCTTTTTGAATCAAATGAAAATCAATTGCATTCCACAATGCTAATTGAGTCAAATGAAGGTCAAACACATTCAACAAAGCTAATTGAGTCAAATGAAAGTCAAACTCATTCAAACGAAGCTTTTTCAATCAAATGAAAGTCAAATGCATTCAACAAAGCTAATTGAGTCAAATGAATGTCAAACACATTCAAACAAAGCTTTTTGAATGAAATGAAAGTCAAATGCATTCAACAAAGCTAATTGAGTCAAATGAAAGTCAACCACTTTCAACAAAGCTTTTAGAATCAAATGAAATTCAAATACATTCAAACAAAGCTTTATGAATCAAATGAAAGTCAATTGCATTCCACAATTCTAATTGATTCAAATGAAAGTCAAACACATCTAACAAATCTAATTGAGTCAAATGAAAGTCAAACATATTCAAACAAAGCTTTTTGAATCAAATGAAAGTCAAATGCATTCAACAAAGATAATTGAGTCAAATGAAAGTCAAACACTTTCAACAAAGCTTTTAGAATCAAATGAAAGTCAAATACATTTAAACAAAGCTTTTTGAATCAGATGAAAGTCAATTACGTTCCACAATTCTAATTGATTCAAATGAAAGTCAAACACATTCAACAAAGCTAATTGAGTCAAATGATAGTCAAACAAATTCTAACAACGATTTTTGAATCAAAATGAAAGTCAAATACATTTAACAAAGCTAATTAAGTCAAATTAAAGTCAAAAACTTTCAACAATGCTTTTTGAATCAAATGAAAGTCATGTGAATTCCATAATGCTAATTGAGTCAAATGAAAGTCAAACACATTCAACAAAGCTAATTGAGTCTAATGAAAGTCAAACACATTCAAACAAAGCTTTTTGAATTAAATGAAAGTCAAATGCATTCAACAAAGCTAATTAAGTCAAATGAAAGTCAAACGCTTTCAACAAAGCTTTTAGATACAATTGAAAGTCAAATACATTCAAACAAAGCTTTTAGAATCAAATAAAAGTCAATTGCATTCCTCAATGCTAATTGAGTCAAATGAAAGTCAAACACATTCAACAAAGCTAATTGAGTCAAGGGAAAGTCAAACACCTTAAAACAAAGCTTTTTAAATCAAATGAAAGTCAAATGCATTCAACAAAGCTAATTGAGTCAAATGAAAGTCAAACACTTTCAACAAAGCTTTTAGAATTATATGAAAGTCAAATACATTCCAACAAAGCTTTTTGAATCAAATGAAAATCAATTGCATTCCACAATTATAATTGAGTCAAATGAAAGTCAAACACATTCAACAAAGGTAATTGAGTCAATTGAAAGTCAAACACATTCAAACAAAGGTTTTTGAATCAAATGAAAGTTAAAAGCATTCAACCAAGCTAATTGAGTCAAATGAAAGTCAAACACTTTCAACAAAGCTTTTAGAATCAAATGAAAGGCAAATACATTCAAACAAAGCTTTTTGAATCAAATGAAAGTCAATTGCATTCCACAATTCTAATTGAGTCAAATGAAAGTCAAACACATTCAACAAAGCTAATCGAGTCAAATGAAAGTCTAACATATTCAAACAAAGCTTTTTGAATCAAATGAAAGTCAAGTGCATTCTAAAAAGCTAATTGAGTCAAATGAAAGTCAAACACATTCAACAACGCTTTTAGAATCAAATGAAAGTCAAATACATTCAAACAAAGCTTTTTGAATCTAATTAAAGTGAATTGCATTCCACAATGCTATTTGATTCAAATGACGGTTAAACACATTCAACAAAGCTAATTGAGTCAAATGAAAGTCAAACACATTCAAACAATGCTTTTTGAATCAAATGAAAGTCATATGCATTCAACAAAGCTAATTGAGTCAAATGAAAGTCAAACACTTTCACCAAAGATTTTAGAATCAAATGAAAGTCAAATACATTCAAACAAAGCTTTTTGAATTAAATGAAAGTCAATTGCATTCCATAATTCTAATTGAGTCAAATGAAAGTCAAACACATTCAACAAAGCTTTTAGAATCAAATGAAAGTCAAACACATTCAAACGAAGCTTTTTCAATCAAATGAAAGTCAAATTCATTCAACAAAGCTAATTGAGTAAAATGAAAGTCAAACACTTTCAACAAAGCATTTTGAATCAAATGAAAGTCAAATACATTCAAACAAAGCTAATTGAGTCAAATGAAAGTCAAAAACTTTTAACAAAGCTTTTAGTCAAATGAATGTTAAACACTTTCAACAAAGCTTTTAGAATCAAATGAAAGTCAAATACATTCAAACAAAGCTTTTTGAATCAAACGAAAGTCAATTGCATTCCACAGTGCTAATTGAGTCAAATGAAAGTCAAACGCTTTCAACAAAGCTTTTAGATACAAATTAAAGTCAAATATATTCAAAAAAGCTTTTAAAATCAAATGAAAGTTAATTGCATTCCACAATGCTAATCGAGTCAAAAGAAAGTCAAACACATTCAACAATGGTTTTTGAATCAAATGAAAGTCAAATGCATTCAACAAAGCTAATTGAGTCAAATGAAAGTCAAACATTTTCAACAAAGCTTTTAAAATAAAATGAAAGTCAAATACATTCAAACAAAGCTTTTTCAATCAAATGAAAGTCAATTGCATTCCACAATGCTAATTTAGTCAAATGAAAGTCAAACACATTCAAACAAAGCTTTTTGAATCAAATGAAAATCAAATGCATTCGACAAAGCTACTTGAGTCAAATGAAAGTCAAACATTTTCAACAAAGCTTTTAGAATCAAATGAAAGTCAAATACATTCAAACAAAGCTTTTTTGATCAAATGAAAGTCAATTGCATTCTATAATGCTGAAAGAGTCAAATGAAAGTCAAACACATTCAACAAAGCTAATTGAGTTAAATGAAAATCAAACACATTCAAACAAAACTTTTTGAATCAAATGAAAGTCAAATGCATTCAACAAAGCTAATTGAGTCAAATAAAAGTGAAACACTTTCAAACAAAGCTTTTTGAATCAAATGGAAGTCAAACACATTCAACAAAGCCACATTCAAACAAAGCTTTTTGAATCAAATGAAATTCAAACACATTCAACAAAGCCACATTCAAACAAAGCTTTTTGAATCAAATGGAA
This sequence comes from Chenopodium album, assembly GCF_948465745.1. Classification (NCBI taxonomy): domain Eukaryota; kingdom Viridiplantae; phylum Streptophyta; class Magnoliopsida; order Caryophyllales; family Amaranthaceae; genus Chenopodium; species Chenopodium album. The sequence continues at coordinate 20,324,115 of NC_137853.1, forward strand.
GTCAATTGCATTCCACCAAGCTAGTTGAGTAATTGAAAATAAAAAACATTGAACAAAGCTATTTGAGTCAAATGAAAGTCAAACACATTCGAATAAAGATTTTTGAATCATATAAAATTCAATTATATTCCACAATGCTACTTGAGTCAAATGAAAGTCTAACACATTCAAACAAAGCTTTTTGAATCAAATGAAAATCAAATGCATTCAACAAAGCTAATTAAGTCAAATGAAAGTCAAACACATTCAACAGAGCTAATTGAGTCAATTGAAAGTCAAACACATTCAAACAAAGCTAATTGAGTCAAATGAAAGTCAAACACTTTCAACAAAGGTAAAAAATCAAATGAAAGTCAAATACATTTAAAAAAGCTTTTTGAATCAAATGAAAGTGAATAACATTCCTCAATGCTAATTGAGTCAAATGAAAGTCAAACGCATTCAACAAAGCAAATTGAGTCAACTAATAGGCAAACACATTCAACAAAGCTTATTGAGTCAAATGAAAATAAAACACATTTAAACAAAGCTTTTTGAATCAACTGAAAATTAAATGCATTCCACAAAGCTTATTGAGTCAAATGAAAGTCAAACACTTTCATCAAAGCTTTTAGAATCAAATGAAAGTCAAATACATTAAAACAAAGCTTTTTGAATCAAATGAAAGTCAATTGCATTCTGCAATGCTAATTGAATCAAATGAAAGTCAAACACATTCAACAAAGCTAATTGGGTCAAATGAAAGTCAAACACATTCAAAAAAAGCTTTTTGAATCAAATGAAAGTCAAATGCATTCAACAAAGCTAATTGAGTCAAATGAAAGTCAAACACTTTCAACAAAGGTTTTTAGAATCAAATGAAAGTCAAATACATTTAAAAAAGCTTTTTGAATCAAATGAAAGTCAATTGCACCTCAATGCTAATTGAGTCAAATGAAATTCAAACGCATTCAACAAAGCAAATTGAGTCAACTGATAGGCAAACACATTCAACAAATCTTATTGAGTCAAATGAAAGTCAAACACATTTAAACAAAGCTTTTTGAATCAACTGAAAATCAAATGCATTCAACAAAGCTTATTGAGTCAAATGAAAGTCAAACACTTTCATCAAAGCTTTTAGAATCAAATGAAAGTCAAATACATTCAAATAAAGCTTTTTGAATCAAATGAAAGTCAATTGCATTCCACAATGCTAATTGAGTCAAATGAAAGTCAAACACATTCAAACAAAGCTTTTTAAATCAAATGAAAATCAAATGCATTCAACAAAGCTGTATTAGTCAAATGAAAGTCAATTGCATTCCACAATGCTAATTAAGTCAAATGAAAGTCAAACACATTCAACATAGCTTTTAGATACAAATGAAAGTCAAATACATTCAAATAAACCTTTTTGAATCAAATGAAAGTCAATTGCATTCCAAAATGCTAATTGAGTCAAATGAATGTCAAACACATTCAACAAAGCTAATTGAGTCAAGTGAAAGGCAAACACATTCAAACAAAGCTTTTTGAATCAAATGAAAGTCAAATGCATTCAACAAAGCTAATTGAGTCAAATGAAAGTCAAAGACATTTAAACAAAGCTTTTTGAATCTTATGAAAGTCAAATGCATTCAATAAAGCTAATTGAGTCAAATAACGTCAAACACTTTCAACAAAGCTTTTAGAATCAAATGAAAGTCAAATACAATCAAACAAAGCTTTTTGAATCAAATCAAAGTCAATTGCATTTCACAATGCTAATTGAGTCAAATGAAAGTCAAACACATTCAACAAAGCTAATTGAGTCAAATTAAAGTCAAACACTTTCATCAAAGCTTTTAGAATCAAATGAAAGTCAAATACATTTAAATAAAGCTAATTGAGTCAAGTGAAAGGCAAACACATTCAAATAAAGCTTTTTGAATCAAATGAAAGTCAAATGCATTCAACAAAGCTAATTGAGTCAAATGAAAGTCAAACACATTTAAACAAAGCTAATTGAATCAAATGAAAGTCAAATGCATTCAACAAAGCTAATTGAGTCAAATGAAAGTCAAACACTTTCAACAAAGCTTTTAAAATCAAAAGAAAGTCAACTACATTCAAACACAGCTTTTTGAATCAAATGAAAGTCAAATGCATTCAACAAAGCTAATTGAGTCAAATGAAAGTGAAAAACATTCAAACAAAGCTTGTTGAATCAAATGAAGTGAAATGCATTCAACAAAGCTAATTGATTCAAATGAAAGTCAAACACTTTTAACAAAGCTTTTAGACTCAAATGAAAGTCAAAATCATTTAAACAAAGCTTTTTGAATCAAATGAAAGTCAAACACATTCAACAAAGCTAATTGATTCAAATGAAAGTCAAACACATTTAAACAAAGCTTTCTGAATCAAATGAAAGTCATATGCATTCAACAAAGCTAATTGATTCAAATGAAAGTCAAACACTTTCATCAAAGCTTTTAGAATCAAATGAAAGTCAAACACATTCAAATAAAGCTTTTTGAATCAAATGAAAGTCAATTGCATTCCACAATGCTAATTGAGTCAAATGAAAGTCAAACACATTCAACAAACCTTTTAGAATCAAATGAAAGTCAAATACATTAAAACAAAGCTTTTTGAATCAAATGAAAGTCAATTGTATTCCACAATGCTAACTGAGTCAAATGAAAGTCAAACACATTCAACAAAGCTAATTGAAACAAATGAAAGTCAAACACATTCAAACAAAGCTTTTTTAATCAAATGAAAGTCAAATGCATTCAACAAAGCTAATTAAGTTAAATGAAAGTCAAACACTTTCAACAAAGCTTTGAGAATCAAACGAAAGTCAAATACATTCAAACAAATCTTTTTGAATCAACTGAAAGTCAATTACATTCCACAATGCTAATTGAGTCAAATGAAAGTCAATTACATTCCACAATGCTAATTGAGTCAAATGAAAGTCAAACACATTCAACAAAGCTAATTGAGTCAAATGAAAGTCAAACACATTTAAGCAAAGCTTTTTGAACTAAATGAAAGTCAAATGCATTTAATAAAGCTAATTGAGTCAAATGAAAGTCAAACACTTTCAAACAGAGCTTTTTGAATCAAATGAATGTCAATTGCATTCCACAATGCTAATTGAGTCAAATGAAAGTCAAACACATTCAACAAAGCTAATTGAGACAAATGAAAGTCAAACACATTCAACAAAGCTAATTGAGTTAAATGAAAGTCAAACACATTCAACAAAGCTAATTGAGTCAAATGAAAGTCAAACACATTCAACAAACCTAATTGAGTCAAATGAAAGTCAAACACATTCAAACAAAGCTTTATGAATCAAATGAAAGTCAAATGCATTCAACAAAGCTAATTGAGTCAAATGAAAGTGAAAAACATTCAAACAAAGCTTGTTGAATCAAATGAAAGTGAAATGCATTCAACAAAGCTAATTGATTCAAATGAAAGTCAAACACTTTTAACAAAGCTTTTAGACTTAAATGAAAGTCAAAATCATTCAAACAAAGCTTTTTGAATCAAATGAAAGTCAAACACATTCAACAAAGCTAATTGATTCAAATGAAAGTCAAACACATTTAAGCAAAGCTTTTTGAATCAAATGAAATTTATATGCATTCATTAAAGATAATTGATTCAAATGAAAGTCAAACACTTTCATCAAAGCTTTTAGAATCAAATGAAAGTCAAACACATTCAAGTAAAGCTTTTTGAAACAAATGAAAGTCAATTGCATTCCACAATGCTAATTGAGTCAAATGAAAGTCAAACACATTCAACAAAGCTAATTAAGTCAAATGAAAGTCAAGTGCATTAAACAAAGCTAATTGAGTATAATGAAAGTTAAACACTTTCAACAAAGCTTTTAAAATCAATTGAAAGTCAAATACATTCAAACAAAGCTTTTTGAATCAAATGAAATTCAATTGCATTCCACAATGCTAATTGAGTCAAATGAAAGTCAAACACATTCAACAAACCTAATTGAGTCAAATGAAAGTCAAACACATTCAAACAAAGCTTTTTGAATCATATGAAAGTCAAATGCATTCAACCAAGCATTTAAAATCAAATGAAAGTCAAAGACTTTCAACAAAGCTTTTAGAATCAAATGAAAGTCAAAAAAATTCAAACAAAGTTTTTTCAATCAAATGCAAGTCAATTGCATTCCACAATGCTAATTAAGTCAAATGTAAGTCAAACACATTCAACAAAGCTTTTAGAATCAAATGAAAGTCAAATACATTAAAACAAAGCTTTTTGAATCAAATGAAAGTCAATTGTATTCCACAATGCTAATTGAGTCAAATGAAAGTCAAACACATTCAACAAAGATAATTGAGTCAAATGAAAGTCAAACACATTCAAACAAAGCTTTTTTAATCAAATGTAAGTCAAATGCATTCAACAAAGCTAATTGAGTCAAATGAAAGTCAAACACTTTCAACAAAGCTTTGAGAATCAAACGAAAGTCAAATACATTCAAACAAATCTTTTTTAATCAAATGAAAGTCTATTGCATTCAACAATGCTAATTGAGTCAAATGAAAGTCAAACACTTTCAACAAAGCTAATTGAGTCAAATGAAAGTCAAACACATTTAAACAAAGATTTTTGAACCAAATGAAAGTCAAATGCATTTAATAAAGCTAATTGAGTCAAATGAAAGTCAAACACTTTCAAACAAAGCTTTTTGAATCAAATGAATGTCAATTGCATTCCACAATGCTAATTGAGTCAAATGAAAGTCAAACACTTTCAACAAAGCTAATTGAGACAAATGAAAGTCAAACACATTCAACAAAGCTAATTGAGTTAAATGAAAGTCAAACACATTCAACAAAGCTAATTGAGTCAAATGAAAGTCAAACACATTCAACCAAAGCATTTTGAATCATATGAAAGTCAAATGTATTTAATAAAGCTAATTGAGTCAAATGAAAGTCAAAAACATTCAAACAAAGATTTTTGAATCAAATGAAAGTGAAATGCATTCAACAAAGCTAATTGAGTCAAATGAAAGTCAAACACATTCAACAAAGCTGATTGAGTTAAATGAAAGTCAAACAAAGCATTTTAAATCAAATGAAAGTCAAATGCATTCAACAAAGCTAATTGAGTCAAATGAAAGTCAAAAACATTCAAACAAAGCTTTTTGAATCAAATGAAAGTGAAATGCATTCATTAAAGCTAATTGAGTCAAATGAAAGTCAAACTCATTTAAACAAAGCTTTTTGAATCAAATGAACGTCAAATGCATTCAACAAAGCTAATTGAGTCAAATGAAAGTCAAACACTTTCAACAAAGCTTTTAGATTCAAATGAAAGTCAAATACATTCAACAAAGCTTTTTGAGTCAAATGAAAGTCAATTGCATTCAACAATGCTAATTGGGTCAAAGGAAAGTCAAACACATTCAACAAAGCTAATTGAGTCAAATGAAAGTCAAACACTTTCAACAAAGCTTTTAGATTCAAATGAAAGTCAAAAACATTCAAACAAAGCTTTTTGAATCAAATGAAAGTCAAACACATTCAACAAAGCTAATTGAGTCAAATGAAAGTCAAACACATTTAAACAAAGCTTTTTGAATCAAATGGAAGTCAAATGCATTCAACAAAGCTAATCGAGTCAAATGAAAGTCAAACACTTTCAACAAAGCTTTTAGAATCACATGAAAGTCAAATACATTCAACAAAGCTTTTTGAATCAAATGAAAGTCAATTGCATTCCACAATACTAATTGGGTCAAATGAAAGTCAAACACATTCAACAAAGCTAATTGAGTCAAATGAAAGTCAAACACATATAAACAAAGCTTTTTGAATCAAATGAAAGTCAATTGCATTCCACAATGCTAATTGAGTCAAATGAAAGTCAAACACATTCAACAAACCTAATTGAGTCAAATGAAAGTCAAACACATTCAAACAAAGCATTTTGAATCAAATGAAATTCAAATGCATTCAACAAAGCTAATTGAGTCAAATAAAAGTCAAACACTTTCAACAAAACTAATTGAGACTAATGAAAGTCAAACACATTCAAACAAAGCTTTTTTAATCAAATGAAAGTCAAATGCATTCAACAAAGCTAATTGAGTATAATGAAAGTTAAACACTTTCAACAAAGCTTTTAAAATCAAATGAAAGTCAAATACATTCAAACAAAGCTTTTTGAATGAACTGAAAGTCAATTGTATTCCACAATGCTAATTGAGTCAAATGAAAGTCAAACACATTCAACAAACCTAATTAAGTCAAATGAAAGTCAAACACATTCAAACAAAGATTTTTGAATCAAATGAAAGTCAAATGCATTCAACAAAGCTAATTGAGTCAAATGAAAGTCAAAAACATTCAAACAAAGCTTTTTGAATCTAATGAAAGTGAAATGCATTCAACAAAGCTAATTGATTCAAATGAAAGTCAAACACTTTTAACAAAGCTTTTAGACTCAAATGAAAGTCAAATTCATTCAAACAAAGATTTTTGAATCAAATGAAAGTCAAACACATTCAACAAAGCTAATTGAGTCAAATGAAAGTCAAACATGATTTGGGTAAAAATACCCTAGGCCAGTTGGCCCAATCAGAGTCCACCACGTGTCACTAAAAGGGGCGCCACCTTGGACCTCTCAGGGAACGACACGTGGCAAACGGATAAAAGGACCTGGGATTGGCGGCTTTCAGGCCCAAATCCCGAGGTCTGCAAAAGCTGCGTAAATATTCCCTTGGGCATGAAACCCTAGGGAGTGCACGGTTTTCAAGAAGCTTATAAATAGGAGATGACCTCCTCATTTATGGCTACGTGAGACATCTTGACATTCAATACGAGATACGTTTCTTTTGACACTCTTTACGAGATATACTCAGTGATTGCCAATCATTGTTAGAACTGTCACTCTCAAGAGAATAGTACACCCGAGCTCGGAATCCGAGCAGATAACCCTTTACATTCCGCACCTTATTCTTCGGACTTAGACTAACTTAAGCTTCGGAGGCGGACCACCGACCATTCGGTGCTCCGTTCTTTTGCAGGTACAGGCATCCAAGCGAGCATCCAGTCTTAGTGTTGTAACTCTCCCAAGGGACTCAAAAAACCCCGAAACATTTGGCGCCGTCTGTGGGGAGAGTACCTCTAAGATGGCCTCTTTGGAAACTGTACCCATTTCTGTAACTAATCGGCCTCCAGAAACCAATCGGCCACTGGAGACTAATCAGCCACCAGAGACCAATCGGTCCCTGGACGAAGTGTTGGTCCAGACGGACCATGATTCAGGTGACGACGGTGACGTCGAAACTTATACTGCTAGAGATGGGTCTCTCATCTCCAGGCGCGTCCGCAGCAAGGAAAAGCGGGAGCGCCCTCACTCTCAGACTGCTCCGAGCAAACCAGCCGGACATTCAAAGAAGCCGTCTGATTCTACCAACGTGGAAGGGTCAGACCCAGTAACTAGAGATGAGCTCATGAAGCTTGTGAGCACTCTCCGTGGTGAGATTAAACAACTCACCAACAAGAAGTCGGCTACTCCTGCCAAGGAACAGTCGGCCAAGAAGTCAGCCCAAATGGGCAAGAACAAATCGATTAGGGACCGACAGCCGACTCCTCATCCCAAGGACACGGCTCGGCCTCAGTTTGACCTTTCAAGACTCCGTTTCCCAGAAACGGTTGCAAGAAAAGCCATTCGGCATGTTCAGCCGAATGGTAACAAGAAAACATTCTCTGATGCTCGACATTACATCGAGCAGAAGAGGAATGAGCTTTCAGAGTCGGCCTCAACGTCGACTTATCATGACAACTCCCAGCATACCTCGTTGAAGTATTCACAATCTGTGCATGAGACTCCAATAAGCAGCCCCCTGGTTCAAGTTGGACCTCATGTCATCCAGCCGGCTCAGTACATGGCTCAGCCATTGTACCAAACGCCTGCTCAACCTTACATCCAGCCTGCTTTCTTTGGAGGACAGGCGGCATGCGGCTATCAGCCCATGGACTGGCAGCTTAGGCTGCAGCACCTTGGAGACCAACCCTCTGCTTTCTCTAAGGAAATGACGCCGAACAGCCGGCCAAGGTTAAAAATGTGTTGGTAGGAACCTATGATGGGACCACCAACCCCGAAGACCACCTGCTAGCATACACCCACCTCATGTATTTACAAGGGCTGGATGATGCCGCATGGTGTCGCTGCTTTCCAGCCACGCTGAAGGGCATAGCCCAATAGTGGTTCGGCAACTTGCCGGCTGGTTGCATTAATAGCTTCAAGACGCTTGCGTTCTTGTTTGCCTCCAACTTCTCTATGAACATCCCTGCCAAGAAGACAAGCCTTGATCTTGGCAATGTACATCAGGGAGATAGAGAAGGCTTGCGTTCCTATGTCAGGCGGTTCAATTTGGTACGAATCCAGATCCATGGGCTATCTGACGAGGTCGCCTTTACAGACTTTTTCAAAGGTCTAAAGGACGGTTCTACATTTAAGTACGAACTTGTCCGAAAGCAAATTTTCACTCTGCAGGGAGCGCTGCGAGAGGCGGAAGCTTATATATAGGTGACCGAGCTCTGCTCCTCCAACAAACAGTCGGACTCTAAGAGGTCCGACCGACAGAAGGAGAGTCGGCCTGCTCAGTCGGCTCCCAAGCCAGAAGAGAGCAAAAATAAAAAGCAAGTCTAGGCCGTTGATAACTCTGATCAGCCGGCCCAGAAGAAGAAGAAAGAGTGGAAACCGTACGTCCCAAGGTACGAATTCCACAAGGACTGCTGCTCCATCTTGATGGAAATCAAGGACCAGCTGACTCTTGAGAAGCCGACTCCAATGAGAGGTTCCATTGAAAATCGGAACAAAAATAAACATTGCCACTTCCATGAAGATGTCGGTCATGACACCAACGACTGTTTCAGCCTCAAGCGAGAGCTTGACCGTCTGGCCGACAAAGGACAGCGAAAGTCCTATGTGAAGTCCAAAGTGACTTCAAAGACGAATCAGGGGCAGTCCAAAAAGAAGGCTCCCCAGCCGACTGTTAGTACCGACACCGATGAAGATTCGGTATATACCATAGCAGGCGGATTCGCCGGGGATGGCCCGACCATTCGGGGCACAAGGATCATCTGAAAAAGATGATCCTCTCCGTTGAAGAGGGAGAGGCGGCAAGCACATCCGCTTTCCCCGAGGTCATCATCACCGAAAAGGACAGAGGCAAAGTCCGTCGGCCGCATGATGACCCTGTTGTCATTGAATGCAAAGTGGCCAACCAACTGGTTGGTCGAATTTTGATCGACACAGGCAGTTCCTCTGACCTCATCAGCCTCAAATGCTTGTCCAATCTCAAGTACAAGCCAGATAGCATGATGGAGGTCTCGCACACCCTTGTAGGGTTTGGGGGAGGACTCGTGCACCCAGTCGGACGGATAGATTTGCCCATCCGGCTGGGGCAAAAGGGAAACGGCCGGCATATGACCATCCGTTTCCTCGTGGTTGAAGAGCTTACTGCCTACAACCTCATCTTTGGTCGACCCACTCTTAACGGGTGCAAGGCTGTCATCATTCCTGCCCTCATGCTCGTTAAGTATGAGAGGGATGATGGCACAGTCGGCTCCCTTAATGGGGACCAGAAGACAGCTCGGGAGTGCTATCTCTCGGATGTCAAGCCCGCGGCCGCAGCAGCCGTCCGAGGCAAACAAACAGTCGACCTTGATGATGACAAAGACCAAGCGGCCCCACCAGCTGAGAAAAAGAGAAAAATTGATCAACTGGTGGCGGTCAAAAAAGAGAAAAAATAGCAATCACTGACCGGGAAACGGTCGGATGATCTTCGTCCCCAGCCGACTGGTGAACACATTGATATCCCTCTGGACGACTCTCGGCCAGAGCGGACTGTTAAGGTGGGGACGATTGCATTTGTTAAGCTAAGTGACAGTCTGCACCAGCTTCTGAAAGAATTCAAAGACATCTTTGCCTTTGAAGTAGAAGAGATGCCTGGCATAAGCCCGGATCTCGCTGTCCACAAACTAGCCGTAGATCCTAAAAAGAAGCCCATTCGGCAAAAGAAAAGAAATCACGCGAAGAAAGAAGTCAGGCGGCAGCAGCTGAAGTTAAAAAGCTGCTGGACGCCAAGTTCATTCGGCCATGTAACTTTCCTGACTGGGTAGCTAACGTTGTGTTAGTAAAAAAGCCGAATGGAACGTGGCGGATGTGTGTTGACTACACCGACCTGAACAAGGCATGTCCGAAGGACAGTTATCCGTTGCCAAAGATCGACAGTCTGGTTGATTCAACAGCCAGTCATGCCTTGATGAGTTTTATGGACGCCTATTCAGGTTTCCATCAGATTCCCCTGTGGAAAAAAGATCAAGAAAAGACGGCATTCGTCACTGATCAGGGGTTGTTCTGTTATACTGTGATGCCGTTTGGTTTGAAGAATGCGCCTGCAACTTTCCAAAGAATGATTAATACGGTCTTCATTAATCAAATTGGGAGGAATATAGAAGCATACATTGATGACATGATAGTCAAATCCAAACTACAAGCGGATCACCTTGCTGATCTTCGAGAAACATTCGCCACACTCAGGCGGCATAAGGTCATGCTAAATCCAAAAAAGTGTGTCTTTGGTGTTGAGTCTGGGAAGTTTCTCGGATTCCTGATTGATCAAAGGGGAATAGAGGCCAATCCTGAGAAAATACAGGCGGTCATCGACATGCAGTCGCCCCGAACTGTGAAAGAGGTTCAAAAGCTTACAGGTTGTCTGGCGGCCCTGGGGAGATTCCTCAGTCGGTCAGGCGATAAGTGTCTCTACTTTTTCCAAGCAATCAGGAAGAAGACTAATTTTGAATGGGGTGGTGATGCAGAGGCGGCCTTTCAAAAGTTAAAAACTCATTTGCACTCTTTGCCGAGGCTTGTTAGCCCTTTGCCCAAAGAGACGCTCTTCATGTATCTGGCCGTCTCCGATCATGCCCTCAGCGCTGTTCTCTTAGCTGAAAGAGACGGCACTCAGCTCCCGGTCTATTTCATCAGCCATGTTCTCAGGAACGCTGAGCTTCGGTATCCCTTGGTTGAAAAGTTTGGTCTCGCCCTCTACATGGCCATCAAGAAATTGAAACCTTACTTCTTGGCACATGCGGTAGTGGTCTACACTGACCAGCCGATTAAACGACCTCTGACAACCTTGGAGTCTTCTGGACGAATGCTCAAATGGGCGATTGAAATGCAAGGTTTGGAAATCACTTACGAACCCAGGAAAGCAATAAAGGGGCAAGCATTCGCCGACTTTATTGTGGAAATGACAAGGCCGGTTGTTCCGGATGATACTAGTCAGGTTTGGAAAGTGTATGTAGACGGGAGCTCTACTGCGAATGGCTGTGGTGCAGGGATTATCTGCCAGTCTCCTGAGGGGGACAAATTTGAATATGCACTACGGTTCAAGTTCCAGGTCTCCAATAACGAGGCCAAATATGAAGCCCTGCTTGCTGACATTCGGTACTGTAAGGCAGCAGGGGCAAAGAAAATTGACGCCTGCTCAGACTCACAATTGGTCGTACTCCAAGTCAATGGAACGTACGAGGCCACTCATCCGGCCATGGTAAAATATCTGCAGGCGGTCAAGGCTGAAGTTGGGACACTTGAAGAATTTACACTAAGTCAAGTGCCCAGGTCTTCTAACAATCAGGCGGATGCCTTGTCCAAGCTAGCATCATCCGCCTCTTGTGAAACGCCTCGGTCAGTCTTCTGGGAGGTCATGGAAAAAAGGAGTATCTATGAAGAAGACCCCATTGGAGTTCTTGACCGAAGCTCAACCTGGATGGACAGCATCCGGGCTTATCTTACAGACGGCACACTCCCTGACTCACCACAGGAGGCGGCTGTTTTGAAAAAACGAGCGGCTAACTTCGAGTTGCGACACGGGGAACTCTTCGGGGCTGGTTTTCTGAAACCTCTGTTGAAGTGTGTTACCCCCGAGAAGGGTAAGGAAGTCCTCGAAGAGTTGCATGCGGGATTCTGCGCCTCCCATATAGGGGGCAGATCCCTTGCTGCCAAAGCCAGGCGGCTTTACTTCTGGCCTACACTAGAGTCGGATGCAATGGAATTGGTGAGAAAATGTGACAAATGTCAAAAATTTGGCAAGCTCATTCATCGTCCGGCTACAGATCTGACGGCCATCCACAGCCCAATACCCTTCGCCAAATGGGGCATGGACATTTTGGGGCCATATATAGCCGCACCAGGCGGCAAGCGCTACATATTGGTGGCTGTGGATTACTTTACTAAATGGGTAGAGGCGGAGGCAGTCAAAAACATTAAGACAAAAGATGTTATTTCCTTCATCTGGAGAAACATAATCACTCGTTTTGGGGTGCCCATGTCTATGGTTTTTGACAATGGTCCTCAATTTGAAATGCCTCAACTCAAGACTTGGCTGGGAGACCAAGGGATCTCTAGCTTTTTTGCATTAGTCGGCCGGCCTCAAGCAAACGGCTAGGTCGAGGCCTTTAACAAGTTAATCTCAGACGGGATTAAAAAGAAAATTGAACGGGCTGGTGGCCTTTGGGCGGATGAATTACCACACGTCCTCTGGTCCATCAGGACGACTGCTAAAGGGGCAACTGGAGAGACCCCATTCCTTATGGTGTATGGTGCAGAAGCTGTCTTGCCCATTGAACACTATGAGCCGACTCTTCGAATCATGTTGTATGATGAGGAGGCAAATTGGGAGGCCATGCGTCTAGCATTGGACTCACTACCAGAGCGCAGGGGCAATGCTGCCTTGCGCCATGAGATATACCGTCTGAGAATGACTCGGGCTTACAACAAAAGAGTACACAAGCGTCCTCTCAAAGTAGGGGACTTTGTGTTACGAAAAATGGAAGCAGTCGGTAGGGCGAATGAGCAGGGTAAGCTTACCCCAAATTGGGAAGGCCCCTACCGAATCTATGAGGAAGTAAGAGACGACACCTACCGCCTGGAAGAACCAGACGGCAGGCAGCTGCCCAGAACTTGGAATGTAGACAACTTGAAAAAGTACTACTTCTAAGTACGAATGTAAATACTCACATTTTGTTATCTCAAAGATTTGTTAATGAGAATATGCTTCCTTTTTTTCAACTTTATGCTTTTTAGCACCGTCTGTACCAGCTACAGACGGCCAATATGTTTGAAAGGCGTCTGTCCTTAACAGCAGACGCCCTAAACCCTTTGAAGGAGCCAATTGCTCTAAACAGTCGTTCCTACGAAATTTTATTAAGTTTATACCAACATTTACTTAATCAATTACGAGGCCTAAGGCCAGATAAAAAGAGACCGAATGGTCACAGTCTGCTCCAACATGAGTATAACCGTCTGCTCCAACATGAGTCAGATAACCGGCGACGCCCATTTGGGTGAATTCGTCGAGGAGAAGCATCTCCCATTTGGGTGGCACATTGCTCTACGAATATATCAAGCGGCCCTACCGAATGCTAAGACAGCACTCGCAGTCATTTGTTTTAATCGAAAGTGAAATCTAAAAGGCCAAAATTTTCTATCTGTTCTAGCACAGTTCGGAAATGGTCACTGTTTCATAAGTAGAGGCTAACCGAGGCATAAAGCCGGATGCGCCTGTTTTAGCTCAGGGGCAAAACAGGCGGAATGATTTAATAAAAATGCGTTAACTACTTAGCACTTATTTGACGCCATCAGCCGGATGCCGCCTGACCCTTACCTATGGGGCAAGACAGGCGGACGAATTATTTTAACGAAAATAAGTCAAGTCCTAGACTTCACACTTTAATCTCAATGAGGCCAATGGGCGGATGCGCCTGTTTTTGCCTATGGGGCAGAACAGGCGGGGATTTTTCCTTAGCATAACAGCTAAGTTGGAAATTTGAGTTCTGTTCGAGCCAATGGCCGAATGAACACTTATTTTAGCCAAATTCTAGATGGACGTCTGCCGCGTGGTTTGGGGCAATCACCATAGTGATTGATTGACTTAGAAACCATGAATACTCTTATAAGTATCAATAATTTCCAAGTCAATCAATCTCATAAACCGAAACCACTCGACATCCGTCCAGGGGCAAGAACATTCGCATGATATACAGGTTATAATACATGCAAAAATTTCAAACAATTAAGGGCAGAATGAAAAAACTTCAGCCAAATGGCCGAATGATTCAAATTAAAAATGACCAATCGCCACCAGACGATTGGTTAAATTGTTATCTGGCAAACCCAGGGAAATTGTCAAAATACCCGACCCCTCGGTCGGTAAAGATACATAAATACTCGGCACACAGGCCGGAAAAACAAGTACTTGGCCATTCGGCCGCAGAAACAACAAATAAAAGCTTAAGTAATCAGGGGAGAGCCTCTTCATTGGCAGCCGGCCTGTTGCCCTTCGGCTGCTCTTCATCATCTTTCTCCTGCTCCTCCGCCTGATCTTCCTCCTCCTCCCCAGAGGACGACTCCCCAGAAGAGTCGGACCCAGAGCCTTCGGCAGCCTCGGCCTCGACATCAGCCTTGGAAGCCTCTTCCATCTCCTCAAGGAGGCGATCGTCGAGAGCTTTGCTGAACTCATCAAACTTGGACTTCCAAATTTGGTAATCCGAGCCTGGCTGAACAGCCGCCCAAGTGTCCCGCATGATGGCATCATTATCCCTGATCATTTGTTTGACCAGTTCAGTTCTCTCTTGCTCGGCACGGGACTCGAACTTGGTCCTCAACTGTTGCTCCTGGTTGGTGAGTTTATGCTCCAGGCGGCTCACCCTATTCTGGGCCCTTTCGGCCTCATCCTTGGCGTCCTGAAGGGGCTCGAGCTCCGCCTTAAGGGACCTGATCTCCTTCTTGAGGTTGGAGACTTGAAGGCGGGCCGAGTCCAGGTCCTTCTTCACCTGCAGATTGGCCTCCGACTGCGAATACATCATATCAAGCGTCAGAAATTCATTCTGAGCAATATCAAATTGAGCCCTATCCAAGGCGGACTCGGCCTGAGCCTTAGCAGCTTTTACCTCTTTGGTCTTTTCCTTAAGGGGTCTGCCGAGCCCTTGGACGCGCAGCATGGCCTGCAAAAAGAAGCCGGATGGTTAAGAACCAGGCGGATAAAAGAGAGAGACGAATGTTAAGGCAAGGCTAAGTCTATACCTCACAAAGGTTCCCTAGAATACCATCAAGGTCTAGGGTGCCGACTCCTCTGACGGATGCTTTATCATCCGGATCAATCGCCCTCAGCATGGACTTGGCCATTTGAACTACAGTCGGCCTCTGTATGGGAACTGCAAGAAGAAAAAGTTAGAAAAGTACTCAAGTATGGATAACTTGAAGAAAGGAAAAGGGGACGAATGGTCCTTACCATCTTCCTCATCCACCTCCTCTTCCCCCAGAACCCTCTTCTGACCGGTAGAAGAGGCGGGCCTTTTCCCCAAAAGCCTCTCCTTACCGGAAGAAGAGGGGGGCTTTTCCCCCAGAAACCTCTTCTCACCAGCAGGGGCGTCTGAGGGCCTCTTGGGCTTATGAGCAACGTGCTTCCGGCCGGCCTTGCCGGATGCGCTCACATCACTCGCCCTAGTCTTTTGGAGCTTAGGGTCGGATGGTTTGGACGGGGATTTGGAGGAGGTACCCTGTGTCATTGAAGACAAAACAAAGGTCAGTAAACATTCGGCAAAGGATAAGCATGAATCAGAAAAATGCTAAGTACAAAATCTCACCCCTGGGGTACCGGCTGGTTGCTGCTCTTTCACCCTTGTGGTGGCTTCCGCCCTGTTAAGGACGTTTGATCTGTATCTGGCAGCAGATACAGCCGGCTTCCTGGAGGCCGAGAGTTTCTCCATCGCTTTGTCTGCAAAAAAGAATCAAGTGTTAGTCACATTTAACTAGTGAAGACAAGCAAATTAAAAAGGGCATATTAAACAGACGGCCGACTACCTCTCGGCATCTCAGTACTTAGCCCACAAGCGGCCAAGAATGTCCCTTCCTCAAACCATTTGTACAAAGGGAGATAGCTTTGAGGGGTGACTTCCTTGTCCCCCTCATCATTCGTCCTGACGGACACGGTAAACAAACCCGCATCCATGATCTCCTCCTTTGATCGTCTAGGAAGAGCTGGCAGTGCACTCCTGCCTGCTAGGAGAGGTGGATCCTTGTTCCACCGGTTATACTTTTGGTTCAGGCGGCTGTCAGCGGTTTTGACTATGTAGAACTTAGTTCTCCAGTCTTTCCACTTGTTTTCTTTGCCAACAGCCATCATGTACCCCTTGCAAGTAGTCAAGGTGTACCAGCCCTCGCCACCCCTAGCAGGCGCCCTACTAAGATAATGCATGTGGGCGAATGCTTCAAAACTCGCCTCCACCTGCAGCATCTCGCAGGCGGCAACGTACCCCAGAATGTTTATCCAGGAATTGGGTACAAGTTGCCAGATACCAAGTTGGTATCCATCCAAAATTCTCTCCACAGCCGGATAGAGAGGGAAGCGCAAGCCAGCCTGAAAGGCCGCCTCATAACAACCGAATGCTCGGTCTTGGTAGCTGGCCATGCTCGGCCAAGTAATGGTGTCGTCCTTACTTGGGACGCACAAAGTAAAGCCATGGCCCAGCACAACCCTGCGCTTAAAACTTGCAAGGCCGTTTGCCATGGTGTTCCGCCTGCTCTGCGGAACATGATGATAGTAAGGGGCTTTCTCCAAGCACCTGGAAGCGCTCGGCTCGGCCCAAGATTCCCCCTTCTCAACTGCCAGAGACTCCCTGGCAGTATCTATTCTTGTCCTTACCTCCCCTGAAGAGGCGGAGGCATTATCTGAAGAAGATGACGAGGCCGACTCGTCATCAGAACTGTCATCAGAGCTAAGGGACTGCCGACTGGTGCCAGCAGGGTCCTCCCTTAGACTCTCTTCCGGCGCCTGTTCAGAAGGCCCGGCTACATAGGTTTCATCTGCCTCCTCCAGTATCCTATCACTAGGAGTACCGCTTGAAGAGGTCGAATGGTAATAAGTGGGGGTAGGAGGAAGATAAGAAGGGCTATCAGGGTGTTCCGACACCTCACTTCGAGGCACCCTCATTGAGCCGTCAGAATAAAGAGTTGAACCATCCGACGGGAAAAAAGATCCATCGGAGTTGGGTTTTCTTGCTATTCTTTTTGTTCTGGCCATCGTGTCCTGCACAGACGCGAAACCAGTCGGATTCGGGCCGTCCCCGGTGACCGGCTGATCACTATCCTATACTGTGCCGCATACGATTGGGAAACCATTTTTTCGAAAACAAAGAAAAAATGAGAAGTAAAAGAAGAGACAGGCGTTACCTTTAGAAGAAGGGTGAGAGACGCTTGGTTGGCTGAGAACGGTCGGACAGCGGGCCGAGTGTCGGATGCTTGAGAACTAAGAAACACTTAGGGAATTTCGAGATTCTTAAAGTCAAAAGTCAGAGATTCTCCAAAGATTCGCAAAGGTGTAAAAGATTCGGGGGGTGAAAACTTTCTATTTATAGAGGGGTTAAAAACCCTAAAATTTTCCCTCCACAGTAACTCTTCAAAATCCGACCAATCGGATGCTGACACCTGTCACAGGCAACACGTGGCAAGCGCGTGTCACCTGTGAGGGGCAAATGATTTGGGTAAAAATACCCTAGGCCAGTTGGCCCAATCAGAGTCCGCCACGTGTCACTGAAAGGGGCGCCACCTTGGACCTCTCAGGGAACGACACGTGGCAGACGGATAAAAGGACCTGGGATTGGCGGCTTTCAGGCCCAAATCCCGAGGTCTGCAAAAGCTGCGTAAATATTCCCTTGGGCATGAAACCCTAGGGACTGCACGTTTTTCAAGAAGCTTATAAATAGGAGATGACCTCCTCATTTATGGCTACGTGAGACATCTTGACATTCAATACGAGATACGTTTCTTTTGACACTCTTTACGAGATATACTCAGTGATTGCCAATCATTGTTAGAACTGTCACTCTCAAGAGAACAGTACACCCTTTACATTCCGCACCTTATTCTTCGGACTTAGACTAACTTAAGCTTCGGAGGCGGACCACCGACCATTCGGTGCTCCGTTGTTTTGCAGGTACAGGCATCCAAGCGAGCATCCAGTCTTAGTGTTGTAACTCTCCCAAGGGACTCAAAAAACCCCGAAACAAAACACATTTAAACAAAGCTTTTTGAATCAAATGAAAGTCATATGCATTCAACAAAGCTAATTGATTCAAATGAAAGTCAAACACTTTCAACAAAGCTTTTAGAATCAAATGAAAGTCAAACACATTCAAATAAAGCTTTTTGAATCAAATGAAAGTCAATTGCATTCCACAATGCTAATTGAGTCAAATGAAAGTCAAACACATTCAACAAAGCTAATTAAGTCAAATGAAAGTCAAGTGCATTAAACAAAGCTAATTGAGTATAATGAAAGTTAAACACTTTCAACAAAGCTTTTAAAATCAATTGAAAGTCAAATACATTCAAACAAAGCTTTTTGAATCAAATCAAAGTCAATTGCATTCCACAATGCTAATTGAGTCAAATGAAAGTCAAACACATTCAACAAACCTAATTGAGTCAAATGAAAGTCAAACACATTCAAACAAAGCTTTTTGAATCATATGAAAGTCAAACACATTCAAACAAAGCTTTTTGAATCATATGAAAGTCAAATGCATTCAAAAAAGCTAATTAATTCAAATGAAAGTCAAACACATTCAAACAAACCTTTTTGAATCAAATGAAAGTCAATTGCATTCCACAATGCTAATTGAGTTCAATGAAAGTCAAACACATTCAACAAAGCTTATTGAGTCAAATGAAAGTCAAACACATTCAAACAAAGCTTTTTGAATCAAATGAAAGTCAAATGCATTCAACAAAGCTAATTGAGTATAATGAAAGTTAAACACTTTCAACAAAGCTTTTAACATCAAATGAAAGTCAAACACATTCAAACAAATCTTTTTGAATCAAATGAAAGTCAATAGCATTCCACAATGCTAATTGAGTCAAATGAAAGTCAAACACATTCAACAAACCTAATTGAGTCAAATGAAAGTCAAACACATTCAAACAAAGCTTTGTGAATCAAATGAAAGTCAAATGCATACAACAAAGCTAATTGAGTTAAAAAAAAGTCAAACACTTTCAACAAAGCTTTTAGAATAAAATGAAAGTCAAATTCATTCAAACAAAGCTTTTTGAATCAAATGAAAGTCAATTGCATTCCACAATGCTAATTGAGTCAAATGAAAGTCAAACACATTCAACAAAGCTTATTGAGTCAAATGAAAGTCAAACACATTCAAACAAAGCTTTTTGAATCAACTGAAAGTCAAATGCATTCAACAAAGCTAATTGAGTCAAATAAAAGTCAAACACTTTCGACAAAGCTTTAAGAATCAAATGAAAGTCAAATTCATTCAAACAAAGCTTTTTGAATCAAATGAAACTAAAACACATTCAACAAAGCTAATTGAGTCAAATGAAAGTCAAACGCATATAAACAAAGCTTTTTGAATCAAATGAAAGTCAAATGCATTTAACAAAGCTAATTGAATCAAATGAAAGTCAAACACTTTCAAACAAAGTTTTTTGAATCAAATGAAAGTCAATTGCATTCCACAATGCTAATTGAGTCAAATGAAAGTCAAACACATTCAACAAAGCTAATTGAGTCAAATGAAAGTCAAACACATTCAAACAAAGCATTTTGAATCAAATGAAATTGAAATGCATTCACCAAAGCTAATTGAGTCAAATAAAAGTCAAACACTTTCAACAAAACTAATTGAGACTGATGAAAGTTAAACACATTCAAACAAAGCTTTTTGAATCAAATGAAAGTCAAATGCATTCAACAAAGCTAATTGAGTATAATGAAAGTTAAACACTTTCAACAAAGCTTTTAAAATCAAATGAAAGTCAAATACATTCAAACAAAGGTTTTTGAATGAAATGAAAGTTAATTGTATTCCACAATGCTAATTGAGTCAAATGAAAGTCAATTACATTCAACAAACCTAATTGAGTCAATTGAAAGTCAAACACATTCAAACAAAGCTTTTTGAATCAAATGAAAGTGAAATGCATTCAACAAAGCTAATTAATTCAAATGAAAGTCAAACACTTTCAACAAAGCATTTAGAATCGAATGAAAGTCAAACACATTCAAATAAAGCTTTTTGAATCAAATGAAAGTCAATTGCATTCCACAATGCTAATTGAGTCAAATGTAAGTCAAACACATTCAACAAAGCTTTTAGAATCAAATGAAAGTCAAATACATTAAAACTAAGGTTTTTGAATCAATTGAAAGTTAATTGTATTCCACAATGCTAATTGAGTCAAATAAAAGTCAAACACATTCAACAAAGATAATTGAGTCTAATGAAAGTCAAACACATTCAAACAAAGCTTTTTTAATCAAATGAAAGTCAAATACATTCAACAAAGCTAATTGAGTCAAATGAAAGTCAAACAATTTCAACAAAGCTTTGAGAATCAAACGAAAGTCAAATACATTCAAACAAATCTTTTTGAATCAAATGAAAGTCTATTGCATTCCACAATGCTAATTGAGTCAAATGAAAGTCAAACACATTCAACAAACCTAATTGAGTCAAATGAAAGTCAAACACATTTAAACAAAGCTTTTTGAACCAAATGAAAGTCAAATGCATTTAATAAAGCTAATTGAATCAAATGAAAGTCAAACACTTTCAAACAAAGCTTTTTGAATCAAATAAATGTCAATTGCATTCCACAATGCTAATTGAGTCAAATGAAAGTCAAACACATTACACAAAGCTAATTGAGACAAATGAAAGCCAAACACATTCAACAAAGCTAATTGAGTTAAATGAAAGTCAAACACATTCAACAAAGCTAATTGAGCCAAATGAAAGTCAAACACATTCAACAAAGCTTTAAGAATCAAATGAAAGTCAAATTCATTCAAACAAAGCTTTTTGAATCAAATGAAACTAAAACACATTCAACAAAGCTAATTGAGTCAAATGAAAGTCAAACACATATAAACAAAGCTTTTTGAATCAAATGAAAGTCAAATGCATTTAACAAAGCTAATTGAATCAAATGAAAGTCAAACACTTTCAAACAAAGTTTTTTGAATCAAATGAAAGTCAATTGCATTCCACAATGCTAATTGAGTCAAATGAAAGTCAAACACATTCAACAAAGCTAATTGAGTCAAATGAAAGTCAAACACATTCAAACAAAGCATTTTGAATCAAATGAAATTGAAATGCATTCACCAAAGCTAATTGAGTCAAATAAAAGTCAAACACTTTCAACAAAACTAATTGAGACTGATGAAAGTCAAACACATTCAAACAAAGCTTTTTGAATCAAATGAAAGTCAAATGCATTCAACAAAGCTAATTGAGTATAATGAAAGTTAAACACTTTCAACAAAGCTTTTAAAATCAAATGAAAGTCAAATACATTCAAACAAAGGTTTTTGAATGAAATGAAAGTTAATTGTATTCCACAATGCTAATTGAGTCAAATGAAAGTCAATTACATTCAACAAACCTAATTGAGTCAATTGAAAGTCAAACACATTCAAACAAAGCTTTTTGAATCAAATGAAAGTGAAATGCATTCAACAAAGCTAATTAATTCAAATGAAAGTCAAACACTTTCAACAAAGCATTTAGAATCGAATGAAAGTCAAACACATTCAAATAAAGCTTTTTGAATCAAATGAAAGTCAATTGCATTCCACAATGCTAATTGAGTCAAATGTAAGTCAAACACATTCAACAAAGCTTTTAGAATCAAATGAAAGCCAAATACATTAAAACTAAGGTTTTTGAATCAAATGAAAGTTAATTGTATTCCACAATGCTAATTGAGTCAAATAAAAGTCAAACACATTCAACAAAGATAATTGAGTCTAATGAAAGTCAAACACATTCAAACAAAGCTTTTTTAATCAAATGAAAGTCAAATACATTCAACAAAGCTAATTGAGTCAAATGAAAGTCAAACAATTTCAACAAAGCTTTGAGAATCAAACGAAAGTCAAATACATTCAAACAAATCTTTTTGAATCAAATGAAAGTCTATTGCATTCCACAATGCTAATTGAGTCAAATGAAAGTCAAACACATTCAACAAACCTAATTGAGTCAAATGAAAGTCAAACACATTTAAACAAAGCTTTTTGAACCAAATGAAAGTCAAATGCATTTAATAAAGCTAATTGAATCAAATGAAAGTCAAACACTTTCAAACAAAGCTTTTTGAATCAAATAAATGTCAATTGCATTCCACAATGCTAATTGAGTCAAATGAAAGTCAAACACATTACACAAAGCTAATTGAGACAAATGAAAGTCAAACACATTCAACAAAGCTAATTGAGTTAAATGAAAGTCAAACACATTCAACAAAGCTAATTGAGTCAAATGAAAGTCAAACACATTCAACAAAGCTTTAAGAATCAAATGAAAGTCAAATTCATTCAAACAAAGCTTTTTGAATCAAATGAAACTAAAACACATTCAACAAAGCTAATTGAGTCAAATGAAAGTCAAACACATATAAACAAAGCTTTTTGAATCAAATGAAAGTCAAATGCATTTAACAAAGCTAATTGAATCAAATGAAAGTCAAACACTTTCAAACAAAGTTTTTTGAATCAAATGAAAGTCAATTGCATTCCACAATGCTAATTGAGTCAAATGAAAGTCAAACACATTCAACAAAGCTAATTGAGTCAAATGAAAGTCAAACACATTCAAACAAAGCATTTTGAATCAAATGAAATTGAAATGCATTCACCAAAGCTAATTGAGTCAAATAAAAGTCAAACACTTTCAACAAAAACTAATAGAGACTGATGAAAGTCAAACACATTCAAACAAAGCTTTTTGAATCAAATGAAAGTCAAATGCATTCAACAAAGCTAATTGAGTATAATGAAAGTTAAACACTTTCAACAAAGCTTTTAAAATCAAATGAAAGTCAAATACATTCAAACAAAGGTTTTTGAATGAAATGAAAGTTAATTGTATTCCACAATGCTAATTGAGTCAAATGAAAGTCAATTACATTCAACAAACCTAATTGAGTCAATTGAAAGTCAAACACATTCAAACAAAGCTTTTTGAATCAAATGAAAGTGAAATGCATTCAACAAAGCTAATTAATTCAAATGAAAGTCAAACACTTTCAACAAAGCATTTAGAATCGAATGAAAGTCAAACACATTCAAATAAAGCTTTTTGAATCAAATGAAAGTCAATTGCATTCCACAATGCTAATTGAGTCAAATGTAAGTCAAACACATTCAACAAAGCTTTTAGAATCAAATGAAAGCCAAATACATTAAAACTAAGGTTTTTGAATCAAATGAAAGTTAATTGTATTCCACAATGCTAATTGAGTCAAATAAAAGTCAAACACATTCAACAAAGATAATTGAGTCTAATGAAAGTCAAACACATTCAAACAAAGCTTTTTTAATCAAATGAAAGTCAAATACATTCAACAAAGCTAATTGAGTCAAATGAAAGTCAAACAATTTCAACAAAGCTTTGAGAATCAAACGAAAGTCAAATACATTCAAACAAATCTTTTTGAATCAAATGAAAGTCTATTGCATTCCACAATGCTAATTGAGTCAAATGAAAGTCAAACACATTCAACAAACCTAATTGAGTCAAATGAAAGTCAAACACATTTAAACAAAGCTTTTTGAACCAAATGAAAGTCAAATGCATTTAATAAAGCTAATTGAATCAAATGAAAGTCAAACACTTTCAAACAAAGCTTTTTGAATCAAATAAATGTCAATTGCATTCCACAATGCTAATTGAGTCAAATGAAAGTCAAACACATTACACAAAGCTAATTGAGACAAATGAAAGTCAAACACATTCAACAAAGCTAATTGAGTTAAATGAAAGTCAAACACATTCAACAAAGCTAATTGAGTCAAATGAAAGTCAAACACATTCAACAAAGCTTTAAGAATCAAATGAAAGTCAAATTCATTCAAACAAAGCTTTTTGAATCAAATGAAACTAAAACACATTCAACAAAGCTAATTGAGTCAAATGAAAGTCAAACACATATAAACAAAGCTTTTTGAATCAAATGAAAGTCAAATGCATTTAACAAAGCTAATTGAATCAAATGAAAGTCAAACACTTTCAAACAAAGTTTTTTGAATCAAATGAAAGTCAATTGCATTCCACAATGCTAATTGAGTCAAATGAAAGTCAAACACATTCAACAAAGCTAATTGAGTCAAATGAAAGTCAAACACATTCAAACAAAGCATTTTGAATCAAATGAAATTGAAATGCATTCACCAAAGCTAATTGAGTCAAATAAAAGTCAAACACTTTCAACAAAACTAATAGAGACTGATGAAAGTCAAACACATTCAAACAAAGCTTTTTGAATCAAATGAAAGTCAAATGCATTCAACAAAGCTAATTGAGTATAATGAAAGTTAAACACTTTCAACAAAGCTTTTAAAATCAAATGAAAGTCAAATACATTCAAACAAAGGTTTTTGAATGAAATGAAAGTTAATTGTATTCCACAATGCTAATTGAGTCAAATGAAAGTCAATTACATTCAACAAACCTAATTGAGTCAATTGAAAGTCAAACACATTCAAACAAAGCTTTTTGAATCAAATGAAAGTGAAATGCATTCAACAAAGCTAATTAATTCAAATGAAAGTCAAACACTTTCAACAAAGCATTTAGAATCGAATGAAAGTCAAACACATTCAAATAAAGCTTTTTGAATCAAATGAAAGTCAATTGCATTCCACAATGCTAATTGAGTCAAATGTAAGTCAAACACATTCAACAAAGCTTTTAGAATCAAATGAAAGCCAAATACATTAAAACTAAGGTTTTTGAATCAAATGAAAGTTAATTGTATTCCACAATGCTAATTGAGTCAAATAAAAGTCAAACACATTCAACAAAGATAATTGAGTCTAATGAAAGTCAAACACATTCAAACAAAGCTTTTTTAATCAAATGAAAGTCAAATACATTCAACAAAGCTAATTGAGTCAAATGAAAGTCAAACAATTTCAACAAAGCTTTGAGAATCAAACGAAAGTCAAATACATTCAAACAAATCTTTTTGAATCAAATGAAAGTCTATTGCATTCCACAATGCTAATTGAGTCAAATGAAAGTCAAACACATTCAACAAACCTAATTGAGTCAAATGAAAGTCAAACACATTTAAACAAAGCTTTTTGAACCAAATGAAAGTCAAATGCATTTAATAAAGCTAATTGAATCAAATGAAAGTCAAACACTTTCAAACAAAGCTTTTTGAATCAAATAAATGTCAATTGCATTCCACAATGCTAATTGAGTCAAATGAAAGTCAAACACATTACACAAAGCTAATTGAGACAAATGAAAGTCAAACACATTCAACAAAGCTAATTGAGTTAAATGAAAGTCAAACACATTCAACAAAGCTAATTGAGTCAAATGAAAGTCAAACACATTCAACAAAGCTTTAAGAATCAAATGAAAGTCAAATTCATTCAAACAAAGCTTTTTGAATCAAATGAAACTAAAACACATTCAACAAAGCTAATTGAGTCAAATGAAAGTCAAACACATATAAACAAAGCTTTTTGAATCAAATGAAAGTCAAATGCATTTAACAAAGCTAATTGAATCAAATGAAAGTCAAACACTTTCAAACAAAGTTTTTTGAATCAAATGAAAGTCAATTGCATTCCACAATGCTAATTGAGTCAAATGAAAGTCAAACACATTCAACAAAGCTAATTGAGTCAAATGAAAGTCAAACACATTCAAACAAAGCATTTTGAATCAAATGAAATTGAAATGCATTCACCAAAGCTAATTGAGTCAAATAAAAGTCAAACACTTTCAACAAAACTAATTGAGACTGATGAAAGTCAAACACATTCAAACAAAGCTTTTTGAATCAAATGAAAGTCAAATGCATTCAATAAAGCTAATTGAGTATAATGAAAGTTAAACACTTTCAACAAAGCTTTTAAAATCAAATGAAAGTCAAATACATTCAAACAAAGGTTTTTGAATGAAATGAAAGTTAATTGTATTCCACAATGCTAATTGAGTCAAATGAAAGTCAATTACATTCAACAAACCTAATTGAGTCAATTGAAAGTCAAACACATTCAAACAAAGCTTTTTGAATCAAATGAAAGTGAAATGCATTCAACAAAGCTAATTAATTCAAATGAAAGTCAAACACTTTCAACAAAGCATTTAGAATCGAATGAAAGTCAAACACATTCAAATAAAGCTTTTTGAATCAAATGAAAGTCAATTGCATTCCACAATGCTAATTGAGTCAAATGTAAGTCAAACACATTCAACAAAGCTTATAGAATCAAATGAAAGTCAAATACATTAAAACTAAGGTTTTTGAATCAAATGAAAGTTAATTGTATTCCACAATGCTAATTGAGTCAAATAAAAGTCAAACACATTCAACAAAGATAATTGAGTCTAATGAAAGTCAAACACATTCAAACAAAGCTTTTTTAATCAAATGAAAGTCAAATACATTCAACAAAGCTAATTGAGTCAAATGAAAGTCAAACAATTTCAACAAAGCTTTGAGAATCAAACGAAAGTCAAATACATTCAAACAAATCTTTTTGAATCAAATGAAAGTCTATTGCATTCCACAATGCTAATTGAGTCAAATGAAAGTCAAACACATTCAACAAACCTAATTAAGTCAAATGAAAGTCAAACACATTTAAACAAAGCTTTTTGAACCAAATGAAAGTCAAATGCATTTAATAAAGCTAATTGAATCAAATGAAAGTCAAACACTTTCAACCAAAGCTTTTTGAATCAAATAAATGTCAATTGCATTCCACAATACTACCTGAGTCAAATGAAAGTCAAACACATTCAACAAAGCTAATTGAGACAAATGAAAGTCAAACACATTCAACAAAGCTAATTGAGTTAAATGAAAGTCAAACACATTCAACAAAGCTAATTGAGTCAAATGAAAGTCAAACACATTCAACAAAGCTTTAAGAATCAAATGAAAGTCAAATTCATTCAAACAAAGCTTTTTGAATCAAATGAAACTAAAACACATTCAACAAAGCTAATTGAGTCAAATGAAAGTCAAACACATATAAACAAAGCTTTTTGAATCAAATGAAAGTCAAATGCATTTAACAAAGCTAATTGAATCAAATGAAAGTCAAACACTTTCAAACAAAGTTTTTTGAATCAAATGAAAGTCAATTGCATTCCACAATGCTAATTGAGTCAAATGAAAGTCAAACACATTCAACAAAGCTAATTGAGTCAAATGAAAGTCAAACACATTCAAACAAAGCATTTTGAATCAAATGAAATTGAAATGCATTCACCAAAGCTAATTGAGTCAAATAAAAGTCAAACACTTTCAACAAAACTAATTGAGACTGATGAAAGTCAAACACATTCAAACAAAGCTTTTTGAATCAAATGAAAGTCAAATGCATTCAACAAAGCTAATTGAGTATAATGAAAGTTAAACACTTTCAACAAAGCTTTTAAAATCAAATGAAAGTCAAATACATTCAAACAAAGGTTTTTGAATGAAATGAAAGTTAATTGTATTCCACAATGCTAATTGAGTCAAATGAAAGTCAATTACATTCAACAAACCTAATTGAGTCAATTGAAAGTCAAACACATTCAAACAAAGCTTTTTGAATCAAATGAAAGTGAAATGCATTCAACAAAGCTAATTAATTCAAATGAAAGTCAAACACTTTCAACAAAGCATTTAGAATCCAATGAAAGTCAAACACATTCAAATAAAGATTTTTGAATCAAATGAAAGTCAATTTCATTCCACAATGCTAATTGAGTCAAATGTAAGTCAAACACATTCAACAAAGCTTATAGAATCAAATGAAAGTCAAATACATTAAAACTAAGGTTTTTGAATCAAATGAAAGTTAATTGTATTCCACAATGCTAATTGAGTCAAATAAAAGTCAAACACATTCAACAAAGATAATTGAGTCTAATGAAAGTCAAACACATTCAAACAAAGCTTTTTTAATCAAATGAAAGTCAAATACATTCAACAAAGCTAATTGAGTCAAATGAAAGTCAAACAATTTCAACAAAGCTTTGAGAATCAAACGAAAGTCAAATACATTCAAACAAATCTTTTTGAATCAAATGAAAGTCTATTGCATTCCACAATGCTAATTGAGTCAAATGAAAGTCAAACACATTCAACAAACCTAATTGAGTCAAATGAAAGTCAAACACATTTAAACAAAGCTTTTTTAACCAAATGAAAGTCAAATGCATTTAATAAAGCTAATTGAATCAAATGAAAGTCAAACACTTTCAACCAAAGCTTTTTGAATCAAATAAATGTCAATTGCATTCCACAATGCTAATTGAGTCAAATGAAAGTCAAACACATTCAACAAAGCTAATTGAGACAAATGAAAGTCAAACACATTCAACAAAGCTAATTGAGTTAAATGAAAGTCAAACACATTTAACAAAGCTAATTGAGTCAAATGAAAGTCAAACACATTCAACAAAGCTTTAAGAATCAAATGAAAGTCAAATTCATTCAAACAAAGCTTTTTGAATCAAATGAAACTAAAACACATTCAACAAAGCTAATTGAGTCAAATGAAAGTCAAACACATATAAACAAAGCTTTTTGAATCAAATGAAAGTCAAATGCATTTAACAAAGCTAATTGAATCAAATTAAAGTCAAACACTTTCAAACAAAGTTTTTTGAATCAAATGAAAGTCAATTGCATTCCACAATGCTAATTGAGTCAAATGAAAGTCAAACACATTCAACAAAGCTAATTGAGTCAAATGAAAGTCAAACACATTCAAACAAAGCATTTTGAATCAAATGAAATTGAAATGCATTCACCAAAGCTAATTGAGTCAAATAAAAGTCAAACACTTTCAACAAAACTAATTGAGACTGATGAAAGTCAAACACATTCAAACAAAGCTTTTTGAATCAAATGAAAGTCAAATGCATTCAATAAAGCTAATTGAGTATAATGAAAGTTAAACACTTTCAACAAAGCTTTTAAAATCAAATGAAAGTCAAATACATTCAAACAAAGGTTTTTGAATGAAATGAAAGTTAATTGTATTCCACAATGCTAATTGAGTCAAATGAAAGTCAATTACATTCAACAAACCTAATTGAGTCAATTGAAAGTCAAACACATTCAAACAAAGCTTTTTGAATCAAATGAAAGTGAAATGCATTCAACAAAGCTAATTAATTAAAATGAAAGTCAAACACTTTCAACAAAGCATTTAGAATCGAATGAAAGTCAAACACATTCAAATAAAGATTTTTGAATCAAATGAAAGTCAATTTCATTCCACAATGCTAATTGAGTCAAATGTAAGTCAAACACATTCAACAAAGCTTATAAAATCAAATGAGAGTCAAATACATTAAAACTAAGGTTTTTGAATCAAATGAAAGTTAATTGTATTCCACAATGCTAATTGATTCAAATAAAAGTCAAACACATTCAACAAAGATAATTGAGTCTAATGAAAGTCAAACACATTCAAACAAATCTTTTTTAATCAAATGAAAGTCAAATACATTCAACAAAGCTAATTGAGTCAAATGAAAGTCAAACAATTTCAACAAAGCTTTGAGAATCAAACGAAAGTCAAATACATTCAAACAAATCTTGTTGAATCAAATGAAAGTCTATTGCATTCCACAATGCTAATTGAGTCAAATGAAAGTCAAACACATTCAACAAACCTAATTGAGTCAAATGAAAGTCAAACACATTTAAACAAAGCTTTTTGAACCAAATGAAAGTCAAATGCATTTAATAAAGCTAATTGAATCAAATGAAAGTCAAACACTTTCAAACAAAGCTTTTTGAATCAAATAAATGTCAATTGCATTCCACAATGCTAATTGATTCAAATGAAAGTCAAACACATTCAACAAAGCTAATTGAGACAAATGAAAGTCAAACACATTCAACAAAGCTTTTTGAATCAAATAAATGTCAATTGCATTCCACAATGCTAATTGAGTCAAATGAAAGTCAAACACATTCAACAAAGCTAATTGAGACAAATGAAAGTCAAACACATTCAACAAAGCTAATTGAGTTAAATGAAAGTCAAACACATTCAACAAAGCTAATTGAGTCAAATGAAAGTCAAACACATTCAACAAAGCTTTAAGAATCAAATGAAAGTCAAATTCATTCAAACAAAGCTTTTTGAATCAAATGAAACTAAAACACATTCAACAAAGCTAATTGAGTCAAATGAAAGTCAAACACATATAAACAAAGCTTTTTGAATCAAATGAAAGTCAAATGCATTTAACAAAGCTAATTGAATCAAATGAAAGTCAAACACTTTCAAACAAAGTTTTTTGAATCAAATGAAAGTCAATTGCATTCCACAATGCTAATTGAGTCAAATGAAAGTCAAACACATTCAACAAAGCTAATTGAGTCAAATGAAAGTCAAACACATTCAAACAAAGCATTTTGAATCAAATGAAATTGAAATGCATTCACCAAAGCTAATTGAGTCAAATAAAAGTCAAACACTTTCAACAAAGCTTTGAGAATCAAACGAAAGTCAAATACATTCAAACAAATCTTTTTGAATCAAATGAAAGTCTATTGCATTCCACAATGCTAATTGAGTCAAATGAAAGTCAAACACATTCAACAAACCTAATTGAGTCAAATAAAAGTCAAACACATTCAACAAAGCTTTAAGAATCAAATGAAAGTCAAATTCATTCAAACAAAGCTTTTTGAATCAAATGAAACTAAAACACATTCAACAAAGCTTATTGAGTCAAATGAAAGTCAAACACATATAAACAAAGCTTTTTGAATCAAATGAAAGTCAAATGCATTTAACAAAGCTAATTAATTCAAATGAAAGTCAAACACTTTCAACAAAGCATTTAGAATCGAATGAAAGTCAAACACATTCAAATAAAGCTTTTTGAATCAAATGAAAGTCAATTGCATTCCACAATGCTAATTGAGTCAAATGTAAGTCAAACACATTCAACAAAGCTTATAGAATCAAATGAAAGTCAAATACATTAAAACTAAGGTTTTTGAATCAAATGAAAGTTAATTGTATTCCACAATGCTAATTGAGTCAAATAAAAGTCAAACACATTCAAACAAAGCTTTTTTAATCAAATGAAAGTCAAATACATTCAAACAAAGCTTTTTTAATCAAATGAAAGTCAAATACATTCAACAAAGCTAATTGAGTCAAATGAAAGTCAAACAATTTCAACAAAGCTTTGAGAATCAAACGAAAGTCAAATACATTCAAACAAATCTTTTTGAATCAAATGAAAGTCTATTGCATTCCACAATGCTAATTGAGTCAAATGAAAGTCAAACACATTCAACAAACCTAATTGAGTCAAATGAAAGTCAAACACATTTAAACAAAGCTTTTTGAACCAAATGAAAGTCAAATGCATTTAATAAAGCTAATTGAATCAAATGAAAGTCAAACACTTTCAACCAAAGCTTTTTAAATCAAATAAATGTCAATTGCATTCCACAATGCTAATTGAGTCAAATGAAAGTCAAACACATTCAACAAAGCTAATTGAGACAAATGAAAGTCAAACACATTCAACAAAGCTAATTGAGTTAAATGAAAGTGAAATGCATTCAACAAAGCTAATTGAGTCAAATGAAAGTCAAACACTTTTAACAAAGCTTTTAGAATCAAATTAAAGTCAAATACATTCAAACAAAGCTTTTTGAATCAAATGAAAGTCAAACACATTCAACAAAGCTAATTGAGTTAAATGAAAGTCAAACACATTTAAACAAAGCTTTTTGAATCAAATGAAAGTAAAATGCATTCAACAAAGGTAATTGAGTCAAATGAAAGTCAAACACTTGCAACAAAGCTTTTAAAATCAAATGAAAGTCAAATACATTCAAACAAAGCTTTTTGAATCAAATGAAAGTTAATTGCATTCCATAATGCTAATTGAGTCAAACAAAAGTCAAACACATTCAACAAAGCTAATTGAGTCAAATGAAAGTAAAACACATTTAAATAAAGCATTTTAAATCAAATGAAAGTCAAATGCATTCAACAAAGCTAATTGAGTCAAATGAAAGTCAAAAACATTCAAACAAAGCTTTTTAAATCAAATGAAAGTGAAATGCATTCAACAAAGCTAATTAATTCAAATGAAAGTCAAACACTTTTAACAAAGCTTTTAGACTCAAATGAAATTCAAACTCATTCAAACAAAGCTTTTTGAATCAAATGAAAATCAAATGCATTCAACAAAGCTAATTGAGTCGAATGAAAGTCAAAAACATTCAAACAAAGCTTTTTGAATCAAATGAAAGTGAAATGCATTCAACAAAGCTAATTAATTCAAATGAAAGTCAAACACTTTTAACAAAGCTTTTAGACTCAAATGAAGTCAAATTCATTCAAACAAAGCTTTTTGAATCAAAAGAAAGTCAAACACATTCAACAAAGCTAATTGAGTCAAATGAAAGTCAAACACATTTAAACAAAGCTTTTTGAATCAAATGAAAGTCATATGCATTCAACAAAGCTAATTGATTTAAATGAAAGTCAAACACTTTCACCAAAGCTTTTAGAATCAAATGAAAGTCAAACACATTCAAATAAAGCTTTTTGAATCAAATGAAAGTCATTTGCATTCCACAATGTTAATTGAGTCAAATGAAAGTCAAACACATTCAACAAACCTAATTGAGTCAAATGAAAGTCAAACACATTCAAACAAAGCTTTTTGAATCATATGAAAGTCAAACACATTCAACAAAGCTAATTATGTCAAATGAAAGTCAAACACATTCAACAAAGCTAATTGAGACAAATGAAAGTCAAACACATTCAACAAAGCTAATTGAGTTAAATTAAAGTCAAACACATTCAACAAAGCTAATTAAGTCAAATGAAAGTCAAACACATTCAAACAAAGCATTTTGAATCAAATGAAAGTCAAATGCATTTAATAAAGCTAATTGAATCAAATGATAGTAAAAAACATTCATACAAACGTTTTTGAATCAAATGAAAGTGAAATGCATTCAACAAAGCTAATTGAGTCAAATGAAAGTCAAACAAAGCATTTTGAATCAAATGAAAGTCAAATGCATTCAACAAAGCTAATTGAGTCAAATGAAAGTCAAAAACATTCAAACAAAGCTTTTTGAATCAAATGAAAGTGAAATGCATTCAAGAAAGCTAATTGAGTCAAATGAAAGTCAAACACTTTTAACAAAGCTTTTAGAATCAAATTAAAGTCAAATACATTCAAACAAAGCTTTTTGAATCAAATGAAAGTCAAACATATTCAACAAAGCTAATTGAGTTAAATGAAAGTCAAACACATTTAAATAAAGCTTTTTGAATCAAATGAAAGTAAAATGCATTCAACAAAGGTAATTGAGTCAAATGAAAGTCAAACACTTGCAACAAAGCTTTTAAAATCAAATGAAAGTCAAATACATTCAAACAAAGCTTTTTGAATCAAATGAAAGTTAATTGCATTCCATAATGCTAATTGAGTCAAACGAAAGTCAAACACATTCAACAAAGCTAATTGAGTCAAATGAAAGTCAAACACATTCAAACAAAGCTTTTTGAATCAAATGAAAGTCAAATGCATTCAACAAAGCTAATTGAGTATAATAAAAGTTAAACACTTTCAACAAAGCTTTTAAAATCAAATGAAAGTCAAATACATTCAAACAAAGCTATTTGAATCAAATGAAAGTCAATTGCATTCCACAATGCTAATTGAGTCAAATGAAAGTCAAACACATTCAACAGACCTAATTGAGTCAAATGAAAGTCAAACACATTCAAACAAAGCTTTGTGAATCAAATGAAAGTCAAATGCATTCAACAAAGCTAATTAAGTTAAATAAAAGTCAAACACTTTCAACAAAGCTTTTAGAATCAAATAAAAGTCAAATTTCATTCAAACAAAGCTTTTTGAATCAAATGAAAGTCAATTTTATTCCACAATGCAAATTGAGTCAAATGAAAGTCAAACACATTCAACAAAGCTAATTGAGTCAAATGAAAGTCAAACACATTTAAATAAAGCATTTTAAATCAAATGAAAGTCAAATGCATTCAACAAAGCTAATTGAGTCAAATGAAATTCAAAAACATTCAAACAAAGCTTTTTAAATCAAATGAAAGTGAAATGCATTCAACAAAGCTAATTAATTCAAATGAAAGTCAAACACTTTTAACAAAGCTTTTAGACTCAAATGAAAGTCAAACTCATTCAAACAAAGCTTTTTGAATCAAATGAAAATTAAATGCATTCAACAAAGCTAATTGATTCGAATGAAAGTCAAAAACATTCAAACAAAGCTTTTTGAATCAAATGAAAGTGAAATGCATTCAACAAAGCTAATTAATTCAAATGAAAGTCAAAAGCTTTTAACAAAGCTTTTAGACTCAAATGAAAGTCAAACTCATTCAAACAAAGCTTTTTGAATCAAAAGAAAGTCAAACACATTCAACAAAGCTAATTGAGTCAAATGAAAGTCAAACACATTTAAACAAAGCTTTTTGAATCAAATGAAAGTCATATGCATTCAACAAAGCTAATTGATTTAAATGAAAGTCAAACACTTTCACCAAAGCTTTTAGAATCAAATGAAAGTCAAACACATTCAAATAAAGCTTTTTGAATCAAATGAAAGTCATTTGCATTCCACAATGTTAATTGAGTCAAATGAAAGTCAAACACATTCAACAAACCTAATTGAGTCAAATGAAAGTCAAACACATTCAAACAAAGCTTTTTGAATCATATGAAAGTCAAACACATTCAACAAAGCTAATTAAGTCAAATGAAAGTCAAACACATTCAACAAAGCTAATTGAGACAAATGAAAGTCAAACACATTCAACAAAGCTAATTGAGTTAAATGAAAGTCAAACACATTCAACAAAGCTAATTAAGTCAAATGAAAGTCAAACACATTCAAACAAAGCATTTTGAATCAAATGAAAGTCAAATGCATTTAATAAAGCTAATTGAATCAAATGAAAGTCAAAAACATTCAAACAAACTTTTTTGAATCAAATGAAAGTGAAATGCATTCAACAAAGCTAATTGAATCAAATGAAAGTCAAACAAAGCATTTTGAATCAAATGAAAGTCAAATGCATTCAACAAAGCTAATTGAGTCAAATGAAAGTCCAAAACATTCAAACAAAGCTTTTTGAATCAAATGAAAGTGAAATGCATTCAACAAAGCTAATTGACACAAATGAAAGTCAAACACTTTTAACAAAGCTTTTAGAATCAAATTAAAGTCAAATACATTCAAACAAAGCTTTTTGAATCAAATGAAAGTCAAACACATTCAACAAAGCTAATTGAGTTAAATGAAAGTCAAACACATTTAAACAAAGCTTTTTGAATCAAATGAAAGTAAAATGCATTCAACAAAGGTAATTGAGTCAAATGAAAGTCAAACACTTGCAACAAAGCTTTTAAAATCAAATGAAAGTCAAATACATTCAAACAAAGCTTTTTGAATCAAATAAAAGTGAATTGCATTCCATAATGCTAATTGAGTCAAACGAAAGTCAAACACATTCAACAAAGCTAATTGAGTCAAATGAAAGTCAAACAAATTCAAACAAAGCTTTTTGAATCAAATGAAAGTCAAATGCATTCAACAAAGCTAATTGAGTATAATAAAAGTTAAACACTTTCAACAAAGCTTTTAAAATCAAATGAAAGTCAAATACATTCAAACAAAGCTATTTGAATCAAATGAAAGTCAATTGCATTCCACAATGCTAATTGAGTCAAATGAAAGTCAAACACATTCAACAGACCTAATTGAGTCAAATGAAAGTCAAACACATTCAAACAAAGCTTTGTGAATCAAATGAAAGTCAAATGCATTCAACAAAGCTAATTAAGGTAAATAAAAGTCAACCACTTTCAACAAAGCTTTTAGAATCAAATGAAAGTTAAATTCATTCAAACAAAGCTTTTTGAATCAAATGAAAGTCAAACACATTCAACAAATCTAATTGAGTCAAATGAAAGTCAAACACATTCAACAAAGCTAATTGAGTCAAATGAAAGTCAAACACATTTAAGTAAAGCATTTTAAATCAAATGAAAGTCAAATGCATTCAACAAAACTAATTGAGTCAAATGAAAGTCAAACACT
This sequence comes from Chenopodium album, assembly GCF_948465745.1. NCBI lineage: Eukaryota > Viridiplantae > Streptophyta > Magnoliopsida > Caryophyllales > Amaranthaceae > Chenopodium > Chenopodium album. Next base: position 20,360,337 of record NC_137853.1, read on the forward strand.
TTCAACAAAACTAATTGAGACAAATGAAAGTCAAACACATTCAGACAAAGCTTTTTTAATCAAATGAAAGTCAAATGCATTCAACAAAGCTAATTGAGTATTATGAAAGTTAAACACTTTCAACAAAGCTTTTAAAATCAATTGAAAGTCAAATACATTCAAACAAAGCATTTTGAATCAAATGAAAGTCAATTGCATTCCACAATGCTAATTAAGTCAAATGAAAGTCAAACACATTCAATAAACCTAATTGAGTCAAATGAAAGTCAAACACATTCAAACAAAGCTTTTTGAATCAAATGAAAATCAAATGCATTCAACAAAGCTAATTGAGTCAAATGAAAGTAAAAAACATTCAAACAAAGCTTTTTGAATCAAATGAAAGTGAAATGCATTCAACAAACTAATTAATTCAAATGAAAGTCAAACACTTTTAACAAAGCTTTTAGACTCAAATGAAAGTCAAACACATTCAAACACTTTCAACAAAGCTAATTGAGTATAATGAAAGTTAAACACTTTCAACAAAGCTTTTAAAATCAAATGAAAGTCAAATACATTCAAACAAAGCTATTTGAATCAAATGAATGTCAATTGCATTCCACAATGCTAATTGAGTCAAATGAAAGTCAAACACCTTCAACAGACCTAATTGAGTCAAATGAAAGTCAAACACATTCAAACAAAGCTTTGTGAATCAAATGAAAGTCAAATGCATTCAAACAAAGCTTTTTGAATCAAATGAAAGTCAAATTCATTCAAACAAAGCTTTTTGAATCAAATGAAAGTCAATTGTATTCCACAATGCAAATTGAGTAAAATGAAAGTCAAACACATTCAACAAAGCTAATTGAGGTTAATGAAAGTCAAACACATTCAAACAAAGCATTTTAAATCAAATGAAAGTCAAATGCATTCAACAAAGCTAATTGAGTCAAATGAAAGTGAAACACTTTCAACAAAATTAATTGAGACAAAAGAAAGTCAAACACATTCAGACAAAGCTTTTTGAATCAAATGAAAGTCAAATGCATTCAACAAAGCTAATTGAGTATAATGAAAGTTAAACACTTTCAACAAATCTTTTAAAATCAATTGAAAGTCAAATACATTCAAACAAAGCTTTTTGAATCAAATGAAAGTCAATTGCATTCCACAATGCTAATTGAGTCAAATGAAAGTCAAACACATTCAATAAAGCTAATTGAGTCAAATGAAAGTCAACCACTTTCAGCAAAGCTAATTGAGTCAAATAAAAGTCAAACACTTTCAACAAAGCTTTTAGAATCAAATGAAAGTCAAACACATTTAAATGAAAGTTAATTGCATTCCACAATGCTTTTTGAATCAAATGAAAGTCAAACACATTCAACAAACCTAATTGAGTCAAATGAAAGTCAAACACATTCAAACAAAGCTTTTTGAATCAAATGTAAGTCAAATGCATTCAACAAAGCTAATTGAGTCAAATAAAAGTCAAACACTTTCAACAAAGCTTTTAGAATCAAATGAAAGTTAAATTCATTCAAACAAAGCTTTGTGAATCCAATGAAAGTCAAACACATTCAACAAAGCTAATTGAGTCAAATGAAAGTCAAACACATTTAAACAAAGCTTTTTGAATCAAATGAACGTCAAATGTATTCAACAAAGCGAATTGAGTCAAATGAAAGTCAAACACTTTCAACAAAGCTTTTTGAATTAAATGAAAGTCAAATACATTCAAACAAACCTTTTTGAATCAAATGAAAGTCAATTGCATTCCACAATGCTAATTGAGTCAAATGAAAGTCAAACACATTCAACAAAGCTAATTGAGTCAAATAAAAGTCAACAACTTTCAGCAAAGCTAATTGAGTCAAATAAAAGTCAAATAAAAGTCAAACACTTTCAACAAAGCTTTTAGAATCAAATGAAAGTCAAATTCATTCAAACAAAGCTTTTTGAATCAAATGAAAGTCAAACACATTCAACAAAGCTTTTAAAATCAAATGAAAGGCAAACACTTTCAAACAAAGCTTTTTGAATCAACTGAAAGTCAAACACATTCAAACAAAGCTTTTTGAATCAAATGTAAGTCAAATGCATTCAACAAAGCTAATTGAGTCAAATAAAAGTCAAACACTTTCAACAAAGCTTTTAGAATCAAATGAAAGTTAAATTCATTCAAACAAAGCTTTGTGAATCCAATGAAAGTCAAACACATTCAACAAAGCTAATTGAGTCAACTGAAAGCCAAACACTTCTAACAAAGCTTTTTGAATCAAATGAACGTCAAATGCATTCAACAAAGCGACTTGAGTCAAATGAAAGTCAAACACTTTCAACAAAGCTTTTAGAATCAAATGAAAGTCAAATACATTCAAACAAACCTTTTTGAATCAAATGAAAGTCAATTGCATTCCACAATGCTAATTGAGTCAAATGAAAGTCAAACACATTCAACAAAGCTAATTGAGTCAAATGAAAGTTAAACACATTCAAACAAAGATTTTTGAATCAAATGAAAGTCGAATGCATTCAACAAAGCTAATTGAGTCAAATGAAAGTCAAAAACTTTCAACAAAGCTTTTAGAATCAAATTAAAGTCAAATACAATCAAACAAAGCTTCATGAATCAAATGAAAGTCAATTGCACTCCACAATGCTAATTGAGTCAAATGAAAGTCAAACACTTTCAAACAAAGCTTTTTGAATCAAATGAAAGTCAATTGCATTCCACAATGCTAATTGAGTCAAATGAAAGTCAAACACATTCAAACAAAGCTTTTTGAATCAAATGAAAGTGAAATGCATTCAACAAAGCTAATTGAGTCAAATGAAAGTCAAACAATTTCAACAAAGCTAATTGAGTCAAATGAAAGTCAAACACTTTCAACAAAGCTTTTAGAATCAAATGAAAGTCAAATACATTCAAACAAAGCTATTTGAATCAAATGAAAGTCAATTGTATTCCACAATGCTAATTGAGTCAAATGAAATTCAAACACATTCAACAAAGCTAATTGAGTCAAATGAAAGTCAAACACATACAAACAAAGCTTATTGAATCAAATGAAAGTCAAATGCATTCAAATAAGCTAATTAAGTCAAATGAAAGTTAAACACTTTCAATAAAGCTTTTAGAATCAAATGAAGGTCAAATACATTCAAACAAAGCTTGTTGAATCAAATGAAAGTCAAATGCAATCAACAAAGCTAGTTGAGTCAAATGAAAGTCAAACACATTCAACAAAGCTAATTGAGTCAAATGAAAGTCAAACACATTCAAACAAAGCTTTTTGAATCAAATGAAAGTCAAATGCATTCAACAAAGCTAATTAAGTCGAATGAAAGTCAAACACTTTCAACAAAGCTTTTAAAATAAAATGAAAGTCAAATACATTGAAACAAAGCTTTTTGAATCAAATGAAAGTCAATTGCATTCCACATTGCTAATTGAGTCAAATGAAAGTCAAACAAATTCAACAAAGCTAATTGAGTCCAATAAAAGTCAAACTCATTCAAACAAAACTTTTTGAATCAAATGAAAGTCAAATGCATTCAACAAATCTAATTGAGTTAAATGAAAGTTAAACACATTCTACAAAGCTTTTAGAATCAAATGAAAGTCAATTGCATTCAACAAAGCTAATTGAGTCAAATGAAAGTCAATTGCATTCCACAAAGCTAATTGAGTTAAATGACAGTCAAACACATTCAACAAAGCTAATTGAGTCAAATGAAAGTCAAACACATTCAAACAAGGCTTTATGAATCAAATGAAATTCAAATGCATTAAACAATGCTAATTAAGTCAAATAAAAGTCAAACACTTTCAACAAAGCTTTTTGAATCAAATGAAAGTCAAACACATTCAACAAAGCTTTTAAAATCAAATGAAAGCCAAACACTTTTAACAAAGCTTTTTGAATCAAATGAAAGTCAAACTTTTACCTTCAAACAAATCTTTTTAAACCAAATGAAAGCCAAACACTTTCAAACAAAGCTTTTTGAATCAAATGAAAGTCAATTGCATTCCACAATGCTAATTGAGTTAAATGAAAGTCAAACACATTCAACAAACCTAATTTAGTCAAATGAAGGTCAAACACATTCAAACAAAGCTTTTTGAATCAAATGAAAGTCAAATGCATTCAACAAAGCTAATTGAGTCAAATAAAAGTCAAACACTTTCAACAAAGCTAATTGAGACAAATGAAAGTCAAACACTTTCAACAAAGCTTTTAGAATCAAATGAAAGTCAAATACATTCAAACAAAGCTTTTTGAATCAAATGAAAGTCAATTGTATTCCACAATGCTAATTGAGTCAAATGAAATTCAAACACATTCAACAAAGCTAATTGAGTCAAATGAAAGTCAAACACATACAAACAAAGCTTATTGAATCAAATGAAAGTCAAATACATTCAACAAAGCTAATTAAGTCAAATGAAAGTTAAACACTTTCAACAAAACTTTTAGAATCAAATGAAAGTCAAATACATTCAAACAAACCTTGTTGAATCAAATGAAAGTCAAATGCAAAAAACAAAGCTAATTGAGTCAAATGAAAGTCAAACACATTCAACAAAGCTAATTGAGTCAAATGAAAGTCAAACACATTCAAACAAAGCTTTTTGAATCAAATGAAAGTCAAATGCATTCAACAAAGCTTATTGAGTCGAATGAAAGTCAAACACTTTCAACAAAGCTTTTAGAATCAAATGAAAGTCAAATACATTCAAACAAAGCTTTTTGAATCAAATGAAAGTCAATTTCATGACATAATGCTAATTGTGTCAAATGAAAGTCAAACACATTTAAACAAAGCTTTTTGAATCAAATGAAAGTTAAATGTATTTAACAAAGCTAATTGAGTTCAATGAAAGTCTAACACATTCTACAAAGCTTTTAGAATCAAATGAAAGTCAATTGCATTCAACAAAGCTAATTTAGTCAAATGAAAGTCAAACACATTCAACAAAGCTAATTGAGTCAAATTAAAGTCAAACATATTTAAACAAAGCATTTTAAATCAAATGAAAGTCAAATGCATTCAACAAAGCTAATTGAGTCAAATCAAAGTCAAACACTTTCAAGAAAACTAATTGAGACAAAGGAAAGTCAAACACATTCAGACAAAGCTTTTTGAATCAAATGAAAGTCAAATGCATTCAACAAAGGTAATTGAGTATAATGAAAGTTAAACACTTTCAACAAAGCTTTTAAAATCAAATGAAAGTCAAATACATTCAAACAAAGCTTTTTGAATCAAATGAAAGTCAATTGCATTCCACAATGCTAACAGAGTCAAATGAAAGTCAAACACATTCAACAAACCTAATTTAGTCAAATGAAAGTCAAACACATTCAAACAAAGCTTTTTGAATCAAATGAAAGTCAAATGCATTCAACAAAGCTAATTTAGTCAAATAAAAGTCAAACACTTTCAACAAAGCTTTTAGAATCAAATGAAAGTCAAATTCATTCAAACAAAGCTTTTTGAATCAAATGAAAGTCAAACACATTCAACAAAGCTTTTAAAATCAAATGAAAGTCAAACACTTTCAAACAAAGCTTTTTGAATCAAATGAAAGCCAAACACTTTCAACAAAGCTTTTAAAATAAAATGAAAGTCAAACATTTTCAAACAAAGCTTTTTGAATCAAATGAAAGTCAATTGCATTCCACAATGCTAGTTGAGTCAAATGAAAGTCAAACACATTCAACAAAGCTAATTGAGTCAAATGAAAGTCAAACACATTCAAACAAAGCATTTTGAATCAAATGAAAGTCAAATACATTCAAACAAAACTTTTTGAATCAAATGAAAGTCAATTGCATTCCACAATGCTAATTGAGTCAAATGAAAGTCAAACACTTTCAAACAAAGCTTTTTGAATTAAATGAAAGTCAATTGCATTCCACAATGCTAATGGAGTCAAATGAAAGTCAAACACATTCAACAAAGCTAATTGAGTCTAATGAAAGTCCAACACATTCAAACAAAGCTTTTTGAATCAAATAAAAGTGAAATGCATTCAACAAAGCTAATTGAGTCAAATGAAAGTCAAACACTTTCAACAAAGCTAATTGAGTCAAATGAAATTCAAACACTTTCAACAAAGCTTTTAGAATCAGATGAAAGTCAAATACATTCAAACAAAGCTTTTTGAATCAAATGAAAGTCAAATGCAATCAACAAAGCTAATTGAGTCGAATGAAAGTCAAACACTTTCAGCAAAGCTTTTAAAATCAAATGAAAGTCAAATACATTGAAACAAAGCTTTTTGAATCAAATGAAAGTCAATTGCATTCCACAATGCTAATTGAGTCAAATGAAAGTCAAACACATTCAACAAAGCTAATTGAGTCTAATAAAAGTCAAACACATTCAAACAATGCTTTATGAATCAAATGAAAGTCAAATGCATTCAACTAATCTAATTGAGTCAAATGAAAGTCAAACACATTCTACAAAGCTTTTAGAATCAAATGAAAGTCAATTGCATTCAACAAAGCTAATTGAGTCAAATGAAAGTCAATTGCATTCCACGAAGCTAATTGAGTTAAATGACAGTCAAACACATTCAACAAAGCTAATTGAATCAAATGAAAGTCAAACACATTTAAACAAAGCTTTTTGAATCAAATGAAAGTCAATTGCATTCTGAAATGCTAATTGAATCAAATGAAAGTCAAACACATTCAACAAAGCTAATTGGGTCAAATGAAAGTCAAACACATTAAAAAAAAGGTTTTTGAATCAAATGAAAGTCAAATGTATTCAACAAAGCTAATTGAGTCAAATGAAAGTCAAACACTTTCAACAAAGCTTTTAGAATCAAATGAAAGTCAAATACAGTCAAACAAAGCTTTTTGAATCAAATGAAAGTCAATTGCATTCCACAATGCTAATTGAGTCAAATGACAGTCAAACACATTCAACAAAGGTAATTGAGTCAGTTGAAAGTCAACACATTCAAACAAAGGTTTTTGTATCTAATGAAAGTTAAAAGCATTCAACCAAGCTAATTGAGTAAAATGAAAGTCAAACACTTTCAGCAAAGGTTTTAGAATCAAATGAAAGTCAAGTACATTCAAACAAAGCTTTTTGAATCAAATGAAAGTCAATTGCATTCCACAATGCTAATTGAGTCAAATGAAAGTCAAACACATTCAACAAAGCTAATTGTGTCAAATGAAAGTCAAACAAATTCAAACAAGGATTTTTGAATCTAATGAAAGTCGAATGCATTCAACAAAGCTAATTCAGTCAAATGAAAGTCAAAGACTTTCAACAAAGCTTTTAGAATCAAATGAAAGTCAAATACATTCAAACAAAGCTTTTAGAATCAAATGAAAGTCAATTGCATTCCACAATGCTAATTGAGTCAAATGAAAGTCAAACACATGCAACAAAGCTAATTGAGTCAAATGAAAGTCAAACACATTCAAACGAGGTTTTTTGAGTCAAATGAAATTCAAATGCATTCAACAATGCTAATTAAGTCAAAAGAAAGTCAAACACTTTCAACAAAGCTTTTAGAGTCAAATGAAAGTCAAATACATTCAAACAAAGCTTTTTGAATCAAATGAAAGTCAATTGCATTCCACAATGCTAATTGAGTCAAATCAAAGTCAAACACATTCAACAAAGGTAATTGAGTCAATTGAAAGTTAAACACCTTCAAACAAAGGTTTTTTAATAAAATGAAAGTTAAAAGCATTCAACCAAGCTAATTTAGTCAAATGAAAGTCAAACACTTTCAACAAATCTTTTAGAATCAAATGAAAGGCAAATACATTGAAACAAAGCTAATTAAGTCAAATGAAAGTCAATTGCATTCCACAAAGCTTATAGAGTTAAATTACAGTCAAACACATTCAACATAGCTAATTGAGTCAAATGAAAGTCAAACACATTCAAACAAGTCTTTTTGAATCAAATGAAAGTAAAATGCATTCAACAAAGCTAATTAAGTCAAATGAAAGTCAAACACTTTCAACAAAGCTTTTAGAATCAAATGAAAGTCAAATACATTCAAACAACACTTTTTGAATTAAATGAAAGTCAATTGCATTCCACAATGCTAATTTAGTCAAATGAAAGTCAAACACATTCAACAAAGCTAATTGAGTCAAGGGAATGTCAAACACTTTAAAACAAAGCTTTTTGAATCAAATGAAAGTCAAATACATTCAACAAAGCTAATTGAGTCAAATGAATGTCAAACACTTTCAACAAAGCTTTTAGAATCAAATGAAAGTCAAATACATTCAAACAAAGCTTTTTGAATCTAATGAAGGTAAATTGCATTCCGCAATGCTAATTGAGTCAAATGACAGTTAAACACATTCAACAAAGCCAATTGAGTCAAATGAAAGTCAAACACATTCAAACAATGCTTTTTGAATCTAATGAAAGACAAATGCATTCAACAAAGCTAATTGAGTCAAATGAAAGTGAAACACTTTCACCAAAGCTTTTAGAATCAAAAGAAAGTCAAATACATTCAAACAAAGCTTTTTGAATTAAATGAATGTCAATTGCATTCCATAATTCTAATTAAGTCAAATGAAAGCCAAACACATTCAACAAAGCTAATTGAGTTATATGAAAGTCGAACACATTCAAACAAAGCTTTTTGAATCAAATGAAAGTCAAATGCATTCAACAAAGCTAATTGAGTCAAATGAAAGTTAAACACTTTTAACAAAGCTTTTAGAATCAAATGAAAGTCAAATACATTCAAACAAAGCTTTTTGAATCAAATGAAAGTCAATTGCATTCCACAATGCTAATTGAGTCAAATGAAAGTCAAACACTTTCACCAAAGCTATTAGAATCAAACGAAAGTCAAATACATTCAATCAAAGCCTTTTGAATTAAATGAAAGTCAATTGCATTCCACAATGCTAATTGAGTCAAATGAAAGTCAAACAATTTCAATAAAGCTAATTGAGTCAAATAAAAGTCAAAGACATTTAAACAAAGCTTTTGGAATCTTATAAAAGTCAAATGCATTCAATAAAGCTAATTGAGTCAAATGAACGTCAAACACTTTCAACAAAGCTTTTAGAATCAAATGAAAGTCAAATACAATCAAACAAAGCTTTTTGAATCAAATCAAAGTCAATTGCATTTCACAATGCTAATTGAGTCAAATGAAAGTCAAACACATTCAACAAAGCTAATTGAGTCAAATTAAAGTCAAACACATTTAAACAAAGCTTTTTGAATCAAATGAAAGTCAAATGCATTCAACAAAGCTAATTGAGTCAAATGAAAGTCAAACAATTTCAATAAAGCTTTTAGAATCAAATGAAAGTCAAACACATTCAAACAAAGCTTTATGAATCAAATGAAAGTCAATTGCATTCCACAATGCTTATTGAGTCAAATGAAAGTCAAATACATTCCAACAAAGCTTTTTGAATCAAATAAAAATCAAATGCATTCAACAAAGCTAATTGAGTCAAGTGAAAGGCAAACACATTCAAATAAAGCTTTTTGAATCAAATGAAAGTCAAATGCATTCAACAAAGCTAATTGAGTCAAATGAAAGTCAAAGACATTTAAACAAAGCTTTTTGAATCTTATGAAATTCAAATGCATTCAATAAAGCTAATTGAGTCAAATGAACGTCAAACACTTTCAACAAAGCTTTTAGAATCAAATGAAAGTCAAATACAATCAAACAAAGCTTTTTGAATCAAATCAAAGTCAATTGCATTTCACAATGCTAATTGAGTCAAATGAAAGTCAAACACATTCAACAAAGCTTATTGAGTCAAATGAAAGTCAAACACATTTAAACAAAGCTTTTTGAATCAACTGAAAATTAAATGCATTCAACAAAGCTTATTGAGTCAAATGAGAGTCAAACACTTTCATCAAAGCTTTTAGAATCAAATGAAAGTTAAATACATTCAAATAAAGCTTTTTGAATCAAATGAAACTCAATTGCATTCCACAATGCCAATTGAGTCAAATGAAAGTCAAAGACATTCAAACAAAGCTTTTTGAATCAAATGAAAATCAAATGCATTCTACAAAGCTATTTTAGCCAAATGAAAGTCAATTGCATTCCACAATGCTAATTAAGTCAAATGAAAGTCAAACACATTCAACATAGCTTTTAGATACAAATGAAAGTCAAATACATTCAAACAAACCTTTTTGAATCAAATGAAAGTAAATTGCATTCCACAATGCTAATTGAGTCAAATGAATGTCAAACACATTCAACAAAGCTAATTGAGTCAAGTGAAAAGCAAACACATTCAAACAAAGCTTTTTGAATCAAATGAAAGTCAAATGTATTCAACAAAGCTAATTAAGTAAAATAAAAGTCAAAGACATTTAAACAAAGCTTTTTGAATCTTATAAAAGTCAAATGCATTCAATAAAGCTAATTGAGTCAAATGAACGTCAAACACTTTCAACAAAGCTTTTAGAATCAAATGAAAGTCAAATACAATCAAACAAAGCTTTTTGAATCAAATCAAAGTCAATTGCATTTCACAATGCTAATTGAGTCAAATGAAAGTCAAACACATTCAACAAAGCTAATTGAGTCAAATTAAAGTCAAACACATTTAAACAAAGCTTTTTGAATCAAATGAATGTCAAATGCATTCAACAAAGCTAATTGAGTCAAATGAAAGTCAAACAATTTCAATAAAGCTTTTAGAATCAAATGAAAGTCAAATACATTCAAACAAAGCTTTATGAATCAAATGAAAGTCAATTGCATTCCACAATGCTAATTGAGTCAAATGAAAGTCAAATACATTCCAACAAAGCTTTTTGAATCAAATGAAAATCAAATGCATTCAACAAAGCTAATTGAGTCAAGTGAAAGGCAAACACATTCAAATAAAGCTTTTTGAATCAAATGAAAGTCAAATGCATTCAACAAAGCTAATTGAGTCAAATGAAAGTCAAAGACATTTAAACAAAGCTTTTTGAATCTTATGAAAGTCAAATGCATTCAATAAAGCTAATTGAGTCAAATGAACGTCAAACACTTTCCACAAAGCTTTTAGAATCAAATGAAAGTCAAATACAATCAAACAAAGCTTTTTGAATCAAATCATAGTCAATTGCATTTCACAATGCTAATTGAGTCAAATGAAAGTCAAACACATTCAACAAAGCTTATTGAGTCAAATGAAAGTCAAACACATTTAAACAAAGCTTTTTGAATCAACTGAAAATCAAATGCATTCAACAAAGCTTATTGAGTCAAATGAAAGTCAAACACTTTCAACAAAGCTTTTAGAATCAAATGAAAGTCAAATACATTCAAAAAAAGCTTTTTGAATCAAATGAAAGTCAATTGCATTCGACAATGCTAATTGAGTCAAATGAAAGTCAAATGCTTTCAACAAAGCTAATTGAGTCAAATTAAAGTCAAACACATTTAAACAAAGCTTTTTGAATCAAATGAAAGTCAAATGCATTCAACAAAGCTAATTGAGTCAAATGAAAGTCAAACAATTTCAATAAAGCTTTTAGAATCAAATGAAAGTCAAACACATTCAAACAAAGCTTTATGAATCAAATGAAAGTCAATTGCATTCCACAATGCTTATTGAGTCAAATGAAAGTCAAAGACATTTAAACAAAGCTTTTGGAATCTTATAAAAGTCAAATGCATTCAATAAAGCTAATTGAGTCAAATGAACGTCAAACACTTTCAACAAAGCTTTTAGAATCAAATGAAAGTCAAATACAATCAAACAAAGCTTTTTGAATCAAATCAAAGTCAATTGCATTTCACAATGCTAATTGAGTCAAATGAAAGTCAAACACATTCAACAAAGCTAATTGAGTCAAATTAAAGTCAAACACATTTAAACAAAGCTTTTTGAATCAAATGAAAGTCAAATGCATTCAATAAAGCTAATTGAGTCAAATGAACGTCAAACACTTTCAACAAAGCTTTTAGAATCAAATGAAAGTCAAATACAATCAAACAAAGCTTTTTGAATCAAATCAAAGTCAATTGCATTTCACAATGCTAATTGAGTCAAATGAAAGTCAAACACATTCAACAAAGCTAATTGAGTCAAATTAAAGTCAAACACATTTAAACAAAGCTTTTTGAATCAAATGAAAGTCAAATGCATTCAACAAAGCTAATTGAGTCAAATGAAAGTCAAACAATTTCAATAAAGCTTTTAGAATCAAATGAAAGTCAAACACATTCAAACAAAGCTTTATGAATCAAATGAAAGTCAATTGCATTCCACAATGCTTATTGAGTCAAATGAAAGTCAAATACATTCCAACAAAGCTTTTTGAATCAAATAAAAATCAAATGCATTCAACAAAGCTAATTGAGTCAAGTGAAAGGCAAACACATTCAAATAAAGCTTTTTGAATCAAATGAAAGTCAAATGCATTCAACAAAGCTAATTGAGTCAAATGAAAGTCAAAGACATTTAAACAAAGCTTTTTGAATCTTATGAAATTCAAATGCATTCAATAAAGCTAATTGAGTCAAATGAACGTCAAACACTTTCAACAAAGCTTTTAGAATCAAATGAAAGTCAAATACAATCAAACAAAGCTTTTTGAATCAAATCAAAGTCAATTGCATTTCACAATGCTAATTGAGTCAAATGAAAGTCAAACACATTCAACAAAGCTTATTGAGTCAAATGAAAGTCAAACACATTTAAACAAAGCTTTTTGAATCAACTGAAAATTAAATGCATTCAACAAAGCTTATTGAGTCAAATGAGAGTCAAACACTTTCATCAAAGCTTTTAGAATCAAATGAAAGTTAAATACATTCAAATAAAGCTTTTTGAATCAAATGAAACTCAATTGCATTCCACAATGCCAATTGAGTCAAATGAAAGTCAAAGACATTCAAACAAAGCTTTTTGAATCAAATGAAAATCAAATGCATTCTACAAAGCTATTTTAGCCAAATGAAAGTCAATTGCATTCCACAATGCTAATTAAGTCAAATGAAAGTCAAACACATTCAACATAGCTTTTAGATACAAATGAAAGTCAAATACATTCAAACAAACCTTTTTGAATCAAATGAAAGTAAATTGCATTCCACAATGCTAATTGAGTCAAATGAATGTCAAACACATTCAACAAAGCTAATTGAGTCAAGTGAAAAGCAAACACATTCAAACAAAGCTTTTTGAATCAAATGAAAGTCAAATGTATTCAAGAAAGCTAATTAAGTCAAATAAAAGTCAAAGACATTTAAACAAAGCTTTTTGAATCTTATAAAAGTCAAATGCATTCAATAAAGCTAATTGAGTCAAATGAACGTCAAACACTTTCAACAAAGCTTTTAGAATCAAATGAAAGTCAAATACAATCAAACAAAGCTTTTTGAATCAAATCAAAGTCAATTGCATTTCACAATGCTAATTGAGTCAAATGAAAGTCAAACACATTCAACAAAGCTAATTGAGTCAAATTAAAGTCAAACACATTTAAACAAAGCTTTTTGAATCAAATGAATGTCAAATGCATTCAACAAAGCTAATTGAGTCAAATGAAAGTCAAACAATTTCAATAAAGCTTTTAGAATCAAATGAAAGTCAAATACATTCAAACAAAGCTTTATGAATCAAATGAAAGTCAATTGCATTCCACAATGCTAATTGAGTCAAATGAAAGTCAAATACATTCCAACAAAGCTTTTTGAATCAAATGAAAATCAAATGCATTCAACAAAGCTAATTGAGTCAAGTGAAAGGCAAACACATTCAAATAAAGCTTTTTGAATCAAATGAAAGTCAAATGCATTCAACAAAGCTAATTGAGTCAAATGAAAGTCAAAGACATTTAAACAAAGCTTTTTGAATCTTATGAAAGTCAAATGCATTCAATAAAGCTAATTGAGTCAAATGAACGTCAAACACTTTCCACAAAGCTTTTAGAATCAAATGAAAGTCAAATACAATCAAACAAAGCTTTTTGAATCAAATCATAGTCAATTGCATTTCACAATGCTAATTGAGTCAAATGAAAGTCAAACACATTCAACAAAGCTTATTGAGTCAAATGAAAGTCAAACACATTTAAACAAAGCTTTTTGAATCAACTGAAAATCAAATGCATTCAACAAAGCTTATTGAGTCAAATGAAAGTCAAACACTTTCAACAAAGCTTTTAGAATCAAATGAAAGTCAAATACATTCAAAAAAAGCTTTTTGAATCAAATGAAAGTCAATTGCATTCGACAATGCTAATTGAGTCAAATGAAAGTCAAATGCTTTCAACAAAGCTTTTAGATACAAATGAAAGTCAAATATATTCAAACGAACTTTTTGAATCAAATAAAAGTCAATTGCATTCCACAATGCTAATTTAGTCAAATGAAAGTCAAACGCATTCAACAAAGCTTTTTGAATCAAATGAAAGTCAAATGCATTCAACAAAGCTAATTGAGTCAAATGAAAGTCAAACAATTTCAATAAAGCTTTTAGAATCAAATGAAAGTCAAATACATTCAAAACAAGTTTATGAATCAAATGAAAGTCAATTGCATTCCACAATGCTAATTGAGTCAAATGAAAGTCAAATACATTCCAACAAAGCTTTTTGAATCAAATGAAAATCAAATGCATTCAACAAAGCTACTTGAGTCAAATGAAAGTCAAACATTTTCAACAAAGCTTTTAGAATCAAATGAAAGTCAAATACATTCAAACAAAGGTTTTTTAATCAAATGAAAGTCAATTGCATTCCAAAATGCTGAATGTGTCAAATGAAAGTCAAACACTTTCAACAAAGGTTTTTAGAATCAAATGAATGTCAAATACATTTAAAAAAGCTTTTTGAATCAAATGAAAGTCAATTGCATTCCACAATGCTAATTAAGTCAAATGAAAGTCAAACGCATTCAACAAAGCAAATTGAGTCAACTGATAAGCAAACACATTCAACAAAGCTTATTGAGTCAAATGAAAGTCAAACAAATTTTAAACAAAGCTAATTGAGTCAAATGAAAGTCAAACACTTTCAACAAAGCTTTTAGAATCAAATGAAAGTCAACTACATTCAAACAAAGCTTCTTGAATCAAATGAAAGTCAATTGCATTCCACAATTCTAATTGATTCAAATGAAAGTCAAACACATTCAACAAAGCTAATTGAGCCAAACGATAGTCAAACACATTCTAACAAAGCTAATTGAGTCAAATGAAAGTCAATTGCATTCCACAATGCTAATTAAGTCAAATGAAAGTCAAACACATTCAACAATGCTAATTGAGTCAAATGAAAGTCAAACACTTTCATCAAAGCTTTTAGAATCAAATGAAAGTCAAATACATTCAAATAAAGCTTTTTGAATCAAATGAAAGTCAATTGCATTCCACAATGCTAATTGAGTCCAATGAAAGTCAAACACATTCAAACAAAGCTTTTAGATACAAATTAAAGTCAAATACATTCAAACAAAGCTTTTTGAATCAAAAGAAAGTCAATTGCATTCCACAATGCTAATTGAGTCAAATGAAAGTCAAACACATTCAACAAAGCTAATTGAGTCAAGTGAAAGGCAAACACATTCAAACAAAGCTTTCTGAATCAAATGAAAGTCAAATGCATTCAACAAAGCTAATTGAGTCAAATGAAAGTCAAAGACATTTAAACAAAGCTTTTTGAATCAAATGAAAGTCAATTGCATTCCACAATGCTAATTGAGTCAATGAAAGTCAAACACATTCAACAAAGCTAATTGAGTCAAATGAAAGTCAAACACATTCAAACAAAGCTTTTTGAATCAAATGAAAGTCAAAAGCATTCAACAAAGCTAATTGAGTCAAATGAAAGTCAAACACATTCAAACAAAGCTTTTTGAATCAAATGAAAGTCAAATACATTCAAACAAAGCTTTTTGAATCAAATGAAAGTCAATTGCATTCCACAATGCTAATTAAGTCAATGAAAGTCAAACACATTCAACAAAGCTAATTGAGTCAAATGAAAGTCAAACATATTCAAACAAAGCATTTTGAATCAAATGAAAGTCAAATGCATTCAACAAAACTAATTGAGTCAAAAGAAAGTCAAACACATTCAAACAAAGCTTTTTGAATCAAATGAAAGGCAAATACATTCAAACAAAGCTTTTTGAATCAAATGAAAGTCAATTGCATTCCACAATGCTAATTAAGTCAATGAAAGTCAAACACATTCAACAAAGCTAATTGAGTCAAATGAAAGTCAAACACATTCAAACAAAGCTTTTTCTATCAAATGAAAGTCAAATGCATTCAACAAAGCTAATTAAGTCAAATGAAAGTCAAACACTTTCAACAAAGCTTTTAGAATCAAATGAAAGTCAAATACATTCAAACAAAGCTTTTTGAATCAAATGAAAGTCAATTGCATTCCACAATTCTAATTGATTCAAAGAAAGTCAAACACATCCAACAAAGCTAATTGAGTCAAATGAAAGTCAAACACATTCAAACAAAGCTTTTTGAATCAAATGAAAGTCAATTGCATTCCACAATTCTAATTGATTCAAATGAAAGTCAAACACATTCAACAAAGCTAATTGAGTCAAATGATAGTCAAACACATTCTAACAAAGCTTTTTGAATCCAATGAAAGTCAAATACATTTAACAAAGCTAATTAAGTCAAATGAAAGTCAAACACTTTCAACAATGCTTTTAGAATCAAATGAAAGTCAAATACATTCAACAAAGCTAATTAAGTCAAATGAAAGTCAAACACTTTCAACAATGCTTTTAGAATCAAATGAAAGTCAAATACATTCAAACAAAGCTTTTTGAATCAAATGAAAGTCAAAAGCATTCAATAAAGCTAATTGAGTCAAATGAAAGTCAAATACATTCAAACAAAGCTTTTTGAATCAAATGAAAGTCAAATACATTCAAACAAAGCTTTTTGAATCAAATGAAAGTCAATTGCATTCCACAATGCTAATTAAGTCAATGAAAGTCAAACACATTCAACAAAGCTAATTGAGTCAAATGAAAGTCAAACACATTCAAACAAAGCTTTTTGAATCAAATGAAAGTCAAAAGCATTCAACAAAGCTAATTGAGTCAAATGAAAGTCAAACACATTCAAACAAAGCTTTTTGAATCAAATGAAAGGCAAATACATTCAAACAAAGCTTTTTGAATCAAATGAAAGTCAATTGCATTCCACAATGATAATTGAGTCAAATGACAGTTAAACGCATTCAACCAAGCTAATTAAGTCAAATGAAAGTCAAACACATTCAAACAAAGCTTTTTGAATCAAATGAAAGTCAAATGCATTCAACAAAGCTAATTGAGTCAAATGAAAGTCAAACACATTCAAACAAAGCTTTTAGAATCAAATGAAAGGCAAATACATTCAAACAAAGCTTTTTGAATCAAATGAAAGTCAATTGCATTCCACAATGCTAATTGAGTCAATGAAAGTCAAACACATTCAACAAAGCTAATTGAGTCAAATGAAAGTCAAACATATTCAAACAAAGCTTTTTGAATCAAATGAAAGTCAAATGCATTCAACAAAGCTAATTGAGTTAAATGAAAGTCAAACACATTAAACAAAGCTTTTAGAATCAAATGAAAGGCAAATACATTCAAACAAAGCTTTTTGAATCAAATGAAAGTCAAATGCATTTCACAATTTTAATTGAGTCAAATGAAAGTCAAACACATTCAACAAAGCTAATTGAGTAAAATTAAACTCTAACACATTCAAACACAGCTTTTTCTATCAAATGAAAGTCAAATGCATTCAACAAAGCTAATTAAGTCAAATGAAAGTCAAACACTTTCAACAAAGCTTTTAGAATCAAATGAAAGTCAAATACATTCAAACAAAGCTTTTTGAATCAAATGAAAGTCAATTGCATTCCACAATTCTAATTGATTCAAAGAAAGTCAAACACATCCAACAAAGCTAATTGAGTCAAATGAAAGTCAAACACATTCAAACAAAGCTTTTTGAATCAAATGAAAGTCAATTGCATTCCACAATTCTAATTGATTCAAATGAAAGTCAAACACATTCAACAAAGCTAATTGAGTCAAATGATAGTCAAACACATTCTAACAAAGCTTTTTGAATCCAATGAAAGTCAAATACATTTAACAAAGCTAATTAAGTCAAATGAAAGTCAAACACTTTCAACAATGCTTTTAGAATCAAATGAAAGTCAAATACATTCAACAAAGCTAATTAAGTCAAATGAAAGTCAAACACTTTCAACAATGCTTTTAGAATCAAATGAAAGTCAAATACATTCAAACAAAGCTTTTTGAATCAAATGAAAGTCAAAAGCATTCAATAAAGCTAATTGAGTCAAATGAAAGTCAAATACATTCATACAAAGCTTTTAGAATCAAATGAAAGTCAATTGCATTCCAGAATGCTAATTGAGTCAAATGAAAGTCAAACACATGCAACAAAGCTAATTGAGTCAAATGAAAGTCAAACACATTCAAACAATGCTTTTTGAATCTAATGAAAGACAAATGCATTCAACAAAGCTAATTGAGTCAAATGAAAGTGAAACACTTTCACCAAAGCTTTTAGAATCAAACGAAAGTCAAATACATTCAAACAAAGCTTTTTGAATTAAATGAATGTCAATTGCATTCCATAATTCTAATTAAGTCAAATGAAAGCCAAACACATTCAACAAAGCTAATTGAGTTATATGAAAGTCAAACACATTCAAACAAAGCTTTTTGAATCAAATGAAAGTCAAATGCATTCAACAAAGCTAATTGAGTCAAATGAAAGTTAAACACTTTTAACAAAGCTTTTAGAATCAAATGAAAGTCAAATACATTCAAACAAAGCTTTTTGAATCAAATGAAAGTCAATTGCATTCCACAATGCTAATTGAGTCAAATGAAAGTCAAACACTTTCACCAAAGCTATTAGAATCAAACGAAAGTCAAATACATTCAAACAAAGCCTTTTGAATTAAATGAAAGTCAATTGCATTCCACAATGCTAATTGAGTCAAATGAAAGTCAAACACTTTCACCAAAGCTTTTAGAATCAAATGAAAGTCAAATACATTCAAACAAAGCCTTTTGAATTAAATGAAAGTCAATTGCATTCCATAATTCTAGTTGAGTCAAATGAAAGTCAAACACATTCAACAAAGCTAATTGAGTCATATGAAAGTCAAACACATTCAAACAAAGCTTTTTGAATCAAATGAAAGTCAAATGCATTCAACAAAGCGAATTGAGTGAAATTGAAAGTCAAACACTTTAAACAAAGCTTTTAGAGTCAAATGAAAGTCAAATACATTCAAACAAAGCTTTTTTAATCAAATGAAAGTCAATTGCATTCCACAATATTAATTGAGTCAAATGAAGGTCAAACAAATTCAACAAAGCTAATTGAGTCAAATGAAAGTCAAACACATTCAACAAAGCCTTTTGAGTCAAATGAAAGTCAAACACATTCAAACAAAGCTTTTTGAATCAAATGAAAGTCAAATTCATTAAACAAAGCTAATTGAGTCAAATGAAAGTCAAACACTTTTAACAAAGCTTTTAGAATCAAATGAAAGTCAAATACATTCAAACAAAGCTTTTTGAATCAAATGAAATTCAATTGCATTCCACAATGCTAATTGAGTCAAATGAAAGTCAAACACATTCAACAAAGCTAATTGAGCCAAATGAAAGTCAAACACATTCAAAGAATGCTTTTTAAATCAAATGAAAGTCAAATGCATTCAACAAAGCGAATTGAGTCAAATGAAAGTCAAAATCTTTAAACAAAGGTTTTATAATCAAATGTAAGTCAAATACATTCGAACAAAGCTCTTTGATTCAAATGAAAGTCAATTGCATTCGAACAAAGCTTTTTTATTCAAATGAAAGTCTATTGCATTCCACAATACTAATTGAGTCAAATGAAAGTCAAACACATTCAACAATGCTAATTGTGTCAAATGAAAGTCAAACACATTCAAACGAAGCTTTTTCAATCAAATAAAAGTCAAATGCATTCGACAAAGCTAATTGAGTCAAATGAAAGTCAAACACATTCAAACAAAGGTTTTTGAATCAAATGAAAGTCAAACGCATTCAACAAAGCTAATTGAGTCAAATGAAAGTTAAACACTTTCAACAAAGCTTTTAGAATCAAATGAAAGGCAAATACATTCAAACAAAGCTTTTTGAATTAAATGAAAGTCAATTGCATTCCATAATTCTAGTTGAGTCAAATGAAAGTCAAACACATTCAACAAAGCTAATTAAGTCAAATGAAAGTCAAACACATTCAAACAATGCTTTTTGAATCAAATGAAAGTCAAATGCATTCAACAAAGCGAATTGAGTGAAATTGAAAGTCAAACACTTTAAACAAAGCTTTTAGAGTCAAATGAAAGTCAAATACATTCAAACAAAGCTTTTTTAATCAAATGAAAGTCAATTGCATTCCACAATATTAATTGAGTCAAATGAAGGTCAAACAAATTCAACAAAGCTAATTGAGTCAAATGAAAGTCAAACACATTCAACAAAGCCTTTTGAGTCAAATGAAAGTCAAACACATTCAAACAAAGCTTTTTGAATCAAATGAAAGTCAAATTCATTAAACAAAGCTAATTGAGTCAAATGAAAGTCAAACACTTTCAACATAGCTTTTAGAATCAAATGAAAGTTAAATACATTCAAACAAAGCTTTTTGAATCAAATGAAAGTCAATTACGTTCCACTACGCTGAAAGAGTCAAATGAAAGTTAAACACATTCAACAAAGCTAATTGAGTTAAATGAAAGTCAAACACATTCAAACAAAGCTTTTTGAATCAAATGAAAATCAAATGCATTCAACAAAGCTAATTGAGTCAATTACGTTCCACAACGCTGAAAGAGTCAAATGAAAGTCAAACACATTCAACAAAGCTATTTGAGTCAAATGAAAGTCAAACACATTCAAATAAAGCTTTTTGATCAAATAAAATTCAATAATATTCCACAATGCTAATTGAAAAAAATGAAAGTCAAACACATTCAAACAAAGCTTTTAGAATCAAATGAAAGTCAAATACATTTAAACGAAGCTTTTTGAATCAAATGAAAGTCAAATACATTCAAACAAAGCTTTTTGAATCAAATGAAAGTCAATTGCATTCTGCAATGCTAATTGAATCAAATGAAAGTCAAACACATTCAACAAAGCTAATTGGGTCAAATGAAAGTCAAACACATTAAAAAAAAGCTTTTTGAATCAAATGAAAGTCAAATGTATTCAACAAAGCTAATTGAGTCAAATGAAAGTCAAACACTTTCAACAAAGGTTTTTAGAATCAAATGAAAGTCAAATACATTTAAAAAAGCTTTTTGAATCAAATGAAAGTCAATTGCACCTCAATGCTAATTGAGTCAAATGAAAGTCAAACGCATTCAACAAAGCAAATTGAGTTAACTGATAGGCAAACACATTCAACAAAGCTTATTGAGTCAAATGAAAGTCAAACACATTTAAACAAAGCTTTTTGAATCAACTGAAAATCAAATGCATTCAACAAAGCTTATTGAGTCAAATGAAAGTCAAACACTTTCATCAAAGCTTTTAGAATCAAATGAAAGTCAAATACATTCAAATAAAGCTTTTTGAATCAAATGAAACTCAATTGCATTCCACAATGCCAATTGAGTCAAATGAAAGTCAAACACATTCAAACAAAGCTTTTTGAATCAAATGAAAATCAAATGCATTCTACAAAGCTATTTTAGCCAAATGAAAGTCAATTGCATTCCACAATGCTAATTAAGTCAAATGAAAGTCAAACACATTCAACATAGCTTTTAGATACAAATGAATGTCAAATACATTCAAACAAACCTTTTTAAATCAAATGAATGTAAATTGCATTCCACAATGCTAATTGAGTCAAATGAATGTCAAACACATTCAACAAAGCTAATTGAGTCAAGTGAAAAGCAAACACATTCAAACAAAGCTTTTTGAATCAAATGAAAATCAAATGCATTCAACAAAGCTAATTGAGTCAAATAAAAGTCAAAGACATTTAAACAAAGCTTTTGGAATCTTATAAAAGTCAAATGCATTCAATAAAGCTAATTGAGTCAAATGAACGTCAAACACTTTCAACAAAGCTTTTAGAATCAAATGAAAGTCAAATACAATCAAACAAAGCTTTTTGAATCAAATCAAAGTCAATTGCATTTCACAATGCTAAT
Source organism: Chenopodium album (assembly GCF_948465745.1). Taxonomy (NCBI): domain Eukaryota; kingdom Viridiplantae; phylum Streptophyta; class Magnoliopsida; order Caryophyllales; family Amaranthaceae; genus Chenopodium; species Chenopodium album. Next base: position 20,382,531 of record NC_137853.1, read on the forward strand.
TGAGTCAAATGAAAGTCAAACACATTCAACAAAGCTAATTGAGTCAAATTAAAGTCAAACACATTTAAACAAAGCTTTTTGAATCAAATGAAAGTCAAATGCATTCAATAAAGCTAATTGAGTCAAATGAACGTCAAACACTTTCAACAAAGCTTTTAGAATCAAATGAAAGTCAAATACAATCAAACAAAGCTTTTTGAATCAAATCAAAGTCAATTGCATTTCACAATGCTAATTGAGTCAAATGAAAGTCAAACACATTCAACAAAGCTAATTGAGTCAAATTAAAGTCAAACACATTTAAACAAAGCTTTTTGAATCAAATGAAAGTCAAATGCATTCAACAAAGCTAATTGAGTCAAATGAAAGTCAAACAATTTCAATAAAGCTTTTAGAATCAAATGAAAGTCAAACACATTCAAACAAAGCTTTATGAATCAAATGAAAGTCAATTGCATTCCACAATGCTTATTGAGTCAAATGAAAGTCAAATACATTCCAACAAAGCTTTTTGAATCAAGTGAAAGGCAAACACATTCAAATAAAGCTTTTTGAATCAAATGAAAGTCAAATGCATTCAACAAAGCTAATTGAGTCAAATGAAAGTCAAAGACATTTAAACAAAGCTTTTTGAATCTTATGAAATTCAAATGCATTCAATAAAGCTAATTGAGTCAAATGAACGTCAAACACTTTCAACAAAGCTTTTAGAATCAAATGAAAGTCAAATACAATCAAACAAAGCTTTTTGAATCAAATCAAAGTCAATTGCATTTCACAATGCTAATTGAGTCAAATGAAAGTCAAACACATTCAACAAAGCTTATTGAGTCAAATGAAAGTCAAACACATTTAAACAAAGCTTTTTGAATCAACTGAAAATTAAATGCATTCAACAAAGCTTATTGAGTCAAATGAGAGTCAAACACTTTCATCAAAGCTTTTAGAATCAAATGAAAGTTAAATACATTCAAATAAAGCTTTTTGAATCAAATGAAACTCAATTGCATTCCACAATGCCAATTGAGTCAAATGAAAGTCAAAGACATTCAAACAAAGCTTTTTGAATCAAATGAAAATCAAATGCATTCTACAAAGCTATTTTAGCCAAATGAAAGTCAATTGCATTCCACAATGCTAATTAAGTCAAATGAAAGTCAAACACATTCAACATAGCTTTTAGATACAAATGAAAGTCAAATACATTCAAACAAACCTTTTTGAATCAAATGAAAGTAAATTGCATTCCACAATGCTAATTGAGTCAAATGAATGTCAAACACATTCAACAAAGCTAATTGAGTCAAGTGAAAAGCAAACACATTCAAACAAAGCTTTTTGAATCAAATGAAAGTCAAATGTATTCAACAAAGCTAATTAAATCAAATAAAAGTCAAAGACATTTAAACAAAGCTTTTTGAATCTTATAAAAGTCAAATGCATTCAATAAAGCTAATTGAGTCAAATGAACGTCAAACACTTTCAACAAAGCTTTTAGAATCAAATGAAAGTCAAATACAATCAAACAAAGCTTTTTGAATCAAATCAAAGTCAATTGCATTTCACAATGCTAATTGAGTCAAATGAAAGTCAAACACATTCAACAAAGCTAATTGAGTCAAATTAAAGTCAAACACATTTAAACAAAGCTTTTTGAATCAAATGAATGTCAAATGCATTCAACAAAGCTAATTGAGTCAAATGAAAGTCAAACAATTTCAATAAAGCTTTTAGAATCAAATGAAAGTCAAATACATTCAAATAAAGCTTTATGAATCAAATGAAAGTCAATTGCATTCCACAATGCTAATTGAGTCAAATGAAAGTCAAATACATTCCAACAAAGCTTTTTGAATCAAATGAAAATCAAATGCATTCAACAAAGCTAATTGAGTCAAGTGAAAGGCAAACACATTCAAATAAAGCTTTTTGAATCAAATGAAAGTCAAATGCATTCAACAAAGCTAATTGAGTCAAATGAAAGTCAAAGACATTTAAACAAAGCTTTTTGAATCTTATGAAAGTCAAATGCATTCAATAAAGCTAATTGAGTCAAATGAACGTCAAACACTTTCCACAAAGCTTTTAGAATCAAATGAAAGTCAAATACAATCAAACAAAGCTTTTTGAATCAAATCATAGTCAATTGCATTTCACAATGCTAATTGAGTCAAATGAAAGTCAAACACATTCAACAAAGCTTATTGAGTCAAATGAAAGTCAAACACATTTAAACAAAGCTTTTTGAATCAACTGAAAATCAAATGCATTCAACAAAGCTTATTGAGTCAAATGAAAGTCAAACACTTTCAACAAAGCTTTTAGAATCAAATGAAAGTCAAATACATTCAAAAAAAGCTTTTTGAATCAAATGAAAGTCAATTGCATTCGACAATGCTAATTGAGTCAAATGAAAGTCAAATGCTTTCAACAAAGCTTTTAGATACAAATGAAAGTCAAATATATTCAAACGAACTTTTTGAATCAAATAAAAGTCAATTGCATTCCACAATGCTAATTTAGTCAAATGAAAGTCAAACGCATTCAACAAAGCTTTTTGAATCAAATGAAAGTCAAATGCATTCAACAAAGCTAATTGAGTCAAATGAAAGTCAAACAATTTCAATAAAGCTTTTAGAATCAAATGAAAGTCAAATACATTCAAAACAAGTTTATGAATCAAATGAAAGTCAATTGCATTCCACAATGCTAATTGAGTCAAATGAAAGTCAAATACATTCCAACAAAGCTTTTTGAATCAAATGAAAATCAAATGCATTCAACAAAGCTACTTGAGTCAAATGAAAGTCAAACATTTTCAACAAAGCTTTTAGAATCAAATGAAAGTCAAATACATTCAAACAAAGGTTTTTTAATCAAATGAAAGTCAATTGCATTCCAAAATGCTGAATGTGTCAAATGAAAGTCAAACACTTTCAACAAAGGTTTTTAGAATCAAATGAATGTCAAATACATTTAAAAAAGCTTTTTGAATCAAATGAAAGTCAATTGCATTCCACAATGCTAATTAAGTCAAATGAAAGTCAAACGCATTCAACAAAGCAAATTGAGTCAACTGATAAGCAAACACATTCAACAAAGCTTATTGAGTCAAATGAAAGTCAAACAAATTTTAAACAAAGCTAATTGAGTCAAATGAAAGTCAAACACTTTCAACAAAGCTTTTAGAATCAAATGAAAGTCAACTACATTCAAACAAAGCTTCTTGAATCAAATGAAAGTCAATTGCATTCCACAATTCTAATTGATTCAAATGAAAGTCAAACACATTCAACAAAGCTAATTGAGCCAAACGATAGTCAAACACATTCTAACAAAGCTAATTGAGTCAAATGAAAGTCAATTGCATTCCACAATGCTAATTAAGTCAAATGAAAGTCAAACACATTCAACAATGCTAATTGAGTCAAATGAAAGTCAAACACTTTCATCAAAGCTTTTAGAATCAAATGAAAGTCAAATACATTCAAATAAAGCTTTTTGAATCAAATGAAAGTCAATTGCATTCCACAATGCTAATTGAGTCCAATGAAAGTCAAACACATTCAAACAAAGCTTTTAGATACAAATTAAAGTCAAATACATTCAAACAAAGCTTTTTGAATCAAAAGAAAGTCAATTGCATTCCACAATGCTAATTGAGTCAAATGAAAGTCAAACACATTCAACAAAGCTAATTGAGTCAAGTGAAAGGCAAACACATTCAAACAAAGCTTTCTGAATCAAATGAAAGTCAAATGCATTCAACAAAGCTAATTGAGTCAAATGAAAGTCAAAGACATTTAAACAAAGCTTTTTGAATCAAATGAAAGTCAATTGCATTCCACAATGCTAATTGAGTCAATGAAAGTCAAACACATTCAACAAAGCTAATTGAGTCAAATGAAAGTCAAACACATTCAAACAAAGCTTTTTGAATCAAATGAAAGTCAAAAGCATTCAACAAAGCTAATTGAGTCAAATGAAAGTCAAACACATTCAAACAAAGCTTTTTGAATCAAATGAAAGTCAAATACATTCAAACAAAGCTTTTTGAATCAAATGAAAGTCAATTGCATTCCACAATGCTAATTAAGTCAATGAAAGTCAAACACATTCAACAAAGCTAATTGAGTCAAATGAAAGTCAAACATATTCAAACAAAGCATTTTGAATCAAATGAAAGTCAAATGCATTCAACAAAACTAATTGAGTCAAAAGAAAGTCAAACACATTCAACAAAGCTTTAAGAATCAAATGAAAGGCAAATACATTCAAACAAAGCTTTTTGAATCAAATGAAAGTCAATTGCATTCCACAATGATAATTGAGTCAAATGACAGTCAAACGCATTCAACCAAGCTAATTAAGTCAAATGAAAGTCAAACACATTCAAACAAAGCTTTTTGAATCAAATGAAAGTCAAATGCATTCAACAAAGCTAATTGAGTCAAATGAAAGTCAAACACATTCAAACAAAGCTTTTAGAATCAAATGAAAGGCAAATACATTCAAACAAAGCTTTTTGAATCAAATGAAAGTCAATTGCATTCCACAATGCTAATTGAGTCAATGAAAGTCAAACACATTCAACAAAGCTAATTGAGTCAAATGAAAGTCAAACATATTCAAGCAAAGCTTTTTGAATCAAATGAAATTCAAATGCATTCAACAAAGCTAATTGAGTTAAATGAAAGTCAAACACATTAAACAAAGCTTTTAGAATCAAATGAAAGGCAAATACATTCAAACAAAGCTTTTTGAATCAAATGAAAGTCAAATGCATTTCACAATTTTAATTGAGTCAAATGAAAGTCAAACACATTCAACAAAGCTAATTGAGTAAAATTAAACTCTAACACATTCAAACACAGCTTTTTCTATCAAATGAAAGTCAAATGCATTCAACAAAGCTAATTAAGTCAAATGAAAGTCAAACACTTTCAACAAAGCTTTTAGAATCAAATGAAAGTCAAATACATTCAAACAAAGCTTTTTGAATCAAATGAAAGTCAATTGCATTCCACAATTCTAATTGATTCAAAGAAAGTCAAACACATCCAACAAAGCTAATTGAGTCAAATGAAAGTCAAACACATTCAAACAAAGCTTTTTGAATCAAATGAAAGTCAATTGCATTCCACAATTCTAATTGATTCAAATGAAAGTCAAACACATTCAACAAAGCTAATTGAGTCAAATGATAGTCAAACACATTCTAACAAAGCTTTTTGAATCCAATGAAAGTCAAATACATTTAACAAAGCTAATTAAGTCAAATGAAAGTCAAACACTTTCAACAATGCTTTTAGAATCAAATGAAAGTCAAATACATTCAACAAAGCTAATTAAGTCAAATGAAAGTCAAACACTTTCAACAATGCTTTTAGAATCAAATGAAAGTCAAATACATTCAAACAAAGCTTTTTGAATCAAATGAAAGTCAAAAGCATTCAATAAAGCTAATTGAGTCAAATGAAAGTCAAATACATTCATACAAAGCTTTTAGAATCAAATGAAAGTCAATTGCATTCCAGAATGCTAATTGAGTCAAATGAAAGTCAAACACATGCAACAAAGCTAATTGAGTCAAATGAAAGTCAAACACATTCAAACAATGCTTTTTGAATCTAATGAAAGACAAATGCATTCAACAAAGCTAATTGAGTCAAATGAAAGTGAAACACTTTCACCAAAGCTTTTAGAATCAAACGAAAGTCAAATACATTCAAACAAAGCTTTTTGAATTAAATGAATGTCAATTGCATTCCATAATTCTAATTAAGTCAAATGAAAGCCAAACACATTCAACAAAGCTAATTGAGTTATATGAAAGTCAAACACATTCAAACAAAGCTTTTTGAATCAAATGAAAGTCAAATGCATTCAACAAAGCTAATTGAGTCAAATGAAAGTTAAACACTTTTAACAAAGCTTTTAGAATCAAATGAAAGTCAAATACATTCAAACAAAGCTTTTTGAATCAAATGAAAGTCAATTGCATTCCACAATGCTAATTGAGTCAAATGAAAGTCAAACACTTTCACCAAAGCTATTAGAATCAAACGAAAGTCAAATACATTCAAACAAAGCCTTTTGAATTAAATGAAAGTCAATTGCATTCCAAAATGCTAATTGAGTCAAATGAAAGTCAAACACTTTCACCAAAGCTTTTAGAATCAAATGAAAGTCAAATACATTCAAACAAAGCCTTTTGAATTAAATGAAAGTCAATTGCATTCCATAATTCTAGTTGAGTCAAATGAAAGTCAAACACATTCAACAAAGCTAATTGAGTCATACGAAAGTCAAACACATTCAAACAAAGCTTTTTGAATCAAATGAAAGTCAAATGCATTCAACAAAGCGAATTGAGTGAAATTGAAAGTCAAACACTTTAAACAAAGCTTTTAGAGTCAAATGAAAGTCAAATACATTCAAACAAAGCTTTTTTAATCAAATGAAAGTCAATTGCATTCCACAATATTAATTGAGTCAAATGAAGGTCAAACAAATTCAACAAAGCTAATTGAGTCAAATGAAAGTCAAACACATTCAACAAAGCCTTTTGAGTCAAATGAAAGTCAAACACATTCAAACAAAGCTTTTTGAATCAAATGAAAGTCAAATTCATTAAACAAAGCTAATTGAGTCAAATGAAAGTCAAACACTTTCAACATAGCTTTTAGAATCAAATGAAAGTTAAATACATTCAAACAAAGCTTTTTGAATCAAATGAAAGTCAATTACGTTCCACAACGCTGAAAGAGTCAAATGAAAGTCAAACACGTTCAACAAAGCTAATTGAGTTAAATGAAAGTCAAACACATTCAAACAAAGCTTTTTGAATCAAATGAAAGTCAAATGCATTCAACAAAGCTAATTGAGTCAATTACGTTCCACAACGCTGAAAGAGTCAAATGAAAGTCAAACACATTCAACAAAGCTATTTGAGTCAAATGAAAGTCAAACACATTCAAATAAAGCTTTTTGATCAAATAAAATTCAATAATATTCCACAATGCTAATTGAGTCAAATGAAAGTCAAACACATTCAAACAAAGCTTTTAGAATCAAATGAAAGTCAAATACATTCAAACAAAGCTTTTTGAATCAAATGAAAGTCAAATACATTCAAACAAAGCTTTTTGAATCAAATGAAAGTCAATTGCATTCTGCAATGCTAATTGAATCAAATGAAAGTTAAACACATTCAACAAAGCTAATTGGGGTAAATGAAAGTCGAACACATTAAAAAAAAGCTTTTTGAATCAAATGAAAGTCAAATGTATTCAACAAAGCTAATTGAGTCAAATGAAAGTCAAACGCATTCAACAAAGCAAATTGAGTTAACTGATAGGCAAACACATTCAACAAAGCTTATTGAGTCAAATGAAAGTCAAACACATTTAAACAAAGCTTTTTGAATCAACTGGAAATCAAAAGCATTCAACAAAGCTTATTGAGTCAAATGAAAGTCAAACACTTTCATCAAAGCTTTTAGAATCAAATGAAAGTCAAATACATTCAAATAAAGCTTTTTGAATCAAATGAAACTCAATTGCATTCCACAATGCCAATTGAGTCAAATGAAAGTCAAACACATTCAAACAAAGCTTTTTGAATCAAATGAAAATCAAATGCATTCTACAAAGCTATTTTAGCCAAATGAAAGTCAATTGCATTCCACAATGCTAATTAAGTCAAATGAAAGTCAAACACATTCGACATAGCTTTTAGATACAAATGAAAGTCAAATACATTCAAACAAACCTTTTTGAAACAAATGAAAGTAAATTGCATTCCACAATGCTAATTGAGTCAAATGAATGTCAAACACATTCAACAAAGCTAATTGAGTCAAGTGAAAAGCAAACACATTCAAACAAAGCTTTTTGAATCAAATGAAAGTCAAATGCATTCAACAAAGCTAATTGAGTCAAATAAAAGTCAAAGACATTTAAACAAAGCTTTTTGAATCTTATAAAAGTCAAATGCATTCAATAAAGCTAATTGAGTCAAATGAACGTCAAACACTTTCAACAAAGCTTTTAGAATCAAATGAAAGTCAAATACAATCAAACAAAGCTTTTTGAATCAAATCAAAGTCAATTGCATTTCACAATGCTAATTGAGTCAAATGAAAGTCAAACACATTCAACAAAGCTAATTGAGTCAAATTAAAGTCAAACACATTTAAACAAAGCATTTTGAATCAAATGAAAGTCAAATGCATTCAACAAAGCTAATTGAGTCAAATGAAAGTCAAATACATTCAAACAAAGCTTTTTGAATCAAATGAAAGTCAAAAGCATTCAACAAAGCTAATTGAGTCAAATGAAAGTCTAATACATTCAAACAAAGCTTTTTGAATCAAATGAAAGTCAAATACATTCAAACAAAGCTTTTTGAATCAAATGAAAGTCAATTGCATTCCACAATGCTAATTAAGTCAATGAAAGTCAAACATATTCAACAAAGCTAATTGAGTCAAATGAAAGTCAAACATATTCAAACAAAGCATTTTGAATCAAATGAAAGTCAAATGCATTCAACAAAGCTAATTGAGTTAAAAGAAAGTCAAACACATTAAACAAAGCTTTTTGAATCAAATGAAAGGCAAATACATTCAAACAAAGCTTTTTGAATCAAATGAAAGTCAATTGCATTCCACAATGCTAATTGAGTCAATGAAAGTCAAACACATTCAACAAAGCTAATTGAGTCAAATGAAAGTCAAACATATTCAAACAAAGCATTTTGAATCAAATGAAAGTCAAATGCATTCAACAAAGCTAATTGAGTCAAAAGAAAGTTCAACACATTCAACAAAGCTTTTAGAATCAAATGAAAGGAAAATACATTCAAACAAAGCTTTTTGAATCAAATGAAAGTCAAATACATTCAAACAAAGCTTTGTTGAATCAAATGAAAGTCAAATACATTCAACAAAGCTAATTGAGTCAAATGAAAGTCAAACATATTCAAACAAAGCTTTTTGAATCAAATGAAAGTCAAATGCATTCAACAAAGCTAATTGAGTCAAATGAAAGTCAAACACATTCAACAAAGCTAATTGAGTCAAATGATAGTCAAACACATTCTAACAAAGCTTTTTGAATCAAATGAAAGTCAAATACATTTAAAAAAGCTAATTAAGTCAAATGAAAGTCAAACACTTTCAACAATGCTTTTAGAATCAAATGAAAGTCAAATACATTCAAACAAAGCTTTTTGAATCAAATGAAAGTCAATTGTATTCCACAATGCTAATTGAGTCAAATGAAAGTCAAACACATTCAACAAAGCTAATTGAGTCTAATGAAAGTCAAAGATATTCAAACAAAGCTTTTTGAATCAAATGAAAATCAATTACATTCCACAATGCTAATTGAATCAAATGAAAGTCAAACACATTCAACAAAGCTAATTGGGTCAAATGAAAGTCAAACACATTCAAAAAAGCTAATTGAGTCAAATGAAATTCAAACACATTCAAACAAAGCTTTTTGAATCAAATGAAAATCAAATGCATACAACAAAGCTAATTGTGTCAAATGAAAGTCAAAACTTTCAAAAAAGCTTTTAAAATCAAATGACATTCAAATACATTCAAACAAAGCTTTTTGAATCAAATGAAAGTCAAAGCATTCCACAATGCTAATTAAGTCAAATGAAAGTCAAACTCATTCTACAATGCTTTTAGAATCAAATGAAAGTCAAATACATTCAAACAAAGCTTTTTGAATCAAATGAAAGTCAATTGCATTCCACAATGCTAATTGAGTCAAATGAAAGTCAAACACATTCAACAAAGCTAATTGAGTCTAATGAAAGTCAAACACATTCAACAAAGCTTTTTGAATTTTAAATGAAAGTCAAATGCATTAAACAAAGCTAATTAAGTCAAATGAAAGTCAAACGCTTTCAACAAAGACAAATACATTCAATCAAAGCTTTTTGAATCAAATGAAAGTTAATTGCATTCCTCAATGCAAATTGAGTCAAATGAAAGTCAAACACTTTCAACAAAGCTAATTCAGTCAAGGGAAAGTCAAACACTTTAAAACAAAGCTTTTTGAATCAAATGAAAGTCAAAAGCATTCAACAAAGCTAATTGAGTCAAACGAAAGTCAAACACTTTCAACAAAGCTTTTAGAATTATATGAAAGTCAAATACAATCAAACAAAGCTTTTTGAATCAAATGAAAGTCAATTGCATTCCACAATGATAATTGAGTCAAATGACAGTCAAACACATTCATCCAAGCTAATTAAGTCAAATGAAAGTCAAACACATTCAAACAAAGCTTTTTGAATCAAATGAAAGTCAAATGCATTCAACAAAGCTAATTGAGTCAAATGAAAGTCAAACACATTCAACCAAAGCTTTTTGAATCAAATGAAAGTCAAATACATTCAAACAAAGCTTTTTGAATCAAATGAAAGTCAATTGCATTCCACAATGCTAATTGAGTCAATGAAAGTCAAATACATTCAACAAAGCTAATTGAGTCAAATGAAAGTCAAACATATTCAAACAAAGCTTTTTGAATCAAATGAAAGTCAAATGCATTCAACAAAGCTAATTGAGTCAAATGAAAGTCAAACACATTCAACAAAGCTAATTGAGTCAAATGATAGTCAAACACATTCTAACAAAGCTTTTTGAATCAAATGAAAGTCAAATACATTTAAAAAAGCTAATTAAGTCAAATGAAAGTCAAACACTTTCAACAATGCTTTTAGAATCAAATGAAAGTCAAATACATTCAAACAAAGCTTTTTGAATCAAATGAAAGTCAATTGTATTCCACAATGCTAATTGAGTCAAATGAAAGTCAAACACATTTAACAAAGCTAATTGAGTCTAATGAAAGTCAAAGATATTCAAACAAAGCTTTTTGAATCAAATGAAAGTCAAATGCATTCAACAACGCTAATTGAGTATAATGAAAGTTAAACACTTTCAACAAAGCTTTTAAAATCAAATGAAAGTCAAATACATTCAAACAAAGCTTTTTGAATCAAATGAAAGTCAATTGCATTCCACAATGCTAATTGAGTCAATGAAAGTCAAACACATTCAACAAAGCTAATTGAGTCAAATGAAAGTCAAACACATTCAACAAAGCTAATTGAGTCTAATGAAAGTCAAAGATATTCAAACAAAGCTTTTTGAATCAAATGAAAATCAATTACATTCCACAATGCTAATTGAATCAAATGAAAGTCAAACACATTCAACAAAGCTAATTGGGTCAAATGAAAGTCAAACACATTCAAAAAAGCTAATTGAGTCAAATGAAATTCAAACACATTCAAACAAAGCTTTTTGAATCAAATGAAAATCAAATGCATACAACAAAGCTAATTGTGTCAAATGAAAGTCAAAACTTTCAAAAAAGCTTTTAAAATCAAATGACATTCAAATACATTCAAACAAAGCTTTTTGAATCAAATGAAAGTCAAAGCATTCCACAATGCTAATTAAGTCAAATGAAAGTCAAACTCATTCTACAATGCTTTTAGAATCAAATGAAAGTCAAATACATTCAAACAAAGCTTTTTGAATCAAATGAAAGTCAATTGCATTCCACAATGCTAATTGAGTCAAATGAAAGTCAAACACATTCAACAAAGCTAATTGAGTCTAATGAAAGTCAAACACATTCAACAAAGCTTTTTGAATTTTAAATGAAAGTCAAATGCATTAAACAAAGCTAATTAAGTCAAATGAAAGTCAAACGCTTTCAACAAAGACAAATACATTCAATCAAAGCTTTTTGAATCAAATGAAAGTTAATTGCATTCCTCAATGCAAATTGAGTCAAATGAAAGTCAAACACTTTCAACAAAGCTAATTCAGTCAAGGGAAAGTCAAACACTTTAAAACAAAGCTTTTTGAATCAAATGAAAGTCAAAAGCATTCAACAAAGCTAATTGAGTCAAACGAAAGTCAAACACTTTCAACAAAGCTTTTAGAATTATATGAAAGTCAAATACAATCAAACAAAGCTTTTTGAATCAAATGAAAGTCAATTGCATTCCACAATGATAATTGAGTCAAATGACAGTCAAACACATTCATCCAAGCTAATTAAGTCAAATGAAAGTCAAACACATTCAAACAAAGCTTTTTGAATCAAATGAAAGTCAAATGCATTCAACAAAGCTAATTGAGTCAAATGAAAGTCAAACACATTCAACCAAAGCTTTTTGAATCAAATGAAAGTCAAATACATTCAAACAAAGCTTTTTGAATCAAATGAAAGTCAATTGCATTCCACAATGCTAATTGAGTCAATGAAAGTCAAATACATTCAACAAAGCTAATTGAGTCAAATGAAAGTCAAACATATTCAAACAAAGCTTTTTGAATCAAATGAAAGTCAAATGCATTCAACAAAGCTAATTGAGTCAAATGAAAGTCAAACACATTCAACAAAGCTAATTGAGTCAAATGATAGTCAAACACATTCTAACAAAGCTTTTTGAATCAAATGAAAGTCAAATACATTTAAAAAAGCTAATTAAGTCAAATGAAAGTCAAACACTTTCAACAATGCTTTTAGAATCAAATGAAAGTCAAATACATTCAAATAAAGCTTTTTGAATCAAATGAAAGTCAATTGTATTCCACAATGCTAATTGAGTCAAATGAAAGTCAAACACATTTAACAAAGCTAATTGAGTCTAATGAAAGTCAAAGATATTCAAACAAAGCTTTTTGAATCAAATGAAAGTCAAATGCATTCAACAACGCTAATTGAGTATAATGAAAGTTAAACACTTTCAACAAAGCTTTTAAAATCAAATGAAAGTCAAATACATTCAAACAAAGCTTTTTGAATCAAATGAAAGTCAATTGCATTCCACAATGCTAATTGAGTCAATGAAAGTCAAACACATTCAACAAAGCTAATTGAGTCAAATGAAAGTCAAACATATTCAAACAAAGCTTTTTGAATCAAATGAAAGTCAAATGCATTCAACAAAGCTAATTGAGTCAAATGAAAGTCAAACACTTTCAAACAAAGCTTTTTGAATCAAATGAAAGTCAATTGCATTCCACAATTCTAATTGATTCAAATGAAAGTCAAACTCATTCAACAAAGCTAATTGAGTCAAATGATAGTCAAACACATTCTAACAAAGCTTTTTGAATCAAATGAAAGTCAAATACATTCAACAAAGCTAATTAAGTCAAATGAAAGTCAAACACTTTCAACAATGCTTTTAGAATCAAATGAAAGTCAAATACATTCAAACAAAGCTTTTTGAATCAAATGAAAGTCAATTGTATTCCACAATGCTAATTGAGTCAAATGAAAGTCAAACACATTCAACAAAGCTAATTGAGTCTAATGAAAGTCAAAGATATTCAAACAAAGCTTTTTGAATCAAATGAAAGTCAAATGCAATCAACAACGCTAATTGAGTCAAATGAAAGTCAAACACATTCAACAAAGCTTTTAGAATCAAATGAAAGGCAAATACATTCAAACAAAGCTTTTTGAATCAAATGAAAGTCAAATGCATTCCACAATTCTAATTGAGTCAAATGAAAGTCAAACACATTCAACAAAGATAATTGAGTAAAATGAAAGTCTAACACATTCTAACAAAGCTTATTTTAAATCAAATGAAAGCTAAATACATTCAACAAAGCTAATTAAGTCAAATGAAAGTCAAACACTTTCAACAATGCTTTTAGAATCAGATGAAAGTCAAATACATTCAAACAAAGCTTTTTGAATCAAATGAAAGTCAATTGCATTCCACAATACTAATTGATTCAAATGAAAGTCAAATACATCCAGCAAAGCTAATTCAGTCAAATGAAAGTCAAACACATTCAAACAAAGCTTTTTGAATCAAATGAAAGTCAATTCATTCCACAATACTAATTGATTCAAATGAAAGTCAAATACATCCAGCAAAGCTAATTCAGTCAAATAAAAGTCAAACACATTCAAACAAAGCTTTTTGAAACAAATGAAAGTCAATTGCATTTCACAATTCTAATTGATTCAAATGAAAGTCAAACACATTCAACAAAGCTAATTGAGTCAAATGATAGTCAAACACATTCTAACAAAGCTTTTTGAATCAAATGAAAGTCAAATACATTCAACAAAGCTAATTAAGTCAACTGAAAGTCAAACACTTTCAACAATGTTTTTAGAATCAAATGAAAGTCAAATACATTCAAACAAAGCTTTTGAAATCAAATGAAAGTCAATTGCATTCCACAATGATAATTGAGTCAAATGACAGTCAAACACATTCAACAAAGCTAATTGAGTCAAATGAAAGTCAAACACATTCAAACAAAGCTTTTTGAATAAAAGGAAAGTCAAATGCATTCAACAAAGCTAATTGAGTCAAATGAAAGTCAAATACATTCAAACAAAGCTTTTTGAATCAAATGAAAGTCCAATACATTCAAACAAAGCTTTTTGAATCAAATGAAAGTCAATTGCATTCCACAATGCTAATTGAGTCAATGAAAGTCAAACACATTCAACAAAGCTAATTGAGTCAAATGAAAGTCAAACATATTAAAACAAAGCTTTTTGAATCAAATGAAAGTCAAATGCATTCAACAAAGATAATTGAGTCAAATGAAAGTCAAACACATTCAAACAAAGCTTTTTGAATCAAATGAAAGTCAAATACATTCAAACAAAGCTTTTTGAATCAAATGAAAGTCAATTGCATTCCACAATGCTAATTGAGTCAATGAAAGTCAAACACATTCAACAAAGCTAATTGAGTCAAATGAAAGTCAAACATATTAAAACAAAGCTTTTTGAATCAAATGAAAGTCAAATGCATTTAACAAAGCTGATTGGGTCAAATGAAAGTCAAACACATTCAACAAAGCTTTTAGAATCAAATGAAAGGCTTATACATTCAAACAAAGCTTTTTGAATCAAATGAAAGTCAAATGCATTCCACAATTCTAATTGAGTCAAATGAAAGTCAAACACATTCAACAAAGCTAATTGAGTAAAATGAAAGTCTAACACATTCAAACAAAGCTTTTTCAATCAAATGAAAGTCAAATGCATTCAACAAAGCTAATTGAGTCAAATGAAAGTCAAACACATTCAAACAAAGCTTTTTGAATCAAATGAAAGTCCAATACATTCAAACAAAGCTTTTTGAATCAAATGAAAGTCAATTGCATTCCACAATGCTAATTGAGTCAATGAAAGTCAAACACATTCAACAAAGCTAATTGAGTCAAATGAAAGTCAAACATATTCAAACAAAGCTTTTTGAATCAAATGAAAGTCAAATGCATTCAACAAAGCTAATTGAGTCAAATGAAAGTCAAACACATTCAAACAAAGCTTTTTGAATCAAATGA
This sequence comes from Chenopodium album, assembly GCF_948465745.1. Taxonomy (NCBI): domain Eukaryota; kingdom Viridiplantae; phylum Streptophyta; class Magnoliopsida; order Caryophyllales; family Amaranthaceae; genus Chenopodium; species Chenopodium album. The sequence goes on from NC_137853.1 coordinate 20,397,910, forward strand.
AAGTCAAATACATTCAAACAAAGCTTTTTGAATCAAATAAAAGTCAATTGCATTCCACAATGCTAATTGAGTCAATGAAAGTCAAACACATTCAACAAAGCTAATTGAGTCAAATGAAATTCAAACACATTCAAACAAAGCTTTTTGAATCAAATGAAAATCAAATGCATACAACAAAGCTAATTGTGTCAAATGAAAGTCAAACACTTTCAACAAAGCTTTTAGAATCAAATGAAAGTCAAATACATTCAAACAAAGCTTTTTGAATCAAATGAAAGTCAATTGCATTCCACAATGCTAATTGAGTCAAATGATAGTCAAACACATTCCAACAATGCTTTTTGAATCAAATGAAAGTCAAATACATTAAACAAAGCTAATTAAGTCAAATTAAAGTCAAACACATTCAACAATGCTAATTGAGTCAAGTGAAAGGCAAACACATTCAAACAAAGCTTTTTGAATCAAATGAAAGTCAATTGCATTTCACAATTCTAATTGATTCAAATGAAAGTCAAACACATTCAACAAAGCTAATTGAGTCAAATGATAGTCAAACACATTCTAACAAAGCTTTTTGAATCAAATGAAAGTAAAATACATTCAACAAAGCTAATTAAGTCAAATTAAAGTTAAACACTTTCAACAATGCTAATTTTGTCAATTGAAAGGCAAACACATTCAAACAAAGCTTTTTGAATCAAATGAAAGTCAATTGCATTCCACAATTCTAATTGATTCAAATGAAACTCAAACACATCCATCAAAGCTAATTGAGTCAAATGAAAGTCAAACACAATTAAACAAAGCTTTTTGAATCAAATGAAAGTCAATTGCATTCCACAATTCTAATTGATTCAAATGAAAGTCAAACACATTCAACAAAGCTAGTTGAGTCAAATGATAGTCAAACACATTCTAACAAAGCTTTTTGAATCAAATGAAAGTTAAATACATTCAACAAAGCTAATTAAGTCAAATGAAAGTCAAACACTTTCAACAATGCTTTTAGAATCAAATGAAAGTCAAATACATTCAAAAAAAGCTTTTTGAATCAAATAAAAGTCAATTGCTTTCCACATTGCTAATTGAGTCAAATGAAAGTAAAACACATTCAACAAGCTAATTGAGTCAAATGAAAGTCAAACTTATTCAAACAAAGCTTTTTGAATCAAATGAAAGACAAATGCATTCAACAAAGCTAATTGAGTAAAATTAAAGTCAAACAACAAAGCTAATTGTGTCAAATGAAAGTTAAACACTTTCAAAAAAGCTTTTAATATCAAATGACATTTAAATACATTCAAACCAAGCTTTTTGAATCAAATGAAAGTATGCATTCCACAATTCTAATTGAGTCAAATGAAAATCAAACACATTCAACAAAGCTTTTAGATACATATGAAAGTCAAATACATTCAAACAAAGCTTTTTGAATCAAATGAAAGTCAATTGCATTCCTCAATGCTAATTGAGTCAAATGAAAGTCAAACACATTCAACAAAGCTAATTGAGTCAAGGGAAAGTCAAACACATTAAAACAAAGCTTTTTGAATCAAATAAAAGTTAAATGCATTCAGCAAAGCTAATTGAGTCAAATGAAAGTCAAACACTTTCAACAAAGCTTTTAGAATTATATGAAAGTCAACTACATTCAAACAATGCTTTTTGAATCAAATGAAAGTCAATTGCATTCCAGAATGCTAATTGATTCAAATAAAAGTCAAACACATTCAACAAAGCTAATTGAGTCAAATGATAGTCAAACACATTCTAACAAAGCTTTTTGAATCAAATAAAAGTCAAATACATTCAACAAAGCTAATTAAGTCAAATGAAAGTCAATCACTTTGAACAATGCTTTTAGAATCAAATGAAAGTCAATACATTCAAACAAAGCTTTTTGAATCAAATGAAAGTCAATTGCATTCCACAATGCTAATTGAGTCAAATGAAAGTAAAACACATTCAACAAAGCTAATTGAGTCAAATGAAAGTCAAACACATTCAAACAAAGCTTTTTGAATCAAATGAAAGACAAATGCATTCAACAAAGCTAATTGAGTCAAGCACTTTCAACAAAGCTTTTAGAATCAAATGAAAGTTTAACACATTCAAACAAAGCTTTTTGAATCAAATGAAAATCAATTGCATTCCACAATGCTAATTGAATCAAATGAAAGTCAAACACATTCAACAAAGCTAATTGAGTCAAATGAAAGTCAAACACATTCAACAAAGCTAATTGAGTCAAATGAAATTCAAACACATTCAAACAAAGCTTTTTGAATCAAATGAAAATCAAATGCATACAACAAAGCTAATTGTGTCAAATGAAAGTCAAACACTTTCAAAAAAGCTTTTAAAATCAAATGACATTCAAATACATTCAAACAAAGCTTTTGAATCAAATGAAAGTCAATTGCATTCCACAATGCTAATTAAGTCAAATGAAAGTCAAACTCATTCTACAAAGCTATTTGAGTCTAATGAAAGTCAAACATATTCAAACAAAGCTTTTTGAATCAAATGAAACTCAAATGCATTCAACAATGCTAATTGAGTCAAATGAAAGTCAAACACATTCATTAAAGCAAATTGAGTCAAATGAAAGTCAAACACATTCAAACCAAGCTTTTTGAATCAAATGAAAGTCAAATGCATTCAACAAAGCTAATTAAGTCAAATGAAAGTCAAACAATTTCAACAAAGCTTTTAGAATCAAATGAAAGTCAAATACATTCAAACAAAGCTTTTTGAATCAAATGAAAGTCAATTGCATTCCACAATGCTAATTGAGTCAAATGAAAGTAAAACACATTCAACAAAGCAAAATTGAGTCAAATGAAAGTCAAACACATTCAAACAAAGCTTTTTGAATCAAATGAAAGACAAATGCATTCAACAAAGCTAATTGAGTTAAATGAAAGTCAAACACTTTCAACAAAGCTTTTAGAATCAAATGAAAGTCTAACACATTCAAACAAAGCTTTTTCAATCAAATGAAAGTCAAATACATTCAACACAGCTAATTAAGTCAAATGAAAGTCAAACATTTTCAACAATGCTTTTAGAATCAAATGAAAGTCAAATACATTCAAACAAAGCTTTTTGAATCAAATGAAAGTCAATTGCATTCCACAATGCTAATTAAGTCAAATGAAAGTAAAACACATTCAACAAAGCAAAATTGAGTCAAATGAAAGTCAAACACATTCAAACAAAGCTTTTTAAATCAAATGAAAGACAAATGCACTCAACAAAGCTAATTAAGTCAAATGAAAGTCAAACAATTTCAACAAAGCTTTTAAAAGCAAATGAAAGTCAAATACATTCAAACAAAGCTTTTTGAATCAAATGAAAGTCAATTGCATTCCACAATGCCAATTAAGTCAAATGAAAGTCAAAGATATTCAACAAAGCTTTTAGATACAAATGAAAGTCAAATACATTCAAACATAGCTTTTTGAATCAAATCAAAGTCAATTGCATTTCACAATGCTAATTGAGTCAAATGAAAGTCAATCACTTTCAACAAAGCTTTTAGAATCAAATGAAAGTCAAATACATTTAAATAAAGCTTTTTGAATTAAATGAAAGTCAATTGCATTCCACAATGCTAATTGAGTCAAATGAAAATCAAACATATTCAAACAAAGCTATTTGAATCAAATGAAAGTCAAATGCATTCAACAAAGCTATTTTAGTCAAATGAAAGTCAATTGCAGTCCACAATGCCAATTAAGTCAAATGAAAGTAAAACACATTCAGCAAAGCTTTTAGATACAAATGAAAGTCAAATACATTCAAACAAAGCTTTTTGAATCAAATGAAAGTCAATTTCATTCCACAATGCTAATTGAGTCAAATGAAAGTCAAACACATTCTACAAAGCTAATTGAGTCAAATGGAAGTCAAACACTTTCAACAAAGCTTTTAGAATCAAATGAAAGTCAAATACATTCAAACAAAGCTTTTTGAATCAAATGAAAGTCAATTGCATTCCTCATGCTAATTAAGTCAAATGAAAGTCAAACACATTCAACAAAGCTAATTGAGTCAAGGGAAAGTCAAACACTTTTAAACAAAGCTTTTTGAATCAACTGAAAATCAAATGCATTCAACAAAGCCGATTGAGTAAAATGAAAGTCAAACACTTTCAACAAAGCTTTTAGAATCAAATGAAAGTCAACTACATTCAAACAAAGCTTTTTGAATCAAATGAAAGTAGAATGCATTCAACAAACCTAATTGAGTCAAATGAAAGTCAAACATTTTCAACAAAGCTTTTAGAATCAAATGAAAGTCAAATACATTCAAACAAAGCTTTTTGAATCAAATGAAAGTCAATTGCATTCCACAATTCTAATTGATTCAAATGAAAGTCAAACACATCCAATAAAGCTAATTGAGTCAAATGAAAGTCAAACACATTCAAACAAAGCTTTTTGAATCAAATGAAAGTCAAATGCATTCAACAAAGCTAATTGTGTCAAATGAAAGTCAAACACTTTCAAAAAAGCTTTTAAAATCAAATGGCATTCAAATACATTCAAACATAGCTTTTTGAATCAAATGAAAGTCAATTGCATTCCACAATGCTAATTAAGTCAAATGAAAGTCAAACACATTCTACACAGCTAATTGAGTCTAATGAAAGTCAAACATATTCAAACAAAGCTTTTTGAATCAAATGAAATTCAAATGCATTCAACAATGCTAATTGAGTCAAATGAAAGTCAAACACATTCAACAAAGCTTTTAGAATCAAATAAAAGTCAAATACATTCAAACAAAGCTTTTTGACTCTAATGAAAGTCAATTGCATTCCACAATGCTAATTGAGTCAAATGAAAGTCAAACACATTTAACAAAGCTAATTGAGTCAAATGAAAGTCAAACACTTTCAAACAAAGCTTTTTGAATCAAATTAAAATCAAATGCATTCAACAAAGCTACTTGAGTCAAATGAATGTCAAACATTTTCAACAAATCTTTTAGAATCAAATGAAAGTGAAATACATTCAAACAAAGATTTTTTAATCAAATGAAAGTCAATTGCATTCCACAATGCTAAATGAGTCAATTTAAAGTCAAACACATTCAACAAACCTAATTGTTTAAATGAAAGTCAAACACATTCAAACAAAGCTTTTTGAATCAATTGACAGTCAAATGCATTCAACAAAGAAAATTGAGTCAAATGAAAGTCAAATAATTTCAACAAAGGTTTTTAGAATCAAATGAAAGTCAAATACATTTAAAAAAGTTTTTTGAATCAAATGAATGTCAATTGCATTCCACAATGCTAATTGAGTCAAATGAAAGTCAAACTCATTCAACAAAGCAAATTGAGTCAACTGATAGGCAAACACATTCAACAAAGACTATTGAGTAAAATAAAAGTCAAGACATTTAAACAAAGCTTTTTGAATCAACTGAAAGTCAAATGCATTCAACAAAGCTACTTTAGTCAGATGAAAGTCAATTGCATTCCACAATGCTAGTTAAGTCAAATGAAAGTCAAACACATTCAACAAAGCTTTTAGATACAAATGAAAGTCAAATACATTCAAACAAAGCTTTTTGAATCAAATGACATTCAATTGCATTCCACAATGCTAATTGAGTCAAATGAAAGTCAATCACATTCAACAAAGCTAATTGAGTCAAGTGAAAGGCAAACGCATTCAAACAAAGTTTTTTGAATCAAACGAAAGTCAAATGCATTCAACAGTGCTAATTGAGTCAAATGAAAGTCAAAGACATTTAAACAAAACTTTTTGAATCTTATGAAAGTCAAATGCATTCAACAAAGCTAATTGAGTCAAATGAAATTCAAACACATTCAAACAAAGCTTTTTGAATCAAATGAAAGTCAAATACATTCATCAAAGCTAATTGAGTCAAATGAAAGTCAAACACATTAAACAAAGCTTTTAGAATCAAATGAAAGTCAATTGCATTCCACAATGCTAATTGAGTCAAATGAAAGTCAAACACATTCAATAAAGCTAATTGAGTCTAATAAAAGTCAAACACATTCAATCAAAGCTTTTTAAATTAAATGAAAGTCAAATGAATTCAACAAAGCTAATTAAGTCAAATGAAAGTCAAACGCTTTCAACAAAGCTTTTAGATACAAATGAAAGTCAAATACATTCAAACAAAGCTTTTTGAATCAAATGAAAGTCAATTGCATTCCTCATGCTAATTAAGTCAAATGAAATTCAAACACATTCAACAAAGCTAATTGAGTCAAGGGAAAGTCAAACACTTTGAAACAAAGCTTTTTGAATCAAATGAAAGTCAAATGCATTCAACAAAGCTAATTGAGTAAAATGAAAGTCAAACACTTTCAACAAAGCTTTTAGAATCAAATGAAAGTCAACTACATTCAAAAAAAGCTTTTTGAATCAAATGAAAGTCAATTGCATTCCACAATGCTAATTGAGTCAAATGAAAGTCAAACACGTACAACAAAGCAAATTGGGTCAAATGAAAGTCAAACACATTCAACAAAGCTAATTGAGTTAAATGAAAGTCAAACACATTTAAACAAAGCTTTTTGAATCAAATGAAAGTCAAATGTATTCAACAAAGCTAATTGAGTCAAATGAAAGTCAAACACTTTAAACAATGCTTTTAGAATCAAATGAAAGTCAAATACATTAAAACAAAGCTTTTTGAATCAAATCAAAGTCAATTGCATTCCACAATGCTAATTGAGTCAAATGAAAGTCAAACAAATTCAACAAAGCAAATTGAGTCAACTGAAAGGCAAACACATTCAAACAAAGCTTTTTGAATCAAATGAAAGTCAAATGCATTCAACAAAGCTAATTGAGTCAAATGAAAGTCAAACACTTTCAACAAAGCATTTAGAATAAAATGAAAGTCAAATACATTCAAACAAAGCTTTTTGAATCAAATGAAAGTCAATTGCATTCCACAATGCTAATTGAATCAAATGAAAGTCAAACACATTCAACAAAGCTAATTGGGTCAAATGAAAGTCAAACACATACAACAAACCTAATTGAGTTAAATGAAAGTCAAATACATTCAAACAAAGCTTTTTAAATCAAATGAAAGTGAATTGCATTCCACAAAGCTAGTTGAGTCAATGAAAATCAAACACATTGAACAAAGCTAATTGAGTCAAATGAAAGTCAAACACATTCAAACAAAGCTTTTAGAATCAAATGAAAATCAAATGCATTCAACAAAGCTACTTAAGTCAAGTGAAAGTCAAACATTTTCAACAAAGCTTTTAGCATCAAATGATAGTCAAATACATTCAAACAAAGGTTTTTTAATCAAATGAAAGTCAATTGCATTCCACAATGCTGAATGAGTGAAATGAAAGTCAAACATATTCAACAAACCAAATAGAGTTAAATGAAAGTCAAACACATTCAAACAAAGCTTTTTGAATCAAATGAAAGTCAAATGCATTCAACAAAGCTAATTAAGTCAAATGAAAGTCAAACACATTCAACAAAGGTTTTTAGAATCAAATGAAAGTCAAACACATTCAAAAAATCTTTTTGAATCAAATGAAAGTCAATTGCATTCCACAATGCTAATTGAGTCAAATGAAAGTCAAACGCATTCAACAAAGCAAATTGAGTCAACTGAAAGGCAAACACATTTAAACAAAGCTTTTTGAATCAACTAAAAGTTAAATGCATTCAACAATGCTTATTAAATCAAATGAAAGTCAAACACTTTCATTAAAGCTTTTAGAATCAAATGAAAGTCAAATATATTTAAACAAAGCTAATTGAGTCAAATGAAAGTCAAACACATTCAAACAAAGCTTTTTGAACCAAATGAAAGTCAAATGCATTCAACAAAGGTAATTAACACAAATGAAAGTAAAACACTTTCAACAAAGCTTTTAGAATAAAATGAAAGTCAGATACATTCAAACAAAGCTTTAGGAATCAAATGAAAGTCAATTGCATTCCACAATGCTAATTAAGTCAAATGAAAGTCAAACACATTCTACACAGCTAATTGAGGCTAATGAAAGTCAAACATATTCAAACAAAGCTTTTTGAATCAAATGAAATTCAAATGCATTCAACAACGCTAATTGAGTCAAATGAAAGTCAAACACATTCAACAAAGCAAATTGAGTCAACTGAAAGGCAAACACATTTAAACAAAGCTTTTTGAATCAACTAAAAGTTAAATGCATTCAACAATGCTTATTAAATCAAATGAAAGTCAAACACTTTCATTAAAGCTTTTAGAATCAAATGAAAGTCAAATATATTTAAACAAAGCTAATTGAGTCAAATGAAAGTCAAACACATTCAAACAAAGCTTTTTGAACCAAATGAAAGTCAAATGCATTCAACAAAGGTAATTAACACAAATGAAAGTAAAACACTTTCAACAAAGCTTTTAGAATAAAATGAAAGTCAGATACATTCAAACAAAGCTTTAGGAATCAAATGAAAGTCAATTGCATTCCACAATGTTAATTGAGTCAAATGAAAGTCAAACCCATTCAAACAAAGCTTTTTGAATCAAATGAAAATCAAATGCATTCAACAAATCTACTTGAGTCAAATGAAAGTCAAACATTTTCAACAAAGCTTTTAGAATCAAATGATAGTCAAATACATTCAAACAAAGCTTTTTTAATCAAATGAAAGTCAATTGCATTCCACAATGCTGAATGAGTCAAATGAAAGTCAAACACATTCAACAAAGTTAATTGAGTTAAATGAAAGTCAAATACATTCAAACAAAGCTTTTTGAATCAAATGAAAGTCAAATGCATTCAATAAAGCTAATTTAGTCAAATGAAAGTCAAACACTTTCAACAAAGCTTTTAGAATAAAATGAAAGTCAAATGAAAGCAAACAAAGCTTTAGGAATCAAATGAAAGTCAATTGCATTCCACAATGTTAATTGAGTCAAATGAAAGTCAAACCCATTCAAACAAAGCTTTTTGAATCAAATGAAAATCAAATGCATTCAACAAATCTACTTGAGTCAAATGAAAGTCAAACATTTTCAACAAAGCTTTTAGAATCAAATGATAGTCAAATACATTCAAACAAAGCTTTTTTAATCAAATGAAAGTCAATTGCATTCCACAATGCTGAATGAGTCAAATGAAAGTCAAACACATTCAACAAAGTTAATTGAGTTAAATGAAAGTCAAATACATTCAAACAAAGCTTTTTGAATCAAATGAAAGTCAAATGCATTCAATAAAGCTAATTTAGTCAAATGAAAGTCAAACACTTTCAACAAAGCTTTTAGAATAAAATGAAAGTCAAATACATTCAAACAAAGCTTTTTGAATCAAATGAAAGTCAATTCCATTCAAACAAAGCTTTTTGAATCAAATGAAAGTCAAATACATTCAAACAAAGCTTTTTGAATCAAATGAAAGTCAAATGCATTCAAAGTGTTTGACTTTCATTTGACTCAATTAGCATTATGGAATGCAATTGACTTTCATTTGATTCAAAAAGCTTTGTTTGAATGTATTTGACTTTCATTTGATTCTAAAAGCTTTGTTGAAAGTGTTTGAGTTTCATTTGACTCAATTAGCTTTGTTGAATGCATTAGACAATCATTTGATTCAAAAAGCTTTGTTAGAATGTGTTTGACTTTCATTTGACTCAATTAGCTTTGTTGAAAGTGTTTAACTTTCGTTTGACTCAATTAGCTTTGTTGAATGCATTTGACTTTCATTTTATTCAAAAAGCTTTGTTTGAATGTATTTGACTTTCATTTGATCTTAAAAGCTATGTTGAAAGTGTTTGACTTTCATTTGACTCAATTAGCTTTGTTGAATGCATTTGCCTTTCATATGATTCAAAAAGCTTTGTTTGAATGTGTTTGACTTTCATTTGACTCAATTAGCTTTGTTGAATGTGTTTGACTTTTATTTGACTCAATTAGCATTGTGGAATGCAATTGACTTTCATTTGATTCAAAAAGCTTTGTTTGAATGTATTTGACTTTTATTTGATTCTAAAAGCTTTGTTGAAAGTGTTTGACTTTCATTTGACTCAATTAGCTTTGTTGAATGCATTTAACTTTCATTTGATTCAAAAAGCTTTGTTTGAATTTATTAGACTTTCATTTGACTCAATTAGCTTTGGTGAATGTGTTTGACTTTCATTTGACTCAATTAGCATTGTAGAATGCAATTGAATTTCATTTGATTCAAAAAGCTTTGTTTGAATGTATTTGACTTTCATTTTATTCTAAAAGCTTTGTTGAATGCATTTGACTTTCATTTGACTCAATTAGTTTTGTTGAATGCATTTGACTTTCATTTGGTTCAAAAAGCTTTGTTTGAATGTGTTTGACTTTCCTTTGACTCAATTAGCTTTGGTGAATGTGTTTGACTTTCATTTGACTCAATTAGCATTGTGGAATGCAATTGACTTTCATTTGACTCAATTAGCTTTGTTGAATGCATTTAACTTTCATTTGCTTCAAAAAGCTTTGTTTGAATGCATTTGACTTTCATTTGACTCAATAAGCTTTGTTGAATGCATTTGACTTTCATTTGATTCAAAAAGCTTTGTTTGAATGTGTTTGACTTTAATTTGACTCAATTAGCTTTGGTGAATGTGTTTGTCTTCCATTTGATTCAATTAGTATTGTGGAAATTAATTGACATTCATTTGATTCAAAAAGCTTTGTTTAAATGTATTAGACTTTCATTTGATTCTAAAAGCTTTGTTGAAATTGTTTGACTTTCATTTCAGTCAATTAGCTTTGTTGAATGCATTTGACTTTCATTTGATTCAAAAAACTTTGTTTGAATGTGTTTGACTTTTGTTTGACTCAATTAGCTTGGTTGAATGTGTTTGAATTTCATTTGACTCAATTAGCATTGTGGAATGCAATTCACTTTCATTTGATTCAAAAAACTTTGTTTAAATGCATTTGACTTTCATTTGATTCTAAAACCTTTGTTAAAAGTGTTTGACTTTCATTTGACTCAATTAGCTTTGTTGAATGCAATTGACTTTTATTTGATTCAAAAAGCTTTGTTTGAATGTGTTTGACTTTCATTTGATTCTAAAAGCTTTGTTGAAAGTGTTTGACTTTCGTTTGACTCAATTAGCTTTGTTGAATGCATTTGACTTTCATTTTATTCAAAAAGCTTTGTTTGAATGTATTTGACTTTCATTTGATCTTAAAAGCTTTGTTGAAAGTGTTTGACTTTCATTTGACTAAATTAGCTTTGTTGAATGCATTTGACTTTCATATGATTCAAAAAGCTTTGTTTGAATATGTTTGACTTTCATTTGACTCAATTAGCTTTGTTGAATGTGTTTGACTTTTATTTGACTCAATTAGCATTGTGGAATGCAATTGACTTTCATTTGATTCAAAAAGCTTTGTTTGAATGTATTTGACTTTCATTTGATTCTAAAAGCTTTGTTGAAAGTGTTTGACTTTCATTTGACTCAATTAGCTTTGTTGAATGCATTTGACTTTCATTTGATTCAAAAAGCTTTGTTTGAATGTGTTTGACTTTCATTTGACTCAATTAGCTTTGTTGAATGTGTTTGACTTTTCATTTGACTCAATTAGCATTGTGGAATGCAATTAACTTTCATTTGACTCAATTAGCTTTGTTGAATGTGTTTTACTTTCATTTGACTCAATTAGCATTGTGGAATGCCATTGATTTTCATTTGATTCAAAAAGCTTTGTTTGAATGTATTTGACTTTAATTTGATTCTAAAAGTTTTGTTGAAAGTGTTTGACATTCATTTGACTCAATTAGCTTTGTTTAATGCATTTGACTTTCATTTGATTCAAAAAGCTTTGGTTGAATGTGTTTGACTTTTATTTGACTCAATTAGCTTTGTTGAATGTGTTTGACTTTCATTTGACTCAATTAGCATAGTGGAATGCAATTCACTTTCATTTAATTCAAAAAGCTTTGTTTGAATGCATTTGACTTTCATTTGATTCTAAAACCTTTGTTGAAAGTGTTTGACTTTCATTTGACTCAATTAGCTTTGTTGAATGCAATTGACTTTTATTTAATTCAAAAAGCTTTGTTTGAATGTGTTTGACCTTCATTTGATTCTAAAAGCTTTGTTGAAAGTGTTTGACTTTCATTTGACTCAATTAGCTTTGTTGAATGCATTTGACTTTCATTTTATTCAAAAAGCTTTGTTTGAATGTATTTGACTTTCATTTGATCTTAAAAGCTTTGTTGAAAGTGTTTGACTTTCATTTGAGTCAATTAGCTTTGTTGAATGCATTTGACTTTCATATGATTCAAAAAGCTTTGTTTGAATGTGTTTGACTTTCATTTGACTCAATTAGCTTTGTTGAATGTGTTTGACTTTTATTTGACTCAATTAGCATTGTGGAATGCAATTGACTTTCATTTGATTCAAAAAGCTTTGTTTGAATGTATTTGACTTTCATTTGATTCTAAAAGCTTTGTTAAAAGTGTTTGATTTTCATTTGACTCAATTAGCTTTGTTGAATGCATTTGACTTTCATTTGATTCAAAAAGCTTTGTTTGAATGTGTTTGACTTTCATTTGACTCAATTATTTTTGTTGAATGTGTTTGACTTTTCATTTGACTCATTTAGCATTGTGGAATGCAATTGACTTTCATTTGACTCAATTAGCTTTGTTGAATGTGTTTTACTTTCATTTGACTCAATTAGCATTGTGGAATGCCATTGACTTTCATTTGATTCAAAAAGCTTTGTTTGAATGTATTTGACTTTTATTTGATTCTAAAAGCTTTGTTGAAAGTGTTTGACTTTCATTTGACTCAATTAGCTTTGTTGAATGCATTTGACTTTCATTTGATTCAAAAATCTTTGTTTGAATGTGTTTGACTTTTATTTGACTCAATTAGCTTTGTTGAATGTGTTTGACTTTCATTTGACTCAATTAGCATTGTGGAATGAAATTCACTTTCATTTAATTCAAAAAGCTTTGTTTGAATGCATTTGACTTTCATTTGACTCTAAAACCTTTGTTGAAAGTGTTTGACTTTCATTTGACTCAATTAGCTTTGTTGAATGCAATTGACTTTTATTTAATTCAAAAAGCTTTGTTTGAATGTGTTTGACTTTCATTTGATTCTAAAAGCTTTGTTGAAAGTTTTTTGACTTTCATTTGACTCAATTAGCTTTGTTGAATGTGTTTTGGGTGTTTTTGTCTCTTGGGAGAGTTACAACTCGAAGACTGGTCCTGCTGACTCTGTACCTGCAAAAACAACGGAGACACCGGTTGGGTGGTGCTCCGCCTCCAACGCTCAAGTTAGTAACTTGAAGGAGAAAAAAACTGCGGAAATTTAGGTGGGGATATGCTTGGATTCCAAGCTCAGGTGTTCTCTGATGAGAGAGAGAGTAGGATGGAATAAATGATAGTAAATTTCTAAATTATTTCAATTGTCCCCCATTTTGGGGGAATATCTCCCTATTTATAGGGTCCTTGGGAAAAGTGCCCCTTCCTAGGTTATTTTAACCTAGGACTGATGGGCTGCGCCGCCAAATAGCGGATTTTTAGGGAATTGGGCCCTTGAAGGCCGCAACTCTAAGGGAATATCTGGAGAGGCCACGTGTCAGCTGGGGATTGGTCAAGGTTGACCTGCCAGCCTCTGACACGTGGCACCTCCTCATTGGTCCACTTGTCAAGGGTAAAAATACCCCAAACATTTGCCCCTCACAGGTGGCACGTGGCAGGCCACGTGGCGCCTGTGACACGTGTCAGCCCATGAAGAGTGAACAGTGAAAACGGCTATTTTTTTTTACAGTGGTGACGGGGATTCGTGCCGTTTCACCCCCTATAAATAGGGATTTACCCCCCCCCCCTTCTCCTCTTCACTTTTCATAATCTTGACTTTCTAGAGAGAGAAAAAGAGTTTTCTACAGAGAGGTGCTCTGATTCCGGTTGCGTTTAAGCAAGTTCAAGATTCCCGTGTGCTCTTTCGAAGTCACCCGGTCACCGGTTGCTTTGCCGTTTTCAGATTTTTTCAGAACTCAAAGTAAGGTAACCATCCGTTTCCTTCTTTATGTTTTCTTCTTTTTCCTTTTTCTTTAGCCTGTATACACTCATTTCCGGCTGTATACATTAACTTTTCAAAAAATAAAATGAACTCTCCATTTGCACACACGGCATTGCCTAGGACGCCCAGCCGGTCACCAGGGACGGCTGAGTCTAGAACCGGGGGTGCCTTGTCTGGAGTTTCTGGAGTGCTTTGCTCATCTCCGGCTTCTTCCCTCTCTGTGTCTGTGCAGGACACAATGGCTAGAACTAAGCAAACGGCTACAAAGCCCAGCAGGTGGCGCACTAGGGAAGTGCCCGCAAGTGAAGTAGTGAGGGAGGAGGACTATGAGGCGGCTGAGCAAAGTAATTCAGCTGAGGACACCCCGTCTACCTCCAGCAACAACGACTCAAGGGGAGACGGTGAGGAAACCGCCTCCTCTTCAGACCGAAGTAACTCAGCTGAAGAAGCGGCTGAGGAGCAGGAAGGATCTGGGGCGGAGGGAGAGAACCTTGCTGAGGCTTATTGCCAAACAGCAAAGAAAGAAGCAAACCCGAATCCTACTAAAACCCGGATGAAGCCTGGGGACAGGGCCCTTCTTGAAAGTAGCTTTGAGGCTTTCAAACAACTACACCCCTTTGGGGAAGACTGGGACATCATGGTCCCTCCGGCTGATGCTGTTTTAGCCTGGGGGGATGACATTGACAATGCAGACAATTACTTTGTCCGCTATGAGGCGGTAATAGAAGCCGGCCTCCGCTTTCCCCTTCATAGAGGCATCCGGAAGATTCTGAAGGGATATGACTTGGGAGTGTGGCAATTAACGCCTAACTCTTGGGTCAATATCCTTAGCTATATCGCCGCCTGCGAGCTCCAGGACATTGAGCCCAGCTTCACCGCCTTTGCCCATATGCACTACCTCAAGAGTGCCCCAGGCGGATATGGAGCGTGGTACACTATTTTCACGCTCCCGGAATATTTGATGACCTTGGACAAAGTGTCCAAGTGGGGAGGTTGGAAAGATAAATGGTACTTGGTCTCCTCCCCTCAAGTGAGGATAAACAAGATTCTCCGGCGCTATAACAAAGAGCCGGCTTTGGTGGGCCAGAAGTGTGTACGCCCAGCTCTTACTACCAAAGCCCGGGAGCAAATAATAGAGCCGGAACTCTTCAAGACAACAACTGAGCCCTTGGGGGATGGGACTCACATAGTTGTTCCAAGAAACTGGATCCCCCACCCGGATTTCTTTGCGGATGAGAGATTCTTGTCCGCCTGCGGGTTGAGCCCTATGTTTCCAAAGGGTAGATACACTCACCCACCCGGCGGTCTTCCGTCTGCAATTTAAATTTCATTGCTTTGAACTTTCTCTTGCTCTAACTCTTTTATGTTTTTCTGCAGAGGAAGCAAGGAAAATGGTCGATCCGGCTAAGACCCCTCAAAAATTTGCGGCTCTGCTCCGCAAAGAGAATATTTTGGCCAAGAAGGCCAACATTGAGGCCAAGGAGGCCAAAAAAGGAGGGGTAAGATAATTCCAACTTCCCTTGAAATTTTCCAAGTTCTTTTGATTCCGGATGACTTATGGTTTCCTTGTGTTTTTGCAGGCTTCAACTGGCATCCTCCCCCGTTCCATGACAAAGGTCTTAAAAAGACCTGGGGATGAAAACCTTCAAAAACCGGCTGCTAAAACCGGGAGGAAGGCAACCCCAACGGCCTCTGGCGTTAACGCCAAAGGTTTCCCTACAACCGGGGGAAAGGGCCCCGAAGCCATGGCAACTCTGATTGAAAACTCAGAGAAATCAAAGAAAAAGCCGGATGCTCATGAAGCATCGAAGGATGGCAAGCCATCCAAGGCTGCAGGTGGTGCTGCAGCCGCAGGAGAGGAGCCGGCGAGGGTCGACTCCAAAGGTAAGATTGAAATTCCTTGGCCGCTTGACTTTATGCGCGTCAAGACTATGACTGACCCTTACGGGGGGTCTGTAAGTAGCCGGCAAAGAATGAATGCCAAATTCGCTGCTAGCCTCTCACCAAGTCCTTCTTATGCTGCAGATGTTACTTCTGCCCCGGACCTGGCGGGGTTTGGCAAACGGATGGTGAGAACTCTCACCTAGTCGGAGAAGAACTCCATACCCAACCGCCACGAGGTCGACTTCGACCAGATTCTGGGGCAGCTGGCGGAGGTAAGTGAAACTTGCCCCTTATCTTTTTCATTTCTTTTCATTTCATTTTGTCTTTCAATTTTGCTGAGTGTTTAGATTCCCGGATGACCTTGCTCAGGTTATGGTCCGGGTGGATGGGCTCCGGTTGCCTTTCCGGAAGAAGCAAGAAGAGGTAACTGATGCCAAGAGAAGGGCTCAAGCCAATCTCAACTCTGCTGAATATGCCTATATAAATTTTGATGTTGAGATTAAAGCCCTCGAGTTGAAACAGGAGGAGCTGGTCAGGACTTTGACGGCTGCTAATGATGAAGCCAACAACAAGATCAGCGACTTGGAGCTAAAGCTGAAAACTGCCGGCTCCAACCTCAAGGCCTTGGAGGGAGCTGATCAGGAGAACACTGCCCTAAGGGCAGAAAAGTCCCGGCTGACTGCTGAGCTTGCCACTCTGAAGGGCAAGCATGCTGAGGAGCTCGAAGCTGAGCAGGCCCGGCTCATCAAGGAGAATGAGCGGGACAACGAGATCCGCCTCCGATACGCTTGGGGGCTTCTCTATCCTGAAGTAGACTTTGAAGTCTCTAAGCTGAGGTACAACTACGCCACTGAGGTGTACGATGCCAAGGTTCTCCAGGATCCTGCTCCGGCTCGCTTCAAAGAATGGGCCCTGGAAAACGGTGCCGAGGCTTCGGACACAGGGGAGCCGGACCTGGACGAGATTATAAAGGAAGTGAACAAGGACAGCTAGCCTGAAGAGGCTGTGGTTCCGGATGATGTTCCTTCAGCGACTCCAGCCCAGCCGGAACAGCCAGCAGCATAGCTCCCCTACTTCTCTGCGGCAGTATGCCAACTTTTTGCTTTTTCGGCCTGCGTGCCGAGTAATTATGTAGCCTTTCCCTATATTCTCTGTACACCGGGTGTTGATCCGGCTAAAAATGATTCCTGGCCTTGGGCCAATTTATTTGATGAAGTATACCGACTCAGTCGGTTTTTCTTATACTTGCACAATTTTTCAATTTTTCAATTTTTCACTTTTGCATATATACTCAATATATATACTTGTGAATTTGCCTATCTTACGAAAAGCATGCGGCAGGTACAAATCCGGCTGTCCTTGCCCCTGGGCGGCTGTGTGGTTGGTTTAATCTGAAAAAGGATTGATTGCCTTGGAAACTTCTCATACTTCAAAGAGTATGGGATGTTTGTAAGGCAATCAATCACAATAGTGATTGCCCCAAACCAAGTACACAGCCGGACAAATGACAGACATACAACCTCTGCCCCAGTCGGTATCAAACCGCCTGGGTATTCTTTATAGCCATTACGCAAAAAAGGGTTTGCCCTAAAAGTGCGCAACTTGGAGAAAATTTAACTAAGTAAAAACTTATGATGGTACTCCGGCTGATACTGGTAGGCAGCCGGAGCATGTACAACCAAATATTCCTTAGTAGAAATAACACAGTCAGACAGCTATGAGTTGGTTGTTTTAACCACTCAATCTTTGCCGCCTGCATGAGTATGTAGAACAAGCAAGGTGGCTGTTCTCTGCGACGATTGCATCCGGAGGGGTGTCGCCGACGCCTATATCCATATTGGGATAAACGAATTTGTGAAAATGGACAACCATCTGGCCCTTGGCCTCAGGTCTTGTTGTAGACCGGCTGATAGCCACTAAACGGTTTTGTGCTTAGCTTAAGAATCCGGCTGTTAGCCTCTTGTCTTTATGGACTTTTGATTTCATATACTAAGTATCAAACTTAGTTATCTGGCCATTGGCCTCAGGTTATTCATTTGTTACTGAACCTTTCATCATTAGTATGGGTAAACCTAGACGGATAAAAAGACAATAAATGAAACAAAAAGCATCTCTCATTAACACTTGTTACAAAAAACTTTACATTACTCAGAAGTAGTACTTTTTTAAGTTGTCTACATTCCAAGTTCTAGGCAGGCGTCTACCGTCTGGGGTTTCCAGGCAGTATGTGCCGTCCCTAACTTCTTCATAGATCCGGTAGGGGCCTTCCCAATTAGGAGTTAGCTTTCCAAGCTCATTGGCCCTACCGGTTGCCTCCATTTTCCGTAACACAAAATCGTCCACTTTCAAAGGACGTTTGTGCACTCTTTTGTTGTAGGCTCGCGTCATTCTCAGACGGTATATCTCATGTCGTAGGGCAGCATTGCCCCTGCGTTCCGGGAGGGAGTCCAATGCTAGCCGCATGGCCTCCCAATTTGCCTCTTCATCATAGAGCATCACTCTGAGCGTAGGCTCATAGTGTTCAATGGGTAAAACGGCTTCAGCCCCGTATACCATGAGAAACGGGGTTTCTCCGGTTGATCCCTTGGCAGTTGTCCGGATGGCCCAAAGAACATGAATTAACTCTTCAGCCCAAAGACCACCGGCTTTTTCAATTTTCTTTTTTATGCCGTCTGAGATGAGTTTGTTGAATGCCTCAACCTGGCTATTTGCTTGAGGACGGCCGACTGAGGCAAAGTAACTTGAGATACCCTGATCTCCTAACCAAATCTTGAGCTGAGGCGTCTCAAACTGAGGGCCATTGTCAAATACCATAGACATAGGTACCCCAAACCGGGTGATAATATTCTTCCATATGAAAGAGATGACATCCTTTGTCTTGATATTCTTGACTGCCTCTGCCTCCACCCATTTGGTGAAGTAATCCACAGCCACCAAGATATAGCGCTTCCCGCCTGGAGCAGGCGTATAAGGACCCAATATGTCCATGCCCCACTTAGCAAACGGGACTGGGCTGTGGATTGCCGTCAGAGCAGTAGCCGGGCGATGTATTAGCTTGCCAAACCTCTGGCATTTATCACATTTCTTCACAAATTCCTTGGCGTCTGCCTCAAGAGTAGGCCAAAAATAATGCCGCCTGGCTCTGACGGCTAGGGACTTGCCGCCTATGTGGGAGGCGCAAAATCCCGCATGCAGCTCTTCGAGTACCTCCTTCCCCTTTTCTGGGGTAACACATTTCAACAAGGGCTTGAGAAATCCAGCCTTGAAGAGTTCTCCGTTCCTCAACTCGAAGTTTGCTGCTCTCTTTTTCATGACGGCTGCTTCCTGAGGTGAATCAGGGAGCGTGCCGTCTGCAAGATACGCCCGGATGCCATCCATCCAAGTAGAACTTCGATCCAGAATTCCAATGGGCTCTTCATAAATACTTCTTTTTTCAAGAACTTCCTAAAAGACTGACCGAGGCGTGTCATGGCAGGCGGATGATGCCAGTTTTGACAGTGCATCCGCCGGGTGGTTATTTGACCGGGGCACTTGATTCAATCTGAATTCCTCAAGGGTCCCGGCCTCATCTTTGACAGCCTGAAGATATTTGATCATTGCCGGATGGGTCGCTTCATAAGTGCCCTCATACTGGCTAACAACCAACTGAGAATCAGAATGGGCGTCAATCTTTGTTGCCCCTGCTGCCTTACACATACGGATTCCGGCTAGCAGGGCTTCATACTCCGCCTCGTTATTCAAGGCCTGGAACTTGAACCGTAGTGCATACTCATATCTATCTCCTTCTGGAGATTCACAAACAATGCCTGCACCACAACCGTTCTTTGTAGAGCTCCCATCTACATACACCTTCCAAACCTGATCAACATTATCCGGGAAGACCGGACGGGTCATTTCAACAATGAAGTCGGCAAACGCCTGACCTTTCACTGCTTTCCTTGGTTCGTAAGAGATTTCAAGACTTTGCATTTCAATAGCCCATTTCAACATTCTGCCGGATGACTCCAGAGTGGACATTGGCCGCTTGAGGGGCTGGCCGGTGTAGATTACCACCGGATGTGCCAGAAAGTATGGCTTCAATTTTTTGAAGGCCATATATAGAGCAAGACCAAATTTTTCCACCATGGGGTACCGGAGTTCAGCATTTTTTAACACATGGCTTATGAAATATACCGGGAGCTGCGTGCCGTCTCGTTCAGCAAGGAGAACGACACTGAGAGCATGGTCTGAGACGGCTAGGTACATGTACAACTTCTCTCTTGGCAAAGGACTAACAAGCCTTGGCAAAGAGTGCAAGTGCTCTTTCAATTTTTGGAATGCCGCCTCAGCATCATCCCCCCATTCAAATCTAGTTTTCTTCCTGATTGCTTGGAAGAAATAAAGGCATTTGTCACCCGACCGGCTGAGGAACCTCCCCAAGGCGGCCAGGCAACCGGTGAGTCTCTGAACTTCCTTGACAGTGTGGGGTGACTTCATGTCAATTACCGCCTGTATCTTCTCAGGGTTAGCCTCTATCCCCCTTTGATCAATCAGGAATCCGAGAAACTTCCCAGACTCAACACCAAAGACGCATTTCTTAGGATTTAACATAACCTTATGCCGCCTGAGTGTGGTGAAGGTTTCTCGGAGATCAGCAAGGTGATCTGCCTGCTGCTTGGATTTGACTATCATGTCATCAATATACGCCTCTACATTCCTCCCAATTTGATTAATGAAGACTGTATTAATCATTCGTTGGAATGTAGCCGACGCATTCTTCAAGCCAAACGGCATCACAGTATAATAGAATAACCCCTGATCAGTGACGAAGGCCGTCTTTTCTTGATCTTTTTTCCACAGAGGTATCTGATGGAAGCCGGAATAGGCATCCATAAAACTCATCAAAGCATGGCCGGCTGTTGAATCAACCAGGCTGTCGATTTTAGGAAGTGGATAACTATCCTTTGGGCATGCCTTGTTGAGATCTGTGTAATCTACACACATCCGCCAAGTACCATTCGACTTCTTTACAAGCACAACGTTTGCCACCCAGTCGGGGAAATTACAAGGCCGGATGAACCGGGCATCTAGCAGCTTCTTTACTTCGGCAGCTGCCCCCTTACTTCTTTCCTTACCGTGGTTTCTCTTCTTTTGCCGGATGGGCTTCATTTTAGGATCCACGGCGAGCTTGTGGACAGCGAGATCCGGGCTGATGCCTGGCATCTCTTCCACTTCAAAGGCAAACACATCTTTGAATTCTTTCAGCAGAAGGTGCAAGTCTGCACCCAGAACCACATTAGCAACCGTCCCAACCTTAACAGTTCGCTCTGGACGGCTGTCGTCCAGAACAAGATCAATACTTTCACCAGCCGGTTGGGGACGGAGCTCCTTTGACCGTTCACCGGTCAGTGATTGCTATTTCTTTTCTTTCTTCACCACCACCAGCTCTGCAGCTTTTCTGTTTTTTCCGGCTGCTGGTGGAGGTGAAGGAGCATCCTTGACGTTGTCAAGGTCTATTGGTTCCTTCCCTTGGCCGTCTGCGGCCACAGTATCTTTGACGGCTGAGAGGTAACACTCCCTGGCCGTCTTCTGATCCCCGTTCAGGGAACCAACAGAACCATCATCCCTCTCATACTTGATAAGCATGAGAGCAGGGATGATTACAGCCTTGGCTTCGTTAAGGGTTGGCCTCCCAAGAATAATGTTGTAGGCAGTCAACTCCTCAACGACCAAGAATCTGACGACAATATGTCGTCCCTGGCCCTTCTCACCCAGCCGGATGGGTAGGTCAATTCTTCCGGCTGGATAGACCATCCCACCCCCAAAACCAACTAAAGGGTGGGTGACCGGATGCATGCTGCTGGAGTTGTATTTCAGCTTCTGCAAGCACCGGAGGCTGATGATGTCTGACGAGCAGCCGGTGTCAATAAGGATGCGCCCAACTAGCTGGTTGGCGACCTTGCATTCAATAACAACCGGATCGTCATGCGGGCGGCGGACGCTGCCCCTGTCCTTCTCAGTAATGAGGACATCCGGAAAAGTGGAGCTGGCAGACGCCTGCTCCTCATCATCCTTATCCATCTTTCGAAGATGGCTTTTGGTGCCCCGGATGGTAGGGCCACCACAAGAAAATCCGCCTGCTATGGTGAAGACCGGATCCCTGTCGGTTTCCGAACTACTAGCAGGCTGGGGGGTAGCCTTAGAGGACTGACCCTTGTTCTTCTTCTTTGTCCCGGCTGGGGACTTGGAAATATATGACTTCAGATGCCCTTTGTCAGCCAGACGGTCCAACATCCGCTGTAAACTGAAGCAATCGTTGGTGTCATGGCCAACCTCCTCATGGAATTGGCAATATTTATTTTTGTTCCGTGACTGGACGGAACTCTTCAGTGGATTCGGCTTCTCAATGGACAGCCGGTCCTGCACCTCCATGAGGATGGAGTTACAATCTTTGTTAAACTCGTACCGGGGAACGTACGGTTTAAACTCTTTCTTCTTCTTCTGGGTCGGCTGCTCAGAATCAGTGACCGCCCAGACTTCTTTTCTTTTCTTGCTCTCTTCTTTTTTCTTCGCCGGCTGAGCGGACCGGCTCTCTTTTTGCTTGTCAGACTTCTTGGAGTCTGACAGGCTTCCAGGCGTACAGAGGTCGGTTGCTTGTATATAGCTTTCCGCCTCCCTCAGGGCCGCCTGTAGTGTAAATGCCCCTTTTCTAACAAGGTCGAACTTAAAAGTCGACCCGTCTCTCAGACCTTTGAAAAAGTCTGTGAATTCTACCTCGTCAGACATCCCCTGGATCTGAATTCTGACCAGGTTGAACCGTCTGACATATGAGCGTAGCCCTTCTCTCTCTCCCTGCTTAATGGTGCTCAAGTCTAAACTTGTTTCTTAGCAGGGATGTTCATTGAGAAGTTGGTGGCAAACAAGAAGGCTAGCTTCTTGAAGCAGTCAACAGATCCGGCTGGCAAGTTGCCAAACCATTGCTGGGCAATGCCCTTCAATGTAGCCGGAAAACAACGGCACCAGGTGGCATCGTCCCAACCTTGTAAACACATTAGGTTGGTGTATGCCATCAGGTGATCTTCAAGGTTGGTGGTGCCGTCATAAGCACCAACCAAAATGTTTTTAACCTTGGCCGGCTGAGCCGCCTCGGTTATATTGGCTACAAAGGCAGACGGCTGTTCGCCTAGCCTCATCAGCCGGAGCTGCCAGTCCAGTGGCTGGACATTAGTATATGCCGCCTGACCTCCGAATGGAGGTGGTTGCATGAATTGGAGGCCATATTGCCCATACTGCGCCTGGGGTGCGTATGGCATAGACCCTATCATCAGCTGAGGTTCGGTGTTGACGGATTTACCGCCTGTCCGACTCTCATGCAAGGACTCAGAGTTCCTTGCAGAAGCTTCCTTGAAGCTGTCTGGAAAGCTTGAGGTAGAAGCTGACTCAGACTGCTGCTGCCTCCTTCGATTGATGACTTCTCAAGCGTCGAAGGTGGACGTTTTTCTAGCCTCCGGCTGGGGTCGCCGGGGCATCAGAATCTTATACCAGTCAAGTGCTGCGGCTGCCTTCTCCTTTGGATGGGGAGTTGGCTGCCTGTCCTTGACCGGCTTCTTCTTCTTCCCATCATTGGGAGTCTTTTTAGCCGACTGACTCTTGGAAGAGCCTGCCTTGTTGTTGATCATCTTCTTGATTTCACCCTTGAAGGAGTTCATGAATTTCATGAGCTCGTTCCGGGTGACTGGAGCTTCTCCTCTGGTCTTCCGGGTTTCCCCGTCTGACCTCCCAGGGGGCCGGCTTGGGCCCGCCTGATCCAGATTTCGTTCCAGCTGGTCTCTGGAACGGATGGATTTAGAGATGAGAGAACCATCTTTAGTCATATAGGTCTCCACATCATTGTCTTCTTCTTCTTCCTCCTCCTCTGTGAATACCTCTGGCTGAGGCTGAGGTGGAGGCTGAGGGATTTCAAACCCTGCCGGTTGCAGGTCTTCCGGGTTACCCGTCTTAGTACCCGGACTTAGAGAGGTAGAATTGAGAATTGGTACAGAATTTTGAACCGTCTTGAGGTACTCTCCCCACAGACGGCGCCAAATGTTTTGGGTGTTTTTGTCCCTTGGGAGAGTTACAACTCGAAGACTGGTCCTGCTGACTCTGTACCTGCAAAAACAACGGAGACACCGGTTGGGTGGTGCTCCGCCTCCAACGCTCAAGTTAGTAACTTGAAGGAGAATAAAAAGTGCGGAAATTTAGGTGGGGATCTGCTTGGATTCCAAGCTCAGGTGTTCTCTGATGAGAGAGAGAGTAGGATGTAATAAATGATAGTAAATTTCTGAATTATTTCAATTGTCCCCCATTTTGGAGGAATATCTCCCTATTTATTGGGTCCTTGGGAAAAGTGCCCCTTCCTAGGTTATTTTGACCTAGGACTGATAGGCTGCGCCGCCAAATAGCGGATTTTTGGGGAATTGGGCCCTTGAAGGCCGCAACTCTAAGGGAATATCTGGAGAGGCCACGTGTCAGCTAGGGATTGGTCAAGGGTGACCTGCCAGCCTCTGACACGTGGCACCTCCTCATTGGTCCACTTGTCAAGGGTAAAAATACCCCAAACATAATGCATTTGACTTTCATTTTATTCAAAAAGCTTTGTTTGAATGTGTTTGACTTTCTTTTGACTCAATTAGCTTTGTTGAATGTGTTTGACTTTCGTTTGACTCAATTAGCATTGTGAAATGCAATTGACTTTCATTTGACTCAATTAGCTCTGTTGAATGTGTTTTACTTTCATTTGATTCTAAAAGCTTTGTTGAAAGTGTTTGACTTTCATTTGACTCAATTAGCTTTGTTGAATGCATTTGACTTTCATTTGATTCAAAAAGCTTTGTTTGAATGTGTTTGACTTTCATTTGACTCAATTAGCTTTGTTGAATGTGTTTGACTTTTCATTTGACTCAATTAGCATTGTGGAATGCAATTGACTTTCATTTGACTCAATTAGCTTTGTTGAATGAGTTTTACTTTCATTTGACTCAATTAGCATTGTGGAATGCAATTGACTTTTGTTTCGGGGTTTTTTGTGTCCCTTGGGAGAGTTACAACACTAAGACTGGATGCTCGCTTGGATGCCTGTACCTGCAAAACAACGGAACACCGAATGGTCGGTGGTCCGCCTCTGAAGCTTAAGTTAGTCTAAGTCCGAAGAATAAGGCCGCAACTCTAAGGGAGTATCTGGAGAGGCCACGTGTCAGCTGGGGATTGGTCAAGGGTGACCTGCCAGCCTCTGACACGTGGCACCTCCTCATTGGTCCACTTGTCAAGGGTAAAAATACCCCAAACAGAATGCATTTGACTTTCATTTTATTCAAAAAGGTTTGTTTGAATGTATTTGACTTTCATTTGACTCAATTAGCTTTAGTGGATGTGTTTGACTTCCATTTGACTCAATTAGACTTGTGGAATGCAATTGACTTTCATTTGATGCAAAAAGCTTTGTTTGAATGTGTTTGACTTTCATTTGACTTAATTAGCTTTGTTGAATGTGTTTGACTTTTATTTGACTCAATTAGCATTGTGGAATGCAATTGACTTTCATTTGACTCAATTAGCTCTGTTGAATGTGTTTTACTTTCATTTGATTCTAAAAGCTTTGTTGAAAGTGTTTGACTTTCATTTGACTCATTTAGCTTTGTTGAATGCATTTGACTTTCATTTGATTCAAAAAGCTTTGTTTGAATGTGTTTGACTTTCATTTGACTCAATTAGCTTTGTTGAATGTGTTTGACTTTTCATTTGACTCAATTAGCATTGTGGAATGCAATTGACTTTCATTTGACTCAATTAGCTTTGTTGAATGTGTTTTACTTTCATTTGACTCAATTAGCATTGTGGAATGCAATTGACTTTTGTTTCGGGGTTTTTGTGTCCCTTGGGAGAGTTACAACACTAAGACTGGATGCTCGCTTGGATGCCTGTACCTGCAAAACAACGGAACACCGAATGGTCGGTGGTCCGCCTCCGAAGCTTAAGTTAGTCTAAGTCCGAAGAATAAGGTGCGGAATGTAAAGGTTATCTGCTCGGATTCCGAGCTCGGGTGTACTGTCCTCTTGAGAGCGACAGTTCTGACAATGATTAGTAATCACTGAATATTCCTCGGAAGGAGTGCACAGGGCACTTTGTGTACGTATCACGTATTGAATGTCCAGAAGTATTACGTAGCCCATAAATGAGGAGGTCATCTCCTATTTATAGGCTTCTCGAAAACGTGCACTCCCTAGGGTTTCGTGCCCTCGGGAATATTCACGCAGCTTTTGCAGACCTCGGGATTTGGGCCTGAAAGCCGCCAATCCCAGGTCCTTTTATCCGTCTGCCATGTGTCGTTCTCTGAGAGGTCCAAGGTGGCGCCCCTTTCAGTGACACGTGGCGGACTCCGATTGGGCTTACTGGCCTAGGGTATTTTTACCCAAATCATTTGCCCCTCACAGGTGACACGCGCTTGCCACGTGTTGCCTGTGACAGGTGTCAGCATCCGATTGGTCGGATTTTGAATAGTTACTGTGGAGGGAAAGTTTTAGGGTTTTTAACCCCTCTATAAATAGAAAGTTTTCACCCCCGGATTTTTTACACCTTTACGAATCTTTGGAGAATCTTTGACTTTTGACTTTAAGAATCTCAAAATTCCTTACGTGTTTCTTAGCTTTCAAGCATCCGACACTCGGCCCGCTGTCCGACCGTTCTCAGCCAACCAAGCGTCTTTCACCCTTCTTCTAAAGGTAACGCCTGTTTCTTCTTTTATTTTTCATTTTTTCTTTGTTTTCGAAAAAATGGTATCCCAACCGCATGCGGCACAGCATAGGATAGTGATCAGCCGGTCACCGGGGATGGCTGAATCTAGAACTTGCAGTGCCGACTGCTTGGCCAGCGACTGTGCTTTGCGAACTTCTCCGAATCCGATTGGTTTCGTGTCTGTGCAGGACACAATGGCCAGAACCAAAAGAACAGCAAGAAAAACTAACTCCGATGGATCTTTTTTCCCGTCGGATGGTTCAACTTTTTATTCTGACGGCTCGATGAGGGTGCCTCGAAGTGAGGTGTCGGAACACCCTGATAGCCCTTCTTATCTTCCTCCTACCCCCACCTATTACCATTTGCCCTCTTCAAGCGGTACTCCTAGTGATAGGATACTGGAGGAGGCAGATGAAACCTATGCAGCCGGGCCTTCTGAACAGGCGCCGGAAGAAAGTCTAGGGGAGGACCCTGCTGGCACCAGTCGGCAGTCCCTTAGCTCTGATGACAGTTCTGATGACGAGTCGGCCTCGTCATCTTCTTCAGATAATGCCTCCGCCTCTTCAGGGGAGGCAAGGGCCAGAATAGACTCTACCAGGGAGTCCTTGGCAGTTGAGAGGGGGGAATCCTGGGCCGATCCGAGCGCTTCCAGGCGCTTGGAGAAAGCCCCCTACTATCATCATGTTCCGCAGAGAAGGCGGAACACCATGGCAAACGGCCTTACAAGTTTTAAGCGTAAGGTTGTTCTGGGCCATGGCTTCACTTTGTGCGTCCCCAATAAGGACGACACCATTACTTGGCCGAGTATGGCCAGCTATGAAGACCGAGCATTCAGTTGTTATGAGGCGGCCTTTCAGGCTGGCTTGCGCTTCCCTCTCCACCCGGCCGTGGAGAGGATTTTGGATGGATACCAACTTGGTATCTGGCAACTCGTACCCAATTCATGGATCAATATTCTGGGGTACGTTGCCGCCTGCGAGATGCTGGAAGTGGAGGCGAGCTTTGAAGCATTCGCCCACATGCATTATCTTAGCAGGGCGCCTGCTAGGGGTGGCGAGGGCTGGTACACCTTGACTACTTGCAAGGGGTACATGATGGCTGTCGGCAAAGAGAACAAGTGGAAAGACTGGAGAACTAAGTTCTACATAGTCAAAACTGCCGACCGCCGCCTGAACCAAAAGTATAACAGGTGGAACAAGGATCCACCTCTCCTAGCAGGCAGGAGTGCATTGCTAGCTCTTCCTAGACGAGCAAAGGAGGAGATCATGGACGCGGGTTTGTTCACCGTGTCTGTGAAGACGAATGATGAGGGGGACAAGGAAGTCACCCCTCAATGCTATCTCCCTTTGTACAAATGGTTTGAGGAAGGGACGTTCTTGGCCGCTTGTGGGCTAAGTACTCAGATGCCGAGAGGTAGTCGGTCGTCTGTTTAATATGCCATATTTATTTTGCTTGTCTTCACTTGTTAAATGTGTCTAACACTTGATTCTTTTTTGCAGACAAAGCAATGGAGAAACTCTCGGCCTCCAAGAAGCCGGCTGTATCTGCTGCCAGATACAGATCAAACGTCCTTAACAGGACGGAAGCCACCACTACAAGGGTGGGTGAGCAGCAACCAGCCAGTACCCGAGGGGTGAGATTTCTATACTTAGCACCCACCTGATTAATGCTGAGTTTTTGCCGAATGTTTTCTAACTTTTGTTTTGTCTTCAATGACACAGGGTACCTCCTCCAAATCCCCGTCCAAACCATCCGACCCTAAGCTCCAAAAGACTAGGGCGGGTGATATGAGCGCATCCGGCAAGGGCGGCCGGAAGCACGTTGCTCATAAGCCCAAGAGGCCCTCAGACGCCCCTGCTGGTGAGAAGAGGTTTCTGGGGGAAAAGCCCCCCTCTTCTTCTGGTAAGGAGAGGCTTTTGGGGAAAAGGCCCGCCTCTTCTACCGGTCAGAAGAGGGTTCTGGGGGAAGAGGAGGTGGATGAGGGCGACGGTAAAGACCATTCGTCCTCCCTTTCTTTTCTGCAAGTTATCCAAACTTGAGTACTTTTCTAACTTTTTCCTCTTGTAGTTCCTGTACAGAGGCCGACTGTAGTTCAAATGGCCAAGTCCATGCTGAGGGCGATTGATCCGGATGATAAAGCATCCGCCAGAGGAGTCGGCACCCTAGACCTTGATGGTATTCTAGGGAATCTTTGTGAGGTAGACTTAGCCTTGAATCACTTTTACATTCGTCTCTTTCTTTTATCCGCCTGGTTCTTAACCATCCGGCTTCTTTTTGCAGGCCATGCTGCGCGTCCAAGGGCTCGGAAAACCCCTCAAGGAGAAGTCCAAAGAGGTAAAAGCTGCATGCTAAGGCTCAGGCCGAGTCCGCCTTGGATAGGGCTCAATTTGATATTGCTCAGAATGAATTTCTGACGCTTGATATGATGTATTCGCAGTCGGAGGCCAATCTGCAGGTGAAGAAGGATCTGGACTCGACCCGCCTTCAGGTCTCCAACCTCAAGAAGGAGATCAAATCCCTTAAGGCGGAGCTCGAGCCCCTTTAGGATGCCAAGGATGAGGCCGAGAGGGCCCAGGATAGGGTGAGCCGCCTGGAGCAGCGTCTCACCAACCAGGAGCACCAGCTGAGGGCCAAGTTTGAGTCCCGTGCCGAGCAATATAGATCTGAACTGGTCAAACAAATGATCAGGGACAATGAGATCATCATGCGGGACACTTGGGCGGCTGTTCAACAAGGCTCGGACTATCAGATTTGGAAGTCCAAGTTTGATGAGCTCAGCAAAGCTCTCGACGATCGCCTCCTTGAGGAGATGGAAGAAGCTTCCAAGGCTGATGCTGAGGCCGAGGCTGCTGAAGGCTCTGGGTCCGACTCTTCTGAGGAGTCGTCCTCTGGGGAGAAGGAGGGAGATCAGGCGGAGGAGCGAGAGAAAGATGATGAAGAGCAGCCGAAGGACAACAGGCCGGCTGCCAATGAAGAGGCTCTCCCCTGATCACTTAAGCTTTTTATTTTCTGTTTCTGCGGCCGAATGGCCATGTACTTGCTTTTCCGGCCTGTGTGCCGAGTATTTATGTATTTTTACCGACCGAGGGGTCGGGTAATTTGACAATTCCTCTGGCTCTGCCAGACAATTTCAACAAATCGTCTGGTGGCGATTGGTCATTTTAATTTGAATCATTCGGCCATTTGGCTGAAGTTTTTCATATTCTGTCCTTTGAATTGTTAATTTTTGCATGTTTTTTAGCTAAGTATTATAACCTGTATACCATGCGAATGTTCTTGCCCCTGGACGGATGTCGTGTGGTTTCGGTTTATGAGATTGATTGACTTGGAAATTATTGATACTTAGAAGAGTATTCATGGTTTCTAGGTCAATCAATCACTATGGTGATTGCCCCAAACCACGCGGCAGACGTCCATCCAGAATTTGGCAAAAATAAGTGTTCATTCGGCCATTGGCTCGAACAGAACTCAAGTTTCCAACTTAGCTGTTATGCTAGGGAAAAATCCCCGCCTGTTCTGCCCCAAAGGCAAAAACAGGCGCATCCGGCCATTGGCCTCATTGAGATTAAAGTGTTAAGTCTGGGACTTGACTGATTTTGGTTAAAGTAATTTGTCCGCCTGTCTTGCCCCATAGGTAAGGATCAGGCGGCATCCGGCTGATATCCTCAAATAAGTGCTAAGTAGTTAACCTAACGCATTTTTATAAAATTATTCCGCCTGTTTTGCCCCTGAACTAAAACAGGCGCATCCGGCTTTATGCCTCGGTTAGCCTCTACTTATGAAACAGTGACCATTTCCGAACTGTACCAGAACATATAGAAAATTCTGGCCTTTTAGATTTCACTTTCGATTAAAACAAACGACTGCGAGTGCTGCCTTAGCATTCGGTTGGGCCGCTTGTATATTCGTAGAGCAATGTGCCACCCAAATGGGAGATGCTTCTCCTCGACGAATTCACCCAAATGGGCGTCGTCGGTTATCTGACTCATGTTGGAGCAGACGGTCATACTCATGTTGGAGCAGACTGTGACCATTCGGTCTCTTTTTATTTTTATCTGGCCTTAGGCCTCGTAATTGATTAAGTAAATGTTGTTATAAACTTAATAAAATTTCGTAGGAACGACTGTTTAGAACAATCGGCTCCTTCAAAGGGTTTGCGGCGTCTGTTGTTGAGACAGACGCCTTTCAAACATATTGGCCGTCTGTAGCTGGTACATACGGTGCTGAAAATAATAAAAGTTGAAAAAGGGAAGCATATTCTCATTAACAAATCTTTGAGATAACAAAATTAAAGCATTTGCATTCGTACTTAGAAGTAGTACTTTTTCAAGTTGTCCACATTCCAAGTTCTGGGCAGCTGCCTGCCGTCTAGTTCTTCCAGGCGGTAGGTGCCGTCTCTTATTTCCTCATAGATTCGGTAGGGGCCTTCCCAATTTGGGGTTAGCTTTCCCTGCTCATTCGCCCTACCGACTGCTTTCATTTTTCGTAGCACAAAGTCCCCCACTTTGAGAGGATGCTTGTGTACTCTTTTGTTGTAAGCCCGAGTCATTCTCAGACGGTATATCTCATGGCGCAAGGCAGCATTGCCCCTGCGCTTTGGTAGTGAGTCCAATGCTAGACGCATGGCCTCCCAGTTCACCTCCTCGTCATACAACATGATTCGAAGAGTCGGCTCATAGTGCTCAATGGGCAGGACAGCTTCTGCACCATACACCATAAGAAATGGGGTCTCTCCAATTGCCCCTTTAGCAGTCGTCCTGATGGACCAGAGGACGTGTGTTAATTCATCCGCCCAAAGGCCACCAGCCCGTTTAATTTTCTTTTTAATCCCGTCTGAGATTAACTTGTTAAAAGCCTCGACCTGGCCGTTTGCTTGAGGCCGGCCGACTGATGCGAAGAAGCTAGAGACCCCTTGGTCTCTCAGCCAAGTCTTGAGTTAAGGCGTTTCAAATTGAGGACCATTGTCAAAAACCATAGACATGGGCACCCCGAAACGAGTGATTATGTTCCTCCAGATGAAGGAAATGACATCTTTTGTCTTAATGTTTTTGACCGCCTCCGCCTCTACCCACTTAGTAAAGTAATCCACAGCCACCAATATGTAGCGCTTGCCGCCTGGTGCGGCTGTATATGGTCCCAGAATGTCCATGCCCCATTTGGCGGAGGGTATTGGGCTGTGGATGGCCGATAGGTCTGTAGCCGGACGATGAATGAGCTTGCCAAATTTTTGACATTTGTCACATTTTTTCACCAATTCCATTACATCCGACTCCAGTGTAGGCCAGAAGTAAAGCCGCCTGGCTTTGGCAGCAAGGGATCTGCCCCCTATATGGGAGGCGCAGAATCCTACATGCAACTCTTCGAGGACTTCCTTACCCTTCTCAGGGGTAACACACTTCAACAGAGGCTTTAGAAAACCAGCCCTGAAGA
This sequence comes from Chenopodium album, assembly GCF_948465745.1. Classification (NCBI taxonomy): domain Eukaryota; kingdom Viridiplantae; phylum Streptophyta; class Magnoliopsida; order Caryophyllales; family Amaranthaceae; genus Chenopodium; species Chenopodium album. The sequence goes on from NC_137853.1 coordinate 20,430,015, forward strand.
GTTCTCCTTGTCGCAACTCGAAGTTAGCCGCTCGTTTTTTCAAAACAGCCGCCTCCTGTGGTTAGTCAGGGAGCTTGTCGTCTGTAAGGTAAGTCCGGATGCTGTCCATCCAGGTTGAGCTTCGATCAAGAACTCCAATGGGGTCTTCCTCAGAGATACTCCTTTTTTCCATGACCTCCCAGAAGACTGACCGAGGCGTTTCACAAGAGGCGGATGATGCCAGTTTGGACAGGGCATCCGCCTGATTGTTGGAAGACCTGGGCACTTGACTTAGAGTAAATTCTTCAAGTGTCCCAACTTCAGCCTTGACCGCCTGCAAATATTTTATCATGGCCGGATGAGTGGCCTCGTACATTCCATTGACTTGGAGTACGACCAATTGAGAGTCTGAGCAGGCGTCAATTTTCTTTGCCCCTGCTGCCTTACAGTACCGAATGCCAGCAAGCAGGGCTTCATATTCGGCCTCATTATTAGAGACCTGGAACTTGAACCGTAGTGCATATTCAAATTTGTCCCCCTCAGGAGACTGACAGATAATTCCTGCACCACAGCCGTTCGCAGTGGAGCTCCCGTCCACATACACTTTCCAAACCTGACTAGTATCATCCGGAGCAACCGGCCTTGTCATTTCCACAATAAAATCGGCGAATGCTTGCCCCTTTATTGCTTTCCTGGGTTCGTAAGTGATTTCCAATCCTTGCATTTCAATCGCCCATTTGAGCATTCGTCCAGAAGACTCCAAGGTTGTCAGAGGCCGCTTGATCGGCTGGTCAGTATAGACCACTACCGCATGTGCCAAAAAGTAAGGTTTCAATTTCTTGATGGCCATGTAGAGAGCGAGACCAAACTTTTCAACCATGGGGTACCGAAGCTCAGCGTTCCTGAGAACATGGCTGATGAAATAGACTGGGAGCTGAGTGCCGTCTCTTTCAGCTAAGAGAACAGCGCCGAGGGCATGATCGGAGACGGCCAGGTACATGAAGAGCGTCTCTTTGGGCAAGGGGCTAACAAGCCTCGGCAAAGAGTGCAAATGAGTTTTTAACTTTTGAAAGGCCGCCTCTGCATCACCACCCCATTCAAAATTAGTCTTCTTCCTGATTGCTTGGAAAAAGTAGAGACACTTATCGCCTGACCGACTGAGGAATCTCCCCAAGGCTGCCAGACAACCTGTAAGCTTTTGAACCTCTTTCACAGTACGGGGCGACTGCATGTCGATGACCGCCTCTTTCACAGTACGGGGCGACTGCATGTCGATGACCGCCTGTATTTTCTCAGGATTGGCCTCTATTCCCCTTTGATCAATCAGGAATCCGAGAAACTTCCCAGACTCAACACCAAAGACACACTTTTTTGGATTTAGCATGACCTTGTGCCGCCTGAGTGTGGCGAATGTTTCTCGGAGATCAGCAAGGTGATCCGCTTGTAGTTTGGATTTGACTATCATGTCATCAATGTATGCTTCTACATTCCTCCCAATTTGATTAATGAAGACCGTATTAATCATTCGTTGGAAAGTAGCAGGCGCATTCTTCAAGCCAAACGGTATCACAGTATAACAGAACAACCCCTGATCAGTGACAAAAGCCGTCTTTTCTTGATCTTTTTTCCACAGGGGAATCTGGTGGAAGCCTGAATAGGCGTCCATAAAACTCATCAGGGCATGTCCGGCTGTTGAATCGACCAGACTGTCGATCTTTGGCAATGGATAACTATCCTTCGGACATGCCTTGTTCAGGTCGGTGTAGTCAACACACATCCGCCAAGTACCATTCGGCTTTTTTACTAACACAACGTTAGCTACCCAATTAGGGAAGTTGCATGGCCGAATGAACTTGGCGTCCAGCAGCTTTTTAACTTCAGCTGCTGCCGCCTGACTTCTTTCTTCGCCGTGATTTCTCTTCTTTTGCCGAATGGGCTTCTTTTTGGGATCCACGGCGAGTTTGTGGACAGCGAGATCCGGGCTTATGCCAGGCATCTCTTCCACTTCAAAGGCAAAGATGTCTTTGAATTCTTTCAGAAGCTGGTGCAAACTGTCACCTAGCTTAGCAAATGCAACCGTCCCTACTTTAACAGTCCGCTCTGGCCGAGCGTCATCCAGAGGGATATCAATGTGTTCACCAGTCGGTTGGGGACGAAGATCATCCGGTCGTTCCCCGGTCAGTGATTGCTATTGCCTCTCTTTTTTGACCACCACCAGTTGATCAACTTTTCTTTTTTTCTCAGCTGGTGGGGCCGCTTGGTCTTCCCTGTTATCATCAAGGTCGACTGTTTGTTTGCCCCGGAAGGTTGCTGCGACCGCGGGCTTGACATCCGAGAGATAGCACTCCCGGGCTGTCTTTTGGTCCCCGTTAAGGGAACCGACTGTGCCATCATCCCTCTCATACTTAACGAGCATGAGGGCAGGAATGATGATGGCCTTGCACTCGTTAAGAGTTGGTCGACCAAAGATGAGGTTGTAGGTAGTAAGCTCTTCAACCACGAGGAAACGGATGGTCATATGCCGACCGTTTCCCTTTTGCCCCAACCGGATGGGCAAATCTATCCGTCTGACTGGGTGCACGAGTCCTCTCCCAAACCCTACAAGGGTGTGAGAAACCTCCATCATGCTGTCTGGCTTGTACTTGAGATTGGACAAGCATTTGAGGCTGATGAGGTCAGAGGAGCTGCCTGTGTCGATCAAGATTCGACCAACCAGTTGGTTGGCCACTTTACATTCAATGACCACAGGGTCATCATGCGGCCGACGGACTTTGCCTCTGTCCTTTTCGGTGATGATGACCTCGGGGAAGGCGGATGTGCCTGCCGCCTCTCCCTCTTCAACAGAATGGATCATCTTTTTCAGATGATCCTTGGTGCCCCGAATGGTCGGGCCACCCCCGGCGAATCTGCCTGCTATGGTATATACCGGATCTTCATTGGTGTCGGTACTAACAGTCGACTAGGGAGCCTTCTTTTTGGACTGCCCCTGATTCGCCTTTGAAGTCACTTTGGACTTCACATAGGACTTCAGCTGTCCTTTGTCGGCCAGACGGTCAAGCTCTCGTTTGAGGCTGAAACAGTCGTTGGTGTCATGGCCGATGTCTTCATGGAAATGGCAATGTTTATTTTTGTTCCGATTTTCAACGGAACCTCTCATTGGAGTCGGCTTCTCAAGAGTCAGCCGGTCCTTTATTTCCATCAAGATGGAGCAGCAGTCCTTGTGGAATTCGTACCTTGGGACGTACGGTTTCCACTCTTTCTTCTTCTTCTAGGTCGGCTGATCAGATTTATCAACGGCCCAGACTTGCTTTTTCTTTTTGCTCTCTTCTGGCTTGGGAGCCGGCTGAGCAGGCCGACTCTCCTTCTGTCGGTCGAACTTCTTAGAGTTCGACTGCCTGTTGGAGGAGCAGAGCTCGGTCGCCTGTATATAGGCTTCCGCCTCTCGCAGCGCTCCCTGCAGAGTGAAGATTTGTTTTCGGACGAGTTCATACTTGAAAGTAGAACCGTCCTTCAGACCCTTAAAAAAGTCTGTGAAGGCGACCTCGTCAGATAGCCCATGGATCTGGATTCGTACCAGATTGAACCGCCAGACGTAAGAACGCAAGCCTTCTCTATCTCCCTGCTGTACATTGCCAAGATCAAGGCTTGTTTTCTTGGCAGGGATGTTCATAGAGAAGTTGGAAGCAAACAAGAACGCAAGCGTCTTGAAGCTATTGATGCAACCAGCCGGCAAGTTGCCAAACCACTGCTGGGCTATGCCCTTCAGCGTGGCTGGAAAGCAGCGACACCATGCGGCATCATCCAGCCCTTGTAAATACATAAGGTGGGTGTATGCTAGCAGGTGGTCTTCGGGGTTGGTGGTCCCATCATAGGTTCCTACCAACACATTTTTAACCTTGGCCGGCTGTTCGGCGTCGGTTATTTCCTTAGAGAAAGCAGTGGGTTGGTCTCCAAGGTGCTGCAGCCTAAGCTGCCAGTCCATGGGCTGATAGCCGCATGACGCCTGTCCTCCAAAGAAAGCAGGTTGGATGTAAGGTTGAGCAGGCGTTTGGTACAATGGCTAAGCCATGTACTGAGCCGGCTGGATGACATGAGGTCCAACTTGAACCAGGGGGCTGCTTATTGGAGTCTCATGCACAGAATGTGAATACCTCAACGAGGTATGCTGGGAGCTGTCGTGATAAGTCGACGTTGAGGCTGACTCTGAAAGCTCATTCCTCTTCTGCTCGATGTAATGTCGAGCATCAGAGAATGTTTTCTTGTTACCATTCGGCTGAACATGCCGAATGGCTTTTCTTGCAACCGTTTCTGGGAAACGGAGTCTTGAAAGGTCAAACTGAGGCCGAGCCGTGTCCTTGGGATGAGGAGTCGGCTGTCGGTCCCTGATCGATTTGTGCTTGCCCGTCTGGGCTGACTTCTTGGCCGACTGCTCCTTGGCAGGAGTAGCCAACTTCCTGTTGGTGAGTTGTTTTATCTCACCACGGAGAGTGCTCACAAGCTTCATGAGCTCGTCTCTGGTTACTGGGTCTGACCCTTCCGCATGGGTAGAATTAGACGGCTTCTTTGAATGTCCGGCTGGTTTGCTCGGAGCATTCTGAGAGTGAGGGCGCTCCCGCTTTTCCTTGCTGCGGATGCGCCTGGAGATGAGGGACCCATCTCTGGCAGTATAGGTTTCAACATCACCGTCGTCACCTGAATCATGGTCCGACTGGACCAATACTTCGTCCAGGGACCGATTGGTCTCTGGTGGCTGTTTGGTTACAGAAATTGGTACAGTTTCCAAAGAGGCCATCTTAGAGGTACTCTCCCCACAGACGGCGCCAAATGTTTCGGGGTTTTTTGTGTCCCTTGGGAGAGTTACAACACTAAGACTGGATGCTCGCTTGGATGCCTGTACCTGCAAAACAACGGAACAACGAATGGTCGGTGGTCCGCCTCCGAAGCTTAAGTTAGTCTAAGTCCGAAGAATAAGGTGCGGAATGTAAAGGTTATCTGCTCGGATTCTAAGCTTGGGTGTACTGTCCTCTTGAGAGCGACACTTCTGACAATGATTAGTAATCACTGAATATTCCTCGGAAGGAGTGCACAGGGCACTTTGTGTACGTATCACGTATTGAATGTCCAGAAGTATTACGTAGCCCATAAATGAGGAGGTCATCTCCTATTTATAGGCTTCTCGAAAACGTGCACTCCCTAGGGTTTCGTGCCCTCGGGAATATTCACGCAGCTTTTGCAGACCTCGGGATTTGGGCCTGAAAGCCGCCAATCCCAGGTCCTTTTATCCGTCTGCCATGTGTCGTTCTCTGAGAGGTCCAAGGTGGCGCCCCTTTCAGTGACACGTGGCGGACTCCGATTGGGCTTACTGGCCTAGGGTATTTTTACCCAAATCATTTGCCCCTCACAGGTGACACGCGCTTGCCACGTGTTGCCTGTGACAGGTGTCAGCATCCGATTGGTCGGATTTTGAATAGTTACTGTGGAGGGAAAGTTTTAGGGTTTTTAACCCCTCTATAAATAGAAAGTTTTCACCCCCGGATTTTTTACACCTTTACGAATCTTTGGAGAATCTTTGACTTTTGACTTTAAGAATCTCAAAATTCCTTAAGTGTTTCTTAGCTTTCAAGCATCCGACACTCGGCCTGCTGTCCGACCGTTCTCAGCCAACCAAGCGTCTTTCACCCTTCTTCTAAAGGTAACGCCTGTTTCTTCTTTTATTTTTCATTTTTTCTTTGTTTTCGAAAAAATGGTATCCCAACCGCATGCGGCACAGCATAGGATAATGATCAGCCGGTCACCGGGGACGGCTGAATCTAGAACTTGCAGTGCCGACTTTCATTTTATTCAAAAAGGTTTGTTTGAATGTATTTGACTTTCATTTGATCTTAAAAGCTTTGTTGAAAGTGTTTGACTTTCATTTGACTCAATTAGCTTTGTTGAATGCATTTGACTTTCATATGATTCAAAAAGCTTTGTTTGAATGTGTTTGACTTTCATTTGACTCAATTAGCTTTGTTGAATGTGTTTGACTTTTATTTGACTCAATTAGCATTGTGGAATGCAATTGACTTTCATTTGATTCAAAAAGCTTTGTTTGAATGTATTTGACTTACATTTGATTCTAAAAGCTTTGTAGAAAGTGTTTGACTTTCATTTGACTCAATTAGCTTTGTTGAATGCATTTGACTTTCATTTGATTCAAAAAGCATTGTTTAAATGTGTTTGACGTTCATTTGACACAATTAGCTTTGTTGAATGTGTTTCACTTTTCATTTGACTCAATTAGCATTGTGGAATGCAATTGACTTTCATTTGACTCAATTAGCTCTGTTGAATGTGATTTACTTTCATTTGACTCAATTAGCATTGTGGAATGCAATTGACTTTCAATTGACTCAATTAGCTTTGTTGAATGTGTTTTACTTTCATTTGACTCAATTAGCATTGTGGAATGCAATTGACTTTCATTTGATTCAAAAAGCTTTGTTTGAATGTATTTGACTTTCATTTGATTCTAAAAGCTTTGTTGAAAGTGTTTGACTTTCATTTGACTCAATTAGCTTTGTTGAATGCATTTGACTTTCATTTTATTCAAAAAGCTTTGTTTGAATGTGTTTGACTTTCATTTGATTCTAAAATCTTTGTTGAAAGTGTTTGACTTTCATTTGACTCAATTAGCTTTGTTGAATGCATTTGACTTTCATTTTATTCAAAAAGCTTTGTTTGAATGTATTTGACTATCTTTTGATCTTAAAAGCTTTGTTGAAAATGTTCGACTTTCATTTGACTCAATTAGCTTTGTTGAATGCATTTGACTTTCATATGATTCAAAAAGCTTTGTTTGAATATGTTTGACTTTCATTTGACTCAATTAGCTTTGTTGAATGTGTTTGACTTTTATTTGACTCAATTAGCATTGTGGAATGCAATTGACTTTCATTTGATTAAAAAAGCTTTGTTTGAATGTATTCAACTTTCATTTGATTCTAAAAGCTTTGTTGAAAGTGTTTGACTTTCATTTGACTCAATTAGCTTTGTTGAATGCATTTGACTTTCATTTGATTCAAAAAGCTTTGTTTGAATGTGTTTGACTTTCATTTGACTCAATTAGCTTTGTTGAATGTGTTTCACTTTTCATTTGACTCAATTAGCATTGTGGAATGCAATTGACTTTCGTTTGACTCAATTAGCTCTGTTGAATGTGTTTGACTTTCATTTGACTCAATTAGCTTTGTTGAATGTGTTTCACTTTTCATTTGACTTAATTAGCATTGTGGAATGCAATTGACTTTCATTTGACTCAATTAACTCTGTTGAATGTGTATTACTTTCATTTGACTCAATTAGCATTGTGGAATGCAATTGACTTTCATTTGATTAAAAAAGCTTTGTTTGAATGTATTTGACTTTCATTTGATTTTAAATGCTTTGTTGAAAGTGTTTGACTTTCATTTGACTCAATAAGCTTTGTTGAATGCAATTGACTTTTATTTGATTTAAAAAGCTTTGTTTGAATGTATTTGACTTTCATATGATTCTAAAAGCTTTGTTGAAAGTGTTTGACTTTCATTTGACTCAATTAGCTTTGTTGAATGCAATTGACTTTTATTTAATTCAAAAAGCTTTGTTTGAATGTGTTTGACTTTCATTTGATTTTAAAATCTTTGTTGAAAGTTTTTGACTTTCATTTGACTCAATTAGCTTTGTTGAATGCATTTGACTTTCATTTTATTCAAAAAGGTTTGTTTGAATGTATTTGACTTTCATTTAATCTTAAAAGCTTTGTTGAAAGTGTTTGACTTTCATTTGACTCAATTAGCTTTGTTGAATACAATTGACTTTCATTTTATTCAAAAAGCTTTGTTTGAATATATTTGACTTTCATTTTATCTTAAAAGCATTGTTGAAAGTGTTTGACTTTCATTTGACTCAATTAGCTTTGTTGAATGCATTTGACTTTCATATGATTCAAAAAGCTTTGTTTGAATGTGTTTGACATTCATTTGACACAATTAGCTTTGTTGGATGTGTTTGACTTTTATTTGACTCAATTAGCATTGTGGAATGCAATTGACTTTCATTTGATTCAAAAAGCTTTGTTTGAATGTATTTGACTTTTATTTGATTCTAAAAGCTTTGTTGAAAGTGTTTGACTTTCATTTGACTCAATTAGCTTTGTTGAATGCATTAGACTTTCATTTGATTCAAAAAGCTTTGTTTGATTGTGTTTGACTTTCATTTGACTCAATTAGCATTGTGGAATGCAATTGACTTTCATTTGATTCAAAAAGCTTTGTTTGAATGTATTTGACTTTCATTTGATACTAAAAGCTTTGTTGAAAGTGTTTGACTTTCATTTGACTCAATTAGCTTTGTTGAATGCTATTGACTTTCATTTGATTCAAAAAGCTTTGTTTGATTGTGTTTGACTTTCATTTGAATCAATTAGCTTTGTTGAATGTGTTTGACTTTCATTTGACTCAATTAGCATTGTGGAATGCAATTGACTTTCATTTGATTCAAAGAGCTGTGTTTGAATGTGTTTGACATTCATTTGACACAATTAGCTTTGTTCGATGTGTTTGACTTTTATTTGACTCAATTAGCATTGTGGAATGCAATTGACTTTCATTTGATTCAAAAAGCTTTGTTTGAATGTATTTGACTTTTATTTGATTCTAAAAGCTTTGTTGAAAGTGTTTGACTTTCATTTGACTCAATTAGCATTGTGGAATGCAATTGACTTTCATTTGACTCAATTAGCTTTGTTGAACGTGTTTTACTTTAATTTGACTCAATTAGCATTGTGGAATGCAATTGACTTTCATTTGATTCAAAAACCTTTGTTTGAATGTATTTGACTTTCATTTGATTCTAAAAGCTTTGTTGAAAGTGTTTGACTTTCATTTGACTCAATTAGCTTTGTTGAATGCATTAGACTTTCATTTGATTCAAAAAGCTTTGTTTGATTGTGTTTGACTTTCATTTGACTCAATTAGCATTGTGGAATGCAATTGACTTTCATTTGATTCAAAAAGCTTTGTTTGAATGTATTTGACTTTCATTTGATACTAAAAGCTTTGTTGAAAGTGTTTGACTTTCATTTGACTCAATTAGCTTTGTTGAATGCTATTGACTTTCATTTGATTCAAAAAGCTTTGTTTGATTGTGTTTGACTTTCATTTGAATCAATTAGCTTTGTTGAATGTGTTTGACTTTCATTTGACTCAATTAGCATTGTGGAATGCAATTGACTTTCATTTGATTCAAAGAGCTGTGTTTGAATGTGTTTGACATTCATTTGACACAATTAGCTTTGTTCGATGTGTTTGACTTTTATTTGACTCAATTAGCATTGTGGAATGCAATTGACTTTCATTTGATTCAAAAAGCTTTGTTTGAATGTATTTGACTTTTATTTGATTCTAAAAGCTTTGTTGAAAGTGTTTGACTTTCATTTGACTCAATTAGCATTGTGGAATGCAATTGACTTTCATTTGACTCAATTAGCTTTGTTGAACGTGTTTTACTTTAATTTGACTCAATTAGCATTGTGGAATGCAATTGACTTTCATTTGATTCAAAAACCTTTGTTTGAATGTATTTGACTTTCATTTGATTCTAAAAGCTTTGTTGAAAGTGTTTGACTTTCATTTGACTCAATTAGCTTTGTTGAATGCATTTGACTTTCATTTTATTCAAAAAGCTTTGTTTGAATGTGTTTGACATTCATTTGACTCAATTAGCTTTGTTGAATGTGTTTGACTTTTCATTTGACTCAATTAGCATTGTGGAATGCAATTGACTCTCATTTGACTTAATTAGCTTTGTTGAATGTGTTTTACTTTCATTTGACTCAATTAGCATTGTGGAATGCAATTGACTTTCATTTGATTCAAAAAGCTTTGTTTGAATGTATTTGACTTTCATTTGATTCTAAAAGCTTTGTTGAAAGTGTTTCACTTCATTTGACTCAATTAGCTTTGTTGAATGCAATTGACTTTCATTAGATTCAAAAAGCTTTGTTTGATTGTGTTTGACTTTCATTTGACTCAATTAGCATTGTGGAATGCAATTGACTTTCATTTGATTCAAAAAGCTTTGTTTGAATGTATTTGACTTTCATTTGATACTAAAAGCTTTGTTGAAAGTGTATGACTTTCATTTGACTCAATTAGCTTTGTTGAATGCAATTGACTTTCATTTGATTCAAAAAGTTTTGTTTGATTGTGTTTGACTTTCATTTGACTCAATTAGCTTTGTTGAATGTGTTTGACTTTCATTTGACTCAATTAGCATTGTGGAATGCAATTGACTTTCATTTGATTCTAAAAGCTTTGTGGAAAGTGTTTGACTTTCATTTGACTCAAGTAGCTTTGTTGAATGCATTTGACTTTTATTTGATTCAAAAAGCTTTGTTTGAATGTGTTTGACTTTCATTTGACTCAATTAGCTTTGGTGAATGTGTTTGACTTTCATTTGACTCAATTAGCTTTGTTAATGGTGTTTTACTTTCAGTTGACTCAATTAGCATTGTGGAATGCAATTGACTTTCATTTGATTCAAAAAGCTTTGTTTGAATGTATTTGACTTTCATTTGATTCAATTAGCTTTGTTGAATGTGTTTGACTTTCATTTGACTCTATTAGCATTCTGGAATTCAATTGACTTAATTTGATTAAAAAAGCTTTGTTTGAATGTATTTGACTTTCATTTGATTCTAAAAGTTTTGTTGAAAGTGTTTGACTTTCATTTAACTCAATTAGCTTTATTGAATGCATTTGACTTTTATTTGATTCAAAAAGCTTTGTTTAAATGTGTTTGACTTTCATTTAACTTAATTAGCTTTGTTACATGTGTCTGACTTTCTTTTGACTCTATTAGCATTATGGAAAGCAATTGACTTTCATTTGATTCAAAAAGCTTTGTTTGAATGTATTTGACTTTCATTTGATTCTAAAAGCTTTGTTGAAAGTGTTTGAATTTCATTTGACTCAATTAGCTTTGTTGAATGCATTCGACTTTCTTTTGATTCAAAACGCTTTGTTTGAATGTGTTTCACTTTCATTTGACTCAATTAGCTTTGTTGAATGTGTTTTACTTTCATTTGACCCAATTAGCATTGTGGAATGCAATTGACTTTCATTTGATTCAAAAAGCTTTGTTTGAATGTATTTGACTTTCATTTGATTCAATTAGCTTTGTTGAATGTGTTCGACTTTCATTTGACTCAATTAGCATTGTGGAATGCAATTGACTTTCATTTGATTCTAAAAGCTTTGTGGAAAGTGTTTGACTTTCATTTGACTCAACTAGCTTTGTTGAATGCATTTGACTTTTATTTGATTCAAAAAGCTTTGTTTGAATGCATTTGACTTTCATTTGATTCAAAAAGCTTTGGTGAATGTGTTTGACTTTCATTTGACTCAATTAGCTTAGTTAATGGTGTTTTACTTTCATTTGACTCAATTAGCTTTGTTTGAATGCAATTGACTTTCATTTGATTCAAAAAGCTTTGTTTGAATGTATTTGACTTTCATTTGATTCAATTAGCTTTGTTGAATGTGTTTGACTTTCATTTGACTCTATTAGCATTCTGGAATTCAATTGACTTAATTTGATTAAAAAAGCTTTGTTTGAATGTATTTGACTTTCATTTGATTCTAAAAGTTTTGTTGAAAGTGTTTGACTTTCATTTAACTCAATTAGCTTTATTGAATGCATTTGACTTTTATTTGATTCAAAAAGCTTTGTTTAAATGTGTTTGACTTTCATTTAACTTAATTAGCTTTGTTACATGTGTCTGACTTTCTTTTGACTCTATTAGCATTATGGAAAGCAATTGACTTTCATTTGATTCAAAAAGCTTTGTTTGAATGTATTTGACTTTCATTTGATTCTAAAAGCTTTGTTGAAAGTGTTTGAATTTCATTTGACTCAATTAGCTTTGTTGAATGCATTCGACTTTCTTTTGATTCAAAACGCTTTGTTTGAATGTGTTTCACTTTCATTTGACTCAATTAGCTTTGTTGAATGTGTTTTACTTTCATTTGACCCAATTAGCATTGTGGAATGCAATTGACTTTCATTTGATTCAAAAAGCTTTGTTTGAATGTATTTGACTTTCATTTGATTCAATTAGCTTTGTTGAATGTGTTCGACTTTCATTTGACTCAATTAGCATTGTGGAATTCAATTGACTTAATTTGATTAAAAAAGCTTTGTTTAATGTATTTGACTTTCATTTGATTCTAAAAGTTTTGTTGAAAGTGTTTGACTTTCATTTAACTCAATTAGCTTTATTGAATGCATTTGACTTTTATTTGATTCAAAAAGCTTTGTTTGAATGTTTTTGACTTTCATTTAACTCAATTAGCTTTATTGAATGCAATTGACTTTCATTTGATTCAAAAAGCTTTGTTTGAATGTATTTGACTTTCATTTGATTCTAAAAGCTTTGTTGAAAGTGTTTGACTTTCATTTGACTCAATTAGCTTTGTTGAATGCGTTCGACTTTAATTTGATTCAAAAAGCTTTGTTGGAATGTGTTTCACTTTCATTTGACTCAATTAGCTTTGGTGATTGTCTTTGACTTCTATTTGACTCAATTAGCATTGTGGAATGCAATTGACTTTCATTTGATATCAAAAGCTTTGTTTGAATGTATTTGACTTTTATTTGATTCTAAAAGCTTTGTGGAAAGTGTTTAACTTTCATTTGACTCAATTAGCTTTGTTGAATGCATTTGACTTTTATTTGATTCTAAAAGCTTTGTTGAAAGTGTTTGACTTTTATTTGACTGAATTAGCTTTGTGGAATGCAATTGACTTTCATTTGATTCAAAAAGCTTTGTTTGAATGTGTTTGATTTTCAGTTGACTCAATTAGCTTTGTTGAATGTGTTTGACTTTCATTTGACTCAATTAGCATTGTGGAATGCAATTGACTTTCAATTGACTCAAAAAGCATTGTTTGAATGTATTTGACTTTCATTTGATTCTAAAAGCTTTGTTGAAAGTGTTTGACTTTCATTTGACTCAATAGCTTTGTGGAATGAAATTGACTTTCATTTGATTAAAAAAGCTTTGTTTGAATGTATTTGACTTGCATTTGATTCTAAATGCTATGTTGAAAGTGTTTGACTTTCATTTGACTGAATTAGCTTTGTTGAATGTATTTGACTTTCATTTGATTCTAAAAGCTTTGTTGAAAGTGTTTGACTTTCATTTGACTGAATTAGCTTTGGTGAATGCATTTGACTTTCATTTGATTCAAAAAGATTTGTTTGAATGTATTTGACTTTCATTTAACTCAATTAGCTTCGGTGAATGGGTTTGACTTTCATTTCACTCAATTAGCATTGTGGAATGCAATTGACTTTCATTTAATTAAAAAAGCTTTGTTGAAAGTGTTTGACTTTCATTTGACTGAATTAGCTTTAGTGAATGGGTTTGACTTTCATTTGTCTCAATTAGCATTGTGGAATGCAATTGACTTTGATTTGATTCAAAAAGCTTTGTTTGAATGTATTTGACTTTCATTTGATTCTAAAAGCTTTGTTGAAAGTGGTTGACTTTCATTTGATTCAAAAAGCTTTGTTTGAATGTGTTTGACTTTCATTTGACTCCATTAGCTTTGTTGAATGTGTTTGACTTTCATTTGACTCAATTAGCATTGTGGAATGTAATTGACTTTCATTTGATTTAAAAAGCTTTGTTTAATTGTATTTGACTTTCATTTGATTCTAAAAGCTTTGTTGAAAGTGTTTGACTTTCATTTGACTCAATTAGCTTTGTTGAATGCATTTGACTTTCATTTGATTCAAAAAGTTTTGTTTGAATGTAATTGACTTTCATTTGACTTTCATTTGACTCAATTAGCTTTGGTGAATGTGTTTGACTTTCATTTGACTCAATTAGCATTGTGGAATGCAATTGACTTTAATTTGATTCAAAAAGCTTTTTTGAATGTATTTGACATTCATTTGATTCTAAAAGCTTTGTTGAAAGTGTTTGACTTTCATTTGACTCAATTACCTTAGTTGAATGCATTTGACTTTTATTTGATTCAGAAAGCTTTGTTTGAATGTATTTGGCTTTTATTTGACTTAATTAGCTTCGATGAATGGGTTTTACTTTCATTTCACTCAATTAGCATTGTGGAATGCAATTGACTTTCATTTAATTAAAAAAGCTTTGTTTGATTGTATTTGACTTTCATTTGATGTTAAAAGCTTTGTTGAAAGTGTTTGACTTTCATTTGACTCAATTAGCTTTGTTGAATGGATTTGACTTTCATTTGATTCAAAAAGCTTTGTTTGAATATGTTTGACTTTCATTTCAGTCAATTATCTTTGTTGAATGTGTTTGACTTTCTTTTGACTCAATTAGCATTGTGGAATGCAATTGACTTTCATTTGATTCAAAAAGCTTTGTTTGAATGTATTTGACTTTCATTTGATTCTAAAAGCTTTGTTGAAAGTATTTGACTTTCATTTGACTCAATTAGCTTTGTTGAATGCATTTGACTTTCATTTGATTTAAAAAGCTTTGTTTGAATGTGTTTGACTTTCATTTGACTCAATTAGCTTTGTTGAATGTGTTTGACTTTCATTTGACATAATTAGCTTAGTCGAATGTGTTTGACTTTCATTTGACTCAATTAGCATTGTGGAATGCAATTGACTTTCATTTGATTCAAAAAGCTTTGTTTGAATGTATTTGACTTTCATTTGATTCAAAAAGCTTTGTTTGAATGTGTTTGACTTTCATTTGACTCAATTAACTTTGTTGAAGTGTTTGAGTTTCATTTGACTCAATTAGCATTGTGGAATGCAATTGACTTTCATTTGATTCAAAAAGCTTTGTTTGAATGTATTTGACTTTCATTTGATTCTAAAAGCTTTGTAGAAAGTGTTTGACTTTTATTTGACTCAATTAGCTTTGTTGAATGCATTTGACTTTCATTTGATTCAAAAGCTTTGTTTAAATGTGTTTGACGTTCATTTGACACAATTAGCTTTGTTGAATGTGTTTCGCTTTTCATTTGACTCAATTAGCATTGTGGAATGCAATTGACTTTCATTTGACTCAATTAGCTCTGTTGAATGTGATTTACTTTCATTTGACTCAATTAGCATTGTGGAATACAATTGACTTTCATTTGACTCAATTAGCTTTGTTGAATGTGTTTTACTTTCATTTGACTCAATTAGCATTGTGGAATGCAATTGACTTTCATTTGATTCAAAAAGCTTTGTTTGAATGTATTTGACTTTCATTTGATTCTAAAAGCTTTGTTGAAAGTGTTTGACTTTCATTTGACTCAATTAGCTTTGTTGAATGCATTTGACTTTCATTTTATTCAAAAAGCTTTGTTTGAATGTGTTTGACTTTCATTTGATTCTAAAAGCTTTGTTGAAAGTGTTTGACTTTCATTTGACTCAATTAGCTTTGTTGAATGCATTTGACTTTCATTTTATTCAAAAAGCTTTGTTTGAATGTATTTGACTATCTTTTGAACTTAAAAGCTTTGTTGAAAATGTTCGAATTTCATTTGACTCAATTAGCTTTGTTGAATGCATTTGACTTTCAAATGATTCGAAAAGCTTTGTTTGAATATGTTTGACTTTCATTTGACTCAATTAGCTTTGTTGAATGTGTTTGACTTTTATTTGACTCAATTAGCATTGTGGAATGCAATTGACTTTCATTTGATTAAAAAAGCTTTGTTTGAATGTATTTAACTTTCATTTGATTCTAAAAGCTTTGTTGAAAGTGTTTGACTTTCATTTGACTCAATTAGCTTTGATGAATGCATTTGACTTTCATTTGATTCGAAAAGCTTTGTTTGAATGTGTTTGACTTTCATTTGACTCAATTAGCTTTGGTGAATGTGTTTCTTTTTTCATTTGACTCAATTCGCATTGTGGAATGCAATTGACTTTCGTTTGACTCAATTAGCTCTGTTGAATGTGTTTGACTTTCATTTGACTCAATTAGCTTTGTTGAATGTGTTTCACTTTTCATTTGACTCAATTAGCATTGTGGAATGCAATTGACTTTCATTTGACTCAATTAGCTCTGTTGAATGTGTATTACTTTCATTTGACTCAATTAGCATTGTGGAATGCAATTGACTTTCATTTGATTAAAAAAGCTTTGTTTGAATGTATTTGACTTTTATTTGATTTT
Organism: Chenopodium album; assembly: GCF_948465745.1. Classification (NCBI taxonomy): domain Eukaryota; kingdom Viridiplantae; phylum Streptophyta; class Magnoliopsida; order Caryophyllales; family Amaranthaceae; genus Chenopodium; species Chenopodium album. Next base: position 20,446,183 of record NC_137853.1, read on the forward strand.
AAAAGCTTTGTTGAAAGTATTTGACTTTCATTTGACTCAATTAGCTTTGTTGAATGCAATTGACTTTTATTTGATTTAAAAAGATTTGTTTGAATGTATTTGACTTTCATATGATTCTAAAAGCTTTGTTGAAAGTGTTTGAAATTCATTTGACTCAATTAGCTTTGTTGAATGCAATTGACTTTCATTTAATTCAAAAAGCTTTGTTTGAATGTGTTTGACTTTCATTTGATTTTAAAATCTTTGTTGAAAGTTTTTGACTTTCATTTGACTCAATTAGCTTTGTTGAATGCAATTGACTTTTATTTGATTTAAAAAGCTTTGTTTGAATGTATTTGACTTTCATATGATTCTAAAAGCTTTGTTGAAAGTGTTTAACTTTCATTTGACTCAATTAGCTTTGTTGAATGCAATTGACTTTTATTTAATTCAAAAAGCTTTGTTTGAATGTGTTTGACTTTCATTTGATTTTAAAATCTTTGTTGAAAGTTTTTGACTTTCATTTGACTCAATTAGCTTTGTTGAATGCATTTGACTTTCATTTTATTCAAAAAGGTTTGTTTGAATGTATTTGACTTTCATTTGATCTTAAAAGCTTTTTTGAAAGTTTTTGACTTTCATTTGACTCAATTAGCTTTGTTGAATGCATTTGACTTTCATTTTATTCAAAAAGGTTTGTTTGAATGTATTTGACTTTTATTTGATCTTAAAAGCTTTGTTGAAAGTGTTTGACTTTCATTTGACTCAATTAGCTTTGTTGAATGCATTTGACTTTCATTGTATTCAAAAAGCTTTCTTTGAATGAATTTGACTTTCATTTGATCTTAAAAGCTTTGTTGAAAGTGTTTGACTTTCATTCGACTCAATTAGCATTGTGGAATGCAATTGACTTTCATTTTTACTCAATTAGCTTTGTTGAATGTGTTTTACTTTCATTTGACTCAATTAGCATTGTGGAATGCAATTGACTTTCATTTGATTCAAAAAGCTTTGTTTGAATGTATTTGACTTTCATTTGATTCTAAAAGCTTTGTTGATAGTGTTAAACTTTCATTTGACTCAATTAGCTTTGTTGAATGCATTTGACTTTCATTTTATTCAAAAAGCTTTGTTTGAATGTGTTTGACATTCATTTGACTCAATTAGCTTTGTTGAATGTCTTTGACTTTTCATTTGACTCAATTAGCATTGTGGAATGCAATTGGCTCTCATTTGACTTAATTAGCTTTGTTGAATGTGTTTTACTTTCATTTGACTCAATTAACATTGTGGAATGCAATTGACTTTCATTTGATTAAAAAAGCTTTGTTTGAATGTATTTGACTTTCATTTGATTTTAAAAGCTTTGTTGAAAGTGTTTGACTTTCATTTGACTCAATAAGCTTTGTTGATGTAATTGACTTTTATTGAATTCAAAAAGCTTTGTTTGAATGTGTTTGACTTTCATTTGATTCTAAAATCTTTGTTGAAAGTTTTTGACTTTCATGTGACTCAATTAGCTTTGTTGAATGCATTTGACTTTCATTTTATTCAAAAAGGTTTGTTTGAATGTATTTGACTTTCATTTGATCTCATAAGCTTTGTTGAAAGTGTTTGACTTTCATTTGACTCTATTAGCTTTGTTGAATGCATTTGACTTTCATATGATTCAAAAAGCTTTGTTTGAATGTGTTTGACTTTCATTTGACTCAATTAGCTTTGTTGAAAGTGTTTGACTTTCATTTGACTCAATAAGCTTTGTTGAATGCAATTGATTTTCATTTGACCCAATTAGCTTTGTTGAATGTGTTTGACTTTCATTTGACTCAATTAGCATTGTGGAATGCAATTGACTTTCATTTTTACTCAATCAGCTTTGTTGAATGTGTTTTACTTTCATTTGACTCAATTAGCATTGTGGAATGCAATTGACTTTCATTTGATTCAAAAAGCTTTGTTTGAATGTATTTGACTTTCATTTGATTCTAAAAGCTTTGTTGAAATTGTTTCACTTTCATTTGACTCTATTAGCATTCTGGAATTCAATTGACTTAATTTGATTAAAAAAGCTTTGTTTGAATGTATTTGACTTTCATTTGATTCTAAAAGTTTTGTTGAAAGTGTTTGACTTTCATTTAACTCAATTAGCTTTGTTGAATGCATTTGACTTTTATTTGATTCAAAAAGCTTTGTTTAAATGTGTTTGACTTTCATTTAACTCAATTAGCTTTGTTACATGTATCTGACTTTATTTTGACTCTATTAGCATTATGGAAAGCAATTGACTTTCATTTGATTCAAAAAGCTTTGTTTGAATGTATTTGACTTTCATTTGATTCTAAAAGCTTTGTTGAAAGTGTTTGAATTTCATTTGACTCAATTAGCTTTGTTGAATGCATTCGACTTTCTTTTGATTCAAAACGCTTTGTTTGAATGTGTTTCACTTTCATTTGACTCAATTAGCTTTGTTGAATGTGTTTTACTTTCATTTGACCCAATTAGCATTGTGGAATGCAATTGACTTTCATTTGATTCAAAAAGCTTTGTTTGAATGTATTTGACTTTCATTTGATTCAATTAGCTTTGTTGAATGTGTTCGACTTTCATTTGACTCAATTAGCATTGTGGAATTCAATTGACTTAATTTGATTAAAAAAGCTTTGTTTAATGTATTTGACTTTCATTTGATTCTAAAAGTTTTGTTGAAAGTGTTTGACTTTCATTTAACTCAATTAGCTTTATTGAATGCATTTGACTTTTATTTGATTCAAAAAGCTTTGTTTGAATGTGTTTGACTTTCATTTAACTCAATTAGCTTTATTACATGTGTCTGACTTTCATTTGACTCTATTAGCATTATGGAATGCAATTGACTTTCATTTGATTCAAAAAGCTTTGTTTGAATGTATTTGACTTTCATTTGATTCTAAAAGCTTTGTTGAAAGTGTTTGACTTTCATTTGACTCAATTAGCTTTGTTGAATGCATTCGACTTTAATTTGATTCAAAAAGCTTTGGTAATTGTCTTTGACTTCTATTTGACTCAATTAGCATTGTGGAATGCAATTGACTTTCATTTGATTTAAAAAGCTTTGTTTGAATGTATTTGACTTTCATTTGATTCTAAAAGCTTTGTGGAAAGTGTTTGACTTTCATTTGACTCAATTAGCTTTGTTGAATGCATTTGACTTTCATTTGATTCTAAAAGCTTTGTTGAAAGTGTTTGACTTTCATTTGACTGAATTAGCTTTGTGGAATGCAATTGACTTTCATTTGATTCAAAAAGCTTTGTTTGAATGTGTTTGATTTTAATTTGACTCAATTAGCTTTGTTGAATGTGTTTGACTTTCATTTGACTCAATTAGCATTGTGGAATGCAATTGACTTTCATTTGACTCAAAAAGCTTTGTTTGAATGTATTTGACTTTCATTTGATTCTAAAAGCTTTGTTGAAAGTGTTTGACTTTCATTTGACTCAATTAGCTTTGTGGAATGCAATTGACTTTCATTTGATTAAAAAAGCTTTGTTTGAATGTATTTGACTTGCATTTGATTCTTAATGCTATGTTGAAAGTGTTTGACTTTCATTTGACTGAATTAGCTTTGTTGAATGCATTTGACTTTTATTTGATTCTAAAAGCTTTGTTGAAAGTGTTTGACTTTCATTTGACTGAATTAGCTTTGTTGAATGCATTTGACTTTCATTTGATTCAAAAAGATTTGTTTGAATGTATTTGACTTTCATTTAACTCAATTAGCTTCGGTGAATGGGTTTGACTTTCATTTCACTCAATTAGCATTGTGGAATTTAATTGACTTTTATTTGACTCAAAAAGCTTTGTTGAAAGTGTTTGACTTTCATTTGACTGAATTAGCTTTAGTGAATGTGTTAGACTTTCATTTGACTCAATTAGCATTGTGGAATGCAATTGACTTTGATTTGATTCAAAAAGCTTTGTTTGAATGTATTTGACTTTCATTTGATTCTAAAAGCTTTGTTGAAAGTGGTTGACTTTCATTTGATTCAAAAAGCTTTGTTTGAATGTGTTTGACTTTCATTTGACTCCATTAGCTTTGTTGAATGTGTTTGACTTTCATTTGACTCAATTAGCATTGTGGAATGTAATTGACTTTAATTTGATTTAAAAAGCTTTGTTTGAATGTATTTGACTTTCATTTGATTCTAAAAGCTTTGTTGAAAGTGTTTGACTTTCATTTGACTCAATTAGCTTTGTTGAATGCATTTAACTTTCATTTGATTCAAAAAGTTTTGTTTGAATGTAATTGACTCTCTTTTGACTTTCATTTGACTCAATTAGCTTTGGTAAATGTGTTTGACTTTCATTTGACTCAATTAGCATTGTGGAATGCAATGGACTTTAATTTGATTCAAAAAGCTTTGTTTGAATGTATTTGACTTTCATTTGATTCTAAAAGCTTTGTTGAAAGTGTTTGAATTTCATTTGATTCAATTAGCTTTGTTGAATGCATTCGACTTTCTTTTGATTCGAAACGCTTTGTTTGAATGTGTTTCACTTTCATTTGACTCAATTAGCTTTGTTGAACGTGTTTTACTTTCATTTGACCCAATTAGCATTGTGGAATGCAATTGACTTTCATTTGATTCAAAAAGCTTTGTTTGAATGTATTTGACTTTCATTTGATTCAATTAGCTTTGTTGAATGTGTTCGACTTTCATTTGACTCAATTAGCATTGTGGAATTCAATTGACTTAATTTGATTAAAAAAGCTTTATTTAATGTATTTGACTTACTTTTGATTCAAAACGCTTTGTTTGAATGTGTTTCACTTTCATTATACTCAATTAGCTTTGTTGAATGTGTTTTACTTTCATTTGACCCAATTAGCATTGTGGAATGCAATAGACTTTCATTTGATTCAAAAAGCTTTGTTTGAATGTATTTGACTTTCATTTGATTCAATTAGCTTTGTTGAATGTGTTCGACTTTCATTTGACTCAATTAGCATTGTGGAATTCAATTGACTTAATTTGATTAAAAAAGCTGTGTTTAATGTATTTGACTTTAATTTGATTCTAAAAGTTTTGTTCAAAGTGTTTGACTTTCATTTGACTCAATTAGCTTTATTGAATGCATTTGACTTTTATTTGATTCAAAAAGCTTTGTTTGAATGTGTTTGACTTTCATTTAACTCAATTAGCTTTATTACATGTGTCTGACTCTCATTTGACTCTATTAGCATTATGGAATGCAATTGACTTTCATTTGATTCAAAAAGCTTTGTTTGAATGTATTTGACTTTCATTTGATTCTAAAAGCTTTGTTGAAAGTGTTTGACTTTCATTTGACTCAATTAGCTTTGTTGAATGCATTCGACTTTAATTTGATTCAAAAAGCTTTGTTGGAATGTGTTTCACTTTCATTTGACTTAATTAGCTTTGGTGGTTGTCTTTGACTTCTATTTGACTCAATTAGCATTGTGGAATGCAATTGACTTTCATTTGATTTAAAAAGCTTTGTTTGAATGTATTTGACTTTCATTTGATTCTAAAAGCTTTGTGGAAAGTGTTTGACTTTCATTTGACTCAATTAGCTTTGTTGAATGCATTTGACTTTCATTTGATTCTAAAAGCTTTGTTGAAAGTGTTTGACTTTCATTTGACTGAATTAGCTTTGTGGAATGCAATTGACTTTCATTTGATTCAAAAAGCTTTGTTTGAATGTGTTTGATTTTAATTTGACTCAATTAGCTTTGTTGAATGTGTTTGACTTTCATTTGACTCAATTAGCTTTGTGGAATGCAATTGAATTTCATTTGACTCAAAAAGCTTTGTTTGAATGTATTTGACTTTCATTTGATTCTAAAAGCTTTGTTGAAAGTGTTTGACTTTCATTTGACTCAATTAGCTTTGTGGAATGCAATTGACTTTCATTTGATTAAAAAAGCTTTGTTTGAATGTATTTGACTTGCATTTGATTCTTAATGCTATGTTGAAAGTGTTTGACTTTCATTTGACTGAATTAGCTTTGTTGAATGCATTTGACTTTCATTTGATTCTAAAAGCTTTGTTGAAAGTGTTTGACTTTCATTTGACTGAATTAGCTTTAGTGAATGTGTTTGACTTTCATTTGACTCAATTAGCATTGTGGAATGCAATTGACTTTGATTTGATTCAAAAAGCTTTGTTTGAATGTATTTGACTTTCATTTGATTCTAAAAGCTTTGTTGAAAGTGGTTGACTTTCATTTGATTCAAAAAGCTTTGTTTGAATGTGTTTGACTTTCATTTGACTCCATTAGCTTTGTTGAATGTGTTTGACTTTCATTTGACTCAATTAGCATTGTGGAATGTAATTGACTTTCATTTGATTTACAAAGCTTTGTTTGAATGTATTTGACTTTCATTTGATTCTAAAAGCTTTGTTGAAAGTGTTTGACTTTCAATTGACTCAATTAGCTTTGTTGAATGCATTTGACTTTCATTTGATTCAAAAAGTTTTGTTTGAATGTAATTGACTCTCATTTGACTTTCATTTGACTCAATTAGCTTTGGTGAATGTGTTTGACTTTCATTTGACTCAATTAGCATTGTGGAATGCAATTGACTTTAAATTGATTCAAAAAGCTTTGCTTGAATGTATTTGACTTTCATTTGATTCTAAAAGCTTTGTTGAAAGTGTTTGACTTTCATTTGACTCAATTAGCTTTGTTGAATGCATTTGACTTTTATTTGATTCAGAAAGCTTTGTTTGAATGTATTTGACTTTTATTTGACTCAATTAGCTTTGGTGAATGTGTTTGACTTTCATTTGATTCAATTAGCATTGTTGAATGCAATTGACTTTCATTTGATTCTAAAAGCTTTGTTGAAAGTGGTTGACTTTCATTTGATTCAAAAAGCTTTGTTTGAATGTGTTTGACTTTCATTTGACTCCATTAGCTTTGTTGAATGTGTTTGACTTTCATTTGACTCAATTAGCATTGTGGAATGTAATTGACTTTCATTTGATTTAAAAAGCTTTGTTTGAATGTATTTGACTTTCATTTGATTCTAAAAGCTTTGTTGAAAGTGTTTGACTTACATTTGACTCAATTAGCTTTGTTGAATGCATTTGACTTTCATTTGATTCAAAAAGTTTTGTTTGAATGTAATTGACTCTCATTTGACTTTCATTTGACTCAATTAGCTTTGGTGAATGTGTTTGACTTTCATTTGACTCAATTAGCATTGTGGAATGCAATTGACTTTAACTTGATTCAAAAACCTTTGCTTGAATGTATTTGACTTTCATTTGATTCTAAAAGCTTTGTTGAAAGTGTTTGACTTTCATTTGACTCAATTAGCTTTGTTGAATGCATTTGACTTTTATTTGATTCAGAAAGCTTTGTTTGAATGTATTTGACTTTTATTTGACTCAATTAGCTTCGATGAATGGGTTTGACTTTCATTTCACTCAATTAGCATTGTGGAATGAAATTGACTTTCATTTAATTAAAAAAGCTTTGTTTTATTGTATTTGACTTTCATTTGATGTTAAAAGCTTTGTTGAAAGTGTTTGACTTTCATTTGACTCAATTAGCTTTGTTGAATGGATTGACTTTCATTTGATTCAAAAAGCTTTGTTTGAATGTGTTTGACTTTCATTTCAGTCAATTATCTTTGTTGAATGTGTTTGACTTTCTTTTGACTCAATTAGCATTGTGGAATGCAATTGACTTTCATTTGATTCAAAAAGCTTTGTTTGAATGTATTTGACTTTCATTTGATTCTAAAAGCTTTGTTGAAAGTATTTGACTTTCATTTGACTCAATTAGCTTTGTTGGATGCATTTGACTTTCATTTGATTTAAAAAGCTTTGTTTGAATGTGTTTGACTTTCATTTGACTCAATTAGCTTTGTTGAATGTGTTTGACTTTCATTTTATTCAAAAACCTTTGTTTGAATGTATTTGACTTTCATTTGACTCAATTAGCTTTGTTGAATGTGTTTGACTTTCATTTGACTCAATTAGCATTGTGGAATGCAATTGACTTTCATTTGATTCAAAAAGCTTTGTTTGAAAGTATTTGACTTTCATTTGATTCTAAAAGCTTTATTAAAAGTGTTTGAATTTCATTTGACTCAATTAGCTTTGTTGAATGCATTTCACTTTCATTTGATTCAAAAAGCTTTGTTCGAATGTGTTTGACTTTCATTTGACTGAATTAGCTTTGTGGAATTCAATTGACTTAATTTAATTAAAAAAGCTTTGTTTGAATGTATTTGACTTTCATTTGATTCTAAAAGTTTTGTTGAAAGTGTTTGACTTTCATTTAACTCAATTAGATTTATTGAATGCATTTGACTTTTATTTGATTCAAAAAGCTTTGTTTGAATGTGTTTGACTTTCATTTAACTCAATTAGCTTTGTTGAATATGTTTGACTTTCATTTGACTCTATTAGCATTATGGAATGCAATTGACTTTCATATGATTCAAAAAGCTTTGTTTGAATGTATTTGAATTTCATTTGATTCTAAAAGCTTTGTTGAATGCATTTGACTTTCATTTGACTCAATTAGCTTTGTTGAATGAATTTGATTTTCATTTGATTCAAAAAGCTTTGTTTGAATGTGTTTGACTTTCATTTGACTAAATTAGCTTTTTTGTATGTGTTTGACTTTCATTTGACTTAATTATCATTGTTGAATGAAATTGACTTTTCATTTTATTCAAAAAGCTTTATTTGATTGTAATTGACTTTGTTGATTCTAAAAGCTTTGTTGAAAGTGTTTGACTTTCATTTGACTCAATTAGCATTGTTGAATGCATTTGACTTTCATTTGATTAAAAAAGCTTTGTTTGAATGTGTTTAACTTTCATTTGAATCAATTAGCTTTGTTGAATGTGTTTGCCTTTCATTTGACTCAATTAGCATTGTAGAATTCAATTGACTTAATTTGATTAAAAAAGCTTTGTTTGAATATATTTGACTTTCATTTGATTCTTAAAGTTTTGTTGAAAGTGTTTGACTTTCATTTAACTAAATTAGCTATATTGCATTTGACTTTTATTTGATTCAAAAAACTTTGTTTCATTGTGTTTGACTTTCATTAAACTCAATTAGCTTTGTTCAATGTGTTTGACTTTCATTTGACTCTATTAGCATTATGGAATGCAATTGACTTTCATTTGATTCAAAAAGCTTTGTTTGAATGTATTTGACTTTCATTTGATTTTAAAAGCTTTGTTGAAAGTGTTTGACTTTCATTTGACTCAATTAGCTTTGTTGAATGCATTTGACTTTCATTTGATTCAAAAAGCTTTGTTTGAATGTGTTTGACTTTCATTTGACTCAATTAGCTTTGTGGAATTCAATTGACTTAATTTGATTAAAAAAGCTTTGTTTGAATGTATTTGACTTTCATTTGATTCTAAAAGTTTTGTTGAAAGTGTTTGACTTTCATTTAACTCAATCAACTTTATTGCATGCATTTGACTTTTATTTGATTCAAAAAGCTTTGTTTGAATGTGTTTGACTTTCATTTAACTCAATTAGCTTTGTTGAATGTGTTTGACTTTCATTTGACTCTATTAGCATTATGGAATGCAATTGACTTTCATTTGATTCAAAAAGCTTTGTTTGAATGTATTTGACTTTCATTTGATTCTAAAATCTTTATTGAAAGTGTTTGACTTTCATTTGACACAATTAGCTTTGTTGAATGCATTTGACTTTTATTTGATTCAAAAAGCTTTGTTTGAATCTGTTTGACTTTCATTTAACTCAATTAGCTTTGTTGAATGTGTTTGACTTTCATTCAACTCTATTAGCATTATGGTATCCAATTGACTTTCAAAAAGCTTTGTTTGAATGTATTTGACTTTCATTTGATTCTAAAAGCTTTGTTGAAAGTGTTTGAATTTCATTTGACTCAATTAGCTTTGTTGAATGCATTTGACCTTCATTTGATTCAAAAAGCTTTCTTTGAATGTGTTTGACTTTCATTTGACTCAATTAGCTTTGTGGAATTCAATTGACTTAATTTGATTAAAAAAGCTTTGTTTGAATGTATTTGACTTTCATTTGATTCTAAAAGTTTTGTTGGAAGTGTTTGACTTTCATTTAACTCAATTAGGTTTATTGAATGCATTTGACTTTTATTTGATTGAAAAAGCTTTGTTTGAATGTGTTTGCCTTTCATTTAACTCAATTAGCTTTGTTGAATGTGTTTGACTTTCATTTGACTCTATTAGCATTATGGAATGCAATTGACTTTCATTTGATTCAAAAATATTTGTTTGAATGTATTTGACTTTCATTTGATTCTAAAAGTTTTGTTGAAAGTGTTTGACTTTCATTTAACTCAATTAGCTTTATTGAATGCATTTGACTTTTATTTGATTCAAAAAGCTTTGTTTGAATGTGTTTGACTTTCATTTAACTCAATTAGCTTTGTTGAATGTGTTTGACTTTCATTTGACTCTATTAGCATTATGGAATGCAATTGACTTTCATTTGATTCAAAAAGCTTTGTTTGAAAGTATTTGACTTTCATTTGATTCTAAAAGCTTTGTTGAAAGTGTTTGACATTCATTTGACTCAATTAGCTTTGTTGAATGCATTTGACTTTCATTTGATTCAAAAAGCTTTGTTTAAATGTATTTGACTTTCATTTGACTCAATTAGCTTTGGTGAATGTGTTTGACTTTCATTTGTCTCAATTAGCATTGTGGAATACAATTGACTTTCATTAAATTAAAAAAGCTTTGTTTGATTGTATTTGACTTTCATTTGATCTTAAAAGCTTTGTTGAAAGTGTTTGACTTTCATTTGACTCAATTAGCTTTGTTGAATGCATTTGACTTTCATTTGATTCAAAAAGCTTTGTTTGAATGTGTTTGACTTTCATTTGACTCAATTAGCTTTGTTGAATGCGTTTGACTTTCATTTGACTCAATAGCATTGTGGAATGCAATTGACTTTCATTTGATTCAAAAAAGCTTTGTTTGAAAGTATTTGACTTTCATTTGATTCTAAAAGCTTTGTTGAAAGTGTTTGAATTTCATTTGACTCAATTAGCTTTGTTGAATGCATTTGACTTTCATTTGATTCAAAAAGTTTTGTTTGAATGTAATTGACTTTCATTTGACTCAATTAGCTTTGTTGAAAGTGTTTGACTTTCATTTGACTCAATTAGCTTTGTTGAATGCAATTGACTTTCATTTGATTCAAAAAGCTTTGTTTGAATGTATTTGACTTTCATTTGATTCTAAAAGCTTTGTTGAAAGTGTTTGACTTTCATTTGACTCAATTAGCTTTGTTGAATGCATTTGACTTTCATTTTATTCAAAAACCTTTGTTTGAATGTATTTGACTTTCATTTGACTCAATTAGCTTTGTTGAATGTGTTTGACTTTCATTTGACTCAATTAGCATTGTGGAATGCAATTGACTTTCATTTGATTCAAAAAGCTTTGTTTGAAAGTATTTGACTATCATTTGATTCTAAAAGCTTTGTTAAAAGTGTTTGAATTTCATTTGACTCAATTAGCTTTGTTGAATGCATTTGACTTTCATTTGATTCAAAAAGCTTTGTTCGAATGTGTTTGACTTTCATTTGACTCAATTAGCATTGTGGAATGTAATTGACTTTCATTTGAATTAAAAAGCTTTGTTTGAATGTATTTGACTTTCATTTGATTCTAAAAGCTTTGTTGAAAGTGTTTGAATTTCATTTGACTCAATTAGCTTTGTTGAATGCATTTGACTTTCATTTGATTCAAAAAGTTTTGTTTGAATGTAATTGACTTTCATTTGACTCAATTAGCTTTGTTGAAAGTGTTTGACTTTCATTTGACTCAATTAGCTTTGTTGAATGCAATTGACTTTCATTTAATTCAAAAAGCTTTGTTTGAATGTATTTGACTTTCATTTGATTCTAAAAGCTTTGTTGAAAGTGTTTGACTTTCATTTGACTCAATTAGCTTTGTTGAATGCATTTGACTTTCATTTTATTCAAAAACCTTTGTTTGAATGTATTTGACTTTCATTTGACTCAATTAGCTTTGTTGAATGTGTTTGACTTTCATTTGACTCAATTAGCATTGTGGAATGCAATTGACTTTCATTTGATTCAAAAAGCTTTGTTTGAAAGTATTTGACTATCATTTGATTCTAAAAGCTTTGTTAAAAGTGTTTGAATTTCATTTGACTCAATTAGCTTTGTTGAATGCATTTGACTTTCATTTGATTCAAAAAGCTTTGTTCGAATGTGTTTGACTTTCATTTGACTCAATTAGCTTTGTGGAATTCAATTTACTTAATTTGATTAAAAAAGCTTTGTTTGAATGTATTTGACTTTCATTTGATTCTAAAAGTTTTGTTGAAAGTGTTTGACTTTCATTTAACTCAATTAGCTTTATTGAATGCATTTAACTTTTATTTGATTCAAAAAGCTTTGTTTGAATGTGTTTGACTTTCATTTAACTCAATTAGCTTTGTTGAATATGTTTGACTTACATTTGACGCTATTAGCATTATGGAATGCAATTGACTTTCATTTGATTCAAAAAGCTTTGTTTGAATGTATTTGAATTTCATTTGATTCTAAAAGCTTTGTTGAATGCATTTGACTTTCATTTGACTCAATTAGCTTTGTTGAATGCATTTGATTTTCATTTGATTCAAAAAGCTTTGTTTGAATGTGTTTGACTTTCATTTGACTCAATTAGCTTTTTTGTATGTGTTTGACTTTCATTTGACTTAATTATCATTGTTGAATGAAATTGACTTTTCATTTTATTCAAAAACCTTTATTTGATTGTAATTGACTTTCTTAATTCTAAAAGCTTTGTTGAAAGTGTTTGACTTTCATTTGACTCAATTAGCATTGTTGAATGCATTTGACTTTCATTTGATTAAAAAAGCTTTGTTTGAATGTGTTTAACTTTCATTTGAATCAATTAGCTTTGTTGAATGTGTTTGCCTTTCATTTGACTCAATTAGCATTGTAGAATTCAATTGACTTAATTTGATTAAAAAAGCTTTGTTTCAATGTATTTGACTTTCATTTGATTCTAAAAGTTTTGTTGAAAGTGTTTGACTTTCATTTAACTCAATTAGCTTTATTGAATGCATTTGACTTTTATTTGATTCAAAAAGCTTTGTTTGAATGTGTTTGACTTTCATTTAACTCAATTAGCTTTGTTAAATGTATTTGACTTTCATTTGACTCTATTAACATTATGGAATGCAATTGACTTTCATTTGATTCAAAAAGCTTTGTTTGAATGTATTTGACTTTCATTTGATTCTAAAAGCTTTGTTGAAAGTGTTTGACTTTCATTTGACTCAATTAGCTTTGTTGAATGCATTTGACTTTCATTTGATTCAAAAAGCTTTGTTTGAATGTGTTTGACTTTCATTTGACTCAATTAGCTTTGTGGAATTCAATTGACTTAATTTGATTAAAAAAGCTTTGTTTGAATGTATTTGACTTTCATTTGATTCTAAAAGTTTTGTTGAAAGTGTTTGACTTTCATTTAACTCAATTAACTTTATTGCATGCATTTGACTTTTATTTGATTCCAAAAGCTTTGTTTGAATGTGTTTGACTTTCATTTAACTCAATTAGCTTTGTTGAAAGTGTTTGACTTTCATTTTACTCTATTAGCATTATGGAATGCAATTGACATTCATTTGATTCAAAAAGCTTTGTTTGAATGCATTGGACTTTCATTTGATTCTAAAAGCTTTGTTGAAAGTGTTTGACTTTCATTTGATTTAAAAAGCTTTGTTTGAATGTGTTTGACTTTCATTTGACTCAATTAGCTTTGTTGAATGTGTTTGACTTTCATTTGACTCAATTAGCATTGTGGAATGCAATTGACTTTCATTTGATTTAAAAAGTTTTGTTTGAATGTATTTGACTTTCATTTGATTCTAAAAGCTTTGTTGAAAGTGTTTGACTTTTATTTGACTCAATTAGCTTTGTTGAATGCATTTGACTTTCATTTGATTCAAAAAGCTTTGGTTGAATGTTTTTGACTTTCATTTGACTTAATTAGCATTGTGGAATGTAATTGACTTTTCATTTGATTCAAAAAGCTTTATTTGAATGTAACTGTCTTTCTTGATTCTAAAAGCTTTGTTGAAAGTGTTTGACTTTCAGTTGACTCAATTAGCTTTGTTGAATGCATTTGACATTCATTTGACTAAAAAAGCTTTGTTTGAATGTGTTTAACTTTCATTTGAATCAATTAGCTTTGTTGAATGTGTTTGACTTCATTTGACTCAATTAGCATTGTGGAATTCAATTGACTTAATTTGATTAAAAAAGCTTTGTTTGAATGTATTTGACTTTCATTTGATTCTAAAAGTTTTGTTGAAAGTCTGTGACTTTCATTTAACTCAATTAGCTTTATTGAATGCATTTGACTTTTATTTGATTCAAAAAGCTTTGTTTGAATGTGTTTGACTTTCATTTAAGTCAATTAGCTTTGTTGAATGTGTTTGACTTTCATTTGACTCTATTAGCATTATGGAATGCAATTGACTTTCATTTGATTCAAAAAGCTTTGTTTGAAAGTATTTGACTTTCATTTGATTCTAAAAGCTTTGTTGAAAGTGTTTGACATTCATTTGACTCAATTAGCTTTGTTGAATGCATTTGACTTTCATTTGATTTAAAAAGCTTTGTTTAAATGAATTTGACTTTCATTTGACTCAATTAGCTTTGGTGAATGTGTTTGACTTTCATTTGTCTCAATTAGCATTGTGGAATACAATTGACTTTCATTAAATTAAAAAAGCTTTGTTTGATTGTATTTGACTTTCATTTGATCTTAAAAGCTTTGTTGAAAGTGTTTGACTTTCATTTGACTCAATTAGCTTTGTTGAATGCATTTGACTTTCATTTGATTCAAAAAGCTTTGTTTGAATGTGTTTGACTTTCATTTGACTCAATTAGCTTTGTTGAATGCGTTTGACTTTCATTTGACTCAATAGCATTGTGGAATGCAATTGACTTACATTTGATTCAAAAAAGCTTTGTTTGAAAGTATTTGACTTTCATTTTATTCTAAAAGCTTTGTTGAAAGTGTTTGACTTTCATTTGACTCAATTAGCTTTGTTGAATGCATTTGACTTTCATTTGATTCAAAAAGCTTTGTTAGAATGTGCTTGACTTTCATTTTACTCAATTTGCTTTGGTGAATGTGTTTGACTCTCATTTGACTCAATTAGCATTGTGGAATGCAATTGACATTCATTTGATTCAAAAAGCTTTGTTTGAATGCATTGGACTTTCATTTGATTCTAAAAGCTTTGTTGAAAGTGTTTGACTTTCATTTGATTTAAAAAGCTTTGTTTGAATGTGTTTAACTTTAATTTGACTCAATTAGCTTTGTTGAATGTGTGTGACTTTAATTTGACTCAATTAGCATTGTGGAATGTAATTGACTTTCATTTGAATTAAAAAGCTTTGTTTGAATGTATTTGACTTTCATTTGATTCTAAAAGCTTTGTTGAAAGTGTTTGAATTTCATTTGACACAATTAGCTTTGTTGAATGCATTTGACTTTCATTTGATTCAAAAAGTTTTGTTTAAATGTAATTGACTTTCATTTGACTCAATTAGCTTTGTTGAAAGTGTTTGACTTTCATTTGACTCAATTAGCTTTGTTGAATGCAATTGACTTTCATTTGATTCAAAAAGCTTTGTTTGAATGTATTTGACTTTCATTTGATTCTAAAAGCTTTGTTGAAAGTGTTTGACTTTTATTTGACTCAATTAGCTTTGTTGAATGCATTTGACTTTCATTTTATTCAAAAACCTTTGTTTGAATGTATTTGACTTTCATTTGACTCAATTAGCTTTGTTGAATGTGTTTGACTTTCATTTGACTCAATTAGCATTGTGGAATGCAATTGACTTTCATTTGATTCAAAAAGCTTTGTTTGAAAGTATTTGACTTTCATTTGATTCTAAAAGCTTTGTTAAAAGTGTTTGAATTTCATTTGACTCAATTAGCTTTGTTGAATGCATTTGACTTTCATTTGATTCAAAAAGCTTTATTCGAATGTGTTTGACTTTCATTTGACTCAATTAGCTTTGTGGAATTCAATTGACTTAATTTGATTAAAAAAGCTTTGTTTAAATGTATTTGACTTTCATTTGATTCTAAAAGTTTTGTTGAAAGTGTTTGACTTTCATTTAACTCAATTAGCTTTATTGAATGCATTTGACTTTTATTTGATTCAAAAAGCTTTGTTTGAATGTGTTTGACTTTCATTTAACTCAATTAGCTTTGTTGAATATGTTTGACTTACATTTGACTCTATTAGCATTATGGAATGCAATTGACTTTCATTTGATTCAAAAAGCTTTGTTTGAATGTATTTGAATTTCATTTGATTCTAAAAGCTTTGTTGAATGCATTTGACTTTCATTTGACTCAATTAGCTTTGTTGAATGCATTTGATTTTCATTTGATTCAAAAAGCTTTGTTTGAATGTGTTTGACTTTCATTTGACTCAATTAGCTTTTTTATATGTGTTTGACTTTCATTTGACTTAATTATCATTGTTGAATGAAATTGACTTTTCATTTTATTCAAAAACCTTTATTTGATTGTAAATGACTTTCTTAATTCTAAAAGCTTTGTTGAAAGTGTTTGACTTTCATTTGACTCAATTAGCATTGTTGAATGCATTTGACTTTCATTTGATTAAAAAAGCTTTGTTTGAATGTGTTTAACTTTCATTTGAATCAATTAGCTTTGTTGAATGTGTTTGCCTTTCATTTGACTCAATTAGCATTGTAGAATTCAATTGACTTAATTTGATTAAAAAAGCTTTGTTTGAATGTATTTGACTTTCATTTGATTCTAAAAGTTTTGTTGAAAGTGTTTGACTTTCATTTAACTCAATTAGCTTTATTGAATGCATTTGACTTTTATTTGATTCAAAAAGCTTTGTTTGAATGTGTTTGACTTTCATTTAACTCAATTAGCTTTGTTAAATGTGTTTGACTTTCATTTGACTCTATTAACATTATGGAATGCAATTGACTTTCATTTGATTCAAAAAGCTTTGTTTGAATGTATTTGACTTTCATTTGATTCTAAAAGCTTTGTTGAAAGTGTTTGACTTTCATTTGACTCAATTAGCTTTGTTGAATGCAGTTGACTTTCATTTGATTCAAAAAGCTTTGTTTGAATGTGTTTGACTTTCATTTGACTCAATTAGCTTTGTGGAATTCAACTGACTTAATTTGATTAAAAAAGCTTTGTTTGAATGTATTTGACTTTCATTTGATTCTAAAAGTTTTGTTGAAAGTGTTTGACTTTCATTTAACTCAATTAACTTTATTGCATGCATTTGACTTTTATTTGATTCAAAAAGCTTTGTTTGAATGTGTTTGACTTTCATTTAACTCAATTAGCTTTGTTGAAAGTGTTTGACTTTCATTTTACTCTATTAGCATTATGGAATGCAATTGACATTCATTTGATTCAAAAAGCTTTGTTTGAATGCATTGGACTTTCATTTGATTCTAAAAGCTTTGTTGAAAGTGTTTGACTTTCATTTGATTTAAAAATCTTTGTTTGAATGTGTTTGACTTTCATTTGACTCAATTAGCTTTGTTGAATGTGTTTGACTTTCATTTGACTTAATTAGCATTGTGGAATGCAATTGACTTTCATTTGATTTAAAAAGTTTTGTTTGAATGTATTTGACTTTCATTTGATTCTAAAAGCTTTGTTGAAAGTGTTTGACTTTTATTTGACTCAATTAGCTTTGTTGAATGCATTTGACTTTCATTTGATTCAAAAAGCTTTGGTTGAATGTTTTTGACTTTCATTTGACTTAATTAGCATTATGGAATGTAATTGACTTTTCATTTGATTCCAAAAGCTTTATTTGAATGTAACTGTCTTTCTTGATTCTAAAAGCTTTGTTGAAAGTGTTTGACTTTCATTTGACTCAATTAGCTTTGTTGAATGCATTTGACATTCATTTGACTAAAAAAGCTTTGTTTGAATGTGTTTAACTTTCATTTGAATCAATTAGCTTTGTTGAATGTGTTTGACTTCATTTGACTCAATTAGCATTGTGGAATTCAATTGACTTAATTTGATTAAAAAAGCTTTGTTTGAATGTATTTGACTTTCATTTGATTCTAAAAGTTTTGTTGAAAGTGTTTGACTTTCATTTAACTCAATTAGCTTTATTGAATGCATTTGACTTTTATTTGATTCAAAAAGCTTTGTTTGAATGTGTTTGACTTTCATTTAACTCAATTAGCTTTGTTAAATGTGTTTGACTTTCATTTGACTCTATTAACATTATGGAATGCAATTGACTTTCATTTGATTCAAAAAGCTTTGTTTGAATGTATTTGACTTTCATTTGATTCTAAAAGCTTTGTTGAAAGTGTTTGACTTTCATTTGACTCAATTAGCTTTGTTGAATGCAGTTGACTTTCATTTGATTCAAAAAGCTTTGTTTGAATGTGTTTGACTTTCATTTGACTCAATTAGCTTTGTGGAATTCAATTGACTTAATTTAATTAAAAAAGCTTTGTTTGAATGTATTTGACTTTCATTTGATTCTAAAAGTTTTGTTGAAAGTGTTTGACTTTCATTTAACTCAATTAACTTTATTGCATGCATTTGACTTTTATTTGATTCAAAAAGCTTTGTTTGAATGTGTTTGACTTTCATTTAACTCAATTAGCTTTGTTGAAAGTGTTTGACTTTCATTTTACTCTATTAGCATTATGGAATGCAATTGACATTCATTTGATTCAAAAAGCTTTGTTTGAATGCATAGGACTTTCATTTGATTCTAAAAGCTTTGTTGAAAGTGTTTGACTTTCATTTGATTTAAAAATCTTTGTTTGAATGTGTTTGACTTTCATTTGACTCAATTAGCTTTGTTGAATGTGTTTGACTTTCATTTGACTTAATTAGCATTGTGGAATGCAATTGACTTTCATTTGATTTAAAAAGTTTTGTTTGAATGTATTTGACTTTCATTTGATTCTAAAAGCTTTGTTGAAAGTGTTTGACTTTTATTTGACTCAATTAGCTTTGTTGAATGCATTTGACTTTCGTTTGATTCAAAAAGCTTTGGTTGAATGTTTTTGACTTTCATTTGACTTAATTAGCATTGTGGAATGTAATTGACTTTTCATTTGATTCAAAAAGCTTTATTTGAATGTAACTGTCTTTCTTGATTCTAAAAGCTTTGTTGAAAGTGTTTGACTTTCATTTGACTCAATTAGCTTTGTTGAATGCATTTGACATTCATTTGACTAAAAAAGCTTTGTTTGAATGTGTTTAACTTTCATTTGAATCAATTAGCTTTGTTGATTGTGTTTGACTTCATTTGACTCAATTAGCATTGTGGAATTCAATTGACTTAATTTGATTAAAAAAGCTTTGTTTGAATGTATTTGACTTTCATTTGATTCTAAAAGTTTTGTTGAAAGTCTTTGACTTTCATTTAACTCAATTAGCTTTATTGAATGCATTTGACTTTTATTTGATTCAAAAAGCTTTGTTTGAATGTGTTTGACTTTCATTTAACTCAATTAGCTTTGTTGAATGTGTTTGACTTTCATTTGACTCTATTAGCATTATGGAATGCAATTGACTTTCATTTGATTCAAAAAGCTTTGTTTGAATGTATTTGACTTTCATTTGATTCTAAAAGTTTTGTTGAAAGTTTTTGACTTTCATTTGACTCAATTAGCTTTGTTGAATGCATTTGACTTTCATTTGATTCAAATAGCTTTGTTTAAATGTGTTTGACTTTCATTTGACTAAATTAGCTTTGTTGAATGCATTTGACTTTCATTTGATTCAAAAAGCTTTGTTTGAATGTGTTTGACTTTCATTTGACTCAATTAGCTTTGTTGAATGTGTTTGACTTTCATTTGACTCAATAGTATTGTGGAATGCAATTGACTTTCATTTGATTCAAAAAGCTTTGTTTGAAAGTATTTGACTTTCATTTGATTCTAAAAGCTTTGTTGAAAGTGTTTGACTTTCATTTGACTCAATTAGCTTTGTTGAATGCATTTGACTTTCATTTGATTCAAAAAGCTATGTTTGAATGTGTTTGACTTTCATTTGACTCAATTAGCTTTGGTGAATGTGTTTGACTTTCATTTGACTCAATTAGCATTGTGGAATGCAATTGGCATTCATTTGATTCGAAAAGCTTTGTTTGAATGTATTTGACTTTCATTTGATTCTAAAAGCTTTATTGAAAGTGTTTGACTTTCATTTGATTCAAAAACCTTTGTTTGAATGTGTTTGACTTTCATTTGACTCAATTAGCTTTGTTGAATGTGTTTGACTTTCATTTGACTCAATTAGCATTGTGGAATGCAATAGACTTTCTTTTAATTAAAAAAGCTTTGTTTAATTGTATTTGAGTTTCATTTGATTCTAAAAGCTTTGTTGAAAGTGTTTGACTTTCATTTGACTCAATTAGCTTTATTGAATGCATTTGACTTTCATTTGACTCAAAAAGTTTTGTTTGAATGTGTTTGACTTTCATTTCAGTCAATTATCTTTGTTGAATGTGTTTGACTTTCTTATGACTCAATTAGCATTGTGGAATGCAATTGACTTTCATTTGATTCAAAAAGCTTTGTTTGAATGTATATGACTTTCATTTGATTCTAAAAGCTTTGTTGAAAGTGTTTGACTTTTGTTTGACTTAATTAGCTTTGTTGAATGCATTTGACTTTCATTTGATTTAAAAAGCTTTGTTTGAATGTGTTTGACTTTCATTTGACTCAATTAGCTTTGGTGAATGTGTTTGACTTTCATTTGACTCAATTAGCATTTTGGAATGCAATTGACTTTAATTTGATTCAAAAAGCTTTCTTTGAATTTATTTGACTTTCATTTGATTCTAAAAGCTTTGTTGAAAGAGTTTGACTTTCATTTGACTCAATTAGCTTTGTTGAATGCATTTGACTTTTATTTGATTCAAAAAGCTTTGTTTGAATGTGTTTGACTTTCATTTGACTCAATTAGCTTTGGTTAATGTGTTTGACTTTCATTTGACTCACTTAGCATTGTGGAATGCAATTGACTTTCATTTAATTAAAAAAGCTTTGTTTGATTGTATTTGACTTTCATTTGATCTTAAAAGCTTTGTTAAATGTGTTTGACTTTCATTTGACTCAATTAGCTTTGTTGAATGCATTTGACTTTCAATTGATTCAAAAAGCTTTGTTTGAATGTGTTTGACTTTCATTTCACTCAATTATCTTTGTTCAATGTGTTTGACTTTCTTTTGACTCAATTAGCATTGTGGAATGCAATTGACTTTTGTTTGATTCAAAAAGCTTTGTTTGAATGTATTTGACTTTCATTTGATTCTAAAATCTTTAATGAAAGTGTTTGACTTTCATTTGATTCAATTAGCTTTGTTGATTGCATTTGACTTTCATTTGATTCAAAAAGCATTGTTTGAATGTGTTTGACTTTCGTTTGACTCTATTAGCTTTGTAGAATGTGTTTGACTTTCATTTGACTCAATTAGCATTGTGGAATGCAATTGACATGCATTTGATTCAAAAATCTTTGTTTGAATGTATTTGACTTTCCTTAGATTCTAAAAGCTTTGTTGAAAGTGTTTGACTTTCATTTGACTCAATTAGCTTTGGTGAATGTGTTTGACTTTCATTTGACTCACTTAGCATTGTGGAATGCAATTGACTTTCATTTGATTCAAAATGCTTTATTTGAATGTAATTGAATTTCTTCATTCTAAAAGCTTTGTTGAAAGTGTTTGACTTTCATTTGACTCAATTAGCTTTGTTAAATGTATTTGACTTTCATTTGATTCAAAAAGCTTTGTTTTAATGTGTTTGACTTTCATTTGACTCAATTTGCTTTGTTGAATGTGTTTGACTTTCATTTTACTCAATTAGCATTGTGGAATGCAATTGACTTTCATTTGATTCAAAAAGCTTTGTTTGAATGTATATGACTTTCATTTGATTCTAAAAGCTTTGTTGAAATTGTTTGACTTTTGTTTGACTTAATTAGCTTTGTTGAATGCATTTGACTTTCATTTGATTTAAAAAGCTTTGTTTGAATGTGTTTGACTTTCATTTGACTCAATTAGCTTTGGTGAATGTGTTTGACTTTCATTTGACTCAATTAACATTTTGGAATGCAATTGACTTTAATTTGATTCAAAAAGCTTTGTTTGAATTTATTTGACTTTCATTTGATTCTAAAAGCTTTGTTGAAAGAGTTTGACTTTCATTTGACTCAATTAGCTTTGTTGAATGCATTTGACTTTTATTTGATTCAAAAAGCTTTGTTTGAATGTGTTTGACTTTCATTTGACTCAATTAGCTTTGGTTAATGTGTTTGACTTTCATTTGACTCACTTAGCATTGTGGAATGCAATTGACTTTCATTTAATTAAAAAAGCTTTGTTTGATTGTATTTGACTTTCATTTGATCTTAAAAGCTTTGTTAAATGTGTTTGACTTTCATTTGACTCAATTAGCTTTGTTGTATGCATTTGACTTTCAATTGATTCAAAAAGCTTTGTTTGAATGTGTTTGACTTTCATTTCACTCAATTATCTTTGTTCAATGTGTTTGACTTTCTTTTGACTCAATTAGCATTGTGGAATGCAATTGACTTTTGTTTGATTCAAAAAGCTTTGTTTGAATGTATTTGACTTTCATTTGATTCTAAAATCTTTAATGAAAGTGTTTGACTTTCATTTGATTCAATTAGCTTTGTTGAATGCATTTTACTTTCATTTGATTCAAAAAGCTTTGTTTGAATGTGTTTGACTTTCGTTTGACTCTATTAGCTTTGTAGAATGTGTTTGACTTTCATTTGACTCAATTAGCATTGTGGAATGCAATTGACATTCATTTGATTCAAAAATCTTTGTTTGAATGTATTTGACTTTCCTTAGATTCTAAAAGCTTTGTTGAAAGTGTTTGACTTTCATTTGACTCAATTAGCTTTGGTGAATGTGTTTGACTTTCATTTGACTCACTTAGCATTGTGGAATGCAATTGACTTTCATTTGATTCAAAATGCTTTATTTGAATGTAATTGAATTTCTTCATTCTAAAAGCTTTGTTGAAAGTGTTTGACTTTCATTTGACTCAATTAGCTTTGTTAAATGTATTTGACTTTCATTTGATTCAAAAAGCCTTGTTTTAATGTGTTTGACTTTCGTTTGACTCAATTTGCTTTGTTGAATGTGTTTGACTTTCATTTTACTCAATTAGCATTGTGGAATGCAATTGACTTTCATTTGATTCAAAAAGCTTTGTTTGAATGTATATGACTTTCATTTGATTCTAAAAGCTTTGTTGAAAGTGTTTGACTTTTGTTTGACTTAATTAGCTTTGTTGAATGCATTTGACTTTCATTTGATTTAAAAAGCTTTGTTTGAATGTGTTTGACTTTCATTTGACTCAATTAGCTTTGGTGAATGTGGTTGACTTTCATTTGATTCTAAAAGCTTTGTTGAAAGTGTTTGACTTTCATTTGACTCAATTAGCTTTGTTAAATGTATTTGACTTTCATTTGATTCAAAAAGCTTTGTTTTAATGTGTTTGACTTTCATTTGACTCAATTTGCGTTGTTAAATGTGTTTGACTTTCATTTCACTCAATTAGCATTGTGGAATGCAATTGGCTTTCATTTGATTCAAAAAGCTTTGTTTGAATGTATATGACTTTCATTTGATTCTAAAAGCTTTGTTGAAAGTGTTTGACTTTTGTTTGACTTAATTAGCTTTGTTGAATGCATTTGACTTTCATTTGATTTAAAAAGCTTTGTTTGAATGTGTTTGACTTTCATTTGACTCAATTAGCTTTGGTGAATGTATTTGACTTTCATTTGTTTCTAAAAGCTTTGTTGAAAGTGTTTGACTTTCATTTGATTCAAAAAGCTTTGTTTGAATTTGTTTGACTTTCATTTGACTCAATTATCTTTGTTAAATGTGTTTGAATTTCTTTTGACTCAATTAGCATTGTGGAATGCAATTGACTTTCATTTGATTCAAAAAGCTTTGTTTGAATGTATATGACTTTCATTTGATTCTAAAGGCTTTGTTGAAAGTGTTTGACTTTTGTTTGAGTTAATTAGCTTTGTTGAATGCATTTGACTTTCATTTGATTTAAAAAGCTTTGTTTGAATGTGTTTGACTTTCATTTGACTCAATTAGCTTTGGTGAATGTGTTTGACTTTCATTTGACTCAATTAGCAAAGTGGAATGCAATTGACTTTCATTTAATTCAAAAAGCTTTGTTTGAATGTATATGACTTTCATTTGATCTTAAAAGCTTTGTTGACAATGTTTGACTTTCATTTGACTTAATTAGCTTTGTTGAATGCATTTGACTTTCATTTGATTCAAAAAGCTTTGTTTGAATGTGTTTGACTTTCATTTGACTCAATTAGCTTTTGTTAATGTGTTTGACTTTCATTTGACTCACTTAGCATTGTGGAATGCAATTGACTTTCATTTAATTAAAAAAGCTTTGTTTGATTTTATTTGACTTTCATTTGATCTTAAAAGCTTTGTTGAATGTGTTTGACTTTCATTTGACTCAATTAGCTTTGTTGAATGCATTTGACTTTCAATTGATTCAAAAATCTTTGTTTGAATATGTTTGAATTTCATTTCACTCAATTATCTTTGTTGAATGTGTTTGACTTTCTTTTGACTCAATTAGCATTGTGGAATGCAATTGACTTTCGTTTGATTCAAAAAGCTTTGTTTGAATGTATTTGACTTTTATTTGATTCTAAAAGCTTTGTTGAAAGTGTTTGACTTTCATTTGATTCAATTAGCTTTGTTGAATGCATTTGACTTTCATTTGATTCAAAAAGCTTTGTTTGAATGTGGTTGACTTTCGTTTGACTTAATTAGCTTTGTTGAATGTGTTTGACTTTCATTTGACTCAATTAGCATTGTGGAATGCAATTGACATTAATTTGATTCAAAAGGCTTTGTTTGAATGTATTTGACTTTCATTAGATTCTAAAAGCTTTGTTGAAAGTGTTTGACTTTCATTTGACTCAATTAGCTTTGGTGAATGTGTTTGACTTTCATTTGACTCACTTAGCATTGTGGAATGCAATAGACTTTCATTTGATTCAAAATGCTTTATTTGAATGTAATTGAATTTCTTCATTCTAAAAGCTTTGTTGAAAGTGTTTGACTTTCATTTGACTCAATTAGCTTTTTTGAATGTTTTTGACTTTCATTTTATTCAAAAAGCTTTGTTTTAATGTGTTTGACTTTCATTTGACTCAATTAGCATTGTAGAATGCAGTTGACTTTCATTTGATTTAAAAAGCTTTGTTTGAATGTATTTAACTTTCATTTGATTCTAAAAGCTTTGTTGAAAGTGTTTGACTTTCATTTGACTCAATTAGCTTTTTTGAATGCATTTGACTTTCATTGATTAAAAAAGCTTTGTTTGAATGTGTTTAACTTTTATTTGAATCAATTAGCTTTGTTTAATGTGTTTGACTTTCATTTGACTCAATTAGCATTGTGAAATGCAATTGACTTTCATTTGATTAAAAAAGCTTTGTTTGAATGTATTTGATTTTCATTTGATTCTAAAAGTTTTGTTGAAAGTGATTGACTTTCTTTTCACTCAATTAGCTTTATTGAATGCATTTGACTTTTATTTGATTCAAAAAGCTTTGTTTGAATGTGTTTGACAATCATTCTACTCAATTAGCTTTGTTGAATGTGTTTGACTTTCATTTCACTCAATTAGCATTGTGGAATGTAATTGACTTTCATTTGATTTAAAAAGCTGTGTTTGAATGTATTTGACTTTCATTTGAATCTAAAAGCTTTGTTGAAAGTGTTTGACTTTCATTTCACTCAATTAGCTTTGTTGAATGCATTTGACTTTCATTTGATTCAAAAAGCTTTGTTTGAATGTGTTTGACTTTCATTTGACTCAATTAGCTTTGGTGAATGTATTTGACTTTCATTTGACTCAAATAGAATTGTGGAATGCAATTGACTTTCATTTGATTTAAAAAGCTTTGTTTGAATGTATTTGACTTTCATTTGATTCTAAAAGCTTTGTTGAAAGTGTTTGACTTTCATTTGACTCAATTAGCTTTGTTGAATGCATTTGACTTTTATTTGATTCAAAAAGCTTTGTTTGAATGTGTTTGACTTTCATTTGACTCAATTAGCTTTGGTTAATGTGTTTGACTTTCATTTGACTCACTTAGCATTGTGGAATGCAATTGACTTTCATTTAATTAAAAAAGCTTTGTTTGATTGTATTTGACTTTCATTTGATCTTAAAAGCTTTGTTGAATGTGTTTGACTTTCATTTGACTCAATTAGCTTTGTTGAATGCATTTGACTTTCAATTGATTCAAAAAGCTTTGTTTGAATGTGTTTGAATTTTATTTCACTCAATTATCTTTGTTGAATGTGTTTGACTTTATTTTGACTCAATTAGCATTGTGGAATGCAATTGACTTTCGTTTGATTCAAAAAGCTTTGTTTGAATGTATTTGACTTTTATTTGATTCTAAAAGCTTTGTTGAAAGTGTTTGACTTTCATTTGATTCAATTAGCTTTGTTGAATGCAATAGACTTTTATTTGATTCAAAAAGATTTGTTTGAATGTATTTGACTTTCATTTGATTCTAAAAGCTTTGTTCAAAGTGTTTGACTTTCATTTGACTCAATTAGCTTTGTTGAATGCATTTGACTTTCATTTGATTCAAAAAGCTTTGTTTGAATGTGTTTGACTTTCATTTGACTCTATTAGCTTTGTTTAATGTGTTTGAGTTTCATTAGAAACAAGTATATATACCACATTGTTGCTGCAAATCTCTTTTTCTAATTCCCTCTCACTAATCAAATAAGAACTCTTCGAATTAGAGGTAACATTAGAAGGCTTGTTGCTTATCAAAGGTTTTAAAGCAACCGGTCTCTCTTTTTTCTCCTTTTCTCACAACATACACATTAGTCCTTCCATCAAACTTCACAAATCTATCATATTGCCAAGGACGGCCTAACAATATATGACAAGCATCCATAGGACAAACATCACACAAAACTTTATCATGAAATTTACCAATTGAAAAGGAGATTAAGGCTTGTTTAGTTACCTTAACATCACTCGAATTATTAAGCCAATGAAGCTTATAAGGGCTTGGATGTTCAGTAGTTGGCCACTTCAATTTGTCTACCAAAGTAGTAGATACCACATTAGTGCAACTCCCGGTGTCTATGATCATATCACACAACCTATCTTCTACCTTGCACCTTGTAAGAAAGATTTTCTCCCTTTGATTGTTTTCCATAGGTACGGTTTTAGAGTGTAGTGCCCTTCTTAGAACCAAACTTTGACCATGAGTCTCGGGATCAATTTCGTCAATATGCCTATCTCTTCTAAGATTTTGAGCCTGTTCTAAGGTTAATCCCCTTGGAACCTGTGGAACCTCCTCGTCACTCATGATTCCTACACAAAACAAGTCAGTTCATGCAAAAATCTTGATTAAAAGATCGAATCTTGAAGGAAAATTAGGCAACACAAAAACCGGACTCCCAACCGCAAATCAGTGCACAAACACCAAACGTTTGAGGCTGTGTAGAACGCGTTACTCAACTAAAAATTATGAAATTTTATATGGTGATAGCAGGACGTTTTTAGAGTTCAATGCAAAAAGAATCACGTAAAAATTCCCAGCCAATTGTTCCCAGTTTAATTTTTCCCGAACCTCGCTCTGATACCAAGATGATGTGAATTATTGATCCGAAAACCAACAAACACATGAGATATGTTTAAGCTTAATTCTATACAGGAAATCCACCAAGAATTAAACAAAAACTAAGAGTAATTAACTAAGAATCCACCTAATTAATTAACCCTAAACGAATGTTTTAACTAAAACAAGCAAAACAGCAATTGATCGCAATCAACAAAAACTCAAGTATGCAACTTAAGAAGTAAATCTGAATATTAATTTTTATGTCCCAAAACTCACGAATTACATGATTATTTATAGACTTAAACTAAGTATTAGAAACCTAATAGGACTAGGAAAAATCCCTAGCCTTTAGCTCCAAGTAACCTAAGTGGAATAGGAATACTAAACCGACTTAGATAAGGAAACTAACCAAACCGACCTACCTCCAGCTTTGCGCGGTTTTAGTTTTTGTCTTCGTTGACTGACCAAATGAACTCCGATTCTCATGACACCACCTTCATTGGTTAGCTGACTTCCTGGCGTTTCCAAAAACATATTATACAACATATGTTTTCCTTGAGCTTCAAGTCCGTTTCTGCAGTTCTTTGGACCTCTTCAAAACTGCTACGAAACTACTAGAAAACCTAGTTCTAAACAAACTCTAACAAACTAATATCTTTCCTAATAACTAAGGACGTCTAACCAATCTTAAAATAACAGAAAAATAAATCCTAATGTGCTTAAAACAAGAAAAACCCTTTCAAGTGAAAGGTAAAAACTTGTAAGCAAAATCTAAGTAAAGAAAGTATACTAGACTCCAAGAAACGCTACTAAGCAAACTGTAGCTTTGCTTTGATATCCAAGAAAATGTCCATGCAATGCTTGGCTTGAATCAATGTTTAAGGACAAACTATCTTGATGCATGATAAGCAAATCTTCGAAGTTCTCCATGCTTAGACTTGCATCATCCTCCTCTTCTTCAAAAGAATTTGTCCTCAAATCTCGAAGTTCTTCATCAGGGATGTACTTAGCCAAATCACCAACATTGAATGTAGCACTAACTCCATACTCTCCCGGAAGTTCCAACTTATAAGCATTGTCATTGATCTTCTCAACAATCTTGAAAGGACCTTCACCTCTAGGCATCAACTTATTCTTGCGTTTTCCTGGAAATCTTTCCTTTCTTAAATGTAACCATACCAAGTCTCCAACATTGTAACCTTGTTGCTTTCTATGCTTGTTTGCTCTAGCTTTGTACATGTCATTTACTTTCTCTATTCTTGTTCGAACTTGAGCATGTAATTTCAGCATACTTTTCAACTTAGACTCGGCATCTTTGTGAATTAACTCACCTTTAGGCAATGGAACAAGATCAATTGGAAGTTTCGGATTGATTCCATAGACTACCTCAAAAGGACTATGTTTGGTAGCATATGTAGGTGATCTATTATAAGCAAACTCCGCATGAGCTAACTTGATGTCCCAATCCTTTTGTGTCTTACTCACTAACCCACGCAAAAGCGCACCAAGAGTACGATTAGTAACCTCGGTTTGTCCATCAGTTTGTGGATGGTAAGATGTACTAAAGAGCAATTTAGTTCCCACAAGCTTCCATAAAGACTTCCAAAAGAAACTCATGAACTTTGTATCTCGATCACTCACAATAGTTTTCGGAATTCCATGCAATCTAACAATCTCTTTGAAGTATAATTCCGCCACTTTCATAGCATCATCCACTTTGTGACAAGGAACAAAATGAGCCATCTTAGAGAACCTATCCACAACAACCATAATGGAGTCTTTCCCCCGTTGTGTTCTCGGCAATCCCACAATAAAATCCATAGAAATATCTTCCCAAGGTGAATCTGGAACAGGTAAAGGAGTATACAATCCTTGATGAAAAGTAGCCTTCGCTTTTTGACAAGTTGCACACCTAGAAATAACTAGTTGCACATCCGTGAGCATCTTAGGCCAATAGAAGTGTTCTTGTAACATACTCAAGGTCTTTGTAATGCCAAAGTGACCAGCAATTCCTCCCCCATGAGCTTCTCTAACAACTAGCTCTCTAATAGAACACTTAGGAAGACAAAGTCGATTTCCTTTGAAAAGAAAACCATCTTGCAGCAAATAAGAACCAACGGCTCCTTTAGAACACTCTTCAATCAATGTAGCAAAATCATCATCACCTTTGTAGTATTCTTTGATCAATTCAAAACCAAGTAGCTTGCTATTTAGAATTCCAATCAAAGTGTATCTTCTAGATAATGCATCAGCCACAACATTCGATTTACCTTCTTTGTACCTTGAAGAAAAGTTAAATGATTGTAAAAATTCAACCCACGTAGCATGTCTAGGATTGAGCTTTTGTTGTCCATGTATGTACTTCAATGCTTCATGATCAGAATGCAACACAAAGTGATTAGGTCGGAGATAATGACTCCAATGATCTAAAGCTCTAACAATGGCATAGAACTCTTTATCATAAGTAGAATAGTTCAATCGAGCTCCTCCCAATTTCTCACTGAAATATGCAATAGGCCTCTTCTTTTGGAGTAAAACTGCTCCAATTCCAACTCCACTAGCATCGGTTTCAACTTCAAAAGGACTTGAGAAATCTGGTAACGCCAGTATAGGTGCTTCACATAGCTTCTTTTTAACCAACTCAAACGCACTTTGAGCTTCTTTAGTCCATTCGAATTTACCCTTGTCCTTCTTCAAACATTCGGTCATAGGCGCCACAATACTTGAGAAATTCTTGACAAATCTTCTATAGAACGAAGCTAGACCATGAAAAGACCTTACGTCACTCATATTAGTAGGAATAGGCCAAGTTTTAATAGCCTCTACTTTCGAATGATCAACTGAAACTCCATCTTTTGACACAACATAACCAAGAAAAGTAACACTAGGCACTAAGAAGTAGCATTTTTCATGCTTAGCATAGAGTTTCTTCTCTCTTAACACTTCAAACACACTTGTTAGATGATTTAAATGATCATGCAAATTTTTAGAGTATATCAGAATATCATCTAAATAAACAACAACAAACTTGCCAAGGAAAGGTTTAAGTACCTCATGCATCAACCTCATGAAAGTGCTAGGTGCATTAGTGAGTCCAAACGGCATCACCAACCATTCATACAACCCTAACTTAGTCTTGAATGCTGTTTTCCACTCATCTCCTTCTCTCATTCGAATTTGATGATAACCACTCATAAGATCAATCTTAGAAAACAACTTTGAACCATGTAGTTCATCAAGTAGATCATCTAATCTTGGAATAGGAAATCGGTATTTGATAGTGATGTTATTCACACTCCTACTATCAATACACATGCGCCAACTCCCATCTTTTTTTGGGACAAGTAAAGTAGGCACGGCACAAGGGCTCATACTTTCCCTCACGTATCCTCTAGTCATAAGCTCTTCAATTTGCCTTTGCATCTCCTTTGTTTCTTCCGGATTACTTCTATAGGCTGCCTTATTAGGTAATGGTGCTCCCGGAATCAAGTCAATTTGATGCTCTATCCCACGAATAGGAGGTAGTCCCGGAGGTAATTCCTTAGGAAAGACATCCTTGAATTCTTCTAAAACAGATTCCAATTCATACGGCCTCTTTGCTTGCTTATTTTGATCAATTCGAATCTCATTAGAAACAAGTATATATACCACATTGTTGCTGCAAATCTCTTTTTCTAATTCCCTCTCACTAATCAAATAAGAACTCTTCGAATTAGAGGTAACATTAGAAGGCTTGTTGCTTATCAAAGGTTTTAAAGCAACCGGTCTCTCTTTTTCTCCTTTTCTCACAACATACACATTAGTCCTTCCATCAAACTTCACAAATCTATCATATTGCCAAGGACGGCCTAACAGTATATGACAAGCATCCATAGGACAAACATCACACAAAACTTTATCATGAAATTTACCAATTGAAAAGGAGATTAAGGCTTGTTTAGTTACCTTAACATCACTCGAATTATTAAGCCAATGAAGCTTATAAGGGCTTGGATGTTCAGTAGTTGGCCACTTCAATTTGTCTACCAAAGTAGTAGATACCACATTAGTGCAACTCCCGGTGTCTATGATCATATCACACAACCTATCTTCTACCTTGCACCTTGTAAGAAAGATTTTCTCCCTTTGATTGTTTTCCATAGGTACGGTTTTAGAGTGTAGTGCCCTTCTTAGAACCAAACTTTGACCATGAGTCTCGGGATCAATTTCGTCAATATGCCTATCTCTTCTAAGATTTTGAGCCTGTTCTAAGGTTAATCCCCTTGGAACCTGTGGAACCTCCTCGTCACTCATGATTCCTACACAAAACAAGTCAGTTCATGCAAAAATCTTGATTAAAAGATCGAATCTTGAAGGAAAATTAGGCAACACAAAAACCGGACTCCCAACCGCAAATCAGTGCACAAACACCAAACGTTTGAGGCTGTGTAGAACGCGTTACTCAACTAAAAATTATGAAATTTTATATGGTGATAGCAGGACGTTTTTAGAGTTCAATGCAAAAAGAATCACGTAAAAATTCCCAGCCAATTGTTCCCAGTTTAATTTTTCCCGAACCTCGCTCTGATACCAAGATGATGTGAATTATTGATCCGAAAACCAACAAACACATGAGATATGTTTAAGCTTAATTCTATACAGGAAATCCACCAAGAATTAAACAAAAACTAAGAGTAATTAACTAAGAATCCACCTAATTAATTAACCCTAAACGAATGTTTTAACTAAAACAAGCAAAACAGCAATTGATCGCAATCAACAAAAACTCAAGTATGCAACTTAAGAAGTAAATCTGAATATTAATTTTTATGTCCCAAAACTCACGAATTACATGATTATTTATAGACTTAAACTAAGTATTAGAAACCTAATAGGACTAGGAAAAATCCCTAGCCTTTAGCTCCAAGTAACCTAAGTGGAATAGGAATACTAAACCGACTTAGATAAGGAAACTAACCAAACCGACCTACCTCCAGCTTTGCGCGGTTTTAGTTTTTGTCTTCGTTGACTGACCAAATGAACTCCGATTCTCATGACACCACCTTCATTGGTTAGCTGACTTCCTGGCGTTTCCAAAAACATATTATACAACATATGTTTTCCTTGAGCTTCAAGTCCGTTTCTGCAGTTCTTTGGACCTCTTCAAAACTGCTACGAAACTACTAGAAAACCTAGTTCTAAACAAACTCTAACAAACTAATATCTTTCCTAATAACTAAGGACGTCTAACCAATCTTAAAATAACAGAAAAATAAATCCTAATGTGCTTAAAACAAGAAAAACCCTTTCAAGTGAAAGGTAAAAACTTGTAAGCAAAATCTAAGTAAAGAAAGTATACTAGACTCCAAGAAACGCTACTAAGCAAACTGTAGCTTTGCTTTGATATCCAAGAAAATGTCCATGCAATGCTTGGCTTGAATCAATGTTTAAGGACAAACTATCTTGATGCATGATAAGCAAATCTTCGAAGTTCTCCATGCTTAGACTTGCATCAACTTTTATTTGTCTCAATTAGCATTGTGGAATGCAATTGACTTTCATTTGATTCAAAAAGCTTTGCTTGAATGTATTTAACTTTCTTTGATTCTAAAAGCTTTGTTGAAAGTGTTTGACTTTCATTAGATTCAATTAGCTTTGTTGAATGCATTTGACTTTCATTTGATTTAAAAAGCTTTGTTTGAATGCATTTGACTTTCATTTGATTTAAAAAGCTTTGTTTGAATGTGTTTGACTTTCATTTGACTCAATTAGCTTTGGTGAATGTGTTTGACTTTCATTTGACTCAATTAGCATTGTGGAATGAAATTGACTTTCATTTGATTCAAAATGCTTTGTTTGAATGTGTTTTGGTGTTTTTTGTACGTACCCAAATGGAGGGTGTGTACGTCCCTCGGGAGACAGATCCGCAATGCAACACTCGAACGGCCCGGACACCTGCAAAACAACGGACCCCAGGGGGCCGGAGGTCCACCTCCGACGATCAAGTCAGTGATCGAAAAAATGTATTTTAGAGAGAGAAAGTAGAGAGAAGGGAGAGTAATTGTGGGGGGCATTGCCCTTGGAGAGAGAATTGGATCCCTTGAAACTGATGTAAAGATCAGTATTTATAGAGCATTGGGAGCTTGCGGACAGGTGTCGAGGTGGCATTGCTCCACATATAGGGGGTATTTTTACCCCAAACATTAGCCCCTCGAAAGGGGTAATTTCTCTTTTAAGAGTTACTCCTTTCGAAATCAAGGCTTTATTATCCGCTTGTTCAAAAGCTCTATGGGCGGCATATGTCTAGTTCAACAAAAGAGAGATTTGATTAACTTGGAAAATTTGATACCTTAAAGGGTATGATATTTTCTAAGTTAATCAATCATAATAATGATTGCCGCCTGAACTAAACAGATGACGACTTTTATTTCTTTTAGCCCCACTATGGTGGTGATATGACCTTTGGGTGACTTAGAATATTTTTGAGATGTTTGACATCCCATAAGGAAGGAGGCAAATGGCCGCCTGACTCTTCATAGGGCAGGAGACAAATGGCCGCTGACTTTTCACAGGGCAGGTTTGTAATCCAATTATACTTTCAATGTCCTTTTACCCCATTGGGAGGACTTGTATAATTTCAAAAGGTAATCTAAGTTAGAACTTCGGTCGGTCACCAGCTGATGTTTTTTGGACATCCGGTTGTCGAAACTTGGTCGTTCCTTAGATTGCTCAGGTCAGACGGCTATGGATGGCTGATTCAGCCGTCCAATTGTGGCCGCCTGCATTGGTACGTAGAGTAAGCAGGTTGGCTTCTCTCTGCGACGATTGCATCCGGAGGGGTGTTGCCGTACGCCTTTGTCCATGTTGGGACAGACGAATTTGTGAAAAAAGCAGCCATCCGGCCATTGGCCTCTGGTCTAGGTTGAGACCGGCTGTATAGCCACTAAGCGGTTTTGTGCTTAGCTTAATTATCTGGCCATTGGCAGCATGTCACTTGGACGTTTAAATTTGATACTAAGTTTCAAACTTAGTTTATTATCCGGCCCTTGGCCTCACGTCTCTAGGACGTTAATTTAGCTACTAAGTTTCAAACTTAGTTTATTATCCGGCCCTTGACCTCACGTCTCTAGGACGTTAATTTATCTACTAAGTTTCAAACTTAGTTTATTATCCGGCCCTTGGCCTCACGTCTCTAGGACGTTAATTTAGCTACTAAGTTTCAAACTTAGTTTATTATCCGGCCCTTGGCCTCACGTCTCTAGGACGTTAATTTAGCTACTAAGTTTCAAACTTAGTTTATTATAGGAGTTTGGACGGTCCGTCAGATTATATTGAAATTCAATCAATGAATCAATAATAACAATTATAATAATAACAATAATAATGAAGACTATCATTACTATCTTAATGCATTAATATTATTGGAGGGAATCAAATCAAATTATATCGTTACCTCCATTATTCAACCGGATTTAATTGATGAACAAAGCAATCACTGCAGCCGGTCCTTATTGAGGCATAACGCAGCCCCACAGCCGGGAAGAGTAGATGAGCAAAGCAACCCCTACAACACATACAGCCGGCCTTGATTGAGGAACAAAGCAGCCATGGCAGCCGGCTTTGAGCTTGAATCAAAGTAGCCATGGCAGCCGGCTTTGTTGAGGCAAGAAACAACCCCACAATCAGGCTTAATCAAGGCAGGCAGCAGCCCCTATGGCTGGGTTAGCTCATAAGCGAAGGTGCCCTGCCGCCGGACTGAATTGATGAGAAAAGATGCCCTACAGCTGGGTTTAATTGGAGAGCTAAGCTGCTCCTATAGCCGGGATTAGTCGATGAACATGGGTGCCCATACAACCGGTCTTGAGGATGCATAAAGAAGCTCATCATCAATGCCATCTAGGCACAGCCGGCTTTGAAGCCGTTTGTCTGCCTCAAGAAAACTCCAAGCATGCTATTGAGTGAGTTGTATTTATTCTCATCATGTAACAACAATCATCAAGTTCCAACTAATATTTTTTTTTGATGCCGCTAGTGCTCATTCTCAAATGATGAGCCATCACGATCAGGTGCCGGCTGCCGCTTATGTTAATAAAACAATCAAGCAAGCCCGCTTTGAGGTCGAACAAGACAACCATGGCAGCCGGATTAATTGATGAATAATTAATGAATATTGCAGCCACTTACGGGCCTTGCAGCCTGCTTTGAGGATGAACCAAGAAGCCGTTCTTGAAGTTCAGCAGCCCCTTCAGCCGGCTTTTGAGGATGAGCAGCCCCGCAGCCGGGCTTGGTTGAGGCATAAATTAGCCGGCTTTGATAACCACCTCTGCTGGTTGGCTATAATTGCCGAGTCTGACTTGTTAAGGCAAGAAAAAATAATGGAGCTCTTTCTTTTTTTTTTTTTTACAATCATAATAATGATAATTGTTGTCTTCAATAACTCTCATGCAGCCTACCAGGTAGACGGGCGTAGCCTTTCTTGAGAGCTTCACACCCTCGTTAGCCGAATGTAGGAAGTGCATGAGTACACTCTTGTCTCATGTATCTTACTGATAACATGAGTAAATGTTTATGATAATATCAATCATAATGCCACCATTCTCATTATGCTCTCGGGTTGAACCAATGCAAGCTCCGAGTGAATTGGTGAACAAAACAGCCACGCAGCCGGACTTGGGGATAAACAAGGAAGCCCCTGCAGCCGGATTTAATTAGTGAGGAAAGCTGCTCGAGAAATGGGTTTGTTCAGATTACACATGCGGGATTCTATGCGCCTGACCTTTGTTTAGGTTGGCTGCCGCTTGATCGAGCTTACAATCGAGCTTTAGCTAACTTACATCACAGCCGCTTTTAATGAAAAACCAAGCATCCCCTTCGGCTGGTCTTGATTGAGGCACAAAGCAGCCTCTCATCCGGGCTGGATAGATGAGCGAAGCAGCCCCTACAGCCGAGATTATTTTATGAGCATTCGAATTGAACAAAGCTTCTCGCAGCCGGGCATATATGACAAGCAATTGAGCCTTGGCAAGCGGGATAAATTGGCGAGGAGAGCTGCACCTACAGTCGGCTTTTGTGACGAGCCAAGCTGTCACTACAGCCGGGGTTGAGGTAGAACAGGAAGCAAAGCTGCCCGGGCCCATGCCGCCTGCATTACAACTGTGTGGAGCTGACTATGACTATGGTCGGCTGTAGCATGAACTCATGCTATTACGTGTGGCTTTTTTTTTTATTTTATATTGATCACACTAATGCCGCATGTATATCCTTGTAAATAGGTTATTACTCTTCAACAGCTTTGAAAAATAACTCATTGGAAGAGTAAGCTAGCTAGCTGCTTGAGAATGAATAATCAGATGCTTGGATTATTTCATACGGTTGTCGCCTCTTATTATTTTCATGCTTGAGAACTCAAGCTAGCAAACTCTCTGCTTATTACTTCCTATATTATGCATGAGAATATATAATAAAGAGGAACCTTATTACATTTGATATTGCCGCCTGACAACTTTTTCCACCAAGCTCTCATGCAAATTATAAGGTGGGCTAACTCATCATAATAATAATTATGCATTCGGCAAAAAGTAGCATGCCGCTTGTTGCAAGAAGTAGCAGACGGCAAGAAGCTTACCGACGCCTATGTAATACATACAAGCAAAGCTAGTAGTACTGTCTTTGCGGCAAAAAATTTAATAATTCCGCTTATGTCTTTGTAAGAGAGCTGTTGTACTACAATGGGTAACAAGCAGCCCCTACTCACGCACATAACCAATCGACTCGATGTTAGAGCCGCTTGTATATTAGTGGTGGAGCAGCTCAATGATGCCGCTTGTATTAGCGGTGTTAAAAGCTTGGTGGTTTTGTGGCATACATGGCTGGTTGTATCAATCAGGCATCCACTTAAATGCCGCCTGAGTTATTGTAATCATGGAGCTCACAAATCACCTCAAATGGAGAAATGCCGCCTATGTTAATAGGGAGAAGCTTATTAATGAAATAGCGGAGTAGCTTGGTATATAGTGCTGGCTGTCCTATTGCAAGCAAAACCAATTGTTACTTGCACAGTGTCGGCCACCATAGTAAAAAGCAAGCCGCTCAATTTTTAAAAATGAAAAAATGATGAATCTCTCACTCCACTAGTTAATGAGCTAGTGAACTTTAGTGAATGAAATTAATGACCAGGCTAGCTGTCAAAAACTTGGAAGTATGGAAGTGAATATCACTTGCCGCATGTACTTCCACTAATTACAAGAGTTTACTCTTAAAAAATTTATTGTATTATATTATGTATAATACAATTAGTAACATTCATATACATATATATTTGTTAATATATATGATGCTGATAGTATCAAACTATCAATCATGAACAGCATGCGGCCATGATGTTGATAGTATTAAACTATCAATCATAAATAGCATGAGGGCCAGCTGTATGATCCGGCTGGGTGGCCTGAGCATGCAGCCCGCTCATTAAATGAGTCGGATTAAAATATTGGAGTTGGCCAATTTAGCCGTCTCTCCCCTAATAAAATTTAGATTAAACGGCATTGCCTTTTAACCTTCAAAAATGCATGACTTAGTCTGACAGGCCTTTTTGGCCGCCTGACTCTCGACATTCAGCCTCATGACACCTGCTGTACTTGACATCCGGCCTCATGACGCCTGCTGCCTCCCAAAGGAGGCTCCTCTCTTGAGTTGGTGATCCACAACAGTCTCCCCACAGACGGCACCAAATGTTTTGGGGTTTTTTGTACGTACCCAAATGGAGGGTGTGTACGTCCCTCGGGAGACAGATCTGCAATGCAACACTCGAACAGCCCGGACACCTGCAAAACAACGGACCCCGGGGGGCCGGAGGTCCGCCTCCGACGTTCAAGTCAGTGATCGAAATAATGTATTTTAGAGAGAGAAAGTAGAGAGAAGGGAGAGTAATTGTGGGGGGCATTGCCCTTGGAGAGAGAATTGGATCCCTTGAAACTGATGTAAAGATCAGTATTTATAGAGCATTGGGATATGTGCCTCTTAAGTTATTTAACCTAAGTAGATTGGCTTTCCCATCATTTTACGGTTTCTAGGGTTGTGGGCTTAGAGCCCATTTTCACCCTTCTATCATTGAGTTACACGTGTCATGCTCTAATTGGCTCATTGAGCGCTGAGCTTGCGGACAGGTGTCGAGGAGGCATTGGTCCACATATAGGGGGTATTTTTACCCCAAACAGAATGTATTTGACTTTCTTGATTCTAAAAGCTTTGTTGAAAGTGTTTAACTTTCATTTGATTCAAAAAGCTTTGTTTGAATGTGCTTGACTTTCATTTGATTCAATTAGCTTTGGTGAATGAGTTTGACTTTCATTTGACTCAATTAGCATTGTGGAATGCAATTGACTTTCATTTGATTCAAAAAGATTTGTTTGAATATATTTGACTTTCATTTGAATCTAAAAGCTTTGTTGAAAGTGTTTGACTTTCATTTGATTCAAAAAGCTTTGTTTAAATGTGTTTGACTTTCATTTGACTCAATTAGCTTTGTTGAATGTGTTTGACTTTCATTTGACTCAATTAGCATTGTGGAATGCAATTGACTTTCATTTGATTCAAAAAGCTTTGTTTGAATGTATTTGACTTTCATTTGATTCTAAAAGCTATGTTGAAAGTGTTTGACTTTCATTTGACTCAATTAGCTTTGTTGAATGCATTTGACTTTCATTTGATTCAAAAAGCTTAATTTGAATGTGTTTGACTTTCATATAACTCAATTAGCTTTGTTGAATGTGCTTGAATTTCATTTGACTCAATTAGCTTTGGTGAATGAGTTTGACTTTCATTTGACTCAATTAGCATTGTGGAATGCAATTGACTTTCATTTGATTCAAAAAGCTTTGTTTGAATGTATTTGACTTTCATTTGAATCTAAAAGCTTTGTTGAAAGTGTTTGACTTTCATTTGATTCAAAAAGCTTTGTTTGTATGTGTTTGACTTTCATTTGACTCAATTAGATTTGTTGAATGTGTTTGACTTTCATTTGACTCTATTAGCATTGTGGAATGCAATTGACTTTCATTTGATTCAAAAAGCTTTGTTTGAATGTATTTGACTTTCATTTGATTCTAAAAGCTTTGTTGAAAGTGTTTGACTTTCATTTGACTCAATTAGCTTTGTTAAATGCATTTGACTTTCATTTGATTCAAAATGCTTTGTTTGAATGTGTTTGACTTTCATTTGACTCAATTAGCTTTGTTGAATGTGTTTGACTTTTATTTGTCTCAATTAGCATTGTGGAATGCAATTGACTTATGTTTGATTCAAAAAGCTTTGTTTGAATATATTTAACTTTCATTTGACTCTAAAAGCTTTGTTGAAAAATGTTTGACTTTCATTTGACTCAATTATCTTTGTTGAATGCATTTGACTTTCATTTGATTTAAAAACCTTTGTTTGAATGTGTTTGACTTTCATTTGACTCAATTAGCTTTGGTGAATGTGTTTGACTTTCATTTGACTCAATTAGCATTGTGGAATGCAATTGACTTTCATTTAATTCAAAAAGCTTTGTTTGAATGTATTTGACTTTCATTTGATATTAAAAGCTTTGTTGACAGTGTTTGACTTTCATTTGACTTAATTAGCTTTGTTGAATGCATTTGACTTTCATTTGATTCGAAAAGCTTTGTTGAATGTGTTTGACTTTCATTTGACTCAATTAGCTTTGTTGAATGTTTTTAAATTTTATTTGACTCAATTAGCATTGTGGAATGCAATTGACTTTCATTTGATTCAAAAACCTTTGTTTTAACGTATTTGACTTTCATTTGTTTCTAAAAGCTTTGTTAAAAAGTATTTGACTTTCATTTGACTCAACTAGCTTTGTTGAATGCATTTGAATTTCATTTGATTTAAAAAGCTTTGTTTGAATGTGTTTGACTTTCATTTGACTCAATTAGCATTGTGGAATGCAATTGACTTTCATTTGATTCAAAAAGCTTTGTTTGAATGTATTTGACTTTCATTTGATTCTAAAAGCTTTGTTGAAAGTGTTTGACTTTCATTTGATTCAAAAAGCTTTGTTTGAATGTGTTGGACTTTCATTTGACTCAATTAGATTTGTTGAATATGTTTGTCTTTCATTTGACTCTATTAGCATTGTGGAATGCAATTGACTTTCATTTGATTCAAAAAGCTTTGTTTGAATGTATTTGACTTTCATTTGATTCAAAAAGCTTTGTTTGAATGTATTTTACTTTCATTTGATTCTAAAAGCTTTGTTGAAAGTGTTTGACTTTCATTTGATTCAAAAAGCTTTGTTTGAATGTGTTTGACTTTCATTTGACTCTATTAGCTTTGTTGAAGTGTTTGAGTTTCATTTGACTCAATTAGCATTGTGGAATGGAATTGACTTTCATTTTATTCAATTAGCTTTGTTGGAATGTATTTGACTTTCATTTGATTTTAAAAGCTTTTTTGAAAGTGTTTGACTTTCATTTGACTCTATTAGCTTTGTTGAATGAATTTGACTTTTATTTGATTCAAAAAGCTTTGTTTGAATGTGTTTGACTTTCATTTGACTCAATTAGCTTAGGTGAATGTGTTAGACTTTCATTTGACTCAATTAGCATTGTGGAATACAATTGACTTTCATTTAATTCAAAAAGCTTTGTTTGAATGTATATGACTTTCATTTGATCTTAAAAGCTTTGTTGACATTGTTTGAATTTCATTTGACTTAATTAGCTTTGTTGAATGCATTTGACTTTCATTTGATTCAAAAAGCTTTGTTTGAATGTGTTTGACTTTCATTTGACACAATTAGATTTGTTGAATGTGTTTGAGTTTCATTTGACTCAATTAGCATTGTGCAATGCAATTGACTTTCATTTGATTCAAAAAGCTTTGTTTGAATGTATTTGACTTTCATTTGATTTTAAAAGCTTTGTTGAAAGTGTTTGACTTTCATTTGACTCTATTAGCTTTGTTGAATGAATTTGACTTTTATTTGATTCAAAAAGCTTTGTTTGAATGTGTTTGATTTTCATTTGACTCAATTAGCTTTGGTGAATGTGTTAGACTTTCATTTGACTCAATTAGCCTTGTGGAATGCAATTGACTTTCATTTATTTCAAAAAGCTTTGTTTGAATGTATATGACTTCTATTTGATCTTAAAAGCTTTGTTGACAGTGTTTGACTTTCATTTAACTTAATTAGCTTTGTTGAATGCATTTGACTTTCATTTGATTCAAAAAGCTTTTTTTGAATGTGTTTGACTTTCTTTTGACTCAATTAGCTTTGTTGAATGTGTTTGACTTTTCTTTGTCTCAATTATCATTGTGGAATGCAATTGACTTTCATTTGATTCAAAAAGCTTTGTTTGAATGTATTTGACTTTCATTTGACTCTAAAAGCTTTGTTGAAAAGTGTTTGACTTTCATTTGACTCAATTAGCTTTGTTGAATGTATTTGACTTTCATTTGATTTTAAAAGCTTTGTTTGAATGTGTTTGACTTTCATTTGACTCAATTAGCTTTGGTGAATGTGTTTGACTATCATTTGACTCAATTAGCATTGTGGAATGCAATTGACTTTCATTTAATTCAAAAAGCTTTGTTTGAATGTATTTGACTTACATTTGATCTTTAAACCTTTGTTGACAGTTTTTGACTTTCATTTGACTTAATTAGCTTTGTTGAATGCATTTGACTTTCATTTGATTCGAAAAGCTTTGTTTGAATGTGTTTGACTTTCATTTGACTCAATTAGCTTTGGTGAATGTGTTTGACTTTCATTTGACTCAATTAGCATTGTGGAATGAAATTGACTTTCGTTTGATTCAAAAAGCTTTGCTTGAATGTATTTGACTTTCTTTGATTCTAAAAGCTTTGTTGAAAGTGTTTGACTTTCATTAGATTCAAAAAGCTTTGTTTGAATTTGTTTGACTTTCATTTGACTCAATTAGCTTTGGTAAATGTATTTGACTTTCAT
This sequence comes from Chenopodium album, assembly GCF_948465745.1. Lineage (NCBI taxonomy): Eukaryota > Viridiplantae > Streptophyta > Magnoliopsida > Caryophyllales > Amaranthaceae > Chenopodium > Chenopodium album. Next base: position 20,488,852 of record NC_137853.1, read on the forward strand.
TTGACTCAATTAGCGTTGTGGAATGCAATCGACTTTCATTTGATTCAAAAAGCTTTGTTTGAATATATTTGACTTTCATTTGATTCGAAAAGCTGTGTTTGAATGTGTTTGACTTTCATTTGACTCAATTAGCTTTGTTGAATGTTTTTAAATTTTATTTGACTCAATTAGCATTGTGGAATGCAATTGACTTTCATTTGATTCAAAAAGCTTTGTTTTAACGTATTTGACTTTCATTTGTTTCTAAAAGCTTTGTTAAAAAGTATTTGACTTTCATTTGACTCAACTAGCTTTGTTGAATGCATTTGAATTTCATTTGATTTAAAAAGCTTTGTTTGAATGTGTTTGACTTTCATTTGACTCAATTAGCATTGTGGAATGCAATTGACTTTCATTTGATTCAAAAAGCTTTGTTTGAATGTATTTGACTTTCATTTGATTCTAAAAGCTTTGTTGAAAGTGTTTGACTTTCATTTGATTCAAAAAGCTTTGTTTGAATGTGTTGGACTTTCATTTGACTCAATTAGATTTGTTGAATGTGTTTGTCTTTCATTTGACTCTATTAACATTGTGGAATGCAATTGACTTTCATTTGATTCAAAAAGCTTTGTTTGAATGTATTTGACTTTCATTTGATTCAAAAAGCTTTGTTTGAATGTATTTTACTTTCATTTGATTCTAAAAGCTTTGTTGAAAGTGTTTGACTTTCATTTTATTCAAAAAGCTTTGTTTGAATGTGTTTGACTTTCATTTGACTCTATTAGCTTTGTTGAAGTGTTTGAGTTTCATTTGACTCAATTAGCATTGTGGAATGGAATTGACTTTCATTTTATTCAATTAGCTTTGTTGGAATGTATTTGACTTTCATTTGATTTTAAAAGCTTTTTTGAAAGTGTTTGACTTTCATTTGACTCTATTAGCTTTGTTGAATGAATTTGACTTTTATTTGATTCAAAAAGCTTTGTTTGAATGTGTTTGACTTTCATTTGACTCAATTAGCTTAGGTGAATGTGTTAGACTTTCATTTGACTCAATTAGCATTGTGGAATACAATTGACTTTCATTTAATTCAAAAAGCTTTGTTTGAATGTATATGACTTTCATTTGATCTTAAAAGCTTTGTTGACATTGTTTGAATTTCATTTGACTTAATTAGCTTTGTTGAATGCATTTGACTTTCATTTGATTCAAAAAGCTTTGTTTGAATGTGTTTGACTTTCATTTGACACAATTAGCTTTGTTGAATGTGTTTGAGTTTCATTTGACTCAATTAGCATTGTGGAATGCAATTGACTTTCATTTGATTCAAAAAGCTTTGTTTGAATGTATTTGACTTTCATTTGATTTTAAAAGCTTTGTTGAAAGTGTTTGACTTTCATTTGACTCTATTAGCTTTGTTGAATGAATTTGACTTTTATTTGATTCAAAAAGCTTTGTTTGAATGTGTTTGATTTTCATTTGACTCAATTAGCTTTGGTGAATGTGTTAGAATTTCATTTGACTCAATTAGCCTTGTGGAATGCAATTGACTTTCATTTATTTCAAAAAGCTTTGTTTGAATGTATATGACTTCTATTTGATCTTAAAAGCTTTGTTGACAGTGTTTGACTTTCATTTAACTTAATTAGCTTTGTTAAATGCATTTGACTTTCATTTGATTCAAAAAGCTTTTTTTGAATGTGTTTGACTTTCTTTTGACTCAATTAGCTTTGTTGAATGTGTTTGACTTTTCTTTGTCTCAATTATCATTGTGGAATGCAATTGACTTTCATTTGATTCAAAAAGCTTTGTTTGAATGTATTTGACTTTCATTTGACTCTAAAAGCTTTGTTGAAAAGTGTTTGACTTTCATTTGACTCAATTAGCTTTGTTGAATGCATTTGACTTTCATTTGATTTTAAAAGCTTTGTTTGAATGTGTTTGACTTTCATTTGACTCAATTAGCTTTGGTGAATGTGTTTGACTATCATTTGACTCAATTAGCATTGTGGAATGCAATTGACTTTCATTTAATTCAAAAAGCTTTGTTTGAATGTATTTGACTTACATTTGATCTTTAAACCTTTGTTGACAGTGTTTGACTTTCATTTGACTTAATTAGCTTTGTTGAATGCATTTGACTTTCATTTGATTCGAAAAGCTTTGTTTGAATGTGTTTGACTTTCATTTGACTCAATTAGCTTTGGTGAATGTGTTTGACTTTCATTTGACTCAATTAGCATTGTGGAATGAAATTGACTTTCGTTTGATTCAAAAAGCTTTGCTTGAATGTATTTGACTTTCTTTGATTCTAAAAGCTTTGTTGAAAGTGTTTGACTTTCATTAGATTCAAAAAGCTTTGTTTGAATTTGTTTGACTTTCATTTGACTCAATTAGCTTTGGTAAATGTATTTGACTTTCATTTGACTCAATTAGCGTTGTGGAATGCAATCGACTTTCATTTGATTCAAAAAGCTTTGTTTGAATATATTTGACTTTCATTTGATTCTAAAAGCTTTGTTGAAAGTGTTTGACTTTCATTAGATTCAAAAAGCTTTGTTTGAATGTGTTGGACTTTCATTTGACTCAATTAGATTTGTTGAATGTGTTTGACTTTCATTTGACTCTATTAGCATTGTGGATTGCAATTGACTTTCATTTGATTCAAAAAGCTTTGTTTGAATGTATTTGACTTTCATTTGATTCTAAAAGCTTTGTTGAAAGTGTTTGACTTGCATTTGACTCAATTAGCTTTGTTGAATGCATTTGACTTTAATTTGATTCAAAAAGCTTTGTTTGAATGTGTTTGACTTTCATTTGATTCAATTAGCTTTGTTGAAGTGTTTGAGTTTCATTTGACTCAATTAGGATTGTGGAATGCAATTGACTTTTATTTGATTCAATTAGCTTTGTTTGAATGTATTTGACTTTCATTTGATTTTAAAAGCTTTGTTGAAAGTGTTTGACTTTCATTTGACTCTATTAACTTTGTTGAATTAATTTGACTTTTATTTGATTCAAAAAGCTTTGTTTGAATGTGTTTGACTTTCATTTGACTCAATTAGCTTTGGTGAATGCGTTAGACTTTCATTTGACTCAATTAGCATTGTGGAATGCAATTGACTTTCATTTAATTCAAAAAGCTTTGTTTGAATGTATATGACTTTCATTTGATCTTAAAAGCTTTGTTGACAATGTTTGACTTTCATTTGACTTAATTAGCTTTGTTGAATGCATTTGACTTTCATTTGATTCAAAAAGCTTTGTTTGAATGTGTTTGACTTTCTTTTGACTCAATAAGCTTTGTTGAATGTGTTTGACTTTTATTTCTCTCAATTAGCCTTGTGGAATGCAATTGACTTTCATTTGATTCAAAAAGCTTTGTTTGAATGTATTTGACTTTCATTTGATTCTAAAAGCTTTGTTGAAAAGTGTTTGACTTTCATTTGACTCAATTAGCTTTGTTGAATGCATTTGACTTTCATTTGATTTAAAAAGCTTTGTTTGAATGTGTTTGACTTATATTTGACTCAATTAGCTTTGGTGAATGTGTTTGACTTTCATTTGACTCAATTAGCATTGTGGAATGAAATTGACTTTCATTTGATTCAAAAAGCTTTGTTTGAATGTATTTGACTTTCATTTGATTTTAAAAGCTTTGTTGAAAGTGTTTGACTTTCATTTGATTCAAAAAGCTTTGTTTGAATGTGCTTGACTTTCATTTGACTCAATTAGCTTTGGTGAATGAGTTTGACTTTCATTTGACTCAATTAGCATTGTGGATTGCAATTGACTTTCATTTGATTCAAAAAGCTTTGTTTGAATGTATTTGACTTTCATTTGAATCTAAAAGCTTTGTTGAAAGTGTTTGACTTTCATTTGATTCAAAAAGCTTTGTTTGAATGTGTTTGACTTTCTTTTGACTCAATTAGCTTTGTTGAATGTGTTTGACTTTTATTTGTCTCAATTAGCATTGTGGAATTCAATTGACTTTCATTTGATTCAAAAAGCTTTGTTTGAATGTATTTGACTTTCATTTGACTCTAAAAGCTTTGTTGAAAAGTGTTTGACTTTCATTTGACTCAATTAGCTTTGTTGAATGCATTTGACTTTCATTTGATTTAAAAAGCTTTGTTTGAATGTGTTTGACTTTCATTTGACTCAATTAGCTTTGGTGAATGTGTTTGACTTTCATTTGACTCAATTAGCATTGTGGAATGCATTTGACTTTCATTTAATTCAAAAAGCTTTGTTTGAATGTATTTGACTTTCATTTGATCTTAAAAGCTTTGTTGACAGTGTTTGACTTTCATTTGAATTAATTAGCTTTGTTGAATGCATTTGACTTTCATTTGATTCGAAAAGCTTTGTTAAAATGTATTTGACTTTCATTTGATTCTAAAAGCTTTGTTGAAAGTGTTTGACTTTCATTTGATTCAAAAAGCTTTGTTTCAATGTGTTGGACTTTCATTTGACTCAATTAGATTTGTTGAATGTGTTTGACTTTCATTTGACTCTATTAGCATTGTGGAATGCAATTGACTTTCATTTGATTCAAAAAGCATTGTTTTAATGTATTTGACTTTCATTTGATTTTAAAAGCTTTGTTGAAAGTGTTTGACTTTCATTTGATTCAAAAAGCTTTGTTTGAATGTGCTTGACTTTCATATGACTCAATTAGCTTTGGTGAATGAGTTTGACTTTCATATGACTCAATTAGCTTTGTTGAAAAGTGTTTGACTTTCTTTTGACTCAATTAGCTTTGTTGAATGCATTTGATTTTCATTTGATTTAAATAGCTTTGTTTGAATGTGTTTGACTTTCATTTGACTCAATTAGCTTTGGTGAATGTGTTCGACTTTCATTTGACTCAATTAGCTTTGTTGAATTAATTTGACTTTCATTTGATTCAAAAAGCTTTGTTTGAATGTGTTTGACTTTCATTTGACTCAATTAGCTTTGTTGAAGTGTTTGAGTTTCATTTGACTCAATTAGCATTGTGGAATGCAATTGACTTTCATTTGATTCAATTAGCTTTGTTTGAATGTATTTGACTTTCATTTGATTTTAAAAACTTTGTTGAAAGTGTTTGACTTTCATTTGACTCTATTAGCTTTGTTGAATGAATTTGACTTTTATCTGATTCAAAAAGCTTTGTTTGAATGTGTTTGACTTTCATTTGACTCAATTAGCTTTGGTGAATGTGTTAGACTTTCATTTGACTCAATTAGCATTGTGGAATGCAATTGACTTTCATTTAATTCAAAAAGCTTTTTTGAATGTATATGACTTTCATTTGATCTTAAATGCTTTGTTGACAATGTAGGACTTTCATTTGACTTAATTAGCTTTGTTGAATGCATTTGACTTTCATTTGATTCAAAAAGCTTTGTTTGAATGTTTTTGACTTTCTTTTGACTCAATTAGCTTTGTTGAATGTGTTTGACTTTTATTTGTCTCAATTAGCATTGTGGAATGCAATTGACTTTCATTTGATTCAAAAAGCTTTGTTTGAATGTATTTGACTTTCATTTGACTCTAAAAGCTTTGTTGAAAAGTGTTTGACTTTCTTTTGACTCAATTAGCTTTGTTGAATGCATTTGATTTTCATTTGATTTAAATAGCTTTGTTTGAATGTGTTTGACTTTCATTTGACTCAATTAGCTTTGGTGAATGTGTTTGACTTTCATTTGACTCAATTAGCATTGTGGAATGCATTTGACTTTCATTTAATTCAAAAAGCTTTGTTTGAATGTATTTGACTTTCATTTGATCTTAAAAGCTTTGTTGACAGTGTTTGACTTTCATTTGACTTAATTAGCTTTGTTGAATGCATTTGACTTTCATTTGATTCGAAAAGCTTTGTTTGAATGTATTTGACTTTCATTTGATTCTAAAAGCTTTGTTGAAAGTGTTTGACTTTCATTTGATTCAAAAAGCTTTGTTTGAATGTGTTGGAATTTCATTTGACTCAATTATATTTGTTGAATGTGTTTGACTTTCATTTGACTCTATTAGCATTGTGGAATGCAATTGACTTTCATTTGATTCAAAAAGCTTTGTTTTAATGTATTTGACTTTCATTTGGTTCTAAAAGCTTTGTTGAAAGTGTTTGACTTTTATTTGACTCAATTAGCTTTGGTGAATGCATTTCAATTTCATTTGATTCAAAAAGCTTTGTTTGAATGTGTTTGACTTTCATTTGACTCAATTAGCTTTGTTGAAGTGTTTGAGTTTCATTTGACTCAATTAGCATTGTGGAATGCAAATGACTTTCATTTGATTCAATTAGCTTTGTTTGAATGTATTTGACTTTCATTTGATTTTAAAAACTTTGTTGAAAGTGTTTGACTTTCATTTGACTCTATTAGCTTTGTTGAATGAATTTGACTTTTCTTTGATTCAAAAAGCTTTGTTTGAATGTGTTGGACTTTCATTTGACTCAATTAGCTTTGGTGAATGTGTTAGACTTTCATTTGACTCAATTAGCATCGTGGAATGCAATTGACTTTCATTTATTTCAAAAAGCTTTTTTGAATGTATATGACTTTCATTTGATCTTAAATGCTTTGTTGACAATGTAGGATTTTCATTTGACTTAATTAGCTTTGTTGAATGCATTTGACTTTCATTTGATTTAAAAAGCTTTGTTTGAATGTGTTTGACTTTCATTTGATTCAATTAGCTTTGGTGAATGTGTTTGACTTCCATTTGACTCAATTAGCATTGTGGAATGAAATTGACTTTCATTTGATTCAAAAAGCTTTGTTTGAATGTATTTGACTTTCTTTGATTCTAAAAGCTTTGTTGAAAGTGTTTGACTTTCATTTGATTCAAAAAGCTTTGTTTGAATGTGCTTGAATTTCATTTGACTCAATTAGCTTTGGTGAATGAGTTTGACTTTCATTTGATTCAATTAGCATTGTGGAATGCAATTGACTTTCATTTGATTCAAAAAGCTTTGTTTGAATGTATTTGACTTTCATTTTAATTTAAAAGCTTTGTTGAAAGTGTTTGACTTTCATTTGATTAAAAAATCTTTGTTTGTATGTGTTTGACTTTCATTTGACTCAATTAGATTTGTTGAATGTGTTTGACTTTCATTTGACTCTATTAGAATTGTGGAATGCAATTGACTTTCATTTGATTCAAAAAGCTTTGTTTGAATGTATTTGACTTTCATTTGATTCTAAAAGGTTTGTTGAAAGTGTTTGACTTTCATTTGACTCAATTAGCTTTGTTAAATGCATTTGACTTTCATTTGATTCAAAATGCTTTGTTTAAATGTGTTTGACTTTCATTTGACTCAATTAGCTTTGTTGAATGTGTTTGAGTTTAATTTGACTCAATTAGCATTGTGGAATGCAATTGACTTTCATTTGATTCAAAAAGCTTTGTTTGAATGTATTTGACTTTCATTTGATTTTAAAAGCTTTGTTGAAAGTGTTTGACTTTCATTTGACTCTATTAGCTTTGTTGAATGCATTTGACTTTTATTTGATTCAAAAAGCTTTGTTTGAATGTGTTTGACTTTCATTTGAATCAATTAGCTTTGGTGAATGTGTTTCACATTCATTTTACTTAATTAGCATTGTGGAATGCAATTGACTTTTATTTGATTCAAAAAGCTTTGTTTGAATGTATTTGACTTTAATTTGATTCTAAAAGCTTTGTTGAAAGTGTTTGACTTTCATTTGATTCAAAAAGCTTTGTTTGAATGTGTTTGACTTTCATTTGACTCAATAGCTTTGGTGAATGTGTTTCACTTTCATTTTACTCAATTAGCATTGTGGAATGCAATTGACTTTCATTTGATTCAAAAAGCTTTGTTTGAATGTATCTGACTTTCATTTGATTCTAAAAGCTTTGTTGAAAAGTGTTTGACTTTCATTTGACTTAATTAGCTTTGTTGAATGCATTTGACTTTCCTTTGATTTAAAAAGCTTTGTTTGAATGTGTTTGACTTTCATTTGACTCAATTAGCTTTGGTGAATGTGTTTGACTTTCATTTGACTCAATTAGCATTATGGAATGCATTTGACTTTCATTTAATTCAAAAAGCTTTGTTTGAATGTATTTGACTTTCATTTGATCTTAAAAGCTTTGTTGACAGTGTTTGACTTTCATTTGACTTAATTAGCTTTGTTGAATGCATTTGACTTTCATTTGATTCGAAAAGCTTTGTTTGAATGTATTTGACTTTCATTTGATTCTAAAAGGTTTGTTGATAGTGTTTGACTTTCATTTGATTCAAAAAGCTTTGTTTGAATGTGTTAGACTTTCATTTGACTCAATTAGATTTGTTGAATGTGTTTGACTTTCATTTGACTCTATTAGCATTGTGGAATGCAATTGACTTTCATTTGATTCAAAAAGCTTTGTTTTAATGTATTTGACTTTCATTTGATTCTAAAAGCTTTGTTGAAAGTGTTCGATTTCCATTTGACTCAATTAGCTTTGTGGAATGCAATTGACTTTCATTTGATTCAATTAGCTTTGTTTGAATGTATTTGACTTTCATTTGATTTTAAAAACTTTGTTGAAAGTGTTTGACTTTCATTTGACTCTATTAGCTTTGTTGAATGAATTTGTCTTTTATTTGATTCAAAACGCTTTGTTTGAATGTGTTTGACTTTCATTTGACTCAATTAGCTTTGGTGAATGTGTTAGACTTTCATTTGACTCAATTAGCATTGTGAAATGCAATTGACTTTCATTTAATTCAAAAAGCTTTGTTTGAATGTATATGACTTTCATTTGTTCTTAAATGCTTTGTTGACAATGTAGGACTTTCATTTGACTTAATTAGCTTTGTTGCATGCATTTGATTTTCATTTGATTCAAAAAGCTTTGTTTGAATGTGTTTGACTTTCATTTGACTCAATTAGCTTTGTTGAATGTGTTTGAGTTTCATTTGACTCAATTAGCATTGTGGAATGTAATTGACTTTCATTTGATTCAAAAATCTTTGTTTGAATGTATTTGACTTTCATTTGATTTTAAAAGCTTTGTTGAAAGTGTTTGACTTTCATTTGACTCTATTAGCTTTGTTGAATGAATTTGACTTTTATTTAATTCAAAAAGCTTTGTTTGAATGTGTTTGACTTTCATTTGACTCAATTAGCTTTGGTGAATGTGTTAGACTTTCATTTGACTCAATTAGCCTTGTAGAATGCAATTGACTTTCATTTAATTCAAAAAGCTTTGTTTGAATGTATATGACTTCCTTTTCATCTTAAAAGCTTTGTTGACAGTGTTTGACTTTCATTTAACTTAATTAGCTTTGTTGAATGCATTTGACTTTCATTTGATTCAAAAAGCTTTGTTTGAATGTGTTTGACTTTCTTTTGACTCAATTAGCTTTGTTGAATGTGTTTGACTTTTATTTGTCTCAATTAGCATTGTGCAATGCAATTGACTTTCATTTGATTCAAAAAGCTTTGTTTGAATGTATTTAACTTTCATTTGACTCTAAAAGCTTTGTTAAAAAGTGTTTGACTTTCATTTGACTCAATTAGCTTTGTTGAATGCATTTGACTGTCATTTGATTTTAAAAGCTTTGTTTGACTTTCATTTGACTCAATTAGCTTTGGTGAATGTGTTTGACTTTCATTTGACTCAATTAGCATTGTGGAATGCAATTGACTTTCATTTAATTCAAAAAGCTTTGTTTGAATGTATTTGACTTTCATTTGATCTTAAAACCTTTGTTGACAGTGTTTGACTTTCATTTGACTTAATTAGCTTTGTTGAATGCATTTGACTTTCATTTGATTCAAAAAGCTTTGTATGAATGTGTTTGACTTTCATTTGACTCAATTAGCTTTGTTGAATGTTTTTGACTTTTATTTGACTCAATTAGCATTGTGGAATGCAATTGACTTTCATTTGATTCAAAAAGCTTTGTTTGAATGTATTTGACTTTCATTTGTTTCTAAAAGCTTTGTTGAAAAGTATTTGACTTTCATTTGACTCAACTAGCTTTGTTGAATGCATTTGAATTTCATTTTATTCAAAAAGCTTTGTTGACAGTGTTTGACTTTCATTTGACTTAATTAGCTTTGTTGAATGCATTTGACTTTCATTTGATTCGAAAAGCTTTGTTTGAATGTGTTTGACTTTCATTTGACTCAATTAGCATTGTGGAATGAAATTGACTTTCATTTGATTCAAAAAGCTTTGCTTGAATGTATTTGACTCTCTTTGATTCTCAAAGCTTTGTTAAAAGTGTTTGACTTTCATTAGATTCAAAAAGCTTTGTTTGAATTTGTTTGACTTTCATTTGACTCAATTAGCTTTGGTGAATGTGTTTGACTTTCATTTGACTCAATTAGCGTTGTGGAATGCAATTGACTTTCATTTGATTCAAAAAGCTTTGTTTGAATGTATTTGACTTTCATTTGATTCTAAAAGCTTTGTTGAAAGTGTTTGACTTGCATTTGACTCAATTAGCTTTGTTGAATGCATTTGACTTTCATTTGATTCAAAAAGCTTTGTTTGAATGTGTTTGACTTTCATTTGATTCAATTAGCTTTGTTGAAGTGTTTGAGTTTCATTTGACTCAATTAGGATTGTGGAATGCAATTGACTTTCATTTGATTCAATTAGCTTTGTTTGAATGTATTTGACTTTCATTTGATTTTAAAAGCTTTGTTGAAAGTGTTTGACTTTCATTTGACTCTATTAGCTTTGTTGAATGAATTTGACTTTTATTTGATTCAAAAAGCTTTGTTTGAATGTGTTTGACTTTCATTTGACTCAATTAGCTTTGGTGAATGCGTTAGACTTTCATTTGACTCAATTAGCATTGTGGAATGCAATTGACTTTCATTTGATTCAAAAAGCTTTGTTTGAATGTATTTGACTTTCATTTGTTTCTAAAAGCTTTGTTGAAAAGTATTTGACTTTCATTTGACTCAACTAGCTTTGTTGAATGCATTTGAATTTCATTTGATTCAAAAAGCTTTGTTGACAGTGTTTGACTTTTATTTGACTTAATTAGCTTTGTTGAATGCATTTGACTTTCATTTGATTCGAAAAGCTTTGTTTGAATGTGTTTGACTTTCATTTGACTCAATTAGCATTGTGGAATGAAATTGACTTTCATTTGATTCAAAAAGCTTTGCTTGAATGTATTTGACTTTCATTGATTCTAAAAGCTTTGTTGAAAGTGTTTGACTTTCATTAGATTCAAAAAGCTTTGTTTGAATTTGTTTGACTTTCATTTGACTAAATTAGCTTTGGTGAATGTGTTTGACTTTCATTTGACTCAATTAGCGTTGTGGAATGCAATTGACTTTCATTTGATTCAAAAAGCTTTGTTTGAATATATTTGACTTTCATTTGATTCTAAAAGCTTTGTTGAAAGTGTTTGACTTTCATTAGATTCAAAAAGCTTTGTTTGAATGTGTTGGACTTTCATTTGACTCAATTAGATTTGTTGAATGTGTTTTACTTTCATTTGACTCTATTAGCATTGTGGATTGCAATTGACTTTCATTTGATTCAAAAAGCTTTGTTTGAATGTATTTGACTTTCATTTGATTCTAAAAGCTTTGTTGAAAGTGTTTGACTTGCATTTGACTCAATTAGCTTTGTTGAATGCATTTGACTTTCATTTGATTCAAAAAGCTTTGTTTGAATGTGTTTGACTTTCATTTGATTCAATTAGCTTTGTTGAAGTGTTTGAGTTTCATTTGACTCAATTAGGATTGTGGAATGCAATTGACTTTCATTTGATTCAATTAGCTTTGTTTGAATGTATTTGACTTTCATTTGATTTTAAAAGCTTTGTTGAAAGTGTTTGACTTTCATTTGACTCTATTAGCTTTGTTGAATGAATTTGACTTTTATTTGATTCAAAAAGTTTTGTTTGAATGTGTTTGACTTTCATTTGACTCAATTAGCTTTGGTGAATGCGTTAGACTTTCATTTGACTCAATTAGCATTGTGGAATGCAATTGACTTTCATTTAATTCAAAAAGCTTTGTTTGAATGTATATGACTTTCATTTGATCTTAAAAGCTTTGTTGACAATGTTTGACTTTCATTTGACTTAATTAGCTTTGTTGAATGCATTTGACTTTCATTTAATTCAAAAAGCTTTGTTTGAATGTGTTTGACTTTCTTTTGACTCAATTATCTTTGTTGAATGTGTTTGACTTTTATTTTTCTCAATTAGCATTGTGGAATGCAATTGACTTTCATTTGATTCAAAAAGCTTTGTTTGAATGTATTTGACTTTCATTTGATTCTAAAAGCTTTGTTGAAAAGTGTTTGACTTTCATTTGACTCAATTAGCTTTGTTGAATGCATTTGACTTTCATTTGATTTAAAATCTTTGTTTGAATGTGTTTGACTTTCATTTGACTCAATTAGCTTTGGTGAATGTGTTTGCCTTTCAATTGACTCAATTAGCATTGTGGAATGAAATTGACTTTCATTTGATTCAAAAAGCTTTGTTGACAGTGTTTGACTTTCATTTGACTTAATTAGCTTTGTTGAATGCATTTGACTTTCATTTGATTCGAAAAGCTTTGTTTGAATGTGTTTGACTTTCATTTGACTCAATTACCATTGTGGAATGAAATTGACTTTCATTTGATTCAAAAAGCTTTGCTTGAATGTATTTGACTCTCTTTGATTCTAAAAGCTTTGTTGAAAGTGTTTGACTTTCATTAGATTCAAAAAGCTTTGTTTGAATTTGTTTGACTTTCATTTGACTCAATTAGCTTTGGTGAATGTGTTTGACTTTCATTTGACTCAATTAGCGTTGTGGAATGCAATTGACTTTCATTTGATTCAAAAAGCTTTGTTTGAATGTATTTGACTTTCATTTGATTCTAAAAGCTTTGTTGAAAGTGTTTGACTTGCATTTGACTCAATTAGCTTTGTTGAATGCATTTGACTTTCATTTGATTCAAAAAGCTTTGTTTGAATGTGTTTGACTTTCATTTGATTCAATTAGCTTTGTTGAAGTGTTTGAGTTTCATTTGACTCAATTAGGATTGTGGAATGCAATTGACTTTCATTTGATTCAATTAGCTTTGTTTGAATGTATTTGACTTTCGTTTGATTTTAAAAGCTTTGTTGAAAGTGTTTGACTTTCATTTGACTCTATTAGCTTTGTTGAATGAATTTGACTTTTATTTGATTCAAAAAGCTTTGTTTGAATGTGTTCGACTTTCATTTGACTCTATTAGCTTTGGTGAATGCGTTAGACTTTCATTTGACTCAATTAGCATTGTGGAATGCAATTGACTTTCATTTGATTCAAAAAGCTTTGTTTGAATGTATTTGACTTTCATTTGTTTCTAAAAGCTTTGTTGAAAAGTATTTGACTTTCATTTGACTCAACTAGCTTTGTTGAATGCATTTGAATTTCATTTGATTCAAAAAGCTTTGTTGACAGTGTTTGACTTTTATTTGACTTAATTAGCTTTGTTGAATGCATTTGACTTTCATTTGATTCGAAAAGCTTTGTTTGAATGTGTTTGACTTTCATTTGACTCAATTAGCATTGTGGAATGAAATTGACTTTCATTTGATTCAAAAAGCTTTGCTTGAATGTATTTGACTTTCATTGATTCTAAAAGCTTTGTTGAAAGTGTTTGACTTTCATTAGATTCAAAAAGCTTTGTTTGAATTTGTTTGACTTTCATTTGACTAAATTAGCTTTGGTGAATGTGTTTGACTTTCATTTGACTCAATTAGCGTTGTAGAATGCAATTGACTTTCATTTGATTCAAAAAGCTTTGTTTGAATATATTTGACTTTCATTTGATTCTAAAAGCTTTGTTGAAAGTGTTTGACTTTCATTAGATTCAAAAAGCTTTGTTTGAATGTGTTGGACTTTCATTTGACTCAATTAGATTTGTTGAATGTGTTTTACTTTCATTTGACTCTATTAGCATTGTGGATTGCAATTGACTTTCATTTGATTCAAAAAGCTTTGTTTGAATGTATTTGACTTTCATTTGATTCTAAAAGCTTTGTTGAAAGTGTTTGACTTGCATTTGACTCAATTAGCTTTGTTGAATGCATTTGACTTTCATTTGATTCAAAAAGCTTTGTTTGAATGTGTTTGACTTTCATTTGATTCAATTAGCTTTGTTGAAGTGTTTGAGTTTCATTTGACTCAATTAGGATTGTGGAATGCAATTGACTTTCATTTGATTCAATTAGCTTTGTTTGAATGTATTTGACTTTCATTTGATTTTAAAAGCTTTGTTGAAAGTGTTTGACTTTCATTTGACTCTATTAGCTTTGTTGAATGAATTTGACTTTTATTTGATTCAAAAAGTTTTGTTTGAATGTGTTTGACTTTCATTTGACTCAATTAGCTTTGGTGAATGCGTTAGACTTTCATTTGACTTAATTAGCATTGTGGAATGCAATTGACTTTCATTTAATTCAAAAAGCTTTGTTTGAATGTGTTTGACTTTCTTTTGACTCAATTATCTTTGTTGAATGTGTTTGACTTTTATTTGTCTCAATTAGCATTGTGGAATGCAATTGACTTTCATTTGATTCAAAAAGCTTTGTTTGAATGTATTTGACTTTCATTTGATTCTAAAAGCTTTGTTGAAAAGTGTTTGACTTTCATTTGACTCAATTAGCTTTGTTGAATGCATTTGACTTTCATTTGATTTAAAATCTTTGTTTGAATGTGTTTGACTTTCATTTGACTCAATTAGCTTTGGTGAATGTGTTTGCCTTTCAATTGACTCAATTAGCATTGTGGAATGAAATTGACTTTCATTTGATTCAAAAAGCTTTGTTGACAGTGTTTGACTTTCATTTGACTTAATTAGCTTTGTTGAATGCATTTGACTTTCATTTGATTCGAAAAGCTTTGTTTGAATGTGTTTGACTTTCATTTGACTCAATTACCATTGTGGAATGAAATTGACTTTCATTTGATTCAAAAAGCTTTGCTTGAATGTATTTGACTCTCTTTGATTCTAAAAGCTTTGTTGAAAGTGTTTGACTTTCATTAGATTCAAAAAGCTTTGTTTGAATTTGTTTGACTTTCATTTGACTCAATTAGCTTTGGTGAATGTGTTTGACTTTCATTTGACTCAATTAGCGTTGTGGAATGCAATTGACTTTCATTTGATTCAAAAAGCTTTGTTTGAATGTATTTGACTTTCATTTGATTCTAAAAGCTTTGTTGAAAGTGTTTGACTTGCATTTGACTCAATTAGCTTTGTTGAATGCATTTGACTTTCATTTGATTCAAAAAGCTTTGTTTGAATGTGTTTGACTTTCATTTGATTCAATTAGCTTTGTTGAAGTGTTTGAGTTTCATTTGACTCAATTAGGATTGTGGAATGCAATTGACTTTCATTTGATTCAATTAGCTTTGTTTGAATGTATTTGACTTTCATTTGATTTTAAAAGCTTTGTTGAAAGTGTTTGACTTTCATTTGACTCTATTAGCTTTGTTGAATGAATTTGACTTTTATTTGATTCAAAAAGCTTTGTTTGAATGTGTTCGACTTTCATTTGACTCTATTAGCTTTGGTGAATGCGTTAGACTTTCATTTGACTCAATTAGCATTGTGGAATGCAATTGACTTTCATTTGATTCAAAAAGCTTTGTTTGAATGTATTTGACTTTCATTTGTTTCTAAAAGCTTTGTTGAAAAGTATTTGACTTTCATTTGACTCAACTAGCTTTGTTGAATGCATTTGAATTTCATTTGATTCAAAAAGCTTTGTTGACAGTGTTTGACTTTTATTTGACTTAATTAGCTTTGTTGAATGCATTTGACTTTCATTTGATTCGAAAAGCTTTGTTTGAATGTGTTTGACTTTCATTTGACTCAATTAGCATTGTGGAATGAAATTGACTTTCATTTGATTCAAAAAGCTTTGCTTGAATGTATTTGACTTTCATTGATTCTAAAAGCTTTGTTGAAAGTGTTTGACTTTCATTAGATTCAAAAAGCTTTGTTTGAATTTGTTTGACTTTCATTTGACTAAATTAGCTTTGGTGAATGTGTTTGACTTTCATTTGACTCAATTAGCGTTGTAGAATGCAATTGACTTTCATTTGATTCAAAAAGCTTTGTTTGAATATATTTGACTTTCATTTGATTCTAAAAGCTTTGTTGAAAGTGTTTGACTTTCATTAGATTCAAAAAGCTTTGTTTGAATGTGTTGGACTTTCATTTGACTCAATTAGATTTGTTGAATGTGTTTTACTTTCATTTGACTCTATTAGCATTGTGGATTGCAATTGACTTTCATTTGATTCAAAAAGCTTTGTTTGAATGTATTTGACTTTCATTTGATTCTAAAAGCTTTGTTGAAAGTGTTTGACTTGCATTTGACTCAATTAGCTTTGTTGAATGCATTTGACTTTCATTTGATTCAAAAAGCTTTGTTTGAATGTGTTTGACTTTCATTTGATTCAATTAGCTTTGTTGAAGTGTTTGAGTTTCATTTGACTCAATTAGGATTGTGGAATGCAATTGACTTTCATTTGATTCAATTAGCTTTGTTTGAATGTATTTGACTTTCATTTGATTTTAAAAGCTTTGTTGAAAGTGTTTGACTTTCATTTGACTCTATTAGCTTTGTTGAATGAATTTGACTTTTATTTGATTCAAAAAGTTTTGTTTGAATGTGTTTGACTTTCATTTGACTCAATTAGCTTTGGTGAATGCGTTAGACTTTCATTTGACTTAATTAGCATTGTGGAATGCAATTGACTTTCATTTAATTCAAAAAGCTTTGTTTGAATGTGTTTGACTTTCTTTTGACTCAATTATCTTTGTTGAATGTGTTTGACTTTTATTTGTCTCAATTAGCATTGTGGAATGCAATTGACTTTCATTTGATTCAAAAAGCTTTGTTTGAATGTATTTGACTTTCATTTGATTCTAAAAGCTTTGTTGAAAAGTGTTTGACTTTCATTTGACTCAATTAGCTTTGTTGAATGCATTTGACTTTCATTTGATTTAAAATCTTTGTTTGAATGTGTTTGACTTTCATTTGACTCAATTAGCTTTGGTGAATGTGTTTGCCTTTCAATTGACTCAATTAGCATTGTGGAATGAAATTGACTTTCATTTGATTCAAAAAGCTTTGTTGACAGTGTTTGACTTTCATTTGACTTAATTAGCTTTGTTGAATGCATTTGACTTTCATTTGATTCGAAAAGCTTTGTTTGAATGTGTTTGACTTTCATTTGACTCAATTACCATTGTGGAATGAAATTGACTTTCATTTGATTCAAAAAGCTTTGCTTGAATGTATTTGACTCTCTTTGATTCTAAAAGCTTTGTTGAAAGTGTTTGACTTTCATTAGATTCAAAAAGCTTTGTTTGAATTTGTTTGACTTTCATTTGACTCAATTAGCTTTGGTGAATGTGTTTGACTTTCATTTGACTCAATTAGCGTTGTGGAATGCAATTGACTTTCATTTGATTCAAAAAGCTTTGTTTGAATGTATTTGACTTTCATTTGATTCTAAAAGCTTTGTTGAAAGTGTTTGACTTGCATTTGACTCAATTAGCTTTGTTGAATGCATTTGACTTTCATTTGATTCAAAAAGCTTTGTTTGAATGTGTTTGACTTTCATTTGATTCAATTAGCTTTGTTGAAGTGTTTGAGTTTCATTTGACTCAATTAGGATTGTGGAATGCAATTGACTTTCATTTGATTCAATTAGCTTTGTTTGAATGTATTTGACTTTCATTTGATTTTAAAAGCTTTGTTGAAAGTGTTTGACTTTCATTTGACTCTATTAGCTTTGTTGAATGAATTTGACTTTTATTTGATTCAAAAAGCTTTGTTTGAATGTGTTCGACTTTCATTTGACTCTATTAGCTTTGGTGAATGCGTTAGACTTTCATTTGACTCAATTAGCATTGTGGAATGCAATTGACTTTCATTTGATTCAAAAAGCTTTGTTTGAATGTATTTGACTTTCATTTGTTTCTAAAAGCTTTGTTGAAAAGTATTTGACTTTCATTTGACTCAACTAGCTTTGTTGAATGCATTTGAATTTCATTTGATTCAAAAAGCTTTGTTGACAGTGTTTGACTTTTATTTGACTTAATTAGCTTTGTTGAATGCATTTGACTTTCATTTGATTCGAAAAGCTTTGTTTGAATGTGTTTGACTTTCATTTGACTCAATTAGCATTGTGGAATGAAATTGACTTTCATTTGATTCAAAAAGCTTTGCTTGAATGTATTTGACTTTCATTGATTCTAAAAGCTTTGTTGAAAGTGTTTGACTTTCATTAGATTCAAAAAGCTTTGTTTGAATTTGTTTGACTTTCATTTGACTAAATTAGCTTTGGTGAATGTGTTTGACTTTCATTTGACTCAATTAGCGTTGTAGAATGCAATTGACTTTCATTTGATTCAAAAAGCTTTGTTTGAATATATTTGACTTTCATTTGATTCTAAAAGCTTTGTTGAAAGTGTTTGACTTTCATTAGATTCAAAAAGCTTTGTTTGAATGTGTTGGACTTTCATTTGACTCAATTAGATTTGTTGAATGTGTTTTACTTTCATTTGACTCTATTAGCATTGTGGATTGCAATTGACTTTCATTTGATTCAAAAAGCTTTGTTTGAATGTATTTGACTTTCATTTGATTCTAAAAGCTTTGTTGAAAGTGTTTGACTTGCATTTGACTCAATTAGCTTTGTTGAATGCATTTGACTTTCATTTGATTCAAAAAGCTTTGTTTGAATGTGTTTGACTTTCATTTGATTCAATTAGCTTTGTTGAAGTGTTTGAGTTTCATTTGACTCAATTAGGATTGTGGAATGCAATTGACTTTCATTTGATTCAATTAGCTTTGTTTGAATGTATTTGACTTTCATTTGATTTTAAAAGCTTTGTTGAAAGTGTTTGACTTTCATTTGACTCTATTAGCTTTGTTGAATGAATTTGACTTTTATTTGATTCAAAAAGTTTTGTTTGAATGTGTTTGACTTTCATTTGACTCAATTAGCTTTGGTGAATGCGTTAGACTTTCATTTGACTTAATTAGCATTGTGGAATGCAATTGACTTTCATTTAATTCAAAAAGCTTTGTTTGAATGTGTTTGACTTTCTTTTGACTCAATTATCTTTGTTGAATGTGTTTGACTTTTATTTGTCTCAATTAGCATTGTGGAATGCAATTGACTTTCATTTGATTCAAAAAGCTTTGTTTGAATGTATTTGACTTTCATTTGATTCTAAAAGCTTTGTTGAAAAGTGTTTGACTTTCATTTGACTCAATTAGCTTTGTTGAATGCATTTGACTTTCATTTGATTTAAAATCTTTGTTTGAATGTGTTTGACTTTCATTTGACTCAATTAGCTTTGGTGAATGTGTTTGCCTTTCAATTGACTCAATTAGCATTGTGGAATGAAATTGACTTTCATTTGATTCAAAAAGCTTTGTTGACAGTGTTTGACTTTCATTTGACTTAATTAGCTTTGTTGAATGCATTTGACTTTCATTTGATTCGAAAAGCTTTGTTTGAATGTGTTTGACTTTCATTTGACTCAATTACCATTGTGGAATGAAATTGACTTTCATTTGATTCAAAAAGCTTTGCTTGAATGTATTTGACTCTCTTTGATTCTAAAAGCTTTGTTGAAAGTGTTTGACTTTCATTAGATTCAAAAAGCTTTGTTTGAATTTGTTTGACTTTCATTTGACTCAATTAGCTTTGGTGAATGTGTTTGACTTTCATTTGACTCAATTAGCGTTGTGGAATGCAATTGACTTTCATTTGATTCAAAAAGCTTTGTTTGAATGTATTTGACTTTCATTTGATTCTAAAAGCTTTGTTGAAAGTGTTTGACTTGCATTTGACTCAATTAGCTTTGTTGAATGCATTTGACTTTCATTTGATTCAAAAAGCTTTGTTTGAATGTGTTTGACTTTCATTTGATTCAATTAGCTTTGTTGAAGTGTTTGAGTTTCATTTGACTCAATTAGGATTGTGGAATGCAATTGACTTTCATTTGATTCAATTAGCTTTGTTTGAATGTATTTGACTTTCATTTGATTTTAAAAGCTTTGTTGAAAGTGTTTGACTTTCATTTGACTCTATTAGCTTTGTTGAATGAATTTGACTTTTATTTGATTCAAAAAGCTTTGTTTGAATGTGTTCGACTTTCATTTGACTCTATTAGCTTTGGTGAATGCGTTAGACTTTCATTTGACTCAATTAGCATTGTGGAATGCAATTGACTTTCATTTGATTCAAAAAGCTTTGTTTGAATGTATTTGACTTTCATTTGTTTCTAAAAGCTTTGTTGAAAAGTATTTGACTTTCATTTGACTCAACTAGCTTTGTTGAATGCATTTGAATTTCATTTGATTCAAAAAGCTTTGTTGACAGTGTTTGACTTTTATTTGACTTAATTAGCTTTGTTGAATGCATTTGACTTTCATTTGATTCGAAAAGCTTTGTTTGAATGTGTTTGACTTTCATTTGACTCAATTAGCATTGTGGAATGAAATTGACTTTCATTTGATTCAAAAAGCTTTGCTTGAATGTATTTGACTTTCATTGATTCTAAAAGCTTTGTTGAAAGTGTTTGACTTTCATTAGATTCAAAAAGCTTTGTTTGAATTTGTTTGACTTTCATTTGACTAAATTAGCTTTGGTGAATGTGTTTGACTTTCATTTGACTCAATTAGCGTTGTAGAATGCAATTGACTTTCATTTGATTCAAAAAGCTTTGTTTGAATATATTTGACTTTCATTTGATTCTAAAAGCTTTGTTGAAAGTGTTTGACTTTCATTAGATTCAAAAAGCTTTGTTTGAATGTGTTGGACTTTCATTTGACTCAATTAGATTTGTTGAATGTGTTTTACTTTCATTTGACTCTATTAGCATTGTGGATTGCAATTGACTTTCATTTGATTCAAAAAGCTTTGTTTGAATGTATTTGACTTTCATTTGATTCTAAAAGCTTTGTTGAAAGTGTTTGACTTGCATTTGACTCAATTAGCTTTGTTGAATGCATTTGACTTTCATTTGATTCAAAAAGCTTTGTTTGAATGTGTTTGACTTTCATTTGATTCAATTAGCTTTGTTGAAGTGTTTGAGTTTCATTTGACTCAATTAGGATTGTGGAATGCAATTGACTTTCATTTGATTCAATTAGCTTTGTTTGAATGTATTTGACTTTCATTTGATTTTAAAAGCTTTGTTGAAAGTGTTTGACTTTCATTTGACTCTATTAGCTTTGTTGAATGAATTTGACTTTTATTTGATTCAAAAAGTTTTGTTTGAATGTGTTTGACTTTCATTTGACTCAATTAGCTTTGGTGAATGCGTTAGACTTTCATTTGACTTAATTAGCATTGTGGAATGCAATTGACTTTCATTTAATTCAAAAAGCTTTGTTTGAATGTGTTTGACTTTCTTTTGACTCAATTATCTTTGTTGAATGTGTTTGACTTTTATTTGTCTCAATTAGCATTGTGGAATGCAATTGACTTTCATTTGATTCAAAAAGCTTTGTTTGAATGTATTTGACTTTCATTTGATTCTAAAAGCTTTGTTGAAAAGTGTTTGACTTTCATTTGACTCAATTAGCTTTGTTGAATGCATTTGACTTTCATTTGATTTAAAATCTTTGTTTGAATGTGTTTGACTTTCATTTGACTCAATTAGCTTTGGTGAATGTGTTTGCCTTTCAATTGACTCAATTAGCATTGTGGAATGAAATTGACTTTCATTTGATTCAAAAAGCTTTGTTGACAGTGTTTGACTTTCATTTGACTTAATTAGCTTTGTTGAATGCATTTGACTTTCATTTGATTCGAAAAGCTTTGTTTGAATGTGTTTGACTTTCATTTGACTCAATTACCATTGTGGAATGAAATTGACTTTCATTTGATTCAAAAAGCTTTGCTTGAATGTATTTGACTCTCTTTGATTCTAAAAGCTTTGTTGAAAGTGTTTGACTTTCATTAGATTCAAAAAGCTTTGTTTGAATTTGTTTGACTTTCATTTGACTCAATTAGCTTTGGTGAATGTGTTTGACTTTCATTTGACTCAATTAGCGTTGTGGAATGCAATTGACTTTCATTTGATTCAAAAAGCTTTGTTTGAATGTATTTGACTTTCATTTGATTCTAAAAGCTTTGTTGAAAGTGTTTGACTTGCATTTGACTCAATTAGCTTTGTTGAATGCATTTGACTTTCATTTGATTCAAAAAGCTTTGTTTGAATGTGTTTGACTTTCATTTGATTCAATTAGCTTTGTTGAAGTGTTTGAGTTTCATTTGACTCAATTAGGATTGTGGAATACAATTGACTTTCATTTGATTCAATTAGCTTTGTTTGAATGTATTTGACTTTCATTTGATTTTAAAAGCTTTGTTGAAAGTGTTTGACTTTCATTTGACTCTATTAGCTTTGTTGAATGAATTTGACTTTTATTTGATTCAAAAAGCTTTGTTTGAATGTGTTCGACTTTCATTTGACTCTATTAGCTTTGGTGAATGCGTTAGACTTTCATTTGACTCAATTAGCATTGTGGAATGCAATTGACTTTCATTTGATTCAAAAAGCTTTGTTTGAATGTATTTGACTTTCATTTGTTTCTAAAAGCTTTGTTGAAAAGTATTTGACTTTCATTTGACTCAACTAGCTTTGTTGAATGCATTTGAATTTCATTTGATTCAAAAAGCTTTGTTGACAGTGTTTGACTTTTATTTGACTTAATTAGCTTTGTTGAATGCATTTGACTTTCATTTGATTCGAAAAGCTTTGTTTGAATGTGTTTGACTTTCATTTGACTCAATTAGCATTGTGGAATGAAATTGACTTTCATTTGATTCAAAAAGCTTTGCTTGAATGTATTTGACTTTCATTGATTCTAAAAGCTTTGTTGAAAGTGTTTGACTTTCATTAGATTCAAAAAGCTTTGTTTGAATTTGTTTGACTTTCATTTGACTAAATTAGCTTTGGTGAATGTGTTTGACTTTCATTTGACTCAATTAGCGTTGTAGAATGCAATTGACTTTCATTTGATTCAAAAAGCTTTGTTTGAATATATTTGACTTTCATTTGATTCTAAAAGCTTTGTTGAAAGTGTTTGACTTTCATTAGATTCAAAAAGCTTTGTTTGAATGTGTTGGACTTTCATTTGACTCAATTAGATTTGTTGAATGTGTTTTACTTTCATTTGACTCTATTAGCATTGTGGATTGCAATTGACTTTCATTTGATTCAAAAAGCTTTGTTTGAATGTATTTGACTTTCATTTGATTCTAAAAGCTTTGTTGAAAGTGTTTGACTTGCATTTGACTCAATTAGCTTTGTTGAATGCATTTGACTTTCATTTGATTCAAAAAGCTTTGTTTGAATGTGTTTGACTTTCATTTGATTCAATTAGCTTTGTTGAAGTGTTTGAGTTTCATTTGACTCAATTAGGATTGTGGAATGCAATTGACTTTCATTTGATTCAATTAGCTTTGTTTGAATGTATTTGACTTTCATTTGATTTTAAAAGCTTTGTTGAAAGTGTTTGACTTTCATTTGACTCTATTAGCTTTGTTGAATGAATTTGACTTTTATTTGATTCAAAAAGTTTTGTTTGAATGTGTTTGACTTTCATTTGACTCAATTAGCTTTGGTGAATGCGTTAGACTTTCATTTGACTTAATTAGCATTGTGGAATGCAATTGACTTTCATTTAATTCAAAAAGCTTTGTTTGAATGTATATGACTTTAATTTGATCTTAAAAGCTTTGTTGACAATGTTTGACTTTCATTTGACTTAATTAGCTTTGTTGAATGCATTTGACTTTCATTTAATTCAAAAAGCTTTGTTTGAATGTGTTTGACTTTCTTTTGACTCAATTAGCTTTGTTGAATGTGTTTGACTTTTATTTGTCTCAATTAGCATTGTGGAATGCAATTGACTTTCATTTGATTCAAAAAGCTTTGTTTGAATGTATTTGACTTTCATTTGATTCTAAAAGCTTTGTTGAAAAGTGTTTGACTTTCATTTGACTCAATTAGCTTTGTTGAATGCATTTGACTTTCATTTGATTTAAAATCTTTGTTTGAATGTGTTTGACTTTCATTTGACTCAATTAGCTTTGGTGAATGTGTTTGCCTTTCAATTGACTCAATTAGCATTGTGGAATGAAATTGACTTTCATTTGATTCAAAAAGCTTTGTTTGAATGTATTTGACTTTCATTTGATTTTAAAAGCTTTGTTGAAAGTGTTTGACTTTCATTTGATTCAAAAAGCTTTGTTTGAATGTGCTTGACTTTCATTTGACTCAATTAGCTTTGGTGAATGAGTTTGACTTTCATTTGACTCAATTAGCATTGTGGAATGCAATTGACTTTCATTTGATTCAAAAAGCTTTGTTTGAATGTATTTGACTTTCATTTGAATCTAAAAGCTTTGTTGAAAGTGTTTGACTTTCATTTGATTCAAAAAGCTTTGTTTGAATGTGTTTGACTTTCTTTTGACTCAATTAGCTTTTTTGAATGTGTTTGACTTTTATTTGTCTCAATTAGCATTGTGGAATGCAATTGACTTTCATTTGATTCAAAAAGCTTTGTTTGAATGTATTTGACTTTCATTTGACTCTAAAAGCTTTGTTGAAAAGTGTTTGACTTTCATTTGACTCAATTAGCTTTGTTGAATGCATTTGACTTTCATTTGATTTAAAAAGCTTTGTTTGAATGTGTTTGACTTTCATTTGACTCAATTAGATTTGGTGAATGTGTTTGACTTTCATTTGACTCAATTAGCATTGTGGAATGCATTTGACTTTCATTTAATTCAAAAAGCTTTGTTTGAATGTATATGACTTTCATTTGATCTTAAAAGCTTTGTTGACATTATTTGACTTTCATTTGACTTAATTAGCTTTGTTGAATGCATTTGACTTTCATTTGATTCAAAAAGCTTTGTTTGAATGTCTTTGACTTTCATTTGACTCAATTAGCTTTGTTGAATGTGTTTGAGTTTCATTTGATTTAAAAAGCTTTGTTTGAATGTGTTGGACTTTCATTTGACTCAATTAGATTTGTTGAATGTGTTTGACTTTCATTTGACTCTATTAGCATTGTGGAATGCAATTGACTTTCATTTGATTCAAAAAGCTTTGTTTTAATGTATTTGACTTTCATTTGATTCTAAAAGCTTTGTTGAAAGTGTTCGACTTTCATTTGACTCAATTAGCTTTGTTGAATGCATTTGACTTTCATTTGATTCAAAAAGCTTTGTTTGAATGTGTTTGACTTTCATTTGACTCAATTAGCTTTGTTGAAGTGTTTGAGTTTCATTTGACTCAATTAGCATTGTGGAATGCAATTGACTTTCATTTGATTCAATTAGCTTTGTTTGAATGTATTTGACTTTCATTTGATTTTAAAAACTTTGTTGAAAGTGTTTGACTTTCATTTGACTCTATTAGCTTTGTTGAATGAATTTGTCTTTTATTTGATTCAAAAAGCTTTGTTTGAATGTGTTTGACTTTCATTTGACTCAATTAGCTTTGGTGAATGTGTTAGACTTTCATTTGACTCAATTAGAATTGTGGAATGCAATTGACTTTCATTTAATTCAAAAAGCTTTGTTTGAATGTGTATGACTTTCATTTGATCTTAAATGATTTGTTGACAGTGTAGGACTTTCATTTGACTCAATTAGCTTTGTTGAATGCATTTGACTTTCATTTGATTCAAAAAGCTTTGTTTGAATGTGTTTTACTTTCATTTGACTCAATTAGCTTTGTTGAAGTGTTTGGTTTCTTTTGACTCAATTAGCATTGTGGAATGCAATTGACTTTCATTTGATTCAATTAGCTTTGTTTGAATGTATTTGACTTTCATTTGATTTTAAAAACTTTGTTGAAAGTGTTTGACTTTCATTTGACTCTATTAGCTTTGTTGAATGAATTTGTCTTTTATTTGATTCAAAAAGCTTTGTTTGAATGTGTTTGACTTTCATTTGACTCAATTAGCTTTGGTGAATGTGTTAGACTTTCATTTGACTCAATTAGAATTGTGGAATGCAATTGACTTTCATTTAATTCAAAAAGCTTTGTTTGAATGTATTTGACTTTCCTTTGATCTTAAATGCTTTGTTGACAGTGTAGGACTTTCATTTGACTTAATTAGCTTAGCTTTGTTGAATGCATTTGACTTTCATTTGATTTAAAAAGCTTTGTTTGAATGTGTTTGACTTTCATTTGACTCAATTAGCTTTGGTGAATGTGTTTGACTTTCATTTGACTCAATTAGCATTGTGGAATGCATTTGACTTTCATTTAATTCAAAAAGCTTTGTTTGAATGTATTTGACTTTCATTTGATCTTAAAAGCTTTGTTGACAGTGTTTGACTTTCATTTGACTTAATTAGCTTTGTTGAATGCATTTGACTTTCATTTGATTCGAAAAACTTTGTTTGAATGTATTTGACTTTCATTTGATTCTAAAAGCTTTGTTGAAAGTGTTTGACTTTCATTTGATTCAAAAAGCTTCGTTTGAATGTGTTGGACTTTCATTTGACTCAATTAGATTTGTTGAATGTGTTTGACTTTCATTTGACTCTAGTAGCATTGTGGAATGCAATTGACTTTCATTTGATTCAAAAAGCTTTGTTTTAATGTATTTGACTTTCATTTGATTCTAAAAGCTTTGTTGAAAGTGTTCGACTTTCATTTGACTCAATTAGCTTTATTGAATGCATTTGACTTTCATTTGATTCAAAAAGCTTTGTTTGAATGTGTTTGACTTTCATCAGTCTCAATTAGTTTTGTTGAAAGTGTTTGACTTTTATTTGACTCAATTAGCTTTGGTGAATTCATTTCAATTTCATTTGATTCACAAAGCTTTGTTTGAATGTGTTTGACTTTCATTTGACTCAATTAGCTTTGTTGAAGTGTTTGAGTTTCATTTGACTCAATTAGCATTGTGGAATGCAATTGACTTTCATTTGATTCAATTAGCTTTGTTTGAATGTATTTGACTTTCATTTGATTTTAAAAACTTTGTTGAAAATGTTTGACTTTCATTTGACTCTATTAGCTTTGTTGAATGAATTTGTCTTTTATTTGATTCAAAAAGCTTTGTTTGAATGTGTTTGACTTTCATTTGACTCAATTAGCTTTGGTGAATGTGTTAGACTTTCATTTGACTCAATTAGCATTGTGGAATGCAATTGACTTTCATTTAATTCAAAAAGCTTTGTTTGAATGTATATGACTTTCATTTGATCTTAAATGCTTTGTTGACAATGTAGGACTTTCATTTGACTTAATTAGCTTTGTTGAATGCATATGACTTTCATTTGATTCAAAAAGCTTTGTTTGAATGTGTTTGACTTTCTTTTGACTCAATTAGCTTTGTTGAATGTGTTTGACTTTTATTTGTCTCAATTAGCATTGTGGAATGCAATTGACTTTCATTTGATTCAAAAAGCTTTGTTTGAATGTATTTGACTTTCATTTGACTCTAAAAGCTTTGTTGAAAAGTGTTTGACTTTCATTTGACTCAGTTAGCTTTGTTGAATGCATTTGACTTTCATTTGATTTAAAAAGGTTTGTTTGAATGTGTTTGACTTTCATTTGACTCAATTAGCTTTGGTGAATGTGTTTGACTTTCATTTGACTCAATTAGCATTGTGGAATGCATTTGACTTTCATTTAATTCAAAAAGCTTTGTTTGAATGTATTTGACTTTCATTTGATCTTAAAAGCTTTGTTGACAGTGTTTGACTTTCATTTGACTTAATTAGCTTTGTTGAATGCATTTGACTTTCATTTGATTTGAAAAGCTTTGTTTGAATGTATTTGACTTTCATTTGATTCTAAAAGCTTTGTTGAAAGTGTTTGACTTTCATTTGATTCAAAAAGCTTTGTTTGAATGTGTTGGACTTTCATTTGACTCAATTAGATTTGTTGAATGTGTATGACTTTCATTTGACTCTATTAGCATTGTGGAATGCAATTGACTTTCATTTGATTCAAAAAGCTTTGTTTTAATGTATTTGACTTTCATTTGATTCTAAAAGCTTTGTTGAAAGTGTTCGACTTTCATTTGACTCAATTAGCTTTGTTCAATGCATTTGACTTTCATTTGATTCAAAAAGCTTTGTTTAAATGTGTTTGAGTTTCATTTGACTCAATTAGCTTTGTTGAAGTGTTTGAGTTTCATTTGACTCAATTAGCATTGTGGAATGCAATTGACTTTCATTTGATTCAATTAGCTTTGTTTGAATGTATTTGACTTTCATTTGATTTTAAAAACTTTGTTGAAAGTGTTTGACTTTCATTTGACTCTATTAGCTTTGTTGAATGAATTTGTCTTTTATTTGATTCAAAAAGCTTTGTTTGAATGTGTTTGACTTTCATTTGACTCAATTAGCTTTGGTGAATGTGTTAGACTTTCATTTGACTCAATTAGCATTGTGGAATGCAATTGACTTTCATTTAATTCAAAAAGCTTTGTTTGAATGTATATGACTTTCATTTGATTTTAAAAGCTTTGTTGAAAGTGTTTGACTTTCATTTGATTCAAAAAGCTTTGTTTGAAAGTGTTTGACTTTCATTTGACTCAATTAGCTTTGTTGAATGTGTTTGACTTTTATTTGTCTCAATTAGCATTGTGGAATGCAATTGACTTTCATTTGATTCAAAAAGCTTTGTTTGAATGTATTTGACTTTCATTTGATTCTAAAAGCTTTGTTGAAAAGTGTTTGACTTTCATTTGACTCAATTAGCTTTGTTGAATGCATTTGACTTTCATTTGATTTAAAATCTTTGTTTGAATGTGTTTGACTTTCATTTGACTCAATTAGCTTTGGTGAATGTGTTTGACTTTCATTTGACACAATTAGCATTGTGGAATGAAATTGACTTTCATTTGATTCAAAAAGCTTTGTTTGAATGTATTTGACTTTCATTTGATTTTAAAAGCTTTGTTGAAAGTGTTTGACTTTCATTTGATTCAAAAAGCTTTGTTTGAATGTGTTTGACTTTCTTTTGACCCAATTAGCTTTATTGATTGTGTTTGACTTTTATTTGTCTCAATTAGCATTGTGGAATGCAATTGACTTTCATTTGATTCAAAAAGCTTTGTTTGAATGTATTTGACTTTCATTTGACTCTAAAAGCTTTGTTGAAAAGTGTTTGACTTTCATTTGACTCAATTAGCTTTGTTGAATGCATTTGACTGTCATTTGATTTAAAAACCTTTGTTTGAATGTGTTTGACTTTCATTTGACTCAATTAGCTTTGGTGAATGTGTTAGACTTTCATTTGACTCAATTAGCATTGTGGAATGCAATTGACTTTTATTTAATTCAAAAAGATTTGTTTGAATGTATATGACTTTCATTTGATCTTAAAAGCTTTGTTGACAATGTTTGACTTTCATTTGACTTAATTAGCTTTGTTGAATGCATTTGACTTTCATTTAATTCAAAAAGCTTTGTTTGAATGTGTTTGACTTTCTTTTGACTCAATTAGCTTTGTTGAATGTGTTTGACTTTTATTTGTCTCAATTAGCATTGTGGAATGCAATTGACTTTCATTTGATTCAAAAAGCTTTGTTTGAATGTATTTGACTTTCATTTGATTCTAAAAGCTTTGTTGAAAAGTGTTTGACTTTCATTTGACTCAATTAGCTTTGTTGAATGCATTTGACTTTCATTTGATTTAAAATCTTTGTTTGAATGTGTTTGACTTTCATTTGACTCAATTAGCTTTGGTGAATGTGTTTGCCTTTCAATTGACTCAATTAGCATTGTGGAATGAAATTGACTTTCATTTGATTAAAAAAGCTTTGTTTGAATGTATTTGACTTTCATTTGATTTTAAAAGCTTTGTTGAAAGTGTTTGACTTTCATTTGATTCAAAAAGCTTTGTTTGAATGTATTTGACTTTCATTTGAATCTAAAAGCTTTGTTGAAAGTGTTTGACTTTTATTTGATTCAAAAAGCTTTGTTTGAATGTGTTTGACTTTCTTTTGACTCAATTAGCTTTTTTGAATGTGTTTGACTTTTATTTGTCTCAATTAGCATTGTGGAATGCAATTGACTTTCATTTGATTCAAAAAGCTTTGTTTGAATGTATTTGACTTTCATTTGACTCTAAAAGCTTTGTTGAAAAGTGTTTGACTTTCATTTGACTCAATTAGCTTTGTTGAATGCATTTGACTTTCATTTGATTTTAAAAAGCTTTGTTTGAATGTGTTTGACTTTCATTTGACTCAATTAGATTTGGTGAATGTGTTTGACTTTCATTTGACTCAATTAGCATTGTGGAATGCATTTGACTTTCATTTAATTCAAAAAGCTTTGTTTGAATGTATATGACTTTCATTTGATCTTAAAAGCTTTGTTGACATTATTTGACTTTCATTTGACTTAATTAGCTTTGTTGAATGCATTTGACTTTCATTTGATTCAAAAAGCTTTGTTTGAATGTCTTTGACTTTCATTTGACTCAATTAGCTTTGTTGAATGTGTTTGAGTTTCATTTGATTCAAAAAGCTTTGTTTGAATGTGTTGGACTTTCATTTGACTCAATTAGATTTGTTGAATGTGTTTGACTTTCATTTGACTCTATTAGCATTGTGGAATGCAATTGACTTTCATTTGATTCAAAAAGCTTTGTTTTAATGTATTTGACTTTCATTTGATTCTAAAAGCTTTGTTGAAAGTGTTCGACTTTCATTTGACTCAATTAGCTTTGTTGAATGCATTTGACTTTCATTTGATTCAAAAAGCTTTGTTTGAATGTGTTTGACTTTCATTTGACTCAATTAGCTTTGTTGAAGTGTTTGAGTTTCATTTGACTCAATTAGTATTGTGGAATGCAATTGACTTTCATTTGATTCAATTAGCTTTGTTTGAATGTATTTGACTTTCATTTGATTTTAAAAACTTTGTTGAAAGTGTTTGACTTTCATTTGACTCTATTAGCTTTGTTGAATGAATTTGTCTTTTATTTGATTCAAAAAGCTTTGTTTGAATGTGTTTGACTTTCATTTGACTCAATTAGCTTTGGTGAATGTGTTAGACTTTCATTTGACTCAATTAGAATTGTGGAATGCAATTGACTTTCATTTAATTCAAAAAGCTTTGTTTGAATGTGTATGACTTTCATTTGATCTTAAATGCTTTGTTGACAGTGTAGGACTTTCATTTGACTCAATTAGCTTTGTTGAATGCATTTGACTTTCATTTGATTCAAAAAGCTTTGTTTGAATGTGTTTGACTTTCATTTGACTCAATTAGCTTTGTTGAAGTGTTTGGTTTCTTTTGACTCAATTAGCATTGTGGAATGCAATTGACTTTCATTTGATTCAATTAGCTTTGTTTGAATGTATTTGACTTTCATTTGATTTTAAAAACTTTGTTGAAAGTGTTTGACTTTCATTTGACTATATTAGCTTTGTTGAATGAATTTGTCTTTTATTTGATTCAAAAAGCTTTGTTTGAATGTGTTTGACTTTCATTTGACTCAATTAGCTTTGGTGAATGTGTTAGACTTTCATTTGACTCAATTAGAATTGTGGAATGCAATTGACTTTCATTTAATTCAAAAAGCTTTGTTTGAATGTATTTGACTTTCCTTTGATCTTAAATGCTTTGTTGACAGTGTAGGACTTTCATTTGACTTAATTAGCTTAGCTTTGTTGAATGCATTTGACTTTCATTTGATTTAAAAAGCTTTGTTTGAATGTGTTTGACTTTCATTTGACTCAATTAGCTTTGGTGAATGTGTTTGACTTTCATTTGACTCAATTAGCATTGTGGAATGCATTTGACTTTCATTTAATTCAAAAAGCTTTGTTTGAATGTATTTGACTTTCATTTGATCTTAAAAGCTTTGTTGACAGTGTTTGACTTTCATTTGACTTAATTAGCTTTGTTGAATGCATTTGACTTTCATTTGACTCAATTAGATTTGGTGAATGTGTTTGACTTTCATTTGACTCAATTAGCATTGTGGAATGCATTTGACTTTCATTTAATTCAAAAAGCTTTGTTTGAATGTATATGACTTTCATTTGATCTTAAAAGCTTTGTTGACATTATTTGACTTTCATTTGACTTAATTAGCTTTGTTGAATGCATTTGACTTTCATTTGATTCAAAAAGCTTTGTTTGAATGTCTTTGACTTTCATTTGACTCAATTAGCTTTGTTGAATGTGTTTGAGTTTCATTTGATTCAAAAAGCTTTGTTTGAATGTGTTGGACTTTCATTTGACTCAATTAGATTTGTTGAATGTGTTTGACTTTCATTTGACTCTATTAGCATTGTGGAATGCAATTGACTTTCATTTGATTCAAAAAGCTTTGTTTTAATGTATTTGACTTTCATTTGATTCTAAAAGCTTTGTTGAAAGTGTTCGACTTTCATTTGACTCAATTAGCTTTGTTGAATGCATTTGACTTTCATTTGATTCAAAAAGCTTTGTTTGAATGTGTTTGACTTTCATTTGACTCAATTAGCTTTGTTGAAGTGTTTGAGTTTCATTTGACTCAATTAGTATTGTGGAATGCAATTGACTTTCATTTGATTCAATTAGCTTTGTTTGAATGTATTTGACTTTCATTTGATTTTAAAAACTTTGTTGAAAGTGTTTGACTTTCATTTGACTCTATTAGCTTTGTTGAATGAATTTGTCTTTTATTTGATTCAAAAAGCTTTGTTTGAATGTGTTTGACTTTCATTTGACTCAATTAGCTTTGGTGAATGTGTTAGACTTTCATTTGACTCAATTAGAATTGTGGAATGCAATTGACTTTCATTTAATTCAAAAAGCTTTGTTTGAATGTGTATGACTTTCATTTGATCTTAAATGCTTTGTTGACAGTGTAGGACTTTCATTTGACTCAATTAGCTTTGTTGAATGCATTTGACTTTCATTTGATTCAAAAAGCTTTGTTTGAATGTGTTTGACTTTCATTTGACTCAATTAGCTTTGTTGAAGTGTTTGGTTTCTTTTGACTCAATTAGCATTGTGGAATGCAATTGACTTTCATTTGATTCAATTAGCTTTGTTTGAATGTATTTGACTTTCATTTGATTTTAAAAACTTTGTTGAAAGTGTTTGACTTTCATTTGACTATATTAGCTTTGTTGAATGAATTTGTCTTTTATTTGATTCAAAAAGCTTTGTTTGAATGTGTTTGACTTTCATTTGACTCAATTAGCTTTGGTGAATGTGTTAGACTTTCATTTGACTCAATTAGAATTGTGGAATGCAATTGACTTTCATTTAATTCAAAAAGCTTTGTTTGAATGTATTTGACTTTCCTTTGATCTTAAATGCTTTGTTGACAGTGTAGGACTTTCATTTGACTTAATTAGCTTAGCTTTGTTGAATGCATTTGACTTTCATTTGATTTAAAAAGCTTTGTTTGAATGTGTTTGACTTTCATTTGACTCAATTAGCTTTGGTGAATGTGTTTGACTTTCATTTGACTCAATTAGCATTGTGGAATGCATTTGACTTTCATTTAATTCAAAAAGCTTTGTTTGAATGTATTTGACTTTCATTTGATCTTAAAAGCTTTGTTGACAGTGTTTGACTTTCATTTGACTTAATTAGCTTTGTTGAATGCATTTGACTTTCATTTGATTCGAAAAGCTTTGTTTGAATGTATTTGACTTTCATTTGATTCTAAAAGCTTTGTTGAAAGTGTTTGACTTTCATTTGATTCAAAAAGCTTCGTTTGAATGTGTTGGACTTTCATTTGACTCAATTAGATTTGTTGAATGTGTTTGACTTTCATTTGACTCTATTAGCATTGTGGAATGCTATTGACTTTCATTTGATTCAAAAAGCTTTGTTTTAATGTATTTGACTTTCATTTGATTCTAAAAGCTTTGTTGAAAGTGTTCGACTTTCATTTGACTCAATTAGCTTTATTGAATACATTTGACTTTCATTTGATTCAAAAAGCTTTGTTTGAATGTGTTTGACTTTCATCAGTCTCAATTAGTTTTGTTGAAAGTGTTTGACTTTTATTTGACTCAATTAGCTTTGGTGAATGCATTTCAATTTCATTTGATTCAAAAAGCTTTGTTTGAATGTGTTTGACTTTCATTTGACTCAATTAGCTTTGTTGAAGTGTTTGAGTTTCATTTGACTCAATTAGCATTGTGGAATGCAATTGACTTTCATTTGATTTAATTAGCTTTGTTTGAATGTATTTGACTTTCATTTGATTTTAAAAACTTTGTTGAAAGTGTTTGACTTTCATTTGACTCTATTAGCTTTGTTGAATGAATTTGTCTTTTATTTGATTCAAAAAGCTTTGTTTGAATGTGTTTGACTTTCATTTGACTCAATTAGCTTTGGTGAATGTGTTAGACTTTCATTTGACTCAATTAGCATTGTGGAATGCAATTGACTTTCATTTAATTCAAAAAGCTTTGTTTGAATGTATATGACTTTCATTTGATCTTAAATGCTTTGTTGACAATGTAGGACTTTCATTTGACTTAATTAGCTTTGTTGAATGCATATGACTTTCATTTGATTCAAAAAGCTTTGTTTGAATGTGTTTGACTTTCTTTTGACTCAATTAGCTTTGTTGAATGTGTTTGACTTTTATTTGTCTCAATTAGCATTGTGGAATGCAATTGACTTTCATTTGATTCAAAAAGCTTTGTTTGAATGTATTTGACTTTCATTTGACTCTAAAAGCTTTGTTGAAAAGTGTTTGACTTTCATTTGACTCAGTTAGCTTTGTTGAATGCATTTGACTTTCATTTGATTTAAAAAGCTTTGTTTGAATATGTTTGACTTTCATTTGACTCAATTAGCTTTGGTGAATGTGTTTGACTTTCATTTGACTCAATTAGCATTGTGGAATGCATTTGACTTTCATTTAATTCAAAAAGCTTTGTTTGAATGTATTTGACTTTCATTTGATCTTAAAAGCTTTGTTGACAGTGTTTGACTTTCATTTGACTTAATTAGCTTTGTTGAATGCATTTGACTTTCATTTGATTTGAAAAGCTTTGTTTAAATGTATTTGACTTTCATTTGATTCTAAAAGCTTTGTTGAAAGTGTTTGACTTTCATTTGATTCAAAAAGCTTTGTTTGAATGTGTTGGACTTTCATTTGACTCAATTAGATTTGTTGAATGTGTATGACTTTCATTTGACTCTATTAGCATTGTGGAATGCAATTGACTTTCATTTGATTCAAAAAGCTTTGTTTTAATGTATTTGACTTTCATTTGATTCTAAAAGCTTTGTTGAAAGTGTTCGACTTTCATTTGACTCAATTAGTTTTGTTGAATGCATTTGACTTTCATTTGATTCAAAAAGCTTTGTTTAAATGTGTTTGAGTTTCATTTGACTCAATTAGCTTTGTTGAAGTGTTTGAGTTTCATTTGACTCAATTAGCATTGTGGAATGCAATTGACTTTCATTTGATTCAATTAGCTTTGTTTGAATGTATTTGACTTTCATTTGATTTTAAAAACTTTGTTGAAAGTGTTTGACTTTCATTTGACTCTATTAGCTTTGTTGAATGAATTTGTCTTTTATTTGATTCAAAAAGCTTTGTTTGAATGTGTTTGACTTTCATTTGACTCAATTAGCTTTGGTGAATGTGTTAGACTTTCATTTGACTCAATTAGCATTGTGGAATGCAATTGACTTTCATTTAATTCAAAAAGCTTTGTTTGAATGTATATGACTTTCATTTGATTTTAAAAGCTTTGTTGAAAGTGTTTGACTTTCATTTGATTCAAAAAGCTTTGTTTGAAAGTGTTTGACTTTCATTTGACTCAATTAGCTTTGTTGAATGTGTTTGACTTTTATTTGTCTCAATTAGCATTGTGGAATGCAATTGACTTTCATTTGATTCAAAAAGCTTTGTTTGAATGTATTTGACTTTCATTTGATTCTAAAAGCTTTGTTGAAAAGTGTTTGACTTTCATTCGACTCAATTAGCTTTGTTGAATGCATTTGACTTTCATTTGATTTAAAATCTTTGTTTGAATGTGTTTGGCTTTCATTTGACTCAATTAGCTTTGGTGAATGTGTTTGACTTTCATTTGACACAATTAGCATTGTGGAATGAAATTGACTTTCATTTGATTCAAAAAGCTTTGTTTGAATGTATTTGACTTTCATTTGATTTTAAAAGCTTTGTTGAAAGTGTTTGACTTTCAATTGATTCAAAAAGCTTTGTTTGAATGTGTTTGACTTTCTTTTGACTCAATTAGCTTTGTTGATTGTGTTTGACTTTTATTTGTCTCTATTAGCATTGTGGAATGCAATTGACTTTCATTTGATTCAAAAAGCTTTGTTTGAATGTATTTGACTTTCATTTGACTCTAAAAGCTTTGTTGAAAAGTGTTTGACTTTCATTTGACTCAATTAGCTTTGTTGAATGCATTTGACTGTCATTTGATTTAAAAAGCTTTGTTTGAATGTGTTTGACTTTCATTTGACTCAATTAGCTTTGGTGAATGTGTTTGACTTTCATTTGACTCAATTAGCATTGTGGAATGCATTTGACTTTCATTTAATTCAAAAAGCTTTGTTTGAATGTATTTGACTTTCATTTGATCTTAAAAGCTTTGTTAACAGTGTTTGACTTTCATTTGACTTAATTAGCTTTGTTGAATGCATTTGACTTTCATTTGATTTAAAAAGCTTTGTTTGAATGTGTTTGACTTTCATTTGACTCAATTAGCATTGTGGAATGCAATTGACTTTCATTTGATTCAAAAAGCTTTGTTTGAATGTATTTGACTTTTATTTGAATCTAAAAGCTTTGTTGAAAGTGTTTGACTTTCATTTGATTCAAAAAGCTTTGTTTGTATGTGTTTGACTTTCATTTGACTCAATTAGATTTGTTGAATGTGTTTGACTTTCATTTGACTCTATTAGCATTGTGGAATGCAATTGACTTTCATTTGATTCAAAAAGCTTTGTTTTAATGTATTTGACTTTCATTTGATTCTAAAAGCTTTGTTGAAAGTGTTCGACTTTCATTTGACTCAATTAGCTTTGTTGAATGCATTTGACTTTCATTTGATTCAAAAAGCTTTATTTGAATGTGTTTGACTTTCATTTGACTCAATTAGCTTTGTTGAAGTGTTTGAGTTTCATTTGACTCAATAAGCATTGTGGAATGCAATTAAGTTTCATTTGATTCAATTAGCTTTGTTTGAATGTATTTGACTTTCATTTGATTTTAAAAACTTTGTTGAAAGTGTTTGACTTTCATTTGACTCTATTAGCTTTGTTGAATGAATTTGACTTTTATTTGATTCAAAAAGCTTTGTTTGAATGTGTTTGACTTTCATTTGACTCAATTAGCTTTAATGAATGTGTTAGACTTTCATTTGACTCAATTAGCATTGTGGAATGCAATTGACTTTCATTTAATTCAAAAAGCTTTGTTTGAATGTATATGACTTTCATTTGATCTTAAATGCTTTGTTGACAATGTAGGACTTTCATTTGACTTAATTAGATTTGTTGAATGCATTTGACTTTCATTTGATTCAAAAAGCTTTGTTTGAATGTGTTTGACTTTCTTTTGACTCAATTAGCTTTGTTGAATGTGTTTGACTCTTATTTGTCTCAATTAGCATTTTGGAATGCAATTGACTTTCATTTGATTCAAAAGCTTTGTTTGAATGTATTTGACTTTCATTTGACTCTAAAAGCTTTGTTGAAAAGTGTTTGACTTTCATTTGACTCAATTAGCTTTGTTGAATGCATTTGACTTTCATTTGATTTAAAAAGCTTTGTTTTAATGTGTTTGACTTTCATTTGACTCAATTAGCTTTGGTGAATGTGTTTGACTTTCATTTGACTCAATTAGCATTGTGGAATGCATTTGACTTTCATTTAATTCAAAAAGCTTTGTTTGAATGTATTTGACTTTCATTTGATCTTAAAAGCTTTGTTGACAGTGTTTGACTTTCATTTGACTTAATTAGCTTTGTTGAATGCATTTGACTTTCATTTGATTCGAAAAGCTTTGTTTGAATGTATTGGACTTTCATTTGATTCTAAAAGCTTTGTTGAAAGTGTTTGACTTTCATTTGATTCAAAAAGCTTTGTTTGAATGTGTTGGACTTTCATTTGACTCAATTAGATTTGTTGAATGTGTTTGACTTTCATTTGACTCTATTAGCATTGTGGAATGCAATTGACTTTCATTTGATTCAAAAAGCTTTGTTTTAATGTATTTGACTTTCATTTGATTCTAAAGGCTTTGTTGAAAGTGTTCGACTTTCATTTGACTCAATTAGCTTTGTTGAATGCATTTGACTTTCATTTGATTCAAAAAGCTTTGTTTAAATGTGTTTGACTTTCATTTGACTCAATTAGCTTTGTTGAAGTGTTTGAGTTTCATTTGACTCAATTAGCATTGTGGAATGCAATTGACTTTCATTTGATTCAAAAAGCTTTGTTTGAATGTATTTGACTTTCATTTGACTCTAAAAGCTTTGTTGAAAAGTGTTTGACTTTCATTTGACTCAATTAGCTTTGTTGAATGCATTTGACTTTCATTTGATTTAAAAAGCTTTGTTTGAATGTGTTTGACTTTCATTTGACTCAATTAGCTTTGGTGAATATGTTTGACTTTCATTTGACTCAATTAGCATTGTGGAATGCATTTGACTTTCATTTAATTCAAAAAGCTTTGTTTGAATGTATATGACTTTCATTTGATCTTAAATGCTTTGTTGACAATGTAGGACTTTCATTTGACTTAATTAGATTTGTTGAATGCATTTGACTTTCATTTGATTCAAAAAGCTTTGTTTGAATGTGTTTGACTTTCTTTTGACTCAATTAGCTTTGTTGAATGTGTTTGACTTTTATTTGTCTCACTTAGCATTTTGGAATGCAATTGACTTTCATTTGATTCAAAAGCTTTGTTTGAATGTATTTGACTTTCATTTGACTCTAAAAGCTTTGTTGAAAAGTGTTTGACTTTAATTTGACTCAATTAGCTCTGTTGAATGCATTTGACTTTCATTTGATTTAAAAAGCTTTGTTTGAATGTGTTTGACTTTCATTTGACTCAATTAGCTTTGGTTAATGTGTTTGACTTTCATTTGACTCAATTAGCATTGTGGAATGCATTTGACTTTCATTTAATTCAAAAAGCTTTGTTTGAATGTATTTGACTTTCATTTGATCTTAAAAGCTTTGTTGACAGTGTTTGACTTTCATTTGACTTAATTAGCTTTGTTGAATGCATTTGACTTTCATTTGATTCGAAAAGCTTTGTTTGAATGTATTTGACTTTCATTTGATTCTAATAGCTTTGTTGAAAGCGTTTGACTTTCATTTGATTCAAAAAGCTTTGTTTGAATGTGTTGGACTTTCATTTGACTCAATTAGATTTGGTGAATGTGTTTGACTTTCATTTGACTCTATTAGCATTGTAGATTGCAATTGACTTTCATTTGATTCAAAAAGCTTTGTTTTAATGTATTTGACTTTCATTTGATTCTAAAAGCTTGGTTGAAAGTGTTCGACTTTCATTTGACTCAATTAGCTTTGTTGAATGCATTTGACTTTCATTTGATTCAAAAAGCTTTGTTTGAATGTGTTTGACTTTCATTTGACTCAATTAGCTTTGTTGAAGTGTTTGAGTTTCATTTGACTCAATTAGCATTGTGGAATGCAATTGACTTTCATTTGATTCAAAAAGCTTTGTTTGAATGTATTTGACTTTCATCTGATTCTAAAAGCTTTGTTGAAATGTGTTTGACTTTCATTTGACTCAATTAGCTTTGTTGAATGCATTTGAATTTCATTTGATTTAAAAAGCTTTGTTTGAATGTGTTTGACTTTCATTTGACTCAATTAGCTTTGGTGAATGTGTTTGACTTCCATTTGACTCAATTAGCATTGTGGAATGAAATTGACTTTCATTTGATTCAAAAAGCTTTGTTTGAATGTATTTGACTTTCTTTGGTTCTAAAAGCTTTGTTGAAAGTGTTTGACTTTCATTTGATTCAAAAAGCTTTGTTTGAATGTGCTTGAATTTCATTTGACTCAATTAGCTTTGGTGAATGAGTTTGACTTTCATTTGACTCAATTAACATTGTGGAATGCAATTGACCTTCATTTG
The DNA here is from genome assembly GCF_948465745.1 of Chenopodium album. Classification (NCBI taxonomy): domain Eukaryota; kingdom Viridiplantae; phylum Streptophyta; class Magnoliopsida; order Caryophyllales; family Amaranthaceae; genus Chenopodium; species Chenopodium album. Next base: position 20,528,928 of record NC_137853.1, read on the forward strand.
ATTCAAAAAGCTTTGTTTGAATGTATTTGACTTTCATTTGAATCTAAAAGCTATGTTGAAAGTGTTTGACTTTCATTTGATTCAAAAAGCTTTATTTGTATGTGTTTGACTTTCATTTGACTCAATTAGATTTGTTGAATGCGTTTGACTTTCATTTGACTCTATTAGCATTATGGAATGCAATTGACTTTCATTTGATTCAAAAAGCTTTGTTTTAATGTATTTGACTTTCATTTGATTCTAAAAGCTTTGTTGAAAGTGTTCGACTTTCATTTGACTCAATTAGCTTTGTTGAATGCATTTGACTTTCATTTGATTCAAAAAGCTTTGTTTGAATGTGTTTGACTTTCATTTGTCTCAATTAGATTTGTTGAATGTGTTTGACTTTCATTTGACTCTATTAGCATTGTGGAATGCAATTGACTTTCATTTGATTCAAAAAGCTTTGTTTGAATGTATTTGACTTTCATTTGATTCTAAAAGCTTTGTTGAAAGTGTTTGACTTTCATTTGACTCAATTAGCTTTGTTGAATGCATTTGACTTTCATTTGATTCAAAATGCTTTATTTGAATGTGTTTGACTTTCATTTGACCCAATTAGCTTTGTTGAATGTGTTTGAGTTTCATTTGACTCAATTAGCATTGTGGAATGCAATTGACTTTCATTTGATTAAAAAAGCTATGTTTGAATGTATTTGACTTTCATTTGATTTTAAAAGCTTTGTTGAAAGTGTTTGACTTTCATTTGACTCTATTAGCTTTGTTGAATGCATTTGACTTTTATTTGATTCAAAAAGCTTTGTTTGAATGTGTTTGACTTTCATTTGACTCAATTAGCTTTGGTGAATGTGTTTCACTTTCATTTTACTCAATTAGCATTGTGGAATGCAATTGACTTTTATTTGATTCAAAAAGCTTTGTTTGAATGTATTTGACTTTCATTTGATTCTAAAAGCTTTGTTGAAAGTGTTTGACTTTTATTTGATTCAAAAAGCTTTGTTTGAATGTGTTTGACTTTCATTTGACTCAATTAGCTTTGGTGAATGTGTTTCACTTTCATTTTACTCAATTAGCATTGTGGAATGCAATTGACTTTTATTTGATTCAAAAAGCTTTGTTTGAATGTATTTGACTTTCATTTGATTCTAAAAGCTTTGTTGAAAGTGTTTGACTTTCATTTGATTCAAAAAGCTTTGTTTGAATGTGTTTGACTTTCATTTGACTCAATTAGCTTTGGTGAATGTGTTCGACTTTCATTTGACTCAATTAGCATTGTGGAATGAAATTGACTTTCATTTGATTCAAAAAGCTTTGTTTGAATGTATTTGACTTTCTTTGATTTTAAAAGCTTTGTTGAAAGTGTTTGACTTTCATTTGATTCAAAAAGCTTTGTTTGAATGTGCTTGACTTTCATTTGACTCAATTAGCTTTGGTGAATGAGTTTGACTTTCATTTGACTCAATTAGCATTGTGGAATGCAATTGACTTTCATTTGATTCAAAAAGCTTTGTTTGAATGTATTTGACTTTCATTTGAATCTAAAAGCTTTGTTGAAAGTGTTTGACTTTCATTTGATTCAAAAAGCTTTGTTTGTATGTGTTTGACTTTCATTTGACTCAATTAGATTTGTTGAATGTGTTTGACTTTCATTTGACTCTATTAGCATTGTGGAATGTAATTGACTTTCATTTAATTCAAAAAGCTTTGTTTTAATGTATTTGATTTTCATTTGATTCTAAAAGCTTTGTTGAAAGTGTTCGACTTTCATTTGACTCAATTAGCTTTGTTGAATGCATTTGACTTTCATTTGATTCAAAAAGCTTTGTTTGAATGTGTTTGACTTTCATTTGACTCAATTAGCTTTGTTGAAGTGTTTGAGTTTCATTTTACTCAATTAGCATTGTGGAATGCAATTGACTTTCATTTGATTCAATTAGCTTTGTTTGAATGTATTTGACTTTCATTTGATTTTAAAAACTTTGTTGAAAGTGTTTGACTTTCATTTGACTCTATTAGCTTTGTTGAATGAATTTGACTTTTATTTGATTCAAAAAGCTTTGTTTGAATGTGTTTGACTTTCATTTGACTCAATTAGCTTTGGTGAATGTGTTAGACTTTCATTTGACTCAATTAGCATTGTGGAATGCAATTGACTTTCATTTAATTCAAAAAGCTTTGTTTGAATGTATATGACTTTCATTTGATCTTAAAAGCTTTGTTGACAATGTAGGACTTTCATTTGACTTAATTAGATTTGTTGAATGCATTTGACTTTCATTTGATTCAAAAAGCTTTGTTTGAATGTGTTTGACTTTCTTTTGACTCAATTAGCTTTGTTGAATGTGTTTGACTTTTATTTGACTCACTTAGCATTTTGGAATGCAATTGACTTTCATTTGATTCAAAAGCTTTGTGTGAATGTATTTGACTTTCATTTGACTCTAAAAGCTTTGTTGAAAAGTGTTTGACTTTCATTTGACTCAATTAGCTCTGTTGAATGCATTTGACTTTCATTTGATTTAAAAAGCTTTGTTTGAATGTGTTTGACTTTCATTTGACTCAATTAGCTTTGGTTAATGTGTTTGACTTTTATTTGACTCAATTAGCATTGTGGAATGCATTTGACTTTCATTTAATTCAAAAAGCTTTGTTTGAATGTATTTGACTTTCATTTGATCTTAAAAGCTTTGTTGACAGTGTTTGACTTTCATTTGACTTAATTAGCTTTGTTGAATGCATTTGACTTTCATTTGATTCGAAAAGCTTTGTTTGAATGTATTTGACTTTCATTTGATTCTAAAAGCTTTGTTGAAAGTGTTTGACTTTCATTTGATTCAAAAAGCTTTGTTTGAATGTGTTGGACTTTCATTTGACTCAATTAGATTTGGTGAATGTGTTTGACTTTCATTTGACTCTATTAGCATTGTAGATTGCAATTGACTTTCATTTGATTCAAAAAGCTTTGTTTTAATGTATTTGACTTTCATTTGATTCTAAAAGCTTTGTTGAAAGTGTTCGACTTTCATTTGACTCAATTAGCTTTGTTGAATGCATTTGACTTTCATTTGATTCAAAAAGCTTTGTTTGAATGTGTTTGACTTTCATTTGACTCAATTAGCTTTGTTGAAGTGTTTGAGTTTCATTTGACTCAATTAGCATTATGGAATGCAATTGACTTTCATTTGATTCAAAAAGCTTTGTTTGAATGTATTGGACTTTCATTTGATTCTAAAAGCTTTGTTGAAATGTGTTTGACTTTCATTTGACTCAATTAGCTTTGTTGAATGCATTTGAATTTTATTTGATTTAAAAAGCTTTGTTTGAATGTGTTTGACTTTCATTTGACTCAATTAGCTTTGGTGAATGTGTTTGACTTCCATTTGACTCAATTAGCATTGTGGAATGAAATTGACTTTCATTTGATTCAAAAAGCTTTGTTTGAATGTATTTGATTTTCTTTGATTCTAAAAGCTTTGTTGAAAGTGTTTGACTTTCATTTGATTCAAAAAGCTTTGTTTGAATGTGCTTGAATTTCATTTGACTCAATTAGCTTTGGTGAATGAGTTTGACTTTCATTTGACTCAATTAGCATTGTGGAATGCAATTGACCTTCATTTGATTCAAAAAGCTTTGTTTGAATGTATTTGACTTTCATTTGAATCTAAAAGCTATGTTGAACATGTTTTAACTTTCATTTGATTCAAAAAGCTTTATTTGTATGTGTTTGACTTTCATCTGACTCAATTAGATTTGTTGAATGCGTTTGACTTTCATTTGACTCTATTAGCATTGTGGAATGCAATTGACTTTCATTTGATTCAAAAAGCTTTGTTTTAATGTATTTGACTTTCATTTGATTCTAAAAGCTTTGTTGAAAGTGTTCGACTTTCATTTGACTCAATTAGCTTTGTTGAATGCATTTGACTTTCATTTGATTCAAAAAGCTTTATTTGAATGTGTTTGACTTTCATTTGACTCAATTAGCTTTGTTGAAGTGTTTGAGTTTCATTTGACTCAATTAGCATTATGGAATGCAATTGACTTTCATTTCATTCAAAAAGCTTTGTTTGAATGTATTTGACTTTCATTTGATTCTAAAAGCTTTGTTGAAATGTGTTTGACTTTCATTTGACTCAATTAGCTTTGTTGAATGCATTTGAATTTTATTTGATTTAAAAAGCTTTGTTTGAATGTGTTTGACTTTCATTTGACTCAATTAGCTTTGGTGAATGTGTTTGACTTCCATTTGACTCAATTAGCATTGTGGAATGAAATTGACTTTCATTTGATTCAAAAAGCTTTGTTTGAATGTATTTGATTTTCTTTGATTCTAAAAGCTTTGTTGAAAGTGTTTGACTTTCATTTGATTCAAAAAGCTTTGTTTGAATGTGCTTGAATTTCATTTGACTCAATTAGCTTTGGTGAATGAGTTTGACTTTCATTTGACTCAATTAGCATTGTGGAATGCAATTGACCTTCATTTGATTCAAAAAGCTTTGTTTGAATGTATTTGACTTTCATTTGAATCTAAAAGCTATGTTGAACATGTTTTAACTTTCATTTGATTCAAAAAGCTTTATTTGTATGTGTTTGACTTTCATTTGACTCAATTAGATTTGTTGAATGCGTTTGACTTTCATTTGACTCTATTAGCATTGTGGAATGCAATTGACTTTCATTTGATTCAAAAAGCTTTGTTTTAATGTATTTGACTTTCATTTGATTCTAAAAGCTTTGTTGAAAGTGTTCGACTTTCATTTGACTCAATTAGCTTTGTTGAATGCATTTGACTTTCATTTGATTCAAAAAGCTTTATTTGAATGTGTTTGACTTTCATTTGACTCAATTAGCTTTGTTGAAGTGTTTGAGTTTCATTTGACTCAATTAGCATTATGGAATGCAATTGACTTTCATTTCATTCAAAAAGCTTTGTTTGAATGTATTTGACTTTCATTTGATTCTAAAAGCTTTGTTGAAATGTGTTTGACTTTCATTTGACTCAATTAGCTTTGTTGAATGCATTTGAATTTTATTTGATTTAAAAAGCTTTGTTTGAATGTGTTTGACTTTCATTTGACTCAATTAGCTTTGGTGAATGTGTTTGACTTCCATTTGACTCAATTAGCATTGTGGAATGAAATTGACTTTCATTTGATTCAAAAAGCTTTGTTTGAATGTATTTGACTTTCTTTGATTCTAAAAGCTTTGTTGAAAGTGTTTGACTTTCATTTGATTCAAAAAGCTTTGTTTGAATGTGCTTGAATTTCATTTGACTCAATTAGCTTTGGTGAATGAGTTTGACTTTCATTTGACTCAATTAGCATTGTGGAATGCAATTGACCTTCATTTGATTCAAAAAGCTTTGTTTGAATGTATTTGACTTTCATTTGAATCTAAAAGCTATGTTGAACATGTTTTAACTTTCATTTGATTCAAAAAGCTTTATTTGTATGTGTTTGACTTTCATTTGACTCAATTAGATTTGTTGAATGCGTTTGACTTTCATTTGACTCTATTAGCATTGTGGAATGCAATTGACATTCATTTGATTCAAAAAGCTTTGTTTTAATGTATTTGACTTTCATTTGATTCTAAAAGCTTTGTTGAAAATGTTCGACTTTCATTTGACTCAATTAGCTTTGTTGAATGCATTTGACTTTCATTTGATTCAAAAAGCTTTATTTGAATGTGTTTGACTTTCATTTGACTCAATTAGCTTTGTTGAAGTGTTTGAGTTTCATTTGACTCAATTAGCATTGTGGAATGCAATTGACTTTCATTTGATTCAAAAAGCTTTGTTTGAATGTATTTGACTTTCATTTGATTCTAAAAGCTTTGTTGAAATGTGTTTGACTTTCATTTGACTCAATTAGCGTTGTTGAAAGTGTTTGACTTTCATTTGATTCAAAAAGCTTTGTTTGAATGTGTTTGACTTTCATTTGACTCAATTAGCTTTGGTGAATGTGTTCGACTTTCATTTGACTCAATTAGCATTGTGGAATGAAATTGACTTTCATTTGATTCAAAAAGCTTTGTTTGAATGTATTTGACTTTCTTTGATTCTAAAAGCTTTGTTGAAAGTGTTTGACTTTCATTTGATTCAAAAAGCTTTGTTTGAATGTGCTTGAATTTCATTTGACTCAATTAGCTTTGGTGAATGAGTTTGACTTTCATTTGACTCAATTAGCATTGTGGAATGCAATTGACTTTCATTTGATTCAAAAAGCTTTGTTTGAATGTATTTGACTTTCATTTGAATCTAAAAGCTTTGTTGAAAGTGTTTGACTTTCATTTGATTCAAAAAGCTTTGTTTGTATGTGTTTGACTTTCATTTGACTCAATTAGATTTGTTGAATGTGTTTGACTTTCATTTGACTCTATTAGCATTGTGGAATGTAATTGACTTTCATTTAATTCAAAAAGCTTTGTTTTAATGTATTTGATTTTCATTTGATTCTAAAAGCTTTGTTAAAAGTGTTCGACTTTCATTTGACTCAATTAGCTTTGTTGAATGCATTTGACTTTCATTTGATTCAAAAAGCTTTGTTTGAATGTGTTTGACTTTCATTTGACTCAATTAGCTTTGTTGAAGTGTTTGAGTTTCATTTTACTCAATTAGCATTGTGGAATGCAATTGACTTTCATTTGATTCAATTAGCTTTGTTTGAATGTATTTGACTTTCATTTGATTTTAAAAACTTTGTTGAAAGTGTTTGACTTTCATTTGACTCTATTGGCTTTGTTGAATGAATTTGACTTTTATTTGATTCAAAAAGCTTTGTTTGAATATGTTTGACTTTCATTTGACTCAATTAGCTTTGGTGAATGTGTTAGACTTTCATTTGACTCAATTAGCATTGTGGAATGCAATTGACTTTCATTTAATTCAAAAAGCTTTGTTTGAATGTATATGACTTTCATTTGATCTTAAATGCTTTGTTGACAATGTAGGACTTTCATTTGACTTAATTAGATTTGTTGAATGCATTTGACTTTCATTTGATTCAAAAAGCTTTGTTTGAATGTGTTTGACTTTCTTTTGACTCAATTAGCTTTGTTGAATGTGTTTGACTTTTATTTGACTCACTTAGCATTTTGGAATGCAATTGACTTTCATTTGATTCAAAAGCTTTGTGTGAATGTATTTGACTTTCATTTGACTCTAAAAGCTTTGTTGAAAAGTGTTTGACTTTCATTTGACTCAATTAGCTCTGTTGAATGCATTTGACTTTCATTTGATTTAAAAAGCTTTGTTTGAATGTGTTTGACTTTCATTTGACTCAATTAGCTTTGGTTAATGTGTTTGACTTTTATTTGACTCAATTAGCATTGTGGAATGCATTTGACTTTCATTTAATTCAAAAAGCTTTGTTTGAATGTATTTGACTTTCATTTGATCTTAAAAGCTTTGTTGACAGTGTTTGACTTTCATTTGACTTAATTAGCTTTGTTGAATGCATTTGACTTTCATTTGATTCGAAAAGCTTTGTTTGAATGTATTTGACTTTCATTTGATTCTAAAAGCTTTGTTGAAAGTGTTTGACTTTCATTTGATTCAAAAAGCTTTGTTTGAATGTGTTGGACTTTCATTTGACTCAATTAGATTTGGTGAATGTGTTTGACTTTCATTTGACTCTATTAGCATTGTAGATTGCAATTGACTTTCATTTGATTCAAAAAGCTTTGTTTTAATGTATTTGACTTTCATTTGATTCTAAAAGCTTTGTTGAAAGTGTTCGACTTTCATTTGACTCAATTAGCTTTGTTGAATGCATTTGACTTTCATTTGATTCAAAAAGCTTTGTTTGAATGTGTTTGACTTTCATTTGACTCAATTAGCTTTGTTGAAGTGTTTGAGTTTCATTTGACTCAATTAGCATTATGGAATGCAATTGACTTTCATTTGATTCAAAAAGCTTTGTTTGAATGTATTGGACTTTCATTTGATTCTAAAAGCTTTGTTGAAATGTGTTTGACTTTCATTTGACTCAATTAGCTTTGTTGAATGCATTTGAATTTTATTTGATTTAAAAAGCTTTGTTTGAATGTGTTTGACTTTCATTTGACTCAATTAGCTTTGGTGAATGTGTTTGACTTCCATTTGACTCAATTAGCATTGTGGAATGAAATTGACTTTCATTTGATTCAAAAAGCTTTGTTTGAATGTATTTGATTTTCTTTGATTCTAAAAGCTTTGTTGAAAGTGTTTGACTTTCATTTGATTCAAAAAGCTTTGTTTGAATGTGCTTGAATTTCATTTGACTCAATTAGCTTTGGTGAATGAGTTTGACTTTCATTTGACTCAATTAGCATTGTGGAATGCAATTGACCTTCATTTGATTCAAAAAGCTTTGTTTGAATGTATTTGACTTTCATTTGAATCTAAAAGCTATGTTGAACATGTTTTAACTTTCATTTGATTCAAAAAGCTTTATTTGTATGTGTTTGACTTTCATTTGACTCAATTAGATTTGTTGAATGCGTTTGACTTTCATTTGACTCTATTAGCATTGTGGAATGCAATTGACTTTCATTTGATTCAAAAAGCTTTGTTTTAATGTATTTGACTTTCATTTGATTCTAAAAGCTTTGTTGAAAGTGTTCGACTTTCATTTGACTCAATTAGCTTTGTTGAATGCATTTGACTTTCATTTGATTCAAAAAGCTTTATTTGAATGTGTTTGACTTTCATTTGACTCAATTAGCTTTGTTGAAGTGTTTGAGTTTCATTTGACTCAATTAGCATTATGGAATGCAATTGACTTTCATTTCATTCAAAAAGCTTTGTTTGAATGTATTTGACTTTCATTTGATTCTAAAAGCTTTGTTGAAATGTGTTTGACTTTCATTTGACTCAATTAGCTTTGTTGAATGCATTTGAATTTTATTTGATTTAAAAAGCTTTGTTTGAATGTGTTTGACTTTCATTTGACTCAATTAGCTTTGGTGAATGTGTTTGACTTCCATTTGACTCAATTAGCATTGTGGAATGAAATTGACTTTCATTTGATTCAAAAAGCTTTGTTTGAATGTATTTGACTTTCTTTGATTCTAAAAGCTTTGTTGAAAGTGTTTGACTTTCATTTGATTCAAAAAGCTTTGTTTGAATGTGCTTGAATTTCATTTGACTCAATTAGCTTTGGTGAATGAGTTTGACTTTCATTTGACTCAATTAGCATTGTGGAATGCAATTGACCTTCATTTGATTCAAAAAGCTTTGTTTGAATGTATTTGACTTTCATTTGAATCTAAAAGCTATGTTGAACATGTTTTAACTTTCATTTGATTCAAAAAGCTTTATTTGTATGTGTTTGACTTTCATTTGACTCAATTAGATTTGTTGAATGCGTTTGACTTTCATTTGACTCTATTAGCATTGTGGAATGCAATTGACATTCATTTGATTCAAAAAGCTTTGTTTTAATGTATTTGACTTTCATTTGATTCTAAAAGCTTTGTTGAAAATGTTCGACTTTCATTTGACTCAATTAGCTTTGTTGAATGCATTTGACTTTCATTTGATTCAAAAAGCTTTATTTGAATGTGTTTGACTTTCATTTGACTCAATTAGCTTTGTTGAAGTGTTTGAGTTTCATTTGACTCAATTAGCATTGTGGAATGCAATTGACTTTCATTTGATTCAAAAAGCTTTGTTTGAATGTATTTGACTTTCATTTGATTCTAAAAGCTTTGTTGAAATGTGTTTGACTTTCATTTGACTCAATTAGCTTTGTTGAATGCATTTGAATTTTATTTGATTTAAAAAGCTTTGTTTGAATGTGTTTGACTTTCATTTGACTCAATTAGCTTTGGTGAATGTGTTTGACTTCCATTTGACTCAATTAGCATTGTGGAATGAAATTGACTTTCATTTGATTCAAAAAGCTTTGTTTGAATGTATTTGACTTTCTTTGATTCTAAAAGCTTTGTTGAAAGTGTTTGACTTTCATTTGATTCAAAAAGCTTTGTTTGAATGTGCTTGAATTTCATTTGACTCAATTAGCTTTGGTGAATGAGTTTGACTTTCATTTGACTCAATTAGCATTGTGGAATGCAATTGACCTTCATTTGATTCAAAAAGCTTTGTTTGAATGTATTTGACTTTCATTTGAATCTAAAAGCTATGTTGAACATGTTTTAACTTTCATTTGATTCAAAAAGCTTTATTTGTATGTGTTTGACTTTCATTTGACTCAATTAGATTTGTTGAATGCGTTTGACTTTCATTTGACTCTATTAGCATTGTGGAATGCAATTGACATTCATTTGATTCAAAAAGCTTTGTTTTAATGTATTTGACTTTCATTTGATTCTAAAAGCTTTGTTGAAAATGTTCGACTTTCATTTGACTCAATTAGCTTTGTTGAATGCATTTGACTTTCATTTGATTCAAAAAGCTTTATTTGAATGTGTTTGACTTTCATTTGACTCAATTAGCTTTGTTGAAGTGTTTGAGTTTCATTTGACTCAATTAGCATTGTGGAATGCAATTGACTTTCATTTGATTCAAAAAGCTTTGTTTGAATGTATTTGACTTTCATTTGATTCTAAAAGCTTTGTTGAAATGTGTTTGACTTTCATTTGACTCAATTAGCGTTGTTGAATGCATTTGACTTTCATTTGATTTAAAAAGCTTTGTTTGAATGTGTTTGACTTTCATTTGACTCAATTAGCTTTGGTGAATGTGTTTGACTTCCATTTGACTCAATTAGCATTGTGGAATGAAATTGACTTTCATTTGATTCAAAAAGCTTTGTTTGAATGTATTTCACTTTCTTTGATTCTAAAAGCTTTGTTGAAAGTGTTTGACTTTCATTTGATTCAAAAAGCTTTGTTTGAATGTGCTTGAATTTCATTTGACTCAATTAGCTTTGGTGAATGAGTTTGACTTTCATTTGACTCAATTAGCATTGTGGAATGCAATTGACTTTCATTTGATTCAAAAAGCTTTGTTTGAATGTATTTGACTTTCATTTAAATCTAAAAGCTATGTTGAAAGTGTTTGACTTTCATTTGATTCAAAAAGCTTTATTTGTATGTGTTTGACTTTCATTTGACTCAATTAGATTTGTTGAATGTGTTTGACTTTCATTTGACTCTATTAGCATTGTGGAATGCAATTGACTTTCATTTGATTCAAAAAGCTTTGTTTGAATGTATTTAACTTTCATTTGATTCTAAAAGCTTTGTTGAAAGTGTTTGACTTTCATTTGACTCAATTAGCTTTGTTGAATGCATTTGACTTTCATTTGATTCAAAATGCTTTGTTTGAATGTGTTTGACTTTCATTTGACTCAATTAGCTTTGTTGAATGTGTTTGAGTTTCATTTGACTCCATTAGCATTGTGGAATGCAATTGAATTTCATTTGATTCAAAAAGCTTTGTTTGAATGTATTTGACTTTCATTTAATTTTAAAAGCTTTGTTGAAAGTGTTTGACATTCATTTGACTCTATTAGCTTTGTTGAATGAATTTGACTTTTATTTGATTCAAAAAGCTTTGTTTGAATATGTTTGACTTTCATTTGACTCAATTAGCTTTGGTGAATGTGTTAGACTTTTATTTGACTCAATTAGCTTTGTGGAATGCAATTGACTTTCATTTATTTTAAAAAGCTTTGTTTGAATGTATATGACTTCCATTTGATCTTAAAAGCTTTGTTGACAGTGTTTGACTTTCATTTGACTTAATTAGCTTTGTTGAATGCATTTGACTTTCATTTGATTCAAAAAGCTTTGTTTGAATGTGTTTGACTTTCTTTTGACTCAATTAGCTTTGTTGAATGTGTTTGACTTTTATTTGTCTCAATTAGCATTATGGAATGCAATTGACTTTCATTTGATTCAAAAAGCTTTGTTTGAATGTATTTGACTTTCATTTGATTCTAAAAGCTTTGTTGAAAAGTGTTTGACTTTCATTTGACTCAATTAGCTTTGTTGAATGCATTTGACTTTCATTTGATTTAAAAAGCTTTGTTTGAATGTGTTTAACTTTCATTTGACTCAATTAGCTTTGGTGAATGTGTTTGACTTTCATTTGACTCAATTAGCATTATGGAATGCAATTGACTTTCATTTGATTCAAAAAGCTTTGTTTGAATGTATTAGACTTTCATTTTATTCGAAAAGCTTTGTTGAAAGTGTTTGACTTTCATTTGACTCAATTAGCTTTGTTGAATGCATTTGACTTTCATTTGATTTAAAAAGCTTTGTTTGAATGTGTTTAACTTTCATTTGACTCAATTAGCTTTGGTGAATGTGTTTGACTTTCATTTGACTCAATTATCATTATGGAATGCAATTGACTTTCATTTGATTCAAAAAGCTTTGTTTGAATGTATTAGACTTTCATTTTATTCTAAAAGCTTTGTTGAAAGTGTTTGACTTTCATTTGATTCAAAAAGCTTTGTTTGAATGTATTGGACTTTCATTTGACTCAATTAGATTTGTTGACAGTGTTTGACTTTCATTTGACTTAATTAGCTTTGTTGAATGCATTTGACTTTCAATTGATTCGAAAAGCTTTGTTTGAATGTATTTGACTTTCATTTGATTCTAAAAGCTTTGTTGAAAGTGTTTGACTTTCATTTGATTCAAAAAGCTTTGTTTGAATATGTTGGACTTTCATTTGACTTAATTAGATTTGGTGAATGTGTTTGACTTTCATTTGACTCTATTAGCATTGTAGATTGCAATTGACTTTCATTTGATTCAAAAAGCTTTGTTTTAATGTATTTGACTTTCATTTGATTCTAAAAGCTTTGTTGAAAGTGTTCGACTTTCATTTGACTCAATTAGCTTTGTTGAATGCATTTGACTTTCATTTGATTCAAAAAGCTTTGTTTGAATGTGTTTGACTTTCATTTGACTCAATTAGCTTTGTTGAAGTGTTTGAGTTTCATTTGACTCAATTAGCATTATGAAATGCAATTGACTTTCATTTGATTCAAAAAGCTTTGTTTGAATGTATTTGACTTTCATTTGATTCTAAAAGCTTTGTTGAAATGTGTTTGACTTTCATTTGACTCAATTAGCTTTGTTGAATGCATTTGAATTTTATTTGATTTAAAAAGCTTTGTTTGAATGTGTTTGACTTTCATTTGACTCAATTAGCTTTGGTGAATGTGTTTGACTTCCATTTGACTCAATTAGCATTGTAGAATGAAATTGACTTTCATTTGATTCAAAAAGCTTTGTTTGAATGTATTTGACTTTCTTTGATTCTAAAAGCTTTGTTGAAAGTGTTTGACTTTCATTTGATTCAAAAAGCTTTGTTTGAATGTGCTTGAATTTCATTTGACTCAATTAGCTTTGGTGAATGAGTTTGACTTTCATTTGACTCAATTAGCATTGTGGAATGCAATTGACCTTCATTTGATTCAAAAAGCTTTGTTTGAATGTATTTGACTTTCATTTGAATCTAAAAGCTATGTTGAACATGTTTTAACTTTCATTTGATTCAAAAAGCTTTATTTGTATGTGTTTGACTTTCATTTGACTCAATTAGATTTGTTGAATGCGTTTGACTTTCATTTGACTCTATTAGCATTGTGGAATGCAATTGACTTTCATTTGATTCAAAAAGCTTTGTTTTAATGTATTTGACTTTCATTTGATTCTAAAAGCTTTGTTGAAAGTGTTCGACTTTCATTTGACTCAATTAGCTTTGTTGAATGCATTTGACTTTCATTTGATTCAAAAAGCTTTGTTTGAATGTGTTTGACTTTCATTTGACTCAATTAGCTTTGTTGAAGTGTTTGAGTTTCATTTGACTCAATTAGCATTGTGGAATGCAATTGACTTTCATTTGATTCAAAAAGCTTTGTTTGAATGTATTTGACTTTCATTTGATTCTAAAAGCTTTGTTGAAATGTGTTTGACTTTCATTTGACTCAATTAGCGTTGTTGAATGCATTTGACTTTCATTTGATTTAAAAAGCTTTGTTTGAATGTGTTTGACTTTCATTTGACTCAATTAGCTTTGGTGAATGTGTTTGACTTCCATTTGACTCAATTAGCATTGTGGAATGAAATTGACTTTCATTTGATTCAAAAAGCTTTGTTTGAATTTATTTGACTTTCTTTGATTCTAAAAGCTTTGTTGAAAGTGTTTGACTTTCATTTGATTCAAAAAGCTTTGTTTGAATGTCCTTGAATTTCATTTGACTCAATTAGCTTTGGTGAATGAGTTTGACTTTCATTTGACTCAATTAGCATTGTGGAATGCAATTGACTTTCATTTGATTCAAAAAGCTTTGTTTGAATGTATTTGACTTTCATTTGAATCTAAAAGCTATGTTGAAAGTGTTTGACTTTCATTTGATTCAAAAAGCTTTATTTGTATGTGTTTGACTTTCATTTGACTCAATTAGATTTGGTGAATGTGTTTGACTTTTATTTGACTCTATTAGCATTGTAGATTGCAATTGACTTTCATTTGATTCAAAAAGCTTTGTATGAATGTATTTGACTTTCATTTGATTCTAAAAGCTTTGTTGAAAGTGTTTGACTTTCATTTGACTCAATTAGCTTTGTTGAATGCATTTGACTTTCATTTGATTCAAAATGCTTTGTTTGAATGTGTTTGACTTTCATTTGACTCAATTAGCTTTGTTGAATGTGTTTGAGTTTCATTTGACTCAATTAGCATTGTGGAATGCAATTGACTTTCATTTGATTAAAAAAGCTTTGTTTGAATGTATTTGACTTTCATTTGATTTTAAAAGCTTTGTTGAAAGTGTTTGACTTTCATTTGACTCTATTAGCTTTGTTGAATGCATTTGACTTTTATTTGATTCAAAAAGCTTTGTTTGAATGTGTTTGACTTTCATTTGACTCAATTAGCTTTGGTGAATGTGTTTCACTTTCATTTTACTCAATTAGCATTGTGGAATGCAATTGACTTTTATTTGATTCAAAAAGCTTTGTTTGAATGTATTTGACTTTCACTTGATTCTAAAAGCTTTGTTGAAAGTGTTTGACTTTCATTTGATTCAAAAAGCTTTGTTTGAATGTATTTGACTTTCATTTAATTTTAAATGCTTTGTTTAAAGTGTTTGACTTTCATTTGACTCAATTAGCTTTGTTGAATGCATTTGACTTTCTTTTGATTCAAAAAGCTTTGTTTGAATGTGTTTGACTTTCATTTGACTCAATTAGCTTTGTTGAATGTGTTTGAGTTTCATTTGACTCCATTAGCATTGTGGAATGCAATTGAATTTCATTTGATTCAAAAAGCTTTGTTTGAATGTATTTGACTTTCATTTGATTTTAAAAGCTTTGTTGAAAGTGTTTGACATTCATTTGACTCTATTAGCTTTGTTAAATGAATTTGACTTTTATTTGATTCAAAAAGCTTTGTTTGAATGTGTTTGACTTTCATTTGACTCAATTAGCTTTGGTGAATGTGTTAGACTTTCATTTGACTCAATTAGCTTTGTGGAATGCAATTGACTTTCATTTATTTTAAAAAGCTTTGTTTGAATGTATATGACTTCCATTTGATCTTAAAAGCTTTGTTGACAGTGTTTGACTTTCATTTGACTTAATTAGCTTTGTTGAATGCATTTGACTTTCATTTAATTCAAAAAGCTTTGTTTGAATGTGTTTGACTTTCTTTTGACTCAATTAGCTTTGTTGAATGTGTTTGACTTTTATTTGTCTCAATTAGCATTATGGAATGCAATTGACTTTCATTTGATTCAAAAAGCTTTGTTTGAATGTATTTGACTTTCATTTGATTCTAAAAGCTTTGTTGAAAAGTGTTTGACTTTCATTTGACTCAATTAGCTTTGTTGAATGCATTTGACTTTCATTTGATTTAAAAAGCTTTGTTTGAATGTGTTTAACTTTCATTTGACTCAATTAGCTTTGGTGAATGTGTTTGACTTTCATTTGACTCAATTAGCATTATGGAATGCAATTGACTTTCATTTGATTCAAAAAGCTTTGTTTGAATGTATTTGACTTTCATTTGATTCTAAAAGCTTTGTTGAAATGTGTTTGACTTTCATTTGACTCAATTAGTTTTGTTGAATGCATTTGAATTTCATTTGATTTAAAAAGCTTTGTTTGAATGTGTTTGACTTTCATTTGACTCAATTAGCTTTGGTGAATGTGTTTGACTTCCATTTGACTCAATTAGCATTGTGGAATGAAATTGACTTTCATTTGATTCAAAAAGCTTTGTTTGAATGTATTTGACTTTCTTTGATTCTAAAAGCTTTGTTGAAAGTGTTTGACATTCATTTGATTCAAAAAGCTTTGTTTGAATGTGTTTGAATTTCATTTGACTCAATTAGCTTTGGTGAATGAGTTTGACTTTCATTTGACTCAATTAGCATTGTGGAATGCAATTGACCTTCATTTGATTCAAAAAGCTTTGTTTGAATGTATTTGACTTTCACTTGAATCTAAAAGCTATGTTGAAAGTGTTTGACTTTCATTTGATTCAAAAAACTTTATTTGTATGTGTTTGACTTTCATTTGACTCAATTAGATTTGTTGAATGCGTTTGACTTTCATTTGACTCTATTAGCATTGTGGAATGCATTTGACTTTCATTTGATTCAAAAAGCTTTGTTTGAATGTGTTTGACTTTCATTTGACTCAATTAGCTTTGTTGAAGTGTTTGAGTTTCATTTGACTCAATTAGCATTGTGGAATGCAATTGACTTTCATTTGATTCAAAAAGCTTTGTTTGAATGTATTTGACTTTCATTTGATTCTAAAAGCTTTGTTGAAATGTGTTTGACTTTCATTTGACTCAATTAGCTTTGTTGTATGCATTTGACTTTCATTTGATTTAAAAAGCTTTGTTTGAATGTGTTTGACTTTCATTTGACTCATTTAGCTTTGGTGAATGTGTTTGACTTCCATTTGACTCAATTAGCATTGTGGAATGAAATTGACTTTCATTTGATTCAAAAAGCTTTGTTTGAATGTATTTGACTTTCTTTGATTCTAAAAGCTTTGTTGAAAGTGTTTGACTTTCATTTGATTAAAAAAGCTTTGTTTGAATGTGCTTGAATTTCATTTGACTCAATTAGCTTTGGTGAATGAGTTTGACTTTCATTTGACTCAATTAGCATTGTGGAATGCAATTGACTTTCATTTGATTCAAAAAGCTTTGTTTGAATGTATTTGACTTTCATTTGAATCTAAAAGCTATGTTGAAAGTGTTTGACTTTCATTTGATTCAAAAAGCTTTATTTGTATGTGTTTGACTTTCATTTGACTCAATTAGATTTGTTGAATGTGTTTGACTTTCATTTGACTCTATTAGCATTGTGGAATGCAATTGACTTTCATTTGATTCAAAAAGCTTTGTTTGAATGTATTTAACTTTCATTTGATTCTAAAAGCTTTGTTGAAAGTGTTTGACTTTCATTTGACTCAATTAGCTTTGTTGAATGCATTTGACTTTCATTTGATTCAAAATGCTTTTTTGAATGTGTTTGACTTTCATTTGACTCAATTAGCTTTGTTGAATGTGTTTGAGTTTCATTTGACTCAATTAGCATTGTGGAATGCAATTGACTTTCATTTGATTAAAAAAGTTTTGTTTGAATGTATTTGACTTTCATTTGATTTTAAAAGCTTTGTTGAAAGTGTTTGACTTTCATTTGATTCAAAAAGCTTTGTTTGAATGTATTTGACTTTCATTTATTTCTAAATGCTTTATTGAAAGTGTTTGACTTTCATTTGACTCAATTAGTTTTGTTGAATGCATTTGGCTTTCATTTGATTCAAAAAGCTTTGTTTGAATGTGTTTGACTTTCATTTGACTCAATTAGCTTTGTTGAATGTGTTTGAGTTTCATTTGACTCCATTAGCATTGTGGAATGCAATTGAATTTCATTTGATTCAAAAAGCTTTGTTTGAATGTATTTGACTTTCATTTGATTTTAAAAGCTTTGTTGAAAGTGTTTGACATTCACTTGACTCTATTAGCTTTGTTGAATGAATTTGACTTTTATTTGATTCAAAAAGTTTTGTTTGAATGTGTTTGACTTTCATTTGACTCAATTAGCTTTGGTGAATGTGTTAGACTTTCATTTGACTCAATTAGCATTGTGGAATGCAATTGACTTTTATTTGATTCAAAAAGCTTTGTTTGGATGTATTTGACTTTCACTTGATTCTAAAAGCTTTGTTGAAAGTGTTTGACTTTCATTTGATTCAAAAAGCTTTGTATGAATGTATTTGACTTTCATTTGATTCTAAAAGCTTTGTTGAAAGTGTTTGACTTTCATTTGACTCAATTAGCTTTGTTGAATGCATTTGACTTTCATTTGATTCAAAATGCTTTGTTTGAATGTGTTTGACTTTCATTTGACTCAATTAGCTTTGTTGAATGTGTTTGAGTTTCATTTGACTCAATTAGCATTGTGGAATGCAATTGACTTTCATTTGATTAAAAAAGCTTTGTTTGAATGTATTTGACTTTCATTTGATTTTAAAAGCTTTGTTGAAAGTGTTTGACTTTCATTTGACTCTATTAGCTTTGTTGAATGCATTTGACTTTTATTTGATTCAAAAAGCTTTGTTTGAATGTGTTTGACTTTCATTTGACTCAATTAGCTTTGGTGAATGTGTTTCACTTTCATTTTACTCAATTAGCATTGTGGAATGCAATTGACTTTTATTTGATTCAAAAAGCTTTGTTTGAATGTATTTGACTTTCACTTGATTCTAAAAGCTTTGTTGAAAGTGTTTGACTTTCATTTGATTCAAAAAGCTTTGTTTGAATGTGCTTGACTTTCATTTGACTCAATTAGCTTTGGTGAATGTGTTAGACTTTCATTTGACTCAATTAGCTTTGTGGATTGCAATTGACTTTCATTTATTTTAAAAAGCTTTGTTTGAATGTATATGACTTCCATTTGATCTTAAAAGCTTTGTTGACAGTGTTTGACTTTCATTTGACTTAATTAGCTTTGTTGAATGCATTTGACTTTCATTTGATTCAAAAAGCTTTGTTGAATGCATTTGACTTTCATTTGACTCAATTAGCTTTGTTGAATGTGTTTGACTTTTATTTGTCTCAATTAGCATTATGGAATGCAATTGACTTTCATTTGATTCAAAAAGCTTTGTTTGAATGTATTTGACTTTCATTTGATTCTAAAAGCTTTGTTGAAAAGTGTTTGACTTTTATTTGACTCAATTAGCTTTGTTTAATGCATTTGACTTTCATTTGACTTAAAAAGCTTTGTTAGAATGTGTTTAACTTTCATTTGACTCAATTAGCTTTAGTGAATGTGTTTGACTTTCATTTGACTCAATTAGCATTATGGAATGCAATTGACTTTCATTTGATTCAAAAAGCTTTGTTTGAATGTATTAGACTTTCATTTTATTCGAAAAGCTTTGTTGAAAGTGTTTGACTTTCATTTGACTCAATTAGCTTTGTTGAATGCATTTGACTTTCATTTGATTTAAAAAGCTTTGTTTGAATGTGTTTGACTTTCATTTGACTCAATTAGCTTTGGTGAATGTGTTAGACTTTCATTTGACTCAATTAGCATTGTGGAATGCAATTGACTTTCATTGAATTCAAAAAGCTTTGTTTGAATGTACATGACTTTCATTTGATCTTAAAAGCTTTGTTGACAATGTTTGACTTTCATTTGACTTAATTATCTTTGTTGAATGCATTTGACTTTCATTTGATTAAAAAAGCTTTGTTTGAATGTGTTTGACTTTGTTTTGACTCAATTAGCTTTGTTGAATGTGTTTGACTTTTATTTGTCTCATTTAGCATTGTGGAATGCAATTGACTTTCATTTGATTCAAAAAGCTTTGTTTGAATGTATTTGACTTTTATTTGATTCTAAAAGCTTTGTTGAAAAGTGTCTGACTTTCATTTGACTCAATTAGCTTTGTTGAATGCATTTTACTTTCATTTGATTTAAAAAGCTTTGTTTGAGGTGTTTGACTTTCATTTGACTTAATTAGCTTTGGTGAATGTGTTTGACTTTCATTTGACTCAATTAGCATTGTGGAATGAAATTGACTTTCATTTTATTCAAAAAGCTTTGTTTGAATGTATTTGACTTTCTTTCATTCTAAAAGCTTTGTTGAAAGTGTTTGACTTTCATTTGATTCAAAAAGCTTTGTTTGAATGTGCTTGACTTTCATTTGACTCAATTAGCTTTGGTAAATGAGTTTGACTTTCATTTGACTCAATTAGCATTGTGGAATGCAATTGACTTTCATTTAATTCAAAAAGCTTTGTTTGAATGTATTTGACTTTCATTTGAATCTAAAAGCTTTGTTGAAAGTGTTTGACTTTCATTTGATTCAAAAAGCTTTGTTTAAATGTGTTTGACTTTCATTTTACTCAATTAGCTTTATCGAATGTGTTTGACTTTCATTTGACTCAATTAGCATTGTGGAATTCAATTGACTTTCATTTGATTCAAAAAGCTTTGTTTGAATGTATTTGACTTTCATTTGATTCTAAAAGCTTTGTTGAAAGTGTTTGACTTTCATTTGACTCAATTAGCTTTGTTGAACGCATTTGACTTCCATTTGATTCAAAAAGCTTTGTTTGAATGTGTTTGCCTTTCATTTGACTCAATTACCTTTGTTGAATGTGTTTGAGGTTCATTTGACTCAATTAGCATTGTGGAATGCAATTGACTTTCATTTGATTCAAAAAGCTTTGTTTGAATGTATTTGACTTTCATTTGATTTTAAAAGCTTTGTTGAAAATGTTTGAGTTTCATTTGACTCTATTAGCTTTGTTGAATGAATTTGACTTTTATTTGATTCAAAAAGCTTTGTTTGAATGTGTTTGACTTTCATTTGACTCAATTAGCTTTGGTGAATGTGTTAGACTTTCAATTGACTCAATTAGCATTGTGGAATGCAATTAACTTTCATTTATTTCATAAAGCTTTGTTTGAATGTATATGACTTCCATTTGATCTTAAAAGCTTTGTTGACAGTGTTTGACTTTCATTTGACTTAATTAGCTTTGTTGAATGCATTTGACTTTCATTTGATTCAAAAAGCTTTGTTTGAATGTGTTTGACTTTCTTTTGACTCAATTAGCTTTGTTGAATGTGTTTGACTTTTATTTGTCTCAATTAGCATTGTGGAATGCAATTGACTTTCATTTGATTCAAAAAGCTTTGTTTGAATGTATTAGACCTTCATTTTATTCTAAAAGCTTTGTTGAAAAGTGTTTAACTTTCATTTGACTCAATTAGCTTTGTTGAATGCATTTGACTTTCATTTGATTTAAAAAGCTTTGTTTAAATGTGTTTGACTTTCATTTGACTCAATTAGCTTTGTTGAATGTGTTTGACTTTCATTTGACTCAATTAGCATTATGGAATGCAATTGACTTTCATTTGATTCAAAAAGCTTTGTTTGAATGTATTTGACTTTCATTTTATTCTATAAGCTTTGTTGAAAGTGTTTGACTTTCATTTGATTCAAAAAGCTTTGTTTGAATGTGTTGGACTTTCATTTGACTCAATTAGATTTGTTGAATGTGTTTGACTTTCATTTGACTCTATTAGCATTGTGGAATGCAATTGACTTTCATTTGATTCAAAAAGCTTTGTTTGAATGCATTTCACTTTCATTTGATTCTAAAAGCTTTGTTGAAAGTGTTTGACTTTCATTTGACTCAATTAACTTTGTTGAATGCATTTGACTTTCATTTGATTCAAAAAGCTTTAATGTGTTTGACTTACATTTTACTCAATTAGCTTTGTTGAATGTGTTTGAGTTTCATTTGACTCAATTAGCATTGTGGAATGCAATTGACTTTCATTTGATTCAAAAAGCTTTGTTTGAATGTATTTGACTTTCATTTGATTTTAAAAGCTTTGTTGAAAGTGTTTGACTTTCATTTGACTCTATTAGCTTTGTTGAATGCATTTGACTTTTATTTGATTCAAAAAGCTTTGTTTGAATGTGTTTGACTTTCATTTGACTCAATTAGCTTTGGTGAATGTGTTAGACTTTCATTTGACTCAATTAGCATTGTGGAATGCAATTGACTTTCATTTAATTTAAAAAGCTTTGTTTGAATGTATATGACTTTCGTATGATCTTAAAAGCTTTGTTGACAATGTTTGACTTTCATTTGACTTAATTAGCTTTGTTGAATGCATTTGACTTTCATTTGATTCAAAAAGCTTTGTTTGAATGTGTTTGACTTTCTTTTGACTCAATTAGCTTTGTTGAATGTGTTTGGCTTTTATTTGTCACAATTAGCATTGTGGAATGGAATTGACTTTTATTTGATTCAAAAAGCTTTGTTTGAATGTATTTGACTTTCATTTGATTCTAAAAGCTTTGTTGAAAGTGTTTGACTTTCATTTGACTCTATTAGCTTTGTTGAATGCATTTGACTTTTATTTGATTCAAAAAGCTTTGTTTGAATGTGTTTGACTTTCATTTGACTCAATTAGCTTTGGTGAATGTCTTAGACTTTCATTTGACTCAATTAGCATTGTGGAATGCAATTGACTTTCATTTAATTCAAAAAGCTTTGTTTGAATGTACATGACTTTCATTTGATCTTAAAAGCTTTGTTGACAATGTTTTACTTTCATTTGACTTAATTAGCTTTGTTGAATGCATTTGACTTTTATTTTATTAAAAAAGCTTTGTTTGAATGTGTTTGACTTTCTTTTGACTCAATTAGCTTTGTTGAATGTGTTTGACTTTTATTTGTCTCAATTATCATTGTGAAATGCAATTGACTTTCATTTGATTCAAAAAGCTTTGTTTGAATGTTTTTGACTTTCATTTGATTCAAAAAGCTATGTTGAAAGTGTTTGACTTTCATTTGACTTAATTAGCTTTGTTGAATGCATTTGACTTTCATTTGATTAAAAAAGCTTTGTTTGAATGTGTTTGACTTTCTTTTGACTCAATTAGCTTTGTTGAAAAGTGTTTGACTTTCATTTGATTCAATTAGCTTTGTTGAATTCATTTGACTTTTGATTCGGGTAAAAATACCCTAGGCCAGTTGGCCAAATCAGAGTCCGCCACGTGTCACTGAAAGGGGCGCCACCTTGGACCTCTCAGGGAACGACACGTGGCAGACAGATAAAAGGACCTGGGATTGGCGGCCTTCAGGCCCAAATCCCGAGGTCTGCAAAGGCTGCTTGAGTATTCCCTAGGGCACGAAACCCTAGGGAGTGCACGGTTTTCGAGAAGCCTATAAATAGGAAATGACCTCCTCATTTATGGCTACGTAATGCATACATACGCAACGCGTAAAACAGCTTGACACTCTTTACGTGAGATATACTCAGTGATTACTAATCATTGTTAGAACTGTCACTCTCAAGAGAACAGTAAACCCGAGCTCGGAATCTGAGCAGATAACCCTTTACATTCCGCACCTTATTCTTCGGACTTAGACTAACTTAAGCTTCGGAGGCGGACCACCGACCATTCGGTGCTCCGTTGTTTTGCAGGTACAGGTATCCAAGCGAGCATCCAGTCTTAGTGTTGTAACTCTCCCAAGGGACTCAAAAAACCCCAAAACATTTGGCGCCGTCTGTGGGGAGAGTACCTCTAAGATGGCCTCTTTGGAAACTGTACTAATTTCTGTAACCAATCGGCCTCCGGAAACCAATCGGCCACCGGAGACCAAACAGCCACCAGATCCCAATCGGTCCCTGGACGAAGTTTTGGTCCAGTCGGACCATGATTCAGGTGACGACGGTGACGTTGAAACATATATTGCCAGAGATGGGTCCCTCATCTCCAGGCGCATCCGCAGCAAGGAAAAGCGGGAGCGCCCTCACTCTCAGAATGCTCCGAGCAAACCATCCGGACATTCAAAGAAGCCGTCTGATTCTACCCAACCAGAAGGATCAGACCCAGTAACCAGAGACGAGCTCATGAAGCTTGTGAGCACTCTCCGTGGTGAGATAAAACAACTCACCAACAAGAAGTCGGCTACTCCTACCAAGGAACAGTCGGCTAAAAAGTCAGCCCAAACGGGCAAGAACAAATCAATCAGGGACCGACAACCGACTCCTCATCCCAAGGACAAGACTCGGCCTCAGTTTGATCTTTCAAGACTCCGTTTCCCAGAAACGGTTGCAAGAAAAGCCATTCGGCATGTTCAGCCGAATGGTAATAAGAAAACATTCTCTGATGCTCGACATTACATCGAGCAAAAGAGGAATGAGCTTTCAGAGTCGGCCTCAACGTCGACTTATCACGACAGCTCCCAGCATACCTCGTTGAGGTATTCACATTCCGTACATGAGACTCCAATGAGCAGCCCCCTGGTTCAAGTTGGACCTCATGTCATCCAGCCGGCTTAGTACATGGCTCAGCCGTTGTACCAAACACCTGCTCAACCTTACATCCAGCCTGCTTTCTTTGGAGGACAGGCGGCATGCGGCTATCAGCCAATGGACTGGCAGCTTAGGCTGCAACACCTTGGAGACCAACCCACTGCTTTCTCTAAGGAAATAACCGACGCCGAACAGCCGGCCAAGGTTAAAAATGTGTTGGTAGGAACCTATGATGGGACCACCAACCCCGAAGACCACCTGCTAGCATACACCCACCTTATGTATTTACAAGGGCTGGATGATGCCGCATGGTGTCGCTGCTTTTCAGCCACGCTTAAGGGCATAGCCCAGCAGTGGTTTGGCAACTTGCCGGCTGGTTGTATTAATAGCTTCAAGACGCTTGCATTCTTGTTTGCCTCCAACTTTTCTATGAACATCCCTGCCAAGAAGACAAGCCTTGATCTTGGCAATGTACAGCAGGGAGATAGAGAAGGCTTGCGTTCCTACGTCAGGCGGTTCAATCTGGTACGAATCCAGATCCATGGGCTATCTGACGAGGTCGCCTTTACAGACTTTTTCAAAGGTCTAAAGGACGGTTCTACCTTTAAGTACGAACTTGTCCGAAAGCAGATTTTCACTCTGCAGGGAGCGCTGCGAGAGGCGGAAGCCTATATACAGGAAACTGAGCTTTGCTCCTCCAACAAACAGTCGGACTCTAAGAGGTCCGACCGACAGAAGGAGAGTCGGCCTGCTCAGTCGGCTCCCAAGCCAGAAGAAAGCAAAAAGAAAAAGCAAGTCTGGGCCGTTGATAACTCTGATCAGCCGGCCCAGAAGAAGAAGAAAGAGTGGAAACCGTACGCCTCAAGGTACGAATTCCACAAGGACTGCTACTCCATCTTGATGGAAATCAAGGACCGGTTGACCCTTGAGAAGCCGACTCCAATGAGAGGTTCCGTTGAAAATCGGAACAAAAATAAACATTGCCACTTCCATGAAGATATCGGTCATGACACCAACGACTGTTTCAGCCTCAAGCGAGAGCTTGACCGTCTGGCCGACAAAGGACAGCTAAAGTCCTATGTGAAGTCCAAAGTGACTTCAAAGGCGAATCAGGGGCAGTCCAAAAAGAAGGCTCCCCAGCCGACTGTTAGTACCGACACCGATGAAGATCCTGTATATACCATAGCAGGCGGATTCGCCGGAGGTGGCCCGACCATTCGGGGCACCAAGGATCATCTGAAAAGGATGATCCATTCTGTTGAAGAAGGGGAGGCGGCAGGCACATCCGTCTTCCCCGAAGTCATCATCACCGAAAGGGACAGAGGCAAAGTCCGTCTGCCGCATGATGACCTTGTGGTCATTGAATGTAAAGTGGCCAACCAACTGGTTGGTCGAATCTTGATCGACACAGGTAGCTCCTCTGACCTCATCAGCCTCAAATGCTTGTCTAATCTCAAGTACAAGCCAGACAACATGATGGAAGTTTCTCACACCCTTGTAGGGTTTGGGGGAGGACTCGTGCACCCTGTCGGACGGATAGATTTACCCATCCGGCTGGGGCAAAAGGGAAACGGTCGCATATGACCATCCGTTTCCTCGTGGTTGAAGAGCTTACTGCCTACAACCTCATCTTTGGTCGGCCCACTCTTAACGAGTGCAAGGTTGTTATCATTCCTGCTCTCATGCTCGTTAAGTATGAGAGGGATGATGGCACAGTCGGCTCCCTTAATGGGGACCAGAAGACAGCTCGGGAGTGCTATCTCTCGGATGTCAAGCCCGCGGCCGCAGCAGCCGTCCGAGGCAAACACACAGTCGACCTGGATGATGACAAAAACCAAGCGGCCCCACCAGCTGAGAAAAAGAGAAAAATTGATCAATTGGTGGCGGTCAAAAAAGAGAAAAAATAGCAATCACTGACCGGGGAACGGTCGGATGATCTCCGTCCCCAGCCGACTGGTGAACACATTGATATCCCTTTGGATGACGCTCGGCCAGAGCGGACTGTTAAGGTAGGGACGGTTGCATTTGCTAAGCTAGGTGACGGTTTGCACCAGCTTCTGAAAGAATTCAAAGACACCTTTGCCTTTGAAGTGGAAGAGATGCCTGGCATAAGCCCGGATCTCGCTGTCCACAAACTAGCCGTAGATCCTAAAAAGAAGCCCATTCGGCAAAAGAAAAGAAATCACGGCGAAGAAAGAAGTCAGGCGGCAGCAGCTGAAGTTAAAAAGCTGTTGGACGCCAAGTTCATTCGGCCATGCAACTTCCCTGATTGGGTAGCTAACGTTGTGTTAGTAAAAAAGCCGAATGGTACTTGGCGGATGTGTGTTGACTACACTGACCTGAACAAGGCATGTCCGAAGGATAGTTATCCATTGCCAAAGATCGACAGTCTAGTCGATTCAACAGCCGGTCATGCCCTGATGAGTTTTATGGACGCCTATTCAGGCTTCCACCAGATTCCCCTGTGGAAAAAAGATCAAGAAAAGACGGCATTCGTCACTGATCAGGGGTTGTTCTGTTATACTGTGATGCCGTTTGGTTTGAAGAATGCGCCTGCTACTTTCCAACGAATGATTAATACGGTCTTCATTAATCAGATTGGGAGGAATGTAGAAGCATACATTGATGACATGATAGTCAAATCCAAACTACAAGTGGATCACCTCACTGATCTCCGAGAAACATTCGCCACACTCAGGCGGCACAAGGTCATGCTAAATCCAAAAAAGTGCGTCTTTGGTGTTGAGTCTGGGAAGTTTCTCGGATTCCTGATTGATCAAAGGGGAATAGAGGCCAATCCTGAGAAAATACAGGCGGTCATCGACATGCAGTTGCCCCGTACTGTGAAAGAGGTTCAAAAGCTTACAGGTTGTCTGGCGGCCCTGGGGAGATTCCTCAGTCGGTCAGGCGATAAGTGTCTCTACTTTTTCCAAGCAATCAGGAAGAAGACTAATTTTGAATGGGGTGGTGATGCAGAGGCGGCCTTTCAAAAGTTAAAAACTCATTTGCACTCTTTGCCGAGGCTTGTTAGCCCTTTGCCCAAGGAGACGCTCTTCATGTATCTGGCCGTCTCCGATCATGCCCTCAGCGCTGTCCTCTTAGCTGAAAGAGACGGCACTCAGCTCCCAGTCTATTTCATCAGCCATGTTCTCAGGAACGCTGAGCTTCGGTACCCCATGGTTGAAAAGTTTGGTCTTGCCCTCTACATGGCCATCAAGAAATTGAAACCTTACTTCTTGGCACATGCGGTAGTGGTCTATACTAACCAGCCAATCAAGCGGCCTCTGACAACCTTGGAGTCTTCTGGACGAATGCTCAAATGGGCGATTGAAATGCAGGGATTGGAAATCACTTACGAACCCAGGAAAGCAATAAAGGGGCAAGCATTCGCCGATTTTATTGTGGAAATGACAAGGCCGGCTGCTCCGGATGATACTTGTCAGGTTTGGAAAGTGTATGTGGACGGGATCTCCACTGCGAACGGCTGTGGTGCAGGGATTATCTGTCAGTCTCCTGAGGGGGACAAATTTGAATATGCACTACGGTTCAAGTTCCAGGTCTCTAATAATGAGGCCGAATATGAAGCCCTGCTTGCTGGCATTCGGTACTGTAAGGCAGCAGGGGCAAAGAAAATTGACGCCTGCTCAGATTCTCAGTTGGTTGTACTCCAGGTCAATGGAACGTATGAGGCCACTCATCCGACCATGATAAAATATCTGCAGGCGGTCAAAACTGAAGTTGGGACACTTGAAGAATTTACACTAAGTCAAGTGCCCAGGTCTTCTAACAATCAGGCGGATGCCTTGTCCAAACTAGCATCATCCGCCTCTTGTGAAACGCCTCGATCAGTTTTCTGGGAGGTCATGGAAAAAAGGAGTATCTCTGAAGAAGACCCCATTGGAGTTCTTGACCGAAGCTCAACCTGGATGGACAACATCCGGACTTACCTTACAGACGGCAAGCTCCCTGACTCACCAGAGGAGGCGGCTGTTTTGAAAAAACGAGCGGCTAACTTCGAGTTGCGACAAGGGGAACTCTTCAGGGCTGGTTTTCTGAAGCCTCTGTTGAAGTGTGTTACCCCTGAGAAGGGTAAGGAAGTCCTTGAAGAATTGCATGCAGGATTCTGCGCCTCCCATATAGGAGGCAGATCTCTTGCTGCCAAAGCCAGGCGGCTTTACTTCTGGCCTACGCTGGAGTCGGATGCAATGGAGTTGGTGAAAAAATGTGACAAATGTCAAAAATTTGGCAAGCTCATTCATCGTCCGGCTACAGACTTGTCGGCCATTCACAGCCCAATACCCTTTGCCAAATGGGGCATGGACATTTTGGGGCCATATACAGCCGCACCAGGCGGCAAGCGCTACATTTTGGTGGCTGTGGATTACTTTACTAAGTGGGTAGAGGCGGAGGCGGTCAAAAACATTAAGACAAAAGATGTCATTTCCTTCATCTGGAGGAACATAATCACTCGTTTTGGGGTGCCCATGTCTATGGTTTTTGACAATGGTCCTCAATTTGAAACGTCTCAACTCAAGACTTGGTTGGGAGACCAAGGGATCTCTAGCTTCTTCGCATCAGTCGGCCGGCCTCAAGCAAACGGCCAGGTTGAGGCCTTTAATAAGTTAATCTCAGACGGAATTAAAAAGAAGATTGAACGGGCTGGTGGCCTTTGGGCGGATGAATTACCACACGTCCTCTGGTCCATCAGGACGACTGCTAAAGGGGCAACTGGAGAGACCCCATTCCTTATGGTGTATGGTGCAGAAGCAGTCTTGCCCATTGAACACTATGAGCCGACTCTTCGAATCATGTTGTATGATGAGGAGGCAAATTGGGAGGCCATGCGTCTAGCATTGGACTCACTACCAGAGCGCAGGGGCAATGCTGCTTTGCGCCATGAGATTTACCGTCTGAGAATGACTCGGGCTTACAACAAAAGAGTACACAAGCGTCCTCTCAAAGTGGGGGACTTTGTGCTACGAAAAATGGAAGTAGTCGGTAGGGCGAATGAGCAGGGCAAACTAACCCCAAATTGGGAAGGCCCCTACCGAATCTATGAGGAAATAAGAGACGGCACCTACCGCCTGGAAAAACCAGACGGCAGGCAGCTGCCCATAACTTGGAATGTAGACAACTTGAAAAAGTACTACTTCTAAGTACGAATGTAAATGCTTCAATTTTGTTATCTCAAAGGTTTGTTAATGAGAATATGTTTCCCTTTTTCAAACTTTCACTATTTTCAGCACTGTCTGTACCAGCTACAGACGGCGAATATGTTTTTAAGGCGTCTGTCTCAACAGCAGACGTCCCAAACCCCTTGAAGGAGCCGATTGTTCTAAAACAGTCGTTCCTACAAAATTTTATTAAGTTTGTACCAACATTTACTTAATCAATTGCGAGGCCTAAGGCCAGATATATATAAAAAGAGGCCGAATGGTCACAGTCTGCTCCAACATGAGTATGACCGTCTGCTCCAACATGAGTCAGATAACCGACGACGCCTATTTGGGTGAATTCGTCGAGGAGAAGCATCTCCCATTTGGGTGGCACATTGCTCTACGAACATACAAGCGGCCCAACCGAATGCTAAGGCAGCACTCGCAGTCGTTCGTTTTAATCGAAAGTGAAATCTAAAAGGCCAAAATTTTCTATCTGTTCTAGCACAGTTCAGAAATGGTCACTGTTTCATAAGTAGAGGCTAACCGAGGCATAAAGCCGGATGCGCCTGTTTTAGCTCAGGGGCAAAACAGGCGGAAAAATTTTATTAAAATGCGCTAAGTTATCTACTTAGCACTTATGTGAGGCTATCAGCCGGATGCCGCCTGATCCCTACCTATGGGGCAGAACAGGCGGGGGTTTTTCCCTAGCATAACAGCTAAGTTGGAAATTTGAGTTCTGTTCGAGCCAATGGCCGAATGAACACTTATTTTTGCTAAATTCTGGATGGACGTCTGCCGCGTGGTTTGGGGCAATCACCATAGTGATTGATTGACCTAGAAACTATGAATACTCTTCTAAGTATCAATAATTTCCAAGTCAATCAATCTCATAAACCGAAACCACTCGACATCCGTCCAGGGGCAAGAACATTCGCATGGTATACAGGTTATAATACTTGGCCAAAAAACTTGCAAATATTTTAAAACAATTCAAAGGGCAAAGTATGAAAAACTTCAGCCGAATGGCCGAATGATTCAAATTAAAATGACCAATCACCATCAGACGACTGGTTGAAATTGTTGTCTGGCAAAGCCAGAGAAATTGTCAAATTACCCGACCCCTCGGTCGGTAAAGATACAGAAATACTCGGCACACAGGCCGGAAACACAAATACTTGGCCATTCGGCCGCAGAAAAAAGAAATAAAAAGCTTAAGTGATCAGGGGAGAGTCTCTTCATTGACAGCCGGACTGTTACCCTTCGGCTGCTCTTCATCATTTTTCTCCTGCTCCTCCGCCTGATCTTCCTCCTCCTCCCCAGAGGACGACTCCTCAGAAGAATCGGACCCAGAGCCTTCGGCCTCAGCATCAGCCTTGGAAGCCTCTTCCATCTCCTCAAGGAGGCGATCGTCGTAAGCTTTGCTGAGCTCGTCAAACTTGGACTTCCAAACTTGGTAGTCCGAGTCTGGCTGAACAGCCGCCCAAGTGTCCCGCATGATGGCCTCATTGTCCCTGATCATTTGCTTGACCAGTTCAGCTCTTTCTTGCTCGGCCCGCGACTCGAACTTGGTTTTTAGCTGCTGCTCCTGATTGCTGAGCTTGTGCTGCAGGCGGCTCACCCTATTCTGGGCCCTTTCTGCCTCATCCTTGGCATCCTAAAGGGGCTCGAGCTCCGCCTTAAGGGATTTGATCTCCTTCTTGAGGTTGGAGACCTGAAGGCGGGCCGAGTCCAGATCCTTCTTCACCTGCAGATTGGCCTCCGACTGCGAATACATCATATCAAGCGTCAGAAATTCATTCTGAGCAATATCAAATTGAGCCCTATCCAAGGCGGACTCGGCCTGAGCCTTAGCAGCTTTTACCTCTTTGGACTTCTCCTTGAGGGGTTTCCCGAGCCCTTGGACGCGCAGCATGGCCTACAAAAAGAAGCCGGATGGTTAAGAACCAGTCGGATAAAACAGAACGACGAATGCTAAGGCAAGGCTAAGTTTATACCTCACAAAGGTTCCCTAGAATGCCATCAAGGTCTAGGGTGCCGACTCCTCTGACGGATGCTTTATCATCCGGATCAATTGCCCTCAGCATGTTCTTGGCCATTTGAACTACAGTCGGCCTCTGTATGGGAGCTGCAAGAAGAAAAAAGTTAGAAAAATACTAAAGTATGGATAACTTGAAGAAAGGAAACGGGGGCGAATGGTTCTTACCATCGTCCTCATCCACCTCCTCTTCCCCCAGAACCCTCTTCTGACCGGCAGAAGAGGCGGGCCTTTTCCCCAAAAGCCTCTCCCTACCGGATGAAGATGGGGGCTTTTCCCCCAGAAACCACTTCTCACCAACAGAGGCGTCTGAGGTTCTCTTGGGCTTATGGGCAATGTGCTTCCGGCCGCCTTTGCCGGATGCACTCACATCACCCGCCCTAGTCTTTTGGAGCTTGGGGTCGGATGGTTTGGACGGGGATTTGGAGGAGGTACCCTGTGTCATTGAAGACAAAGCAAAGGTCAGTAAACCTTCAGCAAAGGACAAGCTGTTTTGGGGTTTTTTGTCCCTCGGGAGAGTTACAACTCGAAGACTGATCCTGCCGGCTTTGTACCTGCAAAATTAACGGAGACACCAATTGGATGGTGCTCCGCCTCCAACGCTCAAGTTAGTAACTTGAAGTAGAGTAAAAGGTGCGGAAATTAAGGTGGGGATCTGCTTGGATTCCAAGCTCAGTTGTCTCTATCAAAGGGACGGTTTGCAATGAATACCTTAAAATATCCACCTCCCCTCCAAAAGAGGGGAATCTCCCTATTTATAGGGTCCTTGGGAATTGCGCCCCTGATTAGGGTATCAAACCCTAATCATTGGTGGGCTGCGCCGTTCTACGGCTTTCTCGGGATTTGGGCCTGAAGGCCGACATTTTCCCAAATATCTGGGATGACACGTGTCAAGCGGGGAATGGTCCACTTTGGACTATCCTTGGGCTGACACGTGTCGCCCTCCGATTAGGCCACATGGCGGGGTAAAAATACCCTAAACATTTGCCCCTCACAGATGTGACGTGGCAATCCGCGTGGCATCTGTGACACATGTCACTCGCTGAATGATGGTAAATTTACCGCCAAAAAATTACTGTTCACCTTCTGGGTAAATTACGGGAGTACCCCTTCATTTACCCTCTTTATATAGCCGTTTGACCCTCATAATTTTGCTACGCCTTGCCAAAATTTCAGAGTTAACTTAGAATCTTGAAAGAGAGAACAGAAGTCATCCGTCTGAGTCAGGCGCAAATTCGAAGAACTCAGCCGCACCAACACAGGCGGAACCGTCTACCTTCAGATATCAAATCTAAAGGTACCGTCTCTGACTCTTTCAGCTCTTTTTTCATTTTTCCGTTTGTATATATTCCTTGCAATAAATGGATTCATCACCAACGCACACGGCACAACCTAGGGTAGAATCCAGCCGTTCACCAGGGACGGCTGAGTCTAGGACTGGTAGTGCCGTCTCTGGGTGTTGGGACCACCCTCATGCTTGGATTCCGACCATCTGCGCGTCTGTGCAGGACACAATGGCTCGGATTAAGCAGACGGCACGAGATCCAAATTACAGAAGCGATGACTCAGGCGATCAAACGTCTGAGGGGGAGACGTCTGGCTCTGGACACCAGACGGCTCCGGAGAGATCCCCTCCGCGCGGCCCCCCAACTCCCCCTGATTCCTTTTTGGAGGAGTGTGACCAAAGCGGGGAAGAGGACAATAACCAAGGCGGTGAGGAAGCCGCCTCAGCTTCAGTTTCTTTGTCAGGGGAGGAGGCGAGAGATACTCTTAACATCCCCTCTTCTGAAAGCAGTGATGATCTTCCCCCGCTTGACGATAGTGAGGAAGAAGAGAGGAAGACGTGGAAAGAGAAAGATGACCCCTTTAGAATCCACGTCTCCTCAAAAGATATTGACCTTATGGAGAAGGGTCTCAAAAATTTCTTAAAGGCCCACCCAATGGGAGACGGGTGGAGTATAAGGGTGCCTCCCCCAGACGGCACCATTTCCTGGGAAGACTCTGAACGCAATGCAAACGGCTACTTCGGCTGTTATGAAGCAACGTTCAAGGCGGGTCTCCGCTTCCCCCTTCACCAGGCGGTGAAGTCAATCTTGAGAGGCTACGGCCTCGGAGTCTGGCAACTTACCCCCAATTCTTGGGCAAACATTCTGGGGTATGTTGCCGCCTGCGAATTCCAAGGGGTTCACCCCGGCTGGGAAGCATTCGCCAAGATGCACTATCTCAGTCGTACCCCAGGCGGGTATAGAGCGTGGTACACTCTGACCACGTTTCCCCAATACATGATGACCTTGGATAAGGTCTCCAAATTTGACGGCTGGAAGCACAGGTTCTACCTGTGCACGGCTCATACCAGGCGGGAGAACTATGAACTCCGCCTGTACAATAAGAAGCCCGACCTTATGGGTCGGAAGTGCTGCCTTCCTCGAATCCCGGATGAGGATTTTGAAAAGATAATTGAGGCTGATCTCTTCGGCCTCACAGACGCAACCCTGTCAACCGGGGAAACAATAAAGGTCCCGAAGAACTGGATCCCCAAGAGCGCCTGGCTCAGGGACGAGTGCTTCCTGGCCGCCTGCGGGCTAGGGCACATGTTTGATAGACGTATGCGCCTGACTCACTTCCGTCTGCAGTACTTTTGTATCGGAAATGAATTTCTTGATAATGTTCTAACTGCTTTCCCGTCTGATCTTGCAGAAGAAGTATTAAACATGTTGCCTGAAGAGAAGACACCCAGACGGTCTGCAGCGCAGATCCGTCGTGACTTGGCGGAGGCCCAGGCGCAAGACCTCAGGGCTAAGGTAACGCCTGACCTACTTTGTGAGTTAACTTTCATAGTTTCCTCATTCCGTCTGCTGACATTAAGTTATAATTTTTTCAGGGAGGCAAGGTGGACAAGACGTTTGAGAGGAACCTCAAACGGGCCAGGGAGGAGACCCCCGTCTCTAACCCCAGCAAGTCCTCCAAGAAGGCCGCCTCCTCTGCTACTCCTACTGCTCCGCCTGGGAGGCAAATGAGGATTGGAGGGAGGAAGGAGCAAGTGTCAGGCTCCATTGGCCTTGACTTGGCCCAGCCTCTTCCTGCAACCGGGGGGCTCTCAACGGCTGCCAGCGGCTCCCGCCTGGCCGGCTCTGCAGGTAAGAACCCCTTTGAATCTCCGCCTGAGCTGGGATGGCCGCTGCGAGTGAAATCACACTCCCAACAGACGTCATCCTCAGACGGTCGGAACCAGATAGGCGCTGCTTTAGTAACTCAGTCTGACGCTGATTGTGATGCAGATCAATCGCCTCGCTGGCCAGACGTCCAGAGGCATGCCAGGGCCATGCTGGACGCTGTAGGCAAACGGGATAAGGATGCTATCCCTGGGATTGAGACGTTCAATCTTGAACGTATCCTTTCCCTTCTGGCTGAGGTAATGTACTTAGCCATTTTCAATAACTTTTCTGTTTTCTGCTCCGCCTGCCTCCTTAACCTTGTTTAATTTGCAGGCCTTGCTGCGGGTAGACGGGCTCAAGCGTCCCTACACCCGCAAACGGGAAGAGGTAAGACGGGCAAAGCAGTCCGCCTCCACTGCCACTGATGTCGCTTTGCATTCCTCCATACTTAACGAACTTGAAACTAAAGCAACAGAAATGACGCAGGCGGCCAAGATTCAAGAGCTGGAAGCAGAACTGCAGGCGGTCAAAGAGAAGGCTGAGGCTGCAGAGACGGCCCAGAAGCAGGCGGAGGTGGATCTCCCTAAACTTAGGGAGGACCTCCAGAAGGCCCAAGAAAGCCTCCAGGCTCTTCAAGGAGTCTCTTCAGAGAATGCTGATCTGAAGAGCAAAGTGGCCAAGATGGAGGAGGCGGCAGCCAAAGCTCAAGAGAATTTTTGAGCAACCCTCCAGGCGGAGCAAAACCGTCTGGTTGCTGAGATGGCTGCCGATAATGAGGCTATGATGAAGATCGCCTGGGATGCCTTGAATCCTGGAAAGGATTATGGCGTCTGGGCCCTGGCTCACAAGTATGCAGACGAGGTCATCTACTTGAGAGAGAAAGGTGAGCCAGAGCCGGAGTCCTTCCTCGCCTGGGCTGAGACGGAACAACCTGAGCCTGAAGATCCAGAGGCTCCAGAGGTTGAAATCGTGGATGATGGCGAGGAGAACCAGGAAGGGCCGCCTGCAGGCCAATGATTTAAGCGGCTGAGTGCCAAACAATTTACTTTTCCGGCCTGCGTGCCGAGTATTCTTGTCTCTTTACCGGCTGAGGAGCCGGGTTTATCAAACAATTGATCCATCCCAGCCGTTTGGCTGGGTGGAAATTTCAATGAATGCAACCGACTGAGTCGGTTTTATAACTTTGCGCATGTGTTTGCACTTAAAAAATTTTTGCATTTGCAATTTTTTCTGCCTAACTTATCAAAAGTATGCGGCTGACCTTGCCCCTGGACGGCTGTGTGGTTGGTTCCAGGTGGAGTCGGTTGATTGACTTGGGGACGTCTGATGCTATAAAGAGCATGATATGTCTGTAAGTCAATCAATCACAGTAGTGATTGCCCCAAACCAAGTACACAGCCGTACATTAACAGGCGTTTCAGCGTCTAACTAGACGGTGTTTTCCGTCTTAGTAGACTTCATATAGCCGTTGTACAACTCTTTGCCCCGAATGAGGATGTGTACAATTTTTTTTAAAAAAAAAAAACGCTAAGAAATGCAGCCGGTCTCCGACTGATGTCCTTAGACATCCGGGGTCCGAAACTTACTCTTTTTCTTACTGTTCAGGTCAGACGGCTATGGATGGCTGATTCAGCCGTCCAATGGTGGCCGTCTGCATTGACATGGTAGGGAGGCAAATAGAGCCGCCTGACCCTTCATGGAGCAGGAAGGCAAACGCTGCCTGGGGGCAGGAGGCAAATGGCCGCCTGACCCTTCATGGTGCAGGAAGGCAAATGCCGCCTGGGGGTAGGAGACAAATGCCGCCTGGGGGCAGGAGGCAAATGGCCGCCTGACCCTTCATGGTGCAGGGAGGCAAATGCCGCCTGGGTGCAGGAAGGCAAACGCCGCCTGGGGGCAGGAGGCAAATGGCCGCCTGACCCTTCATGGTGCAGGAAGGCAAATGCCGCCTGGGGGTGGGAGACAAATGCCGCCTGGGGGCAGGAGGCAAATGGCCGCCTGACCCTTCATGGTGCAGGGAGGCAAATGCCGCCTGGGGGTAGGAGACAAATGCCGCCTGGGGGCAGGAGGCAAATGGCCGCCTGACCCTTCATGGTGCAGGAAGGCAAACGCCGCCTGGGGTGATTGTAATCCAATTATACTTTCAATGTCCTTCTACCCCATTGGGGGGACTTGTATAATTTCAAAAAGTAATCTAAGTAGGAACTTCAGTCGGTCACCGGCTGATGTCCTGTGGACATCCGGTGATCAAAACTTGGTCGTTCCTGAGATTGCTCAGGTCAGACGGCTATGGATGGCTGATTCAGCCATCCAATTGTGGCCGCCTGCATAGGTACGTAGAGTAAGCAGGTTGGCTTCTCTCTGCGACGATTGCACCCGGAGGGGTGTCGCCGGACGCCTTTGTCCATGTTGGGACAGGCGAATTTAGGTCGAAGTAGCCATCCGGCCATTGGCCTCTGGTCTTGTTATAGACCGGCTGTATAGCCACTAAGCGTGTCTATGCTTAGCTTACTTATCTGGCCATTGGCCTCTTCGTCAATCAGACGTTAATTCAATTTCCAAGAACTCAGAAAAACAAACAGGTGACCCGTCTGGGTTCAGACGGGAAACAAAATATGATAACAGAAAGCAACTTCTCATTAATGTGCTTCTTGTTTACAAAATTTACAAAATCTCAGAAGTAGTATTTTTTCAAATTATCTACATTCCAAGTTCTAGGCAGGCGCCTGCCGTCTGGAGTTTCCAGGCGATAGGTGCCGTCTCTTACTTCTTCATAAATCCGGTAGGGGCCTTCCCAATTAGGAGTTAGCTTTCCAAGCTCATTAGCCCTACCGGTTGCCTCCATTTTCCGTAACACTAGGTCGTCCACTTTCAAGGGACGCCTGTGTACTCTCTTGTTGTAGGCTCTTGTCATTCTCAGACGGTAAATCTCATGACGCAAGGCGGCATTGCCCCTACGTTCTGGAAGTGAATCCAATGCCAGGCGCATTGCCTCCCAGTTTGCCTCTTCATCATATAACATGACTCTGAGAGTCTGCTCATAGTGTTCAATGGGCAAGACGGCTTCAGCACCGTAAACCATGAGAAATGGGGTTTCTCCGGTTGACCCCTTTGCTGTTGTCCGGATGGCCCATAGGACATGGATTAATTCCTCAGCCCATAAGCCACCGGCTCTTTCAATTTTCTTCTTTATGCCGTTTGAGATCAGCTTGTTGAAGGCTTCAACTTGGCCGTTTGCTTGGGGACGGCCGACTGATGCGAAACAGGTTGAGATCCCTTGATCTCCCAACCAAGTTTTTAGCTGAGGCGTCTCAAACTGAGGGCCATTATCAAACACCATAGACATAGGTACCCCATATCGGGTGATGACATTCTTCCAGATGAAGGAAATGACGTCTGATGTCTTGATATTCTTTACCGCCTCAGCCTCTACCCACTTAGTGAAGTAATCCACAGCCACCAAGATATAACGCTTACCGCCTGGTGCAGGCGTGTAAGGACCTAAAATGTCCATGCCCCATTTTGCAAACGGAATTGGGCTATGGATGACCGTCAGATCAGTAGCCGGACGGTGAATAAGTTTGCCAAATTTCTGGCACTTGTCACATTTTCTCACCAATTCTTTGGCGTCTGCCTCTAGAGTAGGCCAAAAGTATTGCCGTCTGGCTCTGACGGCTAGAGATCTGCCGCCTATGTGGGAGGCGCAGAACCCCGAGTGCAAGTCTTCGAGAACTTCATTCCCCTTCTCTGGGGTTACACACTTCAATAGAGGCTTAAGAAACCCCGCCTTGAAGAGTTCTCCATTTCTCAACTCAAAGCTTGCAGCTCGCTTTTTCAGAACGGCTGCCTCCTGTGGCGAATCAGGGAGCGTGCCGTCTGAGAGGTACGCTCGGATGCCATCCATCCAGGTGGAGCTTCGGTCTAGGACTCCAATAGGATCTTCAAAGATGCTTCTTTTTTCAAGTACTTCCCAGAAGACTGACCGAGGCGTATCATG
The DNA here is from genome assembly GCF_948465745.1 of Chenopodium album. Lineage (NCBI taxonomy): Eukaryota > Viridiplantae > Streptophyta > Magnoliopsida > Caryophyllales > Amaranthaceae > Chenopodium > Chenopodium album. The sequence continues at coordinate 20,567,555 of NC_137853.1, forward strand.
GCAGGCGGAAGATGCAAGCTTTGATAGCGCATCCGCCTGGTTATTGTCAGACCTGGGCACTTGATTCAGCCGGAACTCCTCAAGTGACCCAGCCTCTTCTTTGACCGCCTGAAGATATTTGATCATAGCCGGGTGAGTTGCCTCATATGCTCCCTGATACTGGCTAACGACCAACTGCGAATCTGAGTAGGCGTCAATTTTTGTTGCCCCTGCCGCCTTACACATACGGATTCCGGCTAGCAGGGCTTCATATTCCGCCTCATTGTTTGAGGCCTGAAAATTGAACCGTAGTGCATACTCATATCTGTCCCCTTCAGGAGACTCATAAATTACGCCTGCACCACAGCCGCTCTTCGTAGAACTCCCGTCTACATACACTTTCCAAACCTGATCAAGATTATCCGGGGCCACCGGACGAGTCATTTCCACAATGAAGTCGGCAAACGCCTGACCTTTCACTGCCTTTCTTGGTTCGTAAATAATTTCAAGACTTTGCATTTCAATAGCCCATTTTAGCATTCTTCCGGATGACTCCAAGGTAGACATTGGCCGCTTGAGTGGCTGGTCGGTGTAAATTACCACCGGATGAGCCAGAAAGTAAGGCTTCAATCTTTTGAATGCCATGTACAAAGCAAAGCCAAATTTTTCAACCAGGGGGTACCGGAGTTCAGCATTTTTAAGAACATGGCTAATGAAGTAAACCGGGAGCTGAACGCCGTCTCGCTCAGCAAGGAGAACGGCACTGAGAGCATGGTCTGAGACGGCCAAATACATATACAACGTCTCCCTAGGTAGAGGACTGACCAACCTAGGCAGAGAGTGCAAATGCTCTTTTAGCTTCTGGAATGCCGTCTCAGCATCGTCTCCCCATTCAAACCTGGTTTTCTTCCTGATTGCTTGGAAGAAGTAAAGGCATTTGTCACCTGACCGGCTGAGGAACCTCCCCAAGGCGGCCAGGCAGCCAGTCAGCCTCTGGACTTCCTTGACAGAACGGGGTGACTTCATGTCAATTACCGCCTGTATCTTTTCGGGGTTAGCCTCTATCCCCCTTTGATCAATCAGGAATCCGAGAAACTTCCCAGACTCAACACCAAAGACGCATTTCTTGGCCAAATGTTTTGGGGTTTAACATGACCTTATGCCGCCTGAGGGTGGTGAATGTTTCTCGGAGATCAGCAAGGTGATCCGCCTGTTGCTTGGATTTGACTATCATGTCATCAATGTACGCCTCCACATTCCTCCCAAGTTGATTGATGAAAACCGTATTAATCATTCGTTGGAAAGTGGCAGACGCATTCTTCAAGCCAAACGGCATCACAGTATAACAGAATAACCCCAAATCAGTGACGAAGGCCGTCTTCTCTTGATCTTTTTTCCAGAGGGGTATCTGATGGAAGCCGGAGTAGGCATCCATGAAGCTCATCAAGGCGTGACCGGCTGTAGAGTCGACCAGACTGTCGATCTTTGGAAGCGGGTAACTGTCCTTTGGACACGCCTTGTTGAGGTCTGTGTAATCAACACACATGCGCCAGGTCCCATTCGGTTTCTTAACAAGGACCACATTGGCCACCCAGTCGGGGAAATTGCAGGGCCGAATGAACCTGGCGTCTAGCAGCTTTTTGATTTCGGCAGCTGCCGCCTGACTTCTTTCCTCGCCATGGTTTCTTTTCTTTTGCCGGGTGGGCTTCTTTTTGGGATCCACGGCGAGTTTGTGGACAGCGAGATCCGGGCTGACGCCTGGCATCTCTTCCACTTCAAAGGCAAAGATGTCTTTGAATTCTTTCAGCAGAAGGTGCAAGTCTGCACCCAGAGCAGCATTAGCAGCCGTCCCAACCTTCACCGTCCGCTCTGGACGGCAGTCGTCCAGAACGAGATCAATGTGTTCTCCAGCCGGTTGGGGACGGAGCTCGTCTGACCGTTCGCCGGCCAGTGATTGCTATTTTTTCTCTTTTTTCACCTCCACCAGCAGAGGCGCTTTTCTCTTCTTACCAACGGCTGGTGGGGCGGGGTTGGCATCCTTGACAGCGTCAAGGTCTATTGGTTCCTTCCCTTGGCCGTCTGAGGCCACAATATCTTTAACGGCTGAGAGATAACACTCCCGAGCCGTCTTCTGATCCCCGTTCAGGGAACCAACAGAGCCATCATCCCGCTCATACTTGACAAGCATGAGAGACGGGATGATCACCGCCTTGGTTTCGTTGAGGGTTGGCCTACCAAGGATAATATTGTAGGCGGTCAACTCCTCCACGACCAAGAACCTGACGACAACATGCCGTCCCTGGCCTTTTTCTCCCAGCCGGATGGGCAAATCAATTCTGCCGGCTGGGTAGACCATCCCACCCCCAAAACCAACCAAGGGGTGGGTAACCGGATGCATGCTGCTGGAGTTGTACTTCAGCTTCTGCAGGCACCGGAGGCTGATGATGTCCGACGAGCTGCCGGTGTCAATAAGGATCCGTCCAACCAGCTGGTTGGCAACCTTACACTCAATGACGACCGGGTCGTCATGCGGACGGCGGACGCTGCCCCTGTCCTTCTCAGTTATAAGGACGTCTGGGAAGGTGGAGGAGGCAGACGCCTGCTCATCATCATCCTTGTCCATCTTTCGAAGATGGCTCTTGGTGCCCCGGATGGTAGGGCCACCACATGAAAATCCGCCTGCTATAGTGTAGACCGGATCCTTATCTGTATCCGAACTACTAGCCGGCTGGGTAGCCTTGGAGGACTGACCCTCGCTTTTTTTTTTTTTGCCCCGACTGGGGACTTAGAAATGTAGGACTTTAAAAGCCCTTTGTCAGCCAGACGGTCCAACGTCCGCTGCAGACTAAAGCAGTCGTTGGTGTCATGGCCAACCTCCTCATGGAACTGGCAATATTTATTTTTGTTCCGTGACTGGACGGAGCTCTTCATTGGATTCGGCTTCTCAATGGACAACCGGTCCTTTACCTCCATGAGGATGGAGTTGCGGTCTTTGTTAAACTCGTACTTGGGGGCGTACGGTTTAACCTCTTTCTTCTTCTTCTGGGACGGCTGCTCAGAATAGCTGACCGCCCAGACTTCTTTTCTCTTTCCGCTCTTTTCTTTTTTATTACCCGGCTGAGCTGGCCGGCTGTCTCTCTGTTTGTCAGACTTCTTGGAGTCTGACTGGCCACCAGGCGTGCAGAGGTCGGTAGCCTGTATATAGCTTTCCGCCTCCCTCAGGGCCGCCTGTAGCGTAAATGCCCCTTTTCTGACAAGGTCGAACTTAAAAGCCGACCCGTCTCTCAGACCCTTGAAAAAGTCTGTGAATGCTACCTCGTCAGACAGCCCCTGGATCTGTATTCTAACCAGGTTGAACCGCCTGACATAGGCGCGTAGCCCTTCTCTCTCACCCTGCCTTACGGTGCTCAAATCAAGGCTCGTTTTCTTGGCAGGAATGTTCATTGAGAAGTTGGTAGCAAACAAGAAGGCTAGCCTCTTGAAGCTATCAACAGAACCGGCTGGCAAGTTGCCAAACCACTGCTGGGCAATGCCCTTCAGTGTAGCCGGGAAACAACGACACCAGGTGGCATCGTCCCACCCCTGTAAGCACATGAGGTTGGTATATGCCATCAGGTGGTCTTCCGGATTGGTGGTACCATCATAGGTGCCCACCAAAACATTCTTAACCTTGGTCGGCTGAGTCGCCTCGGTTATATTGGCTGCAAAGGCAGACGGCTGTTCGCCTAGCCTCATTAGCCGAAGCTGCCAGTCCAGAGGCTGGGCAGGAGTATATGCCGCCTGACCTCCAAAAGGAGGTGGCTGCATGAACTGGAGGCCATATTGCCTATACTGCGCCTGAGGTGCGTATGGTATAGACCCTATCATCAGCTGAGGTTCGGTGTTGACGGTTTTACCGCCTGTCCGACTCTCATGCAAGGACACAGAGTTCCTTGCAGAAGCTTACTTGAAGCTGTCTGGAAAGCTCGAAGTGGAAGCTGACTCAGACTGCTGCCGCCTCCTTCGATCGATGACTTGTCGTGCATCGAAGGTAGACGCATTTTGTGCCTCCGGCTGGGTTCGCCGGGGCATCAGAATCTTAGACCAGTCAAGTGTTGCGGCTGCCTTCTCCTTTGGATGAGGAGTTGGCTGCCTGTCCTTGACCGGCCTCTTCTTCTTTCCAGAAGTGGGAGTCTTTTTAGCCGGCTGACTCTTGCTAGAGCCTGCCTTGTTTTTGTTGATCATAGCCTTGATTTCACCTTTGAAAGAGGTCATGAATCTCATGAGCTCATCTCGGGTGACTGGGGCTTGACCTTTGGCCTTCTGGGTTTCCCCGTCTGGCCTTCCAGGTGGGCGCCTGCTTGGGCCCGCCTGGTCTTCATTTCGCTCCAGTTGATCCCTGGAACGAATAGATTTAGAGATGAGAGATCCATCCCTAGAGATGTAAGTCTCAACATCATTATCTTCCTCCTCATCCTCCTCCTCAGTGAATACCTCTGGCTGAGGCTGAGGTGGAGGCTGGGGGATTTCGAACCCGACCGGTTGAATAACCGGTTGCAAGTCATCCAAGTTACCCGTCTGGGTACCCGGACGTAGAGAGGTAGAATTGAGAATCGGTACAGAGTTTTGAACCATCTTGAGGTACTCTCCCCACAGACGGCGCCAAATGTTTTGGGGTTTTTTGTCCCTCGGGAGAGTTACAACTCGAAGACTGATCCTGCCGGCTCTGTACCTGCAAAATTAACGGAGACACCAATTGGATGGTGCTTCGCCTCCAACGCTCAAGTTAGTAACTTGAAGTAGAGTAAAAGGTGCGGAAATTAAGGTGGGGATCTGCTTGGATTCCAAGCTCAGTTGTCTCTATCAAAGGGACGGTTTGCAATGAATACCTTAAAATATCCACCTCCCCTCCAAAAGAGGGGAATCTCCCTATTTATAGGGTCCTTGGGAATTGCGCCCCTGATTAGGGTATCAAACCCTAATCATTGGTGGGCTGCGCCGTTCTACGGCTTTCTCGGGATTTGGGCCTGAAGGCCGACATTTTCCCAAATATCTGGGATGACACGTGTCAAGCGGGGAATGGTCCACTTTGGACTATCCTTGGGCTGACACGTGTCGCCCTCCGATTAGGCCACATGGCGGGGTAAAAATACCCTAAACACAAGCATTAATCAGAAAAATGCCAAGGACAAAAGCTCACCCCTGGGGTACCGGCTGGTTGCTGCTCTCCCACCCTAGCAGTGGTGGTTTCCGTCCTAAGGACATTTGATCTGTATCTGGCAGCAGATACAGCCGGCTTTCTGGAGGCCGAAAGTTTCTCCATTGCTTTGTCTGCAAAAAGAATCAAGTGTTAAAAGACACATTTAACAAGTGAAGACAAGCAAAATAGATATGGAATATTAAACAGACGGCCGACTACCTCTCGGCATCTCAGTACTTAGCCCACAAGCGGCCAAGAACGTCCCTTCCTCAAACCATTTGTACAAAGGGAGATAGCATTGAGGGGTGACTTCCTTGTCCCCCTCATCATTCGTCTTCACAGACACGGTGAACAAGCCCGCGTCCATGATCTCTTCCTTTGCTCGTCTAGGAAGAGCTGGCAATGCACTCCTGCCTGCTAGGAGAGGTGGATCCTTATTCCACCTGTTATACTTTTGGTTCAGGCAGCGGTCGACAGTTTTGACTATGTAGAACTTAGTTCTCCAGTCCTTCCACTTGTTCTCTTTGCCGACAGCCATCATGTACCCCTTGCATGTAGTCAAGGTGTACCAGCCCTCGCCACCTCTAGCAGGCGCCCTGCTAAGATAATGCATGTGGGCGAATGCTTCAAAGCTCGCCTCCACTTCCAGCATCTCGCAGGCGGCAACGTACCCCAAAATATTGATCCATGAATTGGGTACGAGTTGCCAGATACCAAGTTGGTATCCATCCAAAATCCTCTCCACGGCCGGGTGGAGAGGGAAGCGCAAGCCAGCCTGAAAGGCCGCCTCATAACAACCGAATGCTCGGTCTGCATAGCTGGCCATACTCGGCCAAGTAATGGTGTCGTCCTTATTAGGGACGCACAAAGTGAAGCCATGGCCCAGAACAACCTTACGCTTAAAACTTGTAAGGCCGTTTGCCATGGTGTTCTGCCTGCTCTGCGGAACATGATGATAATAGGGAGCATTCTCCAAGCGCCTGGAAGCGCTCGGCTCGGCCCAGGATTCCCCCCTCTCAACTGCCAAGGACTCCCTGGCAGCGTCTATTCTGGTCCTTGCCTCCCCTGAAGAGGCAGAGGCATTATCTGAAGAAGATGACGAGGTCGACTCGTCATCAGAACTTTCATCAGAGCTAAGGGACTGCCGACTGGTGCCAACAGGGTCCTCCCTTAGACTCTCTTCCGGCGCCTGTTCAGAAGGCCCGGCTGCATAGGTTTCATCTGCCTCCTCCAGTATCCTATCACTAGGAGTACCACTTAAGAAGGGCTATCAGGGTGTTCCTACACCTCACTTCGAGGCACCCTCATTGAGCCGTCAGAATAAAGGGTCGAACCATCCGACGGGAAAAAAGATCCATCAGAGTTGGGTTTTCTTGCTGTTCTTTTCGTTCTGGCCATCGTGTCCTGCACAGACGCGAAACCAGTCGGATTCGGAGAAGTTCGCAAAGCACAGTCGCTGGTCAAGCAGTCGGCACTGCAAGTTCTAGATTCAGCCGTCCCCGGTGACCGGCTGATCACTATCCTATACTGTGCCGCATGCGATTGGGAAACCATTTTTTCGAAAACAAAGAAAAAATGAGAAACAAAAGAAGAAACAGGCGTTACCTTTAGAAGAAGGGTGAAGAGACGCTTGGTTTGCTGAGAACTGTCGGACAGCGGGCCGAGTGTCGGATGCTTGAGAACTGATGTGAATTATTGATCCGAAAACCAACAAACACATGAGATATGTTTAAGCTTAATTCTATACAGGAAATCCACCAAGAATTAAACAAAAACTAAGAGTAATTAACTAAGAATCCACCTAATTAATTAACCCTAAACGAATGTTTTAACTAAAACAAGCAAAACAGCAATTGATCGCAATCAACAAAAACTCAAGTATGCAACTTAAGAAGTAAATCTGAATATTAATTTTTTATGTCCCAAAACTCACGAATTACATGATTATTTATAGACTTAAACTAAGTATTAGAAACCTAATAGGACTAGGAAAAATCCCTAGCCTTTAGCTCCAAGTAACCTAAGTGGAATAGGAATACTAAACCGACTTAGATAAGGAAACTAACCAAACCGACCTACCTCCAGCTTTGTGCGGTTTTAGTTTTTGTCTTCGTTGACTGACCAAATGAACTCCGATTCTCATGACACCACCTTCATTGGTTAGCTGACTTCCTGGCGTTTCCAAAAACATATTATACGACATATGTTTTCCTTGAGCTTCAAGTCCGTTTCTGCAGTTCTTTGGACCTCTTCAAAACTGCTACGAAACTACTAGAAAACCTAGTTCTAAACAAACTCTAACAAACTAATATCTTTCCTAATAACTAAGGACGTCTAACCAATCTTAAAATAACAGAAAAATAAATCCTAATGTGCTTAAAACAAGAAAAACCCTTTCAAGTGAAAGGTAAAAACTTGTAAGCAAAATCTAAGTAAAGAAAGTATACTAGACTCCAAGAAACGCTACTAAGCAAACTGTAGCTTTGCTTTGATATCCAAGAAAATGTCCATGCAATGCTTGGCTTGAATCAATGTTTAAGGACAAACTATCTTGATGCATGATAAGCAAATCTTCGAAGTTCTCCATGCTTAGACTTGCATCATCCTCCTCTTCTTCAAAAGAATTTGTCCTCAAATCTCGAAGTTCTTCATCAGGGATGTACTTAGCCAAATCACCAACATTGAATGTAGCACTAACTCCATACTCTCCCGGAAGTTCCAACTTATAAGCATTGTCATTGATCTTCTCAACAATCTTGAAAGGACCTTCACCTCTAGGCATCAACCTCATGAAAGTGCTAGGTGCATTAGTGAGTCCAAACGGCATCACCAACCATTCATACAACCCTAACTTAGTCTTGAATGCTGTTTTCCACTCATCTCCTTCTCTCATTCGAATTTGATGATAACCACTCATAAGATCAATCTTAGAAAACAACTTTGAACCATGTAGTTCATCAAGTAGATCATCTAATCTTGGAATAGGAAATCGGTATTTGATAGTGATGTTATTCACACTCCTACTATCAATACACATGCGCCAACTCCCATCTTTTTTTGGGACAAGTAAAGTAGGCACGGCACAAGGGCTCATACTTTCCCTCACGTATCCTCTAGTCATAAGCTCTTCAATTTGCCTTTGCATCTCCTTTGTTTCTTCCGGATTACTTCTATAGGCTGCCTTATTAGGTAATGGTGCTCCCGGAATCAAGTCAATTTGATGCTCTATCCCACGAATAGGAGGTAGTCCCGGAGGTAATTCCTTAGGAAAGACATCCTTGAATTCTTCTAAAACATATTCCAATTCATACGGCCTCTTTGCTTGCTTATTTTGATCAATTCGAATCTCATTAGAAACAAGTATATATACCACATTGTTGCTGCAAATCTCTTTTTCTAATTCCCTCTCACTAATCAAATAAGAACTCTTCGAATTAGAGGTAATATTAGAAGGCTTGTTGCTTATCAAAGGTTTTAAAGCAACCGGTCTCTCTTTTTCTCCTTTTCTCACAACATACACATTAGTCCTTCCATCAAACTTCACAAATCTATCATATTGCCAAGGACGGCCTAACAGTATATGACAAGCATCCATAGGACAAACATCACACAAAACTTTATCATGAAATTTACCAATTGAAAAGGAGATTAAGGCTTGTTTAGTTACCTTAACATCACTCGAATTATTAAGCCAATGAAGCTTATAAGGGCTTGGATGTTCAGTAGTTGGCCACTTCAATTTGTCTACCAAAGTAGTAGATACCACATTAGTGCAACTCCCGGTGTCTATGATCATATCACACAACCTATCTTCTACCTTGCACCTTGTAAGAAAGATTTTCTCCCTTTGATTGTTTTCCATAGGTACGGTTTTAGAGTGTAGTGCCCTTCTTAGAACCAAACTTTGACCATGAGTCTCGGGATCAATTTCGTCAATATGCCCCTCTTCTTCAAAGTTTTCCTCTTCGTTCTTTTCTTCATAGTCACTACCTTGCTCACACTTAGCTTGTTCTTGTTCCCACTCTTGAGCAGTCATTACTCTTTTTGATGGACAATTAGTTGCAATGTGACCAACACTACCACACTTGAAGCACTTCCTATCTTCAACAAACTTTTTAGGAGCTTCAAATTTTGATTTAGTCTCCTTGTAGTTCGAACTAGAACCACTTTTCTCCAAGCTATTCTTCTCAAAAGGTTTAGTGAAATCTTTTACAAAGGACTTAGTGTACGTCCCTTTCTTCCCCTTTATCTGTTTTTCAACTTTCAAAGCTACCTTGCAAACATCCTCAAAGGACCAATATTGTTGCAATTCAACTTTTTCAGCAATATTATCAATCAACCCCGAAATAAATCTAGCAATCTTATGCTCAACAATCTCTTCTAAACCACATAGCATGCATAACTTTTCAAATTCAACAATGTAATTCTCAACAGTCATAGAATTTTGTTTAAAAGTTTGCATCTTAAGGTAAATATCTTGAACATAATCACTAGGTACGAACCTTTTTTTCATGTGCTTCTTGAGTTTCTCCCAAGTTGAGATCTTTTCACGCCCCTCCTTATGCCTCTTCTTCTTTAGATTATCATACCAAAGACTAGCATAACCGGTCAGTTTTAGTTCAGCCAATTTGCATCTTTTCCTTTCATCATACTCCTTGTAATCAAAGAGTGTCTCGGCCCTTCTAATCCACTCAAAGTATTTTTCAGGTTCATTCATACTCCCATTGAATTCGGGAAGATCTAATCTAAGGTTCCTATCATCTTCCTTTGGTCGGTCTCTTCTCCTAGGCCTTGGTGATTCATCACTTGAAGAATAATTATTTCGTGGCCTCCTTGGGTTCCTCCTTGGTTGTTCTTCCTCACTTGAACCAGAATTAGGGTTAGAATTCCCTTTCCTTGAAGAATCTCCAGCAAGAGTATCAAGCCTTTTTAACATCTCATCCATCCTTGCTGCCAACTCGTCAATTCGCCTATCTCTTCTAAGATTTTGAGCCTGTTCTAAGGTTAATCCCCTTGGAACCTGTGGAACCTCCTCGTCACTCATGATTCCTACACAAAACAAGTCAGTTCATGCAAAAATCTTGATTAAAAGATCGAATCTTGAAGGAAAATTAGGCAACACAAAAACCGGACTCCCAACCGCAAATCAGTGCACAAACACCAAACGTTTGAGGCTGTGTAGAACGCGTTACTCAACTAAAAATTATGAAATTTTATATGGTGATAGCAGGACGTTTTTAGAGTTCAATGCAAAAAGAATCACGTAAAAATTCCCAGCCAATTGTTCCCAGTTTAATTTTTCCCGAACCTCGCTCTGATACCAAGATGATGTGAATTATTGATCCGAAAACCAACAAACACATGAGATATGTTTAAGCTTAATTCTATACAGGAAATCCACCAAGAATTAAACAAAAACTAAGAGTAATTAACTAAGAATCCACCTAATTAATTAACCCTAAACGAATGTTTTAACTAAAACAAGCAAAACAGCAATTGATCGCAATCAACAAAAACTCAAGTATGCAACTTAAGAAGTAAATCTGAATATTAATTTTTTATGTCCCAAAACTCACGAATTACATGATTATTTATAGACTTAAACTAAGTATTAGAAACCTAATAGGACTAGGAAAAATCCCTAGCCTTTAGCTCCAAGTAACCTAAGTGGAATAGGAATACTAAACCGACTTAGATAAGGAAACTAACCAAACCGACCTACCTCCAGCTTTGTGCGGTTTTAGTTTTTGTCTTCGTTGACTGACCAAATGAACTCCGATTCTCATGACACCACCTTCATTGGTTAGCTGACTTCCTGGCGTTTCCAAAAACATATTATACGACATATGTTTTCCTTGAGCTTCAAGTCCGTTTCTGCAGTTCTTTGGACCTCTTCAAAACTGCTACGAAACTACTAGAAAACCTAGTTCTAAACAAACTCTAACAAACTAATATCTTTCCTAATAACTAAGGACGTCTAACCAATCTTAAAATAACAGAAAAATAAATCCTAATGTGCTTAAAACAAGAAAAACCCTTTCAAGTGAAAGGTAAAAACTTGTAAGCAAAATCTAAGTAAAGAAAGTATACTAGACTCCAAGAAACGCTACTAAGCAAACTGTAGCTTTGCTTTGATATCCAAGAAAATGTCCATGCAATGCTTGGCTTGAATCAATGTTTAAGGACAAACTATCTTGATGCATGATAAGCAAATCTTCGAAGTTCTCCATGCTTAGACTTGCATCAAGAACTAAGAAACACTTAGGGAATTTTGAGATTCTTAAAAGTCAAAAGTCAGAGATTCTCTAAAGATTCGCAAAGGTGTAAAAGATTTGGGGGGTGAAAACTTTCTATTTATAGAAGGGTTAAAAACCCTAAAATTTTCCCTCCACAGTAACTATTCAAAATCCGACCAGTCGGATGATGACACCTGTCACAAGCAACACGTGGCGAGCGCATGTCACCTGTGAGGGGCAAATGATTCGGGTAAAAATACCCTAGGCCAGTTGGCCCAATCAGAGTCCGCCACGTGTCACTAAAAGGGGCGCCACCTTGGACCTCTCAGGGAACGACACGTGGCAGACAGATAAAAGGACCTGGGATTGGCGGCCTTCATGCCCAAATCCCGAGGTCTGCAAAGGCTGCTTGAGTATTCGCTAGGGCACGAAACCCTATGGAGTGCACGGTTTTCGAGAAGCCTATAAATAGGAAATGACCTCCTCATTTATGGCTACGTAATGCATACACACGCAACGCGTAAAACAGCTTGACACTCTTTACGTGAGATATACTCAATGATTACTAATCATTGTTAGAACTGTCGCTCTCAAGAGAACAGTACACCCGAGCTCGGAATCTGAGCAGATAACCCTTTACATTCCGCACCATATTCTTCGGACTTAGACTAACTTAAGCTTCGGAGGCGGACCACCGACCATTCGGTGCTCCGTTGTTTTGCAGGTACATGTATCCAAGCGAGCATCCAGTCTTAGTGTTGTAACTCTCCCAAGGGACTCAAAAAACCCCGAAACAACTTTCATTTGATTTAAAAAGCTTTGTTTGAGGTGTTTGACTTTCATTTGACTCAATTAGCTTTGGTGAATGTGTTTGACTTTCATTTAACTCAATTAGCATTGTGGAATGAAATTGACTTTCATTTTATTCAAAAAGCTTTGTTTGAATGTATTTGTCTTTCTTTGATTCTAAAAGCTTTGTTGAAAGTGTTTGACTTTCATTTGATACAAAATCTTTGTTTGAATGTGTTTGACTTTCATTTGACTCAATTAGCTTTGTAGAATGTGTTTGACTTTCATTTGACTCAATTAGCATTGTGGAATGCAATTGACTTTCATTTGATTAAAAAAGCTTTGTTTGAATGTATTTGACTTTCATTTGATTCTAAAAGCTTTGTTGAAAGTGTTTGACTTTCATTTGATTCAAAAAGCTTTGTTTGAATGTGTTTGACTTTCATTTGACTCAATTAGCTTTGTTGAATGTGTTTGACTTTCATTTGACTCAATTAGCATTGTGGAATGCAATTGACTTTCATTTGATTCAAAAATCTTTATTTGAATGTATTTGACTTTCATTTGATTCTAAAAGCTTTGTTGACTTTTATTTGATTCAAAAAGCTTTGTTTGAATGTATTTGACTTTCATTTGATTCTAAAAGCTTTGTTAAAAGTGTTTGACTTTCATTTGACTCAATTAGCATTGTGGAATGCAATTGACTTTCATTTGATTCAAAAAGCTTTGTTTGATTGTATTTGACTTTTATTTGATCTTAAAAGCTTTGTTGAAAGTGTTTGACTTTCATTTGACTCAATTAGCATTGTGGAATGCAATTGACTTTCATTTGATTAAAAAAAGCATTGTTTGAATGTATTTGACTTTCATTTGATTCTAAAAGTTTTGTTGAAAGTGTTTGACTTTAATTTATCTCAATTAGCTTTGTTTAATGCATTTGACTTTCATTTGATTCAAAAAGCTTTGTTTAAATGTGTTTGACTTTCTTTTGACTCAATTAGCTTTGTTGAATGTGTTTGACCTTTATTTGTCACAATTAGCATTGTGGAATGCAATTGACTTTCATTTGATTCAAAAAGCTTTGTTTGAATGTATTTGACTTTCATTTGATTCTAAAAGCTTTGTTGAAAGTGTTTGACTTTCATTTGACTCAATTAGCATTGTTGAATGCATTTGACTTTCATTTGATTCAAAAAGCTTTGTTTGAATGTGTTTGACTTTCATTTGACTCAATTAGCTTTGGTGAATGTGTTTGAGTTTCATTTGACTCAATTAGCATTGTGGAATGCAATTGACTTTCATTTGATTCAAAAAGCTTTGTTTGAATGTATTTGACTTTCTTTGATTCTAAAAGCTTTGTTGAATGCATTTGACTTTCATTTGACTCAATTAGCGTTGGTGAATGTGTTTGACTTTCATTTGACTCAATTAGCATTGTGGAATGCAATTAACTTTAATTTGATTCAAAAAGCTTTGTTTGAATGTATTTGACTTGCATTTGATTCTAAAAGCTTTGTTGAAAGTGTTTGACTTTCATTTGACTCAATTAGCTTTGTTGAATGCATTTGACTTTCATTTGATTCAAAAAGATTTGTATGAATGTGTTTGACTTTCATTTGACTCAATTAGCTTTGTTGAATGTGTTTGAGTTTCATTTGACTCATTTAGCATTGTGGAATGCAATTGACTTTCATTTGATTCAAAAAGCTTTGTTTGAATGTATTTGACTTTCATTTGATTTTAAAATCTTTGTTGAAAGCGTTTGACTTTCATTTGACTCTATTAGCTTTGTGGAATGCATTAGACTTTTATTTGATTCAAAAAGCTTTATTTGAATGTGTTTGACTTTCATAAGACTCAATTAGCTTTGGTGAATGTGTTTGACTTTCATTTGACTCAATTACCATTGTGGAATGCAATTGACTTTTACTTAATTCAAAAAGCTTTGTTTGAATGTATATGACTTTCATTTGATCTTAAAAGCTTTGTTGACAGTGTTTGACTTTCATTTGACTTAAATAGCTTTGTAGAATGCATTTGACTTTCATTTTATTCAAAAAGCTTTGTTTGAATGTGTTTGACTTTCTTTTGACTCAATTAGCTTTGTTGAATGTGTTTGACTTTTATTTGTCACAATTAGCATTGTGGAATGGAATTGACTTTCATTTGATTCAAAAAGCTTTGTTTGAATGTATTTGACTTTCATTTGATTCTAAAAGTTTTGTTGAAAGTGTTAAACTTTCATTTGACTCTATTAGCTTTGTTGAATGCATTTGACTTTTATTTGATTCAAAAAGCTTTGTTTGAATGTGTTTGACTTTCATTTGACTCAATTAGCTTTGGTGAATGTGTTTGACTTTCATTTGACTCAATTAGCATTGTGGAAGGCAATTGACTTTCATTTGACTCAATTAGCATTGTGGAAGGCAATTGACTTTCATTTAATTCAAAAAGCTTTATTTGAATGTATATGACTTCCATTTGATCTTAAAAGCTTTGTTGACAGTGTTTGACTTTCATTTGACTTAATTAGCTTTGTTGAATGCATTTGACTTTCATTTGATTCAAAAAGCTTTGTTTGAATGTGTTTGACTTTCTTTTGACTCAATTAGCTTTGTTGAATGTGTTTGACTTTTATTTGTCACAATTAGCATTGAGGAATGGAATTGACTTTCATTTGATTGAAAAAGCTTTGTTTGAATGTATTTGACATTCATTTAATTCTAAAAGCTTTGTTGAAAGTGTTTGACTTTCATTTGACTCTATTAGCTTTGTTGAATGCATTTGACTTTTATTTGATTCAAAAAGCTTTGTTTGAATGTGTTTGACTTTCATTTGATTCTAAAAGCTTTGTTGAAAGTGTTTGACTTTCATTTGATTCAAAAAGCTTTGTTGAAAGTGTTTGACTTTCATTTGACTCAATTAGCTTTGGTGAATGTCTTAGACTTTCATTTGACTCAATTAGCATTGTGGAATGCAATTGACTTTCATTTAATTCGAAAAGCTTTGTTTGAATGTTCATGACTTTCATTTGATCTTAAAAGCTTTGTTGACAATGTTTGACTTTCATTTGACTTAATTAGCTTTGTTGAATGCATTTGACTTTCATTTGATTAAAAAAGCTTTGTTTGAATGTGTTTGACTTTCTTTTGACTCAATTAGCTTTGTTGAATGTGTTTGACTTTTATTTGTCTCAATTAGCATTGTGGAATGCAATTGTCTTATATTTTATTCAAAAAGCTTTGTTTGAATGTATTTGACTTTCATTTGATTCTAAAAGCTTTGTTGAAAAGTGTTTGACTTTCATTTGACTCAATTAGCTTTAATGAATGCATTTAACTTTCATTTGATTTAAAAAGCTTTGTTTAAGGTGTTTGACTTTCATTTGACTCAACTAGCTTTGGTGAATGTGTTTGACTTTCATTTAACTCAATTAGCATTGTGGAATGAAATTGACTTTCATTTGATTCAAAAAGCTTTGTTTTAATGTATTTGACTTTCTTTGATTCTAAAAGCTTTGTTGAAAGTGTTTGACTTTCATTTGATTCAAAAAGCTTTGTTTGAATGTTCTTGACTTTCATTTGACTCAATTAGCTTTGGTGAATGAGTTTGACTTTCATTTGACTCAATTAGCATTGTGGAATGCAATTGACTTTCATTTGATTCAAAAAGCTTTGTTTGAATGTATTTGACTTTCATTTGAATCTAAAAGCTTTGTTGAAAGTGTTTGACTTTCATTTGATTCAAAAACCTTTGTTTAAATGTGTTTGACTTTCATTTTACTCAATTAGCTTTGTTGAATGTGTTTGACTTTTATTTGACTCAATTAGCATTATGGAATGCAATTGACTTTCATTTGATTCAAAAAGCTTGGTTTGAATGTATTTGCCTTTCATTTGATTCTTAAAGCTTTGTTGAATGTGTTTGACTTTCATTTGACTCAATTAGCTTTGTTGAACGCATTTGACTTTCATTTGATTCAAAAAGCTTTGTTTGAATGTGTTTGACTTTCATTTGACTCAATTACCTTTGTTGAATGTGTTTGAGTTTCATTTGACTCATTAAGCATTGTGGAATGCAATTGACTTTCATTTGATTCAAAAAGCTTTGTTTGAATGTATTTGACTTTCATTTGATTTTAAAATCTTTGTTGAAAGTGTTTGACTTTCATTTGACTCTATTAGCTTTGTTGAATGAATTTGACTTTTATTTGATTCAAAAAGCTTTGTTTGAATGTGTTTGACTTTCATTTGACTCAATTAGCTTTGGTGAATGTGTTAGACTTTCATTTGACTTAATTAGTATTGTTGAATGCAATTGACTTTCATTTAATTCAAAAAGATTTGTTTGAATGTATTTGACTTTCATGTGATCTTAAAAGCTTTGTTGACAGTGTTTGACGTTCATTTGACTTAATTAGCTTTGTTGAATGCATTTGACTTTCATTTGATTCAAAAAGCTTTGTTTGAATGTGTTTGACTTTCTTTTGACTCAATTAGCTTTGTTGA
Source organism: Chenopodium album (assembly GCF_948465745.1). Lineage (NCBI taxonomy): Eukaryota > Viridiplantae > Streptophyta > Magnoliopsida > Caryophyllales > Amaranthaceae > Chenopodium > Chenopodium album. The sequence continues at coordinate 20,584,246 of NC_137853.1, forward strand.
ATGTGGTTGACTTTTATTTGTCTCAATTAGCATTGTGGAATGCAATTGACTTTCATTTGATTCAAAAAGCCTTGTTTGAATGTATTTGACTTTCTTTTGATTCTAAAAGCTTTGTTGAAAAGTGTTTGACTTTCATTTGCCTCAATTATCTTTGTTGAATGCATTTGACTTTCATTTGATTTAAAAAGCTTTGTTTGAGGTGTTTGACTTTCATTTGACTCAATTAGCTTTGGTGAATGTGTTTGACTTTCATTTGACTCAATTAACAGTGTGGAATGAAATTGACTTTCATTTGATTCAAAAAGCTTTCTTTGAATGTATTTGACTTTTTTTGATTCTAAAAGCTTTGTTGAAAGTGTTTGACTTTCATTTGATTCAAAAAGCTTTGTTTGAATGTGTTTGACTTTCATTTGACTTAATTAGCTTTGTTGAATGTGTTTGACTTTCATTTGACTCAATTAGCATTGTGGAATGCAATTGACTTTCATTTGATTCAAAAAGCTTTGTTTGAATGTATTTGACTTTCATTTGATTCTAAAAGCATTGTTGAAAGTGTTTGATTTTCATTTGACTCAATTAGCTTTGTTGAATGCATTTGACTTTCATTTGATTCAAAAAGCTTTGTTTGAATGTGTTTGACTTTCATTTGACTCAATTAGCTTTGTTGAATGTGTTTGAGTTTCATTTGACTCAATTAGCATTGTGGAAGGCAATTGACTTTCATTTGATTCAAAAAGCTTTGTTTGAATGTATTTGACTTTCATTTGATTTTAAAAGCTTTGTTGAAAGTGTTTGACTTTAATTTGACTCTATTAGCTTTGTTGAATGCATTTGACTTTTATTTGATTCAAAAAGCTTTGTTAGAATGTGTTTGACTTTCATTTGACTCAATGAGCTTTGTTGAATGTGTTTGACTTTCATTTGACTCAATTAGCATTGTGGAATGCAATTGACTTTCATTTGATTCAAAAACCTTTGTTTGAATGTATTTGACTTTCATTTGATTTTAAAAACTTTGTTGAAAGTGTTTGACTTTCATTTGACTTAATTAGCTTTGGAAAATATGTTTGACTTTCATTTGACTCAATTAGCATTGTGGAATGCTATTGACTTTCATTTGATTCAAAAAGCTTTGTTTGAATGTATTTGACTTTCATTTGATTCTAAAAGCTTTGTTGAAAGTGTTTGACTTTCATTTGACTTAATTAGCTTTGTTGAATGCATTTGACTTTCATTTGATTCAAAAAGCTTTGTTTGAATGTGTTTGACTTTCATTTGACTTAATTAGCTTTGGTGAATGTGTTTGACTTTCATTTGACTCAATTAGCATTGTGGAATGCAATTGACTTTCATTTGATTCAAAAAGCATTGTTTGAATGTATTTGACTTTCATTTGATTTTAAAAGCTTTGTTGAATGTGTTTGACTTTCATTTGACTTAATTAGCTTTGTTAAATGCATTTGACTTTTATTTGATTCAAAAAGCTTTGTTTGAATGTGTTTGTCTTTCATTTGACTTAATTAGCTTTGGTGAATGTGTTTGACTTTCATTTGACTCAATTAGCATTGTGGAATGCAATTGACTTTCATTTGATTCAAAAAGCATTGTTTGAATGTATTTGACTTTCATTTGATGTTAAAAGCTTTGTTGAAAGTGTTTGACTTTCATTTGACTCTATTATCTTTGTTGAATGCATTTGACTTTTATTTGATTCAAAAAGCTTTGTTTGAATGTGTTTGAATTTTATTTTACTCAATTAGCTTTGGTGAATGTGTTAGACTTTCATTTGACTCAATTAGTATTGTGGAATGCAATTGACTTTCATTTAATTCAAAAAGATTTGTTTGAATGTATTTGACTTTCATGTGATCTTAAAAACTTTGTTCATAGTGTTTGACTTTCATTTGACTTAATTAACTTTGTTTAATGCATTTGACTTTCATTTGACTCAATTAGCATTGTGGAATGCTATTGACTTTCATTTGATTCAAAAAGCTTTGTTTGAATGTATTTGACTTTCATTTGATTCTAAAAGCTTTGTTGAAAGTGTTTGACTTTCATTTGACTTAATTAGCTTTGTTGAATGCATTTGACTTTCATTTGATTCAAAAAGCTTTGTTTGAATGTGTTTGACTTTCATTTGACTTAATTAGCTTTGGTGAATATGTTTGACTTTCATTTGACTCAATTAGCATTGTGGAATGCTATTGAATTTCATTTCATTCAAAAATCTTTGTTTGAATGTATTTGAATTTCAATTGATTCTAAAAGCTTTGTTAAAAGTGTTTGACTTTCATTTGACTTAATTAGCTTTGTTGAATGCATTTGACTTTCATTTGATTCAAAAAGCTTTGTTTGAATGTGTTTGACTTTCATTTGACTTAATTAGCTTTGGTGAATGTGTTTGACTTTCATTTGACTCAATTAGCATTGTGGAATGCAATTGACTTTCATTTGATTCAAAAAGCATTGTTTGAATGTATTTGACTTTCATTTGATTCTAAAAGCTTTGTTGAAAGTGTTTGACTTTCATTTGACTCTATTATCTTTGTTGAATGCATTTGACTTTTATTTGATTCAAAAAGCTTTGTTTGAATGTGTTTGAATTTTATTTTACTCAATTAGCTTTGGTGAATGTGTTAGACTTTCATTTGACTCAATTAGTATTGTGGAATGCAATTGACTTTCATTTAATTCAAAAAGATTTGTTTGAATGTATTTGACTTTCATGTGATCTTAAAAATTTTGTTCATAGTGTTTGACTTTCATTTGACTTAATTAACTTTGTTTAATGCATTTGACTTTCATTTGATTCAAAAAGCTTTCTTTAAATGTGTTTGACTTTCTTTTGACTCAATTAGCTTTGTTGAATGTGTTTGACTATTATTTGACTCAATTATCATTGTGGAATGTAATTGACTTTCATTTGATTCAAAAAGCTTTGTTTGAATGTATTTGACTTTCATTTGATTCTAAAAGCTTTGTTGAAAAGTGTTTGACTTTCATTTGATTTGAAAAGCTTTGTTTGAATGTGTTTGACTTTCATTTGACTCAATTAGCTTTGGTGAATTTGTTTGACTTTCATTTGACTCAATTAGCATTGTGGAATGAAATTGACTTTCATTTGTTCAAAAAGCTTTATTTGAATGTATTTGACTTTCTTCGATTCTAAAAGCTTTGTTGAAAGTGTTTGACTTTCATTTGATTCAAAAAGCTTTGTTTGAATATGCTTGACTTTCATTTGACTCAATTAGCTTTGGTGAAAGTGTTTGACATTCGTTTGACTCAATTAGCATTGTGGAATGCAATTGACTTTCATTTGATTCAAAAAACTTTTTTGAAAGTGTTTGACTTTCATTTGATTCTAAAAGCTTTGTTGAAAGTGTTTGACTTTCATTTGATTCAAAAAGCTTTGTTTGAATGTGTTTGACTTTTATTTGACTCAATTAGCTTTGTTGAATGTGTTTGACTTTCATTTGACTCAATTAGCATTGTGGAATGCAATTGACTTTCATTTGATTCAAAAAGCTTTGTTTGAATGTATTTGACTTTCATTTTATTCTAAAAGCTTTGTTGAAAGTGTTTGACTTTCATTTGACTCAATTAGCTTTGTTGTATGCATTTGACTTTCATTTGATTCAAAAAGCTTTGTTTGAATGTGTTTGACTTTCATTTGACTAAATTAGCTTTGGTGAATGTGTTAGACTTTCATTTGACTCAATTAGTATTGTTGAATGCAATTGACTTTCATTTAATTCGAAAAGATTTGTTTGAATGTATTTGACTTTCATGTGATCTTAAAAACTTTGTTCACAGTGTTTGACTTTCATTTGACTTAATTAGCTTTGTTTAATGCATTTGACTTTCATTTAATTCAAAAAGCTTTGTTTAAATGTGTTTGACTTTCTTTTGACTCAATTAGCTTTGTTGAATGTGTTTGACTATTATTTGACTCAATTAGCATTGTGGAATGCAATTGACTTTCATTTGATTCAAAAAGCTTTGTTTGAATGTATTTGACTTTCATTTGATTCTAAAAGCTTTGTTGAAAAGTGTTTGACTTTCATTTGAGTCAATTAGCTTTGTTGAATGCATTTGACTTTCATTTGATTTGAAAAGCTTTGTTTGAATGTGTTTGACTTTCATTTGACTCAATTAGCTTTGGTGAATGTGTTTGACTTTCATTTGACTCAATTAGTATTGTGGAATGAAATTGACTTTCATTTGATTCAAAAAGCTTTATTTGAATGTATTTGACTTTCTTCGATTCTAAAAGCTTTGTTGAAAGTGTTTGACTTTCATTTGACTCAATTAGCTTTGTTGAATGCATTTGACTTTCATTTGATTTGAAAAGCCTTGTTTGAATGTGTTTGACTTTCATTTGACTCAATTAGCTTTGGTGAATGTGTTTGACTTTCATTTGACTCAATTAGCATTGTGGAATGAAATTGACTTTCATTTGTTCAAAAAGCTTTATTTAAATGTATTTGACTTTCTTCGATTCTAAAAGCTTTGTTGAAAGTGTTTGACTTTCATTTGATTCAAAAAGCTTTGTTTGAGTGTGCTTGACTTTCATTTGACTCAATTAGCTTTGGTGAATGTGTTTGACATTCATTTGACTCAATTAGCATTGTGGAATGCAATTGACTTTCATTTGATTCAAAAAGCTTTTTTAAAAGTGTTTGACTTTCATTTGATTCTAAAAGCTTTGTTGAAAGTGTTTGACTTTTATTTGATTCAAAAAGCTTTGTTTGAATGTGTTTGACTTTCATTTGATTCTAAAAGCTTTGTTGAAAGTGTTTGACTTTCATTTGACTTAATTAGCTTTGTTGAATGCATTTGACTTTCATTTGATTCAAAAAGCTTTGTTTGAATGTGTTTGACTTTCATTTGACTTAATTAGCTTTGGTGAATATGTTTGACTTTCATTTGACTCAATTAGCATTGTGGAATGCTATTGACTTTCATTTGATTCAAAAAGCTTTGTTTGAATGTATTTGAATTTCAATTGATTCTAAAAGCTTTGTTGAAAGTGTTTGACTTTCATTTGACTTAATTAGCTTTGTTGAATGCATTTGACTTTCATTTGATTCAAAAAGCTTTGTTTGAATGTGTTTGACTTTCATTTGACTTAATTAGCTTTGGTGAATGTGTTTGACTTTCATTTGACTCAATTAGCATTGTGGAATGCAATTGACTTTCATTTGATTCAAAAAGCTTTTTTGAAAGTGTTTGACTTTCATTTGATTCTAAAATCTTTGTTGAAAGTGTTTGACTTTCATTTGATTCAAAAAGCTTTGTTTGAATGTGTTTGACTTTTATTTGACTCAATTAGCTTTGTTGAATGTGTTTGACTTTCATTTGACTCAATTAGCATTGTGGAATGCAATTGACTTTCATTTGATTCAAAAAGCTTTGTTTGAATGTATTTGACTTTCATTTTATTCTAAAAGCTTTGTTGAAAGTGTTTGACTTTCATTTGACTCAATTAGCTTTGTTGAATGCATTTGACTTTCATTTGATTCAAAAAGCTTTGTTTGAATGTGTTTGACTTTCATTTGACTCAATTAGCTTTGGTGAATGTGTTTGACTTTCATTTGACTCAATTAGCATTGTGGAATGCAATTGACTTTCATTTGATTCAAAAAGCATTGTTTGAATGTATTTGACTTTCATTTCATTTTAAAAGCTTTGTTGAAAGTGTTTGACTTTCATTTGACTCTATTAGCTTTGTTGAATGCATTTGACTTTTATTTGATTCAAAAAGCTTTGTTTGAATGTGTTTGAATTTTATTTTACTCAATTAGCTTTGGTGAATGTGTTAGACTTTCATTTGACTCAATTAGTATTGTGGAATGCAATTGACTTTCATTTAATTTAAAAAGATTTGTTTGAATGTATTTGACTTTCACGTGATCTTAAAAACTTTGTTCACAGTGTTTGACTTTCATTTGACTTAATTAGCTTTGTTTAATGCATTTGACTTTCATTTGATTCAAAAAGCTTTGTTTAAATGTGTTTGACTTTCTTTTGACTCAATTAGCTTTGTTGAATGTGTTTGACTATTATTTGACTCAATTAGCATTGTGGAATGCAATTGACTTTCATTTGATTCAAAAAGCTTTGTTTGAATGTATTTGACTTTCATTTGATTCTAAAAGCTTTGTTGAAAAGCGTTTGTCTTTCATTTGACTCAATTAGCTTTGTTGAATGCATTTGACTTTCATTTGATTTGAAAAGCCTTGTTTGAATGTGTTTGACTTTCATTTGACTCAATTAGCTTTGGTGAATGTGTTTGACTTTCATTTGACTCAATTAGAATTGTGGAATGAAATTGACTTTCATTTGTTCAAAAAGCTTTATTTGAATGTATTTGACTTTCTTCGATTCTAAAAGCTTTGTTGAAAGTGTTGGACTTTCATTTGATTCAAAAAGCTTTGTTTGAATGTGCTTGACTTTCATTTGACTCAATTAGCTTTGGTGAAAGTGTTTGACATTCATTTGACTCAATTAGCATTGTGGAATGTAATTGACTTTCATTTGATTCAAAAAGCTTTTTTGAAAGTGTTTGACTTTCATTTGATTCTAAAAGCTTTGTTGAAAGTGTTTGACTTTCATTTGATTCAAAAAGCTTTGTTTGAATGTGTTTGACTTTTATTTGACTCAATTAGCTTTGTTGAATGTGTTTGACTTTCATTTGACTCAATTAGCATTGTGGAATGCAATTGACTTTCATTTGATTCAAAAAGCTTTGTTTGAATGTATTTGACTTTCATTTTATTCTAAAAGCTTTGTTGAAAGTGTTTGACTTTCATTTGACTCAATTAGCTTTGTTGAATGCATTTGACTTTCATTTGATTCAAAAAGCTTTGTTTGAATGTGTTTGACTTTCATTTGACTCAATTAGCTTTGGTGAATGTGTTTGACTTTCATTTGACTCAATTAGCATTGTGGAATGCAATTGACTTTCATTTGATTCAAAAAGCATTGTTTGAATGTATTTGACTTTCATTTCATTTTAAAAGCTTTGTTGAAAGTGTTTGACTTTCATTTGACTCTATTAGCTTTGTTGAATGCATTTGACTTTTATTTTATTCAAAAAGCTTTGTTTGAATGTGTTTGACTTTTATTTGACTCAATTAGCTTTGGTGAATGTGTTAGGCTTTCATTTGACTCAATTAGTATTGTTGAATGCAATTGACTTTCATTTAAATCAAAAAGATTTGTTTGAATGTATTTGACTTTCATGTGATCTTAAAAACTTTGTTCACAGTGTTTGACTTTCATTTGACTTAATTAGCTTTGTTTAATGCATTTGACTTTCATTTGATTCAAAAAGCTTTGTTTAAATGTGTTTGACTTTCTTTTGACTCAATTAGCTTTGTTGAATGTGTTTGACTATTATTTGACTCAATTAGCATTGTGGAATGCAATTGACTTTCATTTGATTCAAAAAGCTTTGTTTGAATGTATTTGACTTTCATTTGATTCTAAAAGCTTTGTTGAAAAGTGTTTGACTTTCATTTCACTCAATTAGCTTTGTTGAATGCATTTGACTTTCATTTGATTTGAAAAGCTTTGTTTGAATGTGTTTGACTTTCATTTGACTCAATTAGCTTTGGTGAATGTGTTTGACTTTCATTTGACTCAATTAGTATTGTGGAATGAAATTGACTTTCATTTGATTCAAAAAGCTTTATTTCAATGTATTTGACTTTCTTCGATTCTAAAAGCTTTGTTGAAAGTGTTTGACTTTCATTTGACTCAATTAGCTTTGTTGAATGCATTTGACTTTCATTTGATTTGAAAAGCCTTGTTTGAATGTGTTAGACTTTCAGTTGACTCAATTAGCTTTGGTGAATATGTTTGACTTTCATTTGACTCAATTAGCATTGTGGAATGAAATTGACTTTCATTTGTTCAAAAAGCTTTATTTGAATGTATTTGACTTTCTTCGATTCTAAAAGCGTTGTTGAAAGTGTTTGACTTTCATTTGATTCAAAAAGCTTTGTTTGAATGTGCTTGACTTTCATTTGACTCAATTAGCTTTGGTGAAAGTGTTTGACATTCATTTGACTCAATTAGCATTGTGGAATGCAATTGACTTTCATTTGATTCAAAAAGCTTTTTTGAAAGTGTTTGACTTTCATTTGATTCTAAAAGCTTTGTTGAAAGTGTTTGACTTTCATTTGATTCAAAAAGCTTTGTTTGAATGCGTTTGACTTTTATTTGACTCAATTAGCTTTGTTGAATGTGTTTGACTTTCATTTGACTCTATTAGCATTGTGGAATGCAATTGACTTTCATTTGATTCAAAAAGCTTTGTTTTAATGTATTTGACTTTCATTTGATTCTAAAAGATTTGTTGAAAGTTTTTGACTTTCATTTGACTCAATTAGCTTTGTTGAATGCATTTGACTTTCATTTGATTTGAAAAGCATTGTTTGAATGTGTTTGACTTTCATTTGACTCAATTAGCTTTGGTGAATGTGTTTGACTTTCATTTGACTCAATTAGCATTGTGGAATGAAATTGACTTTCATTAGTTCAAAAAGCTTTATTTAAATGTATTTGACTTTCTTCGATTCTAAAAGCTTTGTTGAAAGTATTTGACTTTCATTTGATTCAAAAAGCTTTGTTTGAATGTGCTTGACTTTCATTTGACTCAATTAGCTTTGGTGAAAGTGTTTGACATTCATTTGACTCAATTAGCATTGTGGAATGCAATTGACTTTCATTTGATTCAAAAAGCTTTGTTTGAATGTATTTGACTTTCATTTGATTCTAAAAGCTTTGTTGAAATGTGTTTGACTTTCATTTGACTCAATTAGTTTTGTTGAATGCATTTGAATTTCATTTGATTTAAAAAGCTTTGTTTGAATGTGTTTGACTTTCATTTGACTCAATTAGCTTTGGTGAATGTGTTTGACTTCCATTTGACTCAATTAGCATTGTGGAATGAAATTGACTCAATTAGCTTTGTTGAATGTGTTTGACTTTCATTTGACTCAATTAGCATTGTGGAATGCAATTGACTTTCATTTGATTCAAAAAGCTTTGTTTGAATGTATTTGACTTTCATTTTATTCTAAAAGCTTTGTTGAAAGTGTTTGACTTTCATTTGACTCAATTAGCTTTGTTGAATGCATTTGACTTTCATTTGATTTAAAAAGCTTTGTTTGAATGTGTTTGACTTTTATTTGACTCAATTAGCTTTGGTGAATGTGTTTGACTTTAATTTGACTCAATTAGCATTGTGGAATGCAATTGACTTTCATTTGATTCAAAAAGCATAGTTTGAATGTATTTGACTTTCATTTCATTTTAAAAGCTTTGTTGAAAGTGTTTGACTTTCATTTGACTCTATTAGCTTTGTTGAATGCATTTGAATTTTATGTTATTCAAAAAGCTTTGTTTGAAAGTGTTTGACTTTTAGTTGACTCAATTAGCTTTGGTGAATGTGTTAGACTTTCATTTGACTCAATTAGTATTGTTGAATGCAATTGACTTTCATTTAATTCAAAAAGATTTGTTTGAATTTATTTGACTTTCATGTGATCTTAAAAACTTTATTCACAGTGTTTGACTTTCATTTGACTTAATTAGCTTTGTTTAATGCATTTGACTTTCATTTGATTCAAAAAGCTTTGTTTAAATGTGTTTGACTTTCTTTTGACTCAATTAGCTTTGTTGAATGTGTTTGACTATTATTTGACTCAATTAGCATTGTGGAATGCAATTGACTTGCATTTGATTCAAAAAGCTTTGTTTGAATGTATTTGACTTTCATTTGATTCTAAAAGCTTTGTTGAAAAGTGTTTGACTTTCATTTGATTTGAAAAGCTTTGTTTGAATGTGTTTGACTTTCATTTGACTCAATTAGCTTTGGTGAATGTGTTTGACTTTCATTTGACTCAATTAGCATTGTGGAATGAAATTGAATTTCATTTGTTCAAAAAGCTTTATTTGAACGTATTTGACTTTCTTCGATTCTAAAAGCTTTGTTGAAAGTGTTTGACTTTCATTTGATTCAAAAAGCTTTGTTTGAATGTGCTTGACTTTCATTTGACTCAATTAGCTTTGGTGAAAGTGTTTGACATTCGTTTGACTCAATTAGCATTGTGGAATGCAATTGACTTTCATTTGATTCAAAAAGCTTTTTTGAAAGTGTTTGACTTTCATTTGATTCTAAAAGCTTTGTTGAAAGTGTTTGACTTTCATTTGATTCAAAAAGTTTTGTTTGAATGTGTTTGACTTTTATTTGACTCAATTAGCTTTGTTGAATGTGTTTGACTTTCATTTGACTCAATTAGCATTGTGGAATGCAATTGACTTTCATTTGATTCAAAAAGCTTTGTTTGAATGCATTTGACTTTCATTTGATTTAAAAAGCTTTGTTTAAATGTGTTTGACTTTCATTTGACTCAATTAGCTTTGTTGAATGTGTTTGACTTTCATTTGACTCAATTAGCATCATGGAATGCAATTGACTTTCATTTGATTCAAAAAGCTTTGTTTGAATGTATTTGACTTTCATTTGATTCTAAAAGCTTTGTTAAAAGTGTTTGACTTTCATTTGACTCAATTAGCTTTGTTGAATGCATTTGACTTTCATTTGATTTGAAAAGCTTTGTTTGAATGTGTTTGACTTTCATTTGACTCAATTAGCTTTGGTGAATGTGTTTGACTTTCATTTGACTCAATTAGCATTGTGGAATGAAATTGATTTTCATTTGATTCAAAAAGCTTTATTTGAATGTATTTGACTTTCTTCGATTCTAAAAGCTTTGTTGAAAGTGTTTGACTTTCATTTGATTCAAAATGCTTTGTTTGAATGTGCTTGACTTTCATTTGACTCAATTAGCTTTGGTGAATGTGTTTGACATTCATTTGACTCAATTAGCATTGTGGAATGCAATTGACTTTAATTTGATTCAAAAAGCTTTGTTTTAATGTATTTGACTTTCATTTGATTCTAAAAGCTTTGTTGAAAGTGTTCGACTTTCATTTGACTCAATTAGCTTTATTGAATGCATTTGACTTTCATTTGATTCAAAAAGCTTTGTTTGAATGTGTTTGACTTTCATTGGACTTAATTAATTTTGTTGAATGTGTTTGACTTTCATTTTACTCAATTAGCATTGTGGAATGCAATTGATTTTCATTTGATTCAAAAAGCTTTGTTTGAATGTATTTGACTTGCATTTGATTCTAAAAGCTTTGTTGAAAAGTGTTTGACTTTCATTTGACTCAATTAGCTTTGTTGAATGCATTTGACTTTCATTTGATTCAAAAAGCTTTGTTTAAATGTGTTTGACTTTCTTTTGACTCAATTAGCTTTGTTGAATGTGTTTGACTTTCATTTGACTCAATTAGCATTGTGGAATGCAATTGACTTTCATTTGATTCAAAAAGCTTTGTTTGAATGTATTTGACTTTCATTTGATTCTAAAAGCTATGTTGAAAGTGTTTGATTTTCATTTTACTCAATTAGCATTGTGGAATGCAATTGACTTTCATTTGATTCAAAAAGCTTTGTTTGAATGTGTTTGACTTTCATTTAACTCAATTAGCTTTGTTGAATGCAATTGACTTTCATTTGATTCAAAAAGCTTTGTTTGAATGTATTTGACTTTCATTTTATTCTAAAAGCTTTGTTGAAAGTGTTTGACTTTCATTTGACTCAATTAGCTTTGTTGAATGCATTTGACTTTCATTTGATTTAAAAAGCTTTGTTTGAATGTGTTTGACTTTTATTTGACTCAATTAGCTTTGGTGAATGTGTTTGACTTTCATTTGACTCAATTAGCATTGTGGAATGCAATTGACTTTCATTTGATTCAAAAAGCATTGTTTGAATGTATTTGACTTTCATTTCATTTTAAAAGCTTTGTTGAAAGTGTTTGACTTTCATTTGACTCTATTAGCTTTGTTGAATGCATTTGAATTTTATGTTATTCAAAAAGCTTTGTTTGAATGTGTTTGACTTTTAGTTGACTCAATTAGCTTTGGTGAATGTGTTAGACTTTCATTTGACTCAATTAGTATTGTTGAATGCAATTGACTTTCATTTAATTCAAAAAGATTTGTTTGAATTTATTTGACTTTCATGTGATCTTAAAAACTTTATTCACAGTGTTTGACTTTCATTTGACTTAATTAGCTTTGTTTAATGCATTTGACTTTCATTTGATTCAAAAAGCTTTGTTTAAATGTGTTTGACTTTCTTTTGACTCAATTAGCTTTGTTGAATGTGTTTGACTATTATTTGACTCAATTAGCATTGTGGAATGCAATTGACTTGCATTTGATTCAAAAAGCTTTGTTTGAATGTATTTGACTTTCATTTGATTCTAAAAGCTTTGTTGAAAAGTGTTTGACTTTCATTTGATTTGAAAAGCTTTGTTTGAATGTGTTTGACTTTCATTTGACTCAATTAGCTTTGGTGAATGTGTTTGACTTTCATTTGACTCAATTAGCATTGTGGAATGAAATTGACTTTCATTTGTTCAAAAAGCTTTATTTGAACGTATTTGACTTTCTTCGATTCTAAAAGCTTTGTTGAAAGTGTTTGACTTTCATTTGATTCAAAAAGCTTTGTTTGAATGTGCTTGACTTTCATTTGACTCAATTAGCTTTGGTGAAAGTGTTTGACATTCGTTTGACTCAATTAGCATTGTGGAATGCAATTGACTTTCATTTGATTCAAAAAGCTTTTTTGAAAGTGTTTGACTTTCATTTGATTCTAAAAGCTTTGTTGAAAGTGTTTGACTTTCATTTGATTCAAAAAGTTTTGTTTGAATGTGTTTGACTTTTATTTGACTCAATTAGCTTTGTTGAATGTGTTTGACTTTCATTTGACTCAATTAGCATTGTGGAATGCAATTGACTTTCATTTGATTCAAAAAGCTTTGTTTGAATGCATTTGACTTTCATTTGATTTAAAAAGCTTTGTTTAAATGTGTTTGACTTTCATTTGACTCAATTAGCTTTGTTGAATGTGTTTGACTTTCATTTGACTCAATTAGCATCATGGAATGCAATTGACTTTCATTTGATTCAAAAAGCTTTGTTTGAATGTATTTGACTTTCATTTGATTCTAAAAGCTTTGTTAAAAGTGTTTGACTTTCATTTGACTCAATTAGCTTTGTTGAATGCATTTGACTTTCATTTGATTTGAAAAGCTTTGTTTGAATGTGTTTGACTTTCATTTGACTCAATTAGCTTTGGTGAATGTGTTTGACTTTCATTTGACTCAATTAGCATTGTGGAATGAAATTGATTTTCATTTGATTCAAAAAGCTTTATTTGAATGTATTTGACTTTCTTCGATTCTAAAAGCTTTGTTGAAAGTGTTTGACTTTCATTTGATTCAAAATGCTTTGTTTGAATGTGCTTGACTTTCATTTGACTCAATTAGCTTTGGTGAATGTGTTTGACATTCATTTGACTCAATTAGCATTGTGGAATGCAATTGACTTTAATTTGATTCAAAAAGCTTTGTTTGAATGTATTTGACTTGCATTTGATTCTAAAAGCTTTGTTGAAAGTGTTTGACTTTCATTTGACACAATTAGCTTTGTTGAATGCATTTGACTTTCATTTGATTCAAAAAGCTTTGTTTGAATGTGTTTGACTTTCATTGGACTTAATTAATTTTGTTGAATGTGTTTGACTTTCATTTTACTCAATTAGCATTGTGGAATGCAATTGACTTTCATTTGATTCAAAAAGCTTTGTTTGAATGTATTTGACTTGCATTTGATTCTAAAAGCTTTGTTGAAAAGTGTTTGACTTTCATTTGACTCAATTAGCTCTGTTGAATGCATTTGACTTTCATTTGATTCAAAAAGCTTTGTTTAAATGTGTTTGACTTTCTTTTGACTCAATTAGCTTTGTTGAATGTGTTTGACTTTCATTTGACTCAATTAGCATTGTGGAATGCAATTGACTTTCATTTGATTCAAAAAGCTTTGTTTGAATGTATTTGACTTGCATTTGATTCTAAAAGCTTTGTTGAAAGTGTTTGACTTTCATTTGATTCAAAAAGCTTTGTTTGAATGTGTTTGACTTTCATTTGATTCAATTAGCTTTGTTGAATGTGTTTGACTTTCATTTAACTCAATTAGCTTTGTTGAATGTGTTTGACATTCATTTGACTCAATTAGCATTGTGGAATGCAATTGACTTTCATTTGATTCTAAAAGCTTTGTTTGAATGTATTTGACTTTCATTTGATTCTAAAATCTTTGTTGAAAGTGTTTGACTTTCATTTGACTCAATTAGCTTTGTTGAATGCATTTGACTTTCATTTGATTCAAAAAGCTTTGTTTGAATGTGTTTGACTTTCATTTGACTCAATTAGCTTTGTTGAATGTGTTTGACTTTCATTTGACTCAATTAGCATTGTGGAATGCAATTGACTTTCATTTGATTCAAAAAGCTTTGTTTGAATGTATTTGACTTTCATTTGATTCTAAAAGCTATGTTGAAAGTGTTTGATTTTCATTTTACTCAATTAGCATTGTGGAATGCAATTGACTTTCATTTGATTCAAAAAGCTTTGTTTGAATGTGTTTGACTTTCATTTAACTCAATTAGCTTTGTTGAATGCATTTGACTTTCATTTGATTCAAAAAGCTTTGTCTGAATGTGTTTGACTTTCATTTGACTCAATTAGCTTTGTTGAATGCATTTGACTTTCATTTGATTCAAAAAGCTTTGTTTGAATGTGTTTGACATTCATTTGACTCATTTAGCTTTGTTTGAATGTGTTTGACTTTCATTTAAATCAATTAGCTTTATTGAATGTGTTTGACTTTCATTTGACTCAATTAGCATTGTGGAATGCAATTGACTTTCATTTAATTCAAAAAGATTTGTTTGAATGTATTTGACTTTCATATGATCTTAAAAACTTTGTTCACAGTGTTTGACTTTCATTTGACTTAATTATCTTTGTTTTATGCATTTGACTTTCATTTGATTCAAAAAGCTTTGTTTAAATGTGTTTGACTTTCTTTTGACTCAATTGGCTTTGTTTAATGTGTTTGACTATTATTTGACTCAATTAGCATTGTGGAATGCAATTGACTTTCATTTGATTCAAAAAGCTTTGTTTGAATGTATTTGACTTTCATTTGATTCTAAAAGCTTTGTTGAAAAGTGTTTGACTTTCATTTGACTCAATTAGCTTTGTTGAATGCATTTGACTTTCATTTGATTCAAAAAGCTTTGTTTAAATGTGTTTGACTTTCTTTTGACTCAATTGGCTTTGTTTAATGTGTTTGACTATTATTTGACTCAATTAGCATTGTGGATTGCAATTGACTTTCATTTGATTAAAAAAGCTTTGTTTGAATATATTTGACTTTCATTTGATTCTAAAAGCTTTGTTGAAAAGTGTTTGACTTTCATTTGACTCAATTAGCTTTGTTGAATGCATTTGACTTTCATTTGATTCAAAAAGCTTTGTTTGAATGTGTTTGACTTTCATTGGACTTAATTAATTTTGTTGAATGTGTTTGACTTTCATTTTACTCAATTAGCATTGTGGAATGCAATTGACTTTCATTTGATTCAAAAAGCTTTGTCTGAATGTATTTGACTTTCATTTGATTCTAAAAGCTTTGTTAAAAGTGTTTGACTTTCATTTGACTCAATTAGCTTTGTTGAATGCATTTGACTTTCATTTGATTCAAAAAGCTTTGTTTGAATGTGTTTGACATTCATTTGACTCAATTAGCTTGGTTTGAATGTGTTTGACTTTCATTTGACTCCATTAGCATTGTGGAATGCAATTGACTTTCATTTGATTCAAAAAGCTTTGTTTGAATGTATTTGACTTTCATTTGATTCTACAAGCTTTGCTGAAAGTGTTTGACTTTCATTTGACTCAGTTAGCTTTGTTGAATACATTTGACTTTCATTTGATTCAAAAAGCTTTGTTTGAATGTGTTTGACATTCATTTGACTCAATTAGCTTTATTTGAATGTGTTTGACTTTCATTTGACTCAATTAGCTTTGTTGAATGTGTTTGACTTTCATTTGACTCAATTAGCATTGTGGAATGAAATTGACTTTCGTTTGATTCAAAAAGCTTTATTTGAATGTATTTGACTTTCTTTGATTCTAAAAGCTTTGTTGAAAGTGTTTGACTTTCATTTGATTAAAAAAGCTTTGTTTGAATGTGCTTGACTTTCATTTGACTCATTTAGCTTTGTTGAATGTGTTTGACATTCATTTGACTCAATTAGCATTGTGGAATGCAATTGACTTTCATTTGATTCTAAAAGCTTTGTTTGAATGTATTTGACTTTCATTTTATTCTAAAATCTTTGTTGAAAGTGTTTGACTTTCATTTCACTCAATTAGCTTTGTTGAATGCATTTGACTTTCATTTGATTCAAATTGCTTTGTTTGAATGTGTTTGACTTTTATTTGACTCAATTGGCTTTGTTGAATGTGCTTGAGTTTCATTTGACTCAATTAGCATTGTGGAATGCAATTGACTTTCATTTGATTCAAAAAGCTTTGTTTCAATGTATTTGACTTTCATTTGATTCTAAAAGCTTTGTTGAAAATGTTTGACTTTCATTTGACTCAATTAGCTTTGTTGAATGCATTTGACTTTTATTTGATTCAAAAAGCTTTGTTTGAATGTGTTTGACTTGCATTTGATTCTAAAAGCTTTGTTGAAAGTGTTTGACTTTCATTTGATTCAAAAAGCTTTGTTTGAATGTGTTTGACTTTCATTTGACTCAATTAGCTTTGTTGAATGTGTTTGACATTCATTTGACTCAATTAGCATTGTGGAATGCAATTGACTTTAATTTGATTCAAAAAGCTTTGTTTGAATGTATTTGACTTGCATTTGATTCTAAAAGCTTTGTTGAAAGGGTTTGACTTTCATTTGATTCAAAAAGCTTTGTTTGAATGTGTTTGACTTTCATTTGACTCAATTAGCTTTGTTGAATGTGTTTGACATTCATTTGACTCAATTAGCATTGTGGAATGCAATTGACTTTCATTTGATTCTAAAAGCTTTGTTTGAATGTATTTGACTTTCATTTTATTCTAAAATCTTTGTTGAAAGTGTTTGACTTTCATTTCACTCAATTAGCTTTGTTGAATGCATTTGACTTTCATTTGATTCAAAAAGCTTTGTTTGAATGTGTTTGACTTTCATTTGACTCAATTATCTTTGTTGAATGTGTTTGACTTTCTTTTGACTCAATTAGCATTGTGGAGTGCAATTGACTTTCATTTGATTCAAAAAGCTTTGTTTGAATGTATTTGACTTGCATTTGATTCTAAAAGCTTTGTTGAAAGGGTTTGACTTTCATTTGATTCAAAAAGCTTTGTTTGAATGTGTTTGACTTTCATTTGACTCAATTAGCTTTGTTGAATGTGTTTGACATTCATTTGACTCAATTAGCATTGTGGAATGCAATTGACTTTCATTTGATTCTAAAAGCTTTGTTTGAATGTATTTGACTTTCATTTTATTCTAAAATCTTTGTTGAAAGTGTTTGACTTTCATTTCACTCAATTAGCTTTGTTGAATGCATTTGACTTTCATTTGATTCAAATTGCTTTGTTTGAATGTGTTTGACTTTTATTTGACTCAATTGGCTTTGTTGAATGTGCTTGAGTTTCATTTGACTCAATTAGCATTGTGGGATGCAATTGACTTTCATTTGATTCAAAAAGCTTTGTTTCAATGTATTTGACTTTCATTTGATTCTAAAAGCTTTGTTGAAAATGTTTGACTTTCATTTGACTCAATTAGCTTTGTTGAATGCATTTGACTTTTATTTGATTCAAAAAGCTTTGTTTGAATGTGTTTGACTTTCGTTTGACTTAATTAGCTTTGGTGTATGTGTTTGACTTTCATTTGACTCAATTAGCATTGTGGAATGCAATTGACTTTCATTTAATTAAAAAAGCTTTGTTTAATTGTATTTGACTTTCATTTGATCTTAAAAGCTTTGTGAAAGTGTTTGACTTTCATTTGACTCAATTAGCTTTGTTGAATGCATTTGACTTTCATTTGATTCAAAAAGCTTTGTTTGAATGTGTTTGACTTTCATTTGACTCAATTATCTTTGTTGAATGTGTTTGACTTTCTTTTGACTCAATTAGCATTGTGGAGTGCAATTGACTTTCATTTGATTCAAAAAGCTTTGTTTGAATGTATTTGACTTTCATTTGATTCTAAAAGATTTGTTGAAAAAGTTTGACTTTCATTTGACTCAATTAGCTTTGTTGAATGCATTTGACTTTCATTAGATTCAAAAAGCTTTGTTTGAATGTGTTTGACTTTCATTTGACTCATTTAGCTTTGTTGAATGTGTTTGACTTTCATTTGACTCAATTAGGATTGTGGAATGCAATTGACGTTCATTTGATTCAAAAAGCTTTGTTTGAATGTATTTGACTTTCATTTTATTCTAAAAGCTATGTTGAAAGTGTTTGACTTTCATTTGACTCAATTAGCTTTGTTGAATGCATTTGACTTTCATTTGATTCAAAAAGCTTTGTTTGAATGTGTTTGACTTTCATTGGACTTAATTAATTTTGTTGAATGTGTTTGACTTTCATTTTACTCAATTAGCATTGTGGAATGCAATTGACTTTCATTTGATTCAAAAAGCTTTGTTTGAATGTATTTGACTTTCATTTGATTCTAAAAGCTTTGTTGAAAGTGTTTGACTTTCATTTGACTCAATTAGCTTTGTTGAATGCATTTGACTTTCATTTGATTCAAAACGCTTTGTTTGAATGTGTTTGACTTTCATTTGACTCTATTAGCTTTGTTGAATGTGTTTGACTTTCATTTTACTCAATTAGCATTGTGGAATGCAATTGACTTTCATTTGATTCAAAAAGTTTTGTTTAAATGTATTTGACTTTCATTTGATTCTAAAAGATTTGTTGAAAATGTTTGACTTTCATTTGACTCAATTAGCTTTGTTGAATGCATTTGACTTTCATTTGATTCAAAAAGCTTTGTTTGAATGTGTTTGACTTTCATTTGACTCAATTAGCTTTGTTGAATGTGTTTGACATTCATTTGACTCAATTAGCATTGTGGAATGCAATTGACTTTCATTTGATTCTAAAAGCTTTGTTTGAATGTATTTGACTTTCATTTTATTCTAAAATCTTTGTTGAAAGTGTTTGACTTTCATTTCACTCAATTAGCTTTGTAGAATGCATTTGACTTTCATTTGATTCAAATTGCTTTGTTTGAATGTGTTTGACTTTTATTTGACTCAATTGGCTTTGTTGAATGTGCTTGAGTTTCATTTGACTCAATTAGCATTGTGGAATGCAATTGACTTTCATTTGATTCAAAAAGCTTTGTTTGAATGTATTTGACTTTCATTTGATTCTAAAAGCTTTGTTGAATGTGTTTGACTTTCATTTGACTCAATTAGCATTGTGGAATGCAATTGACTTTCATTTGATTCAAAAAGCTTTGTTTTAATGTATTTCACTTCCATTTGATTCTAAAAGCTTTGTTGAAAGTTTTTGACTTTCATTTGACTCAATTAGTTTGTTGAATGCATTTGTCTTTCATTTGATTCAAAAAGCTTTGTTTGAATATGTTTGACTTTCATTTGACTCAATTAGCCTTGTTGAATGCATTTGACTTTCATTTGATTCAAAAAGCTTTGTTTGAATGTGTTTGACTTTCATTAGACATAATTAGCTTTGGTGAATGTCTTTAAATTTCATTTCACTCAATTAGCATTGTGGAATGCAATTGACTTTCATTTAATTAAGAAAGCTTTGTTTGAATGTATTTGACTTTCATTTGATCTTAAAAGCTTCGTTGAAAATGTTTGACTTTCATTTAACTCAATTAGCTTTGTTGAATGCTTTTAACTTTCATTTGATTCAAAAAGCTTTTTTTGAATGTGTTTCACTTTCATTTGACTCAATTAGCTTTGTTGAATATGTTTGACTTTCATTTGACTCGATTAGCATCGTGGAATGCAATTGACTTTCATTTGATTCAAAAAGCTTTGTTTGAATGTATTTGACTTTCATTTGATTCTAAAAGCTTTGTTGAAAGTGTTTGACTTTCATTTGACTCAATTAGCTTTGTTGAATGCATTTAACTTTCATTTGATTCAAAAAGCTTTGTTTGAATGTGTTTGGCTTACTTTTGACATAATTAGCTTTGGTGAATGTCTTTGACTTTCATTTGACTCAATTAGCATTGTGGAATGCAATTGACTTTCATTTAATTAAAAAATCTTTGTTTGAATGTATTTGACTTTCATTTGATCTTAATAGCTTTGTTGAAAGTGTTTGACTTTCATTTGAGTCAATTAGCTTTGTTGAATGCATTTGACTTTCATTTGATTCAAAAAGCTTTGTTTGAATGTGTTTGACTTTCATTTGACTCAATTAGCTTTGTTGAATGTGTTTGACTTTTATTTGACTCAATTAGCATTGTGGAATGCACTTGACTTTTATTTGATTTTAAAAGCTTTGTTTGAATGAATTTGACTTTCATTTTATTTTAAAAGCTTTGTTGAAAGTGTTTGACTTTCATTTGACTCAATTAGCTTTGTGGAATGCATTTGACTTTCATTTTATTTTAAAAGCTTTGTTGAAAGTGTTTGACTTTCATTTGACTCAATTAGCATTGTCGAATGCAATTGACTTTCATTTGATTCAAAAATCTTTGTTTGAATGTATTTGACTTTCATGTGATTCTAAAAGCTTTGTTGAAAGTGTTTGACTTTCATTTGACTCAATTAGCTTTGTTGAATGCATTGACTTTCATTTGATTCAAAAAGCTTTGTTTGAATGTGTTAAACTTTCATTTGACTCAATTAGCTTTGTTGAATGTGTTTGACTTTCATTTTACTCAATTAGCATTGTGTAATGCAATTGACTTTCATTTGATTGAAAAAGCTTTGTTTGAATGTATTTGACTTTCAATTGATTCTAAAAGATTTGTTGAAAGTGTTTGACTTTCATTTGACTCGATTAGCTTTGTTGAATGCATTTGACTTTCATTTAATTCAAAAAGCTTTGTTTGAATGTGGTTGACTTTTGTTTGACTCATTTGGCTTTGTTGAATGTGTTTGACTTTCATTTGACTCAATTCGCATTGTAGAATGCAATTGACTTTCATTTGATTAAAAAAGATTTGTTTGAATGTATTTGACTTTCATTTGATCTTAAAAGCTTTGTTGAAAGTGTTTGACTTTGATTTGACTTAATTAGCTTTGTTGAATGCATTTGACTTTCATTTGATTCAAAAAGCTTTGTTTAAATGTGTTTGACTTTCATTTGACTCAATTAGCTTTGTTGAATGTGTTTGACTTTTATTTGACTCAATTAGCATTGTGGAATGCAGTTGACTTTCATTTGATTCAAAAAGCTTTGTTTGAATGTATTTGACTTTCATTTGATTCTAAAAGCTTTGTTGAAAGTGTTTGACTTTCATTTGATGCAAAAAGCTTTGTTTGAATGTGTTGGACTTTCATTTGACTCAATTAGATTTGTTAAATGTGTTTGACTTTCATTTGACTCTATTAGCATTGTGGAATGCAATTGACTTTCATTTGATTCACAAAGCTTTGTTTAAATGTGTTTGACTTTCATTTGACCCAATTAGCTTTGTTGAATGTATTTGACTTTCATTTGACTCATTTAGCATTGTGGAATGCAATTGACTTTAATTTAATTTAAAAAGCTTTGTTTGAATGTATTTGACTTTCATTTGATCTTAAAAGCTTTGTTGAAAGTGTTTGACTTTGATTTGACTTAATTAGCTTTGTTGAATGCATTTGACTTTCATTTGATTCAAAAAGCTTTGTTTAAATGTGCTTGACTTTCATTTGACTCAATTAGCTTTGTTGAATGTGTTTGACTTTTATTTGACTCAATTAGCATTGTGGAATGCAATTGACTTTCATTTGATTTAAAAAGCTTTGTTTGAATGTATTTGACTTTAGTTTGATTCTAAAAGCTTTGTTGAAAGTGTTTGACTTTCATTTGACTCAATTAGCTTTGTTGAATGCATTAGACTTTCATTTGATTCAAAAAGCTTTGTTTGAATGTGTTTCACTTTCATTTGACTCAATTAGCTTTGTTGAATGTGTTTGACTTTCATTTGACTCAATTAGCAATGTGGAATGCAATTGACTTTCATTTGATTCAAAAAGCTTTGTTTTAATGTATTTGACTTTCATTTGATTCTCAAAGCTTTGTTGAAAGTGTTTGACTTTCATTTGACTCAATTAGCTTTATTGAATGCATTTGACTTTAATTTGATTCAAAAAGCTTTGTTTGAATGTCTTTAACTTTCATTTGACTCAATTAGCTTTGGTGAATGTGTTTGAATTTCATTTGACTCAATTAGCATTGTGGAATGCAATTGACATTTATTTGATTCAAAAAGCTTTGTTTGAATGTATTTGACTTTCATTTGATTCTAAAAGCTTTGTTGAAAGTATTTGACTTTCATTTGATTCAAAAAGCTTTGTTTGAATGTGTTTGACTTTCATTTGACTCAATTAGCTTTGTTGAATGTGTTTGACTTTCATTTGACTCAATTAGCTTTGGTGAATGTGTTTGACTTTCATTTGACTCAATTAGCATTGTGGAATGCAATTGACTTTCATTTAACTCAAAAAGCTTTTGTTTGAATGTATTTGACTTTCATTTGATCTTAAAAGCTTTGTTGAAAGTGTTTAACTTTCATTTGAGTCAATTAGCTTTGTTGAATGCATTTGACTTTCATTTGATTAAAAAAGCTTTGTTTGAATGTGTTTCACTTTCATTTGACTCAATTAGCTTTGGTGAATGTGTTTGAATTTCATTTGACTCAATTAGCATTGTGGAATGCAATTGATTTCATTTGATTAAAAAAGCTTTGTTTGAATGTATTTGACTTTAATTTGATTCTAAAAGTTTTATTGACAGTGTTTGACTTTCATTTATCTCAATTAGCTGTATTTAATGCATTTGCCTCTTATTTGATTCAAAAATCTTTGTTTGAATGTGTTTAACTTTCATTTAACTCAATTAGCTTTGTTAAATGTGTTTGACTTTCATTTGACTCAATTAGCATTGTGGAATGCAATTGACTTTCATTTGATTCAAAAAGCTTTGTTTGAATGTATTTGACTTTCATTTGATTCGAAAAGCTTTGTTAAAAGTGTGTGACTTTCATTTGACTCAATTAGCTTTGTTTGAATGTGTTTGACTTTCATTTGACTCAATTAGCTTTGGTGAATGTGTTTGACTTTTCATTTGATTCAATTAGAATTGTGAATGCAATTGACTTTAATTTAATTCAAAAAGCTTTGTTTGAATGTATTTGACTTTCATTTGATCTTAAAAGCTTTGTTGAAAGTGTTTGACTTTCATTTGAGTCAATTAACTTTGTTGAATGCATTTGACTTTCATTTGATTCAAAAAGCTTTGTTTGAATGTGTTTGACTTTCATTTGACTCAATTAGCTTTATTGAATGTGTTTGACTTTTATTTGACTCGATTAGCATTGTGGAATGCAATTGACTTTCATTTGATTAAAAAAAGCTTTGTTTGAATGTATTTGACTTTTATTTTATTCTAAAAGCTTTGTTGAAAGTGTTTGACTTTCATTTGATTCAAAAAGCTTTGTTTGAATGTGTTTGACTTTCATTTGACTCAATTTGCTTTGTTAAATGTGTTTGACTTTCATTTGACTCATTTAGTATTGTGGAATGCAATTGACTTTCATTTTATTCAAAAAGCTTTGTTTGAATGTATTTGACTTTCATTTTATTTTAAAAGCTTTGTTGAAAGTGTTTGACTTTCATTTGACTCAATTAGCTTTGTTGAATGTGTTTGGCTTTCATTTGACTCAATTAGCATTGTGGAATGCAATTGACTTTCATTTGATTCAAAAAGCTTTGTTTGAATGTATTTGACTTTCATGTGATTCTAAAAGCTTTGTTGAAAATGTTTGACTTTCATTTGACTCAATTAGCTTTGTTGAATGCATTGACTTTCATTTGATTCAAAAAGCTTTGTTTGAATGTGTTTAACTTTCATTTGACTCAATTAGCTTTGTTGAATGTGTTTGACTTTCATTTGACTCAATTAGCATTGTGGAATGCAATTGACTTTCATTTGATTCAAAAAGCTTTGTTTGAATGTATTTGACTTTCATTTGATTCTAAAAGATTTGTTGAAAGTGTTTGACTTTCATTTGATTCAATTAGCTTTGTTGAATGCATTTGACTTTTATTTGATTCAAAAAGCTTTGTTTGAATGTGTTTGACTTTCATTTGACTCAATTAGCTAATTGAAAGTCAAATGCATTTAGCAAAGCTAATTGAGTCAAATGAAAGTCAAACACTTTCAACAAAGCTTTTAGAATCAAATGAAAGTCAAATATATTCAAACAAAGCTTTTTGATTCTAATGAAAGTCAAATACATTCATACAAAGTTTTTTGAATCAAGTGAAAGTCAATAGCATTCCACAATGCTAATTGAGTCAAATGAAAGTCAAACACATTCTACAAAGCTAATTGAGTCAAATGAAAGTCAAACACATTCAAACAAAGGTTTTTGAATCAAACGAAAGTCAAATGCATTTAGCAAAGCTAATTGAATCAAATGAAAGTCAAAACTTTCAACAAAGCTTTTAGAATCAAATGAAAGTCAAATACATTCAAACAAAGCTTTTTTAATCAAATGAAAGTCAATGGCTTTCCACAATGCTAATTAAGTCAAATGAAAGTCAAACACATTCAACAAAGCTAATTGAGTCAAATGAAAGTCAAACACATTCAAACAATGCTTTTTGAATCAAATGAAAGTCAAATGCATTCAACAAATCTAATTGAGTCAAATGTAAGTTAAACACTTTCAACAAAGCTTCTAGAATCAAATGAAAGTCATAGACATTCAAACAAAGCTTTTTGAATCAAATGAAAGTCAATTGCATTCCAGAATGCTAATTCAGTCAAATGAAAGTCAAACACATTCAACAAAACTAATTGAGTCAAATGAAAGTCAAACACATTCAAACAAAGCTTTTTGAATCAAACGAAAGTCAAATGCATTTACCAAATCTAATTTAGTCAAATAAAAGTCAAACACTTTCAACAAAGCTTTTAGAATCAAATAAAAGTCAAATACATTCAAACAATGCTTTTTGAATCAAATGAAAGTCAATTGCATTCCACAATGCTAATTGAGTCAAATGAAAGTCAAACACATTCAACAAAGCTAATTGAGTCAAATGAAAGTCAAACACATTCAAACAAAGCTTTTTGAATCAAACGAAAGTCAAATGCATTTAGCAAAGCCAATTGAGTTAAATGAAAGTCAAACACTTTCAACAAAGCTTTTAGAATCAAATGAAAGTCAAATACATTCAAACAAATCTTTTTTAATCAAATGAAAGTCAATTGCATTCTACAATGCGAATTGAGTCAAATGAAAGTCAAACACATTCAACAAAGCCAAATGAGTCAAACAAAAGTCAACCACATTCAAACAAAGCTTTTTGAATTAAATGAAAGTCAAATGCATTCAACAAAGCTAATCGAGTCAAATGAAAGTTAAACACTTTCAACAAAGCTTTTAGAATAAAATGAAAGTTAAATACATTCAAACAAAGCTTTTTGAATCAAATGAAAGTCTATTGCATTCCACAATGCTAATTTTGTCAAATGAAAGTCAAACACAATCAACAAAGCTAATTAAGTCAAATGAAAGTAAAACACATTCAAACAAAGCTTTTTGAATCAAATGAAAGTCAAATGCATTCAATAAATCTAATTGAGTCAATTGAAAGTCAAACACTTTCAATAAAGCTTTTAGAATCAAATGAAAGTCAAATACATTAAAACAAAGCTTTTTGAATCAAATGTAAGTCAATTGCATTCCACAATGCTAATTGAGTCAAATGAAAGTCAAACACATTCAACAAAGCTAATTGAGTAAAATGAAAGTTATACACATTCAAACAAAGCTTTTTGAATCAAATGAAAGTCAAATGCATTCAACAAAGCTAATTGAGTCAATTGAAAGTCAAAAACTTTCAACAAAGCTTTTAAATTCAAATGAAGTTCAAATACATTCAAACAAAGCTTTTTAAATCAAATAAAAGTCAATTGCATTCCACAATGGTAATTGAGTCAAATGAAAGTCAATCACATTCAAAAAAGCTAACTGAGTCAAATGAATGTCAAACATATTCAAACAAAGCTTTTTGAATAAAATGAAAGTCAAATGCATTCAACAAAGCTAATTGAGTCAAATGCTAGTCAAACACTTTCAACAAAGCTTTTAGAATCAAATGAAAGTCAAATACATTCAAACAAAGCTTTTTGAATCAAATGAAGGTAAAATTGCATTCCACAATGCTAATTAAGTCAAATGAATGTCAAACACATTCAACAAAGCTAATTGAGTCAAATGAAAGTCAAACACATTCAAACAAAGCTTTTTCAATCAAATGAAAGTCAATGCATTATACAAAGCTAATTGAGTCAAATGAAAGTCAAACACTTTCAACAAAGCTTTAGAATCAAATGAAAGTCAAATACATTCAAAAAAAGCTTTTAAAATAAAATGAAAGTCAATTGCATTCCACAATGCTAATTGAGTCAAATGAAAGTCAAACACATTTAACAAAGTTAATTGAGTCAACTGAAAGTCAAACACATTCAAATAATGCTTTTTGAATCAAATGAAAGTCAAATGCATTCAACAAAGATAATTGAGTCAAATGAAAGTCAAACACTTTCAACAAGGCTTTTAGAATAAAATGAAAGTCAAACATATTAAAACAAAGCTTTTTGAATCTAATGAAAGTCAATTGCATTCCACAATGCTAATTGAGTCAAATGAAAGTAAAACAAATTCATCAAAGTTAATTGAGTCAAATGAAAGTCAAACACTTTCAACAAAGCTTTTAGAATAAAATGAAAGTCAAATACATTCAAACAAAGCTTTTTGAATCAAATGAAAGTCAATTGCATTCCACAATTCTAATTGAGTTAAATGAAAGTCAAACACATTCAACAAAGCTAATTGAGTCAAATGAAAGTCAAACACATTCAAACAAAGCTTTTTGAAAAAAATGAAAGTCAAATGCATTCAACAAAGCTAATTGAGCAAATGAAATTTAAACACGTTCAAACAAAGCTTTTTGAATCAAACGAAAGTCAACTGCACTTAACAAAGCTAATTTAGTCAAATAACAGTCAAACCCACTTTCAACAAAGCTTTTAGAATCAAATAAATGTCAAATACATTCAAACAAAGCTCTTTTAATCAAATCAAAGTCAATTGCATTCCACAATGCTAATTGAGTCGAATTAAAATCAAACACATTCAACAAAGCTATTTGAGTCAAATGAAAGTCAAACACATTCAAAAAAAGCTTTTTGAATCAAATGAAAGTCAAATGCAGTCAAAAAAGCTAATTGAGTCAAATGTAAGTTAAACACTTTCAACAAAGCTTCTAGAATCAAATGAAAGTTAAAGACATTGAAACAAAGCTTTTTGAATCAAATGAAAGTCAATTGCATTCAAGAATGCTAATTTAGTCAAATGAAAGTCAAACACATTCAACAAAGATATTGAGTCAAATGAAAGTCAAACACATTCAAACAAAGCTTTTTGAATCAAACGAAAGTCAACTGCATTAACAAAGCTAATTTAGTCAAATAACAGTCAAACCCACTTTCAACAAAGCTTTTAGAATCAAATAAATGTCAAATACATTCAAACAAAGCTCTTTTAATCAAATCAAAGTCAATTGCATTCCACAATGCTAATTGAGTCGAATTAAAGTCAAACACATTCAACAAAGCTATTTGAGTCAAATGAAAGTCAAACACATTCAAAAAAAGCTTTTTGAATCAAATGAAAGTCAAATGCATTCAAAAAAGCTAATTGAGTCAAATGAAAGTCAAACATTTTCAACGAAGCTTTTAGAGTCAAATGAAAGTCAAATACGTTCAAACAAAGCTTTTTGAATCAAATGAAAGTCAATTGCATTCCACAATGCTAATTGAGTCAAATGACAGTCAAACACATTCAAACAAAGCTTTTTGAATCAAATGAAAGTCAAATGCATTCAACAAAGCTAATTGAGTCAAAAGTAAGTCAAACACTTTCAACAAAGCTTTTAGAATCAAATGAAAGTCAAATACATTCAAACAAAGCTTTTTGAATCAAATGTAAGTCAATTGCTATCCACAATGCTAATTGAGTCAAATGAAAGTCAAACACAATCAACAAAGCTAATTGAGTCAAATGAAAGTCAAACACTTTCAACAAAGCTTTTAAAATCAAATGAAAGTCAAATACATTCAAACAAAGTTTTTTGAATCAAATGAAAGTCAATTGCATTCCACAATGCTAATTGAGTCAAATAAAAGTCAAACACTTTCAACAAAGCTTTTAGAATCAAATCAAAGTCAAATACATTCATACAAAGCTTTTTGAATCAAATGAAAGTCAATTGCATTCCACAATGCTAATTGAGTTAAATGAAAGTCAAACACATTCAACAAAGCTAATTGAGTCAAATGAAAGTCAAGCACATTCAAACAAAGCTTTTTGAATCAAATGAATGTCAAATGCATTCAACAAAGCTAATTGAGTCAAATGAAAGTCAAACACATTCAAACAAAGCTTTTTGAATCAAATGAAAGTCAAATGCATTCAACAAAGCTGATTGAGTCCATTGAAAGTCAAACACGTTTAATAAAGCCTTTAAAATCAAATGAAAGTCAAATACATTCAAACAAAGCTTTTTGAATCAAATGTAAGTCAATTGCATTCCACAATGCTAATTGAGTTAAATGAAAGTCAAACACATTCAACAAAGCTAATTGAGTCAAATGAAAGTCAAACACATTCAAACAAAGCTTTTTGAATCAAATGAAAGTCAAATGCACTCAACAAATCTAATTGAGTCAAATGAAAGTCAAACACATTCAAACAAAGCTTTTTGAATCAAATGAAAGTCAAATGCATTCAACAAAGCTGATTGAGTCAATTGAAAGTCAAACACGTTTAATAAAGCCTTTAGAATCAAATGAAAGTCAAATACATTTAAACAAAGCTTTTTGAATCAAATTTAAGTCAATTGCATTCCACAATGCAAATTGAGTCAAATGAAAGTCAAACACATTCAACAATGCTAATTGAGTAAAATGAAAGTCAAACACATTCAAACAAAGGTTTTTGAATCAAATGAAAGTCAAATGCATTCAACAAAGCTAATTAAGTCAAATGAAAGTCAAAAACTTTTAACAAAGCTTTTATAATCAAATGAAAGTCAAATACATTCAAACAAAGCTTTTTGAATCAAATGAAAGTCAATTGCATTCCACAATCCTAATTGAGTGAAATGAAAGTCAAACACATTCAATAAAGCTAATTGAGTCAAATGAAAGTCAAACAAATTCAAACAAAGCTTTTTCAGTCAAATGAAAGTCAAATGCATTCAACAAAGCTAATTGAGTCAAATGAAAGTCAAACACTTTAATGAAAGTCAAATACATTCAAACAAAGCTTTTTGTTTCAAATGAAAGTCAATTGCATTCCACAATGCTAATTGAGTTAAATGAAAGTCAAACACATTCAATAAAGCTAATTGAGTCAACTGAAAGTTAAACACATTCAACAAAGCTTTTTGAATCAAATGAAAGACAAAGGCATTCAACAAAGCTAATTGAGTCAAATGAATGTCAAACACTTTCAACAAAGCTTTTAGAATCAAATGAGAGTCAAATACATTCAAACAGAGCTTTTTGAATAAAATGAAAGTCAATTGCATTCCACAATGCTAATTGAGTCAAATGAAAGTCAAACACATTCAACAAAGCTAATTGAGTCAAATGAAAGTCAAACAAATTCAAACAAATCTTTTTGAGTTAAATGAAAGTCAAATGCATTCAACAAAGCTAATTGAGTCAAATGAAAGTCAAACACTTTAATTAAAGCTTTTAGAATCAAATGAAAGTCAAATACATTCAAACAAAGCTTTTTGAATCAAATGAAAGTCAATTGCATTCCACAATGCTAATTGAGTCAAATGAAAGTCAAACACATTCAACAAAGCTAACTGAGTCAACTAAAAGATAAACACATTCAAACAAAGCTTTTAGAATCAAATGAAAGACAAATGCATTCAATAAAGCTAATTGAGTCAAATGAAAGTCAAACACTTTCAATAAAGCTTTTAGAATCAAATGAAAGTCAAATACATTCAAACAAAGCTTTTTGAATTAAATGAAAGTTAATTGCATTCCATAATGCTAATTGAGTCAAATGAAAGTGAAACACATTCAACAAAGCTAATTGAGTCAACTGAAAGTCAAACACATTCAAACAATGGTTTTTGAATCTAAAGAAAGTCAAATATATTCAACAAAGCTAATTGAGTCAAATGAAAGTCAAACACTTTCAACAAAGCTTTTAGAATCAAATGAAAGTCAAATACATTCAAACAAAGCTTTTGAAATCAAATGAAAGTCAATTGCATTCAAACAATGATAATTGAGTCAAATGAAAGTCAAACACATTCAACAAAACTAATTGAGTCAACTGAAAAAAAACACGTTCAAACAAAGCTTTTTGAGTCAAATGAAAGTCAAATACATTCAAAAAAGCTAATTGAGTCAAATGAAAGTCAAACATTTTCAACAAAGCTATTAGAATCAAATGAAAGTCAAATACATTCAAACAAACCTTTTTGAATCAAATGAAAGTCAATTGCATTCCACAATGCTAATTGAGTCAAATGAAAGTCAAACACATTCAAACAAAGCTTTTTGAATCAAATGAAAGTCAAATGTATTCAACAATGCTAATTAAGTCAAATGAAAGTCAAAAACTGTTAACAAAGCTTTTAGAGTCAAATGAAAGTCAAATATATTCAAACAAAGCTTTTTGAATCAAATGAAGGTAAATTGCATTCCACAATGCTAATTGAGTCAAATGAAAGTCAAACACATTCAACAAAGCTAATTGAGTCAAATGAAAGTCAAACACATTCAAACAAAGCTTTTTGAATCAAATGAAAGTCAAATGCATTCAACAAAGCGAATTGAGTCAAATGAAAGTCAAACACTTTCAACAAAGCTTTTAGAATCAAATGAAAGTCAAATACATTCAAACAGAGTTTTTTGAATCAACTGAAAGTCAATTGCATTCCACAATGCTAATTAAGTCAAATGAAAGTCAAACACATTCAACAAATCTAATTGAGTCAAATGAAAGCCATACACATTCAAACAAAGCTTTTTGAATCACATGAAAGTCAAATACATTCAACAAAGCTAATTGAGTCAAATGTAAGTTAAACACTTTCAACAAAGCTTCTAGAATCAAATGAAAGTCAAATACATTCAAACAAAGCTTTTTGAATTAAATGAAAGTTAATTGCATTCCATAATGCTAATTGAGTCAAATGAAAGTGAAACACATTCAACAAAGCTAATTGAGTCAACTGAAAGTCAAACACATTCAAACAATGGTTTTTGAATCTAAAGAAAGTCAAATATATTCAACAAAGCTAATTGAGTCAAATGAAAGTCAAACACTTTCAACAAAGCTTTTAGAATCAAATGAAAGTCAAATACATTCAAACAAAGCTTTTGAAATCAAATGAAAGTCAATTGCATTCAAACAATGATAATTGAGTCAAATGAAAGTCAAACACATTCAACAAAACTAATTGAGTCAACTGAAAATAAACACATTCAAACAAAGCTTTTTGAGTCAAATGAAAGTCAAATACATTCAAAAAAGCTAATTGAGTCAAATGAAAGTCAAACATTTTCAACAAAGCTATTAGAATCAAATGAAAGTCAAATACATTCAAACAAACCTTTTTGAATCAAATGAAAGTCAATTGCAATCCACAATGCTAATTGAGTCAAACGAAAGTCAAACACATTCAAACAAAGCTTTTTGAATAAAATGAAAGTCAAATGCGTTCAACAATGCTAATTAAGTCAAATGAAAGTCAAAAACTGTTAACAAAGCTTTTAGAATCAAATGAAAGTAAAATATATTCAAACAAAGCTTTTTGAATCAAATGAAGGTAAATTGCATTCCACAATGCTAATTGAGTCAAATGAAAGTCAAACACATTCAACAAAGCTAATTGAGTCAAATGAAAGTCAAACACATTCAAACAAAGCTTTTTGAATCAAATGAAAGTCAAATGCATTCAACAAAGCGAATTGAGTCAAATGAAAGTCAAACACTTTCAACAAAGCTTTTAGAATCAAATGAAAGTCAAATACATTCAAACAGAGTTTTTTGAATCAACTGAAAGACAATTGCATTCCACAATGCTAATTGAGTCAAATGAAAGTCAAACACTTTCAACAAATCTAATTGAGTCAAATGAAAGCCATACACATTCAAACAAAGCTTTTTGAATCACATGAAAGTCAAATACATTCAACAAAGCTAATTGAGTCAAATGTAAGTTAAACACTTTCAACAAAGCTTCTAGAATCAAACGAAAGTTAAAGACATTCAAACAAAGCTTTTTGAATCTAATGAAAGTCAATTGCATTCAAGAATGCTAATTTAGTCAAATGAAAGTCAAACACATTCAACAAAGCTAATTGAGTCAAATGAAAGTCAAACACATTCAAACAAAGCTTTTTTAATCAAATGAAAGTCAAAGGCATTCAACAAAGCTAATTGTGTCAAATGAATGTCAAACATTTTCAACAAAGCTTTTAGAATCAAATGAAAGTCAAATGCATTCAAACAAAGCTTTTTGAATCAAATGAAAGTCAAACACATTCAAACAAAGCTAATTGAGTCAAATGAAAGTCATACACATTCAAACAAAGCTTTTTAAATCAAATGAAAGTCAAATGCTTTCAACAAAGCTCATTGAGTTAAATGTAAGTTAAACCCTTTCAACAAAGCTTCTAGAATCAAATGAAAGTCAAAGACATTCGAACAAAGCTTTTTGAATCAAATGAAAGACAATTGCATTCCAGATTGCTAATTCAGTCAAATGAAAGTCAAACACATTCAAAAAAGCTAATTGAGTCAAATGAAAAACAAACACATTCAAACAAAGCTTTTTTTAATCAAATGAAAGTCAATTGCATTCCACAATGCTAATTAAGTCAAATGAAAGGCAAACACATTCAACAAAGCTAATTGAGTCAAATGAAAGTCAAACATATTCAAACAAAGCTTTTTGAATCAAATGAAAGTTAAATGCATTCAACAAAGCTATTTGGGTCAAATGAAAGTAAACACTTTCAACAAAGCTTTTAGAATCAAATGAAAGTCAAACACATTCAACAATGCTAATTGAGTCAAATGAATGTCAAACACATTTTACAAAGCTAATTGAGTCAAATGAATGTCAAACACATTCAAACAAAGCTTTTTGAATAAAATGAAAGTCAAATGCATTCAACAAAGCTAATTGAGTCAATTGAAAGTCAAACACTTTCAAAAAAGCTTTTAGAATTAAATGAAAGTCAAATACATTCAAACAAAAAATTTTGAATCGAATGTAAGTCAATTGCTATCCACAACGCTAATTGAGTCAAAAGAAAGTCAAACACATTCAACAAAGCTAATTGAGTCAAATGAAAGTCAAACACTTTAAACAAAGCTTTTAGAATCAAATGAAAGTCAAATACATTCAAACAAAGCTTTTTTAATCAAATGAAAGTCAATTGATTTCCACAATGCTAAATATGTCAAATGAAAGTCAAACACATTCAACAAAGCTAATTGAGTCAAATGAAAATCAAACACATTCAAACAATGCTTTTTGAATCAAATGAAAGTCTAATGCATTCTACAAAGCTAATTGAGTCAAATGTAAGTTAAACACTTTCAACAAAGCTTCTAGAATCAAATGAAAGTCAAAGACATTCAAACAAATCTTTTTGAATCAAATGAAAGTCAATTGCATTCCAGAATGCTAATTCAGTCAAATGAAAGTCAAACACATTCAACAAAGCTAATTGAGTCAAATCAAAGTCGAACACATTTAAACAAAGCTTTTTGAATCAAACGAAAGTCAAATGCATTAAACAAAGCTAATTCAGTCAAATAAAAGTCAAACACTTTCAACAAAGCTAATTGATTCAAATGAAAGTTAAACACATTCAAACAAAGCTTTTTGAATCAAATGAAAGTCAAATGCATTTAACAAAGCTAATTGAGGCAAATGAAAGTAAAACATTTTCAACAAAGCTTTAACAATCAGATGAAAGTCAAATACGTTCAAACAAAGCTTTTTAAATCAAATGAAAGTCAATTGCATTCCACAATGCTAATTGAGTCAAATGAAAGTCAAACACATTCAACAAAGCAATTTGAGTCAAATGAAAGCAAACGCATTCAAAAAAAGCTTTTTGAATCAAATGAAAGTCAAATGCATTCAAAAAAGCTAATTGAGTCAAATGAAAGTCAAACATTTTCAACAAAGCTTTTAGAATCAAATGAAAGTCAAATACATTCAAACAAAGCTTTTTGAATCAAATGAAAGTCAATTGCATTCCACAATGCTAATTGAGTCAAATGATAGTCAAACACATTCAAACAAAGCTTTTTGAATCAAATGAAAGTCAAATGCATTCAACAAAGCTAATTGATTCAAATGAAAGTCAACACTTTCAACAAAACTTTTAGAATCAAATGAAAGTCAAATACATTCAAACAAAGGTTTTTGAATCAATTGAAAGTCAATTGCATTCCACAATGCTAATTGAGTCAAATGAAAGTCAAACACATTCAACAAAGCTAATTGAGTCAAATGAAAGTCAAACACATTCAAACAAAGCTTTTTGAATCAAATGAAAGTCAAAGGCATTCAACAAAGCTAATTGAGTCCAATGAATGTCAATCACTTTCAACAAAGCTTTTAGAATCAAATGAAAGTCAAATGCATTCAAACAAAGCTTTTTGAATCAAATGAAAGTCAATTGCATTCCATAATGCTAATTGAGTTAACTGAAAGTTAAACACATTCAAACAAAGCTTTTTGAATCAAATGAAAGTCAATTACTTTCAACAAAGCTAATTGAGTCAAATGAAAGTCAAACACTTGCAACAAAGCTTTTAGAATCAAGTGAAAGTCAAATACATTCAAACAAAGCTTTTTGAATCAATTGAAATTCAATTGCATTCCACAATGCTAATTAAGTCAAATGAAAGTCAAACACATTCAACAATGCTAATTGAGTCAAATGAAAGTCAAACACATTCAAACAAAACTTTTTGAATCAAATGAAAGTCAAATGCATTCCACAATGCTAATTGAGTCAAATGAAAGTCAAACACATTCAACAAAGCAATTTGAGTCAAATGAAAGCAAAAGCATTCAAAAAAAGCTTTTTGAATCAAATGAAAGTCAAATGCATTCAAAAAAGCTAATTGAGTCAAATGAAAGTCAAACATTTTTAACAAAGCTTTTAGAATCAAATGAAAGTCAAATACATTCAAACAAAGTTTTTTGAATCAAATGAAAGTCTATTGCATTCCACAATGCTAATTGAGTCAAATGATAGTCAAACACATTCAAACAAAGCTTTTTGAATCAAATGAAAGTCAAATGCATTCAACAAAGCTAATTGCGTCAAATGAAAGTCAAACACTTTCAACAAAGCTTTTAGAATCAAATGAAAGTCAAATACATTCAAACAAAGCTTTTTGAATCAATTGTAAGTCAATTGTATTCCACAATGCTAATTGGGTCAAATGAAACTCAAACACATTAAACAAAGCTGATTGAGTCAAATGAAAGTCAAACACATTAAAACAAAGCTTCTTGAATAAAATGAAAGTCAAAGGCATTTAACAAAGCTAATTGAGTCAAATGATTGTCAAACACTTTCAACAAAGCTTTTAGAATCAAATGAAAGTCAAATGCATTCAAACAAAACTTTTTGAATCAAATGAAAGTCAATTGCATTCCATGATGCTAATTGAGTTAAATGAAAGTGAAACACATTCAAACAAAGCTTTTTGAATCAAATGAAAGTCAAATGCTTTCAACAAAGCTAATTGAGTCAAATGAAACTCAAACACTTTCAACAAAGCTTTCAGAATCAAATGAAAGTCAAATACATTCAAACAAAGCTTTTTGAATCAATTGAAATTCAATTGCATTCAACAAAGCTAATTGAGTCAAATATAAGTTAAACACTTTCAACAAAGCTTTTAGAATCAAATGAAAATCAAAGACATTCAAACAAAGCTTTTTCAATCAAATGAAAGTCAATTGCATTCCAGAATGCTAATTCAGTCAAATGAAAGTCAAACACATTCAACAAAGCTAATTGAGTCAAATGAAAGTCAAGCACATTCAAACAAAGCTTTTTGAATCAAACGAAAGTCAAATGCATTTAACAAAGCCAATTTAGTCAAATAAAAGTCAAACACTTTAAACAAAGCTTTTAGAATCAAATAAAAGTCAAATACATTCAAACAAAGCTTTTTAAATCAAATGAAAGTTAATTGCATTCCACAATGCTAATTGAGTCAAATGAAAGTCAAACACATTCAACAAAGCAATTTGAGTCAAATGAAAGCAAACGCATTCAAAAAAAGCTTTTTGAATCAAATGAAAGTCAAATGCATTCAAAAAAGCTAATTGAGTCAAATGAAAGTCAAACATTTTTAACAAAGCTTTTAGAATCAAATGAAAGTCAAATACATTCAAACAAAGTTTTTTGAATCAAATGAAAGTCTATTGCATTCCACAATGCTAATTGAGTCAAATGATAATCAAACACATTCAAACAAAGCTTTTTGAATCAAATGAAAGTCAAATGCATTCAACAAAGCTAATTGCGTCAAATGAAAGTCAAACACTTTCAACAAAGCTTTTAGAATCAAATGAAAGTCAAATACATTCAAACAAAGCTTTTTGAATCAATTGAAAGTCAATTGTATTCCACAATGCTAATTGAGTCAAATGAAAGTCAAACACATTAAACAAAGCTGATTGAGTCAAATGAAAGTCAAACACATTAAAACAAAGCTTTTTGAATCAAATGAAAGTCAAAGGCATTTAACAAAGCTAATTGAGTCAAATGAATGTCAAACACTTTCAACAAAGCTTTTAGAATCAAATGAAAGTCAAATGCATTCAAACAAAGCTTTTTGAATCAAATGAAAGTCAATTGCATTCCATAATGCTAATTGAGTTAAATGAAAGTGAAACACATTCAAACAAAGCTTTTTGAATCAAATGAAAGTCAAATGCTTTCAACAAAGCTAATTGAGTCAAATGAAACTCAAACACTTTCAACAAAGCTTTCAGAATCAAATGAAAGTCAAATACATTCAAACAAAGCTTTTTGAATCAATTGAAATTCAATTGCATTCCACAATGCTAATTGAGTCAAATGAAAGTCATACACATTCAACAAAGCTAATTGAGTCAAATGAAAGTCAAATACATTCAAACAAAACTTTTTGAATCAAATGAAAGTCAAATGCATTCCTTAATGCTAATTGAGTCAAATGAAAGTCAAACACATTCAACAAAGCTAATTGAGTTAAATGAAAGTCAAACACATTCAAACAAAGCTTTTTGAATCAAAATGAAATTCAAATGCATTCAACAAAGCTAATTGAGTCAAATGAAAGTCAAACACTTTCAACAAAGCTTTTAGAATCAAATGAAAAACAAATACATTCAAACAAAGTTTTTTGAATCAAATGAAAGTCAATTGCATTCCACAATGCTAATTGAGTCAAATGAAAGTCAAACACATTCAACAAAGCTAATTGAGTCAAATGAAAGACAAACATATTCAAACAAAGCTTTTTGAATCAAATGAAAGTTAAATGCATTCAACAAAGCTAATTGAGTAAGATGAAAGTAAACACTTTCAACAAAGCTTTTAGAATCAAATGAAAGTCTAATACATTCAAACAAAGCTTTTTGAATCAAATGAAAGTCAATTGCATTCCACAATGCTAATTGAGTCAAATGAAAGTCAAACACATTTTACAAAGCTCATTGAGTCAAATGAATGTCAAACACATTCAAACAAAACTTTTTGAATCAAATGAAAGTCAAATGCAATCAACAAAGCTAATTGAGTCAATTGAAAGTCAAACACTTTCAAAAAATCTTTTAGAATTAAACAAAAGTCAAATAAATTCAAACAAAACATTTTAAATCAAATGTAAGTCTATTGCTATCCACAATGCTAATTGAGTCAAATGAAAGTTAAACACATTCAACAAAGCTAATTGAGTCAAATGAAAGTCAAACACTTTAAACAAAGCTTTTAGAATCAAATGAAAGTAAAATACATTCAAACAAAGCTTTTTTAATCAAATGAAAGTCAATTGATTTCCACAATGCTAAATAAGTCAAATGAAAGTCAAACACATTCAACAAAGCTAATTGAGTCAAATGAAAGTCAA
Organism: Chenopodium album; assembly: GCF_948465745.1. Lineage (NCBI taxonomy): Eukaryota > Viridiplantae > Streptophyta > Magnoliopsida > Caryophyllales > Amaranthaceae > Chenopodium > Chenopodium album. The sequence continues at coordinate 20,622,679 of NC_137853.1, forward strand.
ACACATTCAAACAATGCTTTTTGAATCAAATGAAAGTCTAATGCATTCTACAAAGCTAATTGAGTCAAATGTAAGTTAAACACTTTCAACAAAGCTTCTAGAATCAAATGAAAGTCAAAGACATTCAAACAAATCTTTTTGAATCAAATGAAAGTCAATTGCATTCCAGAATGCTAATTCAGTCAAATGAAAGTCAAACACATTCAACAAAGCTAATTGAGTCAAATCAAAGTCGAACACATTTAAACAAAGCTTTTTGAATCAAACGAAAGTCAAATGCATTAAACAAAGCTAATTTAGTCAAATAAAAGTCAAACACTTTCAACAAAGCTTTTAGAATCAAATAAAAGTCAAATACATTCAAACAAAGCTTTTTTAATCAAATGAAAGTCAATTGTATTCCAAAATGCTAATTGAGTCAAATGAAAGTCAAACACATTCAACAAAGCTATTTGAGTCAAATGAAAGTCAAATATTTTCAACAAAGCTTATTGAATCAAATGAAAGTCAAATACATTCAAACAAAGCTTTTTGAATAAAATGAAACTCAATTGAATTCCACAATGCTAATTGAGTCAAATGATAGTCAAACACATTCAAACAAAGCTTTTTGAATCAAATGAAAGTCAAATGTATTCAACAAAGCTAATTGATTCAAATGAAAGTCAAACACTTTCAACAAAGCTTTTAGAATCAAATGAAAGTCAAATACATTCAAACAAAGCTTTTTGAATCAATTTAAAGTCAATTGCATTCCAAAATGGTAATTGAGTCAAATGAAAATCAAACACATTCAACAAAGCTAATTGAGTCAAATGAATGTCAAACACATTCAAATAAAGCTTTTTGAATCAAATGAAAGTCAAATACATTCAACAAAGCTAATTGAATCAAATGAAAGTCAAACACTTTTAACAAAACTTTTAGAATCAAATGAAAGTGAAATGCATTCAAACAAAGCGTTTTGAATCAAATGAAAGTCAATTGCATTCCACAATGCTAATTGAGTCAAATGAAAGTCAAACATATTCAACAAAGCTAGTTAAGTCAAATGAAAGTCAAACACATTCAAACAAAGCGTTTTGAATCAAACGAAAGTCAAATGCATTTAGCAAAGCTAATTGAGTCAAACGAAAGTCAAACACTTTCAACAAAGCTTTTAGAATCAAATGAAAGTCAAATACATTCAAACAAAGCTTTTTTTATCAAATGAAAGTCAATTGCTTTCCACAATGCTAATAAAGTCAAATGAAAGTCAAACACATTCAACAAAGCTAATTGAGTCAAATGAAAGTCAAACACATTCAAACAATGCTTTTTGAATCAAATGAAAGTCAAATGCATTCAACAAAGCTAATTGAGTCAAATATAAGTTAAACACTTTCAACAAAGCTTTTAGAATCAAATGAAAATCAAAGACATTCAAACAAAGCTTTTTCAATCAAATGAAAGTCAATTGCATTCCAGAATGCTAATTCAGTCAAATGAAAGTCAAACACATTCAACAAAGCTAATTGAGTCAAATGAAAGTCAAGCACATTCAAACAAAGCTTTTTGAATCAAACGAAAGTCAAATGCATTTAACAAAGCCAATTTAGTCAAATAAAAGTCAAACACTTTAAACAAAGCTTTTAGAATCAAATAAAAGTCAAATACATTCAAACAAAGCTTTTTAAATCAAATGAAAGTTAATTGCATTCCACAATGCTAATTGAGTCAAATGAAAGTCAAACACATTCAACAAAGCAATTTGAGTCAAATGAAAGCAAACGCATTCAAAAAAAGCTTTTTGAATCAAATGAAAGTCAAATGCATTCAAAAAAGCTAATTGAGTCAAATGAAAGTCAAACATTTTTAACAAAGCTTTTAGAATCAAATGAAAGTCAAATACATTCAAACAAAGTTTTTTGAATCAAATGAAAGTCTATTGCATTCCACAATGCTAATTGAGTCAAATGATAATCAAACACATTCAAACAAAGCTTTTTGAATCAAATGAAAGTCAAATGCATTCAACAAAGCTAATTGCGTCAAATGAAAGTCAAACACTTTCAACAAAGCTTTTAGAATCAAATGAAAGTCAAATACATTCAAACAAAGCTTTTTGAATCAATTGAAAGTCAATTGTATTCCACAATGCTAATTGAGTCAAATGAAAGTCAAACACATTAAACAAAGCTGATTGAGTCAAATGAAAGTCAAACACATTAAAACAAAGCTTTTTGAATCAAATGAAAGTCAAAGGCATTTAACAAAGCTAATTGAGTCAAATGAATGTCAAACACTTTCAACAAAGCTTTTAGAATCAAATGAAAGTCAAATGCATTCAAACAAAGCTTTTTGAATCAAATGAAAGTCAATTGCATTCCATAATGCTAATTGAGTTAAATGAAAGTGAAACACATTCAAACAAAGCTTTTTGAATCAAATGAAAGTCAAATGCTTTCAACAAAGCTAATTGAGTCAAATGAAACTCAAACACTTTCAACAAAGCTTTCAGAATCAAATGAAAGTCAAATACATTCAAACAAAGCTTTTTGAATCAATTGAAATTCAATTGCATTCCACAATGCTAATTGAGTCAAATGAAAGTCATACACATTCAACAAAGCTAATTGAGTCAAATGAAAGTCAAATACATTCAAACAAAACTTTTTGAATCAAATGAAAGTCAAATGCATTCCTTAATGCTAATTGAGTCAAATGAAAGTCAAACACATTCAACAAAGCTAATTGAGTTAAATGAAAGTCAAACACATTCAAACAAAGCTTTTTGAATCAAAATGAAATTCAAATGCATTCAACAAAGCTAATTGAGTCAAATGAAAGTCAAACACTTTCAACAAAGCTTTTAGAATCAAATGAAAAACAAATACATTCAAACAAAGTTTTTTGAATCAAATGAAAGTCAATTGCATTCCACAATGCTAATTGAGTCAAATGAAAGTCAAACACATTCAACAAAGCTAATTGAGTCAAATGAAAGACAAACATATTCAAACAAAGCTTTTTGAATCAAATGAAAGTTAAATGCATTCAAAAAAGCTAATTGAGTAAGATGAAAGTAAACACTTTCAACAAAGCTTTTAGAATAAAATGAAAGTCTAATACATTCAAACAAAGCTTTTTGAATCAAATGAAAGTCAATTGCATTCCACAATGCTAATTGAGTCAAATGAAAGTCAAACACATTTTACAAAGCTCATTGAGTCAAATGAATGTCAAACACATTCAAACAAAACTTTTTGAATCAAATGAAAGTCAAATGCAATCAACAAAGCTAATTGAGTCAATTGAAAGTCAAACACTTTCAAAAAATCTTTTAGAATTAAACAAAAGTCAAATAAATTCAAACAAAACATTTTAAATCAAATGTAAGTCTATTGCTATCCACAATGCTAATTGAGTCAAATGAAAGTTAAACACATTCAACAAAGCTAATTGAGTCAAATGAAAGTCAAACACATTCAAACAATGCTTTTTGAATCAAATGAAAGTCTAATGCATTCTACAAAGCTAATTGAGTCAAATGTAAGTTAAACACATTCAAAAAAGCTAATTGAGTCAAATCAAAGTCAGACACATTCAAACAAAGCTTTTTGAATCAAACGAAAGTCAAATGCATTTAACAAAGCTAATTTAGTCAAATAAAAGTCAAACACTTTCAACAAAGCTTTTAGAATCAAATAAAAGTCAAATACATTCAAACAAAGCTTTTTTAATCAAATGAAAGTTAATTGCATTCCACAATGCTAATTGAGTCAAATGAAAGTCAAACACTTTCAACAAAGCTATTTGAGTCAAATAAAAGTCAAACACTTTCAACAAAGCTTTTAAAATCAAATGAAAGTCAAATACATTCAAACAAAGTTTTTTTTGAATTGAATGAATGTAAATTGAATTCCACAATGCTAATTGAGTCAAATAAAAGTCAAACACTTTCAACAAAGCTTTTAGAATCAAATGAAAGTCAAATACATTCAAACAAAGCTTTTTTATTCAAATGAAAGTCAATTGCTTTCCACAATGCTAAATAAGTCAAATGAAAGTCAAACACATTCAACAAAGCTAATTGAGTCAAATGAAAGTCAAACACATTCAAACAATGCTTTTTGAATCAAATGAAAGTCTAATGCATTCTACAAAGCTAATTGAGTCAAATGTAAGTTCAACACTTTCAACAAAGCTTCTAGAATCAAATGAAAGTCAAAGACATTCAAACAAATCTTTTTGAATCAAATGAAAGTCAATTGCATTCCAGAATGCTAATTCAGTCAAATGAAAGTCAAACACATTCAACAAAGCTAATTGAGTCAAATCAAAGTCAAACACATTTAAACAAAGCTTTTTGAATCAAACGAAAGTCAAATGCATTAAACAAAGCTAATTTAGTCAAATAAAAGTCAAACACTTTCAACAAAGCTTATAGAATCAAATAAAAGTCAAATACATTCAAACAAAGCTTTTTTAATCAAATGAAAGTCAATTGCATTCCAAAATGCTAATTGAGTCAAATGAAAGTCAAACACATTCAACAAAGCTATTTGAGTCAAATGAAAGTCAAACACATTCAAACAAAGCTTTTTGAATCAAATGAAAGTCAAATGCATTCAACAAAGCTAATTGAGTCAAATGAAAGTCAAACATTTTCATCAAAGCTTTTAGAATCAAATGAAAGTCAAATACATTCAAACAAAGCTTCTTGAATCAAATGAAAGTTAATTGCATTCCACAATGCTAATTGAGACAAATGATAGTCAAACACTTTCAAGCAAACCTTTTTGAATCAAATGAAAGTCAAATGCATTCAACAAAGCTAATTTAGTCAAATAAAAGTCAAACACTTTCAACAAAGCTTTTAGAATCAAATAAAAGTCAAATACATTCAAACAAAGCTTTTTTAATCAAATGAGAGTTAATTGCATTCCACAATGCTAATTGAGTCAAATAAAAGTCAAACACATTCAACAAAGCTATTTGAGTCAAATGAAAGTCAAACTCATTCAAACAAAGCTTTTTGAATCAAGTGAAAGTCAAATTCATTCAAAAAAGCTAATTGAGTCAAATGAAAGTCAAACACTTTCAACAAAGCTAATTGAGTCAAATGAAAGTTAAAGACATTCGAACAAAGCCTTTTGAATCAAATGAAAGTCAATTGCATTCCACAATGCTAATTGAGTCAAATGAAAGTCAAACACCTTCAACAAAGCTATTTGAGTCAACTGAAAGTCAAACACATTCAAACAAAGCTTTTTGAATCAAATGAAAGTCAAATGCATTCAAAAAAGCTAATTGAGTCTAATGAAAGTCAAACATTTTCATCAAAGCTTTTAGAATCATATGAAAGTCAAATACATTCAAACAAAGCTTCTTGAATCAAACGAAAGTCAAACACATTCCACAATGCTAATTGAGTCAAATGATAGTCAAACACTTTCAAACAAAGCTTTTTGAATCAAATGAAAGTCAAATGCATTCAAACAAAGCTTTTTAAATCAAATGAAAGTCAATTGCATTCCATAATGCTAACTGAGTTATATGAAAGTGAAACACATTCAACAAAGCTAATTGAGTCAAAAGAAAGTCAAACACATTCAAACAAAGCTTTTTGAATCAAATGAAAGTCAAATGCATTCAACAAAGCTAATTGAGTCAAATGATAGTCAAACACTTTCAACAAAGCTTTTAGAATCAAATGAAAGTCAAATACATTCAAACAAAGCTTTGGAATTAAATGAAAGTCAATTGCATTCCACAATGCTAATTGAGTCAAATGAAAGTCAAACACATTCAACAAAGCTAATTGAGTCAAATGAAAGTCAAACACATTCAAACAAAGCTTTTTGAATCAAATGAAGTCAAATGCATTTAAAAAAGCAAATTGAGTCAAATTAAAGTCAAACACTTTCAACAAATCTTTTAGAATCAAATGAAAGTCAAATACATTCAAACAAAGCTTTTTAAATCAAATGAAAGTTAATTGCTTTCCACAATGCTAATTGACTCAAATGAAAGTCAAACTCATTGAACAAAGCTAATTGAATTAACTGAAAGTCAAACACATTCAAACAAAGCTTTTAGAATTAAATGAAAGTCAAATACATTCAAACAAAGCTTTTTGACTCAAATGAAAGTCAATTGCATTCCACAATGCTAATTGAGTCAAATGAAAGTCAAACACATTCAACAAAGCTAATTGAGTCAAAAGAAAGTCAAACACATTCAAACAAAGCGTTTTGAATCAAATGAAAGTCAAATGCATTCAACAAAGCTAATTGAGTAAAATGAAAGTCAAACAGTTGTAACAAAGCTTTTAAAATCAAATGAAAGTCAAATACATTCAAAGAAAGCTTTTTTAATCAAATTAATGTCAATTGAATTCCACAATGCTAATTGAGTCAAATGAAAGTCAAACACATTCAACACAGCTAATTGAGTCAAATGAAATTCAAACACATTCAAACAAAGCTTTTTGAATCAAATGAAAGTCAAATGCAATTAACAAAGCTAATTAAGTCAAATGAAATTCAAATAATTTCAACAAAGCTTTTAGATTCAATTGAAAGTCAAATAAATTCAGACAAAGCTTTTTGAATCAGATGAAAGTCAAATGCATTCCACAATGCTAATTGAGTAAATGAAAGTCAAACACATTCAACAAAGCTAATTGAGTCAAAAGAAAGTCAAACACTTTCAAACAAAGCTTTTTGAATCAAATGAAAGTCAAATGCATTCAACAAAGCTAATTGAGTAAAATAAAAGTCCAACACTTTTCACAAAACTTTTAGAATCAAATGAAAGTCAAATACATTTAAACAAAGCTTTTTGAATCAAATGAAACTCAATTGCATTCCACAATGCTAATTGAGTCAAATGAAAGTCAAACACATTCAAAAAAGCTAATTGAGTCAAATGAAAGTCAAACACATTCAACAAAGCTAATGAGTCAAATGAAAGTCAAACACATTCAAACAAAGCTTTTTGAATCAAATGAAAGTCAAATGAATTTAACAAAGCTAATTGAGTCAAATGAAAGTTAAACACTTTCAACAAAGCTTTTAGAATCAAATGAAAGTCAAATACATTCAAACAAAGCTTTTTGAATCAAATGAAAGTCCATTGCATTCCACAATGCTAATTGAGTCAAATGAAAGTCAAACACGTTCAACAAAGCTAATTGAGTCAAATGAAAGTAAAACACATTCTAACAAAGCTTTTTAAATCAAATGAAAGTCAAATGCATTCAACAAAGCTAATTGAGTCAAATGAAAGTCAAACACTTTCAACAAAGCTTTTAGAATCAAATGAAAGTTTAATATATTCAAACAAAGCTTTTTGACTCAAATGAAGTTCAATTGCATTGCACAATGCTAATTGAGTCTAATGAAAGCCAAACAAATTCAACAAATCTTTTTGAAACAAATGAAAGTCAAATGCATTCAACAAAGCAAATTGAGTCAAATGAAAGTCAAACACCTCCAACAATGCATTTAGAATCAAATGAAAGTCAAATACATTCAAACAAAGCTTTTTGAATCAAATGAAAGTCAACTGCATTCCACAATGCTATTTGAGTGAAATGAAAGTCAAACACATTCAAACAAAGCTTTTTGAATCAAACAAAAGTCAAATGCATTCAACAAAGCTAATTGAGTTAAATGAAAGTCAAACACTTTCAACAAAGCTTTTAGAATCAAATGAAAGTCAAATACATTCAACAAAGCTAATTGAGTCAAATGAAAGTCAAACACATTCAACAAAGCTTTTTGAATCAAATGAAAGTAAATGCATTCAACAAAGCTAATTGAGTTAAATGAAAGTCAAACACTTTCAACAAAGCTTTTAGAATCAAATTAAAGTCAAATACATTTATACAAAGCTTTTTTAGTCAAATGAAAGTCAAATGCATTTAGCCAAGCTAATTGAGTCAAATGAAAGTCAAACTCTTTCAACAAAGCTTTTAGATTCAAATGAAAGTCAAATACATTCAAACAAAGGTTTTTGAATAAAATGAAAGTTAATTGCATTCCACATTGCTAATTGAGTCAAATGAAAGTCAATCACATTTACCAAAGCTAATTAAGTCAAATGAAAGTCAAATACATTCAAACAAAGCTTTTTGAGTCAAATGAAAGTCAATTGTACTCCACAATGATAATTGAGTCAAATGAAAGTCAAACACAATCAAACAAAGCTTTTTGAATCAAATGAAAGTCAAATGCATTCAACAAAGCTAATTGAGTCAAATGAAAGTCAAACACTTTCAACAATGGTTTTAGAATCAAATGAAAGTCAAATACATTCGAACAAAGCTTTTTGACTCAAATGAAAGACAATTGCATTCCACAATGCAAATTGAGTCAAATGAAAGTCAAACACATTCAACAAAGCTAATTGAGTCAACTGAAAGTCAAACACATTCAAACAAAGCTTTTTGAATCAAATGAAAGTCAAATGCATTCAACAAAGCTAATTGAGTCAAATGAAAGTCAAACACTTTCAACAAAGCTTTTAGATTAAAATGAAAGTCAAACACATTCAAACAAAGCTTTTTGAATCAAGTGAAAGTTAAACACATTCAACAAAGCTAATTGAGTCAAATGAAAGTCAAACACATTCAAACAAAGCTTTTTGAATCAAATGAAAGTCAAAATGCATTCCACAAAGCTAATTGAGTCAAATGAAAGTCAAACACTTTCAACAAAGCTTTTAGAATCAAATGAAAGTCAAATACAATTAAACAAAGCTTTTTGAATTAAATGAAAGTCAATTGCATTCCACAATGCTAATTGAGTCAAATGAAAGTCAAACACATACAACAAAGCAAATTGAGTCAAATGAAAGTCAAACACATTCTAACAAAGCGTTTTGAATCAAATGAAAGTCAAATGCATTCAACAAAGCTAATTGAGTCAAATGAAAGTTAAACACTTTCAACAAAGCTTTTATAATAAAATGAAAGTCAATTACATTTTAAAAAAGCTTTTTGAATCAAATGAAAGTCAATTGCATTCTGTTTTGGGGTTTTTTGTCCCTCGGGAGAGTTACAACTCGAAGACTGATCCCACCGGCTCTGTACCTGCAAAATTAACGGAGACACCGGTTGGATGGTGCTCCGCCTCCAACGCTCAAGTTAGTAACTTGAAGTAGAGTAAAAGTCGCGGAAATTAAGGTGTGGATCTGCTTGGATTCCAAGCTCAGTTGTCTCTATCAAAGGGACGGTTTTCAATGAATACCTTAAAATGTGAACCCTTTTTCCAAAAGAGGGGAATCTCCCTATTTATAGGGTCATTGGGAATTGTGCCCCTGATTAGGGTATCAAACCCTAATCATTGGGGGGCTGCGCCGTTCTACGGCTTTCTCGGGATTTGGGCCTGAAGGCCGACATTTTCCCAAATATCTGGGATGACACGTGCCAAGCGGGGAATGGTCCACTTTGGACTATCCTTGGGCTGACACGTGTCGCCCTCCGATTAGGCCACATGGCGGGGTAAAAATACCCTAAACATTTGCCCCTCACAGATGTGACGTGGCAATCCGCGTGGCATCTGTGACACATGTCACTCGCTGAACGATGGTAAATTTACCGCCAAAAAATTACTGTTTAACTTCTGGGTAAATTACGAAGTTGCCCCTCCTTTCACCCTCTATATATAGCCGTTTACCCTCAGAATCTTGCCACACTTCACAAAAATTTCAGAGTAAACTTAGAATCTTGAAAGAGAGAACAGAAGTCATCCGTCTGAGTCAGGCGCATATTTGAAGAAACCCAGACGCACCAACACAGGCGGAACCGTCTACCTTCAGATATCAAATCTAAAGGTACCGTCTCTGACTCTTTCAGCTCTTTTTTCATTTTTCCGTTTGTATATATTCCTTACAATAAATGGATTCATCACCAACACACACGGCACAGCCTAGGATAGGATCCAGCCGTTCACCAAGGACGGCTGAGTCTAGGACTGGTAGTGCCGTCTCAGGGTGTTGGGACCACCCTCATGCTTGGATTCCGACCATCTGCGCGTCTGTGCAGGACACAATGGCTCGGACTATGCAGACGGCACGAGATCCAAATTATAGGAGCGACGACTCAGGCGCACAAGCGTCTGAGGGGGAGGCGTCTGGCTCTGGACACCAGATGGCTCCAGAAAGGTCCCCTCCGCGCGGCCCCCCAACTCCTCCTGATTCCTTTTTGGAGGAATGCGACCAAAGCGGGGAAGAGGAAAATGACCAAGGCGGGGAAGAGGCCGCCTCAGTTTCTCTTTCTTTATCAGGGGAGGAGACGAGAAGGGTTGTTGACGTCTCTTCCTCTGAAAGCAGTGACGATCTTCCCCCGCTTGAGGATAGTGAGGAAGAAGAGAGGAAGACGTGGAAGGAGAAAGATGATCCCTTCAAAATCCACGTCTCCTCAAAAGACATTGACTTGATGGAGAAAAATCTTCCAAATTTCCTGAAAGCCCACCCAATGGGAGACGGGTGGAGGATAAGGGTGCCTCCCCCAGACGGCACCATTTCTTGGGAGGACACTGAACGCAACGCAGACGGCTACTTCGGCTGTTACGAGGCGGCGTTCAGGGCGGGTCTTCGCTTCCCCCTTCACCAGGCGGTGAAGGCAATTTTGAGAGGCTACGGCCTCGGAGTCTGGCAACTTTCCCCCAATTCTTGGGCAAACATTCTGGGGTACGTTGCCGCCTGTGAATTCCAAGGGGTTCACCCCGGCTGGGAGGCGTTTGCCAAGATGCACTATCTCAGCCGCAACCCAGGCGGGTTCAGAGCGTGGTATACTCTGTCCACACTCCCCCAATACATGATGACCTTGGATAAGGTTTCCAAATTCGACGGCTGGAAACACAGGTTCTACCTGTGCACGGCTCCCACCAGACGGGAGAACTACGAGCTCCGTCTGTACAATAAGAAGCCTGACCTTATGGGTCGGAAGTGCTGTCTTCCTCGAATTCCGGATGAGGACTTCGACAAAATAATTGAGGCTGATCTCTTCGGCCTCACAGACGCAACCCTGTCAACCGGGGAAGTAATAAAGGTTCCAAAGAATTGGATCCCAAAGAGCGCCTGGTTCAGGGACGAGTGCTTCCTAGCCGCCTGCGGGCTAGGGCACATGTTTGATAGAAGTATGCGCCTGAATCATTTCCGTCTAGGGTACTTTTGTGTCGAAATTGAATTTCTTGTTAATGTTCTAACTGTTTTCCGTCTGACCTTGCAGGAGAAGCATTAAACATGTTGCCCGAAGAGAAGACACCCAGACGGTCCTCTGCCCAGATCCGCCGAGATTTGGCGGAAGCCCAGGCGCGTGAGCTCAGGGCCAAGGTAAACGCCTGACCTGCTTTTTGAGTTAACTTTCAACGTTTCCTCACGTCGTCTGCTGACATTAAGTTGTTGTATTTTCAGGGAGGCAAGGTGGACAAGACGTTTGAGAGGAATCTCAAACGGGCTAGGGAGGAGACCCCCGTCTCAAACCCAAGCAAGTCCTCTAAAAAGGCCGCCTCCTCTGCAGAATGAGCAGGTGTCAGGCTCTCTTGGCCTAGACTTGGCCCGTCCTCTTCCTGCAACCGGGGGGCTTTCAACGGCTGCCAGCGGCTCCCGCCTGGCCGGCTCTGCAGGTAAGAATCCCTTTGAATCCCCGTCTGAGCTGGGATGGCCGCTGCGAGTGAAATCACACTCCCAGCAAACGTCATCCTCAGACGGTCGGAACCAGATAGGCGCTGCTTTAGTAACCCAATCTGATGCTGATTGTGATGCAGATCAATCGCCTCGCTGGCCAGACGTCCAGAAGCATGCCAGGGCCATGCTGGGCGCTGTAAGCAAACGGGATAAGGATGCTATCCCAGGGATTGAGACGTTCAATCTTGAACGCATCGTCACCCTTCTGGCGGAGGTAGTACACTTAACCAATTTTTTCAATGGCTATTTCTACACTCTTTCCCGCCTGCATCCTTAACCTTTATTTTTTGTAGGCCTTGCTGCGGGTAGACGGTCTCAAGCGCCCTTACACCCGCAAACGGGATGAGGTAAGACGGGCCAAGGAGTCCGCCTCCATTGCCAATGATGTTGCTTTGCATTCAACCATAATTAACGACCTTGAAACTAAAGCAACCGAAATGACGCAGGCGGCCAAAATTCAAGAGCTGGAGGCGGCACTGCAGACGGCCAACCAGAGGGCCGAGGCTGCAGAGGCGGCCCAGAAGCAGGCGGAGGCGGATCTCCCTAAGCTGAAGGAGGACCTCCAGAAGGCCCAAGAGAACCTCCAGGCTCTTCAAGGAGCTTCTTCAGAGAATGATGATCTGAAGAAGAAGATATCCCAGATGGAGGAGGCGGCGGCTAAAGCTCAGGAGAACTTCCGAGCAACCCTCCAGGCGGAGCAAGACCGTCTGGTTGCTGAGATGGCCGCCGATAATGAGGCCATGATGAAGATCGCCTGGGATGCCTTGAATCTTGGAAAGGATTACGGCGTCTGGGCCCTGGCTCACAAGTATGCTGACGAAGTCGTCTACTTGCGAGAGAGAGGTGAGCCAGAGCCTGAGTCCTTCCTCGCCTGGGCTGAGACGGAACAACCGGAGCCTGAAACTCCAGAAGCCCCAGACGTTGAAATCCTTGAGGAGGGCGAGAGGAACCAGGAAGGGCCGCCTGCAGGGCAGTAGCTTCAGCGGCTGTGCGCCAAGCCTTAGTTTTTCTGCGGCAGTATGCCAAACACTTTGTTTTTCCGGCCTGCGTGCCGAGTATATTTGTATTTTTACCGGCTGAGGAGCCGGATCTTGCAAACAATATTTGATAACAATTGATCCATCCAGCCGTTTGGTTGGACGGAAATCTTTTATGAATGCACCGACTGAGTCGGTTTTATTAATTTGCGCTTGTGTTTGAGCTTTCAAATTTTTGCATTTCAAATTTCTCCGCCTAACTTATCAAAAGTATGCGGCTGCAATTTTCTCCGCCTAACTTATCAAAAGTATGCGGCTGGTCTTGCCCCTGGACGGCTGTGTGGTTGGTTTCAAGTGAAGCTGATTGATTGACTTGGGAACGTCTGATGCTGCAAAGAGCATGATACGTTTGTAAGTCAATCAATCACAGTAGTGATTGCCCCAAACCAAGTACACAGCCGTACATTAACAGGCGTTTCAGCTTCTAGCTAGACGGTGTTGCCCGTCTGAGCAGAATTTAAATAGCCGTTGCACAACTCTTTTGCCCCAAATGAGGATGTGTACAATTTAAAAATAAAAACGCTAAGTAAGAAATGCAGCCGGTCCCCGTCTGATGTCCTTAGACATCCGGGTTCCGGAACTTGCTCTTTCCTTAGACAGTTCAGGTCAGACGGCTATGGATGGCTGATTCAGCCGTCCAATTGTGGCCGTCTGCATTGATAGGGTAGGGAGGCAAATAGAGCCGCCTGACCCTTCATGGAGCAGGAAGGCAAATGCCGCCTGGGGGCAGGAGGCTCATGGCCGCCTGACCCTTCATGGTGCAGGAAGGCAAATGCCGCCTGGGGGCAGGAGGCTCATGGCCGCCTGACCCTTCATGGTGCAGGAAGGCAAATGCCGCCTGGGGGTAGGAGGCAAATGGCCGCCTGACCCTTCATGGTGCAGGAAGGCAAATGCCGCCTGGGGGTAGGAGGCAAATGGCCGCCTGACCCTTCATGGTGCAGGAAGGCAAATGCCGCCTGGGGTGATTGTAATCCAATTATACTTTCAATGTCCTTCTACCCCATTGGGGGGACTTGTATAATTTCAAAAAGTAATCTAAGTAGGAACTTCAGTCGGTCACCGGCTGATGTCCTTTGGACATCCGGTGATCAAAACTTGGTCGTTCCTTAGATTGCTCAGGTCAGACGGCTATGGATGGCTGATTCAGCCATCCAATTGTGGCCGCCTGCATAGGTACGTAGAGTAAGCAGGTTGGCTTCTCTCTGCGACGATTGCACCCGGAGGGGTGTCGCCGGACGCCTTTGTCCATGTTGGGACAGGCGAATTTAGGTCGAAGTAGCCATCCGGCCATTGGCCTCTGGTCTTGATATAGACCGGCTGTATAGCCACTAAGCGTTTCTATGCTTAGCTTACTTATCTGGCCATTGGCCTCTTCGTCAATCAGACGTTAATTCAATTTCCAAGTGTCAAACTTAGAAAAACAAACAGGTGACCCATCTGGGTTCAGACGGGAAACAAAATATGATAACAGAAAGCAACTTCTCATTAATGTGCTTCTTGTTTACAAAAATTACAAAATCTCAGAAGTAGTATTTTTTCAAATTATCTACATTCCAAGTTCTAGGCAGGCGCCTGCCGTCTGGAGTTTCCAGGCGATAGGTGCCGTCTCTTACTTCTTCATAAATCCGATAGGGGCCTTCCCAATTAGGAGTTAGCTTTCCAAGCTCATTAGCCCTACCGGTTGCCTCCATTTTCCGTAACACTAGGTCGTCCACTTTCAAGGGACGCCTGTGTACTCTCTTGTTGTAGGCTCTTGTCATTCTCAGTCGGTAAATCTCATGACGCAAGGCGGCATTGCCCCTACGCTCTGGAAGTGAATCCAATGCCAGGCGCATTGCCTCCCAGTTTGCCTCTTCATCATATAACATGACTCTGAGAGTCTGCTCATAGTGTTCAATGGGCAAGACGGCTTCAGCACCGTAAACCATGAGAAATGGGGTTTCTCCGGTTGACCCCTTTGCTGTTGTCCGGATGGCCCATAGGACATGGATTAATTCCTCAGCCCATAAGCCACCGGCTCTTTCAATTTTCTTCTTTATGCCGTCTGAGATCAGCTTGTTGAAGGCTTCAACTTGGCCGTTTGCTTGGGGACGGCCGACTGATGCGAAACAGGTTGAGATCCCTTGATCTCCCAACCAAGTTTTTAGCTGAGGCGTCTCAAACTGAGGGCCATTATCAAACACCATGGACATAGGTACCCCATACCGGGTGATGACATTCTTCCAGATGAAGGAAATGACGTCTGATGTCTTGATATTCTTTACCGCTTCAGCCTCTACCCACTTGGTGAAGTAATCCACAGCCACCAAGATATAACGCTTACCGCCTGGCGCAGGCGTGTAAGGACCTAAAATGTCCATGCCCCATTTTGCAAACGGAATTGGGCTGTGGATGACCGTCAGATCAGTAGCCGGGCGGTGAATAAGTTTGCCAAATTTCTGGCACTTGTCACATTTTCTCACCAATTCCTTGGCGTCTGCCTCTAGAGTAGGCCAAAAGTATTGCCGTCTGACTCTGACGGCTAGAGATCTGCCGCCTATGTGGGAGGCGCAGAATCCCGAGTGCAAGTCTTCGAGAACTTCCTTCCCCTTCTCTGGGGTTACACACTTCAATAGAGGCTTAAGAAACCCCGCCTTGAAGAGTTCTCCATTTCTCAACTCAAAGCTTGCGGCTCGCTTTTTCGGAACGGCTGCCTCCTGTGGCGAATCAGGGAGCGTACCGTCTGAGAGGTACGCCCGGATGCCATCCATCCAGGTGGAGCTTCGGTCTAGGACTCCAATGGGATTTTCAAAGATGCTTCTTTTTTCAAGTACTTCCCAGAAGACTGACCGAGGCGTATCATGGCAGGCGGAAGATGCAAGCTTCGATAGCACATCCGCCTGGTTATTGTCAGACCTGGGCACTTGATTCAGCCGGAACTCCTCAAGTGACCCAGCCTCTTCTTTGACCGCCTGAAGATATTTGATCATAGCCGGGTGAGTTGCCTCATATGTTCCCTGATACTGGCTAACGACCAACTGCGAATCTGAGTAGGCGTCAATTTTTGTTGCCCCTGCCGCCTTACACATACGGATTCCGGCTAGCAGGGCTTCGTATTCCGCCTCATTGTTTGAGGCCTGAAAATTGAACCGTAGTGCATACTCATATCTGTCCCCTTCAGGAGACTCATAAATTACGCCTGCACCACAGCCGTTCTTCGTAGAACTCCCGTCTACATACACTTTCCAAACCTGATCAAGATTATCCGGAGCCACCGGACGGGTCATTTCCACAATGAAGTCGGCAAACGCCTGACCTTTCACTGCCTTTCTTGGTTCGAAAGTGATTTCAAGACTTTGCATTTCAATAGCCCATTTTAGCATTCTTCCGGATGACTCCAAGGTAGTCATTGGCCGCTTGAGTGGCTGGTTGGTGTAAATTACCACCGGATGAGATAGAAAGTAAGGCTTCAATTTTTTGAATGCCATGTACAAAGCAAGACCAAATTTTTCAACCAGGGGGTACCGGAGTTCAGCATTTTTAAGAACATGGCTAATGAAGTAAACCGGGAGCTGAACGCCGTCTCGCTCAGTAAGGAGAACGACACTGAGAGCATGGTCTGAGACGGCCAAATACATATACAACGTCTCCCTAGGTAGAGGACTGACCAACCTAGGCAGAGAGTGCAAACGCTCTTTTAGCCTCTGGAATGCCGTCTCAGCATCGTCTCCCCATTCAAACCTGGTTTTCTTCCTGATTGCTTGGAAGAAGTAAAGGCATTTGTCACCTGACCGGCTGAGGAACCTCCCCAAGGCGGCCAGGCAACCAGTCAGCCTCTGGACTTCCTTGACAGAACGGGGTGACTTCATGTCAATTACCGCCTGTATCTTTTCGGGGTTAGCCTCTATCCCCCTTTGATCAATCAGGAATCCGAGGAACTTCCCAGACTCAACACCAAAGACGCATTTCTTGGGGTTTAACATGACCTTATGCCGCCTGAGGGTGGTGAATGTTTCTCGGAGATCAGCAAGGTGATCCGCCTGTTGCTTGGATTTGACTATCATGTCATCAATGTACGCCTCCACATTCCTCCCAAGTTGATTGATGAAGACCGTATTAATCATTCGTTGGAAGGTGGCAGGCGCATTCTTCAAGCCAAACGGCATCACAGTATAACAGAATAACCCCAAATCAGTGACGAAGGTCGTCTTCTCTTGATCTTTTTTCCAGAGGGGTATCTGATGGAAGCCGGAGTAGGCATCCATGAAGCTCATCAAGGCGTGACCGGTTGTAGAGTCGACCAGACTGTCGATCTTTGGAAGCGGGTAACTGTCCTTTGGACACGCCTTGTTGAGGTCTGTGTAATCAACACACATGCGCCAGGTCCCATTCGGTTTCTTAACAAGGACCACATTGGCCACCCAGTCGGGGAAATTGCAGGGCCGAATGAACCTGGCGTCTAGCAGCCTTTTGATTTCGGCAGCTGCCGCCTGACTTCTTTCCTCACCATGGTTTCTTTTCTTTTGCCGGATGGGCTTCTTTTTGGGATCCACGGCGAGTTTGTGGACAGCAAGATCCGGGCTGACGCCTGGCATCTCTTCCACTTCAAAGGCAAAGATGTCTTTGAATTCTTTCAGCAGAAGGTGCAAGTCTGCACCCAGAGCAGCATTAGCAGCCGTCCTAACCTTCACCGTCCGCTCTGGACGGCTGTCGTCCAGAACGAGATCAATGTGTTCTCCAGCCGGTTGGGGACGGAGCTCTTCTGACCGTTCGCTGGTCAGTGATTGCTATTTTTTCTCTTTTTTCACCTCCACCAGCAGAGGCGCTTTTCTCTTCTTACCAACGGCTGGTGGGGCAGGGTTGACAGCGTCAAGGTCTATTGGTTCCTTCCCTTGGCCGTCTGAGGCCACAGTATCTTTAACGGCTGAGAGATAACACTCCCGAGCCGTCTTCTGATCCCCGTTCAGGGAACCAACAGAGCCATCATCCCGCTCATACTTGACAAGCATGAGAGACGGGATGATCACCGCCTTGGTTTCGTTGAGGGTTGGCCTACCAAGGATAATATTGTAGGCGGTCAACTCCTCCACGACCAAGAACCTGACGACAACATGCCGTCCCTGGCCTTTTTCTCCCAGCCGGATGGGCAAATCAATTCTGCCGGCTGGGTAGACCATCCCACCCCCAAAACCGACCAAGGGGTGGGTAACCGGATGCATGCTGCTGGAGTTGTACTTCAGCTTCTGCAGGCACCGGAGGCTGATGATGTCCGACGAGCTGCCGGTGTCAATAAGGATCCGTCCAACCAGCTGGTTGGCAACCTTACATTCAATGACGACCGGGTCGTCATGCGGACGGCGGACGCTACCCCTGTCCTTCTCAGTTATGAGGACGTCTGGGAAGGTGGAGGAGGCAGACGCCTGCTCATCATCATCCTTGTCCATCTTTCGAAGATGGCTCTTGGTGCCCCGGATGGTAGGGCCACCACATGAAAATCCGCCTGCTATAGTGTAGACCGGATCCTTATCTGTATCCGAACTACTAGCCGGCTGGGTAGCCTTGGAGGACTGACCCTTGCTCTTCTTTTTTGCCCCGGCTGGGGACTTAGAAATGTAGGACTTTAAAAGTCCTTTGTCAGCCAGACGGTCCAACGTCCGCTGCAGACTAAAGCAGTCGTTGGTGTCATGGCCAACCCCCTCATGGAACTGGCAATATTTATCTTTGTTCCGTGACTGGACGGAGCTCTTCAATGGATTCGGCTTCTCAATGGACAGCCGGTCCTTTACCTCCATGAGGATGGAGTTACGGTCTTTGTTAAACTCGTACTTGGGGACGTACGGTTTAAACTCTTTCTTCTTCTTCTGGGACGGCTGCTCAGAATCGCTGACCGCCCAGACTTCTTTTCTCTTTCCGCTCTTTTCTTTTTTATTACCCGGCTGAGCTGGCCGGCTGTCTCTCTGTTTGTCAGACTTCTTGGAGTCTGAATGGCTACCAGGCGTGCAGAGGTCGGTAGCCTGTATATAGCTTTCCGCCTCCCTAAGGGCCGCCTGTAGCGTAAATGCCCCTTTTCTGACAAGGTCGAACTTAAAAGCCGACCCGTCTCTCAGACCCTTGAAAAAGTCTGTGAATGCTACCTCGTCAGACAGCCCCTGGATCTGTATTCTAACCAGGTTGAACCGCCTGACATAGGCGCGTAGCCCTTCTCTCTCACCCTGCCTAACGGTGCTCAAATCAAGGCTCGTTTTCTTGGCAGGAATGTTCATTGAGAAGTTGGTAGCAAACAAGAAGGCTAGCCTCTTGAAGCTATCAACAGAACCGGCTGGCAAGTTTCCAAACCACTGCTGGGCAATGCCCTTCAGTGTAGCCGGGAAACAACGACACCAGGTGGCATCGTCCCACCCCTGTAAGCACATGAGGTTGGTATATGCCATCAGGTGGTCTTCCGGGTTGGTGGTACCATCATAGGTGCCCACCAAAACATTCTTAACCTTGGTCGGCTGAGTCGCCTCGGTTATATTGGCTGCAAAGGCAGACGGCTGTTCGCCTAGCCTCATTAGCCGAAGCTGCCAGTCCAGAGGCTGGGCAGGAGTATATGCTGCCTGACCTCCAAAAGGAGGTGGCTGCATGAACTGGAGGCCATATTGCCCATACTGCGCCTGGGGTGCGTATGGTATAGACCCTATCATCAGCTGAGGTTCGGTGTTGACGGTTTTACCGCCCGTCCGACTCTCATGCAAGGACACAGAGTTCCTTGCAGAAACTTGCTTGAAGCTGTCTGGAAAGCTCGAAGTGGAAGCTGACTCAGACTGCTGCCGCCTCCTTCGATCGATGACTTGTCGTGCATCGAAGGTAGACGCATTTTGTGCCTCCGGCCGGGGTCGCCGGGGCATCAGAATCTTAGACCAGTCAAGTGTTGCGGCTGCCTTCTCCTTTGGATGAGGAGTTGGCTGCCTGTCCTTGACCGGCTTCTTCTTCTTTCCAGAAGTGGGAGTCTGTTTAGCCGGCTGACTCTTGCTAGAGCCTGCCTTGTTTTTGTTGATCATAGCCCTGATTTCACCTTTGAAAGAGGTCATGAATCTCATGAGCTCATCTCGGGTGACTGGGGCTTGACCTTTGGCCTTCTGGGTTTCCCCGTCTGGCCTTCCAGGTGGGCGCCTGCTTGGGCCCGCCTGGTCTTCATTTCGCTCCAGTTGATCCCTGGAACGAATAGATTTAGAGATGAGAGATCCATCCCTAGAGATGTAAGTCTCAACATCATTGTCTTCCTCCTCATCCTCCTCCTCAGTGAATACCTCTGGCTGAGGCTGAGGTGGAGGCTGAGGAGTTTCGAACCCGAGCGGTTGAATAACCGGTTGCAAGTCATCCAAGTTACCCGTCTGGGTACCCGGACGTAGAGAGGTAGAGTTGAGAATCGGTACAGAGTTTTGAACCATCTTGAGGTACTCTCCCCACAGACGGCGCCAAATGTTTTGGGGTTTTTTGTCCCTCGGGAGAGTTACAACTCGAAGACTGATCCCGCCGGCTCTGTACCTGCAAAATTAACGGAGACACCGGTTGGATGGTGCTCCGCCTCCAACGCTCAAGTTAGTAACTTGAAGTAGAGTAAAAGTCGCGGAAATTAAGGTGTGGATCTGCTTGGATTCCAAGCTCAGTTGTCTCTATCAAAGGGACGGTTTTCAATGAATACCTTAAAATGTGAACCCTTTTTCCAAAAGAGGGGAATCTCCCTATTTATAGGGTCATTGGGAATTGTGCCCCTGATTAGGGTATCAAACCCTAATCATTGGGGGGCTGCGCCGTTCTACGGCTTTCTCGGGATTTGGGCCTGAAGGCCGACATTTTCCCAAATATCTGGGATGACACGTGCCAAGCGGGGAATGGTCCACTTTGGACTATCCTTGGGCTGACACGTGTCGCCCTCCGATTAGGCCACATGGCGGGGTAAAAATACCCTAAACAGAATGTATTTGACTTTCATTTGATTTTAAAAGCTTTGTTGAAAGTGTTTAACTTTCATTATACTCAATTAGCTTTGTTGAATGCATTTGACTTTCATTTGATTTAAAAAGCTTTGTTTGAATGTGTTTGACTTTCATTTGTCTCAATTAGTTTTGTTGAAAGTGTTTGACTTTCATTTGACTCAATTAGCTTTGTTGAATGCATTTTAATTTCATTTGATTCAAAATGCTTTGTTTGAATGTGTTTGACTTTCATTTGACTCAATTAGCTTTGTTGAATGTGTTTGACTTTCATTTGACTCAATTAGAATTGTGGAATGCAATTGACTTTCATTTGATTCAAAAAACTTTGTTTGAATGTGTTTGACTTTCATTTGATTCAATTAGCTTTGTTAAATGCATTTGACTTTCCTTTGATTCAAAAAGCTTTGTTTATATGTGTTTGACTTTCATTTGACTCAATTATGTTTGTTGAATGTGTTTGACTTTCATTTGACCCAATTAGCATTGTGTAATGCAATTGACTTTCATTTGATTCAAAGAGCTTTGTTTGAATGTGTTTGACTTTCATTTGATTCTAAAAGCTTTGTTGAAAGTGTTTGACTTTCATTTGACTCAATTACCGTTGTGGAATGCAATTGACTTTCATTTGATTCAAAAAGCTTTGTTTGAATATGTTTGACTTTCATTTGATTCTAAAAGCTTTGTTGAAAGTGTATGACTTTCATTTGACTCGATTAGCTTTGTTGAATGCATTTGACTTTCATTTGATTCAAAAAGCTTTGTTTAAATGTGTTTGACTTTCATTTGACTCAATTAGCTTTGTTGAATGTGTTTGACTTTCATTTGATTCAAAAAGCTTTGTTTGAATGAATTTAACTTTCATTTGATTCTAAAAGCTTTGTTGAAAGTGTTTGACTTTTATTTGACTCAATTAGATTTGTTGAAAGTGGTTGACTTTCATTTGACTCAATTAGCTTTGTTGAATGTGTTTGACTTTCATTTGACTCAATTAGCATTGTGGAATGCATTTGACTTTCATTTGATTCAAAAAGGTTTGTTTGAATGTATTTGACTTTCATTTGAATCTAAAAGCTTTGTTGAAAGTGTTTTACTTTCATTTGACTCAATTAGCTTTGTTGAATGCATTTGACGTTCATTTGATTCTAAAAGCTTTTTTTAAATGTGTTTGACTTTCATTTGACTCAATTAGCTTTGTTGAATGTGTTTGACTTTCATTTGATTCAAAAAGCTTTGTTTGAATGAATTTAACTTTCATTTGATTCTAAAAGCTTTGTTGAAAGTGTTTGACTTTTATTTGACTCAATTAGCTTTGTTGAATGCATTTGACTTTCATTTGATTCAAAAAGCTTTGTTTGAATGGATTTGACTTTCATTTTACTCAATTAGCTTTGTTGAATGTGTTTGACTTTCATTTGACACAATTAGCATTGTGGAATGCACTTGACTTTCATTTGATTTTAAAAGCTTTGTTTGAATGAATTTGACTTTCATTTGATTCTAAAAGCTTTGTTGAAAGTGTTTGACTTTTATTTAACTCAATTAGCTTTGTTGAATGCATTTGACTTTCATTTGATTCACAAAGCTTTGTTTGAATGTGTTTGACTTTCATTTGACTCAATTAGGTTTGTTGAATGTGTTTGACTTTCATTTGACTCAATTATCATTGTGGAATGCAATTGACTTTTATTTGATTCAAAAAGCTTTGTTTGAATGTATTTGACTTTCATTTGATTTTAAAAGCTTTATTGAAAGTGTTTAACTTTCATTATACTCAATTAGCTTTGTTGTATGCATTTGACTTTTATTTGATTCAAAAAGCTTTCTTTGAATGTGTTTAACTTTCATTTGACTCAATTAGCTTTGTTGAATGTGTTTGACTTTCATTTGACTCAATTAGCATTGTGGAATGCAAATGAAAATCAAACACATTCTAACAAAGCGTTTTGAATCGAATGAAAGTCGAATGCATTGAACAAAGCTAATTGAGTCAAATGAAAGTTAAACACTCTCAACAAAGCTTTTATAATAAAATGAAAGTCAAATACATTTTAAAAAAGCTTTTTGAATCAAATGAAAGTCAATTGCATTCCACAATGATAATTATGTCAAATGAAAGTTAAACACATTCAACAAAGCTAATTGAGTCAAATGAAAGTCAAACACATTCAAACAAAGCTTTTTGAATCAAATGAAAGTCAAATGCATTCAACAAAGCTAATTGAGTCAAATGAAAGTCAAACACCTTCAACAAAGCCTTTAGAATAAAATGAAAGTCAAACACATTCAAACAAAGCTTTTTGAATCAAGTGAAAGTTAAACACATTCAACAAAGCTAATTGAGTCAAATGAAAGTCAAACACATTCAACAAAGCTAATTGAGTCAACTAAAAGTCAAACACATTCAAACAAAGCTTTTTGAATCAAAATAAAGTCAAATGCATTCAACAAAGCTAATTGAGTCAAATGAAAGTCAAACACATTCAACAATGCTTTTAGAATCATATGAAAGTTAAATACATTCAAACAAAGCTTTTTGACTCAAATGAAGTTCAATTGCTTTCGACAATGCTAATTGAGTCTAATGAAAGTCAAACACATTCAACAAAGCTGTTTGAATCAAATGAAAGTCAAATGCATTCAACAAAGCTAATTGAGTCAAATGAAAGTCAAACACTTTCAACAAAGCTTTTATAATCAAATGAAAGTCAAATACATTCAATCAAAGCTTTTTGACTCAAATGAAAGTCAATTGCGCTCCACAATGATAATTGAGTCAAATGAAAGTCAAACACATTCAAACAAAGCTAATTGAGTCAACTGAAAGTCAAACACATTCAAACAAAGCTTTTTGAATCAAATGAAATTCAAATGCATTCAACAAAGCTGATTGAGTCAAATGAAAGTCAAACACTTTCAACAAAGCTTTTAGAATAAAATGAAAGTCAAACACATTCAAACAAAGCTTTTTGAATCAAGTGAAAGTTAAACACATTCAACAAAGCTAATTGAGTCAAATGAAAATCAAACACATTCAAACAAAGCTTTTTGAATCAAATGAAAGTCAAAATGCATTCAACAAAGCTAATTGAGTCAAATGAAAGTCAAACACTTTCAACAAAGCTTTTAGAATCAAATGAAAGTCAAATACAATTAAACAAAGCTTTTTGAATTAAATGAAAGTCAATTGCATTCCACAATGCTAATTGAGACAAATGAAAGTCAAACACATTCAACAAAGCTAATTGAGTCAAATGAAAGTCAAACACATTCTAACAAAGCGTTTTGAATCAAATGAAAGTCAAATGCATTGAACAAAGCTAATTGAGTCAAATGAAAGTTAAACAGTTTCAACAAAGCTTTTATAATAAAATGAAAGTCAAATACATTTTAAAAAAGCTTTTTGAATCAAATGAAAGTCAATTGCATTCCACAATGATAATTATGTCAAATGAAAGTTAAACACATTCAAACAAAGCTTTTTGAATCAAATGAAAGTCAAATGCATTCAACAAAGCTAATTGAGTCAAATGAAAGTCAAACACTTTCAACAAAGCTTTTAGAATAAAATGAAAGTCAAACACATTCAAACAAAGCTTTTTGAATCAAGTGAGAGTTAAACACATTCAATAAAGCTAAATGAGTCAAATGAAAGTCAAACACATTCAAACAAAGCTTTTTGAATCAAATGAAAGTCAAAATGCATTCAACAAAGCTAATTAAGTCAAATGAAAGTCAAACACTTTCAACAAAGCTTTTAGAATCAAATGAAAGACAAATACAATTAACTAAAGCTTTTTGAATTAAATGAAAGTCAATTGCATTCCACAATGCTAATTGAGTCAAATGAAAGTCAAACACATTCAACAAAGCTAATTGAGTCAAATGAAAGTCAAACACATTCAAACAAAGCTTTTTGAATCAAATGAAAGTCAAATGCATTCAACAAAGCTAATTGAATCAAATGAAAGTCAAACACTTTCAACAAAGCTTTTATAATCAAATGAAAGTCAAATACATTCAAACAAAGCTTTTTGAATCAAATGAAAGTCAATTGCATTCCACAATGCTAATTGAGTCAAATGAAAGTCAAACACATTCAACAAAGCTAAATGAGTCAAATGAAAGTAAAACACATTCAAACAAAGCTTTTTGAATCAAAAGAAAGTCAAATGCATTCAACAAAGCTAATTGAGTCAAATGAAAGTTAAACAGTTTCAACAAAGCTTTTATAATAAAATGAAAGTCAAATACATTTTAAAAAAGCTTTTTGAATCAAATGAAAGTCAATTGCATTCCACAATGATAATTATGTCAAATGAAAGTTAAACACATTCAAACAAAGCTTTTTGAATCAAATGAAAGTCAAATGCATTCAACAAAGCTAATTGAGTCAAATGAAAGTCAAACACTTTCAACAAAGTTTTTAGAATAAAATGAAAGTCAAACACATTCAAACAAAGCTTTTTGAATCAAGTGAAAGTTAAACACATTCAACAAAGCTAAATGAGTCAAATGAAAGTCAAACACATTCAACAAAGCTTTGTTTGAATGTGTTTGACTTTCAGTTGACTCAATTAGCTTTGTTTGAATGTGTTTGACTTTCATTTGACTCAATTATCATTGTGGAGCGCAATTGACTTTCATTTGAGTCAAAAAGCTTTGATTGAATGTATTTGACTTTCATTTGATTATAAAAGCTTTGTTGAAAGTGTTTGACTTTCATTTGACTCAATTAGCTTTGTTGAATGCATTTGACTTTCATTTGATTCAAACAGCTTTGTTGAATGTGTTTGACTTTCATTAGACTCAATTAGCATTGTCGAAAGCAATTGAACTTCATTTGAGTCAAAAAGCTTTGTTTGAATGTATTTAACTTTCATATGATTCTAAAAGCATTGTTGAATGTGTTTGACTTTCATTTGACTCAATTAGCTTTGTTGAATGCATTTGACTTTCTTTTGATTCAAAAAGCTTTGTTTGAATGTGTTTGACTTTCAGTTGACTCAATTAGCTTTGTTGAATGTGTTTGACTTTCATTTGACTAAATTAGCTTTGTTGAATGTGTTTAACTTTCACTTGATTCAAAAAGCTTTGTTTGAATGTGTTTGACTTTCATTTTATTCTAAAGGCTTTGTTGAAGGTGTTTGACTTTCATTTGACTCAATTAGCTTTGTTGAATGCATTTGACTTTCATTTGATTCAAAAAGCTTTGTTTGAATGTGTTTGACTTTCATTTGACTCAATTAGCTTTGTTGAATGTGTTTAACTTTCATTTGACATAATTATCATTGTGGAATGCAATTGACTTTCATTTGATTCAAAAAGCTTTTTTAAAATGTATTTGACTTTCATTTTATTATAAAAGCTTTGTTGAAAGTGTTTAACTTTCATTTGACTCAATTAGCTTTGTTCAATGCATTCGACTTTCATTCGATTCAAAACGCTTTGTTAGAATGTGTTTTATTTTCATTTGCATTCCACAATGCTAATTGAGTCAAATGAAAGTCAAACACATTCAACAAAGCTAATTGAGTCAAATGAAAGTTAAACACATTCAAAGAAAGCTTTTTGAATCAAATGAAAGTCAAATGCATACAACAAAGCTAATTGAGTATAATGAAAGTTAAACACTTTCAATAAAGCTTTTAAAATCAAATGAAAGTCAAATACATTCAAACAAAGCTTTTTGAATCAAATAAAAGTCAATTGCATTCCACAATGATAATTGAGTCAAATGAAAGTCAAACACATTCAACAAACCTAATTGAGTCAAATGAAAGTCAAACACATTCAAACAAAGCTTTGTGAATCAAATGAAAGTCAAATGCATTCAACAAAGCTAATTGAGTTAAATAAAAGTCAAACACTTTCAACAAAGCTTTTAGAATCAAATGAAAGTCAAATTCATTCAAACAAAGCTTTTAAAATCTAATTGAGTCAAATGAAAGTCAAACACATTCTAACAAAGCGTTTTGAATCGAATGAAAGTCAAATGCATTGAACAAAGCTAATTGAGTCAAATGAAAGTTAAACACTTTCAACAAAGCTTTTATAATAAAATGAAAGTCAAATACATTTTAAAAAAGCTTTTTGAATCAAATGAAAGTCAATTGCATTCCACAATGATAATTATGTCAAATGAAAGTTAAACACATTCAACAAAGCTAATTGAGTCAAATGAAAGTCAAACACATTCAAACTAAGCTTTTTGAATCAAATGAAAGTCAAATGCATTCAACAAAGCTAATTGATTCAAATGAAAGTCAAACACTTTCAACAAAGCTTTTAGAATCAAATGAAAGTCAAATACATTAAATCAAAGCTTTTTGACTCAAATGAAAGTCAATTGCATTCCACAATGCTAATTGAGTCAAACGAAAGTCAAACACATTCAACAAAGCTAATTGAGTCAACTGAAAGTCAAACACATTCAAACAAAGCTTTTTGAATCAAATGAAAGTCAAATGCATTCAACAAAGCTAATTGAGTCAAATGAAAGTCAAACACTTTCAACAAAGCTTTTATAATCAAATGAAAGTCAAATACATTCAAACAAAGCTTTTTGATTCAAATGAAAGTCAATTGCGCTCCACAATGATAATTGAGTCAAATGAAAGTCAAACACATTCAAACAAAGCTTTTTGAATCAAATGAAAGTCAAATGCATTCAACAAAGCTAATTGATTCAAATGAAAGTCAAACACTTTCAACAAAGCTTTTAGAATCAAATGAAAGTCAAATACATTCAAACAAAGCTTTTTGAATCAAATGAAAGTCAATTGCATTCCACAATGCTAATTGAGTTAAATGAAAGTCAAACACATTCAACAAAGCTAATTGAGTCAAATGAAAGTAAAACACATTCAAACAAAGCTTTTTGAATCAAAAGAAAGTCAAATGCATTCAACAAAGCTAATTGAGTCAAATGAAAGTTAAACAGTTTCAACAAAGCTTTTATAATAAAATGAAAGTCAAATACATTTTAAAAAAGCTTTTTGAATCAAATGAAAGTCAATTGCATTCCACAATGATAATTATGTCAAATGAAAGTTAAACACATTCAAACAAAGCTTTTTGAATCAAATGAAAGTCAAATGCATTCAACAAAGCTAATTGAGTCAAATGAAAGTCAAACACTTTCAACAAAGTTTTTAGAATAAAATGAAAGTCAAACACATTCAAACAAAGCTTTTTGAATCAAGTGAAAGTTAAACACATTCAACAAAGCTAAATGAGTCAAATGAAAGTCAAACACTTTCAACATAGCTTTGATAATCAAATGAAAGTCATATACATTCAAACAAAGCTTTTTGAATCAAATGAAAGTCAATTGCGCTCCACAATGATAATTGAGTCTAATGAAAGTCAAACACATTCAAACAAAGCTTTTTGAATCAAATGAAAGTCAAATGCATTCAACAAAGCTAATTGAGTCAAATGAAAGTCAAACACTTTCAACAAAGCTTTTATAATCAAATGAAAGTCAAATACATTCAAAACAAAGCTTTTTGAATCAAATGAAAGTCAATTGCATTCCACAATGCTAATTGAGTCAAATGAAAGTCAAACACATTCAACAAAGCTAATTGAGTCAAATGATAGTCAAACACATTCAAACAAAGCTTTTTGAATCAAAAGAAAGTCAAATGCATTCAACAAAGCTAATTGAGTCAAATGAAAGTCAAACACATTCAACAAAGCTTTTAGAATCATATGAAAGTTAAATACATTCAAACAAAGCTTTTTGACTCAAATGAAGTTCAATTGCTTTCGACAATGCTAATTGAGTCTAATGAAAGTCAAACACATTCAACAAAGCTTTTTGAATCAAATGAAAGTCAAATGCATTCAACAAAGCTAATTGAGTCAAATGAAAGTCAAACACTTTCAACAAAGCTTTTATAATCAAACGAAAGTCAAATACATTCAATCAAAGCTTTTTGACTCAAATGAAAGTCAATTGCGCTCCACAATGATAATTGAGTCAATTGAAAGTCAAACACATTCAAACAAAGCTAATTGAGTCAACTGAAAGTCAAACACATTCAAACAAAGCTTTTTGAATCAAATGAAAGTCAAATGCATTCAACAAAGCTAATTAAGTCAAATGAAAGTCAAACACTTTCAACAAAGGTTTTAGAATCAAATGAAAGTCAAATACATTCAAACAAAGCTTTTTGAATCAAGTGAAAGTCAAACACATTCATCAAAGCTAATTGAGTCAAATGAAAGTCAAACACATTCAAACAAAGCTTTTTGAATCAAATGAAAGTCAAAATGCATTCAACAAAGCTAATTGAGTCAAATGAAAGTCAAACACATTCAACAAAGATTTAAGAATCATATGAAAGTTAAATACATTCAAACAAAGCTTTTTGACTCAAATGAAGTTCAATTGCTTTCGACAATGCTAATTGAGTCTAATGAAAGTCAAACACATTCAACAAAGCTTTTTGAATCAAATGAAAGTCAAATGCATTCAACAAAGCTAATTGAGTCAAATGAAAGTCAAACACTTTCAACAAAGCTTTTCTAATCAAATGAAATTCAAATACATTCAATCAAAGCTTTTTGACTCAAATGAAAGTCAATTGCGCTCCACAATGATAATTGAGTCAAATGAAAGTCAAACACATTCAAACAAAGCTAATTGAGTCAACTGAAAGTCAAACACATTCAAACAAAGCTTTTTGAATCAAATGAAAGTCAAATGCCTTCAACAAAGCTAATTGAGTCAAATGAAAGTCAAACACTTTCAACAAAGCTTTTAGAATAAAATGAAAGTCAAACACATTCACACAAAGCTTTTTGAATCAAGTGAAAGTTAAACACATTCAACAAAGCTAATTGAGTCAAATGAAGGTCAAACACATTCAAACAAAGCTTTTTGAATCAAATGAAAGTCAAAATGCATTCAACAAAGCTAATTGAGTCAAATGAACGTCAAACACTTTCAACAAAGCTTTTAGAATCAAATGAAAGTCAAATACAATTAAACAAAGCTTTTTGAATTAAATGAAAGTCAATTGCATTCCACAATGCTAATTGAGTCAAATGAAAGTAAAACACATTCAAACAAAGCTTTTTGAATCAAATGAAAGTCAATTACATTCAAACAAAGCTTTTTGAATCAAGTGAAAGTCAAACACATTCATCAAAGCTAATTGAGTCAAATGAAAGTCAAACACATTCAAACAAAGCTTTTTGAATCAAATGAAAGTCAAAATGCATTCAACAAAGCTAATTGAGTCAAATGAAAGTCAAACACATTCAACAAAGCTTTTAGAATCATATGAAAGTTAAATACATTCAAACAAAGCTTTTTGACTCAAATGAAGTTCAATTGCTTTCGACAATGCTTATTGAGTCTAATGAAAGTCAAACACATTCAACAAAGCTTTTTGAATCAAATGAAAGTCAAATGCATTCAACAAAGCTAATTGAGTCAAATGAAAGTCAAACACTTTCAACAAAGCTTTTATAATCAAATGAAATTCAAATACATTCAATCAAAGCTTTTTGACTCAAATGAAAGTCAATTGCGCTCCACAATGATAATTGAGTCAAATGAAAGTCAAACACATTCAAACAAAGCTAATTGAGTCAACTGAAAGTCAAACACATTCAAACAAAGCTTTTTGAATCAAATGAAAGTCAAATGCGTTCAACAAAGCTAATTGAGTCAAATGAAAGTCAAACACTTTCAACAAAGCTTTTAGAATAAAATGAAAGTCAAACACATTCACACAAAGCTTTTTGAATCATGTGAAAGTTAAACACATTCAACAAAGCTAATTGAGTCAAATGAAGGTCAAACACATTCAAACAAAGCTTTTTGAATCAAATGAAAGTCAAAATGCATTCAACAAAGCTAATTGAGTCAAATGAACGTCAAACACTTTCAACAAAGCTTTTAGAATCAAATGAAAGTCAAATACAATTAAACAAAGCTTTTTGAATTAAATGAAAGTCAATTGCATTCCACAATGCTAATTGAGTCAAATGAAAGTCAAACACATTCAACAAAGCTAATTGAGTCAAATGCAAGTCAAACACATTCTAACAAAGCGTTTTGAATCAAATGAAAGTCAAATGCATTGAACAAAGCTAATTGAGTCAAATGAAAGTTAAACACTTTCAACAAAGCTTTTATAATAAAATGAAAATCAAATACATTTTAAAAAAGCTTTTTGAATCAAATGAAAGTCAATTGCATTCCACAATGATAATTATGTCAAATGAAAGTTAAACACATTCAACAAAGCTAATTGAGTCAAATGAAAGTCAAACACATTCAAACAAAGCTTTTTGAATTAAATGAAAGTCAAATGCATTAAACAAAGCTAATTGATTCAAATGAAAGTCAAACACTTTCAACAAAGCTTTTAGAATCAAATGAAAGTCAAATACATTCAATCAAAGCTTTTTGACTCAAATGAAAGTCAATTGCATTCCATAATGCAAATTGAGTCATATGAAAGTCAAACACATTCAACAAAGCTAATTGAGTCAACTGAAAGTCAAACACATTCAAACAAAGCTTTTTGAATCAAATGAAAGTCAAATGCATTCAACAAAGCTATTTGAGTCAAATGAAAGTCAAACACTTTCAACATAGCTTTGATAATCAAATGAAAGTCAAATACATTCAAACAAAGCTTTTTGAATCAAATGAAAGTCAATTGCGCTCCACAATGATAATTGAGTCTAATGAAAGTCAAACACATTCAAACACAGCTTTTTGAATCAAATGAAAGTCAAATGCATTCAACAAAGCTAATTGAGTCAAATGAAAGTCAAACACTTTCAACAAAGCTTTTATAATCAAATGAAAGTCAAATACATTCAAAACAAAGCTTTTTGAATCAAATGAAAGTCAATTGCATTCCACAATGCTAATTGAGTCAAATGAAAGTCAAACACATTCAACAAAGCTAATTGAGTTAAATGATAGTCAAACACATTCAAACAAAGCTTTTTGAATCAAAAGAAAGTCAAATGCATTCAACAAAGCTAATTGAGTCAAATGAAAGTCAAACACATTCAACAAAGCTTTTAGAATCATATGAAAGTTAAATACATTCTAACAAAGCTTTTTAACTCAAATGAAGTTCAATTGCTTTCGACAATGCTAATTGAGTCTAATGAAAGTCAAACACATTCAACAAAACTTTTTGAATCAAATGAAAGTAAAATGCATTCAACAAAGCTAATTGAGTCAAATAAAGGTCAAACACTTTCAACAAAGCTTTTATAATCAAATGAAAGTCAAATACATTCAATCAAAGCTTTTTGACTCAAATGAAAGTCAATTGCGCTCCACAATGATAATTGAGTCAATTGAAAGTCAAACACATTCAAACAAAGCTAATTGAGTCAACTGAAAGTCAAACACATTCAAACAAAGCTTTTTGAATCAAATGAAAGTCAAATGCATTCAACAAAGCTAATTGAGTCAAATGAAAGTCAAACACTTTCAACAAAGGTTTTAGAATCAAATGAAAGTCAAATACATTCAAACAAAGCTTTTTGAATCAAGTGAAAGTCAAACACATTCATCAAAGCTAATTGAGTCAAATGAAAGTCAAACACATTCAAACAAAGCTTTTTGAATCAAATGAAAGTCAAAATGCATTCAACAAAGCTAATTGAGTCAAATGAAAGTCAAACACTTTCAACAAATCTTTTAGAATCAAATGAAAGTCAAACACATTCAAACAAAGCTTTTTGAATCAAATGAAAGTCAATTGCATTCCACAATGCTAATTGAGTCAAATGAAAGTCAAACACATTCAACAAAGCTAATTGAGTCAAAAGAAAGTATAACACATTCAAACAAAGCTTTTTGAATCAAATGAAAGTTAAATGTATTCAACAAAGCTAATTGAGTCAAATGAAAGTCAAACACTTTCAACAAAGCTTTTAGAATCAAATGAAAGTTAAATACATTCAAACAAAGCTTTTTGACTCAAACGAAAATCAATTGCATTCCACAATGCTAATTAAGTCAAATGAATGTCAAACACATTCAACAAAGCTTTTTGAGTCAACTGAAAGTCAAACACATTCAAACAAAGCTTTTTAAATCAAATGAAAGTCAAATGCATTCAACAAAGGTAATTGAGTCAAATGAAAATCAAACACTTTTAACAAAGCTTTGAGAATCAAATGAAAGTCAAATACATTCAAACAAAGCTTTTTGACTCAAATGAGAGTCAATTGCATTCCACAATGCTAATTGAGTCAAATGAAAGTTAAACACATTCAACAAAGCTAATTGAGTCAACAGAAAGTATAACACATTCAAACAAAGTTTTTTGAATCAAATGAAAGTTAAATACATTCAACAAAGCTAATTGAGTCAAATGAAAGTCAAACACTTTCAACAAAGCTTTTAAAATCAAATGAAAGTTAAATACATTCAAACAAAGCTTTTTAACTCAAATGAAAGTCAATTGCATTCCACAATGCTAATTGAGTCAAATGAAAGTCAAACACATTCAACAAAGCTAATTAAGTCAAATGAAAGTAAAAAACATTCAACAAAGCTAATTGAGTCAAATGAAAGTCAAACACATTCAAAAAAAGCTTCTTGAATCAAATGAAAGTCAAACTCATTCAAAAAAGCTAATTGAGTTAAATGAAAGTCAAACACTTTCAACAAATCTTTTAGAATCAAATGAAAGTCAAATACATTCAAACAAAGCTTTTTGAATCAAATGAAAGTAAATTGCATTCCACATTGCTAATTAAGTCAAATGAAAATCAAACACATTCAACAAAGCTAATTGAGTCAATTGAAAGTCAAACACATTCAAACAAAGCTTTTTGAATCAAATGAAAGTCAAAAGCATTCAATTAAGCAAATTGAGTCAAATGAAAGACAAACGCTTTCATCAAAGCTTTTAGAATCAAATGAGAGTCAAATACATTCAAACAAAGCTTTTTGACTCAAACGAAAGTCAATTCCATTCCACAATGCTAATTGAGTCAAATGAAAGTCAAACACATTCAACAAAGCTAATTGAGTCAAATGAAAGTCAAACACATTCACCAAAGCTAATTAAGTCAACAGAAAGTATAACACATTCAAACAAAGTTTTTTGAATCAAATGAAAGTTAAATGTATTCAACAAACCTAATTGAGTCAAATGTAAGTCAAACACTTTCAACAAAGCTTTTAGAATCAAATGAAAGTTAAATACATTCAAACAAAGCTTTTTGACTCAAATGAAAGTCAATTGCATTCCACAATGCTAATTAAGTCAAATGAATGTCAAACATATTCAACAAAGCTAATTGAGTCAACTGAAAGTCAAACACATTCAAACAAAGCTTTTTAAATCAAATGAAAGTCAAATGCATTCAACAAAGCTAATTGAGTCAAATGAAAGTCAAACACTTTCAACAAAGCTTTTAGAATCAAATGAAAGTCAAATACATTCAAACAAAGCTTTTTGACTCAAATGAAAGTCAATTGCATTCCACAATGCTAATTGAGTGAAATGAAAGTCAAACACATTCAACAAAGCTTTTTGAATCAAATGAAAGTTAAATGCATTCAACAAAGCTGATTGACTCAAATGACAGTCAATTGCATTCCACAATGCTAATTAAGTCAAATGAAAGTCAAACACATTCAACAAAGCTATTGAGTCAACTGAAAGTCAAACACATTCTAACAAAGATTTTTGAATCAAATGAAAGTCAAATGCATTCAACAAAGCTAATTGAGTCAAATGAAAGTCAAACACTTTCAACAAAGCTTTTAGAATCAAATGAAAGTCAAAAACATTCAAACAAAGCTTTTTAACTCAAATGAAAGTCAATTGCATTCCACAATGCTAATTGAGTCAAATGAAAGTCAAACACATTCAACTAAGCTCATTGAGTCAAATGAAAATCAAACACATTCAAAAAATGCTTTTTGAATCAAATAAAAGTCAAATGTATTCAACAAAGCTAATTGAGTCAATTGAAAGTCAAACACTTTCAACAAATCTTTTAGAATCAAATGAAAGTCAAACACATTCAAACAAAGCTTTTTGAATCAAATGAAAGTCAATTGCATTCCACAATGCTAATTGAGTCAAATGAAAGTCAAACACATTCAACAAAGCTAATTGAGTCAAAAGAAAGTATAACACATTCAAACAAAGCTTTTTGAATCAAATGAAAGTTAAATGTATTCAACAAAGCTAATTGAGTCAAATGAAAGTCAAACACTTTCAACAAAGCTTTTAGAATCAAATGAAAGTTAAATACATTCAAACAAAGCTTTTTGACTCAAACGAAAGTCAATTACATTCCACAATGCTAATTAAGTCAAATGAAAGTCAAACATTTTCAACAAAGCTTTTTGAGTCAACTGAAAGTCAAACACATTCAAACAAAGCTTTTTAAATCAAATGAAAGTCAAATGCATTCAACAAAGGTAATTGAGTCAAATGAAAGTTAAACACATTCAACAAAGCTTTTTGAATCAAATGAAAATTAAATGTATTCAACAAAGCTAATTGAGTCAAATGAAAGTCAAACACTTTCAACAAAGCTTTTAGAATCAAATGAAAGTTAAATACATTCAAACAAAGCTTTTTGACTCAAACGAAAATCAATTGCATTCCACAATGCTAATTAAGTCAAATGAATGTCAAACACATTCAACAAAGCTTTTTGAGTCAACTGAAAGTCAAACACATTCAAACAAAGCTTTTTAAATCAAATGAAAGTCAAATGCATTCAACAAAGGTAATTGAGTCAAATGAAAATCAAACACTTTTAACAAAGCTTTTAGAATCAAATGAAAGTCAAATACATTCAAACAAAGCTTTTTGACTCAAATGAAAGTCAATTGCATTCCACAATGCTAATTGAGTCAAATGAAAGTTAAACACATTCAACAAAGCTAATTGAGTCAACAGAAAGTATAACACATTCAAACAAAGTTTTTTGAATCAAATGAAAGTTAAATGCATTCAACAAAGCTAATTGAGTCAAATGAAAGTCAAACACTTTCAACAAAGCTTTTAAAATCAAATGAAAGTTAAATACATTCAAACAAAGCTTTTTAACTCAAATGAAAGTCAATTGCATTCCACAATGCTAATTGAGTCAAATGAAAGTCAAACATATTCAACAAAGCTAATTGAGTCAAATGAAAGTAAAAAACATTCAACAAAGCTAATTGAGTCAAATGAAAGTTAAACACATTCAAAAAAAGCTTCTTGAATCAAATGAAAGTCAAACTCATTCAAAAAAGCTAATTGAGTTAAATGAAAGTCAAACACTTTCAACAAATCTTTTAGAATCAAATGAAAGTCAAATACATTCAAACAAAGCTTTTTGAATCAAATGAAAGGAAATTGCATTCCACATTGCTAAATAAGTCAAATGAAAATCAAACACATTCAACAAAGCTTATTGAGTCAACTGAAAGTCAAACACATTCAAACAAAGCTTTTTGAATCAAATGAAAGTCAAAAGCATTCAATTAAGCAAATTGAGTCAAATGAAAGAGAAACACTTTCAACAAAGCTTTTAGAATCAAATGACAGTCAAATACATTCAAACAAAGCTTTTTGACTCAAATGAAAGTCAATTGCATTCCACAATGCTAATTGAGTCAAATGAAATTAAACACATTCAACAAAGCTAATTGAGTCAACTGAAAGTCAAACACATTCAAAAAAAGCTTCTTGAATCAAATGAAAGTCAAACTCATTCAACAAAGCTAATTGAGTCAAATGAAAGTTAAACACTTTAAACAAATCTTTTAAAATCAAATGAAAGTCAAATACATTTTAACAAATCTTTTTGAATCAAATGAAAGTAAATTGCATTCCACATTGCTAATTAAGTCTAATGAAAGTCAAACACATTCAACAAAGCTAATTGAGTCAACTGTAAGTCAAACACATTTTAACAAAGCTTTTTGAATCAAATGAAAGTCAAATGCATTCAACAAAGCTAATTGAGTCAAATGAAAGTCAAACACTTTCAACAAAGCTTTTAGAATCAAATGAAAGTCAAAAACATTCAAACAAAGCTTTTTAACTCAAATGAAAGTCAATTGCATTCCACAATGATAATTGAGTTAAATGAAAGTCAAACACATTCAACAAAGCTAATTGAGTAAAATGAAAGTAAAAAACATTCAACAAAACTAATTGAGTCAAATGAAAGTCAAACACATTCAAAAAAAGCTTTTTGAATCAAATGAAAGTCAAACTCATTCAACAAAGCTAATTGAGTCAGATGAAAGTCAAACACTTTCAACAAATCTTTTAGAATCAAATGAAAATCAAATACATTCAAACAAAGCTTTTTGAATCAAATGAAAGTAAATTGCATTCCACATTGCTAATTAAGTCAAATGAAAGTCAAATACATTCAACAAAGCTAATTGAGTCAATTGAAAGTCAAACACATTCAAACAAAGCTTTTTGAATCAAATGAAAGTCAAAAGCATTCAATTAAGCAAATTGAGTCAAATGAAAGACAAACACTTTCATCAAAGCTTTTAGAATCAAATGAGAGTCAAATACATTCAAACCAAGCTTTTTGACTCAAACGAAAGTCAATTGCATTCCACAATGCTAATTGAGTCAAATGAAAGTCAAACACATTCAACAAAGCTAATTGAGTCAAATGAAAGTCAAACACATTCACCAAAGCTAATTAAGTCAACAGAAAGTATAACACATTCAAACAAAGTTTTTTGAATAAAATGAAAGTTAAATGTATTCAACAAACCTAATTGAGTCAAATGTAAGTCAAACACTTTCAACAAAGCTTTTAGAATCAAATGAAAGTTAAATACATTCAAACAAAGCTTTTTGACTCAAATGAAAGTCAATTGCATTCCACAATGCTAATTAAGTCAAATGAAAGTCAAACATATTCAACAAAGCTAATTGAGTCAACTGAAAGTCAAACACATTCAAACAAAGCTTTTTAAATCAAATGAAAGTCAAATGCATTCAACAAAGCTAATTGAGTCAAATGAAAGTCAAACACTTTCAACAAAGCTTTTAGAATCAAATGAAAGTCAAACACTTTCAACAAAGCTTTTAGAATCAAATGAAAGTCAAATACATTCAAACAAAGCTTTTTGACTCAAATGAAAGTTAATTGCATTCCACAATGCTAAATGAGTGAAATGAAAGTCAAACACATTCAACAAAGCTAATTGAGTCAACAGAAAGTCAAACACATTGAAACAAAGATTTTTGAATCAAATGAAAGTTAAATGCATTCAACAAAGCTAATTGACTCAAATGAAAGTCAAACACTTTCAACAAAGCTTTTAGAATCAAATGAAAGTTAAATACATTCAAACAAAGCTTTTTGACTCAAATGACAGTCAATTGCATTCCACAATGCTAATTAAGTCAAATGAAAGTCAAACACATTCAACAAAGCTATTGAGTCAACTGAAAGTCAAACACATTCTAACAAAGATTTTTGAATCAAATGAAAGTCAAATGCATTCAACAAAGCTAATTGAGTCAAATGAAAGTCAAACACTTTCAACAAAGCTTTTAGAATCAAATGAAAGTCAAAAACATTCAAACAAAGCTTTTTAACTCAAATGAAAGTCAATTGCATTCCACAATGCTAATTGAGTCAAATGAAAGTCAAACACATTCAACATAGCTCATTGAGTCAAATGAAAATCAAACACATTCTAAAAATGCTTTTTGAATCAAATAAAAGTCAAATGTATTCAACA
The DNA here is from genome assembly GCF_948465745.1 of Chenopodium album. Taxonomy (NCBI): domain Eukaryota; kingdom Viridiplantae; phylum Streptophyta; class Magnoliopsida; order Caryophyllales; family Amaranthaceae; genus Chenopodium; species Chenopodium album. The sequence goes on from NC_137853.1 coordinate 20,661,087, forward strand.
AAGCTAATTGAGTCAATTGAAAGTCAAACACTTTCAACAAATCTTTTAGAATCAAATGAAAGTCAAACACATTCAAACAAAGATTTTTGAATCAAATGAAAGTCAATTGCATTCCACAATGCTAATTGAGTCAAATGAAAGTCAAACACATTCAACAAAGCTAATTGAGTCAAAAGAAAGTATAACACATTCAAACAAAGCTTTTTGAATCAAATGAAAGTTAAATGTATTCAACAAAGCTAATTGAGTCAAATGAAAGTCAAATAGTTTCAACAAAGCTTTTAGAATCAAATGAAAGTTAAATACATTCAAACAAAGCTTTTTGACTCAAACGAAAATCAATTGCATTCCACAATGCTAATTAAGTCAAATGAAAGTCAAACACATTCAACAAAGCTTTTTGAGTCAACTGAAAGTCAAACACATTCAAACAAAGCTTTTTAAATCAAATGAAAGTCAAATGCATTCAACAAAGGTAATTGAGTCAAATGAAAATCAAACACTTTTAACAAAGCTTTTAGAATCAAATGAAAGTCAAATACATTCAAACAAAGCTTTTTGACTCAAATGAAAGTCAATTGCATTCCACAATGCTATGTGAGTCAAATGAAAGTCAAACACACTCAACAACGCTAATTGAGTCAACTGTAAGTCAAACACTTTCTAACAAAGCTTTTTGAAACAAATGAAAGTCAAATGCATTCAACAAAGCTAATTGAGTCAAATGAAAGTCAAATCCTTACAACAAAGCTTTTAGAATCAAATGAAAGTCAAAAACATTCAAACAAAGCTTTTTAAATCAAATGAAAGTTAAATGCATTCAACAAAGCTAATTGACTCAAATGAAAGTCAAACACTTTCAACAAAGCTTTTAGAATCAAGTGAAAGTTAAATACATTCAAGCAAAGCTTTTTGACTCAAATGACAGTCAATTGCATTCCACAATGCTAATTAAGTCAAATGAAAGTCAAACACATTCAACAAAGCTATTGAGTCAATTGAAAGTCAAACACATTCTAACAAAGATTTTTGAATCAAATGAAAGTCAAATGCATTCAACAAAGCTAATTGAGTCAAATGAAAGTCAAACACTTTCAACAAAGCTTTTAGAATCAAATGAAAGTAAAAAACATTCAAACAAAGCTTTTTAACTCAAATGAAAGTCAATTGCATTCCACAATGCTAATTGAGTCAAATGAAAGTCAAACACATTCAACATAGCTCATTGAGTCAAATGAAAATCAAACACATTCTAAAAATGCTTTTTGAATCAAATAAAAGTGAAATGTATTCAACAAAGCTAATTGAGTCAATTGAAAGTCAAACACTTTCAACAAATCTTTTAGAATCAAATGAAAGTCAAACACATTCAAACAAAGATTTTTGAATCAAATGAAAGTCAATTGCATTCCACAATGCTAATTGAGTCAAATGAAAGTCAAACACATTCAACAAAGCTAATTGAGTCAAAAGAAAGTATAACACATTCAAACAAAGCTTTTTGAATCAAATGAAAGTTAAATGTATTCAACAAAGCTAATTGAGTCAAATGAAAGTCAAACAGTTTCAACAAAGCTTTTAGAATCAAATGAAAGTTAAATACATTCAAACAAAGCTTTTTGACTCAAACGAAAATCAATTGCATTCCACAATGTTAATTAAGTCAAATGAAAGTCAAACACATTCAACAAAGCTTTTTGAGTCAACTGAAAGTCAAACACATTCAAACAAAGCTTTTTAAATCAAATGAAAGTCAAATGCATTCAACAAAGGTAATTGAGTCAAATGAAAGTTAAACACATTTAACAAAGCTTTTAGAATCAAATGAAAGTCAAATACATTCAAACAAAGCTTTTTGAATCAAATGAAAGTAAATTGCATTCCACATTGTTAATTAAGTCAAATGAAAATCAAACACATTCAACAAAGCTAATTGAGTCAATTGAAAGTCAAACACATTCAAACAAAGCTTTTTGAATCAAATGAAAGTCAAATGCATTCAACAAAGCTAATTGAGTCAAATGAAAGGCAAACACTTTCATCAAAGCTTTTAGAATCAAATGAGAGTCAGATACATTCAAACAAAGCTTTTTGACTCAAACGAAAGTCAATTCCATTCCACAATGCTAATTGAGTCAAATGAAAGTCAAACACATTCAACAAAGCTAATTGAGTCAAATGAAAGTCAAACACATTCACCAAAGCTAATTAAGTCAACATAAAGTATAACACATTTAAACAAAGTTTTTTGAATCAAATGAAAGTTATATGTATTCAACAAACCTAATTGAGTCAAATGTAAGTCAAACACTTTCAACAAAGCTTTTAGAATCAAAAGAAAGTTAAATACATTCAAACAAAGCTTTTTGACTCAAATGAAAGTCAATTGCATTCCACAATGCTAATTAAGTGAAATGAAATTCAAACATATTCAACAAAGCTAATTGAGTCAACTTAAAGTCAAACACATTCAAACAAAGCTTTTTAAATCAAATGAAAGTCAAATCCATTCAACAAAGCTAATTGAGTCAAATGAAAGTCAAACACTTTCAACAAAGCTTTTAGAATCAAATGAAAGTCAAATACATTCAAACAAAGCTTTTTGACTCAAATGAAAGTCAATTGCATTCAACAATGCTAATTGAGTGAAATGAAAGTCAAACACATTCAACAAAGCTAATTGAGTCAACAGAAAGTCAAACACATTGAAACAAAGCTTTTTGAATCAAATGAAAGTTAAATGCATTCAACAAAGCTGATTGACTCAAATGACAGTCAATTGCATTCCACAACGCTAATTAAGTCAAATGAAAGTCAAACACATTCAACAAAGCTATTGAGTCAACTGAAAGTCAAACACATTCTAACAAAGATTTTTGAATCAAATGAAAGTCAAATGCATTCAACAAAGCTAATTGAGTCAAATGAAAGTCAAACACTTTCAACAAAGCTTTTAGAATCAAATGAAAGTTAAAAACATTCAAACAAAGCTTTTAAACTCAAATGAAAGTCAATTGCATTCCACAATGCTAATTGAGTCAAATGAAAGTCAAACACATTCAACTAAGCTCGTTGAGTCAAATGAAAATCAAACACATTCAAAAAATGCTTTTTGAATCAAATAAAAGTCAAATGTATTCAACAAAGCTAATTGAGTCAATTGAAAGTCAAACACTTTCAACAAATCTTTTAGAATCAAATGAAAGTCAAACACATTCAAACAAAGCTTTTTGAATCAAATGAAAGTCAATTGCATTCCACAATGCTAATTGAGTCAAATGAAAGTCAAACACATTCAACAAAGCTAATTGAGTCAAAAGAAAGTATAACACATTCAAACAAAGCTTTTTGAATCAAATGAAAGTTAAATGTATTCAACAAAGCTAATTGAGTCAAATGAAAGTCAAACACTTTCAACAATGCTTTTAGAATCAAATGAAAGTTAAATACATTCAAACAAAGCTTTTTGACTCAAACGAAAGTCAATTGCATTCCACAATGCTAATTAAGTCAAATGAAAGTCAAACATATTCAACAAAGCTTTTTGAGTCAACTGAAAGTCAAACACATTCAAACAAAGCTTTTTAATTCAAATGAAAGTCAAATGCATTCAACAAAGGTAAATGAGTCAAATGAAAATCAAACACTTTTAACAAAGCTTTTAGAATCAAATGAAAGTCAAATACATTTTAACAAAGCTTTTTGAATCAAATGAAAGTAAATTGCATTCCACATTGCTAATTAAGTCTAATGAAAGTCAAACACATTCAACAAAGCTAATTGAGTCAACTGTAAGTCAAACACATTTTAACAAAGCTTTTTGAATCAAATGAAAGTCAAATGCATTCAACAAAGCTAATTGAGTCAAATGAAAGTCAAACACTTTCAACAAAGCTTTTAGAATCAAATGAAAGTCAAAAACATTCAAACAAAGCTTTTAAACTCAAATGAAAGTCAATTGCATTCCACAATGATAATTGAGTCAAATGAAAGTCAAACACATTCAACAAAGCTAATTGAGTAAAATGAAAGTAAAAAACATTCAACAAAGCTAATTGAGTCAAATGAAAGTCAAACACATTCAAAAAAAGCTTTTTGAATCAAATGAAAGTCAAACTCATTCAACAAAGCTAATTGAGTCAAATGAAAGTCAAACACTTTCAACAAATCTTTTAGAATCAAATGAAAATCAAATACATTCAAACAAAGCTTTTTGAATCAAATGAAAGTAAATTGCATTCCACATTGCTAATTAAATCAAATGAAAGTCAAATACATTCAACAAAGCTAATTGAGTCAATTGAAAGTCAAACACATTCAAACAAAGCTTTTTGAATCAAATGAAAGTCTAAAGCATTCAATTAAGCAAATTGAGTCAAATGAAAGACAAACACTTTCATCAAAGCTTTTAGAATCAAATGAGAGTCAAATACATTCAAACAAAGCTTTTTGACTCAAACGAAAGTCAATTGCATTCCACAATGCTAATTGAGTTAAATGAAAGTCAAACACATTCAACAAAGCTAATTGAGTCAAATGAAAGTCAAACACATTCACCAAAGCTAATTAAGTCAACAGAAAGTATAACACATTCAAACAAAGTTTTTTGAATCAAATGAAAGTTAAATGTATTCAACAAACCTAATTGAGTCAAATGTAAGTCAAACACTTTCAACAAAGCTTTTAGAATCAAAAGAAAGTTAAATACATTCAAACAAAGCTTTTTGACTCAAATGAAAGTCAATTGCATTCCACAATGCTAATTAAGTTAAATGAAAGTCAAACATATTCAACAAAGCTAATTGAGTCAACTGAAAGTCAAACACATTCAAACAAAGCTTTTTAAATCAAATGAAAGTCAAATGCATTCAACAAAGCTAATTGAGTCAAATTAAATTCAAACACTTTCAACAAAGCTTTTAGAATCAAATGAAAGTCAAATACATTCAAACAAAGCTTTTTGACTCAAATGAAAGTCAATTGCATTCCACAATGCTAATTGAGTGAAATGAAAGTCAATCACATTCAACAAAGCTAATTGAGTCAACAGAAAGTCAAACACATTGAAACAAAGCTTTTTGAATCAAATGAAAGTTAAATGCATTCAACAAAGCTAATTGACTCAAATGAAAGTCAAACATTTTCAACAAAGCTTTTAGAATCAAATGAAAGTTAAATACATTCAAACAAAGCTTTTTGACTCAAATGACGGTCAATTGCATTCCACAATGCTAATTAAGTCAAATGAAAGTCAAACACATTCAACAAAGCTATTGAGTCAACTGAAAGTCAAACACATTCTAACAAAGATTTTTGAATCAAATGAAAGTCAAATGCATTCAACAAAGCTAATTGAGTCAAATGAAAGTCAAACACTTTCAACAAAGCTTTTAGAATCAAATGAAAGTCAAAAACATTCAAACAAAGCTTTTTAACTCAAATGAAAGTCAATTGCATTCCACAATGCTAATTGAGTCAAATGAAAGTCAAACACATTCAACATAGCTCATTGAGTCAAATGAAAATCAAACACATTCTAAAAATGCTTTTTGAATCAAATAAAAGTCAAATGTATTCAACAAAGCTAATTGAGTCAATTGAAAGTCAAACACTTTCAACAAATCTTTTAGAATCAAATGAAAGTCAAACACATTCAAACAAAGATTTTTGAATCAAATGAAAGTCAATTGCATTCCACAATGCTAATTGAGTCAAATGAAAGTCAAACACATTCAACAAAGCTAATTGAGTCAAAAGAAAGTATAACACATTCAAACAAAGCTTTTTGAATCAAATGAAAGTTAAATGTATTCAACAAAGCTAATTGAGTCAATTGAAAGTCAAACACTTTCAACAAATCTTTTAGAATCAAATGAAAGTCAAACACATTCAAACAAAGATTTTTGAATCAAATGAAAGTCAATTGCATTCCACAATGCTAATTGAGTCAAATGAAAGTCAAACACATTCAACAAAGCTAATTGAGTCAAAAGAAAGTATAACACATTCAAACAAAGCTTTTTAAATCAAATGAAAGTCAAATGCATTCAACAAAGGTAATTGAGTCAAATGAAAATCAAACACTTTTAACAAAGCTTTTAGAATCAAATGAAAGTCAAATACATTCAAACAAAGCTTTTTGACTCAAATGAAAATCAATTGCATTCCACAATGCTATGTGAGTCAAATGAAAGTCAAACACACTAAACAAAGCTAATTGAGTCAACTGTAAGTCAAACACATTCTAACAAAGCTTTTTGAAACAAATGAAAGTCAAATGCATTCAACAAAGCTAATTGAGTCAAATGAAAGTCAAATCCTTACAACAAAGCTTTTAGAATCAAATGAAAGTCAAAAACATTCAAACAAAGCTTTTTGAATCAAATGAAAGTAAGTTGCATTCCACATTGCTAATTAAGTCAAATGAAAGTCAAACACATTCAACAAAGCTAATTGAGTCAACTGAAAGTCAAATACATTCAAACAATGCTTTTTGAATCAAATGAAAGTCAAAAGCATTCAATTAAGCTAATAGAGTCTAATGAAAGACAAACACTTTCAACAAAGCTTTTAAAATCAAATGAAAGTTAAATACATTCAAACAAAGCTTTTTAACTCAAATGAAAATCAATTTCATTCCACAATGCTAATTGAGTCAAATGAAAGTCAAACACATTCAACAAAGCTAATTGAGTCAAATGAAAGCAAAAAACATTCAACAAAGCTAATTGAGTCAAATGAAAGTCAAACACATTCAAAAAAAGCTTCTTGAATCAAATGAAAGTCAAACTCATTCAACAAAGCTAATTGAGTTAAATGAAAGTCAAACACTTTCAACAAATCTTTTAGAATCAAATGAAAGACAAATACATTCAAACAAAGCTTTTTGAATCAATGAAAGTAAATTGCATTTCAAATTGCTAATTAAGTCAAATAAAAATCAAACACATTCAACAAAGCTAATTGAGTCAACTGAAAGTCAAACACATTCAAACAAAGCTTTTTGAATCAAATGAAAGTCAAAAGCATTCAATTAAGCAAATTGAGTCAAATGAAAGAGAAACACTTTCAACAAAGCTTTTAGAATCAAATGAGAGTCAAATACATTCAAACAAAGCTTTTTGACTCAAATGAAAGTCAATTGCATTCCACAATGCTAATTGAGTCAAATGAAAGTTAAACACATTCAACAAAGCTAATTTAGTCAACTGAAAGTCAAACACATTCAAAAAAAGCTGCTTGAATCAAATGAAAGTCAAAATCATTCAACAAAGCTAATTGAGTCAAATGAAAGTCAAACACTTTAAACAAATCTTTTAGAATCAAATGAAAGTCAAATACATTTTAACAAAGCTTTTTGAATCAAATGAAAGTAAATTGCATTCCACATTGCTAATTAACTCTAATGAAAGTCAAACACATTCAACAAAGCTAATTGAGTCAACTGTAAGTCAAACACATTCTAACAAAGCTTTTTGAATCAAATGAAAGTCAAATGCATTCAACAAAGCTAATTGAGTCAAATGAAAGTCAAACACTTTCAACAAAGCTTTTAGAATCAAATGAAAGTCAAAAACATTCAAACAAAGCTTTTTAACTCAAATGAAAGTCAATTGCATTCCACAATGATAATTGAGTCAAATGAAAGTCAAACACATTCAACAAAGCTAATTGAGTAAAATGAAAGTCAAAAACATTCAACAAAGCTAATTGAGTCAAATGAAAGTCAAACACATTCAAAAAAAGCTTTTTGAATCAAATGAAAGTCAAACTCATTCAACAAAGCTAATTGAGTCAAATAAAAGTCAAACACTTTCAACAAAGCTTTTAGAATAAAATGACGGTCAAATACATTCAAACAAAGCTTTTTGAATCAAATGAAAGTAAAATGCATTCCACATTGCTAATTAAGTCAAATGAAAGTCAAACACATTCAACAAAGCTAATTGAGTCAACTGAAAGTCAAACACATTCAAACAAAGCTTTTTGAATCCAATGAAAGTCAAAAGCATTTAATTAAGCTAATTGAGTCCAATGAAAGACAAACACTTTCAACAAAGCTTTTAGAATCAAATGAGAGTCAAATACATTCAAACAAAGCTTTTTGACTTAAATGAAAGCCAATTGCATTCCACAATGCTAATTGAGTCAAATGAAAGTCAAACACATTCAACAAAGCTAATTGAGTCAATTAAAAGTCAAACACATTCTAACAAAGCTTTTTGAATCAAATGAAAGTCAAATACATTCAACAAAACTAACTGAGTCAAATGAAAGTCAAACACTTTCAACAAAGCTTTTAGAATCAAATGATAGACAAAAACATTCAAACAAAGCTTTTTGAATCAAATAAAAGTCAAATGTACTCAACAAAGCTAATTGAGTCAAATGAAAGTCAATTGCATTCTACAATGCTAATTGAGTCAAATGAAAGTCAAACACATTCAACAAAGCTAATTGAGTCAAATGAAAGTAAAAAACATTCAACAAAGCTAATTGAGTCAAATGAAAGTCAATCACATTCAAAAAAAGCTTTTTAAATCAAATAAAAGTCAAACTCATTCAACAAAGCTAATTGAATCTAATGAAAGTAAAACACTTTCAACAAAGCTTTTAGAATCAAATGAAAGTCAAATACATTAAAACAAAGCTTTTTGAATCAAATGAAAGTAAATTGCATTCCACATTGCTAATTATGTCAAATGAAAGTCAAACACATTCAACAAAGCTAATTAAGTCAACTGAAAGTCAAACACATTCAAACAAAGCTTTTTGAATCAAATGAAAGTCAAAAGCATTCAATTAAGCTAATTGAGTCAAATGAAAGTCAAACACTTTCAACAAAGCTAATTGAGTCTAATGAAAGTCAAACACTTTCAACAAAGCTGTTAGAATCAATTGAAAGTCAAATACATTCAAACAAAGCTTTTTGACTCAAATGAAAGTCAATTGCAGTCCACTATGCTAATTGAGTCAAATGAAAGTCAAACACTTTAAACAAAGCTAATTGAGTCAAATAAAAGTCAAACACATTCAAACAAATCTTTTAAAATCAATTGAAAGTCAAATGCATTCAAAAAAGCTAATTGAGTCAAATGAAAGTCAAACACTTTTAACAAATCTTTTAGAATCAAAATAAAGTCAAATACATTCAAACAAAGCTTTATAAATCAAATGAAAGTCAATTGCATTCCACAATGCTAATTGTGTCAAATGAATGTCAAACATATTCAACAAAGCTAATTGAGTTAAATGAAAGTCAAACACATTCAAACAAAGCTTTTTGAATCAAATGACAGTCAAAAGCAATCAACAAAGCTAATTGAGTCAAATGAAATTCAAACACTTTCAACAAAGCTTTTAAAATCAAATAAAGTGAAATAAATTCAAACAAAGCTTTTTGAATCAAATGAAAGTCAATTGCATTCCACAATGCTAATTGAGTCAAATGAAAGTCAAACACATTCAACAAAGCTAATTGAGTCAAAAAAAGTCAAACAATTTCAAAAAACTTTTAGAATCAAATGAAAGTCAAATGAATTCAACAAAGCTAATTAAGTCAAATGAAAGTCAAACACTTTCAACAATGCTAATTGAGTCAAATGAAAGTCAAACAAATTCAAACAAAGCTTTTTGTATCAAATGAAAGTCAAATGCATTCAACAAAGCTAATTGAGTCAAATGAAAGTCATATACATTCAAACAAAGCTTTTTAAATCAAATGAAAGTCAATTGCATTCCACAAAGCTAATTGAGTCAAATGAAAGTCAAACACATTAAACAAAGCTAATTAAGTCAAATGAAAGTCAAACACATTCAAACAAAGCTTTTTGAATCAAATGAAAGTCTAATGCATTCAACAAAGCTAATTGAGGAAAATGAAAGTCAAACACTTTCAACAAAGCTTTTAGAATCAAATTAAAGTCATATACATTCAAACAAAGCTTTTTGAATCAAATGATAGTCAATTGCATTCCACAGTGCTAATTGAGTCAAAGGAAAGTCAAACACATTCAACAAAGCTAATTGAGTCAAAAGAATGTCAAACACATTCAAACAAAGCTTTTGGAAACAAATGAAAGTCAAATGCATTCAATAAAGCTAATTGAGTCGAATGAAATTCAAACACTTTCGACAAAGCTTTTAGAATAAAATGATGGTCAAATACATTCAAACAAAGCTTTTATAATTAAATGAAAGTCAAATACATTCAAACAAATCTTTTTGAATCAAGTGAAAGTCAATTGCATTCCACAACGCTAATTGAGTCAAATTAAAGTCAAACACATTCAAACAAAGCTTTTTAAATCAAATGAAAGTTAAATATATTCACTAAAGCTAATTGCATCAAATGAAAGTCAAACACTTTCAACAAAGCTTTTAGAATAAAATGATGGTCAAATACATTCAAACAAAGCTTTTTGACTCAAATGAAAGTCAATTGCATTCCACAATGCTAGTTGAGTCAAATAAAAGTCAAACACATTCAACAAAGCTAATTGAGTCAACTGAAAGTCAAACACATTCAAATAAAGCTTTTTGAAACAAATGAAAGTCAAATGCATTCAACAAAGCTAATTGAGTCAAATGAAAGTCAAACACTTTCAACAAAGCTCTTAGAATATAATTAAAGTCTATTACATTCAAAAAAGGCTTTTTGAATTAAATGAAAGTCAATTGCCTTTCATAATGCTAATTGAGTGAAATGAAGTCAAACACATTCAACAAAGCTAATTGAGTCAACCAAAAGTCAAACACATTCAAACAAAGCTTTTTAAATCAAATGAAAGTCAAATACATTCAACAAAGCTAATTGAGTCAAATGAAAGTTAAACACTTTCAACAAAGCTTTTAGAAAAAAATGAAAGTCAAATACATTCAAACAAAGCTTTTGTATCAAATGAAAGTCAATTGCATTCCACAATGTTAATTGAGTCAAATGAAAGTCAAACACATTCAACAAAGCTAATTGAGTCAAACAAAGCTTTTTTAATCAAATGAAAGCCAAATGCATTCAACAAAGCTAATAGAGTCGAATGAAAGTCAAACACTTTCAACAAAGCTTTTAGAATCAAATGAAAGTCAAATACATTCAAACAAAGCTTTTTGACTTAAATGAAAGTCAATTGCATTCCACAATGCTAGTTAAGTCAAATGAAAGTCAAACACATTCAACAAAGCTAATTGAGTCAAATGAAAGTCAAACACATTCAAACAAAGCTTTTTGAATCAAATAAAAGTCAAATGCATTCAACCAAGCTAATTGAGTCAAATGAAAGTCAAACACATTTAACAAAGCTTTTAGAATCAAATGAAAGTCAATTACATTCAAACAAAGCTTTTTGAATCAAATGAAAGTCAATTACATTCCATAATGCTGATTGAGTCAAATGAAAGTGTAACACATTCAATAAAGCTAATTCAGATAAATGAAAGTCAAACACATTCAAGCAAAGCTGTTTGAATCAAAAGAAAGCCAAATGCATTCAACAAAGCTAATAGAGTCAAATGAAAGTCAAACACTTTCAACAAAGCTTTTTGAATAAAATGAAAGTCAAATACATTCAAACAAATCTTTTTGAATCAAATGAAAGTCAATTGCATTCCACAATGCTAATTAAGTCAAATGAAAGTCAAACACATTCAACAACGCTAATTGAGTCAAATGAAAGTTAAACACATTCAAACAAAGCTTTTTGAATCAAAAGAAAGTCAAATGCATTCAACAAAGCTAATTGAGTCGAATGAAAGTCAAACACTTTCAACAAAGCTTTTAGAATAAAATGAAAGTCAAATACATTCAAACAAAGCTTTTTCACTTAAATGAAAGCCAATTGCATTCCACAATGCTAGTTAAGTCAAATGAAAGTCAAACACATTCAACAAAGCTTTTTCACTTAAATGAAAGCCAATTGCATTCCACAATGCTAATTGAGTCAAATGAAAGTCAAACACATTCAACAAAGTTTTTTGAATCTAATGAAAGCCAAATGCATTAAACAAAGCTAATTAAGTCAAATAAAAGTCAAACAATTTTAACAAAGCTTTTAGAATCAAATGAAATTCAAATACATTCAAACAAAGCTTTTTGAATCAAATGAAAGTCAATTGCATTCCACAATGCTAATTGAGTCAAATGAAATTCAAACACATTCAACAAAGCTAATTGAGTCATATTAAAGTCAAACACATTCATTCAAAGCTTTTTGAATCAAAATAAAGTCAAATACATTCAATGAAGCTAATTGAGTCAAATGAAAGTTAAACACTTTCAATAAAGCTTTTAGAATCAAATGAAAGTCAATTACATTCAAACAAAGCTTTTTGAATCAAATGAAAGTCAATTGCATTTCACAATTCTAATTGAGTCAACTGAAATTCAAACACATTCAATAAAGCTAATTAACTCAAATGAAGTCAAACACATTTAAGCAAAGCTTTTTGAATCAAAGGAAAGTCATATGCATTCAACAAAGCTACTTGAGTCAAATGAAAGTCAAACACTTTCAACAAAGCTTTTAGAATAAAATGAAAGTCAAATACATTCAAACAAAGCTTTTTGAATCAAATGAAGGTCAATTGCATTCCACAATTGAGTCAAAAGAAAGTCAAACACATTCAAATAAAGCTTTTTGAAACAAATGAAAGTCAAAAGCATTCAACAAAGCTAATTGAGTCAAATAAAAGTCAAACACTTTCAACAAAGCATTTAGAATCAAATGATGGTCAAATACATTCAAACAAAGCTTTTTGAATCAAATGAAAGTAAAATGCATTCCACATTGCTAATTAAGTCAAATGAAAGTCAAACACATTCAACAAAGCTAATTGAGTCAACTGAAAGTCAAACACATTCAAACAAAGCTTTTTAAATCCAATGAAAGTCAAAAGCATTTAATTAAGCTAATTGAGTCCAATGAAAGACAAACACTTTCAACAAAGCTTTTAGAATCAAATGAGAGTCAAATACATTCAAACAAAGCTTTTTGACTCAAATGAAAGCCAATTACATTCCACAATGCTAATTGAGTCAAATGAAAGTCAAACACATTCAACAAAGCTAATTGAGTCAATTAAAAGTCAAACACATTCTAACAAAGCTTTTTGAATCAAATGAAAGTCAAATACATTCAACAAAACTAACTGAGTCAAATGAAAGTCAAACACTTTCAACAAAGCTTTTAGAATCAAATGATAGACAAAAACATTCAAACAAAGCTTTTTGAATCAAATAAAAGTCAAATGTACTCAACAAAGCTAATTGAGTCAAATGAAAGTCAATTGCATTCTACAATGCTAATTGAGTCAAATGAAAGTCAAACACATTCAACAAAGCTAATTGAGTCAAATGAAAGTAAAAAACATTCAACAAAGCTAATTGAGTCAAATGAAAGTCAATCACATTCAAAAAAAGCTTTTTAAATCAAATAAAAGTCAAACTCATTCAACAAAGCTAATTGAATCTAATGAAAGTAAAACACTTTCAACAAAGCTTTTAGAATCAAATGAAAGTCAAATACATTCAAACAAAGCTTTTTGAATCAAATGAAAGTAAATTGCATTCCACATTGCTAATTATGTCAAATGAAAGTCAAACACATTCAACAAAGCTAATTAAGTCAACTGAAAGTCAAACACATTCGAACAAAGCTTTTTGAATCAAATGAAAGTCAAAAGCATTCAATTAAGCTAATTGAGTCAAATGAAAGTCAAACACTTTCAACAAAGCTAATTGAGTCTAATGAAAGTCAAACACTTTCAACAAAGGTGTTAGAATCAATTGAAAGTCAAATACATTCAAACAAAGCTTTTTGACTCAAATGAAAGTCAATTGCAGTCCACTATGCTAATTGAGTCAAATGAAAGTCAAACACTTTAAACAAAGCTAATTGAGTCAAATAAAAGTCAAACACATTCAAACAAATCTTCTAAAATCAATTGAAAGTCAAATGCATTTAAAAAAGCTAATTGAGTCAAATGAAAGTCAAACACTTTCAACAAATCTTTTAGAATCAAAATAAAGTCAAATACATTCAAACAAAGCTTTATAAATCAAATGAAAGTCAATTGCATTCCACAATGCTAATTGTGTCAAATGAATGTCAAACATATTCAACAAAGCTAATTGAGTTAAATGAAAGTCAAACAAATTCAAACAAAGCTTTTTGAATCAAATGACAGTCAAAAGCAATCAACAAAGCTAATTGAGTCAAATGAAATTCAAACACTTTCAACAAAGCTTTTAAAATCAAATAAAGTGAAATAAATTCAAACAAAGCTTTTTGAATCAAATGAAAGTCAATTGCATTCCACAATGCTAATTGAGTCAAATGAAAGTCAAACACATTCAACAAAGCTAATTGAGTCAAAAAAAGTCAAACAATTTCAAAAAACTTTTAGAATCAAATGAAAGTCAAATGAATTCAACAAAGCTAATTAAGTCAAATGAAAGTCAAACACTTTCAACAATGCTAATTGAGTCAAATGAAAGTCAAACAAATTCAAACAAAGCTTTTTGTATCAAATGAAAGTCAAATGCATTCAACAAAGCTAATTGAGTCAAATGAAAGTCATATACATTCAAACAAAGCTTTTTAAATCAAATGAAAGTCAATTGCATTCCACAAAGCTAATTGAGTCAAATGAAAGTCAAACACATTAAACAAAGCTAATTAAGTCAAATGAAAGTCAAACACATTCAAACAAAGCTTTTTGAATCAAATGAAAGTCTAATGCATTCAACAAAGCTAATTGAGGAAAATGAAAGTCAAACACTTTCAACAAAGCTTTTAGAATCAAATTAAAGTCATATACATTCAAACAAAGCTTTTTGAATCAAATGATAGTCAATTGCATTCCACAGTGCTAATTGAGTCAAAGGAAAGTCAAACACATTCAACAAAGCTAATTGAGTCAAAAGAAAGTCAAACACATTCAAACAAAGCTTTTGGAAACAAATGAAAGTCAAATGCATTCAATAAAGCTAATTGAGTCGAATGAAATTCAAACACTTTCGACAAAGCTTTTAGAATAAAATGATGGTCAAATACATTCAAACAAAGCTTTTATAATTAAATGAAAGTCAAATACATTCAAACAAATCTTTTTGAATCAAGTGAAAGTCAATTGCATTCCACAACGCTAATTGAGTCAAATTAAAGTCAAACACATTCAAACAAAGCTTTTTAAATCAAATGAAAGTTAAATATATTCACTAAAGCTAATTGCATCAAATGAAAGTCAAACACTTTCAACAAAGCTTTTAGAATAAAATGATGGTCAAATACATTCAAACAAAGCTTTTTGACTTAAATGAAAGTCAATTGCATTCCACAATGCTAGTTGAGTCAAATAAAAGTCAAACACATTCAACAAAGCTAATTGAGTCAACTGAAAGTCAAACACATTCAAATAAAGCTTTTTGAAACAAATGAAAGTCAAATGCATTCAACAAAGCTAATTGAGTCAAATGAAAGTCAAACACTTTCAACAAAGCTCTTAGAATCTAATTAAAGTCTATTACATTCAAAAAAGGCTTTTTGAATTAAATGAAAGTCAATTGCCTTTCATAATGCTAATTGAGTGAAATGAAGTCAAACACATTCAACAAAGCTAATTGAGTCAACCAAAAGTCAAACACATTCAAACAAAGCTTTTTAAATCAAATGAAAGTCAAATACATTCAACAAAGCTAATTGAGTCAAATGAAAGTTAAACACTTTCAACAAAGCTTTTAGAATAAAATGAAAGTCAAATACATTCAAACAAAGCTTTTGTATCAAATGAAAGTCAATTGCATTCCACAATGTTAATTGAGTCAAATGAAAGTCAAACACATTCAACAAAGCTAATTGAGTCAAACAAAGCTTTTTTAATCAAATGAAAGCCAAATGCATTCAACAAAGCTAATAGAGTCGAATGAAAGTCAAACACTTTCAACAAAGCTTTTAGAATCAAATGAAAGTCAAATACATTCAAACAAAGCTTTTTGACTTAAATGAAAGTCAATTGCATTCCACAATGCTAGTTAAGTCAAATGAAAGTCAAACACATTCAACAAAGCTAATTGAGTCAAATGAAAGTCAAAAACATTCAAACAAAGCTTTTTGAATCAAATAAAAGTCAAATGCATTCAACCAAGCTAATTGAGTCAAATGAAAGTCAAACACATTTAACAAAGCTTTTAGAATCAAATGAAAGTCAATTACATTCAAACAAAGCTTTTTGAATCAAATGAAAGTCAATTACATTCCATAATGCTGATTGAGTCAAATGAAAGTGTAACACATTCAATAACGCTAATTCAGATAAATGAAAGTCAAACACATTCAAGCAAAGCTGTTTGAATCAAAAGAAAGCCAAATGCATTCAACAAAGCTAATAGAGTCAAATGAAAGTCAAACACTTTCAACAAATCTTTTTGAATAAAATGAAAGTCAAATACATTCAAACAAATCTTTTTGAATCAAATGAAAGTCAATTGCATTCCACAATGCTAATTAAGTCAAATGAAAGTCAAACACATTCAACAACGCTAATTGAGTCAAATGAAAGTTAAACACATTCAAACAAAGCTTTTTGAATCAAAAGAAAGTCAAATGCATTCAACAAAGCTAATTGAGTCGAATGAAAGTCAAACACTTTCAACAAAGGTTTTAGAATCAAATGAAAGTCAAATACATTCAAACAAAGCTTTTTCACTTAAATGAAAGCCAATTGCATTCCACAATGCTAGTTAAGTCAAATGAAAGTCAAACACATTCAACAAAGCTTTTTCACTTAAATGAAAGCCAATTGCATTCCACAATGCTAATTGAGTCAAATGAAAGTCAAACACATTCAACAAAGCTTTTTGAATCTAATGAAAGCCAAATGCATTAAACAAAGCTAATTAAGTCAAATAAAAGTCAAACACTTTTAACAAAGCTTTTAGAATCAAATGAAATTCAAATACATTCAAACAAAGCTTTTTGAATCAAATGAAAGTCAATTGCATTCCACAATGCTAATTGAGTCAAAAGAAATTCAAACACATTCAACAAAGCTAATTGAGTCAAATTAAAGTCAAACACATTCATTCAAAGCTTTTTGAATCAAAATAAAGTCAAATACATTCAATGAAGCTAATTGAGTCAAATGAAAGTTAAACACTTTCAATAAAGCTTTTAGAATCAAATGAAAGTCAATTACATTCAAACAAAGCTTTTTGAATCAAATGAAAGTCAATTGCATTTCACAATTCTAATTGAGTCAACTGAAATTCAAACACATTCAATAAAGCTAATTAACTCAAATGAAGTCAAACACATTTAAGCAAAGCTTTTTGAATCAAAGGAAAGTCATATGCATTCAACAAAGCTACTTGAGTCAAATGAAAGTCAAACACTTTCAACAAAGCTTTTAGAATAAAATGAAAGTCAAATACATTCAAACAAAGCTTTTTGAATCAAATGAAGGTCAATTGCATTCCACAATTGAGTCAAAAGAAAGTCAAACACATTCAAATAAAGCTTTTTGAAACAAATGAAAGTCAAAAGCATTCAACAAAGCTAATTGAGTCAAATAAAAGTCAAACACTTTCAACAAAGCATTTAGAATCAAATGAAAGTCAAATACATTCAAACAAAGCTTTTTGAATCAAATGAAAGTCATTTCCATTCCAGAATGCTAGTTTAGTCAAATGAAAGTCAAACACATTCAACAAAGCTAATTGTGTCAATTGAAAGTCAAAAACATTCAAACAAAGATTTTTGAATCAAAAGAAAGTCAAATGCATTCAATAAAGCTAATTGAGTCAAATGAAAGTTAAACACTTTCAACAAAGCTTTTAGAATCAAATAAAAGTCAATTACATTCAAACAATGCTTTTTGAATCAAATGAAAGTCAATTGCATTCCACAATGCTAATTTAGTCAAATGAAAGTCAAACACATTTAACAAAGCTAATTGAGTCAAATGAAAGTCAAACACATTCAAGCAAAGCTTTTTGAATCAAATGAAAGTCAAATGCATTGAACAAAGCTAATTGAGTCATATGAAAGTCAAACACTTTCAACAAAGCTTTAAGAATCAAATTAAAGTCAAATACATTCAAAAAAGCTTTTTGAATCAAATGAAAGTCAATTGCCTTTCACAATGTTAATTGAGTGAAATTAAAGTCAAACACATTCAACAAAGCTAATTGTGTCAACTGAAAGTCAAACACATTCAAACAAAGCTTTTTGAATCAAATGAAAGTCAAATGCATTCAACAAAGCTAATTGAGTCAAATAAAAGTCAAATACTTTCAACAAAGCTTTTAGAATCAAATAAAAGTCAAATACTTTCAAACAAAGCTTTTTGAATTCAATGAAAGTCAATTGCCTTTCACAATGCTAATTAAGTGAAATGAAAGTCAAACACATTTAACAAATCAAATTGAGTCAACTGAAAGTCAAACACATTCAAACAAAGCTTTTTGAATCAAAAGAAAGTCAAATGCATTGAACAAAGCTAATTGAGTCAAATGAAAGTCAAACACTTTCAGCAAAGCTTTTAGAATAAAATGAAAGTCAAATACATTCAAACAAAGCTTTTTGAATCAAATGAAAGTCAATTGCATTCCACAATGCTAATTGAGTCAAGTGAAAGTCAAACACATTTGAACAAACCTAATTGAGTCAAATGAAAGTCAAACACTTTCAACAAAGCTTTTAGAATAAAATGAAAGTCAAATACATTCAAACAAAGCTTTTGAATCAAATGAAAGTCAATTGCATTCCACAATGTTAATTGAGTCAAATGAAAGTCAAACACATTCAACAAAGCTAATTGAGTCAAAAAATGCTTTTTTAATCAAAAGAAAGCCAAATGCATTCAACAAAGCTAATAGAGTCAAATGAAAGTCAAACACTTTCAACAAAGCTTTTAGAATAAAATGAAAGTCAAATACATTCAAACAAATCTTTTTGAATCAAATGAAAGTCAATTGCATTCCACAATGCTAATTAAGTCAAATGAAAGTCAAACACATTCAACAAAGCTAATTGAGTCAAATGAAAGTTAAACACATTCAAACAAAGCTTTTTGAATCAGAAGAAAGTCAAATGCATTCAACAAAGATAATTGAGTCGAATGGAAGTCAAACACTTTCAACAAAGCTTTTAGAATCAAATGAAAGTCAAATACATTCAAACAAAGCTTTTTGACTTAAATGAAAGTCAATTGCATTCCACAATGCTAGTTAAGTCAAATGAAAGTCAAACACATTCAATAAAGCTAATTGAGTCAAATGAATGTTAAACACATTCAAACAAAGCTTTTTGAATCAAAAGAAAGTCAAATGCATTCAAAAAAGCTAATTGAGTCTACTGAAAGTCAAACACTTTCAACAAAGCTTTTTGAATCAAATGAAAGTCAAATGCATTCAACAAAGCTAATTGAGTCAAATGAAAGTCAAACACTTTCAACAAAGCTCTTAGAATCAAATCAAAGTCAAATACATTCAAAAAAAGATGTTTGAATCAAATGAAAGTCAATTGCATTCCACAATGCTAATTGAGTCAAATGAAAGTCAAACACATTCAACAAAGCTAATTGAGTCAAATGAATGTTAAACACGTTCAAACAAAGCTTTTTGAATCAAAAGAAAGTCAAATGCATTCAAAAAAGCTAATTGAGTCAAATGAAAGTCAAACACTTTCAACAAAGCTTTTAGAATCAAATGAAAGTCAAATACATTCAAACAAAGCTTTTGAATCAAATAAAAGTCGATTGCATTCCACAATGCTAATTGAGTTAAATGAAAGTCAAACACATTCAATAAAGCTAATTGAGTCAAATGAAAGTCAAACACATTCAAGCAAAGCTTTTTGAGTCAAATGAAAGTCAAATGCATTCAACAAAGCTAATTGAGTGAAATGAAAGTCTAACACTTTCGACAAAGCTTTTAGAATAAAATGAAAGTCAAATACATTCAAACAAAACTTTTTGAATCAAATGAAAGTCAATTGCATTCCACAATGCTAATTGAGTCAAATGAAAGTCAAACACATTTAACAAAGCTAATTGAGTTAAAAGAAAGTCAAACACATTCAAACAAAGCTTTTTGAAACAAATGAAAGTCAAAAGCATTCAACAAAGCTAATTGAGTCAAATGAAATTCAAATCCTTACAACAAAGCATTTAGAATAAAATGAAAGTCAAATACATTCAAACACAGCTTTTTGACTTAAATGAAAGTCAATTGCATTTCACAATGCTAATTGAGTCAAATGAAAGTCAAACACATTCAACAAAGCTAATTGAGTCAACTGAAAGTCAAAAAAGTTCAAACAAAGCTTTTTGAATAAAAAGAAAGTCAAATGCATTCAACAAAGCTAATTGAGTCAAATGAAAGTAAAACACTTTAAACAAAGCTTTTAGAATCAAATGAAAGTCAAATACATTCAAACAAAGCTTTTAGACTCAAATGAAAGTCAATTGCATTCCAACATGGTAATTGAGTCAAATGAAAGTCAAACACATTCAACAAAGCTAATTGAGTCAACTGAAAGTCAAACACATTCAAACAAAGCTTTTTGAATCAAATGAAAGTCAAATGCATTCAACTAAGCTAATTGAGTCATATGAAAGTCAAAAAGTTTCAACAAAGGTTTTAGAATCAAATGAAAGTCAAATACTTTCAAACAAAGCATTTTGAATCAAGAGAAAGTCAATTGCATTCCACAATGCTAATTGAGTCAAATTAAAGTCAAACACATTCAAACAAAGCTTTTTAAATAAAATGAAAGTCAAATGCATTCAACAAAGCTAATTGAGTTAAATGAAAGTCAAACACTTTCAACAAAGCTTTTAGAATAAAATGAAAGTCAAATACATTTAAACAAAGATTTTTGACTCAAATGAAAGTCAATTGCATTCCACAATGCTAGTTGAGTCAAATTAAAGTCAAACACATTCAACAAAGCTAATTGAGTCTACTGAAAGTCAAACACATTCAAACAAAGCTTTTTGAATCAAATGATTATCAAATGCATTTAACCAAGCTAATTGAGTTAAATGAAAGTCAAACACTTTCAACAAAGCTTTTAGAATCAAATGAAAGTCAAACACATTCAAACAAAGCTTTTTGAATCAAAAGAAAGTCAATTGCATTCCACAATGCTAATTGACTCAAATGAAAGTCAAACACATTCAACAAAGCTAATTGAGTCAAATGATAGTCAAACACATTCAAACAAAGCTTTTTGAATCAAATGAAAGTCAATTGCATTCCACAATGCTAATTGAGTTAAATGAAAGTCAAACACATTCAACAAAGCTAATTGAGTCAAATGAAAGTCAAACACTTTCAACAAAGCATTTAGAATCAAATGAAAGTCAAATACATTTCAACAAAGCTTTTTGAATCAAAAGAAACTCAATTGCATTCCACAATGCTAATTGAGTCAAATGAAAGTCAAACACTTTCAATAAAGCCAATTGAGTCAAATGAAAGTCAAACACATTCAAGCAAAGCTTTTTGAATCAAATGAAATTCAAATGCATTCAACAAAGCTAATTGAGTCAAATGAATGTCAAACACTTTCAACAAAGCTTTTAGAATCAAATTAAAGTCAAATACATTCAAAAAAGCTTTTTGAATCAAATGAAAGTCAATTGCATTCCACAATGCTAATTGAGTCCAATGAAAGTCAAACACATTCAACAAATCTTTTTGAATCAAATGAAAGTCAAATGCATTAAACAAAGCTAATTGAGTTAAACGAATGTCAAAGACTTTCAACAAAGCTTTTAGAATCAAATGAAATTCAAATACATTCAAACAAAGCTTTTTGAATCAAATGAAAGTCAATTGCATTCCACAATGCTAATTGAGTCAAATGAAAGTCAAACACATTTAGCAAAGCTAATTGAGTCAAATGAAAGTCTAACACATTCAAACAAAGTTTTTTGAATCAAAAGAAAGTCAAATGCATTCAAGAAAGCTAATTGAGTCAAATGAAAGTCAAACACTTTCAACAAAGCATTTAGAATCAAATGAAAGTCAAATACATTCAAACAAAGCTTTTTGAATCAAATGAAAGTCAATTGCATTCCACAATGCTAATTGAGTCAAATGAAAGTCAAACACTTTCGATAAAGCCAATTGAGTCAAATGAAAGTCAAACACATTCAGGCAAAGCTTTTTGAATCAAATGAAATTCAAATGCATTCAACAAAGCTATTTGAGTCAAATGAAAGTCAAACACTTTCAACAAAGCTTTTAGAATTAAATTAAAGTCAAATACATTCAAAAAAGCTTTTTGAATCAAATGAAAGTCAATTGCCTTTCACAATGCTAATTGAGTGAAATGAAAGTCAAACACATTTAACAAAGCTAATTGAGTCAACTGAAAGTCAAACACATTTAAACAAAGCTTTTTGAATCAAAAGAAAGTCAAATGCATTCAACAAAGCTAATTGAGTCAAATGAAAGTCAAACACTTTCAACAAAGCTTTTAGAATAAAATGAAAGTCAAATACATTCAAACAAAGCTTCTTGAATCAAATGAAAGTCAATTGCATTCCAACATGGTAATTGAGTCAAATGAAAGTCAAACACATTCAACAAAGCTAATTGAGTCAACTGAAAGTCAAACACATTCAAACAAAGCTTTTTGAATCAAATGAAAGTCAAATGCATTCAACTAAGCTAATTGAGTCATATGAAAGTCAAAAAGTTTCAACAAAGGTTTTAGAATCAAATGAAAGTCAAATACTTTCAAACAAAGCATTTTGAATCAAGAGAAAGTCAATTGCATTCCACAAAGCTAATTGAGTTAAATGAAAGTCAAACACATTCAAACAAAGCTTTTTGAATCAAATGACAGTCAAAAGCAATCAACAAAGCTAATTGAGTCAAATGAAATTCAAACACTTTCAACAAAGCTTTTAAAATCAAATAAAGTGAAATAAATTCAAACAAAGCTTTTTGAATCAAATGAAAGTCAATTGCATTCCACAATGCTTATTGAGTCAAATGAAAGTCAAACACATTCAACAAAGCTAATTGAGTCAAAAAAAGTCAAACAATTTCAAAAAACTTTTAGAATCAAATGAAAGTCAAATGAATTCAACAAAGCTAATTAAGTCAAATGAAAGTCAAACACTTTCAACAATGCTAATTGAGTCAAATGAAAGTCAAACAAATTCAAACAAAGCTTTTTGAATCAAATGAAAGTCAAATGCATTCAACAAAGCTAATTGAGTCAAATGAAAGTCATATACATTCAAACAAAGCTTTTTAAATCAAATGAAAGTCAATTGCATTCCACAAAGCTAATTGAGTCAAATGAAAGTCAAACACATTAAACAAAGCTAATTAAGTCAAATGAAAGTCAAACACATTCAAACAAAGCTTTTTGAATCAAATGAAAGTCTAATGCATTCAACAAAGCTAATTGAGGAAAATGAAAGTCAAACACTTTCAACAAAGCTTTTAGAATCAAATTAAAGTCATATACATTCAAACAAAGCTTTTTGAATCAAATGATAGTCAATTGCATTCCATAGTGCTAATTGAGTCAAAGGAAAGTCAAACACATTCAACAAAGCTAATTGAGTCAAAAGAAAGTCAAACACATTCAAACAAAGCTTTTGGAAACAAATGAAAGTCAAATGCATTCAATAAAGCTAATTGAGTCGAATGAAATTCAAACACTTTCGACAAAGCTTTTAGAATAAAATGATGGTCAAATACATTCAAACAAAGCTTTTATAATTAAATGAAAGTCAAATACATTCAAACAAATCTTTTTGAATCAAGTGAAAGTCAATTGCATTCCACAACGCTAATTGAGTCAAATTAAAGTCAAACACATTCAAACAAAGCTTTTTAAATCAAATGAAAGTTAAATATATTCACTAAAGCTAATTGCATCAAATGAAAGTCAAACACTTTCAACAAAGCTTTTAGAATAAAATGATGGTCAAATACATTCAAACAAAGCTTTTTGACTCAAATGAAAGTCAATTGCATTCCACAATGCTAGTTGAGTCAAATTAAAGTCAAACACATTCAACAAAGCTAATTGAGTCAACTGAAAGTCAAACACATTCAAATAAAGTTTTTTGAAACAAATGAAAGTCAAATGCATTCAACAAAGCTAATTGAGTCAAATGAAAGTCAAACACTTTCAACAAAGCTCTTAGAATCTAATTAAAGTCTATTACATTCAAAAAAGGCTTTTTGAATTAAATGAAAGTCAATTGCCTTTCATAATGCTAATTGAGTGAAATGAAGTCAAACACATTCAACAAAGCTAATTGAGTCAACCAAAAGTCAAACACATTCAAACAAAGCTTTTTAAATCAAATGAAAGTCAAATACATTCAACAAAGCTAATTGAGTCAAATGAAAGTTAAACACTTTCAACAAAGCTTTTAGAATAAAATGAAAGTCAAATACATTCAAACAAAGCTTTTGTATCAAATGAAAGTCAATTGCATTCCACAATGTTAATTGAGTCAAATGAAAGTCAAACACATTCAACAAAGCTAATTGAGTCAAACAAAGCTTTTTTAATCAAATGAAAGCCAAATGCATTCAACAAAGCTAATAGAGTCGAATGAAAGTCAAACACTTTCAACAAAGCTTTTAGAATCAAATGAAAGTCAAATACATTCAAACAAAGCTTTTTGACTTAAATGAAAGTCAATTGCATTCCACAATGCTAGTTAAGTCAAATGAAAGTCAAACACATTCAACAAAGCTAATTGAGTCAAATGAAAGTCAAACACATTCAAACAAAGCTTTTTGAATCAAATAAAAGTCAAATGCATTCAACCAAGCTAATTGAGTCAAATGAAAGTCAAACACATTTAACAAAGCTTTTAGAATCAAATGAAAGTCAATTACATTCAAACAAAGCTTTTTGAATCAAATGAAAGTCAATTACATTCCATAATGCTGATTGAGTCAAATGAAAGTGTAACACATTCAATAAAGCTAATTCAGATAAATGAAAGTCAAACACATTCAAGCAAAGCTGTTTGAATCAAAAGAAAGCCAAATGCATTCAACAAAGCTAATAGAGTCAAATGAAAGTCAAACACTTTCAACAAAGCTTTTTGAATAAAATGAAAGTCAAATACATTCAAACAAATCTTTTTGAATCAAATGAAAGTCAATTGCATTCCACAATGCTAATTAAGTCAAATGAAAGTCAAACACATTCAACAACGCTAATTGAGTCAAATGAAAGTTAAACACATTCAAACAAAGCTTTTTGAATCAAAAGAAAGTCAAATGCATTCAACAAAGCTAATTGAGTCGAATGAAAGTCAAACACTTTCAACAAAGCTTTTAGAATCAAATGAAAGTCAAATACATTCAAACAAAGCTTTTTCACTTAAATGAAAGCCAATTGCATTCCACAATGCTAGTTAAGTCAAATGAAAGTCAAACACATTCAACAAAGCTTTTTCACTTAAATGAAAGCCAATTGCATTCCACAATGCTAATTGAGTCAAATGAAAGTCAAACACATTCAACAAAGCTTTTTGAATCTAATGAAAGCCAAATGCATTAAACAAAGCTAATTAAGTCAAATAAAAGTCAAACACTTTTAACAAAGCTTTTAGAATCAAATGAAATTCAAATACATTCAAACAAAGCTTTTTGAATCAAATGAAAGTCAATTGCATTCCACAATGCTAATTGAGTCAAATGAAATTCAAACACATTCAACAAAGCTAATTGAGTCAAATTAAAGTCAAACACATTCATTCAAAGCTTTTTGAATCAAAATAAAGTCAAATACATTCAATGAAGCTAATTGAGTCAAATGAAAGTTAAACACTTTCAATAAAGCTTTTAGAATCAAATGAAAGTCAATTACATTCAAACAAAGCTTTTTGAATCAAATGAAAGTCAATTGCATTTCACAATTCTAATTGAGTCAACTGAAATTCAAACACATTCAATAAAGCTAATTAACTCAAATGAAGTCAAACACATTTAAGCAAAGCTTTTTGAATCAAAGGAAAGTCATATGCATTCAACAAAGCTACTTGAGTCAAATGAAAGTCAAACACTTTCAACAAAGCTTTTAGAATAAAATGAAAGTCAAATACATTCAAACAAAGCTTTTTGAATCAAATGAAGGTCAATTGCATTCCACAATTGAGTCAAAAGAAAGTCAAACACATTCAAATAAAGCTTTTTGAAACAAATGAAAGTCAAAAGCATTCAACAAAGCTAATTGAGTCAAATAAAAGTCAAACACTTTCAACAAAGCATTTAGAATCAAATGAAAGTCAAATACATTCAAACAAAGCTTTTTGAATCAAATGAAAGTCAATTCCATTCCAGAATGCTAGTTTAGTCAAATGAAAGTCAAACACATTCAACAAAGCTAATTGTGTCAATTGAAAGTCAAACACATTCAAACAAAGATTTTTGAATCAAAAGAAAGTCAAATGCATTCAATAAAGCTAATTGAGTCAAATGAAAGTTAAACACTTTCAACAAAGCTTTTAGAATCAAATAAAAGTCAATTACATTCAAACAATGCTTTTTGAATCAAATGAAAGTCAATTGCATTCCACAATGCTAATTTAGTCAAATGAAAGTCAAACACATTTAACAAAGCTAATTGAGTCAAATGAAAGTCAAACACATTCAATCAAAGCTTTTTGAATCAAATGAAAGTCAAATGCATTGAACAAAGCTAATTGAGTCATATGAAAGTCAAACACTTTCAACAAAGCTTTAAGAATCAAATTAAAGTCAAATACATTCAAAAAAGCTTTTTGAATCAAATGAAAGTCAATTGCCTTTCACAATGTTAATTGAGTGAAATTAAAGTCAAACACATTCAACAAAGCTAATTGTGTCAACTGAAAGTCAAACACATTCAAACAAAGCTTTTTGAATCAAATGAAAGTCAAATGCATTCAACAAAGCTAATTGAGTCAAATAAAAGTCAAATACTTTCAACAAAGCTTTTAGAATCAAATGAAAGTCAAATACATTCAAACAAAGCTTTTTGAATTCAATGAAAGTCAATTGCCTTTCACAATGCTAATTGAGTGAAATGAAAGTCAAACACATTTAACAAATCAAATTGAGTCAACTGAAAGTCAAACACATTCAAACAAAGCTTTTTGAATCAAAAGAAAGTCAAATGCATTGAACAAAGCTAATTGAGTCAAATGAAAGTCAAACACTTTCAATAAAGCTTTTAGAATAAAATGAAAGTCAAATACATTCAAACAAAGCTTTTTGAATCAAATGAAAGTCAATTGCATTCCACAATGCTAATTGAGTCAAGTGAAAGTCAAACACATTTGAACAAACCTAATTGAGTCAAATGAAAGTCAAACACTTTCAACAAAGCTTTTAGAATAAAATGAAAGTCAAATACATTCAAACAAAGCTTTTGAATCAAATGAAAGTCAATTGCATTCCACAATGTTAATTGAGTCAAATGAAAGTCAAACACATTCAACAAAGCTAATTGAGTCAAAAAATGTTTTTTTAATCAAAAGAAAGCCAAATGCATTCAACAAAGCTAATAGAGTCAAATGAAAGTCAAACACTTTCAACAAAGCTTTTAGAATAAAATGAAAGTCAAATACATTCAAACAAATCTTTTTGAATCAAATGAAAGTCAATTGCATTCCACAATGCTAATTAAGTCAAATGAAAGTCAAACACATTCAACAAAGCTAATTGAGTCAAATGAAAGTTAAACACATTCAAATAAAGCTTTTTGAATCAGAAGAAAGTCAAATGCATTTAACAAAGATAATTGAGTCGAATGGAAGTCAAACACTTTCAACAAAGCTTTTAGAATCAAATGAAAGTCAAATACATTCAAACAAAGCTTTATGACTTAAATGAAAGTCAATTGCATTCCACAATGCTAGTTAAGTCAAATGAAAGTCAAACACATTCAATAAAGCTAATTGAGTCAAATGAATGTTAAACACATTCAAACAAAGCTTTTTGAATCAAAAGAAAGTCAAATGCATTCAAAAAAGCTAATTGAGTCTACTGAAAGTCAAACACTTTCAACAAAGCTTTTTGAATCAAATGAAAGTCAAATGCATTCAACAAAGCTAATTGAGTCAAATGAAAGTCAAACACTTTCAACAAAGCTCTTAGAATCAAATCAAAGTCAAATACATTCAAAAAAAGATGTTTGAATCAAATGAAAGTCAATTGCATTCCACAATGCTAATTGAGTCAAATGAAAGTCAAACACATTCAACAAAGCTAATTGAGTCAAATGAATGTTAAACACGTTCAAACAAAGCTTTTTGAATCAAAAGAAAGTCAAATGCATTCAAAAAAGCTAATTGAGTCAAATGAAAGTCAAACACTTTCAACAAAGCTTTTAGAATCAAATGAAAGTCAAATACATTCAAACAAAGCTTTTGAATCAAATAAAAGTCGATTGCATTCCACAATGCTAATTAAGTTAAATGAAAGTCAAACACATTCAATAAAGCTAATTGAGTCAAATGAAAGTCAAAC
The DNA here is from genome assembly GCF_948465745.1 of Chenopodium album. Lineage (NCBI taxonomy): Eukaryota > Viridiplantae > Streptophyta > Magnoliopsida > Caryophyllales > Amaranthaceae > Chenopodium > Chenopodium album. Next base: position 20,689,591 of record NC_137853.1, read on the forward strand.
ACATTCAAGCAAAGCTTTTTGAGTCAAATGAAAGTCAAATGCATTCAACAAAGCTAATTGAGTGAAATGAAAGTCTAACACTTTCGACAAAGCTTTTAGAATAAAATGAAAGTCAAATACATTCAAACAAAACTTTTTGAATCAAATGAAAGTCAATTGCATTCCACAATGCTAATTGAGTCAAATGAAAGTCAAACACATTTAACAAAGCTAAATGAGTTAAAAGAAAGTCAAACACATTCAAACAAAGCTTTTTGAAACAAATGAAAGTCAAAAGCATTCAACAAAGCTAATTGAGTCAAATGAAATTCAAATCCTTACAACAAAGCATTTAGAATAAAATGAAAGTCAAATACATTCAAACACAGCTTTTTGACTTAAATGAAAGTCAATTGCATTTCACAATGCTAATTGAGTCAAATGAAAGTCAAACACATTCAACAAAGCTAATTGAGTCAACTGAAAGTCAAACAAGTTCAAACAAAGCTTTTTGAATAAAAAGAAAGTCAAATGCATTCAACAAAGCTAATTGAGTCAAATGAAAGTAAAACACTTTAAACAAAGCTTTTAGAATCAAATGAAAGTCAAATACATTCAAACAAAGCTTTTAGACTCAAATGAAAGTCAATTGCATTCCACAATGCTAATTGAGTCAAATGTAAGTCAAACACATTCAACAAAGCTAATTGAGTCAACTGAAAGCCAAACACATTCAAACAAAGCTTTTTGAATCAAATGAAAGTCAAATGCATTCAACTAAGCTAATTGAGTCATATGAAAGTCAAAAAGTTTCAACAAAGGTTTTAGAATCAAATGAAAGTCAAATACTTTCAAACAAAGCATTTTGAATCAAGAGAAAGTCAATTGCATTCCACAATGCTAATTGAGTCAAATTAAAGTCAAACACATTCAAACAAAGCTTTTTAAATAAAATGAAAGTCAAATGCATTCAACAAAGCTAATTGAGTTAAATGAAAGTCAAACACTTTCAACAAAACTTTTAGAATAAAATGAAAGTCAAATACATTTAAACAAAGATTTTTGACTCAAATGAAAGTCAATTGCATTCCACAATGCTAGTTGAGTCAAATTAAAGTCAAACACATTCAACAAAGCTAATTGAGTCTACTGAAAGTCAAACACATTCAAACAAAGCTTTTTGAATCAAATGATTATCAAAATGCATTTAACCAAGCTAATTGAGTTAAATGAAAGTCAAACACTTTCAACAAAGCTTTTAGAATCAAATGAAAGTCAAACACATTCAAACAAAGCTTTTTGAATCAAAAGAAAGTCAATTGCATTCCACAATGCTAATTGACTCAAATGAAAGTCAAACACATTCAACAAAGCTAATTGAGTCAAATGATAGTCAAACACATTCAAACAAAGCTTTTTGAATCAAATGAAAGTCAATTGCATTCCACAATGCTAATTGAGTTAAATGAAAGTCAAACACATTCAACAAAGCTAATTGAGTCAAATGAAAGTCAAACACTTTCAACAAAGCATTTAGAATCAAATGAAAGTCAAATACATTTCAACAAAGCTTTTTGAATCAAAAGAAACTCAATTGCATTCCACAATGCTAATTGAGTCAAATGAATGTCAAACACTTTCAATAAAGCCAATTGAGTCAAATGAAAGTCAAACACATTCAAGCAAAGCTTTTTGAATCAAATGAAATTCAAATGCATTCAACAAAGCTAATTGAGTCAAATGAATGTCAAACACTTTCAACAAAGCTTTTAGAATCAAATTAAAGTCAAATACATTCAAAAAAGCTTTTTGAATCAAATGAAAGTCAATTGCATTCCACAATGCTAATTGAGTCCAATGAAAGTCAAACACATTCAACAAATCTTTTTGAATCAAATGAAAGTCAAATGCATTAAACAAAGCTAATTGAGTTAAACGAATGTCAAAGACTTTCAACAAAGCTTTTAGAATCAAATGAAATTCAAATACATTCAAACAAAGCTTTTTGAATCAAATGAAAGTCAATTGCATTCCACAATGCTAATTGAGTCAAATGAAAGTCAAACACATTTAGCAAAGCTAATTGAGTCAAATGAAAGTCTAACACATTCAAACAAAGTTTTTTGAATCAAAAGAAAGTCAAATGCATTCAAGAAAGCTAATTGAGTCAAATGAAAGTCAAACACTTTCAACAAAGCATTTAGAATCAAATGAAAGTCAAATACATTCAAACAAAGCTTTTTGAATCAAATGAAAGTCAATTGCATTCCACAATGCTAATTGAGTCAAATGAAAGTCAAACACTTTCGATAAAGCCAATTGAGTCAAATGAAAGTCAAACACATTCAGGCAAAGCTTTTTGAATCAAATGAAATTCAAATGCATTCAACAAAGCTATTTGAGTCAAATGAAAGTCAAACACTTTCAACAAAGCTTTTAGAATTAAATTAAAGTTAAATACATTCATAAAAGCTTTTTGAATCAAATGAAAGTCAATTGCCTTTCACAATGCTAATTGAGTGAAATGAAAGTCAAACACATTTAACAAAGCTAATTGAGTCAACTGAAAGTCAAACACATTTAAACAAAGCTTTTTGAATCAAAAGAAAGTCAAATGCATTCAACAAAGCTAATTGAGTCAAATGAAAGTCAAACACTTTCAACAAAGCTTTTAGAATAAAATGAAAGTCAAATACATTCAAACAAAGCTTCTTGAATCAAATGAAAGTCAATTGCATTCCAACATGGTAATTGAGTCAAATGAAAGTCAAACACATTCAACAAAGCTAATTGAGTCAACTGAAAGTCAAACACATTCAAACAAAGCTTTTTGAATCAAATGAAAGTCAAATGCATTCAACTAAGCTAATTGAGTCATATGAAAGTCAAAAAGTTTCAACAAAGGTTTTAGAATCAAATGAAAGTCAAATACTTTCAAACAAAGCATTTTGAATCAAGAGAAAGTCAATTGCATTCCACAATGCTAATTGAGTCAAATTAAAGTCAAACACATTCAAACAAAGCTTTTTAAATAAAATGAAAGTCAAATGCATTCAACAAAGCTAATTGAGTTAAATGAAAGTCAAACACTTTCAACAAAGCTTTTAGAATAAAATGAAAGTCAAATACATTTAAACAAAGATTTTTGACTCAAATGAAAGTCAATTGCATTCCACAATGCTAGTTGAGTCAAATTAAAGTCAAACACATTCAACAAAGCTAATTGAGTCTACTAAAAGTCAAACACATTCAAACAAATCTTTTTGAATCAAATGATTATCAAATGCATTTAACCAAGCTAATTGAGTTAAATGAAAGTCAAACACTTTCAACAAAGCTTTTAGAATCAAATGAAAGTCAAACACATTCAAACAAAGCTTTTTGAATCAAATGAAAGTCAATTGCATTCCACAATGCTAATTGACTCAAATGAAAGTCAAACACATTCAACAAAGCTAATTGAGTCAAATGATAATCAAACACATTCAAACAAAGCTTTTTGAATCAAATGAAAGCCAATTGCATTCCACAATGCTAATTGAGTTAAATGAAAGTCAAACACATTCAACAAAGCTAATTGAGTCAAATGAAAGTTAAACACATTCAAACAAAGCTTTTTGAATCAAAAGAAAGTCAAACGCATTCAACAAAGCTAATTGAGTCAAATGAAAGTCAAACACTTTCAACAAAGCTTTTAGAATCAAATGAAAGTCAAATACATTCAAACAAAGGTTTTTGACTTAAATGAAAGTCAATTGAATTCCACAATGCTAATTGAGTCAAATGAAAGTCAAATACATTCAACAAAGCTTTTTGAATCTAATGAAAGTCAATTGCATTCCACAATGCTAGTTGAGTCAAATGAGACATTCAACAAAGCTAATTGAGTCAAATGAAAGTTAAACACATTCAAACAAAGCTTTTTAAATCAAAAGAAAGTTAAATGCATTCAAGAAAGCTAATTGAGTCAAATGAAAGTCAAACACTTTCAACAAAGCATTTAGAATCAAATGAAAGTCAAATACATTTAAACAAAGCTTTTTGAATCAAAAGAAACTCAATTGCATTCCACAATGCTAATTGAGTCAAATGAAAGTCAAACACTTTCAATAAAGCCAATTGAGTCAAATGAAAGTCAAACACATTCAAGCAAAGCTTTTTGAATCAAATGAAATTCAAATGCATTCAACAAAGCTAATTGAGTCAAATGAATGTCAAACACTTTCAACAAAGCTTTTAGAATCAAATTAAAGTCAAATACATTCAAAAAAGCTTTTTGAATCAAATGAAAGTCAATTGCATTCCACAATGCTAATTGAGTCAAATGAAAGTCAAACACATTCAACAAATCTTTTTGAATCAAATGAAAGTCAAATGCATTAAACAAAGCTAATTGAGTTAAACGAATGTCAAAGACTTTCAACAAAGCTTTTAGAATCAAATGAAATTCAAATACATTCAAACAAAGCTTTTTGAATCAAATGAAAGTCAATTGCATTCCACAATGCTAATTGAGTCAAATGAAAGTCAAACACATTTAGCAAAGCTAATTGAGTCAAATGAAACTCTAACACATTCAAACAAAGTTTTTTGAATCAAAAGAAAGTCAAATGCATTCAAGAAAGCTAATTGAGTCAAATGAAAATCAAACACTTTCAACAAAGCATTTAGAATCAAATGAAAGTCAAATACATTCAAACAAAGCTTTTTGAATCAAATGAAAGTCAATTGCATTCCACAATGCTAATTGAGTCAAATGAAAGTCAAACACTTTCGATAAAGCCAATTGAGTCAAATGAAAGTCAAACACATTCAGGCAAAGCTTTTTGAATCAAATGAAATTCAAATGCATTCAACAAAGCTATTTGAGTCAAATGAAAGTCAAGTACTTTCAACAAAGCTTTTAGAATCAAATTAAAGTCAAATACATTCAAAAAAGCTTTTTGAATCAAATGAAAGTCAATTGCCTTTCACAATGCTAATTGAGTGAAATGAAAGTCAAACACATTTTGCAAAGCTAATTGAGTCAAATGAAAGTCTAATACATTCAAACAAAGTTTTTTGATTCAAAAGAAAGTCAAATGCATTCAACAAAGCTAATTGAGTCAAATAAAAGTCAAACACTTTCAACAAAGGTTTTAGCATCAAATGAAAGTCAAATACATTCAAACAAAGCTTTTTGACTTAAATGAAAGTCAATTGCATTCCACAATGCTAGTTGAGTCAAATGAAAGTGAAAAACATTCAACAATGCTAAATGAGTCAACTAAAAGTCAAACACATTCAAACAAAGCTTTTTGAATCAAATGAAAGTCAAATGCATTCAACCAAGCTAATTGAGTCAAATGAAAGTCAAAAACTTTGAACAAAGCTTTTAGAATCAAATAAAAGTCAAATATATTTAAACAAAGATTTTTGAATCAAATGAAAGACAATTGCATTCCACAATGCTAATTGAGTCAAATGAAAGTCAAACACATTCAACAAAGCTAATTGAGTCAAATGAAAGTTAAACACATTCAAACAAAGCTTTTTGAATCAGAAGAAAGTCAAATGCATTCAATAAAGCTAATTGAGTCAAATGAAAGTCAAACACTTTCAACAAAGGTTTTAGAATCAAATGAAAGTCAAATACATTCAAACAAAGCTTTTTGAATAATATGAAACTCAATTGCATTCCAAAATGCTAATTGAGTCAAATGAAAGTCAAACACATTCAACAAATCTTTTTGAATCAAATGAAAGTCAAATGCATTAAACAAAGCTAATTGAGTTAAATGAAAGTCAAAGACTTTCAACAAAGCTTTTAGAATCAAATAAAATTCAAATACATTCAAATAAAGCTTTTTGAATCAAATGAAAGTCAATTGCATTCCACAATGCTAATTGAGTCAAATGACAGTCAAACACATTTAGCAAAGCTAATTGAGTCAAATGAAAGTCTAACACATTCAAACAAAGTTTTTTGATTCAAAAGAAAGTCAAATGCATTCAAGAAAGCTAATTGAGTCAAATGAAAGTCAAACACTTTTAACAAAGCATTTAGAATCAAATGAAAGTCAAATACATTCAAACAAAGCTTTTTGAATCAAATGAAAGTCAATTGCATTCCACAATACTAATTGAGTCAAATGAAAGTCAAACACTTTCAATAAAGCCAATTGAGTCAAATGAAAGTCAAACACATTCAAGCAAAGCTTTTTGAATCAAATGAAATTCAAATGCATTCAACAAAGCTAATTGAGTCAAATGAAAGTCAAACACTTTCAACAAAGCTTTTAGAATCAAATTAAAGTCAAATACATTCAAAAAAGCTTTTTGAATCAAATGAAAGTCAATTACATTCCACAATGCTAATTGAGTCAAATCAAAGTCAAACACATTTAACAAATCATTTTAAATCAAATGAAAGCCAAATGCATTAAACAAAGCTAATTGAGTCAAATGAAAGTCAAAGACTTTCAACAAAGCTTTTAGAATCAAATGAAATTCAAATACATTCAAACAAAGCTTTTTGAATCAAATGAAAGTCAATTGCATTCCACAATGCTAATTGAGTTAAATGAAAGTCAAACACATTTAGCAAAGCTAATTGAGTCAAATGAAAGTCTAACACATTCAAACAAAGTTTTTTGAATCAAAAGAAAGTCAAATGCATTCAAGAAAGCTAATTGAGTCAAATGAAAGTCAAACACTTTCAACAAAGCATTTAGAATTAAATGAAAGTCAAATACATTCAAACAATGCTTTTTGAATCAAATGAAAGTCAATTGCATTCCACAATGCTAATTGAGTCAAATGAAAGTCAAACACTTTCGATAAAGCCAATTAAGTCAAATGAAAGTCAAACACATTCAAGCAAAGCTTTTTGAACCAAATGAAATTCAACTGCATTCAACAAAGCTAATTGAGTCAAATGAAAGTCAAACACTTTCAACAAAGCTTTTAGAATCAAATTAAAGTCAAATACATTCAAAAAAGCTTTTTGAATCAAATGAAAGTCAATTGCCTTTCACAATGCTAACTGAGTGAAATGAAAGTCGAACACATTTAACAAAGCTAATTGAGTCAACTGAAAGTTAAACACATTCAAACAAAGCTTTTTGAATCAAAAGAAAGTCAAATGCATTCAACAAAGCTAATTGAGTCAAATGAAAGTCAAACACTTTCAACAAAGCTTTTAGAATAAAATGAAAGTCAAATACGTTCAAACAAAGCTTCTTGAATCAAATGAAAGTCAATTGCATTCCACAATGCTAATTGAGTCAAATGAAAGTCAAACACATTCAACAAAGCTAATTGAGTCAAATGAAAGTTAAGCACATTCAAACAAAGATTTTTGAATCAAAAGAAAGTTAAATGCATTCAACAAAGCTAATTGAGTCAAATAAAAGTCAAACACTTTCAACAAAGGTTTTAGCATCAAATGAAAGTCAAATACATTCAAACAAAGCTTTTTGGCTTAAATGAAAGTCAATTGCATTCCACAATGCTAGTTGAGTCAAATGAAAGTCAAACACATTCAACAATGCTAATTGAGTCAACTGAAAGTCAAACACATTCAAACAAAGCTTTTTGAATCAAATGAAAGTCGAATGCATTCAACCAAGCTAATTGAGTCAAATGAAAGTCAAACACTTTCAACAAAGCTTTTAGAATCAAATAAAAGTCAAATACATTCAAACAAAGCTTTTTGAATCAAATGAATGACAATTGCATTCCACAATGCTAATTGAGTCAAATGAAGGTCAAACACATTCAACAAAGCTAATTGAGTCAAATAAAAGTTAAACACATTCAAACAAAGCTTTTTGAATCAAAAGAAAGTCAAATGCATTCAACAAAGCTAATTGAATCAAATGAAAGTCAAACACTTTCAAAAAAAGCTTTTAGAATCAAATGAAAGTCAAATACATTCAAACAAAGCCTTTTGACTTAAATTATAGTCAATTACATTCTACAATGCTAATTAAGTCAAATGAAAGTCAAACACATTCGACAAATCTTTTTGAATCAAATGAATGTCAAATGCATTAAACAAAGCTCATTGAGTCAAATGAAAGTCAAAATACATTCAAATGCATTCAACCAAGCTAATTGAGTCAAATGAAAGTCAAACACTTTCAACAAATCTTTTAGAATCAAATGAAATTCAAATACATTCAAACAAAGCTTTTTGAATAAAATGAAAGTCAATTGCATTCCACAATGCTAATTGAGTCAAATGAAAGTCAAACACATTCAACAAAGCTAATTAAGTCAAAAGAAAGTCAAACACATTCAAACAAAGCATTTTGAATAAAAAAAAAGTCAAATGCATTCAATCAAGCTAATTGAGTCAAATAAAAGTCAAACACTTTCAACAAAGCTTTTAGAACCAAATGAAAGTCAAATACATTCAAACAAAGCTTTTTGAATCAAGTGAAAGTCAATTGCATTCCACAATGCTAATTGAGTCAAATTAATGTCAAAAACATTCAAATAAAGCTTTTTGAATCAAATGAAAGTCAGACACATTCAAACAAAGCTTTTTCAATCAAATGAAAGTCAAATGCATTCAACAAAGCTAATTAAGTCAAATTAAAGTCAAATACTGTCAACAAAGCTTTTAGAGTCAAATGAAAGTCAAATACATTGAAACAAAGCTTTTTGAATCAAATGAAAGTCAATTGCATTCCACAATGCTATTTAAGTCAAAGGAAAGTCAAACACATTCAACAAAGCTAATTGAGTCAAATGAAAGTCAAACACATTCAAGCAAAGCTTTTTGAATCAAATGAAAGTCAAATGCATTTAACAAAACTAATTGAGTCAAATGAAAGTCAAACAATTTCAACAAAGCTTTTAGAATCAAATGAAATTCAAATACATTCAAATAAAGCTTTTTGAATAAAATGAAAGTCAATTGCATTCCAAAATGCTAATTGAGTCAAATGAAAGTGAAACACATTCAACAAAGCTAATTGAGTCAAATGAATGTCAAACACTTTCAAACAGAACTTTTTGAATCAAATGACAGTCGAATGCAATCAACAAAGCTAATAGAGTCAAATGAAAGTCAAACACTTTAAATAAAGCTTTAAGAATCAAATGAATGTCAAAAACATTCAACAAAGCTTTTTGAATCAAATGAAAGTAAATTGCATTCCACAATGCTGATTGAGTCAAATGAAAGTCAAGCACATTTAACAAAGCTAATTGAGTCAAATGAACGTCAAACACATTCAAACAATGCTTTTTGACTCAAAAGAAAGTCAAATGAAAGTCAAACACTTTCAACAAATCTTTTAGAATCAATTAAAAGTCAAATACATTCAAACAAAGCTTTTTGACTCAAATGAAGTTCAATTGCATTCAACAATGCTAATTGAGTCAAATGAAATTCACACACATTCAACAAACCTTTTTGAATCAAATGAAAGTCAAATGCATTCAACATAGCTAATTGAGTCAAATGAAAGTCAAACACTTTCAACAAAGCTAATAAATTAAAATGAAAGTCAAACACATTCAACAAAGCTTTTAGAATCAAATGAAAGTCAAATACATTCAAACAAAGCTTTTTGAATCAAATGAAAGTAAATTGCATTCCACAATGCTAATTGAGTCAAATGAAAGTCAAACATATTCAACAAAGCTAATTGAGTCAAATGAAAGTCAAACACATTCAAACAAAGCTTTTTGAATCAAATGAAAGTCAAACACATTCAACAAAGCTTATTGACTCAAACGAAAATTAAATGAAAGTCAAACACTTTCAACAAAGCTTTTAGAAACAATTAAAAGTCAAATACATTCAAACAAAGCTTTTTGACTCAAATGAAGTTCAATTGCATTACATAATGCTAATTGAGTCAAATGAAAGTCACACACATTCAACAAAGCTTTTTGAATCAAATGAAAGTAAAATGCATTCAACATATCTAATTGAGTCAAATGAAAGTCAAACACTTTCAACAAAGCTAATTGAGTAAAATGAAAGCCAAACACATTCAACAAAGCTTTTATAATCAAATGAAAGTCAAATACATTCAAACAAAGCTTTTTGAATCAAATGAAAGTAAATTGCATTCCACAATGCTAATTGAGTCAAATGAAAATCAAACACATTCAACAAAGCTAATTGAGTCAAATGAATGTCAAACACATTCAAACAAAGCTTTTTGAATCAAATGACAGTCAAATGCAATAAACAAAGCTAATTGAGTCAAATGAAAGTCAAACACTTTCAATAAAGCTTTTAGAATTAAATGAATGTCAAATACATTCAAACAAAGCTGTTTGAATCAAATGAAAGTCAATCGCATTCCACAATGCTAGTTGAGTCAAATGAAAGTCAAACACTTTCACCAAAGCTTTTAGAATCAAATGATAGTCAAATATATTCAAACAAAGGTTTTTGTCTCAAATGAAGTTCAATTGCATTCCACAGTGCTAATTGAGTCAAATGAAAGGCAAACACATTCAACAAAGCTTTTTGAATCAAATGAATGTAAAATGCATTGAGCAAAGCAAATTGAGTCAAATGAAAGTCAAACACTTTCTGCAAAGCTTTTATAATAAAATGAAAGTCAAATACATTCAAACAAAGCTTTTTGATTCAAATGAAAGTCAATTTCATTCCACAATGCTAATTGAGTCAAATGAAAGTAAAACACGTTCAAACAAAGCTTTTTGAATCAAATGAAAGTTAAATACATTCAACAAAGCTAATTTAGTCAAATGAAAATCAAACACTTTCAACAAAACTTTTAGAATCAAATGAAAGTCAAATACATTCAAACAAAGCTTTTTGAATCAAATCAAAGTCAATTGCATTCCACAAGGCTATTTGAGTCAAATGAAAGTCAAACACATTCAACAAAGCTAATTGAGTCAAATGAAAGTCAGACACATTCAAACAAAGCTTTTCGAATCAAATGAAAGTCAAATGCATTCAACAAAGCTAATTAAGTCAAATGAAAGTAAAACACATTCAACAAAGCTTTTTAAATCATGAAAGTCAAATGCATAAAACAAAGCTAATTGAGTCAAATGAAAGTCAAACACTTTCAACAAAGCTTTTAAAATCAAATGAAAGTCAAATACATTCATACAATGCTTTTTTAATCAAATGAAAGTCAAATGCATTCAATTAAGCTAATTGAGTCAACTGAAAGTTAAACACATTCAAACAAAGCTTTTTGAATCAAATGAAAGTCAAATGCATTCAACCAACCTAATTGAGTCAAATGAAAGTCAAACACTTTCAACAAAGCTATTAGAATTAAATGAAAGTCAAATAAATTCAAACAAAGCTTTTTGAATCAATTCAAAGTCAATTGCATTCCACAATGCTAATTGAGTCAAATGAAAGTCAAACACATTAAACAAAGCTAATTGTGTCAAATGAAAGTCAGACACATTCAAACAAAGCTTTTCGAATCAATTGAAAGTCAAATGCATTCAACAAAGCTAATTGAGTCAAATGAAAGTCTAACACTGTCAACAAAGCTTTTAGAATCAAATGAAAGTCAAATACATTGAAACAAAGGTTTTTGAATCAAATGAAAGTCAATTGCATTCCACAATGCTAATTGAGTCAAATGAAAGTCAAACACATTCAACAAAGCTAAATGAGTCAAATGAAAGTCAAACCAATTCAAACAAAGCTTTTTGAATCAAAAGAAAGTCAAATGCATAAAACAAAGCAAATTGAGTCAAACGAAAGTCAAACACTTTCTACAAAGCTTTTAGAATTAAATGAAAGTCAAACACATTCAAACAAAGTTTTTTACTCAAATGAAGTTTAATTGCATTCCACAATGCTAATTGAGTCAAATGAAAGTCAAACACGTTTAACAAAGCTTTTTTAATCAAATGAAAGTGAAATTCATTCAACAAAGGTGATTGAGTCAAATGAAAGTCAAACACTTTCAACAAAGCTTTTAAAATCAAATGAAATTCAAATACATTCAAACAAAGCTTTTTGAATCAAATGAAAGTCAACTGCATTCCACAAGGCTAATTGAGTCAAATGAAAGTCAAACACATTCGAACAAAGCTTTTTGAATCACATGAAGTTCAATTGCATTCCACAATGCTAATTGAGTCAAATGAAAGTCAAACACATTCAACAAAGATTTTAGAATAAAATTAGAGTCAAATGCATTCAACAAAGCTAATTGAGTCAAATGAAAGTCAAACACATTCAACAAAGCTTTTAGAATCAAATGAAAGTCAAATGCATTCAACAAAGCTAATTGAGTTAAATGAAATTCAAACACTTTCAACAAAGCTAATTGAGTCGAATGAAAGTAAAATACATTCATACAAAGCTTTTTTAATCAAATGAAAGTTAAATGCATTTAACCAAGGTAATTGAGTCAACTAAAAGTTAAGCACCTTCAAACAAAGCTTTTTGAATCAAATGAAAGTCAAATGCATTCAACCAAGCTAATTGAGTTAAACTAAAGTCAAACACTTTCAACAAAGCTTTTAGAATAAAATGAAAGTCAAACACATTCAAACAAAGGTTTTTAAATCAAATGAAAGTCAATTGCATTCCACAATGCTAATTGAGTCAAATGAAAGTCAAACACATTTTACAAAGCTAATTGAGTTAAATGAAAGTCAAACACATTCAAACAAAGCTTTTTAAATTAAATGAAAGTCAAATTCATTCAACAAAGCTAATTGAGTCAAATGAAAGTTAAACACTTTCAACAAAGCTTTTAGAATCAACTGAAAGTCAAATACATTGAAACAAAGCTTTTTGAATCAAAAGAAAGTCAATTGCATTCCACAATGCTAATTGAGTCAAATGAAAGTCAAACACATTCAACAAAACTAATTCAGTCAAATAAAAGTCAAACACATTCAACCAAAGCTTTTTGAATCAAACGAATGTCAAATGCATTCAACAAAGCTAATTGAGAAAAATGAAAATCAAACACATTCAACAAGCTTTTATAATCAAATGAAAGTCAAATACATTCTAACAAAGCTTTTTGAATCAAATGTACGTCAATTGCATTCCACAATGTTAATTGAGTCAAGTGAAAGTCAAACACATTCAACAAAGCTAATTGAGTCAAATGAATGTCAAACACATTCAAACAAAGCTTTTTGAATCAAATGACAGTTAAAAGCAATTAACAAAGCTAATTGAGTTAAATGAAAGTCAAGCAAATTCAACAAAGCTAATTGAGTCAAATGAACGTCAAACACATTCAAACAAAGCTTTTTGAATCAAATGAAATTCAACTGCATTCAACAAAGCTAATTGAGTCAAATGAAAGTCAAACACTTTCAACAAAGCATTTAGAATTAAATGAAAGTCAAATACATTCAAACAATGCTTTTTGAATCAAATGAAAGTCAATTGCATTCCACAATGCTAATTGAGTCAAATGAAAGTCAAACACTTTCGATAAAGCCAATTAAGTCAAAAGAAAGTCAAACACATTCAAGCAAAGCTTTTTGAACCAAATGAAATTCAACTGCATTCAACAAAGCTAATTGAGTCAAATGAAAGTCAAACACTTTCAAAAAAGCTTTTAGAATCAAATTAAAGTCAAATACATTCAAAAAAGCTTTTTGAATCAAATGAAAGTCAATTGCCTTTCACAATGCTAACTGAGTGAAATGAAAGTCGAACACATTTAACAAAGCTAATTGAGTCAACTGAAAGTTAAACACATTCAAACAAAGCTTTTTGAATCAAAAGAAAGTCAAATGCATTCAACAAAGCTAATTGAGTCAAATGAAAGTCAAACACTTTCAACAAAGCTTTTAGAATAAAATGAAAGTCAAATACGTTCAAACAAAGCTTCTTGAATCAAATGAAAGTCAATTGCATTCCACAATGCTAATTGAGTCAAATGAAAGTCAAACACATTCAACAAAGCTAATTGAGTCAAATGAAAGTTAAGCACATTCAAACAAAGATTTTTGAATCAAAAGAAAGTTAAATGCATTCAACAAAGCTAATTGAGTCAAATAAAAGTCAAACACTTTCAACAAAGGTTTTAGCATCAAATGAAAGTCAAATACATTCAAACAAAGCTTTTTGGCTTAAATGAAAGTCAATTGCATTCCACAATGCTAGTTGAGTCAAATGAAAGTCAAACACATTCAACAATGCTAATTGAGTCAACTGAAAGTCAAACACATTCAAACAAAGCTTTTTGAATCAAATGAAAGTCGAATGCATTCAACCAAGCTAATTGAGTCAAATGAAAGTCAAACACTTTCAACAAAGCTTTTAGAATCAAATAAAAGTCAAATACATTCAAACAAAGCTTTTTGAATCAAATGAATGACAATTGCATTCCACAATGCTAATTGAGTCAAATGAAGGTCAAACACATTCAACAAAGCTAATTGAGTCAAATAAAAGTTAAACACATTCAAACAAAGCTTTTTGAATCAAAAGAAAGTCAAATGCATTCAACAAAGCTAATTGAATCAAATGAAAGTCAAACACTTTCAAAAAAAGCTTTTAGAATCAAATGAAAGTCAAATACATTCAAACAAAGCCTTTTGACTTAAATTATAGTCAATTACATTCTACAATGCTAATTAAGTCAAATGAAAGTCAAACACATTCGACAAATCTTTTTGAATCAAATGAATGTCAAATGCATTAAACAAAGCTCATTGAGTCAAATGAAAGTCAAAATACATTCAAATGCATTCAACCAAGCTAATTGAGTCAAATGAAAGTCAAACACTTTCAACAAATCTTTTAGAATCAAATGAAATTCAAATACATTCAAACAAAGCTTTTTGAATAAAATGAAAGTCAATTGCATTCCACAATGCTAATTGAGTCAAATGAAAGTCAAACACATTCAACAAAGCTAATTAAGTCAAAAGAAAGTCAAACACATTCAAACAAAGCATTTTGAATAAAAAAAAAGTCAAATGCATTCAATCAAGCTAATTGAGTCAAATAAAAGTCAAACACTTTCAACAAAGCTTTTAGAACCAAATGAAAGTCAAATACATTCAAACAAAGCTTTTTGAATCAAGTGAAAGTCAATTGCATTCCACAATGCTAATTGAGTCAAATTAATGTCAAAAACATTCAAATAAAGCTTTTTGAATCAAATGAAAGTCAGACACATTCAAACAAAGCTTTTTCAATCAAATGAAAGTCAAATGCATTCAACAAAGCTAATTAAGTCAAATTAAAGTCAAATACTGTCAACAAAGCTTTTAGAGTCAAATGAAAGTCAAATACATTGAAACAAAGCTTTTTGAATCAAATGAAAGTCAATTGCATTCCACAATGCTATTTAAGTCAAAGGAAAGTCAAACACATTCAACAAAGCTAATTGAGTCAAATGAAAGTCAAACACATTCAAGCAAAGCTTTTTGAATCAAATGAAAGTCAAATGCATTTAACAAAACTAATTGAGTCAAATGAAAGTCAAACAATTTCAACAAAGCTTTTAGAATCAAATGAAATTCAAATACATTCAAATAAAGCTTTTTGAATAAAATGAAAGTCAATTGCATTCCAAAATGCTAATTGAGTCAAATGAAAGTGAAACACATTCAACAAAGCTAATTGAGTCAAATGAATGTCAAACACTTTCAAACAGAACTTTTTGAATCAAATGACAGTCGAATGCAATCAACAAAGCTAATAGAGTCAAATGAAAGTCAAACACTTTAAATAAAGCTTTAAGAATCAAATGAATGTCAAAAACATTCAACAAAGCTTTTTGAATCAAATGAAAGTAAATTGCATTCCACAATGCTGATTGAGTCAAATGAAAGTCAAGCACATTTAACAAAGCTAATTGAGTCAAATGAACGTCAAACACATTCAAACAAAGCTTTTTGACTCAAAAGAAAGTCAAATGAAAGTCAAACACTTTCAACAAATCTTTTAGAATCAATTAAAAGTCAAATACATTCAAACAAAGCTTTTTGACTCAAATGAAGTTCAATTGCATTCAACAATGCTAATTGAGTCAAATGAAATTCACACACATTCAACAAACCTTTTTGAATCAAATGAAAGTCAAATGCATTCAACATAGCTAATTGAGTCAAATGAAAGTCAAACACTTTCAACAAAGCTAATAAATTAAAATGAAAGTCAAACACATTCAACAAAGCTTTTAGAATCAAATGAAAGTCAAATACATTCAAACAAAGCTTTTTGAATCAAATGAAAGTAAATTGCATTCCACAATGCTAATTGAGTCAAATGAAAGTCAAACATATTCAACAAAGCTAATTGAGTCAAATGAAAGTCAAACACATTCAAACAAAGCTTTTTGAATCAAATGAAAGTCAAACACATTCAACAAAGCTTATTGACTCAAACGAAAATTAAATGAAAGTCAAACACTTTCAACAAAGCTTTTAGAAACAATTAAAAGTCAAATACATTCAAACAAAGCTTTTTGACTCAAATGAAGTTCAATTGCATTACATAATGCTAATTGAGTCAAATGAAAGTCACACACATTCAACAAAGCTTTTTGAATCAAATGAAAGTAAAATGCATTCAACATATCTAATTGAGTCAAATGAAAGTCAAACACTTTCAACAAAGCTAATTGAGTAAAATGAAAGCCAAACACATTCAACAAAGCTTTTATAATCAAATGAAAGTCAAATACATTCAAACAAAGCTTTTTGAATCAAATGAAAGTAAATTGCATTCCACAATGCTAATTGAGTCAAATGAAAATCAAACACATTCAACAAAGCTAATTGAGTCAAATGAATGTCAAACACATTCAAACAAAGCTTTTTGAATCAAATGACAGTCAAATGCAATAAACAAAGCTAATTGAGTTAAATGAAAGTCAAACACTTTCAATAAAGCTTTTAGAATTAAATGAATGTCAAATACATTCAAACAAAGCTGTTTGAATCAAATGAAAGTCAATCGCATTCCACAATGCTAGTTGAGTCAAATGAAAGTCAAACACTTTCACCAAAGCTTTTAGAATCAAATGATAGTCAAATATATTCAAACAAAGGTTTTTGTCTCAAATGAAGTTCAATTGCATTCCACAGTGCTAATTGAGTCAAATGAAAGGCAAACACATTCAACAAAGCTTTTTGAATCAAATGAATGTAAAATGCATTGAGCAAAGCAAATTGAGTCAAATGAAAGTCAAACACTTTCTGCAAAGCTTTTATAATAAAATGAAAGTCAAATACATTCAAACAAAGCTTTTTGATTCAAATGAAAGTCAATTTCATTCCACAATGCTAATTGAGTCAAATGAAAGTAAAACACGTTCAAACAAAGCTTTTTGAATCAAATGAAAGTTAAATACATTCAACAAAGCTAATTTAGTCAAATGAAAATCAAACACTTTCAACAAAACTTTTAGAATCAAATGAAAGTCAAATACATTCAAACAAAGCTTTTTGAATCAAATCAAAGTCAATTGCATTCCACAAGGCTATTTGAGTCAAATGAAAGTCAAACACATTCAACAAAGCTAATTGAGTCAAATGAAAGTCAGACACATTCAAACAAAGCTTTTCGAATCAAATGAAAGTCAAATGCATTCAACAAAGCTAATTAAGTCAAATGAAAGTAAAACACATTCAACAAAGCTTTTTAAATCATGAAAGTCAAATGCATAAAACAAAGCTAATTGAGTCAAATGAAAGTCAAACACTTTCAACAAAGCTTTTAAAATCAAATGAAAGTCAAATACATTCATACAATGCTTTTTTAATCAAATGAAAGTCAAATGCATTCAATTAAGCTAATTGAGTCAACTGAAAGTTAAACACATTCAAACAAAGCTTTTTGAATCAAATGAAAGTCAAATGCATTCAACCAACCTAATTGAGTCAAATGAAAGTCAAACACTTTCAACAAACCTATTAGAATTAAATGAAAGTCAAATAAATTCAAACAAAGCTTTTTGAATCAATTCAAAGTCAATTGCATTCCACAATGCTAATTGAGTCAAATGAAAGTCAAACACATTAAACAAAGCTAATTGTGTCAAATGAAAGTCAGACACATTCAAACAAAGCTTTTCGAATCAATTGAAAGTCAAATGCATTCAACAAAGCTAATTGAGTCAAATGAAAGTCTAACACTGTCAACAAAGCTTTTAGAATCAAATGAAAGTCAAATACATTGAAACAAAGGTTTTTGAATCAAATGAAAGTCAATTGCATTCCACAATGCTAATTGAGTCAAATGAAAGTCAAACACATTCAACAAAGCTAAATGAGTCAAATGAAAGTCAAACCAATTCAAACAAAGCTTTTTGAATCAAAAGAAAGTCAAATGCATAAAACAAAGCAAATTGAGTCAAACGAAAGTCAAACACTTTCTACAAAGCTTTTAGAATTAAATGAAAGTCAAACACATTCAAACAAAGTTTTTTACTCAAATGAAGTTTAATTGCATTCCACAATGCTAATTGAGTCAAATGAAAGTCAAACACGTTTAACAAAGCTTTTTTAATCAAATGAAAGTGAAATTCATTCAACAAAGGTGATTGAGTCAAATGAAAGTCAAACACTTTCAACAAAGCTTTTAAAATCAAATGAAATTCAAATACATTCAAACAAAGCTTTTTGAATCAAATGAAAGTCAACTGCATTCCACAAGGCTAATTGAGTCAAATGAAAGTCAAACACATTCGAACAAAGCTTTTTGAATCACATGAAGTTCAATTGCATTCCACAATGCTAATTGAGTCAAATGAAAGTCAAACACATTCAACAAAGATTTTAGAATAAAATTAGAGTCAAATGCATTCAACAAAGCTAATTGAGTCAAATGAAAGTCAAACACATTCAACAAAGCTTTTAGAATCAAATGAAAGTCAAATGCATTCAACAAAGCTAATTGAGTTAAATGAAATTCAAACACTTTCAACAAAGCTAATTGAGTCGAATGAAAGTAAAATACATTCATACAAAGCTTTTTTAATCAAATGAAAGTTAAATGCATTTAACCAAGGTAATTGAGTCAACTAAAAGTTAAGCACCTTCAAACAAAGCTTTTTGAATCAAATGAAAGTCAAATGCATTCAACCAAGCTAATTGAGTTAAACTAAAGTCAAACACTTTCAACAAAGCTTTTAGAATAAAATGAAAGTCAAACACATTCAAACAAAGGTTTTTAAATCAAATGAAAGTCAATTGCATTCCACAATGCTAATTGAGTCAAATGAAAGTCAAACACATTTTACAAAGCTAATTGAGTTAAATGAAAGTCAAACACATTCAAACAAAGCTTTTTAAATTAAATGAAAGTCAAATTCATTCAACAAAGCTAATTGAGTCAAATGAAAGTTAAACACTTTCAACAAAGCTTTTAGAATCAACTGAAAGTCAAATACATTGAAACAAAGCTTTTTGAATCAAAAGAAAGTCAATTGCATTCCACAATGCTAATTGAGTCAAATGAAAGTCAAACACATTCAACAAAACTAATTCAGTCAAATAAAAGTCAAACACATTCAACCAAAGCTTTTTGAATCAAACGAATGTCAAATGCATTCAACAAAGCTAATTGAGAAAAATGAAAATCAAACACATTCAACAAGCTTTTATAATCAAATGAAAGTCAAATACATTCTAACAAAGCTTTTTGAATCAAATGTACGTCAATTGCATTCCACAATGTTAATTGAGTCAAGTGAAAGTCAAACACATTCAACAAAGCTAATTGAGTCAAATGAATGTCAAACACATTCAAACAAAGCTTTTTGAATCAAATGACAGTTAAAAGCAATTAACAAAGCTAATTGAGTTAAATGAAAGTCAAGCAAATTCAACAAAGCTAATTGAGTCAAATGAAC
Source organism: Chenopodium album (assembly GCF_948465745.1). Taxonomy (NCBI): domain Eukaryota; kingdom Viridiplantae; phylum Streptophyta; class Magnoliopsida; order Caryophyllales; family Amaranthaceae; genus Chenopodium; species Chenopodium album. The sequence goes on from NC_137853.1 coordinate 20,709,363, forward strand.
GTCAAACACATTCAAACAAAGCTTTTTGAATCATATAAATGTCAAATACATTTAAACAAAGCTAATTGAGTCAAATTAAATTCAAACACTTTCAACAAAGCTTTTAGAGTCAATTAAAAGTAAAATACATTCAAACAAAGCTTTTTGACTCAAATGAAGTTCAATTGCATTCCACAATGCTAATTGAGTCAAATGAAAGTCAAACATATTAAACAAAGCATTTTGAATCAAATGAAAGTCAAATACATTCAACAAAGCTAATTGAGTCAAATGAAACTCAAATACTTTCAACAAAGCTTTTAGAATCAAATGATAGTCTAATGCATTCAACAAAGCTATTTGAGTCAAATGAAAGTCAAACACTTTCAACAAAGCTTTTAGAATCAAATTAAAGTCAAATACATTCAAAAAAGCTTTTTGAATTAAATGAAAGTCAATTGCCTTTCACAATGCTAATTGAGTGAAATGAAAGTCAAACACATTTAGCAAAGCTAATTGAGTCAAATGAAAGTCTAACACATTCAAACAAAGTTTTTTGATTCAAAAGAAAGTCAAATGCATTCAACAAAGCTAATTGAGTCAAATAAAAGTCAAACACTTTCAACAAAGGTTTTAGCATCAAATGAAAGTCAAATACATTCAAACAAAGCTTTTTGACTTAAATGAAAGTCAATTGCATTCCACAATGCTAGTTGAGTCAAATGAAAGTGAAAAACATTCAACAATGCTAAATGAGTCAACTAAAAGTCAAACACATTCAAACAAAGCTTTTTGAATCAAATGAAAGTCAAATGCATTCAACCAAGCTAATTGAGTCAAATGAAAGTCAAAAACTTTGAACAAAGCTTTTAGAATCAAATAAAAGTCAAATATATTTAAACAAAGCTTTTTGAATCAAATGAAAGACAATTGCATTCCACAATGCTAATTGAGTCAAATGAAAGTCAAACACATTCAACAAAGCTAATTGAGTCAAATGAAAGATAAACACATTCAAACAAAGCTTTTTGAATCAGAAGAAAGTCAAATGCATTCAATAAAGCTAATTGAGTCAAATGAAAGTCAATCACTTTCAACAAAGGTTTTAGAATCAAATGAAAGTCAAATACATTCAAACAAAGCTTTTTGAATCAAATGAAACTCAATTGCATTCCACAATGCTAATTGAGTCAAATGAAAGTCAAACACATTCAACAAATCTTTTTGAATCAAATGAAAGTCAAATGCATTAAACAAAGCTAATTGAGTTAAATGAAAGTCAAAGACTTTCAACAAAGCTTTTAGAATCAAATAAAATTCAAATACATACAAATAAAGCTTTTTGAATCAAATGAAAGTCAATTGCATTCCACAATGCTAACTGAGTCAAATGAAAGTCAAACACATTTAGCAAAGCTAATTGAGTCAAATGAAAGTCTAACACATTCAAACAAAGTTTTTTGATTCAAAAGAAAGTCAAATGCATTCAAGAAAGCTAATTGAGTCAAATGAAAGTCAAACACTTTCAACAAAGCATTTAGAATCAAATGAAAGTCAAATACATTCAAACAAAGCTTTTTGAATCAAATGAAAGTCAATTGCATTCCACAATGCTAATTGAGTCAAATGAAAGTCAAACACTTTCAATAAAGCCAATTGAGTCAAATGAAAGTCAAACACATTCAAGCAAAGCTTTTTGAATCAAATGAAATTCAAATGCATTCAACAAAGCTAATTGAGTCAAATGAAAGTCAAACACTTTCAACAAAGCTTTTAGAATCAAATTAAAGTCAAATACATTCAAAAAAGCTTTTTGAATCAAATGAAAGTCAATTACATTCCACAATGCTAATTGAGTCAAATCAAAGTCAAACACATTTAACAAATCATTTTAAATCAAATGAAATTCAAATGCATTAAACAAAGCTAATTGAGTCAAATGAAAGTCAAAGACTTTCAACAAAGCTTTTAGAATCAAATGAAATTCAAATACATTCAAACAAAGCTTTTTGAATCAAATGAAAGTCAATTGCATTCCACAATGCTAATTGAATTAAATGAAAGTCAAACACATTTAGCAAAGCTAATTAAGTCAAATGAAAGTCTAACACATTCAAACAAAGTTTTTTGAATCAAAAGAAAGTCAAATGCATTCAAGAAAGCTAATTGAGTCAAATGAAAGTCAAACACTTTCAACAAAGCATTTAGAATTAAATGAAAGTCAAATACATTCAAACAATGCTTTTTGAATCAAATGAAAGTCAATTGCATTCCACAATGCTAATTGAGTCAAATGAAAGTCAAACACTTTCGATAAAGCCAATTGAGTCAAATGAAAGTCAAACACATTCAAGCAAAGCTTTTTGAACCAAATGAAATTCAACTGCATTCAACAAAGCTAATTGAGTCAAATGAAAGTCAAACACTTTCAACAAAGCTTTTAGAATCAAATTAAAGTCAAATACATTCAAAAAAGCTTTTTGAATCAAATGAAAGTCAATTGCCTTTCACAATGCTAACTGAGTGAAATGAAAGTCGAACACATTTAACAAAGCTAATTGAGTCAACTGAAAGTTAAACACATTCAAACAAAGCTTTTTGAATCAAAAGAAAGTCAAATGCATTCAACAAAGCTAATTGAGTCAAATGAAAGTCAAACACTTTCAACAAAGCTTTTAGAATAAAATGAAAGTCAAATACATTCAAACAAAGCTTCTTGAATCAAATGAAAGTCAATTGCATTCCACAATGCTAATTGAGTCAAATGAAAGTCAAACACATTCAACAAAGCTAATTGAGTCAAATGAAAGTTAAGCACATTCAAACAAAGCTTTTTGAATCAAAAGAAAGTTAAATGCATTCAACAAAGCTAATTGAGTCAAATAAAAGTCAAACACTTTCAACAAAGGTTTTAGCATCAAATGAAAGTCAAACACATTCAAACAAAGCTTTTTGGCTTAAATGAAAGTCAATTGCATTCCACAATGCTAGTTGAGTCAAATGAAAGTCAAACACATTCAACAATGCTAATTGAGTCAACTGAAAGTCAAACACATTCAAACAAAGCTTTTTGAATCAAATGAAAGTCGAATGCATTCAACCAAGCTAATTGAGTCAAATGAAAGTCAAACACTTTCAACAAAGCTTTTAGAATCAAATAAAAGTCAAATACATTCAAATAAAGCTTTTTGAATCAAATGAAAGACAATTGCATTCCACAATGCTAATTGAGTCAAATGAAGGTCAAACACATTCAACAAAGCTAATTGAGTCAAATAAAAGTTAAACACATTCAAACAAAGCTTTTTGAATCAAAAGAAAGTCAAATGCATTCAATAAAGCTAATTGAATCAAATGAAAGTCAAACACTTTCAACAAAAGCTTTTAGAATCAAATGAAAGTCAAATACATTCAAACAAAGCTTTTTGACTTAAATTATAGTCAATTACATTCTACAATGCTAATTAAGTCAAATGAAAGTCAAACACATTCGACAAATCTTTTTGAATCAAATGAATGTCAAATGCATTAAACAAAGCTCATTGAGTCAAATGAAAGTCAAAATACATTCAAATGCATTCAACCAAGCTAATTGAGTCAAATGAAAGTCAAACACTTTCAACAAAGCTTTTAGAATCAAATAAAATTCAAATACATTCAAACAAAGCTTTTTGAATAAAATGAAAGTCAATTGCATTCCACAATGCTAATTGAGTCAAATGAAAGTCAAACACATTCAACAAAGCTAATTAAGTCAAAAGAAAGTCAAACACATTCAAACAAAGCTTTTTGAATAAAAAAAAGTCAAATGCATTCAATCAAGCTAATTGAGTCAAATAAAAGTCAAACACTTTCAACAAAGCTTTTAGAACCAAATGAAAGTCAAATACATTCAAACAAAGCTTTTTGAATCAAGTGAAAGTCAATTGCATTCCACAATGCTAATTGAGTCAAATTAATGACAAAAACATTCAAATAAAGCTTTTTGAATCAAATGAAAGTCAGACACATTCAAACAAAGCTTTTTCAATCAAATGAAAGTCAAATGCATTCAACAAAGCTAATTAAGTCAAATTAAAGTCAAATACTGTCAACAAAGCTTTTAGAATCAAATGAAAGTCAAATACATTGAAACAAAGCTTTTTGAATCAAATGAAAGTCAATTGCATTCCACAATGCTATTTAAGTCAAAGGAAAGTCAAACACAATCAACAAAGCTAATTGAGTCAAATGAAAGTCAAACACATTCAAGCAAAGCTTTTTGAATCAAATGAAAGTCAAATGCATTTAACAAAGCTAATTGAGTCAAATGAAAGTCAAACAATTTCAACAAAGCTTTTAGAATCAAATGAAATTCAAATACATTCAAATAAAGCTTTTTGAATAAAATGAAAGTCAATTGCATTCCAAAATGCTAATTGAGTCAAATGAAAGTGAAACACATTCAACAAAGCTAATTAAGTCAAATGAATGTCAAACACTTTCAAATAGAACTTTTTGAATCAAATGACAGTCGAATGCAATCAACAAAGCTAATAGAGTCAAATGAAAGTCAAACACTTTAAATAAAGCTTTAAGAATCAAATGAATGTCAAAAACATTCAACAAAGCTTTTTGAATCAAATGAAAGTAAATTGCATTCCACAATGCTAATTGAGTCAAATGAAAGTCAAGCACATTTAACAAAGCTAATTGAGTCAAATGAACGTCAAACACATTCAAACAAAGCTTTTTGACTCAAAAGAAAGTCAAATGAAAGTCAAACACTTTCAACAAATCTTTTAGAATCAATTAAAAGTCAAATACATTTAAACAAAGCTGTTCGAATCAATTAAAAGTCAAATTGCATTCAACAATGCTAATTGAGTCAAATGAAATTCACACACATTCAACAAACCTTTTTGAATCAAATGAAAGTCAAATGCATTCAACATAGCTAATTGAGTCAAATGAAAGTCAAACACTTTCAACAAAGCTAATAAATTAAAATGAAAGTCAAACACATTCAACAAAGCTTTCAGAATCAAATGAAAGTCAAATACATTCAAACAAAGCTTTTTGAATCAAATGAAAGTAAATTGCATTCCACAATGCTAATTGAGTCAAATGAAAGTCAAACATATTCAACAAAGCTAATTGAGTCAAATGAAAGTCAAACACATTGAAACAAAGATTTTTGAATCAAATGAAAGTTAAATGCATTCAACAAAGCTAATTGACTCAAACGAAAGTTAAATGAAAGTCAAACACTTTCAACAAAGCTTTTAGAATCAATTAAAAGTCAAATACATTCAAACAAAGCTTTTTGACTCAAATGAAGTTCAATTGCATTACATAATGCTAATTGAGTCAAATGAAAGTCACACACATTCAACAAAGCTTTTTGAATCAAATGAAAGTAAAATGCATTCAACATATCTAATTGAGTCAAATGAAAGTCAAACACTTTCAACAAAGCTAATTGAGTAAAATGAAAGCCAAACACATTCAACAAAGCTTTTATAATCAAATGAAAGTCAAATACATTCAAACAAAGCTTTTTGAATCAAATGAAAGTAAATTGCATTCCACAATGCTAATTGAGTCACATGAAAATCAAACACATTCAACAAAGCTAATTGAGTCAAATGAATGTCAAACACATTCAAACAAAGCTTTTTGAATCAAATGACAGTCAAATGCAATAAACAAAGCTAATTGAGTCAAATGAAAGTCAAACACTTTCAATAAAGCTTTTAGAATTAAATGAATGTCAAATACATTCAAACAAAGCTGTTTGAATCAAATGAAAGTCAATCGCATTCCACAATGCTAGTTGAGTCAAATGAAAGTCAAACACTTTCACCAAAGCTTTTAGAATCAAATGATAGTCAAATATATTCAAACAAAGGTTTTTGTCTCAAATGAAGTTCAATTGCATTCCACAATGCTAATTGAGTCAAATGAAAGTCAAACACATTCAACAAAGCTTTTTGAATCAAATGAATGTAAAATGCATTGAGCAAAGCAAATTGAGTCAAATGAAAGTCAAACACTTTCTGCAAAGCTTTTATAATAAAATGAAAGTCAAATACATTCAAACAAAGCTTTTTGAATCAAATGAAAGTCAATTTCATTCCACAATGCTAATTGAGTCAAATGAAAGTAAAACACGTTCAAACAAAGCTTTTTGAATCAAATGAAAGTTAAATACATTCAACAAAGCTAATTTAGTCAAATGAAAATCAAACACTTTCAACAAAACTTTTAGAATCAAATGAAAGTCAAATACATTCAAACAAAGCTTTTTGAATCAAATCAAAGTCAATTGCATTCCACAAGGCTATTTGAGTCAAATGAAAGTCAAACACATTCAACAAAGCTAATTGAGTCAAATGAAAGTCAGACACATTCAAACAAAGCTTTTCGAATCAAATGAAAGTCAAATGCATTCAACAAAGCTAATTAAGTCAAATGAAAGTAAAACACATTCAACAAAGCTTTTTAAATCATGAAAGTCAAATGCATTCAACAAAGCTAATTGAGTCAAATGAAAGTCAAACACTTTCAACAAAGCTTTTAAAATCAAATGAAAGTCAAATACATTCATACAATGCTTTTTTAATCAAATGAAAGTCAAATGCATTCAATTAAGCTAATTGAGTCAACTGAAAGTTAAACACATTCAAACAAAGCTTTTTGAATCAAATGAAAGTCAAATGCATTCAACCAACCTAATTGAGTCAAATGAAAGTCAAACACTTTCAACAAAGCTATTAGAATTAAATGAAAGTCAAATAAGTTCAAACAAAGCTTTTTGAATCAATTCAAAGTCAATTGCATTCACAATGCTAATTGAGTCAAATGAAAGTCAAACACATTAAACAAAGCTAATTGTGTCAAATGAAAGTCAGACACATTCAAACAAAGCTTTTCGAATCAATTGAAAGTCAAATGCATTCAACAAAGCTAATTGAGTCAAATGAAAGTCTAACACTGTCAACAAAGCTTTTAGAATCAAATGAAAGTCAAATACATTGAAACAAAGGTTTTTGAATCAAATGAAAGTCAATTGCATTCCACAATGCTAATTGAGTCAAATGAAAGTCAAACACATTCAACAAAGCTAATTGAGTCAAATGAAAGTCAAACCAATTCAAACAAAGCTTTTTGAATCAAAAGAAAGTCAAATGCATAAAACAAAGCTAATTGAGTCAAACGAAAGTCAAACACTTTCTACAAAGCTTTTAGAATTAAATGAAAGTCAAACACATTCAAACAAAGTTTTTTACTCAAATGAAGTTTAATTGCATTCCACAATGCTAATTGAGTCAAATGAAAGTCAAACACGTTTAACAAAGCTTTTTTAATCAAATGAAAGTGAAATTCATTCAACAAAGGTGATTGAGTCAAATGAAAGTCAAACACTTTCAACAAAGCTTTTAAAATCAAATGAAATTCAAATACATTCAAACAAAGCTTTTTGAATCAAATGAAAGTCAACTGCATTCCACAAGGCTAATTGAGTCAAATGAAAGTCAAACACATTCGAACAAAGCTTTTTGAATCACATGAAGTTCAATTGCATTCCACAATGCTAATTGAGTCAAATGAAAGTCAAACACATTCAACAAAGATTTTAGAATAAAATTAGAGTCAAATGCATTCAACAAAGCTAATTGAGTCAAATGAAAGTCAAACACATTCAACAAAGCTTTTAGAATCAAATGAAAGTCAAATGCATTCAACAAAGCTAATTGAGTTAAATGAAATTCAAACACTTTCAACAAAGCTAATTGAGTCGAATGAAAGTAAAATACATTCATACAAAGCTTTTTTAATCAAATGAAAGTTAAATGCATTTAACCAAGGTAATTGAGTCAACTAAAAGTTAAACACCTTCAAACAAAGCTTTTTGAATCAAATGAAAGTCAAATGCATTCAACCAAGCTAATTGAGTTAAACTAAAGTCAAACACTTTCAACAAAGCTTTTAGAATAAAATGAAAGTCAAACACATTCAAACAAAGGTTTTTAAATCAAATGAAAGTCAATTGCATTCCACAATGCTAATTGAGTCAAATGAAAGTCAAACACATTTTACAAAGCTAATTGAGTTAAATGAAAGTCAAACACATTCAAACAAAGCTTTTTAAATTAAATGAAAGTCAAATTCATTCAACAAAGCTAATTGAGTCAAATGAAAGTTAAACACTTTCAACAAAGCTTTTAGAATCAACTGAAAGTCAAATACATTGGAACAAAGCTTTTTGAATCAAAAGAAAGTCAATTGCATTCCACAATGCTAATTGAGTCAAATGAAAGTCAAACACATTCAACAAAACTAATTCAGTCAAATAAAAGTCAAACACATTCAACCAAAGCTTTTTGAATCAAACGAATGTCAAATGCATTCAACAAAGCTAATTGAGAAAAATGAAAATCAAACACATTCAACAAGCTTTTATAATCAAATGAAAGTCAAATACATTCTAACAAAGCTTTTTGAATCAAATGTACGTCAATTGCATTCCACAATGTTAATTGAGTCAAGTGAAAGTCAAACACATTCAACAAAGCTAATTGAGTCAAATGAATGTCAAACACATTCAAACAAAGCTTTTTGAATCAAATGACAGTTAAAAGCAATTAACAAAGCTAATTGAGTCAAATGAAAGTCAAGCAAATTCAACAAAGCTAATTGAGTCAAATGAACGTCAAACACATTCAAACAAAGCTTTTTGAATCATATAAATGTCAAATACATTTAAACAAAGCTAATTGAGTCAAATTAAATTCAAACACTTTCAACAAAGCTTTTAGAGTCAATTAAAAGTAAAATACATTCAAACAAAGCTTTTTGACTCAAATGAAGTTCAATTGCATTCCACAATGCTAATTGAGTCAAATGAAAGTCAAACATATTAAACAAAGCATTTTGAATCAAATGAAAGTCAAATGCATTCAACAAAGCTAATTGAGTCAAATGAAACTCAAATACTTTCAACAAAGCTTTTAGAATCAAATGATAGTCTAATACATTCAAACAAAGCTTTTTGAATCAAATGAAAGTCAATTGCATTCTACAATGGTAATTGAGTCAAATGAAAGTCAAACACATTCAAACAAAACTTTTTGAATCAAATGAAAGTCAAATGCATTCAACAAAGCTAATTGAGTCAAATGAAAGTCAAACACATTCAACAAAGCTTTTTGAATCAAATGAAAGTTGAATGCATTCAACAAAGCTAATTGAGTCAAATGAAAGTCAAATACTTTCAACAAAGCTTTTAGAATCAAATGAAAGTTAAATACATTCATACAAAGCTTTTTTAATCAAATGAAAGTCAAATGCATTCAACCAAGCTAATTGAGTCAACTGAATGTCAAACACATTCAAACAAAGCTTTTTGAATCAAATTAAAGTCAAATGCATTCAACCAAGTTATTTGAGTCAAATGAAAGTCAAACACTTTCAACAAAGCTTTTAAAATCAAATAAAAGTCAAATACATTGAAACAAAGCTTTTTGAAATAAATGAAAGTCAATTGCATTCCACAATGCTAAGGGTCTCAAGACTTTTCACCACCGGGCCCTATAACCTCAAAATTCCACAAAAAGCGTGGATTATAGCCTTCAATTTTGGAATTTTTTGACCGTTTTTAGCCCGGAAATAAATTGCCGAGATGTTTACCATGGTTCCTAATACCCTCTAGGAGTCCAATTGAGTGGGTGGAACCATCCAATATGCCTTTAAACACTCAATTTACCCGTTTAAAATCTACACCGATATCGTGACCTCAAGCCTACCACGGACATTTATTGCAACATATACGGGTCATACATGTCCGTGGAATTTTGAGGTTACGGGGCCCGGTGGCGAAAATTCTTGAGACCCTAGGGGATACATCTTAGGGTCATATAATGACGTTTGGAACCATATATGACCCTTATATGTTGCCATAAATGTCCGTGGTACGCTTGAGGTCACGATATCGGTGCAAGTTTGGAACGGGTAAATTGACTGTTTAAAGGCATATTGGATCGTTCCACCCACTCTACTGGACTCCCGGAGGGTATTAGAAACCATGGTAAACATCTCGACAATTTTGATTCCGGGCGAAAAAAGGTCAAAAAAATTCTAAAATTGAAGGCTATAATCTCCGCTTTTTGAGGAATTTTGAGGTTACGGGCCCGGTGGCGAAAAGTCTTGAGACCCTAGGGGATACATATTAGGGTCATATAATGACGTTTGAAACATATATGACCCTTATATGTTGCCATAAATGTCCGTGGTAGACTTGAGGTCACGATATCGGTGCAAGTTTGCAACGGGTAAATTGTTTGTTTAAAGGCATATTGGATGGTTCCACCCACTCAATTGGACTCCCAGAGGGTATTTGGAACCATTGTAAACATCTCGGCAATTTTTATTTCCTGGCGAAAAAAGGTCAAAAAATTCAAAAATTGAACGCTGTATTCCACACTTTTTGAGGAATTTTTAGGTTACGGGGCCCGGTAGCGAAAAGTCTTGAGACACTAGGGGATACATCTTAGGGTAATATAATGACGTTTGGAATAATATATGACCCTTATATGTTGTCATAAATGTCCGTGGTAGGCTTGAGGTCACGATATCGGTGCAAGTTTGGAACGGGTAAATTGACTGTTTAACGGCATATTGGATCGTTCCACCCACTCAATTGGACTCCCGGAGGGTATTAGGAACCACGGTAAACATCTCAGCAATTTTGATATTCGGGCGAAAAAAGGTCAAAAAATTCCAAAATTGAAGGCTATAAATCCACGCTTTTTGAGGAATATTGAGGTTACGGGGCCCGGAGGCGAAAAGTCTTGAGACCCTAAGGGATACATCTTAGGGTCATATAATGACGTTTGGAACCATATATGACCCTTATATGTTGCCATAAATGTCCGTGGTAGGCTTGAGGTCACGATATCGGTGCAAGTTTGGAACGGGTAAATTGACTGTTTAAAGGCATATTGGATCATTCCACCCACTTAATTGGACTCCCGGAGGGTATTAGGAACCATGGTAAACATCTCGACAATTTTTATTTCCGAGCGAAAAAAGGTCAAAAAGTTCCAAAATTGAAGGCTATAATCCACGCTTTTTGAGGAATTTTGAGGTTACGGGGCCCGGTGGCGAAAAGTCTTGAGACTCTAGGGGATACATCTTAGGGTCATATAATGATGTTTGGAACAATATATGACCCTTATATGTTGCCATAAATGTTCGCGGTAGGCTTGAGGTCACGATATCGGTCCAACTTTGGAACGGGTAAATTGACTGTTTAAAGGCATATTGGATGGTTCCTTCCACTTAATTGGACTCTAGGAGGGTATGAAGAACCATGGTAAACATCTCGGCAATTTTTATTTCCGGGCAAAAAAGGTCAAAAAATTCCAAAATTGAAGGGTATAATCCACGGTTTTTGAGAAATTTTGAGGTTACGGGGCCCGGTGTCGAAAAGTCTTGAGGCCCTAGGGGATACATCTTTGCGTCATATAATGACGTTTGGAACCATATATGACCCTTATATGTTTCCATAAATGTCCGTGGTACGCTTGAGGTCACGATATCGGTGCAAGTTTGGAACGGGTAAATTGACTGTTTAAAGGCATATTGGATGGTTCCACCCACTCAATTGGACTCCCGGAGGGTATTGACGTGGGGAAAACTAGGTCTTCGGGCTAATTCTCCCTAAGCCAAACAAAATTTATAAACACTCAACAAACCTAAATACTAGTATAGAGGTATGTCAAGGGTCGAACCCAAAGGAACGGTAATGTCTAAGTGCTTCCAATTATGTGCCTAAACTAGGTCGAAGACAAAGGGTAAAAGATGACTCTAACAATCTACTAAAACCAAGGAACCAAATAAATATAAGAGCTAGGGATTAGGATCCGCAAATAATGGCAATGAACATAGCAAATTGGAATGGAAAGTCGACTAAGTCAAGCAATGTGAGGGAAGATCAAACATGCAACCAAAAGAGCATATCAAGCTATTCTCCTAGAGGTCTAACTAGCGTCAACTACGTCAAACTCTAGTTAGGAAACATCACAAGACACCTCAATCGTGTAAATGCAAGCCACAAATCAATGGTCCGTATCAATGTGAACTTACAATGCAATCTAGTGCAATAATCAAAGTTAGCTACTCTCAAATTAATCACACACATGCACATGATCAATCAACCAAGTTTAATCACATCATCAACTCCATCAATTATCCCCAATTTACATCAATTCATTACATCATAAGCTTCACCAAATCCCTAACCAAACAACTACTCTAACATTATCATGAAATCAACCAACAACTAGAGAAATTAACAATCAACAATCTAAGAAGAACAAATCCACTAATCAAAGATCAAATATCAATATAAAACCAAACAAACATAAATATCCAATATCAATCATCAAATCATCAAATTCTAATCAAAATCAACAATCCAAACAATGAATAATAAACAAAGCAATAAATGAGATAGAGTTTAGAAATGCTCTTTGATAATAGATTAGATCTCCAATACAATTGTCACCATTGAATCTTCAATCTCTCAATCACCATTAAAATTCCTCACTTTCTCTCTCTAAAATCTACTCCTAAAATTAACCCTAAAAACTAGAGAGAGAAGCTCTCAACTAAGCTAGGAAAATGATCTAAAAATCTAATTCTCTAATTGTCTTATTCTAATTCTTTCTCTCTCTACCCAAAAATGGGTATTTATAAAATACAAGGATTAAAGAAATAAAAATAGAAAAGAAAATAAAAAGGGAAAGGAAAGGAAAGAAAAGAAAATAAAATAAAATAATAAAAGAAAATGGAAAAGAAAATTAAAGGAATTAAAAAGGAAATTAAAATTAAAGAAATAAAAAGGAAAGGGAGTCGATTTTGCTGCTAAAACTCATCAAAGGGAATTATCCCATGCTTGTCTTCTCACCCAGCATATCATCTCAAATCACACACCATCACAGCCACTCATCATCATCAATCAACGGCCCAAATTATACCCAGCTGTGTGCGGCCGCATTAGTTGAATGTGCGCCCGCATTTATGGAGGTTCGAAAGAGCTCAATCGCGGTGGTTCAATTGGAGTTGCTGCTGTGGTTAATTAAGGAGATTGGTGACGCAATTGGTGGTGTAATTTGTTGCGGCTGAGAAGGGGGAAAGCAGGGACGTAGTTGCGGGTTGCGGAGGTGAGGTGGAGCTGCTGCAATTTGTGGCTGAATGGGGAAGTTAATTGCGATTGTAGCTGCTGTTTGTGTTGCGTGGTGGTTGCGGGAATTGTTGGTGAAGATGGCTGGTAGAGTGTGGCTGGATTTTGTGGGCAGCAGGTGGCGGTTAATAGAGGGAAGAAAGTTGCGAATGGTGGCTGGGAAACAGGGGAATTGGTGGCTGCGGTTGAGGATGTGAAAGGGGCAGTAGGGGAGGCTGCAATTGGAGGTTGCGTGGGTGGCTGATTTGGGTGGTGTGTTGGTGGCTGATGTGTGGCTGCAGTTGGTATTGTTGCGTGAGGTAGTGGTGTGCGTGTTGTTGCGGGGTTTGTGGCAGCAGGGACTGCTTTGTGAGGATTTGCTTTTGTTGCGTGGAGTCGGGAAACAGGGGAAGTTGAAGTAAGGGAGTGCTGTAGTTTCTGGTTGCTGCCATCACCATCACCATCATGATGGTGATGAAGACCCAACTATGCAGTAGCTAATTCTTGCGAGCACCTGAACTTGGACTTGGAACAAACACCTACAAAACACACATAAAACCGAGAAATAAAATAAAGTAAAATAAAACTAAAACCAACAAATAAAAGTAAAAGAAATAAAATGAAAATAAATATAATAAAGGAAGGAAAATATAATAAAATGAAAATAAAATAAAGTAAAGAAAATGAAATGAAAATAAAATCAAATAAACTAAAATAAAATAAAACTAAATCTATAAAATCTAAAATAAAGATAAAACAACTAAAATAACCAAAATAAAAGAAATAAAGGAGAAAATACTAGTAAACCATAGAAATGCTCAGAAGCCGTAAAATAAGAGAAGAAAGGTAGAATAGAAAGAGAAAGCATAAAACCGAACATTTATTGAGCAAGAAAGCTATGAAAAGAGGATAAAAAGGACCTAAATGCTCATCAAATGTGTGCCATTTATGACACACATCAGGTAATAGGAACTATGGTAAACATCTCGGCAATTTTTATTTCCGGGCGAAAAAAGGTCAAAAAAATTACAAAATTGAAGGCTATAATCCATACTTTTTAAGGAATTTTTAGGTTACGAGGCCCGGTGGCGAAAAGTCTTGAGACCCTAGGGGATACATCTTAGGGTCGTATAATGACGTTTAGAACCATATATGACCCTTATATGTTGCCATAAATGTCCGTGGTAGGCTTGAGGTCACGATATCGGTGAAAGTTTGGAACAGGTAAATTGATTGTTTAAAGGCATATTGGATAGTTCCACCCACTTAATTGAACTCCCGGAGGGTATTAGGAACCATGGTAAACATCTCAAAAAATTTTATTTCCGGGCGAAAAAAGGTCAAAAAATTCCAAAATTGAAGGCTATATTTTACGCTTTTTGAGGAATTTTGAGGTTACGGGGACCGGTGGCGAAAAGTCTTGAGACCTTAGGGGATACATCTTAGGGTCATATAATAACATTTGGAACCATATATGGCCCTTATATGTTTCCATAAATGTCCGTGGTAGGCGTTAGGTCACGATATCGGTGCAAGTTTGGAACGGGTAAATTGACTATTTAAAGGCATATTGGATGGTTCCAACCACTCAATTGGACTCCCGGAGGGTATTAGGAACCATGGTAAACATCTCTGCAATTTTTAATTGCGGGTGAATAAAGATCAAAATATTCGAAAATTGAAGGCTAAAATCCACGCTTTTTGAGGAATTTTGAGAATACGGGGCTCGGTGGCGAAAAGTCTTGAGACCCTAAGGGATACATCTTAGGGTCATATAATGACGTTTGGAACCATATATGACCCTTATATGTTGTTATAAATGTCCGTGGTAGGCTTGAGGTCACGATATCGGTGCAAGTTTGGAACGCGTAAATTGACTGTTCAAAGGCATATTGGATCGTTCCACCCACTCAATTGGACTCTCGAAGGGTATTAGGAACCATGGTAAACATCTCGGCAATTTGTATTTCCGGGGGAAAAAAGGTCAAAAAATTCCAAAATTGTAGGCTATAATCCACACTTTTTGAGGAATTTTAAGGTTACGGGGCCCGGTGGCGAAAAGTCTTGAGACCTTAGGGGATACATCTTAGGGTCATATAATGACGTTTGGAACAATATACGACCCTTATATGTTGCCATAAATGTCCGTGGTAGGCTTGAGGTCACGATATCGATGAAAGTTTGGAACGGGTAAATTGACTGTTTAAAGGCATATTAGATGGATCCACCCACTCAATTGGACTCCCGGAGGGTATTAGGAACCATGGTAAATATCTCGGCAATTTTTATTTCTGGGCGAAAAAATTCCAAAATTGAAAGCTATAATCCATGCTTTTTGAGATAATTTTTAGATTACGGGGCCCGGTGGAGAAAAGTCTTGAGACCCTAGGGGATACATCTTAGGGTCATATAATGACGTTTGGAACCATATATGACCCTTATATGTTGCCGTAAATGTCCATGGTAGGCTTGAGTTAACGATATCGTTGCAAGTTTGGAACGGGTAAATTGACTGTTTAAAGGCATATTGGATGGTTCCGGCCACTCAATTAGACTCCCGGAGGGTATTAGGAACCATGGTAAACATCTCGGAAATTTTTATTTCTAGGCGAAAAAATTCAAAAATTGAAAGCTATAATCCACGCTTTTTGAGGAAATTTAGAGATTACGAGGCCCGATGGAGAAAAGTCTTGAGACGCTAGGGCATACATCTTAGGGTCATATAATGACGTTCAGAACCATATATGACCCTTATATGTTGCCATAAATGTCCGTGGTAGGCTTGAGGTCACGATATCGGTGCAAGTTTGGAACGGGTAAATTGACTGTTTAAAGGCATATTGGATGGTTCCACCCACTCAATTGGACTCCCGAAGGATATTAGGAACCATGGTAAACATCTCGGCAATTTTCATTTCCGGGCGAAAAAAGGTAAAAAAATTCCAAAATTGAAGGCTATAATCCACGCTTTTTGAGGAATTTTGAGGTTACGGGGCCCGGTTGCGAAAGTCTTGGGACCCTAGGGGATACAACTTAGGGTAATATAATGACGTTTGGAACCATATTTAACCCTTATATGTTGCCATAATTGTTCATGGTAGGCTTGAGGTCACGATATCGGTGCAAGTGTTGAACGTGTAAATTGACTGTTTAAAGGCATATTGGATGGTTCCACCCACTCAATTGGACTCCTGAAGGGTATTAGGAACCATGGTAAATTGAAGGCTATTATCCACGCTTTTTGGGGAATTTAATGGTTACGGGGCCCGGTGGCGAAAAGTCTTGAGACCCCGAGGATACATCTTAGGGTCATACATGACATTTGGAACAATATATGACCCTATATGTTGCGATAAATGTCCGTGGTAGGCTTTTAGGTCACGATATCGGTGCAAGTTTGGAACGGGTAAATTGACTGTTTAAAGGCATATTGGATGGTTCCACCCACTCAATTGGACTCCCGGAGGGTATTAGAAACCATGGTAAAAATCTCGACAATTTTTATTTCCGAGCGAAAAAATTCCAAAATTGAAGGCTATAATCCACGCTTTTATAGGAATTTTGAGGTTACGGGTCCCGGTGGCGAAAAGTCTTGAGACCCTTGGGGATACATCTTAGGGTCATATAATGACGTTTGGAACCATATATCACCCTTATATGTTGCCATAAATGTCTGTGGTAGGCTTGAGGTCACGATATCGGTGTAAGTTTGGAACGGGTAAATTGACTGTTGAAATGTATATTGGATGGATCTACCCACTCAATTGGACTCCCGAAGGGTATTAGGAACCACAGTAAACATCTTGGCAATTTTTATTTCCGGGCAAAAAAAGGTCGAAAAATTCCAAAATTGAAGGCTATAATCCACGCTTTTTGAGGAATTTTGAGGTTACGGGGCCTTGTGGCAAAAAGTCTTGAGACCCTAGGGGATACATCATAGGGTCATATAATGACGTTTGGATTTATATATGACCCTTATATGTTTCCAAAAATATCCGTGATAGGCTTCAAGTTACGATATCGGTGCAAGTTTGGAACAGGTAAATTGACTATTTAAAGCCATATTAGATGGTTCCACCCACTCAATTAAACTCCCGGAGGGTATTAGGAACCATGGTTAACTTCTCGGCAATTTTTATTTCCAGGCGAAAAAAGGTCAAAAAATTCCAAAATTGAAGGATATAATCCACGCTTTTTGAGTAATTTTGAGGTTACGGGGCTCGGTGGCGAAAAGTGTTTAGACCCTAGGGGATACATCTTGGGGTCATATAATGACGTTTGGAACCATATATGACCCTTATATATTGCCATAAATGTCCGTGGTAGGCTTGAGGTCACGATATCGGTGCAAGTTTGGAACGGGTTAATTGACTGTTTAAATGCATATTGGATGGTTCCACCCACTCAATTGGACTCCCGCAGGGTATTAGGAACCATGGTAAACATCTGGGCAATTTTATTTTTGGGCGAATAAAGGTCAAAAAATTCCAAAATTGAAGGCTATAATCTACGCTTTTAGAGGAATTTTGAGGTTACGGGGCCCGGTGACGAAACGTCTTTAGACCCTATGGGATACATCTTAGAGTCATATATAATGACGTTTGGAACCATATATATTCCTTATATGTTTCCATAAATGTCCGTGGTAGGCTTGAGGTCACGATATCGCTGCAAGTTTGGAACGGGTAAATTGACTGTTTAAAGGCATATTGGATGGTTCCACCCATTCAATTGGACTCCCGGAGGGTATTAAGAACCATGGTAAACATCTCGCCAATTTTTATTTCCGGGCGAAAAAAGGTCAAAAAATTCAAAAATTGAAGGCTATAATCCACGCTTTTTGAGGAATTTTGAGGTTACGATGCCCGGTGGCGAAAAGTCTTGAGACCCTAGGGGATAGATCTTAGGGTCATATAATGACGTTTGGAACCATATATGACCCTTATATGTTGCCATAAATGTCCGTGGTAGGCTTGAGGTCACGATATCGGTGCAAGTTTGGAACGGGTAAATTGACTGTTTAAAGGCATATCGGATGATTCCTCCCACTTAATAGGACTCCCGGAGGGTATTAGGATCCATGGTAAACATCTCGACAATTTTTATTTTCCGGCGAAAAAATTCCAAAATTGAAGGCTATAATCCACGCTTTTTGAGGAATTTTGAGATTACGGGGCCCGTTGGCGAAAAGTCTTGCGACCCTAGGGGATACATCTTAGGGTCATATATTGACGTTTGTAATCATATATGACCCTTATTTGTTGCCATAAATGTCTGAGGTAGGCTTGAGGTCATGATATTGGTGCAAGTTTGGAACGGGTAAATTGACTGTTTAAAGGCATATTGGATGGTTCCACCCACTCAATTGGACTCCCGGAGGATATTAGGAACCATGGTAAACATCTCGGCCATTTTTTTTTCCGGGTGAAATAAGGTCAAAAAATTCCAAAATTGAAGGCTATAATCCACGCTTTTTGAGGATTTTTAAGGTTACGAGGCCCGTTGGCGAAAAGTCTTGAGACCCTAGGGGATACATCTTAGGGTCATATAATCACGTTTGGAACCATATATGACCCTTATATATTTCCATAAATGTCCGTGGTAGGCTTGAGGTCACGATATCGGTGCAAGTTTGGAACGGGTAAGTTGACATAAAGGCATATTGGATGGTTCCACCCTCTCAATTGGACTCCCGGAGGGTATTTGGAACCATGGTAGACATCTCTGCAATTTGTACTTCCGGTCGAAAAAAGTTCAAGAAATTCCAAAATTGAAGGCTATAATCCACGCTTTTTGAGGAATTTTGAGGTTACGGGGTCTGGTAGCGAAAAGTCTTGAGACCCTAGGGGATAGATATTAGGGTCGTACAATGACATTTGGAACCGTATATGACCCTTATATGTTGCCATAAATGTCCGTGGTAGGCCTGAGGTCACGATATCGTTGCAAGTTTGGAAAGGGTAAATTGACTGTTTAAAGGCATATTAGTTGGTTCCACCCACTCAATTGGATTTCCGGAGGGTATTTGGAACCATGGTAAACATCTCGGCAATTTTTATTTCCGGGCGAAAAAATTCCAAAATTGAAGGCTATAATCCACGCTTTTTGAGGAATTTTGAGGTTACGGGGCTCGGTGGCGAAAAGTCTTGAGACTCTAGGGGATACGTCTTAGGGTCATATAATTACGTTTGGAACCATATATGACCCTTATATGTTGCCATAAATGCCCGTGGTAGGGTTGAGGTCACGATATCGGTGCAAGTTTGGAATGGGTAAATTGACTGTTTAAGGCATAATGGATGGCTCCACCTACTCAATTGGATTCCCGAAAGGTATTAGGAACCCTGGTAAACATCTCGGCAATTTTTATTTCCGGGCGAAAAAATGTCAAAATTAAAGGCTATAATCCACGCTTTTTGAGGAATTTTGAGGTTACGGGGTTCGTTGGCGAAAAGTTTTGAGACCCTAGGGGATACATCTTAGGGACATATAATCACGTTTGGAACCATATATGACCCTTATATATTTCCATAAATGTCTGTGGTAGGCTTGAGGTCAAGATATCGGTGCAAGTTTGGACCGGGTAAATTGACTGTTTAAAGGCATATTGGATGGTTCCAACCACTCAATTGGACTCCTGGAGGGTATTAGGAACCATGGTAAACATCTCGGCAATTTTTATTTCCGGGCGAAAAAAGGTCAAAAAATTCCAAAATTGAAGACTATAATCCATGCTTTTTGAGGAATTTTAAGGTTACGGGACCCGGAGGCGAAAAGTCTTGATACTCTAAGGGATACATATTAGGGTCATATAATGACGTTTGGAACAGTATATGACCCTTATATGTTGCCATAAATGTCTGTGGTAGGCCTGAGGTCACGATATCGTTGCAAGTTTGGAAAGGGTAAATTGAATGTTTAAAGGCATATTGGATGGTTCCACCCACTCAATTGGATTCACGGAGGGTATTAGGAACCATGGTAAACATCTCGGAAATTTTTATTTCCGGGCGAAAAAATTCCAAAATTGAAGGATATAATCCACGCTTTTTGAGGAATTTTGAGGTTACGGGGCCCGGTGGCGAAAAGTCTTGAGACCCTAGGGGTTACATCTTAGGGTCATATAATGACGTTTGGAACCATATATGACCCTTACATGTTGCCATAAATGTTCGTGGTAGGCCTGAGGTCACGATATCGGTGCAATTTTGGAACGGGTAAATTGACTGTTTAAAGGCATATTGGATGGTTCCACCCACTCAATTGGGCTCCCGGAGGGTAGTAGGAACCACGGTAAATACCTCGGCAATTTTAATTTCCAGGCGAAAAAAGGTCAAAAAATTCCAAAATTGAAGGCTATAATCCATGCTTTTTGAGGAATTTTGAGGTTACGGGGCCTGGTGGCGAAAAGTTTTGAGACCATAGGGGATACATCTTAGGGTCATATAATGACGTTTGGAACCATATATGATCCTTATATGTTACCATAAATGTCTGTGGTAGGCTTGAGGTCACGATATCGGTGCAAGTTTGGAACTGGTAAATTGACTGTTTAAAGGCATATTGGATGGTTCCACCCACTCAATTGTACTCCCGGAGGGTATTTGGAACCATGGTAAACATCTCGTCAACTTTTATTTCCGGGAAAAAAAGGTCAAAAAATTCCAAAATTGAAGGCTATAATCCAAGCTTTTTGAGGAATTTTGAGGATACGGGGCCCGGTGGAGAAAAGTCTTGAGACCCTAGGGGATACATATTAGAGTCATATAATGACGTTTGGAACCATATATGACCCTTATATGTTGCCATAAATGTCCGTGGTAGGCTTGAGGTCACGATATCGGTGCAAGTTTTGAACGGGTAAATTGACTGTTTAAAGGCATATTAGATGGTTCCACCCGTTCAATTGGACTCTCGGAGGGTATTGGGAACCATGGTAAACATTTCGGCAATTTTTAGTTTCTGGCGAAAAAACGTTAAAAAATTCCAAAATTGAAGGCTATAATCCACGCTATTTGAGGAATTTTGAGGCTACGGGGCACGGTGGCGAAAAGTCTTGAGTCCCTAGGGGATACATCTTAGGGTCATATAGTGACTTTTGGAACCGTATATGACCCTTATATGTTGCCATAAATGTCTGTGGTAGGCTTGAGGTCACGATATTAGTGCAAGTTTGGAACGGATAAATTGATTGTTTAAAGGTATTTTGGATGGTTCCTCCCAGTCAATAGGACTCTCGGAGGGTATTAGGAACCATGTTAAACATCTCTGCAATTTTTATTTTCGGGCGAAAAAAGGTCAAAAAATTCCAAAATTGAAGGCTATAATCCACGATTTTTGAGGAATTTTGAGGTTACAGGACCCGGTGGCGAAAAGTCTTGAGACCCTAGTGGAATCATCTTAGGGTCATATAATGACGTTTGGAACCATATATATAACCATTAAATGTTGCCATAAATGTCCGTGGTAGGATTGAGGTCACGATATTGGTGCAAGTCTGGAACGGGTAAATTGACTATTTAATGGCATATTGGATGGTTCCACTCACTCAATTGGACATCCGGAGGGCATTAGGAACCATGGTAAACATCTCGGGAATTTTTATTTCCGGGCGAAAAACGGTAAAAAAATTCCAAAATTGAAGGTTATAATCCACGCTTTTTGAGGAATTTTGAGGTTACGGGGCCCGGTGGCGAAAAGTCTTGAGACCCTAGGGGATACATCTTAGGGTCATATAATGACGTTTGAAAACATATATGACCCTTATATGTTGCCATAAATGTCCGTGGTAGGCTTGAGGTCACAATATCGGTGCAAGTTTGGAACGGGTAAATTGACTGTTTAAAGGTATATTGGATGGTTCCACCCACTTAATTGGACTCCCGGAGGGTATTAGGAACCATGGTAAACATCTTGGCAATTTTTATATCTGGGCGAAAAAATTCCAAAATTGAATGCTATAATCAACGCTTTTTGAGAAAATTTAAGGTTACGGGGCCCGTTGGCGAAAAGTCTTAAGACCCTAGGGGAATCATCTTAGGGTCATATAATGACGTTTGGAACCATATATAACCCTTATATGTTGCCATAAATGTCTGTGGTAGGATTGAGGTCACGATATCGGTGCAAGTTTGGAACGGGTAAATTGACCGTTTAAAGGCATATTGGATGGTTCCACCTACTCAATTTTACTCCAAGACGGTATTTGGAACCATGGTAAACATCTCGGCAATTTTCATTTCCGGGCGAAAAAAGGTTTAAAAATTCCAAAATTGAAGGCTATATCCACGCTTTTTGAGGAATTTTGAGGTTACGAGGCCCGGTGGCGAAAAGTCTTGAGACCCTAGGGGATACATCTTAGGGTCATATAATGACGTTTAGAACCATATATGACCCTTATATTTTGCCATAAATGTCCGTGGTAGGCTTGAGGTCACGATATCGGTGCAAGCTTGGAACGGGTAAATTAACTGTTTAAAGGCATATTGGATGGTTCCACCATTCAATTGGACTCCTGGAGGATGTTAGGAACCACGGTAGATATCTCGGCAATTTTTATTTCCGGGTGAAAAAAGGTCAAAAAATTCCAAAATTGAAGGCTATAATCCTCGCTTTTTGAGGAATTTTAGGTAACAGGGCCCCGTGGCGAAAAGTCTTGAAACCCTAGGGGATACATCTTAGGGTCATATAATGACGTTTAGAACCATATATGACCCTTATATGTTGCCATAAATGTCCGTGGTAGGCTTGAAGTCACGATATTGGTGCAACTTTGGAATGGGTAAGGTGACTGTTTAAAGGCATATTGAATGGTTCCACACACTCAATTGGACTCCCGGAGGGTATTAGGAATCATGGTAAACATCTCGGAAATTTTTATTTCCGGGTGAAAAAAGGGCAAAAAATTCCAAAATTGAAGTCTATAATCCACGCTTTTTAAGGAATTTTGAGGTTGCAGGGCCCGTTGGCGAAAAGTCTTGAGACCCTAGGGGATACATCTTAGGGTCATATAATGATGTTTGTAACTATATATGACCCTTATATGTTGCCATAAATGTCCTTGGTAGGCTTGAGGTTACGATATCGGTGCAAGTTTGGAACGGGTAAATTGACTGTTTAAAGGCATATTGGATTGTTCAACCCACTCAATTAGACTCCCAGAGGGTATTAGGAACCATGGTAAACCTTTCGGCAATTTTTTTTCCGGATGAAAAAAGGTCGAAAAATTCCAAAATTGAAGGCTATAATCCACGCTTTTTGAGGAATTTTGACGTCACGGGGACCGGTTGCGAAAAGTCTTGATACCCTAGGGGATACATCTTAGGGTCATATAATGACGTTTTGAACCATTTATGACCCTTATATGTTGCCATAAATGTCCGTGGTAGGCTTGAGGTCACGATATCGGTGCAAGTTTGGAACGGGTAATTGATTGTGTAAAGGCATATTGAATGGTTCCAACCACTCAATTGGACTCCCGGAGAGTATTAGAAACCATGGTAAACATCTCGGCAATTTTTATTTCCGGGCGAAAAAAGGTCAAAAAATTCCAAAATTGAAAATTATAACCCACGCTTTTTGAGGAATTTTTAGGTTACGGGGCCTGGTGGCGAAAAGTCTTGAGACCATAGAGGATACATCTTAGGGTCATATAATGACGTTTGGAACCATATATGATCCTTATATCTTTCCATAAATGTCCGTGGTAGGCTTGAGGTCACGATATCGGTGCAAGTTTGGAACCGGTAAATAGACTGTTTAAAGGCATATTGGATGGTTCCACCCACTCAATTGTACTCCCGGAGGGTATTTGGAACCATGGTAAACATCTCGTCAACTTTTATTTCCGGGAGAAAAAGGTCAAAAAATTCCAAAATTGAAGGCTATAATCCACGCTTTTTGAGGAATTTTGAGGATAAGGGGCCCGGTGGCGAAAAGTTTTGAGACCCTAGGGGATACATCTTAGAGTCATATAATGACGTTTGGAACCATATATGACCCTTTATATGTTGCCATAATTGTCCGTGGTAGGCTTGAGGTCACGATATAAGTGCAAGTTTGGAACGGGTAAATTGGCTGTTTAAAGGCATATTGGATGGTTCCACCCACTCAATTGGACTCCCGGAAGGTATTAGGAACCATGGTAAACATCTCGGCAAATTTTTTTTTCGGGCGAAAAAATTCCAAAATTGAAGGCTATATAATCCACGCTTTTTGTGGAATTTTTAGGTTACGGGGCCCGGTGGCAAAAAGTCTTGAGACCCTAGGGGATACATCTTAGGGTCATATAATGACGTTTGGAACCATATATGACCCTTATATGTTGCCATAAATGTCCGTGGTAGGCTTGAGGTCACGATATCGGTGCAACTTTGGAACGGCTAAATTGACTGTTTAAAGGCATATTGGATGGTTCCACCCACTCAATTGGACTCCAGGAGGGTATTAGGAACCATGGTAAAAATCTAGGCAATTTTTATTTCCGGGCGAAAAACGGTCAAAAAATTCCAAAATTGAAGGCTATCCACGCTTTTTGAGGAATTTGGAGGTTACGGGGCTTGGTGGCAAAAAGTCTTGAGACCCTAGGGGATACATCTTAGGGTCATATAATGACGTTTGGAACCATATATGACCCTTATATGTTGTCATAAATGTCCGTGGTAGGCTTGAGGTCACGATATCGGTGCAAGTTTGAAACGGGTAAATTGACTGTTTAAAGGCATATTGGATGGTTCCACCCACTCAATTGGACTCCCGGAGGGTATTAGGAACCATGGTAAACATCTCGGCAATTTTTATTTCCGGGAGAAAAAAGGTCTGACAATTCCAAAATTAAAGGCTATAATCCACGGTTTTTGAGGAATTTTGAGGTTACGGGGCCCGGTGGCGAAAAGTCTTGAGCCCCCAGGGGATACATCTTAGGGTCATATAATGACGTTTGGAACTATATATGACCCTTATATGTTGCCATAAATGTCTGTGGTAGGCTTGAGGTCACGATATCGGTGCAAATTTTGAACGGGTAAATTGACTGTTTAAAGGCATATTGGATGGTTCCCCCCACTCAATTGGACTCTCGGAAGGTTTTTGGAACCATGGTAAACCTCTCGGCAATTTTTATTTTCGGGTGAAAAAATTCCAAAATTGAAGGCTATAATCCACGCTTTTTTTAGGAATTTTAAGGGTACGGGGCCCGGTGGAGAAAAGTCTTGAGACCCCAGGGGATACATCTTAAGGTCATATAATGACGTTTGGAACATATATGACCCTTATATGTTGCCATAAATGTCCGTGGTAGACTTGAGGTCACGATATCGGTGCAAGTTTGCAACGGGTAAATTGACTGTTTAAAGGCATATTGGATGGTTCCACCCACTCAATTGGACTCCCGGAGGGTATTAGGAACCATGGTAAACATCTCGGAAATTTTTATTTCCGGGCGAAAAAAGGTCATAAATTCCAAATTTGAAGGCTATATTCCACGCTTTTTGAGGAATTTTAAGGTTACGGGGCCCGGTGGCGAAAGGTCTTGAGACACTAGGGGATACATCTTAGGGTCGTACAATGACATTTGGAACCATATATGACCCTTATATGTTGCCATAAATGTCCGTGGTAGGCTTGAGGTCACGATATCGGTGCAAGTTTGGAACGGGTAAATTGACTGTTTAAAGGCATATTGGATGGTTCCACCCACTCAATTGGACTCCCGGAGGGTATTAGGAACCATGGTAGACATCTAGGCAATTTTTATTTCCGGGCGAAAAAAGGTCAAAAAATTCCAAAATTGAAGGCTATAATCCACGCTTTTTGAGGAATTTGGAGGTTACGGGGCCCGGTGGCAAAAAGTCTTGAGACCCTAGGGGATACATCTTAGGGTCATATAATGTCGTTTGGAACCATATATGACCCTTATATGTTGCCATAAATGTCCGTGGTAGGCTTGAGGTCACGATATCAGTGCAACTTTGGAACGACTAAATTGACTGTTTAAAGGCATATTGGATGGTTCCACCCACTCAATTGGACTCCAGGAGGGTATTAGGAACCATGGTAAACATCTAGGCATTTTTTATTTCCAGGCGAAAAACGGTCAAAAAATTCTAAAATTGAAGGCTATAATCCACTCTTTTTGAGGAATTTGAAGGTTACATGGCCCGGTGGCGAAAAGTCTTGAGAACCTAGGGGATACATCTTAGGGTCATATAATGACGTTTGGAACCATATATGACCCTTATATGTTGCCATAAATGTCTGTGGTAGGCTTGAGGTCACGATATCGGTGCAAGTTTGGAATGGGTAAATTGACTGTTTAAAGGCATATCGGATGGTTCCACCCACTCAATTGGACTCCCGGAGGGTATTTTGAACCATGGTAAACATCTCGGCAATTTTTATTTCCGGACGAAAAAAGGTCAAAAAATTCAAAAATTGAAGGCTATAATCCACGCTTTTTGAGGAATTTTGAGGTTACGGAGCCCGTTGGCGAAAAGTCTTGAGACCCTAGGGAATACATCTTAGGGTCATATAATGACATTTGGAACCATATCTGACCCTTAGATGTTACCATAAATGTCCGTGGTAGGCTTGAGGTCACGATATCGGTGCAAGTTTGGAACGGGTAAATTGACCCTTTAAAGGCATATTGGATGGTTCCACCTACTCAATTTTACTCCCAGACGGTATTTGGAACCATGGTAAACATCTCGGCAATTTTCATTTCCGGGCGAAAAAAGGTCAAAAAATTCCAAAATTGAAGGCTATATCCACGCTTTTTGAGGAATTTTGAGGTTACGAGGCCCGGTGGCGAAAAGTCTTGAGACCCTAGGGGATACATCTTAGGGTCATATAATGACGTTTAGAACCATATATGACCCTTATATTTTGCCATAAATGTCCGTGGTAGGCTTGAGGTCACGATATCGGTGCAAGCTTGGAACGGGTAAATTAACTGTTTAAAGGCATATTGGATGGTTCCACCATTCAATTGGACTCCTGGAGGATGTTAGGAACCACGGTAGATATCTCGGCAATTTTTATTTCCGGGTGAAAAAAGGTCAAAAAATTCCAAAATTGAAGGCTATAATCCTCGCTTTTTGAGGAATTTTAGGTAACAGGGCCCCGTGGCGAAAAGTCTTGAGACCTTAAGGGATACATCTTAGGGTCATATAATGACGTTTAGAACCATATATGACCCTTATATGTTGCCATAAATGTCCGTGGTAGGCTTGAAGTCACGATATTGGTGCAACTTGGGAACGGGTAAGGTGATTGTTTAAAGGCATATTGAATGGTTCCACACACTCAATTGGACTCCCGGAGGGTATTAGGAATCATGGTAAACATCTCGGAAATTTTTATTTCCGGGCGAAAAAAGGGCAAAAAATTCCAAAATTGAAGGCTATAATCCACGCTTTTTAAGGAATTTTGAGGTTGCAGGGCCCGTTGGCGAAAAGTCTTGAGACCCTAGGGGATACATCTTAGGGTCATATAATGATGTTTGTAACTATATATGACCCTTATATGTTGCCATAAATGTCCGTGGTAGGCTTGAGGTTACGATATCGGTGCAAGATTGAAACGGGTAAATTGACTGTTTAAAGGCATTTTGGATTGTTCAACCCACTCAATTAGACTCCCGGAGGGTATTAGGAACCATGGTAAACCTTTCGGCAATTTTTTTTTCCGGATGAAAAAAGGTCGAAAAATTCCAAAATTGAAGGCTATAATCCACGCTTTTTGAGGAATTTTGACGTCACGGGGACCGATGCGAAAAGTCTTGATACCCTAGGGGATACATCTTAGGGTCATATAATGACGTTTGGAACCATTTATGACCCTTATATGTTGCCATAAATGTCCGTGGTAGGCTTGAGGTCACGATATCGGTGCAAGTTTGGAACGGGTAATTGACTGTTTAAAGGCATATTGAATGGTTCCACCCACTCAATTGGACTCCCGGAGAGTATTAGAAACCATGGTAAACATCTTGGCATTTTTTTATTTCCGGGCGAAAAAAGGTCAAATATTCCAAAATTGAAGGTTATAATCCACGTTTTTTGAGGAATTTTGAGGTTTCGGGGCCCGGTGGCGAAAAGTCTAGAGACTCTAGGGGATACATCTTAGGGTCATATAATGACGTTCGGAACCATATATGACTCTTATATGTTACCATAAATGTCCGTGGTAGGCTTGAGGTCACGATATCGGTGCTAGTTTGGAACGGGTAAATTGACTGTTTAAAGGCATATTGGAATGTTCCACCCATTCAATTGGACTCGCGGAGGGTATTAGGAACCACGGTAAACATCTCGGCAGTTTTAATTTCCGGACGAAAAAAGGTCAAAAAAATTACAAAATTGAATTCTATAATCCACATTTTTTGAGGAATTTTGAGGTCACGGGGACCGGTGGCGAAAAGTCTTGAGACCCTAGGGGATACATCTTAGGGTCACATAATGACGTTTGGAACCATATATGACCCTTATATGTTGCCATAAATGTTCGTGGTAGGCTTGAGGTCACGATATCGGTGCAAGTTTGGAACCGGTAAATTGATTGTTTAAAGGCATATTGGATGGTTCCACCCACTCAATTGGACTCCCGGAGGGTATTAGGAACCATGGTAAACATCTCGGCAATTTTTATTTCCGGGCAAAAAAAGGTCAAAAAATTCTAAAATTGAAGGCTATAATCAACGCTTTTTGAGGAATTTTGAGGTTGCAGGGCCCGGTGGAGAAAAGTCTTGAGACCCTAGGGGATACATCTTAGGGTCATATAATGACGTTTGGAACCATTAATGACCCTTATATGTTGCCATAAATATCCGTTGTAGGCTTTAGGTCACGATATCGGTGCAAGTTTGGAACGGGTAAATTGACTGTTTAAAGGCATATTGGATTGTTCTACCCACTCAATTGGACTCCCGGAGGGAATTAGGAACCATGGTAAATCTTTCAGCAATTTTTATTTACGGGCGAGAAAAGGTCAAAAAATTGCAAAATTGAAGGCTATAATCCTTGCTTTTTTAGGAATTTTGAGGTAACGGGGCCCGGTGGTGAAAAGTCTTGAGACCCTAGGGGATACATATTAGGGTCATATAATGACGTTTGGAACCATATATGACCCTTATATGTTGCCAAAAATGTCAGTGATAGGCTTGAGGTCGAGATATCGGTTCAAGTTTGGAACGGGTAAATTGACTGTTTAAAGGCATATTGGATGGTTCCACCCACTCAATTGGACTCCGGGAGGGTATTAGGAACCATGGTAAACATCTCGGCAATTTTTTTTCCGGACAAAAAAAGGTCAAAAAATTCCAAAATAGAAGGCTATAATCGACGCTTTTATAGGAATTTTGAGGTTACGCGGCCCGGTGGCGAAAAGTCTTTAGACCCTAGGGGTTACATCTTAGGGTCATATAATCACGTTTGGAACCATATATGACCCTTATATGTTGCCATAAATGTCCGTGGTAGGCTTGAGTTCACGATATCGGTGCAAGTTTGGAACGGGTAAATGGACTGTTTAAAGGCATATTGGATTGTTCCACCCACTCAATTGGACTCCCGGAGGGTATTAGGAACCATGGTAAACCTTTCGGAAATTTTTATTTCCGGACGAAAAAAGGTCAAGAAATTCCAAAATTGAAGGCTAAAATCCACGCTTTTTAAGGAATTTTGAGGTCACGGGGACCGGTGGCGAAAAGTCTTGAGACACTAGGGGATACATCTTAGGGTCTTACAATGACGTTTGGAACAATATATGACCCTTATATGTTGCAATAAATGTCCAAGGTAGGCTTGAGGTCACGATATCGGTGCAAGTTTGGAACGGGTAAATTAAATGTTTAAAGGTATATTGGATGGTTCCGCCCACTCAATTGGACTCCCGGAGGGTATTAGGAACCATGGTAAACATCTCGGCAATTTTTATTTCCGGGAGAAAAAAGGTCAAAAAATTCCAAAACTGAAGGCATATAATCCACGCTTTTTGAGGAATTTTTAGGTTACGGGGCCCGGTGGCGAAAAGTCTTGAGACCCTAGGGGATACATCTTAGGGTCATATAATGATATTTGGAACCATATGTGACCCTTATGTGTTGCCATAAATGTCCGTGGTAGGCTTGAGGTTACAATATCGGTGCAAGTTTGGAACGGGAAAATTGACTGTTTAAGGGCATATTGGATGGTTCTACCCGCTCAATTGGACTCCCGAAGGGTATTAGGAACCATGGTAAACATCTAGGCAATTTTTATTTCCAGGCTAAAAACGGTCAAAAAATTCTAAAATTGAAGCCTATAATCCACGCTTTTTGAGGAATTTGGAGGTTACAGGGCCCGGTGGCGAAAAATCTTGAGAACCTAGGGGATATATCTTAGGGTCATATAATGACGTTTGGAACCATATATGACCCTTATATGTTGCCATAAATGTCCGTGGTAAGCTTGAGGTCACGATATCGGTGCAAGTTTGGAACGGGTAAATTGACTGTTTAAAGGCATATTGGATGGTTCAACCCACTCAATTGGACTCCCGGAGGGTATTAGGAACCAAGGTAAACATCTCGGCAATTTTTTTTCCGGACAAAAAAAAGTCAATAAATTCTAATTGAAGGCTATAATCCACGCTTTTTGAGGAATTTTGAGGTTGCAGGGCCCGGTGGCGAAAAGTCTTGAGACCCTAGGGGATACATCTTAGCGTCATATAATGACGTTTGGAACCATTAATGACCCTTATATGTTTCCATAAATGTCCGTGGTAGGCTTGAGGTCACCATATCGGTGCAAGTTCGGAACGGGTAAATTAAATGTTTAAAGGCATATTGGATTGTTCCACCCACTCAATTGGATTTCCGGAGGGTATTAGGAACCATGGTAAACATCTCGGCAATTTTTATTTCCGGGAGAAAAAAGGTTAAAAAATTCCAAAACAGAAGGCATATAATCCACGCTTTTTGAGGATTTTTTAGGTTACGGGGCCCGGTGGCGAAAAGTCTTGAGACCCTAGGAGATACATCTTAGGGTCATATAATGACGTTTGGAACCATATATGACCCTTATATGTTGCCATAAATGTCCGTAGTAGGCTTGAGGTCACTATATAAGTGCAAGTTTGGAACGGGTAAATTGACTGTTTAAAGGCATATTGGATCGTTCCACCAACTAAATTGGACTGCCAGAGGGTATTTGGAACCATGGTAAACATCTCGGCAATTTTTATTTCCGGACGAAAAAATGTCAAAAAATTCAAAAATTGAAAGCTATAATCCTCGCTTTTTGAGGAATTTTGAGGTTACGGAGCCCGGTGGCGAAAAGTCTTGAGACCCTAGGGAATACATCTTAGGGTCATATAATGACATTTGGAACCATTTATGACCCTTATATGTTGCCATAAATGTCCGTGGTAGGCTTGAGGTCACGATATCGGTGCAAGTTTGGAACGGGTAATTGACTGTTTAAAGGCATATTGAATGGTTCCACCCACTCAATTGGACTCCCGGAGAGTATTAGAAACCATGGTAAACATCTTGGCATTTTTTATTTCCGGGCGAAAAAAGGTCAAATATTCCAAAATTGAAGGTTATAATCCACGTTTTTTGAGGAATTTTGAGGTTTCGGGGACCGGTGGCGAAAAGTCTTGAGACCCTAGGGGATACATCTTAGGGTCACATAATGACGTTTGGAACCATATATGACCCTTATATGTTGCCATAAATGTTCGTGGTAGGCTTAAGGTCACGATATCGGTGCAAGTTTGGAACCGGTAAATTGATTGTTTAAAGGCATATTGGATGGTTCCACCCACTCAATTGGATTCCCGGAGGGTATTAGGAACCATGGTAAACATCTCGGCAATTTTTATTTTCGGGCCAAAAAAGGTCAAAAAATTCTAAAATTGAAGGCTATAATCAACGCTTTTTGAGGAATTTTGAGGTTGCAGGGCCCGGTGGAGAAAAGTCTTGAGACCCTAGGGGATACATCTTAGGGTCATATAATGACGTTTGGAACCATTAATGACCCTTATATGTTGCCATAAATATCCGTTGTAGGCTTTAGGTCACGATATCGGTGCAAGTTTGGAACGGGTAAATTGACTGTTTAAAGACATATTGGATTGTTCTACCCACTCAATTGGACTCCCGGAGGGAATTAGGAACCATGGTAAACCTTTCAGCAATTTTTATTTACGGGCGAGAAAAGGTCAAAAAACTCCAAAATTGAAGGCTATAATCCTTGCTTTTTTAGGAATTTTGAGGTAACGGGGCCCGGTGGTGAAAAGTCTTGAGACCCTAGGGGATACATATTAGGGTCATATAATGACGTTTGGAACCATATATGACCCTTATATGTTGCCAAAAATGTCAGTGATAGGCTTGAGGTCGAGATATCGGTTCAAGTTTGGAACGGGTAAATTGACTGTTTAAAGGCATATTGGATGGTTCCACCCACTCAATTGGACTCCGGGAGGGTATTAGGAACCATGGTAAACATCTCGGCAATTTTTTTTCCGGACAAAAAAAGGTCAAAAAATTCCAAAATAGAAGGCTATAATCGACGCTTTTATAGGAATTTTGAGGTTACGCGGCCCGGTGGCGAAAAGTCTTTAGACCCTAGGGGTTACATCTTAGGGTCATATAATCACGTTTGGAACCATATATGACCCTTATATGTTGCCATAAATGTCCGTGGTAGGCTTGAGTTCACGATATCGGTGCAAGTTTGGAACGGGTAAATGGACTGTTTAAAGGCATATTGGATTGTTCCACCCACTCAATTGGACTCCCGGAGGGTATTAGGAACCATGGTAAACCTTTCGGAAATTTTTATTTCCGGACGAAAAAAGGTCAAGAAATTCCAAAATTGAAGGCTAAAATCCACGCTTTTTAAGGAATTTTGAGGTCACGGGGACCGGTGGCGAAAAGTTTTGAGACACTAGGGGATACATCTTAGGGTCTTACAATGACGTTTGGAACAATATATGACCCTTATATGTTGCAATAAATGTCCAAGGTAGGCTTGAGGTCACGATATCGGTGCAAGTTTGGAACGGGTAAATTAAATGTTTAAAGGTATATTGGATGGTTCCGCCCACTCAATTGGACTCCCGGAGGGTATTAGGAACCATGGTAAACATCTCGGCAATTTTTATTTCCGGGAGGAAAAAGGTCAAAAAATTCCAAAACTGAAGGCATATAATCCACGCTTTTTGAGGAATTTTTAGGTTACGGGGCCCGGTGGCGAAAAGTCTTGAGATCCTAGGGGATACATCTTAGGGTCATATAATGACGTTTGGAACCATATATGACCCTTTTATGTTTCCATAAATGTCCGTGGTAGGCTTGAGGTCACGATATCGGTGCAACTTTTGAACGGCTAAATTGACTGTTTAAAGGCATATTGGATGGTTCCACACACTCAATTGGACTCCAGGAGGGTATTAGGAACCATGGTAAACATCTAGGCAATTTTTATTTCCAGGCGAAAAACGGTCAAAAAATTCTAAAGTTGAAGCCTATAATCCACGCTTTTTGAGGAATTTGGAGGTTACAGGGCCCGGTGGCGAAAAATCTTGAGAACCTAGGGGATATATCTTAGGGTCATATAATGACGTTTGGAACCATATATGACCCTTATATGTTGCCATAAATGTCCGTGGTAAGCTTGAGGTCACGATATCGGTGCAAGTTTGAAACGGGTAAATTGACTGTTTAAAGGCATATTGGATGGTTCCACCCACTCAATTGGACTCCCGGAGGTTATTAGAAACCAAGGTAAACATCTCGGCAATTTTTTTTCCGTACAAAAAAAGGTCAATAATTTCTAAAATTGAAGGCTATAATCCACGCTTTTTGAGGAATTTTGAGGTTGCAGGGCCCGGTGGCGAAAAGTCTTGAGACCCTAGGGGATACATCTTAGCGTCATATAATGACGTTTGGAACCATTAATGACCCTTATATGTTTCCATAAATGTCCGTGGTAGGCTTGAGGTCACCATATCGGTGCAAGTTTGGAACGGGTAAATTAAATGTTTAAAGGCATATTGGATTGTTCCACCCACTCAATTGGACTCCCGGAGGGTATTAGGAACCATGGTAAACCTTTCAGCAATTTTTAATTCCGGGCGAGAAAAGGTCAAAAAATTCCAAAACTGAAGGCTATATATCCACGCTTTTTGAGGAATTTTTAGGTTACTGGGCCCGGTGGCGAAAAGTCTTGAGTCCCAAGGGGATACATCTTAGGGTCCTATAATGACGTTTGGAACCATATATGCCCCTTATATGTTGCCATAAATGTCCGTGGTAGGCTTGAGGTCACGATATCTGTGCAAGTTTGGAACGGGTAAATTGACTGTTTAAAGGCATATTGGATGGTTCCACCCACTCAATTGAACACCCGGAGGGTATTAGGAACCATGGTAAACATCTCGGCAATTTTTATTTCCGGGCGAAAAAAGGTCAAAAAATTCCAAAATTGAAGGCTATAATCCACGCTTTTTGAGGAATTTTGAGATCACGGGGACCGGTTGCCAAAAGTCTTGAGACACTAGGGGATACATCTTAGGGTCGTACAATGACGTTTGGAACTATATATGACCCTTATATGTGGCAATAAATGTCCAAGGTAGGCTTGAGGTCACGATATCGGTGCAAGTTTGGAACGGGTAAATTGACTGTTTAAAGGTATATTGGATGGTTCCGCCCACTCAATTGGACTCCAGGAGGATATTAGGAATCATGATAAACATCTCGGCAATTTTTATTTCCGGGAGAAAAAAGGTTAAAAAATTCCAAAATAGAAGGCATATAATCCACGCTTTTTGAGGAATTTTTAGGTTACGGGGCCCGGTGGCGAAAAGTCTTGAGACCCTAGGGGATACATCTTAGGGTCATATAATGACGTTTGGAACCATATATGACCCTTATATGTTGCCATAAATGTCCGTGGTAGGCTTGAGGTCACTATATAAGTGCAAGTTTGGAACGGGTAAATTGACTGTTTAAAGGCATATTGGATGGTTCCACCCACTAAATTGGACTGCCAGAGGGTATTTGGAACCATGGTAAACATCTCGGCAATTTTTATTTCCGGACGAAAAAAGGTCAAAAAATTCAAAAGATGAAAGCTATAATCCACGCTTTTTGAGGAATTTTGAGGTTACGGAGCCCGGTGGCGAAAAGTCTTGAGACCCTAGGGAATACATTTTAGGGTCATATAATGACATTTGGAACCATATCGGACCCTTAGATGTTACCATAAATGTCCGTGGTAGGCTTGAGGTCACGATATCGGTGCAAATTTGGAACGGGTAAATTGACCGTTTAAAGGCATATTGGATGGTTCCACCTACTCAATTTGACTCCCAGACGGTATTTGGAACCATGGTAAACATCTCGGCAATTTTTAGTTCCGGACGGAAAAAGGTCAAAAAATTCCAAAATTGAAGGCTATAATCCACGCTTTTTGAGGAATTTTGACGTCACGGGGACCGGTGGCGAAAAGTTTTGATACCCTAGGGGATACATCTTAGGGTCATATAATGACGTTTGGAACCATTTATGATCCTTATATGTTGCCATAAATGTCCATGGTAGGCTTGAGGTCTTGATATCGGTGCAAGTTTAGAACGGGTAAATTGACAGTTTAAAGGCATATTGAATGGTTCCACCCACTCAATTGGACTCCCGGAGGGTATTAGAAACCATGGTAAATATCTCGGCAATTTTTATTTCCGGGCGAAAAAAGGTCAAATATTCCAAAATTGAAGGTTATAATCCACGCTTTTTGAGGAATTTTGAGGTTTCGGGTCCAGGTGGCGAAAAGTCTAGAGACTCTCGGGGATACATCTTAGGGTCATATAATGACGTTTGGAACCATATATGACTCTTATATGTTACCATAAATGTCCGTGGTAGGCTTGAGGTCACGATATCGGTGCAAGTTTGGAACGGGTAAATTGACTGTTTAAAGGCATATCGGAATGTTCTACCCATTCAATTGGACTCCCGGAGGGTATCAGGAACCACGGTAAACATCTCGGCAGTTTTAATTTCCGGACGAAAAAAGGTCAAAAAAATTCCAAAATTGAATTCTATAATCCACGTTTTTTGAGGATTTTTGAGGTCACGGGGACCGGTGGCGAAAAGTCTTGAGACCCTAGGGGATACATCTTAGGGTCATATAATGACGTTTGGAACCATATATGACCCTTATATGTTGCCATAAATGTTCGTGGTAGGCTTAAGGTCACGATATCGGTGCAAGTTTGGAACGGGTAAATTGACTGTTTAAAGGCATATTGGATGGTTCCACCCACTTAATTAGACTTCCGGAGGGTATTAGGAACCATGGTAAACATCTCGGAAAAATTTTTATTTCCGGACGAAAAAAGGTCAAAAAATTCCAAAATTGAATTCTATAATCCACGTTTTTTGAGGAATTTTGAGGTTACGGGGCCCGGTGGCGAAAATTCTTGAGACCCAAGGGGATACATCTTAGGGTCATATAATGACGTTTGGAACCATATATGACCCTTATATGTTGCCATAAATGTCCGTGGTACGGTTGAGCTCACGATATCGGTGCAAGTTCGGAATTGGTAAATTGACTGTTTGAAGGCATATTGGATTGTTCCACCCACTCAATTGGACTCCCAGAGGGTATCAGGAACCATGGTAAACATCTCGGCAATTTTTATTTCCGGGTGAATAAAGGTCAAAAAATTCCAAAATTGAAGGCTATAATCCACGCTTTTAGAGGAATTTTGAGGTTACGGGGCCCGGTGGCGAAAACTCTTGTGACCTTAGAGGATACATCTTAGGGTCTTATAATGACGTTTGGAACCGTATATGACCCTTATATGTTGCCATAAATGTCGTGGTAGGCTTGAGGTCACGATATCGGTGTAAGTTTGGAACGGGTAAATTGACTGTTTAAAGGCATATTGGATGGTTCCACCCACTCAATTGGACTCACGGAGGGTATTAGGAATCATGGTAAGCATCTCGGCAATTTTTAGTTCCGGGCGAAAAAAAGTCAAAAAATTCCAAAATTAAAGGCTATAATCACGCTTTTTAAGGAATTTTGAGGTTACGGGGCCCGGTGGCGAAAAGTCTTGAGACCCTAAAGGAGACATCTTAGGGTCATATAATGACGTTTGGAACCATATATGACCCTTATATGTTGCCATAAATGTCCGTGGTAGGCTTGAGGTCACGATATCAGTGCAAGTTTGGAACGGGTGAATTGACTGTTTAAAGGCATATTGGATGGTTCCACCCACTCAATTGGACTCCCGGAGGGTAATAGGAACCATGGTAAGCATCTCGCCAATTTTTATTTCTAGGCAAAAAAAGGTCAAAAAATTCCAAAATTGAAGTCTATAATACTCGCTTTTTGAGGAATTTTGAGGTAATAGGGCTCGGTGGCGAAAACTCTTGAGACCATAGAGGATACATCTTAGGGTCTTATAATGATGTTTGGAACCATATATGACCCTTATATGTTGCCATAAATGTCGATGTAGGCTTGAGGTCACGATAAAGGTGCAAGTTTGGAACAGGTAAATTGACTGTTTAAAGGCATATTGGATGGTTCCACCCACTCAATTGGACTCCCGGAGGGTATTAGGAACCATGGTAAACATCTCGGCAATTTTTATTTCCGGGAAAAAAACGGTCAAAAACTTCCAAAATTGAAGTATATAATACTCGCTTTTTGAGGAATTTTGAGGTAACGGGGCCCGGTGGCGAAAACTCTTGAGACCTTAGAGGATACATCTTAGGGTCTTATAATGACGTTTGGAACTGTATATGCCCCTTATATGTTGCCATAAATGTACGTGGCAGGCTTGAGGTATCGATATCGGTGTAAGATTTGAACTGGTAAATAAACTGTTTAAAGGCATATTGGATGGTTCTACCCACTCAATTGGAATCTCGGAGGTTATTAGGAACCATGGTTAACATCTCGTCAATTTTTATTTCCGGGCGAAAAAAGATCAAAAAATTCCAAAAATTTAAGGCTACAATCCACGCTTTTTGAGGAATTTTGAGGTTACCGGGCCCGGTGAAGAAAGGTCTTGAGACCCTAAGGGATACATCTTAGGATCATATAATGACGTTTGGAACCATATATGACCCTTATATGTTGCCATAAATGTCCGTGGTAGGATTGAGGTCACGATATCGGTGAAAGTTTGAAACGGGTGAATTGACTGGTTAAAGGCATATTGGATGGTTCCACCCACTCGATTGGACTCCCGGAGGGTGTTAGGAACCATGGTAAACATCCCAGAAATTTTAATTTCCGGGCGAAAAAAGGTCAAAAATTCCAAAATTGAAGGCTAAATCCGCGGTTTTTGAGGAATTTTGAGGTTACGGGGCCTAGTGGCGAAGAGTCTTGAGACCCTAGGGGATACATCTTAGGGTCATATAATGACGTTTGGAACCATATACGACCCTTATATGTTGCCATAAATGTCCGTGGTAGGCTTGAGGTCACGATATCGGTGCAAGTTTGGAACTGGTGAATTGACTGTTTAAAGGCATATTGGATGGTTCCAACCACTCAATTGGACTCCCGAAGGGTAATAGGAACCATGGTAAAAATCTCGCCAATTTTTATTTCCGGGTAAAAAAAGGTCAAAAAATTCCTAAATTGAAGGCTATAATCCACGCTCTTTGAGGAATTTTGAGGTTACCGGGCCTGGTGGCGAAAGGTCTTGAGACCCTAAGGGATACATCTTAGGATCATATAATGACGTTTGAACCATATATGACCCTTATATGTTTCCATAAATGTCCGTGGTAGGCTTGAGGTCACGATATCAGTGCAAGTTTGGAACGGGTAAATTGATTGTTTACAGGCATATTGGATAGTTCCACCCACTCGATTGGACTCCCGGAGGGTATTAGGAACCATGGTAAACATCTCGGCAATTTTTATTTCCGAGTGAAAAAAGGTCTAAAAAGTTCCAAAATTTAAGCTATAATCCACGCTCTTTGAGGAATTTTGAGGTTACGGGGCCCGGTGGCGAAAGGTCTAGAGACCCTAGGGGATACATTTTAGGGTCATATAATGATATTTGGAACCATATGTGACCCTTATGTGTTGCCATAAATGTCCGTGGTAGGCTTGAGGTTACAATATCGGTGCAAGTTTGGAACGGGAAAATTGACTGTTTAAGGGCATATTGGATGGTTCTACCCGCTCAATTGGACTCCCGGAGGGTATTAGGAACCATGGTAAACATCTCGGCAATTTTTATTTTCGGGCGAAAAAGGTCAAAATATTCCAAAATTGAAGGCTATAATCCACGCTTTTTTGAGGAATTTTAAGTTTACGGGGCCAGGTGGCGAAAGGTCTTGAGACCCTAGGGGATACATCTTAGGGTCATATAATGATGTTTTGAACCATATATGATCCTTATATGTTTCCATAAATGTCCGTGGTAGGCTTGAGGTCACGATATCGGTGCATGTTTGGAACGGGTAAATTGGCTGTTTAAAGGCATATTGGATGGTTTCACCCACTCAATTGGACTTCCGGAGGGTATTAGGAAACATGGTAAACATTTCGGCAATTTTTTTTTCCGGGCGAAAAAAAGTCAAAAAACTCCAAAATTGAAGGCTATAATCCACGCTTTTTAAGAATTTTGAGGTTATTGGCCCGGTGGCGAAAAGTCTTGAGACCCTATAGGATACATCTTAGGGTTATATAATGACGTTTGGAACCATATATGACCCTTATAGGTTGCCATAAATGTCCGTGGTAGGCTTGAGGTTACGATATCAGTGCAAGTTTGGAACGGGTAAATTGATTGTTAAAAGGCATATTGGATGATTCCACCCACTCAATTGGACTCCCGGAGGGTATTAGGAAACATGGTAAACATCTCGGGAATTTTTATTTTCGGGCGAAACAAGTCAAAAAACTCCAAAATTGAAGGCTATAATCCACGCTTTTTAAGAATTTTGAGGTTATTGGCCCGGTGGCGAAAATTCTTGAGACCCTTGGGGATACATCTTAGGGTTATATAATGACGTTTGGAACCATATATGACCCTTATATCTTACCATAAATGTCCGTGGTAGGCTTGACGTCACGATATCGGTGCAAGTTTGGAACGGGTAAATTGACTGTTTAAAGGCATATTGGATGGTTCCACCCACTCAATTGGACTCCCGGAGGGTATTAGGAACCACGGTAAACATCTAGGCAATTTTTATTTCCAGGCGAAAAAAGTTCTAAAAATTCCAAAATTGAAGTCTAAATCCACGCTTTTTGAGGAATTTTGAGGTTACGGGGCTCGGTGGCGAAAAGTCTTGAGACCCTAGAGGATACATCTTAGGGTCATTTAATGACGTTTGGAACCATATAAGACCCTTTTATGTTGCCATAAATGTTCGTGGTAGGCTTGAGGTCACGATATCGGTGCAAGTTTGGAACGGGTTAATTGAATGTTTAAAGGCATATTGGATGGTTCCACCCACTCAATTGGACTCCCGGAGGGTATTAGGAACCATGGTAAACATCTGGGCAATTTTTATTTCGGGCGAATAATGGTCAAAAAGTTCCAAAATTGAAGGCTATAATCCACGCTTTTTGAGGAATTTGGAGGTTACGGGGCCCGGTGGCAAAAAGTCTTGAGACCCTAGGGGATACATCTTAGGGTCATATAATGACGTTTGGAACCATATATACCCCTTATATGTTGCCATAAATGTCCGTGGTAGGCTTGAGGTCACGAGATCGGTGCAAGTTTGAAACGGGTAAATTAACTGTTTAAAGGCATTTTGGATGGTTCCACCCACTCAATTGGACTCCCGAGGGTATAAGGAACCATGGTAAAAATCTCGCAATTTTTATTTTCGGGCGAAAAAATTCCAAAATTGAAGGCTATAATCCACGCTTTTTGAGGAATTTTGAGGTTACAGGGCCCGGTGGCGAAAAATCATGAGACCCTAGGGGATACATCTTAGGGTCATATAATGACGTTTGGAACCATATATAACCCTTATATGTTATCATAAATGTCCGTGGTAGGCTTGAGGTCACGATATCGGTGCAAGTTTGGAACAAGTAAATTGACTTTTTAAAGGCATATTGGATGGTTCCAACCACTCAATTGGTCTCTCGGAGGGTTTTAGGAACCATGGTAAACATCTCGGCAATTTTTATTTCCGGGCGAAAAAATCTCTACAAATTCCAAAATTGAAGGCTATAATCCACGCTTTTTGAGGAATTTTGAGGTTAAGGGGTCCGGTGGCGAAATGTCTTGAGGCCCTAGGGGATACATCTTAGGGTCATATAATGACGTTTGGAACCATATATAACCCTTATATGTTGCCATAAATGTCCGTGGTAGGCTTGAGGTCACGATATCGGTGA
Source organism: Chenopodium album (assembly GCF_948465745.1). NCBI lineage: Eukaryota > Viridiplantae > Streptophyta > Magnoliopsida > Caryophyllales > Amaranthaceae > Chenopodium > Chenopodium album. The sequence continues at coordinate 20,750,940 of NC_137853.1, forward strand.
AAGTTTGGAACGGGTAAATTAACCGTTTAAAGGCATATTGGATGGTTCCACCCACTCAATTGGACTCCCGGAAGGTATTAGGAACCATGGTAAACATCTCGATAATTCTTATTTTCGGGCGAAAAAAGGTCAAAAAATTCCAAAATTGAAGGCTATTATCCACGCTTTTTGAGGAATTTTGAGGTTACGGGGCCCGGTGGCGAAAAGTCTTGAGACCCTAGAAGATACATCTTAAGGTCATATAATGACGTTTGGAACCATATATGACCCTTATATGTTGCCATAAATGTCCTTGGTAGGCTTGAGGTCACGATAACATGTGCAAGTTTGGAACGGGTAAATTGATAGTTTAAAGGCATGTTGGATGGTTCCACCCACTCAATTGGACTCCTGGAGGGTATTAGGAACCATGGAAAACATCTCGGCAATTTTTATTTCCGGGCGAAAAAAGGTCAAAAAATTTTGAAATTGAAGGTTATAATCCACGCTTTTTGAGGAATTATGAGGTTACAGGTCCCGGTGGCGAAAAGACTTGAGACCTTAGGGGATACATCTTAGGGTCATATATGAAGGAATTGTGTCTTCGATAAGTGCAATTATTAGATATATCAAGGATCACTATTATGGAGATACTAAGTTCATTCTATTGGGTCGTCATCCTCTGTTGCTAGACTATGAGAGATGATCTTTAGGCTAGTAAAATAGTCCAAAGCCCTTTAGAATGGATCCTATATTCGTCACAAACAAGGGTATTGGGTTAAGCAAGTAAGAGGCCCATCAATGGGCCTCATGAGCAATTAACTAATCATGAATTGGATTGGGCTAGCATAGTTAGATTGGAATTAGGTTTTGGGCTTTTGACATGGGCTCTTATTTAGAGATGAGATCTATAAATAAGATCCATGCCTAGGGTTTGTAGTAAGCAGTCATAATTTATACACTGTGAATTTTGACATCAAGGCAACCAATTCCAAAACCCCAATCCTCTCTCTAACTCACGGGTCCCTCTCCTCCCCTTTGGACTCACGGCCGGCCACCCCTTGGTGGCGCATGTGGTGGTTCGTTGTGGTTCTTGGTTAGTATGTCGCTCTTCTCCGTAGAAGGTCAATTGAAGGTTTCAATTGCAACTAACTAACATTAGTGGAGGTCTTAACTTGTGCTCGTGGACCAAGTAGAGGAATCACGCTTGAGGTTCTTTATCTCCCCATGTTCTTGCTAGATCGCACGTGGAATCACGCTTTAAAGGTACAATTATGTGTTCTTTATGTGTTATGCAAAGATCCTTGGTTTAGGTGCTTTATGAATATGATTCATGTTATTTCCGCTGCGTAGTACCTATAAACCCCTACAGTGGTATCAGTTAGCCTATTGCATTTACGCATATTGCCAATAATTCTTTGATAATCCACAATTTTAATTCAATTAGGAGGGAGAATAATTTAATTATGGGTCAATTATTATATTAAATGTGATTTAACTCTTGGAATTGATTAAATGTGATTTAATAATGCTCAAAATAGCCATAAAGAGGACCGATTTTTAGCCCTATTAAATTCGAATTTTTCAAAACCCTAACCCTAATTTTTCGAAAATTTTCGAACCTAATTAGCCCTAAAATCTGATTTTTTTTGTGCTTGATTTTGTTCGATTTCGATTGTTTCATGCTTCATGATTTTAATCTAGTTGATTTCATGTATAAATTATGAATTTTGCATGATCAATGATTTGATTTACAAGTTAAATTAAATTAGGGATTATTTTCATGAAGAACCCTAGATTTTAAAATTAGATTGCGAATTTAATTTTAATTGGATGAATTAGCATAAAAGTTATGTTTTAATTTATCATGGACCACATGAATTTTATTTAACAAAAGTTGTTGTTTAAAATTGATATATATATATATATATAAAAAAAAAGGATTTTAGCAGCGGCAACCGCGGCTAGGTGGCGCAGCCACGGCGGCTGCCGCTGCAGGTGGTCCGGAGGGAGGGGTGGGGTGGGGCAGGACGTCGGATCAGCAAGGGCAACGACAGCAGCACCGTGCAAGGGCTGCGCGGCACTGCTGCCACTGCTACTGCACCGCTGCTTCTGCAGCGTACACCGCAAGGTGTACGGCCACCGTGGCCGGCTTAGGCTGGCCACACCACGATGGCTGGTGCACGGTTTTTCAAAAAAAAAAAAATACAGTTTTTGAAAATTTATTTCAAGATAATTATGAATTATTTTGGGATAAAATCAGTTTTATTTTGGATAAGTTAAAATATTTTGAAAATATGATCTTTTATTTTAAAAGATAAAATTGGTTTTATTTGGATAAAATCTTTTATTTTAGGATAAAATCAAATATTCAAAAGTTGTTATATTAGATATTATCCATATTTAAGTTGTTAAATTGGTAATTATCCTAATTAAAGTGGTTAATTTTGGATAAGATTTGTTAGGATATTCTGAGCATATTCCAAAAGGATAATAATTGATTTAAATAATGTGATTATCCCATAATTATTTTTGGATATAATTGATTTAAAATATTGTGATTGGCTAGTAATTAGGATAGAATTTCCTAACTTTGTTAGGATAATCTTTAAGGATAAATATGATTTATCTTTTAAGATTAAAATAAGATTTGATTCTATCTCATGACTTATTTAGAATATATGATATTTTATTGATGATCATGAATAATATATGATATTATCTAATTGCACTAATTATAATATGAGATATTTAGATGCCATGTTTCCTTAATTGTGAACATTCGATGTTGTAGTTTAGGAAAGCATGATGAGTGATTTATTATGTGGCAATTTTATAATATATGATGTTGTTTATTGCTATATTATAACTAGTATGGCCCTGTAGATTACTAAATACGATCTGCGCATCGTGATGGATTTTTGTAATCTTAGTACGGTCTACGAACCGATAAAGTATTTTGTAATTTTATTTTATTTAAGTAGTAGATAGAATAGAGTAGAATTACAGGTTGCAGTTAATCCAAGAAGCCCATTAAGTGAAGGCCCAAAGGAGAAAGGTGGATGAGATCCATGAAGATTCAAGTTGGAGCATTTACTTTATTAGTTTTCTTAGGATTAGGGGCCATGCTATGTCTTATTTATGCATTCATTATTTTATGCATGTTAGATTTTATTTATGTTGCTTGATGATCGTTAGAGTTCACTATATAATCACAACATAATAAATCTAGATCCCAGTAATATTGAGGCAGCTTTTCCAATTAAAAACCCGATGAAACCTTTGACATTTATGATGGGTCATGCCAAAGCTGGGCATCATAATTTTCATTGGGGAGTGGGGGTAGGACAAATTCTACACTTTTAATTGGTTATACTCAACAAGGTTACCTAAAGATAAAGTTTAGAACCTTGAAGCTAAGGGTAATAATTAAACATGTGATGGTTAATTATTCAACCAAGAGTTACAAGAGTTGTAATCAGTAAAGAGTTTACTCACCTTGAAAATGTAATGGTTGATGGCAGGGCCTCAGTCCGGTCAATTATTGCACAAATAAAGGATCTTGGAATCACTTAATTCAAGTTAGGATCACTCAAATTGAATAGAGTGCTTTAAAGTTACCAATTTAATTCGCTTTTGGTACTTTAAATTTAATAAACATAATTGAATTTTGCGTTTACTTATAAGTAACATATCGTTCTAATTTTATTATTATATATAATCTCCTCGATTGAAAATAACGTTGAGAAACGTTCTCAAAAGTTTAAAAGATAATTCATAAACCTATATTCCAATTTTGCTAAGATTGTTCTAAAAGTCAAGTTTTAGAAATCCATGTCACATGTCTAAGGTTGGTTTTATTCAAAATGTTTGAGTAAAATGCCAACACATCTTCATTTTGAAAAGTTTTTCAAGGGATATAATGAGATGGGAGGTGCAAACCCTCTAAAAGACAAGTATAAAAGACCAATAAAATCTCTTATCTTCAATATGATTGAATATAAGAAAGTGATTGGAAATATCTTTGATCAAAAGTTGATCAAATGACACTATTTTTCATCCATTTCATATAGAGTTTAATATTTGATTAAACTCAAATATGAAACATGATTGAATAGACTTAGCAAAATCATGAAAAATGCTTAAAGTAGTTGAGCAAGGTATCATTTTGAACCTAAGAGAAATGTTCTAAGTGGCTCAAAGGGAAAGGTTTAGGAATATATGAGGATTGCATTAAGATGTTATAGGCCAAGAAATGCAAACAAGTTGCTACTTCTCAAACCTAGAACTACTTACATGCTAAAAGTTGTTATGAACAACAAATGTTTCAAATTAAATGGACCAATTCCAATTGATTAGATACTACCTCATACAGTTGGAAGGTAAAAGAATGGAAATGTTCCTATTTAAGAATAATATTATAAAAATTGATTTAGCATATTGTTACTTCTTGGACATATGATGTCTTGTTTAGATCACTCATTGCACAATTTGGTTGAACTAAAGGAAGAAATTAGCTAAAGGAGGAATAAATCTACAAGTTTATAAGCAAATGTTGCTACTTCACAAGTAGAATCTACAAGTTAGGAAGCAAAAGTTGCAACTTTACAAGTAGAACCAGTATTTCACCACTAATAAATTGGCTAGAATTAAATAAATGTTATTCATTCTTGCCATTATCAAAACACCATTCAATGTTAGTAATGACTAAATATCGAAGATTCAAAAACATGGAATAAATGTTATTCTATGCTTCATTGAGTCATAATGTGCTTTGAATTGCTAAATAAGTTTAACATTCTATATGATAGAAATAATTAAACCATTTCTATATAAATTGTCTCTAATAAGTCAATTAATTCGAATGAAAATGAAAATTGCATGTGGAAGATCGAAAGGGATGGACTTTCAGTATCATTGGATTATGAATCCATTGATATATGTAATTATCATTCTAATTTGAAATTTTGACAAAGTCACCATTTAGAGAAATGATGATGTGAACTCAAGGTCGAATACATATCGATGTAAGAAAACCAAAGGTTCAAAGACTAGAGACGGACAATGAAACTTCATTTGTGATACGATCACTATTTATACTTAGTTGAAGCATGGAAGTGAAAATTTTGAAAAGTTCAAAATGTTCAGTATGAAGTTCAGTATCAATTTGACAAGATAATGATTACACTACAATATGATTGTAATTGTGAAAATTTAAGTCGAGACATGTATTGGCAACACATTCAAAGTATTGCGATATGATCGTAATAATAAGAATAAAAGCCAAGACCTTGATAAACATCCAAGAGTTGTGAAAATGTTTTACAACAAACTCCGAAAGAAAACCTTGTGAAGTGTTTATGAAAGAAGCCATCAATCTAGATGAGATATATTTTGATAATGGATGTAAAATACCTATCTTCTAACCATTGTTCAAGGGATATACTTTTAAGATAAGCTATAAAACTAAACAAACTACATACGTCAAATCAAATGTAGCAAAGGCTTCATATGTGATATGGATAAGAAGAGTTTTTATTAAGTCTTTCTACAAAGCAAGGAATAAAAGATGTATTAAACCGTTTAATACACGTTCGATTCCTATATAGAGCGCGGGGTACTACTACACAAACCACACTTAGCACAAAATGTTTGTTGCTCAAGTAGGTGCCCTTATGGAAATTGTTCCAAAAGGTCAAGTGGGAGTAGTGTAAATCTCAAAAGAGTTTGAGAAAAGCAACAAACAAACATGGTTCAAAACCATGGTTGGTTCACCCTATGCTAAATATGCCTCCTCAAAAGGTAAGTGGGAGTATAAGAACCTCGAAAAGTTTGAGAGCCTTGAAAGAGTTCAAGAAAAGTGATTTCGAAAATCTCGAAGAAACTTGAGAAGTTATCGAATAAAAGCAACAATATGAGCATGATTCACCTCATATTACAAATGACAACGCGTGGTCTCATTATGTGTAATGGGATTAATAACCATGTGTCGAAGGTAGTACATTCCAAGTGCACATCCTCAATTGTCGTTTCTCATTGAAAGCTAAACAAAGTTGTTGTATGAGTTTCAATTGTTGCATCAAACCCACAATGATGACTATCATATGTAAAACTTAGCCAAAGAAATATGATTTCATATTGACTAAGATTTCTAAAATGTTTATTTTAGAACATGATGATTATGCAAGTAATAAGGATGATTTGACAAGTTATAACTCCAAGGGGTTTTAAAACCATGAAATCTGAAATAGATTCTAAGTCTGTAAGCAAGTGTATGACACTTAAGTAATTTGCCTAAATTGGGTGAAACCCAATATAAGCAAAGCAGACAAGAAAGAAAAATGTTTTTTTAACTAAAGCAAAGACTTGTTAAAGGATTTAACAAATTCATAGTATGACTATGACTACGATGAAACCTTTACATTAGTCATGTTGCAAAGATCTATTAAAGATACTTTAGTGATTTCTACCTTATAAGATTTGGTAGATGGATTTCAAAACACTTTCTTGAAATTGTTCATGAAATAAGATTTGTATATGATACAGTCAAAAGTTTGGAGATCCAATAATCCTAGGGATGCCTAAAAGATCCATAATGGATTGAAGTTAGCATCAGGGAGTTAATGTTCTTAATTTTGTGAGTTAATCAAATCGTTTGATGTTCTCGTAAAATGAAGAAAAGGTCTTATGTGTACAAGACCTTTAGTGGGAGCTATGAAGTCTTCATGGTCTAGTATAAAGAGCAATTATTCATCGCTTGAAGAGTCAAGTGGTGGGTAATGCATTTTGTATGAAAAAACCTTGAAGAGGATGATGAGTAAATTTGGGATTCAAGATCTATTGAGATAGGTTTCGAAGGATGTTTGATTTTTGGTTAAGAAGCTTATATTGATAAGATTCTTATTAGGTTCAACATTATATTGAAAGGAGTTTCAATCCCATGTAACATGGTACATTGCTTAATGATTTAATACCTTGAGAAAGGTTGATGAAATTAAGATTTTGAGTGATGATCCTTATGCATTTTGGAAAAGATACATCATGTATGTCATGGACTATACTCGTCTATTTGATTCACGTGTTCTTAGAACAAGTGATGGTAGATTTTAATCGAAATCCAATGTAACGTTGGAATACAAATTAGAAATTCCAAAGTTCCTTGCGAAAAGGCGAAGGAAAATTCTTAGTGTATGGAGATGAAAATGATTATAAAAATTTAGAAATTGCAAAATTCATGTTTATGAGAATGTCTCATGAACTCTACTTACTAAACCCCTTCCATAACCAAGGTATGAGAGTCATACTAAGGTTTTTGGATTGAAGCAAGTTATGTAATTTTAGTTGTGTATGTTTTGAGAAAGCATATTACAAAAGTAAATACATTAGCTTGCAGAATTATGTTTATCAATTGAAAAAAAGTTTCAATCTTATTTAATCGTGGTTACAAGATTAAATAAAATGTCCAAAATAATTATGAATTGATGGGCTCACTAGGTTGATGACCTTCTGAATGAAACCCCACAAGTGAACTAAATTCATATATTATTTAAGTTCCTAGTTCGGAATCATTAAACTGGACATAAATGATTTCCAATAATGGACTAGCATGTTAAGATTGATTGGATAGCGCAGTTTCATGGGCTATAGGAGCGTAGTGATGCTCGGTCAATCACATGGATATGCATGAATGATGCATAATCGAACTATTGACCTACTTTGAAGTTCAAGTATAGAGCTTCCAGATATATTAGTGGATTCCTTTGACATGAGTGGAACATTGATCTCATTCAATGGATGTTATAACTGTGGTACATTCAAACGTCTTCCTGTAACTGGAGATTATAAAGGGTGTTTCCTAGTTATTTCAGAAGTTGAGTGGGAGCTTTGGTTGCCATAAGATTGGATCACTACCACAAAATAGGGAATACACAACGCACAATATAGAGCTGTCAAGTTAGATAGGCGATCTCTAGCATTTTATAGAACGCCTATGTAAGATGAGCGCTTTGTATGTTAAGACTTATAGAGCGCCTGCCATGTTAACCGTTCTATATATTTTGTATAAAAAAAATATCTATAGTTATAGATCGCCTTTCTTTGATAACCGATCTATAAGTTTTAGTATAATTAAAAAAAATAAAAATAAAAAATAAAAATTTTAACCTAGGAAATAAAAACCTACCCCTCATCCCTCAACCCTCAACCCTCAACCCGCCATTCTCCCCTCTCTAATTTTTTCTCTCTCCTCTCATCTCCATTCCTCTTTCTTCCCTCTCCTCTCATCTCCTCAAATTAAAAAAAAAGTATGAAATAAAATTCATAATCGGGCAAGTTAATCAGTTCTTCGATTGTAAAAATGAAGATCAATGCGTGGTCATTTGTATAATTTCCCTCAAGTTTTCAAAAATTAAATTCAATTGCATTCAATAATCTAGATTTGAGGATTGCAGATCGAAGGAATGCGGAGGGTTTGGAGCCAGAAAATGAAGTGTAATCTCATTTGTGTTGGAATTTCAATGTTCGATTTCGTTTTTTAGTTGATTTAAAGTGATTGCTATGATTTTTATGTTTTTTCTATCGATCTATAGTATATAATTTAGTTCTAAATTTCGTTTTGCTTGTCAATTATTTTAGATCTTTTGGTAGGTGTTTGGTTTTATGTTCTAATTTCTGATTTTTATCTTTTGTCAACTGAAACTGATTTTCATGTTTTATTTTCAGATTTTCATGTCCTTATTCGATTTTCATTTATAATTTCTGATTTCATTTCTTTTATCAATTGATTTATATGTTATAATTTGGATTAATGTCTGATTTTTCATCTTTTGATTTGCATGTGTTTGGTGCAGCTTCTCTATTTGGTTATTAATGGAAAAGGTGGTTGAGGTTAGTGGAGGCTGTGCAGTTGTAGAGATTAGTGCGTGGAGGCTATGCGGTTGTAGAGATTGAATTTGTGGAAGCACTGCTGGTGGGTGTCGTGGTTGGTGCGGAGGTTTCGAATTTCGAGGGTAATTCAAGTCGGTGCACTTCTAGAGTTGTTAGCATATATTGATAATTAATTACTTGTATTAGAAAACTTATAATGTAATTGTTTTTTCCTTACGGAATTTAGTTGTTACGAGTATAATTCAAATACTTGTATTTTAAAATGTTATTGTTATGGTTTTTTTAATTGTTATTTTTTATTTATTACGTATGAATTATTATGAACTTTATTGTTATTATTATAATTATAATAATAATAATAATTTTTTTTTATTAAAAAAATGAGGAATAGAGAACGCCTATCATAGATAGGCGTTCTGTTGCTATAATGCTATAGAGCGCCTATTCTAAGATGACAAGCGACCTATATTGTGTTAGATATAGAACGCCTCAATGAGGCGTTCTGTAGACCTTATAAGGCACCCCACCAGAAGAACGCCTCTGAGGCGTTCTATATTGCTTGTTTTAGGCGTTCTATATTCCCATTTTTGTAGTAGTGGATTGAGTCTACCTATTTAATTAGGAATGTGTCTTGGCCCCTTGAAGAGGGAGAATTCAGAAAATGCATGGCCGTGCTCAAATGTGTTACATAGTAACCATTTGTTTTGTAATTCTAACTCAGATTTCAAGAAAAGATTTGTAGATTAATATGATCACGACATAAGATGCAATCATATTATCAAATCGACACACATTGACTTAAGGAATTTGAATATTGCGCACTTGTCTCAGACAAGTGGGAGATTGAAGGAATTGTGTCTTCGAAAAGTGCAATTACTAGATATATCAAGGATCACTATTTTGGAGATAATAAGTTCATTCTATTGGGGCGTCATCCTCTGTTGCTAGACTATGAGAGATGATCTTTGGACTAGTCAAATAGTCCAAAGCCCTCTAGAATGGATCCTATATTGGTCACACACAAGGGTATTGGGTTAAGCAAGTAAGAGGCCCATTAATGGGCCTCATGAGCAATAAACCAATCATGAATTGGATTGGGCTAGCATAGTTAGATTGGAATTAGGTTTTGGGCTTTTGACATGGGCTCTTATTTAGAGATGAGATCTATAAATAAGATCCATGCCTAGGGTTTGTAGTAAGCAGTTATAATTTATACACTGTGAATTTTGACATTAAGGCAACCAATCCCAAAACCCCAATCCTCTCTCTAACTCACGGGTCCCTCTCCTCCCCTTTGGACTCACGGCCGGCCACCCCTTGGTGGCGCGTGTGGTGGTTCGTGGTGGTTCTTGGTTAGTATGTCGCTCTTCTCCGTAGAAGGTCAATTGAAGGTTTCAATTGCAACTAACTAACATTAGTGAAGGTCTTAACTTGTGCCCGTGGACCAAGTAGAGGAATCACGCTTGAGGTTCTTTATCTCCCCATGTTCTTGCTCGATCGCACGTGGAATCACGCTTCAAAGGTACAATTATGTGTTCTTTATGTGTTATGCAAAGATCCTTGGTTTAGGTGCTTCATGAATATGATTCATGTAATTTCCGCTGCGTAGTACCTATAAACCCCTACAATATAATGACGTTTGGAACCATATATGACCCTTATATGTTTCCATAAATGTCCGTGGTAGGCTTGAGGTCACGATATTGGTGCAAGTTTGGAACTGGTAAATTAACTATTTAAAGGCATATTGGATGGTTCCAACCACTCAATTGGACTCCCGGAGGGTATTAGGAACCATGGTAAACATCTCAGCAATTTTTATTTTCGGGGAAAAAAAGGTCAAAAAATTCCACAATTGAAAGCTATAATCCACGCTTTTTGTGGAATTTTGAGGTTACGGGGCCCGGTGGAGAAAAGTCTTGAGATTCTAGGGGATACATCTTAGGGTCATATAAAGATGTTTGGAACCATATATGACCCTTATACGTTGCCATAAACGTCCGTGGTAGGCTTGAGGTCACGATATAGGTACAAGTTTGGAACGAGTAAATTGACTGTTTAAAGGCATATTGGATAGTTCCACCCACTCAATTGGACTCCCTGAGAGTATTAGGAACCATGGTAAATATCTCGGAAATTTTTGAATTCCTGGTGAAAAAAGGTCAAAAATTTCAAAAATTAAAGGCTATCCACGCATTTTGAGGAATTTTGAGGTTACGGGGCCCGGTGGCGAAAGGTCTTGAGACCCTAAGGGATACATCTTAGGATCATATAATGACATTTCAAACCATATATGACCCTTATATGTTGCCATAAATGTCCGTGGTAGGCTTGAGGTCACAATATCAGTGCAAGTTTAGAACGGGTAAATTAAATGTTTAAAGGCATATTGGATGGTTGCACCCACTCAATTGGACTCCTGGAAGGTATTACGAACCATGGTAAAAATCTCGGCAATTTTTATTTCTGGGCGAAAAAAGGTCAATAAATTCCAAAATTGAAGGCTATCCACGCTTTTTAAGGAATTTTGAGGTTACGGGGCCTAGTGGCGAAAAGTCTTGAGACCCTAGGGGATACATCTTAAGGTCATATAATGACGTTTGGAATCATGTACGACCCTTAAATGTTGCCATAAATGTCCGTGGTAGGCTTGAGGTCACGATATCGGTGCAAGTTTGGAATGAGTAAATTGACTGTTTTATGGCATATTGGATGGTTCCACCCACTCAATTGGACTCCTGGAGGGTATTCGAAACCATGGAAAACATCTCGTCAGTTTTTATGTCCGGGCGAAAAAAGATCAAAAAATTCCAAAATTGAAGGCTATAATCCACGCTTTTTAAGGAATTTTGAGGTTACGGGGCTCGGTGGCTAAAAGTCTTGAGACAATACGGGATACATCTAAGGGTCATATAATGACGTTTAAAACCATATATGACCCTTATATGTAGCCATAAATGTCCGTGGTAGGCTTGAGGTCACGATATCGGTGCAAGTTTGGAACGGGTAAATTGACTGTTTAATGGCATATTGGACGGTTCCACCCACTCAATTGAAATCCCGGAGGGTATTAGGAACCATGATAAACATCTTGGCAATTTTTATTTCTGGGTTAAAAAAGGTCAAAAAATTCCAAAATTGAAGGCTATAACCACGCTTTTTGAGGAATTTTGAGGTTACGGGGCCCGGTCGCGAAAAGTCTTGAGATCCTAGGGGATACATCTTAGGGTAATATAATGACGTTTGGAACCATATATGATCCTTATATATTGCCATAAATGCTCGTGGTAGGCTTGAGGTCACGATATCGGTGCAAGTTTGGAACGGGTAAATTGACTGTTTAAAGGCATATTAGACGGTTCCACCCACTCAATTGGATTCCCGGAGGGTATTAGGAACCATAGTAAAAATCTCGGCAATTTTTATTTCCGGGCGAAAAAAGATCAAAAAATTCCAAAATTGAAGGCTATAATCCACGCTTTTTGAGGAATTTTGAGGTTACGAGGCCCGGTGGCGAAAAGTCTTGAGACCCTAGGGGATACATCTTAGGGTCATATAATGACGTTTGGAACCATATATGACCCTTATACGTTGCCATATATGTCCGTGGTAGGCTTGAGGTCACGATATCGGTGCAAGTTTGGAACGGGTGAATTAACTATTTAAAGGTATATTGGATGGTTCCACCATTCAATTGGACTCTCGGGGGATTTTAGGAACCATGGTAAACATCTTGGCAAGTTTTTTTTCTGCGCGAAAAAAGTCAAAAAATTCCAAATTTTAAGGCTATAATCCTCGCTTTTTGAGGAATTTTGAGGTTACGGGGCTCGGTGGCGAAAAGTCTTGAGACCCTACGGGATACATCTAAGGGTCATATAATGACGTTTGCAACCATATATGACCCTTATATGTAGCCATAAATGTCTGTGGTAGGCTTGAGGTCACGATATCGGTGCAAGTTTGGAACGGGTAAATTGACTGTATAAAGGCATATTGGATGGTTCCATCCACTTTATTGGACTCCCGGAGGGTATTAGGAACCATTGTAAACATTTCGCCAATTTTTATTTCCGGGCGAAAAAAGGTCAAAAAATTCCAAAATTGAAAGCTAAATCCACGGTTTTTGAAGAATTTTGAGGTTACCGGGCCCGTTGGCGAAAAGTCTTGAGACCCTTGGGGATACATCTTAGGGCCATATAATGAAGTTAGGAACCATATACGACCCTTATATGTTGCCATAAATGTCCGTGGTAGGCTTGAGCTCATGATATCGGTGCAAGTTTGAAACAGGTAAATTGAATGTTTAAAGGCATATTGGATGGTTCCACCCACTCAATTGGACTCCCGGAGGGTATTAGGAACCATAGTAAAAATCTGGGCAATTTTTATTTCCGGGCGAAAAAAGATCAAAAAATTCCAAAATTGAAGGCTTATAATCCACGCTTTTTGAGGAATTTTGAGGTTATGGGGCCCGGTGGCGAAAATCTCTTTATACCCTAGGTAATACACTTAGGGTCATATAATGACGTTTGGAACCATATATGACCATTATATTTTGCCATAAATGTCCGTGGTAGGCTTGAGGTCACGATATCGGTGCAAGATTGGAACGGGTAAATTGACTGTTTAAAGGCATATTGGACGGTTCCACCCACTCAATTGGATTCCCGGAGGGTATTAGGAACCATAGTAAAAATCTCGGCAATTTTTATTTCCGGGCGAAAAAAGATCAAAAAATTCCAAAATTGAAGGCTATAATCCACGCTTTTTGAGGAATTTTGAGGTTATGGGGCCCGGTGGCGAAAAGTCTTGATACCCTAGGTAATACACTTAGGGTCATATAATGACGTTTGGAACCATATATGACCCTTATATGTTGCCATAAATGTCCGTGGTAGGCTTGAGGTCACGATATGTGTGCAAGTTTTGAACGGGTAAATTGACTGTTTAAAGGCATATTGGATGGTTCCACACACTCAATTGGACTCCCGGAGGGTATTAGGAACCATGGTTAACATCTTGGCAATTTTTATTTCCGAGCGAAACAAGGTCTAAAATTCCAAAATTGAAGCCTATAATCCACGCTTTTTGAGGAATGTTAAGGTTACGGGGCCCGGTAGTGAAAAGTCTTGAGACCCTAGTGGATATATCTTAGGGTCATATAATGACGTTTGGAACCATATATGACCCTTATATGTTGCCATAAATGTCCGTGGTAGGCTTAAGGTTACGATATCGGTGCGAGTTTGGAAAGGGTAAATTGACTGTTTAAAGGCATATTAGATGGTTCAATCCACTCAATTGGACTCTCGGAGGGTATTAGGAACCTTGGTATACATCTCGGCAATTTTTATTTCCGAGCGAAAAAAGGTCAAAAAATTCCAAAATTGAAGGCTATAATCCACGCTTTTTGAGGAATGTTGAGGTTACAGGGCCCGGTGATGAAAAGTCTTGAGACCCTAGGGGAAACATCTTAGGGTCATATAATGACGTTTGGAACCATTTATGACCCTTATATGGTGCCATAAATGTACGTGGTAGGCTTAAGGTCACGATATCGATGCAAGTTTGGAAAGGGTAAATTGACTGTTTAAAGGCATATTGGATGGTTCCACCCCCACTCAATTGGACTCCCGGAGGGTATTAGGAACCATGGTAAACATCTCGATAATTTTTATTTCCGGGCGAAAAAAGGTCATAAAATTCCAAAATTTAAGGCTATAATCCACGTTTTTTGAGGAATTTTGAGGTTACGGGGCCCGGTGGCGAAAAGTCTTGAGACCCTAGGGGATACATCTTAGGGTCATATAATGACGTTTGGAACCATATATATGACCCTTATATGATGCCATAAATGTCTGTAGTAGGCTTGAGGTCACGATATCGGTGCAAGTTTGGAACGGGTAAATTGACTGTTTAAAAGCATATTGGATGGTTCCACCAACTTAATTGGACTCCTTGAGGGTATTAGGTACAATGGTAAACATTTCGGAAATTTTTATTTCCGGGCGACGAAATTCCAAAATTGAAGGCTATAATCCACGCTTTTTGAGGAATTTTGAGGTTACGAGGCCTGGTGGTGAAAAGTCTTGAGACCCTAGGGGCTACATCTTAGTGTCATATAATGACATTTTGAACCATATATGACACTTATATGTTGCCATAAACGTCCGTGGTAGGCTTGAGGTCACAATATCGGTGCAAGTTTGGAACGGGTAAATTTACTTTTAAAGGCACATTAGATGGTTCCACCCACTCAATTAGACTCCCGGAGGGTATTAGGAACCATGGTAAACATCTCGGAAATTTTTATTTCCGGGCGAAAAATGGTCAAAAATTCCAAAATTGAAGGTTATAATCCACGCTTTTTGAGGAATTTTGAGGTTACGGGCCCGGTGGCGAAAAGTCTTGAGACCCTAGGGGATACATCTTGGGGTCATATAATGACCTTTGGAACCATATATGACCCTTGTATGTTGCCATAAATGTCCGTTGTAGGCTTGAGGTCACGATATCGGTGCAAGTTTGGATTGGGTATATTGAGTGTTTAAAGGCATATTGGATGGTTCCACCCACTCAATTGGACTCCCGGAAGGTACTAGGAACGTGGTAAACATCTCGGCAATTTTTATTTCCAGTTGAAAAAATTCCAAAATTGAAGGCTATATAATCCACGCTTTTGAAGGAATTTTGAGGTTACGGGGTCCGGTGGCGAAAAGTCTTGAGACCTTAGGGGATACATCTTGGGGTCATACAGACCTTTGGAACCATATATGACCCTTTTATGTTGCCATAAATGTCCGTGGTAGGCTTGAGGTCACGATATCGGTGCAAGTTTGGAATTGGTAAATTGACTGTTTAAAGGCATATTGGATGGTTCCACCCACTCCATTGGACTCCTGGAAGGTATTACGAACCATGGTAAACATCTCGCCAATTTTTATTTCCGGGCGAAAAAATTCCAAAATTGAAAGCTATAATATATGCTTTTTGAGGAATTTTGAGGTTAAGGGGCTCGGTGGCGAAAAGTCTTTAGACCCTAGGGGATACATCTTAGGGTCATATAATGACGTTTGGAACCATATATGACCCTTATATGTTGCCATAAATGTCCGTGGTAGGCTTAAGGTCACGATACCGGTGCAAGTTTGGAACGGGTAAGTTGACTGTTTAAAGGCATATCGGATGGTTCCACCCACTCAATTGGACTCCCGGAGGATATTAGGCACCATGGTAAACATCTCGGCAATTTTTATTTCTAGGCGAAAAAATTTCCAAATTGAAGGCTATAATTCACGCTTTTTGAGGAATTTTTAGGTTACGGGTCCCGGTGGCGAAAAGTCTTGAGACCCTAGGGGATACATCTTAGGGTCATATAATGAGGTTTGGAACCATATATGACCCTTATATGTTGCCATAAATGTCCGTGGTAGGCTTGAGGTCACGATATCGGTGCAAGTTTGGAACGGGTAAATTGACTGTTTAAAGGCATATTGGACGGTTCCACCCACTCAATTGGATTCCCGGAGGGTATTAGGAACCATAGTAAAAATCTCGGCAATTTTTATTTCCGGGCGAAAAAAGATCAAAAAATTCCAAAATTGAAGGCTTATAATCCACGCTTTTTGAGGAATTTTGAGGTTATGGGGCCCGGTGGCGAAAAGTCTTGATACCCTAGGTAATACACTTAGGGTCATATAATGACGTTTGGAACCATATATGACCCTTATATGTTGCCATAAATGTCCGTGGTAGGCTTGAGGTCACGATATGTGTGCAAGTTTGGAACGGGTAAATTGACTGTTTAAAGGCATATTGGATGGTTCCACACACTCAATTGGACTCCCGGAGGGTATTAGGAACCATGGTAAACATCTTGGCAATTTTTATTTCCGAGCGAAAAAAGGTCTAAAAATTCCAAAATTGAAGCCTATAATCCACGCTTTTTGAGGAATGTTAAGGTTACGGGGCCCGGTAGTGAAAAGTCTTGAGACCCTAGTGGATATATCTTAGGGTCATATAATGACGTTTGGAACCATTTATGACCCTTATATGGTGCCATAAATGTACGTGGTAGGCTTAAGGTCACGATATCGATGCAAGTTTGGAAAGGGTAAATTGACTGTTTAAAGGCATATTGGATGGTTCCACCCCCACTCAATTGGACTCCCGGAGGGTATTAGGAACCATGGTAAACATCTCGGCAATTTTTATTTCCGGGCGAAAAAAGGTCATAAAATTCCAAAATTTAAGGCTATAATCCACTCTTTTTGAGGAATTTTGAGGTTACGGGGCCCGGTGGCGAAAAGTCTTGAGACCCTAGGTGATACATCTTAGGGTCATATAATGACGTTTGGAACCATATATGACCCTTATATGATGCCATAAATGTCTGTAGTAGGCTTGAGGTCACGATATCGGTGCAAGTTTGGAACGGGTAAATTGACTGTTTAAAAGCATATTGGATGGTTCCACCAACTTAATTGGACTCCTTGAGGGTATTAGGTACAATGGTAAACATTTCGGAAATTTTTATTTCCGGGCGACGAAATTCCAAAATTGAAGGCAATAATCCACGCTTTTTGAGGAATTTTGAGGTTACGAGGCCTGGTGGTGAAAAGTCTTGAGACCCTAGGGGCTACATCTTAGGGTCATATAATGACGTTTTGAACCATATATGACACTTATATGTTTCCATAAACGTCCGTGGTAGGCTTGAGGTCACGATATCGGTGCAAGTTTGGAACGGGTAAATTGACTTTTAAAGGCACATTAGATGGTTCCACCCACTCAATTAGACTCCCGGAGGGTATTAGGAACCATGGTAAACATCTCGGAAATTTTTATTTCCGGGCGAAAAAAGGTCAAAATTCCAAAATTGAAGGTTATAATCCACGCTTTTTGAGGAATTTTGAGGTTACGGGCCCGGTGGCGAAAAGTCTTGAGACCCTAGGGGATACATCTTGGGGTCATATAATGACCTTTGGAACCATATATGACCCTTGTATGTTGCCATAAATGTCCGTTGTAGGCTTGAGGTCACGATATCGGTACAAGTTTGGATTGGGTAAATTGACTGTTTAAAGGCATATTGGATGGTTCCACCCACTCAATTAGACTCCCGGAGGGTATTAGGAACCATGGTAAAAATTTCGCCAATTTTTATTTCCGAGCGAAAAAAGGTCAAAAAATTCCAAAATTGAAAGCTAAATCCACGGTTTTTGAAGAATTTTGAGGTTACCGGGCCCGTTGGCGAAAAGTCTTGAGACCCTTGGGGATACATCTTAGGGCCATATAATGAAGTTAGGAACCATATACGACCCTTATATGTTGCCATAAATGTCCGTGGTAGGCTTGAGCTCATGATATCGGTGCAAGTTTGAAACAGGTAAATTGAATGTTTAAAGGCATATTGGATGGTTCCACCCACTCAATTGGACTCCCGGAGGGTAATAGGAACCATGGTAAAAATCTCGCCAATTTTTATTTCCAAGCGAAAAAAGGTCAAAATATTCAAAAATTAAAGACTATATCCACGCTTTTTGATGAATTTTTAGGTTACGGGGACTGGTGGCGAAAAGTGTTGGGACACTACGGGATACATCTTAGGGATATATTATGACGTTTGGAACCATATATGACCCTTATATGTGTCCGAAAATTTCCGTGGTAGGCATGAGGTCACGATATCGGTGCAAGTTTGGAACGGGTAAATTGACTGTTTAAAGGCATATTGGATAGTTCCACCCACTCAATTGGACTCCCGGAGGGTATTCGGAACCATGGTAAACATCTCGGCAATTTTAATTTCCAGACGAAAAAAGGTCAAAAAATTCCTAAATTGAAGGCTATAATCCACGATTTTTGAGGAATTTTGATGTTACGGGGCCCGGTGGCGAAAAGTCTTGAGACCCTAGGGGATACATCTTAGGATCATATAATGACGTTTGGAACCATATATGACCCTTATATGTTGCCATAAATGTCCGTGGTAGGCTTGAGGTTACGATATCGATGCAAGTTTGGAAGGGGTTAATTGACTATTTAAAGGCATATTGGATGGTTCCACCCACTCAATTAGACTTCCGGAGGGTATTAGGAACCATGGAAAACCTCTTGGCAATTTTTATTTCCGGGCGAAAAAAGGTCAAGAAATTCCAAAATTAAAGGCTATAATCCACGCTTTTTGAGGAATTTTGAGGTTATGGGGCCCGGTTGCGAAAAGTCTTGAGAACCTAGGGGATACATCTTAGGGTCATATAATGACGTTTCGAACCATATATGACCCTTATATGTTACAATAAATGTCCGTGGTAGGCTTGAGGTCACAATATCAGTGCAAGTTTAGAACGGGTAAATTGAATGTTTAAAGGCATATTGGATGGTTGCACCCACTCAATTGGACTCCTGGAAGGTATTAGGAACCATGGTAAACATCTCGGCAATTTTTATTTCCGGGCGAAAAAAGGTCAATAAATTCCAGGATTGAAGGTTAAATCCACGCTTTTTAAGGAATTTTGAGGTTACGGGGACTTGTGGTGAAAAGTCTTGAGACCCTAGGGGATACATCTTAAGGTCATATAATGACGTTTGGAATCATGTACGACCCTTAAATTTTGCCATAAATGTCCGTGGTAGGCTTAAGGTCATGATATCGGTGCAAGTTTGGAATGAATAAATAGACTGTTTTAAGGCATATTAGATGGTTCCACCCACTTAACTGGACTCCTGGAGGGTATTCGGAACCATGGTAAACATCTCGTCAATTTTTATGTCTGGGCGAAAAAAGATCAAAAAATTCCAAAATTGAAGGCTATAATCCACGCTTTTTGAGGAATTTTGAGGTTACGGGGCTCAGTGGCGAAAAGTCTTGAGACCCTACGGGATACACCTAAGGGTCATATAATGACGTTTGGAACCATATATGACCCTTATATGTTGCCATAAATGTCCGTGGTAGGCTTGAGGCCAGGTCACGATATCGGTGCAAGTTTAGAACGGGTAAATTGACTGTTTTAAGGCATATTGCATGGTTCCACCCACTCAATTGGACTCCCGGAGGGTATTAGGAAACATGATAAAAATATCGGCAATTTTTATATCCGGGTTAAAAAAGGTCAAAAAATTCCAAAATTGAAGGCTATAATCCACGCTTTTTGAGGAATTTTGAGGTTACGGGGCCCGGTCGCGAAAAGTCTTGAGATCCTAGGGGATTCATCTTAGGGTCATATAATGACGTTTGGAACCATATATGACCATTATATGTTGCCATAAATGTCCGTGGTACGCTTGAGGTCACGATATCGGTGCAAGTTTGGAACGGGTAAATTGACTGTTTAAAGGCATATTGGACGGTTCCACCCACTCAATTGGACTCCCGGAGGGTATTAGGAACCATAGTAAAAATCTCAGCAATTTTTATTTCCAGGCGAAAAAAGATCAAAAAATTCCAAAATTGAAGGCTATAATCCACGCTTTTTGAGGAATTTCGAGGTTATGGGGCCCGGTGGCGAAAAGTCTTGAGACCCTAGGTAATACATCTTAGGGTCATATAATGACGTTTGGAACCATATATGACCCTTATATGTTGTCATAAATGTCTGTGGTAGGCTTGAGGTCACGATATCTGTGCAAGTTTAGAACGGGTAAATTAAATCTAATAAACTAAGTCGTCTTAGCTACGTGATTATTCTAACGTCTCCTCACACGTAACCGAGTACCCTTTTACCAACCTGCAAAATAAATCAGAAACAAGAAAAGAGAGAAAACTCCCAAAAATCAGATAAACTGAGTAATTCCAACTCCATCCCGTAAAATTAATAATTTTAGTTCAAAACATTTTATACATAATATAGTCTCATAAATATTTTAATACTCAACCAAGTTCAAATAGTCACATAACATACTATTTCTTTATTTAAGAAAGGGAAAGAGAACGCCAGTAAGCCGGGACTAGTCCCTGTCACCACCTACTTTACAGAGGGTCGCGCGTAACCCCAATTGGCCATAAATAAAACAGAATGTCCCTAGTGTGCACACCCCTCACTAATACCCAGTGATTAGGAGGAAGACTAACAGCAATATACAATAATTTAAACCAACTAGTAGCAACCATAACTACTAGTGGGCAACCTGTTCTTCACCCTTTCGGGTTTCATTTCCCTTCTTAAGTTAAATTTCACTGTACATTTTATTAGATTAAATCATTCGGTCACAAGCATTATATTGCACAAATCAATTTAATCCCAAGTAAAAATATTTCAATTCCAATATTATTAGCACATAGTCGTTCCACATGACATACTAATTATAACTCAATTCTCAATAGGCCTTAGAGACCATCAATTATTTATAATCAATCATCTAATTCCCAAGATTATATTTATTTAAAATAACTCATACGATAACAAATAATCATATTTTTTTGAAATTACATATACTAGTTCACAAAATAGAAAAACTCATATATAATATATATGATTCCATATTATCATACGATAGCACACTCATCACATATAATTACATAAGCACGTATTTGACACATAATATTTCAAAACAATTTCCTAACGGGTTTCTAAAGATGATGGACATTGAAAATTAGCTTGATCGTGCGAAAAATCTCAAGGTAATTAACCTCCGAAACGTTCACCTACAAGCCTCCGTCTACAAATAAACGATTCTAAGTTAGATAATTATACGACTATACAAAAAAAAATTGAGCGTGTGATTAATTTATCATAACCCGTAATCTAGTCGCCCCAAAAATAAAATATAAACAACTAATTATAGAGTTAGATGGATAGCATTATATCATCATCATCTCCACCATTGGACTACAGAGTACATCATCACCATCACCATAACCATCACCCATCATCATCATCATCGACATTATCATCATCACCAATATCCCCAAGATTGCACTAAAACCCAAATCCCAAATTCCACTGAAGCCATACAAAATCGTTTTTTTTTTTTTTTTTTTTTAATTTTAGAAATCAACAAGCACAAAAATCCAATAGACCAAATACATACTGAAACAGAAACAATGGAGTGACGAGTTGCGGTGACTTCCGAACTCGTCAAAATATTGATTATTAAATTTTTTTTTTTAAAGAGATAGTTTACTTGAGAAAAGATTGAAAGTACGTTATTGAAATTTGAGGTTAAGGGGAGGGGTTTATATTATTGAGTTGTTTAGCATTCTAGAAATTTCACAAGATAAGGGTCAAACTTATCTTGAGCTTGTTACATAAACTCAGTAAACAGATTTTCAAAATTCCTTTTTATCAGCTTTCAAACCAATTTCTGTATGTTATCCAAAATCAGTTTTTTTTTTTTTTTTTTTTTTTTTTTTTTTTTTTTAATTCGAAAATAAAAAAAAAATTATTAATATATATATTTGAAAAAAAAAATCATAAATTTAAAGTTTATATTTACTAGAAAATTGGGGTGTTACATCTACTCCCCCTTAAAACGAAAGTTCGTCCTTGAACTTTAAAGTTAGCTCTCAACTAAGGCTTACGCGATGACAAGGGCTAAGTTAGTATTACATTCTACCCCCCTTTAAGAGTTTCGACCTCGAAACTTAGCATACCTGCTCAAAAAGTTCCGGGTAACGCTTTTTCATGTCATTCTCAACTTCCCAAGTTGCTTCTTCAGAATTCTGATTAGACCATAGGACTTTAATTAACTTTACCGCCTTATTTCGGGTACTTCTCACTTTGGTGTCGAGAATTTTCACAGGGCGTTCTTAGAAAGTTAAGGTCTCATCTAGTTCAATAGTCTCGGGTTGGATAACATGGGTAGGGTCATGAACATATTTTCGGAGTTGGGAAACATGAAAAACATTGTGAACGTTGGCTAACTCCATGGGTAAGGCTAGTTGATATGCTACCTCTCCAACTCTCTTCAATACTTCATGCGGGCCAATGTATCTAGGACTCAACTTCCCTTTTCTACCAAACCGCATGACTCCCTTGGTAGGTGAAACCTTAAGTAAAGCCTTTTCCCCAACTTCAAATTCCACTATTCTCCTATTCTGGTCTGCATATGACTTTTGTCGATCCTGAGCTGCCTTCATGTTCGCCTGGATAAGCTTAACTTGCTTCGTTGTTTCTTCAATCATTTCTGGCCCCAAAGTCAAAGACTCACTGATATCGCTCCAACACAAGGGACTCCTACATTTTCTCCCATACAACGCTTCATAAGGTGTCATTCTTGTACTCGCATGATGGCTGTTATTGTATGAAAATTCGATCATAGGTAATCTTTCGTCCCACGATCCACCAAAGTCCATCACACAAGCTCTCAACATGTCCTCCAAGGTTTGGATTGTTCTCTCTGTCTGTCCATCTGTAGCAGGGTGAAACGCTGTGCTAAACTTCAGGATAGTGCCAAATGGTTGCTGAAACATTTCCCAAAACTTTGATAAAAATCTTGGATCTCTGTCTGAAATAATATCTTTAGAAACTCCATGTAGCCTCACAATTTCTTTCACATAGGCATCTGCCAACTGAGTCACATTCGAAGTGTCCTTTATTGCTATGAATCTTGCTGTTTTCGTTAGACGATCAACTATGACCCAAATAACATTCTTCGCTGCCCTTGTAAGTGGTAATCCCATCACAAAATCCATAGAGATAGACTCCCACTTCCATCCTAGCACATCTAACGATTGCAGCTTCCCTCCAGGTCTCATATGTTGTATCTTCACTTTCTGACATGTAAGGCACTTTGCCACAAACTCGGCTACTTCACGCTTCATGTTCGGCCACCAGAAATGTTGCTTAAGATCCTTATAGAGCTTATCTCCTCCTGGGTGTACAGAGTACGGGGTGTTGTGAGATTCTTCTAAAATCTTCCTTTTGAGATCTTCATTTTTAGGAATACACCATCTCCCTTTGTATTTCACTGTTCCACTATCATCTACATCAAATTCAGTTGTCGCTCCTTCTTCTTTCATCTTTCTCACCTTGGTCAACCACTCATCTAACATTTTCTTCTGACGAATCTCATCATATATGGTAGGTTTGACTGACATTGCATTCAACTAAGCGTTTACCTGACCATACTCCACAACCTCCAAGTTCAACTTCTTAAATTCTTCACAAAGTTCCTTGGCTAAAATCATCAAGTTCACTGTATGACTTGTCTTCCTACTCAAAGCATTAGCTACCTTGTTCGCCTTTCCTTCGTGATATAGAATGTCTGGGTTGTAGTCGGTTAGCACCTCAAGCCATCTCCTTTGCCTCATGTTCAAATGAGTCTGTGTGAATATGTATTTAAGACTTTTGTGGTCCGTATAAACCTTACATCTCACACCATACAAATAGTGTTTCCAAATCTTGAGAGCAAACACTACAGCTCCTAGCTCCAAATCATGAGTAGGGTAATTCTGTTCATGTCGCTTGAGCTGCCTCGATGCATAAGCTACAACCTTCCCATGTTGCATAAGTACACACCCAAAACCATTCTTAGATGCATCACTATAGATTTCAAACCCCTCAGTCCCTGACGGTAAGGTTAAGACTGGTGCTGAGGTGAGTCTTGGCTTCAATTCTTGAAAAGATTGCTCACACCTCTCATCCCACCGAAACTTAGTAGTTTTCTTCATCAAATTTGTTAAGGGTTGAGCTATCCTCGAAAAGTCTTGTAGAAATCTCCTATAGTATCCAGCAAGCCCTAAGAAACTTCTCACTTTGGTCACACTTTTGGGTCTTGGCCAATCAGAAACTGCTCGAATCTTAGATGGGTCCACCGCAACTCCTTCCTTTGAGATTACATGGCCTAGAAATGCTACCTTCTCTAGCCAAAATTCACATTTTGAAAATTTGGCATACAACATCTTTTCTCTAAGAATCTCTAACACTTTTCTTAGATGTTCTTCGTGCTCTTCTCTATCCCTCGAGTACACCAAAATATCATCTATGAACACCACCACAAATTTATCCAAATATGGCTGAAAAGTTTTATTCATGAGATCCATAAAAGCTGCCGGCGCATCAGTGAGTCCAAAAGGTATAACAGTGAACTCATAATGGCCGTATCTCGTGCAAAACGCTGTCTTTGGTATATCTTCCTCAGCAATCCTTAACTGATGGTATCCTGTCCTCAAGTCAATCTTTGAAAAGATCCCAGCACCTTTAAGCTGATCAAACAAGTCCTCAATCCTAGGCAATGGATATTTGTTCTTTATAGTGACATTATTCAACTCTCGGTAGTCAATACACAACCTTAAGGATCCGTCCTTCTTCCTCACAAATAAAACCGGTGCTCCCCAAGGTGACACACTTGGCCTTATATAACCCTTTTCCAGCAACTCCTCCAACTGTACCTTCAACTCTTTCATCTCTGCTGGTGCCATTCTATATGGTGCCTTAGAAATAGCTCCAGTTCCAGGCACTAAGTCTATTTTGAAATCCATCTCCCTAATTGGTGGCATCCCTGGGATTTCATCTGGAAACACATCCTGGAATTCTCTCACCACTAGAATGTGATCTATGGACGTCTCTTCTACACTCACATCTTGCACGTGGCATAAATAAATAGGGTAGCCCTTTCGGATATAAGAATGAAAAGTCATGGCTGACACAATACTAATCCCTGGTTTTGACACAACTCCCTGGTAAGAGATTCTATTCCCCTTTGGCCTCCTAAGAGACACCTTTTGGGTATGACACTCAATTCTAGCCTTATACTTGCTAAGCCAATCCATCCCTAATATCACATCAAAGTCAGTTAAGTCAAACTGAATAAGATTAGCAAGCAACTCAGTTCCTGCAATGTTAACTGGAATGTCTTGGTATATGGATCTACAAGGAACTATCTCCCCTGAAGGAATTGTTATATTGGTTTGACACAAAAATGAAGGTTTTAAAGCATGTTTATTCACAAAAGAAGTGGCTACAAAAGAATGAGATGCCCCAGAATCAAAAAGTAAGTAAGCAGGTTTTGAGTTCACGAGAAAAGAACCCGTCACAATGTTGGCATCAGAGTCAATCTCACTCTGGTTCATGACATAGATTCTTCCATTACTGGTCCTACCACTGCCATTGTGGTTGCTTCCTCCGCCATTGTTGTTGTTGTGGCCATTTCCTCCTTGAGCATTGCCATTTTGGCCCTGAGAATTGTTGTTGTTGAAGCGGTTGTTGTAGTTTGAGTTCCTCCCGTAACCACCTCCCTTATTGCCATTATTGTTACCTTGCCCATTCTAAGCTTGATTATTGCCATTCTGCTTCTTTGGGAACTCAAATTTCTTGTGACCAACCTCCCCACATTCAAAGCAAGTAAGCAAATCTCCATTGTAGTTGCGTCCTGGATGGCTCTTGTCAAATTTACGGCATGGTCGATTGCGAGATCCTTGCTGATTCTATTATCCCTGGCCCTGGTGGTTGTTGCTTCGATTGTTGTTGTTACGACCTCCCTGCTGACCATTTCCACCATTCCCATTGCTATTACCCCCGAGGCGTGGTCTCTTGTCATAACCTTGATGGTTCGATGAGCTCTCACCATTCCCTTTCCTCTTATGCCTATCCTTAACCTCCTGCTCACGTTTCAAAATCCTTTTGATATTACAAGCTCTATCATAGGCCTCCTTATAGTTAGCAGCAGTACCAGCCCCAATAACCTTCTTTTGAATCCTAAAATTCAATCCATCTTCAAACTTCTGTGCTTTGGATCTCTCATCAGGCACTACATTGGGATAAAACCTAGCATACTCATTAAATTTCTCAGCATACTCCTGCACACTCATACTAGCTGTTTGGTTAAACCTACTAAACTCACTGTACTTCTGCCTCTTGATATGCTCAGGAAAGAAACGATCCCTGATTGCTTTCTTAAAAGCCTCCCAGTTAAAGTTCTGTTCAGCTCTTATAGTGGCTCCTTCATTTTCCCACCATATATCCGCAGCCTCACGTAAATAGAAAGTGGCTTGGTCCACCTTCTGAGCATCAGGGGTACCAGCAGCAGTAAAAATCTTGTCAAAGTAGCGTACCCAGTTCTCAACTAACATGGGATCTTCCTTCCCCATGAATAGTGGAGGTTTAAGTGCAGCAAGTTTCTTAGCCATGGCAGCTTGAGGGTCGTTGTCATTATTGTTGTGGTTGTTGTAGTTATTCAGCTGGTTTTGCAACAACATTCCAATGTTCTGGTTCATTTGCTCAAGAGCTCTTAACCTAGCAGCAAGTTGTTCAGGAGTCTCAGCCATTTGTGCGATTCTTCTCCAACGAGACCTAGTGTAAACGTTGTAATTTTGCATACACAATCTGCACAATTTCAACACTGGTGCTACCACCACACACATTTTAACACGACTTATTAGATCGTGTGAATTGCAATTAAATTAACAACCACATTCTTTCATGTCACACATCAGCACATGCATATAGACAAGAATTAAGCAATTTATAGAGTCGTCCAAGCATCCAAACCAAATAATGCATCAACTTAGCATTAGACTATAACTTTGCACATTACTTTGTGATTTCACTATCACCCGATCAAGTCATTACCAGTCTGGACTAAAGTAAGCATAAGAAAATAAGAGCTTTGTTCTATATAAATACAATAGATAAAAAAAATGAAATGATTTTTATTAATAATCATAAAATAGCAAGGTATAAATATGTTAATCAAAATTATTTTATTGCAAAACCAGAAGAGAATGAAAATTGTCTTTGAAATACTAGTACTAAATAGCTCAATAAACTACTAGTTACAAATAAACCAAAACTATAGTTTCTAGTCATAAGAAACTAGCTTTTATTTGCAAAATTAATATAAAAATTTTAATCAAATAGACTAAACGCAGCTTAAAAAAAATTCAATTATTATTTTCCCCTTGACTCTCACGAACTTCACTTTCCTGGGGCTCATCCTCCTCATCATCATCCAGGTTATAGTCAAAGTCACGCTTGGCTTCCATCATTGCCTTTTCAAGGTAGTCCACAGTAGGGATCCATCTTCCATCATAATAATACTTATCACTCGGTTTACCATTAATATATAAGTCAACATACTTCTTTGTAAGTTGGGCATAGGGTCCCTTTCCAATTAACGTGTGTATAAGAATTTGAGATCGCCTCTCCGGAGTAATGTAATCAGATTGGCTACCAAGTACATTGTAATGGAAGTGTTCAATGCAGAGATTTAAGCGGTGCACATAGTGTCGAAGGTTTTCATTATAATTCATACGAATCCCGTAAGGAGAATCAGGTAATAAATGTGTACTCTTCCTAGCACTCAACTTTCTTGTAGTTTTAAGTGTTCGTACTATCTAATAAGAAAGTAAATAACCACATAATAAGTATTAAATAAAAGTACTATAAAACACATAAATCCCTTATCGTGATTCCCACACTCACGGCTTTCCTAAGCTTAAATCAATTTTAAACTTATATACAAATTTTAACCTAAGTCTTTAATTTAATTCATTTTAGTACCTAAATTTTGAAAAACCTGGGCTCTGCATACCAATTTGTAACACCCCCAAAATTCGAGTCTTTTTAAAAACAATAAGAGTAACCTTTAACTTTCAAACAGAACCATCGAACCCTGGGAGTGTTACTGCTACACTTATTTTCCGTAGAAAATAAATGCAAAGCAAAATGAAATAATATTTAAATAAACTAAGTGGTCTAAGTTGTAGCAAAACAAAATAGTCATTACATCAAAACTATAATTAATTTGAAACCAATAATTGAGAGGAAATAATTAAATTCGGAAATAAACTAAGTCGTCTTAGCTACGTGATTATTCTAACGTCTCCTCACACGTAACCGAGTACCCTTTTACCAACCTGCAAAATAAATCAGAAACAAGAAAAGAGAGAAAACTCCCAAAAATCAGATAAACTGAGTAATTCCAACTCCATCCCGTAAAATTAATAATTTTAGTTCAAAACATTTTATACATAATATAGTCTCATAAATATTTTAATACTCAACCAAGTTCAAATAGTCACATAACATACTATTTCTTTATTTAAGAAAGGGAAAGAGAACGCCAGTAAGCCGGGACTAGTCCCTGTCACCACCTACTTTACAGAGGGTCGCGCGTAACCCCAATTGGCCATAAATAAAACAGAATGTCCCTAGTGTGCACACCCCTCACTAATACCCAGTGATTAGGAGGAAGACTAACAGCAATATACAATAATTTAAACCAACTAGTAGCAACCATAACTACTAGTGGGCAACCTGTTCTTCACCCTTTCGGGTTTCATTTCCCTTCTTAAGTTAAATTTCACTGTACATTTTATTAGATTAAATCATTCGGTCACAAGCATTATATTGCACAAATCAATTTAATCCCAAGTAAAAATATTTCAATTCCAATATTATTAGCACATAGTCGTTCCACATGACATACTAATTATAACTCAATTCTCAATAGGCCTTAGAGACCATCAATTATTTATAATCAATCATCTAATTCCCAAGATTATATTTATTTAAAATAACTCATACGATAACAAATAATCATATTTTTTTGAAATTACATATACTAGTTCACAAAATAGAAAAACTCATATATAATATATATGATTCCATATTATCATACGATAGCACACTCATCACATATAATTACATAAGCACGTATTTGACACATAATATTTCAAAACAATTTCCTAACGGGTTTCTAAAGATGATGGACATTGAAAATTAGCTTGATCGTGCGAAAAATCTCAAGGTAATTAACCTCCGAAACGTTCACCTACAAGCCTCCGTCTACAAATAAACGATTCTAAGTTAGATAATTATACGACTATACAAAAAAAAATTGAGCGTGTGATTAATTTATCATAACCCGTAATCTAGTCGCCCCAAAAATAAAATATAAACAACTAATTATAGAGTTAGATGGATAGCATTATATCATCATCATCTCCACCATTGGACTACAGAGTACATCATCACCATCACCATAACCATCACCCATCATCATCATCATCGACATTATCATCATCACCAATATCCCCAAGATTGCACTAAAACCCAAATCCCAAATTCCACTGAAGCCATACAAAATCGTTTTTTTTTTTTTTTTTTTTTTAATTTTAGAAATCAACAAGCACAAAAATCCAATAGACCAAATACATACTGAAACAGAAACAATGGAGTGACGAGTTGCGGTGACTTCCGAACTCGTCAAAATATTGATTATTAAATTTTTTTTTTTTAAAAGAGATAGTTTACTTGAGAAAAGATTGAAAGTACGTTATTGAAATTTGAGGTTAAGGGGAGGGGTTTATATTATTGAGTTGTTTAGCATTCTAGAAATTTCACAAGATAAGGGTCAAACTTATCTTGAGCTTGTTACATAAACTCAGTAAACAGATTTTCAAAATTCCTTTTTATCAGCTTTCAAACCAATTTCTGTATGTTATCCAAAATCAGTTTTTTTTTTTTTTTTTTTTTTTTTTTTTTTTTTTTAATTCGAAAAAAAAAAAATTATTAATATATATATTTGAAAAAAAAAAATCATAAATTTAAAGTTTATATTTACTAGAAAATTGGGGTGTTACATCTACTCCCCCTTAAAACGAAAGTTCGTCCTCGAACTTTAAAGTTAGCTCTCAACTAAGGCTTACGCGATGACAAGGGCTAAGTTAGTATTACATTCTACCCCCCTTTAAGAGTTTCGACCTCGAAACTTAGCATACCTGCTCAAAAAGTTCCGGGTAACGCTTTTTCATGTCATTCTCAACTTCCCAAGTTGCTTCTTCAGAATTCTGATTAGACCATAGGACTTTAATTAACTTTACCGCCTTATTTCGGGTACTTCTCACTTTGGTGTCGAGAATTTTCACAGGGCGTTCTTAGAAAGTTAAGGTCTCATCTAGTTCAATAGTCTCGGGTTGGATAACATGGGTAGGGTCATGAACATATTTTCGGAGTTGGGAAACATGAAAAACATTGTGAACGTTGGCTAACTCCATGGGTAAGGCTAGTTGATATGCTACCTCTCCAACTCTCTTCAATACTTCATGCGGGCCAATGTATCTAGGACTCAACTTCCCTTTTCTACCAAACCGCATGACTCCCTTGGTAGGTGAAACCTTAAGTAAAGCCTTTTCCCCAACTTCAAATTCCACTATTCTCCTATTCTGGTCTGCATATGACTTTTGTCGATCCTGAGCTGCCTTCATGTTCGCCTGGATAAGCTTAACTTGCTTCGTTGTTTCTTCAATCATTTCTGGCCCCAAAGTCAAAGACTCACTGATATCGCTCCAACACAAGGGACTCCTACATTTTCTCCCATACAACGCTTCATAAGGTGTCATTCTTGTACTCGCATGATGGCTGTTATTGTATGAAAATTCGATCATAGGTAATCTTTCGTCCCACGATCCACCAAAGTCCATCACACAAGCTCTCAACATGTCCTCCAAGGTTTGGATTGTTCTCTCTGTCTGTCCATCTGTAGCAGGGTGAAACGCTGTGCTAAACTTCAGGATAGTGCCAAATGGTTGCTGAAACATTTCCCAAAACTTTGATAAAAATCTTGGATCTCTGTCTGAAATAATATCTTTAGAAACTCCATGTAGCCTCACAATTTCTTTCACATAGGCATCTGCCAACTGAGTCACATTCGAAGTGTCCTTTATTGCTATGAATCTTGCTGTTTTCGTTAGACGATCAACTATGACCCAAATAACATTCTTCGCTGCCCTTGTAAGTGGTAATCCCATCACAAAATCCATAGAGATAGACTCCCACTTCCATCCTAGCACATCTAACGATTGCAGCTTCCCTCCAGGTCTCATATGTTGTATCTTCACTTTCTGACATGTAAGGCACTTTGCCACAAACTCGGCTACTTCACGCTTCATGTTCGGCCACCAGAAATGTTGCTTAAGATCCTTATAGAGCTTATCTCCTCCTGGGTGTACAGAGTACGGGGTGTTGTGAGATTCTTCTAAAATCTTCCTTTTGAGATCTTCATTTTTAGGAATACACCATCTCCCTTTGTATTTCACTGTTCCACTATCATCTACATCAAATTCAGTTGTCGCTCCTTCTTCTTTCATCTTTCTCACCTTGGTCAACCACTCATCTAACATTTTCTTCTGACGAATCTCATCATATATGGTAGGTTTGACTGACATTGCATTCAACTAAGCGTTTACCTGACCATACTCCACAACCTCCAAGTTCAACTTCTTAAATTCTTCACAAAGTTCCTTGGCTAAAATCATCAAGTTCACTGTATGACTTGTCTTCCTACTCAAAGCATTAGCTACCTTGTTCGCCTTTCCTTCGTGATATAGAATGTCTGGGTTGTAGTCGGTTAGCACCTCAAGCCATCTCCTTTGCCTCATGTTCAAATGAGTCTGTGTGAATATGTATTTAAGACTTTTGTGGTCCGTATAAACCTTACATCTCACACCATACAAATAGTGTTTCCAAATCTTGAGAGCAAACACTACAGCTCCTAGCTCCAAATCATGAGTAGGGTAATTCTGTTCATGTCGCTTGAGCTGCCTCGATGCATAAGCTACAACCTTCCCATGTTGCATAAGTACACACCCAA
This sequence comes from Chenopodium album, assembly GCF_948465745.1. Classification (NCBI taxonomy): domain Eukaryota; kingdom Viridiplantae; phylum Streptophyta; class Magnoliopsida; order Caryophyllales; family Amaranthaceae; genus Chenopodium; species Chenopodium album. The sequence goes on from NC_137853.1 coordinate 20,783,343, forward strand.
AACCATTCTTAGATGCATCACTATAGATTTCAAACCCCTCAGTCCCTGACGGTAAGGTTAAGACTGGTGCTGAGGTGAGTCTTGGCTTCAATTCTTGAAAAGATTGCTCACACCTCTCATCCCACCGAAACTTAGTAGTTTTCTTCATCAAATTTGTTAAGGGTTGAGCTATCCTCGAAAAGTCTTGTAGAAATCTCCTATAGTATCCAGCAAGCCCTAAGAAACTTCTCACTTTGGTCACACTTTTGGGTCTTGGCCAATCAGAAACTGCTCGAATCTTAGATGGGTCCACCGCAACTCCTTCCTTTGAGATTACATGGCCTAGAAATGCTACCTTCTCTAGCCAAAATTCACATTTTGAAAATTTGGCATACAACATCTTTTCTCTAAGAATCTCTAACACTTTTCTTAGATGTTCTTCGTGCTCTTCTCTATCCCTCGAGTACACCAAAATATCATCTATGAACACCACCACAAATTTATCCAAATATGGCTGAAAAGTTTTATTCATGAGATCCATAAAAGCTGCCGGCGCATCAGTGAGTCCAAAAGGTATAACAGTGAACTCATAATGGCCGTATCTCGTGCAAAACGCTGTCTTTGGTATATCTTCCTCAGCAATCCTTAACTGATGGTATCCTGTCCTCAAGTCAATCTTTGAAAAGATCCCAGCACCTTTAAGCTGATCAAACAAGTCCTCAATCCTAGGCAATGGATATTTGTTCTTTATAGTGACATTATTCAACTCTCGGTAGTCAATACACAACCTTAAGGATCCGTCCTTCTTCCTCACAAATAAAACCGGTGCTCCCCAAGGTGACACACTTGGCCTTATATAACCCTTTTCCAGCAACTCCTCCAACTGTACCTTCAACTCTTTCATCTCTGCTGGTGCCATTCTATATGGTGCCTTAGAAATAGCTCCAGTTCCAGGCACTAAGTCTATTTTGAAATCCATCTCCCTAATTGGTGGCATCCCTGGGATTTCATCTGGAAACACATCCTGAAATTCTCTCACCACTAGAATGTGATCTATGGACATCTCTTCTACACTCACATCTTGCACGTGGCATAAATAAATAGGGTAGCCCTTTCGGATATAAGAATGAAAAGTCATGGCTGACACAATACTAATCCCTGGTTTGACACAACTCCCTGGTAAGAGATTCTATTCCCCTTTGGCCTCCTAAGAGACACCTTTTGGGTATGACACTCAATTCTAGCCTTATACTTGCTAAGCCAATCCATCCCTAATATCACATCAAAGTCAGTTAAGTCAAACTGAATAAGGTTAGCAAGCAACTCAGTTCCTGCAATGTTAACTGGAATGTCTTGGTATATGGATCTACAAGGAACTATCTCCCCTGAAGGAATTGTTATATTGGTTTGACACAAAAATGAAGGTTTTAAAGCATGTTTATTCACAAAAGAAGTGGCTACAAAAGAATGAGATGCCCCAGAATCAAAAAGTAAGTAAGCAGGTTTTGAGTTCACAAGAAAAGAACCCGTCACAACGTTGGCATCAGAGTCAATCTCACTCTGGTTCATGACATAGATTCTTCCATTACTGGTCCTACCACTGCCATTGTGGTTGCTTCCTCCGCCATTGTTGTTGCTGTGGCCATTCCCTCCTTGAGCATTGCCATTTTGGCCCTGAGAATTGTTGTTGTTGAAGCGGTTGTTGTAGTTTGAGTTCCTCCCGTAACCACCTCCCTTATTGCCATTATTGTTACCTTGCCCATTCTAAGCTTGATTATTGCCATTCTGCTTCTTTGGGAACTCAAATTTCTTGTGACCAACCTCCCCACATTCAAAGCAAGTAAGCAAATCTCCATTGCAGTTGCGTCCTGGATGGCTCTTGTCACATTTACGGCATGGTCGATTGCGAGATCCTTGCTGATTCTATTGTCCTTGGCCCTGGTGGTTGTTGCTTCGATTGTTGTTGTTACGACCTCCCTGCTGACCATTTCCACCATTCCCATTGCTATTGAAATTTGAGGTTAAGGGGAGAGGTTTATATTATTGAGTTGTTTAGCATTCTAGAAATTTCACAAGATAAAGGTCAAACTTATCTTGAGCTTGTTACATAAACTCAGTAAACAGATTTTCAAAATTCCTTTTTATCAGCTTTCAAACCAATCTCTGTATGTTATCCAAAATCAGTTTTTTTTTTTTTTTTAAATCCGAAAATAAAAAAAATTATTAATATATATATTTGGAAAAAAAATCATAAATTAAAACTTTATACTTACTAGAAAATTGGGATGTTACACTAGGGGATACATCTTAGGGTCATATAATGATGTTTGGAACCATATATGACCCTTATATGTTGCCATATATGTCCGTGGTAGGCTTGAGGACACGATATCGATACAAGTTTGGAACGGGTTAATTGACTGTTTAAAGGCATATTGGATGGTTCCACCCACTCAATTGGACTCCCGGAAGGTATTAGGAACCATGGTAAACATCTCGGCAATTTTTATTTCCGGGCGAAAAAAGGTCAAAAAATTCCAAAACTGAAGGCTATAATCCACGCTTTTTTAGGAATTTTGAGGTTACAGGGCCCGGTGGCGAAAAGTCTTGAGATCCTAGGGAATACATCTTAGGGTCATATAATGACGTTTGGAACCATATATGACCCTTATATGTTGCCATAAATGTTCGTGGTAGGCTTGAGGTCAAGATATCGGTGCAAGTTTGGAACGGGTTAATTGACTGTTTAAAGGCATATTGGATGATTCCACCCACTCAACTCGACTCCCGGAGGGTATAAGGAACCATGGTAAACATCTCGGCAATTTTTATTTCCGGGCGAAATAAGGTCAAAAAATTCAAAAATTGAAGGCTATAATCCACGCTTTTTGAGGAATTTTGAGGTTACGGGGCCCGGTGGCGAAAAGTCTTGAGACCCTAGGGGTTACATCTTAGGGTCATATAATGAGGTTTGGAACCATATATGACCCTTATATGTTGCCATAAATGTCCGTGGTAGGCTTGAGATCACGATATCGGTGCAAGTTTGGAACGTTAAATTGACTGTTTAAAGGCATATTGGATGGTTCCCCCACACAATTGGACCCCAAGAGGGTATAAGGAACCATGGTAAACATCTCGGCAATTTTTATTTCCGGGCGAAAAAATTCCAATATTGAAGTCTATAATCCACGCTTTTTGATAAACATGGGCACGGGCCGTGCCTGGCCGTGCCGGGGTGGCGGCCTTGCCGTGCCGGCTCCGCGGCGGGCCGTGCCGTGCCGTGCTTGAAATTGGCACACCCCAGCCCACGGCATGGCTCGGCCCACGTGCCTAGCGAGCCGTGCCGTGCCGGGCTGCGGGCCAAACCGTGCCTACCTTAATTTTTTTTTTTTTTTTTTTAAAAAAAAAAAATAAATGTTAAAAAAAAACGAATTAAAAACAAAAATGCATATAATAATAAAAAAAAATACTAGTGCTATAATCCGAAAACACAAAAAATTGAAGAATAACTTATTTTATTATATGACGGTAGCCGGTACGAATGTACGATAATTCAATAATACAAAATTACAAAATAAGTAATGATAATTAAAAATCGTACAATAGTGTATGAATATTGAATAACTTCATTTATTATACGGAATACGAAGTTCGATAATACAAAAAGAATACAATAGTGTATAATGTAAATATGTAATCATGTAATTATTATTGGTCGTCTTCGTCTTCGCCTTCGTCTTCATCTTCGTCTTCGTCTCCTAGAGGTTCAAGGTCATCCGCCAATTGAGTGGATTGAGAAGTATGAGAACTAAAAGAAGTCGACGTTCCTTCATCGTCGTCGTTTTGTGCATAAGTACGATCTTGAGAACGAGTTTCGGCATCCAACCAATCCTTGAAGCAAACACACATTTCAAGTGTTTCGGGTTTTAGTCTTGTTCTTCTATCGTCTAGAATTCTTCCTGACGCACTAAAAGCTCTTTCGGAAGCAACGGAGGAGACTTGGATAGCAAAAATATCACGAGCCATTGCCGACAAAATTGGATGTTTCACGGCTTGTGATTTCCACCAATCGAGGATGTCGAGGCCAAACTTCTCTTCATCGTCCATGCCTTTCATGAAGTCGTAACTTAAGTACATTTGCAACTCCGAAACATCGCTTTGTGTTCTCCTAGATGATGATGATTCTGTACCTGAATACTTAGACATCAAGTTAGCAGCTTGTGCAAATAAACCTTTGGCCCGTTTACTTACATTTTTGGATGTTTGAGAAGGGGCAAATCGAGACACAGTTCCATATTTACTTTCATAAACATTATATAAATTAAAAAAATCATCCGTCACCTTATTCTTAAAAGTTTCAACATCATCTTCAAAATTCATGTTACCATAATAAATATCAATTAATAAAAAGGTGCCATCATATTTTTGTCTAGGATCTAAAATAGAAGCAAAAATATAAATCATAGGAATATCGGTGTAATATTTACGCCATTTATCCTCCATGGATGGAAGATATCCACGATAAACATGTTGTGATCGGTGTTCCGCAAAAAGTTGTGCAAGTAAACATGCATTGCTAAGAAAAGAATGAGCACAAGGATTATATACAGAAGAAAAACAATGTGTCATACCATATAGTAATTGTAAAAACTGCATATATTTTTCACAATTAGCCCAATCATCTTCAAGTAAAGCATTTTGTGGAAATTTCATATTATAAAAAAGTGTTAAATGAACCTTGTACTCGATTGCCCGACTCAACATTTCATAGGTGGAGTTCCACCTAGTTGGACAATCCGGTGCTATTTTTATGGTTTTTATCCGTTGTTGCCTGCAAAAACCTTTCCATTCTTGGTATCTCATGTTAGAGCTATTAATAGTGCAAATAGCATTCCTTATTTTGTGATAAAATGGACCAATTGCTTGTGTTCCATCCTTCACACACAAGTTAAGAACATGACAAATGCATCTAACATGAAGTGCATCTCCATCTAATATAACATCGTTCAATTGGGATTTGACCAAATTCGCACTATATGTCATAGAAGTTGCATTATCGAAAGTCATAGACATGATTTTATCCCTAAGAATATATGCATCAATAGCTTCCATTAAATGATGTGAAATGTTAAGACCGGTATGAGGGTATTCAAGCATTTTGAAATGAATGATGCGTTTTTGTAACATCCACTCATTATCTAACCAATGACAAGTAACACATAAATAGTGAAGTCCGTACCCACCATCCCATGCATCGGCGGTTAAAGAAACTCTACTAGGAAGATTAGCTAATTCGTTTACTAATTTCAATTTGTACTCTAGATAAGTCTTCATGGCAGCAGATCGAACGGTTTTTCGGGAGATTTTTTTGTGTTTTGGTTGTAGTGCTCGGTTAATATAGTTGTTAAAGGCATCATTTTCGGCGAAAAGAAAAGGTTGTTCTGCATGTACAATCATTCTCCCAAGTTCATCCCTATCTCTCTCGTAATTGTAAATGAAGCCTTGTGGATGGAATTGAGAAATTTTAGGTTGGGTTGGATCACTAGATGGTCCACCACATTTTTTTGTATGTCTAGTAAGGTGTCCCGTCCCTCCCTTGGTATCGGCTGAGAAAATTTTACCACAAGTCCGACACTTGCATTTTTTTCCATCTTTACTTAATTGATAATGTGCCCAACATTCACTCTTTCTTTTGGTTTGAGCAAAATCCTCTTAGGTACACCACTCTAATATGTTAGGATTTTGGGTGGATGGTTCACTCGACCCGGAGGCTTGTGTTTGGCTACCTTGGGAAGGAGGAGGAGGAGGAGGAAAAGGAAATTCATATTGTTGAAATTGGGTTTGTTGAAATTGGGTCCAAGGAGCCATATCATCCATTTGTTCTTGCCCTCCCGTGTTTTGGGGATGAAAGAAAGGGGTGGAAGTGTTTGGAAAGGGCATGTTAGAAGAGGGAAAGGGCATGTTAGGGGGGGGGGGCATAGACATTGAAGTGTTTGGGTTTGGTAATTCCCTACGTTTTGACTTGGCTTTTCTAGAGGAGGAGGAAACGTTCTGGTTTGATGCCATGATTAATTAATAATAATAACACAACTAACAATAACAAAGTAACAATTAACAACAATGAGATCAATGAGAATTAATTAGTAAGTAGTTTTTATATAAATTAAATTTTTAAAAATAATTATAATAATAGTAGATTACTTGGATCAATGAGATCCCAGGTAGGAGAGGTTAGGAGCGACGTTGTCCAGAGCCCAAATCCCGCCTTAGACAGATTTCAACAATCCAAATAACCCACAATTAAAATAGAAAGTAGTTTTTATATAATTAAGTAGTTCCACGTATACAATAATAATAATAATAATAATAATAATAATAATAATAATAATAATAATAATAACAATAATAATAACAATAACAATAACAAATTAAAATAAAGTTGAGTTAGATCTTACAATGACGCTTCAATGCTTTCCCAAATTTATAATTTCTCGAACTTATAATTTCTCGAAATTTTAATTTCCCGAATGTAAATATAACAATTTTTTTTTTTTTTTTTTGGTAGTAGACTAATAATAGTAAAAATGTAAAATTTATAAGAGAGTAGGAATTTTTTTTTTCTTTTCACAAAAGAGAGGAAGATTGTATGATTTGTAGGAATTTGAGAATTGAGAATTTGGGAGTAAGAAAATTAGAGAATAAGAGAGAAGAGATGAGTTGAAGAATTGTGAAAATTTTGGAGGAAAATATGAGGTATTTATAGGGGATTTGGGTGGGAAATTGGGTGGAAATTGGAGGAAAATATGGCCGTTTATAGCTGTTGGAAAACGGCCATAAACGGCTATTTTACAACAGCTAGTACAAGACACAGGCTTCGTGCCAGCGGCTCGTGCCAGCGTGCCGGCCATCGTGTCGGCCACCGTGCCGCACGCCGTGCCACGGGCTGTGCCCGTGCCCATCCCAAGAATTTTGTTAACGGCACGGCCCACGGCCCACAGGTGGGCCGCCGTGCCGTGCCGGGCCGTGCCGGTGTCATGCCGGGCCCGTGCCGCCCGCGTGCCGGCAAGGCCCGTGCCCTCCTTTACTTTTTGAGGAATTTTGAGGTTAAGGGGCCCGGTGGCGAAAAGTCTTAAGACCTTAGGGGATACATCTTACGGTCATATAATGACGTTTGGAACCATATATGACCCTTATATGTTGCCATAAATGTCCGTGGTAGGCCTGAGGTCACGAAATCGGTGCAAGTTTGGAACGGGTAAATTGACTTTTTAAAGGCATATTGGATGGTTCCACCCACTCAATAGGACTCCCGAAGGGCATTAAGAACCATGGTAAACATCTCGGCAATTTTTATTTTCAGGCGAAAAAAGGTCAAAAAATTCCAAAATTGAAGGCTATAATCCACGCTTTTTGAGGAATTTGGAGGTTACGGGGCCCGGTGCGAAAAGTCTTGAGACCCTAGGGGATACATCTTAGAGTCATATAATGATGTTTGGAACCATATATGACCCTTATATGTTGCCATACATGTCCGTGGTAGGCTTGAAGTCACGATATCGATGCAAGTTTGGAACGGGTTAATTGACTGTTTAAAGGCATATTGGATGGTTCGACCCACTCAATTGGACTCCCAGAGGGTATTAGGAACCATGGTAAACATCTCGGCAATTTTTATTTCCGAACGAAAAAAGGTCAAAAAATTCCAAAATTGAAGGCTATAATCCATGCTTTTTGAGGAATTTTAAGGTTACGGGGCTCGGTGGCGAAAAGTCTTGAGACCCTAGGGGATACATTTTAGGGTCATATAATGACCTTTGCAATCATATACGACCCTTATATGTTGTAAATTGACTGTTTAAAGGCATATTGGATGGTTCCACCCACTCAATTGGACTCCCGGAGGGTATTAGGAACCATGGTAAACATCTCGGCAATTTTTATTTTCGATCGAAAAAAGGTCAAAATATTCCAAAATTGAAGGCTATAATCCACGCTTTTTGAGGAATTTTGAGGTTACGGGGCCCGGTGGCGAAAAGTCTCGAGACCCTAGGGGATACATCTTAGGGTCATATAATGACGTTTGGAACCGTATATGATCCTTATATGTTGCCATATATGTCCGTGGTAGGCTTGAGGTCATGATATCGGTGCAAGTTTGGAACGTTAAATTGACTATTTAAAGGCATATTGGATGGTTCCCCTACACAATTGGACCCCAGGAGGGTATAAGGAACCATGGTAAACATCTCGGCAATTTTTATTTCCGAGTGAAAAAATTCCAAAATTGAAGGCTATAATCCACGCTTTTTGAGGAATTTTGAGGTTAAGGGGCCCGGTGGCAAAAAGTCTTTAGACCCTAGGTTATACATCTTAGGGTCATATAATGACGTTTGGAACCGTATATGACCCTTATATGTTGCCATAAATGTCCGTGGTAGGCTTGAGGTCACGATATCGGTGAAAGTTTGGAATGGCCAAATTGACTTTTTAAAGGCATATTGGATGGTTCCACCCACTCAATAGGACTCCCGTAGGGTATTATGAACCATGGTAAACATCTCAGCAATTTTTATTTCCGGGCGAAAAAAGGTCAAAAATTCCAAAATTGAAGGTTATAATCCACGCTTTTTGAGGAATTTTGAGGTTACGGGGCCCGGTGGCGAAATGTCTCGAGACCGTAGGGGATAAATCTTAGGGTCATATTATAACGTTTAGAACCATATATGATCCTTATATGTTGCCATATATGTCCGTGGTAGGCTTGAGGTCACGATATCGGTTCAAGTTTGGAACGGGTAAATTAACTATTTTAAGGCATATTGCATGGTTCCACCCACTCAATTGGACTCCCGGAGGGTATTAGGAACCATGGTAAACATCTCGGCAATTTTTATTTCATGGCGAAAAAAGGTCAAAAAATTCCAGAATTGAAGGCTATAATCCACGCTTTTGGAGGAATTTTGAGGTTACGGAGCCCGGTGTTGAAAAGTCTTGAGACCCTTGGGGATACATCTTAGGGTCATATAATGACGTTTGGAACCATACATGACCCTTATATGTTTCCATAAATGTCCGTGTTAGGCTTGAGGTCACGATATCGGTTGAAGTTTGGAACAGGTAAAATTGACTGTTTAAAGGCATATTGGATGGTTCCACCCACTCAATTGGACACCCGGAGGGTATTAGGAACCATGGTAAACATCTCGCAAATTTTTATTTCCGGGCGAAAATATGTCAAAAAATTCCAAAATTGAAGGCTATAATCCACGCTTTTGGAGGAATTTTGAGGTTACGGGGCCCGGTGGCGAAAAGTCTTGAGACCCTTGGGGATACATCTTATGGTCATATAATGACGTTTGGAACCATATATGACCCTTATATGTTGCCATAAATGTCCGTGGTAGGCTTGAGGTCACGATATCGGTGCAAGTTTGGAACGGGTAAATTGACTGTTTAAAGGTATATTGGATGGTTCCACCCACTCAATTGGACTCCCGGAGGGTATTAGGAACCATTGTTAACATCTCGGCAATTATGTTCGGGCGAAAAAAGGTCAAAAAATTCCAAAATTGAACTCTATAATCCACGCTTTTTGAGGAATTTAAAGGTTACAGAGCCTGGTGGCGAAAAGTCTTGAGACCCTAGAGGATACATCTTAGGGTTATATAATGACGTTTGGAACCATATATGACCCTTATATGTTGCCATAAATGTCCATGGTAGGCTTGAGGTCACGATATTGGTGCAAGTATGGAACGGGTAAATTGAGTTTTTAAAGGAATTTTGGATGGTTCTACCCACTCAATAGGACTGCCGGAGGGTAATAGGAACCATAGTAAACATCTCGGCAATTTTTATTTACGAGCGAAAAAATTTCAAAATTGAAGGCTATAATCCACGCTTTTTGAGGAATTTTGAGGTTACGGGGCCTAGTGGAGAAAAGTCTTGAGACAGGGGATACGTCAAAAAATTAAAGGCTACAATCCACGCTTTTTGAGGAATTTTGAGGTTACGGGGCCCGTGGCGAAAAGACTTGAAACCCTAGGGGATACATCTTAGGGTTATATAACGACGTTTGGAACCATATATGACATTTATATGTTGCCATAAATGTCCGTGGTAGGCTTGAGTTCACGATATCGGTGCAAGTTCTGAGCAGGTAAATTGACTGTTTAAAGGCATATTGGATGGTTCCACCCACTCAATTGGACTCCCGGAGGGTATTAGGAACCATGGTAAACATCTCGGCAATTTTTATTTTCGATCGAAAAAAGGTCAAAATATTCCAAAATTGAAGGCTATAATCCACGCTTTTTGAGGAATTTTGAGGTTACGGGGCCCGGTGGCGAAAAGTCTCGAGACCCTAGGGGATACATCTTAGGGACATATAATGACGTTTGGAACCGTATATGATCCTTATATGTTGCCATATATGTCCGTGGTAGGCTTGAGGTCATGATATCGGTGCAAGTTTGGAACGTTAAATTGACTATTTAAAGGCATATTGGATGGTTCCCCTACACAATTGGACCCCAGGAGGGTATAAGGAACCATGGTAAACATCTCGGCAATTTTTATTTCCGAGTGAAAAAATTCCAAAATTGAAGGCTATAATCCACGCTTTTTGAGGAATTTTGAGGTTAAGGGGCCCGGTGGCAAAAAGTCTTTAGACCCTAGGTTATACATCTTAGGGTCATATAATGACGTTTGGAACCGTATATGACCCTTATATGTTGCCATAAATGTCCGTGATAGGCTTGAGGTCACGATATCGGTGAAAGTTTGGAATGGCCAAATTGACTTTTTAAAGGCATATTGGATGGTTCCACCCACTCAATAGGACTCCCGTAGGGTATTATGAACCATGGTAAACATCTCAGCAATTTTTATTTCCGGGCGAAAAAAGGTCAAAAATTCCAAAATTGAAGGTTATAATCCACGCTTTTTGAGGAATTTTGAGGTTACGGGGCCCGGTGGCGAAATGTCTCGAGACCCTAGGGGATAAATCTTAGGGTCATATTATAACGTTTTGAACCATATATGATCCTTATATGTTGCCATATATGTCCGTGGTAGGCTTGAGGTCACGATATCGGTTCAAGTTTGGAACGGGTAAATTAACTATTTTAAGGCATATTGCATGGTTCCACCCACTCAATTGGACTCCCGGAGGGTATTAGGAACCATGGTAAACATCTCGGCAATTTTTATTTCATGGCGAAAAAAGGTCAAAAATTCCAAAATTGAAGGCTATAATCCACGCTTTTGGAGGAATTTTGAGGTTACGGAGCCCGGTGTTGAAAAGTCTTGAGACCCTTGGGGATACATCTTAGGGTCATATAATGACGTTTGGAACCATACATGACCCTTATATGTTTCCATAAATGTCCGTGGTAGGCTTGAATTCACGATATCGGTTGAAGTTTGGAACAGGTAAAATTGACTGTTTAAAGGCATATTGGATGGTTCCACCCACTCAATTGGACACCCGGAGGGTATTAGGAACCATGGTAAACATCTCGCAAATTTTTATTTCCGGGCGAAAATATGTCAAAAAATTCCAAAATTGAAGGCTATAATCCACGCTTTAGGAGGAATTTTGAGGTTACGGGGCCCGGTGGCGAAAAGTCTTGAGACCCTTGGGGATACATCTTATGGTCATATAATGACGTTTGGAACCATATATGACCCTTATATGTTGCCATAAATGTCCGTGGTAGGCTTGAGGTCACGATATCGGTGCAAGTTTAGAACGGGTAAATTGACTGTTTAAAGGCATATTGGATGGTTCCACCCACTCAATTGGACTCCCGGAGGGTATTAGGAACCATTTTTAACATCTCGGCAATTATGTTCGGGCGAAAAAAGGTCAAAAAATTCCAAAATTGAACTCTATAATCCACGCTTTTTGAGGAATTTAAAGGTTACAGAGCCTGGTGGCGAAAAGTCTTGAGACCCTAGAGGATACATCTTAGGGTTATATAATGACGTTTGGAACCATATATGACCCTTATATGTTGCCATAAATGTCCATGGTAGGCTTGAGGTCACGATATTGGTGCAAGTATGGAACGGGTAAATTGACTTTTTAAAGGAATATTGGATGGTTCTACCCACTCAATAGGACTGCCGGAGGGTAATAGGAACCATAGTAAACATCTCGGCAATTTTTATTTACGAGCGAAAAAATTTCAAAATTGAAGGCTATAATCCACGCTTTTTGAGGAATTTTGAGGTTACGGGGCCTAGTGGAGAAAAGTCTTGAGACAGGGGATACGTCAAAAAATTAAAGGCTATAATCCATGCTTTTTCAAGAATTTTGAGGTTACGAGGCCCGGTGGCGAAAAGTTTTGAGACCCTAGGGGATACATCTTAGGGACATATAATGACGTTTGGATCCATATATGTCCCTTATATGTTTCCATAAATGTCCGTGGTAGGTTTGAGGTCACGATATCGGTGCAAGTTTGGAACGAGTAAATTGACTGTTTAAAGACATATTGGATGGTTCCACACACACAATTGGACTCCCGGAGAGTATTAAGAACCATGCTAAAGATCTCGACAATTTTTATTTCCGGGCGAAAAAATTCCACAATTGAAGACTATAATCCACGCTTTTTGAGGAATATTGAGGTTACGGGTCATATAATGACGTTTGGAACCATATGTGACCCTTATATGTTGCCATAAATGTCCGTGGTAGGCTTGAGGTCACGATATCGGTGCAAGTTTGGAAAGCGTAAATTGACTGTTTAAAGGTATATTAGATGGTTCCACCCACTCAATTGGACTCCCAAAGGGTATTAGGAACCATGGTAAACATCTCGGCAATTTTTATTTCCGGGCGAAAAAAGGTCAAAAAATTCAAAAATTGAAGGCTATAATCCACGCTCTTTGAGGAATTTTGAGATTACGGGGCCTGGTAGCGAAAAGTCTTGAGACCATAGGGGATACATCTTAGGGTCATATAATGACGTTTGGAACCATATACGACCCTTATATGTTTCCATAAATGTCCGTGGTAGGCTTGAGGTCACGATATCGGTGCAAGTTTGGAACGGGTAAATTGACTGTTTAAAGGCATATTGGATGGTTCAACCCACTCAATTGGACTCCCGGAGGGTATTAGGAACCATGGTAAACATCTCGGCAATTTTTATTTTCGGCGAAAAAAGAACAAAAAATTCCAAAATTGAAGGCTATAATCCACGCTTTTTGAGGAATCTTGAGGTTACAGGGCCCGGTGGCGAAAAGTCTTGAGACCCTAGGGGATACATTTTAGGGTCATATAATGACGTTTGGAACCATATATGACCCTTATATATTGCCATAAATATCCGTGGTAGGCTTGAGGTCATGATATCGGCGCAAGTTTGGAACAGGTAAATTGACTGTTTAAAGGCATATTGGATGGTTCTACAAACTCAATTGGACTCCCGAAGGGTATTAGGAACCATGGTAAACATCTCGGCAATTTTTATTTCCTAGCGAAAAAAGGTTAAAAAATTCTAAAATTGAAGGCTATAATCCACGCTTTTTGAGGAATTTTAAGGATACCGGGCCTGGTGGCGAAAATTCTTGCGACCCTAGGGGATACATCTTAGGGTCATATAATGACGTTAGGAACCATATATGACACTTATATATTGCCATAAATGTCCGTGGTAGGCTTGAGGTCACTATATCGGTGCAAGTTTGGAACGGGTAAATTGATTGTTTAAAGGCATATTTGATGGTTCCACCCACTCAATTGGACTCCCAGAGGGTATTGGGAACCATGGTAAACATCTCGTCAATTTTTATTTCCGGGCGAAAAAATGTCTAAAAATTCCAAAATTGAAGGCTACAATCCACGCTTGTAGTGGAATTTTGAGGTTACAGGGCCTGGTGGCGAAAAGTCTTGAGACCCTTAAGGATACATCTTAGGGTCATATAATGACGTTTGAACCTATATATGACCCTTATATGTTCCCATCAATGTCCGTGGTAGGCTTGAGGTCACGATATCGGTGTAAGTTTGGAACGGGTAAATTGACTGTTTAAAGGTATATTAGATGGTTCCACCCACTCAATTGGACTCCCGGAGGGTATTGGGAACCACGGTAAACATCTTGGCAATTTTTATTTCCGGGCGAAAGAATTCCAAAATTGAAGGCTATAATCCACGCTTTTTGAGGAATTTTGAGGTTATGGGGCTCGGTGGCAAAAAGTCTTGAGACCCTAGGGGATACATGTTAGGTTCATATAATGACGTTTGGAACCATATATGACTCTTATATGTTGCCATAAATGTCTGTGGTATGCTTTAGGTCATGAACTCGTTGCAAGTTTGGAACGGGTAAATTGATTGTTTAAAGGCATATTGGACAGTTCCACCCACTCAATTGGACTCCTGGAGGGTATTAGGAACAATGGTAAACATCTCGGCAATTTTTATTTCCGGGCCAAAAAAGGTCTAAAAATTCCAAAATTGAAGGCTATAATCCATGCTTTTCGAGGAATTTTGAGATTACGGGGATTGGTGGCGAAAAGTCTTGAGACCCTAGGAAATACATCATAGGGTCATATAATGACGTTTGAAACCATATATGACCCTTATATGTTGCCATAAATGTCCGTGGTAGGCTTGAGGTCACGATATCGGTGCAAGTTTGGAACGATTAAATTAACTGTTTAACGGCATATTGGATGGTTCCACCCACTCAATTGGACTCCCGGAAGGTATTAGGAGCCATGGTATACATCTCGGCAATTTTTATTTTCGGGGGAAAAAAGGTCTAAAAATTCCAAAATTGAAGGCTATAATCCACGCTTGTAGTGGAATTTTGAGGTTACAGGGCCGGGTGGCGAAAAGTCTTGAGACCCTTGAGGATACATCATAGGGTCATATAATGACGTTAGGAACCATATATGACACTTATATATTGCCATAAATGTCCGTGGTAGGCTTGAGGTCACTATATCGGTGCAAGTTTGGAACGGGTAAATTGACTGTTTAAAGGCATATTTGATGGTTCCACCCACTCAATTGGACTCCCAGAGGGTATTGGGAACCATGGTAAACATCTCGGCAATTTTTATTTCCGGGCGAAAAAAGGTCTAAAAATTCCAAAATTGAAGGCTACAATCCACGCTTGTAGTGGAATTTTGAAGTTACAGGGCCTGGTGGCGAAAAGTCTTGAGACCCTTAAGAATACATCTTAGGGTCATATAATGACGTTTGGAACCATATATGAACCTTATATATTGCCATAAATGTCCGTGGTAGGCTTGAGGTCACTATATCGGTGCAAGTTTGGAACGGGTAAATTGACTCTTTAAAGGCATATTGGATTGTTCCACCAACTCAATTGGACTGCCGGAGGTTATTAGAAACCATGGTAAGCATCTCGGTAATTTTTATTTCCGGGCGGAAAAAGGTTAAAAAATTCCAAAATTAAAGGCTATAATCCACGCTTTTTGAGGAATTTTGAGGTTACGGGGTCCGGTGGCGAAATGTCTTGAGACCCTAGGGGATACATCTTAGGTTCATATAATGACGTTTGGAACCATATATGACCCTTATATGTTGCCATAAATGTCCGTGGTAGGCTTCAGGTCACGATATCGGCGCAAGTTTGGAACGGGTAAACTGACTGTTTAAAGGCATATTGGATGGTTCCACCCACTCAATTGGACTCCCGGAGGGTATTAGGGACTATATTAAACATCTCGGCAATTTTTATTTCCGAGCGAAAAAAGGTCAAAAAAATTCCAAAATTGAAGGCTATAATCCACGCTTTTTGAGGAATTTTTAGGTTACGGGGACCGGTGGCGAAAATTCTTGTGACCCTATGGGATACATCTTAGGTTCATATAATGACGTTTGGAACCATATATGACCCTTATATGTTGCCATAAATGTCCGTGGTAGGCTTTAGGTCACGATATCGGTGCAAGTTTGGAACGGGTAAATTAATCGTTTAAAGGCATATTGGATTGTTCCACCCACTCAATTGGATTCTCGGAGGGTATTAGGAACCATGGTAAACATCTCGGCAATTTTTATTTTCAGGCGAAAAAAGGTCAAAAAATTCCAAAATTGAAGGCTATAATCCATGCTTTTTGAGGAATTTTGAGGTTACGGGGCCCGGTGGCGAAAAGTCTTCAGACCCTAGGGGATACATCATAGGGTCATATAATGACATTTGGAACCATATATGACCCTTATATGTTGTCATAAATGTCCGTGGTAGGCTTGAGGTCACGATATCGATGCAAGTTTGGAACGGGTAAATTGACTCTTTAAAGGCATATTGGATAGTTCCACCCACTCAATTGGACTGTCGGAGGGTATTAGAAACCATGGTAAACATCTCAGAAATTTTTATTTCCGGGCGAAAAAATTCCAAAATTGAACTTGCTTTTTGATGAATTTTGAGGTTACGGCGCCCGGTGGCGAAAAGTCTTGAGACCCTAGGGGGTACATCTTATGGTCATATAATGACGTTTGGAACTATATATGACCCTTATATGTTGCCATAAATGTACGTGGTAGTTTTGAGGTCACTATATCTGTGCAAGTTTGGAACGGGTAAATTGACTGTTTAAAGGCATATTGGATGGTTCCACCCACTCAATTGGACTCCCGGAGGGTATTAGGAACCATGGAAAGCATCTCGGCAATATTTATTTTCGGCTGAAAAAGGTCAACAAATTCGAAAATTGAAGGCTATAATCCACGCTTTTTGAGGAATTTTGAGGTTACGGGGGCCGGTGGCGAAAAGTCTTGAGACCCTAGGGGATACATCTTAGGGTCATATAATAACGTTTGGAACAATATATGACCCTTATATGTTGCCATAAATGTCCGTGGTAGGCTTGAGGTCGCGATATCGGTGCAAGTTTGGAACAGGTAAATTGTTTGTTTAAAGCATATTGGATGGTTACACCCACTCAATTGGACTTCCGGAAGGTATTAGGAACCATGGTAAACATCTCGACAATTTGTATTTCTGGGGGAAAAAAGGTCAAAAAATTCCAAAATTGAAGGCTATAATCCTCGCTTTTTGAGGAATTTTGAGGTTACGGAGCCCGGTGGTGAAAAGTCTTGAGACCTAGGGGATACATCTTAGGGTCATATAAATGACATTTGGAACCGTATATGACCGTTATATGTTGCCATTAATGTCCGTGGTAGGCTTGAGGTCATGATATCGGTGCAAGTTTGGAACGGGTAAATTGAATGTTTAAAGGCATATTAGATGGTTCCACCCACTCAATTGGACTCCTGGAGGGTATTAGGAACCATGGAAAGCATCTCGGCAATATTTATTTTCGGCTGAAAAAGGTCAACAAATTCGAAAATTGAAGGCTATAATCCACGCTTTTTGAGGAATTTTGAGGTTACGGGGCCCGGTGGCGAAAAGTCTTGAGACCCTAGGGGATACATCTTAGGGTCATATAATGACGTTTGGAACCATATATGACCCTTATATATTGCCATAAATGTCCGTGGTAGGCTTGAGGTCACGATATCAGTGCAAGTTAAGAATGGGTAAATTGACTGTTTAAAGGCATATTGGATGGTTCCACCCACTCAATTGGACTCCCGGAGGGTATTAGGAACCATGGTAAACATCTCGGAAACTTTTATTTCCGGGCGAAATAAGGTCAAAAAATTCCAAAACTGAAGGCTATAATCCACGCTTTTTGAGGAATTTTGAGGTTACGGGGCCCGGTGGAAAAAAGTCTTGAGACCCTAGGGGATACATGTTAGGGTCATATAATGACGTTTGGACCTATATATGACCCATATATGTTGCCAAAAATGTCCGTGATAGGCTAGAGGTTACGATATCGATGCAAGTTTGGAATGGGTAAATTGACTATTTAAAGGCATATTGGATGGTTCCACCCACTCAATTGGACTCCCGGAGGTTATTAGGAACTATGGTAAACTTCTCGGCAATTTTTATTTCCGGGCGAAAAAAGGTCAAAAAATTCCAAAATTGATGCTATAAATCCACGCTTTTTGAGGAATTTTGAGGTTACGGGGCCCGGTGGAAAAAAGTCTTAAGACCCTAGGGGATACATCTTAGGGTCATATAATGACGTTTGGAAACATATATGACCCTTATATATTGCCATAAATGTCCGTGGTAGGCCTGAGGTCACGATATCGGTGCAAGTTTGGAACGGGTAAATTGATTGTTTAAAGGCATATTGGATGGTTCTACCCACTCAATTGGACTCCCGGAGGGTATTAGGAACCATGGAAAACATCTCGGCAATATTTATTTTCGGCTGAAAAAAGGTCAACAAATTCGAAAATTAAAGGCTATAATCCACGCTTTTTGAGGAATTTTGAGGTTACGGGGCTTGGTGGCGAAAAGTCTTGAGACCCTAGGGGATACATCTTAGGGTCATATAATGACGTTTGGAACCATATATGACCCTTATATATTGCCATAAATGTCCGTGGTAGGCTTGAGGTCACGATATCGGTGAAGTTTAGAATGGGTAAATTGATTGTTTAAAGGCATATTGGATGGTTCCACCTACACAATTGGACTCCCAGAGGGTATTAGGAACCATGGTAAACATCTCGGCAATTTTTATTTCAGGGCAAAAAAAGGTCAAAAAATTCCAAAAATAAAGGCTATAATCCACGCTTTTTGAGGAATTTTGAGGTTACGGGGCCCGGTGGAAAAAAGTCTTGAGACCCTAGGGGATACATCTTAGGGTCATATAATGACATTTGGACCTATATATGACCCTTATATGTTGCCAAAAATGTCCGTGATAGGCTTGAGGTTACGATATCGGTGCAAGTTTGGAATGGGTAAATTGACTACTTAAAGGCATATTGGATGGTTCCACCCACTCAATTGGACTCCCGGAGGTTATTAGGAACCATGGTAAACTTCTCGGCAATTTTTATTTCCGGGCGAAAAAAGGTCAAAAAATTCCAAAATTGATGCGATAAATCCACGCTTTTTGAGGAATTTTGTGGTTACGGGGCCCGGTGGAAAAAAGTCTTAAGACCCTAGGAGATACATCTTAGGGTCATATAATGGCGTTTGGAAACATATATGACCCTTATATATTGCCATAAATGTCCGTGGTAGGCTTGAGGTCACGATATCGGTGCAAGTTTTGAACGGGTAAATTGACTGTTTAAAGGCATATTGGATGGTTCTACCCACTCAATTGGACTCCCGGAGGGTATTAGGAACCATGGAAAACATCTCGGAAATATTTATTTTCGGCTGAAAAAAGGTCAACAAATTTGAAAATTAAAGGCTATAATCCACGCTTTTTGAGGAATTTTGAGGTTACGGGGCCCGGTGGCGAAAAGTCTTGAGACCCTAGGGGATAGATATTAGGGTCGTACAATGACATTTGGAACCGTATATGACCCTTATATGTTTCCATAAATGTCTGTGGTAGGCCTGAGGTCACGATATCGTTTCAAGTTTGGAAAGGGCAAATTGACTGTTTAAAGGCATATTGGATTGTTCCACCCACTCAATTGGACTCCTGGAGGGTATTAGGAACCATGGTAAACATCTCTGCAATTTTTATTTCCGCGCGAAAAAATTCCAAAATTGAAGGCTATAATCCACGCTTTTTGAGGAATTTTGAGGTTACGGGGCCCGGTGGCAAAAAGTCTTGAGACCCTAGGGGTTACATGTTAGGGTCATATAATGACGTTTGGAACCTTATATGACCCTTACATGTTGCCATAAATTTCTGTGGTAGGCTTGAGGTCAAGATATCGGTGCAAGTTTGGAACGGGTAAATTGACTGTTTAAAGGCATATTGGATGGTTCCACCCACTCAATCGGACTCCTGGAGGGTATTAGGAACCATGGTAAACATCTCGGCAACTTTTATTTCCGGGCGAAACAAGGTAAAAAAATTCCATAATTGAAGGCTATAATCCACGCTTTATGAGGAATTTTGAGGTTACGGGGTCCGGTGGCGAAAAGTCTTGAGACCCTAGGGGATACATCTTAGGGTCATATAATCACGTTTGGAACCTTATATGACCCTTATATATTGCCATAAATGTCCGTGGTGGGCTTAAGGTCACGATATCGGTGCAAGTTTGGAACGGGTATATTGACTGTTTAAAGGCATATTGGATGGTTCCACCCTCTCAATTGGACTCCCAGAGGGTATTTGGAACCATGGTAGACATCTCTGCAATTTTTATATCCGGGCGAAAAAAGATCAAAAAATTCCAAAATTGAGGGCTATAATCCACGCTTTTTGAGGAATTTTGAGGTTACGGGGCCCGGTTGCGAAAAGTCTTGAGACCCTAGGGGATAGATATTAGGGTCGTACAATAACATTTGGAACCGTATATGACCCTTATATGTTTCCATAAATGTCCGTTATAGGCTTGAGGTCACGATATCGTTGCAAGTTTGGAAAGGGTAAATTGACTGTTTAAAGGCATATTGTATGGTTCCAACTACTCAATTGGACTCCCGGAGGGTATTAGGAAACTTGTTAAACATCTCGGAAATTTTTATTTCCGAGGAAAAAAGGTCAAAAAATTCCAACATTGAAGGCTATAATCCATGCTTTTTGAGAAATTTTGAGGTTACAAGGCCCGGTGGCAAAAAGTCTTGAGACCCTAGGTGAAACATCTCATGGTCATATAATGACGTTTGGAACTATATACGACCCTTATATGTTGCCATAAATATCCGTGGTAGGCTTGAGGTCACGATATCGGTGCAAGTTAGGAACGGGTAAATTGACTGTTTAACGGCATAATGGATGGTTCCACCAACTCAATTGGACTCCAGGAGTGTATTAGGAACCATGATAAACATCTCGGCAATTTTTATTTCCGAGTGAAAAAAGGTCAAAAAATTCCAAAATTGAAGGCTATAATCCACTATTTTTGAGGAATGTTGAGGTTACGGGGCCCGGTGGCGAAAGGACTTGAGATCCTAGGGGATACATCTTAGGATCATATAATGACGTTTTGAACCATATATGACCCTTATATGTTGCCATAAATGTCCGTGGTAGGCTTGAGGTCACGATATCGGTGCAAGTTTGGAACGGCTAAATTGACTGTTTAAAGGCATATTGGATGGTTCCACCGACTCAATTGGACTCCCGGAGGGTATTAGGAACCATGGTAAACATCTCAGCCATTTTCATTTCTGTGCGAAAAAAGGTCAAAAAATTCCAAAATTGAAGGCTATAATCCACGCTTTTAGTGGAATTTTGAGGTTACGGGGCTCGGTTGCTAAAAGTCTTGAGACCCTAGGGGATACATCTTAGGGTAATATAATGACGTTTGGAACCATACATGACCCTTATATGTTGCCATAAATGTCCGTGGCAGGCTTGAGGTCACGATATCAGTGCAAGTTTAGAACGTGTAAATTGACTGTTTAAATGCATATTGGATGGTGCCACCCACTCAATTGGACTCCCGAAGGATATTAGAAACCATGGTAAACATCTGGGGAATTTTTATTTACGGGCGAAAAAAGGTCAAAAAATTCCAATATTGAAGGCTATAATCCTTGCTTTTTTAGGAATTTTGAGGTTACGGGGCCTGGAGGCGAAAAGTCTTAAGACCAAAGGGGTTACATTTTAGGGTCATACAATGACGTTTGGAACCATATATGACCCTTATATGTTGCCATAAATGTCCGTGATAGGCTTGAGGTCACCATATCTGTGCAAGTTTGGAACGGGTAAATTGACTGTTTAAAGGCATATTGGATGGTTCCAGCCACTCAATTGGACTCCCGGTGGGTATTAGGAACTATGGTAAACATCTCGGCCATTTTCATTTTCGGGCGAAAAAAGGTCAAAAAAATTCCAAAATTTAAGGCTATAATCCACGCTTTTGGAGGAATTTTGAGGTTACGGGGCCCGGTTGGGAAAAGTCTTGAGACCCAAGGGGATACATCTTAGTGTCATATAATGACGTTCGGAACCATATATGACCCTTATATGTTGCCATAAATGTTCGTGGTAGGCTTGAGGTCACGATATCGGTGCAAGTTTGGAACGGGTAAATTGACTGTTTAAAGGCATATTGGATGGTTCCACCCACTCAATTGGATTCCCGGTGGGTATTATGATCTATGTTAAACATCTCGGCCATTTTCATTTCCAGGCGAAAAAAAGGTCAAAAAAATTCCAAAATTGAAGGCTATAATCCACGCTTTTAGAGGAATTTTGAGGTTACGGGGCCCGGTTGCGAAAAGTCTTGAGACCCTAGGGGT
The DNA here is from genome assembly GCF_948465745.1 of Chenopodium album. Taxonomy (NCBI): domain Eukaryota; kingdom Viridiplantae; phylum Streptophyta; class Magnoliopsida; order Caryophyllales; family Amaranthaceae; genus Chenopodium; species Chenopodium album. The sequence continues at coordinate 20,805,575 of NC_137853.1, forward strand.
TGCATCTTAGGGCCATATAATGACGTTTGGAACCTTATATAACCCTTACATGTTGCCATAAATGTCCGTGGTAGGCTTGAGGTCACGATATCAGTGCAAGTTAAGAATGGGTAAATTGACTGTTTAAAGGCATATTGGATGGTTCCACCCACTCAATTGGACTCCCGGAGGGTATTAGGAACCATGGTAAACATCTCGGAAACTTTTATTTCCGGGCGAAATAAGGTCAAAAAATTCCAAAACTGAAGGCTATAATCCACGCTTTTTGAGGAATTTTGAGGTTACGGGGTCCGGTGGCGAAAAGTCTTTAGACCCTAGGGGATACCTCTTAGGGTCATATAATCACGTTTGGAACCTTATATGACCCTTATATATTTCCATAAATGTCCGTGGTAGGCTTGAGGTCACGATATCGGTGCAAGTTTGGAACGGGTAAATTGATTGTTTTAAGGCATATTGGATGGTTCCACCCTTTCAATAGGACACCCGGAGGGTATTTGGAACCATGGTAGACATCGGTGCAATTTTTATTTCCGGGCGAAAAAAGGTCAAAAAATTCCAAAATTGAAGGCTATAATCCACGCTTTTTAAGGAATTTTGAGGTTACGGGGCCCGGTGGCGAAAAGTCTTGAGACCCTAGGGGATAGATATTAGGGTCGTACAATGACATTTGGAACCGTATATGACCCTTATATGTTTCCATATATGTCCGTGGTAGGCTTGAGGTCACGATATCGTTGCAAGTTTGGAAAGGGTAAATTGACTGTTTAAAGGCATATTGGATGGTTCCACCCACTCAATTGGACTCCCGGAGGGTATTAGGAACCATGGTAAACATCTCTGCAATTTTTATTTCCGCGCGAAAAAATTCCAAAATTGAAGGCTATAATCCACGCTTTTTGAGGAATTTTGAGGTTACGGGAGCCTGGTGGCGAAAAGTCTTGAGACCCTAGGGGTTACATCTTAGGGTCATATAATGACGTGTGGAACCTTATATGACCCTTACGTGTTGCCATAAATTTCTGTGGTAGGCTTGAGGTCAAGATATCGGTGCAAGTTAAGAATGGGTAAATTGACTGTTTAAAGGCATATTGGATGGTTCCACCCACTCAATTGGACTCCCGGAGGGTATTAGGAACCATGGTAAACATCTCGACAACTTTTATTTCCGGGCGAAATAAGGTCAAAAAATTCCAAAATTGAAGGCTATATAATCCACGCTTTTTGAGGAATTTTGAGGTTACGGGGTCCGGTGGCGAAAAGTCTTGAGACCCTAGGGGATACATCTTAGGGTCATATAATCACGTTTGGAACCTTATATGACCCTTTTATATTGCCATAAATGTCCGTGGTAGGCTTAAGGTCACGATATCGGTGCAAGTTTGGAACGGGTAAATTGACTGTTTAAAGGCATATTGGATGGTTCCACCCTCTCAATTGGGCTCCCGGAGGGTATTTGGAACCATGGTAGACATCTCTGCAATTTTTATTTCCGGGAGAAAAAAGGTCAAAAAATTCCAAAATTGAAGGCTATAGTCCATGCTTTTTGAGGAATTTTGAGGTTACGGGGTCCGGTGGCGAAAAGTCTTGAGACCCTAGGGGATACATCTTAGGGTCATATAATGACGTTTGAAACCGTATATGACCCTTATATGTTGCCATAAATGTCCGTTGTAGGCTTGAGGTCACCATATCGGTGCAAGTTTGTAACGGGTAAATTGACTGTTTAAAGGCATATTGTATGGTTCCAACTACTCAATTGGACTCCCGGAGGGTATTAGGAAACTTGTTAAACATCTCGGAAATTTTTATTTCCGGGGAAAAAAGGTCAAAAAATTCCAAAATTGAAGGCCATAATCCATGGTTTTTGACAAATTTTGAGGTTACGGAGCCCGGTGGCAAAAAGTCTTGAGACCCTAGGTGATACATCTCATGGTCATATAATGACGTTTGGAACTATATACGACCCTTATATGTTGCCATAAATGTCCGTGGTAGGCTTGAGGTCACGATATCGGTGCAAGTTAGGAACGGGTAAATTGACTGTTTAACGGCATAATGGATGGTTCCACCAACTCAATTGGACTCCAGGAGTGTATTAGGAACCATGGTAAACATCTCGGCAATTTTTATTTCCGAGCGAAAAAAGGTCAAAAAATTCCAAAATTGAAGGCTATAATCCACTATTTTTGAGGAATGTTGAGGTTACGGGGCCTGGTGGCGAAAGGACTTGAGATCTTAGGGGATACATCTTAGGATCATATAATGACGTTTTGAACCATATATGACCCTTATATGTTGCCATAAATGTCCGTGGTAGGCTTGAAGTCACGATATCGGTGCAAGTTTGGAACGGCTAAATTGACTGTTTAAAGGCATATTGGATGGTTCCACCCACTCAATTGGACTCCCGGAGGGTATTAGGAACCATGGTAAACATCTCGGCCATTTTAATTTCTGGGCGTAAAAAGGTCAAAAAATTCCAAAATTGAAGGCTATAATCCACGCTTTTAGTGGAATTTTGAGGTTACGGGGCTCGGTTGCTAAAAGTCTTGAGACCCTAGGGGATACATCTTAGTGTCATATAATGACGTTTGGAACCATATATGACCCTTATATGTTGCCATTAATGTCCGTGGCAGGCTTGAGGTCACGATATCAGTGCAAGTTTAGAACGGGTAAATTGACTATTTAAATGCATATTGGATGGTGCCACCCACTCAATTGGACTCCCGAAGGATATTAGAAACCATGGTAAACATCTGGGGAATTTTTATTTACGGGCGAAAAAAGGGCAAAAAATTCCAATATTGAAGGCTATAATCCTTGCTTTTTTAGGAATTTTAAGGTTACGAGGCCTGGAGGCGAAAAGTCTTAAGACCAAAGGTGTTACATCTTAGGGTCATACAATGACGTTTGGAACCATATATGACCCTTATATGTTGCCATAAATGTCCGTGGTAGGCTTGAGGTCACCATATCGGTGCAAGATTGGAACGGGTAAATTGACTGTTTAAAGGCATATTGGATGGTTCCAGCCACTCAATTGGACTCCCGGTGGGTATTAGGAACTATGGTAAACATCTCGGCCATTTTCATTTTCGGGCGAAAAAAGGTCAAAAAAATTCCAAAATTTAAGGCTATAATCCACGCTTTTGGAGGAATTTTGAGGTTACGGGGCCCGGTTGGGAAAAGTCTTGAGACCCAAGGGGATACATCTTAGTGTCATATAATGACGTTCGGAACCATATATGACCCTTATATGTTGCCATAAATGTTCGTGGTAGGCTTGAGGTCACGATATCGGTGCAAGTTTGGAACGGGTAAATTGACTGTTTAAAGGCATATTGGATGGTTCCACCCACTCAATTGGATTCCCGTTGGGTATTATGATCTATGTTAAACATCTCGGCCATTTTCATTTCCAGGCGAAAAAAAGGTCAAAAAAATTCCAAAATTGAAGGCTATAATCCACGCTTTTAGAGGAATTTTGAGGTTACGGGGCCCGGTTGCGAAAAGTCTTGAGACCCTAGGGGTTGCATCTTAGGGCCATATAATGACGTTTGGAACCTTATATAACCCTTACATGTTGCCATAAATGTCCGTGGTAGGCTTGAGGTCACGATATCAGTGCAAGTTAAGAATGGGTAAATTGACTGTTTAAAGGCATATTGGATGGTTCCACCCACTCAATTGGACTCCCGGAGGGTATTAGGAACCATGGTAAACATCTCGGAAACTTTTATTTCCGGGCGAAATAAGGTCAAAAAATTCCAAAACTGAAGGCTATAATCCACGCTTTTTGAGGAATTTTGAGGTTACGGGGTCCGGTGGCGAAAAGTCTTTAGACCCTAGGGGATACATCTTAGGGTCATATAATCACGTTTGGAACCTTATATGACCCTTATATATTTCCATAAATGTCCGTGGTAGGCTTGAGGTCACGATATCGGTGCAAGTTTGGAACGGGTAAATTGATTGTTTTAAGGCATATTGGATGGTTCCACCCTTTCAATAGGACACCCGGAGGGTATTTGGAACCATGGTAGACCTCGGTGCAATTTTTATTTCCGGGCGAAAAAAGGTCAAAAAATTCCAAAATTGAAGGCTATAATCCACGCTTTTTAAGGAATTTTGAGGTTACGGGGCCCGGTGGCGAAAAGTCTTGAGACCCTAGGGGATAGATATTAGGGTCGTACAATGACATTTGGAACCGTATATGACCCTTATATGTTTCCATATATGTCCGTGGTAGGCTTGAGGTCACGATATCGTTGCAAGTTTGGAAAGGGTAAATTGACTGTTTAAAGGCATATTGGATGGTTCCACCCACTCAATTGGACTCCCGGAGGGTATTAGGAACCATGGTAAACATCTCTGCAATTTTTATTTCCGCGCGAAAAAATTCCAAAATTGAAGGCTATAATCCACGCTTTTTGAGGAATTTTGAGGTTACGGGAGCCTGGTGGCGAAAAGTCTTGAGACCCTAGGGGTTACATCTTAGGGTCATATAATGACGTTTGGAACCTTATATGACCCTTACGTGTTGCCATAAATTTCTGTGGTAGGCTTGAGGTCAAGATATCGGTGCAAGTTAAGAATGGGTAAATTGACTGTTTAAAGGCATATTGGATGGTTCCACCCACTCAATTGGACTCCCGGAGGGTATTAGGAACCATGGTAAATATCTCGACAACTTTTATTTCCGGGCGAAATAAGGTCAAAAAATTCCAAAATTGAAGGCTATAATCCACGCTTTTTGAGGAATTTTGAGGTTACGGGGTCCGGTGGCGAAAAGTCTTGAGACCCTAGGGGATACATCTTAGGGTCATATAATCACGTTTGGAACCTTATATGACCCTTTTATATTGCCATAAATGTCCGTGGTAGGCTTAAGGTCACGATATCGGTGCAAGTTTGGAACGGGTAAATTGACTGTTTAAAGGCATATTGGATGGTTCCACCCTCTCAATTGGGCTCCCGGAGGGTATTTGGAACCATGGTAGACATCTCTGCAATTTTTATTTCCAGGAGAAAAAAGGTCAAAAAATTCCAAAATTGAAGGCTATAGTCCACGCTTTTTGAGGAATTTTGAGGTTTCGGGGTTCGGTGGCGAAAAGTCTTGAGACCCTAGGGGATACATCTTAGGGTCATATAATGACGTTTGAAACCGTATATGACCCTTATATGTTGCCATAAATGTCCGTTGTAGGCTTGAGGTCACCATATCGGTGCAAGTTTGTAACGGGTAAATTGACTATTTAAAGGCATATTGTATGGTTCCAACTACTCAATTGGACTCCCGGAGGGTATTAGGAAACTTGTTAAACATCTCGGAAATTTTTATTTCCGGGGAAAAAAGGTCAAAAAATTCCAAAATTGAAGGCCATAATCCATGGTTTTTGACAAATTTTGAGGTTACGGAGCCCGGTGGCAAAAAGTCTTGAGACCCTAGATGATACATCTCATGGTCATATAATGACGTTTGGAACTATATACGACCCTTATATGTTGCCATAAATGTCCGTGGTAGGCTTGAGGTCACGATATCGGTGCAAGTTAGGAACGGGTAAATTGACTGTTTAACGGCATAATGGATGGTTCCACCAACTCAATTGGACTCCAGGAGTGTATTAGGAACCATGGTAAACATCTCGGCAATTTTTATTTCCGAGCGAAAAAAGGTCAAAAAATTCCAAAATTGAAGGCTATAATCCACTATTTTTGAGGAATGTTGAGGTTACGGGGCCCGGTGGCGAAAGGACTTGAGATCCTAGGGGATACATCTTAGGATCATATAATGACGTTTTGAACCATATATGACCCTTATATGTTTCTATAAATGTCCGTGGTAGGCTTGAAGTCACGATATCGGTGCAAGTTTGGAACGGCTAAATTGACTGTTTAAAGGCATATTGGATGGTTCCACCCACTCAATTGGACTCCCGGAGGGTATTAGGAACCATGGTAAACATCTCGGCCATTTTAATTTTTGGGCGTAAAAAGGTCAAAAAATTCCAAAATTGAAGGCTATAATCCACGCTTTTAGTGGAATTTTGAGGTTACGGGGCTCGGTTGCTAAAAGTCTTGAGACCCTAGGGGATACATCTTAGTGTCATATAATGACGTTTGGAACCATATATGACCCTTATATGTTGCCATAAATGTCCGTGGCAGGCTTGAGGTCACGATATCAGTGCAAGTTTAGAACGGGTAAATTGACTATTTAAATGCATATTGGATGGTGCCACCCACTCAATTGGACTCCCGAAGGATATTAGAAACCATGGTAAACATCTGGGGAATTTTTATTTACGGGCGAAAAAAGGGCAAAAAATTCCAATATTGAAGGCTATAATCCTTGCTTTTTTAGGAATTTTAAGGTTACGGGGCCTGGAGGCGAAAAGTCTTAAGACCAAAGGGGTTACATCTTAGGGTCATACAATGACGTTTGGAACCATATATGACCCTTATATGTTGCCATAAATGTCCGTGGTAGGCTTGAGGTCACCATATCGGTGCAAGATTGGAACGGGTAAATTGACTGTTTAAAGGCATATTGGATGGTTCCAGCCACTCAATTGGACTCCCGGTGGGTATTAGGAACTATGTTAAACATCTCGACCATTTTCATTTTCGGGCGAAAAAAGGTCAAAAAAATTCCAAAATTTAAGGCTATAATCCACGCTTTTGGAGGAATTTTGAGGTTACGGGGCCCGGTTGGGAAAAGTCTAGAGACCCAAGGGGATACATCTTAGTGTCATATAATGACGTTCGAAACCATATATGACCCTTATATGTTGCCATAAATGTTCGTGGTAGGCTTGCGGTCACGATATCGGTGCAAGTTTGGAACGGGTAAATTGACTGTTTAAAGGCATATTGGATGGTTCCACCCACTCAATTGGACTCCCGGTGGGTATTAGGATCTATGTGAAACATCTCGGCCATTTTCATTTCCAGGCGAAAAAAAGGTCAAAAAAATTCCAAAATTGAAGGCTATAATCCACGGTTTTAGAGGAATTTTGAGGTTACGGGGCCCGGTGGCGAAAAGTCTAGAGACCCTAGGGGATACATCTTAGGGTCATATAATGACGTTTGGAAACGTATATGACCCTTATATGTTGCCATAAATGTCCGTGGTAGCCTTGAGGTCACGATATCGGTGCAAGTTTGTACGGGTAAATTGACTGTTTAAAGGCATATTGGATGGTTCCACCCACTCAATTGGACTCCTAGAGGGTTTTAGGAACTATGGTAAAAATCATGGCAATGTTTAATTCTGGGCGAAAAAAGGTCAAAAAATTCCAAAATTTAAGGCTATATAATCCACGCTTTTTGAGGAATTCTGAGGTTATGGGGGCCGGTGGCGAAAAGTCTTGAGACCCTAGGGGATACATCTTAGAGTCATATAATGACGTTTGGAACCATATATGACCCTTATATGTTGCCATAAATGTCCGTGGTAGGCTTAAGGTCACGATATCGGTGCAAGTTTGGAACGGGTAAATTGACTATATAAAGGCACATTAGATGGTTCCACCCATTCAATTGGACTCCCGGAGGGTATTAGGAACCATGGTAAACATCTCGGCAATTTTTATTTCCATGCGAAAAAAGGTCAAAAAATTCCAAAATTGAAGGCTGTAATCCACGCTTTTTGAGGAATTTTGAGGTTTCGGGGCCCGGTGGCGAAAAGTCTTGAGACCCTAGGGGATACATCTTAGGGTCATATAATGACGTTTGGAGCCATATATGACCCTTATATGTTTCCATAAATGTCCGTGGTAGGCTTGAGGTCACGATATCGGTGCAAGTTTGGAACGGGTAAATTGACTGTTTAAAGGCGTATTGGATGGTTCCAACCACTCAAATGGACTCCCGGAGGGTATTAGGAACCATGGTAAAAATCTCGGCAATTTTTTTTTTCGGGCGAAAAAATTCCAAAATTTAAGGCTATAATCCACGCTTTTTGAGGAATTTTGAGGTTACGTGGCCCGGTGGCGAAAAGTCTTGAGACCCTTGGGGATACATCTTAGGGTCATATAATGACCTTTGGAACCATATATGACCCTTATATGTTGCCATAAATGTCCATGGTAGGCTTGAGGTCACGATATCGGTGCAAGTTTGGAAAGGGTAAATTGACTGTTTAATAGGATATTTGATGCTTCCACCCACTCAATTGGACTCCCGGAGGGTATTAGAAACCATGGTAAACATCTCGGCAATTTTTATTTCCGGGCGAAAAAATTCCAAAATTGAAGGCTATATATCCACGTTTTTTGAGGAATTTTGAGGTTACGGGTGTAATACCCCGTATTTTTATACGTATGTTATTTAAAGTATGTATTTAATGAAATATTTAATTAGTTATAATTGTTTTAATTAAAGCATTTTATTAATATTATTATAAAAGTAAAGTTTATTTAATTATTTTATTTTAAAAGATGGGGTTTTAATTTAAGAAAGTTTAATTTTAACAAGTTTTATTTGGGAAGGGATTAGGAAAATTAAAAGAGGAAAGTTTAGGGTAAAAGGGTTGGTAGAGAAGGGGTATAAATATCCCACTTATGAGGCAAATTAACTTTGCCCAGAGTGGAGAAAACCCAAGGTAAGCTTCTCCCCTTTTCTCCTTACTTTTCTTTCTTTTTTTTCTTTTTCTTCCCCCTTCCCCTTTCTCACGGCCGGCCACCACCACAGCCACACACGTGGCCGGACCACCACCGCACACCACCACAGCCACCGGCGCATGGCCAGCAGCTGTGGCGGCAGGCGGCAGCAGCCCAGCCTTGCCGCGGTGGCTGCTGCTGCCCTCGAAAAAAAAAAAAAACTTAAACTTTCTTACCTTAATCTAATCTATGCATAGATCTAATTATAAATTATGAGTTTTGGGATTAAGTTTTGATGTTTGAATGTTGTAATTATGTTAATTAATTTTCAGATTTGATTTTAATTAAAAAGCCCCAATTTTTGAAACCCTAGGTTCTTGATTTATGAAATTATGAAAGTATATGATGTATTAATCTTTAGACCTTCAATTTAAGTGCTTTAAGACTAATTTTCAGCAAGTTTTAATTATAAAAATAGTGTAGGAATTTTATGTAGAAACCTAAATTTTATGTTTTTAAAGGAAATTTAAATTACCCATTAAAGGGGACTTAATTATGGTGTTCTAAATATAATTTCAGCTTATTCTAATTAATTTATGAAGGGTTTTAGAATAGTATATATTGCTGGAAATTTGTTTAGAGTGGACTTTGATACACTATTATAATTTTAATGTGTAGGAGACTTTGAAGTAAGCGATTTTTACTAGTCGTGGCGAATTTAAGATCATATTCAAGGTACGTTCGCGTACTTAGCATATTTGATGATGTAGAATCATGCTAGGCTTAATTTCAATCAATTACAAGTAGTATCATGCTAAGGTTCATGTATTGAATTGTGAATTATTGGTGTTGGTGATTGAATTGTGAAGCATGAATTATTTGTGATGATCTATGGATTGGAAAATTATATTTTGGCATGATTATATGGACTACATATTTATTTATGGCATGATAGAGAGCATGTTTAATCAAACTAATTGTTTAATTATGTTTGGATTATTGAAAAGGAATTTTATTATGGTTTATATAATTTTTATTGATGCTTTAAGCATGAGGAAGGAGCTATACAAGTGTCTATGTACACAAGGAATAAATTGTATGTTGGTGCCTTTGTGCACTTAAGGTGTTTTTAACACCGAGGGATAGGATTGTTGGCGCTTTATGCGTTTAAGGTGTCTATGACACTGAGGTAGATTTAAAAAGGGTTCAACATTAAATTATATGTGGTCACTAATTATTCAAGAATTAAATTGGTATGTTTGTTTGATTGAATTATTATTGATGATTGAATTGTTATGCTTTGAGAGTCATCACCAATTCTAATAATATGTAAACAACGTAAAGTGAAAGAGATTACGTACCAAAACTCTTGGAACGTATATACCTTGAGTATGAACATATGGGGGGAGTTATGGGGTTTTATATTTAACCATAACTTCTAATGGAGTACAGGACGCTGTATATTCCCTTTTATTATTATTATTTTTATTGTTATGCGCTGGAATTCCGCCACCAATGGATGTGGCATAGGTGATGCTAGCACGGTTAGCTCCCGTGTCAGTGGGCCTCAATTTATTGAGGTAGGTTTGGTTTAGTTGGAAACCCGTTCGATGCGTAATCAACGCTAAATAAATTATTTAGTGTCCAGTTAAAGAGTCTTGTTGTTGTTTGTTGTGTGTGCTTATAAACAGGTGCAATGAGGTAAGTATGTGTGATGCTAGGAGTTGCATGTTAGTGTGTTTAAATGCGCTTATGTACTCAGCTTTGCTGATTGTGTGTATTGTTTGTGTCTGGCTATGTCTTTATCTTGGCCCTACGATGAACCATTTTAATGGAGAGTAGTGGGGGCAAGTAGAGATACTCTTTTCAGGTATTGAGGCATGTTCATGATGGGGCATGAGTGAAGAGAGAATTATGCTAGTTTCCACTACGGTGTGTAATAGTTATGTTTGGATATTTTGTTTTATTGATTGTTAAACTAACACTATTATTTGATTGATCGGTTTTGAATAAGGGCCTTAAGTGGTTCCAAGTTGTAGTGGATTTTATTTAACTTGGTTTTGTTGATTTTCAACTTTACTTTTGTTTAGTTCGGTTTTTAAATCGTGTTATTTCTTAGTTTTGACTTTCAAGTCATCCGCTAAGTGTCTTTGATAATTGCCTAAGCCGTTTTCACGGTGGCGGTAATGTCTTAGATATTCCTAAATCGTATTTTTAAAAGAGTAAAGTGTGTATTTAAAGGAAAGGAATTTCTAAGGTGTTACAACGGGGCCCGGTGGCGAAAAGTCTTGAGACCCTAGGGGTTACATCTTAGGGTCATATAATGACGTTTGGAACCATATATGACCCTTATATGTTGCCATAAATGACCGTGGTAGGCTTGAGATCACGATATCGGTGCAAGTTTGGAACGGGTAAATTCACTATTTTAAGGCATATTGGATGGTTCCACCCACTCAATTGGACTCCCGGAGGGTATTAGGAACCATGGTAAATATCTTGGAAATTTTTATTTCCGGGCGAAAAAAGGTCAAAAAATTCCAAAATAGAATGTATCCACGCTTTTTGAGGAATTTTGAGGTTACGAGGCCCGGTAACGAAAGGTCTTAAGATCCTAGGGGATACATCTTAGGGTCATATAATGACGTTTTGAACCATATATGACCCTTATATGTTTCCATAAATGTTCGTGGTAGGCTTGAGGTCACAATATCGGTGCAAGTTTGGAACGGGTAAATTGACTATTTAAAGGCAAATTGGATGGTGCCACCCACTCAATTAGACTCCCGGAGGGTATTAGCAACCATGGTAAACATCTCGGCAATTTTTATTTCCGGGCGAAAAAAGGTCAAAAAATTCCAAAATTGAAGGCTATAATCCATGCTTTTTGAGAAATTTTGAGGTTACAAGGCCTGGTGGCAAAAAGTCTTGAGACCCTAGGTGATACATCTCATGGTCATATATTGACGTTTAAAACCATATACGACCCTTATATGTTGCCATAAATGTCTGTGGTAGGTTTGAGGTCACGATATCGGTGCAAGTTAGGAACGGGTAAATTGACTATTTAACGGCATAATGGATGGTTCCACCAACTCAATTGGACTCCAGGAGTGTATTAGGAACCATGGTAATCATCTCGGCAATTTTGATTTCCGAGCGAAAAAAGGTCAAAAAATTCCAAAATTGAAGGTTATAATCCACTATTTTTGAGGAATTTTGAGGTTACGGGGCCTGGTGGCGAAAGGACTTGAGATCCTAGGGGATACATCTTAGGGTCATATAATGACGTTTTGAACCATATATGACCCTTATAAGTTTCCATAAATGTCCTTGGTAGGCTTGCAGTCACGATATCGGTGCAAGTTTGGAACGGGTAAATCGACTGTGTAAAGGCATATTGGATGGTTCCACGCACTCAATTGGACTCCCAGAGATAATTAGGAACCATGGTAAACATCTCGGCAATTTTTATTTCTGGGCGAAAAAAGGTCAAAAATTCCAAAATTTAAGGCTATAATCCACGCTTTTTGAGGAATTTTGAGGTTACCGGGCCCTGTGGCGAAAGGTCTTGAAACCCTAGGGGATACATCTTAGGGTCATATAATGACGTTTGGAACCATATATGACCCTTATATGTTGCTATAAATGTCCGTGGTAGGCTTCAGGTCACGATATTAGTGCAAGTTTGGAACGGGTAAATTGACTGTTTAAAGGCATATTGGATGGTTCCACCCACTCAATTGGACTCCCGGAGGGTATTAGGAACCATGGTAAACATCTCGGCATTTTTTATTTCCGAACGAAAAAAGGTCTTAAAAGTTCCAAAATTGAAGCTATAATCCACGCTTTTTGACGAATTTTGAGGATACGGGGCCTGATGACGAAAGGTCTAGAGACCCTTGGGGATAGATTTTAGGGTCATATAATGACGTTTGGAACCATATATGTCCCTTATATGTTGCCATAAATGTCCGTGGTAGGCTTGAGGTCACGATATCGGTGCAAGTTAGGAACGGGTAAATTGACTGTTTAAAGGCATATTGGATGGTTCCACCCACTCAATTGGACTCCCGGAGGGTATAAGGAATCATGGTAAACATCTCTGCAATTTTTAGGTCCCGGCGAAAAAAGGTCATAAATTCCAAAATTGAAGGCTATAATCCACGCTTTTTGAGGAATTTGGAGGTTACGGGGCCCGGTGGCGAAAGGTCTAGAGACCCTAGGGGATACATCTTAGGGTCATATAATGACATTTGGAACCATATATGACCCTTATATGTTTCCATAAATGTCCGTGGTAGGCTTGAGGTTTCAATATCGGTGCAAGTTTGGAACGGGTAAATTGACTGTTTAAAGGCATATTGGATGCTTCTACCCACTCAATTGGACTCTTGGAAGGTATAGGAACCATGGTAAACATCTCGGAAATTTTTATTTCCGGCCGAAAAAAGGTCAAAAAATTCCAAAATTGAACGCTGTAATCCACGCTTTTTGAGAAAATTTTGAGGTTACGTGGCCCGGTGGCGAAAAGTCTTGAGACCCTAGGGGATACATCTTAGGGTCATATAATGAAGTTTGGAACCATATATGACTCTTATATGTTGCCATAAATGTCCGTGGTAGGCTTGAGGTCACGATATCGGTGCAAGTTTGGAACTGGTAAATTGACTGTTTAAAGGCATATTGGATGGTTCCACACATTCAATTGGACTCCCTGAGGGTATTAGGAACCATGGTAAACATCTCGGCAATTTTTATTCCCGGGCGAAAAATGGTCAAAAAATTCCAAAATTGAAGGCTATAATCAACGCTTTTTTAGGAATTTCGTGGTTACAGGGCCTGGTGGCGAAAAGTCTTGAGGCCCTAGGGGATAAATCTTAGGGTCATATAATGACGTTTGGAACCATATAAGACCCTTACATGTTTTCATAAATGTCCGTGGTAGGCTTGAGGTCACGATATCGTTGCAAGTTTGGAACGGGTAAATTGACTGTTTAAAGGCATATTGAATGGTTCCACCCACTCAATTGGACTCCCGGAGGGTATTAGGAACCTTGGTAAACATCTCAGCAATTTTTATTTCCGGACGAAAAAATTCCAAAATTTAAGGCTATAATCCACGCTTTTTGAGGAAGTTTGAGGTTACGGGGCCCGGTGGCGAAAAGTCTTGAGACCATAGGGGTTACATCTTAGGGTCATATAATGACGTTTGGAACCATATATGACCCTTATATGTTGCTATAAATGTCCGTGGTAGGCTTGAGGTCACGATATCGGTGCTAGTTTGGAACGGGTAAATTCACTGTTTAAAGGCATATTGGATGGTTCCACCCACTCAATTGGACTCCCGGAGGGTATTAGGAACCATGGTAAACATCTTGGCAATTTTTATTTCCGGGCGAAAAAAGGTTAAAAAATTCCAAAATAGAATGTATCCACGCTTTTTGAGGAATTTTAAGGTTACGAGGCCCGGTAAAGAAAGGTCTTGAGATCCTATGGGATACATCTTAGGTTCATATAATGACGTTTGGAACCATATATGACCCTTATATGTTTCCATAAATGTTCGTGGTAGGCTTGAGGTCACAATATCGGTGCAAGTTTGGAACGGGTAAATTGACTGTTTAAAGGCAAATTGGATGGTTCCACCCAGTCAATTGGACTCCCGGAGGATATTAGGAACCATGGTAAACATCTCGGTAATTTTTATTTCAGGGCGAAAAAAGGTCAAAAAATTCCAAAATTTAAGGCTATAATCCATGCTTTTTGAGGAATTCTGCGGTTACAAGGCCCGGTGGCAAAAAGTCTTGAGACCCTAGGTGATACATCTCATGGTCATATAATGAAGTTTGGAACCATATACGGCCCTTATATGTTGCCATAAATGTCCGTGGTAGGCTTGAGGTCACGATATCGGTGCAAGTTAGGAAGGGGTAAATTGACTGTTTAACGACATAATGAATGGTTCCACTAACTCAATTGGACTCCAGGAATGTATTAGGAACCATGATAAATATCTCGGCAATTTTTATTTCCGAGCGAAAAAAGGTCAAAAAATTCCAAAATTGAAGGCTATAATCCACTATTTTTGAGGAATTTTGAGGTTACTGGGCCCGGTGGCGAAAGGACTTGAGATCCTAGGGGATACATTTTAGGGTCATATAATGACGTTTTGAACCATATATGACCCTTATATGTTGCCATAAATGTCCGTGGTAGGCTTGAGGTCACGATATCGGTGCAAGTTTGGAACTGGTAAATTGACTGTTTAAAGGCATATTGGATGGTTCCACACATTCAATTGGACTCCCTGAGGGTATTAGGAACCATGGTAAACATCTCGGCAATTTTTATTCCCGGGCGAAAAATGGTCAAAAAATTCCAAAATTGAAGGCTATAATCCACGCTTTTTTAGGAATTTTGAGGTTACGGGGCCCGGTGGCGAAAAGTCTTGAGACCCTAGGGGATAAATCTTAGGGTCATATAATGACGTTTGGAACAATATAAGACCGTTACATGTTTTCATAAATGTCCGTGGTAGGCTTGAGGTCACGATATCGTTGCAAGTTTGGAACAGGTAAATTGACTGTTAATGGTATATTGGATGGTTCCACCCACTCAATTGGACTCCCGGAGGATATTAGAAACCACAGTAAACATCTCTGCAATTTTTATTTCCGGACGAAAAAAGGTCAAAAAATTCCAAAATTGAAGGCTATCCACGTTTTTTAAGGAATTTTGAGGTTACGGACCCGGTGGCGAAAAGTCATGAAACCCTAGGGGATACATATTAGGGTCATATAATGACGTTTGTAACCATATATGACCCTTATATGTTGCCATAAATGTCCGTGGTAGGCTTGAGGTTACGATATCGGTGCAAGTTTGGAACGGGTAAATTGACTGTTTAAAGGCATATCGATGGTTCCACCCACTCAATTGGACTCCCGGAGGGTATTAGGAACCATGGTAAACATCTCGGCAATTTTTATTTTCGGGCGAATAAAGGTCAAAAAATTCCAAAATTGAAGGCTATAATCCACGATTTTTGAGGAATTTTGAGGTTACGAGGCTGGTGGCGAAAAGTCTTGAGACCCTAGGGGATACATCTTAGGGTCATATAATGACGTTTGGAACCATATATGACCCTTATATGTTGCCATAAATGTCCGTGGTAGGCTTGAGGTCCCGATATCGGTGTAAGTTTGGAATGTAAATTGACTGTTTAAAGGCATATTTGATGGTTCCAACCACTCAATTGGACTCCCGGAGGGTATTAGGAACCATGGTAAACATCTCGGCAATTTTTATTTCCAGGAGAAAATAGGTCAAAAAATTCCAAAATTGAATATCCACGCTTTTTAAGGAATTTTAAGGTTACGGGGCCAGTTGGCGAAAAGTCTAGAGACCCTAGGGGAAACATCTTAGGGTCATAAAACGACATTCGGAACCATATATGACCCTTATATGTTTCCATAAATGTCCGTGATAGGCTTGAGGTAACGATATCGGTGCAAGTTTGGAGCGGGTAAATTGACTGTTTCAAGGCATATTGGAAGGTTCCACCCACTCAATTGGACTCCCGGAGGGTATAAGGAACCATGGTAAACACCTCGGCAATTTTTATTTCCGGGCGAAAAAAGGTCAAAAAATTCCAAAATTGAAGGCTATAATCCATGCTTTTTGAGGCTACGGGGCCCGGAGGCGAAAAGTCTTGAGATCCTAGGGGATACATCATAGGGTCATATAATGACGTTTGGAACCATATATGACTCTTATATGTTGCCGTAAATGTTCGTGGTAGGCTTGAGGTCACGATATCGATGCAAGTTTGGAACGGGTAAATTGACTGTTTAAAGGCATATTGGATGGTTCCACCCACTCAATTGGGCTCCCGGAGGGTAGTAGGAACCACAGTAAATATCTCGGCAATTTTTATTTCCGGGCGAAAAAAGGTCAAAAAATTCCAAAATTGAAGGCTATAATCCATGCTTTTTGAGGAATTTTGAGGTTACGGGGCCCGGTGGCGAAAAGTCTTGAGACTCTAGGGGATACATCTAAGGGTCATATAATGACGTTTGAAACCATATATGACCCTTATATGTTGCCATAAATGTCTGTGGTAGGCTAGAGGTCACGATATCGGTGCAAGTTTGGAACAGGTATATTGACTATTTAAATGTATATTGGATGGTTCCACCCAATTTATTGGACTCCCAGAGGGTATTAGGAACCATGGTAAACATCGCGGCAATTTTTATTTCCGAGCGAAAAATGGTCAAAAAATTCAAAAATTGAAGGCTATAATCCATGCTTTTTGAGGAATTCTGAGGTTACAGAGCCCGGTGGCGAAAAGTCTTGAGACCCAAGGGGATACATCTTAGGGTCATATAATGACGTTTGGAACCATATATGACCCTTATATGTTGCCATAAATGTCCGTGATAGGCTTGAGGTCACGATATCGGTGCAAGTTTAGAACGGGTAAATTGACTGTTTAAAGGCATATTGGATGGTTCCACCCACTCAATTGGACTCCCGGAGAGTATTAGGAACCATGGTAAACATCTCGGCGATTTTTATTTTTGGGCGAAAAAATGTCAAAAAATTCCAAAATTTAAGGCTATAATCAACGCTATTTGAGGAATTTTGAGGTTACGGGGCCCGGTGGCGAAAAGTCTTGAGACCCTAGGGGATACATCTTAGGGTCATATAATGACGTTTGGAACCATATATGACCCTTATATGTCGCCATAAATGTCCGTGGCAGACTTGAGGTCACTATATCGGTGCAAGTTTAACGGGTAAATTGACTATTTAAAGTCATATTGGATGGTTCCACCCACTTAATTGGACTCCCGGAGGGTATTAGGAACCATGGTAAACATCTTGGCAATTTTTTTTTCTGGGCGAAAAAATTCCAAAATTGAATGCTATAATCAACGCTTTTTGAGGAATTTTGAGGTTACGGGGCCCGGTGGCGAAAAGTCTTGAGACCCTAGGGGAATCATCTTAGGGTCATATAATGACGTTTGGAACCATATATAACCCTTATATGTTGCAATAAATGTCCGTGGTAGGACTGAGGTCACGATATTGGTGCAAGTCTAGAACGGGTAAATTGACTGTTTAAAGGCATATTGGATGGTTCCACTCACTCAATTGGACTTCCGGAGGGCATTAGGAACCATGGTAAACATCTCGGCAATTTTTATTTCCGGGCGAAAAACGGT
The DNA here is from genome assembly GCF_948465745.1 of Chenopodium album. Lineage (NCBI taxonomy): Eukaryota > Viridiplantae > Streptophyta > Magnoliopsida > Caryophyllales > Amaranthaceae > Chenopodium > Chenopodium album. Next base: position 20,823,423 of record NC_137853.1, read on the forward strand.
AAAAAAATTCCAAAATTGAAGGCTATAATCCATGCTTTTTGAGGAATTTTGAGGTTACGGGGCCTGGTGTCGAAAAGTCTTGAGACCCTAGGGGATACATCTTAGGGTCATATAATGACGTTTGGAACCATATATGACCCTTATATGTCGCCATAAATGTCCGTGGCAGACTTGAGGTCACTATGTCGGTGCAAGTTTAACGGGTAAATTGACTATTTAAAGGCATATTGGATGGTTCCACTCACTCAATTGGACTTCCGGTGGGCATTAGGAACCATGGTAAACATCTCGACAATTTTTATTTCCGGGCGAAAAAAGGTCAAAAAATTCCAAAATGAAGGCTATAGTCCACGCTTTTTGAGGAATTTTGAGGTTACGGGGCCAGGTGGCGAAAAGTCTTGAGACCATAGGGGATACATCTTAGGGTCATATAATGACATTTGGAACCATATATGATCCTTATATGTTGCCATAAATGTCCGTGGTAGGCTTGAGGTCACGATATCGGTGCAAGTTTGGAACCGGTATATTGACTGTTTAAAGGCATATTGGATGGTTCCACCCACTCAATTGTACTCCCGGAGGGTATTTGGAACCATGGTAAACAACTCGTCAACTTTTATTTCTGGGAGAAAAAAGGTCAAAAAATTCCAAAATTGATGGCTATAATCCACGATTTTAGAGGAATTTTGAGGATACGGGGCCCGGTGGCGAAAAGTCTAAAGACCCTAGGGGATACATCTTAGAGTCATATAATGACATTTGGAACCATATATGACCCTTGTATGTTGCCATAAATGTCCGTGGTAGGCTTGAGGTCACGATATCGGTGCAAGTTTGGAACGGGTAAATTGACTGTTTAAAGGCATATTAGATGGTTCCACCCATTCAATTGGACTCCCGGAGGGTATTGGGAACCATGGTAAACATTTTGGCAATTTTTATTTTCGGCCGAAAAAAGTTTAAATAATTCCAAAATTGAAGGCTATAATCCACGCTTTTTGAGGAATTTTAAGGTTACAGGGCCCGGTGGCGAAAAGTCTTGAGACCCTAGGGGAATCATCTTAGGGTCATATAATGACGTTTGGAACCATATATAACCCTTATATGTTGCCATAAATGTCCGTGGTAGGATTAAGGTCACGATATCGGTGCAAGTTTGGAACGGGTAAATTGAGTGTTTAAAGGCATATTGGATGGTTCCACGCACTCAATTGGACTCCCGGAGGGCATTAGGAACCATGGTAAACATCTCGGGATTTTTTATTTCCGGGCGAAAACTGTAAAAATATTCCAAAATTGAAGGCTATAATCTACGCTTTTTGAGGAATTTTGAGGTTACCGGGCCGTGTGGCGAAAAGTCTTGAGACCATAGGGGATACATCTTAGGGTTATATAATGACGCTTGGAACCATATATGCCCCTTATATGTTGCCATAAATGTCTGTGGTAGGCTTGAGGTCACGATATCGGTACAAGTTTGGAACGGGTAAATTGACTGTTCAAAGGCATATTGGATGGTTCCACCCACTCAATTGTACTCCCGGAGGGTATTTGCACTACTACAAATAATGGCAAAGAGACCGGTTAAAATATGCTTGAGAGACCGCCTTACAACGGGTCTCTATCTCAGGGGTCTGTTTGATAAAGAGACACGTTCTTAGAAGGGGTCTGTTTGTGAGGACAAAGAGACCCGTTGTTAGTGATAACGGGTCTGTTACATAAGTTTCAAAATTGATAATTTAGAAGGAAAAAAGACCCGTTGATTAAGATAAGGGGTCTGTTTGGTGGTATCAAACAAACCTGTCATGTCACTTAACGGGTTTCTTTGTTCTTTTGTTTTTATAAAAAAAATAGAAATTTTCTTTAGAAGTGGTTTGCATTTGAATTTTGAATTTTGAATATTCATTTTTATGCTCAATACAAATTGGCGGAAAATTAAAAAGATTGTAAATAACGATACTTTCCCTAAAAATACTTTTACACCATATGAAATAAGCCTGGGTAAAAAAAAAAAAAAATTGATAAGATACAAAAAAAAAAAAAAAAAAAAAAAAAAAAAAAAAAAAAAAAAAAAAAAAAAAAACTTCAAACAAAATTGACACAAAAATATTTAAAGTCACTAAAATTTACAACTATATTTATATCAATAAGGCTCGAGTACTACTCCATCTTCTGCAATTTCATTCTGGAGGATCTGGTCTCTCTGAATTTCTAGGGTTAGGAATTTCTGCAAGGGTAAGCCCATTGCTCATCAGACAATGAAGTGAAAACAAAAATAAAGCATATAACTTAAAAACTAAATTGAATTGAGAAATAATTACATCATCAAATAATCATATTGGAAAAATAAGAATTCATCAAATGAACACTTATCAAATCAATTACAACTCTATGTTAAAATTAAGTATTTTGAAATTCCAGCATATCTACATCAAACCAAAATTATACGAATTGAAAGCCAGAAGATCTAAATCAAACCAAAATTATACGAAACCCAGCAGATCTAAATCAAACCAAATTCCAATCAACCCAAAAACAAACCGAAAATCAAACAAAAACCAAATCACAAAACAAACCATAAATCAAACAAAAAACAACTCACAAAACAAACCAAAAACGTCTACCCACCACCATCACTAACCCATAACAACCCAGAAAAAAATAAATAAATTCAAACAAACTCACTGAATTTCGCAAAAATTGTACCTTGAATGCTTAAATCTAGATCTTATTGCACTGAAGCACTTCGCAATTATTGTCGGAGGCTAAGCAAAGAGGGATCTTGATGGTTTGCATATGCTCGAAGAAGTCGTTGATGAAGGTGGAAAAAAAAAGAAGTAGAAGAAGCCATTGATGAGAGGGAATATATTGGAGGTGAAAGAGAAAAGTTTTTGAGGAAAAAAAATAGCGAAGGATTCGGTGATAAGAGATTCAGATCAGTGTGATTGAGCAAAAGGATGGCACAATCAACACCCATAAATAATGAGAAGTGAAAAAGAAGGAAAGAGACCCGTTGCTCATTATGGGTTTCTTATCTCACTCCTCTTAATAAAGTTGTGGGCCCAAGGGCTTATAAGAGACCCGTTGCTCTTACAATGGGTTTCTTATCTCTCTCCTCTTAATAAAGTTGTGGGCCCAAGGGCTTATAAGAGACCCGTTATCTCTATTAAAGGATCTCTAACATCAAACATACCCGTTGCTTAAGATACCAGATCTCTAATTAGGGGTCCTTTTTCCAATTTTTGTAGTAGTGTTGGAACCATGGTAAACATCTCGTCAACTTTTATTTCCGGGTGAAAAAAGGTCAAAAAATTCCAAAATTAAAGGCTATAATCCACGCTTTTTGAGGAATTTTGTGGTTACGGGCCCGGTGACGAAAAGTCTTGAGACCCTAGAGGATACATCTTAGGGGTCATATAATGACGTTTGGAACCGTATATGACCCTTATATGTTGCCGTAATGTCCGTGGTAGGCTTGAGGTCATGATATCGGTGCAAGTTTGGAACAGGTAAATTGATTATTTAAAGCCATATTGGATGTTTCCACCCACTTAATTGGACTCCCGGAGGATATTAGGAACCATGGTAAATATCTCGGCAATTTTAATTTCCGGGCGAAAAAAAGTCAAAAAATTCCAAAATTGAAGGCTATAATCCACGCTTATTGAGGAATTTTGAGGTTACGGGGCCCGGTGGCGAAAAGTCTAGAGACCCTAAGGGATACATCTTAGGGTCATATAATGACGTTTGGAACCATATATGACCCTTATATGTTACCATAAATGTCCGTGGTAGGCTTGAAGTCACGATATCGGTGCAAGTTTGGAACGGGTAAATTAACTGTTTAAAAGCATATTGGATGGTTCCACCCACTCAATTGGACTCGCGGAGGGTATTAGGAACCATGGTAAACATCTCGGCAGTTTTGATTTTCGGGCGAAAAAAGGTCAAAAAATTCCAAAATTAAAGGCTATAATCCACGCTTTTTGAGGAATTTTGAGGTTACGGGGCACGGTGGCGAAAAGTCTTGAGACCCTAGGGGATACATCTTAGGTTTGTATAATGACGTTTGGAACCATATATGACCCTTATATGTTGCCATAAATGTCCGTGGTAGGCTTGAGGTCACGATATCAGTGCAAGTTTGGAACGGGTAAATTGACTTTTTAAAGGTATATTGGATGGTTCCACCCACTCAATTGGACTCCCGAAGGGTATTAGGAACCATGGTAAACATCTCGGCAAATTTTTTTTTCGGGCGAAAAAATTCCAAAATTGAAGGCTATCCACGCTTTTTTTAGGAATTTTAAGGTTACGGGGCCCGGTGGCGAAAGGTCTTGAGACCCTAAAGGATACATATTAGGGTCATATAATGACGTTTGGAACCATATATGACCCTTATATGTTGCCATAAATGTCCGTGATAGGCATGAGGTCACGATATCGGTGTAAGTTTAAAACGGGTAAATTGACTGTTTAAAAGCATATTGGATGGTTCCACCCACTCAATTGGACTCCCGGAGGGTATTAGGAACCATGGTAAACATCTCGGCAATTTTTATTTCCGGGCGAAAAAAAGTCAAAAAATTCCAAAATTAAAGGCTATAATCCAGGCTTTTTGAGGAATTTTGAGGTTACGAGGCCCGGTGGCGAAAAGTCTTTAGACCCTAGGAGATACATCTTAGGGTCAGATAATGACGTTTGGAACCATATATGACCCTTATATGTTGCGATAAATGTCCGTGGTAGGCTTGAGGTCACGATATCGGTGCAAGTTTGGAACGGATAAATTGACAGTTTAAAGGCATATTGGATGGTTCCACCCACTCAAATGGACTCCCAGAGGGTATTAAGAACTATGTTAAACATCTCGGAAATTTTTATTTCCAGGCGAAAAAAGGTCAAAAAATTCCAAAATTGAACGCTATAATCTACGGTTTTTGAGGAATTTTGAGGTTACGGGGACCGGTGGTGAAAAGTCTTGAGACCCTAGGGGATACATCTTAGGGTCAATTAATGAAGTTTGGAACCATATATGTGTTGGGGTTTGGTGAGTCCGACTCACCGCGGAAACAAACCCAAAACCAAGACCGCACTCGCAATAAATAAAACCATAAACATAATTAAATTAATCACAAGATTAAGATAAGCTAATTACCCTTGACGCGTGCTTCGCTCCAAAAGAGCTCTTACTTGAAAGCTTCAAGTCCCGCTCGCACGGAGACCTCCAACGAAGTCCACCCGCACCAACAAAACCGACTAGGTCCAATGTCTTGGAGTTAGCAAGACCCGACCAACAAAACCCGAGTAATAATATTGAGTTCAAAGGTTTTCACTAATTGTGATGCCTTTTCAAACTCTTACTCAAGCATCTTTCCCAATGCCCATACTTGGGTATTTATAGGAAATGATGGGAGTATCATTTACTCTCCCATCAATGTGGGATAGTATGATTTTTCCATTTTATTTTAAAGCTAAAATAAAATTAATAATCAAGCTAGTAATAAATCAACAAGTGGCAAGCTCATGTGAGTGGTTAGGTGAGGACCATTTGGAGAAGGGGGGGGACCAAACTTGCTCCCCACTCCCTCTCCCATAACCGGCCACCTCACTCCCCACACACTCAAGGACCACAAGCCACATGGCACTCACCCTTGGGCACCAAGGCAGCCAAGGTGGGCTGCCATGTGCTGCTGTCCGTGGCAGCCACGCCCAGCAAGCCTTGCACTTGCATGCGGGCTGCTGCTGCTGCTGGCCAGCACGCCCAGCATGCTTGTGCGGGCTGCTGCTGCTGGCCTTGTGCCTTGGCCAGCGTTGCTAGGCAGCAAGCAATGGCCTAGCCATGCTGCTGCTAGCTGTTGCGAGCTGGCGCGCCTAGCGTGCTAGCTCCAGCAGCTTGTTGCGGCATGGCTTGCTAGGCATTGCGCGCACAAGGCTGCGCCTAGCATGCTAGCACGCACTAGGCAGCGCCTAGCCTTGCGATGCTAGCATGAGTGCGCTAGCACGCACCAGCCAGCCTAGGCTCGGCTTTGTGCGCATGCTAGCCACCATGCTAGGCCATACGCCCTTAGCACTCGGTTTGCTAGGGCATTCCGATGCAAGGGGTATTTTGGTCTTTTGTTGATTTATTACTATTTCTCGTCTCGTCTTTCACTATTTTTCGACTCGACTTCCGACGCTCGGTTTCGACGCTCTAAGCTCGAATTTCCGACGTCTAAATAAATATTACTCGGTCGACTCATTAATTCCTTCCGAATTAATTCGTCGTTTCGGTTTGTTGAATGCTTGGGTGTGACCCGAAGGGTTCAGTCAGGATTAAGCTGTAACATTAATTATCCATTAATATTACTGATCGGAAGCGGCCTCCACCCAGGCATTCCGATCACTTGACCTTACTGAATATATTAGCTTTCTAATAATTCTGAACCCGCTAACGAAATAGTACACTTGTTCGAAGGACACCATTCCTTTCAATCTCCCACTTGTCCTTCCGGACAAGTGCTCATTTTGTGTACAGCCCTTTCCTATGTCGCTTAATGTCTCTTCATGAACTATAAGGTAAGATTTATTTTGTCATCCTTATTACGTCCAGAAGTGTTTCCCGATTCCGAGTCCGACTGTCAATAAACAGATGATTTCTAAAATCCATCCGAGCACGGCCATGCATTTTACAGTCTCGCTCTACGAGAGGCCTTGAATACAACAAAGACATCTTCCCTATTTTACTAGGGGGACATTCCCAGTCTTGTAATGTAGCTCCTCTTACTGAGAGGACCTAGCCGCCCGAGTGTTGCCGTTATAATCCCCTATTACGGCAGACGTTTGACAACATCAAAGCGAACTAGTACTCAAACAAGAGAACTCACACTACTCATGGTCGAGGAAACAGGTACCGATAGCCATAATGAGAAGTATACTTATGACAAATTTTTAATTTCTTAAAGTATTCTCATAGGTCGATCCAGTATGGTTCTAAACCAATACCTGTGCAAATGATTTATGACAATCATGTCCTCGTAGCACATGAAACGGTGCTATACATCAGACTACACACTAATCTCAATTGGTCATTAATCGTCCATCGTTTAAATGACCTTGATTAGGGATAATTTTCGATTATAATATTCAATGTTCACTTAATAGGTGTTTCCTTACCAAGACTGGTCTTGATACCCTATTTTGAATATTCTCAGAATCGAATGGACTCATTATTTAATCCTAAACCACAATTAAATAGCATAACGGAGTAATAAAATGTTGCATGAAATTTTATATTACTCCATAACATGAATGGTTTTCCTTAGTGTCTTACATTAACTTTTCTCAAAATTAACTAAAACACTAAACAAGGAAATCAAAGCCAGTCTCCGACATGCTTGATTCCCATTGCCTCAACGTGCTTGTTGTGCTTCACTTGAGGCAAAGGTTTAGTAAGTGGATCGGCTACATTGTCATCCGTTCCAACTTTGCAAATTCTGATTTCACCCTCTGATTTCCATTCTCGAATCATGTGAAATCGCCGCTTGACATGTTTGACCTTCTGATGTTCTCTAGGCTCTCTGGCCTGAGCAATAACTCCATTGTTGTCACAATAGAGGGCTATTGGACCCTTTATAGAGGGTACAACATCAAGTTCGCCAACGAACTTACGAATCCAAACAACCTCCTTAGCTGCTTCAGCAGCTGCCAAGTATTCGGCTTCAGTTGTAGAATCTGCAGTTGTACTCTACTTTGCGCTCTTCCAACTAAACGCCCCTCCATTTAGACAGAACACATATCCAGATTGCGATTTCAAATCGTCTCTGTCTGTCTGGAAGCTTGCGTCGGTATAACCTTCCACAACCAAATCCTTTGTACCACCATACACCAGGAATTTATCCTTGTTCCTTTTCAGGTACTTTAGGATATTTTTGGCCGCAGTCCAATGCGCCTCTCCTGGGTCTGATTGGTAACGGCTCGTAGCACTCAAGGCATACAACACATCTGGCCTAGTACATATCATGGCATACATGATAGATCCAATAAGCGAAGCATATGGAATCTGATTCATTCTTACCCGCTCATCAGGTGTCTGTGGACACTGCTTCTTGATTAGGGTTATGCCATGTGACATTGGCAGGTGACCTCTTTTGGCCTCCTCCATGCCAAATCGAGCAAGTACCTTATCAATATAAGTACTTTGACTCAATCCAATCATCCTTTTCGATCTATCCCTATAGATCTTGATGCCTAGTATGTACTGAGCCTCTCCCAAGTCTTTCATTGAGAAGCACTTTCCAAGCCAGGCCTTTACAGACTCTAACAACGGAATGCTGTTTCCAATGAGCAATATGTCATCGACATATAAGACTAGGAAGGCGATGTCACTCCCACTGACCTTCTTGTAAACACAAGATTCATCTGGATTCTTGATAAAACCAAACTTACTGATGGCTTCATCGAAACGCAGATTCCAACTTCTGCTTGCTTGCTTTAATTCATAAATGGACTTCTTAAGCTTACAAACCTTCCCAGCATTGTTTTGGTCGGCAAAACCTTCAGGCTGTGTCATATACACAGTTTCTTCCAAATAACCATTAAGGAAGGCGGTTTTGACGTCCATCTGCCATATTTCATAGTCGTAATATGCAGCAATCGCTAGGAGGATCCGAACGGATTTAAGCATTGCAACTGGTGAAAAGGTTTCATCGTAATCAATACCATGAACTTGTCTGTAACCTTTTGCCACCAATCTAGCTTTGTAAATGAATACATTTCCATCTTTGTCGGTTTTCAATTTGAAAATCCACTTACATCCGATCGGTGTATAACCTTCGGGTAAGTCAACCAAGTCCCAGACTTGATTATCAAACATGGAATCCATTTCTGATCTCATGGCCTCTTGCCATTTAGCAGAGTCGGTGCTTGCCATCGCTTGCTTGTAGGTTGCCGGTTCATCTCCATCCATAATCAGGATGTCCTGATTCTCGGTTAATACTAAACCAAGATATCTATCAGGTTGAGATCTCGGCCTCAGAGACCTACGTAGGGTAATGGATTGAGCATTTGCATTGTCGGTTCGACTTTGCACATTTTGATCATTTTGACCTGCGTCAATAGATGTTGTTTGAGCACTCTGACTGTCATTATGATTTTGTTGCTCATCCTCACGAACTTCGTCGAGTTCGATTTTCCTCCCACTTGTCATTTTGGAAAGGTGCTCCTTCTCCAAAAAGACACCATCGCGAGCAACAAACACTTTGTTCTCCGATTTGTTGTAGAAGTAATACCCTTTGGTTTCTTTTGGGTAGCCCACAAAGTAAACCTTGTCAGATTTGGGATGAAGTTTGTCAGAGATCAATTTCTTGACATATGCTTCGCATCCCCATATCTTTAGAAAAGATAACCTAGGAGGTTTCTTCGTCCATAATTCATATGGAGTCTTTTCTACAGCTTTTGATGGAGCACGGTTCAGTGTTAGTGCCGCAGTTAGAAGTGCGTGTCCCTAGAAAGAGATAGGAAGATCACTAAGACCCATTGTTGATCGTACCATGTCTAACAAGGTCCGATTTCTCCTTTCGGATACTCCGTTCCATTGTGGAGTTCCTGGAGGTGTCAATTCTGAAAGTATACCCTTTTCTTTCAGATGGTCATCGAATTCTTGGCTCAAGTATTCACCACCTCGATCCGATCGAAGGGCTTTGATTTTCTTGCCAAGCTGATTTTCAACTTCACTCTGAAATTCTTTGAACTTTTCAAATGATTCAGATTTGTGCGACATGAGGTAGACATAGCCATATCTACTATAGTCGTCTGTGAAAGTGATGAAATATCGATGTCCATTTCTTGTGGTTGAGCTCATTGGTCCACATACATCGGTATGTATAAGACCCAATAATTCACTTGCCCTTTCTCCCATCTTGGAGAATGGCTGTTTAATCATCTTGCCTAATAGACATCCTTCGCAATTCTCAAACGATTCTAAATCGAAAGAGTCAAGAACACCTTCTTGTAGAAGTTTCTTGATGCGTTTGATGTTAATGTGGCCAAGACGACAATGCCACAAGTAAGTCTGATTTGACTCCATGGTCTTAGCTCTTTTGGTATCATTATAAACAATTTGTCCAAATACACAAACGTGTCATTCCATAAATATAAACAAGATGATATGTCTTGTGATCAAGTTTACAATGACGTCCAACGCCACAAGATCAAAATATGGTAGATAAAACTAAACAAGTTTTAAATCTAGACAAAATATGAGGTTACAAGCTTTCTTTGAAAGATTATCTTCTTCTTCCACTTGTACTCATATCCACTTGAAAAGCATCGCTCACTTTGTTCCTGAAATAGGAGCATATAATGAGCCAATTTTTCCGGTATCTAATACCTCATAAATTGCTTATGTTCAAGTGTAAAGATGATACCTGAGATCGAGGTTACTTTTCCTTTCCCCTCATCTGCTAGATATATGCTACATTCTCTTTTGTAGTGTCCGGGTCTACTACAATAGAAGCAGCGCATCTTAGCTTTGTTCTTGAACTCCTTCTTCTTTGTTCTCAGGGCAACCTTAGCCTTCTTGCAAGAATAGGTTTTCTGGAGCTCTTGAACAACTTCCATCAAGGAAAGTTTGTTCCGTTTGGCCGTAAGTCGCATCTTTAATGCAACATACCCCGAGTGGAGTGAGCTTAGTAGCATGAGAGCTGCCTGCTCATCTTCCACTGGTTTGCCAATTAGCTCCAGATGGGTGAATAGCCTTGTCATGTTGAGCACATGAGCTTGAAGTGGCATCCCGGGTCTAAGTCTTGCATTATAGACCTTAGCCCATACTTCTTGTCTCTCTTTGATGAGACATCCATCTTGCGGTGGCTTGATCCTCATGTTCGAGAGTGACCTAGTCACATCTTCCACAAGTCCATCATAGTTGCCTCTGGTACTCTTGGTGACTCTCAAATTGACTACATCTTCTAGAGCTTTGAGCATCATGTCCGGAAAATAGTTGGAGAACTTCCCCTTCCATTGTACCGGGATGGAGTTTGCCATGAGTCTGGAAACTCTTTTGCAATCCTCACTCCATTCCTCATGTGCCTCATCACTCATAATCCCCTTTGAGTAGAAACTCGGGATTTGAGTGTCCAGAATGTGCTCTAGGTAGCAATTTCGGAGGGTCTTTCGGAGTTCCTCTTCCCATTCCTTAAAGTTTACCAAGTTCAGAGAAATTGGCAACTCTTTGGGCAATTCCGGGAGCATAAGGTCGTTGTCATTAGTTGAAGACATGATTCTACAATTTGAAAGAATTTAAAATGAAAAACCATTCATTATACTTAAATAAGATTGAAATCATGCATTTTAATCAAACTTATTTAAAACGTCTTATTCACACATTAAAGATTGTCCCCAATTTTGGTGAGAATAAGTCGATTCCAAGATCCAAAGAAACAAAGAGTGGTTAAGCATGCTTTGGCTTGTCTTAACACTCAATCTCCTAAGGTAAGCAACGCTTTGCTAATGGCTCCAAGCCACTCTTGGTTGAATAAATCGTCACATCCAATGCTCTCTAAACAATTTATTCACTTTGCCACGACATGTTAGGACTCCATCACTCATATCGTTGAGTATAACCAAAACCACTTGCATACCTAGCATGCCTTACGTTCCTTGGAGAAGTAGTGATGCCTCGCTTTGGCGTAGCCCATCACTACCCTCGTTCGGTTGGTAAGTGTGTTTTGGAATGGCAAGTTTTACTCAATTTTAAGGGACCTAGGGTTTCTATGTTGGTTGATTTAAGTGAACTTAATTAATCATCTCAACATTCGAAATCCTAACCATGCATCTAACATATAATTCAAATATATAAACATAAATATATATCGAAAACATAAATAGAGATGCATTTGGCAACTAGCATGACCCCTTGAGATCTTCAAGTCTTCAAAAGGTCTTCTTTTGCAACTTCATGGCTTCGTCTTCTAAGAACTCCGTCTTCAAGACTTGACCAAATAATATAATTGCTAGTTACTACGATTAGGACTAATCTAAATATTAAGGTACAAAAATACTCAACGGTTCGCAGACCGTATTTAGATTTACAAAAATACATCACGGATCACAGTCCGTATTTTCTATCCTAATCGGGCCCCACTAGTTGCCATTTCATAAAACCTGTGAGAGAATTTTACATTCCATTCATCCATTCACTATCTGTGAATGGCCCATGCATTTTACAACGATCAAACAAGTAACAATGCATAAAACCGCGCGGGAACTAGTAATTAATCTAGGTGGTTAATTCAATTAACACGCCTAATTAAACTAGTCAAAGTTGTTTTAACCGGTTATGGTAATAACTAAGAGACGCTCCCACTAAATTCCGCATCCAATCTTAACTAATCCAATTAATTAAGTCGGTGAACCCAAATATTTGTCAAAATTAATTTTGCATATGTCGCTCAAAAACCCGAGGCCTAGCCTCCAAAATTTTAATTAAATAAACAAAATAATTAAAATAATTAAAACGACAATCTAAGCAAAATTACGTATTCCATAATGTCTAAGTGCCTAGCACTAAGACTTGGAACCCAAAATTACCCTTATTTACATATTAAGCAATGCTAAAATTAACTTAAAATAGCATCGACTTAATAACCCGGGGTTATTGTGCCAATTATGGGATCGTACGTACCGTACAACAAGCTCGTAACATACCCATTCGCACCCCCGCAACACCAAGCATGCCCATGGACTGCTTATGCTCGCACACGCCACGCCCAGCCAAGCCAAGCGTAGCAGCACGCACAGCGCGCACAGCACTATGCTGCTGCTGCGCCATGCTGCTGCTTTGTTGCTGGCTGGTGCGGTAAGTGGCTGGCAGCGAGCAGCAGCCCACGCCCTTCCTCGCACACACAGTCGCACAGCACCACGCACCTAAGCACGAAGCACCCAGCAGCCTCGGCAGCCACATATGAGTTGCGTGAGCAGCCCAGCTGGCCGAGAGCTAGCTCGGGGCTCTTACGCCTCGTGTTGCGTGCTAATGCTTCGAAAATTATCGAATTTTGTGTGTGACATTATAAATCAATTCTAAATTAATTTTAGAATCAATTTTGAGGAAAAATGAAAAATAACAAGTCCAACTTAAATAATTCATCCAAAGCAATTAACCAAATTTATTACCAAGAATCATTCTTTAATAAAATTGGTTTAACTTGGTGTAAAAAATTAAATTAGGGCATTTCTCACTATTAATTTAATCACTTTAAATTAATCTTGAGATTTTGACAAAATAAAAGGGAGTTGGAAAAATGAACATAAGTTCAATAAAGACTCCAACTTTAATACTTGTGACTCCATGAAAAATTATATCTTCCAATATGAAGATAAACCAATTTCTATCACAAGTTTTAAACTTTATGATTCCAATCAACTAAAAATGATTAAATCAACAAAGTTTAACCAAAAATCATGGAATTTAGTAACTCAAAGTTTCAATCACTTATCATAAGTAAAGATTGAATCTTTAATACTTGGAAGCATCAAAGAACAACTATTTCACACTCAATGCAATTAATTTGCAATTATGTGAAAAATAAAACCAAACTTTCAAGCACCAATTACTACCAAGTAATCATGCTTAAAGTGGTCTAAAAATTGCATATAAAATAAGGAAAGAACCATTTACATAACCACCATAAATATGCAATCAATTTTCAAGGTTAGAAAGACTTAAAATTTTTCGTCAAAACGAAAAATCCCTCGAAAAATGCATTTCTGGTCGTTTTTTGGCTAAAAACCGAGCCCTAAAAGGGTAAAACCATTTCCAGAACACCTTTTCCACCCAAAATTCACTATTTTTGGGTCAAAATCTGGGTTCGGGGCTGAAGATAGCTCTAAAACGAGGTAAAATTTGAAAAACGAGTTACTAATATAATTAGCAACTTAAAACCAGAAAAAATAAGCCATAACAACACCTTGAAAATATTATGATTTTAAAATAAACGAGCGAGGCTCCGATACCGCTGTTGGGGTTTGGTGAGTCCGACTCACCGCGGAAACAAACCCAAAACCAAGACCGCACTCGCAATAAATAAAACCATAAACATAATTAAATTAATCACAAGATTAAGATAAGCTAATTACCCTTGACGCGTGCTTCGCTCCAAAAGAGCTCTTACTTGAAAGCTTCAAGTCCCGCTCGCACGGAGACCTCCAACGAAGTCCACCCGCACCAACAAAACCGACTAGGTCCAATGTCTTGGAGTTAGCAAGACCCGACCAACAAAACCCGAGTAATAATATTGAGTTCAAAGGTTTTCACTAATTGTGATGCCTTTTCAAACTCTTACTCAAGCATCTTTCCCAATGCCCATACTTGGGTATTTATAGGAAATGATGGGAGTATCATTTACTCTCCCATCAATGTGGGATAGTATGATTTTTCCATTTTATTTTAAAGCTAAAATAAAATCAATAATCAAGCTAGTAATAAATCAACTAGTGGCAAGCTCATGTGAGTGGTTAGGTGAGGACCATTTGGAGAAGGGGGGGGACCAAACTTGCTCCCCACTCCCTCTCCCATAACCGGCCACCTCACTCCCCACACACTCAAGGACCACAAGCCACATGGCACTCACCCTTGGGCACCAAGGCAGCCAAGGTGGGCTGCCATGTGCTGCTGTCCGTGGCAGCCACGCCCAGCAAGCCCAGCACTTGCATGCGGGCTGCTGCTGCTGCTGGCCAGCACGCCCAGCATGCTTGTGCGGGCTGCTGCTGCTGGCCTTGTGCCTTGGCCAGCGCTGCTAGGCAGCAAGCAATGGCCTAGCCATGCTGCTGCTAGCTGTTGCGAGCTGGCGCGCCAAGCGTGCTAGCTCCAGCAGCTTGTTGCGGCATGGCTTGCTAGGCATTGCGCGCACAAGGCTGCGCCTAGCATGCTAGCACGCACTAGGCAGCGCCTAGCCTTGCGATGCTAGCATGAGTGCGCTAGCACGCACCAGCCAGCCTAGGCTCGGCTTGGTGCGCATGCTAGCCACCATGCTAGGCCATACGCCCTTAGCACTCGGTTTGCTAGGGCATTCCGATGCTAGGGGTATTTTGGTCTTTTGTTGATTTATTACTATTTCTCGTCTCGTCTTTCACTATTTTTCGACTCGACTTCCGACGCTCGGTTTCGACGCTCTAAGCTCGAATTTCCGACGTCTAAATAAATATTACTCGGTCGACTCATTAATTCCTTCCGAATTAATTCGTCGTTTCGGTTTGTTGAATGCTTGGGTGTGACCCGAAGGGTTCAGTCAAGATTAAGCTGTAACATTAATTATCCATTAATATTACTGATCGGAAGCGGCCTCCACCCAGGCATTCCGATCACTTGACCTTACTGAATATATTAGCTTTCTAATAATTCTGAACCCGCTAACGGAATAGTACACTTGTTCGAAGGACACCATTCCTTTCAATATGACCCTTATATGTTGCCATAAATGTCCGTGGTAGGCATGAGGTCACGATATCGGTGCAAGTTTAAAACGGGTAAATTGACTGTTTAAAGGCATATTGGATGGTTCCACCCACTCAATTTGACTCCTGGAGGGTATTTGGAACCATGGTAAACATCTCGGCAATTTGTATTTCCGGGGGAAAAAAGGTCAAAAAATTCCAAAATTGAAGGCTATAAACCACGCTTTTTGAGGAATTTTGAGGTTACGGGGCTCGGTGGCAAAAAGTCTTGAGACCCTAGGGGATACATCTTAGGGTCATATAAAGACGTTAGGAACCATATATGTTGCCATAAATGTCCGTGGTAGGCTTGAGGTCACGATATCGATGCAAGTTTGGAACGGGTAAATTGACTATTTAAAGGCATATTGGATGGTCCCACCCACTCAATTGGACTCCTGGAGGGTATTAGGAACCATTGTAAACATTTCTTCAATATTTATTTCAGGGCAAAAAAGGTTAAAAAATTCCAAAATTGAAGACTATTATCCACGCTTTTTGAGGAATTTCGAGGTTACGGGGCCCGGTGGCGAAAAGTCTTGGGACCCTAGGGAATACATCTTAGGGTCATATAATGACGTTTGGAACAATATGTGACCCTTATATGTTGCCGTAAATGTCCGTGGTAGGCTTGAGGTCACGATATCGGTGCAAGTTTGGAACGGGTAAATTGACTGTTTGAAGGCATATGGGATGGTTCCACCCACTCAATTGGACTCCCGGCGGGTATTAGGAACCATTGGTAAACATCTCGGCAATTTTTATTTCCGGGAGAAAAAAGGTCAAAAAATTAAAAAATTGAAGACTATAATCCACGCTTTTTGAGGAATTTTGAGGTAACGGGGCCTGGTGGCAAAAACTCTTGAGACCCTAGAGGATGCATCTTTGGGTCATATAATGACGTTTGGAACCATATATGATCCTTATATGTTGCCATAAATGTCCGTGGTAGGCTTGAGGTCACGATATCGGTGCAAGTTTGGAACGGTTAAATTAACTTTTTAAAGGCAGATTGGATGGTTCCACCATTTAATTGGACTTCCGGAGGATGTTAGGAACCATGGTAAACATCTCAGCAATTTTTGTTTCTGGGCGAAAAAAGGTCAAAAAATTCCAAAATTGAAGGCTATAATCCACACTTTTTGAGGAATTTCGAGGTTACGGGGCCTGGTAGTAAAAAGTTTTGAGACCCTAGGGGATGCATCTTAGGGACATATAATGACGTATGGAACCATATATGACCCTTATATGTTGCCATAAATGTCCGTGGTAGGCTTGAGGTCACGATATCGGTGCAAGTTTGGAACGCGTAAATTAACTGTTCAAAGGCATATTGGATGTTTACACCCACTCAATTGGACTCCCGGAGGGTATTAGGAACCATGGTAAACATCTCGGCAATTTGTATTTCCGGGGGAAAAAAGGTAAAAAAATTCCAAAAATGAAGGCTATAATCCACGCTTTTTGAGGAATTTTGAGGTTACGGGGCCCAGTGGCGAAAAGTCTTGAGACCCTAGGGGATACATCTTAGGGTCATAAAATGACGTTTGGAACCATATATGACCTTTATATATTTCCATAAATGTCCGTGGTAGGCTTGAGGTCACGATATCGGTGCAAGTGTTGAACGGATAAATTGACTGTTTAAAGGCATATTTCATGGTTCCACCCACTCAATTGGACTCCCGGAGGTTATTAGAAACCATGTTAACGTCTCGGAAATTTTTATTCCGGGCGAAAAAATGTCAAAAAATTCCAAAATTGAAGGCTATAATCCAAGCTTTTAGAGGAATTTAGAGGTTACGGGGCCAGGTTGCGAAAAGTCTTGAGACCCTAGGGGATACATCTTAGTGTCATATAATGACGTGTGGAACCGTATATGACCCTTATATGCTGCCATAAATGTCCGTGGTAGGCTTGAGGTCACGATATCGGTGCAAGTTTGGAACGAGTAAATTGACTGTTTAAAGGCATATTGGATGGTTCCACCTACTCAATTGGACTCTCAGAGGGTATTAGGAACCATAATAAACATCTCGGCAATTTTTATTTCCGGGCGAAAAAAGGAAAAAAAATTCTAAAATTGAAGGCTAATCCACGATTTTTGAGGAATTTCGAGGTTACGGGGCCCGGTGGCGAAAAGTCTTGAGACCCTAGGGAATACATCTTATGGTCATATAATGACGTTTGGAACCATATATGACCCTTATATGTTGCCATAAATGTCCGTGGTAGGCTTGAGGTTACGATATCGGTGCAAGTTTGGAACGGGTAAATTGACTATTTAAAGACATATTGGATGATTCCACCCACTCAATTGGACTCCCGGAGGGTATTAGGAACCATGGTAAACTTCTCGGCAATTTTTATTTCCGGGCGAAAAAAGGTCAAAAAATTCCAAAATTGAAGGCTATAACTAATGCTTTTTGAGGAATTTTGAGGTTACGGGGCCCTGTGGCGAAAAGTGTTGAGACCCTAGGGGATACATCTTAGGGTCATATAATAAAGTTTGGAACCATATATGACCCTTATATATTGCCATAAATGTTCGTGTTAGGCTTGAGGTCACGATATCGGTGCAAGTTTGGAACGGGTAAATTGACTGTTTAAAGGCATATTGGATGGTTCCACCCACACAATTGGACTCCCAGAGGGTATTAGGAACAATGGTAAACATCTCGGCAATTTTTATTTCTTGGCGAAAAAAGGTCTAAAAATTCCAAAATTAAAGGCTATAATCCGCGCTTTTTAAGGAATTTTGAGGTTACGGGGCCCGGTGGCGAAAAGTCTTGAGACCCTAGGGGATACATCTTAGGGTCATATAATGACGTTTGGAACCATATATGACCCTTATATGTTGCCATAAATGTCCGTGGTAGGCTTGAGGTCACGATATCGGTGCACGTTTAGAACGGGTAAATTGATTATTTAAAGGCATATTGGATGGTTCTACCCACTCAATTGGACTCCTGGAGGGTATTAGGAACCATGGTAAACATCTCGGCAATTTTTATTTCCGTGCGAAAAAAGGTCTAAAAATTCCAAAATTAAAGGCTATAATCCACGCTTTTTGAGGAATTTTGAGGTTACAGGCCCTGTGGCGAAAAGTCTTGAGACCCTAGGGGATACATCTTAGGGTTATATAATGACGTTTGGAACCATATATAACCCTTATATGTTTCCATAAATGTCTGTGGTAGGCTTGAGGTCCCGATATCGGTGCAAGTTTGGAACGGGTAAATTAACTGTTTAAAGGCATTTTGGATGGTTCCCCCCACTCAATTGGACTCCCGAGGTTATTAGGAACCATGGTAAACATCTCGGCAATTTTCATTTACGGGCGAAAATATTCCAAAATTGAAGGCTATAATCCACGCTTTTTGAGGAATTTTAAGGTTATGGGGCCCGGTGGCGAAAAATCATGAGACCCTAGGGGATACATCTTAGGAATTTTAAGGTTATTGGAACCATATATAACCCTTTCACTATTTCGGCCATATCTTTTTATCTACAAAAGATTTTAATCTGATTCTAATTGAATTAGAAAGTAGACTTCAAGAGCTTTCTAACGACATATTATATGACTTATTTGGACTTCTAGATAAAAAGATATGATAAAAACAAAATCCGCAAAAACTGTCTCTGTCGCCAAACGACAGGTTTGTCGCCTCGCAACAGACTCTGTCGCCTGGCGTGGCGACAAGGTCGGTTTGATTAGCGACAGAGTGGAGTTTTATTCCGTATCAAATTCTATGATTTTTCGGACTATTTTCATTATAAATAGGGTCCCGAAATTCTGTTTTCAGATCATCAACTCTAATCTACAATCAACTCTCATCAAGAATTACCTAATTCTCTTTATTCTCTCTCTAAGCAATATAGCTTAATTCTTAATCTCTCTCTCTCTTTCTAAACCAACCTTCTTTCAAATACAATTCCGCATTCACAAGACTTAGAGTCTCTTAGCCAAGTTCGAAGTTGCCTTCGCCCTAGACGTGCAAGGTTTGATAATTTCTGAGGGTTTGGTCCAAAACTAGTCAAAACTTTATTTAATTTGATTGTTTAATTATTCTTTATTATTTTCATTGAAGTTTACTAACTTGTGTATTTTGTTATTAGAAAGAGGCACGAGGCTTCAAAGTAAGTAGATTAGCTTACTCCCTATTTTATTCACAATGTAGAAAGCATGTTTATTATTGTTTTGTGATTCCTAGTATCATGTTAGGATGTTTAATATTCCTAGTATCATGTTAGGATGTTATTTTATGCTTTCTAGTATCATGTTTAGGGTGCTTTTACTCTTTCTAATATCATTTTAGTACCATGTTAGGTTTAAAGCTTTGATCTTTATTGTTTAGTGACATGCTAGGGTTTGTTATTAATCTTGTTAGTATCATGCCTAGGATCTTGCTATTATTATTAAGCTTTATTATGCCTTATCATGTTATTATCATTGTTATTATTATTTATTGATTTATCATTATGTTGCTTGATATATTTTATATTGTTATTGCTTGATCACACCTTTTATGCATGTTAAAGGGAATTTGTACTTGAAATCATGCTTAATAAGACAATTAATAATTTGGTTTAGGCTAATATGATTTTAACTCAAGTGATTGCCAATAATAGATTTATTTGTGCATTAATATTCAACCAACATAGATAAAAAGGTTAGGTTTAATAAAATGTTTGTATGTTATTCGAAAAGCGCACATGAATACGAGCAGAACAAAGTAGAGGCCTATTTTATAGGGCGGGTCCTTTCTTTTGTAGATTGGATTCGTACCCTAAAACTTGTTGGCGACTCTATTGCTATCTTTTCTTTCCCTTTGGAACGCCACCATACTTTAGTGTATGATCACAGTGGGGTTCAAGTTTGGGATCTTAATGCTTGAAATATTCCCTACAGTTTTTGGCGACTCCACTGGGGAGGATTTCTATTTATATTCCTGAAATTTATTTTGGCAATTATTTAGAATGAGCGGATGAGACTCGAAAAATTCTAAGTATTTCATGTGCGTGATTTGATTAACATTATTGTCATATGCATTAAAAGGTTCTCATGGGAGAGCCCCATGAGTCAATACATAGGAATTTTACACTTAGGAAATTTGGGAAATATCTTTCATGACTAGAATAGAAAAGATGATGCGAAATCTGGAAAATTCTAAGAACATAGAAACTTGCCAAGGCATGTAGGAACTAGCGTCTAGAAAACAGGGCTTGTCGCCCGTAAAATGTTTCTGTAGTCCCTGTAGTCTGGCGCCAAGTTATTCCAATACCAAGCCAGGGGTCTGCCTTCTTGCTTTGACCATTTCTAGCATTATTGGCTTGATTTTACTTATTGATTGAGTCCTTTTCTCACTTTTCTGAACCCATATGTGTTCTAGATATGGATATAACCCTCTGGGGGTTCCTACTTCACCTGCCCAATGGAATAATCCACTATCATGTGCAAAGTTCAAATTTGGGTACGTGCAAAGTTTGTGAATCCACCAAACCATGGAGTCGAGTTCGATTTCATCACGAACTCGCAGGGTCCCGTCCATTCGCTCCAACCCTCACAGTAGGCTTGTGTGCAATGCATACGGATTCATAACCATGGACCTTTTTGACTTAACCCATATCCTTGAACTTTAGAGAGCTGCAGCCATGGTTAGGTTGCAAACTCATCATATTGTGACTATGTGAACTACTTGTGCATCCTTGTTTGTGCATACTATATATGTGTTAACCGTTTGTTTGACTTGTGGTCAAATCTAAATAAACTAACTAATGACTAAAGGACTTTGTTTAATTAATTAATTAATTAATTTGAACTAATGAATAAGCCTAAAATCGAGTCATAGTTCCTTTAAGTCGACCCGGATTTTTATTCCCGTATACTGCACATGCGTCAACTTGTTTTGGTCATAGCCGGAGTTCTAGGAAGAACCACGAGTTTTATTTTTAATTTGGCGTTGGTTTCGTCCCAATCAGAGTCACAGATTAAAAGTTATGACTAAAATGCCACAGCCTGTCCAGTTTAGTGCACATATGTGAAGTCTTAACTTAGTCCTTGCTTGAGTCTAGTCACATAGTCTAGCCACATGGTCATGACACAAGTCTTAACATGTCACCTACACTCATTAGTCTTAGCACACACATAACATGTTTGTCACACTATGACCATGTCTTAGGTTCATGCATGAGTCTTTTCTCCGTCATTTGAGTTGGGGGTCCATTCTATTCTTAATTCTTCCATATTCTCCATCTCCATCATCTTCCCACTTACTACATTCTTTCCCCATGCATATCATACTTCTCACTCTTCCATAATCTTTTCCCATCTATTGCATGTTGAATAAAGCTTGAGTCAAAATAAATAATTGGTATAAAACTTATCCCTAATTTCCCTTTCTACAGTACTTGGTCAAGGAGAGAATGGCAATTAATAAAGGACAACACTTTCATTCAAGTAGCACTTTTTGAAAAACCGGCTAGTAGGAAAAGGAAAGCTAAGAAGATAATGGCTACTCAAGAAGAACTTAATGAGGTCAAGGGACAGGTTGCCAACTTAGCTGAGACATTGTAAAACTTATCTCTACAAATAAGTGACCCTGCAAGACAGAAACAAATGGACCTAATCCAGGAAAGCTTGGGCAAGCTGTCCAACGACTTTAGATTCCAAGGGATTAGCTCACAAGGGGTCTCGGTGGATAAGGACCTTATCCCGCAGAAGATCAATCCCAATGACATCCCTAAATTTAAGCCTATGGATAACCCCTACTTTCATTTAAGAGCATTTGAAACTATAATGAATATTAAGGGGATAGACAAGAAAGAATTTCACTCTGTATTTTCTTTATCTTTAGAAGCTATATGTCAACAATGGTACTTTTCTCTTGACAAAGAGAAGACCTTCAATTGGGAAGAAATAAAAAATGCTTTCGTCAATAGATATAAATGTAACATTCAAGTTGAAACTGACCATAGACAGCTTGAGATGCTAAGACAAAAAGAAAATAAAGTTTCACTTCCTTTTTCAACAAGTGGAGGGAAACTTCTGCTAATTTGATTGAAGTCCCTACTGAGAAGGAGTCTGTTAGGTTGTTTATCAAGAATTTACAAGAGAAGTATTCGAAGCATTTGAGATATCAACACAACTTGAACACTTTCAAGGCAGTCTACGACATAGGCATAGAGATTGAAGATGACCTTGCAAAACAAAAAGCTACTAACAATAGTAACCACAGTGGCTGGAAAGGAAAGAAGAACGACAATCCTTCTTCTTCTGAAAGCACCCACTCTAGTAACAATGTTAGTACCTTTGACCTCAATGAAGTCTTAGCCATGAATAACCAAGAATCTAAGAAATAATTAAGGAAAGAATTCACTCCTATTGGGATGAGCTATGATGTTGCCTTCGATCGACTCCATACTAAGGGGCTCATTACTTCCATTGGACCTATTCAAGATCCCGCACCTGAAAAGAGATTGCCTAGTTGGAATCCAGATGCACATTGCAAGTACCATCAAGGTAGGGGTCATACTACTGAGAGCTGTTGGAAGCTAAAGGAGGCCATCCAATATTTGATCGACAATAACAAGCTTCCTATACCTCCAGTCGGCAAGAAGACCGAGTGATGATAAAGCACAAGACAAGAGGCGAGCATCAACGACAAGATTTCGTGACCTCTTTTTTCTATTTCTTTTTTTTAATTCCTTTCCCCAATAAAGTCTAGCATAGGCACCTTTCATTTTCCCCTAGTTTTTACTTTGTAGGACTTTCATTTACTTTTTTCCTTTTAATAAAATGAGTATTTTATTTTCTTGAATATGATCATTGCATTGCATTGTCAAAAAAAAAAAAAAAAAAAAAAAAAAAAAATCAAGGTCGAATTAAGCACAAGATATACCAATGATTTGAGGCACCCCTTGTAGCCATGTCATATCTTCTTCACCCTTTAAATATATAATCCTCTTTTTTGATAAACCACTTTGAGCCTCCTCTAACGATAAACCTTTCATTTTTCAACCCACATCTACTAACCTTGGGATGGGATGGTGTGTAACTTATGCAAGTTCCAATTTACAAAAGCTTGAGTGATAAAAATAAAAAATATAAGGGCAAGTGTTCCAATGTCTTGGATATAAAAATATCTTCGATAAGAGACACGTCTCAGATTGCGTCTCTTATCGAGTGCTCGGTACCGTGCCTGAGAAACTTGAATGCCAAGTGAGTGATAGACCGCATGATCGAGATTGCCCACACTTATAAAAAAAATGCGAATATGAAAAAAATGCAAAAGCAAAAAAGAAGAGCAAAAAAAAAAAAAAAAGAGAGCTCAAAAATGAGAAACCTGAAGCATAAAAATACAAAAATACAAAAGCAAGGTTGCACACCTTGGGCGCTTATCTAGGGTCTTGAGCCTTTATCCCCTTCTTCTCTAACCTTTAGCCTAACCACGTTACAACCCTTAAAAAAAGACCTTTTTGAGGTATACACACACTTGTGCGAGGTTCGGCTAGAGCTACGTTTGGCCTAATTCCTAACGGATACGTAGGCAACCTCACAAAGAGGTGCGGCCATAATAAAAAGGCATTCATTTTCACATTCACACACTTACACCATGATCATATCAAGGGATCTCCAATGCTCATCCCTATTCACTTAGAGCTAGACTTGGGGGCTTGATCCTTACATCATGAGCCTACCTACCCTAAGAGTCATCATTATTTGACTATTATCAAATAATACTTTTCCATATACTTAGCCTTTGCAGCCTAACCTTAGTGTCACTTTCACACACATCACGGATACATGACCAAATAGACTTCCAATTAGGAACCCTTTGTCATGAAGTCTTAACATAACGTTGAAGCATGCTTTGTCATATCACACATCACTCATCACTTATAATCATCATTGTACTAAAGTATGAAGTGCTTAGCCTCCGTGCCTAAGTTACCTAAATACTTTCATAATCGAGTCAACTAAGATAGTTTAGGAGGAAATAATCCTTGCACCTTGAGGGATATTATCAAATGCATGTACTTGATTAAGCTCATTCAACATGCACCATCAAACACTTCGATTCTTTTTCGCGTCTTTCTTTTTCGGGAGAAAGTCGGTACCCTCAACAAAAATGACGGAAAATTTTTGCTTTTTTGCATTTTCGAGTCGCACATCACACACGAGTCATGTACATTGAGTCATGTTGTGTCATATTACATCGAGTGGAGTCTAACACATGTGTCAAATGCTTTGAGTCGAGTCATGTCAAATTAATGAGTCAAGCAACACTAAGTCTTAGGTCAACCCTAAGATAATAAAAAATGAGCAAAGTCCTATAGTCCGAAATATAAATGCAGGTACATTCCAGCGAGCAAGAATATTTCCGGATTTTTTCGAAAAACCGCGAATATAGATATATGAGACTTTTCCAAGATGAGAGAAGTTTGAGCAAAATTATATGGAGATGAAGAGCCTTAATTTGCAAAAGAATTGAACAGATTTGGTTGTAAGGAAACGACCAGATTGAAAGTTCGGAATGAAACTGAGCAATGAACAGCAGCAGCAGCAGTAGAAATGGAAAAGAAATATGTCGCCAAACGACAAGGTTTGTCGCCTGGAGACAGAACGATATCGCGGCGACAGAAGGTTTTGGCTTGCACTGGTACGGCGACAAGTCACAATTGAAACGGGTAAATTGACTGTTTAAAGGCATATTGGATGGTTCCACCCACTCAATTAGACTCGCGGAGGGTATTAGGAATCATGGTAAACATCTTGGCAATTTTTATTACCGGGCGAAAAAAGGTCAAAAAATTCCAAAATTGAAGGCTATAATCCACGCTTTTTGAGGAATTTTAATATTACGGGGCCCTGTGGCAAAAAGTCTTGAGACCCTAGGGGATACATCTTAGGGTCATATAATGACGTCAAGAACTATATATGACCCTTATATGTTAAATAAAATGTCTGTGATAGGCTTGAGGCCACGATATCGATGCAAGTTTGGAACGGGTAAATTGACTATTTAAAGGCATATTGGATTGTTCAACCCACTCAATAGGACTCCCGGAGGGTATTTGGAACCATGGTAAACATCTCGGCAATTTTTATTTCCGGGCGAAAAAATTTCAAAATTGAAGGCTATAATCCACGCTTTTTGAGGAATTTTGAGGTTACGGGGCCCGGTGGCGAAAAGTCTTGAGACTCTAGGGGATACATCTTAGGGTCATATAATGACGTTTAGAACCATATATGACCCTTATATGTTGCCATAAATGTCTGTGGTAGGCTTGTGGCGGTCACGATGGTTCCACCCACTCAATTGGACTCCCAGAGGGTATTAGGAACCATGGTAAACATCTCGTCAATTTTTATTTCCGGGAGAAAAAAGGTCAAAAAATCCCAAAATTGAAGGCTATAATCCACGCTTTTTAAGGAGTTTTGAGGTTACGGGGCCCGATAGCGAAAAGTTTTGAGACCCTAGGGAATACATCTTAGGGTCATATAATGACGTTTGGAACCATATATGACCCTTATATGATGTCATAAATGTCCGTGGTAGGCTTGAGGTCACGATATCGGTGCAAGTTTGGAACGGGTAAATTGACTGTTTAAAGGCATATTGGATGGTTCCACCCACACAATTGGAATCCCGGAGGGTATTAGGAACCATGGTAAACATCTCGGCAATTTTTTTTCATGGCGAAAATGGGTCAAAAAATTCCAAAATTGAAGGCTATAATCCACGCTTTTTGAAGAATTTTGAGGTTACGGGGCCCGGTGGCGAAAAGTCTTGAGACCCTAGGGGATACATCTTAGGGTCATATAATGACGTTTGGAACCATATATGACCCTTATATGTTGCCATAAGTGTCCGTGGTAGGCTTGTGGCGGTCACGATATCGGTGAAAGTTTAGAACGGGTAAATTGACTGTTTAAAGGCATATTACTCAATTGGACTCCCGGAGGGTATTAGGAATCATGGTAAACTTCTCGGCAATTTTTATTTCCAGGCGAAAAAAGGTCAAAAAATTCCAAAATTGAAGGCTATAATCCACGCTTTTTGAATAATTTTGAGGTTACGGGGCCCGGTGGCGAAAAGTTTTGAGACCCTAGGGGATACATCTTAGGGTCATATAATGACGTTTGGAACCATATTTGACCCTTATATGTTGCCATAAATGTCCGTGGTAGGCTTGAGGTCAAGATATTGGTGCAAGTTTGGAACGGGTAAATTGACAGTTTAAAGGCATATTGGATGGTTCCACCCACTCAATTGGACTCGCGGAGGAAATTAGAAATCATGGTAAACATCTCAGTAATTTTTATTTCCAGGTGAAAAAAGGTCAAAAAATTCCAAAATTAAAGGCTATAATCTACGCTTTTTGAGAAATTTTGATATTACGGGGCCCTGTGGCAAAAAGTCTTGAGACCCTAGGGGATACATCTTAGGGTCATATAATGAGGTTTGGAACTATATATGACCCTTATATGTTGCTAAAAATGTCCGTGATAGGATTGAGGTCACGATATCGTTGCAAGTTTGGAACGGGTAAATTGACTATTAAAAGGCATATTGGATGGTTCCACCCACTCAATTGGACTTCCGGAGGATATTAGGAACCATAGTAAACATCTCGGCAATTTTTATTTTCGGGCGAAAAAAGGTCAAAAAATTCCAAAAATAAAGGCTATAACCCACGCTTTTTGAGGAATTTTGAGGTTACGGGGCCCGGTGGCAAAAAGTCTTGAGACCCTAAGGGATACATCTTAGGGTCATATAATGACGTTTGGAACCATATCTGACCCTTAGATGTTGCCATAAATGTCCGTGGTAGGCTTGTGGCGGTCACGATATCGGTGCAAGTTTAGAACGGGTAAATTGACTGTTTAAAGGCATATTGGATGGTTCCACCCACTCAATAGAACTCCCGGAGGGTATTAGGAACCATGGTAAATAACTCGTCAATTTTTATTTCCGGGCGAAATAAGGTCAAAAAATTCCAAAATTGAAGGCTATAATCCACGCTTTTTAAGGAGTTTTGAGGTTACGAGGCCCGGAAGCGAAAAGTCTTGAGACCCTAGGGGATATATCGTAGGGTCATATAATGACTTTTGGAACCATATATGACCCTTATTTGATGTCATAAATGTCCGTGGTAGGCTTGAGGCCACGATATCGGTGCAAGTTTGGAACGGGTAAATTGACTGTTTAAAGGCATATTGGATGGTTCCACCCACTCAATTGGACTCCCGGAGGGTATTAGGAACCATGGTAAACATCTCGGCAATTATTTTTTCAGGGCGAAAAAGTCAAAAAATTCCAAAATTGAAGGCTATAATCCACGCTTTTTGAAGAATTTTGAGGTTACGGGGCCCGGTGGCGAAAAGTCTTGAGACCCTAGGGGATACATCGTAGGTTCATATAATGACGTTTGGAACCATATATGACCTTTATATATTGCCATAAATGTCCGTGGTAGGCTTGAGGTCACGATATCGGTGCAAGTTTAGAACGGGTAAATTGACTGTTTAAAGGCATATTGGATGGTTCCACCCACTCAATTGGACTCGCGGAGGAAATTAGAAATCATGGTTAACATCTCGGCAATTTTTATTTCCGGGTGAAAAAAGGTCAAAAAATTCCAAAATTGAAGGCTATAATCCACGCTTTTTGAGGAATTTCGATATCACGGGGCCCTGTGGCAAAAAGTCTTGAGAAACTAGGGGATACATCTTAGGGTCATATAATGACGTTTGGAACTATATATGACCCTTATATGTTGCTAAAAATGTCCGTGATAGGATTGAGGTCACGATATCGTTGCAAGTTTGGAACGGGTAAATTGACTATTAAAAGGCATATTGGATGGTTCCACCCACTCAATTGGACTTCCGGAGAGTATTAGGAACCATGGTAAACATCTCGACAATTTTTATTTCTTGGCGAAAAAAGGTCTAAAAATTCCAAAATTAAAGGCTATAATCCGCGCTTTTTAAGGAATTTTGAGGTTACGGGGCCCGGTGGCGAAAAGTCTTGAGACCCTAGGGGATACATCTTAGGGTCATATAATGACGTTTGGAACCATATATGACCCTTATATGTTGCCATAAATGTCCGTGGTAGGCTTGTGGCGGTCACGATATCGGTGCAAGTTTAAAACAGGTAATTTGACTGTTTAAAGGCATATTGGATGGTTCCACCCACTCAATTGGACTTCCGGAGAGTATTAGGAACCATGGTAAACATCTCGGCAATTTTTATTTCCGGGCGAAAAAAGGTCAAAAAATTCCAAAAATAATGGCTATAATCCACGCTTTTTGAGGAATTTTGAGGTTACGGGGCCCGGTGGCAAAAAGTCTTGAGACCCTAGGGGATACATCTTAGGGTCATATAATGACGTTTGGAACCATATATGACCATTATATGTTGCCATATATGTCCGTGGTAGGCTTGTGGCGGTCACGATATCGGTGCAAGTTAAGAAAGGGTAAATTGACTGTTTAAAGGCATATTGGATGGTTCCACCCACTCAATAGGACTCCCGGAGGGTATTAGGAACCATGGTAAACAACTCTTCAATTTTTATTTCTGGGAGAAAAAAGGTCAAAAAATTCCAAAATTGAAGGCTATAATCCACGCTTTTTAAGGAGTTTTGAGGTTACGAGGCCCGGTAGCGAAAAGTCTTGAGACCCTGGGGGATATATCGTAGGGTCATATAATGACGTTTGGAACCATATATGACCCTTGTTTGATGTCATAAATGTCCGTGGTAGGCTTTACGTCACGATATCGGTGCAAGTTTGGAACGGGTAAATTGACTGTTTAAAGGCATATTGGATGGTTCCACCCACTCAATTGGACTCCCGGAGGGTATTAGGAACCATGGTAAACATCTCGGCAATTATTTTTTCAGGGCGAAAAAAGTCAAAAAATTCCAAAATTGAAGGCTATAATCCACGCTTTTTGAAGAATTTTGAGGTTACGGGGCCCGGTGGCGAAAAGTCTTGACACCCTAGGGGATACATCGTAGGTTCATATAATGACGTTTGGAACCATATATGACCCTTATATATTGCCATAAATGTCCGTGGTAGGCTTGAGGTCACGATATCGGTGCAAGTTTAGAACGGGTAAATTGACTGTTTAAAGGCATATTGGATGGTTCCACCCACTCAATTGGACTCGCGGAGGAAATTAGAAATCATGGTAAACATCTCGGCAATTTTTATTTCCGGGTGAAAAAAGGTCAAAAAATTCCAAAAATAAAGGCTATAACTCACGCTTTTTAAGGAGTTTTGAGGTTACGGGGCCCGATAGCGAAAAGTCTTGAGACTCTAGGGGATACATCTTAGGGTCATATAATGACGTTTGGAACTATATATGACCCTTATATGTTGCTAAAAATGTCCATGATAGGATTGAGGTCACGATATCGTTGCAAGTTTGGAACGGGTAAATTGACTATTAAAAGGCATATTGGATGGTTCCACCCACTCAATTGGACTCCCGGAGGGTATTAGGAACCATGGTAAACATCTCGTCAATTTTTATTTCCGGGCGAAAAAAGATCAAAAAATTCCAAAATTGAAGGCTATAATCCACGCTTTTTAAGGAGTTTTGAGGTTACGGGCCCCGATAGCGAAAAGTCTTGAGACTCTAGGGTACATCTTAGGGTCATATAATGACGTTTGGAACTATATATGACCCTTATATGTTGCTAAAAATGTCCGTGATAGGATTGAGGTCACGATATCGTTGCAAGTTTGGAACGGGTAAATTGACTATTAAAAGGCATATTGGATGGTTCCACCCACTCAATTGGACTTCCGGAGAGTATTAGGAACCATGGTAAACATCTCGGTAATTTTTATTTCTTGGCGAAAAAAGGTCTAAAAATTCCAAAATTAAAGGCTATAATCCGCACTTTTTAAGGAATTTTGAGGTTACGGGGCCCGGTGGCGAAAAGTCTTGAGACCCTATGGGATACATCTTAGGGTCATATAATGACGTTTGGAACCATATATGACCCTTATATGTTGCCATAAATGTCCGTGGTTGGCTTGTGGCGGTCACGATATCGGTGCAAGTTTAGAACAGGTAAATTGACTGTTTAAAGGCATATTGGATGGTTCCACCCACTCAATTGGACTTCCAGAGAGTATTAGGAACCATGGTAAACATCTCGGCAATTTTTATTTCCGGGCGAAAAAAGGTCAAAAAATTCCAAAAATAAAGGCTATAATCCACGCTTTTTGAGGAATTTTGAGGTTACGGGGCCCGGTGGCAAAAAGTCTTGAGACCCTAGGGGATACGTCTTAGGGTCATATAATGACGTTTGGAACCATATATGACCCTTATATGTTGCCATATATGTCCGTGGTAGGCTTGTGGCGGTCACGATATCGGTGCAAGTTTAGAAAGGGTAAATTGACTGTTTAAAGGCATATTGGATGGTTCCACCCACTCAATTGGACTCCCGGAGGGTATTAGGAACCATGGTAAACATCTCCTCAATTTTTATTTCCGGGCAAAAAAAGGTCAAAAAATTCCAAAATTAAAGGCTAATCCACGCTTTTTAAGGAGTTTGAGGTTACGGGACCCGGTAGCGAAAAGTCTTGAGAGCCTAGGGGATACATCTTAGGGTCATATAATGACGTTTGGAACCATATATGACCCTTATTTGATGTCATAAATGTCCGTGGTAGACTTGAGGTCACGATATCGGTGCAAGTTTGGAACGGGTAAATTGACTGTTTAGAGGCATATTGGATGGTTCCACCCACTCAATTGGACTCGCGCAGGAAATTAGAAATCATGGTAAACTTCTCATCAATTTTTATTTCCGGGCGAAAAAAGGTCAAAAAATTCCAAAAATAAAGGCTATAATCCACGCTTTTTAAGGAGTTTTGAGGTTACGAGGCCCGGTAGCGAAAAGTCTTGAGACCCTAGGGTACATCTTAGGGTCATATAATGACGTTTGGAACTATAAATGACTCTTATATGTTGCTAAAAATGTCCGTGATAGGATTGAGGTCACGATATCGTTGCAAGTTTGGAACGGGTAAATTGACTATTAAAAGGCATATTGGATGGTTCCACCCACTCAATTGGACTTCCGGAGAGTATTAGGAACCATGGTAAACATCTCGGCAATTTTTATTTCCGGGCGAAAAAAGGTCAAAAAATTCCAAAAATAAAGGCTATAATCCACGCTTTTTGAGGAATTTTGAGGTTACGGGGCCCGGTGGCAAAAAGTCTTGAGACCCTAGGGGATACATCTTAGGGTCATATAATGACGTTTGGAACCATATATGACCCTTATTTGATGTCATAAATGTCCGTGGTAGGCTTGTGGCGGTCACAATATCGGTGCAAGTTTAGAACGGGTAAATTGACTATTTAAAGGCATATTGGATGGTTCCACCCACTCAATTGGACTCCCGGAGGGTATTAGGAACCATGGTAAACATCTCATCAATTTTTATTTCCGGGCGAAAAAAGGTAAAAAAATTCCAAAAATAAAGGCTATAATCCACGCTTTTTAAGGAGTTTTGAGGTTACGGGGCCCGGTAGCGAAAAGTCTTGAGACCCTAGGGTACATCTTAGGGTCATATAATGACGTTTGGAACTATATATGACCCTTATATGTTGCTAAAAATGTCCGTGATAGGATTGAGGTCACGATATCGTTGCAAGTTTGGAACGGGTAAATTGACTATTTAAAGGCATATTGGATGGTTCCACCCACTCAATTGGACTCCCGGAGGGTATTAGGAACCATGGTAAACATCTCATCAATTTTTATTTCCGGGCGAAAAAAGGTCAAAAAAATCCAAAAATAAAGGCTATAATCCACGCTTTTTGAGGAATTTTGAGGTTACGGGGCCCGGTGGCAAAAAGTCTTGAGACCCTAGGGGATACATCTTAGGGTCATATAATGACGTTTGGAACCATATATGACCCTTATATGTTTCCATAAATGTCTGTGGTAGGCTTGTGGCGGTCACAATATTGGTGCAAGTTTAGAACGGGTAAATTGACTATTTAAAGGCATATTGGATGGTTCCACCCACTCAATTGGACTCCCGGAGGGTATTAGGAACCATGGTAAACATCTCATCAATTTTTATTTCCGGGCGAAAAAAGGTCAAAAAATTCCAAAAATAAAGGCTATAATCCACGCTTTTTAAGGAGTTTTGAGGTTACGGGGCCCGGTAGCGAAAAGTCTTGAGACCCTAGGTGATACATCTTAGGGTTATATAATGACGTTTGGAACCATAGATGACCCTTATATGTTGCTAAAAATGTCCGTGGTAGGCTTGTGGCGGTCACGATATCGGTGCAAGTTTGGAACGGGTAAATTGGCTGTTTAAAGGCATATTGGATGGTTCCACCCACTCAATTGGACTCCCGGAGGGTATTAGGAACCATGGTAAACATCTCGTCAATTTTTATTTCCGGGCAAAAAAAGGTCAAAAAAATCCAAAATATAAGGCTATAATCCACGCTTTTTGAGGAATTTTGAGGTTACGGGGCCCGGTGGCAAAAAGTCTTGAGACCCTAGGGGTTACATCTTAGGGTCATATAATGACGTTTGGAACCATATATGACCCTTATATGTTTCCATAAATGTCCGTGGTAGGCTTGAGGTCACGATATCGGTGAAAGTTTGGAACGGGTAAATTGACAATTTAAAGGTATATTGGATTGTTCTACCCACTCAATTGGATTCCTAAAGGGTATTAGGAACCATGGTATACATCTCGGAAATTTTTTTTTCGGGCGAAAAAAGGTCAAAAAATTCCAAAATTGAAGTCCATAATCCACGCTTTTTGAGAAATTTTGAGGTTACGGGGCGCGGTGGCGAAAAGTCTTGAGACCCTAGGGGATACATCTTAGGGTTATATACTGACATTTGGAACCATATATGACCCTTATATGTTTCCATAAATGTCCGTGGTAGGCTTGAGGTCACGATATCGGTGAAAGTTTGGAATGGGTAAATTGACAATTTAAAGGTATATTGGATTGTTCCACCCACTCAATTGGATTCCTAAAGGGTATTAGGAACCATGGTATACATCTCAGCAATTTTTTTTTCGGGCGAAAAAAGGTCAAAAAATTCAAAAATTGAAGGCTATAATCCACGCTTTTTGAGAAATTTTGAGGTTACGGGGCCCGGTGGCAAAAAGTCTTGAGACCCTAGGATATACATCTTAGGGTCATATAATGACGTTTGGAACCATATATGACCCTTATATGTTATCATAAATGTCCGTGGTAGGCATGAGGTGACGATATCGGTGCAAGTTTGGAACGGGTAAATTGACTGTTTAAAGGCATATTGGATGGTTCCGCCCAATCAATTGGACTCCTAGAGGGTATTAGGAACCATGGTAAACATCTCGGCAATTTTTATTTCTTGGCGAAAAAAGGTCAAAAAATTCCAAAATTGAAGGCTATATAATCCACGCTTTTTGAGGAATTTTGAGGTTATGGGGCCCGGTGGCGAAAAGTCTTGAGACCCTAGGGGATACATCTTAGAGTCATATAATGACGTTTGGAACCATATATGACCCTAATATGTTGCCATAAATGTCTGTGGTAGGCTTGAGGTCACGATATCAATGGAAGTTTGGAATGGGTAAATTGACTATTTAAAGGCATATTGGATGGTTCCACCCACTCAATTGGACTCCCGGAGGGTATTAGGAACCATGGTAAACATCTCGGCAATTTTTATTTCCGGGCGAAAAAAAGTCAAAAAATTCCAAAATTGAAGATCCATGCTTTTTGAGGAATTTTGAGGTTACGGGGCCCGGTGGCGAAACGTCTTGAGACCCTAGGGTATACATCTTAGGGTTATATACTGAAGTTTGGAACCATATATGACCCTTAATTGATGTCATAAATGTCCGTGGTAGGCTTGAGGTCACGATATCGGTGCAAGTTTGGAACGGGTAAATTGACTGTTTAAAGGCATATTGGATGGTTCCACCCACTCAATTGGATTTCCAGAGGGTATTAGGAACCTTGGTAAACATCTCCGCAATTTTTATTTCCGGGCAAAAAAAGGTCAAAAAATTCCAAAATTGAAGGCTATAATACATGCTTTTTGAAGAATTTTGAGGTTACGGGGCCCGGTGGCGAAAAGTCTTGAGACCCTAGGGGATACATCTTAGGGTTATATACTGACGTTTGGAACCATATATGACCCTTATATGTTGCCATAACTGTCCGTGGTAGGCTTGAGGTCACGATATCGGTGCAAGTTTGGAACGGGTAAATTGACTGTTTAAAGGCATATTGGATGGTTCTACCCACTCAATTGGACTCGCGCAGGAAATTAGAAATCATGGTAAACATCTCATCAATTTTTTTTTCCGGGCGAAAAAAGGTCAAAAAATTCCAAAAATAAAGGCTATAATCCACGCTTTTTAAGGAGTTTTGAGGTTACGGGGCCCGGTAGCGAAAAGTCTTGAGACCCTAGGGTACATCTTAGGGTCATATAATGACGTTTGGAACTATATATGACCCTTATATGTTGCTAAAAATGTCCGTGATAGGATTGAGGTCACGATATCGTTGCAAGTTTGGAACGGGTAAATTGACTATTAAAAGGCATATTGGATGGTTCCACCCACTCAATTGGACTTCCGAAGAGTATTAGGAACCATGGTTAACATCTCGGCAATTTTTATTTCCGGGTGAAAAAAGGTCAAAAAATTCCAAAAATAAAGGCTATAATCCACGCTTTTTGAGGAATTTTGAGGTTACGGGCCCCGGTGGCAAAAAGTCTTGAGACCCTAGGGGATACATCTTAGGGTCATATAATGACGTTTGGAACCATATATGACCCTTATATGTTTCCATAAATGTCTGTGGTAGGCTTGTGGCGGTCACAATATTGGTGCAAGTTTAGAACGGGTAAATTGACTATTTAAAGGCATATTGGATGGTTCCACCCACTCAATTGGACTCCCGGAGGGTATTAGGAACCATGGTAAACATCTCATCAATTTTTATTTCCGGGCGAAAAAAGGTCAAAAAATTCCAAAAATAAAGGCTATAATCCACGCTTTTTAAGGAGTTTTGAGGCTACGGGGCCCGGTAGCGAAAAGTCTTGAGACCCTAGGTGATACATCTTAGGGTTATATAATGACGTTTGGAACCATAGATGACCCTTATATGTTGCCATAAATGTCCGTGGTAGGCTTGTGGCGGTCACGATATCGGTACAAGTTTGGAACGGGTAAATTGACTGTTTAAAGGCATATTGGATGGTTCCACCCTCTCAATTGGACTCCCGGAGGGTATTAGGAACCACGGTAAACATCTCGTCAATTTTTATTTCCGGGCGAAAAAAGGTCAAAAAATTCCAAAATATAAGGCTATAATCCACGCTTTTTGAGGAATTTTGAGGTTACGGGGCCCGGTGGCAAAAAGTCTTGAGACCCTAGGGGATACATCTTAGGGTCATATAATGACGTTTGGAACCATATATGACCCTTATATGTTGCCATAAATGTCCGTGGTAGGCTTGTGGCGGTCACGATATCGGTGCAAGTTTAGAACGGGTAAATTGACTATTTAAAGGCATATTGGATGGTTCCACTCACTCAATTGGACTCCCAGAGGGTATTAGGAACCATGGTAAACATCTCGTCAATTTTTATTTCCGGGCGAAAAAAGGTCAAAAAATTCCAAAATTGAAGGCTATAATACACGCTTTTTGAACAATTTTGAGGTTACGGGGCCCGGTGGCGAAAAGTCTTGAGACCCTAGGGGATACATCTTAGGGTTATATACTGACGTTTGGAACCTTATATGACCCTTATATGTTGCCATAAATGTCCGTGGTAGGCTTGAGGTCACGATATCGGTGCAAGTTTGGAACGGGTAAATTGACTGTTTAAAGGCATATTGGATGGTTCCACCCACTCAATTGGACTCGCGGAGGAAATTAGAAATCATGGTAAACATCTCATCAATTTTTATTTCCGGGCGAAAAAAGGTCAAAAAATTCCAAAAATAAAGGCTATAATTCACGCTTTTTAAGGAGTTTTGAGGTTACGGGGCCCGATAGCGAAAAGTCTTGAGACTATAGGGTACATCTTAGGGTCATATAATGACGTTTGGAACTATATATGACCCTTATATGTTGCTAAAAATGTCCGTGATAGGATTGAGGTCACGATATCGTTGCAAGTTTGGAACGGGTAAATTGACTATTAAAAGGCATATTGGATGGTTCCACCCACTCAATTGGACTTCCGGAGAGTATTAGGAACCATGGTAAACATCTCGGTAATTTTTATTTCTTGGCGAAAAAAGGTCTAAAAATTCCAAAATTAAAGGCTATAATCCGCACTTTTTAAGGAATTTAGAGGTTACGGGGCCCGGTGGCAAAAAGTCTTGAGACCCTATGGGATACATCTTAGGGTCATATAATGACGTTTGGAACCATATATGACCCTTATATGTTGCCATAAATGTCCGTGGTAGGCTTGTGGCGGTCACGATATCGGTGCAAGTTTAGAACAGGTAAATTGACTGTTTAAAGGCATATTGGATGGTTCCACCCACTCAATTGGACTTCCAGAGAGTATTAGGAACCATGGTAAACATCTCGGCAATTTTTATTTCCGGGCGAAAAAAGGTCAAAAAATTCCAAAAATAAAGGCTATAATCCACGCTTTTTGAGGAATTTTGAGGTTACGGGGCCCGGTGGCAAAAAGTCTTGAGACCCTAGGGGATACATCTTAGGGTCATATAATGACTTTTGGAACCATATATGACCCTTATATGTTGCCATATTTGTCCGTGGTAGGCTTGTGGCGGTCACGATATCGGTGCAAGTTTAGAAAGGGTAAATTGACTGTTTAAAGGCATATTGGATGGTTCCACCCACTCAATTGGACTCCCGGAGGGTATTAGGAACCATGGTAAACATCTCCTCAATTTTTATTTCCGGGCAAAAAAAGGTCAAAAAATTCCAAAATTGAAGGCTAATCCACGCTTTTTAAGGAGTTTGAGGTTACGGGACCCGGTAGCGAAAAGTCTTGAGACCCTAGGGGATACATCTTAGGGTCATATAATGACGTTTGGAACCATATATGACCCTTATTTGATGTCATAAATGTCCGTGGTAGACTTGAGGTCACGATATCGGTGCAAGTTTGGAACGGGTAAATTGACTGTTTAAAGGCATATTGGATGGTTCCACCCACTCAATTGGACTCGCGCAGGAAATTAGAAATCATGGTAAACTTCTCATCAATTTTTATTTCCGGGCGAAAAAAGGTCAAAAAATTCCAAAAATAAAGGCTATAATCCACGCTTTTTAAGGAGTTTTGAGGTTACGGGGCCCGGTAGCGAAAAGTCTTGAGACCCTAGGGTACATCTTAGGGTCATATAATGACGTTTGGAACTATAAATGACCCTTATATGTTGCTAAAAATGTCCGTGATAGGATTGAGGTCACGATATCGTTGCAAGTTTGGAACGGGTAAATTGACTATTAAAAGGCATATTGGATGGTTCCACCCACTCAATTGGACTTCCGGAGAGTATTAGGAACCATGGTAAACATCTCGGCAATTTTTATTTCCGGGCGAAAAAAGGTCAAAAAATTCCAAAAATAAAGGCTATAATCCACGCTTTTTGAGGAATTTTGAGGTTACGGGGCCCGGTGGCAAAAAGTCTTGAGACCCTAGGGGATACATCTTAGGGTCATATAATGACGTTTGGAACCATATATGACCCTTATTTGATGTCATAAATGTCCGTGGTAGGCTTGTGGCGGTCACAATATCGGTGCAAGTTTAGAACGGGTAAATTGACTATTTAAAGGCATATTGGATGGTTCCACCCAGTCAATTGGACTCCCGGAGGGTATTAGGAACCATGGTAAACATCTCATCAATTTTTATTTCCGGGCGAAAAAAGGTCAAAAAATTCCAAAAATAAAGGCTATAATCCACGCTTTTTAAGGAGTTTTGAGGTTACGGGGCCCGGTAGCGAAAAGTCTTGAGACCCTAGGGTACATCTTAGGGTCATATAATGACGTTTGGAACTATATATGACCCTCATATGTTGCTAAAAATGTCCGTGATAGGATTGAGGTCACGATATCGTTGCAAGTTTGGAACGGGTAAATTGACTATTAAAAGGCATATTGGATGGTTCCACCCACTCAATTGGACTTCCGGAGAGTATTAGGAACCATGGTAAACATCTCGGCAATTTTTATTTCCGGGCGAAAAAAGGTCAAAAAATTCCAAAAATAAAGGCTATAATCCACGCTTTTTGAGGAATTTTGAGGTTACGGGGCCCGGTGGCAAAAAGTCTTGAGACCCTAGGGGATACATCTTAGGGTCATATAATGACGTTTGGAACCATATATGACCCTTATATGTTTCCATAAATGTCTGTGGTAGGCTTGTGGCGGTCACAATATCGGTGCAAGTTTAGAACGGGTAAATTGACTATTTAAAGGCATATTGGATGGTTCCACCCACTCAATTGGGCTCCCGGAGGGTATTAGGAACCATGGTAAACATCTCATCAATTTTTATTTCCGGGCGAAAAAAGGTCAAAAAATTCCAAAAATAAAGGCTATAATCCACGCTTTTTAAGGAGTTTTGAGGTTAAGGGGCCCGGTAGCGAAAAGTCTTGAGACCCTAGGTGATACATCTTAGGGTTATATAATGACGTTTGGAACCATAAATGACCCTTATATGTTGCTAAAAATGTCCGTGGTAGGCTTGTGGCGGTCACGATATCGGTGCAAGTTTGGAACGGGTAAATTGACTGTTTAAAGGCATATTGGATGGTTCCACCCACTCAATTGGACTCCCGGAAGGTATTAGGAACCATGGTAAACATCTCGTCAATTTTTATTTCCGGGCAAAAAAAGGTCAAAAAATTCCAAAATATAAGGCTATAATCCACGCTTTTTGAGGAATTTTGAGGTTACGGGGCCCGGTGGCAAAAAGTCTTGAGACCCTAGGGGTTACATCTTAGGGTCATATAATGACGTTTGGAACCATATATGACCCTTATATGTTTCCATAAATGTCCGTGGTAGGCTTGAGGTCACGATATCGGTGAAAGTTTGGAACGGGTAAATTGACAATTTAAAGGTATATTGGATTGTTCTACCCACTCAATTGGATTCCTAAAGGGTATTAGGAACCATGGTATACATCTCGGAAATTTTTTTTTCGGGCGAAAAAAGGTCAAAAAATTCCAAAATTGAAGGCCATAATCCACGCTTTTTGAGAAATTTTGAGGTTACGGGGCGCGGTGGCGAAAAGTCTTGAGACCCTAGGGGATACATCTTAGGGTTATATACTGACATTTGGAACCATATATGACCCTTATATGTTTCCATAAATGTCCGTGGTAGGCTTGAGGTCACGATATCGGTGAAAGTTTGGAACGGGTAAATTGACAATTTAAAGGTATATTGGATTGTTCCACCCACTCAATTGGATTCCTAAAGGGTATTAGGAACCATGGTATACATCTCAGCAATTTTTTTTTCGGGCGAAAAAAGGTCAAAAAATTCCAAAATTGAAGGCTATAATCCACGCTTTTTGAGAAATTTTGAGGTTACGGGGCCCGGTGGCAAAAAGTCTTGAGACCCTAGGATATACATCTTAGGGTCATATAATGACGTTTGGAACCATATATGACCCTTATATGTTATCATAAATGTCCGTGGTAGGCATGAGATGACGATATCGGTGCAAGTTTGGAACGGGTAAATTGACTGTTTAAAGGCATATTGGATGGTTCCACCCACTCAATTGGACTCGCGCGGGAAATTAGAAATCATGGTAAACATCTCATCAATTTTTATTTCCGGGCGAAAAAAGGTCAAAAAATTCCAAAAATAAAGGCTATAATCCACGCTTTTTAAGGAGTTTTGAGGTTACGGGGCCCGGTAGCGAAAAGTCTTGAGACCCTAGGGTACATCTTAGGGTCATATAATGACGTTTGGGACTATATATGACCCTTATATGTTGCTAAAAATGTCCGTGATAGGATTGAGGTTACGATATCGTTGCAAGTTTGGAACGGGTAAATTGACTATTAAAAGGCATATTGGATGGTTCCACCCACTCAATTGGACTTCCGAAGAGTATTAGGAACCATGGTAAACATCTCGGCAATTTTTATTTCCAGGTGAAAAAAGGTCAAAAAATTCCAAAAATAAAGGCTATATAATCCACGCTTTTTGAGGAATTTTGAGGTTACGGGGCCCGGTGGCAAAAAGTCTTGAGACCCTAGGGGATACATCTTAGGGTCATATAATGACGTTTGGAACCATATATGACCCTTATATGTTTCCATAAATGTCTGTGGTAGGCTTGTGGCGGTCACAATATCGGTGCAAGTTTAGAACGGGTAAATTGACTATTTAAAGGCATATTGGATGGTTCCACCCACTCAATTGGACTCCCGGAGGGTATTAGGAACCATGGTAAACATCTCATCAATTTTTATTTCCGGGCGAAAAAAGGTCAAAAAATTCAAAAATAAAGGCTATAATCCACGCTTTTTAAGGAGTTTTGAGGCTACGGGGCCCGGTAGCGAAAAGTCTTGAGACCCTAGGTGATACATCTTAGGGTTATATAATGACGTTTGGAACCATAGATGACCCTTATATGTTGCCATAAATGTCCGTGGTAGGCTTGTGGCGGTCACGATATCGGTACAAGTTTGGAACGGGTAAATTGACTGTTTAAAGGCATATTGGATGGTTCCACCCACTCAATTGGACTCCCGGAGGGTATTAGGAACCACGGTAAACATCTCGTCAATTTTTATTTCCGGGCGAAAAAAGGTCAAAAAATTCCAAAATATAAGGCTATAATCCACGCTTTTTGAGGAATTTTGAGGTTACGGGGCCCGGTGGCAAAAAGTCTTGAGACCCTAGGGGATACATCTTAGGGTCATATAATGACGTTTGGAACCATATATGACCCTTATATGTTGCCATAAATGTCCGTGGTAGGCTTGTGGCGGTCACGATATCGGTGCAAGTTTAGAACGGGTAAATTGACTATTTAAAGGCATATTGGATGGTTCCACTCACTCAATTGGACTCCCAGAGGGTATTAGGAACCATGGTAAACATATCGTCAATTTTTATTTCCGGGCGAAAAATGGTCAAAAAATTCCAAAATTGAAGTCTATAATCCACGCTTTTTAAGGAGTTTTGAGGTTACGGGGCCCGGTAGCGAAAAGTCTTGAGACCCTAGGGGATACATCTTAGGGTTATATACTGACGTTTGGAACCATATATGACCCTTATATGTTGCCATAGATGTCCGTGGTAGGCTTGTGGCGGTCACGATATCGGTGCAAGTTTGGAACGGGTAAATTGACTGTTTAAAGGCATATTGGATGGTTCCACCCACTCAATTGGACTCCCGGAGGGTATTAGGAACCATGGTAAACATCTCGTCAATTTTTATTTCCGGGCGAAAAAAGGTCAAAAAATTCCAAAATGTAAGCCTATAATCCACG
The DNA here is from genome assembly GCF_948465745.1 of Chenopodium album. Classification (NCBI taxonomy): domain Eukaryota; kingdom Viridiplantae; phylum Streptophyta; class Magnoliopsida; order Caryophyllales; family Amaranthaceae; genus Chenopodium; species Chenopodium album. Next base: position 20,865,437 of record NC_137853.1, read on the forward strand.
CTTTTTAAGGAGTTTTGAGGTTACAGGGCCCGGTAGCGAAAAGTCTTGAGACCCTAGGTGATACATCTTAGGGTTATATAATGACGTTTGGAACCATAGATGACCCTTATATGTTGCTAAATATGTCCGTGGTAGGCTTGTGGCGGTCACGATATCGGTGCAAGTTTGGAACGGGTAAATTGACTGTTTAAAGGCATATTGGATGGTTCCACCCACTCAATTGGACTCCCGGAAGGTATTAGGAACCATGGTAAACATCTCGTCAATTTTTATTTCCGGGCAAAAAAAGGTCAAAAAATTCCAAAATATAAGGCTATAATCCACGCTTTTTGAGGAATTTTGAGGTTACGGGGCCCGGTGGCAAAAAGTCTTGAGACCCTAGGGGTTACATCTTAGGGTCATATAATGACGTTTGGAACCATATATGACCCTTATATGTTTCCATAAATGTCCGTGGTAGGCTTGAGGTCACGATATCGGTGAACGTTTGGAACGGGTAAATTGACAATTTAAAGGTATATTGGATTGTTCTACCCACTCAATTGGATTCCCGGAGGGTATTAGGAACCATGGTAAACATCTCGGCAATTTTTATTTCCGGGCGAAAAAAAGTCAAAAAATTCCAAAATTGAAGGCCATAATCCACGCTTTTTGAGAAATTTTGAGGTTACGGGGCGCGGTGGCGAAAAGTCTTGAGACCCTAGGGGATACATCTTAGGGTTATATACTGACATTTGGAACCATATATGACCCTTATATGTTTCCATAAATGTCCGTGGTAGGCTTGAGGTCACGATATCGGTGAAAGTTTGGAACGGGTAAATTGACAATTTAAAGGTATATTGGATTGTTCCACCCACTCAATTGGATTCCTAAAGGGTATTAGGAACCATGGTATACATCTCAGCAATTTTTTTTTCGGGCGAAAAAAGGTCAAAAAATTCCAAATTGAAGGCTATAATCCACGCTATTTGAGAAATTTTGAGGTTACGGGGCCCGGTGGCGAAAAGTCTTGAGACCCTAGGGGATACATCTTAGGGTTATATACTGACATTTGGAACCATATATGACCCTTATATGTTTCCATAAATGTCCGTGGTAGGCTTGAGGTCACGATATCGGTGAAAGTTTGGAACGGGTAAATTGACAATTTAAAGGTATATTGGATTGTTCCACCCACTCAATTGGATTCCTAAAGGGTATTAGGAACCATGGTATACATCTCAGCAATTTTTTTTTCAGGCGAAAAAAGGTCAAAAAATTCCAAAATTGAAGGCTATAATCCATGCTTTTTCAGAAATTTTGAGGTTACAGGGCCCGGTGGAGAAATGTCTTGAGACCCTAGGATATACATCTTAGGGTCATATAATGACGTTTGGAACCATATATGACCCTTATATGTTATCATAAATGTCCGTGGTAGGCATGAGGTGACGATATCGGTGCAAGTTTGGAACGGGTAAATTGACTGTTTAAAGGCATATTGGATGGTTCCGCCCAATCAATTGGACTCCTAGAGGGTATTAGGAACCATGGTAAACATCTCGGCAATTTTTATTTCTTGGCGAAAAAAGGTCAAAAAATTCCAAAATTGAAGGTTATATTATCCACGCTTTTTGAGGAATTTTGAGGTTATGGGGCCCGGTGGCGAAAAGTCTTGAGACCCTAGGGGATACATCTTAGAGTCATATAATGACGTTTGGAACCATATATGACCCTAATATGTTGCCATAAATGTCTGTGGTAGGCTTGAGGTCACGATATCAATGGAAGTTTGGAATGGGTAAATTGACTATTTAAAGGCATATTGGATGGTTCCACCCACTCAATTGGACTCCCGGAGGGTATTAGGAACCATGGTAAACATCTCGGCAATTTTTATTTCCGGGCGAAAAAAAGTCAAAAAATTCCAAAATTGAAGATCCATGCTTTTTGAGGAATTTTGAGGTTACGGGGCCCGGTGGCGAAACGTCTTGAGACCCTAGGGTATACATCTTAGGGTTATATACTGACGTTTGGAACCATATATGACCCTTATATGTTGCCATAAATGTCCGTGGTAGGCTTGAGGTCACGATATCGCTGAAAGTTTGGAACGGGTAAATTGACTATTTAAAGGCATATGTGATGGTTGCACCCACTCAATTGGACTCCCGGAGGGTATTAGGAACCATGGTAAACATCTTGGAAATTTTTATTTGCGGGCGAAAAGAGGTCAAAAAATTCCAAAATTGAAGTCTATAATCCACGCTTTTTGAGGAATTTTGAGGTTACGGGGCCCGGTGGCGAAAAGTCTTGAGACCCTAGGGGATACATCTTAGGGTCAAATAATGACGTTTGGAACCATATATGACCCTTATATGTTGCCATTAATGTCCGTGATAGGCTTGAGGTCACGATATCGGTGCAAGTTTGGAACGGGTTAATTCACTGTTTAATGGCATATTTGATGCTTCCACCCACTCAATTGGACTCCCGGAGGGTATTAGAAACCATGGTAAACATCTCGGAAATTTTTATTTCCGAGCGAAAAAAGGTCTTAAAAGTTCCAAAATTGAAGCTATAATCCATGCTTTTTGACGAATTTTGAGGTTACAGGGCCTGATGGCGAAAGGTCTTGAGACCCTAGGGGATAGATCTTAGGGTCAAATAATGACGTTTGGAAGCATATATGACCCTTATATGTTGCCATAAATGTCCGTGGTAGGCTTGAGGTCACGATATCGGTGCAAGCTTGGAACGGGTAAATTGACTGTTTAAAGGCATATTGGATGGTTCCACCCACTCAATTGGACTCCCGGAGGGTATAAGGAATCATGGTAAACATCTCGACAATTTTTATTTCCCGGCGAAAAAAAGGTCAAAAAATTCCAAAATTGAAGGCTATAATCCACGCTTTTTGAGGAAATTAGAGGTTATGGGGCCTTGTGGCGAAAGGTCTAGAGACCCTAGGGGATAAATCTTAGGGTCATATAATGACATTTGGAACCATATATGACCCTTATATGTTGCCATAAATGTCCGTGGTAGGCTTGAGGTCACAATATCGGTGTAAGTTTGGAACGGGTAAATTGACTGTTTAAAGGCATATTGGATGGTTCTACCCACTCAATTGGACTCCCGGAGGGTGTTAGGAACCACGGTAAACATCTCGGAAATTTTTATTTCCGGCCGAAAAAAGGTCAAAAAATTCCAAAATTGAAGGCTGTAGTCCACGCTTTTTGAGGAATTTTGAGGTTACGGAGCCCGGTGGCGAAAAGTCTTGAGACCCTAGGGGATACATCTTAGGGTCATATAATGACGTTTGAAACCATATATGACTCTTATATGTCGCCATAAATGTCCGTGGTAGGCTTGAGGTCACGATATCGGTGCAAGTTTGGAACGGGTAAATTGACTGTTTAAAGGCATATTGGATGGTTCCACCCACTCAATTGGACTCCCGGAGGGTATTAGGAACCATGGTAAACATCTCGTCAATTTTTATTTCCGGGCTAAAAAAAGTCAAAAAATTCCAAAATTGAAGGCTATAATCCACGTTTTTTGAGGAATTTTGAGGTTATTGGGCCCGGTGGCGAAATGTCCTGAGACCCTAGGGGATACATCTTAGGGTCATATAATGACGTTTGAACCATATATGACCCTTTTATGTTGCAATAAATGTCCGTGGTAGGCTTGACCTCACGATATCGGTGCAAGTTTGGAACGGGTTAATTGACTGAGTAAAGGCATATTGGATGGTTCCACCCACTCAATTGGACTCCCGGAGGGTATTAGGAACCATGTAAACATCTCGGCAGTTTTTATTTCTGGGCGAATAAAGGTCAATAAAATTCCAAAATTGAAGGCTATAATTCACGCTTTTTGAGGAATTTTGAGGTGACGGGGCCCGGTGGCGAAAAGTCTTGAGACCCTATGTAATACCCGAATATTTTAAGATTTTATTAGATATATTTTATGACTTAATAATATATTTTAAATTAATTTATGAATTTTATTTTATACTCTATATTTATTATCCTATACATTATAATTTATGTTAAACCCTATATATATATTTATATAGATATCCGTATGTGCAGCCGCGTTTTACCTTCTTTAAAACTCTAATCTTTGACCTCTGCAAACTTGTTTCCACTAGTTTAATGATTGTAATATGCTCAAACTTCATCAATTCCCTTCTCAATATAAATGTAATGCAGCAATCCATGATCATCATTTGATCAAACCAATTACTTTTTATTGCAAAGTGTTTGGAGTGGTGCGCATAAACTGTGATCAAGCAATAAAGAACTTCCTTTTATATTTGGTCAATTATTTCCGAAAGGTAATCACACTGTATTAATTTGGAGATGTTTGATTAATTTGATTGTATTATTTTATGTGTAATCACACTAAAATTTTTATTGAGATGTTTGTTCTATATTTTGTACGGTTATGTGTTAATTTTACGATTTGTATAATTAAATTTTGTATATATATTTGTTAATATGTCCTCATATATGATTAAATTGTCTTATTATTGTATTGTATTATTGATTGTGTTATAATTTCTAGGGTTTCTTATGTTGTTTCAATAGGGAGTATTGTTTTATCGAGGTTTTAGGATTATTAATACAGGGTATTATTTTTGGGTTGAGATTTGATTATTTTGGGTGCTAGTATTATTACCCTAAGAGTTGAAATATTTATTAATCGAATTGTTATGTTATTTGGGAATCTGTGCCATTGTTGAGATATAATCTATTAGTTTGTGAATGATTATTTGATCAAGTATGAGATCAAAAGGTTGAGAAATTATTATTTTGTTCTTGGTTTGAGGCTCGGCGTTATAGACCTTAGTCCTTGGCATGTTGGTAAGGAGATGATAATCATGAGTTAAGAATGAGGTACAATCTTTATTATTTATTTTTTTTTATGGTCCCCTACACTGGGAATTGGCCCATATGTGGTCTGGTTTATGGTGTTTTTCTGGTTATTGAGAGTATTCAAGTTTTTATACTTGTTGGTTTGTTATTCGAATTACCCATGTCCAAGGCTAGGTATAGAACAAAGAGAAATGCACACTTATGGGATATATGAGTTAATTCAGTATAGGTTCGTATTATTATTCGAGGTTGAGTTGACAAATGTTATTTTCAGGGTACAATGTTTAATGTAGATTTGAACTACATTTTAAAGTGAGGTACTATATTAATTAATTTATTATTTATCATAATATCTTGATAAGTGGTGATTACTCAGCTTTTTGCTGACGTGTGTGTATTTTTGTTGTGCTACTTGTGTTTGCGGCCATGTCTTTTTCTTATGGTGGCCCTGCGACGATCTATTTTGGAATTTGTCCTTAATGGTGAGCAGTCAAGATTGTTTAAGCAGGTTGATCAAGTGATCGTAGCTAAAGGAGCTCAAGTGTTTCGATTAGTTTTTTAAATCGAGTTTGTAAAGTTGTATATATAGCACACCTAGATTTGTTTGGTTGTAATTATTGGGATTTTGTAAGCCTTAACACTTGACAGGTTGTCGAGTGTGGCGGTAATACCTCCGATTTAGGTGTATGCTTCCGCAATTTTATTTAAAGGTTGTCTATTTTTCCTCTATTTATTGTTTATTATTAGTTAGTAAATCGGGGGTGTTACACCCTAGGGGATACATCTTAGGGTCATATAATGACGTTTTGAACCATATATAACCCTGATATGTTGCCATAAATGTCAGTGGTAGGCTTGAGGTCACGATATCGGTGTAAGTTTAGAACAGGTAAATTGACTGTTTAAAGGCATATTGGATGGTTCCACCCACTCAATTTGACTCTCGGAGGGTATTAGGAACCATGGTAAACATCTCACCAATTATTATTTCCGGGCGATAAAAGGTAAAAAAATTCTAAAAATGAAGGCTATAATCCACGCTTTTTGAGGAATTTTGAGGTTACGGGGCCCGGTGGCGAAAAGTCTTTTGACCCTAGGGGATACATAATAGGGTCATACAATGACGTTTGGAACCATATATGACACTTATATCTTGCCATAAATGTCCGTGGTAGGCCTGAGGTCACGATATCGATGCAAGTTTGGAACGGGTAAGTTGACTGTTTAAAGGCATATTGGATGGTTCCACCCACTCAATTGGACTCCCGGAGGGTATTAGGAACCATGGTAAACATCTCGGCAATTTTTATTTCCGGGCGAAAAAAGGTCAAAAAATTCCAAAATTTAAAGCTATAATCCACGCTTTTTGAGGAATTTTAAGGTTACGGGGCCCGGTGGCGAAAAGTCTTGAGACCCTAGGGAATACATCTTAGGGTCATATAATGACGTTTGGAACCATATATGACCCTTATATGTTGCCATAAATGTCCGTGGTAGGCCTGAGGTCACGATATCGATGTAAGTTTGGAACGGGTAAATTGACTGTTTAAAGGCATATTGGATGGTCAACCCACTCAATTGGACTGCCGGAGGGTATTAGGAACCATGGTAAACATCTTGGAAATTTTTATTTCCGGGCGAAAAAATTTCAAAATTGAAGGCTATAATCCACGCTTTTTGAGGAATTCTGAGGTTACGGGGCCCGGTGGCGAAAAGTCTTAACACCCTAGGGGATACATCTTAGGGTCATATAATGACGTTTGGAACCATATATGACCCTTATATGTTGTCATAAATGTAGGATTGAGGTCAAGATATCAGTGCAAGTTTGGAACGGGTAAATTGACTGTTTAAAGGCATATTGGATGGTTCTACCCACTCAATTGGACTCCCGGATGGTATTAGGAACCATGGTAAACATCTTGGCATTTTTTATTTCCGGGCGAAAAAAGGTCAAAAAATTCCAATATTGAAGGCTATAATCCACGCTTTCTTAGAAATTTTTGAGGTTACGGGGCCCGGTGGCGAAAAGTCTTGAGACCATATGGGATACATGTTAGGGTCATATAGTGACGTTTGGAACCATATATGACCCTTATATGTTGCCATAAATATCCGTGGTAGGCTTGAGGTGACGATATCGGTGCAAGTTTGGAACGGGTAAATTGACTGTTTAAAGGCTTATTGGATAGTTCCACCCACTCAATTGGACTCCCGAAGGATAGTAGGAACCATGGTAAACATCTCGGCAATTTTTATTTCCGGGCGAAAAAAGGTCAAAAAATTCCAAAATTGAAGGCCATAAACCACGCTTTTTGAGGAATTTTGAGGTTACGGGGCCTGGTGGCGAAAAGTCTTGACACCCTAGGGGATACATCTTAGGGTCATATAATGACGTTTGGAACCATATATGACTCTTATATGTTGCCATAAATGTCCGTGGTAGGCTTGAGGTTACGATATCGGTGCAAGTTTGGAACGGGTAAATTGACTGTTTAAAGGCATATTGGATGGTTCCACCCACTCAATTGGACTCCCGAAGGGTATTAGGAACCACGGTAAATATCTCGGCAATTTTTATTTCCGAGCGAAAAAATTCCAAAATTGAAGGCTATAATCCACGCTTTTTGAGGAATTTTGAGGATACGGGCCTGGTGGCGAAAATTCTTGAGACCTTAGGGGATACATTTTAGGCTCAATTAATGTCGTTTTGAACCATATATGAACCTTATATGTTGCCATAAATGTCCGTGGTAGGCTTGAAGTCACGATATCGGTGCAAGTTTGGAACGGGTGAATTCACTGTTTAAAGGCATATTGGATGTTTCCACCCACTCAATTAGACTCCCGGAGGGTATTAAGAACCATGATAAACATCTCTGCAATTTTTATTTCCGGGCGAAAAAAGGTCAATAAATTCCAAAATTGAAGACTATAATCCATGCTTTTAGAGGAATTTTGAGGTTACAAGGCCCGGTGGCGAAAAGTCTTAAGACCCTAGGGGATACATATTAGGGTCTTACAATGACGTTTGGAACCATATATGACCCTTATATGTTGCCATAAAATGTCCGTGGTTGGCTTGAGGTCATGATCACTACTAAAATTCAGCCAAATTGCGACCGCCTCAAACGGTCGCAGAAAATAGCAAAAATGGTCGCAAAACATAATTATGACCGTCAACGGTCGTAACATGGCGGTCGTTATTCTCTTGGTCGTAAAAAAACAAAATTACGACCGTTTGATGGTCGCAGATTTTTTGCGACAGTTTTTGCTATTTTCAACGACCGTTAAGAAAACGGTCGCAAATATTAATAATTGCGACCGCTTTATGAAACGGTCGCAAATCTTGAAATTAGCGACCGTCAAAAGCGGTCGCTAAAAGTTTTTTTTTTTAAAAAAAAAAAAGGAAAACAGACCCACCACCCACTCACCCTTGACCCAGATCCACCGAAACTAGATCCCACCTACCCAAGCCACCACCACTGCCCACCTTAAACAACCACTATCCGCCGCCCTCTACCCACCACCACCTTCGCCCACCTTCAACCATGAATACCCACCACCACCCACCCACCCTTAACCCAAAAAAACATAAATTTATCAAAAAAATCAACCTAAAAATTGAACCAACAAAAACATCCAATTAAACCAACAAAAACAACCCATATAATTTCGAACAAATTTACAAAAATCAAATAAAAAATCGAAATAAAATGCACAAAAATTAAATAAAAATCAGCAAAAAATACGAACACAAGTCAAACCCACAAACACTAAGCAAAATTTGAACAAAAATTCAACTCAAAAAAACCCACAAAAATTCGAACAATCACATAATTTCGACAAAAATCGAACCACTATTTGAACAAAATCAACAAAAATTCGAACCAAAACTCAAACAAAAACACACAAAAATCGAACCAAAACTCAAACAAAAACACAAACAAAAATCGGAAAAAAATTGAACAATCATGGAAATTAGAGAACAAAATAAAACAACAAAAATATAATAAAAATTCAGAGAAGAAATACATACCTTTCACAAAATTTCTTCCTCTTTAGGTTTATATGGTCAAATTGGACCATAAAAACTCCAGATCTGGAATTTTTATGGTCGAATTTGACCATTAATACCAAACTTTGACGAAATTACAACACTACAATTCATTAGTTGACATAAATACTAAGAAAAAGATAAAATGAAGAAGAAACAAAGATGGAGGAAGGTGAGGAAAGAGAACGAGAAGGAGAAGAGGAAATAGTACGGGAGGAAATTTAGAGAAAGAGAATTAGAGAGAGGAAGAACGTGAAAAGGAAAGAGAGGAGATACGAAAATGAAGGAGTAGCGGCTGTGAAAATATTAGGGTTAGGGTGAGTTTCAATCTCTTTTATACCCTTTTTTAAAAAAAAAAATAAAAAAAAAACAATTACGACTGTAAAACGGTCGGAAAATTAGAAATCTGCGACCGTTTTAGAGGCGGTCGCAGATTCTTACATTTACGACCGTCTCTTTGACGGTCGCAGATTATGACATTTACGACCGTCTCTTTGACGGTCGCAAATTAAGACATTTACGACCGTCTTTGACGGTCGCAGGTTATGACATTTACGACCGTCTTTGACGGTCGCAAATTTAATTTAGAATTATTTTTAATTGTTCAAACATCCTAGCGACCGTCTAAAAGGCTAAAAATGGTCGCAAAACGGTCGTAAATTTGCGACCGTTGTCAAAGCAGTCGTAATATTACGACCGCATAAAAAACGGTCACAAATTTCTTAATTTGCGACCGTTTTTTAGACGGTCGTAGAAATACGGTCGCAATTTAGCCGAATTTTAGTAGTGGATATCGGTGCAAGTTTGGTGAAAGGAATGGTGTCCTTTGAACAAGTGTATTATTCTGATAGTGGGTTCAGAGTTATTAGAAAGCTAATATATTCAGTAAGGTCAAGTGATCGGAATGCCTGGGTGGAGGCCGCTTCCGATCAGTAATATTAATATAATTAGTATTACAGCTTAATCTTGACTGAACCCTTTGGGTCACACCCAAGCAAATATATGCGAACCAACTCGACGAATTAATTCGGAAGAAATTAATTCGTCGCCTGAGTGTTAAATATTTAGACGTCGGTAATTCGAGCTTAGAGCGTCGAAACCGATCGGCGGAAGTCGAGTCTAAAATGATAAAAGACGAGACGCGCAAAATAATAATAAATCGACCATATTCCCGAAAATACCCCTAGCATCGGTGTGCCCCGAGCATCCGAATGCTAGGGGCAAGACGAGCTAGCACACCATGCTAGCAGCCTCGGCCAGCCGCGGCTAGGCACAGAAGCAGCCGCGCCGTGCCACGGCAGCAGCCGCAGCCGCATCAAACCGCAGCAGCAGCAGCTGGTGCGGGCTGGGCTCGAGTCATGTGCGGGCTGGTGCGGGCTGGGCTCGGGCTTGGCTCGTTGCTTAGTTCGGGCCATAGGGCCATGAATAAAGGGGAAGCTTGGAATATGGGAGTAAGTGGGAGAGGACATGTGGCACAAGGAGAGTATTGAGTGGGGAGCAAGTATGGTCCCCTACTCTCCATGTGGTCCTCACCAACCCATCTCACATGGTAATGCCACTTGTAGATTTATTATTAGTTTGCAATTTTAATTTAATTTAGCTTTAAATTAATTTGTGGAATTTCATGATCCCACATTGATGGGAAAGAAATTCCACTCATACTTTCCTCTATAAATACCAACCTTGGGATTTGGAGTAAAGTGGTTGAGTGGGAGTTAAAAAGAGCATTCCATAATTTTTGGGAAAACTCTTAAACTCACATAACACTCGGGTTTAGGTCGGACCTTGCTAACCTTAAGGTAGTAGACCTTAAAGTTGTGTTCGCCTATTTTTGGGTGGATACCGTCGGAGGCGCGGCGCTTGACGTGCTAGTAGCTTTCAAGTAAGAGCCCCGGGTTTTGGGCGAAGCTCGCTTCGAGGGTAAGATTCTTTATCTTTTCTTTGTGAATATTTATTTATGCTTTGTGATTTTAAATATTGCGAGTGGTTCCTTGAGAGGGGTTGTTTCCGCGGTGAGTCGGACTCACCAAATCCCAACAGCGGTATCGGAGCCCCGCTCGTTTATTTTTATAATCATGTTTTTCAAGGTTTTTTTTTTTGGCTTAATTTTCTGGTTTATGTTGCTAATTAGATTAGTAGCTCAGTTTTATTTATTTAATCCCGTTTTTAATGTCGAATTTGGCCCAGGACCCAGATTTTCGCCGAAGACTAGTGAATTTTGGGTGAAAAACATGTTCCGGAAAGGTTTGTACCCCGTTGTGGCTGTGATTTTAGCCAAATTCTGACCGGAAATGCCTTTTTCGAGGGGTTTTTCGTTTTTGACGAAAAATTTTAAGTCTTTTCTAACCTTGAAATTAATGGCATAAATTGTTGATTATATGGTTGATTATTTGCATAATTTTCTGCACTTTTATGTCCCCTTAAAGCACACTTACTTGGTAGTATTTGCTGCTTAAAGGTTGAATTATTTTCACATAATTGCAAACTAATTGCTTTTTAGTGTGAAAATTTTATATTTTGAGGCTTCCTAAGTGTTAAAGTTTCAATCTTTATTTGTGATAAGTGATTGAAACTTTGAAACCACTAAATTCCATGTTATTTTGAGTTGAACTTTGTTGTTTTAATCATTTTGAGTTGATTAGAAACATAAAGTTTCGATTTTTGTGATAGAAATTTGGTTATCTTCATGTTGGTAGATATAATTTTCAAGAATTCACAAATTTTAGATGTTGGAATTTTCATTTGAACATTAAAGTTCATATTTTTCCAACTTCCCTTTACTTTTTCAAATTCTCAAGTTTAATTTAAATTGATTAAATTGAAAGTGAGAAATTGCCTCAATTTTATTTTGCACCAAGCTAAACCAATTTAATTAAAGATGGTTCTTGGAATTATTTTGGTTATTGCACTTTGAAAATTTTATTAAGTTAGACTTGTTTAAAATTTTATTTTGCTCACCAAATTAGTTCTAAAATTAATTTAGAATTAATTATTTTTGTCTCGCGGAAAAAGGGATCAAATCCCAAGGTAGTGGCACACAAAACGAGGCAATGCACCACCATGGCGAGTCGGGCTGCACAGCAGCCCACATGTGGCTGCCACGGTGGTTGCGCCGCCTTGATGGTGGGCCACACGCGCGGCAGCAACCACGCACAGCAGCAGCTCACGCGCGGCAGCAGCAGCCACGCGCGGCTGTGCTGTGGCAGCGGCTCGCGACCGTGTGCCGTGGGTCGTGTGTTCGTGGTCTTGGCGTGTGCATATGCTTGGTGCGGTGAGGTGACTAGCCGTAGTAGGCTTGATGTTAATTATTTTGCCGTTTATTTATTTTAATTAATTTTGTTCATTTTAATTAAAATTTTGGGAGTCTAGGCCTCGGGTTTTTGAGCGGCATTGGCAAAATTTCATTTTGACAAGTTTGGGTGCTACTGACTTAATTAATTGGATTAATTAAGGAAATGCGGAATTTAGTGGGAGCTTCAATTATTAATGACGTAATTTATATAATCGGTTAAACAACTTTGACTAGTTTTAATTAGGCGTGTTAATCGGATTAACCACCTAGATTAGTTACTAGTGCGCGTGTTGTTTGAATTCATTTTACTTGTTGTTAATTTTGTAAATTGCATGGGCCATTCACAAATAGTGAATGGATGAATGGAATATATATATTCTCTCTCTCACAGGTTTTATGAAATGGCAACTAGTGGGACCCGATTAGGATAGAAAATAAGGACTACGTGCCGTTATGTATTTTTGTAAATCTAAATACGGTCTACGCACCGTTAAGTATTTTTGTACTTTAATATTTAGATTATTCCTAGTTATAGACACTAGTTTTTCCATAGTTTGATTAAGTCTTGAAGACGGCGTATCTTTGAAGGCAAAGCCTTGAAATGCAAATGAAGACCTTTTGAAGATATGAAGATTTCAAGGGGTCATGCTAGTTGCCAATATGCATCTATTATTTCGCTTTATATTTTATGGTTATATATATGTGTATGAAATATTCGTTAGATGCATGTTTAGGTTTTCTTGATGTTGCGATGATTAGTTAAGTTCACTTAAATCAACCAACATAGAAATCCTAGGTCCCTAATAATATTGAGTAAAACTTGCCTTTCCAAAACAACACTTACTAACCGGATGATGGTGATGGTAGGCTACGCCAAAGCGAGGTGCCATCACTCCTCTAAGGGGCATAAGGCACACCGGGTGTGCACGTTGGTTTTGGTTTAACTCATCGGTATGAGTGAGGAGTCCTCACATACCGTGGCAAAAGAGATACATCGTCAAAGATGCATTAGATGCGACGATTATCTAACCAAGAGTGGCTTAGAGCCATTAGCAAGGCAATGCTTACCAAGAAGATTGAGTGGTTAAGACAAGCCAAAGCATGCTTAACCACTCTTTGTTTCTTTGGATCTTGGAATCGCCTTATTTTCGCCAAATAGGGACAATTTTTATGCGTAAATAAGACGTTTAATAAGATTGAAGTTTTCATGAATGCTATTAAATTTCAAACTTATTATGTTCTTGATAAATGGTTATACTTTGCACTTATATTCATAGTACTCTAAATCAAATAATATTGTTTCCATGATTGGTAAAGAAAATCCTTGAGAATAGTTCTCAAAGACAGGAAAAGCATTTCTAAAATACAATTCTCATAAATGACTTTTATAACTAAGTCCGAAAGGACGGTTGGACATCATGTATTAAAAATACTAGGTAGTTTTGATAAAACATGAGGTATTGAGTTGCAAACTCAAGATTGTCAATGTTTGACAACCAACGTATCTTTTCGCATCATACATAATTGAGTAGGACTCATTGATGTAGTAATTCGAGTAAGAATTAATGGAAAAGATGGAACTTTGTTTTACGGCGCATTAGGTGCTTGATTATTCCTAACAAAGTATAAGAGTCAAGGTACTTAAGGAAATGATTCTTAAAGTAAGATTATGAGATATTGTATATAGGAAAGAAGGAATGAAGAAAAGGAATTAGATTTCATTTCAACTCATGAGTTCATGTTATTGTAGTTTACTTAGCAATTCGTTATCTTCACAAGTATCGGATACTGCTTGAGTGTTCCACTATGATAGTGACCTCAAACTATTGAAGTTAAGCTAAGTTATCGACTTACAAGCTTAGAATGAAGCAAGAAGAGCTACATCAGTTGTAAGGTCGTATGTTTTGTTTAAAGACCATTTAAGCCAAAGGCTGGAACAAGTAATGGTTATTATGTTCCATAATCAGCAATCGATTCGTTTACACACGGAAAGAGTCACATTCAAAGTAATGAGCAATGGTTGCGAGATTTATTTGAATGGCATGGCTATCCAAGCGTTGAGTCAAGAATGCTTGATTATAAACAAACATTTCCTTAACATGATAAACTCACTAAGTTCAAGTCATGGGCTTGATTTGCGTTGCAAACATCTTTAGCAATGCCACATCGACAAGAACGTACTCAAGGCTCTATTAGATAGGCTCTTGATAGTTGCTCGAATTGGAATCGTTCTAAGACAAGAAAGTCTTACTTGTTGAAACCGACAAAGCAGAGAGCTATTGTTCTCGGTATAGACAATTGACTCCGAAGGCTAAAGAGGATTCAATTACTTCAACGTTTCACAAAGAATTTGAAAGGATATGGCTATATTCATCAAATGTGAACAAACTTGACTTGAGTAGCTCAAGAGTTCAGTGAAGTACAAAATCGACTTGGCAAGATATCAAAACGTGTAGATTAGATCGAGTGATGTTTGCTTGAGCCAAGCGTGACTATCTCAAAGTTATGAATAGAAATTTTCATAAATAACTCCACAAAAAACTTGGTGTGTCTTCACGGAGACCTCGGTGTCATTTGAAAATGATTCGAACGATGATGGTTCACAACCCTTCCTATAAAGTTCTTAAAGATTTGCACAAATGACTAATGTTACACTAAAGAAAATGTCGAAGCTAAGAAAGGATGCCATATTTAGTTATGGATAGAAATAACTTCTAAAAGTATTTTCAAGTATATGTCTAAGGCTCTTAGTCTCAGTGGGAGTTCACTAGCTCATTGGGAGCAAAGTGGCTCAGTGGGAGCTAGGTGACTCAGTGGGAGCTGAATGGCTCAATAAAGACTAAGATAGCTCAAGTGGGAGCTAACTGTTTGTTTCACAACGAACTTTTACCCAAAGACAATATACATGTCTCTTTGTAAGCATTTAAGTGAGACTACGGGTATTACCTCCACATCCTAATTGAGAACAAAAAAATTGTTTGTTGCTCTAAGTAGTGTCTTTCTGGAAAGTAACACGTTTCCAAAACGATAAGTGGGAGGAAAATTGAAAATGAACTCGATGACCATCGAGCTTAGCAACAAACTAGAACTGAGAATCTCGGAAGACCTTAAAGGACTTCATGAGAATGTTTGATCAAGAATACTCAAAAGGACTTTACAAGTGCCTTAAAAGAGAATTCATTACTCACAAAACATTAAAGATGTTGGAGTAAGATCAACATAATAAAAGGGCTTTGAAAGCGCCTTAAAACTCAGTGTTTGATGCAATTGCCCCGTATAGGTATAGAATTCACCAAAGGCTTGGATTGAATCCTATAAATTTTCTATTAAGTTAGAAACAAACATAAGACTTACAAGCATACTATTAACTATTAGATAGTAAAGGAATAATGTCTTGTAAGATAGCTACGACAAATCCAAATTTCGAATAATGGTTAAAAGCCATGAAAATCCGAAATAGACTCCATGTTTGAAAATTACGTTTGAAACTTGATTAATCTGCATGAAAGGTGAAAGACCCATCGATTGCAAATAAGTTTTCATGGAGAAAATTGACAAATGTGGAAATGTATATGCATACATAGCTAGGTTGGTTGAAAAGGATATAATTAATTTCAAGGAGTTGATTTTAATAAAATCTCATTCACCAATCGGAATGCTCAAGTCTTTTCGTGATTGATCTAGCAAAATTGCGCATATGAAATATGGCAAAATAGATACCAAAACCGCCTTCCCAAAATGGAATTTTGGAAGTGACTATGGAATAGTCTAAGGGTTTTGAAAATCTAAATAATGCTAGATTTGAAAGCAAGCACATGGAATCCGTCATGGGATTAAAGGAAGCATTGTATGAAGGAATTGGAGCGTGTTTTCTCATAAAGTTAATAAGAGGATTGACTTATGGAGAAACATAGAAATTCTGATGAACAAGAAGTTTAGTGGGAGCAAAAGTAATGGTCCAACAAGATGTTTACGAAATCTATTGTGAAACAACTATCAAATGCTAAATGCTTAGATTTGAAAGTATTTTCGACAATAGACCGAGCTAAAGACGATACTTAGTACATGTTGGGAATTAAGTTCTATGGTATAGACTTAATTAAAATGTTTAAATGAGTAAAGGAAATAACCATGTTAAACATGAAGGACTTTGAAAGGCTTTCGACCCATATGTATGAAGCTAAGTAAATGTTTGAACTAAGTATAAGCTAGGCTAAGTACTAAATCAAACAAGAAAGACTCTAGTAAGAGACTTTCAATCATATCATATAGCGAACAATTTGGCAAGACTCAGTGTAACTGTATGAGCTAAATGTCACATGGATGGAATAAAATTGAGAATAATTCTAGAATTAAATCCATCATGTAAAGCTATAATATGGAATCGTCAAATGACTTACATGCTTAGAGCATGTGAAGTACGTATATAATACCAATCGACATTAATCTAAGTATTAGATCATTAAATTATAGTTAAGAACATCCAAAGAACTTAGATAAGTAGTTGGATGAGTTCTTGGCGCATGGAAACAAATATAATTTGAGTTTTGATGTTGCAAGCACAAACCTTAACAAGGATTAGATCCTTAGCAAGGAAACCATTTATAAGCACGAGGCAAGAAGCGTTGTGGCTTGAGAATGGTAACATGGATGTGCATCCATATATGATGTGCGGGAATCTAAGGAAAATTTCCATGATCACAAGTGATTAGGGTATCCCAAATCGTTGTGAGTCGCTTGGAGTAAAACCCAAGCAAGGCATCATCGAGGGGTCTACTAAAATATATGTTGAGAATATTGTTGCCTTAAAGGCAATAATAAGATAGATGTTAAATGGAAAGGTTCGTTGTTGAACATTAATGATTGTAGGTTGTCAAGTAGAAGGTCTCAAATCATGAAAATGAGTGGGAGCCATTGCTTGGACAATAAATCCTGAATCACATGTAATCCATTAACACTCTCAAAATTTTATCATCTTATTATGGAAATGGTGGATAATGAAGATGCTAAGGTTTGCAAAGTAATTATAACTAAACCTATGCAATAAGTGAACGACAACATTCATAATTGCATGAAAGAAATCAAGCATATCAAATATGGGTGTGATTTCTATGAATGTATTATGAAGAGTATTACTCTTAAAACATTTGGAAAAAACCATTTATCATAAGATGAAACATTGTGAAGTTTCATAGTGAAATAAAATATTTCTAAATATTCCACAAAACTATTTAATTATGGTTTAGAATTAAATAATGAGTCCATTCGATTTTAATAAATATTCAAAATAGGGTATCAAGTCAATGGCTTGGATAAAGAAACACCTATTAAGTGAACATTGAACATTTTAATCGAAAATTATCTGTAATCAAGGTCGTATCTTGTGGACGAATAATGACCATCAAAGATTAGTGTGTAGTATGATTTGTAGCACCGTTTCTTGTGCTATGAGGATACAAATCATTTGCACAGGTATTGGTTTAAACCATACTGGACAGACCTATAAGGATGCTTTAA
This sequence comes from Chenopodium album, assembly GCF_948465745.1. Lineage (NCBI taxonomy): Eukaryota > Viridiplantae > Streptophyta > Magnoliopsida > Caryophyllales > Amaranthaceae > Chenopodium > Chenopodium album. The sequence continues at coordinate 20,883,171 of NC_137853.1, forward strand.
GAGATTAAAAATCGTCATAAGTATTTTCTCATTATTACTATCGGAACTCTTTCCCTTAGACCATGAGTAGTGGGAGATCTCTTGTTTGAGTACTGGTCCGTTTTGGTATTCGCCAAACGTCTGCCGTAATTGGGGATTATAAAGACGGATATCGGGCGGGTGAGTCCTCTTAGTAAGAGAAGCTACATTACAAGACTGGAAATGTCCTCCTACTAACAATAGGGAACATGTCTTGATGTTTACAAGGCCTCTCGAAGAGGGAGACTGTGAAAAATGCATGGCCGTGCTCAGATGGATTTTAGAAATCATCTGCTTATTGGCAGTAAAACTCGGATTTCGAGAAACACTTCTGGACGTAACAGAGATGACTAGTAATCTTACTCTGTAGTTCATGAAGAGACATAGGATAAGGGCTATACACTAAATGCACACTTGTCCGGAAGGACAAGTGGGAGATTGAAAGGAATGGTGTCCTTCGAACAAGTGTATTATTCTGATAGCGGGTTCAGAATTATTAGAAAGCTAATATATTCAGTAAGGTCAAGTGATCGGAATGCCTGGGTGGAGGCCGCTTCCGATCAGTAATATTAATATAATTAGTATTACAGCTTAATCTTGATTGAACCCTTCGGGTCACACCCAAGCAAATATATGCGAACCAACTCGACGAATTAATTCGGAAGAAATTAATTTGTCGCCTGTGTGTTAAATATTTAGACGTCGGTAATTCGAGCTTAGAGCGTCGAAACCGATCGTCGGAAGTCGAGTCTAAAATGATAAAAGACGAGACGCGCAAAATAATAATAAATCGACCACATTCCCGAAAATACCCCTAGCATCGGTGTGCCCCGAGCATCCGAATGCTAGGGGCAAGACGAGCTAGCACACTGTGCAGCAGCCCCGGCCAGCCACGGCTAGGCAAAGAAGCAGCCGCGCCGTGCCACGGCAGTAGCCGCACCACGGAAGCAGCCGCAGCCGCAGCCGCACCAAACCGCAGCAGCAGCTGGTGCGGGTTGGGCTCGGGTCAGGTGCGGGCTGGGCTCGGGCTTGGCTCGTGGCTTGGCTCGGGCCATAGGGCCATGAATAAAGGGGAAGCTTAGAATATGGGAGTAAGTGGGAGAGGACATGTGGCACAAGGAGAGTATTGAGTGGGGAGCAAGTATGGACCCCTACTCTCCATGTGGTCCTCACCAACCCATCTCACATGGTAATGCTACTTGTAGATTTATTATTAGTTTGCAATTTTAATTTAATTTAGCTTTAAATTAATTTGTGGAATTTCATGATCCTACATTGATGTGATAGAAATTCCCACTCATACTTTCCTCTTTAAATACCAACCTTGGGATTTGGAGTAAAGTGCTTGAGTGGGAGTTAAAAAGAGCATTCCATAATCTTTGGGAAAACTCTTAAACTAACATAACACTCGTGTTTAGGTCGGACCTTGCTAACCCCAAGGTAGTAGACCTTAAAGTTGTGTTCGCCCATTTGTGGGTGGATACCGTCGGAGGCGCAGCGCTTGACGTGCTACTAGCTTTCAAGTAATAGCCCCGGGTTTTGGGCGAAGCTCGCTTCGAGGGTAAGATTCTTTATCTTTTCTTTGTGAATATTTATTTATGCTTTGTGATTTTAATTATTGCGAGTGGTTCCTTGGGAGAGGTTGTTTTCGCGGCGAGTCGGACTCACCAAACCCCAACATTTTGAACGGGTAAATTGACTGTTTAAAGGCATATTGGATGGTTCCACCCACTCAATTGAACTCCCGAAGGATATTAGGAACCATGGTAAACATCTCGGCAATTTTTATTTCCGGGCGAAAAAATTCCAAAATTGAAGGCTATAATCCACGCTTTTTGAGGAATTTTGAGGTTACGGGGCCCGGTGGCGAATAGTTTTGAGACCTTAGGGGATACATCTTAGGGTCATATAATGACGTTTGGAACCATATTTGACCCTTATATGTTGCCATAAATGTTCGTGGTAGGCTTGAGGTCACGATATCGGTGCAAGTTTGGAAAGGGTAAATTGACTGTTTAAAGGCATATTGGATGGTTCCACCCAATCAATTGGACTCCCGGAGGTATTAAGAACCTTGGTAAATATCTCGTCGATTTTTATTTCCGGGCGAAAAAGATCAATAAATTCCAAAATTGAAGGCTATAATCCACGCTTTTTGAGGAATTTTGAGGTTACGGGGCCCGGTGGACAAAAGTCTGGAGACCCTAGGGGATACATATTAGGGTCATACAATGACGTTTGGAACCATATATGACCCTTATATGTTGCCATAAATGTCCGTGGTAGGCTTGAGGTCACGATATCGGTGCAAGTTTGGAACGGGTAAATTGACTGTTTAAAGGCATATTGGATGGTTCCACGCACTCAATTGGACTCCCGGAAGGTATTAGATACCATGGTAAATATCTTGGCAATTTTTATATCCGGGCGGAAAAATTCCAAAATTGAAGGCTATAATCCACGCTTTTTGAGGAATTTTAAGGTTACGGGGCCCGGTGGCGAAAAGTCTAGAGACCCTAGGGAACATTCGATGTTGGCAATTTAGATGCCATGTTTCCTTAATTGTGAACATTCGATGTTGTAGTTTAGGAAAGCATGATAAGTGATTTATTATGTGGCAATTTCATAATATATGATGTTGTTTATTGCTATATTATAACTAGTATGGCCCTGTAGATTACTAAATACGATCTGCGCATCGTGATGGATTTTTGTAATCTTAGTACGGTCTACGAACCGATAAAGTATTTTGTAATTTTATTTTATTTTATTTAAGTAGTAGATAGAATAGAGTAGAATTACAGGTTGCAATTAATCCAAGAAGCCCATTAAGTGAAGTCCCAAAGGAGCAAGGTGGATGAGATCCATGAAGATTCAAGTTGGAGCATTTACTTTATTAGTTTTCTTAGGATTAGGGGCCATGCTATGTCTTATTTATGCATTCAGTATTTTATGCATGTTAGATTTTATTTATGTTGCTTGATGATGTGTTAGAGTTCACTATGTAATCACAACATAATAAATCTAGATCCCAGTAATATTGAGGCAGCTTTTCCAATTAAAAACCCGATGAAACCTTTGACATTTATGATGGGTCATGCCAAAGCCGGGCATCATAATTTTCATTGGGGAGTGGGGGTAGGACAAATTCTACACTTTTAATTGGTTATACTCAACAAGGTTACCTAAAGATAGAGTTTAGAACCTTGAAGCTAAGGGTAATAATTAAACATGTGATGGTTAATTATTCAACCAAGAGTTACAAGAGTTGTAATCAGTAAAGAGTTTACTCACCTTGAAAATGTAATGGTTGATGGCAGGGCCTCAGTCCGGTCAATTATTGCACAAATAAAGGATCTTGGAATCACTTAATTCAAGTTAGGATCACTCAAATTGAATAGAGTGCTTTAAAGTTACCAATTTAATTCACTTTTGGTACTTTAAATTTAATAAACATAATTGAATTTTGCGTTTACTTATAAGTAACATATCGTTCTAATTTTATTATTATATATAATCTCCTCGATTGAAAATAAAGTTGAGAAACGTTCTCAAAAGTTTAAAAGATAATTCATAAACCTATATTCCAATTTTGCTAAGATTTTTCTAAAAGGCAAGTTTTAGAAATCCATGTCTCATGTCTAAGGTTGGTTTTATTAAAAATGTTTGAGTAAAATGCCAACACATCTTCATTTTGAAAAGTTTTTCAAGGGATATAATGAGATGGGAGGTGCAAACCCTCTAAAAGACAAGTATAAAAGACCAATAAAATCTCTTATCTTCCATATGATTGAATATAAGAAAGTGATTGGAAATATCTTTGATCAAAAGTTGATCGAATGACACTATTTTTCATCCATTTCATATAGAGTTTAATATTTTATTAAACTCAAATATGAAACATGATTGAATAGACTTAGCAAAATCAGGAAAAATGCTTAAAGTAGTTGAGCAAGGTATCATTTTGAACCTAAGAGAAATGTTCTAAGTGGCTCAAAGGGAAAGGTTTTGGAATATATGAGGATTGCATTAAGATGTTATAGGCCAAGAAATGCAAACAAGTTGCTACTTCTCAAACCTAGAACTACTTACATGCTAAAAGTTGTTATGAACAACAAATGTTTCAAATTAAATGGACCAATTCCAATTGATTAGATACTACCTCATATAGTTGGAAGGTAAAAGAATGGAAATGTTCCAATTTAAGAATAATATTATAGAAATTGATTTAGCATATTGTTACTTCTTGGACATATGATGTCTTGTTTAGATCACTCATTGCACAATTTGGTTGAACTAAAGGAAGAAATTAGCTAAAGGAGAAATAAATCTACAAGTTTATAAGCAAATGTTGCTACTTCACAAGTAGAATCTACAAGTTTAGAAGCAAAAGTTGCAACTTTACAAGTAGAACCAGTATTTCACCACTAATAAATTGGCTAGAATTAAAAAAATGTTATTCATTCTTGCCATTATCAAAACACCATTCAATGTTAGTAATAACTAAACATCGAAGATTCAAAAACATGGAATAAATGTTATTCTATGCTTCATTGAGTCATAATGTGTTTTGAATTGCTAAATAAGTTTAACATTCTATATGATAGAAATAATTAAACCATTTCTATAAAAATTGTCTCTAATATGTCAATTAATTCGAATGAAAATGAAAATTGCATATGGAAGATCCAAAGGGATGGACTTTCAATATCATTGGATTATGAATCCATTGATATATGTAATTATCATTCTAATTTGAAATTTTGACAAAGTCACCATTTAGAGAAATGATGATGTGAACTCAAGGTTGAATACATATCGATGTAAGAATACCAAAGGTTCAAAGACTAGAGATGGACAATGAAACTTCATTTGTGATACGATCACTATTTATACTTAGTTGAAGCATGGAAGTGAAAATTTTGAAAAGTTCAAAATGTTCAGTATGAAGTTCAGTATCAATTTGACAAGATAATGATTACACTACAATATGATTGTAATTGTGAAAATTTAAGTCGAGACATGTATTGGAAACACATTCAAAGTATTGCGATATGATCGTAATAATAAGAATTTAAGCCAAGACCTTGATAAACATCCAAGAGTTGTGAAAATGTTTTACAACAAACTCCGAAAGAAAACCTTGTGAAGTGTTTATGAAAGAAGCCGTCAATCTAGATGAGATATATTTTGATAATGGATGTAAAATACCTATCTTCTAACCATTGTTCAAGGAATATACTTTTAAGATAAGCTATAAAACTAAACAAACTACATACGTCAAATCGAATGTAGCAAAGGCTTCATATGTGATATGGATAAGAAGAGTTTTTATTAAGTCTTTCTACAAAGCAAGGAATAAAAGATGTATTAAACCGTTTAATACACGTTCGATTCCTATATAGAGCGTGGGGTACTACTACACAAACCACACTTAGCACAAAATGTTTGTTGCTCAAGTAGGTGCCCTTATGGAAATTGTTCCAAAAGGTCAAGTGGGAGTAGTGTAAATCACAAAAGAGTTTGAGAAAAGCAACAAACAAACATGGTTTAAAACCATGGTTGGTTCACCCTATGCTAAATATGCCTCCTCAAAAGGTAAGTGGGAGTATAAGAACCTCGAAAAGTTTGAGAGCCTTGAAAGAGTTCAAGAAAAGTGATTTCGAAAATCTCGAAGAAACTTCAGAAGTTATCGAATAAAAGCAACAATATGAGCATGATTCACCTCATATTACAAATGACAACGCGTGGTCTCATTATGTGTAATGGGATTAATAACCATGTGTCGAAGGTAGTACATTCCAAGTGCACATCCTCAATTGTCGTTTCTCATTGAAAGCTAAACAAAGTTGTTGTATGAGTATCAATTGTTGCATCAAACCCACAATGATGACTAGCATATGTAAAACGTAGCCAAAGAAATATGATTTCATATTGACTAAGATTTCTAAAATGTTTATTTTAGAACATGATGATTATGCAAGTAATAAGGATGATTTGACAAGTTATAAATCCAAGGGGTTTTAAAACCATGAAATCTGAAATAGATTCTAAGTCTGTAAGCAAGTGTATGACACTTAAGTAATTTGCCTAAATTGGATGAAACCCAATATAAGCAAAGAAGACAAGAAAGAAAAATGTTTTCTAACTAAAGCAAAGACTTGTTAAAGGATTTAACAAATTCATAGTATGACTATGACTACGATGAAACCTTTACATTAGTCATGTTGCAAAGATCTATTAAAGATACTTTAGTGATTTCTACCTTATAAGATTTGGTAGATGGATTTCAAAACACTTTCTTGAAATTGTTCATGAAATAAGATTTGTATATGATACAGTCAAAAGTTTGGAGATCCAATAATCCTAGGGATGCCTAAAAGATCCATAATGGATTGAAGTTAGCATTAGGAAGTTAATGTTCTTAATTGTGTGAGTTAATCAAATCGTTTGATGTTCTCGTAAAATGAAAAAAAGGTCTTACATGTACAAGACGTTTAGTGGGAGCTATGAAGTCTTCATGGTCTAGTATAAAGAGCAATTATTCATCGCTTGAAGAGTCAAGTGGTGGGTAATGCATTTTGTATGAAAAAACCTTGAAGAGGATGATGAGTAAATTTGGGATTCAAGATCTATTGAGATAGGTTTCGAAGGATGTTTGATTTTTGGTTAAGAAGCTTATATTGATAAGATTCTTATTAGGTTCAACATTATATTGAAAGGAGTTTCAATCCCATGTAACATGGCACATTGCTTAATGATTTAATACCTTGAGAAAGGTTGATGAAATTAAGATTTTGAGTGATTATCCTTATGCATTTTGCAAAAGATACATCATGTATGTCATGGACTATACTCGTCTATTTGATTCACGTGTTCTTAGAACAAGTGATGGTATATTTTAATCGAAATCCAATTTAACGTTGGAATACAAATTAGAAATTCCAAAGTTCCTTGCGAAAAGGCGAAGGAAAATTCTTAGTGTATGGAGATGAAAATGATTATAAAAATTTAGAAATTGCAAAATTCATGTTTATGAGAATGTCTCATGAACTCTACTTACTAAACCCCTTCCATAACCAAGGTATGAGAGTCATACTAAGGTTCTTGGATTGAAGCAAGTTATGTAATTTTAGTTGTGTATGTTTTGAGAAAGCATATTACAAAAGTAAATACATTAGCTTGCAGAATTATGTTTATCAATTGAAACAAAGTTTCAATCTTATTTAATCGTGGTTACAAGATTAAATAAAATGTCCAAAAGAATTATGAATTGATGGGCTCACTAGGTTAATGACCTTTTGAATGAAACCCCACAGGTGAACTAAATTCATATATTATTTAAGTTCCTAGTTCGGAATCATTAAATTGGACATAAATGATTTCCAATAATGGACTAGCATGTTAAGATTGATTGGATAGTGCAGTTTCATGGGCTATAGGAGCGTAGTGATGCTCGGTCAATCACATGGATATGCATGAATGATGCATAATCGAACTATTGACCTACTTTGAAGTTCAAGTATAGAGCTTCCAGATATATTAGTGGATTCCTTTGACATGAGTGGAACATTGATCTCATTCAATGGATGTTATAACTGTGGTACATTCAAACGTCTTCCCGTAACTGGAGATTATAAAGGGTGTTTCCTAGTTATTTCAGAAGTTGAGTGGGAGCTTTGGTTGCCATAAGATTGGATTGAGTCTACCTATTTAATTAGGAATGTGTCTTGGCCCCTTGAAGAGGGAGAATTCAGAAAATGCATGGCTGTGCTCAAATGTGTTACATAGTAACCATTTGTTTTGTAATTCTAACTCAGATTTCAAGAAAAGGTTTGTAGATTAATATGATCACGACATAAGATGCAATCATATTATCAAATCGACACACATTGACTTAAGGAATTTGAATATTGCGCACTTGTCTCAGACAAGTGGGAGATTGAAGGAATTGTGTCTTCGATAAGTGCAATTACAAGATATATCAAGGATCACTATTATGAAGATAATAAGTTCATTCTATTGGGGCGTCATCCTCTGTTGCTAGACTATGAGAGATGATCTTTGGGCTAGTCAAATAGTCCAAAGCCCTTTAGAATGGATCCTATATTGGTCACACACAAGGGTATTGAGTTTAGCAAGTTAGAGGCCCATTAATGGGCCTCATGAGCAATTAACTAATCATGAATTGGATTGGGCTAGCATAGTTAGATTGGAATTAGGTTTTGGGCTTTTGACATGGGCTCTTATTTAGAGATGAGATCTATAAATAAGATCCATGCCTAGGGTTTGTAGTAAGCAGTCATAATTTACCCCAATCCTCTCTCTAACTCACGGGTCCCTCTCCTCCCCTTTGGACTGACGGCCAGCCACCCCTTGGTGGCGCGTGTGGTGGTTCGTGGTGGTTCTTGGTTAGTATGTCGCTCTTCTCCGTAGAAGGTCAATTGAAGGTTTCAATTGCAACTAACTAACATTAGTGGAGGTCTTAACTTGTGCCCGTGGACCAAGTAGAGGAATCACGCTTGAGGTTCTTTATCTCCCCATGTTCTTGCTCGATCGTACGTGGAATCACGCTTCAAAGGTACAATTATGTGTTCTTTATGTGTTATGCAAAGATCCTTGGTTTAGGTGCTTTATGAATATGATTCATGTTATTTCCGCTGCGTAGTACCTATAAACTCCTACAATATAATGACGTTTGGAACCATATATTACCCTTATATGTTTCCATAAATGTCCGTGGTAGGCTTGAGGTCACGATATCGGTGCAAATTTGGAACTGGTAAATTAACTGTTTAAAGGCATATTGGATGGTTCCACCCACTCAATTGGACTCCCGGAGGGTATTAGGAACCATGGTAAACATCTCAGCAATTTTTATTTCCGGGGAAAAAAAGGTCAAAAAATTCCACAATTGAAAGATATAATCCATGCTTTTTGAGGAATTTTGAGGTTACGGGGCCCGGTGGAGAAAAGTCTTAAGATCCTAGGGGATACATCTTAGGGTCATATAATGACATTTGGAACCATATATGACCCGTATATGTTGCCATAAACGTCCGTGGTAGGCTTGCGGTCAAGATATCGGTACAAGTTTGGAACGAGTAAATTGACTGTTTAAAGGCATATTGGATAGTTCCACCCACACAATTGGACTCCCTGAGGGTATTAGGAACCATGGTAAATATCTCGGAAATTTTTATTTCCTGGTGAAAAAAGGTCAAAAAATTCAAAAATTGAAGGCTATAATCCACGCATTATGAGAAATTTTGAGGTTACGGGGCCCGGTGGCGAAAGGTCTTGAGACCCTAGGGGATACATCTTAGGGTCATATAATTACATTTGGAACCATATATGACCCATATATGTTGCCATAAATGTCCGTGGTAGGCTTGAGGTCACGATATCGGTGCAAGTTTGGAACGGGTAAGTTGACTGTTTAAAGGCATATTGGATGGTTCCACCCACTCAATTGGACTCCGGAGGGTATTAGGAACCATGGTAAACATCTCGGCAATTTTTATTTCCGGGAGAAAAAATGTCAAAAAATTCCAAAATAGAAGGCTATAATCCAAGCTTTTTGAGGAATTTAGAGGTTACGGGGCCTGGTGGCGAAAAGTCTTGAGACCCTAGGGGATACATCATAGGGTCATATAATGACGTTTGGAACCATATATGACCCTTATATGTTGCCATAAATCTCCGTGGTAGGCTTGAGGTCACGATATCGGTGCAAGTTTGGAACGGGTAAGTTGACTGTTGAAAGGCATATTGGATGGTTCCACCCACTCAATTGGACTCCCGGAGGGTATTAGGAACCATGGTAAACATCTCGACAATTTTTATTACCGGGCGAAAAAAGGTCAAAAAATTCCAAAATTAAGGCTATAATCCACGCTTTTTGAGGAATGTTGAGGTTACGGGGGCTGGTGGCATAAAGTCTTGAGACCCTAGGGGATACATCTTTGGGTCATATAATGACGTTTGGAACCCCATATATGACCCTTATATGTTGCCATAAATGTCTGTGGTAGGCTTGAAGTCACGATATTGGTGGAAGTTTGGAACGGGTAAATTGACTGTTTAAAGGCATATTGGATGGTTCCACCCACTCAATTGGAATTCCGTAGAGTATTAGGAACCATGGTAAACATCTCGGCAATTTTTATTTCCGGGCGAAAAAAGGTAAAAAAAGTTCCTAAATTGAAGGCTATAATCCACGCTTTTTGAGGAATTTTGAAGTTACAGGACCCGGTGGCGAAAGGTCTTCAGACCCTAGGGGATACGTCTTAGGGTCATATAATGACATTTGGAACCATATATGACCCTTATATGTTGCCATAAATGTCCGTGGTAGGCTTGAAGTCACGATATTGGTGGAAGTTTGGAACGGGTAAATTGACTGTTTAAAGGCATATTGGATGGTTCCACCCACTCTATTGGAATCCCGTAGGGTATAAGGAACCATGGTAAACATCACGGCAATTTTTATTTCCGGGCGAAAAAAGATCAAAAAAGTTCCTAAATTGAAGGCTATAATCCACGCTTTTTGAGGAATTTTGAGGATACAGGACCCGGTGGCGAAAGGTCTTGAGACCCTAGGGGATACATCTTAGGGTCATATAATGACGTTTGGAACCATATATGACCCTTATATGTTGCCATAAATGTCCGTGGTAGGCTTGAGGTCACGATATCGGTGCAAGTTTGGAACGGGTAAAATGACTGTTTAAAGGCATATTGGATGGTTCCACCCACTTAATTAGACTCCCGGACGGTATTAGGAACCATGGTAAACATCTCGACAATTTTTATTTCCGGGCGAAAAAAGGTCAAAACATTCCAAAATTGAAAGGTATAATCCACGCTTTTTGAGGAAATTTTTAGGTAACGGGTCCCGGTGGCGAAAACTCTTGAGACCCTACAGGATACATCTTAGGGTCATATAATGACGTTTGGAACCATACATATGACCCTTACATGTAGCCATAAATGTCCATGGTAGGCTTGAGGTCACGATATTGGTGGAAGTTTGGAACGGGTAAATTGACAGTTTAAAGGCATATTGGATGGTTCCACCCACTCAATTGGAATCCCGTAGGGTATTAGGAACCATGGTAAACATCTGGGCAATTTTTATTTCCGGGCGAAAAAAGGTCAAAAAAGTTCCTAAATTGAAGGCTATAATCCACGCTTTTTGAGGAATTTTGAGGTTACAGGGCCCGGTAGCGAAAGGTCTTGAGACCCTAGGGGATACATCTTAGGGTCATATAATGACGTCTGGAACCATATATGACCCTTATATGTTGCCATAAATGTCCGTGGTAGGCTTGAAGTCACGATATTGGTGGAAGTTTGGAACGGGTAAATTGACAGTTTAAAGGCATATTGGATGGTTCCACCCACTCAATTGGAATCCCGTAGGGTATTAGGAACCATGGTAAACATCTGGGCAATTTTTATTTCCGGGCGAAAAAAGGTCAAAAAAGTTCCTAAATTGAAGGCTATAATCCACGCTTTTTGAGGAATTTTGAGGTTACAGAGCCCGGTAGCGAAAGGTCTTGAGACCCTAGGGGATACATCTTAGGGTCATATAATGACGTCTGGAACCATATATGACCCTTATATGTTGCCATAAATGTCCGTGGTAGGCTTGAAGTCACGATATTGGTGGAAGTTTGGAACGGGTAAATTGACAGTTTAAAGGCATATTGGATGGTTCCACCCACTCAATTGGAATCCCGTAGGGTATTAGGAACCATGGTAAACATCTGGGCAATTTTTATTTCCGGGCGAAAAAAGGTCAAAAAAGTTCCTAAATTGAAGGCTATAATCCACGCTTTTTGAGGAATTTTGAGGTTACAGGGCCCGGTAGCGAAAGGTCTTGAGACCCTAGGGGATACATCTTAGGGTCATATAATGACGTCTGGAACCATATATGACCCTTATATGTTGCCATAAATGTCCGTGGTAGGCTTGAGGTCACGATATTGGTGCAAGTTTGGAACGGGTAAATTGATAGTTTAAAGGCATATTGGATGGTTCCACCCACTCAATTGGACTCCCGGAGGGTATTAGGAACCATGGTAAACATCTCGACAATTTTTGTTTCCGGGCGAAAAAAGGTCAAAAAATTCCAAAATTGAAGGCTATCCACGCTTTTTAAGGAATTTTAAGGTTACGGGGCCCGGTGGTAAAAAGTCTTGAGACCCTGCGGGATACATCTTAGGGTCATATAATAACGTTTCGAACCATATATGACCCTTGTATGTTGCCATAAATGTCCGTGGTAGGCTTGAGGTCACGATATCGGTGCAAGTTTGGAACGGGTAAATTAACTGTTTAAAGGCATATTGGATGGTTCCACCATTCAATTGGACTCCCGGAGGATGTTAGGAACCATGGTAAACATCTCGGCAATTTTTATTTCGGCGAAAAAAGGTCAAAAAATTCCAAAATTGAAGGCTATAAGCCACGCTTTTTTAGGAAATTTTTAGGTAACGGGTCCCGGTGGCGAAAACTCTTGAGACCCTACAGGATACATCTTAGGGTCATATAATGACGTTTGGAACCATACATATGACCCTTACATGTAGCCATAAATGTCCATGGTAGGCTTGAGGTAACGATATCGGTGCAACTGGTAAATTGAATGTTATAGGATGGTTCCACCCATTCAATTAGACTCCCAAAGGGTAGTAGGAACCATGGTAAAAATCTCGGAAATTTTTATTTTCTGGCGAAAAATGGTCAAAAAATTCCAAAATTAAAAGTTATAATCCACACTTTTTGAGGAATTTTGAGGTTGCGGGGCCCAGTGGCGAATACTCTTGAGAACCTAGAGGATACATCTTAGGGTCATATAATGACGTTTGGAACCATATATGACCCTTACATGTTGCCATAAATGTCCGTGGTAGGCTTGAAGTCATGATATTAGTGCAAGTTTGGCACGGGTAAATTGACTGTTTAAAGGCATATTGGATCGTTCCACCCACTCAATTGGACTCCCTGAGGGTATTAGGAACCATGGTAAACTTCTCGACAATTTTTATTTCCAGGAGAAAAAAGGTCAAAAAATTCCAAAATTGAAGGCTATAATCCACGCTTTTTGAGGAATTTTGAGGTTACGTGGCCCGGTGGTGAAAAGTCTTGAGGCCTTTGGAAATACATCTTAGGGTCATATAATGATGTTTGGAACCATATATGACCCTTATATGTTGTAGAAAATAGCCGTGGTAGACTTCAGTTTACGACATCGGTGCAAATTTGAAACGGGTAAATTGATCGTTTAAAGGCATATTGGATGGTTCTACCCACTCAATTGGACTCCCGAAGGTTATTAGGAACCATGGTAAACATCTCGGCAATTTTTATTTCCGGGCGAATAAATGTCAAAAAATTCCAAAATTCATGGCTATAATCCACGTTTTTTGAAGAATTTTGAGGTTACGAGGCACGGTGGCGAAAAGTCTTGATACCTTAGGAGATACATCTTAGGGTCATATCATGACGTTTGGAACCATATATGACCCTTTTACGTTGCCATAAATGTGCGTGGTAGGCATAAGGTCACGATATCGGTGCTAGTTTGGAACGTGTAAATTGACTGTTTAAAGGCATATTGGATGGTTCCACCCACTCAATTGGAGTCCCGGAGGGTATTAGGAACCATGGTAAACATCTCGGCAATTTTTATTTCCGGGCGAAAAAATGTCCAAAAATTCCAAAATTAAAGGATATAATCCACGCTTTTTGAGGAATTTTGAGGTTACGGGGCCCGGTGGCGAAAAGTCTTGAGACCTTAGGGGATACATCTTAGGGTGATATAATGTCTTTTGGAACCATATATGACCCTTATATGTTGCCATAAATGTCCGTGGTAGGCTTGAGGTCACGATATCGGTGCAAGTTTAGAACGGGTAAATTGACTGTTTAAAGGCATATTGGATGGTTCCACCCACTCAATTGGACTCCCAGAGGGTATTAGGAACCATGTTAAACATCTCGGCAATTTTTATTTCCTTGCGAAAAAAGGTCAAAAAATTCCAAAATTGAAGGCTATAATCCACGCTTTTTGAGGAATTTTGAGGTTACGGGGCCCGGTGGCGAAAAGTCTTGAGACTCTAGGGGATACATCTTAGGGTCATATAATGACGTTTGGAACCATATATGACCGTTATATGTTGCCATAAATGTCCGTGGTAGGCTTGAGGTCACGAAATCGGTGCAAGTATGGAACAGGTAAATTGACAGTTTAAAGGCATATAGGATGGTTCTATCCACTCAATTGGACTCCCGGTGGGTATTATGAACCATGGTAAACATCTCAACAATTTTTATTTTCGGGCAAAAAAAGGTCAAAAAATTCTAAAATTGAAGGTTATAATCCACGCTTTTTGAGGAATTTTGAGTTTACGAAGCTTGTTGGCGAAAAGTCTTCAGACCCTAGGGGATACATCTTAGTGTCATATAATGACGTTTGGAACCATTTATGACCCTTATATGGTGCATAAATGTCCGTGGTAGGCTTGAGGTCACGATATCGGTGCAAGTTTGGAACGGGTAAATTGACTGTTTAAAGGCATATTGAATGGTTCCACTCACTCAATTGGGCTCTCGGAGGGTATTAGGAACCATGGTAAACATCTCGGCATTTTTATTTTCGGGCGAAAAAAGGTAAAAAAATTCAAAAATTGAAGGCTATAATCCACGCTTTTTGAGGAATTTTGAGGTTACGGGGCCCGGTGGCGAAAAGTCTTGAGACCCAAGGGGATACATCTTAGGGTCATATAATGACGTTTAGAACCATATATGACCCTTATATATGTTGCCATAAATTTCCGTGGCAGGGTTGAGGTCACGATATCGGTGCAAGTTTAGAACGGGTAAATTGACTGTTTAAAGGCATATTGGATGGTTCCACCCACTCAATTGAACTCCCGAAGGGTATTAGGAACCATGGTAAACATCTCGGCAATTTTTATTTCCGGGCGAAAAAATTCCAAAATTGAAGGCTATAATCCACGCTTTTTGAGGAATTTTGAGGTTACGGGGCCCGGTGGCGAAAAGTCTTGAGACTCTAGTGGATACATCTTAGGGTCATATAATGACGTTTGGAACCATATATGACCCTGATATGTAGCCATAAATGTCCGTGGTAGTCTTAAGGTCACGATATTAGTGCAAGTTTGGAACTGGTAAATTGATTGTTTAAAGGCATATTGGATGGTTCCACCCAATCTATTGGACTCCCGGATGGTATTAGGAACCATAATAAACATCTCGGCAATTTTTGTTTCCGGGCAGAAAAAGGTAAAAAAATTCCAAAATTGAAGAGTATAATCCACGCTTTTTTAGTAATTTTGAGGTTACGAGGCCCGGTGGCAAAAAGTCTTCAGACTATAGGGGATACATATTAGGGTCATATAATGACGTTTGGAACCATATATGACCCTTATATGTTGTACAAAATAACCGTGGTAGGCTTCAGTTTACGAAATCGGTGCAAATTTGGATTGGGTAAAGTGACCGTTTTAAGGCATATTAGATGGTTCCACCCACTCAATTGGACTCCCGAAGGGTATTAGGAATCATGGAAAACATCTCGGCAATTTTTATTTCCGGGTGAAAAAAGGGCAAAAAATTCCAAAATTCAAGGCTATAATCCACGCTTTTTGAGGAATTATGAGGTTACTGGGCTCGGTGGCGAAAAGTCATGAGACCTAAGGGGATACATCTTAGGGTCATATAATGACGTTTGGAACCATATATGACCCTTATATGTTGTCATAAATGTCCGTGGTAGGCTTGAGGTCAAGACATCGGTGCAAGTTTGGAACGGGTAAATTGACTGTTTAAAGGTATATTGGATGGTTCCACCCACTCAATTGTGCTCCCGGAGGATATTAGGAATCACGGTAAACATGTCGGCAATTTTTATTTCCGGGCGAAAAAAGGTCAAAATATTCCAAAATTGAAGGCTATAATCCACGCTTTTTGAGGAATTTTGAGGTTACTGAGCCCGGTGGCGAAAAGTCTTGAGACCCAAGGGGATTCATCTTAGGGTCATATAATGACGTTTGGAACCATATATGACCCTTATATGTTGCCATAAATGTCCGTGGTAGGCTTGAGGTCACGAAATCGGTGCAAGTATGGAACAGGTAAATTGACAGTTTAAAGGCATATAGGATGGTTCTATCCACTCAATTGGACTCCCGGTGGGTATTATGAACCATGTTAAACATCTCAACAATTTTTATTTCCGGGCTAAAAAAGGTCAAAAAATTCTAAAATTGAAGGTTATAATCCACGCTTTTTGAGGAATTTTGAGTTTACGAGGCTTTTTGGCGAAAAGTCTTCAGACCCTAGGGGATACATCTTAGGATCATATAATGACGTTTGGAACCATATATGACCCTTATATGTTGCCATAAATTTCCGTGGTAGTCTTAAGGTCACGATAATAGTGCAAGTTTGGAACTGGTAAATTGATTGTTTAAAGGCTTATTGGATGGTTCCACCCAATCGATTGGACTCCCGGAGGGTATTAGGAACCATGGTAAACATCTCGATAATTTTTATTTCCGGGTGAAAAAAGGTTAAAAAATTCCAAAATTGAAGGCTATAATCCACGCTTTTTGAGGAATTTTCAGGTTACGGGGCCTGGTGGCAAAAAGTCTTGATACCCTACTGGATACATCTTAGGGTCATATAATCACGTTTGGAACCATATATGACCCTTATATGCTGCCATAAATGTCTATAATAGGCTTGAGGTCACGATATCAGTGCAAGTTTGAAACGAGTAAATTGACTATTTAAAGGCATATTGGATGGTTCCACCCACTCAATTGGACTCCTGGAGGGTATTAGGAACCATGGTAAACATCTCAGCAATTTTTATTTCCGGGCGAAAAAAGGTCAAAAAATTCCAAAATTGAAGGCTATAATCCACGCTTTTTGAGAAATTTTGAGGTGACGGGGCTCGGTGGCGAAAAGTCTTCAGACCCTAGAGGATACATCTTAGGGTCATATAATGACGTTTGGAACCATATATGACCCTTATATGTTTCCATAAATGTCAGTGGTAGGCTTGAGCTTAAGATATCTGTGCAAGTTTGGAACGGGTAAATTGACTATTTAAAGGCATATTGGATGGTTCCACCAACTTAATTGTACTCCCGGAGGGTATAGGAACCATGGTAAACATCTCGACAATTTTTATTTCCGGGCGAAAAAAGGTCAAAAAATTCCTTAATTGAAGGCTATAATCCACGCTTTTTGAGGAATTTTGAGGTTACGGGGCCCGGTGGCGAAAAGTCTTGAGAACCTTGGGGATTCATCTTAGGGTCATATAATGACGTTTGGAACCATATATGACCCTTATATGTTGCCATAAATGTCCGTGGTAGGCTTGAGGTCACGAAATCGGTGCAAGTATGGAACGGGTAAATTGACAGTTAAAAGGTATATAGGATGGTTCTATCCACTCAATTGGACTCCCGATGGGTATTATGAACCATGGTAAACATTTCAACAATTTTTATTTCCGGGCAAAAAAAGGTCAAAAATTTCTAAAATTGAAGGTTATAATCCACGCTTTTTGAGGAATTTTGAGTTTACGAGGCTTGTTGGCGAAAAGTCTTCAGACCCTAGGGGATACATCTTAGGATCATATAATGACGTTTGGAACCATATATGACCTTTATATGTTGCCATAAATGTCCGTGGTAGGCTTGAGGTCAAGATAGCGGTGCAAGTTTGGAACGGGTAAATTGACTGTTTAAAGGTATATTGGATGGTTCCACCCACTCAATTGTACTCCCGGAGGGTATTGGGAACCATGGTAAACATCTCGGCAATTTTTATTTCCGGGCGAAAAAAGGTCAAAAAATTCCAAAATTGAAGGCTATAATCCACGCTTTTTGAGGAATTTTGAGGTTACTGAGCCTGGTGGCGAAAAGTCTTGAGACCCTAGGGGATTCATCTTAGGGTCATATAATGACGTTTGGAACCATATATGACCCTTATATGTTGCCATAAATGTCCGTGGTAGGCTTGAGGTCACGAAATCGGTGCAAGTATGGAACAGGTAAATTGACAGTTTAAAGGCATATAGGATGGTTCTATCCACTCAATTGGACTCCCGGTGGGTATTATGAACCATGTTAAACATCTCAACAATTTTTATTTCCGGGCAAAAATAGGTCAAAAAATTCTAAAATTGAAGGTTATAATCCACGCTTTTTGAGGAATTTTGAGTTTACGAGGCTTTTTGGCGAAAAGTCTTCAGACCCTAGGGGATACATCTTAGGATCATATAATGACGTTTGGAACCATATATGACCCTTATATGTTGCCATAAATTTCCGTGGTAGTCTTAAGGTCACGATAATAGTGCAAGTTTGGAACTGGTAAATTGATTGTTTAAAGGCTTATTGGATGGTTCCACCCAATCGATTGGACTCCCGGAGGGTATTAGGAACCATGGTAAACATCTCGATAATTTTTATTTCCGGGCGAAAAAAGGTTAAAAAATTCCAAAATTGAAGGCTATAATCCACGCTTTTTGAGGAATTTTCAGGTTACGGGGCCTGGTGGCAAAAAGTCTTGATACCCTACTGGATACATCTTAGGGTCATATAATCACGTTTGGAACCATATATGACCCTTATATGCTGCCATAAATGTCTATAATAGGCTTGAGGTCACGATATCAGTGCAAGTTTGAAACGAGTAAATTGACTATTTAAAGGCATAATGGATGGTTCCACCCACTCAATTGGACTCCTGGAGGGTATTAGGAACCATGGTAAACATCTCAGCAATTTTTATTTCCGGGCGAAAAAAGGTCAAAAAATTCCAAAATTGAAGGCTATAATCCACGCTTTTTGAGAAATTTTGAGGTGACGGGGCTCGGTGGCGAAAAGTCTTCAGACCCTAGAGGATACATCTTAGGGTCATATAATGACGTTTGGAACCATATATGACCCTTATATGTTTCCATAAATGTGAGTGGTAGGCTTGAGCTTAAGATATCTGTGCAAGTTTGGAACGGGTAAATTGACTATTTAAAGGCATATTGGATGGTTCCACCCACTCAATTGTACTCCTGGAGGGTATAGGAACCATGGTAAACATCTCGACAATTTTTATTTCCGGGCGAAAAAAGGTCAAAAAATTCCTTAATTGAAGGCTATAATCCACGCTTTTTGAGGAATTTTGAGGTTACGGGGCCCGTTGGCGGTTTGGACTGGGTAAATTGACTGTTTAAATGTATATTGGATGGTTCCAACCACTCACTTGGACTCCCGGAGGGTTTTAGGAACCATGGTAAACATCTTGTCAATTTTTATTTCTGGGCGAAAAAAGGTCCAAAAATTCCAAAATTGAAGGCTATAATCCATGCTTTTCGAGGAATTTTGAGATGACGGGGCCCGGTGGCGAAAAGCCTTCAAACCCTAGAGGATACATCTTAGGGTCATATAATGACGTTTGGAACCATATATGACCCTTATATGTTGTCATAAATGTCCGTGGTAAGCTTGAGGTCAAGATATCGGTGCAAGTTAGGAACGGGTAAATTGACTGTTTAAAGGTATATTGGATGGTTCCACCAATCAATTAAACTCCCGGAGGGTATTAGGAACCATGGCAAACATCTCGGCAATTTTTATTTCAGGCGAAAAAAGGTCAAATAATTCCAAATTTGAAGGCTATAATCCACGCTTTTTGAGGAATTTTGAGGTTACGGGGCCTGGTGGCGAAAAGTCTTAGAACCTAGGGGATACATCTTAGGGGCATATAATGACGTTTGGATCTATATATGACCCTTATATGTTGCCATAAATGTCCGTGGTAGGCTTGAGGTCGCGTTATCGGTGCAAGTTTGGAATAGGTAAATTGACTGGTTAAAGGCGTATTGGATGGTTCTACCCACTCAATTGGACTCCCGGAGGGTATTAGGAACCATGGTAAACATATCGAAAATTTTCATTTTCGGACGAAAATGGTAAAAAAATTCCAAAATTGAAGGCTATAATCCACGCTTTTTGAGGAATTTTGAGGTTACGGGGCCTGGTGGTGAAAAGTCTTGAGACCCTAGGGGATACATTTTAGTGTCATATAATGATGTTTGGAACCATTTATAACCCTTATATGTTGCCATAAATGTCCGTGGTAGGCTTGAGTTCACGATATCGGTGCAAATTTGGAACGGGTAAATTGACTGTTTAAAGGCATATTGAATGGTTTGACCCACTCAATTGGACTCTCGGAGGGTATTAGGAACCATGGTAAACATCTCGGCAATTTTCATTTTCGGGCGAAAAAAGGTAAAAAGATTCCAAAATTGAAGGCTATAATCCACGCTTTTTTAGGAATTTTGAGGTTACGAGGCCCGGTGGCGAAAAGTCTTCAGACCCTAGAGGATACATCTTAGGGTCATATAATGACGTTTGGAACCATATATATATGACCCTTATATGTTGTCATATATGTCCGTGGTAGGCTTGAGGACAAGATATCGGTGCAAGTTTGGAACGGGTAAATTGACTTTTTAAAGGCATATTGGATGGTTCCACCCACTCAATTGTTCTCCCGGAGGGTATAGGAACCATGGTAAGCATCTCGACAATTTTTATTTCCTGGCGAAAAAAGGTCAAAAAATTCCATAATTGAAGGCTATAATCCACGTTTTTTGAGGAATTTTAAGGTTACGGGACCCGGTGGCGAAAAGTCTTGAGACCCTAGGGGATACATCTTAGGGTCATATAATGACGTTTGGAACCATATATGACCCTTATATGTTGCCATAAATGTCCGTGGTAGGCTTGAGGTCACGATATCGATGCAAGTTTGGAACGGGTAAATTTACTGTTTAAAGGCATATTGGATGGTTCCACCCACTGAATAGGACTCCCGGAGGGTATTAGTTACCATGGTAAACATCTCGGCAATTTATATTTCCGGGCGAAAAAAGGTCTAAAAATTCCAAAATTGAAGGCTATAATCCACGCTTTTTGAGGAATTTTGAGGTTACGGGGCCTGGTGGCAAAAAGTCTTGATAACCTAGGGGATACATCTTAGGGTCATATAATGACGTTTGGAACCATATATGGCCCTTATATGCTGCCATAAATGTCTGTAATAGGCTTGAGGTCACGATATCAGTGCAAGTTTGAAACGAGTAAATTGACTGTTTAAAGGCATATTGGATGGTTCCACCCACTCAATTGGACTCCTGGAGGGTATTAGGAACCACGGTAAACATCTCGGCAATTTTTATTTCCGGGCGAAAAAAGGTCAAAAAATTCCAAAATTGAAGGCTATAATCCACGCTTTTTGACAAATTTTGAGGTGACGGGGCCCGGTGGCGAAAAGTCTTCAGACCCTAGAGGATACATCTTAGGGTCATATAATGACGTTTGGAACCATATATGACCCTTATATGTTGCCATAAATGTCAGTGGTAGGCTTGAGCTTAAGATATCTGTGCAAGTTTGGAACGGGTAAATTGACTATTTAAAGGCATATTGGATGGTTCCACCCACTCAATTGTACTCCCGGAGGGTAAAGGAACCATGGTAAACATCTCGACAATTTTTATTTCCGGGCGAAAAAAGGTCAAAAAATTCCATAATTGAAGGCTATAATCCACACTTTTTGAGAAATTTTGAGGTGACGGGGCCCGTTGGCGAAAAGTCTTCAGACCCTAGAGGATACATCTTAGGGTCATATAATGACGTTTGGAACCATATATGACCCTTATATGTTGCCATAAATGTCAGTGGTAGGCTTGAGCTTAAGATATCTGTGCAAGTTTGGAACGGGTAAATTGACTATTTAAAGGCATATTGGATGGTTCCACCCACTCAATTGTACTCCCGGAGGGTATAGGAACCATGGTAAACATCTCGACAATTTTTATTTCCGGGCGAAAAAAGGTCAAAAAATTCAATAATTGAAGGCTATAATCCACGCTTTTTGAGGAATTTTGAGGTTACGGGGCCTAGTGGCGGTTTGGAATGGGTAAATTGACTGTTTAAAGGTATATTGGATGGTTCCACCCACTCACTTGGACTCCCGGAGGGTTTTAGGAACCATGGTAAACATCTTTTTAATTTTTATTTCTGGGCAAAAAAAGGTCCAAAAATTCCAAAATTGAAGGCTATAATCCATGCTTTTCGAGGAATTTTGAGGTGACGGGGCCCGGTGGCGAAAAGCCTTTATACCCTAGAGGATACATCTTAGGGTCATATAATGACGTTTGGAACCATATATGACCCTTATATGTTATCATAAATGTCCGTGGTAAGCTTGAGGTCAAGATATCGGTGCAAGTTAGGAACGGGTAAATTGACAGTTTAAAGGCATATTGGATGGTTCCACCCACTCAATAAAACTCCCGGAGGGTATTAGGAACCATGGTAAACATCTCGGCAATTTTTATTTTAGGCGAAAAAAGGTCAAAAAATTCAATAATTGAAGGCAATAATCCACGCTTTTTGAGGAATTTTGAGGTTACGGGGCCTAGTGGCGGTTTGGAATGGGTAAATTGACTGTTTAAAGGTATATTGGATGGTTCCACCCACTCACTTGGACTCCCGGAGGGTTTTAGGAACCATGGTAAACATCTTTTTAATTTTTATTTCTGGGCAAAAAAAGGTCCAAAAATTCCAAAATTGAAGGCTATAATCCATGCTTTTCGAGGAATTTTGAGGTGACGGGGCCCGGTGGCGAAAAGCCTTCATACCCTAGAGGATACATCTTAGGGTCATATAATGACGTTTGGAACCATATATGACCCTTATATGTTGTCATAAATGTCCGTGGTAAGCTTGAGGTCAAGATATCGGTGCAAGTTAGGAACGGGTAAATTGACAGTTTAAAGGGATATTGGATGGTTCCACCCACTCAATAAAACTCCCGGAGGGTATTAGGAACCATGGTAAACATCTCGGCAATTTTTATTTTAGGCGACAAAAGGTCAAAAAATTCAAAATTTGAAGGCTATAATCCACGCTTTTTGAGGAATTTTGAGGGGATACATCTTAGGGTCATATAATGACGTTTGGATCTATATATGACCCTTATATGTTGCCATAAATGTCAGTGGTTGGCTTGAGGTCGCGTTATAGGTGCAAGTTTGGAACAGGTAGGTTGACTGGTTAAAGGCATATTGGATGGTTCCACTCACTCAATTGGACTCCCGGAGGGTATTAGGAACCATGGTAAACATATCGAAAATTTTCATTTTCGGGCGAAAAAGGTCAAAAAATTCCAAAATTGGAGGCTATAATCCACGCTTTTTGAGGAATTTTGAGGTTATGGGGCCTGGTGGCGAAAAGTCTTGAGACCCTAGGGGATACATTTTAGGGTCATATAATGACGTTTGGAACCATTTATGACCCTTATATGTTTCCATAAATGTCCGTGGTAGGCTTGAGGTCACGATATCGGTGCAAGTTTGGAACGGGTAAATTGACTTTTTAAAGGCATATTGAATGGTTCCACCCACTCAATTGGACTCTCGGAGGGTATTAGAAATCATGGTAAACATCTCGGCAATTTTTATTTCTGGGCGAAAAAAGGTCCAAAAATTCCAAAATTAAAGGCTATAATCCACGCTTTTTGAGGAATTTTGAGGTTTTGGGGCCCGGTGGCAAAAAGTCTTGAGACCCTAGGGGATACATCTTAGGGTCATATAATGACGTTTGGAACAATATATGACCCTTACATGCTGCCATAAATGTCTGTAATAGGCTTGAGGTCACGACATCAGTGCAAGTTTAGAACGGGCAAATTGACTGTTTAAAGGCATATTGGATGGTTCCACCCACTCAATTGGACTCCTGGAGGGTATTAGGAACCATGGTAAACATCTCGGCAATTTTTATTTTCGGGCGAAAAAGGTCAAAAATTCCAAAATTGAAGGCTATAATCCACGCTTTTTGAGGAATTTTGAGGTTACGGGGCTGTAGGGAATATTTTAAGCATTATGATCCCAAACTTAAACCCCACTGTGATCATACACTAAAGTATGGTGGCGTTCCAAAGGGGAAGAAAAGAGAGCAAAAGAGTCGCCAACAAGTTTTAGGAACTTGTAAACCCAAAAGACAATCCAAAGGACCGTCAACTCCATAAGGTCTTGAACCAAACAGGGTCCGGGGATGAGGGTACGAATCCAATCTACAAAAGAAAGGACCCGCCCTATAAAACAGGCCTCTACTTTGTTCTGCTCGTATTCATGTGCGCTTTTCGAATAACATACAAACATTATATTGAACCTACCCTGTTTATCTATGTTGGTTGAATATTAATGCACAAATAAGACAATTATTGGCGATCACTTGAGTTAAAATCACATTAGCCTAAACCAAATCAATAATTATCTTATTAAGCGTGATTTCAAGTACAAATTCCCTTTAATAATCATAAAAGGTGTAATCAAGAAATAACAATAAAAATATATCAAGCAACATAATAATAAACAATAAATAATAACAACGATGATAATAGCATGATAAGGCATAATAAAGCTTAAACATAATAGCAAGATCCTAGGCATGATACTATCAAGATTAATAACAAATCCTAGCATGTCACTAAATAACAAAGATCAAAGCTTTAAACCTAACATGGTACTAACACGATAACATGATATTAGAAATAAGTAAAGGCACCCTAAACATGATACTAGGAAGCATAAAATAACACCCTAACATGATATTAGGAATTAAACATCCTAACATGATACTAGAAATCCTAAAACAATAATAAACATGCTATCTACATTGTTAATAAAATAGAGAGTAAGCTAATCTACTTACTTTGAAGCCTCGTACCTCTTTCTAATAACAAAATATACAAGTTAGTAAACTTCAATGAAAATAATAAACAATAATTAAAGAATTAAATTGAAATCAAATTAAATAAAGTTTTGACTAGTTTTGGACCAAACCCTCAGAAATTATCAAACCTTGCACGTTTAGGGCGAAGGCAACTTCAAACTTGGCTAAGAGATTCTAAGTCTTGTGAATGCGGAATATTGTATTTGAAAGGTAGTTTAGAAAGAGAGAGAGAAATAATTAAGCTATGTTGCTTAGAGGGAGAATAGAGAGAATTGATGATGAGAGTTGATGAGAGAATTGATGAGAGTTGATTGTAGATGAGAATTGATTGAGAGAATTGATGATGAGAGTTGATAGTAATTGATGATTGAAAAAGAGGAGATATGACCTCTATTTATAAGAAAAAAGAGAAGGTCGAAGAATAAGAAAAGAAATCCGAATTCAAATCGAAATAAAACTCGTAGACTTCAGTTTTTGCGAATTTTGTTTTTATCATATATTTTGATCCAGAAGTCAAAATAAGTCATATAATATGTCGTTGGAAAGATCTTGAAGTCTACTTTCCACTGCAATTAAAATCAGATTAAAATATTTTTTAGATAAATAGATATGGACGAAATAGTAAGACGGTGTCAGTTTTGGATAGAGTTTCGTATTCCTTTCATATCTTTTTCGTTATAGCTCGGATTTATTATTATAATATATCATTGGAAAGATAATTTCAAGATCTATCCAACCATATAAAATTTGGATAAAAAATATGAGGCACGAAAATATTATCTGACTGTCTTTGAACATGTTTAAATCCGAATAGAATTAGGAAAGTTTTAAAAATAGGAAAGTTTATATTTAAATCAAATTCTATGATCTTATCTTTTTAAAAAAGGATAATTAAGTTATTTTAGAAACTTATAGAAGATTCTAATCAATCCTAATTAGTTTAGGAATAGGATTAAGCCTTTGGACCCTCCTCATGATCATTGGGTCGTAGGAAAAATCCGGTTTGGGCACAGTTTAGTATTTTGGCCATAACTTCCTCATTATTCATCGGAATTGGGCTTATAATATATCGTTGGAAAGGGCTTTTCAAGCCCCATCCAACTAAACCATTATTGGACCCTTATCATGGACCAAACTAAACTGGATTGAACGTTTTCATAAAATAGAGTGGGTTTTCGAAAACAGAAAGAAGGATTTTAATAAAAGCTACCACATCACTAGACTCTTCACACTTTCACCTCATTCGATTATGGTTCGACGTGATAGGTATTCATCACTGGGTTTGGTTTTGGGGAGACACAAATGGGTGTCTACAGAAGCCCCCACTTTGACTGAGTTTGGAGAAACTTATGTTTCGAAAACGAAAGTCAAAGTATCGATAGGGACGGAGAATGATTCAAAACGTTGTGCGATTCCAAATCATTCTTATAACGCCGATACCTGCAAACTAATCATTAGTTAAACAGATAAGAGAGTTAAGAAACGCGTATCTTGCACCGTCGAGCACATGTCTCTGGAGTAACCGTTTTGTTGCATTTCATTTTGACGACCTTCTACAAGCTAGAGAACGCCATCTTGCTGTTGTTGATGTTCACTCGTCTCTGAACAATGGAGTCTTTTTTGAGGATTGTTCACTCGTCTCTGAACAATGGAGCTTTCTTGAGGAATGTTCACTCGTCTCTGAACAATGGAGCTTTTTTGAGGATTGTTCACTCGTCTCTGAACAATGGAGCTTGATAGAATGAGATGTCCACGCGTCTCTGAACTATAGAGCTTGATAGAATGCCCACGCGTCTCTGAACAAAAGAGCTTTGATGATATGTCCACGCATCTCTGAACAAAAGAGCTTGATGATATGTTCACGCGTCTCTGAACAAAAGAGCTTTGATGATATGTCTACGCGTCTCTGAACAAAAGAGCTTGATGATTTGTCCACGCGTCTCTGAACAAAAGAGCTTGATGATATGTCCACGCGTCTCTGAACAATAGAGCTTGATACTTGAATGTTTGTTGCGATCGTTTGGTTGGCTGCGAACAGGAACTTTGCTGAATGGTTGTATCCTGTAAAAATCAAAAGAATTGCCAAAAGACTTTGCTGGTGTTTTTCTTAGGGTTGACCTAAGTCTTGATGTGTTTCTTAGGGTTGACCTAAGGTGAATGATTGACTTGAGGTTAACTCAATGTGAATTGACACAACATGACTCAATGTACATGACTCGTGTGTGGTGTGCGACTCGAAAATGCAAAAAAGAAAAAAATTTAAAAAATTTTCCGTCATTTTTGTGGAGGGTACCGACTTTCTCCCGAAAAAAAGAAAGACGCGAAAAAGAATCGCAGTGTTTGATGGTGCATGTTGAATGAGCTTAGTCAAGTATATGCATTTGATACTATCCCTCAAGGTAAGAGGAGTAATTCCTCCTAAACTATCTTAGTTGACTCGATTATGAAAGTATTTAGGTAACTTAGGCACGGAGGCTAAGCACTTCATACTTTGATACAATGATGATTATAAGTGATGAGTGATGTGTGATATGACAAAGCATGCTTCAAAGTTATGTTAAGAATTCATGACAAAGGGTTCCTAATTGGAAGTCTATTTAGTCATGTATCTATGATGTGTGTGAAAGTGACACTAAAGTTAAGCTGCAAAGGCTAAGTGTATGGAAAAGTATTATTTGATAAGAGTCAAATAGTGATGACTATTAGGCTAGGTAGGCTAATGATGTAAGAATCAAGCCCCCAAGTCTAGCTCTAAGTAAATAGGGATGAGCATTGGAAATCCCTTGACATGATCATGGTGTGAGTGTGTGAATGTGAATATGAATGCATTTTTATTATGGCCGCACCTCAATGTGAGGTTGCCTACGTATCCGTTAGGAATCAGGCCAAACGTAGCTCTAGCCGAACCTCACACAAGTGTGTGTATACCTCAAAAAGGTCTTTTTAAGGGTTGCAACGCGGTTAGGCTAAATGTTAGAGAAGAAGGGGATAAAGGCTCAAGACCCTAGATAAGCCCCCAAGGTGTGCAACCTTGCTTTTGAATCTTTGTATTTTTATGCTTGAGTTTTCTCATTTTTGAGCTCTCTTTCTTTTTTTGTTTTTGCTCTTCTTCTCTTTTTTTTGCTTTTGCATTTTTTTTATTTTTTATAAGTGTGGGCAATCTCGATCATGCGGTTTATCACTCACTTGGCATTCATGTTTCTCAGGCACGGTACCGAGCACTCGATAAGAAACGCAATCTGAGACATGTTCTTATCCAAGATATTTTTATATCAAAGACATTGGAAAACTTGCCCTTTTGTACACTTTTATTTATTTTTGCTATTTCTATTTTATTCTTTTGAGATCACTCAAGCTTTTGTATTTAGAACTTGCATAAGTTGCACACCATCCCATCCCAAGGTTAGTTAGATATGGGTTGAAGAAAGAAAAGGTCTATCGTTAGACGAGGCTCAAAGTGGTTTATCAAGAAAGGGATTATATATTTAAGGGTGAGGGATATGATATGGCTACAAGGGGTGCCTTAAATCATTGGTATACCTTGTGCTTAATTCGGCGATTTTTTTATTTTTTATTTTTTATTTTGCAATGATCATATGCAAGAAAATAAAATGCTCATTTTATTAAAAGGGAAAAAGAAAAAACCTATGGAAAAAAAATCTAAGGAAGACAAAGGGTGCCTATGCTAGACTTATGAGGGAAAGGTTTGAAAAAAGAAGAAGAAAGCATGAAATCTTGGTGAGAAGCTTGCCTTGTATTTTACCTCATCATTACTCTTTTTTTTTTCTTTTTTTCTTTTTTTTTTTTTTTTTTTGTCAATCATATGACTCAAACTCGATTCAACATACATAGATGGAGAAAAGATTATGGAAGAATGAAGGGAATTATATGTGTGGAGAAAATATGTGGAGAGTGGGAAGAAGATGTAGATGAAGAAACATGGAAGAAAGTATGTGGAGAGTAGGAAGAAGATGTAGATGAAGAAATATGGAAGAATTAGGAATAGAATGGACACCCAACTCAAATGACGGAAAAACGACTCATGCATGAACCTAAGACATGGTCATAGTGTGACAAACATTTTATGTGTGCTAAGACTAATGAGTTTAGGTGACATATTAAGACTTGTGTCATGACCATGTGGCTAGACTATGTGACTAGACTTAAGCAAAGACTAAATTAAGACTTCACGTATATGCATTAAACTGGACAGGCTGTGGTATTTTAGTCCTAAATTTTAATCTGTGACTCTGATTGGGACGAAACCAACGCCTAATTAAAGATAAAACTCGGGGCTACAGATCCATAGGTTACACAACTCGTGGTTCTTGCTAGAACTCCGGCTATGACAAAAACAAGTTGACGCATGTGCAGTATACGGGAATAAAAATCCGGGTTGACTTAAAGGAACTATGACTCGACTTTAGGCTTTTTTTATTAATTCAAATTAATTAATTAATTAATTAAACAAAGTCCTTTAGTCATTGGTCAATTTATTTAGTCTTAATCACAAGTCAAACAAACGGTTAACACATATATAGTATGTACAAACAAGAATGCACAAGTAGTTCACATAGTCACAATATGATGAAATGAGTTTGCAACCTAACCATGGCTCTAGTTCTCTAAAGTTCAAGGATATGGGTTAAGTCAAAAAGGTCCATGGTTATGAATCCATATGCATTGCACACAAGCCTACCGTGAGGGTTGGAGCGAATGGACGGGATCCCGCGAGTTCGTGATGAAATCGAACTCGACTCCATGGTTTGGTGGATTCACAAACTTTGCACGTACCCAAATTTGAACTTTGCACATGATAGTGAATTATTCCATTGGGCAGGTGAAGCAGGAACCCCCAGAGGGTTATATCCATATATAGAACACATATGGGTTCAGAAAAGTGAGAAAAGGACTCAATCAATAAGTAAAATCAAGCCAACAATGCTAGAAATGGTCAAAGCAAGAAGGCAGATCCCTGGCTCGGTATTGGAAGAACTTGGCGCCAGACTACAGGGACTGTCGCCGCGAAAAAGCCTCTGTCGCCAAGCGACAGAACTGTCGCCAGGCGACAGAAACTTTTTACGGGCGACAAGCCCTGTTTTCTAGACGCTAGTTCCTACATGCCTTGGCAAGTTTTTGTGTTCTTAGAACTTTCCAGATTTCGCATCATCTTTTCGATTCTAGTCATGAAAGATATTTCTCAAATTTCCTACGTGTAAAATTCCTATGTATTGACTCATGGGGCTCTCCCATGAGAACCTTTTAATGCATATAACAATAATGTTAATCAAATCACGCACATGAAATACTTAGAATTTTTCGAGTCTCATCCGCTCATTCTAAATAATTGCCAAAATAAATTTCAGGAATATAAATAGAAATCCTCCCCAGTGGAGTCGCCAAAAACTGTAGGGAATATTTCAAGCATTATGATCCCAAACTTGAACCCCACTGTGATCATACACTAAATTATGGTGGCGTTCCAAAGGAAAAGAAAAGAGAGCAAAAGAGTCGCCAACAAGTTTTAGGAACTTGTAAACCCAAAAGACAATCCAAAGGACCGTCAACTCCATAAGGTCTTGAACCAAACAGGGTCCGGGGATGAGGGTACGAATCCAATCTACAAAAGAAAGGACCCGCCCTATAAAACAGGCCTCTACTTTGTTCTGCTCGTATTCATGTGCGCTTTTCGAATAACATACAAACATTATATTGAACCTACCCTGTTTATCTATGTTGGTTGAATATTAATGCACAAATAAGACTATTATTGGCGATCACTTGAGTTAAAATCACATTAGCCTAAACCAAATTAATAATTATCTTACTAAGCGTGATTTCAAGTACAAATTCCCTTTAATAATAATAACAATAAAAATATATCAAGCAACATAATAATAAACAATAAATAATAACAACGATGATAATAGCATGATAAGGCATAATAAAGCTTAAACATAATAGCAAGATCCTAGGCATGATACTAACAAGATTAATAACAAATCCTAGCATGTCACTAAACAACAAAGATCAAAGCTTTAAACCTAACATGGTACTAACATGATAACATAATATTAGAAATAAGTAAAGGCACCCTAAACATGATACTAGGAAGCATAAAATAACACCCTAACATGATACTAGGAATTAAACATCCTAACATGATATTAGGAATCATAAAACAATAATAAACATGCTATCTACATTGTTAATAAAATAGAGAGTAAGCTAATCTACTTACTTTGAAGCCTCGTACCTCTTTCTAATAACAAAATACACAAGTTAGTAAACTTCAATGAAAATAATAAACAATAATTAAAGAATTAAATTGAAATCAAATTAAATAAAGTTTTGACTTGTTTTGGACCAAACCCTCAGAAATTATCAAACCTTGCACGTCTAGGGCGAAGGCAACTTCGAACTTGGCTAAGAGATTCTAAGTCTTGTTAATGCGGAATATTGTATTTGAAAGGTAGTTTAGAAAGAGAGAGAGAAATAATTAAGCTATGTTGCTTAGAGGGAGAATAGAGAGAATTGATGATGAGAGAAATGATGAGAGTTGATTGTAGATGAGAATTGATTGAGAGAATTGATGATGAGAGTTGATAGTAATTGATGATTGAAAAAGAGGAGATATGACCTCTATTTATAAGAAAAAAGAGAAGGTCAAAGAATAAGAAAAGAAATCCGAATTCAAATCGAAATAAAACTCGTAGACAGCAGTTTTTGCGAATTTTGTTTTTATCATATCTTTTTTTCATATCTCATTATTCATCGGAATTGGGCTTATAATATATCGTTTGAAAGGTCTTTTCAAGCCCCATCCAACTACACCATTATTGGACCCATATCATGGACCAAACTAAACTAGATTGGACGTTTTCATAAAATAGAGTGGGTTTTCGAAAACTGAAAGAAGGATTTTAATAAAAACTACCATATCACTAGACTCTTCACACTTTCACCTCATTCGATTATGGTTCGACGTGACAGGTATTCATCATTGGGTTTGGTTTTAGGGAGACACAAATGGGTGTCTACAGGGGCCGGTGGCGAAAAGTCTTAAGACCCTAGGGGATACATCTTAGGGTCATATAATGACGTTGGGAACCATATATGACCCTTATATGTTGCCATAAATGTCCATGGTAGGCTTGAGGTCACGATATCGGTGCAAGTTTGGAACGGGTAAATTGACTGTTTAAAGGAATATTAGATGGTTCCACCCACTCAATTAGACCCCCGGAGGGTATTAGGAACCATGGTAAACATCTCGGCAATTTTTATTTCCGGCCGAAAAAAGGTCAAAAAATTCCAAAATTGAAGGCTTTTTGAGGAATTTTGAGGTTACGGGGCCCTGTGGCGAAAAGTCTTGAGACCATAGGGGAAACGTCTTAGAATCATATAATGACGTTTGGAACCATATATGACCCTTATATGTTGCCATAATGTCCGTGGTAGGCTTGAGGTCACAATATCGTCGCAAGTTTGGAACGGGTAAATTGATTGTTTAAAAGTATATTGGATGGTTCCACCCACTCAATTGGACTCCTGGAGGGTATTAGGAACCATGGTAAACATCTTGTCAATTTTTATTTCCGGGAGAAAAAAGGTCCAAAAATTCCAAAATTGAAGGCTATAAACCACGCTTTTTGAGGAATTTTGAGTTGACGGGGCCCGGTGGCGAAAAGTCTTGATACCCTAGGGGATACATCTTAGGGTCATATAATGACGTTTGGAACCATATATGACCCTTATATGCTTCCATAAATGTTAGTGTTAGGCTTGAGGACAAGATATCGGTGTAAGTTTGGAACGGGTAAATTGACTGTTTAAAGGCATATTGGATGGTTCCACCCACTCACTTGGACTCCCGGAGGGTATTAGAAACCATGGTAAACATCTCGGCAATTTTTATTTCCGAGCGAAAAAATGTCAAAAAATTCCAAAATTGAAGGCTATATCCACGCTTTTTGAGGAATTTTGAGGTTACGGGGCCCGGTGGCGAAAGGTCTTGAGACCCTAGGGGATACATCTTAGGGTCATATAATGACGTTTGGAACCATATATGACCCTTATATGTTGCCATAAATGTCAGTGGTAGGCTTGAGGTCACGATATCGATGCAAGTTTGGAACGGGTAAATTGACTGTTTAAAGGCATATTGGATGGTTCCACCCACTCAATTTGATTCTCGAAGGGTATTAGGAACCATGGTAAACATCTCGGCAATTTTTATTTCCGGGCGAAAAAAGATCAAAAAATTCCAAATTTGAAGGCCCGGTGGCGAAAAGTCTTAAGACCCTAGGGGATACTTCTTAGGGTCATATAATGACATTTGGAACCATATATGACCCTTATATGTTGCCATAAATGTCCGCGGTAGGCTTGAGGTCAAGATATCGCTGCAAGTTTGGACATGTAAATTGACTGTTTAAAGGAATATTGGATGGTTCCACCCATTCAATTGTACTCCCGGAGGGTATTAGGAACCATGGTAAACATCTCGACAATTTTTATTTCCAGGCGAAAAAAGGTCAAAAAATTCCAAAATTGAAGGCTATAATCCACGCTTTTCGAGGAATTTTGAGGTTACGGGGCCTGGTGGCGAAAAGTCTTGAGACCCTATGGGATACATCCTAGGGTGATATAATGACGTTTGGAACCATATATGACCCTTATATATTGCCATAAATGTCCGCGGTAGGCTTGAGGTCAAGATATCGATGCAAGTTTGGACATGTAAATTGACTGTTTAAAGGAATATTGGATGGTTCCACCCACTCAATTGTACTCCCGGAGGGTATTAGGAACCATGGTAAACATCTCGACAATTTTTATTTCCGGGCGAAATAAGGTTAAAAAATTCCAAAATTGAAGGCTATAATCCACGCTTTTTGAGGAATTTTGAGGTTACGGGGCCCGGTGGCAAAAAGTCTTGAGACCCTAGGGGATACATCTTAGGGTCAGATAATTACGTTTGGAACCATATATGACCCTTATATATTGCCATAAATGTCCGTGGTAGGCTTGAGGTCAAGATATCGGTGCAAATTTGGACATGTAAATTGACTGTTTAAAGGAATACCAGATGGTTCCACCCACTCAATTGTACTCCCAGCGGTATTAGGAACCATGGTAAACAACTCGACAATTTTTATTTCCGGGCGAAAAAAGGTCAAAAAATTCCAAAATTGAAGGCTATAATCCACGCTTTTTGAGGAATTTTGAGGTTACGGGGCTCAATGGCGAAAAGTCTCGAGACCCTAGACGTTTGGAACCATATATGACCCTCATATGTTGCCATAAATGTCCGTGGTACGCTTGAGGTCACGATATTGGTGCAAGTTTGGAAAGGGTAAATTGACTGTTTAAAGGAATATTGGATGGTTCCACCCACTCAATAGGACTCACGGAGGGTATTAGTTACCATGGTAAACATCTCGGCAATTTTTATTTCCGGGCGAAAAAAGGTCAAAAAATTCCAAAATTGAAGGCTATAGTCCACGCTTTTTGAGGAATTTTGAGGTTACGAGGCCCGGTGGCGAAAAAGTCTTGAGACCGTAGGCGATACATCTTAGGGTCATATAATGACGTTTGGAACCATATATGACCCTTATGTGCTGCCATAAATGTCCGTGGTTGGCTTGAGGTCACGATATCAATGCAAGTTTTGAACGGGTAAATTGACTGTTTAAAGGCATATTGGATGGTTCCACCCACTCAATTGGACTCCTGGAGGGTATTAGGAACCATGGTAAACATCTCGGCAATTTTTATTTCTAGGCGAAAAATGGTCAAAAAATTCCAAAATTGAAGGCTATAATCCACGCTTTTTGACGAATTTTGAGGTTACGGGGCCGGTGGCGAAAAGTCTTGAGACCCTAGGGGATACATCTTAGGGTCATATAATGACGTTGGGAAACATATATGACCCTTATATGTTGCCATAAATGTCCATGGTAGGCTTGCGGTCACGATATCGGTGCAAGTTTGGAACGGGTAAATTGACTGTTTAAAGAAATATTGGATGGTTCCAGCCACTCAATTGGACTCCCGGAGGGTATTAGGGACCATGGTAAACATCTCGGCAATTTTTGTTTCCGGGCGAAAACAGGTCAAAAAATTCCGGAATTGAAGGCTATAATCCACCTTTTTTGAGGAATTTTGAGGTTACGGGGCCGGTGGCGAAAATTCTTGAGACCCTAGGGGATACATCTTAGGGTCATATAATGACGTTGGGAACCATATATGACCCTTATATGTTTCCATAAATGTCCATGGTAGGCTTGAGGTCACGATATCGGTGCAAGTTTGGAACGGGTAAATTGACTGTTTAAAGAAATATTGGATGGTTCCACCCACTCAATTGGACTCCCGGAGGGTATTAGGAACCATGGTAAACATCTCGGCAATTTTTATTTTCGGGCGAAAGAAGGTCTAAAAATTCCAAAATTGAAGGCTATAATCCACACTTTTTGAGGAATTTTGATGTTACTTGAGTGTAGACACCTAAAAATGTCTCCCTAGAACCAAACCCGATGATGAACAACCTTTCACCGCCATTATTGGTCGGGTTGAGTATTTTAACTTGGAGTGCTTAAATCCATATTTCCAATACATTTCATAAACCAACTCCTAACTCCTAACCCATCTGGGTGCAATGATTAAATATTTGGATGGGGATTTAAAAGAGTTTTCCAACGGAATATCATTAGCCCAAATCCGAGTTATTTACGAATAAGTTATCGCTGAAATACTAAACTGAGTCTAAAACGAACCTAAGCCCAACTTACCTACGACCCAATGATCATGTGGAGGGGCCAAAGGCATAAATCCCATTCCTAATCCAATTAAGATTAATTAGAAGCTTCTATAAGTTTCTAAAATATCTTGATTATCCTTTTTGAAAAGATAAGATTAAAGAGTTTGAAATAGAATAAAACTCCTCTACTAGTTCAATTCGAATTGAAAGACGTTCAAAGATAGTCAGAAATTATTTTCGTGCCTCACTGTTTTTATCTAATTCTTAGATGGTGGGATAGCTCTTGAAATTATCTTTCCAATGATATATTATAATATTAATAACGAGCTATAACGAAAAAGATATGAAAGAAATACGAAACTCTATCCAAAACTGACACCGTCTCACTATTTCGGCCATATCTTTTATTATTCAAATATTTTAATCTGATTCTAATTGGGTTAGAAAGTAGACTTCAAGAGATTTCTATTGATATCTTATTCATCTTATTTCGATTTCTGGATCAAAAGATATGATAAAAACAAAAACAGTAAAAACTGATGTCTATCGCAAGAGT
The DNA here is from genome assembly GCF_948465745.1 of Chenopodium album. Taxonomy (NCBI): domain Eukaryota; kingdom Viridiplantae; phylum Streptophyta; class Magnoliopsida; order Caryophyllales; family Amaranthaceae; genus Chenopodium; species Chenopodium album. The sequence continues at coordinate 20,919,367 of NC_137853.1, forward strand.
TTTATCCGATTCGAATTCTTATCTTTTCTTGATTCGACCCCTTTTTTTCCCTATAAATAGAGGTCATATCACCCCTTTTTCAACCATAAACAAGCTTGATCACCAAATCATTCTCTCTTCCTCTCTTCTACACTAAAAATCATCCTCTCTCCCTACACCAAAAATATTCTCTCCTCTCTCTCTTGCTCTAGCCTAAACTCTAGCCACCCTATTCTCTCATTTTATATCCCTTAATCACTCTAAGGAGTCCATACAATACCCGAAGTTCTATACTTAAACCAAGGCGTGAAAGGTAGAATTAACTGAGGGTTTGGACCAAATCAACTCTACTTTTATTTAATTTAATTATTTCAATTTGATTTATATTTTTATTGAAGTTACTAACAATTTATTCATGATGTAGCAATTTAAAAGAGCGCGCGGAGCGTGAGTAATTAATTAATTTAATTACTTATATTATTTTCTTATTTCTAGTATCATGATTAGGATTATTTTTATTTGATTTGGACTAACGCTATTATTGTTAAATTGCTTCCAATATTAATGTTTATTCTTATATTATGATCACCATATTGCATGTTTAAAGGGAATATGTAATTGAAAATCACGCCTGATAAGAAAATTTGGACAACCGGTTCAGGTTCCTTTAATCTTGTTATTTAATCAAGTGATCACTAATATTTTAGAATAATGTGTTGCATTAATATTTAACAAATTTAGCTTAATAATAGTTTGGAGCAAATTAAATCTTTGTTTGCATGCCTTTGAGATCGCAAGAATACTTTTCATAATAAGAATCGAGTAGAGGCCAATATGGGCGAATGTGACTCCATGACTCACTTTGTACCATCATCACCGATCCTCCTTTCGTGGTTCTGAACCATATGGAGTTAGTAATCTCATGGATTATAATGGGGTGTAACCTTCACGGGTCAATTGTTGTTGCCTTTCGTTGTCCCTTTTCGTGGTTGCCTTATAATGATCCGTGAACGGTTTACAAGTTCCTTAAAAACTTGTTGGCGGCTCCCTACTTTCCTTGTCCCTAATCGTTGTCCCTAATCGTAATGTCAATTCTCACTTCCTAAGAGTGCCAAGCATATTCACACATGCTTTAACGTAGGCACATTTCAAACGACGCCTACAATTTGGTGACTCCACTGGGGAGGATTCTTGGTTATTTATCGATTTGAGTGATCGGTATTTAATTGAGATGAGTGGATGAGACTTGAAAGATTCTTGAATTGTATTCCTGCGATTTAATTGGCATTGTCACATATGCATATGCATATTAGGTTACCTATTTTTCCACAATAGTACGTGTTCTACGTACGTGGCTAGCCCGGGGGATTTAAGCTCTATCAACCCAAAAACGCTCATGGCAATAAGGGTTCATCCGAGTTTTTAAATCCACCCAAACCATGGAGTCGAGTTCGATTTCATCACGAACTCGCGGAGCCGCCCGTTGGCATACACCCTCAAGGGAGGCTGCCTTGCTAACGCGTCCAAACTCTTAACCAAGGTACCCTTTGACACCCAAATAAGCTTGACCATAGTGGAACATAGATCTTGACTTTAGGTTGCGAACTTCATTGCATCATTCGTGACAATGTGCTTATGTATGCATATTTTTATTTTATTTTATTTTATTTCTTTTTTTTTCTCTTATCAACCTTTTTTTTTTTTTTTATTAGAGTCAAGTCATAGATTTTATTTATTTATTTTGAGTCAACCCGGATTTTTATTCCCGTATCCTGCATAAGAGTCAACTTGTTTTGGTTATAGCCGGAATTCTAGAAAGAGTTACGTGTCGTGCCACCTATCGATCTGTAGCCCAGAGTTTTATATTTTATTTGGCGTTTTTTTCGCCACAATTAGAGTCACACAACAAAAGTTAAAACCGATATACTACAGCCTGTCCAGTTTAGGTGTCTTTTTAGTGTGCAACCTTTTATTTTTATTTTTTCTTTTCGTGTCAAGCTAGTCTTAGCCAAGTCCTTTAATTGGTGTCAACTCGTATAACATAGTATTATAGATTTTTATTTATTTATACCCATGAGTCCTAACTCTTCTAGAATTCCACTCGTCTTTCTAGTTTCTTGTGATTTTTTGTGCTAACCTTAACATGTGTTCTTTGTCGTTGATTGTGGTTGATCTTATTTATGACTAACGATTGCCAATGGACCATTTTCGCCTAGTAAATAGCATAAACATTAAAATTCGACAAAATTAATCAAGTTAGTTTGTCTTTTAGTCTTCCGTGCTATTAGGTCCTTAGGCTCTTCGTAACGTCCTCATGTCTAGCCATGCGATCATACCGTGAGTCTTAATAAAATCACCTAATCATACATGTTGAGTCGTTACACACACTTTGTCTTCGAGTAATGCACTATATTGTTTGTGATCGTATACTAGGACCATGCATGCATCATTTTCTGCCGTAATAGGAATGAGTTGAGTATTTCACATTGGTTTTGAAAATTCTTTCATACACTCTTCCTTTCCAATCTAAGTATTGAGTCAATGCATTAAGTGAGCTCATTTTGTTCCATATATAGCACTCGAGTTCAAGAATCACTAGGCAAGAGTTGGAAGAATAAGGGGAACGTCATTCCTTCCTTCTTTTCTTATAATCAAAGCATCAACAATAACAAATTTCTTGTCCCTCTTAGCGGTAACAAGTAATTCATAACCATCCATGAAGACGAAGCACAAGACAAGTTTCCCATATAAGATTTCATACTTTATTTTTCTTGTTTTGTTTCAACCCTTTCCCCTAATGAGTCTGGCATAGGTTCCCCTTATCCATGTGAACTGTCTATTTGTCATGTTTCTTACCTTTTCCATCAATGAGCATTTCTTTCCTTTGCTTGATCATGTCATTCGGAAAAAAAAAAAATTGTCGAACTAAACACAAGGTACACCAATGATTAGAGGAACCTTTGCAACCCTGTCATTCCCTTTAAACCATTTCAATCACATATCCATTTCTTCATCAACCACTTTGAGCCTCGTCTAACGTTTGGCCTTTATTTTTTCAAACCACATTCACATCACCTTGGGATGGGAATGTGTGCAATTTGTGTAACATTCAAAAAGCAAGTTCAAATTAAAAAAAAATGAATAAGTAAATAAAAAAAAAAAACAATGTCTAAAGGCAAGTGTTCCAATGTCTTTGATATGAACACGTCTCGAATTGCATCTCTCATCGAGTGCTTGGTACCGTGCCTGAGAAACATGAATGCTAAGTGAGTGATGGACCGCATGATCCGGGATTGCCTACATTGATTCAAATGACAAAAAAAAAACAAAAAAAAAAGAAGAAGTTCAAAGCAAAAAAAAAAAAAAATATGTGAAAAATAAAACTTGCAAAGTTTTCAAATACACAATTACACATCTCGGGGGGTTTCTCTCGGGTCTTGAGCCTTTTACCCCTTTCTTCCTTAAACCATTAGCTTAACCACATTACAATCCTTGAAAGTCCTCTTTGAGGTGTATATACACTTGTCCAAAGTTTGGTTAGAGTTACGTTCGGCCTGATTCCTAACGGATACGTAGGCAACCTCACATTGAGGTGCGGCCACATTCATATTCATATCCATGCATGATCGAGTCAAAGAATATCCAATGCTTACCCCTACCCATTTAGAGCTAGACTTGGAGGCTTGAACCCAGATCACTTAGCTTACCCAACCTAACGAGAGTCACCATCTCGACTCTTCTATTTACCTCACCAAAGCCTTTGCAGCAGCCTCACCTTAGTATCACTTTCACACACTTCACTCACACATACATAGCCATATCATCCTTCCCTTTGATTAAGAACCCTTTATCATGAAATCTTGTTTCAACACTGTGCATGTCATCGTCTTTCAAGACAACATTCTTTAAAAGAAACATTGTTTACTTGCCTAGCTTCCTGACCTAAGCAATGTTCATTGTTTCACACATCGCATTATGCGTTGAGAAACATTTATATGTCAATGATTTAGCTCCTTGACCTGAGCAACGTTCATTATGCAATAATCACTTCATCTATATACGTGCTTAGCTTCCAGACCTAAGTAACGTTTAAGATCATTTTTTACACCATATATGATGCTTAGCTCCATGACCTAGTTCATTCATCTATCGTGTCATATGATGTAATTATTCGTAGGCTTCTGGCCTAAGAACATACATCATGCATACAATATGCTCAAGACGAGCAATTAAATCTGACAAGAAGAAAATTCATGCGATTCATTTCGTCTTGCTCAACGAAGAAGTTCAAAACTTTTTCCCTTTTTACATAACTTTTCTTTTCGGGAAATTCAAAAACTTTTTCAAATTTCTTTTTTAAGGGAAGTTCGAAAATAAACTTTTTTTTTCACGTCTTTCTTTTTCGGTAGAAAGTCGGTACCCTCCACTCATCTCATGACGGAAAATTTTTTCTTTTTCATTTTCGGTTGCTTGTGTCTGTGCAGACACTCACTCAATACACATATACACAAAATCACAAGTCATACACATGTCATGTTATGCTTGGTCAAGTCATTGGTCAAGTACATTGGTCGAGTCAATCATAGTCTATACGAGTCCCTTCTAGATGAGTCTCCTGGCAAATTTTATTTTGCAGGTCTCATTTACAGCCCACGTCCGGGGACAAGCGGACCAACTACAGCCCACGTCCGGGGACAAGCGGATCATCTCCAGCCCACGTTCGGGGACAAGCGAACCAACTACAGCCCACGTCCGGGGACAAGCGGATCATCTACAGCCCACGTCCGGGGACAAGCGGATCATCTACAGCCCACGTTCGGGGACAAGCAAACCTTTTATAGCCCACGTTCGGGGACATGCAAACCAACTACAGCGCACGTTCGGGGACAATAAAACCATCATCATTTTAGTGATCAACTCCAGAGCAAAGACGATTCACGGCGCAAGGTTCTCGATACATAGAGACTTGCAATTTCATCATCAGACAAGTTTTTCCTCAAGCATGGCAAATTGTCTTCTCTCGACTTTCCTCAAGCATGGAAAGTATCTCAACCAGTTGGTTTCTTCAAGCATAGAAAACTGCCAACATCATCTGTAAACTTTCCTCAAGCATGGAAAGTATCATTCGGTGGATTCCTACAAGCATAAAAAGCTACCAAACTCATTTGTCACCGATACACTGGTGTCAGATATGCATTCTATCCCTTTACTGTTTTATCTGTGGAACTAACATTTTTCTGCAGGTATCAGCGTATACAGAGTGATTTAAGATCGCAGTACGTCTTAAATCATTCTCCGTCCCAATCGACTAATTTGACTATCGTTTTCGAAACTGTCGTTTCTACAAACTCAGTCAAAGTGAGGGCTTCTGTAGACACCTAAAAATGTCTCCCCAAAACCAAACCCGATGATGAACAACCTTTCACCGCCATTATTGGTCGGGTTGAGTATTTAACCTTGGAGTGCTTAAATCCATATTCCCAATACATTTCATAAAACAACCCAATTCCTAACCCATTTTTCCAAATCATAACTTATTTTCCTCTTTTCGTGCCTTTAAACCAAAAATAATTCATTTCGTGTCCTTTAAAATCATTCATTTCGTGTTCTTTTTATAAAAACGTTTAGATCAGTTTATTTTGATGCATAATCTAGGTCCAATGATTAAATATTTGGATGGTTATTTAAAATAGCTTTCCAACGGTATATCATAAGCCCAAATCCGAGTTATAACGAATAAGTTATGGCCAAAATACTAAACTGAGTCTAAATCGAACCTAAGCCCACCTTACCTACGACCCAATGATCATGTGGAGGATCCAAAGGCTTAAATCCCATTCCTAATCCAATTAAGATTAATTAGAAGCTTCTACAAGTTACAAAAATATCTTGATTATCCTTTTTGAAAAGATAAGATTAAAGAGTTTGAAATAGAATAAAACTCCTCTAGTAATTCGATTCGAATTGAAAGACGTTCAAAGAGAGTCAGAAACTTTTTTCGTGCCTCACTGTTTTTATATAATTCTTATATGGTTGGATAGCTCTTGAAATTTTATTTCCAATGATATATTATTATATTAATTCCGAGCTATAACGAAAAAGATATGAAAGAAATACGAAACTCTATCCAAAGCTGACACCGTCTCACTATTTCGGCCATAGCTTTTATTATACATAATATTTTAATCGGATTCCAATTGGGTTAGAAAGTGGACTTCAAGAGCTTTCTAATGATAACTTATTCATCTTATTCTGATTTCTGGATCAAAAGATATGATAAAAACAAAAACCGTAAAAACTGCTGTCTATCGCAAGAATTTTATCCGATTCGAATTCTTATCTTTTCTTGATTCGACCCCTTTTTTTTCCCTATAAATAGAGGTCATATCACCCCTTTTTCAACCATCAACAAGCTTGATCACCAAATCATTCTCTCTTCCTCTCTTCTACACTAAAAATCATCCTCTCTCCCTACACCAAAAATATTCTCTCCTCTCTCTCTTGCTCTATCCTAAACTCTAGCCACCCTATTCTCTCATTTTATATCCCTTAATCACTCTAAGGAGTCCATACAATACCCGAAGTTCTATACTTAAACCAAGGCATGAAAGGTAGAATTAACTGAGGGTTTGGACCAAATCAACTCTACTTTTTTTTAATTTAATTATTTCAATTTGATTTATATTTTTATTGAAGTTACTAACAATTTATTCATGATGTAGCAATTTAAAAGAGCGCGCTGAGTGTGAGTAATTAATTAATTTAATTACTTATATTATTTTCTTATTGCTAGTATCATGATTAGGATTATTTTTATTTGATTTGGACTAACGCTATTATTGTTAAATTGCTTCCAATATTAATGTTTATTCTTATATTTATTATGATCACCATATAGCATGTTTAAAGGGAATATGAAATTGAAAATCACGCCTAATAAGATAATTTGGACAACCGGTTCAGGTTCCTTTAATCTTGTTATTTAATCAAGTGATCACTAATATGCCTAAATTGTTGGACAACGGTTTACAAGTTCCTTAAAAACTTGTTGGCGGCTCCCTAATCGTAATGTAAATTCTCACTTCCTAAGACTGCCAAGCATATTCACACATGCTTTAACGTAGGCGCACTTCAAACGACGCCTACAGGGGCCCGGTGGCGAAAAGTCTTGAGACCCTAGGGGATACATCTTAGGGTCATATAATGACGTTTGGAACCATTTATGACCCTTATATGTTTCCATAAATGTCCATGGTAGGCTTGAGGTCACGATATCGGTGCAGGTTTGGAACGGGTATATTGACTGTTTAAAGGCATATTAGATGGTTCCACCCACTCAATTAGACACCCAGAGGGTATTACGAACCATGGTAAACATTTCGGCAATTTTTATTTTCGGGCGAAAAAAGGTCAATCAATTCCAAAATTGAAGGCTATAATCCACGCTTTTTGCGGAATTTTGAGGTTACGGGGCCCGGTGGCGAAAATCCTTGAGACCCTAGGGGATACGTCTTACGGTCATATAATGACATTTGGAACCATATATGACACTTATATGTTGCCATAAATGTCCGTGGTAGGCTTGAGGTCACGATAACGGTGCAAGTTTGGAACAGGTAAATTGACTTTTTAAAGGCATATTAGATGGTTCCACCCACTCAATTGGGTTCCCGGAGGGTATTAGGAACCCTAGTAAACATCTCGGCAATTTTTATTTCCGGGCGAAAAAAGGTCAAAAAATTCCAATAATCCACGCTTTATGAGGAATTTTGAGATTACGGGGCCCGGTGGAGAAAAGTCTTGAGAACCTAGGGGATACATCCTAGGGTCATATAATGACGTTAACCATATATGACCCTTATATGTTGACATAAATTTCCGTGGTAGGCTTGAGGTCACGATATCGGTGCATGTTTGGAACGGGTAAATTGACTGTTTAAAAGCATATTGGATGAGTCCACCCACTCAATTGGACTCCCGGAGGGTATTAGGAACCATGGTAAACATTTCGGCAATTTTTATTTCCAGGGAAAAAAAGATCAAAAAAATTCCAAAATTGAAGGATATAATCCACGCTTTTTGAGGAATTTTGAGGTTACGGGGCCTGGTGGCGAAAAGCCTTCAGACCCTAGGGGATACGTCTTAGGGTTAAATAATGACGTTTGGAATCATATATGACCCTTATATGTTGCCATAAATGTCTGTGGTAGGCTTGAGGTCACGATATCGGTGCAAGTTTGGAACGGGTAAACTGACTATTTGAATGCATATTGGATGGTTCCACCCACTCAATTGGACTCTCGGAGGGTATTAGGAACCATGATAAATATCTCAGAAATTTTTATTTCCGGCGGAAAAAAGGTCAAAAAATCCAAAATTGAAGGCTATAATCCATGCTTTTTGAGGAATTTTGAGGTTACGGGGCCCGGTGTCTAAAAAGTCTTGAGACCCTAGGGGATACATCTTAGGGTCATATAATGACGTTTGGAACCATATATGACCCTTATATGTTGCCATAAATGTTCGTGGTAGGCTTGAGGTCCCGATATCGGTGCAAGTTTGGAACGGGTAAATTGAATGTTTAAAGGCATATTGGATGGTTCCACCCACTCAATTGGACGCCCGAAGGGTATTAGGAACCATGGTAAACATCTCGGCAGTTTTTATTTCCGGGCGAAAAAAGGTCAAAAATTCCAAAATTGAAGGCTATAATCCACGCTTTTTGAGGAATTTTGAGGTTACGGGGCCTGTTGGCGAAAAGTCTTAAGACCCTATGGGATACATCTTAGGGTCATATAATGACGTTTGGAACCATATATGACCCTTATATGTTGCCATAAATGTCCGTGGTAGGCTTGAGGTCTCGATATCGGTGCAAGTTTGGAACGGGTAAATTGTTTGTTTAAAGACATATTGTATCGTTCCACCCACTCAATTGGACTTCCGGAGGGTATTAAGAACCATGGTAAACATCTCGACAATTTTTATTTCCGGGCAAAAAAAGGTCAAAAAATTCCAAAATTGAAGGCTATAATCCACGCTTTTTGAGGAATTTTGAGGTTACGGGGCCCGGTGGCAAAAAGTCTTGAGACCCTAGGGGATACATCTTAGGGTCATATAATGACGTATGGAACCATATATGTGAAAGGAATGGTGTCCTTCGAACAAGTGTATTATTCTGATAGCGGGTTCAGAATTATTAGAAAGCTAATATATTCAGTAAGGTCAAGTGATCAGAATGTCTGGGTGGAGGCAGCTTCCGATCAGTAATATTAATATAATTAGTATTATAGCTTAATCTTGACTGAACCCTTCCGGTCACACCCAAGCAAATATATGCGAACCAACTCGACGAATTAATTCGGAAGAAATTAATCGTCGCCTGAGTGTTAAATATTTAAACGTCGGTGATTCGAGCTTAGAGTGTCGAAATCGATCGTCGGAAGTCGAGTCTAAAATGATAAAAGACGAGACGCGCAAAATAATAATAAATCGACCATATTCCCTAAAATACCCCTAGCATCGGAGTGCCCCGAGCATCCGAATGCTAGGGGCAAGACGAGCTAGCACACCGTGCTAGCAGCCCCGGCCAGCCGCGGCTAGGCACAGCAGCAGCCGGAGCACGGCAGCAGCAGGTGCGGGCTGGCTGCGGGCCAAGTGCGGGCTGGTACGGGCCGGGCTCGGGCTGGGCTCGTGACTTGACTCGGGCCATAGGGCCATAAATAAGGGGAAGCTTGGAATATGGGAGTAAGTGGGAGAGGACATGTGGCACAAGGAGAGTATTGAGTGGGGAGCAAGTATGGTCCCCTACTCTCCATGTGGTCCTCACCAACCCATCTCACATGGTGGTACACTTGTAGATTTATTATTAGTTTGCAATTTTAATTTAATTTAGCTTTAAATTAATTTGTGGAATTTCATGATGGGATAGAAATTCCCACTCATACTTCCCTATATAAATACCAACCTTGGGATTTGGAGTAAAGTGCTTGAGTGGGAGTTAAAAAGAGCATTCCATAATTTTTGGGAAAACTCTTAAACTCACATAACACTCGAGTTTGGGTCGGACCTTGCTAACCCCAAGGTAGTAGACCTTAAAGTTGTGTTCACCCATTTGTGGGTGGATACCGTCGGAGGCGCGGCGCTTGACGTGCTAGCTTTCAAGTAAGAGCCCCGGGTTTTGGGCGAAGCTCGCTTCAAGGGTGAGATTCGTTATCTCTTCTTTGTGAATATTTATTTATGCTTTGTGATTTTAATTATTGCGAGTGGTTCCTGGGGAAAGGGTTGTTTCCGCGGTGAGTCGGACTCACCAAACCCCAACAGCGGTATCAGAGCCCTGCTCGTTTATTTTTATAATCATGTTTTTCAAGGTTTATTTTTTTTTGGCTTAATTTCCTGGTTTATGTTGCTAATTAGATTAGTAGCCCGGTTTTATTTATTTAATCCCGTTTTTAATGTCGAATTTGGCCCAGAACCCAGATTTTCGCCCATGACTAGTGAATTTTGGGTGGAAAACGTGTTCTGGAAAGGTTTTTACCCTGTTGAGGCTGTGATTTTAGCGAAATTTTGACCAGAAATGCCTTTTTCGAGGGGTTTTTCGTTTTTGACGAAAATTTTTAAGTCTTTTCTAACCTTGAAATTAATGGCATAAATTGTTGATTATATGGTTGATTATTTGCATAATTTTCTGCACTTTTATGTCCCCTTAAAGCACACTTAGTTGGTAGTATTTGATGCTTAAAGGTTGATTTATTTTCACATAAGGAAAAATGGAAATAAATAATCCCACCTTTGCCCGAACTGAAAATAAGAAACCCACCTTTTGATATTTACGAAACAAACCCACCTTTGTATATAATCTTCTTTTAATGAACCTTGACCTGTTGGTGACCGAGTTTAGTAGGTTGAATGCCATGTGTTAACTCATAATTGGTGCATTTCATTTTTAAAAAAAAAATACAAAAAAGAAAAAAGAAAAAAGAAAAAAAAAACCCCAGCCACCGTGAAACCCTAGACTTTACCCCCTCCACCACCTTAACCGGCCGGCCTCCCTCCTTAACCACCGAAAACGGCCGGCCGTCACCAGTCCACCTGGGAAACTGAGGACCTTCACGGGTTTTGATGGTTTTTAGGGTGTTAATGAGAGATTTCGGGGTGGTTAGGGAGTTAAGATGGCGTCTTTCGTGGTGATTAGGGAGGTTAGGTGGTGTTTTTCGGTGCTGGTAAGGAGGTTTTAGGGGTTTTCGGCGGTTAGAGAGGGGTTTTCGGCGGATGTGATGGTATTAAGGGCGGCGGTTGTGGTGGTTTATGGTGGTTTCGGGGGTAGGATGTAAGTTAGGGGTGAAATTCGGGGGTGGCTTTAGTATAAGGGGGTCCCGGCCGGCCGTTTTCGGGGGTTAAGGGTGGCGGCCGGCCGGCTTTTGCTGGGGCTAGGGCAAGGTTAGGGTTTCGCGGTGGCTTGGGGGAGGCTTGGGGGGTGGCTGGTGGGTGGTGGTTTTTTTTCTATTTTTTTCTTTTTTTTTTTGTCTTTAACTTATTTTATTTAGACCAATTATCGAGCGACACGTGGCTTTTAAAATATAATAAAAAAACATTTTAACTTGTTTAACATGTTATAGGTAAAAAGGTTCATTAAAAGAAGATTACACACAAAGGTGGGTTTGTTTCGTAAATATCAAAAGGTGGGTTTGTTATTTTCAGTTCGGGCAAAGGTAGGATTATTTATTTCCATTTTTCCTTCACATAATTGCAAACTAATTGCTTTTTAGTGTGAAAATTTTATTTTTGAGGCTTCCTAAGTGTTAAAGACTCAATCTTTATTTGTGATAAGTGATTGAAACTTTGAAAACCACTAAATTCCATGTTATTTTGAGTTAAACTTTGTTGTTTTAATCATTTTGAGTTGATTAGAAACATAAAGTTTCGATTTTTGTGATAGAAATTTGGTTATCTTCATGTTGGAAGATATAATTTTCAAGGATTCACAAATTTTAGATGTTGGAATTTTCATTTGAACATTAAAGTTCATATTTTTCCAACTTCCCTTCACTTTGTCAAATTCTCAAGTTTAATTTAAATTGATTAAATTGAAAGTGAGAAATTGCCTCAATTTTATTTTGCACCAAGCTAAACCAATTTAATTAAAGATGGTTCTTGGAATTATTTTGGTTATTGCACTTTGAAAATTTTATTAAGTTAGACTTGTTTAAAATTTTATTTTTCTCACTAAATTAGTTCTAAAATTAATTTAGAATTAATTATTTTTGTCTCGCGAAAAAAGGGGATCAAATCCCAAGGTTGTGTCACGCAAAACGAGGCAATGCACCACCATGGCGAGCCGGGCTGCACAGCAGCCCGCATGTGGCTGCGACGGTGGTTACGCCGCCTCGATGGTGGGCCACACGCGCGGCAGCAGCCACGCACAGCAGCAGCTCACGTGCGGCAGCAGCAGCCACACGCGGCTGTGCTGTGGCAGCGGCTCGCGGCCATGTGCCGTGGGTCGTGTGTTCGTGGTCTTGGCATGTGCGTATGCTTGGTGCGGTGAGGTGACTAGCCGTAGTAGGGTTGATGTTAATTATTTTGCCGTTTATTTATTTTAATTAATTTTGTTCAATTTAATTAAAATTTTGGGAGGCTAGGCCTCGGTTTTTGAGCGGCATTGGCAAAATTTCATTTTGACAAGTTTGGGTGCTATCGACTTAATTAATTGGATTAATTAAGGAAATGCGGAATTTAGTGGGAGCTTGAATTATTAATGACGTAATTTATATAATCGGTTAAACAACTTTGACTAGTTTTAATTAGGCGTGTTAATCGAATTAACCACCTAGATTAGTTACTAGTGCGCGCGTTGTTTGAATGCATTTCACTTGTTGTTAATTTTGTAAATTGCATGGGCCATTCACAAATAGTGAATGGATGAATGGAATATATATATTCTCTCTCTCACAGGTTTTATAAAATGGCAACTAGTGGGACCCGACTAGGATAGAAAATACGGACTACGTGCCGTTATGTATTTTTGTAAATCTAAATACGGTCTACGCACCGTTAAGTATTTTTGTACTTTAATATTTAGATTATTCCTAGTTATAGACACTAGTTTTTGCATAGTTTGGTTAAGTCTTGAAGACAGCGTATCTTGGAAAACAAAGTCTTGAAATGCAAATGAAGATCTTTTGAAGATATGAAGATTTCAAGGGGTCATGCTAGTTGCCAATATGCATTTATTATTTCACTTTATATTTTATGGTTATATATATATATGTGTGTGTGAAATATTCGTTAGATGCATGTTTAGGTTTTCTTGATGTTGCGATGATTAGTTAAATTCACCTAATCAACCAACATAGAAATCCTAGGTCCCTAATAATATTGAGTAAAACTTGCCTTTCCAAAACAACACTTACTAACCGGACGATGGTGATGGTAGTCTACGCCAAAGCGAGGTGCCATCACTCCTCTAAGGGGCATAAGGCACACCGGGTGTGCACGTTGGTTTTGGTTTAACTCATCGGTATGAGTGAGGAGTCCTCACATACCGTGGCAAAAGAGACACATCGTCAAAGATGCATTAGATGCGACGATTGTCTAACCAAGAGTGGCTTAGAGCCATTAGCAAGGCAATGCGTACCGAGAAGATTGAGTGTTTAAGACAAGCCAAAGCATGCTTAACCACTCTTTGTTTCTTCGGATCTTGGAATCGCCTTATTTTCACCAAATAGGGACAATTTTACGTGTAAATAAGACATTAAATAAGTATTGAAAACTTGCATGAATAAAATTCAATCTTATTTAAGTAATTTTTGAATGGTTTTTCATTAAAATTCTTTCAATTGTAGAATCATGTCTTCAACTGTTAACAACGACCTTATGTACCCGGAACTTCCCGAGAAGTTACCATTTTTGCTCAATTTGGTTAAAGGAATGGGAAGATGAACTCCAAAAGACTCTCAGGAATTGCTACCTAGAGCATATCTTGGACACTCCGATCCCGAGTTTCTACTCGAAAGGGATCATGAGTGATGAAGCTCATGAAGAATGGAGTATAGATTGCAAGAGAGTTTCCAAACTCATGGCAAACTCCATTCCAGATCATTGGAGAAGGGTTTTCTCCGGCTATTTTCCGGACATGATGCTCAAAGCTCTTGAGGATGTGGTCAATATGAGGGTCACCAAGAGTGCTAGGGGCAATTATGATGGTCATGTGGAGGATGTGACAAGGTCACTCTCCAAAATGAGGATCAAGCCACCGCAAGAAGGTTGTCTCTCGAAAGAAAGACAAGAGGTATGGGGAAAGGTCTACAATGCGAGACTTAGGCCCGGAATGCCACTTCAAGCTCATGTAATTAACATGACAAGGTTATTCAACCATCTGGAGCTAATTGGCAAACCAGTGGAAGACGAGCAAGCGGCTCACATGCTTCTTAGCTCTCTTCACTCGGGGTACGTGGGACTTAAAATGCGTCTCACCGCCAATAGGGATACACTGTCCTTGAGGGAAGTCATCCAAGAGCTTCAAAAGACCTATTCTTGCAAGAAGGCTAACTTTGCCCTTAGACCAAGGAAGAAGGAGTTCAAAGACAAGAGGAAGATGCGCTGCTTCTATTGTGGTAACCCTGGACACTACAAAAGAGAATGCGGCATGTATCTAGATGATGAGGCGAAAGGAAAAGTAACCTCAACCTCAGGTATCATCTTATACACTTGAATATAAGCATTTTTTATGGTATTAGATACCGGAAAATTGTCTCACAATACATTCCTTTTACAGGAACCAAGTGAGCGGTGCTTTTTCAAGAGGAATCGAGTTCACAAGTAGGATGGAAGTGATCTATCCAATAGAAACTTGTAAATCTCATGTTTTGTCTAAAGAAGAAGAACTTATTTAGTTTGATCTACCATACTTTTGATGTATTTCCGACGTTGGACGTCATTTTCATCAAATCGAGACTTTTTGTTTTGATGTCTTGAACATATTTATGGAATGACACTTTCATGTGTTTTTAGACAAATGTTTGATACCAATACAAAGAAAGCTAAGACTACACAGTCTAGTCAAACTTACTTGTGGCATTGTCGCCTTGGCTACATTAACATCAAACGCATCAAGAAACTTCTACAAGAAGGTATTCTTGACTTTTTGATTTAGAATCCTTTGAGAATTGCGAAGAATGTTTATTAGGCAAGATGATAAAGCAACCATTCTCAAAGTTAGGAGAAAGGGCCGGTGACTTATTAGGACTTATACACACCGATGTATGTGGACCAATGAGCACACCCGTAAGAAATGGTTATCGGTATTTCATAACCTTCACGGATGACTTTAGTAGATATGGTTATGTCTATCTAATGTCGCACAAATCTGAATCGTTTGATAAATTCAAAGAATTTCAGAGAGAAGTTGAAAACCAACTCGGCAAGAAAATCAAGGCACTTCGATCGGATCGAGGTGGCGAATATTTGAGCCAAGAGTTTGATGACTATCTGAAAGAACATGGAATACTTTTAGAGTTGACACCTCCGGGAACTCCTCAGTGGAATGGAGTATCTAAAAGGAGGAATCGAACCCTGTTAGACATGGTCCGATCGACTATGGGTCTTAGTGAACTTCCAATCTCTTTCTGGGGACATGCACTTTTAACTGTGGCACTCACACTGAATCGTGCTTCGTCAAAAGCAGTGGAAAAGACTCCATATGAATTATGGACTAATAAACCGCCAAGGTTGTCTTTTCTCAAGATTTGGGGATGCGAAGCATATGTCAAGAAACTCATTTCTGACAAACTTCATCCAAAATCTGATAAGGTTTACTTTGTGGGTTATCCAAAAGAAACCAAAGGGTATTACTTCTACAACAAATCCGAGAACAAAGTGTTTGTTGCTCGTGATGGTGTCTTTTTGGAGAAGGAGCATCTCTCTAAAATGACAAGTGGTGCAAGTCTGCACTCAGAACAACATTAGCAACCGTCCCAACCTTAACAGTTCACTCTGGACGGCTGTCGTCCAGAACAAGATCAATACTTTCACCAGCCGGTTGGGGACGGAGCTCCTCTGACCGTTCACCGGTCAGTGATTGCTATTTCTTTTCTTTCTTCACCACCGCCAGCTTTGCAGCTTTTCTCTTTTTTTCGGCTGCTGGTGGGGGTGAAGGAGCATCCTTGACATTGTCAAGGTCTATTGGTTCCTTCCCTTGGCCGTATGCGACCACTGTATCTTTGACGGCTGAGAGGTAGCACTCACGGGCCGTCTTCTGATCCCCGTTCAGGGAACCAACAGAACCGTCATCCCTCTCATACTTGATGAGCATGAGGGACAGGATGATTACCGCCTTGGCTTCGTTGAGGGTTGGCCTCCCAAGAATGATGTTGTAGGCGGTCAACTCCTCAACGACTAAGAATCTGATGACAATATGTCGTCCCTTGCCCTTTTCACCAAGCCGGATGGGTAAATTAATTCTTCCGGCTGGATAGACCATCCCACCCCCAAAACCAACCAAGGGGTGGGTTACCGGATGCATGCTGCTGGAGTTGTATTTCAGCTTCTGCAAGCACCGGAGGCTGATGATGTCTGACGACCTGCCGGTGTCAATAAGGATGCGCCCAACTAACTGGTTGGCGACCTTGCATTCAATAACAACCGGGTCGTCATGCGAGCGGCGGACGCTGCCCCTGTCCTTCTCAGTAACGAGGACATCCGGAAAAGTGGAGCTGGCAGACGCCTGCTCCTCATCATCCTTATCCATCTTTCGAAGATGGCTTTTGGTGCCTGTAGGGAATATTTCAAGCATTATGATCCCAAACTTGAACCCCACTGTGATCATACACTAAAGTAGGGTGGCATTCCAAAGGGAAAGACAAAGAGCAAAAAGAGTCGCCAACAAGTTTTAGGAATTTGTAAACCCAAAAGACAATCCAAAAGGACCATCAACTACTCCATAAGGTCTTGAACCAAACAGGGTTCGGGGATGAGGGTACGAATCCAATCTACAAAAGAAAGGACCCGCCCTATAAAATAGGCCTCTACTTTGTTCTGCTCGTATTCATGTGCGCTTTTCGAATAACATACAAACATTATATTTAACCTACCTTGTTTAATCTATGTTGGTTGAATATTAATGCACAAATAAACTATTATTGGCGATCACTTGAGTTAAAATCACATTAGCCTAAACCAAATTAATAATTATCTTATTAAGCGTGATTTCAAGTACAAATTCCCTTTAAACATGCATAAAAGGTGTGATCAAGCAATAACAATAAAATATATCAAGCAACATAATAATAAATCAATAAATAACAATCATAATATAATCATAATCATGATAAGGCATAATAAAGCTTAAAAATAATAGCAAGATCCTAGGCATGATACTAACAAGATTAAAAACAACTCCTAGCATGTCACTAAACAATAAAGATCAAAGCTTTAAACCTAACATGGTACTAACATGCTAACATGATATTAGAAAAGAGTAAAGGCACCCTAAACATGATACTAGAAAGCATTAAATAATATCCTAACATGATACTAGGAATTAAATACATCCTAACATGATACTAGGAATATAAAACAATAATAAGCATGCTTTCTACATTGAAAGAGAGTAATAAGATTACATACTTTGAAGCCTCGTACCTCTTTCTAATAACAAAATACACAAGTTAGTAAACATCAATGAAAATAATAAAGAATAATTAAAGAATCAAATTGAAATCAAATTAAATAAAGTTTTGACTAGTTTTGGACCAAACCCTCAGAAAATATCAACCTTGCACGTCTAGGGCGAAGGCAACTTCGAACTTGGCTAAGAGACTCTAAGTCTTGTGAATGCAGAATATTGTGTGTAAAAAGCTAGTTTAGAAAGAGAGGGAGAAAGAATAAGCTATATTGCTTAGAGAAAGAATAGAGAGAATTAAGGAAGAATTGATGGGAATTGATAGTTGATGATTAGAATTAATTGAGAGAATTTATGATGCTTAAAACAGAGATTCGGACCCTATTTATAAGAAAATAGTCTTGAAAATCATAGAACGGTGTTGGAAAGCAAGTCAGAATATGCTCTCGCTTGAGCAGGACAAAGGCTATAGAAGGTGTTCGGATTTGGCTTAACGAATTTGATAAGGAATAAAACTCCACTCTGTCGCTAATCAAACCGACCTTGTCGCCAAAGATTTATCTTGTCGCGAGGCGACAAACCTGTCGTTTTGCGACAGAAATAGTTTTTGCGGATATTGTTTTTATCATATCTTTTGATCTAGAAGTGCAAATAAGTAATATAATATGTCGTTGGAAAGCTCTTGAAGTCTACTTTCTAATGCAATTAAAATCAGATTAAAATCTTTTGTAGATAAAAAGATATGGACGAAATAGTGAAAGGGTGTCAATTTTGGATAGAGTTTCGTATTCCTTTCATATCTTTTTCGTTATAGCTCGGATTTAATATTATAATATATCATTGGAAAGATAATTTCAAGATCTATCCAACCATATAAAATTTGGTTAAACAATATGAGGCATGAAAATAATATCTGACTATCTTTGAACATGTTTAAATCCGAATAGAATTAGGAAAGTTTTAAAAAAGGAAAGTTTATATTCAAATCAAATTCCATGATCTTATCTTTTCAAAAAAGGATAATTAAGATATTTTAGAAACTTATAGAAGATTCTAATCAATCCTAATTAGTTTAGGAATAGGATTAAACCTTTGGACCCTCCTCATGATCATTGGGTCGTAGGTAAAATCCGGTTTGGACCCAGTTTAGTATTTTGGCCATAACTTCCTCATTATTCATCGGAATTGGGCTTATAATATATCGTTGGAAAGGTCTTTTAAAGCCCCATCATACTAAACCATTATTTGACCCTTATCATGGACCAAACTAAACTGAATTGGACGTTTTCATAAAATAAAGTGGGTTTTCGAAAACAGAAAGAAGGATTTTAATAAAAACTAACTGCAACACTTGACTTTTCACACTTTTACCTCATTCGATTATGTTTTGACGTGAAAGGTATTCATCACTGGGTTTGGTTTTGGGGAGACACAAATGGGTGTCTACAGTGCCCCGGATGGTAGGGCCACCATAAGAGAATCCGCCTGCTATAGTGTAAACCGGATCCCTGTCGGCTTCCGAACTACTAGTAAGCTGGGGGGTAGCCTTAGAGGACTGACCCTTGTTCTTCTTCTTTGCCCCGGCTGGGGACTTAGAAATATAGGACTTCAGAAGCCCTTTGTCAGCCAGACGGTCCAACGTCCGCTGTAAACTGAAGCAGTCGTTGGTGTCATGGCCAACCTCCTCATGGAACTGGCAATATTTATTTTTGTTCCGAGACTAGACGGAACTCTTCATTGGATTCGGCTTCTCAATGGACAGTCGGTCCTTTACCTCCATGAGGATGGAGTTGCAGTCTTTGTTAAACTCATACCGGGGAACGTATGGTTTAAACTCTTTTTTCTTCTTCTAGGACGGCTGCTCAGAATCACTGACCGCCCAGACTTCTTTTCTTTTCTTGCTCTCTTCTTTTTTCTTTGCCGGCTGAGCAGATCGGCTCTCTTTTTGCTTGTCAGACTTCTTGGAGTCCGACTGGCTATCAGGCGTGTAGAGGTCGGTTGCTTGTATATAGTTTTCCGCCTCCCTCAGGGCCGCCTGTAGCGTAAATGCCCCTTTTCTGACAAGGTCGAACTTAAAAGTCGACCCGTCTCTCAGACCCTTGAAGAACTCTATAAATGCTACTTCGTCAGACAACCCCTGGATCTGAATCCTGACCAGGTTGAACCGTCTGACATCTGAGCGTAGCCCTTCTCTCTCTCCCTGCTTAATGGTGCTCAAGTCTAAACTTGTTTTCTTAGCAGGGATGTTCATCGAAAAGTTGGTGGAAAACAAGAAGGCTAACTTCTTGAAGCAGTCAACAGATTCGGCTGGCAAGTTGCCAAACCATTGCTGGGCAATGCCCTTCAATATAGCCGGAAAGCAGCGGCACCAGGTGGCATCGTCCCAACCTTGTAAACACATTAGGTTGGTATATGCCATCAGGTGGTCCTCTGGGTTGGTGGTGTCATCATAAGCACCAACCAAAATGTTCTTAACCTTGGCCGGCTGAGCCGCCTCGGTTATATTGGCTGCGAAGGCAGACGGCTGTTCGCCTAGCCTCATCAGCCGGAGTTGCCAGTCCAGTGGCTGGACATTTTTATATGCCGCCTGACCTCCGAATGGGGGTGGCTGCATGAACTAGAGGCCATATTTCCCATACTGCGCCTGGGGTGCGTATGACATAGACCCTATCATCAGCTGAGGTTTGGTGTTGACGGATTTACCGCCTGTCCGACTTTCATGCAAGGACATAGAGTTCCTTGCAGAAGCTTCCTTGAAGCTGTCTAGAAAGCTTGAGGTAGAAGCTGACTCAGACTGTTGCTGCCTCCTTCGATTGATGACTTCTCTAGCATCAAAGGTATACGTCTTTTTGGCCTCCGGCTGGGGTCGCCGGGTCATCGGAATCTTGGACCAGTCAAGTTTTGCGGCTGCCTTCTCCTTTGGATGAGGAGTTGGCTGCCTGTCCTTGACCGGCTTCTTCTTCTTCCCATCATTGGGAGTCTTTTTAGTCGGCGGACTCTTGATAGAGCCTGCCTTGTTGTTGATCATCTCCTTGATTTCACCCTTGAAGGAGTTCATGAATTTCATGAGCTCGTTCCGGGTGACTGGAGCTTCTCCTCTAGTCTTCTGGGTTCCCCCGTCTGACCTCCTAGTGGGCCGGCTGCTTGGGCCCGCCTGATCTAGATTTCGCTCCAGTTGATCTCTGGAACGAATAGATTTAGAGATGAGGGAGCCATCTTTGGTTATGTAGGTCTCCACATCATTGTCTTCTTCTTCTTCCTCCTCCTCAGTGAATACCTCTGACTGAAGCTGAGGTGGAGGCTGAGGGATTTCAAACCCTTCCGGCTGAATAACCGGTTGCAAGTCCTCTTGGTTACCCGGCTGAGTACCCGGACGTAGAGAGGTAGAATTGAGAATTGGTACAGAATTTTGAACCAGCTTAAGGTACTCTCCCCACAGACGGCGCCAAATGTTTTGGGTGTTTTTGTCCCTTGGGAGAGTTACAACTCGAAGACTGGTCCTGCTGGATTCTGTACCTGCAAAATCAACGAAGACACCGGTTGGGTGGTGCTCCGCCTCCAACGCTCAAGTTAGTAACTTGAAGGAGAGTAAAAAGTGCGGAATTTAAGGTGGGGATCTGCTTGGATTCCAAGCTCAGGTGTTCTCTGACAAGAGAGAAAGTAGGGTGTAATAAATGATTGTGAATGCCCCCAAAATGGGGGAATATCTCCCTATTTATAGGGTCATGGGGAAAAGTGCACTCCCCTAGGTCATCTGACCTAGTGCAGGTGGGCTGCGCAGCAATCAATGCGCTTTGGAGAATTGGGCCTCTAAAAGCCGCCAATTTGAGAATGTATCTGGGGAGGCCACGTGTCAGCTGGGGATATGTCAGAGGTGATTTGCCAGCCCTTGACACGTGGCAGCCCCTCATTGGTCCAAGTATCTAGGATAAAAATCCCCTAAACGAAATGCAATATTCCACGCTTTTTGAGGAATTTTAAGGTTACGGGGCCCGGTGGCGAAAAGTCTTGAGACCTTAGGGGATACATCATAGAGTCATATAATGACGTTTGGAACCATATATGACCATTATATGTTGCCATAAATGTCCGTGGTAAGCTTGAGGTCACGATATCGGTGCAAGTTTGGAACAGGGAAATTGATTGTTTAAAGGCATATTGGATGGTTGGACCCACCCAAATAGACTCCCAGGGTGTATTAGGGTCCATGGTAAGCATCTCGACATTTTTTATTTTTGGGCGAAAAAGGTCAAAAATTCCAAAATTGAAGGCTATAATCCACGCTTTCTGAGGAATTTTGAGGTTACAGGGCCCGGTGGCGAAAAGTCTTGAAACCTTAGGGGATACATCTTAGGGTCATATAATGACGTTTGGAACCATATATAGCCCTTATATGTTGTACAAAATAGCCGTGAAAGGCTTTAGTTTACGAAATCGGTGCAAATTTGGAACGGGTAAATTGACCGTTTTAAGGCATATTGGATGGTTCCACCCACTCAATTGGACTCCGTGAGGGTATTAAGAACCATGATAAACATCTCGGCAATTTTTATTTCCGGGCGAAAAAAGGTCAAAAAATTCCAAAATTGAAGGCTATAATCCACGCTTTTTAAGGAATTTTGAGGTTACGGGGCCCGGTGGCGAAAAGTCATGAGCCCCTAGGGGATACATCTTAGGGTCATATAATGACGTTTGGAACCATATATGACCATTACATGTTGCCATAAATGCCCGTGGTAGGCTTGAGGTCACGATATCGGTGCAAGTTTGGAACTGGTAAATTGACTGTTTAAAGGTATATTGGATGGTTGGACCCACCCAAATAGACTCCCAGGGTGTATTAGGGTCCATGGTAAACATCTCGGCATTTTTTTATTTCCGGGCGAAAAGAAGTCAAAAAATTCCAAAATTGAAAGCTATAATCCATGCTTTTTGGGGAATTTTGAGGTTACGGGGCCCGGTGGCGAAAAGTATTGAGACCTTAGGAGATACATCTTTGGGTCATATAATGACGTTTGGAACCATATATGACCCTTATATGTAGTACAAAATTGCCGTGGTAGGCTTCAGTTTACGAAATGGGTGCAAATTTAGAACGGGTTAATTGACCGTTTTAAGTCATATTGGATGGTTCCACCCACACAATTGGACTCCCGGAGAGTATTAGGAACCATGGAAAACATCTCAGCAATTTTTATTTCCGGGCGAAAAAAGGTCAAAAAATTCCAAAATTGAAGACTATAATCCACGCTTTTTGAGGAATTTTGAGGTTACGGGCCCAGTAGCGAAAAGTCTTGAGACCCTAGGGGATACATCTTACGGTCTTATAATGACGTTTGGAACCATATATGACCCTTATATGTTGCCATAAATGTCCGTGGTAGGCTTGAGGTCACGATATCGGTGCAAGTTTGGAACGGGTAAATTGACTGTTTAAAAGCATATTGGATGGTTCTGCCCACATTATTGGACTTCCGGAGGGTATTAGGAACCATTGTAAACATCTCAACAATTTTTATTTTCGGGCGAAAAAAGGTCAAAAAATTCCAAAATTGAAGGCTATAATCCATGCTTTTTGAGGAATTTTGAGGTTACGAGGCCCGGTGACGAAAAGTCTTGAGACCTTAGGGGATACATCTTACTGTCTTATAATGACGTTTGGAGCCATATATGACCCATATATGTTGCCATAAATATCTGTGATAGGCTAATGGTCACGATATCGGTGCAAGTTTGGAACGGGTAAATTGACTGTTTAAAGGCTTATTGGATGGTTCCGCCCACTCAATTGGACTCCTGGAGGGTATTAGGAACCATGGTAAACATCTCGAAAATTTTTATTTCCGGGCGAAAAAAGGTCAAAAAATTCCAAAATTGAATGCTAAAATCCACGCTTTTTGAAGAATTTTGAGGATACGGGGCATGGTGGCGAAAAGTCTTGAGACCTTAAAGGATACATCTTTGGGTTATATAATGACGTTTGGAACCATATATGACCGTTATATGTTGTACAAAATAGCCGTGGTAGGCTTCGGTTTACGAAATCGGTGCAAATTTGGAACGGGTAAATTGACCGTTTTAAGGCATATTGGATGGTTCCACCCACTAAATTGGACTCCCGGAGGGTATTAGGAACCATGGTAAACATCTCGGCTGTTTTTAATTCCGGGCGAAAAAAGGTCAAAAAATTCCAAAATTGAAGGCTATAATCCACGCTTTTTGAGGAATTTTGAGGTTACGGGCCTGGTGGCGAAAAGTCTTGAGACCCTAGGGGATACATCTTACGGTCTTATAATGACGTTTGGAACCATATATGACCCTTATATGTTGCCATAAATGTCCGTGGTAGGCTTCAGGTCACGATATCGGTGCAAGTTTGGAACGGGTAAATTAACTGTTTAAAGGCATATTAGATGGTTCCACCCACTCAACTGGACTCCCGGAGGGTATTAGGAACCATGGTAAACATCTCGGCAATATTTATTTCCGGGCGAAAAAAGGTCAAAAAATTCTAAAATTGAAGGCTATCCACGCTTTTGAGGAATTTTGAGGTTACGGGCCCGATGGCGAAAAGTCTTGAGACCATAAGGGATACATCTTAGGGTCATATAATGACGTTTGGAACCATATATGACCTGTATATGTTGTATAAAATAGCCGTGGTAGGCTTCAGTTTACGAAATCGGTGCAAATTTAGAACGGGTAAATTGACCGTTTCAAGGCATATTGGATGGTTCCACCCATTCAATTGGATTTCCGAAGGATATTAGGAACCATGGTGAACATCTCGACAATTTTTATTTCGAGGCGAAAAAAGGTCAAAAAATTCCAAAATTGAAGGCTATAATCCACGCTTTTTGAGGAATTTTGATGTTACGGGGCCCGGTGTCGAAAAGTCTCGCAACCCCTAGGGGATACATCTTAGGGTCATATAATGACGTTTGGAACCATAGATGACCCTTATATGTTGCCATAAATGTCCGTGGTAGGCTTGAGGTCACGATATCGGTGTAAGTTTGGAACGGGTAAATTGACTGTTTAAAGGAATATTGATGGTTCCACCCACTCAATTGGACTCCTGGAGGGTATTAGGATCCATGGTAAACATCTCGACAATTTTTATTTCCGGGCGAAAAAAGGTCAAAATATTCCTAAATTGAAGGCTATAATCCACGCTTTTGGAGGAATTTTGAGGTTACGGGGCCCGGTGGCGAAAAGTCTTGAGACCCTAGGGGATACATCTTAGGGTCATATAATGACGTGTGGAACCATATATGACCCTTATATGTTGCCATAAATGTCCGTGGTAAGCTTGAGGTCACGATATCGGTGCAAGTTTGGAACGGGTAAATTGACTGTTTAAAGGCATATTAGATGGTTCCACCCACTCAATTGGACTCCCGGAGGGTATTAGGAACCATGGTAAACATCTCGACAATTTTTATTTCCGGGCGAAAAAAGGTCAAAATATTCCAAAATTGAAGGCTATAATCCACGCTTTTTGAGGAATTTAGAGGTTACGGGGACCGGTGGCGAAAAGTCTTGAGACCCCTAGGGGATACATCTTACGGTCATGTAATTACGTTTGGAACCATATATGGCCCTTATATGTTGCCATAAATGTCTGTGGTAGGCTTGAGGTCACGATATCGGTGCAAGTTTGGAACGTGTAAATTGAATGTTTAAAGGCATATTGGATGGTTCCACCCACTCAATTAGACTCCCGTAGGGTATTAGGAACCATGGTAAACATCTCGGCAATTTTAATTTTCGGGCGAAAAAAGGTTAAAAAATTCCAATATTGAAGGCTATAATCCACGCTTTTTGAGGAATGTTGAGGTTACGGGGCCTGGTGGCGAAAAGTCTTGAGATCTTAGGGGATACATATTAGGGTCATATAATGATGTTTGGAACCATATATGACCCTTAAATGTTTCCATAAATGTCAGTGGTAGGCTTGAGCTTAAGATATCTGTGCAAGTTTGGAACGGGTAAATTGACTATTTAAAGGCATATTGGATGGTTCCACCCACTCAATTGTACTCCCGGAGGGTATAGGAACCATGGTAAACATCTCGACAATTTTTATTTCCGGGCGAAAAAAGGTTAAAAAATTCCAAAATTGAAGGCTATAATCCACGCTTTTTGAGGAATTTTGAGGTTACGGGGCCCGAAGGCGAAAAGTCTTGAGACCATAGAGGATACATCTTAGAGTCATATAATGACGTTTAGAACAATATATGACCATTATATGTTGCCATAAATGTCTGTGGTAGGTTTTAGGTCACGATATCGGTGCAACTTTAGAATGGGTAAATTGACTGTTTAAAGGCGTATTGATGGTTCCACCCACTCAATTGGACTCCCGGAGGGTATTAGGATCCATGGTAAACATCTCGGCAATTTTTATTTCCAGGCGAAAAAAAGGTCAATAAATTTCTAAATTAAAGGCTATAATACATGATTTTTGTGGAATTTTGAGGTTTCGGGGCTCGGTGGCGTTAAGTCTTGAGACCCTAGAGGGTACATCTTAGGGTCATATAATGACGTTTGAAACCATATATGACCCATGTATTGCCATAAATGTCCGTGGCAGGTTTGAGGTCACGATATCGGTGCAAGTTTGGAACGGGTAAATTGACTGTTTAAAGGCATATTGGATGGTTCCACCCACTCAATTGGACTCCCGGCGGGTATTAGGATCCATGGTAAACATCTCGGAAATTTCTACTTCCGGGCGAAAAAAGGTCAAAAAATTCCAAAATTGAAGGCTATAATCCACGCTTTTTGAGGAATTTTGAGGTTACGGGGCCCGGTGGCGAAAAGTCTTGAGACCCTAGGGGATACATCTTAGGGTCATATAATGACGTTTGGAACCATATATGACCCTAATATGTTGCCATAAGTGTCCGTGGTAGGCTTGGGGTCACGATATCGGTGCAAGTTTAGAACTGGTAAATTGACTGTTTAAAGGCATATTGGATGGTTCCACCCACTCAATTGGACTCCCGAAGGGTATTAGGATCCATGGTAAACATCTCGACGATTTTTATTTCCGGGCGAAAAAAAGTCAAAAAATTCCAAAATTGAAGGCTGTAATCCACGCTTTTTGAGGAATTTTGAGATTACGAGGCTGTAGGCACCTAAAAATGTCTCCCGAAAACCAAACCCGATGATGAACAACCTTTCACCGCCTTTATTGGTCGGGTTGAGTATTTTAACTTGGAGTGCTTAAATCCATATTCCCAATACATTTCATAAACCAACCTAATTCCTAACCCATTTTTCAAAATCATAACTTATTTTCCTCTTTCCGTGCCTTTAAACCCAAAATAATTCATTTCGTGTCCTTTAAAATCATTCATTTGTCTTTTTTTTATAAAAACGTTTAGATCAGTTTATTTTGATGCATAATCTGGTTGAAATGATAAAATATTTGGATGGGGATTTTAAAGAGCTTTCCAACGGTATATCATAAGCCTAAATCAGAGTTATAACGAATAAGCTATGGCCAAAATACTAAACTGAGTCTAAATCGAACCTAAGCCCACCTTACCTACGACCCAATGATCATGTGGAAGGTCCAAAGGCTTAAATCCCATTCCTAATCCAACTAAGATTAATTAGAAGCTTTTATAAGTTTCTAAAATATCTTGATTATCCTTTTTGAAAAGATAAGATTAAAGAGTTTGAAATAGAATAAAACTCCTCTAGTAATTCGATTCGAATTGAAAGACGTTCAAAGATAGTCAGAAATTATTTTCGTGCCTCACTGTTTTTACCTAATTCTTGGGTGGTTGGATAGCTCTTGAAATTATCTTTCCAATGATATATTATAATATTAATAACAAGCTATAACGAAAAAGATATGAGAGAAATACGAAACTCAATCCAAAACTGACACCGTCTCACTATTTCGGCCATATCTTTTATTATTCAAAATATTTTATTCTGATTCTAATTGGGTTAGAAAGTAGACTTCAAGATCTTTCTAATGATATCTTATTCATCTTATTTCGATTTCTGGATCAAAAGATATGATAAAAACAAAAACCGTAAAAACTGTTGTCTATCGCAAGAGTTTTATCCGATTCGAATTCTTATCTTTTCTTGATTCGAACCCTTTTTTTCCCTATAAATAGAGGTCATATCACCCCTTTTTCAACCATCAACGAGCTTGATCACCAAATCATTCTCTCTTCCTCTCTTCTACACTAAAAATCATCCTCTCTCCCTACACCAAAAATATTCTCTCCTCTCTCCCTTGCTCTAGCCTAAACTCTAGCCACCCTATTCTCTCATTTTATATCCCTTAATCACTCTAAGGAGTCCATAAAATACCCTAAGTTCTATACTTAAACGAAGGCGTGAAATGTAGAATTAACTGAGGGTTTGGACCAAATCAACTCTACTTTTATTTAATTTAATTATTTCAATTTGATTTATATTTTTATTGAAGTTACTAACAATTTATTCATGATGTAGCAATTTAAAAGACCGCGCGGAGTGTGAGTAATTAATTAATATAATTACTTATATTATTTTCTTATTGCTAGTATCATGATAAGGATTATTTTTATTTGATTTGGACTAACGCTATTATTGTTAAATTGCTTCCAATATTAATGTTTAGTCTTATATTTATTATCATCACCATATTGCATGTTTAAAGGGAATATTTAATTGAAAATCACGCCTAATAAGATAATTTGGACAACCAGTTCTGGTTCCTTTAATCTTGTTATTTATTCAAGTGATCACTAATATTTTAGAATAATGTGTTGCATTAATATTTAAGCAATTTAGTTAATAATAGTTTGGAACAAATTAAATCTTTGTTTGCATGCCTTTGAGATCGCAGGAATACTTTTCATAATAAGAATCGAGTAGAGGCCAATATGGGCGATTGTGACTCCGTGACTCACTTCGTACCATCATCCCCGATCCTCCTTTCGTGGTTCTGAACCATATGGAGTTAGTAATCTCATGGGTTATGAATGGGGTGTAACCTTCACGGGTCAATCGTTGTTGCCTTTCGTTGTCCCTTTTCGTGGTTGCCTTATAATGATCCGTGAACGGTTTACAAGTTCCTTAAAAATTTGTTGGCGGCTCCCTACTTTCCTTTTCCCTAATCGTTGTCCCTAATCGTAATGTCAATTCTCACTTCCTAAGAGTGCCAAGCATATTCACACATGCTTTAACGTAGGCACATTTCAAACGACGCCTACAATTTGGCGACTCCACTGGGGAGGATTCTTGGTTATTTATCGATTTGAGTGATCGGTATTTAATTGAGATGAGTGGATGAGACTTGAAAGATTCTTGAATTGTATTCCTGCGATTTAATTGGCATTGTCACATATGCATATGCATATTAGGTTACCTATTTTTCCACAATAGTACGTGTTCTACGTACGTGGCTAGCCCGGGGGATTTAAGCTCTATCAACCCAAAAACGCTCATGGCAATAAGGGTTCATCCGAGTTTTTAAATCAACCCAAACCATGGAGTCGAGTTCGATTTCATCACGAACTCGCGGAGCCGCCCGTTGGCATACACCCTCAAGGGAGGCTGCCTTGCTAACGCGTCCAAACTCTTAACCAAGGTACCCTTTGACACCCAAATAAGCTTGACCATAGTGGAACATAGATCTTGACTTTAGGTTGCGAACTTCATTGCATCATTCGTGACAATGTGCTTATGTGTCCATATTTTTATTTTATTTTTTTTTCTCTTTTTTTTTCTCTTATCAACCTTTTTTTTTCATTAGAGTCAAGTCATAGATTTTATTTATTTATTTTGAGTCAACCCGGATTTTTATTCCCGTATCCTGCATAAGAGTCAACTTGTTTTGGTCATAGCCGAAATTCTAGAAAGAGTTACGTGTCGTGCCACCTATGGCTCTGTAGCCCCGAGTTTTATCTTTTATTTGGCGTTTTTTCGCCACAATCAGAGTCACACAACAAAAGTTAAAACCGATATACTACAGCCTGTCCAGTTTAGGTGTCTTTTTAGTGTGCAACCTTTTATTTTTATTTTTTCTTTTTGTGTCAAGCTAGTCTTAGCCAAGTCCTTTAATCGGTGTCAACTCGTATAACATAGTATTATAGATTTTTATTTATTTATACCCATGAGTCCTAACTCTTCTAGAATTCCACTCGTCTTTCTAGTTTCTTGTGATTTTTTGTGCTAACCTTACTTAACATGTGTTCTTTGTCGTTGATTGTGGTTGATCTTATTTATGACTAACGATTGCCAATGGACCATTTTCGCCTAGTAAATAGCATAAACATTAATATTGGACAAAATTAATCAAGTTAGTTTGTCTTTTAGTCTTCCGTGCTATTAGGTCCTTAGGTTTTTCGTAACGTCCCCATGTCTAGCCATGCGATCATACCATGAGTCTTAATAAAATCATCTAATCATACATGTTGAGTCGTTACACACACTTTGTCTTCGAGTAATGCACTATATTGTTTGTGATCGTATACTAGGACCATGCATGCATCGTTTTCCGCCGTAATAGGAATGACTGGAGTATTTCACATTGGTTTTGAAAATTCTTTCATACACTCTTCCTTTCCAATCTGAGTATTGAGTCAATGCATTAAGTGAGCTCATTTTGTTCCATATATAGTACTCGAGTTCAAGAATCACTAGGAAAGAGTTGGAAGAATAAGGGGAACGTCATTCCTTCCTTCTTTTCTTCTAATCAAAGCATCAGCAATAACAAATTTCTTGTCCCTCTTGGCGGTAACAAGTAATTCATAAGCATCCATGAAGACGAAGCACAAGACAAGTTTCCCATACAAGATTTCATACTTTTTTTTCTTGTTTTGTTTCAACCCTTTCCCCTAATGAGTTTGGCATAGGTTCCCCTTATCCATGTGAACTGTCTATTTGTCATGTTTCTTACCTTTTCCATCAATGAGCATTTCTTTCCTTTGCTTGATCATGTCATTCAGAAAAAAAAAAAAAAATATTGTCGAACTAAACACAAGGTACACCAATGATTAGAGGAACCTTTGCAACCCTGTCATTCCCTTTAAACCATTTCAATCACATATCCATTTCTTCATCAACCACTTTGAGCCTCGTCTAACGTTTGGCGTTTATTTCTTCAACCCACATATACATAACCTTGGGATGGGAAGGTGTGCAATTTGTGTAACATTCAAAAAGCAAGTTCAAATTAAAAAAAATAAATAAGTAAATAAAAAAAAAATGTCTAAAGGCAAGTGTTCCAATGTCTTTGATATGAACACGTCTCGAATTGCGTCTCTCATCGAGTGCTTGGTACCGTGCCTGAGAAACATGAATGCTAAGTGAGTGATGGACCGCATGATCCGGGATTGACTACATTGATTCAAATGACAAAAAAAACAAAAAAAAAAGAAGAAGTTCAAAGCAAAAAAAAAAAAATATGTGAAAAATAAAACTTGCAAAGTTTTCAAATACACAATTACACATCTCGGGGGGTTTCTCTCTGGTCTTGAGCCTTTTACCCCTTTCTTCCTTAAACCATTAGCTTAACCATATTACAATCCTTGAAAGTCCTCTTTGAGGTGTATATACACTTGTGCAAAGTTTGGTTAGAGCTACGTTCGGCCTGATTCCTAACGGATACGTAGGCAACCTCACATTGAGGTGCGGCCACATTCATATTCATATCCATGCATGATCGAGTCAAAGAATATCCAATGCTTACCCCTACCCATTTAGAGCTAGACTTGGGGGCTTGAACCCACATCACTTAGCTTACCCAACCTAACGAGAGTCACCATCTCGACTCTTCTATTTCCCTCACCAAAGCCTTTGCAGCAGCCTCACCTTAGTATCACTTTCACACACTTCACTCACACATACATAGTCGTATCATCCTTCCCTTTAATTAAGAACCCTTTATCATGAAATCTTGTTTCAACACTGTGCATGTCATCATCTTTCAAGACAACATTCTTTAGAAGAAACATTGTTTACTTGCCTAGCTTCCTGACCTAAGCAATGTTCATTGTTTCACACATCGCATAATGCGTTGAGCAACATTTATATGTCAATGATTTAGCTCCTTGACCTAAGCAACGTTCATTATGAAATAATCACTTCATCTATATACGTGCTTAGCTTCCAAACCTAAGTAACGTTCAAGATCATTTTTTACACCATATATGATGCTTAGCTCCATGACCTAGTTCATTCATCTATCGTGTCACATGATGTAATTATTCGTAGGCTTCTGGCCTAAGAACATACATCATGCATACAATATGCTCAAGACGAGCAGTTAAATCTGACAAGAAGAAAATTCATGCGATTCATTTCGTCTTGCTCAACGAAGAAGTTCAAAACTTTTTCCCTTTTTACATAACTTTTCTTTTCTGGAAATTCTAAAACTTTTTCAAATTTCTTTTTAAGGGAAGTTCGAAAATAAACTTTTTTTCACGTCTTTCTTTTTCTGGAGAAAGTCGGTACCCTCCACTCATCTCATGACGGAAAATTTTTTCTTTTGCATTTTCGGTTGCTTGTGTTTGTGCACACACTCACTCAATAAACATATACACAAAATCACAAGTCATACACATGTCATGTCATGCTTGGTCAAGTCATTGGTCATGTGCATTGGTCGAGTCAATCATAGTCTATACGAGTCCCTTCTAGATGAGTCTCTTGGCAAATTTTATTTTGCAGGTCTCATTTACAGCCCACGTCCGGGGACAAGCGGACCAACTACAGCCCACGTCCGGGGACAAGCGGATCATCTCCAGCCCACGTTCGGGGACAAGCGAACCAACTACAGCCCACGTCCGCGGACAAGCGGATCATCTACAACCCACGTCCGGGGACAAGCGGATCATCTACGGTCCACGTTTGGGGACAAGCGAACCTTTTACTGCCCACGTTCGGGGACAAGCGAACCAACTACAGCCCACATTCGGGGACAAAAAAACCATCATCATTTTAGTGATCATCTCCCAAGCGAAGACGATTCACGGCGCAAGGTTCTCGATACACAGAGACTTGCAATTTCATCATCAGACAAGTTTTTCCTCAAGCATGGGAAATTGTCATCTCTCGACTTTCCTCAAGCATGGAAAGTATCTCAACCAGTTGGTTTCTTCAAACATAGAAAACTGCCAACATCATCTGTCGACTTTCCTCAAGCATGGAAAGTATCATCCGATGGATTCCTTCAAGCATAGGAAGCTACCAAACTCATTTGTCACCGATACACTGGTGTCAGATATGCATTCTATCCCTTTACTGTTTTTTATCTGTGGAACTAACATTTTTCTGCAGGTATCAGCGTATACAGAGTGATTTAAGATCGCAGTACGCCTTAAATCATTCTCCGTCCCAATCGACTACTTTGACTATCGTTTGCGAAACTGTCGTTTCTACAAACTCAGTCAAAGTGGGGCCTTCTATAGACACCTAAAAATGTCTCCCCAAAACCAAACTTGATGATGAATAACCTTTCACCGCCATTATTGGTCGAGTTGAGTATTTAACCTTGGAGTGCTTAAATCCATATTCCCAATACATTTTATAAACCAACCCAATTCCTAACCCATTTTTCCAAATAATAACTTATTTTCCTCTTTTCGTGCCTTTAAACCCAAAATAATTCATTTCGTGTCCTTTAAAATAATTTATTTCGTGTTCTTTTTATAAAAACGTTTAGATCAGTTTATTTTAATGCATAATCTGGGTCCAATGATTAAATATTTGGATGGGGATATAAAAAAGCATTCCAAAGGTATATCATAAGCCCAAATCCGAGTTATAACGAATAAGCTATGGCCAAAATACTAAACTGAGTCTAAATCGAACCTAAGCCCACCTTACCTACGACCCAATGATCATGTGGAGGGTCCAAAGGCTTAAATCCAATTCCTAATCCAATTAATATTAATTAAAAGCTTCTATAATTTTCAAAAATATCTTGATTATCCTTTTTTAAAAGATAAGATTAAAGAGTTTGAAATAGAATAAAACTCCTCTAGTAATTCGATTCGAATTGAAAGACGTTCAAAGATAGTCAGAAATTATTTTCGTGCCTCACTGTTTTTATTTAATTATTAAATGGTTGGATAGCTCTTGAAATTATCTTTCCAATGATATATTATAATATTAATTCCGAGGTATAACGAAAAAGATATGAAAGAAATACGAAACTCTATCCAAAACTGACACTGTCTCACTATTTCGGCCATATCTTTTATTAGACAAAATATTTTAATCTGATTTTAATTGGGATAGAAAGTATACTTTATGAGCTTTCTAATGATATCTTATTCATCTTATTCCGATATGATAAAAACAAAAACCGTAAAAACTG
Source organism: Chenopodium album (assembly GCF_948465745.1). NCBI lineage: Eukaryota > Viridiplantae > Streptophyta > Magnoliopsida > Caryophyllales > Amaranthaceae > Chenopodium > Chenopodium album. The sequence goes on from NC_137853.1 coordinate 20,953,302, forward strand.
ATTCGAATTCTTATCTTTTCTTGATTCGACCCTTTTTTTCCCTGTAAATGGAGGTCATATCACCCCTTTTTCAACCATCAACAAGCTTGATCACCAAATAATTCTCTCTTCCTCTCTTCTACACTAAAAATCATCCTCTCTCCCTACAACAAAAATATTCTCTCCTCTCTCTCTTGCTCTAGCCTAAACTCTAGCCACCCTATTCTCTCATTTTATATCCCTTAATCACTCTAAGGAGTCCATACAATACCCGAAATTCTATACTTAAACCAAGGCATGAAAGGTAGAATTAACTGAGGGTTTGGACCAAATCAACTCTACTTTTATTTAATTTAATTATTTCAATTTGATTTATAATTTTATTGAAGTTACTAACAATTTATTCATGATGTAGCAATTTAAAAGAGCGCGCGAAGTGTGAGTAATTAATTAATTTAATTACTTATATTATTTTCTTATTGCTTGTATCATGATTAAGATTATTTTTATTTGATTTGGAATAACGCTATTATTGTTAAATTGCTTCCAATATTAATGTTTATTCTTATATTTATTATGATCACCATATTGCATGTTTAAAGGGAATATGTAATTGAAAATCACGCCTAATAAGATAATTTGGACAACCGGTTTAGGTTCCTTTAATCTTGTTATTTAATCAAGTGATCACTAATATTTTAGAATAATGTGTCGCATTAATATTTAACCAATTTAGCTTAATAATAGTTTGGAGCAAATTAAATCTTTGTTTGCATGCCTTTGAGATCGCAGGAATACTTTTCATAATAAAAATCGAGTAGAGGCCAATATGGGCGAATGTGACTCCATGACTCACGTCGTACCATCATCCCCGATCCTCCTTTAGTGGTTCCAAACCATATGGAGTTAGTAATCTCATGGATAATGAATGGGGTGTAACCTTCACAGGTCAATCGTTGTTGCCTTTTAATGTCCTTTTTTCGTGGTTGCCTTATAATGATCCGTGAACGGTTTACAAGTTCCTTAAAAACTTGTTGTCTGCTCCCTACTTTCCTTGTCCTTAATTGATGTCCCTAATCGTAATGTAAATTCTCACTTGCTAAGAGTGCCAAGCATATTCACACATGCTTTAACGTAGGCGCACTTCAAACGACGCCTACAGGGGCCCGGTGGCGAAAAGTCTTGAGACCCTAGGGGATACATGTTAGGGTCATATAATGACGTTTGGAACAAATTATGATTCTTATTTGTTGCCATAAATGTCTATGGTAGGCTAGAGGTCACGATATCGGTGCAAGTTTGGAACGGGTAACTTGACTGTTTAAAGGCATATTGGATGGTTCAACCCACTCAATTGGACTCTTGGAGGGTATTAGGAACCCTGGTAAACATCTCGGCAATTTTAATTTGCGGACGAAAAAAGGTCAAAAAATTCCAAAATTGAAGGCTATAATCCACGCTTTTAGAAGAATTTTGAGTTTACGGTGCCTAGTGGCGAAAAGTCTTAAGACCATAGGGGATACATATTAGGGTCATAGAATCACGTTTGGAACCATATATGACCCTTATATGTTGCCATAAATGTCCGTGGTAGGCTGAGGTCACGATATCGGTGCAAGTTTGGAACGGGTAAATTGACTGTTTAAAAGCATATTGGATGGTTCCACCCACTTAATTGGACTCCCAGAGGATATTAGGAACCATGGCAAACATCTCGGCAATTTTTATTTCCGGGGTAAAAAAGGTCAAAAAATTCAAAATTGAAGGTTATAATCCACGCTTTTTGAGGAATTTTAAGGTTACGGGGCCTGGTGGCGAAAAGTCTTGAGACCCTAGGGGATACATCTTAGGGTAATATAATGACGTTTGGAACCATATATGACCCTTATATGTTACCATAAATGTCCGTGGTAGGCTTGAGGTCACGATATCGGTGCAAATTGGAACGGGTAAATTGACTGTTTAAAGGCATATTGGATGGTTGCACCCACCCAAATGGACTCCTAGGGTGTATTAGGGTCCATGGTAAGAATCTCGGCATTTTTTATTTCTGGGCGAAAAAGGTCAAAAAATTCCAAAATTGAAGGCTATAATCCACGCTTTTTGAGGAATTTTGAGGTTACGGGGCCAGGTGGAGAAAAGGTTTGAGACCCTAGAGGATACATCTTAGGGTCATTTAATGACGTTTGGAACCATATACGACCATTATATGTTGCCATAAATGTCCGTGGTAGGCTTGAGGTCAAGATGTCAGTGCAAGTTTGGAACGGGTAAATTGACTGTTTAAAGGCATATTAGATGGTTGGACCCACCCAAATAGACACCCAGGGTGTATTAGGGTCCATGGTAAGCATCTCGGCATTTTTTATTTCGGGCGAAAAAGGTCAAAAAATTCCAAAATTGAAGGCTATAATATATGCTTTTTGAGGAATTTTGAGGTTACGGGGCCCGGTGGCGAAAAGTATTGAGACCCTAGGGGATACATCTTAGGGTCATATAATGACGTTTAGAGCCATATATGACCCTTATATGTTGCAATAAATGTCCGTGGTAGGCTTGAGGTCGCGATATCGGTGCAAGATTGGAACGGGTAAATTGGCTGTTTAATGGCATATTGGATGGTTCCACCCACTCAATTGGACTCCCGGAGGATATTAGGAACCATGGTAAAAATCTCAGATATTTTTATTTCCAGGTGAAAAAAGGTTTAAAAATTCCAAAAATGAAGGCTATAATCCACGCTTTTTGAGGAATTTTGAGGTTACGGGGCCCTGTGGCGAAAAGTCCCGAGACCCTAGGGGATACATCTTATGGTCATATAATGACGTTTGGAACCATATATGACCCTTATATGTTTCCATAAATGTCCGTGGTAGGCTTGAAGTCACGATATCGGTGCAAGTTTGGAACGGGTAAATTGACTATTTAATGGCATATTGGATGGTTCCACCCACTCAATTGGACTGCTGGAGGGTATTAGGAACCATGGTAAACATCTCGGTAAGTTTTATTTCCGAGCAAAAAAAGGTCAAAAAATTCCAAAATTGAAGGCTATAATCCACGCTTTTTGAGGAATTTTGAGGTTACGGGTTCCGGTGGCGAAAAGTCTTGAGACCCTAGGGGATACATCTTAGGGTTATTTAATGACGTTTGGAAACATATATGACCCTTATATGTTGCCATAAATGTCCGTGGTAGGCTTGAGGTCACGATATCGGTGCAAGTTTGGAACGGGTAAATTGACTGTTTAATGGCATATTGGATGGTTCCACCCACTCAATTGGACTCCCGGAGGGTATTAGGAACCATGGTAAACATCTCGGATATTTTTATTCCGGGTGAAAAAAGGTTTTAAAATTCCAAAAATGAAGGCTATAATCCACGCTTTTTGAGGAATTTTGAGGTTACGGGGCCCTGTGGCGAAAAGTCTTGAGACCCTAGGGGATACATCTTAGGGTCATATAATGACGTTTGGAACCATATATGACCCTTATATGTGGCCATAAATGTCCGTGGTAGGCTTGAGATCACGATATCGGTGCAAGTATTGAACGGGTAAATTGACTTTTTAATGGCATATTGGATGGTTCCACCCAATCGATTGGACTCTCGGAGGGTATTAGGAACCATGGTAAACATCTCGGCAATTTTTATTTCTAGGCGAAAAAAGGTCAAAAAATTCCAAAATGGAAGGCTATAATCCACGCTTTTTGAGGAAATTTGAGGTTACGGGGCCCGGTGGCGAAAAGTCTTGAGACCCTAGGGGATACATCTTAGGGTCATATAATGACGTTTAGAACCATATATGACCCATATATGTTGCAATAAATGTCCGTGGTAGGCTTGAGGTCGCGATATCGATGCAAGATTGGAACGGGTAAATTGGTTGTTTAATGGCAAATTGGATGGTTCCACCCACTCAATTGGACCCCCAGAGGGTATTAGCAACCATGGTACACATGTCGGCAATTTTTATTTCCGGGCGAAAAAATGTCAAAAAATTCCAAAATTGAAGGCTATAATCCAAGCTTTTTGAAGAATTTTGAGGTTACGGGGCCAGGTGGCGAAAAGTCTTGAGACCTTAGGGTATACATCTTAGGGTCATATAATGACGTTTGGTACCATATATGATCCTTATATGTTGCCATAAATGTCCGTGGTAGGCATGAGGACACGATATCGGTGTAAGTTTGGAACGGGTAAATACATTGTTTAAAGGCATATTGGATGGTTCCACCCACTCAATTGGACTCCCAGAGGGTATTAGGAACCATAGTAAACATCTCGGCAATTTTTATTTCTGGGCGAAAAAAGGTCAAAAAATTCCAAAATTGAAGGCTATATAATCCACGCTTTTTGAGGAATTTTGAGGTTACGAGGCCCAGTGGCGAAAAGTCTTGAGACCCTAGGGAATACATCTTAGGGTCATATAATGACGTTTGGAACCAGATATGACCCTTATATGTTGTACAAAATAATTGTGGTAGGCTTCAGTTTACGAAATCGGTGCAAATTTGGAACGGGTAAATTGACCGTTTTAAGGCATATTGGATGGTTCCACCCACTCAATTGGACTCCCGGAGGGTATTAGGAACCGTGGTAAACATCTCGGCAATTTTTATTTCCGGGCGAGAAAAGGTTAAAAAGTTCCAAAATTGAAGGCTATAATCCACGCTTTTTGAGGAATTTTAAGGTTACGGGGCCCGGAGGCGAAAAGTCTTGAGACTCTAGGGGATACACCTTAGGGTCATATAATGAAGTTTGTAACCAGATATGACCCTTATATGTTGTACAAAATTATTGTGGTAGGCTTTTGTTTACGAAATCGGTGCAAATTTGGAACAGGTAAATTGACCGTTTTAAGGCATATTGGATGGTTCCACCTACTCAATTGGACTCCCGGAGGGTATTAGGAACCGTGGTAAACATCTCGGCAATTTTTATTTTCGGGCGAAAAAAGGTCAAAAAATTCCAAAATAGAAGGCTATAATCCATGCTTTTTAAGAAATTTTGATGTTACGGGGACCGGTTGCGAAAAGTCTTGAGACCCTAGGGGATAAATCTTAGGGTCTTATAATGACGTTTGGAACCATATATGACCCTTATATGTTGCCATAAATGTCCGTGGTAGGCTTGAGGTCACAATATCGGTGCAAGTTTGGAACGGGTAAATTGACTGTTTAAAGGCATATTGGATGGTTCCGCCCACTCAATTGGACTCCCAGAGAGTATTAGGAACCATGGCAAACATCTCGGCAATATTTATTTTCGGGCGAAAAAAGGTAAAAAAATTCCAAAATAGAAGGCTATAATCCACGCTTTTTGAGAAATTTTGAGGTTACGGTGCCTGGTGGTAAAAAGTCTTGAGACTTTTGGGGATACATCTTAGGATCATATAATGACGTTTGGATCCATATATGACCCTTGTATGTTTCCATAAATGTCTGTGGTAGGCTTGAGGTCACGATATCGGTGCAAGTTTGGAACGGGTAAGTTGACTATTTAAAGGCATATTGGATGGTTCCACCCACTCTATTGGACCACCGGAGGATATTAGGAACCATGGTAAAAATCTCGACAATTTTTATTTCCGGGCGAAAAAGGTCAAAAAATTCCAAAATTGAAGGCTATAATCAACGCTTTTTGAGGAATTTTGAGGTTACGGGGCCCGGTGGCGAAAAGTCTTGAAACCCCTAGGGGATTCATTTGGGGTCATATAATGAAGTTTGGCACCATATTCGTCCCTTATATGTTGCCATAAATGTCCGTGGTAGGCATGAGGTCACGATATCAGTGCAAATTTAGAACGGGTAAATTGACTGTTTATAGGCATATTGATGGTTACACCCACTCAATTGGACTCCTGGAGGGTATTAGGAACCATGGTAAACATCTCGACAATTTTTATTTCCGGGCGTAAAAAGGTGAAAAAAATTCCAAAATTGAAGGCTATACCACGCTTTTTGAAGAATTTTGAGGTTACGGGGCCCGGTGGCGAAAAGTCTTGAGACCCTAGGGCATAAATATTAGGGTCATATAATGACGTTTGGAACCAAATATGACCCCTATATGTTGTCATAAATGTCCGTGGTAGGCATGAGGTCACGATATCGGTGCAAGTTTGGAACGGGTAACTTGACTGTTTAAAGGCATATTGGATGGTTCAACCCACTCAATTGGACTCTTGGAGGGTATTAGGAACCCTGGTAAACATCTCGGCAATTTTAATTTGCGGACGAAAAAAGGTCAAAAAATTCCAAAATTGAAGGCTATAATCCACGCTTTTAGAAGAATTTTGAGTTTACGGTGCCTAGTGGCGAAAAGTCTTAAGACCATAGGGGATACATATTAGGGTCATAGAATCACGTTTGGAACCATATATGACCCTTATATGTTGCCATAAATGTCCGTGGTAGGCATGAGGTCACGATATTAGTGCAAGTTTGGAACGGGTAAATTGACTGTTTCAAGGCATATTGGATGGTTCCACCCACTCAATTGGACTAGCGGAGGGTATTAGCAGCCATGGTTAACATCTCGCAAATTTTTATTTCCGGCCGATAAAAGGTCAAAAAATTTCAAAATTGAAGGCTATATAATCCACGCTTTTTGAGGAACTTTGAGGTTACGGGGCCCGTGGCGAAAAAGTCTTGAGACCCCAGGGGATACATCTTAGGGTCATATAATAACGTTTGGAACCATATACGACCCTTATATGTTGCCATAAATGTCCGTGGTAGGCATGAGATCACAATATCGGTGCAAGTTTGGAACGGGTAAATTGACTGTTTAAAGGCATATTGATGGTTCTACCCACTCAATTGGACTCCCAGAGGGTATTAGGAACCATGGTAAACATCTCGGTAATTTTTATTTCCGGGCGAAAAAAGGTCAAAAAATTCCAAAATTGAAGGCTATAATCCACGCTTTTTGAGGAATTTTGAGGTTACGGGGCCCGGTGGCGAAAAGTCTTGAGACCTTATGGGATACATCTTAGGGTCATATAATCACGTTGGAACCATATATGACCCTTATATGTTGCCATAAATGTCCATGGTAGGCATGAGGTCACGATATTAGTGCAAGTTTGGAACGGGTAAATTGACTGTTTAAAGGCATATTGGATGGTTCCACCCACTCAATTGGACTCCCGGAGGGTATTAGGAACCATGGTAAACTGCTCGGCAATTTTAATTTCCGGCCGAAAAAAAGTCAAAAAATTTCAAAATTGAAGGCTATATAATCCACGCTTTTTGTGGAATTTTGAGGTTACGTGGCTGTAGACACCCATTTGTGTCTCCCCAAAACCAAACCCAGTGATGAATACCTTTCACGTCGAACCATAATCGAATAAGGTGAAAGTGTGAAAAGTCAAGTGTGGCGGTTAGTTTTTATTAAAATCCTTCTTTCCGTTTTCGAAAACCCACTATATTTTATAAAAACGTCCAATAAAGTTTATTTTGGTCCATGATAAGGGTCTAATAATAGTTTAGTTGGATGGGGCTTGAAAAGACCTTTCCAACGATATATTATAAGCCCAATTCCGATAAATAATGTGGAAGTTATGGCCAAAATACTAAACTAGGCCCAAACCGGATTTTACCTACGACCCAATGATCATGAGGAGGGTCCAAATGTTTAATCCTATTCCTAAACTAATTAGGATTGATTAGAATCTTCTATAAGTTTCTAAAATATCTTAATTATCCTTTTTTGAAAAGATAAGATCATAGAATTTGATTTGAATATAAACTTTCCTTTTTTAAAACTTTCCTAATTCTATTCGGATTTGAACATGTCCAAAGATAGTCAGATATTATTTTCGTGCATCATATTTTTTATCCGAATTTTATATTGTTGGATAGATCTTGAAATTATCTTTCCAATGATATATTATAATATTAAATCCGAGCTATAACGAAAAAGATATGAAAGGAATACGAAACTCAATTAAAAACTGACACCCTTTTACTATTTCGTCCATATCTTTTTATTTACAAAAGATTTTAATCTGATTCAAATTGAATTAGAAGGTATATTTTAAGATCTTTCCAACGACATATTATATGACTTATTTGGATTTCTAGATCAAAAGATATGATAAAAACAAAATACGCAAAAACTGTTGTCTACGAGTTTTATTTCGATTTGAATTCGGATTTCTTTTCTTATTCTTCGACCTTCTTTTTTTTCTTATAAATAGAGGTCTTATCTCCTCTGTTTTTATTCATCAACCTTCATCAACTCTCATCATCAACTCTCATCCTTAATTCTCTCTATTCTCCCTCCAAGCAATATCGCTTATTCTTTCTCCCTCTCTTTCTAAACTAGCTTTTTACAAAATATAAATTATTCCGCATTCACAAGGCTTAGAATCTCTTAGCCAAGTTCGAAGTTGCCTTCGCCCTAGACGTGCAAGGGTTGATATTTTCTGAGGGTTTGGTCCAAAACTAGTCAAAACTTTATTTAATTTGATTTTAATTTGATTGTTTAATTATTCTTTATTATTTTCATTGAAGTTTACTAACTTGTGTATTTTGTCATTAGAAAGAGGTACGAGGCTTCAAAGTATGTAATCTTATTACTCTCTTTCAATGTAGAAATCATGTTTATTAATGTTTAATTCCTTGTATCATGTTAGGATGTTATTTTATGCTTTCTAGTATCATGTTAGGATATTTTTTATGCTTTCTAGTATCATGTTTAGGATGCCTTTAATCCTTTTTAATATCATGTTAGTACCATGTTAGGTTTAAAGCTTTGATCTTTATTGTTTAGTGACATGCTAGGAGTTGTTATTAATCTTGTTAGTATCATGCCTAGTATCTTGCTATTATTATTAAGCTTTATTATGCCTTATCATGCTATTATCATCGTCATTATTATTTATTGTTTATTTTTATGTTGCTTGATATATTTTATTGTTATTGCTTGATTACACCTTTTATGATTGTTGAAGGGAATTTGTACTTGAAATCACGCTTAATAAGATAATTATTAATTTGGTGTAGGCTAATGTGATTTTAACTCAAGTGATCGCCAATAATAGATTTGTTTGTGCGTTAATATTCAACCAACATAGATAAACAGGGTAGGTTCAATATAATGTTTGTATGTCATTCGAAAAGCGCACATGAATACGAGCAGAACAAAGTAGAGGCCTATTTTATAGGGCGGGTCCTTCTTTTGTAGATTGGATTCGTACCCTCATCCCCGGACCCTGTTTGGTTCAAGACCTTATGGAGTTGACGGTCCTTTGAATTGTCTTTTGGGTTTACAAGTTCCTAAAACTTGTTGGCGACTCTTTTGCTCTCTTTTCCTTCCCTTTGGAACGCCACCGTACTTAAGTGTATGATCACAGTGGGGTTCAAGTTTGGGATCACAATGCTTGAAATATTCCCTACAGGGGCTCGGTGGCGAAAAGTCTTGAGACCCTAGGGGATACATCTTAGGGTCATATAATGATGTTTAGAACCATATATGACCCTTATATGTTGCCATAAATGTCCGTGGTAGGCTTGAGATCACAATATCGGTGCAAGTTTGGAACGAGTAAATTGACTGTTTAAAGGCATATTGATGGTTCCACCCACTCAATTGGACTCCCAGAGGGTATTAGGAACCATGGTAAACATCTCGGCAATTTTTATTTCCGGGCGAAAAAAGGTCAAAAAATTCCAAAATTGAAGGCTATAATCCACGCTTTTTGAGGATTTTTGAGGTTACGGGGCCCGGTGGCGAAAAGTCTTGAGACCCCTAGGGGATACATCTTAGGCTCATATAATGACGTTTGGCACCATATATGACCCTTATATGTTGCCATAAATGTCCGTGATAGGCATGAGGTCACGGTATCGGTGCAAATTTGGAACGGGTAAATTGAGTGTTTATAGGCATATTGATGGTTACACCCACTCAATTGGACTTCTGGAGGGTATTAGGAACCATGGTAAACATCTCGGCAATTTTTATTTCCGGACGAAAAAAAGGTCAAAAAATTCCAAAATTGAAGGCTATACCATGCTTTTTGAGGAATTTTGAGGTTACGGGGCCCAGTGGCGAAAAGTCTTGAGACCTTATGGGATACATCTTAGGGTCATATAATGACGTTTGGAACCATATATGACCCTTATATGTTGCCATAAATGTCCGTTGTTTTGGGTGTTTTTGTCCCTTGGGAGAGTTACAACTCGAAGCTTGGTCCTGCTGGCTTCTGTACCTGCAAAATCAACGAAGACACCGGTTGGGTGGTGCTCCGCCTCCAACGCTCAAGTTAGTAACTTGAAGGAGAGTAAAAAGTGCGGAATTTAAGGTGGGGATCTACTTGGATTCCAAGCTTAGGAGTTCTCTGATGAGAGAGAAAGTAGGGTGTAATAAATGATTGTGAATGCCCCCAAAATGGGGGAATATCTCCCTATTTATAGGGTCATGGGGAAAAGTGCCCTCCCCTAGGTCATCTAACCTAGGGCAAGTGGGCTGCGCCGCAATCAATGCGCTTTGGAGAATTGGGCCTCTGAAAGCCGCCATTCTGAGAATGTATCTGGGGAGGCCACGTGTCAGCTGGGGATATGTCAGAGGTGACCTGCCAGCCCTTGACACGTGGCAGCCCCTCATTGGTCCAAGTATCTAGGGTAAAAATCCCCTAAACATTTTCCCCTCACAGGTGGCACGTGGCAGGCCACGTGGTGCCTGTGACACATGTCAACCTGTGAGAGTTGAACAGTAAAACGGCTAGGATTAACGGTCATTTTTTCCGTTTAACCTGCCTATAAATAGGAGTTTACCCCCCCCCCCCCCCCTTCTCTCCTCTCACTTCATTCACATTTTTCTTTTTCTAGAGAGAGAAAGAGAAGTTTCTAGAGAGAGGTGCTCTGACCCCAACTGCATACTTGCCATTTCAAGATTCCCACGTGCTCACTCAAGAACACCCGGTCACCGGCTGTAGCTGTTTTCATATTTTTCAGAACTTTTTCTAAGTAAGGTAACTATCCGTTTCCTTCCTTCAATTTTCTTTTACTTGTATACATTCTTTTCCCGCTTGTATACATTCGTTTTCCAAAACAAAATAAATGGACTCTTCATCCACACACATGGCACGGCCTAGGACGCTCAGCCTGTCTCCTGGTACGGCTGAGTCTAGAACCGGGGGTGCCCTTTCCAGACAATCAGATATCCTTTGCTCATCCTCAAATCCCTCCCTCTCTATGTATGTGCAGGACACAATGGCCAGAGTTAAACAAACGGCTATCAAGGCAAGGCACCGGCGCGCTAGAAGAGTGCGCGCTGAAGATGTTACGAGGGAGGAGGGCTATGAGAGTCCTAATGAGCCGGAGAATTCTGAAAGTGGCGCCTCCTCACAAGAAGAAGTGAGGGAATCAGGCGGCGAAGAGGCCGCCTCTTCCTCTGAGAGAGAAGAAGAAGATGGGTCAGGCGGCGATGAGGCTGCTGAGAGATCAGGGTCGGAAGCTTCCGGCTCTGCACAAGAGAACTTCGCGGCTGACTATCAGGTTCCGGTGAAGACTGCAGACAAGCATGACCCTAGGAAAATTAGGATGCTGCCGGCTGATAGGGCCTTACTGAAGAGCAGCTTCAAAGCCTTCAAATAAAAGCACCCATTTGGGAACAGGTGGTATATTACGGTTTCGCATGCGGATGTCGTTATGGCTTGGAAGGACGATCTTCAGAATGCAGACAACTATTTCGTCTGCTTCGAGGCGGTTATCGAAGCCGGCCTCCGGTTCCCCCTCCATACTGGGATCAAGAAGATCCTCAAAGGGTATGACCTAGACGGACCCCTTCCCAGACAACCTCTGCTGCCAAACCAAATCATCCCAAGACTGGTGGCAAATCCCCTTCCAAGGTGCAGGCTTTGAGCGAAAGCTCAAAGCAGACGGGGGATAAAATGTCGGATGCCTCAGAGGAGGCATCGAAGAGTGGCGTGCCACTCAATGCTGCAGCCGGTACTGCAGCGGCTGGGGAGGGTTCAACTCCGTAGCGCAGAACTCAAGGTTAGGCTACCGTTGAAATCCCTTACCCACTTGACTTTATGAGGGTCAAGAGTAAGGTAGACCTATCCGGTGGCTCAGTGAGTAGCTGGGGACGGATGAATGCTGCATATGCTGCTTCCCTCTCACCAAGTACTTCTTTTGGTGCATATGCTACCTCCGGGGCACCTGACTTCCCAGCTTTTGCCAAACGGATGGTGAGGACCCTCACCCGGACAGAAAAAGGTTCAGTACCTGATTTGCAGGTAGTGGACTTTGACCGGATAATGGGCCAACTGGCGGAGGTAAACTGTCTTAACCGTTAGACTTATGCTTTCATTTCCTTGTATTGAGTACTAACTTTCCCGGCTGACTCATTCAGGTTATGCTGAGAGTGGACGGGCTCCGGTTGCCTTTTAGGCGGAAGCAGGAAGAGGTAAATGACGCCAAAAGAAGGGCAATTGAAAATCTCAACTCTGCTGAACATGCATATTATATGTCTGATCTTGCAATTAAAGCAGTGGAGTTGAAACAGGAGGAGCTTGTTCAGACTCTGACGACTGCTAACTAGGCTGCGAACAACAGGGCCAACGACCTTGAGCTGAAACTGAAGACTGCTGAATCTAATCTCAAGGCGTTGGAAGGTGCTGATACAGAAAATACCCAACTCCAGGCTGATAATTCCCGGTTGGGGGTGGAGCTGGCCAACCTGAAGACTCAGCACGAGGATGAAATTGCCAAGGAGCAAGCCCGGCTGGTCCAGGAGAATGAAAAAGATACTGAAGCCCGCCTGAGGTTAGCTTGGAACCTCCTCAACCCAGAAGTAGACTTTGAATACTACAAGGTGAGGTATGATTACGCCACAGCCGTGTATGATGCTCAAGTTCTGGGAGAGGAAGCACCGCCTCGCTTTAAGGTCTGGGCTGATGAGCAGGGATATGATGTCTCTGATGATGAGGCCGAGCAGGCGGAGGAGCAGGCAGAAGGTCAGATCCAAGAGAACCAGCCTGAAGAGGCTGTGAATGCTGAAGAAGACCTTCCCCCGGCGCAGGACCAGCCAGAGCTCAAGCAGCCAGAACAGCAAACTCCCCAAGAGTGATCAAACTCTTGGACTCAGCGGCAGTATGCCAATGAATCAACTTTCCTTTTTAACTTTCTTTTGCCTTTCCGGCCTGTGTGCCGAGTAACTTGTGTATCTTTTACCGACCGGGGGTCGGGTAACAATGGTTTCTTTTACCGGATGTGATTCCGGATAACAATGATATTGGCCTTTTGGCCAACTTATATTTATGAAGTACACCGACTCAGTCGGTTTTTCTTACACTTGCTCAATTTTTTTCAATATTTCAATGTTTCAATTTTTTCTTGCATATATACTTTTGCATATATACTTGTGATTTTGCCTATCTTGTAAGAAGCATGCGGCAGGTACAAAATCCGGCTATCCTTGCCTGTGGACGGCTGGGTGGTTGGTTTAATCCTATAAAATGAGGATTGATTGCCTTGGAAACTTCTCATACTTAAAAGAGTATGAGATATATGTAAGGCAACCAATCACAATGGTGATTACCCCAAACCAAGTACTCAGCCGGCCAATTAACAGGCATGCAACCTCTACCCCAGTCGGTATCAGACCGCCTGGGTATTCTTTATAGCCATTACGCAAAAAAGGGTTTGCCCTAAAAGTGCGCAACTTGAAGAAAATTTTACTAAGTAAAAGCCGCCTGCATGGGCATATAAAACGAGCAAGGTGGCTGTTCTCTAAGACGATTGCACCCGGAGGGGTGTCGCCGGACGCCTATATCCATAACAGGATAGACGAATTTGTAAAAAAGACAACCATCTAGCCTTTGGCTTCTGATCTGGTTGGAGACCGGTTGCATAGCTACTAAGCGGTTTTGTGCTTAGCTTAAGGATCCGGCTATTGGCCTCTTGTCACTATGGACTTTTGATTTTACATACTAAGTATCAAACTTAGTTTTTTATCTGGCCATTGGCCTCAAGTTATTCACATATTAAATTTGCTACTAAACTTTTCAACATTTGTATGGGTAAACCCAGACGGAAATAAAAAGACAATAAATGAAACAAAAGCATTTCTCATTAATACTTTTTGTTACAAATAACTTTACAATACTTAGAAGTAGTACTTTTTCAAGTTATCTACATTCCAAGTTCTAGGCAGGCGTCTACCGTCTTAGGTTTCCAGGCGGTATGTGCCATCCCTAACTTCTTCATAGATCCGGTAGGGGCCTTCCCAATTAGGAGTTAGCTTTCCAAGCTCATTGGCCCTACCGGTTGCCTCCATTTTCCGTAACACAAAACCGTCCACTTTTAAGGGACGTTTGTGCACTCTTTTGTTATAGGCTCTCGTCATTCTCAGATGGTATATCTCATGTCGCAGGGCAGCATTGCCCCTGCGTTCCGGGAGGGAGTCCAATGCCAGCCGCATGGCCTCCCAATTTGCCTCTTCATCATAGAGCATTACTTTGAGCGTAGGCTCATAGTGTTAAATGGGTAGAACGGCTTCAGCCCCGTATACCATGAGAAATGGGGTTTCTCCGGTTGACCCTTTGGCAGTTGTCCGGATGGCCCAAAGGACATGAATTAACTTTTCAGCCCATAAACCACCGGCTCTTTCAATTTTCTTTTTATGTCGTCTGAGATGAGTTTGTTGAATGCCTCAACCTGACCATTGGCTTGAGGACGGCCGACTAAGGCAAAGTAACTTGAGATACCCTGATCTCCTAACCAAATCTTGAGCTGAGGCGTCTCAAACTGAGGGCCGTTGTCAAATACCATAGACATAGGTACCCCAAATCGGGTGATAATATTCTTCCAGATGAAAGAGATGACATCCTTTGTCTTGATATTCTTAACTGCCTCCGCCTCCACCCATTTGGTGAAATAATCAACAGCCACCAAGATATAGTGCTTTCCGCCTAGAGCAGGCGTATAAGGACCCAAAATGTCCATGCCCCACTTAGCAAATGGGACTGGGCTGTGAATTGCCGTCAGATCAGTAGCCGGGCGATGTATTAGCTTGCCAAACCTCTGGCATTTATCACATTTCTTCACAAATTCTTTGGCGTCTGCCTCAAGGGTAGGCCAAAAATAATGCCGCCTGGCTCTGACGGCTAGGGACTTGCCGCCTATATGGGAGGCGCAAAATCCCGCATACAGCTCTTCGAGTACCGCTTTCCCCTTTTCTGGGGTAATACATTTCAACAAGGGCTTGAGAAATCCAGCCTTAAAGAGTTCTCCGTTTCTCAACTCGAAGTTTGCTGCTCTCTTTTTCATGACAGCTGCTTCTTGAGGTGAATCAGGAAGCGTGTCGTCTGCAAGATACGCCCGGATGCCATCCATCCAAGTTGAACTTCGATCCAGAATTCCAATGGGCTCTTCATAAATACTTCTTTTTTCAAGAACATCCTAAAAGACTGACCGAGGCGTATAATGGCAGGCGGATGATGGCAATTTTGATAGTGCATCCGCCGGGTGGTTATCTGACCGGGGCACTTGATTCAATCTGAATTCCTCAAGTGTCCCAACCTCATCTTTTACAGCCTGAAGATATTTGATCATAGCCGGATGGGTCGCTTCATAAGTGCCCTCATACTGGCTAACAACCAACTGAGAATCAGAATGGGCATCAATCTTTGTTGCCCCTGCTACCTTACACATGCGGATTCCGGCTAGCAGGGCTTCATACTCCGCCTCATTATTTGAGGCCTGAAACTTGAACCGTAGTGCATACTCATATCTATCTCCTTCTGGAGATTCACAAACAATGCCTGCACCACAGCCGTTCTTTGTAGAGCTCCCATCTACATACACCTTCCAAACCTGATCAACATTATCCGGAAGAACCGGACGAGTCATTTCAACAATGAAGTCGGCAAACGCCTGACCTTTCACTGCTTTCCTTGGTTCGTAGGAGATTTCAAGACTTTGCATTTCAATAGCCCATTTCAACATTCTGCCGGATGACTCCAGAGTGGACATTGGCCGCTTGAGAGGCTGATTGGTGTAGATTACCACCGGATGTGCCAGAAAGTATGGCTTCAACTTTTTGAAGGCCGTATATAGAGCAAGACCAATTTTTTCCACCATGGGGTACCGGAGTTCAGCATTTTTTAACACATGGCTAATGAAGTATACCGGGAGCTGAGTACCGTCTCGTTCAGCAAGGAGAACGGCACTGAGAGCATGGTCTGAGACCGCTAGGTACATGTACAACTTCTCTCTAGGCAAAGGACTAACAAGCCTTGGCAAAGAGTGTAAGTGTTCTTTCAACTTTTGGAATGCCGCCTCAGCATCATCCCCCCATTCAAATCTAGTCTTCTTCCTGATTGCTTGGAAAAAGTAAAGGCATTTGTCACCTGACCGGCTGAGAAATCTCCCCAAGGCGGCCAGGCAACCGGTGAGTCTCTGAACTTCCTTGACAGTGCGGGGTGACTTCATGTCAATTACCGCCTGTATCTTCTCAGGGTTAGACTCTATCCCCCTTTGATCAATCAGGAATCCGAGAAACTTCCCAAACTCAACACCAAAGACGCATTTCTTAGGATTTAACATGACCTTATGCCACCTGAGTGTGGTGAAGGTTTCTCGGAGATCAGCAAGGTGATCCGCCTGCTGCTTGGATTTGACTATCATGTCATCAATGTACGCCTCTACGTTCATCCCAATTTGATTAATGAAGACTGTATTAATCATCCGTTGGAACATAGCCGGCGCATTCTTCAAGCCAAACGGCATCACAGTATAATAGAATAACCCCTGATCAGTGACGAAGGCCGTCTTTTCTTGATCTTTTTTCCACAAAGGTATCTGATGGAAGCCGGAATAGGCATCTATAAAACTCATCAAGGCATGACCGGCTGTTTAATCGACCAAGCTGTCAATTTTTAGAAGTGGATAACTATCCTTTGGGCATGCTTTGTTGAGATCTGTGTAGTCTACACACATCCGCCAGGTACCATTCGGCTTCTTTACAAGCACAACGTTTGCCACCTAGTCGGGGAAATTTAAAGGCCGAATGAACCTGGCATCTAACAACTTTTTTACTTCGGCAGCTGTCGCCTGACTTCTTTCTTCCCCGTGGTTCCTCTTCTTTTGCCGGATGGGCTTCATTTTTGGATCCACGGGGAGTTTGTGGACAGCGAGATCCGGGCTGATGCCTGGCATCTCTTCCACTTCAAAGGCAAACACATCTTTGAATTCTTTCAGCAGAAGGTGCAAGTCTGCACCCCAAACAGCATTAGCAACCGTCCCAACCTTAACAGTTCGCTCTGGACGGCTGTCGTCCAGAACAAGATTAATACTTTCACCAACTGGTTGGTGACGGAGCTCCTCTGACTGTTCACCGGTCAGTGATTGCTATTTCTTTTCTTTCTTCACCACCACCAGCTCTGGTGGGGGTGAAGGAGCATCCTTGACATTGTCAAGGTCTATTAGTTCCTTCCCTTGGCCGTCTGCGGCCACAATATCTTTGACGGCTGAGAGGTAGCACTCCCGGGCCGTCTTCTGATCCCCGTTCAGGGAACCAACAGAACCGTCATCCCTCTCATACTTGATGAGCATGAGGGACGGGATAATTACCGCCTTGGCTTCGTTGAGGGTTGGCCTCCCAAGAATGATGTTGTAGGCGGTCAACTCCTCAACGACCAAGAATCTGACGGCAATATGTCGTCCCTTGCCCTTTTCACCCAGCTGGATGGGTAAATCAATTCTTCCGGCTGTATAGACCATCCCACCCCCAAAACCAACCAAGGGATGTGTTACCGGTTGCATGCTGCTGGAGTTGTATTTTAGCTTCTGCAAGCACCGGAGGCTGATGATGTTTGACGAGCTGCCGGTGTGAATAAGGATGCGCCCAACTAACTGGTTGGAGACCTTGCATTCAATAACAACCGGGTCTTCATGCGGGCGGCGGACGCTGCCCCTGTCCTTCTCAGTAATGAGGACATCCGGAAAAGTGGAGCTGGCAGACGCCTGCTCCTCATCATCCTTATCAATCTTTCGAAGATGGCTTTTGGTGCCTCGGATGGTAGGGCCACCATAAGAGAATCCGCCTGCTATGGTGTAGACCGGATCCTTGTCGGTTTCCGAACTACTAGTAGGCTAGGGGGTAGCCTTAGAGGACTGACCCTTGTTCTTCTTCTTCGCCCCGGCTGGGGACTTAGAAATATAGGACTTCAGAAGCCCTTTGTCAGCCAGACGGTCCAACGTCCGCTGTAAACTGAAGCAGTCGTTGGTGTCATGGCCAACCTCCTCATGGAACTTGCAATATTTATTTTTGTTCCGAGACTGGACGGAACTCTTCATTGGATTCGGCTTCTCAATGGACAGCCGGTCCTTTACCTCCATGAGGATGGAGTTGCAGTCTTTGTTAAAATCATACCAGGGGAAGTATGGTTTAAACTCTTTTTTCTTCTTCTGGGACGGCTGCTCAGAATCACTGACCGCCCAGACTTCTTTTCTTTTCTTGCTCTCTTCTTTTTTCTTTGCCGGCTGAGCAGACCGGCTCTCTTTTTGCTTGTTAAACTTCTTGGAGTCCGACTGGCTACCAGGCGTGCAGAGGTCGGTTGCTTGTATATAGCTTTCTGCCTCCCTCAAGGTCGCCTGTAGCGTAAATGCCTCTATTCTGACAAGGTCGAACTTAAAAGTCGACTCGTCTCTCAGACCCTTGAAGAAGTTTGTAAATGCTACCTCGTCAGACAGCCCCTGGATCTGAATCCTGACCAGGTTGAACCGTCTGACATATGAGCGTAGCCCTTCTCTCTCTCCCTGCTTAATTGTGCTCAAGTCTAAACTTGTTTTCTTAGCAGGGATGTTCATCGAGAAGTTGGTGGCAAACAAGAAGGCTAACTTCTTGAAGCAGTCAACAGATCCGGCTGGCAAGTTGCCAAACCATTGCTGGGCAATGCCCTTCAATGTAGCCGAAAAGCAGCGGCACCAGGTGGCATCGTCCCAACCTTGTAAACACATTAGGTTGGTATATGCCATCAGGTGGTCCTCTAGGTTGGTGGTGCCATCGTAAGCACCAACCAAAATGTTCTTAACCTTGGCCGGCTGAGCCGCCTCGGTTATATTGGCTGCGAAGGCAGACGGCTGTTCGCCTAGCCTCATCAGCCGGAGTTGCCTGTCTAGTGGCTGGACATTGGTATATTTGCCTGACCTCCGAATGGGGGTGGCTGCATGAACTGGAGGCCATATTGCCCATACTGCGCCTGGGGTGCGTATGGCATAAACCCTATCATCAGTTGAGGTTCGGTGTTGACGGATTTACCGCCTGTCCGACTCCCATGAAGGACATAGAGTTCCTTGCAAAAGCTTCCTTGAAGCTGTCTAGAAAGCTTGAGGTAGAAGCTGACTCGGACTAGTGCTGCCTCCTTCGATTGATGACTTCTCTAGCATCAAAGGTAGACGTCTTTTTGGCCTCCGGCTGGTGTCCCCGGGGCATCAGAATCTTGGACTAGTCATGTTTTGCGGCTGCCTTCTCCTTTGGATGAGGAGTTGGCTGCCTGTCCTTGACCGGCTTCTTCTTCCCATCATTGGGAGTCTTTTTAGCCGGCGGACTCTTGGTAGAGCCTGCCTTGTTGTTGATCATCTCCTTGATTTCACCCTTGAAGGAGTTCATGAATTTCATGAGCTCGTTCCGGGTGACTGGAGCTTCTCCTCTGGTCTTCCGGGTTCCCCCGTCTGACCTCCCAGTGGGCCGGCTGCTTGGGCCCGCCTGACCTAGATTTCGCTCCAGTTGATCTCTTGAACGAATAGATTTAGAGATGAGGGAGCCATCTTTGGTTATGTAGGTCTCCACATCATTGTCTTCTTCTTCTTCCTCTTCCTCAGTGAATACCTCTAGCTCAGTACCCGGACGTAGAGAGGTAGAATTGAGAATTGGTACAGAATTTTGAACCATCTTGAGGTACTCTCCCCACAGACGGCGCCAAATGTTTTGGGTGTTTTTGTCCCTTGGGAGAGTTACAACTCGAAGACTGGTCCTTCTGGCTTCTGTACCTGCAAAAGCAACAAAGACACCGGTTGGGTGGTGCTCCGCCTCCAACGCTCAAGTTAGTAACTTGAAGGAGAGTAAAAAGTGCGGAATTTAAGGTGGGGATCTGCTTGGATTCCATACTCAGTAGTTCTCTGATGAGAGAGAAAGTAGGGTGTAATAAATGATTGTGAATGCCCCCAAAATGGGGGAATATCTCCCTATTTATAGGGTCATGGGGAAATGTGCTATCCCCTAGGTCATCTAACCTAGGGCAGGTGGGTTGCGCCGCAATCAATGCGCTTTGGAGAATTGGGCCTCTGAAAGCCGCCATTCTGAGAATGTATCTGGGGAGGCCACGTGTCAGCTGGGATATGTCAAAGGTGACCTGCCAGCCCTTGACACATGGTTGCCCCTCATTGGTCCAAGTATCTAGGGTAAAAATCCCCTAAACATCCGTGGTAGGCTTGAGGTCACGATATCGGTGCAAGTTTGGAACGGGTAAATTGACTGTTTAAAGGCATATTGGATGGTTCCACCCACTCAACTGGACTCCCGGAGGGTATTAGGAACCCTGGTAAACATCTCGGCAATTTATATTTCCGGGCGAAAAAAGGTCAAAAAATTCCAAAATTGAAGGCTATAATCCACGCTTTTTGAGGAATTTTGAGGTTACGGGGCCCGGTGGCGAAAAGTCTTGAGACCCTAGGGGATACATCTTAGAGTCATATAATGACGTTTGGAACCATATATGACCCTTATATGTTGCCATAAATGTCCGTGGTGGGCTTGAAGTCACGATATCGGTGCAAGTTTGGAACGGGTAAATTAACTGTTTAAGGGCATATTGGATGGTTCCACCCACTCAATTGGACTCCCGGAGGATATTAGGAACCATGGTAAACATCTCGGCAATTTTTATTTTCGGGCGAAAAAATGTCAAAAAATTCCAAAATTGAAGGTTATAATCCACGCTTTTTGAGGAATTTTGAGGTTACGGGGCCTAGTGGCGAAAAAAACTTCAGACCCTAGGGGATACATCTTAGGTTCATATAATGACATTTGGAACCATATATGACCCTTATATGTTGCCATAAATGTCTGTGGTAGGCTTGAGGTCACATTATCGTTGGAAGTTTGAAAGGGGTAAATTGACTGTTTAAAGGCATATTGGATGGTTCCACCCACTCAATTGAACTCCCGGAGGGTATTAGGAACAATGGTAAACATCTCGGCAAGTTTTATTTCCGGGCGAAAAAAGGTCAAAAAATTCCAAAATTGAAAGCTATAATCCACGCTTTTTATGAAATTTTGAGGCTACGTGGACCGGTGGCGAAAAGTCTTGAGACCCTAGGGGATAAATCTTAGGGTCTTATAATGACGTTTAGAACCATATATGACCCTTATATGTTTCCATAAATGTCCGTGGTAGGCTTGAGGTCACGATATCGGTGCAAGTTTGGAACGGGTAAATTGACTGTTTAAAGGCATATTGGATGGTTCCACCCACTCAATTGGACTCCCGGAGGGTATTAGGAACCATGGTAAACATCTCGGCAATATTTATTTTCGGCCGAAAAAAGGTCAAAAAATTCCAAAATAGAAGGGGATAATCCACGCTTTTTGAGGAATTTTGAGGTTACGGGGCCCGGTGGTAAAAAGTCTTGAGACTTTAGGGGATACATCTTAGGGTCATATAATGACGTTTGGAACCATTTATGACCCTTGTAGGTTGACATAAATGTCCGTGGTAGGCTTGAGATCACGATATCGGTGCAAGTTTGGAACGGGTAAATTGACTGTTTAAAGGCATATTGGATGGTTCCACCCACTCAATTGGACTCCCGGAGGATATTAGGAACCATGGTAAAAATCTCGGCAATTTTTATTTCCGGGCGAAAAAATGTTAAAAAATTCCAAAATTGAAGGCTTATAATCCACGCTTTTTGAGGAATTTTGAGGTTACGGGGCCTAGTGGCGAAAAAAACTTCAGACCCTAGGGGATACATCTTAGGTTCATATAATGACATTTGGAACCATATATGACCCTTATATGTTGCCATAAATGTCTGTGGTAGGCTTGAGGTCACATTATCGTTGGAAGTTTGAAAGGGGTAAATTGACTGTTTAAAGGCATATTGGATGGTTCCACCCACTCAATTGAACTCCCGGAGGGTATTAGGAACAATGGTAAACATCTCGGCAAGTTTTATTTCCGGGCGAAAAAAGGTCAAAAAATTCCAAAATTGAAAGCTATAATCCACGCTTTTTATGAAATTTTGAGGCTACGTGGACCGGTGGCGAAAAGTCTTGAGACCCTAGGGGATAAATCT
The DNA here is from genome assembly GCF_948465745.1 of Chenopodium album. NCBI lineage: Eukaryota > Viridiplantae > Streptophyta > Magnoliopsida > Caryophyllales > Amaranthaceae > Chenopodium > Chenopodium album. Next base: position 20,975,597 of record NC_137853.1, read on the forward strand.
TAGGGTCTTATAATGACGTTTAGAACCATATATGACCCTTATATGTTTCCATAAATGTCCGTGGTGGGCTTGAAGTCACGATATCGGTGCAAGTTTGGAACGGGTAAATTAACTGTTTAAGGGCATATTGGATGGTTCCACCCACTCAATTGGACTCCCGGAGGATATTAGGAACCATGGTAAACATCTCGGCAATTTTTATTTTCGGGCGAAAAAATGTCAAAAAATTCCAAAATTGAAGGTTATAATCCACGCTTTTTGAGGAATTTTGAGGTTACGGGGCCTAGTGGCGAAAAAAACTTCAGACCCTAGGGGATACATCTTAGGTTCATATAATGACATTTGGAACCATATATGACCCTTATATGTTGCCATAAATGTCTGTGGTAGGCTTGAGGTCACATTATCGTTGGAAGTTTGAAAGGGGTAAATTGACTGTTTAAAGGCATATTGGATGGTTCCACCCACTCAATTGAACTCCCGGAGGGTATTAGGAACAATGGTAAACATCTCGGCAAGTTTTATTTCCGGGCGAAAAAAGGTCAAAAAATTCCAAAATTGAAAGCTATAATCCACGCTTTTTATGAAATTTTGAGGCTACGTGGACCGGTGGCGAAAAGTCTTGAGACCCTAGGGGATAAATCTTAGGGTCTTATAATGACGTTTAGAACCATATATGACCCTTATATGTTTCCATAAATGTCCGTGGTAGGCTTGAGGTCACGATATCGGTGCAAGTTTGGAACGGGTAAATTGACTGTTTAAAGGCATATTGGATGGTTCCACCCACTCAATTGGACTCCCGGAGGGTATTAGGAACCATGGTAAACATCTCGGCAATATTTATTTTCGGCCGAAAAAAGGTCAAAAAATTCCAAAATAGAAGGGGATAATCCACGCTTTTTGAGGAATTTTGAGGTTACGGGGCCCGGTGGTAAAAAGTCTTGAGACTTTAGGGGATACATCTTAGGGTCATATAATGACGTTTGGAACCATTTATGACCCTTGTAGGTTGACATAAATGTCCGTGGTAGGCTTGAGATCACGATATCGGTGCAAGTTTGGAACGGGTAAATTGACTGTTTAAAGGCATATTGGATGGTTCCACCCACTCAATTGGACTCCCGGAGGATATTAGGAACCATGGTAAAAATCTCGGCAATTTTTATTTCCGGGCGAAAAAATGTTAAAAAATTCCAAAATTGAAGGCTTATAATCCACGCTTTTTGAGGAATTTTGAGGTTACGGGGCCCGGTGGCGAAAAGTCTTGAGACCCATAAGGGATACATTTAGGGTCATATAATGACGTTTGGCACCATATACTACCCTTATATGTTGCCATAAATGTCCGTGGTAGGCATGAGGTCACGATATCGGTGCAAATTTGGAACGGGTAAATTGACTGTTTATATGCATATTGATGGTTACACCCACTCAATTGGACTCCCAGAGGGTATTAGGAACCATGGTAAACATCTCGGCAATTTTTATTTCCGGGCGAAAAGAGGTCAAAAAATTCCAAAATTGAAGGCTATACCACGCTTTTTGAAGAATTTTGAGGTTACGGGCCAGGTGGCGAAAAGTTTTGAGACCCTAGGGGATACATATTAGGGTCATATAAATACGTTTGGAACCATATAGACCCTTATATGTTGCCATGAATGTCCGTGGTAGGCTTGAGGTCACGATATCGGTGCAAGTTTGGAACGGGTAAATTGACTGTTTAAAGGCATATTGGATTGTTCCACCCACTCAATTGGACTCCCGGAGGGTATTAGGAACCTTGGTAAACATCTCGGCAATTTTTATTTGCGGGCGAAAAAAGGTAAAAGAATTCCAAAATTGAAGGCTCACGCTTTTTGAGGAATTTTGAGTTTACGATGCCCAGTGGCGAAAAGTCTTGAGACCCTAGGGGATACATCTTAGGGTCATATAATCAAGTTTGGAACCATATATGACCCTTGTATGTTTCCATAAATGTCCGTGGTAGGCATGAGGTTACGATATTAGTGCAAATTTGGAACGGGTAAATTGACTGTTTAAAGGCATATTGGATGGTTCCACCCACTCAATTGGACTCGCGGAGGGTATTAGCAACCATGGTTAACATCTCTGCAATTTTTATTTCCGGCCGAAAAAAGGTCAAAAATTTTCAAAATTGAAGGCTATATATGACATGGGGAAAACTAGGTCGTTGGGCTAATTCTCCTTAAGCCAAACAAAATTTATAAACACTCAACAAACCTAAATACAATTATAGAGGTAAGTCAAGGGTCGAACCCAAAGGAACGGTAATGTCTAAGTGCTTCCAATTATGTGCCTAAGCTAGGTCGAAGACAAAAGGGTAAAAGAGGACTCTAACAACTACTAAGACAAAGAAATCAAACAAATAAAATGCAAGGGATTAGGATTCACTTATAAGAGCAATGAACAATGCAAATTGGTTTAGGAAGTTGACTAAGTCAAGCAATGTGAGGGAAGATCGATTATGCAACCAAAAGAGCATATCAAGCTATTCTCCTAGAGGTCTAACTAGCGTCAACTACGATAAACTCTAGCTAGGAAACATCACAAGACACCTCAATCGTATAAATGCAAGCCACAAATCAATGGTCCGTATCAATGTGAACTTACAATGCAATCTAGTGTGAATAACTAGGGTGATCAAGCCTAAATCAAACACACACATGCACATAATCAATTAACCAATTTAACCACATCATCAACTCCATCAAAATCCCCAATCTACATCAATCCATTACATAATACAAGCTCCACCAAATCCCTAACCAAACAACTACTCTAGCAACATCATCAATTCAACTAATAACCAAAGAAATCAACAATCAACAATCAAAGAATCAAAAATCAAAGAAGAACAATTACTCTAATTAAACATCAATCATCAAAATCCAATCAAAATCCAATCAAAATCCAACAATCCAAACATGAATACTAAACAAAACAATAAATGAGATAGAGTTTAGAAATGCTCATTGATAATAGAGTAGATCTCCAATACAATTGTCACCATTGGATCTTCAATCTCTCAATCACCATTGAAATTCTTCACTTTCTCTCTCTAAAATCTACTCCTAAAACTAACCCCTAAATCTAGAGAGCGAAGCTCTCAACTAAGCTAGAATATGATCTAATTCTATTATGAAAACTCCTTACAAAAATTGGGTTCAAATAGGTATAAGAAGAGAGAGAAAATCGTTGAAATCCGATCGGAAAAGACCCACGACAGAGGATGTGCGCCCGCACCACCATGATGTGCGCCCGCACCACCATGGTGTGCGGCCGCACATCCTTCGTGTGCGCTTTTTGAGAAATGTTGAGGTTACGGGGCCTGGAGGCGAAAACTCTTGAGACCCTAGGGGATACATCTTAGGGTCATATAATGACGTTTAGAACCATATATGACCCTTATATGTTGCCATAAATGTCCGTGGTATGCTTGAGGTCACGATATCGGTGCAAGTTTGGAACAGGTAAATTTACTGTTTAAAGGCATATTGGATGGTTCCACCCACTCAATTGGACTCCCGGAGGGTATTAGGAACCATGGTAAACATCTCAGCAATTTTTATTTCCGGGCGAAAAAAGGTCAAAAAATTCCAAAATTGAAGGCTATAAATCCACGTTTTTTGAGGAATTTTGAGGTTACGAGGCCCGGTGGCGAAACGTCTTGAGACCCTAGGGGATACATCTTAGGGTCATATAATGATGTTTGGAACCATATACGACCCTTATATGTTGCCATTAATGTCCGTGGTAGGCTTGAGGTCACGATATCAGTGCAATTTTGGAACGGGTAAATGAACTGTTTAAAGGCATATTGGATGGTTCCACCCACTCAATTGGACTCCCGGGCGAAAAAAGGTCAAAAAAATCCAAAATTGAAGGCTATAATCCACGCTTTTTGAGGAATTTAAAGGTTACGGGGCCTAGTGACGAAAAGTCTTGAGACCCTAGGGGACAGATCATAAGGTCATATAATGACGTTTGAAACCATATGTGACCCTTATATGTTTCCATAAATGATCGTGGTAGGCTTGAGGTCACGATTTTGGTGCAAGTTTGGAACGGGTAAATTGACCGTTGAAAGGCATATTGGATGGTTATTGGGACTACCAACCCAAACCAAATTAACTATTTATAACCTAAACTACCCTAATACAAATATAGGGGTAAGTATAGGGTCGAACCCAAGGGAAGCATGCAAGCTAAATATCAAATTCACTAAGCAAGAGTCAAGGAAAGGATAATTTTGTTGATTTTTTTGGATAAAAAGGTACTAAGACTACAAACAAGCAAATATAAAGAAGATTAAAAATCAAGAGAGAACGACGCTAGGGTTACGAGGGTGTCAAACATGATTATAAAGAGGTGAATAATGATAGTTGTCATGAAAAACATGCCAAAGAACTAGGGCTGGCAAAAACTGACCCGACCTGAAAACCCGACCCGAACCCGACCTGAAAAAAGCGGGTTAGGGTTGAGATTTTCGACCCGAAAACTTAAATGGGTCGACACGAACCCGAACCCGAAATTAAATGGGTTAGGTTAAGGTTGAAAATCTCAACCCGAAAACGACCCACTTAACCCGAAATAACCCGAACTTTTTAAAGTTTTAAAAAAAAAATAGAAAAAAAAAATCGTATAAAGCTTTCAGCCCAGCCCAAATTCATAAAGAGGCTTCTTTATGGCTTCTTTAGTTCTTTATATAAAATCAAAACCCTAAAATCATGTATTTTGCCCTCATTTCTTCTGCCGTTTTCCCCTTGCTTCTGAGCTTCTCTCTCTTTAATTTTCTCTCTCCTCAAAACCCTTAAATCCATTCGTCATTGTTGAGAGTACTTCATCATCTCCTTCACGGCTTGACTCCTTCACTCCTCTACGAGACGCGTTCTTCAATTCCTCTCCTTCAACAATCAAGGTATCTTGCTTCATAATTTATATTCTGTTTTTTCTTCGTTTTTTACATGCTATTTTTGTTTGTTTTCGAGTTTTTCTGTTGTTAATTTCATATTTACCTTCTTTCGTTTATTTTGGTTTTTTATATGCTAATTTTCGAATGTTATTACTAATTTCTGATGTTAAATGTTGTTGTTTATGTTATTATACGGTTGTGTTTGCTAATTTCGAATGGTAATGCTAATTTTTATTGTTAAATGTTGTTTATGTTATGGTGGATCTTGCTAATATTTGTTGTCTATTTATGTTTTCATGAGCATGCATGTTTTAATTTAGATCTTAGCTTACTAATTAGATCTAGTCTGATTTTATGCATGTTTTAATTATATTGTTGTTGTTTTGGTTTATAGGTTTGGCAGCAAGAAATAGCCACCCATGTTCAATTGGAAATGTTGTGTGATCAATTTTGAAGCTTGAGGTGGTGAACAAGGATGACAGGCACAACAACGCTCGATCTTAATCCAAATAAAAATCTTATTGCATCTTTTATTATTGTTTGAGAACTGTAATTCGTGTTATAAAAAAAAACTTGGTTTGTAATCGTTAATTATGATTGTTACTTTGTTAGACTACGCTATTTAATTTTGGTTTGAATAATTTTGGTTTGAATTAAACGCTTAACTCTGAAGGTCTGAACTCTGAACAACTTGTGTTTGAAATGAAAAAAAAGTAATTCAGGTCAATTTTGGGTTAACCAGAACCTGAATATTTCAGGTTTGGGTCGGGTCAATTTCAAGTCAAAGAAACCTGATTTTAACCCAAATAAAAAATCAGGTCAAATAAGGTCAATTTCGGGTTGACCCGAACCTGAAAATATCAGGTTCGGGTTGGGGTTTACAACCCGAAAAGTTAAATGGATCAGGTTCGGGTTGGGGGGTAGCTGACCCGAAAACAAGTGACCCGAACACGAACCCGACCCGACCTGATCCGTTTACCAGCCCTACAAAGAACACAAGATCCTACCTAAACAATTCATTCTCATGCAATGGTCTAGGCAAATCAATGAAAAAGCCCTGTGCTAATAGAATCATTCTCATGCATCCTATTAGACACTAGCAAAATCAAGAGAATAAAGAAGCACAAACCATAAAGCTCTATTTAACAACTCATTTTCATGCAATCATCAAAATAGAGGTGATCTTGATCTAGTTCAAATCATTTTCATGCATTTAAACTAGAAGGCAATCAAATAGAGTGCAACAATAATCTTAAGATATTAAAAATCAAATCTTTCATCAATTTAAAGCATGTATTCAATCCAACCATCATCATTCTTCCAACATTCAACACATATTTTCCACCCCCTTCCCCTAGCTAAGAGATTAGCCTAGAGAAGGGAGATTAAACATGATGATAAAACTAAATGGAAACAAAATAGACATGGAAGCAAACATGATCAAAAACAATGAAAATACCAAATGACGTCAATCCAAAAAATAGATAAAAATAAACAACTAGAGTGCAAATAAACTAAGCTAAGAGAAAGGATTAGAGATTACTAAGTAGGGAATGGTAGAAAGATTAAAACTTGCAAGGTTGCTTGATTGATTGAAATAAAATTTGAACCAAAGTTGCATACATGAAGATAACTTTAGTAATACTACACTTTCTCTCTCTAAGATTAGGGTTTAATTGTCTTCTAAGATAAGGCTAGATGATCCACTAATTTCCCCTACGACCTATATATATAGGTCCTTTAAAAGATATAAAAATACGAAATAAAAAAAAACTGAACTTCAGCGGTGCGCGCCCCGCGCATATACACTGCGCGCCCGCGTAGATGCTGTGTGTGCGCCTTCGCAGATCTTGTGCGCCCGCAGATCTGTGGGTACGGGGATTAGACCCATAGATGCGCGCCTTCTCTCAGCAGTACTGCGCGCTCGCGCTTGTAGAGTGTGCGCCCGCACACAAGGCGTGCACAAGGCGCACACGAGTCCCTGTTTTGGCTCTGCTTCTGCTGTTGTCTTGTGCGGGTTCTCCCAGGGCTGCGCGCCCGCACACAAAGCGCGCACAAGGTGCACACGGCCTTCTGTTTGAGTTCTGTTCTTGAAGCCTTCCTGCGCGGGTTCTCACAATGCTGCGCCCCGCACACAGGGGGTTTAGGGGTGAATTGCTCTTCTTCTAATGCCTTGATTCCTACAAAACAAAAACAAAGAAAACAAGGAGAAAGGCAAACAAAGAAAAGAAGAACAAAAAGGAGAGAAAAAGGGGACAAACAAGTTACAAATGGGAGGGAAAACCCGTAAAAAGAACACTAAATTGTTGCATAAATGCCACTCATCATTCCACCCACTCAATTGGACTCCCGGAGGGTATTAGAAACCATGGTAAACATCTCAGAAATTTTTGTTTCCAGGCGAAAAAAGGTCAAAAAATTCCAAAATTGAAGGCTATAATCCACGCTTTTTAAGCAATTTTGAGGTTACGAGTCCGGTGGCGAAAATTCTTGAGACCCTAGGGGATACATCTTTGGGTCAATAATGACGTTTGGAACCATATATGACCCTTATATGTTGCTATAAATGTCCTTGGTAGGCTTGAGGTCACGATATCGGTGCAAATTTGAAACGGGTAAATTGACTGTTTAAAGGCATATTGGATGGTTCCACCCACTCAATTGGACTCCTGGATGGTTTTAGGAACCATGTTAAACGTCTCAGCAATTTTTGTTTCCGTGCAAAAAGAGGTCAAAAATTCCAATAATCCACGCTTTTTGAGGAATTTTGAGGTTACAGGGCCCGGTGGCGAAATGTCTTGAGACCCTAGGGGATACATCTTAGTGTCATATAATGATGTTCGGAACCATTATGACCCTTATATGTTGCCATAAATGTCCGTGGTTGGCTTGAGGTCACGATATCGAAGCAAGTTTGAAACGGGTAAATTGACTGTTTAAAGGCATATTGGATGGTTCCACCCACTCAATTGGACTCTCGGAGGGTATTAGGAACCATTGTAAACATCTAGACAATTTTTATTTCCGGGCGAAAAAAGGTCAAAAAATTCAAAAATTGAAGGTTATAATCCACGCTTTTTGAGGAATATAAAGGTTACGGGGCCCAGTGGCGAAAAGTCTTGCGACCCTAGGGGACACATCTTAGTGTCATATAATAATGACGTTTGGAACCATATATGACCCTTATATGTTGCCATAAATGACCGTGGTAGGCTTGTGGTCACGATACAGGTGCAATTTTAGAACAGGTAAATTGACCGTTTAAAGGCATATTGGATGGTTCCACCCACTCAAATGGACTCCGGGAGGGTATTAGGAACCATAGTAAACATCCTTGCAATTTTTATTTCCGGGCGAAAAAAGGTCAAAAAATTCCAAAATTGAAGACTATAATCCACGTTTTTTGAGCAATTTTGAGGTTACGGGTCCGGTGGCGAAAAGTCTTGAGACCCTAGGGGATACATCTTTGGGTCAATAATGACGTTTGGAGCCATATATGACCCTTATATGTTGCTATAAATGTCCTTGGTGGCTTGAGGTTACGATATCGGTGCAAGTTTGAAACGGGTAAATTGACTGTTTAAAGGCATATAAGATGGTTCCACCCACTCAATTGGACTCCTGGATGGTTTTAGTAACCATGTTAAACATCTCGGCAATTTTTATTTCCGTGCGAAAAAAGGTCAAAAATTCCAATAATCCACGCTTTTTGAGGAATTTAGAGGTTACGGGGCCCGGTGGCAAAAAGTCTTGAGACCCTTGGGGATACATCTTAGGGTCATATAATGACGTTTGGAAGCATATATGACCCTTATATGTTGCCATAAATGTCCGTGGTAGGCTTGAGGTCACGATATCGGTGCAAGTTTGGAACGGGTAAATTGACTATTTAAAGGCATATTGGATGGTTCCACCCTCTCAATTGGTTTCCCGGGGGGTATTAGGAACCATGGTAAACATATCGTCAATTTTTAATTCCGGGCGAAAAAATATCAAAAAATTCCAAAATTGAAGGCTATAATCCACGATTTTTGAGGAATTTTGAGTTTACGGGGCCCGGTGCAAAAAGTTTTGAGACCCTAGGGGATACATCTTAGGGTCATATAATGACGTTTGGAACCATTATGACCCTTATATCTTGCCATGAATGTCCGTGGTAGGCTTGAGGTCACGATATCGGTGCAAATTTGGAACGGGTAAATTGACTATTTAAAGGCATATTGGATGGTTCCACCCACTCAATTGGACTCTCGGAGGGTATTAGGAACCATGATAAACATCTTGGCAATTTTTATTTCCGGGCGAAAAAAGGTTAAAAAATTCCAAAATAGAAGGCCATAATCCACGCTTTTTGAAGAATTTTGAGATTACAGGACCCGGCGGCGAAATGTCTTGAGACCCTAGGGGATACATCTTAGGGTCATATAATGACGTTTGGTACCATTATGACCCTTATATGTTGCCATAAATGTCTGTGGTAGGCTTGAGGTCACGATATCGGTGTAAGTTTGAAACGGGTAAATTGACTGTTTAAAGGCATATTGGATGTTTCCACCCACTCAATTGGAATCCCGGAGGGTATTAGGAACCATGGTAAAAATCTCGGCAATTTTAATTTCCGGGCGAAAAAAGGTCAAAAAATTCAAAAATTGAAGGCTATAATCCACGCTTTTTAAGGAATTTTGAGGTTACGGGGCCCGGTGGCGAAAAGTCTTGAGACCCTGTGGGATACATCTTAGGGTCATATAATGACGTTTGGGACCATTATGACCCTTATATGTTGCCATAAATGTCCGTGGTAGGCTTGAGGTCACGATATCGTTGCAAGTTTGAAACGGGTAAATTGACTGTTTAAAGGCATATTGGATGGTTGGACCCACCCAAATAGATTCCCAGGGTGTATTAGGGTCCATGGTAAGCATCTCGGCATTTTTTATTTTCGGGCGAAAAGAGGTCAAAAAATTCCGAAATTGAAGGCTATAAATCCATGCTTTTTAGGGAATTTTGAGGTTACGGGGCCGGTGGCAAAAGTTTTGAAACCATAGGGGATACATCTTAGGGTCATATAATGACGTTTGGAACCATTATGACCCTTATATGTTGCCATGAATGTCCGTGGTAGGCTTGAGGTCACGATATCGGTGCAAGTTTGGAACGGGTAAATTGACTGTTTAAAGGCATATTGGATGGTTCCACCCACTCAATTGGACTCTCGGAGGGTATTAGGAACCATGATAAACATCTTGGCAATTTTTATTTCCGGGCGAAAAAAGGTTAAAAAATTCCAAAATAGAAGACCATAATCCACGCTTTTTGAAGAATTTTGAGGTTACAGGACCCGGCGGCGAAATTTCTTGAGACCCTAGGGGATACATCTTAGGGTCATATAATGATGTTTGGAACCATTATGACCCTTATATGTTGCCATAAATGTCTGTGGTAGGCTTGAGGTCACGATATCGGTGTAAGTTTGAAACGGGTAAATTGACTGTTTAAAGGCATATTGGATGTTTCCACCCACTCAATTGGAATCCCGGAGGGTATTAGGAACCATGGTAAAAATCTCGGCAATTTTAATTTCCGGGCGAAAAAAGGTCAAAAAATTCAAAAATTGAAGGCTATAATCCACGCTTTTTAAGGAATTTTGAGGTTACGGGGCCCGGTGGCGAAAAGTCTTGAGACCCTGTGGGATACATCTTAGGGTCATATAATGACGTTTGGGACCATTATGACCCTTATATGTTGCCATAAATGTCCGTGGTAGGCTTGAGGTCACGATATCGTTGCAAGTTTGAAACGGGTAAATTGACTGTTTAAAGGCATATTGGATGGTTCCACCCACTCAATTGGACTCCCGGAGGGTATTAGGAACCATGATAAGCATCTTGACAATTTTTATTTCCGGGCGAAAAAAGGTTAAAAAATTCCAAAATAGAAGGCCATAATCCACGCTTTTTGAAGAATTTTGAGGTTACAGGACCCGGCGGCGAATGGTCTTGAGACCCAAGGAGACACATCTTAGGGTAATATAATGACGTTTGGAACCATATATGACCCTTATATGTTTCCATAAATGACCGTGGTAGGCTTGAGGTCACGATATCGGTGCAAGTTTGAAACAGGTAAATTGACTGTTTAAAGGCATATTGGATGGTTCCACCCACTCAATTGGACTCCCGCAGGGTATTAGGAACCATGATAAACATCTCGGCAATTTTTATTTCCGGGCGAAAAAAGGTCAAAAAATTCCAAAATTGAAGGCTATAATCCACGCTTTTTGAAGAATTTTGAGGTTACGGGACCCGGCGGCGAAATGTCTTGAGACCCTAGGGGATACATCTTAGGGTCATATAATGACGTTTGGAACCATTATGACCCTTATATGTTGCCATATATGTCCGTGGTAGGCTTGAGTTCACGATACCGGTGCAAGTTTAGAACGGGTAAATTGTCCGTTTAAAGGCATATTGGATGGTTCCACCCTCTCAATTGTACTCCCAGACGGTTTAAGGAACTATGGTAAACATATTGGCAATTGAAGGGTACATGGTAAGAATCTCGGCATTTTTTATTTCCGGGCGAAAAGAGGTCAAAAAATTCCAAAATTGAAGGCTATAAGCCATGCTTTTTGGGGAATTTATAGGTTACGAGGCCCGGTGGCCAAAAGTCTTGAGACCTTAGGGGATACATCTTAGGTTCATATAATAACGTTTGGAACCATATATGACACTTATATGTTGTACAAAATAGCCGTGGTAGGCTTCAGTTTACGAAATCGGTGCAAATTTAGAATGGGTAAATTGACCGTTTTAAGGCATATTGGTCCACCCACTCAATTGGACTCCCGGAGGTTATTGGGAACCATGGTCAACATCTCGGCATTTGTTATTTCCGGGCAAAAAAAGGTCAAAAAATTCCAAAATTGAAGGCTATAATCCACGCTTTTTGAGGAATATTGAGGTTACGGGGCCCGGTGGCGAAAAGTCTTGAGACCCTATGGGATACATCTTAGGGTCATATAATGACGTTTGGAACCATATATGATCATTACATGTTGCAATAAATGTCCGTGGTAGGCTTGAGGTCACGATATTGGTGCAAGTTTGGAACTGGTAAATTGACTGTTTAAAGGCATATTGGATGGTTGGACCCACCCAAATAGATTCCCAGGGTGTATTAGGGTCCATGGTAAGCATCTCGGCATTTTTTATTTTCGGGCGAAAAGAGGTCAAAAAATTCCGAAATTGAAGGCTATAAATCCATGCTTTTTAGGGAATTTTGAGGTTACGGGGCCGGTGGCAAAAGTTTTGAGACCATAGGGGATACATCTTAGGGTCATATAATGACGTTTGGAACCATTATGACCCTTATATGTTGCCATGAATGTCCGTGGTAGGCTTGAGTTCACGATATCGGTGCAAGTTTGGAACGGGTAAATTGACTGTTTAAAGGCATATTGGATGGTTCCACCCACTCAATTGGACTCTCGGAGGGTATTAGGAACCATGATAAACATCTTGGCAATTTTTATTTCCGGGCGAAAAAAGGTTAAAAAATTCCAAAATAGAAGACCATAATCCACGCTTTTTGAAGAATTTTGAGGTTACAGGACCCGGCGGCGAAATTTCTTGAGACCCTAGGGGATACATCTTAGGGTCATATAATGACGTTTGGAACCATTATGACCCTTATATGTTGCCATAAATGTCTGTGGTAGGCTTGAGGTCACGATATCGGTGTAAGTTTGAAACGGGTAAATTGACTGTTTAAAGGCATATTGGATGTTTCCACCCACTCAATTGGAATCCCGGAGGGTATTAGGAACCATGGTAAAAATCTCGGCAATTATAATTTCCGGGCGAAAAAAGGTCAAAAAATTCAAAAATTGAAGGCTATAATCCACGCTTTTTAAGGAATTTTGAGGTTACTGGGCCTGGTGGCGAAAAGTCTTGAGACCCTATGGGATACATCTTAGGGTCATATAATGACGTTTGGGACCATTATGACCCTTATATGTTGTCATAAATGTCCGTGGTAGGCTTGAGGTCACGATATCGTTGCAAGTTTGAAACGGGTAAATTGACTGTTTAAAGGCATATTGGATGGTTCCACCCACTCAATTGGACTCCCGGAGGGTATTAGGAACCATGATAAGCATCTTGGCAATTTTTATTTCCGGGCGAAAAAAGGTTAAAAAATTCCAAAATAGAAGGCCATAATCCACGCTTTTTGAAGAATTTTGAGGTTACAGGACCCGGCGGCGAATGGTCTTGAGACCCAAGGAGACACATCTTAGGGTAATATAATGACGTTTGGAACCATATATGACCCTTATATGTTTCCATAAATGACCGTGGTAGGCTTGAGGTCACGATATCGGTGCAAGTTTGAAACAGGTAAATTGACTGTTTAAAGGCATATTGGATGGTTCCACCCACTCAATTGGACTCCCGGAGGGTATTAGGAACCATGATAAACATCTCGGCAATTTTTATTTCCGGGCGAAAAAAGGTCAAAAAATTCCAAAATTGAAGGCTATAATCCACGCTTTTTGAAGAATTTTGAGGTTACGGGACCCGGCGGCGAAATGTCTTGAGACCCTAGGGGATACATCTTAGGGTCATATAATGACGTTTGGAACCATTATGATCCTTATATGTTTCCATATATGTCCGTGGTAGGCTTGAGTTCACGATACCGGTGCAAGTTTAGAACGGGTAAATTGTCCGTTTAAAGGCATATTGGATGGTTCCACCCTCTCAATTGTACTCCCAGACGGTTTAAGGAACTATGGTAAACATATTGGCAATTGAAGGGTACATGGTAAGAATCTCGGCATTTTTTATTTCCGGGCGAAAGGAGGTCAAAAAATTCCAAAATTGAAGGCTATAAGCCATGCTTTTTGGGGAATTTATAGGTTACGAGGCCCGGTGGCCAAAAGTCTTGAGACCTTAGGGGATACATCTTAGGTTCATATAATAACGTTTGGAACCATATATGACACTTATATGTTGTACAAAATAGCCGTGGTAGGCTTCAGTTTACGAAATCGGTGCAAATTTAGAATGGGTAAATTGACCGTTTTAAGGCATATTGGTCCACCCACTCAATTGGACTCCCGGAGGTTATTGGGAACCATGGTCAACATCTCGGCATTTGTTATTTCCGGGCAAAAAAAGGTCAAAAAATTCCAAAATTGAAGGCTATAATCCACGCTTTTTGAGGAATATTGAGGTTACGGGGCCCGGTGGCGAAAAGTCTTGAGACCCTAGGGGATACATCTTAGGGTCATATAATGACGTTTGGAACCATATATGATCATTACATGTTGCAATAAATGTCCGTGGTAGGCTTGAGGTCACGATATCGGTGCAAGTTTGAAACTGGTAAATTGACTGTTTAAAGGCATATTGGATGGTTGGACCCACCCAAATAGATTCCCAGGGTGTATTAGGGTCCATGGTAAGCATCTCGGCATTTTTTATTTTCGGGCGAAAAGAGGTCAAAAAATTCCGAAATTGAAGGCTATAAATCCATGCTTTTTAGGGAATTTTGAGGTTACGGGGCCGGTGGCAAAAGTTTTGAGACCTTAGGGGATACATCTTAGGGTCATATATTGACGTTTGGAACCATATATGACCCTTATATGTTGTACAAAATAGTCGTGGTAGGCTTCAGTTTACAAAATCGGTGCAAATTTAGAACGGGTAAATTGATCGTTTAAGGAATATTGGATGGTTCCACCCACTTAATTGGACTCCCGGAGGGTATTAGGAACCATGGTAAACATCTCGGCAATTTTTATTTCCGAGAAAAAAATGGTAAAAAAATTCCAAAATTGAAGGCTATAATCCACGCTTTTTGAGGAATTTTGAGGTTATGGGGCCTAGTGGCAAAAAGTCTTGAGACCATATGGAATACATCTTAGGGTTATATAATGACGTTTGGAACCATATATGTCCATTACATGTTCCTATAAATGTCCGTGGTAGGCTTGAGGTGACGATATCGGTGCAAGTTTGGAATTGGTAAATTGACTGTTTCAAGGCAAATTGGATGGTTGGACCCACCCAAATAAATTCCAAGGGTGTATTAGGGTACATGGTAAGCATCTCAGCATTTTTTAATTCCGGGCGAAAAGAGGTCAAAAAATTCCAAAATTGAAGGCTATAATCCATGCTTTTTGGGGAATTTTGAGGTTACGGGGCCCGGTGGCCAAAAGTCTTGAGACCTTAGGAGATACATCTTAGGGTCATATAATGACGTTTGGAACCATATATGACCCTTATATGTTGTACAAAATAGTCGTGGTAGGCTTCAGTTTACGAAATCGGTGCAAATTTGGAAGGTGTAAATTGACCGTTTTAAGGCATATTGGATGGTTCCACCCACTCAATTAAGCTCCCGAAGGGTATTAGGAACCATGGTAAACTTCTTGGCAATTTTTATTTCAAGGCAAAAAAAGGTCAAAATATTCCAAAATTGAAGGCTATAATCCACGCTTTATAAGGAATTTTGAGGTTACGGGGCCGGGTGGCGAAAAGTCTTGAGACCCTATGGGATACATCTTACGGTCATATAATAACGTTTAGAACCATATATGACCATTAGATATTGCCATAAATGTCCGTGGTAGGCTTGAGGTCACCATATCGTTGCAAGTTTGGAACTGGTAAATTGACTGTTTAAAGGCATATTGGATGGTTGGACCTACCCAAATAGACTCCTAGGGTGTATTAGGGTCCATGATAAGCATCTCGGCATTTTTTTATTTCCAGGCGAAAAGAGGTCAAAAAATTGCAAAATTGAAGGCTATAATCCATGCTTTTTGGGGAATTTTGAGGTTTCGGGGCCCGGTGGCCAAAAGTCTTGAGACCTTAGGGGATACATCTTAGGGTCATATAATGACGTTTGGAACCATATATGACCCTTATATGTTGTACAAAATAGCCGTGGTAGGCTTCAGTTTACGAAATCGGTGCAACTTTGGAACGGGTAAACTGACCGTTTTAAGGCATATTGGATGGTTCCACCCACTCAATTGGACTCCCATAGGTTATTGTGAACCATGGTAAACATCTCGGCAATTTTTATTTCAGGGCGAAAAAAGGTTAAAAAATTCCAAAATTGAAGGCTATAATCCACGCTTTTTTAGGAATTTTGAGGTTACGGGGCCCCGTGGAGAAAAGTCTTGAGACCCAAGGGGATACATCTTAGGGTCATATAATGACGTTTGGAACCATATATGACCACTACATGTTGCCACAAATGTCTGTGGTAGGCTTGAGGTCACGATATCGGTGCAAGTTTGGAACTGGTAAATTGTCTATTTAAAGGCATATTGGATGGTTGGACCCACCCAAATAGACTCGCAGGGTGTATTAAGGTCCATGTTAAGCATTTTGACATTTTTTTTTTCCAAGCGAAAAGAGGTCAAAAAATTCCAAAATTGAAGAATATGGGGCCCGGTGGCAAAAAGTCTTGAGACCTTAGGGGATACATTTTAAGGTCATATAATGACGTTTGAAACAATATATGACCCTTATATGTTGTACAAAATAGCCGTCGTAGACTTTAGTTTACGGAATCGGTGCAAATTTGGAAAGGGTAAATTGACTGTTTAAGGCATTATGGATGGTTCTGCCCACTCGATTGGACACCCGGAGGGTATTAGGAACCATGGTAAACATCTCGGAAATTTTTATTTCCGGGTGAAAAAAGGTCAAAAATTCCAAAATAGAAGGCTATAATCCACGCTTTTTGAGGAATTTTGAGGTTACGGGGCCCGGTGGCAAAAAGTCTTGATACCATAGGGGATACATCTTAGGGTCATATAATGACTTTTGGAACCATATATGACCCTTATATGTTGCCATAAATGTCTGTGGTATGCTTAAGTTCACGATATCGGTGCAAGTTTGGAACGGGTAAATTGACTGTTTAAAGGCATATTGGATGGTTCCACCCACTCAATTGGACTCCCAGAGGGTATTAGGAACCATGGTAAAACATCTCAGCAATTTTTATTTCCGGGCGAAAAAAGGTCAAAAAATTCCAAAATTGAAGGCTATAATCCACGCTTTATGAGGAATTTTGAGGTTACGGGTTCGGTGGCGAAGACCCTTGAGACCCTAGGGGATACGTCTTAGGGTCCTATAATGACATTTCAAACCATATATGACCCTTATATGTTGCCATAAATGTCCGTGGTAGGCTTAAGGTCACGATATCAGTGCAAGTTTGGAACGGGTAAATTGAATGTTAAAAGGCATATTGGATGGTTCTACCCATTCAATTAGACTCCCGGAGGGTATTAGGAACCATGGTAAACATTTCGGAAATTTTTATTTCCTCACTAAAAAAGGTCAAAAAATTCTAAAATTGAAGGATATAATCCACGCTTTTTGAGGAATTTAGAGGTTACGGGGCCCGGTGGTGAAAAGCCTTGACACCCTAGGAGATACGTCTCAGGGTCATATAATGACGTTTCGAACCATATATGACCATTATATGTTGCCATAAATGTCCGTGGTAGGCTTGAGGTCACGATATTTGTGCAAGTTTGGAACGGGTAAATTGACTGTTTAAAGGCATATTGGATGGTTCCACCCACTCAATTGGACTCCCGGAGGGTATTAGGAACCATGGTAAACATATCGGAAATTTATATTTCCAGGCGAAAAAGGTCAAAAAAATCCAAAATTGAAGGTTATAATCCATGTTTTTTGAGAAATTTTGAGGTTACGGGGCCTGGTGGCAAAAAGCCTTGAGATCCTAGGGGATACGTCTTAGGGTCATATAATGACGTTTGGAACCATATATGACCCTTATATGTTGCCATAAATGTCCGTGGTAGGCTTGAGGTCACGATATCGATGCATTTGTGGAACGGGTAAATTGACTGTTTAAAGGCATATTGGATGGTTCCACCCATTCAATTGGACTCCCGGATGGTATAAGGAACCATGGTAAGCATCTCGGCAATTTTTATTTCCGGGCAAAAAAAGTTCAAAAAATTCCAATAATCCACGCTTTTTGAGGAATTTTGAGGTTACGGGGCCCGGTGGCGAAAAGTCTTGAGACCCTTGGGGATACATCTTAGGGTCATGTAATGACGTTTGGAAGCATATATGACCCTTATCTGTTGCCATATATGTCCGTGGTAGGCTTGAGGTCACGATATCGGTGCAAGTTTGGAACGGGTAAATTGACTGTGTAAAGGCATATTGAATAGTTACACCGACTCAATTGGACTCCCGGAGGGTATTAGGAACCATGGTAAACATATCGGCAATTTTTATTTCCGGGCGAAAAAGGTCAAAAAATTCCAAAATTGAAGGCTATAAATCCACGCTTTTTGAGGAATTTTGAGGTTAAGGGGCCTGTAGGCGTCGTTTAAAGTGCGCCTTGGAATTGATTTGGGGCCAAACCCTCAAACAGTTCTACCTTTCACGACGTGGTTTAAGGATAGAACCCCGGGTAAAGTACGAACTCCTTGGAGCGCTTAAGGAAGGTATTTTGAAAGAGAGAAGGGTAGGCTAGTGTTTAGGCTAGAGCATAGAAGAGAAATGAGAGAATTATTTGATGCCCCGTACATCAGAAATGAGGGGTTATTTATAGGAAAAATGTGCTGAGGGAACACACGGAACCCTAAAATGACAGAAACCCTAAAACAGTATCCCGTGACACGGCAAAGTGTACCGCGACACGGTAAACTCCACCGTCAGACGGGATAGAATCCCGTGACACGGTACTCTTTTGAGTGACGCGGGATACTTTTAAACAAACGGGGGAAGAAAATGCGTTAGGGTTTACGCGGAAGGGACACATACTATACCCGTGTCACATCAGGTCCTTGGCGTGGGATTCCTTGGCGTGACACGGGACTGTTTTGTCCTTTTTTCCGTCTAAATTCATTTTAAACCTTAATTTCATTCAGCATTTTAGGTGCCGATTGATAATTTCGGGCCATTTTTCTGATTTATTAAAATCGGGCTAAAATAAGAAAGTAAATAAATAAATAAAAGGTTTGGGCCAAAATAAATAATAAAACAATAAAATAAGAAAAGGTTTTGGGCTGAAATTAAAACTATGCTTTTACCAAACACCAAGACTGATCCATGGGCTATTCAGAAATACGAATTTAATTAAATATGATTTTTAAGCACTCTCGGGATTAAATACTAAACCCGACCACTTTGACATTTTTAAGGTTGTTCATCATCGGGTTTGGTTTTGGGGAGACATTTTTAGGTGTCTTCAGAAGCCCCCACTTTGACTGAGTTTGTAAAAACGTAAGTTTCGAAAACGATAGTCAAAGTAGTCGATAGGGACGGAGAATGATTTAAGACGTTCTGCGATCCTAAATCACTCTGTATACGCCGATACCTGCAGAAAAACATTAGTTCTACAGATAAAAGTGTAAAGGGATAGAATACGTATCTGACACCAGTGTATCGGTGACAAATGATGCTTGGTATCTTCCTATGCTTGAAGGAATTTACCGGATGATGTTTCGCTGAAATGCTTTCCATGCCTGAGGAAAGCCAACTGATGAATTTGGTAGTTTTCTATGCTTGAAGAAATCTACCGGATGATGTTTCGCTGAAATGCTTTCCATGCTTGAGGAAAGCCGACTGATGAATTTGGTAGTTTTCTATGCTTGAAGAAATCTACCGGATAACATTTTCCATGCTTGAGGAAAATCGACATATGATTTTGGCGGTTTTCTATGCCTAAAGAAATCCACCGATAATGCTTTCCATGCTTGAGGAAAACCGACAGATAAACACTTTCCATGCTTGAGGAAAGCCGATAGATAAACAATTTCCATGCTTGAGGAAAGTCGATGAATGAATACTTTCCATGCTTGAGGAAAGTCGATGAATGAATACTTTCCATGCTTGAGGGAAGTCTATGAATTAAATAATCGTCGACTTCTTCGTGTTGAGAGGTGACAACGACCGACAATTTTCCATGCCTGAGGAAAAAAATTGTCTATTGAAATTACAAGTCTCTGTGTATCGAGAACCTTGTGCCGGAATAATAGTGGTTCGATTGTCCCTGAACGTGGGTCGTAGATGTTTTACCTTCAAGTAGACTTTTCGACCATATTAGGTGTTAGAAATGTCGAAAAATAGACTTTGACACTTGATAGGGGTAAAATAGTAATTTTGGTCCCCTTTAAATATCAGTTAGAACCTTCGGCGCTTTTTTCGTGAGAAAATAACTGTCCAAAATCCTCGGAAAAATTGTTCAAACTGGTAAAAAACGCCAGGAATATTCGCTGATGGCTTTGAAAAGTGTGCAGTACAGACGCCTGGACTCCGTGCCACGTGGATAAATCCAGCGACACGGTGCACCTTTGCCGTCTGATGGGATTAATTCCCGTGTCGCGGGATTTTCTTTGTCTTAAAATATCCCACGCGGGATTTTGGCTGTTGCAGAATTGGTCAAATGGCTCGGATTTTTGTGCTTTTGACCGTCAGAAATAACGCGCCACGTCAAAAGGTTACCGTTACAAGGTAACGGCCCCGTGGCACGGTGAACGGGGCCATAACGACTATATTTTTTTTGGCTTTAAATTCAAGCTCATGTTTCGCCATTTTCATTTTTTCTGCAGCTCATACTTCTCGATTTTTCATTTTCGTCCTCACAAAAATCCCGGGCCTCGGTTTGTTTCACCGGCGCTCGTTTAGCTCCACCGTGACACGGGTTTCGAAACCGTGATGCGGCGATTTTCTTCTTGTTTTGTTGTTGCTGCTGCTGTGTGAGTTCGTTTCCACTACCTGCACTCTGCTGCTACTGCCGGAGCTTTCACCGTCACCTCCCAGAACTCCCGTGACACGGTTTGCAGCCACCGTGTCGCGGTGCTTCAGCCCGGAGCCGCGGTGAAGAGCGGTGTCTGCTGCAATCTTCACGAGCTTTTGGAGCTCAAATCTCCATCAATTTTGCTCTAATTTTTGCTACTTTCCTCATTCTACAAGGATCCATATAAGTTTACTTTCATTTTTGTCTCAAATTTGTTTCAAATAATTTCATGTGAAACCCTTAAAAATCAATTTAGGGATTTTTGATTTTGAGGTTATATGTCACAATTGTTGCCATGGATTTACTTGTATATGTATGTGTATGCTTTTGTGAGAAATTGGAGACAAAAATTGCATGATTTGGTGGAGAATTGAACAAAACACCATTTTTGAGTACTACTTCTTGTGAAATAATGTCGTTGTTGCTCATGTTATTTCTTTGCTCATGTTATTTCTTTGCACGTATTGGTGGTAGATCTTGTAGAATATGCCATGATGTGTTGATCCATTGTTTTTGTGTAATTTCGAAGTATATTTTTGTGTATGTACTATATTGTCATGGAGAACACAGTATCATGCGGCTAGGAGAACTGTAGTATTAGTTTGTCATGGAGAAACTTAATACTAGTAATAATTCTATTATTTTGCTAATTTTTGGCCTTGAGGTAAAAATTTAGCGTATAACAGAAAATGCAACCGGAGGTAATTGAGAAGCCGTTTTTGAATAAATAAATAAATAAATAAATAACTTAGGAAATGATGCTAAGCATTTAGATTTTTATTTTTGAAATAGCATGCCTAGACGGCGGGATTGCGATCTTTCCACACGTGGCCGGCGTCAGGCTTTTTCGGGAGGACACTCCCACAGTTCCTGAGGGTGCGGAGGACGACGCTCTAGATACCGAGCCGCGCGCTTCTTCGAGTAGAGGTAGATAGGTTCCACCTCCATGGACACCCTACCAGTTGGTTTTCTGTCGTGAGAACCACGTTTCTCACCGCCCACTCGCCGGCATAGTTGATGGCACGCTTCGCCATCATGGATCCGGAGCTGGAGATTTGGTTCCTCGACTGCATGAGGTTATCACGAGGGATCCTGTTACGAATTCCTTGTGGATATCTGCTGGTTTAGTGGACTTCTATTCTGCGGTCGTAGGGTTTTGCAGCCCCCGGGGTTGCGGCCCGACAGTTGTTCGTGCATTGTTGGAGTATTTCTGGGATACTACCAACACTTTTCATTTTTCTTGGGGGGAGATGATAGTGACCCCACTGGACTTCAGCATGATTACCGGTCTGCGCTTCACCGACCAGGCCGTGCGACAGTTTCCCGACCTTAGCTGGGGGGCACCTAAGGTAGCAGATCTATTGGGCCCGGTCGTTCAGTATATTAGGACTCGGTCGGTACCTCGAGGTGGTCAGAGGAGCGGGCGATCAGAGCTGGCTTCCGTTCTGGCCCAGGGTTTTGACATGGAGGAGACGTCTCCCGAGCAGCGAGTGCGGATCTTCATTTTGATTCTGATTTCTATGACTCTTTCTCCTGATAGGAGTTCACGCGCGCTCGTTTGCTATCTTCCTTCTTTAGTCAGGATCGATGAGATAGGATCCCTTAGCTGGGCTAGCGTTGGATATGCGGATCTTCTCTTGTCGCTGCGTCATGGCTGCAGGCAGCTGAATAACCAGTCCCCGGTGACTGTTTACGGCTTATGGAGAGTCGTAGAGGTGATGATCTTTCTTTTTCTTGTGTTTGTTCGAATCTGTTTGACTCATGTGCTCAGAGATTACATTTTCATTGCAGCTTTGGTTCTATGAGTATTTCCCGGGATTGGCCCCTCGTCGACGTCGTGGAGCAATCCATGCCTTCCCTGTTGGAGATAGCTGGCGTGACCGAGGCGAGTCACGAGTGGAGTCTGTCCCTATGCTACGCGGGTTGTTACGCCGAGGCACCTCTTCTGTTGATGTAAGAGTTAATTTTGCAGCCTATCATTCTTTATCTTGACGTCATTTTCAGCATCTTATTGCAACTTTTTATGGTTTTCAGGTGGCTATTGACGTCCAGTATCGGCCTTGGGCTAGGATGACTGACCTTCCTGAGGCCTTGCAGCTTTCAGCGCGCCGTACTGTTTTTGTTGGTACTGGTCGCTTTGTTTGGTATCTTGGAGAGCATGTCGTTCGCCAGCATAGTGATGATCGCTTTGTGGTACCTTTGCCTCCACCAGAGTCGATGTTGGACTCATGCCTGCTCAGGGACTTGATAAACAGAGGAGAGCGGTTCACTTTCCCTTGGCAGGGTCTTGTGCATATGGAGGGTGATTACACGCGGGACGTGCTTCCCCTTTTGGCTCCTCCACCCCGTCTTCCTGAGGTATGGTTTCTTATGAGAATTTTATCACTAGTCTCTGTTTAAATCGTCGAATAACCTGATTATTCGATCGTATTTTCAGACGACCGTTTGCCCTGTGGGGAGGATTGAGGTACCACCTTAATTTGTCCGTTACCCGGGGCCTATTGGTATCACTGAGGACCACATTGCTGATGCGCCAGAGGGTTACAGACAGGCGCAGGAGTCTTTGCCTGACGTGTTTGAGCCGGTAAGCTTTTGATGTATTTGTTCACCCTTTTTAATACCTCTTGTTACTGCTTTTCCTTTGCTTTGTTCTCAGCCTACACAGCCGGAGATGATGGGATTCATGAAGCTGGTTGACGCCTTGAAGTATTGCATCATCAAGCTTCGGCGTGACGCGAGTTGTCGAGGCGGTTCTAGTGATGTTCTTGAGGTATGTTCACCTTTTTATTTTTACCATTTGTTCTATCTTGCATCATTGGCATCTTTGATTTCGTGTTTTTCAGGAGCGACGGAGGTCCCGATCGCGCTCGAGGCATAGAGACTCGGACGAGGGGGAGCCTAGTCATGGTAGACGATCTTCACAGGTTCGTCGGCATTCCCAGTCTCAGCGAGAGACTCCGCTTTCTCAGCCGTCTCGTGAGGCTTAGTGGCAGCAGCCTCAGCCCTCCCTGCCATTCCAGCATTTTCAGGGTCAGTGGCAGCAGCATTCGTTTTCACAGCCTTCACAGTCTGAGTTCACTCCAGTCATCACTCCCTTGGATCGGGGCTTATATTCAGCTCCGTTGTCAGGGGGGATACCTTCACCGGTGCCTGGCTTGTTTCAGTTCCACTGTCTGGGACGATGACTTCACCGACGCTTCCTACTTCATGGAGTCAGTCTACGCCGTTTACCAGCTGGACGGGCCTTGCTTTGACCATGTCTTCTACTGGAGTTATTGGGACTAGTAGGGACACTACTCCTCGTACTCGGATGATGGAGGGACTCTTTGGTTCTCAGGCCCCGTA
Source organism: Chenopodium album (assembly GCF_948465745.1). Lineage (NCBI taxonomy): Eukaryota > Viridiplantae > Streptophyta > Magnoliopsida > Caryophyllales > Amaranthaceae > Chenopodium > Chenopodium album. The sequence continues at coordinate 20,999,688 of NC_137853.1, forward strand.
TACTCAAGATACTCAGGCTGGAGATGATACTGATAGTAGTTCTAGAGATTTTTGACCGAGGGTTTATATTTGTACTTTGCTTGATGACACTTGACACTATCTATGTACTATAACTTACTTTGTATATTTTATTCACACTCTATGTTTTTTATTTTATTTAATGTGTATGTTAGTGTGTGCTTGAGACTGATTGTGTGTGATTGTGTGTCTATTAACGACGCGAAAAAATACCGTTATTTTTCGTAAGTGGAGGGTACCGACTTTCTCCCAAAAGAAAAAAAAAACAAAAGAAAAGAAAGAACTTTCCCAGAATAACAATGGAGCGAGTTTAATAACTTCCCCAAAATAAAATGAAAAATAAAATGGAGCAAGTTTAGCAACTTCCCCAAAAGAAAATAAAATAAAAAGGAGCAAATAAAATAAAAAAACTTCCCCAAAAAATAAAAATAAAAATGAAAATAAAAATAAAAATAAAAAGGGAGACGGCCTCTGATTAATTCCCGTGACACCTGGCAGGCAACGTGTCACGGTAAAGTTCTCCCGTGACACGGTACAATCTGCCGTGTCACGGTGGAAAATCTTTTTTTTTTTTTTTTTTTTTTTTTACGGAACTGACTCCTCCTTTTTTTTTTAACATATTTGGTTGATGGAGCGTTTAGAACTCTTTAAAGCCCCCGACGATATTGAAAAACATGGTCCCAATGATCTAGTTCGAAGGAAGAAAAATTACTCTGCAAACATGTCGTATGATGATTGGAAGGTGTTCTTTGCAAAGAGAGAATTTTCCATTCGATGGGTGGTGCCTTGGTGGAGACTTACTAGGATGGTTGGGACGCATGATACACCGTATTGTCGTATTCCTAGTATATCAAAGTTGACTTTTTATTGTCCTTCTCGAGTGATGCGACAATATGGACTTGAACAAGTAATTCCACGCTATAATGATAGTCCTCGTGAAGTATCATTGCATGAAAGTAATGTTCACAAGTATGAGCTCTATTGGATTACAAGACCAACGTGGACCGTTTCTGCGAGTGATCAAGCTCCTCCCCCCTTATCTAGTGCATACAAGGCATGGTTAAATCCTCGAAGTAGAAGGGAGAGGTTTGGATCACGTAAATTTGATATGAAGGAACGACTTGGAAGTAAGAAGGCGCCCCCTAAAGATCGTCTTGGTCCGAGAACACAAGGAATTGAGTTTAAAACTCCTATAATGCCTAAGAAAAAGACTTATGTGAAAGGAAAGGGTAAAGAAAAGATGGTTTATAGGGAAAAGAAACCTAAGAACTATAAGAGGGATGAAAGGGGTGAGAGTTCGACAACAGGTGTGACGGTTCGGGCTACAAGGGACACACTAATGGTGAAGGCCGACTTGGTGGACAAGAAAGATGAAGCTTCGAAAGTGAAGAAGGATTAAACCAATATTGCTTTGCTTTTATGATTTTAAGTTTAATTTTTAAATAAGGCGTATGATGCCAATAATTGTAGTCACATTTATTTCAATAATAATAGCATATTAATTTTTGCCTTAATTAAAAATAACAATGACTTTTTTTTTTTTTTTAATCCAAGTCAAGAAGTCGGACGCAATGGAAGAATAATAATTGTCGAATAAAATATTTGAAAAGCAACAAAAATAACAAAATTTACAACGTCGTATTGCCGTGTCACGGAAAAATCTGCTGTGTCATGGTTAATCAAAGTGTGTCACGGTAAACTTTGGTGTGTCGCGGTAGCAGTTTGAGTGGCGCAGCGTTAATAGTCAAAGAACAGGTCTGTCGTGACACGGTGGGTTCTGCCGTGTCACGGTAGATTTTACCGTGGCGCGGTGGCCTCTACCGTGTCACGGTGGATTCTCCTTTGTAATTCTATTGCGTTTTTTATGCCTTGTGTGCCATATTTAGTCAAGGAAGAAGGGATTTTTGTTTTTAAAGTGGTCGGGCCCCCTTGAGGGGTTGCCTACGTATCCTTAAAAAGGAATCAGGCCAAACGTAGCTCTATTGGGTCATGAACCCATGCAACTAGGCACAAAACTTCTTGAGTTGATCCAAATTGGTTAAGTTGTGGAACCCGTTACCATCCATGTCTACTAATTGTGCTGCTCCGCCGGACAAAATAGATTTAACAATGTATGGACCTGACCAGTTCGGTCTAAATTTTCCTCTTGGATCAAGCACGTTTTTGCGAAGCGCTTTAAGCACCAAATCACCTTCCTTGATATTCCTAGTTTTGACTTTTTTATTGAAATGTCGTGCCATACGCTGTTGGTAGGTTTGGACGTGATGTAAAGCTGCCAAGCGTTTTTCGTCAAGTAAGACTAGTTCATCATATCTTGCTCTAATCCAGTCGACTTCATCTAATTGGCTTTCCAGTGCAATTCGTAGAGAGGGGATTTCAAGCTCTATTGGTTGTACGGCTTCAACTCCATAGAACAAAGAGAATGGGGTAGCCCCCGTTGATGTACGAACAGAAGTTCGATAACCCCAAAGGGCGAAATGTAGCTTGCTCGGCCAATCCTTATAATTTTCCGTCATCTTTTCGATGATAGTTTTCACATTTTTGTTAGCCGATTCGACTGCACCATTTGTTTGTGGTCTGTAGGGTGATGATCTGTGATGCTTGATATGATATTTCTGTAGTAATTCTGCACACTCGGCTTGGAAGTGTGTCCCATTGTCACTGATCATTTCGTGAGGTACCCCATAGCGGCATATGATATTTTTCTCAATGAATTGACCTACATGTTTTGCCGTTAACTTAGCATATGAGGCAGCTTCGACCCATTTAGTGAAATAGTCGATTGCTACGAGGATGAATTCATGTCCTCCTCGCCCTGGTGGCGTTATTTTGCCGATGATGTCGATACCCCAAGTAGAGAAAGGCCATGGGGAAGTGTATGTGTAAAGAAGCGAAGGTGGAACGTGCTGTAGATTTGCGTAGACTTGACACTTCATACATTTCTTGACGTATTCATGACAATCTCTCTCCATAGTAGTCCAATAATATCCTTGCCGTTGAATCTTTTGGACTAACATCTTAGCATTCATATGTGTTCCACATATTCCGGCATGAAGGTTCTCCATGGTCTTATATGTTTTTTTCCCGGCTATGCACAAGAGATTTCTCCCTAGCGCAGTCCTTTTGTAGAGTTCTCCCCTGATGAGCATATACTGTGAGGCCAGGAGCCTCAAAGCACGGTGTGCCCTTTTATCAGTATTAGGAGGGTATTCACCCTTGGTCACATAGTTAAGGATATCCATATACCATGGTTCTTCATCTTCTTCTTTTGACTCTTGTTCATCATCAAGTGCGTGAACATAGGCTGGCTCATATCTTCGCTCTATATTTAGCGGCATCCTGATTGTGTCCATTGGAATGCGCACCATTGATGCTAATTTTGCCAGCGCGTCAGCAAATTGATTTTCTTCTCTAGGCAAGTACGTATATTCCACTTCATCTAGTTGCTCCGTGAGAGTTTCCAGATGAGCTTGATACGTAGCGAGACTTTCACTTCTCACCTTCCATCTCTTAGAGATCTGGTTAATGATTAGTGATGAATCACTGTAAATTCTGAGCTTCTTAATTCCCAAGGCTACCGCTGTTTCTAATCCCAAAATGCATGCTTCATACTCTGCGGCATTGTTGGTGACATCAAAGTCGAGTTTCATGGAAATTAGGATATGCTCTTCACTGGGTGATACGAGCAAGACCCCTACACCACACCCTCTTTGGTTTAAAGCTCCATCAAAATAGAGCGTCCATCTATCATCTTCAGTCATAAGTAGATCCTCGTTAGGGAAATCATACTCATCTTCTTCTTTCTCAACTTCTTCCAGTGGAAAGTCCGCTAGGAAGTCGGAAACCGCAGAACCCTTGATGGCCTTTTGTGGTACGAATTTTAAGTCAAACTGAGCAAGGTTGACTATCCATCTTGACAACCTACCATTGAGTGTTGATTTTTCGAACAAGTATTTGAGAGGATCCATCTTGGACACGACATGTACTGTATGAGTAAGCATGTAATGCCTTAATTTCTGTGCAGCCCACACAAGTGCGAGACACAACTTCTCAAGTAATGTGTATCATGTCTCATATCCTTGAAGCTTCTTGCTCAAATAGTAAATTGCATTCTCCTTGCTTTCAATTTCTTGTGCTAGCATTGCCCCCATCGTTTCTCTTGTGACCGTAAGGTAGAGTCGAAGAGGAAAGTCAGGCATTGCTGGTGCTAGCACAGGTGGGTTTGACAGGTACTCTTTGATCTTGTCGAAAGCTTTTTGGCAATCGTCATCTCATGTCACTGGAACATTCTTCTTCAGGTTTTTGAATATAGGTTCGCATATCGCCGTGAGTTTAGCTATGAACCTACTTATGTATTGCAATCTTCCAATAAAGCCTCGAATCTCCTTCTCAAACTTGGGTGGTGGCATGGCCATGATTGCTTTGATTTTCGTGGGATCTATTTCAATCCCTCGAGAACTGATCACATAGCCAAGCAATTTGCCTGATGTAACTCCGAATGCACACTTTGCTGGATTTAATCTCATGTTGTACTTGCGGAGTCTTTCAAAGAACTTGCGAAGTGCAATGATGTGGCCTGGGCGATCTTGTGATTTGACGATCATATCATCAACATAGACGTCCACCTCTTTATGCATCATATCATGTAACAATGCTGTGGCTGCTCTTTGGTAGGTGGCACCCGCGTTTTTCAACCCGAATGGCATTACCGTATAGCAATATGTTCCCCACTATGTGATGAATGTGGTTTTCTCCATGTCTTCCTCGGCCATAAGCACTTGGTTATATCCAGCGTAACCATCCATGAAGGAAAGGAGTGCATGGTTTGTTGTGTTGTCGACCAGAATGTCAATGTGAGGGAGAGGGAACCCATCTTTTGGACTTGCTTTGTTGAGAACCCTGTAATCAACACACATTCTGACCCTTCCATCCTTTTTTGGGACTGGAACCACGTTAGCTATCCATTCCGGATATTTGGACACTTTGATGAAACCTGCAGCTAGTTGCTTTCTGATTTCTTCTTTGATCTTGAGAGCCACATCCGGCTTCATACGACGCAACTTTTGCTTGACGGGCTTCATACCTGGAATGAGTGGTATCGTATGTTGTGCAATATCTCTGTCAATACCTGGCATGTCTTGGTAAGACCAACCAAATACATCAACAAATTCACTAAGTAAGTTAATTAACTCTTTGCGTTTTTCTTGACTTAGTGTTAATCCAATTTTTACTTCTTTGGTAGAAGTATCATTGGAAATATTGATTGTTTCTGTATCTTCGATAATTGCCGTTTTATTATCATGTTCTTCCATTGCTTTTATTATTTCTTTTTTATTTTTATCATTAGCAAAGCAATATTGATCAGGGTTGGGGGAATGACACACATCGTAAGCAAAGGTACTCATTTCATTGAAATCATTGGCTATTACATCAAGGAGGGCAAGGTCAGCTGCGACCTCGCCAGAATTATTTGGAATAGAAAGGGAAGACTCAATAAGAGGCTCAACACTAGGGGGAACTATAGAAATGACTCGATAGCAGAAAGGGGGTCGGCCTTAGATCCTAAGGGTTCATTAACAGACTCAAACTCGAACTCGGACCCAGACGATTCAGGTTCATCAAACATGGGGCCTTCGCCAGCGGTTACTTCAAGTTTTTCTTCATTTGGAATGGTAACCTTCACCGTCTTGCTCCATCCTTTCAGAGCACCATCAACTGGGGCAATTAACTCTGAAGGATCAAAATCTTTGCTTGACATGACCGCTTGAATGAGCGTAGAGTCGTCATTGTTGGTGGGCCTAGGTTCATTCTTTTCCAACCCGAAAAGGAGACTAATGCTCATATCATCGGAACCTGGGCTGGTTGGTTCTTCAGCTGTTGAGGAGACATCGCCTTCGTCAATGAAGTCACAATCCATGAACACCTCAAAACCTGGTTCACGCTTCCCCTTGTAGATGAAAGGTTCAGGAAATTCGTAGCACGGGAAGTTCTCTCCTTCCTTGATGAATTGACCATTGAGCGTGAGGGGATAGGGATTCATAGCCATCTCCTTGTTCTCTTTTCGAGCTGCGTTCCGAGCAACCATCTTGATCACAGCTTGCTTCATATCTTCCTTTGTTGGTATGAATCCCAGGCCAAAGGTGTCCTTCTTTAACGAGCCTGGATGGCCCCAAAGTTCAGCTATCCTCTTTTTGATGCCAAGGGTCATCCCAGGGAAATGCCCTTGTTTCTTCATAATTGCATTAATATTGTCTTTAGAATAGGGGTCAAACTCGAGGTGGCACTTCTCGTCTTCCTCGATCATAAGCACATCTTCTAGAGAAAACCCCCAGAGGTCCTCATCTTCCTCGTCATGCTCGACGTGAACGATAGGGGTATCAATGACTTGAATACGCATGGGAGAGGCATCAATGGTGATCGGAATTCCTCTAACTATAGCCTTGACTTTCTGGTGCAATGATGATGGGATCGCCTTCAACTCATGAAGCCAAGGGCGACCTAACAATAGATTGAAAGAAGCCTTGATGTCCACCACCTGAAACTTGGTGCGACGTTCAATGGCTCCAGTAGTGATATTCAACATGATAGTACCCACGGCTTGACGGCGAGTATTATCATAAGCTCGGATTCCCTGAGTAGAGGGAATTAATTCTTCATCTTTTATGCCCAACTTCTTTGCAGTGCGCAACGGGCATACATTGATTGCTGAGCAATTATCAACTAGGCTCATGGGAATATTCATTTGCCTACACACTACAGTAAGGTGTAGGGCTTTGTTATGTTGATCCCCTTCCGGGGGTAAATCCTTGTCAGAAAAGGAAATCAAGTTACTAGGACTTGGCAATTCAGTAGTGAGAAAGCTGACTAGTCCTTGAGGAGTCATGTCACTATCAACTCCTATCTTCACAAGAGCATTCATCACATCCTACCGATGCTCATGACACGTAGCCAACAGCTTCCAAACATTCATTTCCACCTTGGTTTTCTGTAATTGTTTGATCACAACGTTGCTTACAGGGTGGATGGGATCGACTATTGGTTGTGCTTGCGGTGGAGGTGTGGATGGGGTAGGTTGCTGTAACCTCCCAGTTCTAGTGAGAACCTTGACCTTAGGGTCTCCCCAAACATCTTCGCTATCTTTTAGATTAACAGCGCCAAGAGATGAACAAACTATGTCTTTGAGATAGACGTCTTCATCATCACTATCCCAAATCCCGTTAACTTCTTCACAGCTTGAAATGTAAACAACTTCTGGTAAAGGTTCATCCGCGGGTTGGATGAGTGTTGACGGATCAAAGGAGACTTCATCTCCCATGATAGCCAAAGCATCAGAAAGAGGACCTGTTTGAATATTAGGCTTCTTGCCCCCTGGAGGGACAGGAAGTTGATTAGCATCAATCAAGTCTTGGATCGCATCCTTCAACTTCCAACACTTTTCAGTAGTATGCCCTTTGCCTTGATGGAATTTGCAATGATGGAAATAAAAACCCTCGGTCATAAATTAGTCCAAAAACAAAATGAACAAACACATGTGGGTTAGTACCAAATAAACCACGTAGCATTTAGTCACGATGAAGCAAAAAGTTCTCAACCTAAGGTCAAGTTCTATGTTCGACTATGGTCAAGCTTTGGGTGTCAAAAGGGTACCATGGTTAAGAGTTTGGACGTGTTAGCAAGGAAGCCTCCCTTGAGGGTGTATGCCAACGGGCGGCTCCGCGAGTTCGTGATGAAATCGAACTCGACTCCATTGTTTGGGTGGATTTAATAACTCAGATGAACCCTTATTGCCATGAGCGTTTTTGGGTTGATAGAGCTTAAATCCCCCGGGGCTAAGACGTATTTAGAACACATACGGTTTTTCAGAAAAATCGAAGGAAGTCGACTATGAGAAGGGAAAATAAGCCACCAGACTGATTTTAGGACTGCCGTGACACGGCAGAAATTCCCGTGTCACGGTACAGTGTACCGTGACACGGCAGTCAAAAAATCTGACTGGTGCCCTGTTTTTCTTCGTACGCAATCAAGTTGTTCAATTTTTCCTACGGGACAGATCTAAATTCGACGTTAAAAACGTCTATGCTTATGCAAAAATGCCAAATTAATCACAGGAATATTTTTCAAGAATCTTTCAAGTCTCATCCACTCATCTCAATTAAATACCGATCACTCAAATCGATAAATAACCAAGAATCCTCCCCAGTGGAGTCGCCAAATTGTAGGCGTCGTTCGAAGTGCGCCTACGTTAAGCATGTGGTGAATATGCTTGGCACTCATAGGAAGTGGAAATTTACATATACGATTAGGGACAAGGAAAGTAGGGAGCCGCCAACAAGTTTTTAAGGAACTTGTAAACCGTTCATGGATCATAAAAGGCAACCACGATTAAGGGACAACGAAGGCAACAACGATTGACCCGTGAAGGTTACACCCCATTCATAATCCATGAGATTACTAACTCCATATGGTTCGGAACCACGAAAGGAGGATCGGGGATGATGGTACGAAGTGAGTCATGGAGTCACATTCGCCCGTATTGGCCTCTACTCGATTCTTATTGTGAAAAGCATTCCTGTGATCTCAAAGGCATACAAACAAAATTCAAATTCGCTCCAAACTATTATTATGCTAAATTGGTTTAATATTAATGCAACACATAATTCTAATTATTAGTGATCACTTCGATTTAATAGTAAGATTAAAAGGAACCTAAACCGGTTGTCCAAATTATCTTATTAGTTGTTATATTCAATTACATATTCCCTTTAAACATGAAATATGGTGATCAATAAAATATAGACATTAATAAACATTAGTATTGGAAGCAATATAGCAATAAATCCAACAATATAAAATCGTTAGAAAAATAATAGAAATAATAGGAACATGATTCCTTACTTTGATTTTGTTTGCTTGCTACTATAAAAACAATAAACGCGTTAGTAACTTCAAGGAAAATAATTAAACAATAATTAAAATGGAATTAAATTAAATTAAATGAGAATTGATTTGGGGCCAAACCCTCAAACAGTTCTACCTTTCACGCCTTGGTTTAAGGATAGAACCCCGAGTAAAGTACGGACTCCTTGGAGTGCTTAAGGAAGGTATTTTGAAAGAGAGAAGGGTAGGCTAGTGTTTAGGCTAGAGCATAGAAGAGAAATGAGAGAATTATTTGATGCCCCGTACATCAGAAATGAGGGGTTATTTATAGGAAAAATGTGCTGAGGGTACACACGGAACCCTAAAATGACAGGAACCCTAAAACAAACGGGGGAAGAAAACCCGTTAGGGTTTACGCGGAAGGGACACATACTGTACCCGTGTCACATCAGGTCTCCCGTGACACGGGATTCTTTGCCGTCAGACGGGAAAGATTCCCGTGGCGCGGGATTCCTTGCCGTGACACTGGACAGTTTTGTCCTTTTTCCGTCTAAATTCATTTTAAACCCTAATTTCATTCAGCATCTTTAGGTACCGATTAATAATTTCGGGCCATTTTTCTGATTTATTAAAATCGGGCTAAAATAAGAAAGTAAATAAATAAATAAAAGGTTTGGGCCAAAATAAATAATAAAACAATAAAATAAGAAAAGGTTTTGGGCTGAAATTAAAACTATGCTTTTACCAAACAGCAAGACTGATCCATGGGCTATTCAGAAATACGAATTTAATTAAATATAATTTTTAAGCACTCTCGGGATTAAATAATAAACCCGACCAATGGTGGCGGCGAAAGGTTGTTCATCATCGGGTTTGGTTTTGGGGAGACATTTTTAGGTGTCTACAGGGCCCGGTGGCGAAAAGTTTTGAGACCCTAAGGGATACATCTTAGGGTCATATAATGACGTTAGGAACCATATATGACCCTTATATGTTTCCATAAATGTCCGTGGTAGGCTTGAGGTCACGATATCGGCGCAAGTTTGGAACAGGGAAATTGACTATTTAAAGGCATATTGGATGGTTCCAACCACTCAATTGGACTCCAGGAGGGTATTAGGAACCATGGTAAACATATCGGCAATTTTAATTTCCGAGGGAAAAAAGGTCAAAAAATTCCAAAATTGAAGGCTATAATCCACGCTTTATGAGGAATTTTGAGGTTACGGGTTCCGGTGGCGAAAAGCCTTGAGACCCTAGGAGATACGTATTATGGTCATATAATAAAGTTTCGAACAATATATGACCCTTATATGTTGCCATAAATGTCCGTGGTAGGCTTGAGGTCACGATATCGGTACAAGTTTGGAACGGGTAAATTGACTGTTAAAAGGCATATTGGATGGTTCCACCCATTCAATTGGACTACCGGAGAGTATTAGGAACCATGGTAAACATTTCGGAAATTTTTATTTCCGGACGAAAAAAGGTCAAAAAATTCTAAAATTGAAGGCTATAATCCACGCTTTTTGAGGAATTTAGAGGTTACGGGGCCCGGTGGTGAAAAGCCTTGATACCCTAGGAGATACGTCTTAGGGTTATATAATGACGTTTCGAACCATATATGACCCTTATATGTTTCCATAAATGTCCGTGGTAGGCTTGAGGTCACGATATCGGTGCAAGGTTGGAACGGGTAAATTGACTATTTAAAGGCATATAGGATGGTTCCACCCACTCAGTTGGACTCCCGTACAGTATTAAGAACCATGGTAAACATTTCGGCAATTTTTATTTCCGGGCGAAAAAAGGTCAAAAAATTCCAAAATTGAAGGCTATAATCCATGTTTTTTGAGAAATTTTGACGTTACGGGGCCTCGTGGCGAAAACCCTTGAGATCGTAGGGGATACGTCTTAGGGTCATATAATGACGTTTGGAACCATATATGACCCTTATATGTTGCCATAAATGTCCGTGGTAGGCTTGAGGTCACGATATCGGTGCAAGTTTGAAACGGGTAAATTGACAGTTTAAAGGCATATTGGATGGTTCCACCCACTCAATTGGACTCCCGGATGGTATTAGGAACCATGGTAAGCATCTCGGCAATTTTTAATTCCGGGCAAAAAAAAGTCAAAAAATTCCAATAATCCACACTTTTTGAGGAATTTTGAGGTTACGGGGCCCGGTGGCGAAAAGTCTGGAGACCCTTGGGGATACATCTTAGGGTCATGTAATGACGTTTGGAAGCATATATGACCCTTATCTGTTGCCATAAATGTACGTGGTAGGCTTGAGGTAACGAGATTGGTGCAAGTTTGGAACGGGTAAATTGACTGTTTAAAGGCATATTGGATGGTTCCACCCACTCAATTGGAATCCCGGAGGGTATTAGGAACCATGGTAAAAACCTCGGAAATTTTTATTTCCGGGCGAAAAAAGGTCAAAAAATTCCAATAATCCAAGCTTTTTGAGAAATTTTGAGGTTACGGGGCCTGGTGGCGAAAAGTCTTGATATCCTAAGGAATACATCTTTGGTTCATATAATGATGTTTGGAACCATAAATGACCCTTATATGTTGCCATAAATGTCCGTGGTAGGCTTGAGGTCACGATATCGGTGCAAGTTTGGAACGGGTAATTGATTGTTTAAAGGCATATTGGAAGGTTCCACCCACTCAATTGGATTCCCGGAGGGTATTAGGAACCATGGTAAACATCTCGGCAAGTTTTTATTTCCGGGCGAAAAAAGGTCAAAAAATTCCAAAATTGAAGGCTATAAATCCACGCTTTTTGAGGAATTTTGAGGTTACGGGGCCCGGTGGCGAAAAGTTTTGAGACCCTAGGGGAAACATCTTAAGGTCATATAATGACGTTTGGAACCATATATGACCCTTATATGTTTCCAAAAATGTCCGTGGTAGGCTTGAGGTTAAGATATCGGTTCAAGTTTGGAACGGGTAAATTGACTATTTAAAGGCATATTGGATGGTTCCACCCACTCAATTAGACTCCCGGAGGGTATTAGGTACCATGGTAAACATCTCGGCAAGTTTTTATTTCCGGGCGAAAAAAGGTCAAAAAATTCCAAAATTGAAGGCTATAATCCACGCTTTTTGAGGAATTTTGAGGTTACAGGGCCCGGTGGAGAAAAGTCTTGAGAACCTTGGGGATAAATCTTAAGGTCATATAATGACGTTTGGAACCATATATGTCCCTTATATGTTGCCATAACAGTCCGTGGTAGGCTTGAGGTCACGATATTGGTGCAACTTTGAAACGGGTAAATTGACTGTTTAAAGGCATATTGGATGGTTCCAACCACTCAATTGGACTCCCGGAGGGTATTAGAAACTGTGGTAAACATCTCGGCAATTTTTATTTCCGGGTGAAAAAAGGTCAAAAAATTCCAAAATTGAAAAATAATCCACGGTTTTTGGGGAATTTTGAGGTTTTGGGGCCCGACAACGAAAAGTTTTGAGACCCTAGGGGATACATCTTAGGGTCATATAATGACGTTTGGAACCATATATCACCCTTTTATGTTGCCATAAATGTCTGTGGTAGGCTTGAGGTCATGATATCGGTGCAAGTTTGGAACGGGTAAATTGACTGTTTAAAGACATATTGGATGGTTCCACCCACTCAATTAGTCTCCCGGGGGGTATTAGGAACCCTGGTAAACATCTCGGCAATTTTTATTTCCTGGCGAAAAAAGTCAAAATATTCCAAAATTGAAGGCTATAATCCACGCTTTTTGAGGAATTTTGAGGTTATAGGGCCCGGTGCAAAAAGTCATGAGACCCTTGGGGATACATCTTAGGGTCATATAATGACGTTTGGAACCATATATGACCCTTATATGTTTCCAAAAATGTCCGTGGTAGGCTTGAGGTCAAGATATCGGTGCAAGTTTGGAACGGGTAAATTGACTGTTTAAATGCATATTAGATGGTTCCACCCACTCAATTGGAATCCCTAAGGGTATTAGGAACCATGGTAAAAACCTCAGCAATTTTTATTTTCGGACGAAAAAAAGTCAAAAAATTCCAAAATTAAAGGCGATACTCCACGCTTTTTGAGGAATATTGAGGTTTTGGGGCCCGATGGTGAAAAGTCTTGAGACCCTAGGGGATACATCTTAGGGTCAAAAAATGACGTTTGGAACCATATATGACCCTTATATGTTGCCATAAATGTCCGTGGTGGGCTTGAGGTCACGATATCGGTGTAAGTTTGGAACGGGTAAATTGACTGTTTAAAGGCATATTGGATGGTTCCACCCACTAAATTAGACTCCCGGAGGATATTAGGAACCATGGTAAACATCTCGGCAATTTTTATTTTCGGGCGAAAAAATGTCAAAAAATTCCAATAATCCACGCTTTTTGAGGAATTTTGAGGTTACGGGACTTGGTGGCGAAAAGTCTTGAGACCCTTAGGGATAAATCTTAGGGTCATATAATGACGTTTGGAACCATATATGACCCTTATATGTTGCCATAAATGTCCGTGGTGGGCTTAAGGTCACGATATCGGTGCAAGTTTGGAACGGGTAAATTGACTGTTTCAAGGTATATTGGATTGTTCCACCCACTCAATTGGACTCCCGGAGGGTATTAGGAACCATGGTAAACATCTCGGCAAGTTTATTTTCCGGGCGAAAAAAGGTCAAAAAATTCCAAAATTGAAAACTCTAATCCACGCTTTTTGAGGAATTTTGAGGTTTCGGGGCCCGGCAACGAAAAGTTTTGAGACCCTAGGGGATACATCTTAGGGTCACATAATGACGTTTGGAACCATATATGACCCTTATATGTTGCCATAAATGTCCGTGGTGGGCTTGAGGTCACGATATCGGTGCAAGTTTGGAACGGGTAAATTGACTGTTTAAAGGCATATTGGATGGTTCCACCCACTCAATTGGATTCCCGGAGGGTATTAGGAACCATGGTAAACATCTCGGCAAGTTTTTTTTCCAGGCGAAAAAAGGTCAAAAAATTCCAAAATTGAAGGCTATATTCCACGCTTTTTGAAAAATTTTGAGGTTACGGGGGCCGGTGGCGAAAATTCTTGAGACCCTAGGGGGTAAATCTTAGGGTCTTATAATGACGTTTGGAACCATATATGACCCTTATATGTTGCCATAAATGTCCGTGGTAGGCTTGAGGTCACGATATCGGTACAAGTTTGGAACGGGTAATTTGACTGTTTAAAGGCATATTGGATGGTTCTACCCACTCAATTGGACTCCCGGAGGGTATTAGGAACCATGGTAAACATCTCGGCAATTTTTATTTCCGGGCGAAAAAAGGTCAAAAAATTCCAAAATAGAAGACTATAATCCACGCTTTTTGAGAAATTTTGAGGTTACAGGGCCCGGTGGTAAAAAGTCTTCAGACTTTAGGGGATACATCTTAGGGTCATATAATGACGTTTGAAACCATATATGACCCTTTTATGTTGCCATAAATGTCCATGGTAGGCTTGAGGTCACGATATCGGTGCAAGTTTGGAACGGGTAAATTAACTGTTTAAAGGCATATTGGATGGTTCCACCCAGTCAATTTCCCGGAGGGTATTAGGAACCATGGTAAACATCTCGGCAATTTTTATTTCCGGGCGAAAAAAGGTCAAAAAATTCCAAAATAGAAGACTATAATCCACTCTTTTTGAGAAATTTTGAGGTTACGGGGCCCGGTGGTAAAAAGTCTTGAGACTTTAGGGGATACATCTTAGGGTCATATAATGACGTTTGAAACCATATATGACCCTTGTATGTTGCCATATATGTCCGTGGTAGGCTTGAGGTCATGATATCGGTGCAAGTTTGGAACGGGTAAATTAACTGTTTAAAGGCATATTGGATGGTTCCACCCAGTCAATTGGACTCACGGAGGGTATTAGGAACCATGGTAAACATCTCGGGAATTTTTATTTCTGGGCGAAAAAAGGTCAAAAAATTCCAAAATTGAAGGCTGTACCACGCTTTTTGAAGAATTTTGAGGTCACGGGGCCCGGTGGCGAAAAGTCTTGAGACCCTAGGGGATACATATTAGGGTCATATAATGACGTTTGGAACCATATATGACCCTTATATATTGCCATAAATGTTCGTCGTAGGCTTGAGGTCACGATATCGGTGCAAGTTTGGAACGGGTAATTTGACTGTTTAAAGGCATATTGGATGGTTTCACCCACTCAATTGGACTCCCGGAGGGTATTAGGAACCATGGTAAACATCTCGGCAATTTTTATTTCCGGGCGAAAAAAGGTCAAAAAATTCCAAAATAGAAGACTATAATCCACGCTTTTTGAGAAATTTTGAGGTTACGGAGCCCGATGGTAAAAAGTCTTGAGAATTTAGGGGATACATCTTAGGGTCATATAATGACGGTTGAAACCATATATGACCCTTGTATGTTGCCATAAATATCCGTGGTAGGCTTGAGGTCACGATATCGGTACAAGTTTGGAACGGGTAAATTGACTGTTTAAAGGCATATTGGATGGTTCCACCCACTCAATTGGACTCCCGGAGTGTATTAGGAATCCTGGTAAACATCTCAGCAATTTTTATTTTCGGGTGAAAAAAGGTCAAAAAATTCCAAAATTGAAGGCTATAATCCTCGCTTTTTGAGGAATTCTGAGTTTACGGTGCCCAGTGGCGAAAAGTCTTGAGACCCTAGGGGATACATCTTAGGGTCATATAATCACGTTTGGAACCATATATGACCGTTATATGTTGCCATAAATGTCCGTGGTAGGCATGATGTCACGATATCGGTGCAAGTTTGGAACGGGTAAATTGACTGTTTAAAGGCATATTGGATGGTTCCAGCCACTCAATTGGACTCGCGGAGGGTATTAGCAACCATGGTAAACATCTCTGCAATTTTTATTTACGGCCGAAAAAAGGTCAAAAAATATCAAAATTGAAGGCTATATAATACATGCTTTTTTAGGAACTTTGAGGTTACGGGGCCCGGTGGCGAAAAGTCTTGAGACCTTAGGGGATACATCTTAGGGTCATATAATGACGTTTGGAACCATATATGACCCTTATATGTTGCCATAAATGTCCGTGGTAGGCATGAGGTCGCCATATCGGTGCAAGTTTGGAACGGGTAAATTGACTGTTTAAAGGCATATTGATGGTTCCAGCCACTCAATTGGACTCCCAGAGGGTATTAGGAACCATGGCAAACATCTCGGCAATTTTTATTTCCGGGCGAAAAAAGTTCAAAAAATTCCAAAATTGAAGGCTATAATCCACGCTTTTTGAAGAATTTTGAGGTTACGGGACCCGGTGGAGAAAGGTCTTGAGTCTTTATGGGATACATCTTAGGTCATATAATCACGTTGGAACCATATATGACCCTTATATGTTGCCATAATTGTCCATGGTAGGCATGAGGTCACGATATTAGTGCAAGTTTAGAACGGGTAAATTGACTGTATAAAGGCATATTGGATGGTTCCACCCACTCAATTGGACTCCCTGAGGGTATTAGGAACCATGGTAAACTGATCGGCAATTTTAATTTCCGGCCGAAAAAAGGTCAAAAAATTTCAAAATTGAAGGCTATGTTATCCACGCTTTTTGAGGAATCTTGAGGACTACTGTAGGGTATTAGGAACAACGGTAAACATCTCGGCAATTTTTATTTCCGAGCAAAAAAGGGTCAAAAATACCAAAATTAAAGGCTATAAATCCACGCTTTTTGAGGAATTTTGAGGTTACGGGGCCCGGTGGCGAAAAGTCTTGAGACCATAGGGGATACATATTAGGGTCATATAATGACGTTTGGAACCATATATGTGTTGGGGTTTGGTGAGTCCGACTCACCGCGGAACCAACCCCACCCGAGGAACCACTCGCAATAATTAAAATCATAAAGCATAAATAAATAATCACAAAGAAAAGATAACGAATCTTACCCTCGAAGCGAGCTTCGCCCAAAACCCGGGGATCTTACTTGAAAGCTACGAGCATGTCAAGCGTCGTGCCTCCGACGGTATCCACCCACAAAAGGGCGAACACAACTTTAAGGTCTACTACCTTAGGGTTAGCAAGGTCCGACCAAAACCCGAGTGCTATATGAGTTTAAGAGTTTTCCCAAAAATTATGGAATGCTCTTTTTAACTCCTACTCAAGCATCATTCCCAATGCCCATACTTGGGTATTTATAGGAAATGATGGGAGTATCATTTACTATCCCATCAATGTGGGATTGTATGATTTTTCCATTTTATTTTAAAGCTAAAATAAAATAAATAATCAAGCTAGTAATATATCAACAAGTGGCAAGCTCATGTGAGTGGTTAGGTGAGGACCACTTGGAGGAGGGGGGGACCAAACTTGCTCCCCACTCCCTCTCCCTTAGCCATCCACCTCACACCAACACACTCAAGGACCACAAGCCACATGGCAACCACCCTTGGGCACCAAGGCAGCCAAGGTGGGCTGCCATGTGCTGCTGTCCGTGGCACCCACGAGCACGCAAGCCCAGCAGGCCCAGCACTCGCATGCGGGCTGCTAGGCGCTGCTGCCCAGCATGCTCGTGCGAGCTGCTGTGGCTTTGTGCCTTGGCCTCGCTGCTAGCAAGCAATGGCCCTCCCCATGGTGCTGCTAGCTGTGGCTAGCTGGCGCACCTAGCGTGCTAGCTACTGCAGCTTGTTGCGGCATGGCTTGCTAGCCAATGCGTGCACAAGGCCGTGCCTAGCATGCTAGCACGCACTAGGCAGCGCCTAGCTTTGCGATGCTAGCATGGGTGCGCTAGCACGCACCAGCCAGCCTAAGCTCGGCTTGGTGCGCATGCTAGCCACCATGCTAGGCCATACGCCCTTAGCACTCGGTTTGCTAGGGCATTCCGATGCTAGGGGTATTTTTTTCTTTTGTTGATTTATTACTATTTCTCGTCTCGTCTTTCACTATTTTTCGACTAGACTTTCGACGCTCGGTTTCGACGCTCTAAGCTCGAATTACCGACGTCGAAATATTAAACACTCAGGCGACGAATTAATTTCTTTCGAATGAATTCGTCGAGTTGGTTCGCATATATTTGCTTGGGTGTGACCGAAGGGTTCAGTCAAGATTAAGCGGCCTCCACCCAAGCATTCCGATCACTTGACCTTACTGATTATATTAGCTTTCTAATAACCCGCTATCAGAATAATACACTTGTTCGAAGGACACCATTCCTTTCAATCTCCCACTTGTCCTTCTGGACAAGTGTGCATTTAGTGTATAGCCCTTATCCTATGTCTCTTCATGTCTCTTCATGAACTACAGAGTAAGATTACTAGTCATCTCTGTTACGTCCAGAAGTTTTTCTCGAAATCCGAGTTTGACTGACAATAAGCAGATGATTTCTAAAATCCATCTGAGCACGGCCATGCATTTTTCACAGTCTCGCTCTTCGAGAGGCCTTGTAAACAACAAGACATGTTCCCTATTGTTAGTAGGGGGACATTTCCAGTCTTGTAATGTAGCTTCTCTTACTAAGAGGACTCACCCGCCTGATATCTGTCTTTATAATCCCCAATTACGGCAGACGTTTGGCGGATACCAAAGCGGACCAGTACTCAAACAAGAGATCTCCCACTACTCATGGTCAAAGGAAAAGAGTTCTGATAGTAATAATGAGAAAATACTTATGACGATTTTCAAATCTCTTAAAGTATCCTCATAGGTCGATCCAGTATGGTTCTAAACCAATACCTGTGCAAATGATTTGTTCCCTCATAGCACAATAAACGGTGCTACAAATCATACTACACACTAATCTCTGATGGTCATCATTCGTCCATAAAATATGACCTTGATTAGGGATAATTTTCGATTAAAATATTCAATGTTCACTTAATAGGTGTTTCTTTATCCAAGCCATTGACTTGATACCCTATTTTGAATATTTATTAAAATCGAATGGACTCATTATTTAATTCTAAACCACAATTAAATAGAGACGGAGTGATTTAAATTGCATGAAAATTTCAATTACTCCAAAAACTGAATGGTTCATCATGGTGCTTTACATCAACATTGTTCAAAATTTGATTAAAACACTATAAAATGGAATTCAAAGCCAGTTCGCAACATGCTTGATTCCTATTGCCTCAATATGTTTGTTGTGCTTCACTTGAGACAGAGGTTTAGTTAGTGGATCGGCTACATTGTCATCCATCCCAACTTTGCAAATTCTGATTTCACCTTCTGACTTCCATTCCCGAATCATATGAAATCGCCTCTGGACATGTTTGACCTTCTGATGTTCTCGTGGCTCTCTAGCCTGAGAAATAGCTCCATTGTTGTCACAATAGAGGTCTATTGGACCCTTGATCGAGGGTACAACACCAAGTTCATCAATGAACTTGCGAATCCAAACTGCCTCCTTGGCTGCCTCAGATGCTGCCAAGTACTCGGCTTTAGTTGTAGAACAGCGGTTGTGCTTTGCTTTGCACTCTTCCAACTAAACGCTCCTTCATTGAGACAGAATATGTATCCTGATTGTGACTTGAAGTCGTCTCTGTCTGTCTTGAAGCTTGCGTCGGTATATCCCTCAACAACCAATTCATCTTTACCACCATAGACCAGGAATTTATCCTTGTTCCTTTTCAGGTACTTAAGAATATTCTTGGCCGCAGTCCAATGCGCCTCTCCTGGGTCTGATTGGTATCGGCTCGTAGCACTCAAGGCATACGATACATCCGGCCTAGTACATATCATGGCATACATGATCGATCCAATAAGCGAAGCATACGGAATTCGACTCATCCTTTCTCGCTCATCAGGTGTCTTTGGACACTGCTTCTTGCTTAAGGTTATGCCATGTGACATGGGTAGGTGCCCTCTCTTGGCTCCTTCCATTTGGAATCGAGCCAGTACCTTATCGATGTAAGTACTCTGACTCATTCCAATCATCCTTTTTGATCTATTCCTATAGATCTTGATGCCTAATATGTACTGAGCCTCTCCCAAGTCTTCCATTGAAAAACATTTCCCGAGCCAAGCCTTTACAGACTCCACCAATGGAATGCTATTTCCAATGAGCAAAATGTCATCGACATATAAGACTAGGAAGGCGATGTCACTCCCACTGACCTTCTTGTAGACACAAGACTCGTCTGGATTCTTGATAAAACCAAACTTACTGATGGCTTCATCAAATCGCAGATTCCAACTTCTGCTTGCTTGCTTTAATCCATAAATGGACTTCTTAAGCTTGCATACCTTCTTAGAATTATTCTGGTCGACAAAACCTTCAGGCTGTGTCATATACACAGTTTCTTCCAAAATTCCATTGAGGAAGGCGGTTTTGACATCCATCTTCCAAATTTCATAATTGTAATATGCAGCAATCGCTAGAAGAATTCGAACGGACTTAAGCATAGCAACTGGAGAAAAGGTTTCATCATAATCAACGCCGTGAATTTGCCTATAACCTTTTGCTACTAGCCTCGCTTTGTAAATACATTTCCATCTTTGTCGGTTTTCATCTTGAAAATCTATTTACATCCGATAGGTGTGTAACCTGCGGGTAAATCAACCAAGTCCCATACTTGATTTTCAAACGTGGAGTCCATTACGGATTTCATGGCCTCTTGCCATTTTGCAGAGTCAGGGCTCGTCATAGCTTGCTTGTAGGTTGCCGGCTCAACTCTATCCACTAATAGGATGTCCTGATCTTCGGTTAATACAACACCGAGATATCTGTCAGGTTGAGATCTTGGCCGAGTCGACCTACGTAGGGTAGTGGACTGAGCATTTGCATTGTCGGTTTGACTTTGCATACTTTGGCTTTGACCAACGTCAACAGCTGCTTGGTAAGCACTTTCATTGTCAACTTGTCCTTGTTGCTCGTCCTCTCGAACTTCGTCGAGTTCGATTTTCCTCCCACTTGTCATTTTGGAGAGATGCTCCTTCTCCAAAAAGACACCATCACGAGCAACAAACACTTTGTTCTCGGATTTGTTGTAGAAGTAATACCCTTTGATTTCTTTTGGATAACCCACAATGTAAACCTTATCAAATTTTGGATGAAGTTTGTCAGAAATGAGTTTCTTGACATAAGCTTCGCATCCCCCAATCTTGAGAAAAGACAACCTTGGCGGTTTATTAGTCCATAATTCATATGGAGTCTTTTCCACTGCTTTTGACGGAGCACGATTCAGTGTGAGTGCTGCAGTTAAAAGTGCATGTCCCCAGAAAGAGATTGGAAGTTCACTAAGACCCATAGTCGATCGGACCATGTCTAACAGGGTTCGATTCCTCCTTTCAGATACTCCATTCCACTGAGGTTACGGGGCCCGGTGGCGAAAAGTCTGGAGACCCTAGAGGATACATCTTAGGGTCATATAATGACGTTTGGAACCATATATGACCCTTATATGTTGCCATAAATGTCCGTGGTAGGCTTGAGGTCACGATATCGGTGCAAGTTTGGAACGGGTAAATTGACAATTTAAAGGCATATTGGATGGTTCCACCCACTCAATTGGACTCCAGAAGGGTATTAGGAACCATGGTAAACATTTCGGCAATTTTTATTTCCGGGCGAAAAAGGTCAAAAAATTCAAAAATTGAAGGCTAATCCACGCTTTTTGAGGAATTTTGAGGTTACGGGGCCCGGTGGCGAAAAGTCTTGAGACCCTAGGGGATACATCTTAGGCTCATATAATGACGTTTGGAACCATATATGACCCTTATATGTTACCATAAATGTCCGTGGTAGGCTTGAGGTCACGATATCGGTACAAGTTTGGAACGGGAAAATTGACTGTTTAAAGGCATATTGGATGATTCCACCCACTGAATTGGACTCCCGAAGGGTATTAGGAACCATGGTAAACATCTCTGCAATTTTTATTTCCGGGCGAAAAAATGTCAAAAAAATCAAATAATCCACGCTTTTTGAGGAATTTCGAGGTTACGGGGCCCGGTGGCGAAACGTCTTGACACACTTGGGGACATCTTAGGGTTATATAATGACGTTTGGAACCATATATGACCCTTATATGTTGCCATAAATGTCCGTGGTAGGCTTGAAGTCACGATATCGGTGCAAGTTTGGAACGGGTAAATTGACTATTTAAAGGCATATTGGATGGTTTCACCCACTCAATTGGACTCCTGGAGGGTATTAGGAACCATGGTAAACATCTCAGACATTTTTATTTCCGGGCAAAAAAAGGTCAAATAATTCCAAAATTGAAGGCTATAATCCACGCTTTTTGAGGAATTTTGAGGTTACAGGGCCGGTGGCGAAAAGTCTTGAGACCCTAGGGGATAGATCTTAGGGTCATATAATGACGTTGGGAACCATATATGACCCTTATATGTTGCCATAAATGTCCATGGTAGGCTTGAGGTCACGATATCGGTGCAAGTTTGGAACAGGAAAATTGACTGTTTAAAGAAATATTGGATGGTTCCACCCACTCAATTGGACTCTTGGAGGGTATTAGGAACCATGGTAAACATCTCGGCAATTTTTATTTTCGGGCGAAAAAAGGTCAAAAAATTCCAAAATTGATGTCTATAATCCATGCTTTTTTAGAAATTTTGAGGTTACGGGGCCCGGTGGCAAAAAGTCTTGAGACCCTAGGGGATACATCTTAGGGTCATATAATGACATTTGGAACCATATATCACCCTTATATGTTTCCATAAATGTCCGTGGTAGGCTTGAGGTCACGATATCGTTGCAAGTTTGGAACGGTTAAATTGACTGTTTAAAGGCATATTGGATGGTTCCACCCACGCAATTGGACTCCTAGAGTGTAATAGGAACCATGGTAAACATCTCGGCAATTTTTATTTTCGGGCGAAAAAAGGTCAAAAAAATTCCCAAATTGAAGGCTACAATCCACGCTTTTTGAGGTTACGGGGCCCGGTGGCGAAAAGTCTTGATACCCGAGGGGATACATCTTAGGATCATATAATGACGTTTGGAACCATATATGACCCTTATATGTTGCCATAAATGTCCGTGGTAGGCTTGAGGTCATTTTTCACGATATCGGTGCAAGTTTGGAACGGGTAAATTGACTGTTTAAAGGCATATTGGATAGTTCCACCCACTCAATTGGACTCCCGAAGGGTATTAGGAACCATGGTAAACATCTCGGCAATTTTTATTTCCGGGCGAAAAAAGGTCAAAAAATTCCAATAATCCACGCTTTTTGAGGAATTTTGAGGTTACGGGGCCTGGTGGCGAAAAGTCTTGATACCCTAGGGGATACATCTTAGGGTCATATAAAAACGTTTGGAACCATATATTACCCTTATATGTTGCCATAAATGTCCGTCGTAGGATTGAGGTCACGATATCGGTGCAAGTTTGGAACGGGTAAATTGACTGTTTAAAGGCATATTGGATGGTTCCACCCACTCAATTGGACTCCCGGAGGGTATTCGGAACCATGGTAAACAAGTCGGCAATTTTTATTTCCGGGCGAAAAAAGGTCAAAAAATTCCAAAATTGAAGGCTTTTTAAGGAATTTTGAGGTTACGGGCCCTGTGGCGAAAAGTCTCGAGACCATAGGGGAAACATCTTAGGGTCATATAATGACGTTTGGAACCATATATGACCCTTATATGTTGCCATAAATGTCCGTGGTAGGCTTGAGGTCACAATATCGTCGCAAGTTTGGAACGGGTAAATTGACTGTTTAAAGTTATATTGGATGGTTCCACCCACTCAATTGGACTCCCCATTACACCAAAAACTAGATTAGAGATCGCAAAATATAGAACGGTTACCAAAGATAGGCGTTCTCCAGAACAATATAGAACGTATTGATATAAGAGGCGTTCTATAAGTAAATACATATGGAACAGTTAGCATAGTTAACCGTTCTCTATTTTTTTTACTGAAATAATTTTGAAAAAATAATTAATTATTATAGATTGTATAGAACGGTCATCTTAACAACCGTTTTGTATTGTATTAATTAATTGGTTTTTTTTAATTCTTAAGAGGAAAAAATATACGAAATAATATTTTGCCCAATTTAATTAAAGGCGGCTAAAAGGAATATTGAAGCACACGCTCAATTTCACTTTCACTTTAACTAATACCTTAAAAAAAAGTACTGCATTTGTTTATTGATGCGTGAAACCTCCATATAGTATAACCTTCAACCTCCATACGATGACTGTTCGCCATACCACCGCACCATCGCTCCACCACCGCACCACCGAACCACTGGCGCACAACTACTGAGCACCACACCACCCGCACTCCGCTGTGGTAGGTTCGAATCTTCTTGTTATAGAGTAATCAAATTTTGATTATTTGTCAATCGAACCGCATGAATCATTCGAATTATGAAGGAAACATTATTAAATTCATAGTATTCATCTATTTAATTAATTTGCAATTTGAATTTTAGGTGATTGAAAAAAAAGTTTTAGTTTTAGGGTTAAATTCAATTGATTTTTCTATGCAAATATTTCAGTTGAATTGCAGTTAGTTCAGTCAAATTACTCTTAATTTTGTCGAATTTACATTTATTTCAATAGTAATCAAAATAATATTAGCCAAATTAATCTTACCTAAGTTCAATTTAGAACTAGATCAGATAAAGAAAGAGGGGTAGGGGAAATTGATTACCACGGGATTATTGTGCTCTAATAATTTCAAATACTCTGGCAAACGGGGATTTTCGGAGATAGAAGCTATGAAACATGTTAAGGAATTGACTCAGTTGGGTCCTTATTCAGTTGGTTCTGATGCTCTTGACCTCGCTTTGAAGGTTCTATATATTTCTTGAGTATTATGTATCTCAGTCTCATAGTTCGAAACTTTTTCTATCTTTAAATTTTGTGCCAATTTAGCTAGTGTGGCAAATCGATTATTATTTTTGCAATTTGGCAGTGGGGTTGATGGTGGTACTTGTTATCTACAATGTGATTGTTATATCCTGTTTTTGTTTTTATCAATCAGTTTGTATAGGTGTTCTACTAGGTTGGCTGAACATCAACAAAGATTAAGCAGATTATGAATAAAATAAGTGTAAAATAAATTGACTAAAGTAAAATTAGCAATGTACCACCGTGTTATCCTTACTATTGGATCCTTTTCACATCTCATTAGCTAAGTGATTACTGGGGTAAGTTGATATACCCTGGACAAACTTGTATTCTTTTTTGTTTGAAAATTTGTATGTGAATGATAATCAATAAGGAGGGAACTTCAAATGAGTTAGTTTCGTGTCGTCTTTCATAGTACCATGCACTTGTTTTATTTGTGTAGTTGTATTTTATGGTAAAGTAAATAGGTCTTTGGAAGTGGAAGTGATTATTTTGTGAATTTCTTTCTAACAATCTGTGAAGGGCTGTTGCTCTCAGTTTCTTTTTTGTTATAGAATATATTTTGACTTTTTACTAGGAGTAGTTACTATTTGTCCTACCCATGATGCCCCTAGGAATTCTTTTTTCCCTTGATTTAGATGTTGTTTCATGCCTAAAAGTTGGTAGTGTATCTGAGTCAGCATTGAGCTCTCCAAAATGGAATATGAGTGCCGCAAAAAAGCTAGCTTTGTAAACAATACATGGACGCCTGCTAGTACTGTTTGGTTTGTTTTTCGTTTCTGGGTCTCTTCTTAACATAGCAGCTCAAACATAGTATAACCTTAAATCTACTACCATTAACTATAAAAACCATTTTCTTCAGTTTTCTGTATTGTTTGTCCATTATTCATGCAAGTTGATATGAACTAATAGAGCTAAATCTAGAAAACTATTTCTCTGCTGGATAGTGTTTCATTTCTAATTGGTAGACTATTGGACATTATTAGTCTTGGCATTCGTGCAAATTAGAAAGTCTAAATAGTTGTGATGTTTTATCACTGACTCACAACTTGAAAGTAAAAAACTCCATTCGAAATTAGAAATAGCTAACTTGTTTTGACAAAAAAAAATATGTGTAGCAGTATGTTTGAAATCTGATACTTTTAATTTGAAGGATCCTGGGTATTAAAGTTTCTCTCTTGGTTTTTTGTTTGACTTTCACTCTTTATTTCTCTCTTGGTTTTTTGTCTGATACTCTGATTGTGTTGGCCCTTAGCTATCTGGAATTTTGTATGCCCTCTGTCTACTAAAATTTGCATACTTGATAAGCCTCTTATTATGGCTTTTGCATAACTCGCCTTTCACTTAAGTGATCCTTGCGATTTTGTCTGCAATTATTTTATTCAATACAGTTTCTCTAAATACATCATTTTCAATCTTTGTCTTATGGTTTTTCTTTTCCTATTGGGCAGTATGTGCTGCTTGCTGCAGAAAAGATAAAAAAACACATCTCATTAGGAAATTGATGTTGAGGTGGAAGAGTTTTATGTCGAGGGTGCAAATCATCTTAATGGCGGCTTATTTGTAGGGAAATCACTTATTTATGCTGATCTAAATCATATTATCTTGAGGATCACCCCCAAATATGAATCTGAAGCCAAGGAAAACTCTGTTTTGGTTTCATCTCACATTGATACTGATGTTTTCTCAACATACGTATGTGATTATAATATCTTTCACTCTTGTTTTGACTTTTGACTGTCTATGTATTTGTGACAAGCTTCTAAAGAAGAGTTTCGTAATATACTTATTCTCTTGAAACATCTATATCTATGTATGCCTTTCTGATGGACTAGAGCTTGGACCTGTGTTTCATGTCTTTAAAGGATTGGATGGAGTTAATCTAACGCTATTAAATTATATATATGAAGTATATTTTGATGGTTTTCGTCATATTTGGAATTATTTTTGTTAATTTTGTTATAAATAAATTATATTGCACGTATACAAGATCATGGATTTTCTTACAGGATAAATGTACAAGATACAAAACAGGAATACAACAAATACAGGTCTAAAATGAAATACAAAATTAATACTGATTATTAATACATACAATACGAAGTATAAAATACGTAAAAGGGTAATTCGAATAATTATGGTCATATTATTTTTTTTTAAAAAAAAAACATTAAAGAACTATTATCTAACTTAACCGTTCTCTATTGTAACGCAATATAGAGCGGTTAAGTGGCCTAAACCGTTCTTTATTCCTTCCTTGGTGTACGAATTTGAGAAGGGAAAAGAGAACGGTTGTGACTAACAACCGTTCTCTATTTGTTATTATAAAAAACGCCTAAACGACCCGTTCTCTATACTTTATACATCGCTTAGCAGAACAACGCCCCTAAGGCGATCTATAAAGCCTATTCTAACAGTTCTCTAAGGCCTTTTTTGTAGTAGTGCCCGGAGGGTATTAGGAACCATGGTAAACATCTTGTCAATTTTTATTTCCGGGCGAAAAAAGGTCCAAAAATTCCAAAATTGAAGGCTATAATCCACGCTTTTTGAGGAATTTGGAGGTGACGGGGCCCGGTGGCGAAAAGTCTTGAGACCCTAGGGAATACATCGTAGGGTCATATAATGACGTTTGGAACCATATATGACCCTTATATGTTTCCATAAATGTCAGTGGTAGGCCTAAGGTCAAGATATCGGTGCAAGTTTGGAACAGGTAAATTGACTGTTTAAAGGCATATTGGATGGTTCCACCCACTCACTTGGACTCCCAGAGGGTATTAGATACCATGGTAAACATCTCGACAATTTTTATTTCCGAGCAAAACAATGTCAAAAAATTCCAAAATTGAAGGCTATATCCACGCTTTTTGAGGAATTTTGAGGTTACGGGGCCCGGTGGCGAAAAGTCTTGAGACCCTAGGGGATACATCTTAGGGTCATATAATGACGTTTGGAACCATATATGACCTTTATATGCTGCCATAAATGTGTGTAATAGGCTTGAGGTCACGATATCAGTGCAAGTTTGGAACGGGTAAATTCACTGTTTAAAGGCATAATGGATGGTTCTACCCACTCAATTGGACTCCTGGAGGGTATTTGGAACCATGGTAAACATCTCGGTAATTTTTATTTTTGGGCGAAAAAAGGTCAAAAATTTCCAAAATTGAAGGCTATAATCCACAGTTTTTGAGGAATTTTGAGGTTACGGGGCCGGTGGCAAAAAGTCTTAAGACCCTAGGGGATACATCTTAGGGTCATATAATGATGTTTGGAACCATATATGACCTTTATATGCTGCCATAAATGTCTGTAATAGGCTTGAGGTCACGATATCAGTGCAAGTTTGGAACGGGTAAATTGACTGTTTAAAGGCATATTGGATGGTTCCACCCACACAATTGGACTCCTGGAGGGTATTTGGAACCATGGTAAACATCTCGGCAATTTTTATATTCGGGCGAAAAAAGGTCAAAATTTTCCAAAATTGAAGGCTATAATCCACGCTTTTTGAGGAATTTTGAGGTTACGGGGCCGGTGGCGAAAATTCTTGAGACCCTAAGGGATACATCTTAGGGTCATATAATAACGTTGGGAACCATATATGACCCTTATATGTTGCCATGAATGTCCATGGTAGGCTTGAGGTCACGATATCGGTGCAAGTTTGGAACGGGTATATTGACTGTTTAAAGGCATATTGGATGGTTCCACCCACTCAATTGGACTCTCGGAGGGTATTAGGAACCATGGTAAACATATCGGCAATTTTCATTTTCGGACGAAAAGGTCAAAAAATTAAAAAATTGAAGGCTATCCACGCTTTTTGAGGAATTTTAAGGTTACGGGGCCTGGTGGCGAAAAGTCTTGAGACCCTAGGGGATACATCTTAGGGTCATATAATGACGTTTGGAACCATTTATGACCCTTATATGTTGCCATAAATGTCCGTGGTAGGCTTGTGGTCACGATATCGGTGCAAGTTTGGAACGGGTAAATTGACTGTTTAAAGGCATATTGGATGGTTCCACCCACTCAATTGGACTCTCGGAGGGTATTAGGAACCGTGGTAAACATCTCGACAATTTTTATTTCCGGGCGAAAAAAGGTCAAAAAATTCTAAAAGTGAAGGCTATAATCCACGCTTTTTGAGGAATTTTGAGGTTACGTGGCCGGTGGCGAAAAGTCTTGAGACCCTAGGGGATACATCTTAGGGTCATATAATGACGTTAAGAACCATATATGACCCTTATATGTTGCCATAAATGTCCATGGTAGGCTTGAGGTCACGATATCGGTGCAAGTTTGGAACGGGTAAATTGACTGTTTAAAGAAATATTGGATGGTTCCACCCACTCAATTGGACTCCCGGAGGTTATTAGGAACCATGGTAAACATCTCGACAATTTTTATTTCCGGGCGAAAAAAGGTCAAAAAATTCCAAAATTGAAGGCTATAATCCACGCTTTTTGAGGAATTTTGAGGTTACGGGGGTGTAGACACCTAAAAATGTCTCCCCAAAACCAAACCTGATGATGAACAACCTTTCACTGCCATTATTGGTCGGGTTGAGTATTTTAACTTGGAGTGCTCAAAAATCCATATTCCCAATACATTTAATAAACCAACCCAATTCCTAACCCATCCTTCAAAATCATAACTTATTTTCCTCTTTTCGTGCCTTTAAACCCAAAATAATTCATTTCATGTCCTTTAAAATCATTCATTTCGTGTTGTTTTTATAAAAATGTTTAGATCAGTTTATTTTGATGCATAATCTGGGTGCAATGATTAAATATTTGGATGGGGATTGAAAAGAGCTTTCCAACGGTATATCATAAGCCCAAATCCGAGTTATAACGAATAAGTTATGGCTAAAATACTAAACTGAGTCTAAATCGAACCTAAGCCCACCTTAGCTATGACCCTATGATCATGTGTAGGGTCCAAAGGCTTAAATCCCATTCCTAATCCAATAAAGATTAATTAGAAGCTTCTATAAGTTTATAAAATATCTTGATTATCCTTTTTGGAAAGATAAGATTAAAGAGTTTGAAATAGAATAAAACTCCTCTAGTAATTCAATTCGAATTAAAAGACGTTCAAAGATAGTCAGAAATTATTTTCGTGCCTCACTGTTTTTATCTAATTCATAGATGGTTGGATAGCTCTTGAAATTATCTTTCCAATGATATATTATAATATTAATAACGAGCTATAACGAAAAAGATATGAAAGAAATACGAAACTCTATCCAAAACTGACACCGTCTCACTATTTCGGCCATATATTTTATTATACAAAATATTTTAATCGGATTCCAATTGGGTTAGAAAGTAGACTTCAAGATCTTTCTAATGATATCTTATTCATCCTATTCTGATTTCTGGATCAAAAGATATGATAAAAACAAAAACCGTAAAAACTGCTGTATATCGCAAGAATTTTATCCGATTCGAATTCTTATCTTTTCTTGATTCGACCCCTTTTTTTTTCCCTATAAATAGAGGTCATATCACCCCTTTTTCAACCATCAACAAGCTTGATCACCAAATCATTCTCTCTTCCTCTCTTCTACACTAAAAATCATCCTCTCTCCCTACACCAAAAATATTCTCACCTCTCTCTCTTGCTCTAGCCTAAACTCTAGCCACCCTATTCTCTCATTTAATATCCCTTAATCACTCTAAGGAGTCCATACATTACCCGAAGTTCTATACTTAAACTAAGGCATGAAAGGTAGAATTAACTGAGGGTTTGGACCAAATCAACTCTACTTTTATTTAATTTAATTATTTCAATTTGATTTATATTTTTATTGAAGTTACTAACAATTTATTCATGATGTAGCAATTTAAAAGAGCGCGCGGAGTGTGAGTAATTAATTAATTTAATTACTTATATTATTTTCTTATTGCTAGTATCATGATTAGGATTATTTTTATTTGATTTGGACTAACGCTATTATTGTTAAATTGCTTCCAATATTAATGTTTATTCTTATATTTATTATGATCACCATAATGCATGTTTAAAGGGAATATGTAATTGAAAATCACGACTAATAAGATAATTTGGACAACCGGTTCAGGTTCCTTTAATCTTGTTATTTAATCAAGTGATCACTAATATTTTAGAATAATGTGTTGCATTAATATTTAACCAATTTAGCTTAATAATAGTTTGGAGCAAATTAAATCTTTGTTTGCATGCCTTTGAGATCGCAGGAATACTTTTCATAATAAGTATCGAGTAGAGGCCAATATGGGCGAATGTGACTCCATGACTCACTTCGTACCATCATCCCCGATCCTCCTTTCGTACCATAATAAGTAACCTTCACGGGTCAATCGTTGTTGCCTTTCGTTGTCCCTTTTCGTGTTTGCCTTATAATGATTCGTGAACGGTTTACAAGTTCCTTAAAAACTTTTTGGCGGCTCTCTACTTTCCTTGTCCCTAATTGTGATCCCTAATCGTAATGTAAATTCTCACTTCCTAAGACTGCCAAGCATATTCACACATGTTTTAACGTAGGCGCACATCAATCGACGCCTACAGGGGCCCGGTGGCGAAAAGTCTTGAGACCCTAGAGGATACATCTTAGGGTCATATAATGACGTTTGGAACCATATATGATTCTTTATTATTTGTTGCCATAAATGTCCGTGGTAGGCTTGAGGTCACGATATCGGTGCAATTTTGGAACGGGTAAATTGACTGTTTAAAGGCATATTTGATGGTTCCACCCACTCAATTCGACTCCCAGAGGAAATTAAGAACCATGGTAAACATCTCGGCAATTTTTATTTCCGGACGAAAAAAGGTTAAAAAATTCCAAAATTGAAGGTTATAATCCACGCTTTTTGAGGAATTTTTGAGGTTACGGGGCCCAGTGGCGAAAAGTCTTGAGACCCTAGGGCATACTTCTTAGGTTCATATAATGACGTTTGGAACCATATATGACCCTTATATGTTGCCATAAATGTCCGTGGTAGGCTTGAGGTCACGATATCGGTGAAAGTTTGGAACAGGTAAATTGACTATTTAAAGGCATATTGGATGGATCCACCCACTCAATTGGACACTCGGAGGGTATTAGGAACCATAGTAAACATCTCGGAAATTTTTATTTCCGGGCGAAAAAAGGTCAAAAAATTCCAAAATTGAAGGCTATAATCCACGCTTTTTGAGGAATTTTGAGATTACGGGGCCCGGTGATGAAAACTCTTGAGACCCTAAAGGATATATCTTAGGGTCATATAATGACGTTTGGAACCATATATGACCCTTATATGTTGCCATAAATGTCCGTGGTAGGCTTGAGGTCACGATATCGGTAGAAGTTTGGAACGGGTAAATTGACTGTTTGAAGGCATATTGGATGGTTCCACCCACTCAATTGGAATCCCGGAGGGTATTAGGAACCATGGTAAAGATCTCGGTAATTTTTATTTCTAGGCGAAAAAAGGTCAAAAATTCCAAAATTGAAGGCTAATCCACGCTTTTTGAGGAATTTTGAGGTTACGGGGCCCGGTGGCGAAAAGTCTTAAGACCCTATGGGATACATTTTAGGGTCATATAATGACGTTTGGAACCATATATGACCCTTATATGTTGCCATAAATGTCCGTGGTAGGCTTGAGGTCACGATTTCGATGCAAGTTTGGAACGGGTAATTGACTGTTTAAAGGCATATTGGATGGTTCCATCCACTCAATTGGACTCCCGGAGAGTATTAGGAATCATGGTAAGCATCTCGGCAATTTTTTTTTCCGGGCGAAAAAAGGTCAAAAAATTCCAATAATCCACGCTTTTTGAGGAATTTTGAAATTACGGGACCCGGTGGCGAAAAGTCTTGAGACCCTAGGGGATACATCTTAGGGTCATATAATGACGTTTGGAACCATATATGATACTTAATTATTTGTTGCCATAAATGTCCGTGGTAGGCTTGAGGTCACGATATCGGTGCAAGTTTGGAACGTGTAAATTGACTGTTTAATGGCATATTGGATGGTTCCACCCAATCAATTGGACTCCCGGAGGATATTAGGAACCATGGTAAACATTTCGGCAATTTTTGTTTCCAGGCGATAAAAGGTCAAAAAATTCTAAAATTGAAGGTTATACGCTTTTGGAGGAATTTTGAGGTTACGGGCCTGGTGCCGAAAAGTCTTGAGACCCTAGGGGATACATCTTAGGGTCATATAATGACGTTTAGAACCATATATGACCCTAATATGTTGCCATAAATGTCCGTGGTAGGCTTGAGGTCACGATATCGGTGCAAGTTTGGAACGGGTAAATTGAAAATTTAAAGGCATATTGGATGGTTCCACCCACTCAATTGGACTCCCGGAGGATATTAGGAACCTTGGTAAACATATCGGCAATTTTTATTTCCGGGCGAAAAATGTCAAAAAATTTCAAAATTTAAGGCTATAATCCACGCTTTTTGAGGAATTTTAAAGTTACGGGGCCCGGTGGCGAAAAGTCTTGAGACCCCTAGGGGATACATCTTAGAGTCATATAATGACATTTTGAACCATATATGACCCTTATATGTTGCCATAAATGTCCGTGGTATGCTTGAGGCCACGATATCGGTGCAATTTTGGAACGGGTAAATTGACTGTTTAAAGGCATATTGGATGATTCCACCCACTCAATTGGACTGCCGGAGGGTATTAGGAACCATGGAAAACATCTCGGCAATTTTTATTTCCGGGCGATAAAAGGTCAAAAAATTCCAAAATTGAAGGCTATAATCAACGCTTTTTGAGGTATTTTGAGGTTACAGGGCCCGGTGGCGAAAAGTCTTGAGACCCTAGGGAATACATCTTAGGGTCATATAATGACGTTTGGAACAATATGTGACCCTTATGTGTTGCCATAAATGTCCGTGGTAGGCTTGAGGTCACGATATCGGTGCAAGTTTGAAACGGGTAAATTAACTATTTAACGGCATATTGGATGGTTCCACCCACTCAATTGGACTCCCGGAGGGTATTAGGGACCATAGTAAACATCTTGGAAATTTTTATTTCCGGGCGAAAAAAGGTCAAAAAATTCCAAAATTTAAGGTTATAATCCACGCTTTTTGAGAAATTTTGAGGTTACAGGGCCCGGTGGCGAAAAGCCTTGAGACCCCTAGGGGATACATCTTAGGGTCATATAATGACGTTTGGAACCATATATGACCCTTTAATGTTGCCATAAATGTCCGTGGTAGGCTTGAGGTCACGATATCGGTACAAGTTTGGAATGGGTATATTGATTGTTTTAAGGCATATTAGATGGTTCCACCCACTCAATTAGACTCCCATAAGGTATTAGGAACCATGGTAAACATTTCGGTAATTTTTATTTTCGAGCGAAAAAAGGTCAAAAATTCCAAAATTGAAGGTTATAATCCACGCTATTTGCGGAATTTTGAGGTTACGGGGCCCGGTGGCGAAAATCCTTAAGACCCTAGGGGATACGTCTTACGGTCATATAATGACGTTTGGAACCATATATGACCCTTATATGTTGCCATAAATGTCCGTGGTAGGCTTGAGGTCACGATAACGGTGCAAGGTTGAAACGGGTAAATTGACTATTTAAAGGCATATTAGATGGTTCCACCCACTCAATTGGACTCCCGGAGGGTATTAGGAACCCTGGTAAACATCTCGACAATTTTTATTTCCGAGCGAAAAAAGGTCAAAAACTTCCAAAATTGAAGGCTAATCCACGCTTTTTGAGGAATTTTGAGGTTACGGGGCTTGGTGGCGAAAAGTCTTGAGACCCTAGGGGATACATCTTAGGGTCATATAATGACGTTTGGAACCATATATGACCCTTATATGTTGCCATAAATGTCCGTGGTAGGCTTGAGGTCACGATATCGGTGCAAGTTTGGAACGGGTAAATTGACTGTTTAAAGTCATATTGGATGGTTCCACCCCCTAAATTGGACTCTTGGAGGGTATTAGGAACCATGGTAAACATTTCGGCAATTTTTATTTCCGGGGGAAAAAAGGTCACAAAATTCCAAAATTGAAGGATATAATCACTAGGCGAAAAATCAAGTTAGCCACCGGTTCAAAACCCCCCTATGCCACCGGTTTTGAACCGGTGGTCATTTGGGGGGTGGCAAATCCCAGAAGAAAGGCCACCGGTTCAAAACTGGTGGCAAAACTGCTA
Source organism: Chenopodium album (assembly GCF_948465745.1). Classification (NCBI taxonomy): domain Eukaryota; kingdom Viridiplantae; phylum Streptophyta; class Magnoliopsida; order Caryophyllales; family Amaranthaceae; genus Chenopodium; species Chenopodium album. The sequence continues at coordinate 21,034,592 of NC_137853.1, forward strand.
ATTGCCACCGGTTAACCGGTGGCATTAATTTATTTGGCCACCGGTTAACCGGTGGCAATTATTGTTGGCGCCCTATTTTTTTGGAGGGATGGCAGACAATTGGCACCGTTTAACCGGTGGCAATTAGTGGAAAAAATATTTTTTTTCCCCTGCAATAATTCCTGTAATTCCTGCTATATTTCCTGCAATTATTGCTGCTATTATTTCTGCTGTAATATAATTATATATAACAAGATTTATAAATATATATTTAGACATTAATAATTAGAAACCAAATGCAATACAATAAATAAAGTATCATATACATAAGTACAAATTTGCACCATACTAACTTACTAACAATAAATAAAGTAGTACAAAGTTTAATCAACAAAGTTTAAATTCAAAATGATGTAACATTTACAAATTGAAAGTGATGAAAGATGCCAACATGTCTCGTACTTCATTAAGGTCCTTGCTTGTTAACGGATCACCCTTTAGCACCTTGCAAAACTTGGAATATATATACATTAGGTTAGAATAAATTAGTTAAGTTAAACATGTGTAAATAAATATGCAAAAAATTAAATCACATAAAAAGAGCAACTTACTAAGTTTTAGGACGCTTTTTTCATAACATGTTTTCTACCTTGCCCATTTTTAACATTTTTTAACTAATGAGCTAGTTCTTTCTCATAACATGTCAATTATACTTAGTTTTAGGTGGCTAAGCCTTTTAATCACATAAAAAAGCAACTTACTAAGTTTTAGGACGCATTTTGGTACTAAATGGCCTAAATAAGGCCTAAATGACTTCTACCTTGCCCATTTTCTACAATTTTTAACTAATGAGCTAGTTCTTTCTCATAACATGTCAATTATACTTAGTTTTAGATGGCTAAGCTTTAAAATCACAGAAAATAGAGCAACTAACAAAGTTTTAGAACGCATTTTCATACTAAATGGCCTAAATAAGGCCTAAATGACTTCTACCTTGTCCATTTTCTACATTTTTTAACTAATGAGCTAGTTCTTTCTCATAACATGTCAATTATACTTAGTTTTAGGTGGCTAAGCTTTGAAATCACATAAAGAAGCAACTTACAAAGTTTTAGGACGTATTTTGGTAATAAATGGCCTTAAAAAGGCCTAAATGACTTCTACCTTGCCCATTTTCTACATTTTTTAACTAATGAGTTAGTTCTTTCTCATAACATGTCAATTATACTTAGTTTTAGGTGGCTAAGCTTTGAAATCACATAAAAAAGCAACTTACAAAGTTTTAGGACGCATTTTCGTACTAAATGACCTAAATAAGGCCTAAATGACTTCTACCTTGCCCATTTTGTACATTTTTTAACTAATGAGCTAGTTATTTCCCATAACATATCAATTATACTTAATTTTAGGTGGATAAGCTTTGAAATCACATAAAAAAGCAACTTACAAAGTTTTAGGACGGATTTTCATCCTAAATGGCCTTAAAAAGGCCTAAATGAATTCTACTTTGCCCATTTTCTACATTTTTTAACTAATGAGCTAGTTATTTTTCATAACATGTCAATTATACTTAGTTTTAGGTGGCTAAGCTTTGAAATCACAGAAATAGAGCAATTAACAAAGTTTTAGGACGCATTTTCATACTAAATGGCCTAAATAAGGCCTAAATGACTTCTACCTAGCCCATTTTTTACATTTTGTAACTAATGAGCTAGTTATTTCTCATAACATGTCAATTATACTTAGTTTTCGGTGGCTAAGATTTGAAATCACAGAAATAGAGCAACTAACAAAGTTTTAGGACGCATTTTCATATTAAATGGCCTAAATAAGGCCGAAATGACTTCTAGCTTGCCCATTTTCTTTATTTTGTAACTAATGAGCTAGTTATTTCTCATAACATGTCAATTATACTTATTTTTAGGTGGCTAAGCTTTGAAATCACATAAAAAAGCAACTTACAAAGTTTTAGGACGCATTTTGGTACTAAATGGCCTAAATAAGGCCTAAATGACTTCTACCTTGCCCATTTTCTACATTCTGTAACTAATGAGCTAGTTCTTTGATTAAACATGTCAATTATACTTAGTTTTAGGTGACTAAGCTTTGAAATCACATAAAAAGAGCAACTTACTAAGTTTTAAGACGCATTTTGGTACTAAATGGCCTTAAAAAGGCCTAAATGACTTCTTCTTTGCCCATTTACTACATTTTTTAACTAATGAGCTAATTCTTTCTCATAACATGTCAATTATACTTAGTTTTAGGTTTCTAAGCTTTAAAATCACAGAAATAGAGCAACTAACAAAGTTTTAGGACGCATTTTTATAATAAATGGCCAAAATAAGGCCTAAATGACTTCTACCTTGCCCATTTTCTACATTGTTTAACTAATGTGCTAGTTATTTCTCATAACATGTAAATTATACTTAGTTTTAGGTGGCTAAGCTTTGAAATCACATAAAAAAGCAACTTACTAAATTTTAGGACGCATTTTGGTACTAAATGGCCTAAATAAGGCCTAAATGACTTCTACCTTGCCCATTATCTATATTTTTTAACTAATGAGATAGTTATTTCTCATAAGATGTCAATTATACTTAGTTTTAGGTAGCTAAGCTTTGAAATCACAGAAATAGAGCAACTAACAAAGTTTTAGGACGCATTTTCATACTTAATGGACTAAATAAGGCCTAAATGACTTCTACCTTGCCCATTTTGTACATTTTGTAACTAATGAGCTAGTTATTTCTCATAACATGTCAATTATACTTAATTCTAGGTGGCTAAGCTTTGAAATCACATAAAAAAGCAACTTTCAAAGTTTTAGGACGCATTTTGGTACTAAATGGCTTAAATAAGGCCTAAATGACTTCTACCTTGCCCATTTTCTACATTTTGTAACTAATGAGCTAGTTATTTCTCATAACATGTCAATTATACTTAGTTTTAGGTGTCTAAGCTTTGAAATCACATAAAAAAAGCAACTTACTAAGTTTTAGGACGCATTTTGGTACTAAATGGCCTTAAAAAGGCCTAAATGACTTCTACTTTGCCCATTTTCTACATTTTTTAACTAATGAGCTAATTATTTCTCATAACTTGTCAATTATACTTAGTTTTAGGTTGTGAAGTTTTGAAATCACAGAAATAGAGCAACTAACAAAGTTTTAGGACGCATTTTCATAATAAATGGTCTAAATAAGGCCTAAATGACTTCTACCTTGCCCATTTTCTACATTTTTTAACTAATGTGCTAATTATTTCTCATAACATGTCAATTATACTTATTTTTAGGTGGCTAAGCTTTGAAATCACATAAAAAAGCAACTTACTAAATTTTAGGACGCATTTTGGTACTAAATGGCCTAAATAAGGCCTAAATGATTTCTACCTTGCCCATTTTCTACATTTTGTAACTAATGAGCTAGTTATTTCCCATAACATGTCAATTATACTTAGTTTTAGGTGGCTAAGCTTTGAAATCACATAAAAAAGCAACTTACAAAGTTTTAGGACGCATTTTGGTACTAAATGGCCTTAAAAAGGCCTAAATGACTTCTCCCTTGCCCATTTTGTACATTTTGTAACTAATGAGCTAGGTATTTTTCATAACATGTCAATTATACTTAGTTTTAGGTGGCTAAGCTTTGAAATCACATAAAAAAGCAACTTACAAAGTTTTAGGACGCATTTTGGTACTAAATAGCTTAAATAAGGCCTTAATGACTTCTACCTTGCCCATTTTCTACATTTTGTATCTAATGAGCTAGTTCTTTCTCATAACATGTCAATTACACTTAGTTTTAGGTGTCTAAGCTTTGAAATCACATAAAAAGAGCAACTTACAAAGTTTTAGGACGCATTTTGGTACTAAATGGCCTTAAAAAGGCCTAAATGACTTCTGCGTTGCCCATTTTCTACATTTTTTAACTAATGAGCTAATTATTTCTCATAACATGTCAATTATATTTAGTCTTAGGTTGCTAAGCTTTGAAATCACAGAAATAGAGCAACTAACAAAGTTTTAGGACGCATTTTCATAATAAATGGCCTAAATAAGGCCTAAATGACTTCTACCTTGCCCATTTTCTATATTTTTTAACTAATGAGCTAGTTATTTATCATAACATGTCAATTATACTTAGTTTTAGGTGGCTAAGCTTTGAAATCACATAAAAAAGCAACTTACTAAATTTTAGGACGCATTTTGGTACTAAATGGCCTAAATAAGGCCTAAATGACTTCTACCTTGCCCATTTTCTACATTTTGTAACTAATGAGCTATTTATTTCTCATAACATGTCAATTATACTTTGTTTTAGGTGGCAAAGCTTTGAAATCACATAAAAAAGCAACTTACAAAGTTTTAGGACGCATTTTGGTACTAAATGGCCTTAAAAAGGCCTAAATGACTTCTACCTTGCCCATTTTCTGCATTTTTTAACTAATGAGCTAGTTCTTTCTCATAACATGTCAATTATACTTAGTTTTAAGTGCTAAGCTTTGAAATCACATAAAAAACGCATTTTACTAGGTTTAAGGTCGTACCTCATCAAGATGTATGGTGTTGGTACAATGAGTCGCTATGTCAAGCATGAATCTCATCACGTATAATCCACAATCAACTCCATTATCTTGTTGTGGGCACTAGCATAGGAACAAATCAAATGAATCAAACATCACATAAAATCTACAATTGTTTTAGCAATGTTTATTAAGATAATCACAATATGATGTGGTATTACCGTAGGTGATTTCCATGTAGGACCCTTTGGAGCACGACCATGGATTTTCTTCATAATATTATAGGAAAGTAAATTCAAATTTGATTAGTTTGACTACTAAATGAGTTAGCTTAAGATAATCACCACTAGGTAGCTATATTTACTTTTGTAGTACAGAGGCCACGAGGTACTTCTTTGTTGATCGAGCTGAATCAAGGTGAAAGATTGTGTTTTTAGCAGGACAAATCACCATGAGGAACCAATGATACCTACATAAATTCACAATTCACAAACAAATCAATAATTAGGGTACAAAATATATTTCAAATGTAGAAAGAATTGAATTACACATGGTTAAACGTACTCCTCATAACATGGGGCGAATATGAACTCATCTCCCGCACGCATTGATTCCCTAATACTATGATTAACATAGTCCATCACCTCAGGGGAGTTGATTAAGATTCTAGTCTCGGATGTCTGTTCGGGGCATAACCACCCAACTTTACCAGGGGAATTAGTGTCACTTAAGTGCTCCCGTAGTGCTCTGCGTGCATGGACAATGAAAAATTGATTAACATATCAAGGATAAACAACACTAACATGAATTAACATATTCAATTTTAGTGGCATGTGCCTGTACCTCATGAATATTTGAATGAGAGAAATGTTAAGGCTAGAACCTCTTAAAAATTCCTTCACATCTTGTTTGTTTAACCATGCACTTGCATCCTCATCATAGTGGAACATTGCCTTAGGTAGTGCAAATTCAATGGGATCGTCACTAGGCAAATGACTAACACGATTGTGTAGAAAAGTTAAATCCTTAGTGAGTGATTGAAGGACATTGTCTCCAACAAATGGGGTAGGTTGCATGGCTGAACCTTTCAAAGAATTCTTTTTTGACACTTGTTCACTCTTCGACCCTTGTTCACTCATCTTCTTTGTAGGTTGATCAACGCTTTTGGGCTTCTCCACCTTCCTTCTCTTTGAAGTTTGGCCTTTTTTCGAAATCTAATCAAACAAAGTAAATTGAGGATCAAAAATTCTAGGCCGGGGGTTAAGTTATACGTACGCAATAAACAAGGATTTACCTGCCAAGGATGCACCAGCGGCCGAGGCAGCAGCTGCCGAGGCTGCAGCGGCCACCCAGCAGCTGCTCAGGCTGCAGCAGGCCACCCAGCAGCTGCCCAGGCTGCAGCAGGCCACCCAGGCAGCACCTGCCGAGGCTGCAGCGGCCCAGGCAGCACCTGCCGAGGCTGCAGCGGCCAAGGCAGCACCTGCCGAGGCTGCTGCAGCCCAGGCAGCACCTGCCGAGGTGGCTACAGCCCAGGCAGCACATTTTTTTTTATTTTTTTTTAAAAAAAACAGAAAAATATCTAATGGCATGCAGATTTGTTATTTAGCACATAAAAAAAATTATTACCTCGTTGATCAACCTTACCCAAGCACGAGGCCATTGCACATAGCTACCTTTTGCTTGCCAAAGAAGAGTAATCCCATCATCCACTATAGGCACCGGTAGTGGGATGTTTTCGAACCCAGCTACGTAAGAATTGATCCCGACCGCGTAATGTTGTGGCCTAAGCCCTTGGAAATGGACCGTTCCTCTCGTCGCTTGTGCACTACCATGCGCCACCAACTGCAACTCTTCACTATTTGATAGCCCCAGGGCTAGAAGTGTACACTCGGTGTCTACCTACATCATTAACGAAATTCACTTGTAAAAGCAGAAATTATAAAAAAAAATGGTCTATTCCTACACAATTGATCATGTAACGAAATTCACTATGTTAAAAGTAATAGATTATCCTAAATTCACCTCTAAATCTGGAAATTCATGGGGTGTTGGATTATCAAGCTCCCTCGAGTCCGCATGTGTGGGAGTAACAACCTGCAATAGTTATTCAAAAATGTCACATTAGATCTCACATAACTCACTATGCCAAAACTAATAGATTGAAAACTACCTCATGTATCTCATCTTCTCCATCTCTATCATCTTCTCCTTGTCCTTTTGGGTGGCTACTTGAGTCGACCGGTGTAGTCGAGGGGAACGGCAAGGGTAAGTTCATTTGCTTCGCCCAAGCATTGAACTCACCTACTAACTCATTGCGTACTTGTTCCTTGATGGATGCCACCTTGGCATCCAAGTCCTCCGGTGAGTTAACACTTGCCCGAGATCTTCCCAATTTTGTGTATTCCGAACCCATCACTTTTTCCCATCCTAGCAACGTCCCTCCCATACCTACTACCCGCCCTGGATGGTAGGGCTTTCCCAAAGCCAAGGTGAACGGGTCTTTCTCTATAGTCGGGACCAGCTTGCCTTCAACAACTTCTGTAGTGTACTCAAGCTGTAGCATAAGAAAAAATGTCAACATGAATACATATAATGTTTTTAGATGGTAAAGTTATGCAAAAGTTTCAAATAGCTTACAAGTTTATTAGCCACTTTTTTTTCCGGTTCTTTGATGACCCATTTTCCGGTTTCCTTATCAAAGGAATGTAGAGAACAAATGAAATCGCCAGCACGACTAACCAACGTAGTGATCGTGGAGTCGGAGGGTTCTTTGGATGACCTAGGCAGCAAAGTAGGGTATATACCCTCCTTCAACCAAGTAGGCCTCCATTCACCAAATGTCTTGGCCCCCATCTTATGGAGGTACTCCTTCTGCAATGCGTTTGCCTTGTTTTGCTCTCGAAGTTCCTACATAAATACAAATGTTAGAATCATTACTGCAAAAAGAGTCAATATATTATACAATTCTCATTAGATTTACTAGTTCTTACAATTGCTTTGGGTCTTGTTTTTTGAATAACAAATTCTTTCCACTCGTCCTCCGTCACGCTTGGCCATATTTTCCACGGTGGTTCTTGTTCCTCAACAACTTCCTCATTTCCACCTTCACCACCCTTCCCCTTGGAAGCTTTCTTCTTGTGTTTCTTCTTCTTATAGATCCATCCATTGGTCAAATGGGTCTTGAAGCCTTTGAATCTCTCCGCTATTAAAGAATCAAACACCCTTCTCTTCTCGGGATCATTTTGAATATTAAACAGCTTCTGCCATCACAAATACAAGCAATTATTATGTTAAATTCACTAACAACTATTAAGTGAAAGTATTTGTAATTGTGTAAATGTGCATTTAAACAAAACACTTGCCCTGGTATCATCCCAAATGTTTGAATCAAGCCTGGAGGTACTTGCCGCCAACCAAGTGTAATGGGGATTTTGCGCGCACACATGCCAACTTGGTTTGCATAATTCCGAAGCCATTTGCCAGTAGGTCGTCCTCTTTTGTCATACTCCAGGACCATGGGACCGTTTGACTTCCTAAAACTTGTTGTCGGACCCCTACCCTTTCTCTAAGTAGGAGCCTTTAACCCCCCTCCACCACCTGTGTTCAATTGCTCATGTCTTTGGCTATCAGTTTGAGGATTAGTGTTCTCACCAACGACCTCAACAATTGTAGAATCAATAGGAGGCGCACGTTCAGCTGACAATTCAAATTCTACAAGCGTGCGCTCAAAAGCATCTTGTTCCTGATCTTCTGGCTCACCCAAATCAGTCTCCTTGTTGACATCATATGGCTCGTCCTTGTCCTCATACTCACCATCATAGCCATCGTCATCATCCTCCAAATCCTGTACTAGTGGGTCATGATCGTCCTCCATGAGTTATAAAAACCTGTCATTACAAACATGAAACGATATTAGTTCCATAAAAGATAAAAATGTTGACATATAGGTCATACTACATGTTAGCATATAAAATAGGCAAGTAAGTTCACATATAGATCATTTTTATTCTATTTTCATCAAATTGACTTGTAAAAATAGGCAACTAAGTTGAGTACATGTTAGCATATAAAATAGGCAAGAACTTGTAAAAATTTAGCAACTAAGTTAACACTTTCATTCATTTTTCCCAAAACTATTAATAAAACAACTTAACTTATGATTAAATAATACTTTTAAATGCTTACAATCTCAAATTAACTGTTGTAGTACCTCATTCTAACATTCCTTCGTTGTGGTCTGACCGCATATAACTTGTTTGGTCGTCTATGTCATTTGATGCAATAGGTCTAGGAACAGTGAAAGGTGCTGAATCATCAAACGCATCGTATTCTTCCTCATCCTCAACATCTCCAATGCCTAGGATTCTTCTTTTCCCAGCTAGCACAATGGACCATTTTGAATCGACTGGGTCAGTTACAAAGAACACTTGCTTAGCTTGAGATGCTAGGATGAACGGTTCCGCACTATCATTCAAGTGGCCAAGATCTACAAGAGTAAAGTCATCATACTTGACATTACGCCTGATATTATCAACCCACTTACACTTGAAAAGTGCAACCGTGAAGTTACAATAATCAAGCTCCCATATTTCTTGAATTCGACCGTAGTATGACAATTTTGCATCGATAGGTGATTTATCCTTTGCACTTGCAAACTCCCTTGACGATGCCACAAGCGTTACTCCACTGTTTTGGGTCGACGAAGATTTCAAATCCCGACCCTCTGTCCAAAAAGTGTACCCATTGATGTCATATCCCTCAAATGAGCGAACATCATCCCTAGGACCATAAGCAAGCCACCTTACTGTATCGGTGACACTATCATCCAAACGACTCATCACTCGTTCACTAAACCAACTCACAAACCTCTTATTATGCAACTGCATTAGTGCCCTTTCACCTTTCGATGGAAATTCATCACGAAAACTAGCCATGTGCTCATCTAAATATGGGTGAACATCTGCAACATGGTGCAACACATAAAGGTGTGCTTGTAAGAACTAATCTCGATCAGGTGACATTCGTTTCGACCCAATTGTGCCATGACCATCCAGTCTCCCTTCATGTCGAGAAGTAGGAAGACCAATAGGTTCAGCAACGGCTAAATAGTCGGCCACAAAATTACCAATCTCCTCACTCACGGTCCCTTGAATCATGCTTCCTTCCAGATGAGCCGGATTCCTTACTTTATCTTGCAATGTGCCCATGTGTCTTTCAAAAGGATAGCACCACCTTAGGAAAACTGGACCGCACAACTTAATCTCACGCACCAAATGAAGAATGAGGTGCACCATTATGTCAAAAAATGAGGGTGGGAAATACATCTCAAATTTGCACAAAGTCACAACCACATCCATTTGCAAAGCATCAAGTGTACAAGGATCAAGCACTTTGCTGCATATTGTATTGAAAAACGAACATAGGCTTGTAATAGCTTCCCTCACGTGCTTCGGTAAAATACCACGAATTGCAATCGGTAGAAATACTTGCATCAACATGTGACAATCATGGGATTTCATACTTGTCAACTTCATTTCTCCACTTAAGGATACAAATCTTTTCATGTTAGATGAGTACCCAGAGGGAACCTTAATGCCGTAAAGACATGCACAAAACATCCGTTTTTCTACCCTTGACAATGTGTAGCAAGCCGGTGGTAAATACTTCTTCTCAACCTTGCCTTGACCCTCATCTCTACTCTTTGAAGCATCCGCGGCCTTTCCCTTTCCCTTGCTCTTCCCCTTTCCTTTTTTCGAAACATTTACATTTTCCTGTTCCGGTTCCTTTCCTTTTCTATCCTTCCCCTTTCTAACCTTGTCCTAAGGCCATAATTCCGGACGAATCCCCATCTCTTGCAAATCTAACCGTACACCCTTTCCATTCTTTGTTTTGCCTGAACTATTAAAAAGCATTCCCACAAGAGCATCACACACATTCTTCTCTATATGCATCACATCAAGGCAGTGCCTAACATCATGTTCTTTCCAATACGGAAGCTTCCACAAGATTGATTCTTTTTTAAAAAGAGCTGTTGAGACCGGAGCTTTTTCATATTTTCCAAACACCGTTCGTATACCCTTAACTCGAGCATAAACCTCAACACCCGTCAATGGCCTAGGCGCAATCTCCTCTTCCACTGTCCCATCGAAAGCCTTTTTCTGCCTACGGTACGGGTGATCACGCCTAAGGAACCTTCGAGTCCTTAAGTACACATCTTTGTGAGAATTCTTAAGGTATATGCTTGATGTGTCATCAATACAAATGGGGCATGCTTTTTTCCCTTTAACCTTGTACCCACACAGGTTGCCATATGCAGGAAAGTCATTCATGGTCCACATAAGGGCTGCACGCAATGTAAACATCTCGTTCTCATGAGCATCAAAACAAGAAACCCCTTCGTCCCACATTTTCCTCAAATCGTCAATTAGTGGCGCAAGGTAAACATCTATGTCATTTCCAGGTTGCCTAGGCCCCGTTATTAGCAATGAAAGCATTATATACTTCCGTTTCATACATAACCAAGGAGGCAAATTGTAGATCACCAAAAGAACAGGCCAAGTGCTGTGCTGGGTACTAAGAGTGCCAAATGGATTCATCCCGTCTGTGCACAACCCAAGTCTTAAATTTCTGACTTCATTACTAAACTCCGGAAACTTCAAATCAATGTTCTTCCATTGCGGGGAGTCAGCCGGATGCTTCAGCATTCTGTTTTTCTGTCTTCCCTCGGCATGCCACCTCAAGTTTGTAGCGTCTTTTGGAGTTGAGAATAGACGCTTAAACCTTGGAATAATAGGAAGATACCACAACACCTTAGCAGGAGGTCCCGTCGTACCAGGATTGCAACTCATGCGCTTGTAGCGCGACTGCTTGCATCGTGGACACTCCTACAATTGTTCATACTCATTACGATACAAAATACAGTCATTAGGACATGCATGTATCTTCTTATACTCCAAACCAAATGGACACATCAGCTTCTTTGCATAATAGTAAGACTTAGGAATTTCATTCCCATCAGGCAAGATATCACTTAATGCGGTCAACAAAGAAGTGAAACTGACGTCCGTCCACCCATGCTTCGACTTAATGTTAAAAAGTGTTAGCACGGCAGAAAGTTTGGAGTATTTTTTGCACCTAGGGTACAAAGGCTTTTTGGAAGCCTCCGAAAGTAAATCAAACACATCACCTTCGACATTATGCAACATCTCATCCACGTCTTCATCCTCGACCTCATCTACTGGATCAACCTCAGCTCCATCCTCACCATCCTCAAAAACATATTCATCATTCTCACATTTCTCGTCCACATGAATCTCATTGCTTCTGTCATGCACATCATTCCCATCAAGATCCCCACTATACTCTCCACTTTCACCATGCCAAATCCACACATCGTATTTAAGTCTAAACCCACAACAAAGTACATGATCTCTAATGATCTCAACACTATTGACCACCTTCACATTATTACAATCAACACAAGGACAATATAGGTCTTCCTCACCCATTTTGCGCTGATAAGATAAAGCCGTCTTGCAAAACACTTGAACCCCATTCCAAAATTCCAATGTATCACGTCTACCATACATCCAACCACGAGCCTTCTCCATTTAGTAAAGTGTCTCTAAACATATATAGCAACATATTATGAATAATGTACAATTGCTACATATTTTACGTAAATCAACTTCAAGTACACACCGTGAATAAACCATTCATATAGTGACAAAATGCATGTTTCCAAAGTGTCCTTATCACTCCAACCTAACCCATCCTTGAATGTCTACTCTCACTAGTGAATGTATGTCAACTTTCCAATTTTAAGGAAAATCAGGCAGCACTTCCCCCCAGTTCTCCAAGTACACGATGTAGATAATTACTTACCCACATATGTACCCAGAGAACATGGTGAAGAAATGGAAAGCCAAGATGTTCCTTAAAATCGAAAAAAAGACATACATTCACCACCTAAGTGAGAGTAAACATTCAAGAACAGTCCCAACCGGGGACTATTCAAAACTTTCTCCTAATGAGAAAGCCTTGAACGGGTATCTAGGCATATGATGATGCAAACATTCAACAAGACACAACTTGCAATATCATGAACAAACTTTTATCAAATCGATAAATAGAAATAAATATAGCTCCATAAAGATTATAGTTCATACCAATATCTATCGCAAGTACAATGGAAGTAATGTCACGAACTTCCCACTTGAGTAGCTAATAAACTTGTGCTTCAATACATATGAATCTACAAAAATAAACAAAATAAAACAACATAAAAGTTAGTAATTTTGTCAAGAACTATAAAACAACCTAAAATTACACATTAAAACATACTAATTAATATAATTACACAATAAAACATACTACCAAAATTCAACTAATTAAGTAACAAGGTTACTAATAATCTCTAATTTAATAAAAATTACCCATTAAAACTTATGAAAATTCAAATAACTTTTTTCCTAATCTCTACCTAAGAATAAAACAACCTAAATTGTTCAAAATTTCTTAATAAAACAACCTAAAATTCAGAAAAATTAGGGTTAATTATATTCAAAACTAACTTAATTTTAATTTGCCTAAACATTATTCAAAATGCAAAATAAATTAAAACTAACCCTAGGTGGAGATGAAAGGGAGGAGAGAAGGACGGTGGTCCGTGGTGGATGGAACTCAGCGGCGCGGCGGCTAGGCACAGTGGCGCGGCGGCGAGGAGAGGAGGCGGAGATGCTGCTGCTGGTGGAGGTGCGAAGACGCTGGTGGAGAGACTTCAATGCTGCTGCTTGCTGCTGCTGGTGGAGGGGGTGCGCGCAGGTGGTGGAGGGTGGTGCGGTCGCGGTGGTTGTGGCTGTAGGTGGAGGGTGGTGCGGTGGCGGTCGTTGGAGAGTGAGGGGGAGTTTGTGGAAGCTTAGTGGTGGCTGCGTGAGAATAGAGTGCGTGAATGAAACAGGAACTCGAGGAAGAGAGAAGAAAAGAGCGTTTAAGGGCGCGTTTTTTTTTTAATTAATTACATTGATTATTGCCACCGATTCAAAACCGGTGGCCTTATTATTATTGACACGGGTTTAGTTTGAACCGGTGGCAATAACGGTTTACCTCTTCCCACCAATTATTTTTGCCACGGGTTTGGGTTGAACCGGTGGCCAATTAGCGATGTTATTTTCAATAGGACTCCCGGAGGGTATTAGGAACCATGGTAAACATCTCGGCAATTTTTATTTTCGGGCGAAAAAAGGTCAAAAAATTCCAAAATTGAAGGCTGTAATCCACGCTTTTTGAGGAATTTTGTGGTTACGGGGCCCGGGGGCGAAAAGTCTTGAGACCCTAGGGGATACATCTTAGGGTCATATAATGACTTTCGGAACCATATATGACCCTTATATGTGGCCATAAATGTCCGTGGTAGGCTTGAGGTCACGATATCGGTGCAAGTTTGGAACGGGTAAATTGACTGTTTAAAGGCATATTGGATGGTTCCACCCACTCAATTGGACTCCCGGAGGGTATTAGGAACCATGGTAAACATCTCGGAAATTTTTATTTCCGGGCGAAAAAAGGTCAAAAAATTCCAAAATTGAAGGCTATAATCCACGCTTTTTAAGGAATTTTGAGGTTACGGGGCCCGGTGGCGAAAAGTCTTGAGACCCTAAGGGATACATCTTTGGGTCATATAATGACGTTTAGAACCATATATGACCCTTATATGTTGCCATAAATGTCTGTGGTAGGCTTGAGGTCACGATATCGGTGCAAGTTTGGAACGGGTGAATTGATTGTTTAAATGCATATTGGATGGTTCCACCCACTCAATTGGACTCCCGGAGGGTATTAGGAACCATGGTAAAAATATCGGCAATTTTCATTTTCGGGCGAAAAAGGTCAAAAAATTCCAAAAATGAAGGCTAATCCACGCTTTTTGAGGAATTTTGAGGTTACGGGGCCCGGTGACGAAAAGTCTTGAGACCCTAGGGGATACATCTTAGGGTCATGTAATGACGTTTTGAACCATATATAACCCTTATATGTTGCCATAAATGTATGTGGTAGGCTTGAGGTCACGATATCAATGCAAGTTTGGAACGGGTAAATTGACTGTTTAAAGACATATTGGATGGTTCCACCCAGTTAATTGGACTCCCGGAGGGTATTAGGAATCATGGTAAACATCTCGGCAATTTTTATTTTCGGGCGAAAAAAGGTCAAAAAATTCCAAAATTGAAGGCTATAATCCACGCTTTTTGAGGAATTTTGAGATTACGGGGCTGTAGACACCTAAAAATGTCTCCCCAAAACCAAACCCGATGATAAACAACCTTTCACCGCCATTATTGGTCGAGTTGAGTATTTAACCTTGGAGTGCTTAAATCCATATTCCCAATACATTTCATAAACCAACCCAATTCCTAAACCATTTTCCAAATAATAACTTATTTTCCTCTTTTCGTGCCTTTAAACCCAAAATAATTCATTTCGTGTGCTTTAAAATCATTTATTTCGTGTTCTTTTTATAAAAACGCTTAGATCAGTTTATCTTAATGCATAATCTGGGTCCAATGATTAAATATTTGGATGGGGATTTAAAAGAGCTTCCAACGGTATATCATAAGCCCAAATTTGAGTTATAACGAATAAGCTATGGCCAAAATACTAAACTGAATCTAAATCGAACCTAAGCCCACCTTACCTACGACCCAATGATCATGTGGAGGGTCCAAAGGCTTAAATCCAATTCCTAATCCAATTAAGATTAATTAGAATCTTCTATAATTTTCAAAAATATCTTGATTATCCTTTTTGAAAAGGTAAGATTAAAGAGTTTGAAATAGAATAAAACTCCTCTAGTAATTCGATTCGAATTGAAAGACGTTCAAAGATAGTCAGAAATTATTTTCGTGCCTCAATGTTTTTATCTAATTCTTATATAGTTGGATAGCTTTTGAAATTATCTTTCCAATGATATATTATAATATTAATTCCGAGCTATAACGAAAAAGATATGAAAGAAATATGAAACTCTATCCAAAACTGACACCGTCTCACTATTTTGGCCATATCTTTTATTATACAAAATATTTTAATCTGATTCTAATTGGGTTAGAAATTAAAATTCAAGAGCTTTCTAATGATATCTTATTCATCTTATTCCGATTTCTGGATCAAAAGATATGATAAAAACAAAAACCGTAAAAACTGTTGTCTATCACAAGAGTTTTATCCAATTCGAATTCTTATCTTTTCTTGATTCGACCCCTTTTTTTCCCTATAAATAGAGGTCATATCACCCCTTTTTCAACCATCAACAAGCTTGATCACCAAATCATTCTCTCTTCCTCTCTTCTACACTAAAAATCATCCTCTCTCCCTACACCAAAAATATTCTCTCCTCCCTCTCTTGCTCTAGCCTAAACTCTAGCCACCCTATTCTCTCATTTTATATCCCTTAATCACTCTAAGGAGTCCAGACGATACCCGAGGTTCTATACTTAAGATAAGGCGTGAAAGGTAGAATTAACTGAGGGTTTGGACCAAATCAACTCTGCTTTTATTTAATTTAATTATTTCAATTTGATTTATATTTTTATTGAAGTTACTAACAATTTATTCATGATGTAGCAATTTAAAAGAGCGCGCGGAGTGTGAGTAATTAATTAATTTAATTACTTATATTATTTTCTTATTGCTAGTATCATGATTAGGATTATTTTTATTTGATTTGGACTAACACTATTATTGTTAAATTGCTTCTAATATTAATGTTTATTCTTATATTTATTATGATCACCATATTGCATGTTTAAAGGGAATATGTAATTGAAAATCACGCCTAATAAGATAATTTGGACAACCGGTTCAGGTTCCTTTAATCTTGTTATTTAATCAAGTGATCACTAATATTTTAGAATAATGTGTTGCATTAATATTTAACCAATTTAGCTTAATAATAGTTTGGAACAAATTAAATCTTTGTTTGCATGCCTTTGAGATCGCAGGAATACTTTTCATAATAAGAATCGAGTAGAGGCCAATATGGGCGATTGTGACTCCATGACTCACTTCGTACCATCATCCTCGATCCTTCTTTCGTGGTTCCGAACCATATGGAGTTAGTAATCTCATGGATTATGAATGGGGTGTAACCTTCACGGGTCAATCGTTGTTGCCTTTTGTTGTCCCTTTTCGTGGTTGCCTTATAATGACCCGTGAACGGTTTACAAGTTCCTTAAAAATTTGTTGGCGGCTCCCTACTTTCCTTGTCCCTAATCGTAATGTCAATTCTCACTTCCTAAGAGTGCCAAGCATATTCACACATGCTTTAACGTAGGCACATTTCAAACGACGCCTACAATTTGGCGACTCCACTGGGGAGGATTCTTGGTTATTTATCGATTTATGTAATCGGTATTTAAGTGAGATGAGTGGATGAGACTTGAAAGATTCTGGAATTGTATTCCTGCGATTTAATTGGCATTGTCACATATGCATATGCATATTAGGTTACCTATTTTTTCACAATAGTACGTGTTCTACGTACGTGGCTAGCCCGGGGGATTTAAGCTCTATCAACCCAAAAACGCTCATGGCAATAAGGGTTCATCCGAGTTTTTAAATCCACCCAAACCATGGAGTCGAGTTCGATTTCATCACGAACTCGCGGAGCCGCCCGTTGGCATACACCCTCAAGGGAGGCTTCCTTGCTAACGCGTCCAAACTCTTAACCAAGGTACCCTTTGACACCCAAATAAGCTTGACCATAGTGGAACATAGATCTTGACTTTAGGTTGCGAACTTCATTGCATCATTCGTGACAATGTGCTTATGTGTCCATATTTTAATTTTATTTTTTTCTCTTTTTTCTTTCTCTTATCAACCTTTTTTTTTATTAGAGTCAAGTCATAGATTTTATTTATTTATTTTGAGTCAACCCGGATTTTTATTCCCGTATCCTGCATAAGAGTCAACTTGTTTTGGTCATAGCCGAAATTCTAGAAAGAGTTATGTGTCGTGCCACCTATGGATCTGTAGCCCCGAGTTTTATCTTTTATTTGGAGTTTTTTTCGCCACAATCAGAGTCACAAAACAAAAGTTAAAACCGATATACTACAGCCTGTCCAGTTTAGGTGTCTTTTTAGTGTGTAACCTTTTATTTTTATTTTTTCTTTTCGTGTCAAGCTAGTCTTAGCCAAGTCCTTTAATCGGTGTCAACTCGTATAACATAGTATTATAGATTTTTATTTATTTATACCCATGAGTCCTAACTCTTCTAGAATTCCACTCGTCTTTCTAGTTTCTTGTGATTTTTTGTGCTAACCTTAACATGTGTTCTTTGTCGTTGATTGTGGTTGATCTTATTTATGACTAACGATTGCCAATGGACCATTTTTGCCTAGTAAATAGCATAAACATTAATATTGGACAAAATTAATCAAGTTAGTTTGTCTTTTAGTCTTCCGTGCTAATAGGTCCTTAGGTTCTTCGTAACGTCCTCATGTCTAGCCATGCGATCATACCATGAGTCTTAATAAAATCACCTAATCATACATGTTGAGTCGTTACACACACTTTGTCTTCGAGTAATGCACTATATTGTTTGTGATCGTATACTAGGACCATGCATGCATCGTTTTCCGCCGTAATAGGAATGAGTGGAGTATTTCACATTGGTTTTGAAAATTCTTTCATACACTCTTCCTTTCCAATCTGAGTATTGAGTCAATGCATTAAGTGAGCTCATTTTGTTCCATATATAGTACTCGAGTTCAAGAATCACTAGGCAAGAGTTGGAAGAATAAGGGGAACGTCATTCCTTCCTTCTTTTCTTCTAATCAAAGCATCATCAATAACAAATTTCTTGTCCCTCTTGGCGGTAACAAGTAATTCATAAGCATCCATGAAGACGAAGCACAAGACAAGTTTCCCATACAAGATTTCATACTTTTTTTCTTGTTTTGTTTCAGCCCTTTCCCCTAATGAGTCTAGCATAGGTTCCCCTTATCCATGTGAACTGTCTATTTGTCATGTTTCTTACCTTTTCCATCAATGAGCATTTCTTTCCTTTGCTTGACCATGTCATTCGGAAAAAAAAAAAAAAAAAAAAAAAAAAAAAAAAAAAATATTCGAACTAAACACAAGATACACCAATGATTAGAGGAACCTTTGCAACCCTGTCATTCCCTTTAAACCATTTCAATCACATATCCATTTCTTCATCAACCACTTTGAGCCTCGTCTAACGTTTGGCCTTTATTTCTTCAACCCACATACACATAACCTTGGGATGGGAAGGTGTGCAATTTGTGTAACATTCAAAAACCAAGTTCAAATTAAAAAAAAATGAATAAGTAAATAAAAAAAACAAACAATGTCTAAAGGCAAGTGTTCTAATGTCTATGATATGAACACGTCTCGAATTGCGTCTCTCATCGAGTGCTTGGTACCGTGCCTGAGAAACATGAATGCTAAGTGAGTGATGGACCGCATGATCCGGGATTGCCTACATTGATTCAAATGACAAAAAAAACAAAAAAAAAAAGAAGAAGTTCAAAGCAAAAAAAAAATATATGTGAAAAATAAAACTTGCAAAGTTTTCAAATACACAATTACACATCTCGGGGGGTTTCTCTCGGGTCTTGAGCCTTTTACCCCTTTCTTCCTTAAACCATTAGCTTAACCATATTACAATCCTTGAAAGTCCTCTTTGAGGTGTATATACACTTGTGCAAAGTTTGGTTAGAGCTACGTTCGGCCTGATTCCTAACGGATACGTAGGCAACCTCACATTGAGGTGCGGCCACATTAATATTCATATCCATGCATGATCGAGTCAAAGAATATCCAATGCTTACCCTTACCCTTTTAGAGCTAGACTTGGGGGCTTGAACCCACATCACTTAGCTTATCCAACCTAACGAGAGTCACCATCTCGACTCTTCTATTTCCCTCACCAAAGCCTTTGCAGCAGCCTCACCTTAGTATCACTTTCACACACTTCATTCACACATACATAGCCGTATCATCCTTCCCTTTAATTAAGAACCCTTTATCATGAAATCTTGTTTCAACACTGTGCATGTCATCATCTTTCAAGACAACATTCTTTAGAAGAAACATTGTTTACTTGCCTAGCTTCCTGACCTAAGCAATGTTCATTGTTTCACACATCGCATAATGCGTTGAGCAACATTTATATGTCAATGATTTAGCTCCTTGACCTAAGCAACGTTCATTGTGCAATAATCACTTCATTTATATACGTGCTTAGCTTTTAGACCTAAGTAACGTTCAAGATCATTTTTTACACCATATATGATGCTTAGCTCCATGACCTAGTTCATTCATCTATCGTGTCACATGATGTAATTATTCGTAGGCTTCTGGCCTAAGAACATACATCATGCATACAATATGCTCAAGACGAGAAGTTAAATCTGACAAGAAGAAAATTCATGCGATTCATTTCGTCTTGCTCAACGAAGAAGTTCAAAACTTTTTCTCTTTTTACATAACTTTTCTTTTCGGGAAATTCTAAAACTTTTTCAAATATCTTTTTTAAGGGAAGTTCGAAAATAAACTTTTTTTTCACGTCTTTCTTTTTCGGGAGAAAGTCGGTACCCTCCACTCATCTCATGACGGAAAATTTTTTCTTATGCATTTTCGGTTGCTTGTGTCTGTGCACACACTCACTCAATAAACATATACACAAAATCACAAGTCATACACATGTCATGTCATGCTTGGTCAAGTCATTGATCAAGTGCATTGGTCGAGTCAATCATAGTCTATACGAATCCCTTCTAGATGAGTCTCTTGGAAAATTTTATTTTGCAGGTCTCATTTACAGCCCACGTCCGGGGACAAGCGGACCAACTACAGCCAACGTCCGGGGACAAGCGGATCATCTCCAGCCCACGTTCGGGGACAAGCGAACCAACTACAGCCCACGTCCGGGGACAAGCGGATCATCTACAGCCCACGTCCGGGGACAAGCGGATCATCTACAGTCCACGTTCGGGGACAAGCGAACCTTTTACAGCCCACGTTCGGGGACAAGCGAACCAACTACAGCCCACGTTCGGGGACAATAAAACCATCATCATTTTAGTGATCATCTCCCAAGCGAAGACGATTCACGGCGCAAGGTTATCGATACACAGAGACTTGCAATTTCATCATCAGACAAGTTTTTCCTCAAGCATGGAAAATTGTCATCTCTCGACTTTCCTCAAGCATGGAAAGTATCTCAACCAGTTGGTTTCTTCAAGCATAGAAAACTGCCAACATCATCTGTCGACTTTCCTCAAGCATGGAAAGTATCATCCGGTGGATTCCTTCAAGCATAGGAAGCTACCAAACTCATTTGTCACCGATACACTGGTGTCAGATACGCATTCTATCCCTTTACTGTTTGATCTGTAGAACTAACATTTTTCTGCAGGTATCAGCGTATACAGAGTGATTTAAGATCGCAGTACGCCTTAAATCATTCTCCATCCCAATCGACTACTTTGACTATCGTTTTCAAAACTGTCGTTTCTACAAACTCAGTCAAAGTGGGGCCTTCTGTAGACACCTAAAAATGTCTCCCCAAAACCAAACCCAATGATGAACAACCTTTCACCGCCATTATTGGTCGAGTTGAGTATTTAACCTTGGAGTGCTTAAATCCATATTCCCAATACATTTCATAAACCAACCCAATTCCTAACCCATTTTTCCAAATAATAACTTATTTTCCTCTTTTCGTGCCTTTAAACCCAAAATAACTCATTTCGTGTCCTTTAAAATCATTTATTTCGTGTTCTTTTTATAAAAATGTTTAGATTAGTTTTCTTAATGCATAATCTGGGTCCAATGATTAAATATTTGGATGGGGATTTAAAAGAGATTTCCAACTGACTATCATAAGCCCAAATCTGAGTTATAACGAATAAGCTATGGCTAAAATACTAAACTGAGTCTAAATCGAACCTAAGCCCACCTTACCTACGACCCAATGATCATGTGGAGGGTCCAAAGGCTTTAAATCCAATTCCTAATCCAATTAAGATTAATTATAAGCTTCTATAATTTTCAAAAATATCTTGATTATCCTTTTTGAAAAGATAAGATTAAAGAGTTTGAAATAGAATAAAACTCCTCTAGTAATTCGATTCGAATTGAAAGACGTTCAAAGATAGTCAGGAATTATTTTCGTGCCTCACTGTTTTTATTTAGTTCTTAAATAGTTGGATAGCTATTGAAATTATCTTTCCAATGATATATTATAATATTAATTCCGAGCTATAACGAAAAAGATATGAAAGAAATACGAAACTCTATCCAAAACTGACAATGTCTCCGTATTTCGGCCATATCTTTTATTATACAAAATATTTTAATCTGATTCTAATTGGGTTAGAAATTAAACTTCAAGAGCTTTCTAATGATATCTTATTCATCTTATTCCGATTTCTAAATCAAAAGATATGATAAAAACAAAAACCGTAAAAACTGATGTCTATCGCAAGAGCTTTATCCGATTCGAATTCTTATCTTTTCTTGATTCGACCCCTTTTTTTTCCCTATAAATGGAGGTCATATCACTCCTTTTTCAACCATCAACAAGCTTGATCACCAAATCATTCTCTCTTCCTCTCTTCTACACTAAAAATCATCCTCTCTCCCTACACCAAAAATATTCTCTCCTCTCTCTCTTGCTCTAGCCTAAACTCTAGCCACCCTATTCTCTCATTTTATATCTCTTAATCACTGTAAGCAGTCGATACAATACCCGAAGTTCTATACTTAAACCAAGGCATGAAAGGTAGAATTAACTGAGGGTTTGGACCAAATCAACTCTACTTTTATTTAATTTAATTATTTCAATTTGATTTATAATTTTATTGAAGTTACTAACAATTTATTCATGATGTAGCAATTTAAAAGAGCACGCGGAGTGTGAGTAATTAATTAATTTAATTACTTATATTATTTTCTTATTGCTAATCATGATTAGGATTATTTTTATTTGATTTGAACTAACGCAATTATTGTTAAATTGCTTCCAATATTAATGTTTATTTTTATATTTATTATGATCACCATATTGCATATTTAAAGGGAATATGTAATTGAAAATCACTCCTAATAAGATAATTTGGAAACCCGGTTTAGGTTCCTTTAATCTTGTTATTTAATCAAGTGATCACTAATATTTTAGAATAATGTGTGGCATTAACATTTAACCAATTTAGCTTAATAATAGTTAGGAGCAAATTAAATCTTTGTTTGCATGCCTTTGAGATCGCAGGAATACTTTTCATAATAAAAATCGAGTAGAGACTAATATGGGCGAATGTGACTCCATGACTCACTTCGTACCATCATCCCCGATCCTCCTTTCGCGGTTCCGAACCATATGGAGTTAGTAATCTCATGGATTATGAATGGGGTGTAACCTTCACGGGTCAATCGTTGTTGCCTTTTGTTGTCCCTTTTCGTGGTTGCCTTATAATGATCCGTGAACGGTTACAAGTTCCTTAAAAACTTGTTGTCGGCTCCCTACTTTCCTTGTCCCTAATTGTTGTCCCTAATCGTAATGTAAATTCTCACTTCCTAAGAGTGCCAAGCATATTCACACATGCTTTAACGAAGACGCACTTCAAACGACGCCTACAGGGGCCCGGTGGCGAAAAGTCTTTAGACCCTAGGGGATACATCTTAGGGTCATATAATGACGTTTGGAACCAATTATGATTCTTATTTGTTGCCATAAATGTCCGTGGTAAGCTTGAGGTCACGATATCGGTGCAAGTTTGGAACGGGTAAATTGACTGTTTAAAGGCATATTGGATGGTTCCACCCACTCAATTGGACTCCCGGAGGGTATTAGGAACCATGGTCAACATCTCGGCAATTTTTATCTGCGGGCGAAAAAAGGTCAAAAAAATTCCAAAATTGAAGGTTATAATTTAAGCTTTTTGAGAAATTTTGAGGTTACAGGACCCGGTGGCGAAAAGTCTTGAGACCCTAGGTGATACATCTTGGGTCATATAATTACGTTTGGAACCATATAAGACCATTATATGTTGCCATAAATGTCCGTGGTAGGCTTGAGGTCACGATATCGGTGCAAGTTTGGAACGGGTAAATTAACTGTTTAAAGCCATATTGGATGGTTGGACCCACCCAAGTAGTCTCCCAGGGTGTATTAGGGTCAATGGTAAGCATCTCGGCATTTTTTATTTCCGGGCGAAAAAAGGTCAAAAAATTCCAAAATTGAAGGCTATAATCCACGCTTTTTGAGGAATTTTGAGGTTACGGGGCCTGTTGGCGAAAAGTCTTGAGACCTTAGGGGATACATCTTTGGGTGATATAATGACGTTTGGAACCATATATGACCCTTATATATTGTACAAAATAGCCGTGGCAGGCTTCAGTTTACGAAATCGGTGCAAATTTGGAACGGGTAAATTGACCGTTTTAAGGCATATTGGATGGTTCCACCCACTCAATTGGACTCTCGGAGGGTATTAGGAACCATGGTAAACATCTCGGCAATATTTATTTCCGTGCGAAAAAATGTAAAAAAATTCCAAAATTGAAGGCTATAATCCTTGCTTTTTTAGGAATTTTGAGTTTACAAGGCCCTGTGGCGAAAATTCTTGAGACCTTAGGGGATACATCTTAGGGTCATATAATGACGTTTGGAACCATATATGACCCTTATATGTTGTACAAAATAGCCGTGGTAGGCTTCAGTTTAGGAAATCAGTGCAAATTTAGAACGGGTAAATTGATCTTTTTAAGGCATATTGGATGGTTCCACCCACTCAATTGGACTCCCAGAGGGTATTAGGAGCCATGGTAAACGTCGCAGCAATTTTTAATTCCGGGCGAAAAAAGGTCAAAAAACTCCAAAATTGAAGGGCTATAATCCACGTTTTTTGAGGAATTTTAAGGTTACGGGGCATGGTGTCGAAAAGTCTTGAGACCCTAGGGGATACATCTTAGGGTCATATAAAGACGATTGGAACCAAATATGACCATTATATGTTGCCATAAATGCCCGTGGTAGGCTTGAGGTCACGATATCGGTGCAAGTTTGGAACGGGTAAATTGACTGTTTAGAAGCATATTAGATGGTTGGACCCACCCAAATAGACTCCCAGGGTGTATTAGGGTCCATGGTAAGCATCTCGGCATTTGTTATTTCCGGGCGAAAAAAGGTCAAACAATTCCTAAATTTAAGGCTATAATCCAAGCTTTTTGAGGAATTTTGAGGTTACGGGGCCCGGTGGCGAAAAGTCTTGAGACCTTGGGGGATACATCTTTGGGTCATATAGTGACGTTTGGAACCATATATGACCCTTATATGTTGTACAAAATATCCATGGTAGGCTTTAGTTTACGAACTCGGTGCAAATTTAGAACGGGTAAATTGACCGTTTTAAGGCATATTGGATGGTTCTACCCACTCAAATGGACTCCCGGAGGGTATTAGGAACCATGGTAAACATCTCGGAAATTTTTATTTCCGGGCGAAAAAAGGTCAAAAAAATCCAAAATTGAAGGCTATAATCCACGCTTTTTGAGGAATTTTGAGGTTACGGGTCCCGGTGGCGAAAAGTCTCGAGACCCTAGGGGATACATCTTAGGGTCATATAATGATGTTTGGAACCATATATGACCCTTATATGTTGCCATAAATGTCCGTGGTAGGCTTAAGGCTACGATATCGGTGCAAGTTTGGAACGGGTAAATTGACTGTTTAAAGGCATATTGGAAGGTTCCACCCACTCAATTGAATTCCCAGAGGGTATTAGGAACCATGGTAAATATCTCGGCAATTTTTATTTCCTGGCGAAAAAAGGTCAAAAAATTCCAAAATTGAAGGGTATTAACCACGCTTTTTGAGGAATTTTCAGGTTACGGGGCCCGGTGGCGAAATTTCTTGAGACCCTAGGGGATACATCTTAGGGTCATATAATGACGTTTGGAACCATATATGACCCTTATATCTTGCCATAAATGTCCGTGGTAGGCTTGAGGTCACGATATCGGTGCAATTTTGGAACGGGTAAATTCACTGTTTAAAGGCATATTGGATGGTTCCACCCCCTCAATTGGACTCCCGGAGGGTATTAGGAACCATGGTAAATACCTCGGCAATTTTAATTTCCTGGCGAAAAAAGGTCAAAAAATTCAAAAATTGAAGGGTATAATCCACGCTTTTTGAGGAATTTTGAGGTTACGGAGCCCGGTGGCGAAAAGTCTTGAGACCCCTAGGGGATAAATCTAAGGGTCATATAATGACGTTTGGAACCATATATGACCCTTATATGTTGCCATAAATGTCTGTGGTAGGCTTGAGGTCACGATATCGGCGCAAGTTTGAAAAGGGTAAATTGACTGTTTAATAGCATATTGGATGGTTCCACCCACTCAATTGGACTCCCGGAGGATATTAGGAACCATGGTAAACATCTCGGCAATTTTTATTTCCGGGCGAAAAAAGGTCAAAAATTCCTAAATTTAAGGCTATAATCTACGTTTTTTGAGGAATTTTGAGGTTAAAGGGCCCGGCGGCGAAAAATCTTGATACCCCTAGGGGATACATCTTAGGGTCATATAATGACGTTTGGAACCATATATGACCCTTATATGTCGCCATAAATGTCCGTGGTAGGCTTGAGGTCACGATATCGGTGCAAGTTTGGAACGGGTAAATTGACTGTTTAATGGCATATTGGATGGTTCCACCCACTCAATTGGACTCCCAGAGGATATTAAGAGCCATGGTAAACGTCTCAGCAATTTTTAATTCCGGGCAAAAAAAGGTCAAAAAATTCCAATATTAAAGGGCTATAATCCACGTTTTTTGAGGAATTTTAAGGTTACGGGGCATGGTGTCGAAAAGTCTTGAGACCCTAGGGGATACATCTTAGGGTCACATAAAGACGTTTGGAACCAAATATGACCATTATATCTTGCCATAAATGTCCGTGGTAGGCTTGAGGTCACGATATCGGTGCAAGTTTGGAACGGGTAAATTGACTGTTTTAAAGCATATTAGATGGTTAGACCCACCCAAATAGACTCCCAGGGTGTATTAGGGTCCATGGTAAGCATCTCGGCATTTGTTATTTCCGGGTGAAAAAAGGTCAAACAATTCCAAAATTGAAGGCTATAATCCAAGCTTTTTGAGGAATTTTGAGGTTACGGGGCCCGGTGGCGAAATGCCTTGAGACCCTAGGGGATACATCTTAGGGTCATATAATGACGTTTGGAACCATATATGACCCTTATATGTTGCCATAAATGTCCGTGGTAGGCTTGAGGTCACAATATCGGTGAAATTTTAGAACGGGTAAATTGACTGTTTAAAGGCATATTGGATTGTTCCACCCACTCAATTGGACTCCCGGAGGGTATTAGGAACCATGGTAAATATCTCGGCAATTTTTATTTCCTGGCGAAAAAAGGTCAAAAAATTCCAAAATTGAAGGGTATAATCCACCCTTTTTGAGGAATTTTGAGGTTACGGGGCCCGGTGGCGAAAAGTCATGAGACCCTAGGGGATACATCTTAGGGTCATATAATGATGTTTGGAACTATATATGACCCTTATATGTTGCCATAAATGTCCGTGGTAGGCTTGAGGTCACGATATCGGTGCAAGTTTGGAACGGGTAAATTGACTGTTTAAAGATATATTCGATGGTTCCACCCACTCAATTGGACTCCCGGAGGGTATTAGGAACCATGGTAAACATCGCGACAATTTTTATTTCCGGGCGAAAAAAGGTCAAAAAATTCCAAAATTGAAGGCTATATAATCCATGCTTTTTGAGGAATTTTGAGGTTACGGAGCCCGGTGGCGAAAAGTCTTGAGACCCCTAGGGGATACATCTAAGGGTCATATAATGACGTTTGGAACAATATAGGACCCTTATATGTTGCCATAAATGTCCGTGGTAGGCTTGAGGTCACGATATCAGCGCAAGTTTTGAACAGGTAAATTGACTGTTTAATGGCATATTGGAGGGTTCCACCCACTCAATTGGACTCCCGGAGGGTATTAGGAACCATGGTAAACATCTCGGCAATTTTTAATTCCGGGCAAAAAAAGGTCAAAAAAAAAGTGTTGTTGAATGTGTTTGACTTTCATTTGACTCAATTAGCTTTGTTGAACGCATTTGAGTGTTATTTGATTCAAAAAGCTTTGTATGAATGTGTTTGACTTTAATTTGACCCAATTACCTTTGTTGAATGCATTTGACTTTCATTTGATTTAATATATCTCTTTTTTGTTGCTATTGAAAAAAAATTGTCTTACTAGTAGTTGCTAGATTTCATTAAATTTTGTCTTGTTTCCAAATGTCAACAATTTCTTACAACTAATTTTTTATTTGTAGCGATTTAGAAACAAATTGAGGCAACAAATTTTTGAATTGTTCCTATTAGAAATTAGCCGTCTTACTAGTTGTTGCATTTTACATTTATTTGATTCAATAAGCTTTGTTTGAATGTGTTTGACTTTCATTTGACTCAATTAGCTTTGTTGAATGCATTTGGCATTCATTTGATTCAAAAAGCTTTGTTTGAATGTGTTTGAGTTTCATTTAAGTCAAAAAGCTTTGTTGAATGCATTTGACTTTCATTTGATTCAAAAAGCTTTGTTTGAATGTGTTTGACTTTCATTTGAGTCAAAAAGCTATGTTGAATGCATTTGACTTTCATTTGATTCAAAAAGCTTTGTTTGAATCTGTTTGACTTTCATTTGACTTAATTATCTTTGTTGAATGCATTTGACTTTCATTTGATTCAAAAAGCTTTGTTTGAATGTGTTTGACTTTCATTTGACTCAATTGTCTTTGTTGAATGTATTTGACTTTCATTTGATTTAAAAAGCGTTGTTGAATGTGTTTGACTTTCATTTGACTCAATTAGCTTTGTTGAATACATTTGAGTTTTATTTGATTCAAAAAGCTTTGTATGAATGTGTTTGGCTTTCATTTAACCCAATTACCTTTGTTGAATGCATTTGACTTTTATTTGATTCAATATATCTCTTTTTTGTTGCTATTGAAAACAAGTTGTCTTACTAGTTGTTGCTAGATTTCATCAAATTTTGTCTTGTTTCCATATATCAACAAATTCTGACAACTAATTTTTTATTTGTAGCGATTTAGAAACAAATTAAGGCAATAATTTTTTGAATTGTTCCTACTAGAAATTAGCCGTCTCATTATTGTTGCTAGATGACAACAGATTTTTTATTTGTTGTCATTTAGCAATGTCATTTAAAAAAACGTTTGGCAACAAAATTTCTAGTTGTGTCTATTGGGGACACTTGTTTTACTATTTGTTGCTAAAATAACATCACATTTTAATTTGTTGCCATTAGAAACAAGTTGTGTTATAGATTGTTGCTAATTTATTAAGAGTCATTGAAGTAATTTACTTCATATGTTGTAATAAATAAAACGAAAACAAGTCATCTTGTTCTTTACAAAAGAAATATTAGAAGGAATTAATAATCGTTCAATCACTTTTAGCTATAAAACAAAGGCGATAAAATAATATACATTATTTTATAAGTTCATTAGAAAGAGAATGTAAAAAATGGGAATGCTTCTTACTATTTTGCTCGAATTTGCTTGATTTTGGTTTTGCAAGAGCTAAAAACCTTATGAATTGCTTTGTTTTTGTGATTTCTTTTGTGAGTCAGTTATGAATACATATATTTGACATGACTCAAGCCTTTTCAAGTTCATTAAAAAGAGCATGTAGAAAACGGGAACACTTCTTCCCATTTTGCCCGAATTTGCTTGATTTCGGTTCTACTAGACCTTAAAACCTTATAACTTGCTTTGTCTTAGTGATTTTTATGCTTAGGCAGTTACTAATGCATATATTTGAAATGATTCAAGCCTATATAAGTTCATTTGAAAGAGCATGTAGAAAATGGGAACGCTTTTTACCATTTGGGCCGAATTTGGTTGATTTTGGTTCTACAAGACCTTAAAACCTTATAACTTCCTTTGTTTTTGTGCTTTCTTTTGTTAGGAAGTTATAAATTCATTATTTGACATGAATCAAGCCTTTTCAAGTTCATTAGAAAGAGCATGTAAAAAATGTGTGCTTCTTCCTATTCTGCTAGAATTTGCTTGATTTCGGTTCTACTAGTCCTTAAACCCTTATAACTTGCTTTTCTTTTGTTATTTCTATGATTAGGAATTATAAATACATATATTTCACATTATTCAAGGTTTTTTTTAGTTCATCAGAAAGAGCATGTAGAACATGGGAATGCTTCTTACTATTTTGCCCGAATTTGCTTGATTTTGGTTCTACAAGACCTTAAAACCTTATAACTTGCTTTGTTTTCGTGATTTCTTTTATTAGGCAGTTATAAATACATATATTTGACATGAATCAAGCCTTTTCAAGTTCATTAGAAAGAGCATGTTGAAAATGGGTACGCTTTTTCCCATTTTGCCCGAATAAGCTTGATTTTGGTTCTACAACACCTTAAAACCTTATAACTTGCTTTGTTTTTGTGATTTATATGCTTAGAAAATTATAAATACATATATTTTATATGATTCAAGAATTTATAAGTTCATTAGAAAGAGCATGTAGAAAATGGAAAGGCTTCTTACTATTTTGCCCGAATTTGCTTGATTTTGGTTTACAAGACCTTAAAACCTTATAACTTGCTTTGTTTTTGTGATTTATTTTTTTAGGAAGTTATAAATACATATATTTGACATGAATCAAGCCTTTTCATGTTTATTAAAAAGAGCATGCAGAAAAAGGGAATGCTTCTAACCATTTTGCCCGAATTTGCTTGATTTCAGTTCTTCAAGACCATAAAACCTTATAACTTGCTTTGTTTTTGTGATTACTATGCTTATGCATTTATAAATACATATATTTCACATGATTCAAACAATTATAAGTTCATTAGAAAGAGCATGTCGAATTTGGGAATGCTTCTTACTATTTTTCCTGAATTTGCTTGATTTTGGTTCTACAAGACCTTAAAACCTCATAACTTGCTTTGTTTTTGTGATTTATTTTCTTATGGAGTATTAATTACATATATTTGACATAATCCAAGCATTTATAAGTTCATTAAAAAGAGCATTTAAAAAATGGGAACGTTTCTTCCCATTTTGCCCGAATTTGCTTGATTTTGAATCTACAAGACATAAAAACCTTATAACTTGCTTTTGATTTGTTATTTATTTGCTTAGGAAGTTATAAATATGTATATTTGAAATGATTCAAGAATTTATAATTTCATTAGAAAGAGCATGTAGAAAATGGGAATGGTTCTTACTATTTTGCCCGAATTTGCTTAATTTTGGTTCTACAAGACCTTAAAACCTTATGAATTGCTTTGTTTTTGTGATTTCTTTTGTGAGGCAGTTATGAATACATATATTTGACATGACAAAAGCCTTTTCAAATTCATTAGAAAGAGCATGTAGAAAATGGGAATGCTTCTTCCCATTTTCGCCAAATTTGCTTGATTTTGGCTCTACAAGACCTTAAAAACTTATGACATTCTTTATTTTTGTGATTGATTTTCTTATAAAGTTATAAATACATATATTTGACATGAATCAATCTTTTTCAAGTGCATTAGAAAGAGCATGTAGAAAATGGGAACGCTTCTTCTCATTTTTCCCGAATTTGCTTGATTTCGGGTCTACCAGACCTTAAAACCTTATAAATTGCTTTGTCTTAGTGATTTCTATGCTTAGGAAGTTACAAATACATATATTTGACATGATTCAAGCGTTTTTAAATTTATTAGAAAGAGCATGTAGAAAATGAGAACGCTTCTTCCCATTTGGGCCGAATTTGCTTGATTTTGGTTCTACAAGAGCTTAAAACCTTATAACATGCTTTGTTTTTGTGATTTATTTTCTTAAGAAGTTATAAATACACAAGTTTGACATGAATCAATCTTTTTCATGTTCATTAGAAAGAGCATGTAGAAAATGGGAACGCTTCTTCTCATTTTTCCCGAATTTGCTTGATTTCGGGTGTACCAGACCTTAAAACCTTATAAATTGCTTTGTCTTAGTGATTTCTATGCTTAGGCAGTTACAAATACATATATTTGACATGATTCAAGCGTTTATAAATTTATTAGAAAGAGGATGTAGAAAATGGGAACGCTTCTTCCCATTTGGGCCGAATTTGCTTGATTTTGGTTCTATAAGACCTTAAAACCTTATAACATGCTTTGTTTTTGTGATTTATTTTCTTAAGAAGTTATAAATACACAAGTTTGACATGAATCAAGCTTTTTCAAGTTCATTAGAAAGAGCATGTAGAAAATGGGAACGCTTCTTCCCATTATGCCTGAATTTGCTTGATTTCGGTTCTACTAGACCTTAAAACCTTACACCTTGCTTTGTCTTAGTGATTTCTAAGCTTAGGCAGTTACTAATACATATATTTGACATCATTCAAGCCTTTAAAAGTTTATTTGAAAGATGAATGTAGAAAATGGAAACGCTTTTTACCATTTGGGCCGAATTTGGTTGATTTTGGTTCTACAAGACCTTAAAACCTTATAACATCCTTTGTTTTTGTGATTTATTTTTTTAGGAAGTTATAAATACATATATTTGACATGAATCAAGCCTTTTCAAGTTCATTAGAAAGAGCATGTAAAAAATGGGTGCTTCTTCCTATTTTGCTCGAATTTTTTTTATTTCGGTTCTACCAGGCCTTAAAATCTTATAACTTGCTTTGTTTTTGTTATTTAAATGATTAGGAATAATAAATAAATATATTTAACATTATTTAAGTTTTTTTTAGTTCATTAGAAAGAGCATGTAGAAAATGAGAATGCTTCTTACTATTTTGCCCGAATTTGCTTGATTTTGGTTCTACAAAACCTTAAAACCTTATAACTTGCTTTGGTTTTTGTGATTTCTTTTGTTAGGCAGTTATAAATACATATATTTGACATGAATCAAGCCTTTTCAAGTTCATTAGAAAGAGCATGTTGAAAATGGGTACGCTTTTTCCCATTTTGCCCGAATTTGCTTGATTTTGGTTCTACAACACCTTAAAACCTTATAACTTGCTTTGTTTTTGTGATTTATAAGCTTAGAATATTATAAATACATATATTTGATATGATTCAAGAATTTAAAACTTTATTAAAAAGAGCATGTAGAAAATCTAAAGGCTTCTTACTATTTTGCCCGAATTTGCTTGATTTTGGTTCTACAAGACCTTAAAACCTTATAACTTGCTTTGTTTTTGTGATTTATTTTGTTAGGAATTATAAATACATTTATATTTGACATGAATCAATCCTTTTTAAGTTTATTAAAAAGAGCATGTAGAAAAAGGGAATGCTTCTTACTAGTTTGCCCGAATTTGCTTGATTTAAGTTCTACATGACCTTAAAACCTTATAAATTGATTTGTTTTTGTGATTTCTATGCTTATGAATTTATAAATACATATATTTCACATGATTCAAAAAATCATAAGTTCATTAGAAGAGCATTTAGAATTTGGGAATGCTTTTTACTATTTTGCCCGAAATTTGCTTGATTTTAGTTCTACAAGACCTTAAAACCTCATAACTTGCTTTGTTTTTGTGATTTATTTTCTTATGGTGTTATAAATACATATATTTGACATGATACAAGCATTTATAAGTTTATTAGAAAGAGCATGTAGAAAATGGGAACGTTTCTTCCCATTTTTCCCAAATTTGCTTGATTTTGATTCTAGAAGACCTTAAAACCTTATAACTTGATTTTTCTTTGTTATTTATTTGCTTATAAAGTTAAAAATATGTATATTTGAAATAATTCAAGAATTTATGATTTCATTAGAAAGAACATGTAGAAAATGGGAATGCTTCTTACTATTTTGCCCGATTTTGCTTGATATTGGTTCTACAAGACCTTAAAACCTTAATACATGCTTTGTTTTTGTGATTTATTTTCTTAGGAAGTTATGAATACATATATTTGACATGAATCGATCCTTTTCAAGTTCATTAGAAAGAGCCTGTAGAAAATGGGAACGCTTCTTCTCATTTTGCCTGAATTTGCTTGATTTCGATTCTACCAGACCTTAAAACCTTATAAATTGCTTTCTCTTTGTTATTTATTTGCTTAGGCAGTTTCAAATACATATATTTAATATGATTCAAGCCTTTATAATTTCATTAGAAGGAGCATGTAGAAAACGGGAACGCTTCTTCCCATTTTAGCCGATTTTGCTTGATTTTGGTTCTACGACACCTTAAAACCTTATAACATGCTTTTTTGTGATTTCTTTTCTTAGGAATTTATAAATACATATATTAGACATGAGTCAAGAATTTTCAAGTTCATTAGAAAGAGCGTGTAGAAAATAGGAACGCTTCTTCTCATTTTGCAAGACTAAGAAATTGCTTGAAGGGCTAAAACTTCTCCACCAAAAGATTCATGTATGTCCAAATGGATGTATGTTATTTTGGAAGGAACACAAAGATATTAAAGAATGTCTATATTGCAAAGGAAGTCGTTATAAGAAACTTAGAGAAAGTGGCAACAATTCTCCTCATAGTGCTCTTATTTACTTTCCTATAGGCCCGAGATTACAAAGATTATATGCAACAAGATCTACTGCGGAGCAGATGAGGTGGCATAAAGATAATCCTCGAGTTCATGGCCTTATGTCTCATCCAAGTGATGGAAAGGCGTGGAAACACCTAGATGAAAATTACCCTTCTTTTGCTGCGGAGCATAGAAATGTCCGACTAGGTCTTTGTACCGACAGATTTTCACCATTTGGAAAGACAGGAAGGCAATATTCTTCTTGGCCTGTCATTTTAACTCCTTATAATCTTCCACCTGAATTGTGCATGAAGAAATCTTTTATGTTTCTAAGTTTGATAATTCCAGGTCCGAAGAATCCTAAAGGGAATCTCGATGTGTACTTGCAACCTCTTATTGAAGAGTTAAAGCAATCATGGGAGGCTGGGTTACCGACTTAAGACATCTTGCAAAAATAAAATTTTCAATTGACTCAATTAGCTTTGAATAATGTGTTTGACTTTCATTTGACTTAATTAGCTTTGTTAATTGCATTTAACTTTCATTTAATTCAACAAGCTTTGTTTGAATGTGTTTGACTTTTATTTGACTCAATTAGCTTTATTGAATGCATTTTACTTTCATTTGATTCAAAAAGCTTCGTTTGAATGTGTTTGAATTTCATTTGACTCAATTAGCTTTGTTGAATGCATTTGACTTTCATTTGATTCAAAAAGCTTTGTTTTGAATGTGTTTGACTTTCATTTGACTCAATTATCTTTGTTGAATGCATTTGACTTTCATTTGATTCAAAAACAATTGTTTGAATGTGTTTGACTTTCGTTTGACTCAATTAGCTTTGTTGAATGCATTTTACTTTCATTTGATACAAAAATCTTTGTTTGAATGTGTTTGACTTTCATTAGACTCCATTAGCTTTGTTAAATGCATTTGACTTTCATTTGATTCAAAAAGTTTTGTTTGAATGTTTTTGACTTTCATTTGACACAATAAAATTTGTAGAATGCATTTGACTTTCATTTGACTCAATTAGCTTTGTATGAATGTGTTTGACTTTCATTTGACTCAATTAGCTTTGTTAATTGCATTTCACTTTCATTGAATTCAAAAAGCTTTGTTTGAATGTGTTTGACTTTCATTTGATTCAAATAGATTTGTTTGAATTTGTTTGACTTTCATTTGACTCAATTAGCTTTGTTGAATGCATTTTAATTTAATTTGATTCAAAAAGTATTGTTTAAATGTGTGTGACTTTCATTTGACTCAATTAGCTTTATTGAATGCATTTGACTTTAATTTGATTCAAAGAGTATTGTTTGAATGTGTTTGACTTTCATTTGAGTCATAAAGCTTTGTTGTGCATTTAACTTTCGTTTAATTCAAAAAGCTTTGTTTGAATGTGTTTTACTTTCATTTGACTCAATTAGCTTTGTTGAATGCATTTGACTTTCATTTTATTCAAAAAGCTTTATTTGAATGTGTTTGACTTTCATTTAACTCAATTAACTTTGTTGAATGAATTTACTTTCATTTGATTCAAAAACCTTTGTTTTAATGTGTTTGACTTTCATTTGATAAAAAAAGCTTTGTTGAATGCATTTAACTTTCGTTTAATTCAATAAGCTTTGTTTGAATGTGTTTGAATTTCATTTGACTCAATTAGCTTTGTTGAATGCATTTGACTTTCATTTGATTCAAAAAGCTGTGTTTGAATGTGTTTGACTTTCAATTGACTCAATTAGCTTTGTTGAACGCTTTTGACTTTCATTTGATTCAAAAAGCTTTGTATGAATGTGTTTGACTTACCTTTTACTCAATTAGCTTTGTAGAATGCATTTGACTTTCATTTAACTCAATTAGCTTTGTATGTATTTGTTTGACTTTCATTTGACTCAATTAGCTTTGTTGAATGCATTTGACTTTCATTTGTTCCAAAAACCTTTGTTTGAATTTGTTTGACTTTCAGTTGAGTCATATAGCATTGTTGAATGCACTTGACTTTCCTTTAATTTTAAAAGCTTTGTTTTAATGTGTTTGACTTTTATTTGACTCAATTAGCTTTGTTGAATGCTTTTGACTTTCTTTATTCAAAAAGCATTGTTTGAATGTGTTTGACTTTCATTTGACTCAATTATCTTTGATGAACGCATTGGACTTTCATTTGATTCAAAAAGCTTTGTATGAATGTGTTTGACTTTCATTTGACTCAATTATCTTTAATAAATGCAATTCACTTTCATTTGATTCAAAAAGCTTTGTTTGAATGTGTTTGACTTTCATTTGATTGAAAAAGCTTTGTTTGAATGTGTTTGACTTTCATTTGATTGAAAAAGCTTTGTTTGAATGTGTTTGACTCTCATTTAACTCAATTAGCTTTTTTAATTGCATTTCACTTTCATTTTATTCAAAAAGCTTTGTTTGAATGTGTTTGACTTTTATTTGACTCAATTAGCTTTGTTGAATGCATTTGACTTTCATTTGATTTAAAAAGCGTTGTTGAATGTGTTTGACTTTCATTTGACTCAATTAGCTTTGTTGAAAGCATTTGACTTTTATTTGGTTCAAAAGGCTTTGTTTGAATGTTTTTTACTTTCATTTGACTCAATCAGCTTTGTTAAATGCATTTAACTTTCATTTGATTCAAAAAGCTTTGTTTGAATGTGTTTGACTTTTATATCACTCAATTATCTTTGTGGAATGCATTCGACTTTTATTTGATTCAAAAAGCTTTGTATAAATGTGTTTGAATTTCATTTGACTCAATTATCTTTATTGAATGCATTTGACGTTCATTTTATTCAAAAAGCTTTGTATGAATGTGTTTGACTTTCATTTGACTCATTTATCTTTATTGAATGCATTTGACATTCATTTGATTTAAAAATCCTTGTTTGAATGTGTTTGACTTTCATTTGAGTCAAAAAGCTTTGTTAAATGCACTTGACTTTCATTTGACTCAAAAAGCTTTGTTTGAATGTGTTTGACTTTCATTTGACTCATTTATCTTTGGTGAACGCATTTGACTTTCATTTAATTCAAAAACCATTGTTTGCATGTGTTTGACTTTCATTTGACTCAATTAGCTTTGTTGAATGCATTTTACTTTCATTTGATTCAAAAAGCTTTGTTTGAATGTGTTTAACTTTCATTTGACTCAATTAACTATGATGAATGCATTTAACTTTGATTTGATTCAAAAAGCGTTGTTAGAATGTGTTTGACTTTCATTTGACTGAATTACCTTTATTGAATGCATTTGATTTTCATTTGATTCCAAAAGCTTCGTATGAATGTGTTTGACTCTCATTTGACTCAATTATCCTTGTTGAATGCATTTGACTTTCATTTGATTTAAAAAGCTTTGTTTGAATGTGTTTGACTTTTATTTGGGTTAAAAATCTTTGTTGAATGCATTTGACTTTATTTGATTCAAAAATCTTTGTTTTAATGTGTTGGACTTTCATTTGACTCAATAATCTTTGTTGAATGCATTTGACTTTCATTTGGTTCAAAAAGCGTTGTTGAATGTGTTTGCCTTTCATTTGACTCAATTAGCTTTGTTGAATGCATTTGAGTTTTATTTGATTCAAAAAGCTTTGTATGAATGTGTTTGACTTTCATTTGACCCAATTACCTTCGTTGAATGCATTTGACTTTCATTTGATTCAATATATCTCTTTTTTGTTGCTATTGAAAACAAATTGTCTTACTAGTAGTTGCTAGATTTCATTAAATTTTGTCTTGTTTCCATGTGTCAACAATTTCTCACAACTAATTTTTTATTTGTAGCGATTTAGAAACAAATTGAGGCAACAAATTTTTGAATTGTTCCTATTAGAAATTAGCCGTCTTACTAGTTGTTGCATTTTACATTTATTTTATTCAATAAGCTTTGTTTGAATGTGTTTGACTTTCATTTGACTCAATTAGCTTTGTTGAATGCATTTGACTTTCATTTGATTCAAAAAGCTTTGTTTGAATGTGGTTGACTTTCATTAAAGTCAAAAAGCTTTGTTGAATGCATTTGACTTTCATTTAATTCAAAAAGCTTTGTTTAAATGTGTTTGACTTTCATTTGAGTCAAAAAGCTATGTTGAATGCATTTGACTTTCATTTGATTCAAAAAGCTTTGTTTGAATGTCTTTGACTTTCATTTCACTCAATTGTCTTTGTTGAATGCATTTGACTTTCATTTGATTCAAAAAGCTTTGTTTGAATGTGTTTGACTTTCATTTGACTCAATTGTCTTTGTTGAATGTATTTGACTTTCATTTTATTTAAAAAGCGTTGTTGAATGTGTTTGACTTTCATTTGACTCAATTAGCTTTGTTGAATGCATTTGAGTTTTATTTGATTCAAAAAGCTTTGTATGAATGTGTTTGGCTTTCATTTAACCCAATTACCTTTGTTGAATGCATTAGACTTTTATTTGTTTCAATATATCTCTTTTTTGTTGCTATTGAAAACAAGTTGTCTTACTAGTTGTTGCTAGATTTCATCAAATTTTGTCTTGTTTCCATATATCAACAAATTCTGACAACTAATTTTTTATTTGTAGCGATTTAGAAACAAATTGAGGTAATAAATTTTTGAATTGTTCCTATTAGAAATTAGCCGTCTCATTATTGTTGCTAGATGACAACAGATTTTTTATTTGTTGTCATTTAGCAATGTCATTTTACAAAACGTTTGGCAACAAAATTTCTAGTTGTTGCTATTGGGGACACTTGTTTTACTATTTGTTGCTAAAATAACATCACATTTTAATTTGTTGCCATTAGAAACAAGTTGTGTTATAAATTGTTGCTAATTTATTAAGAGTCATTGAAGTAATTTACTTCATATGTTGTAATAAATAAAACGAAAACAAGTCATCTTGTATTATACAAAAGAAATATTAGAAGGAATTAATAATCGTTCAATCACTTTTAGCTATAAAACGAAGGCGATAAAATAATATACATTATTTTATAAGTTCATTAGAAAGAGCATGTAAAAACTGGGAATGCTTCTTACTATTTTGCTTGAATTTGCTTGATTTTGGTTCTACAAGAGCTAAAAACTTTATGAATTGCTTTGTTTTTGTGATTTCTTTTGTGAGGCAGTTATGAATACATATATTTGACATGACTCAAGCCTTTTCAAGTTCATTAAGAAGAGCATGTAGAAAACGGGAACACTTCTTCCCATTTGGCCCGAATTTGCTTGATTTCGGTTCTACTAGACCTTAAAACCTTATAACTTGCTTTATCTTAGTGATTTCTATGCTTAGGCAGTTACTAATACATATATTTGAAATGATTCAAGCCTTTATAAGTTCATTAGAAAGAGCATGTAGAAAATGGGAACGCTTTTTACCATTTGGGCCGAATTTGGTTGATTTTGGTTCTACAAGACCTTAAAACCTTATTACTTCCTTTGTTTTTGTGCTTTCTTTTGTTAGGAAGTTATAAATACATTATTTGACATGAATCAAGCCTTTTCAAGTTCATTAGAAAGAGCATGTAAAAAATGGGTGCTTCTTCCTATTCTGCTCGAATTTACTTGATTTCGGTTCTACTAGTCCTTAAACCCTTATAACTTGCTTTTCTTTTGTTATTTCTATGATAAGGAATTATAAATACATATATTTAACATTATTCAAGTTTTTTTTTAGTTCATCAGAAAGAGCATGTAGAAAATGGGAATGCTTCTTACTATTTTGCCCGAATTTGCTTAATTTTGGTTCTACAAGACCTTAAAACCTTATAACTTGCTTTGGTTTCGTGATTTCTTTTGTTAGGAAGTTATAAATACATATATTTGACATGAATCAAGCCTTTTCAAGTTCATTAGAAAGAGCATGTTGAAAATGGGTACGCTTTTTCCCATTTTGCCCGAATAAGCTTGATTTTGGTTCTACAACACCTTAAAACCTTATAACTTGCTTTGTTTTTGTGATTTATATGCTTAGAAAATTATAAATACATATATTTTATATGATTCAAGAATTTATAAGTTCATTAGAAAGAGCATGTAGAAAATGGAAAGACTTCTTACTATTTTGCCCGAATTTGCTTGATTTTGGTTTACAAGACCTTAAAACCTTATAACTTGCTTTGTTTTTGTGATTTATTTTTTTAGGAAGTTATAAATACATATATTTGACATGAATCAAGCCTTTTCATGTTTATTAAAAAGAGTATGTAGAAAAGGGGAATGCTTCTAACTATTTTACCCGAATTTGCTTGATTTCAGTTCTACAAGACCATAAAACCTTATAGCTTGCTTTGTTTTTGTGATTACTATTCTTATGCATTTACAAATACATATATTTCACATGATTCAAACAATTATAAGTTCATTAGAAAGAGCATGTCGAATTTGGGAATGCTTCTTACCATTTTTCCTGAATTTGCTTGATTTTGGTTCTACAAGACCTTAAAACCTCATAACTTGCTTTGTTTTTGTGATTTATTTTCTTATGGAGTTATAAATACATATATTTGACATAATACAAGCATTTATAAGTTCATTAGAAAGAGCATGTAAAAAATGGGAACGTTTCTTCCCATTTTGCCCGAATTTGCTTGATTTTGGTTCTACAAGACATAAATACCTTATAACTTGCTTTTGATTTGTTATTTATTTGCTTAGGCAGTTATAAATATGCATATTTGACATGATTCAAGAATTTATAATTTCATTAGAAAGAGCATGTAAAAAATGGGAATGCTTCTTACTATTTTGCCCGAATTTGCTTAATTTTGGTTCTACAAGACCTTAAAACCTTATGAATTGCTTTGTTTTTGTGATTTCTTTTGTGAGGCAGTTATGAATACATATATTTGACATGACAAAAGCCTTTTCAAATTCATTAGAAAGATCATGTAGAAAATGGGAATGCTTCTTCCCATTTTCGCCAAATTTGCTTGATTTTGGCTCTACAAGACCTTAAAAACTTATGACATTCTTTATTTTTGTGATTTATTTTCTTAGGAAGTTATAAATACATATATTTGACATGAATCAATCTTTTTCAAGTTCATTAGAAAGAGCATGTAGAAAATGGGAACGCTTCTTCTCATTTTTCCCGAATTTGCTTGATTTCGGGTCTACCAGACCTTAAAACCTTATAAATTGCTTTGTCTTAGTGATTTCTATGTTTAGGCAGTTACAAATACATATATTTGACATGATTCAAGCGTTTATAAATTTATTAGAAAGAGCATGTAGAAAATGGGAACGCTTCTTCCCATTTGGGCCGAATTTGCTTGATTTTGGTTCTACAAGACCTTAAAACCTTATAACATGCTTTGTTATTGTGACTTATTTTCTTAAGAAGTTATAAATACATATGTTTGACATGAATCAAGCTTTTTCATGTTCATTAGAAAGAGCATGTAAAAAATGGGAACACTTCTTCCCATTATGCCAGAATTTGCTTGATTTTGGTTCTACTAGACCTTAAAACCGTATACCTTGATTTGTCTTAGTGATTTCTAAGCTTAGGCAGTTACTAATACATATATTTGACATCATTCAAGCCTTTAAAAGTTCATTTGAAAGATGAATGTTTAAAATGGGAACGCTTTTTACCATTTTGGCCGAATTTGGTTGATTTTGGTTCTACAAGACCTTAAAACCTTATAACATCCTTTGTTTTTGTGATTTCTTTTGTTAGGAATTTATAAATACATATATTTGACATGAATCAAGTCTTTTCAAGTTCATTAGAAAGATCATGTAAAAAATGGGTACTTCTTCCTATTTTGCTCGAATTTGTTTGATTTCGGTTCTACCAGTCCTTAAAATCTTATAACTTGCTTTGTTTTTGTTATTTCAATGATTAGGAATTATAAATACATATATTTAACATTATTCAAGTTTTTTTTAGTTCATTAGAAAGAGCATGTAGAAAATGAGAATGCTTCTTACTATTTTGCCTGAATTTGCTTGATTTTGGTTCTACAAAACCTTAAAACCTTATAACTTGCTTTGGTTTTTGTGATTTCTTTTGTTAGGCAGTTATAAATACATATATTTGACGTGAATCAATCCTTTTCAAGTTCATTAGAAAGAGCATGTTGAAAATGGGTACGCTTTTTCCCATTTTACCCGAATTTGCTTCATTTTGGTTTTACAATACCTTAAAACCTTTTAACTTGCTTTGTTTTTGTGATTTATATGCTTAGAAAATTATAAATACATACTTCCTCTGTTTCTATTTAGTTGATGCGTTGATTTAGGCACATATAGTAAGGAGAGGAGAGAGAGTGATAGAGAATGAAAAATCAAGTGGGGTAGCTTGTAAATGTAAGGTGAAAAATTTACCCAAAAAGGAAACGTGTCAACTAAAAAGAAACTTCCTAAAAAGGAATACGTGTCAACTAAAAAGAAACGGAGGTAGTATATTTTATATGATTCAAGAATTTATAAGTTTATTAGAAAGAGCATGTAGAAAATGGAAAGGCGCTTCTTACTATTTTGCCCGAATTTGCTTGATTTTGGTTCTACTAGACCTTAAAACCTTATATTTGCTTTGTTTTTGTGATTTATATTGTAAGGAAGTTATAAATACATTTATTTGACATGAATCAAGC
Organism: Chenopodium album; assembly: GCF_948465745.1. Lineage (NCBI taxonomy): Eukaryota > Viridiplantae > Streptophyta > Magnoliopsida > Caryophyllales > Amaranthaceae > Chenopodium > Chenopodium album. The sequence goes on from NC_137853.1 coordinate 21,077,258, forward strand.
CTTTTCAAGTTTATTAAAAAGAGCATGTAGAAAAAGGGAGTGCTTCTTACTATTTTGCCCGAATTTGCTTGATTTCAGTTCTACAAGACCTTAAAACCTTATAACTTGCTTTGTTTATGTGATTTCTATGCTTATGCTTTATAAACACATATATATCTATTCAAACATTTATAAGTTCATAAGAAAGAGCATGTAGAATTTGGGAATGCTTCTTACTATTTTACCCGAATTAGCTTGATTTTGGTTCTCCAAGACCTTAAAAGCTCATAACTTGCTTTGTTTTTGTGATTTATTTTCTTTTGGAGTTATAAATACATATATTTGACATGATCCAAGCATTTATAAGTACATTAGAAAGAGCATGTAGAAAATGTGAACGTTTCTTCCCATTTTGCCCGAATTTGCTTGATTTTGGTTCTACAAGACCTTAAAACATTATAAATTGCTTTTTCTTTGTTATTTATTTGCTTAGTCAGTTATAAATATGTATATTTGACATGATTCAAGAATTTATAATTTCTTTAGAAAGAGCATGTAGAAAATGGCAATGCTTCTTACTATTTTGCCCGAATTTGCTTGATTTTGATTCTACAAGACCTTAAAATCTTATGAATTGCTTTGTTTTTGTGATTTCTTTTGTGAGGCAGTTATGAATACATATATTTGACATGACTCAAGACTTTTCAAGTTCATTACAAAGACCATGTTGAAAATGGGAATGCTTCTTCCCATTTTGGCCGAATTTGCTTGATTTTGGCTCTACAAGACCTTAAAACCTTACGACATACTTAATTTTTGTGATTTATTTTCTTAGGAAGTTATAAATACATATATTTGACATGAATCAAGCCTTTTAAAGTTCATTAGAAAGAGCATGTAGAAAATGGGAACGCTTCTTCTCATTTTGCTCGAATTTGCTTGATTTCGGTTCTACCAGACCTTAAAACCCTATAACTTGCTTTGTCTTAATGATTTCTATGCTTAGGCAGTTACAAATACATATATTTGACATGATTCAAGCCTTTATAAGTTCATTAGAAAAAGCCTGTAGAAAATAGAAACGCTTCTTCCCATTTGGGCCGAAATTGCTTGATTTTGGTTCTACAAGACCTTAAAACCTTATAACATGCTTTGTTTTTGTGATTTCTTTTATTAGGAAGTTATAAATACATATATTTGACATGAATCAAGCCTTTTTAATTTCATTAGAAAGAGCATGTAAAAAATGGGTGATTCTTCCTAATTTGCTCGAATTTGCGTGGTTTCGGTTCTACCAGTCCTTAAAACCTTATAACTTGCTTTGTTTTTGTTATATCTATAATAAGGAATTATAAATACATATATTTAACATTATTCAAGTTTTTTTAGTTCATTAGAAAGAGCATGTAGAAAATGGGAATGCTTCTTACTATTTTGCCCGAATTTGCTTGATTTTGGTTCTACAAGACCTTAAAACCGTATAACTTGCTTTGTTTTTGTGATTAATTCTGTTAGGAAGTTTTAAATACATATATTTGACATGAATCTAGCATTTTTAAGTTCATTAGAAAGAGCATGTTGAAAATGGGTACGCTTTTTCCCATTATGCCCGAATTTGCTTGATTTTGGTTTTACAACACCTTAAAACCTTATCACTTGCTTTGTTTTTGTAATTTATAAGCTAAGAAAATTATAAATACATATATTTTATATGATTCAAGAATTTATTAGTTCAATAGAAAGAGCATGTAGAAAATTGAAAGGCTTCTTACTATTTTGCCCGAATTTGCTTTATTTTGGTTCTACAAGACCTTAAAACCTTATAACATGCTTTGTTTTTGTGATTTCTTTTCTTAGAAAGTTATAAATACATATATTTGACATGAATCAAGCCTTTTTAAGTTCATTAGAAAGAGCATGTAAAAAATGGGTGCTTCTTCCTATTTTGCTCGAATTTGCTTGATTTCGTTCTCCCTGTCCTTAAAACCTTATAACTTGCTTTGTTTTTGTTATATCTATGATTAGGAATTATAAATACATATATTTAACATTATTCAAGTTTTTTTAGTTCATTAGAAAGAGCATGTAAAAAATGGAAAGGCTTCTTACTATTTTGCCCAAATTTGCTTGATTTTGGTTCTACAAGACCTTAAAACCTTATAAATTGCTTTGTTTTTGTGATTTAATTTGTTAGGAATTATAAATACATATATATTTGACATGAATCAAGCCTTTTCAAGTTTATTAAAAAGAGCATGTAGAAAAAGGGAATGCTTCTTACTAGTTTGCCCGAATTTGCTTGATTTTAGTTCTACAAGACCTTAAAACCTTATAAATTGATTTGTTTTTGTGATTTCTATGCTTATGCGTTTATAAACACATAAATTACACATGATTCAAACAATTATAAGTTCATTAGAAAGAGCATGTAGAATTTGGGAATGCTTCTTACTATTTTGCCCGAATTTGCTTGATTTTGGTTCTACAAGACCTTAAAACCTCATAACTTGCTTTGTTTTTGTGATTTATTTTCTTATGGTGTTATAAATACATATATTTGACATGATACAAGCATTTATAAGTTCATTAGAAACAGCATGTAGAAAATGGGAACGTTTCTTCCCATTTTGCCTAAATTTGCTTGATTTTGGTTCTACAAGACCTTAAAACCTTATAACTTGGTTTTTCTTTGTTATTAATTTGCTTAGACAGTTAAAAATATGTATATTTGACATGATTTAAGAACTTATGATTTTATTGGAAAGAGCATGTAGAAATTGGGAACGCTTCTTCCCATTATGCCCGAATTTGCTTGATTTCGGTTCTACTAGACCTTAAAACCTTATAACTTGCTTTGTATTAGTGATTTCTATGCTTAGGCAGTTACTAATACATATATTTGACATCATTCAAGCCTTTATAAGTTCATTAGAAAGAGCATGTATAAAATGGGAACGCTTTTTACCATTTGGGCCGAATTTGGTTGATTTTGGTTCTACAAGACCTTAAAACCTTATAACATGCTTTTATTGTGATTTCTTTTCTTAGGAAGTTATAAATACATATATTAGACATGAATCAAGAATTATTAAGTTCATAAGAAAGAGCGTGTAGAAAAAGGAACGCTTCCTCTAATTTTGCCTGAATTTGCTTGATTTCGGTTCTACCAGACCTTAAATCCTTATAACTTGCTTTGCTTTTTGGATTTCTATGCTTAGGCAGTTACAAATAAATATATTTGACATGACTCAAGAATTTATAAGTTCATTAGAAAGAGCATGTAGAAAATGGGAACGCTTCTTACCATTTTGCCCGAAAATGCTTGATTTTGGTTCTACAAGACCTTAAAACCTTATAACATCCTTTTTTTTGTGATTTATTTTGTTATGAATTTATAAATACATATATTTGACATAAATCAAGCCTTTTCAAGTTCATTAGAAAGAGAATGTAGAAAATGGGAACGCTTCTTCTCATTTTGCCCGAATTTACTTGATTTCGGTTCTACCAGACCTTAAAACCTTATAACTTGCTTTGTCTTAGTGATTTCTATGCTTTGGAAGTTAATAATATATATATGTGACATGATTCAAGCCTTTATAAGTTCATTAGAAAAAGCCTGTAGAAAATAGAAACGCTTCTTCCCATTTGGGCCTAAATTGCTTGATTTTGGTTCTACAAGACCTTAAAACCTTATAACATGCTTTGTTTTTGTGATTTCTTTTATTAGGAAGTTATAAATACATATATTTGACATGAATCAAGCCTTTTTAATTTCATTAGAAAGAGCATGTAAAAAATGGGTGATTCTTCCTAATTTGCTCGAATTTGCGTGGTTTCGGTTCTACCAGTCCTTAAAACCTTATAACTTGCTTTGTTTTTGTTATATCTATAATAAGGAATTATAAATACATATATTTAACATTATTCAAGTTTTTTTAGTTCATTAGAAAGAGCATGTAGAAAATGGGAATGCTTCTTACTATTTTGCCCGAATTTGCTTGATTTTGGTTCTACAAGACCTTAAAACTTTATAACATGCTTTTTTTTTGTGATTTCTTTTCTTAGGAATCTGTAAATACATATATTAGACATGAATCAAGCCTTTTCAAGTTCATTAGAAAGAGCGTGTAGAAAATGGGAACGCTTCTTCTCATATGATGTTAATTGGTAACAATAATTTTCATTTAGATGACCTTAAATAGTTAAATGACCTAAAAGAATGTCATTCTTCTAAGTGCTTTACTTACTTGGTCTATGCTTTTTGTATCATTTATTTTTTAGTGAAACTGCTATATAATGAGGGAGGATCGAGCATGGATGTATAAACGGTTAAAAGGAAAATTCCTTAGTCCAACCTTTGCTGAAAAGGTCAATGAATTTATTACATTTTCTACCTCACAAGACAATGTCGTGAAGATGGTGTGATGAAATTTCCATGTGCACAGTGTCGAAATATTCCTTATCAAGATTTTGATACCATTAAGGAGCATCTCTATAGGCATGGTTTTTTGCCTAACTATTTCCAGTGGGTTTTTCATGGTGAACTGCACTTCCAAAGAGAATCCCAAAGTAGCAGCTCTATATCCACCGAGGATGCATTGAACCCATATAGAAACATGGTATTAGATGCCTTTGGACTAGGATGTGGTTTAGAAAATATTGAAGAAGAGCCACATGCTAGTTACAAGAAGTTCTTTGACATGTTGAAGGCAGCAGAAGAGCCATTGTATGATGGCTGCAAGTTGTCTGTATTGTCTGCTGCTGCAAGGATGGCAAACATCAAGTGCGAGTATAATATTCCACATAAAGCTATAGATGGTGTTGCTTCCTTAATGAAAGACATGTGCCCAGATGAAAACAAGATGACATATAGTTTTTAGAAGATTAAGAAATTGCTTGAAGGGCCAGAACTTCCGCACCAAAAGATTAATGTATGTCCAAATGGATGTATGTTATTTTGGAAGGAACACAAAGATCTCAAAGAATGTCTATATTGCAAAGGAAGTCGTTATAAGAAACTTAAAGAAAGTGGCAACAATTCTCCTTATAGTGCTCTTATTTACTTTCCTATAGGCTCGAGATTACAAAGATTATATGCAACAAGATCTTCTGCGGAGCAGATGAGGTGGCATAAAGATAATCCTCGAGTTCATGGCCTTATGTCTCATCCAAGTGATGGAAAGGCGTGGAAACACCTAGATGAAAATTACCCTTCTTTTGCTGCGGAGAAGAGAAATGTCCGACTAGGTCTTTGTACCGACAGATTTTCACCATTTGGAAAGACAGGAATGCAATATTCTTTTTGGCCTGTCATTTTAACTCCTTATAATCTTCCACCTGAATTGTGCATGAAGAAACCTTTTATGTTTCTAAGTTTGATAATTCCAGGTCCGAAGAATCCTAAAGGGAATCTCGATGTGTACTTGCAACCTCTTATTGAAGAGTTAAATTAATCATGGGAGGCTGGGTTACCGACTTACGACATCTCGCAAAAATAAAATTTTCAGTTGACTCAATTAGCTTCGTATAATGTTTTTGACTTTCATTTGACTCAATTAACTTTGTTAATTGCATTTAACTTTCATTTAATTCAACAAGCTTTGTTTGAATGTGTTTGACTTTTATTTGACTCAATTAGCTTTATTGAATGCATTTTACTTTCATTTGATTCAAAAAGCTTCGTTTGAATGTGTTTGAATTTCATTTGACTCAATTAGCTTTGTTGAATGCATTTGACTTTCATTTGATTCAAAAAGCTTTGTTTTGAATGTGTTTGACTTTCATTTGACTCAATTATCTTTGTTGAATGCATTTGACTTTCATTTGATTCAAAAACAATTGTTTGAATGTGTTTGACTTTCGTTTGACTCAATTAGCTTTGTTGAATGCATTTTACTTTCATTTGATACAAAAATCTTTGTTTGAATGTGTTTGACTTTCATTAGACTCCATTAGCTTTGTTGAATGCATTTGACTTTCATTTGATTCAAAAAGCTTTGTTTGAATGTTTTGACTTTCATTTGACTCAATAAAATTTGTAGAATGCATTTGACTTTCATTTGACTCAATTAGCTTTGTATGAATGTGTTTGACTTTCATTTGACTCAATTAGCTTTGTTAATTGCATTTCACTTTCATTGAATTCAAAAAGCTTTGTTTGAATGTGTTTGACTTTCATTTGATTCAAATAGATTTGTTTGAATTTGTTTGACTTTCATTTGACTCAATTAGCTTTGTTGAATGCATTTTAATTTAATTTGATTCAAAAAGTATTGGTTGAATGTGTGTGACTTTCATTTGACTCAATTAGCTTTATTGAATGCATTTGACTTTAATTTGATTCAAAAAGTATTGTTTGAATGTGTTTGACTTTCATTTGAGTCATAAAGCTTTGTTGAATGCATTTAACTTTCGTTTAATTCAAAAAGCTTTGTTTGAATGTGTTTGACTTTCATTAGACTCAATTAGCTTTGTTGAATGCATTTGACTTTCATTTGATTCAAAAGGCTTTATTTGAATGTGTTTGTCTTTCATTTAACTCAATTAACTTTGTTGAATGAATTTAACTTTCATTTGATTCAAAAAGCTTTGTTTTAATGTGTTTGACTTTCATTTGATAAAAAAAGCTTTGTTGAATGAGTTTGAATTTCATTTGACTCAATAAGCTTTATTGAATGCGTTGGACTTTCAATTGATTCAAAAAGCTTTGTATGAATGTGTTTGACTTTTATTTGACTCAATTAGCTTCGTTAAATTTATTTAACTTTCATTTTATTTTAAAAGTTTTGTTTAAATGTGTTTGACTTTCATTAGATTTAAAAAGCTTTGTTGAATGAGTTTGACTTTCATTTGACTCAATTAGCTTTGTTGAATACATTTGACTTTTATTTGATTAAAAAAGCATTGTTTGAATGTGTTTGACTTTCATTTGACTCAATTAACTTTGTAGAATGCATTTGACTTTCATTTGATTTAAAAAGCTTTGTTTGAATGTTTGACTTTCATTTGACTCATTTAGCTTTGATGAATGCATTTGATTTTCATTTGATTTAAAAAACTTTGTTTGAATGTGTTTGCCTTTAATTTGACTCAATTAGATTTGTTGAATGCATTTGACTTTCATTTGATTCAAAAAGCGTTGTTGGAATGTGTTTGACTTTCATTTGACTCAATTAGATTTGTAGAATGCATTTGACTTTCCTTTGAATCAATTACATTTGTATGAATGTGTTTGACTTTCATTTGACTCAATTAGCTATGTTAATTGCATTTCACTTTAATTTAATTCAAAAAGCTTTGTTTGAATGTGTTTGACTTTCATTTGACTCAATTAGCTTTGTCGAATGCATTTGACTTTCATTTGATTCAAAAAGCTTTGTATGAATGTGTTTGACTTTCATTTTACTTAATTAGCTTTGTATGAATGTGTTTGACTTTCATTTGAGTCAATTAGCTTTGTTAATTGCATTTCACTTTCATTTAATTCAAAAAGCTTTGTTTGAATGTGTTTGACTTTCATTTGACTTAATTAGCTTTATTGAATGCATTTTATTTTCATTTGATACAAAAAGCTTCATTTGAATGTATTTGACTTAAATTTGACTAAATTAGCTTTGTTGAATGCATTTGACTTTCATTTGATTCAAAAAGCTTCGTTTGAATGTGTTTGACTTTCATTTGACTCAATTAGCTTTTTTTAATGCATTTGACTTTTATTATATTCAAAAAGCGTTGTTTGAATGTGTTTGACTTTCATTTGAATCAATTAGCTTTGTTGAATGCCTTTTACCTTTATTTGATTCAAAAAGCTTTGTTTGAATGTGTTTGACTTTCATTTGACTGGATTATATTTGTTGAATGTATTTGACTTTCATTTGATTTAATAATCTTTGTATGAATGTGTTTGACTATCATTTGACTCAATTATCTTTATTAAATGCATTTGACTTTCATTTGATTCAAAAAGCTTTGTTTGAATGTGTTTCACTTTCATTTGATTCAATTAACTTTGTTGAATACATTTGACTTTCATTTGATTTACAAAGCTTTTTTTGAATGTGTTTGACTTTCTTTTTACTGAATTAGCTTTGTAGAATGCATTTGACTTTCATTTGACTCAATTAGCTTTGTATGAATGTGTTTGAATTTCATTTGACTTTCATTTGAGTCATAAAATTGAGGCAACAAATTTTTGAATTGTTCCTATTAGAAATTAGCCGTCTTACTAGTTGTTGCATTTTACATTTATTTGATTCAAAAAGCTTTGTTTGAATGTGTTTGACTTTCATTTGACTCTATTAGCTTTGTTGAATGGATTTGATTTTCATTTGATTCAAAAAGTATTGTTAGAATGTGTTTGACTTTCATTTGACTCAATTAGATTTGTTGAATGCATTTGACTTTCATTTGATTCATAAAGCTTTGTTTGAATGTGTTTGACTTTCATTTGAGTCATAAAGCATTGTTGAATACACTTGACTTTCGTTTAATTTAAAAAGCTTTGTTTGTATGTGTTTGACTTTCATTTGACTCAATTAGTTTTGTTATATGTATTTGACTTTCATTTGATTCAAAAGGCTTTGTTTGAATGTGGTTGACTTTCATTTGACTCAATTATCTTTGTTGAACGCATTTGACTTTCATTTGATTCAAAAAGCTTTGTATGAATGTGTTAGACTTTCATTTGACTCAATTATCTTTATTAAATGCATTTGACTTTCATTTGATTCAAAAATCTTTGTTTGAATGTGTTTGAATTTCATTTGACTTTCATTTGAGTCAAAAAGTATGAATGTGTTTGACTTTCATTTGATTCAAAAAGATTTGTTTGAATGTGTTTGACTTTCATTTGAGTCAAAAATCTTTGTTGAATGCATTTGACTTTCATTTGATTCAGAAAGCTTTGTTTGAATGTGTTTGAATTTCATTTGACTCAATTAGCTTTGTTGAATGCATTTGACTTTCATTTGATTCAAAAAGCTGTGTTTGAATGTGTTTGACTTTCAATTGACTCAATTAGCTTTGTTGAACGCATTTGACTTTCATTTGATTCAAAAATCTTTGTATGAATGTGTTTGACTTACATTTTACTCAATTAGCTTTGTAGAATGCATTTGACTTTCATTTAACTCAATTAGCTTTGTATGTATTTGTTTGACTTTCATTTGACTCAATTAGCTTTGTAGAATGCATTTGACTTTCATTTGACTCAATTAGCTTTGTATGAATGTGTTTGAATTTCATTTGACTTTCATTTGGGTCATAAAATTGAGGCAACAAATTTTTGAATTGTTCCTATTAGAAATGAGCCGTCTTACTAGTTGTTGCATTTTACATTTATTTGATTCAAAAAGCTTTGTTTGAATGTGTTTGACTTTCATTTGACTCTATTAGCTTTGTTGAATGGATTTTATTTTCATTTGATTCAAAAAGTATTATTAGAATGTGTTTGACTTTCATTTGACTCAATTAGATTTGTTGAATGCATTTGACTTTCATTTGATTCATAAAGCTTTGTTTGAATGTGTTTGACTTTCATTTGAGTCATAAAGCATTGTTGAATACACTTGACTTTCGTTTAATTTAAAAAGCTTTGTTTGTATGTGTTTGACTTTCATTTGACTCAATTAGCTTTGTTATATGTATTTGACTTTCATTTGATTAAAAAGGCTTTGTTTGAATGTGGTTGACTTTCATTTGACTCAATTATCTTTGTTGAACGCATTTGACTTTCATTTGATTCAAAAAGCTTTGTATGAATGTGTTTGACTTTCATTTGACTCAATTATCTTTATTGAATGCATTTGACTTTCATTTGATTCAAAAATCTTTGTTTGAATGTGTTTGAATTTCATTTGACTTTCATTTGAGTCAAAAAGTATGAATGTGTTTGACTTTCATTTGATTCAAAAAGATTTGTTTGAATGTGTTTGACTTTCATTTGAGTCAAAAATCTTTGTTGAATGCATTTGACTTTCATTTGATTCATAAAGCTTTGTTTGAATGTGTTTGAATTTCATTTGACTCAATTAGCTTTGTTGAATGCATTTGACTTTCATTTGATTCAAAAAGCTGTGTTTGAATGTGTTTGACTTTCAATTGACTCAATTAGCTTTGTTGAACGCATTTGACTTTCATTTGATTCAAAAATCTTTGTATGAATGTGTTTGACTTACATTTTACTCAATTAGCTTTGTAGAATGCATTTGACTTTCATTTAACTCAATTAGCTTTGTATGTATTTGTTTGACTTTCATTTGACTCAATTAGCTTTGTAGAATGCATTTGACTTTCATTTGACTCAATTAGCTTTGTATGAATGTGTTTGAATTTCATTTGACTTTCATTTGGGTCATAAAATTGAGGCAACAAATTTTTAAATTGTTCCTATTAGAAATTAGCCGTCTTACTAGTTGTTGCATTTTACATTTATTAGATTCAAAAAGCTTTGTTTGAATGTGTTTGACTTTCATTTGACTCTATTAGCTTTGTTGAATGGATTTTATTTTCATTTGATTTAAAAAGTATTGTTAGAATGTGTTTGACTTTCATTTGACTTAATTAGATTTGTTGAATGCATTTGACTTTCATTTGATTCATAAAGCTTTGTTTGAATGTGTTTGACTTTCATTTGAGTCATAAAGCATTGTTGAATACACTTGACTTTCGTTTAATTTAAAAAGCTTTGTTTGTATGTGTTTGACTTTTATTTGACTCAATTAGCTTTGTTATATGTATTTGACTTTCATTTGATTAAAAAGGCTTTGTTTGAATGTGGTTGACTTTCATTTGACTCAATTATCTTTGTTGAACGCATTTGACTTTCATTTGATTCAAAAAGCTTTGTATGAATGTGTTTGACTTTCATTTGACTCAATTATCTTTATTGAATGCATTTGACTTTCATTTGAGTCAAAAATCTTTGTTTGAATGTGTTTGAATTTCATTTGACTTTCATTTGAGTCAAAAAGTATGAATGTGTTTGACTTTCATTTGATTCAAAAAGATTTGTTTGAATGTGTTTGACTTTCATTTGAGTCAAAAATCTTTGTTGAATGCATTTGACTTTCATTTGATTCATAAAGCTTTGTTTGAATGTGTTTGAATTTCATTTGACTCAATTAGCTTTGTTGAATGCATTTGACTTTCATTTGATTCAAAAAGCTGTGTTTGAATGTGTTTGACTTTCAATTGACTCAATTAGCTTTGTTGAACGCATTTGACTTTCATTTGATTCAAAAATCTTTGTATGAATGTGTTTGACTTACATTTTACTCAATTAGCTTTGTAGAATGCATTTGACTTTCTTTTAACTCAATTAGCTTTGTATGTATTTGTTTGACTTTCATTTGACTCAATTAGCTTTGTTGAATGCATTTGACTTTCATTTGTTCCAAAAACCTTTGTTTGAATGTGTTTGACTTTCAGTTGAGTCATATAGCATTGTTGAATGCACTTGACTTTCCTTTAATTTTAAAAGCTTTGTTTTAATGTGTTAGACTTTTATTTGATTCAATTAGCTTTGTTGAATGCTTTTGACTTTCTTTATTCAAAAAGCTTTGTTTGAATGTGTTTGACTTTCATTTGACTCAATTATCTTTGATGAACGCATTTGACTTTCATTTGATTCAAAATGCTTTGTATGAATGTGTTTGACTTTCATTTGACTCAATTATCTTTATTAAATGCATTTCACTTTCATTTGATTCAAAAAGCTTTGTTTGAATGTGTTTGACTTTCATTTGATTGAAAAAGCTTTGTTTGAATGTGTTTGACTTTCATTTGACTCAATTACCTTTGTTAAATGCATTTGACTTTCAATTGATTTAAAAAGTATTGTATGAATGTGTTTGACTTTCATTTGACACAATTATCTTTATTAAATGCATTTCACTTTCATTTGATTCAAAAAGCTTTGTTTGAATAAGTTTGACTTTCATTTGAGTTAAAAATCGTTGTTGTATGCATTTGACTTTCATTTGATTCAAAAAGCTTTGTTTGAATGTGTTTGACTTTCATTTGACTCAATTAGCTTTGTTGAATGCATTTTACTTTCATTTGATTCAAAAAGCTTTGTTTGAATGTGTTAGACTTTCATTAGACTCCATTAGCTTTGTTGAATGCATTTGACTTTCATTGGATTAAAAAATCATTGTTTGAATGTGTTTAACTTTCATTTGACTCAATTAACTATGATGAATGCATTTAACTTTGATTTGATTCAAAAAGCTTTGTTAGAATGTGTTTGACTTTCATTTGACTGAATTACCTTTATTGAATGCATTTGATTTTCATTTGATTCCAAAAGTTTTGTATGAATGTGTTTGACTCTCATTTGACTCAATTATCCTTGTTGAATGCATTTGACTTTCATTTGATTTAAAAAGCTTTGTTTGAATGTGTTTGACTTTTATTTGAGTTAAAAATCTTTGTTGAATGCCTTTGACTTTATTTGATTCAAAAATCTTTGTTTGAATGAGTTGGACTTTCATTTGACTCAATAATCTTTGTTGAATGCATTTGACTTTCATTTGGTTCAAAAAGCGTTGTTGAATGTGTTTGACTTTCATTTGACTCAATTAGCTTTGTTGAATGCATTTGAGTTTTATTTGATTCAAAAAGCTTTGTTTGAATGTGTTTGACTTTCATTTGACCCAATTACCTTTGTTGAGTGCATTTGACTTTCATTTGATTCAATATATCTCTTTTTTGTCGCTATTGAAAACAAATTGTCTTACTAGTAGTTGCTAGATTTCATTAAATTTTGTCAACAAAATTTCTAGTTGTTTCTATTGGGGACACTTGTTTTACTATTTGTTGCTAAAATAACATCACATTTTAATTTGTTGCCATTAGAAACAAGTTGTGTTATAAATTGTTGCTAATTTATTAAGAGTCATTGAAGTAATTTACTTCATATGTTGTAATAAATAAAACGAAAACAAGTCATCTTGTTCTATACAAAAGAAATATTAGAAGGAATTAATAATCGTTCAATCAATTTTAGCTATAAAACGAAGGTGATAAAATAATATATATTATTTTATAAGTTCATTAGAAAGAGCATGTAAAAAATGGGAATGCTTCTTACTATTTTGCTCGAATTTGCTTGATTTTGGTTCTACAAGAGCTAAAAACCTTATGAATTTCTTTGTTTTTGTGATTTCTTTTGTGAGGCAGTTATGAATACATATATTTGACATGACTCAAGCCTTTTCAAGTTCATTAAAAAGAGCATGTAGAAAACGGGAACACTTCTTCCCATTTTGCCCGAATTTGCTTGATTTCGGTTCTACTAGACCTTAAAACCTTATAACTTGCTTTGTCTTAGTGATTTCTATGCTTAGACAGTTACTAATACATATATTTGAAATGATTCAAGCCTTTATAAGTTCATTAGAAAGAGCATGTAGAAAATGGGAACGCTTTTTACCATTTGGGCCGAATTTGGTTGATTTTGGTTCTACAAGACCTTAAAACCTTATAACTTCCTTTGTTTTTGTGCTTTCTTTTGTTAGGAAGTTATAAATACATTATTTGACATAAATCAAGCCTTTTCAAGTTCATTAGAAAGAGCATGTAAAAAATGGGTGCTTCTTCCTATTCTACTCGAATTTGGTTGATTTCGGTTCTACTAGTCCTTAAACCCTTATAACTTGCTTTTCTTTTGTTATTTCTATGATTAGGAATTATAAATACATATATTTAACATTATTCAAGTTTTTTTTAGTTCATCAGAAAGAGCATGTAGAAAATGGGAATGCTTCTTACTATTTTGCCCGAATTTGCTTGATTTTGGTTCTACAAGACCTTAAAACCTTATAACTTGCTTTGTTTTCGTGATTTCTTTTGTTAGGAAGTTATAAATACATATATTTGACATGAATCAAGCCTTTTCAAGTTCATTAGAAAGAGCATGTTGAAAATGGGTACGCTTTTTCCTATTTTGCCCGAATATGCTTGATTTTGGTTCTACAACACCTTAAAACCTTATAACTTGCTTTGTTTTTGTGATTTATATGCTTAGAAAATTATAAATACATATATTTTATATGATTCAAGAATTTATAAGTTCATTAGAAAGAGCATGTAGAAAATGGAAAGGCTTCTTACTATTTTGCCCGAATTTGCTTGATTTTGGTTTACAAGACCTGAAAACCTTATAACTTGCTTTGTTTTTGTGATTTATTTTTTTAGGAAGTTATAAATACATATATTTGACATGAATCAAGCCTTTTCATGTTTATTAAAAAGAGCATGTAGAAAAAGGGAATGTTTCTAACTATTTTGCCCGAATTTGCTTGATTTCAATTCTACAAGACCATAAAACCATATAACTTGCTTTGTTTTTGTGATTACTATGCTTATGCATTTATAAATACATATATTTGACATGATTCAAACAATTATAAGTTCATTAGAAAGAGCATGTCGAATTTGGGAATGCTTCTTACTATTTTTCCTGAATTTGCTTGATTTTGGTTCTACAAGACCTTAAAATCTCATAACTCGCTTTGTTTTTGTGATTTATTTTATTATGGAGTTATAAATACATATATTTGACATAATACAAGCATTTATAAGTTCATTAGAAAGAGCATGTAAAAAATGGGAACGTTTCTTCCCATTTTGCCCGAATTTGCTTGATTTTGGTTCTACAAGACATAAAAACCTTATAACTTGCTTTTGATTTGTTATTTATTTGCTTAGGCAGTTATAAATATGTATATTTGACATGATTCAAGAATTTATAATTTCATTAGAAAGAACATGTAGAAAATTGGAATGCTTCTTACTATTTTGCCCGAATTTGCTTAATTTTGGTTCTACAAGACCTTAAAACCTTATGAATTGCTTTGTTTTTGTGATTTCTTTTGTGAGGAAGTTATGAATACATATATTTGACATGACAAAAGCCTTTTCAAATTCATTAGAAAGAGCATGTAGAAAATGGGAATGCTTCTTCCCATTTTCGCCAAATTTGCTTGATTTTGGCCCTACAAGACCTTAAAAACTTATGACATTCTTTATTTTTGTGATTTATTTTCTTAGGAAGTTATAAATACATATATTTGACATGAATCAATCTTTTTCAAGTTCATTAGAAAGAGCATGTAGAAAATGGGAACGCTTCTTCTCATTTTTCCCGAATTTGCTTGATTTCGGGTCTACCAAACCTTAAAACCTTATAAATTTCTTTGTCTTAGTTATTTCTATTCTTAGGCAGTTACAAATACATATATTTGACATGATTCAAGCGTTTATAAATTTATTAGAAAGAGCATGTAGAAAATGGGAACGCTTCTTCCCATTTGGGCCGAATTTGCTTGATTTTGGTTCTACAAGACCTTAAAACCTTATAACATGCTTTGTTTTTGTGATTTATTTTCTTAAGAAGTTATAAATACATATGTTTTACATGAATCAAGCTTTTTCAAGTTTATTAGAAAGAGCATGTTGAAAATGGATACGCTTTTTCCCATTTTACCCGAATTTGCTTCATTTTGGTTTTACAATACCTTAAAACCTTATAACTTGTTTTGTTTTTGTGATTTATATGCTTAGAAAATTATAAATACATACTTCCTCTGTTTCTATTTAGTTGACGCGTTTGATTTAGGCACATATATTAAGGAGAGGAGAGAGAGTGATAGAGAATGAAAAATCAAGTGGGGTAGCTTGTAAATGCAAGGTGAAAAATTTACCCAAAAAAGAAACGTGTCAACTAAAAAGAAACTTCCTAAAAAGGAATACGTGTCAACTTAAAAGAAACGGAGGTAGTATATTTTATATGATTCAAGAATTTATAAGTTTATTAGAAAGAGCATGTTGAAAATGGAAAGGCGCTTCTTACTATTTTGCCCGAATTTGCTTGATTTTGGTTCTACTAGGCCTTAAAACCTTATATCTTGCTTTGTTTTTGTTATTTATATTGTAAGGAAGTTATAAATACATTTATTTGACATGAATCAAGCCTTTTCAAGTTTATTAAAAAGAGCATGTAGAAAAAGGGAGTGCTTCTTACTATTTTGCCCGAATTTGCTTGATTTCAGTTCTACAAGACCTTAAAACCTTATAACTTGCTTTGTTTATGTGATTTCTATGCTTATGCTTTATAAATACATATATTTCACATTAATTAAGCATTTTCAAGTTCATTATAAGAGCATGTTGAAAATGGGTACGCTTTTTCCCATTTTGCCCGAATTAGCTTGATTTTGGTTCTACAACACCTTAAAACCTTATAACTTGCTTTGTTTTTGTGATTTATAAGCTTAGAATATTACAAATACATATATTTGATATGATTCAAGAATTTAAAAGTTCATTAGAAAGAGCATGTAGAAAATGTAAAGGCTTCTTACTATTTTGCCCGAATTTGTTTGATTTTGGATCTACAAGACCTTTAAACCTTATAACTTGCTTTGTTTTTGTGATTTATTTGTTAGGAATTATAAATACATATATATTTTACATGAATCAAGCCTTTTCAAGTTTATTAAAAAGAGCATGTAGAAAAAGGGAATGCTTCTTACTAGTTTGCCCGAATTTGCTTGATTTAAGTTCTACAAGACCTTAAAACCTTATAAATTGATTTGTTTTTGTGATTTCTATGCTTATGCATTTATAAATACATATATTTCACATGATTCAAAAAATTATAAGTTCATTAGAAAGAGCATGTAGAATTTGGGAATGCTTCTTACTATTTTGCCCGAAATTTGCTTGATTTTGGTTCTACAAGACCTTAAAACCTCATAACTTGCTTTGTTTTTGTGATTTATTTTCTTATGGTGTTATAAATACATATATTTGACATGATACAAGCATTTAGAAGTTTATTAGAAAGAGCATGTAGAAAATGGGAACGTTTCTTCCCATTTTTCCCAAATTTGCTTGATTTTGATTCTACAAGACCTTAAAACCTTATAACTTGATTTTGCTTTGTTATTTATTTTCTTATAAAGTTAAAAATATTTATATTTGACATAATTCAAGAATTTATGATTTCATTAGAAAGAACATGTAGAAAATGGGAATGTTCCTTACTATTTTGCCCGATTTTGCTTGATATTGGTTCTACAAGACCTTAAAACCTTAATACATGCTTTGTTTTTGTGATTTATTTTCTTAGGAAGTTATGAATACATATATTTGACATGAATCAATCCTTTTCAAGTTCATTAGAATGAGCCTGTAGAAAATGGGAACGCTTCTTCTCATTTTGCCTGAATTTGCTTGATTTCGATTCCACCAGACCTTAAAACCTTATAAATTGCTTTCTCTTTGTTATTTATTTGCTTAGGCAGTTTCAAATACATATTGTTTTGGGGTTTTTTGTACGTACCCGAATGGAGGGCGTGTACGTCCCTCGGGAGACAGATCCGCAATGCAACACTCGAACGGCCCGGACACCTGTAAAACAACGGACCCCGGGGGGGGCGGAGGTCCGCCTCTGAAGATCATATCAGTGATCGAAATAATGTATTTTAGAGCGAGAAAGTAGAGAGAAGGGAGAGTAATTGTGGGGGGCATTGCCCTTGGAGAGAGAATTAGATCCTTTGAAACTGATGTAAAGATCAGTATTTATAGAGCATTGGGATATGTGCCTCTTAGGTTATTTAACCTAAGTAGATTGGCTTTCCCATCATTTTACGGTTTCTAGGGTTGTGGGCTTTGAGCCCATTTTCACCCTTCTATCATTGAGTGACACGTGTCATGCTCTAATTGGCTCATTGAGCGCTGAGCTTGCGGACAGGTGTCGAGGTGGCATTGGTCCACATATAAGGGGTATTTTTACCCCAAATACATATATTTAATATGATTCAAGCCTTTATAATTACATTAGAAGGAGCATGTAGAAAACGGGAACGCTTCTTCCCATTTTAGCCGAATTTGCTTGATTTTGGTTCTACGACACCTTAAAACCTTATAACATGCTTTTTTTGTGATTTATTTTCTTAGGAAGTTATAAATACATATATTAGACATGAATCAAGAATTTTCAAGTTCATTAGAAAGAGCGTGTAGAAAATAGGAACGCTTCTTCTCATTTTGCCTGAATTTGCTCGATTTCGGTTCTACCAGACCTTAAATCCTTATAACTTGCTTTGTTTTTGTGATTTCTATGCTTAGGCAGTTACAAATAAATATATTTGACATGACTCAAGCATTTATAAGTTCATTAGAAAGAGCATGTAGAAAATGGCAACGCTTCTTACCATTTTGCCCGAAAATGCTTGATTTTGGTTCTACAAGACCTTAAAACCTTATAACATCCTCTTTTTTTTTGTGATTTATTTTGTTATGAATTTATAAATTCATATATTTGACATGACTCAAGCCTTTTTATGTTCATTAGAAAGAGCATGATGAATATGGGAATGCTTCTTCCCATTTTACTCAAATTTGCTTGATTTCGGTTTTACAAGACTTTAAAACCTTATGACTTGATTTTTTTTTATTTCTATGCTTAGGAAGTTATAAATACATATATTTGACATGATTCAAGCATTTATAAGTTCATTAGAAAGAGTATGTAGAAAATGGGAATGCTTCTTAAAATTTTGCCCGAAAATGCTTTATTTTGGTTCTACAAGACCTTTAAACCTTATAACATCCTTTTTTTGTGATTTCTTTTGTTAGGAAGTTATAAATACATATATTTGACATAAATCAAGCCTTTTTAAGTTCATTAGAAAGAGAATGTAGAAAATGGGAACGCTTCTTCTCATTTTGCCCGAATTTACTTGATTTCGGTTCTACCAGACCTTAAAACCTTATAACTTGCTTTGTCTTAGTGATTTCTATGCTTAGGAAGTTACTAATATATATATATATGTGACATGATTCAAGCCTTTATAAGTTCATTAGAAAGGGCATGTAGAAAATGGGAACGCTTCTTCCCATTTGGGCCGAATTTGGTTGATTTTGGTTCTACAAGACCTTAAAACCTTATAACATACTTTGTTTTTGTGATTTCTTTTGTTAGGAAGTTATAAATACATATATTTGACATGACTCAAGCTTTTTTAAGTTCATTAGAAAGTGCATGTAGAAAATGAGAACGCTTCTTCTCATTTTGCCTGAATTTGCTTGATTTCGGTTCTATCAGACCTTAAAACCTTATAAATTGCTTTCTCTTTGTTATTTATTTTCTTAGGAAGTTACAAATACATATATTTGACATGATTCAAGCCTTTATAAGTTCATTAGAAGAAGCATGTAGAAAATGGGAACGCTTCTTCCCATTTTGGCCGAATTTGCTTGATTTTGGTTCTACAAGACCTTAAAACTTTATAACATGCTTTTTTTTTTGATTTCTTTTCTTATGAATTTGTAAATACATATATTAGACATGAATCAAGCCTTTTCAAGTTCATTAGAAAGAGCGTGTAGAAAATGGGAACGCTTCTTCTCATATGATGTTAATTGGTAACAATAATTTTCATTTAGATGACCTTAAATAGTTAAATGACCTAAAAGAATGTCATTCTTATAAGTGCTTTACATACTTGGTCTATGCTTTTTGTATCATTTATTTTTTAGTGAAACTGCTATATAATGAGGGAGGATCGAGCATGGATGTATAAACGGTTAAAAGGAAAATTCCTTAGTCCAACCTTTGCTGAAAAGGTCAATGAATTTATTACATTTTCTACCTCACAAGACAATGTCGTGAAGATGGTGTGATGAAATTTCCATGTGCACAGTGTCGAAATATTCCTTATCAAGATTTTGATACCATTAAGGAGCATTTGACTTTCATTTGACTCAATTAGATTTGTAGAACGCATTAGACTTTCCTTTAAATCAATTAACTTTGTATGAATGTGTTTGACTTTCATTTGACTCAATTAGCTATGTTAATTGCATTTCACTTTCATTTAATTCAAAAAGCTTTGTTTGAATGTGTTTGGCTTTCATTTGACTCAATTAGCTTTGTCGAATGCATTTGACTTTCATTTGATTCAAGAAGCTTTGTATGAATGTGTTTGACTTTCATTTTACTTAATTAGCTTTGTATGAATGTGTTTGACTTTCATTTGAGTCAATTAGCTTTGTTAATTGCATTTCACTTTCATTTAATTCAAAAAGCTTTGTTTGAATGTGTTTGACTTTCATTTGACTTAATTAGCTTTATTTAATGCATTTTATTTTCATTTGATTCAAAAAGCTTCGTTTGAATGTATTTGACTTAAATTTGACTAAATTAGCTTTGTTGAATGCATTTGACTTTCATTTGATTCAAAAAGCTTCGTTTGAATGTGTTTGACTTTCATTAGATACAATTAGCTTTTTTTAATGCATTTGACTTTCATTTTATTCAAAAAGCGTTGTTTGAATGTGTTTGACTTTCATTTGAATCAATTAGCTTTGTTGAATGCATTTTAATTTCATTTGATTCAAAAAGCTTTGTTTGAATGTGTTTGACTTTCGTTTGACTCAATTAGCTTTGTTGAATGCATTTTACTTTCATTTGATTCAAAAAGCTTTGTTTGAATGTGTTTGACTTTCATTTGACTGAATTATATTTGTTGAATGCATTTGACTTTCATTTGATTTAATAATCTTTGTATGAATGTGTTTGACTATCATTTGACTCAATTATCTTTATTAAATGCATTTGATTTTCATTTGATTCAAAAAGCTTTGTTTGAATGTGTTTGACTTTCATTTGATTCAATTAACTTTGTTGAATACATTTGACTTTCATTTGATTCAAAAAGTTTTGTTTGAATGTATTTGACTTTCATTTGAGTCAAAATGTTTTGTTGAATGCATTTGACTTGGAATAGATTCAAAAAGCCTTGTTTGAATGTGTTTTACTTTCATTTGACTCAATTAGCTTTGTTGAATGCATTTAACTTTCATTTGACTTAAAAAACTTTTTTTGAATGTGTTTGACTTTCTTTTGACTGAATTAGCTTTGTAGAATGCATTTGACTTTCATTTGACTCAATTAGCTTTGTATGAATGTGTTTCACTTTCATTTGACTCAATTACCTTTGTGAATTGCATTTCCTTTTCATTTAATTTAAAAAGCTTTGTTTAATGTGTTTGACATTCATTTGATTCAAAATGCTTTGTATGAATGTGTTTTACTTTCAATTGACTCAATTATCTTTCTTGAATGCATTTGTCTTTCATTTGATTCAAAAAGCATTGTTTGAATGTGTTTGACTTTAATTTGACTCAATTAGCTTTGTTGAATGCATTTTACTTTCATTTGATACAAAAAGCTTTGTTTGAATGTGTTTGACTTTCATTTCACTCAATTAGCTTTGTTGAATGCATTTGACTTTAATTTGATTCAAAAAGCATTGTTTGAATGTGTTTGACTTTCATTTGACTCAATTAGCTTTTTAGAATGCATTTGACTTTCATTTGACTCAATTAGCTTTGTATGAATGTGTTTGACTTTCATTTGACTCAATTAGCTTTGTTAATTGCATTTCACTTTCATTTAATTCAAAAATCTTTGTTAGAATGTGTTTGACTTTCATTTGATTGAAAAAGCTTTGTTTGAATGTGTTTGACTTTCATTTGACTCAATTACCTTTGTTGAATGCATTTGACTTTCATTTGATTCAAAAAGTATTGTTTGAATGTGTTTGACTTTCATTTGACTCAATTAGCTTTGTAGAATACATTTGACTTTCATTTGATTCAAAAAGCTTAGTTTGAAGGTGTTTGACTTTCATTTGAGTCATAAAGAATTGTTGAATGCACTTGACTTTCGTTTAATTTAATAAGCTTTGTTTTAATGTGTTTAACATTCATTTCACTCAATTAGCTTTGTTGAATGCATTTGACTTTCATTTGATATAAAAAGCTTTGTTTGAATGTGTTTGAATTTCATTTAACTCAACTATATTTGTTGAACGCATTTGACTGTCATTTGATTTAAAAAGCTTTGTATGTATGTGTTTGACTTTCATTTGACACAATTATCTTTATTGAATGCATTTGACTTTCATTTGATTAAAAAAGCTTTGTTTGAATGTGTTTGACTTTCATTTGACTCAATTAGCTTTGTTGAATGCATTTGACTTTCATTTGATTCAAAAATCTTTGTTTGAATGTGTTTGAGTTTCATTTAACTCAATTAGCTTTGTAGAATGCATTTGACTTTCATTTCACTCAAATAGATTTTTATGAATGTGTTTGACTTTCATTTGACTCAATTAGCTTTCCTAATTGCATTTCACTTTGAATTAATTTAAAAAGCTTTGTTTGAATGTGTTTGACTTTCATTTAATTCAATTAGTTTTGTTGAATGAATTTTACGTTCATTTAATTCAAAAAGCTTTGTTTGAATGTGTTTGACTTTCATTTGAGTCAATTAGCTTTGTTGAATTTATTTTACTTTCATTCAATTTAAAAAGCATTGTTTGAATGTGTTTGACTTTCATTTGACTCAATTAGCTTTGTTGAATGCATTTTACTTTCATTTGATTCAAAAAGCTTTGTTTGAATGTGTTTGACTTTCATTTGACTCAATTAGCTTTGTTGAATGCATTTGACTTTCATTTTATTTAAAAAGCGTTGTTGAATGTGTTTGACTTTCATTTGACTCAATTAGCTTTGTTGAAAGCATTTGACTTTCATTTGGTTTAAAAAGCTTTGTTTGCATGTTTTTTACTTTCATTTGACTCAATTAGCTTTGTTAAATGCGTTTGACTTTCATTTGATTCAAAAAGCTTTGTTTGAATGTATTTGACTTTTATATTACTCAATTATCTTTGTGGAATGCATTCGACTTTTATTTGATTCAAAAAGCTTTGTATTAATGTGTTTGAATTTCATTTGACTCAATTATCTTTATTGAATGCATTTGACTTTCATTTTATTCAAAAAGCTTTGTATGAATGTGTTTGACTTTCATTTGACTCATTTATCTTTATTGAATGCATTTGACATTCATTTGATTCAAAACCCTTGTTTAAATGTGTTTGACTTTCATTTGTGTCAAAAAGCTTTGTGAAATGCACTTGACTTTCATTTGACTCAAAAAGCTTTGTTTGAATGTGTTTGACTTTCATTTGACTCATTTATCTTTGGTGAACGCATTTGACTTTCATATAATTCAAAAACCATTGTTTGCATGTGTTTGACTTTCATTTGACTTAATTAGCTTTGTTGAATGCATTTTACTTTCATTTGATTCAAAAAGCTTTGATTGAATGTGTTTGACTTTCATTTGACTCAAATAACTATGATGAGTGCATTTAACTTTGATTTGATTCAAAAAGCTTTGTTAGAATGTGTTTGACTTTCATTTGACTGAATTACCTTTATTGAATGCATTTGATTTTCATTTGATTCCAAAAGCTTTGTATGAATGTGTTTGACTTTCATTTGACTCAATTATCCTTGTTGAATGCATTTGACTTTCATTTGATTTAAAAAGCTTTGTTTGAATGTGTTTGACTTTTATTTGAGTTAAAAATCTTTGTTGAATGCATTTGACTTTATTTGATTCAAAAATCTTTGTTTGAATGAGTTGGACTTTCATTTGACTCAATAATCTTTGTTGAATGCATTTGACTTTCATTTGGTTCAAAAAGCGTTGTTGAATGTGTTTGACTTTCATTTGACTCAATTAGCTTTGTTGAATGCATTTGAGTTTTATTTGATTCAAAAAGCTTTGTATGAATGTGTTTGACTTTCATTTGACCCAATTACCTTTGTTGAATGCATTTGACTTTCATTTGATTCAATATATCTCTTTTTTGTTGCTGTTGAAAACAAATTGTCTTACTAGTAGTTGCTAGATTTCATTTAATTTTGTCTTGTTTCCATATGTCAACAATTTCTTACAACTAATTTTTTATTTGTAGCGATTTAGAAACAAATTGAGGCAACAAATTTTTGAATTGTTCCTATTAGAAATTAGCCGTCTTACTAGTTGTTGCATTTTACATTTATTTGATTCAATAAGCTTTGTTTGAATGTGTTTGACTTTCATTTGACTCAATTCGCTTTGTTGAATGCATTTGACTTTCATTTGATTCAAAAAGCTTTGTTTGAATATGTTTGACTTTCATTTAAGTCAAAAAGCTTTGTTGAATGCATTTGACTTTCATTTGATTCAAAAAGCTTTGTTTGAATGTGTTTGACTTTCATTTGAGTCAAAAAGCTATGTTGAATGCATTTGACTTTCATTTGATTCAAAAGGCTTTGTTTGAATGCAATAAATTTTTGAATTGTTCCTATTAGAAATTAGCCGTCTCATTATTGTTGCTAGATGACAACAGATTTTTTATTTGTTGTCATTTAGAAATGTCATTTTACAAAACGTTTGGCAACAAAATTTCTAGTTGTTGCTATTGGGGACACTTGTTTTACTATTTGTTGCTAAAATAACATCACAATTTAATTTGTTGCCTTTAAAAACAAGTTGTGTTATAAATTGTTGCTAATTTATTAAGAGTCATTGAAGTAATTTACTTCATATGTTGTAATAAATAAAACGAAAACAAGTCATCTTGTTCTATACAAAAGAAATATTAGAAGGAATTAATAATCGTTCAATCAATTTTAGCTATAAAACGAAGGTGATAAAATAATATATATTATTTTATAAGTTCATTAGAAAGAGCATGTAAAAAATGGGAATGCTTCTTACTATTTTGCCCGAATTTGCTTGATTTTGGTTCTACAAGAGCTAAAAACCTTATGAATTGCTTTGTTTATGTGATTTCTTTTGTGAGGGAGTTATGAATACATATATTTGACATGACTCAAGCCTTTTCAAGTTCATTAAAAAGAGCATGTAGAAAACGGGAACGCTTCTTCCCATTTTGCCCGAATTTGGTTGATTTCGGTTCTACAACACCTTAAAACCTTATAACTTGCTTTGTTTTTGTGATTTATATGCTTAGAAAATTATAAATACATATATTTTATATGATTCAAGAATTTATAAGTTCATTAGAAAGAGCATGTAGAAAATGGAAAGGCTTCTTACTATTTTGCCCGAAATTGCTTGATTTTGGTTTACAAGACCTTAAAACCTTATAACTTGCTTTGTTTTTGTGATTTATTTTTTTAGGAAGTTATAAATACATATATTTGACATGAATCAAGCCTTTTCATGTTTATTAAAAAGAGCATGTAGAAAAAGGGAATGCTTCTAACTATTTTGCCCGAATTTGCTTGATTTCAGTTCTACAAGACCATAAAACCTTATAACTTGCTTTGTTTTTGTGATTACTATGATTATTCATTTATAAATACATATATTTCACATTATTCAAACAATTATAAGTTCATTTGAAAGAGCATGTCGAATTTGGGAATGCTTTTTACTATTTTTCCTGAATTTGCTTGATTTTGGTTCTACAAGACCTTAAAACCTCATAACTTGCTTTGTTTTTGTGATTTATTTTCTTATGGAGTTATAAATACATATATTTGACATAATCCAAGAATTTATAAGTTCATTAGAAAGAGCATGTAAAAAATGGGAACGTTTCTTCCCATTTTGCCCGAATTTGCTTGATTTTGGTTCTACAAGACATAAAAACCTTATAACTTGCTTTTGATTTGTTATTTATTTGTTTAGGCAGTTATAATATGTATATTTGACATGATTCAAGAATTTATAATTTCATTAGAAAGAACATGTAGAAAATGGGAATGCTTCTTACTATTTTGCCCGAATTTGCTTAATTTTGGTTCTACAAGACCTTAAAAACTTATGAAATGCTTTGTTTTTGTGATTTCTTTTGTGAGGAAGTTATGAATACATATATTTGACATGAAAAAAGCCTTTTCAAATTCTTTAGAAAGAGCATGTAGAAAATGGGAATGCTTCTTCCCATTTTCGCCAAATTTGCTTGATTTTGGCTCTACAAGACCTTAAAAACTTATGACATTCTTTATTTTTGTGATTTATTTTCTTAGGAAGTTATAAATACATATATTTTACATGAATCAATCTTTTCCAAGTTCATTAGAAGGAGCATGTAGAAAATGGGAACGCTTCTTCTCATTTTTCCCGAATTTGCTTGATTTCGGGTCTACCAGACCTTAAAACCTTATAAATTTCTTTGTCTTAGTGATTTCTATGCTTAGGCAGTTACAAATACATATATTTGACATGATTCAAGCCTTTATAAGTTCATTAGAAAAAGCATGTAGAAAATAGAAACGCTTCTTCCCATTTGGGCCGAATTTGCTTGATTTTGGTTCTACAATACCTTAAAACCTTATAACATGCTTTGTTTTTGAGATTTATTTTCCTAAGAAGTTATAAATACATATGTTTGACATGAATCAAGCTTTTTCAAGTTCATTAGAAAGAGCATGTAGAAAATGGGAACGCTTCTTCCCATTTTGCCCGAATTTGCTTGATTTCGGTTCTACTAGACCTTAAAACCTTATACCTTTCTTTGTCTTAGTGATTTCTAAGATTAGGCAGTTACTAATACATATATTTGACATCATTCAAGCCTTTAAAAGTTCATTTGAAAGATGAATGTAGAAAATGGGAACGCTTTTTACCATTTTGGCCGAATTTGGTTGATTTTGGTTCTAAAAGACCTTAAAACCTTATAACATCCTTTGTTTTTGTGATTTCTTTTGTTAGGAAGTTATAAATACATATATTTGACATGAATCAAGCCTTTTCAAGTTCATTAGAAAGAGCATGTAAAAAATGGGTGCTTCTTCCTATTTTGCTCGAATTTGTTTGATTTCGGTTCTACCAGTCCTTAAAATCTTATAAATTGCTTTGTTTTTGTTTTTTCAATGATTAGGAATTATAAATACATATATTTAACATTATTCATGTTTTTTTTAGTTCATTAGAAAGAGCATGTAGAAAATGAGAATGCTTCTTACTATTTTGCCTGAATTTGCTTGATTTTGGTTCTACAAAACCTTAAAACCTTATAACTTGCTTTGGTTTTTGTGATTTCTTTTGTTAGGCAGTTATAAATACATATATTTGACATGAATCAAGCCTTTTCAAGTTCATTAGTAAGAGCATGTTGAAAATGGATACGCTTTTTCCCATTTTACCCGAATTTGCTTCATTTTGGTTTTACAATACCTTAAAACCTTATAACTTGTTTTGTTTTTGTGATTTATATGCTTAGAAAATTATAAATACATACTTCCTCTGTTTCTATTTAGTTGACGCGTTTGATTTAGACACATATATTAAGGAGAGGAGAGAGAGTGATAAAGAATGAAAAATCAAGTGGGGTAGCTTGTAAATGCAAGGTGAAAAATTTACCCAAAAAGGAAACGTGTCAACTAAAAAGAAACTTCCTAAAAAGGAATACGTGTCAACTAAAAAGAAACGGAGGTAGTATTTTTTATATGATTCAAGAATTTATAAGTTTATTAGAAAGAGCATGTTGAAAATGGAAAGGCGCTTCTTACTATTTTGCCCGAATTTGCTTGATTTTGGTTCTACTAGACCTTAAAACCTTATATCTTGCTTTGTTTTTGTGATTTATATTGTAAGGAAGTTATAAATACATTTATTTGACATGAATCAAGCCTTTTCAAGTTTATTAAACAGAGCATGTAGAAAAAGGGAGTGCTTCTTACTATTTTGCCCGAATTTGCTTGATTTCAGTTCTACAAGACCTTAAAACCTTATAACTTGCTTTGATTATGTGATTTATATGCTTATGCTTTATAAATACATATATTTCACATGATCAAAAATTTATAAGTTCATAAGAAAGAGCATGTAGAATTTGGGAATGCTTCTTACTATTTTACCCGAATTTGCTTGATTTTGGTTCTCCAAGACCTTAAAAGCTCATAACTTGCTTTGTTTTTGTGATTTATTTTCTTTTGGAGTTATAAATACATATATTTGACATGATCCAAGCATTTATAAGTACATTAGAAAGAGCATGTAGAAAATAGGAACATTTCTTCCTATTTTGCCCGAATTTGCTTGATTTTGGTTCTACAAGACCTTAAAACCTTATAACTTGCTTTTTCTTTGTTATTCATTTGCTTAGTCAGTTATAAATATGTATATTTGACATGATTCAAGAATTTATAATTTCTTTAGAAAGAGCATGTAGAAAATGGCAATGCTTCTTACTATTTTGCCCGAATTTGCTTGATTTTGATTCTACAAGACCTTAAAATCTTATGAATTGCTTTGTTTTTGTGATTTCTTTTGTGAGGCAGTTATGAATACATATATTTGACATGACTCAAGCCTTTTAAAGTTCATTACAAAGAGCATGTAGAAAATGGGAATGCTTCTTCCCATTTTGGTCGAATTTGCTTGATTTTGGCTCTACAAGACCTTAAAACCTTACGACATACTTTATTTTTGTGATTTATTTTCTTAGGAAGTTATAAATACATATATTTGACATGAATCAAGCCTTTTAAAGTTCATTAGAAAGAGCATGTAGAAAATGGGAACGCTTCTTCTCATTTTGCTCGTATTTGCTTGATTTCGTTTCTACCAGACCTTAAAACCCTATAACTTTCTTTGTCTTAATGATTTCTATGCTTAGGCAGTTGAAAATACATATATTTGACATGATTCAAGCCTTTATAAGTTCATTAGAAAAAGCATGTAGAAAATAGAAACGTTTCTTCCCATTTGGGCCGAAATTGCTTGATTTTGGTTCTACAAGACCTTACAACCTTATAACATGCTTTGTTTTTGTGATTTATTTTCTTAGGAAGTTATAAATACGTATATTTGACATGAATCAAGCCTTTTAAATTTCATTAGAAAGAGCATGTAAAAAATGGGTGATTCTTCCTAATTTGCTCGAATTTGCGTGATTTCGGTTCTACCAGTCCTTAAAACCTTTTAACTTGCTTTGTTTTTGTTATATCTATGATTAGGAATTATAAATGGGAATGCTTTTTACTATTTTGCCCGAATTTTCTTGATTTTGGTTCTACAAGACCTTAAAACCGTATAACTTGCTTTGTTTTTGTGATTAATTCTGTTAGGAAGTTATAAATACATATATTTGACATGAATCAAGCATTTTTTAGTTCATTAGAAAGAGCATGTTGAAAATGGGTACGCTTTTTCCCGTTTTGCCTGAATTTGCTTGATTTTGGTTTTACAACACCTTAATACCTTATCACTTGCTTTGTTTTTGTGATTTATAAGCTTAGAAAATTATAAATACATATATTTGATATGATTCAAGAATTTATAAGTTCATTAGAAAGAGCAAGTAGAAATTTGAAAGGCTTCTTACTATTTTGCCCGAATTTGCTTTATTTTGGTTCTACAAGACCTTAAAACCTTATAACATGCTTTGTTTTTGTGATTTCTTTTCTTAGAAAGTTATAAATACATATATTTGACATGAATCAAGCCCTTTTAAGTTCATTAGAAAGAGCATGTAAAAAATGGGTGCTTCTTCCTATTTTGCTCGAATTTGCTTGATTTTGGTTCTACCTGTCCTTAAAACCTTATAACTTGCTTTGTTTTTGTTATATCTATGATTAGGAATTATAAATACATATATTTAACATTATTCAAGTTTTTTTTAGTTCATTAGAAAGAGCATGTATAAAATGGAAAGGCTTCTTACTATTTTGCCCAAATTGGCTTGATTTTGGTTCTAAAAGACCTTAAAACCTTATAACTTGCTTTGCTTTTGTGATTTATTTTGTTAGGAATTATAAATACATATATATTTGACATGAATCAAGCCTTTTCAAGTTTATTATAAAGAGCATGTAGAAAAAGGGAATGCTTCTTACTAGTTTGCCCAAATTTGCTTGATTTAAGTTCTACAAGACCTTAAAACCTTATAAATTGATTTGTTTTTTTGATTTCTATTCTTATGCATTTATAAATACATATATTACACAATTCAAACAATTATAAGTTCATTAGAAAGAGCATGTAGAATTTGGGAATGCTTCTTACTATTTTGCCCGAATTTGCTTGATTTTGGTTCTACAAGACCTTAAAACCTCATAACTTGCTTTGTTTTTGTGATTTATTTTCTTATGGTGTTATAAATACATATATTTGACATGATTAAAGCATTTATAGTTTCATTAGAAACAGCATGTAGAAAATGGGAACGTTTCTTCCCATTTTGCCTAAATTTGCTTGATTTTGGTTCTACAAGACCTTAAAACCTTATAACTTGCTTTTGCTTTGTTATTTATTTGCTTAGACAGCTAAAAATATGTATATTTGACATGATTTAAGAACTTATGATTTTATTAGAAAGAGCATGTAGAAATTGGGAACGCTTCTTCCCATTATGCCCGAATTTGCTTGATTTCGGTTCTACTAGACCTTAAAACCTTATACCTTGCTTTGTATTAGTGATTTCTATGCTTAGGCAGTTACTAATACATATATTTGACATCATTCAAGCCTTTATAATTTCATTAGAAAGAGCATGTAGAAAAAGGGAACGCTTTTTACCATTTGGGCCGAATTTGGTTGATTTTGGTTCTACAAGATCTTAAAACCTTAAAAAATCCTTTGTTTTTGTGATTTCTTTTGTTAGGAAGTTAAAAATACATATATTTAACATGAATATAGCCTTTTCAAGTTCATTAGAAAGAACATGTAAAAAATGGGTGCTTCTTCCTAATTTCCTCGAATTTGCTTGATTTCAGTTCTACCAGTCTTTAAAACCTTATAACTTCCTTTGTTTTTGTTATATTTATGATTAGGAATTATAAATACATATATTTAACATTATTTAAGTTTTTTTTAGTTCATTAGAAAGAGCATGTAGAAAATGGGAATGCTTCTTACTATTTTGCCCGAATTTGCTTGATTTTGGTTCTTCAACACCTTAAAACCTTATAACTTGCTTTGTTTTTGTGATTAATTCTGTTAGGAAGTTATAAACACAAATATTTGACATTAATTAAGCCTTTTCAAGTTCATTAGAAAAAGCATGTTGAAAATGGGTACGCTTTTTCCCATTTTGCCCGAATTTGCTTGATTTTGGTTCTACAACACCTTAAAACCTTATAACTTGCTTTGTTTTTGTGATTTATAAGCTTAGAATATTATAAATACATATATTTGATATGATTCAAGAATTTAAAAGTTCATTAGAAAGAGCATGTAGAAAATGTAAAGGCTTGTTACTATTTTGCCCGAATTTGCTTGATTTTGGTTCTACAAGACCTTAAAACCTTATAACTTGCTTTGTTTTTGTGATTTATTTTGTTAGGAATTATAAATACATATATATTTTACATGAATCAAGCCTTTTCAAGTTTATTAAAAAGAGCATGTAGAAAAAGGGAATGCTTCTTACTAGTTTGCCCGAATTTGCTTGATTTAAGTTCTACAAAACCTTAAAACCTAATAAATTGATTTGTTTTTGTGATTTCTATGCTTATGCATTTATATATACATATATTTCACATGATTCAAAAAATTATAAGTTCATTAGAAAGAGCATGTAGAATTTGGGAATGCTTCTTACTATTTTGCCCGAAATTTGCTTGATTTTGGCTCTACAAGACCTTAAAACCTTATAACTTGCTTTGTTTTTGTGATTTATTTTCTTATGGTGTTATAAATAAATATATTTGACATGATACAAGCATTTAGAAGTTTATTAGAAAGAGCATGTAGAAAATGGGAACGTTTCTTCCCATTTTTCCCAAATTTGCTTGATTTTGATTCTACAAGACCTTAAAACCTTATAACTTGATTTTTCTTTGTTATTTATTTGCTTATAAAGTTAAAAATATGTATATTTGACATAATTCAAGAATTTATGATTTCATTAGAAAGAACATGTAGAAAATGGGAATGCTCCTTACTATTTTGCCCGATTTTGCTTGATATTGGTTCTACAAGACCTTAAAACCTTAATACATGCTTTGTTTTTGTGATTTATTTTCTTAGGAAGTTATGAATATATATATTTGACATGAATCAATCCTTTTCAAGATCATTAGAATGAGCCTGTAGAAAATGGGAACGCTTCTTCTCATTTTGCCTGAATTTGCTTGATTTCGATTCCACCAGACCTTAAATCCTTATAAATTGCTTTCTCTTTGTTATTTATTTGCTTAGGCAGTTTCAAATACATATTTTTTTGGGGTTTTTTGTACGTACCCGAATGGAGGGCGTGTACGTCCCTCGGGAGACAGATCCGCAATGCAACACTCGAACGGCCCGGACACCTGCAAAACAACGGACCCCGGGGGGGCCGGAGGTCCGCCTCTGACGATCATATCAGTGATCGAAATAATGTATTTTAGAGAGAGAAAGTAGAGAGAAGGGAGAGTAATTGTGGGGGGCATTGCCCTTGGAGAGAGAATTGGATCCCTTGAAACTGATGTAAAGAACAGTATTTATAGAGCATTGGGATATGTGCCTCTTAGGTTATTTAACCTAAGTAGATTGGCTTTCCCATCATTTTACGGTTTCTAGGGTTGTGGGCTTTGAGCCCATTTTCACCCTTCTATCATTAAGTGACACGTGTCATGCTCTAATTGGCTCATTGAGCGTTGAGCTTGCGGACAGGTGTCGAGGTGGCATTGGTCCACATATAAGGGGTATTTTTACCCCAAACACATATATTTAATATGATTCAAGCCTTTATAATTACATTAGAAGGAGCATGTAGAAAACGGGAACGCTTCTTCCCATTTTAGCCGAATTTGCTTGATTTTGGTTCTACGACACCTTAAAACCTTATAACATGCTTTTTTTGTGATTTCTTTTCTTAGGAAGTTATAAATACATATATTAGACATGAATCAAGAATTTTCAAGTTCATTAGAAAGAGCGTGTAGAAAATAGGAACGCTTCTTCTCATTTTGCCTGAAATTGCTCGATTTCGGTTCTACCAGACCTTAAATCCTTATAACTTGCTTTGTTTTTGTGATTTCTATGCTTAGGAAGTTACAAATAAATATATTTGACATGACTCAAGCATTTATAAGTTCATTAGAAAGAGCATGTAGAAAATGGGAACGCTTCTTACCATTTTGCCCGAAAATGCTTGATTTTGGTTCTACAAGACCTTAAAACCTTATAACATCCTTTTTTTTGTGATTTATTTTGTTATGAATTTATAAATTCATATATTTGACATGACTCAAGCCTTTTTATGTTCATTAGAAAGAGCATGATGAAAATGGGAATGCTTCTTCCCATTTTGCTCGAATTTGCTTGATTTCGGTTTTACAAGACCTTAAAACCTTATAACTTGCTTTTTTTTTTATTTCTATGCTTAGGAAGTTATAAATACATATTTTTGACATGATTCAAGCATTTATAAGTTCATTAGAAAGAGTATGTAGAAAATGGGAATGCTTCTTAATATTTTGCCCGAAAATGCTTGATTTTGATTCTACAAGACCTTTAAACCTTATAACATCCTTTTTTTTGTGATTTCTTTTGTTAGGAAGTTATAATTACATATATTTGACATAAATCAAGCCTTTTCAAGTTCATTAGAAAGAGAATGTAGAAAATGGGAACGCTTCTTCTCATTTTGCCCGAATTTACTTGATTTCGGTTCTACCAGACCTTAAAACCTTATACCTTTCTTTGTCTTAGTGATTTCTATGCTTAGGAAGTTACTAATATATATATATGTGACATTATTCAAGCCTTTAAAAGTTCATTAGAAAGAGCATGTAGAAAATGGGAACGCTTCTTCCCATTTGGGCCGAATTTGGTTGATTTTGGTTCTACAAGACCTTAAAACCTTATAACATCCTTTGTTTTTGTGATTTCTTTTGTTAGGAAGTTTCAAATACATATATTTGACATGACTCAAGATTTTTCAATTTCATTAGAAAGTGCATGTGGAAAATGAGAACGCTTCTTCTCATTTTGCCTGAATTTGCTTGATTTCGGTTCTATCAGACCTTAAAACCTTAATTATAAATTGCTTTCTCTTTGTTATTTATTTTCTTAGGCAGTTACAAATACATATATTTGACATGATTCAAGCCTTTATAAGTTCATTAGAAGGAGCACGTAGAAAATGGGAACGCTTCTTCCCATTTTGGCCGAATTTGCTTGATTTTGGTTCTACAAGACCTTAAAACTTTATAACATGCTTTTTTTTTGTGATTTCTTTTCTTAGAAATTTGTAAATACATATATTAGACATGAATCAAGCCTTTTCAAGTTCATTAGAAAGAGCGTGTAGAAAATGGGAACGCTTCTTCTCATATGATGTTAATTGGTAACAATAATTTTCATTTAGATGACCTTAAATAGTTAAATGACCTAAAAGAATGTCATTCTTCTAAGTGCTTTACTTACTTGGTCTATGCTTTTTGTATCATTTATTTTTTAGTGAAACTGCTATATAATGAGGGAGGATCGAGCATGGATGTATAAACGGTTAGAAGGAAAATTCCTTAGTCCAACCTTTGCTGAAAAGGTCAATGAATTTATTACATTTTCTACCTCACAAGACAATGTCGTGATAGATGGTGTGATGAAATGTCCATGTGCACAGTGTCGAAATATTCCTTATCAAGATTTTGATACCATAGGCATGGTTTTTTGCCTAACTATATCCAGTGGGTTTTTCATGGTGAACTAGACTTCCAAAGAGAATCCCAAAGTAGCAGCTCTATATCCACCGAGGATGCATTGAACCCATATAGAAACATGGTATTAGATGCCTTTGGACTAGAAGGTGGTTTAGAAAATATTGAAGAAGAGCCACATGCTAGTTACAAGAAGTTCTTTGACATGTTGAAGGCAGCAGGAGAGCCATTGTATGATGGCTGCAAGTTGTCTGTATTGTCTGCTGCTGCAAGGATGGCAAACATCAAGTGCGAGTATAATATTCCACATAAAGCTATAGATGGTGTTGCTTCCTTAATGAAAGACATGTGCCCAGATGAAAACAAGATGACAGATATTTTTAGAAGATTAAGAAATTGCTTGAAGGGCCAGAACTTCCGCACCAAAAGATTCATGTATGTCCAAATGGATGTATATTATTTTGGAAGGAACACAAAGATCTCAAAGAATGTCTATATTGCAAAGGAATTCGTTATAAGAAACTTAGAGAAAGTGGCAACAATTCTCCTCATAGTGCTCTTATTTACTTTCCTATAGGCCCGAGATTACA
Organism: Chenopodium album; assembly: GCF_948465745.1. Classification (NCBI taxonomy): domain Eukaryota; kingdom Viridiplantae; phylum Streptophyta; class Magnoliopsida; order Caryophyllales; family Amaranthaceae; genus Chenopodium; species Chenopodium album. The sequence continues at coordinate 21,112,303 of NC_137853.1, forward strand.
AAGATTATATGCAACAAGATCTACTGCGAAGCAGATGAGGTGGCATAAAGATAATCCTCGAGTTCATGGCCTTATGTCTCATCCAAGTGATGGAAAGGCGTGGAAACACCTAGATGAAAATTACCCTTCTTTTGCTGCGGAGCATAAAAATGTCCGACTAGGTCTTTGTACCGACAGATTTTCACCATTTGGAAAGACAGGAAGGCAATATTCTTCTTGGCCCGTCATTTTAACTCCTTATAATCTTCAACCTGAATTGTGCATGAAGAAACCTTTTATGTTTCTAAGTTTGATTATTCCAGGTCCGAAGAATCCTAAAGGGAATCTCGATGTGTACTTGCAATCTCTTATTGAAGAGTTACAGCAATCATGGGAGGCTGGGTTACCGACTTACGACATCTCGCAAAAATAAAATTTTCAGTTGACTCAATTAGCTTTGTATAATGTGTTTGACTTTCATTTGACTCAATTAGCTTTGTTAATTGCATTTAACTTTCATTTAATTCAACAAGCTTTGTTTGAATGTGTTTGACTTTTATTTGACTCAATTAGCTTTATTGAATGCATTTTACTTTCATTTGATTCAAAAAGCTCCGTTTGAATGTGTTTGACTTTCATTTGACTTAATTAGCTCTGTTGAATGCATTTGACTTTCATTTGATTCAAAGAGCTTTGTTTTGAATGTGTATGGCTTTTATTTGACTCAATTATCTTTGTTGAATGCATTTGACTTTCATTTGATTCAAAAACAATTGTTTGAATGTGTTTGACTTTCATTTGACTCAATTAGCTTTGTTGAATGCATTTTACTTTCATTTGATACAAAAATCTTTGTTTCAATGTGTTTGACTTTCATTAGACTCCATTAGCTTTGTTGAATGCATTTGACTTTCATTTGATTCAAAAAGCTTTGTTTGAATGTTTTTGACTTTCATTTGACTCAAGAAAATTTGTAGAATGCATTTGACTTTCATTTGACTCAATTAGCTTTGTATGAATGTGTTTGACTTTCATTTGACTCAATTAGCTTTGTTAATTGCATTTCACTTTCATTGAATTCAAAAAGCTTTGTTTGAATGTGTTTGACTTTCATTTGATTCAAATAGATTTGTTTGAATTTGTTTGACTTTCATTTGACTCAATTAGCTTTGTTGAATGCATTTTAATTTAATTTGATTCAAAAAGTATTGTTTGAATGTGTGTGACTTTCATTTGACTCAATTAGCTTTATTGAATGCATTTGACTTTAATTTGATTCAAAAAGTATTGTTTGAATGTGTTTGACTTTCATTTGAGTCATAAAGCTTTTTTGAATGCATTTAACTTTCGTTTAATTCAAAAAGCTTTGTTTGAATGTGTTTTACTTTCATTTGACTTAATTAGCTTTGTTGAATGCATTTGACTTTCATTTTATTCAAAAAGCTTTATTTGAATGTGTTTGACTTTCATTTAACTCAATTAACTTTGTTGAATGAATTTAACTTTCATTTGATTCAAAAACCTTTGTTTTAATGTGTTTGACTTTCATTTGATAAAAAAAGCTTTGTTGATAAAAACATTGTTTACTTGCCTAGCTTCCTGACCTAAGCAATGTTCATTGTTTCACACATCGCATAATGCGTTGAGCAACATTTATATGTCAATGATTTAGCTCCTTGACCTAAGCAACGTTCATTGTGCAATAATCACTTCATCTATATACGTGCTTAGCTTTTAGACCTAAGTAACGTTCAAGATCATTTTTTACACCATATATGATGCTTAGATCCATGACCTAGTTCATTCATCTATCGTGTCACATGATGTAATTATTCGTAGGCTTCTGGCCTAAGAACATACATCATGCATACAATATGCTCAAGACGAGAAGTTAAATCTGACAAGAAGAAAATTCATGCGATTCATTTTGTCTTGCTCAACGAAGAAGTTCAAAACTTTTTCTCTTTTTACATAACTTTTCTTTTCGGGAAATTCTAAAACTTTTTCAAATATCTTTTTTAAGGGAAGTTCGAAAATAAACTTTTTTTTTCACGTCTTTCTTTTTCGGGAGAAAGTCGGTACCCTCCACTCATCTCATGACGGAAAATTTTTTCTTTTGCATTTTCGGTTGCTTGTGTCTGTGCACACACTCACTCAATAAACATATACACAAAATCATAAGTCATACACATGTCATGTCATGCTTGGTCAAGTCATTGGTCAAGTGCATTGGTCGAGTCAATCATAGTCTATACGAATCCCTTCTAGATGAGTCTCTTGGCAAATTTTATTTTGCAGGTCTCATTTACAGCCCACGTCCGGGGACAAGCGGACCAACTACAGCCCACATCCGGGGACAAGCGAATCATCTCCAGCCCACGTTCGGGGACAAGCGAACCAACTACAGCCCACGTCCGGGGACAAGCGGATCATCTACAGCCCACGTCCGGGGACAAGCGGATCATCTACAGTCCACGTTCGGGGACAAGCGAACCTTTTACAGCCCACGTTCGGGGACAAGCGAACCAACTACAGCCCACGTTCGGGGACAATAAAACCATCATCATTTTAGTGATCATCTCCCAAGCGAAGACGATTCACGGCGCAAGGTTATCGATACACAGAGACTTGCAATTTCATCATCAGACAAGTTTTTCCTCAAGCATGGAAAATTGTCATCTCTCGACTTTCCTCAAGCATGGAAAGTATCTCAACCAGTTGGTTTCTTCAAGCATAGAAAACTGCCAACATCATCTGTCGACTTTCCTCAAGCATGGAAAGTATCATCCGGTGGATTCCTTCAAGCATAGGAAGCTACCAAACTCATTTGTCACCGATACACTGGTGTCAGATACGCATTCCATCCCTTTACTGTTTGATCTGTGGAACTAACATTTTTCTGCAGGTATCAGCGTATACAGAGTGATTTAAGATCGCAGTACGCCTTAAATCATTCTCCATCCCAATCGACTACTTTGACTATCGTTTTCAAAACTGTCGTTTCTACAAACTCAGTCAAAGTGGGGCCTTCTGTAGACACCTAAAAATGTCTCCCCAAAACCAAACCCGATGATGAACAACCTTTCACCGCCATTATTGGTCGAGTTGAGTATTTAACCTTGGAGTGCTTAAATCCATATTCCCAATACATTTCATAAACCAACCCAATTCCTAACCCATTTTTCCAAATAATAACTTATTTTCCTCTTTTCGTGCCTTTAAACCCAAAATAATTCATTTTGTGTCCTTTAAAATCATTTATTTCGTGTTCTTTTTATAAAAACGTTTAGATCAGTTTATCTTAATGCATAATCTGGGTCCAATGATTAAATATTTGGATGGGGATTTAAAAGAGATTTCCAACGGTATATCATAAGCCCAAATCTGAGTTATAACGAATAAGCTATGGCCAAAATACTAAACTAAGTCTAAATCGAACCTAAGCCCACCTTACCTACGACCCAATGATCATGTGGAGGGTCCAAAGGCTTTAAATCCAATTCCTAATCCAATTAAGATTAATTAGAATCTTCTATAATTTTCAAAAATATCTTGATTATCCTTTTTGAAAAGATAAGATTAAAGAGTTTGAAATAGAATAAAACTCCTCTAGTAATTCGATTCGAATTGAAAGACGTTCAAAGATAGTCAGGAATTATTTTCATGCCTCACTGTTTTTATTTAGTTCTTAAATAGTTGGATAGCTATTGAAATTATCTTTCCAATGATATATTATAATATTAATTCCGAGCTATAACGAAAAAGATATGAAAGAAATACGAAACTCTATCCAAAACTGACACTGTCTCAGTATTTCGGCCATATCTTTTATTATACAAAATATTTTAATCTGATTCTAATTGGGTTAGAAATTAAACTTCAAGAGCTTTCTAATGATATCTTATTCATCTTATTCCGATTTCTAAATCAAAAGATATGATAAAAACAAAAACCGTAAAAACTGATGTCTATCGCAAGAGCTTTATCCGATTCGAATTCTTATCTTTTCTTGATTCGACCCCTTTTTTTCCCTATAAATGGAGGTCATATCACTCCTTTTTCAACCATCAACAAGCTTGGTCACCAAATCATTCTCTCTTCCTCTCTTCTACACTAAAAATCATCCTCTCTCCCTACACCAAAAATATTCTCTCCTCTCTCTCTTGCTCTAGCCTAAACTCTAGCCACCCTATTCTCTCATTTTATATCTCTTAATCACTGTAAGGAGTCCATACAATACCCGAAGTTCTATACTTAAACCAAGGCATGAAAGGTAGAATTAACTGAGGGTTTGGACCAAATCAACTCTACTTTTATTTAATTTAATTATTTCAATTTGATTTATAATTTTATTGAAGTTACTAACAATTTATTCATGATGTAGCAATTTAAAAGAGCACGCGGAGTGTGAGTAATTAATTAATTTAATTACTTATATTATTTTCTTATTGCTAGTATCATGATTAGGATTATTTTTATTTGATTTGAACTAACGCTATTATTGTTAAATTGCTTCCAATATTAATGTTTATTCTTATATTTATTATGATCACCATATTGCATATTTAAAGGGAATATGTAATTGAAAATCACGCCTAATAAGATAATTTGGACAACCGGTTTAAGTTCCTTTAATCTTGTTATTTAATCAAGTGATCACTAATATTTTAGAATAATGTGTGGCATTAATATTTAACCAATTTAGCTTAATAATAGTTAGGAGCAAATTAAATCTTTGTTTGCATGCCTTTGAGATCGCAGGAATACTTTTCATAATAAAAATCGAGTAGAGGCTAATATGGGCGAATGTGACTCCATGACTCACTTCGTACCATCATCCCCGATCCTCCTTTCGTGGTTCCGAACCATATGGAGTTAGTAATCTCATGGATTATGAATGGGGTGTAACCTTCACGGGTCAATCGTTGTTGCCTTTTGTTGTCCCTTTTCGTGGTTACCTTATAATGATACGTGAACGGTTTACAAGTTCCTTAAAAACTTGTTGTCGGCTCCCTACTTTCCTTGTCCCTAATTGTTGTCCCTAATCGTAATGTAAATTCTCACTTCCTAAGAGTGCCAAGCATATTCACACATGCTTTAACATAGACGCACTTCAAACGACGCCTACAGGGGCCCGGTGGCGAAAAGTCTTTAGACCCTAGGGGATACATCTTAGGGTCATATAATGACGTTTGGAACCAATTATGATTCTTATTTGTTGCCATAAATGTCCGTGGTAAGCTTGAGGTCACGATATCGGTGCAAGTTTGGAACGGGTAAATTGACTGTTTAAAGGCATATTGGATGGTTCCACCCACTCAATTGGACTCCCGGAGGGTATTAGGAACCATGGTCAACATCTCGGCAATTTTTATCTGCGGGCGAAAAAAGGTCGAAAAAATTCCAAAATTGAAGGTTATAATCCAAGCTTTTTGAGAAATTTTGAGGTTACAGGACCCGGTGGTGAAAAGTCTTGAGACCCTAGGAGATACATCTTGGGTCATATAATTACGTTTGGAACCATATAAGACCATTATATGTTGCCATAAATGTCCGTGGTAGGCTTGAGGTCACGATATCGGTGCAAGTTTGGAACGAGTAACTTAACTGTTTAAAGCCATATTGGATGGTTGGACCCACCCAAGTAGTCTCCCAGGGTGTATTAGGGTCCATGGTAAGCATCTCGGCATTTTTTATTTCCGGGCGAAAAAAGGTCAAAAAATTCCAAAATTGAAGGTTATAATCCACGCTTTTTGAGGAATTTTGAGGTTACGGGGCCTGTTGGCGAAAAGTCTTGAGACCTTAGGGGATACATCTTTGGGTGATATAATGACGTTTGGAACCATATATGACCCTTATATATTGTACAAAATAGCCGTGGTAGGCTTCAGTTTACGAAATCGGTGCACATTTGGAACGGGTAAATTGACCGTTTTAAGGCATATTGGATGGTTCCACCCACTCAATTGGACTCCCGGAGGCTATTAGGAACCATGGTAAACATCTCGGCAATTTTTATTTCCGTGCGAAAAAATGTAAAAAAATTCCAAAATTGAAGGCTATAATCCATGTTTTTTGAGGTTACAAGGCCCTGTGGCGAAAATTCTTGAGACCTTAGGGGATACATCTTAGGGTCATATAATGACGTTTGGAACCATATATGACCCTTATATGTTGTACAAAATAGCTGTGCTAGGCTTCAGTTTAGGAAATCAGTGCAAATTTAGAACGGGTAAATTGATCTTTTTAAGGCATATTGGATGGTTCCACCCACTCAATTGGACTCCCGGAGGGTATTAGGAGCCATGGTAAACGTCGCAGCAATTTTTAATTCCGGGCGAAAAAAGGTCAAAAAATTCCAAAATTGAAGGGCTATAATCCACGTTTTTTAAGGAATTTTAAGGTTACGGGGCATGGTGTCGAAAAGTCTTGAGACCCTAGGGATACATCTTAGGGTCATATAAAGACGATTGGAACCAAATATGACCATTATATGTTGCCATAAATGCCCGTGGTAGGCTTGAGGTCACGATATCGGTGCAAGTTTGGAACGGGTAAATTGACTGTTTAAAAGCATATTAGATGGTTGGACCCACCCAAATAGACTCCCAGGGTGTATTAGGGTCCATGGTAAGCATCTCGGCATTTGTTATTTCCGGGCGAAAAAAAGTCAAACAATTCCAAAATTTAAGGCTATAATCCAAGCTTTTTGAGGAATTTTGAGGTTACGGGGCCCGGTGGCGAAAAGTCTTGAGACCGTAGGGGATACATCTTTGGGTCATATCATGACGTTTGGAACCATATATGACCCTTATATGTTGTACAAAATATCCATGGTAGGCTTTAGTTTACGAACTCGGTGCAAATTTAGAACGGGTAAATTGATCGTTTTAAGGCATATTGGATGGTTCTACCCACTCAAATGGACTCCCGGAGGGTATAAGGAACCATGGTAAACATCTCGGAAATTTTTATTTCCGGGCGAAAAAAAGTCAAAAAAATCCAAAATTGAAGGCTATAATCCACGCTTTTTGAGGAATTTTGAGGTTACGGGTCCCGGTGGCGAAAAGTCTCGAGACCCTAGGGGATACATCATCTTAGGGTCATATAATGATGTTTGGAACCATATATGACCCTTATATGTTGCAATAAATGTCCGTGGTAGGCTTAAGGTTACGATATCGGTGCAAGTTTGGAACGGGTAAATTGACTGTTTAAAGGCATATTGGAAGGTTCCACCCACTCAATTGAATTCCCGGAGGGTATTAGGAACCATGGTAAATATCTCGGCAATTTTTATTTCCTGGCGAAAAAAGGTCAAAAAATTCCAAAATTGAAGGGTATTAACCACGCTTTTTGAGGAATTTTGAGGTTACGGGGCCCGGTGGCGAAATGTCTTGAGACCCTAGGGGATACATCTTAGGGTCATATAATGACGTTTGGAACCATATATGACCCTTATATCTTGCCATAAATGTCCGTGGTAGGCTTGAGGTCACGATATCGGTGCAATTTTGGAACGGGTAAATTGACTGTTTAAATGCATATTGGATGGTTCCACCCCCTCAATTGGACTCCCGGAGGGTATTAGGAACCATGGTAAATACCTCGGCAATTTTATTTCCCGGCGAAAAAAGGTCAAAAAATTCCAAAATTGAAGAGTATAATCCACGCTTTTTGAGGAATTTTGAGGTTACGGGGCCCGGTGGCGAAAAGTCATGAGACCCTAGGGGATACATCTTAGGGTCATTTAATGACGTTTGGAACTATATATGACCCTTATATGTTGCCATAAATGTCCGTGGTAGGCTTGAGGTCACGATATCGGTGCAAGTTTGGAACGGGTAAATTGACTATTTAAAGGTATATTCGATGGTTCCACCCACTCAATTGGACTCCCGGAGAGTATTAGGAACCATGGTAAACATCTCGACAATTTTTATTTCCGGGCGAAAAAAGGTCAAAAAATTCCAAAATTGAAGGCTATAATCCACGCTTTTTGAGGAATTTTGAGGTTACGGAGCCCGGTGGCGAAAAGTCTTGAGACCCCTAGGGTATACATCTAAGGGTCATATAATGACGTTTGGAACCATATATGACCCTTATATGTTGCCATAAATGTCCGTGGTAGGCTTGAGGTCACGATATCGGTGCAAGTTTGGAACGGGTAAATTGACTATTTAAAGGTATATTCGATGGTTCCACCCACTCAATTGGACTCCCGGAGAGTATTAGGAACCATGGTAAACATCTCGACAATTTTTATTTCCGGGCGAAAAAAGGTCAAAAAATTCCAAAATTGAAGGCTATAATCCACGCTTTTTGAGGAATTTTGAGGTTACGGAGCCCGGTGGCGAAAAGTCTTGAGACCCCTAGGGGATACATCTAAGGGTCATAAAATGACGTTTGGAACCATATATGACCCTTATATGTTGCCATAAATGTCCGTGGTAGGCTTGAGGTCACGATATCGGCGCAATTTTGGAAAGGGTAAATTGACTGTTTAATGGCATATTGGATGGTTCCACCCACTCAATTGGACTCCCGGAGGGTATTAGGAATCATGGTAAACATCTCGGCAATTTTTATTTCCGGGCGAAAAAAGGTCAAAAATTCCTAAATTTAAGGCTATAATCTACGTTTTTTGAGGAATTTTGAGGTTACAGGGCCCGGCGGCGAAAAGTCTTGATACCCCTAGGGGATACATCTTAGGGTCATATAATGACGTTTGGAACCATATATGACCCTTATATGTTGCCATAAATGTCCGTGGTAGGCTTGAGGTCACGATATCGGTGCAAGTTTGGATTGGGTAAATTGACTGTTTAATGGCATATTGGATGGTTCTACCCACTCAATTGGACTCCCAGAGGATATTAGGAGCCATGGTAAACGTCTCAGCAATTTTTAATTCCGGGCAAAAAAAGGTCCAAAAATTCCAAAATTGAAGGGCTATAATCCACGTTTTTTGAGGAATTTTAAGGTTTCGGGGCATGGTGTCGAAAAGTCTTGAGACCCTAGGGGATACATCTTAGGGTCACATAAAGACGTTTGGAACCAAATATGACCATTATATGTTGCCATAAATGTCCGTGGTAGGCTTGAGGTCACGATATCGGTGCAAGTTTGGAACGGGTAAATTGACTGTTTAAAAGCATATTAGATGGTTAGAACCACCCAAATAGACTCCCAGGGTGTATTGGGGTCCATGGTAAGCATCTCGGCATTTGTTATTTCCGGGTGAAAAAAGGTCAAACAATTCCAAAATTGAAGGCTATAATCCAAGCTTTTTGAGGAATTTTGAGGTTACGGGGCCCGGTAGCGAAATGCCTTGAGACCCTAGGGGATACATCTTAGGGTCATATAATGACGTTTGGAACCATATATGACCCTTATATGTTGCCATAAATGTCCGTGGTAGGCTTGAGGTCACGATATCGGTGCAATTTTAGAACGGGTAAATTGACTGTTTAAAGGCATATTGGATGGTTCCACCCACTCAATTGGACTCCCGGAGGGTATTAGGAACCATGGTAAATATGTCGGCAATTTTTATTTCCTGGCGAAAAAAGGTCAAAAAATTCCAAAATTGAAGGGTATAATCCACGCTTTTTGAGGAATTTTGAGGTTACGGGGCCCGGTGGCGAAAAGTCATGAGACCCTAGGGGATACATCTTAGGGTCATATAATGACGTTTGGAACTATATATGACCCTTATATGTTGCCATAAATGTCCGTGGTAGGCTTGAGGTCACGATATCGGTGCAAGTTTGGAACGGGTAAATTGACTGTTTAAAGATATATTCGATGGTTCCACCCACTCAATTGGACTCCCGGAGGGTATTAGGAACCATGGTAAACATCTCGACAATTTTTATTTCCGGGCGAAAAAAGGTTAAAAAATTCCAAAATTGAAGGCTATAATCCACGCTTTTTGAGGAATTTTGAGGTTACGGAGCCCGGTGGTGAAAAGTCTTGAGACCCCTAGGGGATACATCTAAGGGTCATATAATGACGTTTGGAACCTTATATGACCCTTATATGTTGCCATAAATGTCCGTGGTAGGCTTGAGGTCACGATATCGGCGCAAGTTTTGAACGGGTCAATTGGACTCCCGGAGGGTATTAGGAACCATGGTAAACATCTCGGCAATTTTTATTTCCGGTCGAAAAAAGGTCAAAAAATTCCTAAATTTAAGGCTATAATCTATGTTTTTTAAGGAATTTTGAGGTTACGGGGCCCGGCGGCGAAAATTCTTGAGACCCCTAGGGGATACATCTTAGGGTCATATAATGACGTTTGGAACCAAATATGACCCTTATATGTTGCCATAAATGTCCGTGGTAGGCTTGAGGTCACGATATCGGTGCAAGTTTGGAACGGGTAAATTGACTGTTTAATGGCATATTGGATGGTTCCACCCACTCAATTGGACTCCCAGAGGGTATTAGGAGCCATGGTAAACGTCTCAGAAATTTTTAATTCCAGGCAAAAAAAGGTCAAAAAAAAAGTGTTGTTGAATGTGTTTGACTTTCATTTGACTCAATTAGCTTTGTTGAATGCATTTGAGTTTTATTTGATTCAAAAAGCTTTGTATGAATGTGTTTGACTTTAATTTGACCCAATTACCTTTGTTGAATGCATTTGACTTTCATTTGATTTAATATATCTCTTTTTTGTTGCTATTGAAAAAAAATTGTCTTACTAGTAGTTGCTAGATTTCATTAAATTTTGTCTTGTTTCCAAATGTCAACAATTTCTTACAACTAATTTTTTATTTGTAGCGATTTAAAAACAAATTGAGGCAACAAATTTTTGAATTGTTCCTATTAGAAATAAGCCGTCTTACTAGTTGTTGCATTTTACATTTATTTGATTCAATAAGCTTTGTTTGAATGTGTTTGACTTTCATTTGACTCAATTAGCTTTGTTGAATGCATTTGGCATTCATTTGATTCAAAAAGCTTTGTTTGAATGTGTTTGACTTTCATTTAAGTCAAAAAGCTTTGTTGAATGCATTTGACTTTCATTTGATTCAAAAAGCTTTGTTTGAATGTGTTTGACTTTCATTTAAGTCAAAAAGCTATGTTGAATGCATTTGACTTTCATTTGATTCAAAAAGCTTTGTTTGAATCTGTTTGACTTTCATTTGACTCAATTATCTTTGTTGAATGCATTTGACTTTCATTTGATTCAAAAAGCTTTGTTTGAATGTGTTTGACTTTCATTTGACTCAATTGTCTTTGTTGAATGTATTTGACTTTCATTTGATTTAAAAAGTGTTGTTGAATGTGTTTGACTTTCATTTGACTCAATTAGCTTTGTTGAATGCATTTGAGTTTTATTTGATTCAAAAAGCTTTGTATGAATGTGTTTGGCTTTCATTTAACCCAATTACCTTTGTTGAATGCATTTGACTTTTATTTGATTCAATATATCTCTTTTTTGTTGCTATTGAAAACAAGTTGTCTTACTAGTTGTTGCTAGATTTCATCAAATTTTGTCTTGTTTCCATATATCAACAAATTCTGACAACTAATTTTTTATTTGTAGCGATTTAGAAACAAATTGAGGCAATAATTTTTTGAATTGTTCCTACTAGAAATTAGCCGTCTCATTATTGTTGCTAGATGACAACAGATTTTTTATTTGTTGTCATTTAGCAATGTCATTTAAAAAAACGTTTGGCAACAAAATTTCTAGTTGTTGCTATTGGGGACACTTGTTTTACTATTTGTTGCTAAAATAACATCACATTTTAATTTGTTGCCATTAGAAACAAGTTGTGTTATAGATTGTTGCTAATTTATTAAGAGTCATTGAAGTAATTTACTTCATATGTTGTAATGAATAAAACGAAAACAAGTCATCTTGTTCTATACAAAAGAAATATTAGAAGGAATTAATAATCGTTCAATCACTTTTAGCTATAAAACAAAGGCGATAAAATAATATACATTATTTTATAAGTTCATTAGAAAGAGCATGTAAAAAATGGGAATGCTTCTTACTATTTTGCTCGAATTTGCTTGATTTTGGTTTTACAAGAGCTAAAAACCTTATGAATTGCTTTGTTTTTGTGATTTCTTTTGTGAGGCAGTTATGAATACATATATTTGACATGACTCAAGCCTTTTCAAGTTCATTAAAAAGAGCATGTAGAAAACGGGAACACTTCTTCCCATTTTGCCCGAATTTGCTTGATTTCGGTTCTACTAGACCTTAAAACCTTATAACTTGCTTTGTCTTAGTGATTTTTATGCTTAGGCAGTTACTAATACATATATTTGAAATGATTCAAGCCTTTATAAGTTCATTTGAAAGAGCATGTAGAAAATGGGAACGCTTTTTACCATTTGGGCCGAATTTGGTTGATTTTGGTTCTACAAGACCTTAAAACCTTATAATTTCCTTTGTTTTTGTGCTTTCTTTTGTTAGGAAGTTATAAATACATATATTTGACATGAATCAAGCCTTTTCAAGTTCATTGGAAAGAGCATGTAAAAAATGGGTGCTTCTTCCTATTCTGCTCGAATTTGCTTGATTTCGGTTCTACAAGTCCTTAAACCCTTATAAATTGCTTTTCTTTTGTTATTTCTATGATTAGGAATTATAAATACATATATTTAACATTATTCAAGTTTTTTTTTAGTTCATCAGAAAGAGCATGTAGAACATGGGAATGCTTCTTACTATTTTGCCCGAATTTGCTTGATTTTGGTTCTACAAGACCTTAAAACCTTATAACTTGCTTTGTTTTCGTGATTTCTTTTGTTAGGCAGTTATAAATACATATATTTGACATGAATCAAGCCTTTTCAAGTTCATTAGAAAGAGCATGTTGAAAATGGGTACGCTTTTTCCCATTTTGCCCGAATAAGCTTGATTTTGGTTCTACAACACCTTAAAACCTTATAACTTGATTTTTTTTTGTGATTTATATGCTTAGAAAATTATAAATACATATATTTTATATGATTCAAGAATTTATAAGTTCATTAGAAAGAGCATGTAGAAAATGGAAAGGCTTCTTACTATTTTGCCCGAATTTGCTTGATTTTGGTTCACAAGACCTTAAAACATTATAACTTGCTTTGTTTTTGTGATTTCTTTTTTTAGGAAGTTATAAATACATATATTTGACATGAATCAAGCCTTTTCATGTTTATTAAAAAGAGCATGTAGAAAAAGGGAATGCTTCTAACTATTTTGCCCGAATTTGCTTGATTTCAATTCTTCAAGACCATAAAACCTTATAACTTGCTTTGTTTTTGTGATTACTATGCTTATGCATTTATAAATACATATATTTCACATGATTCAAACAATTATAAGTTCATTAGAAAGAGCATGTCGAATTTGGGAATGCTTCTTACTATTTTTCCTGAATTTGCTTGATTTTGGTTCTACAAGACCTTAAAACCTCATAACTTGCTTTGTTTTTGTGATTTATTTTCTTATGGAGTAATAATTACATATATTTGACATAATCCAAGCATTTATAAGTTCATTAAAAAGATCATTTAAAAATTGGGAACGGTTCTTCCCATTTTGCCCGAATTTGCTTGATTTTGGTTCTACAAGACATAAAAACCTTATAACTTGCTTTTGATTTGTTATTTATTTTCTTAGGCAGTTATAAATATGTATATTTGACATGATTCAAGAATTTATAATTTCATTAGAAAGAGCATGTAGAAAATGGGAATGCTTCTTACTATTTTGCCCGAATTTGCTTAATTTTGGTTCTACAAGACCTTAAAACCTTATGAATTGCTTTGTTTTTGTGATTTCTTTTGTGAGGCAGTTATGAATACATATATTTGACATGACAAAAGCCTTTTCAAATTCATTAGAAAGAGCATGTAGAAAATGGGAATGCTTCTTCCCATTTTCGCCAAATTTGCTTGATTTTGGCTCTACAAGACCTTAAAAACTTATGACATTCTTTATTTTTGTGATTGATTTTCTTAGAAAGTTATAAATACATATATTTGACATGAATCAATCTTTTTCAATTTCATTAGAAAGAGAATGTAGAAAATGGGAACGCTTCTTCTCATTTTTCCCGAATTTGCTTGATTTCGGGTCTACCAGACCTTAAAACCTTATAAATTGCTTTGTCTTAGTGATTTCTATGCTTAGGCAGTTACAAATACATATATTTGACATGATTCAAGCGTTTATAAATTTATAAGAAAGAGGATGTAGAAAATGGGAACGCTTCTTCCCATTTGGGCCGAATTTGCTTGATTTTGGTTCTATAAGACCTTAAAACCTTATAACATGCTTTGTTTTTGTGATTTATTTTCTTAAGAAGTTATAAATACACAAGTTTGACATGAATCAAGCTTTTTCAAGTTCATTAGAAAGAGCATGTAGAAAATGGTAACGCTTCTTCCCATTATGCCCGAATTTGCTTGATTTCGGTTCTACTAGACCTTAAAACCTTATACCTTGCTTTGTCTTAGTGATTTCTAAGCTTAGGCAGTTACTAATACATATATTTGACATCATTCAAGCCTTTAAAAGTTCATTTGAAAGATGAATGTAGAAAATGGAAACGCTTTTTACCATTTGGGCCGAATTTGGTTGATTTTGGTTCTACAAGACCTTAAAACCTTATAACATCCTTTGTTTTTGTGATTTCTTTTGTTAGGAAGTTATAAATACATATATTTGACATGAATCAAGCCTTTTCATGTTCATTAGAAGAGCATGGAAAAAATGGGTGCTTCTTCCTATTTTGCTTGAATTTTTTTGATTTCGGTTCTACCAGGCCTTAAAATCTTATAACTTGCTTTGTTTTTGTTATTTAAATGATTAGGAATTATAAATAAATATATTTAACATAATTTAAGTTTTTTTTAGTACATTAGAAAGAGCATGTAGAAAATGAGAATGCTTCTTACTATTTTGCCCGAATTTGCTTGATTTTGGTTCTACAAAACCTTAAAACCTTATAACTTGCTTTGGTTTTTGTGATTTCTTTTGTTAGGCAGTTATAAATACATATATTTGACATGAATCAAGCCTTTTCAAGTTCATTAGAAAGAGCATGTTGAAAATGGGTACGCTTTTTCCCATTTTGCCCGAATTTGCTTGATTTTGGTTCTACAACACCTTAAAACCTTATAACTTGCTTTGTTTTTGTGATTTATTTTGTTAGGAATTATAAATACATTTATATTTGACATGAATCAAGCCTTTTCAAGTTTATTAAATAGAGCATGTAGAAAAAGGGAATGCTTCTTACTAATTTGCCCGAATTTGCTTGATTTAAGTTCTACAAGACCTTAAAACCTTATAAATTGATTTGTTTTTGTGATTTCTATGCTTATGAATTTATAAATACATATATTTCACATGATTCAAAAAATTATAAGTTCATTAGAAGAGCATTTAGAATTTGGGAATGGTTCTTACTATTTTGCCCGAAATTTGCTTGATTTTAGTTCTACAAGACCTTAAAACCTCATAACTTGCTTTGTTTTTGTGATTTATTTTCTTATGGTGTTATAAATACATATATTTGACATGATACAAGCATTTATAAGTTTATTAGAAAGAGCATGTAGAAATGGGAACGTTTCTTCCCATTTTTCCCAAATTTGCTTGATTTTGATTCTACAAGACCTTAAAACCTTATAACTTGATTTTTCTTTGTTATTTATTTGCTTATAAAGTTAAAAATATGTATATTTGACATAATTCAAGAATTTATGATTTCATTAGAAAGAACATGTAGAAAATGGGAATGCTCCTCACTATTTTGCCCGATTTTGCTTGATATTGGTTCTACAAGACCTTAAAACCTTAATACATGCTTTGTTTTTGTGATTTATTTTCTTAGGAGGTTATGAATACATATATTTGACATGAATCAATCCTTTTCAAGTTCATTAGAAAGAGCCTGTAGAAAATGGGAACGCTTCTTCTCATTTTGCCTGAATTTGCTTGATTTCGATTCCACCAGACCTTAAAACCTTATAAATTGCTTTCTCTTTGTTATTTATTTGCTTAGGCAGTTTCAAATACATATTGTTTTGGGGTTATTTGTACGTACCCGAATGGAGGGCGTGTACGTCCCTCGGGAGACAGATCCGCAATGCAACACTCGAACGGCCCGGACACCTGCAAAACAACGGACCCCGGGGGGGCCGGAGGTCCGCCTCTGACGATCATATCAGTGATCGAAATAATGTATTTTAGAGAGAGAAAGTAGAGAGAAGGGAGAGTAATTGTGGGGGGCATTGCCCTTGGAGAGAGAATTGGATCCCTTGAAACTGATGTAAAGATCAGTATTTATAGAGCATTGGGATATGTGCCTCTTAGGTTATTTAACCTAAGTAGATTGTCTTTCCCATCATTTTACGGTTTCTAGGGTTGTGGGCTTTGAGCCCATTTTCACCCTTCTATCATTGAGTGACACGTGTCATGCTCTAATTGGCTCATTGAGCGCTGAGCTTGCGGACAGGTGTCGAGGTGGCATTGGTCCACATATAAGGGGTATTTTTACCCCAAACACATATATTTAATATGATTCAAGCCTTTATAATTACATTAGAAGGAGCATGTAGAAAACGGGAACGCTTCTTCCCATTTTAGCCGAATTTGCTTGATTTTGGTTCTACGACACCTTAAAACCTTATAACATGCTTTTTTTGTGATTTCTTTTCTTAGGAAGTTATAAATACATATATTAGACATGAATCAAGAATTTTCAAGTTCATTAGAAAGAGCGTGTAGAAAATAGGAACGCTTCTTCTCATTTTGCCTGAATTTGCTCGATTTCGGTTCTACCAGACCTTAAATCCTTATAACTTGCTTTGTTTTTGTGATTTCTATGCTTAGACAGTTACAAATAAATATATTTGACATGACTCAAGCATTTATAAGTTCATTAGAAAGAGCATGTAGAAAATGGGAACACCTTCTTACCATTTTGCCCGAAAATGCTTGATTTTGGTTCTACAAGACCTTAAAACCTTATAACATCCTTTTTTTTTGTGATTTATTTTGTTATGAATTTATAAATTCATATATTTGACATGACTCAAGCCTTTTTATGTTCATTAGAAAGAGCATGATGAAAATGGGAATGCTTCTTCCCATTTTACTCGAATTTGCTTGATTTCGGTTTTACAAGACCTTAAAACCTTATAACTTGCTTTTTTTTTTATTTCTATGCTTAGGAAGTTATAAATACATATATTTGACATGATTCAAGCATTTATAAGTTCATTAGAAAGAGTATGTAGAAAATGGGAATGCTTCTTAATATTTTGCCCGAAAATGCTTGATTTTGGTTCTACAAGACCTTTAAACCTTATAACATCCTTTTTTTTGTGATTTCTTTTTTTAGGAAGTTATAAATACATATATTTGACATAAATCAAGCCTTTTCAAGTTCATTAGAAAGAGAATGTAGAAAATGGGAACGCTTCTTCTCATTTTGCCCGAATTTACTTGATTTCGGTTCTACCAGACCTTAAAACCTTATAACTTGCTTTGTCTTAGTGATTTCTATGCTTAGGAAGTTACTAATATATATATGTGACATGATTCAAGCCTTTATAAGTTCATTAGAAAGAGCATGTAGAAAATGGGAACGCTTCTTCCCATTTGGGCCGAATTTGGTTGATTTTGGTTCTACAAGACCTTAAAACCTTATAACATCCTTTTTTTTGTGATTTCTTTTGTTAGGAAGTTTCAAATACATATATTTGACATGACTCAAGCTTTTTCAAGTTCATTAGAAAGTGCATGTGGAAAATGAGAACGCTTCTTCTCATTTTGCCTGAATTTGCTTGATTTCGGTTCTATCAGACCTTAAAACCTTAATTATAAATTGCTTTCTCTTTGTTATTTATTTTCTTAGGCAGTTACAAATACATATATTTGACATGATTCAAGCCTTTATAAGTTCATTAGAAGGAGCACGTAGAAAATGGGAACGCTTCTTCCCATTTTGGCCGAATTTGCTTGATTTTGGTTCTACAAGACCTTAAAACTTTATAACATGCTTTTTTTTGTGATTTCTTTTCTTAGGAATTTGTAAATACATATATTAGACATGAATCAAGCCTTTTCAAGTTCATTAGAAAGAGCGTGTAGAAAATGGGAACACTTCTTCTCATATGATGTTAATTGGTAACAATAATTTTCATTTAGATGACCTTAAATAGTTAAATGACCTAAAATAATGTCATTCTTTTAAGTGCTTTACTTACTTGGTTTATGCTTTTTGTATCATTTATTTTTTAGTGAAACTGCTATATAATGAGGGAGGATCGAGCATGGATGTATAAACGGTTAGAAGGAAAATTCCTTAGTCCAACCTTTGCTGAAAAGGTCAATGAATTTATTACATTTTCTACCTCACAAGACAATGTCGTGATAGATGGTGTGATGAAATGTCCATGTGCACAGTGTCGAAATATTCCTTATCAAGATTTTGATACCATTAAGGAGCATCTCTATAGGCATG
This sequence comes from Chenopodium album, assembly GCF_948465745.1. Taxonomy (NCBI): domain Eukaryota; kingdom Viridiplantae; phylum Streptophyta; class Magnoliopsida; order Caryophyllales; family Amaranthaceae; genus Chenopodium; species Chenopodium album. The sequence continues at coordinate 21,130,773 of NC_137853.1, forward strand.
GTTTTTTGCCTAACTATTTCCAGTGGGTTTTTCATGGTGAACTACACTTCCAAAGAGAATCCCAAAGTAGCAGCTCTATATCCACCGAGGATGCATTGAACCCATATAGAAACATGGTATTAGATGCCTTTGGACTAGAAGGTGGTTTAGAAAATATTGAAGAAGAGCCACATGCTAGTTACAAGAAGTTCTTTGACATGTTGAAGGCAGCAGAAGAGCCATTGTATGATGGCTGCAAGTTGTCTGTATTGTCTGCTGCTGCAAGGATGGCAAACATCAAGTGCGAGTATAATATTCCACATAAAGCTATAGATGGTGTTGCTTCCTTAATGAAAGACATGTGCCCAGATGAAAACAAGATGACAGATAGTTTTTAGAAGATTAAGAAATTGCTTGAAGGGCCAGAACTTCCGCACCAAAAGATTCATGTATGTCCAAATGGATGTATATTATTTTGGAAGGAACACAAAGATCTCAAAGAATGTCTATATTGCAAAGGAAGTCGTTATAAGAAACTTAGAGAAAGTGGCAACAATTCTCCTCATAGTGCTCTTATTTACTTTCCTATAGGCCCGAGATTACAAAGATTATATGCAACAAGATCTACTGCGAAGCAGATGAGGTGGCATAAAGATAATCCTCGAGTTCATGGCCTTATGTCTCATCCAAGTGATGGAAAGGCGTGGAAACACCAAGATGAAAATTACCCTTCTTTTGCTGCGGAGCATAAAAATGTCCGACTAGGTCTTTGTACCGACATATTTTCACCATTTGGAAAGACAGGAAGGCAATATTCTTCTTGGCCCGTCATTTTAACTCCTTATAATCTTCCACCTGAATTGTGCATGAAGAAACCTTTTATATTTCTATGTTTGATAATTCCAGGTCCGAAGAATCCTAAAGGGAATCTCGATGTGTACTTGCAATCTCTTATTGAAGAGTTACAGCAATCATGGGAGGCTGGGTTACCGACTTACGACATCTCGCAAAAATAAAATTTTCAGTTGACTCAATTAGCTTTGTAGAATGCATTTGACTTTCATTTGACTCAATTAGCTTTGTATGAATGTGTTTGACTTTCATTTGACTCAATTAGCTTTGTTAATTGCATTTCACTTTCATTGAATTCAAAAAGCTTTGTTTGAATGTGTTTGACTTTCATTTGATTCAAATAGATTTGTTTGAATTTGTTTGAAATTCATTTGACTCAATTAGCTTTGTTGAATGCATTTTAATTTAATTTGATTCAAAAAGTATTGTTTGAATGTGTGTGACTTTCATTTGACTTAATTAGCTTTATTGAATGCATTTGACTTTAATTTGATTCAAAAAGTATTGTTTGAATGTGTTTGACTTTCATTTGAGTCATAAAGCTTTGTTGAATGCATTTAACTTTCGTTTAATTCAAAAAGCTTTGTTTGAATGTGTTTTACTTTCATTTGACTCAATTAGCTTTGTTGAATGCATTTGACTTTCATTTTATTCAAAAAGCTTTATTTGAATGTGTTTGACTTTCATTTAACTCAATTAACTTTGTTGAATGAATTTAACTTTCATTTGATTCAAAAACCTTTGTTTTAATGTGTTTGACTTTCATTTGATAAAAAAAGCTTTGTTGAATGAGTTTGAATTTCATTTAACTCAATAAGCTTTATTGAATGCGTTGGACTTTCAATTGATTCAAAAAGCTTTGTATGAATGTGTTTGACTTTCATTTGACTCAATTAGCTTCGTTGAATGCATTTGACTTTCATTTGATTCAAAAAGCTTTGTTTGAATGTTTGACATTCATTTGACTCATTTAGCTTTGATGAATGCATTTGATTTTCATTTGATTTAAAAAACTTTGTTTGAATGTGTTTGCCTTTAATTTGACTCAATTAGATTTGTTGAATGCATTTGACTTTCATTTGATTCAAAAAGCGTTGTTGGAATGTGTTTGACTTTCATTTGACTCAATAAGCTTTATTGAATGCGTTAGACTTTCAATTGATTCAAAAAGCTTTGTATGAATGTGTTTGACTTTCATTTCACTCAATTAGCTTCGTTGAATGCATTTGACTTTCATTTTATTTTAAAAGCTTTGTTTAAATGTGTCTGACTTTCATTAGATTTAAAAAGCTTTGTTGAATGAGTTTGACTTTCATTTGACTCAAATAGCTTTGTTGAATACATTTGACTTTTATTTGATTAAAAAGCCTTGTTTGAATGTGTTTGACTTTAATTTGACTCAATTAATTTTGTAGAATGCATTTGACTTTCATTTGATTCAAAAAGCTTTGTTTGAATGTTTGACATTCATTTGACTCATTTAGCTTTGATGAATGCATTTGAATTTCATTTGATTTAAAAAACTTTGTTTGAATGTGTTTGCCTTTAATTTGACTCAATTAGATTTGTTGAATGCATTTGACTTTCATTTGATTCAAAAAGCGTTGTTGGAATGTGTTTGACTTTCATTTGACTCAATTAAATTTGTAGAATGCATTTAACTTTCCTTTGAATCAATTAACTTTGTATGAATGTGTTTGACTTTCATTTGACTCAATTAGCTATGTTAATTGCATTTCACTTTCTTTTAATTCAAAAATTTTTGTTTGAATGTGTTTGGCTTTCATTTGACTCAATTAGCTTTGTCGAATGCATTTGACTTTCATTTGATTCAAAAAGCTTTGTATGAATGTGTTTGACTTTCATTTTACTTAATTAGCTTTGTATGAATGTGTTTGACTTTCATTTGAGTCAATTAGCTTTGTTAATTGCATTTCACTTTCATTTAATTCAAAAAGCTTTGTTTGAATGTGTTTGACTTTCATTTGACTTAATTAGCTTTATTTAATGCATTTTATTTTCATTTGATTCAAAAAGCTTCGTTTGAATGTATTTGACTTAAATTTGACAAAATTAGCTTTGTTGAATGCATTTGACTTTCATTTGATTCAAAAAGCTTCGTTTGAATGTGTTTGACTTTCATTAGACTCAATTAGCTTTTTTTAATGCATTTGACTTTCATTTTATTCAAAAAGCGTTGTTTGAATGTGTTTGACTTTCATTTGAATCAATTAGCTTTGTTGAATGCATTTTACTTTCATTTGATTCAAAAAGCTTTGTTTGAATGTGTTTGACTTTCGTTTGACTCAATTAGCTTTGTTGAATGCATTTGACTTTCATTTGATTCAAAAAGCTTTGTTTGAATGTGTTTGACTTTCATTTGACTGAATTATATTTGTTGAATGCATTTGACTTTCATTTGTTTTAATAATCTTTGTATGAATGTGTTTGAGTATCATTTGACTCAATTATCTTTATTAAATGTATTTGACTTTCATTTGAATCGAAAAGCTTTGTTTGAATGTGTTTGACTTTCATTTGATTCAATTAACTTTGTTGAATACATTTGACTTTCATTTGATTCAAAAAGTTTTGTCTGAATGTATTTGACTTTCATTTGAGTCAAAATGTTTTGTTGAATGCATTTGACTTGGAATAGATTCAAAAAGCCTTGTTTGAATGTGTTTTACTTTCATTTGACTCAATTAGCTTTGTTGAATGCATGTAACTTTCATTTGACTTAAAAAGCTTTTTTTGAATGTGTTTGACTTTCTTTTGACTGAATTAGCTTTGTAGAATGCATTTGACTTTCATTTGACTCAATTAGCTTTGTATGAATGTGTTTGACTTTCATTTGACTCAATTACCTTTGTGAATTGCATTTCCTTTTCATTTAATTTAAAAAGCTTTGTTTAATGTGTTTGACATTCATTTGATTCAAAATGCTTTGTATGAATGTGTTTTACTTTCAATTGACTCAATTATCTTTCTTGAATGCATTTGTCTTTCATTTGATTCAAAAAGCATTGTTTGAATGTGTTTGACTTTAATTTGACTCAATTAGCTTTGTTGAATGCATTTTACATTCATTTGATACAAAAAGCTTTGTTTGAATGTGTTTGACTTTCATTTTACTCAAATAGCTTTGTTGAATGCATTTGACTTTAATTTGATTCAAAAAGCATTGTTTGAATGTGTTTGACTTTCATTTGACTCAATTAGCTTTTTAGAATGCATTTGACTTTCATTTGACTCAATTAGCTTTGTATGAATGTGTTTGACTTTCGTTTGACTCAATTAGCTTTGTTAATTGCATTTCACTTTCATTTAATTCAAAAATCTTTGTTAGAATGTGTTTGACTTTCATTTGATTGAAAAAGCTTTGTTTGAATGTGTTTGACTTTCATTTGGCTCAATTACCTTTGTTGAATGCATTTAACTTTCATTTGATTCAAAAAGTATTGTTTGAATGTGTTTTACTTTCATTTGACTCAATTAGCTTTGTAGAATACATTTGACTTTCATTTGATTCAAAAAGCTTAGTTTGAAGGTGTTTGACTTTCATTTGAGTCATAAAGAATTGTTGAATGCACTTGACTTTCGTTTGATATAAAAAGGTTTGTTTGAATGTGTTTGAATTTCATTTAACTCAACTATATTTGTTGAACGCATTTGACTTTCATTTGATTTAAAAAGCTTTGTATGTATATGTTTGACTTTCATTTGACACAATTATCTTTATTGAATGCATTTGACTTTCATTTGATTCAAAAAGCTTTGTTTGAATGTTTTTGACTTTCATTTGACTCAATTAGCTTTGTTGAATGCATTTGACTTTCATTTGATTCAAAAATCTTTGTTTGAATGTGTTTGACTTTCATTTAACTCAATTAGCTTTGTAGAATGCATTTGACTTTCATTTGACTCAAATAGATTTTTATGAATGTGTTTGACTTTCATTTGACTCAATTAGCTTTGCTAATTGCATTTCACTTTGATTTAATTTAAAAAGCTTTGTTTGAATGTGTTTGACTTTCATTTAATTCAATTAGTTTTGTTGAATGCATTTTACGTTCATTTAATTCAAAAAGCTTTGTTTGAATGTGTTTGACTTTCATTTGAGTCAATTAGCTTTGTTGAATTTATTTGACTTTCATTCGATTCAAAAAGCATTGTTTGAATGTGTTTGACTTTCATTTGACTCAATTAGCTTTGTTGAATGCATTTTACTTTCATTTGATTCAAAAAGCTTTGTTTGAATGTGTTTGACTTTCATTTGACTCAATTAGCTTTGTTGAATATATTTGACTTTCATTTGATTTAAAAAGCATTGTTGAATGTGTTTGACTTTCATTTGACTCAATTAGCTTTGTTGAAAGCATTTGACTTTCATTTGGTTCAAAAAGCTTTGTTTGAATGTTTTTGACTTTCATTTGAATCAATTAGCTTTGTTAAATGCATTTGACTTTCATTTGATTCAAAAAGCTTTGTTTGAATGTATTTGACTTTTATATTACTCAATTATCTTTGTGGAATGCATTCGACTTTTATTTGATTCAAAAAGCTTTGTATTAATGTGTTTGAATTTCATTTGACTCAATTATCTTTGTTGAATGCATTTGACTTTCATTTTATTCAAAAAGCTTTGTATGAATGTGTTTGACTTTCATTTGACTCATTTATCTTTATTGAATGCATTTGACATTCATTTGATTAAAAAACCCTTGTTTGAATGTGTTTGACTTTCATTTGAGTCAAAAAGCTTTGTGAAATGCACTTGACTTTCATTTGACTCAAAAAGCTTTGTTTGAATGTATTTGACTTTCATTTGACTCATTTATCTTTGGTGAACGCATTTAACTTTCATTTAATTCAAAAACCATTTTTTGCATGTGTTTGACTTTCATTTGACTCAATTAGCTTTGTTGAATGCATTTTACTTTCATTTAATTCAAAAAGCTTTGTTTGAATGTGTTTGACTTTCATTAGACTCCATTAGCTTTGTTGAATGCATTTGACTTTCATTTGATTAAAAAAGCATTGTTTGAATGTGTTTAACTTTCATTTGACTCAATTAACTATGATGAATGCATTTAACTTTGATTTGATTCAAAAAGCTTTGTTAGAATGTGTTTGACTTTCATTTGACTGAATTACCTTTATTGAATGCATTTGATTTTCATTTGATTCCAAAAGCTTTGTATGAATGTGTTTGACTTTCATTTGACTCAATTATCCTTGTTGAATGCATTTGACTTTCATTTGATTTAAAAAGCATTGTTTGAATGTGTTTGACTTTTATTTGAGTTAAAAATCTTTGTTGAATGCATTTGACTTTATTTGATTCAAAAATCTTTGTTTGAATGAGTTGGACTTTCATTTGACTCAATAATCTTTGTTGAATGCATTTGACTTTCATTTGGTTCAAAAAGCGTTGTTGAATGTGTTTGACTTTCATTTGACTCAATTAGCTTTGTTAAATGCATTTGAGTTTTATTTGATTCAAAAAGCTTTGTATGAATGTGTTTGACTTTCATTTGACCCAATTACCTTTGTTGAATGCATTTGACTTTCATTTGATTCAATATATCTCTTTTTTGTTGCTATTGAAAACAAATTGTCTTACTAGTAGTTGCTAGATTTCATTAAATTTTGTCTTGTTTCCATATGTCAACAATTTCTTACAACTAATTTGTAGCGATTTAGAAACAAATTGAGGCAACAAATTTTTGAATTGTTCCTATTAGAAATTAGCCGTCTTACTAGTTGTTGCATTTTACATTTATTTGATTCAATAAGCTTTGTTTGAATGTGTTTGACTTTCATTTGACTCAATTAGCTTTGTTGAATGCATTTTACTTTCATTTGATTCAATAAGCTTTGTTTGAATGTGTTTGACTTTCATTTGACTCAATTATCTTTGTCGAATGCATTTGACTTTCATTTGATTCAAAAAGCTTTGTTTGAATGTGTTTGACTTTCATTTGACTCAATTGTCTTTGTTGAATGTATTTGACTTTCATTTGATTTAAAAAGCGTTGTTGAATGTGTTTGACTTTCATTTGACTCAATTAGCTTTGTTGAATGCATTTGAGTTTTATTTGATTCAAAAAGCTTTGTATCACTACTACATTTTTGACCTAATGCAACAGATAATTAAAGGCTAATGCAACGGTATTTTTACTACCGTTGTAATAGCATAGGCTAATGCAACGGATTCACCTTTAATATTTTAATAGGGAGAGCTAATACAACGGCACTAGAGAATCGTTGTGTTAGCCTAGCTATTTCAACAACCAAAAAAGCTGATGCAACGGTTTGTAATGAAAATTGAAAATTTAGAGGCCAGGCGCGGAAATTTTCATGACTTCCCTCTACTTTTACCCCAAATATTTTAAACCCCTTACACGTGTTGCTAGTCTAAGACCAAAAATAATAAGGAAAAAAGAGAAAAAGAAAATTGGAAAGTAAGAAACTTCTTTGAACTAAACCCATTTTCTGATTTTCCCCTTAAAAAAAAAAAAACCCATTTTCTGATTTTTCTCACATTCTTGCACTATACCCATTTTCCCCCAATTCTCCATTTTTGAAGCCCTAAATTACGATAGGAAAAGTACTCAAAAATTTATGAGAGGAAAATTGAGCAAAGAAATCTGAGCAAGTAGACGAAGGCGGCACTTAGGTGGTGGCTAATTGCTTGAATTTCAGGCAGACAAGTGGTGGCTGCGAGTTTTAGGCTACTTAAACTCCCATTTTCATCTTTCTTGTTCCTGCCTTGTGGTTGATTGCTCGAATTGTTGTTTAAGGTTTACGGCAAAGTTTTGTTTTTCAAATTGCTTAATTGAAATTTTTGTTGTTGCATGTCGTGGTGATTAATTTGAAGTTTTCGTTGTTGTGCTTGCAAATTTGTATTTGAGGCCATATATTATGATAACAGGAAGATGAAATTACTTAGTTCAAATTTGATATTTTAGAGAGATTTCACGAGTTGGGTGAGAAACGATCTGGGTAATCGTTTTCCACGATAACTCGAATTAGCGACCATATACAATCTGGTTAATTTCTGGAAAAATAGAGAAAATTTGAACTAAAAACATCAGGAAACGGAAAGATAGATAAGTTTATTTGTTACTTTGGGATCTAACCATAAAAGATGATTTGATATATGTTTGTAGACCAATCTATAAATTTTAATGTAATATGTATTTAAGCGTTTATCTAGATTTCAAGACTCTTGGCATTCAGAGTCTTTGTTAGAGTTCCTTAAACGGATGTGATGGAGTACTAATCCTTTGTAAATTTATGACAGCTTGTTGGACAAAAATTAATCTTGAGTTAGTGGTATACATTGTTGTAACTGTCATCTGAGATAAAGATCAAATGGGCAGTCTAAGGGTAAGATAACTTTTTATTTTTGATTTTTTAAATCGGACTTCCATATGAGTATATTAAACGACCAGAAAACTTGCTACCCTAACATATTTTACTCATCTTGTGTTAATCTGGTCGTCTTTTGCTAGCTGCCTGCTGACTTTTATTTATTGTTAATCTGTTATTTGGTGTCTTAAATTCTAAGTTTGCTCAATGATTTTATGTCAATAAAGCTGTAAAGATATAGTGTTGTAGTTTTGTGATATTGTGTTATGTCATTAATCTTGCAATTTGACATTCTTTTTACATATAATACGTTTGTCATACTTCATATTTAGCTTTTATTATGCATTTGAGTTCTCGTGAATTTAATTTTTTTTTGTTTTTAATAAATTAACTTTCTTAATTCTTACCCTGAGGAATGGATAGTGAAACCAAAAACTGGTGGATGTTTTCCAAATGAAATGATGAATATGAATGGGGAATAGACGAATATGTCTAAATCTGGTGCCACAATTAATCAAATATCATAAATTATTTTCTATTGCTTCTGTGTAGCTTTTGATGCATGCTGCTAACCTGACTATACCGTAGCTACTGTTGAAATGTTGATGTTGATGAATTTTTCTAATGCCCGCTGTTGCTTTTATTTTTGTATATAGTTGATGGTTTTATTGTTTGCTGCTGCTTTTAATTGTTCTATGTTCTGTTGTTGATGTTCATGCTTTTTATTATTTTATAGTCTTCTGCATCTCTAAATTGCCATCATTAGAATAGTGAAACTTTGTTTATTAAAAGCCTTGCATGCATCTTGGTATCTATAATTAATATATATGTAAAATGTTTATATAATTTGCACACTATAATTATAAGTTGGGTGGAGCTTTTAAGTAGTGTCCTGTTATTTATTGGTTAGCTAATATCCCAGATACAGGTTGAATGTTAAGCTTTAGGAATATGATTTAAAGTTGAAATTCATTTCACTTATAAAGATTATCATGAATTGGTACCACTAATTGTCCTTAGCATGTATTATGAGAAATATTCAGGCTAAGAGAAAAAATTTGATTAAAACATGAGTGAAACTTATGAGTAGTTTCCTATAAAGTAAGCTAACTAAAAGAGATTGAACGATTGAACGTGTATAATCGTGATACTATAGTGGAAACTAAGGAAAGCAGACCAAACTTCATGATTTTGTTTATATTTTTGGATGACAATGTGAGACCTGAGACGACAGCATCTCAAGCTACTGCTCATGAAGTATATGTTAAAATTTAAACTATTATGTGACAGAATAAGAATATGCATTCTTTAATTAATTACTTAGACACTTGTTATTATTTTACTTTTGTAGAGTTTAAGAAACTTGCACTGTCTAGCTTTTTTGTATGATGCTGCCTTAATTCTATTGTAGCTGTTATTGAACTGTTGCTTCTATTGATGTTATTAAACTGTTGCTTCTATTGATGTTATTGAACTGTTGCTATACAGTCCAGGAAAAAGTTGCAAAAAACCCAATGAGAAGGAATGGCCCAAGATTCAACACATCCCTTACATTATTCATTAGATTACTGAGTAGGTGCGCTCCAATCCATTCATTCAGTTATTTAGTCGTTAAAATAGTTTGTAATATTAGTATATTTTTCACTCAATCTCTAATTTGCCTCTCTTTTTCTACTTGAGCTTTGATTTAGCATGGGGGTGATACAAATTTTTCGGCAGAAATCCCCATAATAAACTATTTGAATATACCATTAATTTGCCTTTTCATTAATAAACTTTTTGAATATACCATTATTCATTAGGTTAGTAAATGCTTGTTGTTTAGCAAAAAAAAAGACACTCACTAAGATTTCACCTCTGACACTTAACATTGCTTTCGACATTGTCCTGAGACTATTCTTAATTAGTCCAGTGGCATACATGTTAAAAGTATGTACCTACTGCAATTTGTTTTATCAGTCTTAAGTTCATAATGCTTGGTGATCAACATATTAACCCCTTTCCGTTGTATCTATGAATATTGTCTTGGTGAATATTTTAGAATATTATTTTTGTTATGTAGTACTATATAAGTTGGGATCAATCTGTGGTTATCATCATAGCAGTCGCTTTTTTTTTTAATTTTTTTTTATTTCACTCTGAAAATCTCGACATTCTTTTCTGCAGTACTTTATATAATACCACCAGGCTGCCGTGAATTATATGCTAAGCTAGCAGGTTTGTCTTCTCCTTTAATGATTTTATGTGTGTCTCTTCTCCTTCTAATGATTTGAAGTTCGGTGACTTATTACAGATTCTTATATATAATTGGATTAATTTGTTTATCTGGTAAACTAATTATATCACTTAGATTTGAGGTTTCTTGAGTAGTGTTATTGAGGATTATTATGTTTGTGAAAATAAATATACTAAAAAAGAGTGGGAGCAGGTTTATGATACCAATTTGCTCTGTTCTTGTTTGATTTAATTGGTTGGTTATATATGTCTTTGTTTTACTTTATATGAACTATGGCCTTACCATTCATGTTAATATTCAAACTATTACATTTAAGAGGGGCAAAAAAAAAAAAAAAAAAAAAAAAACAAACAAACATCAAGTTCCTTTTTTTTTTTTTTGAGTGCTCGATTATTCTATAATTCCATTTTGATTTTTTTGGGGTTATTGTTTATCAAGGGAATCAGGTGGATACTGAAGCTGAAGAAGATGTTCCCGAATTGCTTTACTTGAGAAATTGGAGAAGTAGGAGAAATAAATGGAATTGGAGAAGCAAGCTAAGAGAAAAAAATGATAATGCGGTCCAAAGAATTGCTGATAATATTGTTTGGGGGACAATTTATATAATATTTTTAATTGTTTTCTTTCTTAGTTTAACTAATGATAATTTAATTTTAATTTGTAATTGTTCTTGTAGATAACATTGTGCAAACTTTTAATTCTTATTTTATTTGTATTATTATTATTATTATTATTAGTAGTACAATTATTTTTATTGGCATTAGGTTTAGGGAACCGTGGCATTAGGGTATATGCATCGTGGCATTAGGTATAGGAAACCGTGGCATTAGGTATTATAACTAATGCCGCGGCAATAATGTTGCCGTTGCATCAGGTATTGATCTAACGCAACGGATTATTGATGCCGTGGCATTAGGTCTCATATACCGTTGCATTAGACCTACTGCAACGCCAGCAGATGCCACGGTACATGGCCGTTGCATTAGGCCTAATGCCACGGATTTTGACGCCTAATGCGACGGATTTAGGGGTTGCAATATATCAAAAATGTAGTAGTGTATGAATGTGTTTGGCTTTCATTTAACCCAATTACCTTTGTTGAATGCATTTGACTTTTATTTGATTCAATATATCTCTTTTTTGTTGCTATTGAAAAAAAGTTGTCTTACTAGTTGTTGCTAGATTTCATCAAATTTTGTCTTGTTTCCATATATCAACAAATTCTGACAACTAATTTTTTATTTGTAGCGATTTAGAAAGAAATTGAGGCAATAAATTTTTGAATTGTTCCTATTAGAAATTAGCCGTCTCATTATTGTTGCTAGATGACAACAGATTTTTTATTTGTTGTCATTTAGAAATGTCATTTTACAAAACGTTTGGCAACAAAATTTCTAGTTGTTGCTATTGGGGACACTTGTTTTACTATTTGTTGCTAAAATAAAATCACATTTTAATTTGTTGCCATTAGAAACAAGTTGTGTTATAAATTGTTTCTAATTTATTAAGAGTCATTGAAGTAATTTACTTCATATGTTGTAATAAATAAAACGAAAACAAGTCATCTTGTTCTATACAAAAGAAATATTAGAAGGAATTAATAATCGTTCAATCACTTTTAGCTATAAAACGAAGGCGATAAAATAATATATATTATTTTATAAGTTCATTAGAAAGAGCATGTAAAAAATGGGAATGCTTCTTACTATTTTGCTCGAATTTGCTTGATTTTGGTTCTACAAGAGCTAAAACCCTTATGAATTGCTTTGTTTTTGTGATTTCTATGCTTAGGCAGTTACTAATACATATATTTGAAATGATTCAAGCCTTTATAAGTTCATTAGAACGAGCATGTAGAAAATGGGAACGCTTTTTACCATTTGGGCCGAATTTGGTTGATTTTGGTTCTACATGACCTTAAAACCTTATAACTTCCTTTGTTTTTGTGCTTTCTTTTGTTAGGAAGTTATAAATACATTATTTGACATGAATCAAGCCTTTTCAAGTTCATTAGAAAGAGCATGTAAAAAATGGGTGCTTCTTCCTATTCTGCTCGAATTTGCTTGATTTCGGTTCTACTAGTCCTTAAACCCTTATAAGTTGCTTTTCTTTTGTTATTTCTATGATTAGGAATTATAAATACATATATTTAACATTATTCAAGTTTTTTTTTTAGTTCATCAGAATGAGCATGTAGAAAATGGGAATGCTTCTTACTATTTTGGCCGAATTTGCTTGATTTTGGTTCTACAAGACCTTAAAACCTTATAACTTGCTTTGTTTTCGTGATTTCTTTTGTTAGGCAGTTATAAATACATATGTTTGACATGAATCAAGCCTTTTCAAGTTCATTAGAAAAAGCATGTTGAAAATGGGTACGCTTTTTCCCATTTTGCCCGAATATGCTTGATTTTGGTTCTACAACACCTTAAAACCTTATAACTTGCTTTGTTTTTGTGATTTATATGCTTAGAAAATTATAAATACATATATTTTATATGATTCAAGAATTTATAAGTTCATTAGAAAGAGCATGTAGAAAATGGAAAGGCTTCTTACTATTTTGCCCGAATTTGCTTGATTTTGGTTTAGAAGACCTTAAAACCTTATAACTTGCTTTGTTTTTGTGATTTATTTTTATAGGAAGTTATAAATACATATATTTGACATGAATCAAGCCTTTTCATGTTTATTAAAAAGAGCATGTAGAAAAAGGGAATGCTTCTAACTATTTTGCCTGAATTTGCTTGATTTCAGTTCTACAAGACCATAAAACCGTATAACTTGCTTTGTTTTTGTGATTACTATGCTTATGCATTTATAAATACATATATTTCACATGATTCAAACAATTATAAGTTCATTAGAATGAGCATGTCGAATTTGGGAATGCTTTTTACTATTTTTCCTGAATTTGCTTGATTTTGGTTCTACAAGACCTTAAAACCTCAAAACTTGCTTTGTTTTTCTGATTTATTTTCTTATGGAGTTATAAATACATATATTTGACATAATCCAAGAATTTATAAGTTCATTAGAAAGAGCATGTAAAAAATGGGAACGTTTCTTCCCATTTTGCCCGAATTTGCTTGATTTTGGTTCTACAAGACATAAAAACCTTATAACTTGCATTTGATTTGTTATTTATTTTCTTAGGCAGTTATAAATATGTATATTTGACATGATTCAAGAATTTATAATTTCTTTAGAAAGAGCATGTAGAAAATGGGAATGCTTCTTACTATTTTGCCCGAATTTGCTTAATTTTGGTTCTACAAGACCTTAAAACCTTATGAATTGCTTTGTTTTTGTGATTTCTTTTGTGAGGCAGATATGAATACATATATTTGACATAAAAAAGCTTTTTCAAATTCATTAGAAAGAGCATGTAGAAAATGGGAATGCTTCTTCCCATTTTCGCCAAATTTCCTTGATTTTGGCTCTACAAGACCTTAAAAAATTATGACATTCTTTATTTTTGTGATTTATTTTCTTAGGAAGTTATAAATACATATATTTGACATGAATCAATCTTTTTCAAGTTCATTAGAAAGAGCATGTAGAAAATGGGAACGCTTCTTCTCATTTTTCCCGAATTTGCTTGATTTCGGGTCTACCAGACCTTAAAACCTTATAAATTGCTTTGTCTTAGTGATTTCTATGCTTAGGCAGTTACAAATACATATATTTGACATGATTCAAGCGTTTATAAATTTATTAGAAAGAGGATGTAGAAAATGGGAACGCTTCTTCCCATTTGGGCCGAATTTGCTTGATTTTGGTTCTACAAGACCTTAAAACCTTATAACATGCTTTGTTTTTGTGATTTATTTTCTTAAGAAGTTATAAATACACAAGTTTGACATGAATAAAGCTTTTTCAAGTTCATTAGAAAGACCTTGTAGAAAATGGGAACGCTTCTTCCCATTATGCCCGAATTTGCTTGATTTCGGTTCTACTAGACCTTAAAACCTTATACCTTGCTTTGTCTTAGTGATTTCTAAGCTTAGGAAGTTACTAATACATATTTTTGACATCATTCAAGCCTTTAAAAGTTCATTTGAAAGATGAATGTAGAAAATGGGAACGCTTTTTACCATTTGGGCCGAATTTGGTTGATTTTGGTTCTACAAGACCTTAAAACCTTATAACATCCTTTGTTTTTGTGATTTCTTTTGTTAGGAAGTTATAAATACATATATTTGACATAAATCAAGCCTTTTCAAGTTCATTAGAAAGAGCATGTAAAAAATGGGTGCTTCTTCCTATTTTGCTCGAATTTGTTTGATTTCGGTTCTACCAGTCCTTAAAATCTTATAACTTGCTTTGTTTTTGTAATTTCAATGATTAGGAATTATAAATACATATATTTAACATTATTCAAGTTTTTTTTAGATCATTAGAAAGAGCATGTAGTGAATGAGAATGCTTCTTACTATTTTGCCTGAATTTGCTTGATTTTGGTTCTACAAAACCTTAAAACCTTATAATTTGCTTTGGTTTTTGTGATTTCTTTTGTTAGGCAGTTATAAATACATATATTTGACATGAATCAAGCCTTTTCAAGTTCATTAGAAAGAGCATGTTGAAAATGGGTACGCTTTTTCCCATTTTACCCGAATTTGCTTCATTTTGGTTTTACAACACCTTAAAACCTTATAACTTGCTTTGTTTTTGTGATTTATATGCTTAGAAAATTATAAATACATACTTCCTCCGTTTCTATTTAGTTAACGCGTTTGATTTAGGCACATATATTAAGGAGAGGAGAGAGAGAGTGATAGAGAATGAAAAATCAAGTGGGGTAGCTTGTAAATGCAAGGTGAAAAATTTACCCAAAAAGGAAACGTGTCAACTAAAAAGAAACTTCCTAAAAAGGAATACGTGTCATCTAAAAAGAAATGGAGGTAGTATATTTTATATGATTCAAGAATTTATAAGTTTATTAGAAAGAGCATGTAGAAAATGGAAAGACGTTTCTTACTATTTTGCCCGAATTTGCTTGATTTTTGTTCTACTAGACCTTTAAACCTTATATCTTGCTTTGTTTTTGTGATTTATATTGTAAGGAAGTTATTTATTTGACATGAATCAAGCCTTTTCAAGTTTATTAAAAAGAGCATGTAGAAAAAGGGAGTGCTTCTTACTATTTTGCCCGAATTTGCTTGACTTCAGTTCTACAAGACCTTAAAACCTTATAAATTGCTTTGTTTATGTGATTTCTAGGCTTATTCTTTTTAAATACATATATTTCACATGATTCAAACATTTATAAGTTCATAAGAAAGAGCATGTAGAATTTGGGAATGCTTCTTACTATTTTACCCGAATTTGCTTGATTTTGGTTCTCCAAGACCTTAAAAGCTCATAACTTGCTTTGTTTTTGTGATTTATTTTCTTTTGGAGTTATAAATACATATATTTGACATGATCCAAGCATTTATAAGTTCATTAGAAAGAGCATGTAGAAAATGGGAACGTTTCTTCCCATTTTGCCCGAATTTGCTTGATTTTGGTTCTACAAGACCTTAAAACCTTATAACTTGCTTTTTCTTTGTTATTTATTTGCTTAGTCAGTTATAAATATGTATATTTGACATGATTCAAGAATTTATAATTTCTTTAGAAAGAGCATGTAGAAAATGGCAATGCTTCTTACTATTTTGCCCGAATTTGCTTGATTTTGATTCTACAAGACCTTAAAATCTTATGAATTGCTTTGTTTTTGTGATTTCTTTTGTGAGAAAGTTATGAATACATATATTTGACATGACTCAAGCCTTTTCAAGTTCATTACAAAGAGCATGTAGAAAATGGGAATACTTCTTCCCATTTTGGTCGAATTTGCTTGATTGTGGCTCTACAAGACCTTAAAACCTTACGACATACTTTATTTTTGTGATTTATTTTCTTAGGAAGTTATAAATACATATATTTGACATGAATCAAGCCTTTTAAAGTTCATTAGAAAGAGCATGTAGAAAATGGGAACGCTTCTTTTCATTTTGCTCGTATTTGCTTGATTTCGTTTCTACCAGACCTTAAAACCCTATAACTTTCTTTGTCTTAATGATTTCTATGCTTAGGCAGTTAAAAATACATATATTTGACATGATTCAAGCCTTTATAAGTTCATTAGAAAAAGCATGTAGAAAATAGAAACGTTTCTTCCCATTTGGGCCGAAATTGCTTGATTTTGGTTCTACAAGACCTTACAACCTTATAACTTGCTTTGTTTTTGTGATTTATTTTCTTAGGAAGTTATAAATACATATATTTGACATGAATCAAGCCTTTTAAATTTCATTAGAAAGAGCATGTAAAAAATGGGTGATTCTTCCTAATTTGCTCGAATTTGCGTGATTTCGGTTCTACCAGTCCTTAAAACCTTTTAACTTGCTTTGTTTTTGTTATATCTATGATTAGGAATTATAAATACATATATTTAAAATTATTCAAGTTTTTTTAGTTCATTAGAAAGAGCATGTAGAAAATGGGAATGCTTTTTACTATTTTGCCCGAATTTGCTTGATTTTGGTTCTACAAGACCTTAAAACCGTATAACTTGCTTTGTTTTTGTGATTAATTCTGTTAGGAAGTTATAAATACATATATTTGACATGAATCAAGCATTTTTAAGTTCATTAAGAGCATGTTGAAAATGGGTACGCTTTTTCCCATTTTGCCCGAATTTGCTTGATTTTGGTTTTACAACACCTTAAAACCTTATCACATGTTTTGTTTTTGTGATTTATAAGCTTAGAAAATTATAAATACATATATTTGATATGATTCAAGAATTTATAAGTTCATTAGAAAGAGCATGTAGAAAATTGAAAGGCTTCTTACTATTTTGCCCGAATTTGCTTTAGTTTTGTTCTACAAGACCTTAATACCTTATAACATGCTTTGTTTTTGTGATTTCTTTTCTTAGAAAGTTATAAATACATATATTTGACATGAATCAAGCCTTTTTAAGTTCATTAGAAAGAGCATGTAAAAAATGGGTGCTTCTTCCTATTTTGCTCGAATTTGCTTTATTTCGGTTCTACCTGTCCTTAAAACCTTATAACTCGCTGTGTTTTTGTTATATCTATGATTAGGAATTAAAAATACATATGTTTAACATTATTCAAGTTTTTTTTAGTTCATTAGAAAGAGCATGTAAAAAATGGAAAGGCTTCTTACTATTTTGCCCAAATTTGCTTGATTTTGGTTCTACAAGACCTTAAAACCTTATAACTTGCTTTGTTTTTGTGATTTATTTTGTTAGGAATTATAAATACATATATATTTGACATGAATCAAGACTTTTCAAGTTTATTATAAAGAGCATGTAGAAAAAGGGAATGCTTCTTACTAGTTTGCCCGAATTTGCTTGATTTCAGTTCTACAAGACCTTAAAACCTTATAAATTGATTTGTTTTTGTGATTTCTATGCTTATGCATTTATAAATACATATATTACACATGATTCAAACAATTATAAGTTCATTAGAAAGAGCATGTAGAATTTGGGAATGCTTCTTACTATTTTGCCCGAATTTGCTTGATTTTGGTTCTACAAGACCTTAAAACCTCATAACTTGCTTTGTTTTTGTGATTTATTTCTTATGGTGTTATAAATACATATATTTCACATGATACAAGCATTTATAAGTTCATTAGAAACAACATGTAGAAAATGGGAACGTTTCTTCCCATTTTGCCTAAATTTGCTTGATTTTGGTTCTACAAGACCTTAAAACCTAATAACTAGCTTTTGCTTTGTTATTTATCTGCTTAGACAGTTAAAAATACGTATATTTGACATGATTTAAGAACTTATGATTTTATTAGAAAGAGCATGTAGAAATTGGGAACGTTTCTTCCCATTATGCCCGAATTTGCTTGATTTCGGTTCTACTAGACCTTAAAACCTTATACCTTGCTTTGTATTAGTGTATTTCTATGCTTAGGAAGTTACTAATACATATATTTGACATCATTCAAGCCTTTATAAGTTCATTAGAAAGAGCATGTAGAAATTGGGAACGCTTTTTACCATTTGGGCCGAATTTGGTTGATTGTGGTTCTACAAGACCTTAAAACCTTATAAAATCCTTTGTTTTTGTGATTTCTTTTGTTAGGAAGTTAAAAATACATATATTTAACATGAATCAAGCCTTTTCAAGTTCATTAGAAATAACTTGTAAATTTTGTTAGGAAGTTATAAATACATATATTTGACATTAATTAAGCCTTTTCAAGTTCATTAAAAAGAGCATGTTGAAAATGGGTACGCTTTTTCCCATTTTGCCCGAATTTGCTTGATTTTGGTTCTACAACACCTTAAAACCTTGTAACTTGCTTTGTTTTTGTGATTTATTTTCTTATGGTGTTATAAATACATATATTTGACATGATACAAGTATTTATAAGTTTATTAGAAAGAGCATGTAGAAAATGGGAACGTTTCTTCCCATTTTTCCCAAATTTGCTTGATTTTGATTCCACAAGACCTTAAAACCTTATAACTTGATTTTGCTTTGTTATTTATTTGCTTATAAAGTTAAAAATATGTATATTTGACATAATTCAAGAATTTATGATTTCATTAGAAAGAACATGTAGAAAATAGGAATGCTTCTTACTATTTTGCCCGATTTTGCTTCATATTGGTTCTACAAGACCTTAAAACCTTAATACATGCTTTGTTTTTGTGATTTATTTTCTTAGGAAGTTATGAATACATATATTTGACATGAATCAATCCTTTTCAAGTTCATTAGAAAGAGCCTGTAGAAAATGGGAACGCTTCTTCTCATTTTGCCTGAATTTGTTGATTTCGATTCTACCAGACCTTAAAACCTTATAAATTTCTTTCTCTTTGTTATTTATTTGATTAGGCAGTTTCAAATACATATATTTAATTTGATTCAAGCCTTTATAATTTCATTAGAAGGAGCATGTAGAAAACGGGAATGCTTCTTCCCATTTTAGCCGAATTTGCTTGATTTTGGTTCTACGACACCTTAAAACCATATAACATGCTTTTTTTTTTATTTCTTTTCTTATTAAGTTATTAATACATATATTAGACATGAATCAAGAATTTTCAAGTTCATTAGAAAGAGCGTGTAGAAAATAGGAACGCTTCTTCTCATTTTGCCTGAATTTGCTCGATTTCGGTTCTACCAGACCTTAAATCCTTATAACTTGCTTTGTTTTTTGTGATTTCTATGCTTAGGTAGTTACAAATAAATATATTTGACATGACTCAAGCATTTTTAAGTTCATTAGAAAGAGCATGTAGAAAATGGGAACGCTTCTTACCATTTTGCCCAAAAATGCTTGATTTTGGTACTACAAGACCTTAAAACCTTATAACATCCTTTTTTTTTGTGATTTATTTTGTTACGAATTTATAAATTCATGTATTTGACATGACTCAAGCCTTTTTATGTTCATTAGAAAGAGCATGATGAAAATGGGAATGCTTCTTCCCATTTTGCTCGAATTTGCTTGATTTCGGTTTTACAAGACCTTAAAACCTTATAATTTGCTTTTTTTTTTATTTCTATTCTTAGGAAGTTATAAATACATATATTTGACATGATTCAAGCATTTATAAGTTCATTAGAAAAAGTATGTAGAAAATGGGAATGCTTCTTAATATTTTGCCCGAATATGCTTGATTTTGGTTCTACAAGACCTTTAAACCTTATAACATCGTTTTTTTGTGATTTCTTTTGTTAGGAAGTTATAAATACATATATTTGACATAAATCAAGCCTTTTCAAGTTCATTAGAAAGAGAATGTAGAAAATGGGAACGCTTCTTCTCATTTTGCCCGAATTTACTTGATTTCGGTTCTACCAGACCATAAAACCTTATAGCTTGCATTGTCTTAGTGATTTCTATGCTTAGGAAGTTACTAATATATACATGTGACATGATTCAAGCCTTTATAATTTCATTAGAAATAGCATGTAGAAAATGGGAACGCTTCTTCCCATTTGGGCCGAATTTGGTTGATTTTGGTTCTACAAGACCTTAAAACCTTATAACATCCTTTTTTTTGTGATTTCTTTTGTTAGGAAGTTATAAATACATATATTTGACATGACTCAAGCTTTTTCAAGTTCATTAGAAAGTGCATGTAGAAAATGAGAACGCTTCTTCTCATTTTCTCTGAATTTGCTTGATTTCGGTTCTATCAGACCTTAAAACCTTATAAATTGCTTTCTCTTTGTTATTTATTTTCTTAGGCAGTTACAAATACATATATTTGACATGATTCAAGCCTTTATAAGTTCATTAGAAGGAGCATGTAGAAAATGGGAACGCTTCTTCCCATTTTGGCCGAATTTGCTTGATTGTGGTTCTACAAGACCTTAAAACTTTATAACATGCTTTTTTTTTGTGATTTCTTTTCTTAGGAATTTGTAAATACATATATTAGACATGAATCAAGCCTTTTCAAGTTCATTAGAAAGAGCGTGTCGAAAATGGGAACGCTTCTTCTCATATGATGTTAATTGGTAACAATAATTTTCATTTAGATGACCTTAAATAGTTAAATGACCTAAACGAATGTCATTCCTCTAAGTGCTTTACTTACTTGGTCTATGCTTTTTGTATCATTTATTTTTTAGTGAAACTGCTATATAATGAGGGAGGATCGAGCATGGATGTATAAATGGTTAGAAGGAAAATTCCTTAGTCCAACCTTTGCTGAAAAGGTCAATGAATTTATTACATTTTCTACCTCACAAGACAATGTCGTGATAGATGGTGTGATGAAATGTCCATGTGCACAGTGTCGAAATATTCCTTATCAAGATTTTGATACCATTAAGGAGCATCTCTATAGGCATGGTTTTTTGCCTAACTATTTCCAGTGGGTTTTTCATGGTGAACTGCACTTCCAAAGAGAATCCCAAAGTAGCAGCTCTATATCCACCGAGGATGCATTGAACCCATATAGAAACATGGTATTAGATGCCTTTGGACTAGAAGGTGGTTTAGAAAATATTGAAGAAGAGCCACATGCTAGTTACAAGAAGTTCTTTGACATGTTGAAGGCAGCAGAAGAGCCATTGTATGATGGCTGCAAGTTGTCTGTATTGTCTGCTGCTGCAAGGATGGCAAACATCAAGTGCGAGTATAATATTCCACATAAAGCTATAGATGGTGTTGCTTCCTTAATGAAAGACATTTGCCCAGATGAAAACAAGATGACAGATAGTTTTTAGAAGATTAAGAAATTGCTTGAAGGGCCAGAACTTCCGCACCAAAAGATTCATGTATGTCCAAATGGATGTATGTTATTTTGGAAGGAACACAAAGATCTCAAAGAATGTCTATATTGCAAAGGAAGTCGTTATAAGAAACTTAGAGAAAGTGGCAACAATTCTCCTCATAGTGCTCTTATTTACTTTCCTATAGGCCCGAGATTACAAAGATTATATGCAACAAGATCTACTGCGGAGCAGAGGAGGTGGCATAAAGATAATCCTCGAGTTCATGGCCTTATGTCTCATCCAAGTGATGGAAAGGCGTGGAAACACCTAGATGAAAATTACCCTTCTTTTGCTGCGGAGCATAGAAATGTCCGACTAGGTCTTTGTACCGACAGATTTTCACCATTTGGAAAGATAGGAAGGCAATATTCTTTTTGTCCTGTCATTTTAACTCCTTATAATCTTCCACCTGAATTGTGCATGAAGAAACCTTTTATGTTTCTAAGTTTGATAATTCCAGGTCCGAAGAATCCTAAAGGGAATCTCGATGTGTACTTGCAACCTCTTATTGAAGAGTTAAAGCAATCATGGGAGGCTGGGTTACCGACTTACGACATCTCGCAAAAATAAAATTTTCAGTTGACTCAATTAGCTTTGTATAATGTGTTTGACTTTCATTTGACTCAATTAGCTTTGTTAATTGCATTTAACTTTCATTTAATTCAACAAGCTTTGTTTGAATGTGTTTGACTTTTATTTGACTCAATTAGCTTTATTGAATGCATTTTACTTTCATTTGATTCAAAAAGCTTCGTTTGAATGTGTTTGACTTTCATTTGACTCAATTAGCTTTGTTGAATGCATTTGACTTTCATTTGATTCAAAAAGCTTTGTTATGAATGTGTTTGACTTTCATTTGACTCAATTAGCTTTGTTGAATGCATTTTACTTTCATTTGATACAAAAATCTTTGTTTGAATGTGTTTGACTTTCATTAGACTCCATTAGCTTTGTTGAATGCATTTGACTTTCATTTGATTCAAAAAGCTTAGTTTAAATGTTTTTGACTTTCATTTGACTCAATAAAATTTGTAGAATGCATTTGACTTTCATTTGACTCAATTAGCTTTGTATGAATGTGTTTGACTTTCATTTGACTCAATTAGTTTTGTTAATTGCATTTCACTTTCATTGAATTCAAAAAGCTTTGTTTGAATCTGTTTGACTTTCATTTGATTCAAATAGATTTGTTTGAATTTGTTTGACTTTCATTTGACTCAATTAGCTTTGTTGAATGCATTTTAATTTAATTTGATTCAAAAAGTATTTGAATGTGTGTGACTTTCATTTGACTCAATTAGCTTTATTGAATGCATTTGACTTTAATTTGATTCAAAAAGTATTGTTTGAATGTGTTTGACTTTCATTTGAGTCATAAAGCTTTGTTGAATGCATTTAACTTTCGTTTAATTCAAAAAGCTTTGTTTGAATGTGTTTGACTTTTATTTGACTCAATTAGCTTTGCTGAATGCATTTGACTATCATTTGATTCAAAAAGCTTTATTTGAATGTGTTTGACTTTCATTTAACTCAATTAACTTTGTTGAATGAATTTAACTTTCATTTGATTCAAAAAGCTTCGTTTTAATGTGTTTGACTTTCATTTGATAAAAAAAGCTTTGTTGAATGAGTTTGAATTTCATTTGACTCAATAACCTTTATTGAATGCGTTGGACTTTCAATTGATTCAAAAAGCTTTGTATGAATGTGTTTGATTTTCATTTGACTCAATTAGCTTCGTTGAATGCATTTGACTTTCATTTTATTTTAAAAGCTTTGTTTAAATGTGTTTGACTTTCATTAGATTTAAAAAGCTTTGTTGAATGAGTTTGACTTTCATTTGACTCAATTAGCTTTGTTGAATACATTTGACTTTTATTTGATTAAAAAAGCATTGTTTGAATGTGTTTGACTTTCATTTGACTCAATTAACTTTGTAGAATGCATTTGACTTTCATTTGATTCAAAAAGCTTTGTTTGAATGTTTGACTTTCATTTGACTCATTTAGCTTTGATGAATGCATTTGATTTTCATTTGATTTAAGAAACTTTGTTTGAATGTGTTTGCCTTTAATTTGACTCAATTAGATTTGCTGAATGCATTTGACTTTAATTTGATTCAAAAAGCGTTGTTGGAATGTGTTTGACTTTCATTTGACTCAATTAGATTTGTAGAATGCATTTGACTTTCCTTTGAATCAATTAACTTTGTATGAATGTGTTTGACTTTCATTTGACTCAATTAGCTATGTTAATTGCATTTCACTTTCATTTAATTCAAAAAGCTTTGTTTGAATGTGTTTGACTTTCATTTGACTCAATTAGCTTTGTCGAATGCATTTGACTTTCATTTTATTCAAAAAGCTTTGTATGAATGTGTTTGACTTTCATTTTACTTAATTAGCTTTGTATGAATGTGTTAGACTTTCATTTGAGTCAATTAGCTTTGTTAATTGCATTTTGTTTTGGGTGTTTTTGTCCCTCGGGAGAGTTACAGCTCGAAGACTGGTCCGGAGCAGCCTGTACCTGCAATACAAACGGAGACACCTGTTGGTTGGTGCTCCGCCTCCGACGATCAAGTTAGTAACTTGAAAGGAGAGAAAAAGGTGCGGAAATTTAGGTGGGGATCTGCTAGGATTTCTAGCTCAGGTGTCTCTATCAAAGGGATAGTTTGTAATCAATTGAAAAACGTGCCCTCCAGAAGAGGGGAATCTCCCTATTTATAGGGTTCTTGGGATTTGTGCCCCTGATTAGGTCACAGAACCCTAATCAGTGATGGGCTGCGCCGCATTGCGGCTTTCTCGGGATTTGGGCCTGAAGGCCGACATTTTTCCCCTAAATATCTGGGATGACACGTGTCAAGCAGGGATAGGTCCATTTTGGACCATCCCCGGGCTGACACGTCTCGCCCTCTAATTGGGCCACATGGCGGGGTAAAATTACCCTAAACATTTGCCCCTCACAGATGTGACAT
Organism: Chenopodium album; assembly: GCF_948465745.1. Taxonomy (NCBI): domain Eukaryota; kingdom Viridiplantae; phylum Streptophyta; class Magnoliopsida; order Caryophyllales; family Amaranthaceae; genus Chenopodium; species Chenopodium album. Next base: position 21,155,476 of record NC_137853.1, read on the forward strand.
GGCACGCCACGTGGCATCTGTGACACGTGTCACTCTTTGAATGGTGGTAATTTTACCGCCAAATTTTTACTGTTCAACTTCTGGGCAAATTACGGGAATACCCCTTCATTTACCCTCTTTATATAGCCGTTTACCCTCATATTTTTGGTACGTTTCACAAAAATTTTCAGAGTAAACTTAGAGAGAATCTTGAAAGAGAGAGCAGAAGTCATCCGTTTGAGTCAGACGCAAGTTAAAGGAAACTCAGTTTCACCAACATATGCGGACCCGTCTACCTTCAGATCTCAAATCTAAAGGTACCGTCTCTGACTCTCTCAGCTCTTTTTTCATTTTACCGCTTGTATATATTCCTTGCAATAAATGGATTCATCACCAACACACACGGCACAACCTAGGGTAGAATCCAGCCGTTCACCAGGGACGGCTGAGTCTAAGACTGGTAGTGCCGTCTCAGGGTGTTGGGACCACCCTCATGCTTGGATTCCGACCATTTGCGGGTCTGTGCAGGACACAATGGCTCGGACAATGCAGACGGCACGGGACCCAAATTATAGAAGCGAAGGCTCAGGCGGCCAAACGCCTGAGGGAGAGACGTCTGGCTCTGAACACCAGACGGCTCCGGAGAGATCCCCTCCGCGCGGCCCCCCAACTCCTCCTGACTCGTTTTTGGACGAGTGCGACCAAAGCGGGGAGGAGGCCGACGACCAAGGCGGTGAGGAGGCCGCCTCAGCTTCCATTTCCCAATCTGGGTAGGAGACGGGAAGCGGACTTGATGTCTCTTCCTCAGAGAGCAGCGACGATCTTCCTCCGCTTGTGGATAGCGAGGAAGAAGAAAGGAAGAAATGGAAGGAGAAGGATGATCCCTTCAAAATCCACGTCTCCTCGAAAGACATAGACCTCATGGAAAAAGGTCTTAACAACTTTTTGAAGATGCACCCAATGGGAGACGGGTGGAAAATAAGGGTGCCTCCCCCAGACGGCACCGTTTCCTAGGAAGACACTGAACGAAACGCAAACGGCTACTTCGGCTGTTATGAAGCGACGTTCGAGGCGGGTCTTCGCTTCCCCCTTCACGAGGCGGTGAAGGCAATTTTGAGAGGCTATGGCCTCGGAGTCTGGCAACTTACCCCCAACTCTTGGGCAAATATTCTGGGGTACGTTGCCGCCTGTGAATTCCAAGGGATTCACCCCGGCTGGGAAGCCTTTGCTAAGATGCATTATCTTAGCCGAAACCCAGGCGGGTATAGAGCGTGGTATACTCTAACCACGTTTCCTCAGTACATGATGACCTTAGACAAGGTCTCAAAATTCGACGGCTGGAAGAACAGATTCTATCTGTTGACGGCTCCCACCAGGCGGGAGAATTTCGAGCTCCGTCAATACAATAAGAAGCCTGACCTTCTGGGTCGGAAATGCTGTCTTCTCCGGATCCCGGATGAGGACTATGACAAAATAATTGAGGCTGACTTCTTTGGCCTCACAGACGCCACATTGTCAACCGGGGAGACAATAAAAGTCCCCAAGAACTGGATCCCTAAAAGCGCCTGGCTTAGGGATGAGTGCTTCCTAGCCGCCTGCGGGCTAGGGCACATGTTCGACAGACGTATGCGCCTGAATACCTTCCGTCTGTATTACTTTTATGTCGGAAATATTTTTTGATGATGTACTAATTGATTTCCCGTTTGTTTTTGCAGAAGAACCGTTAAACATGTTTCCAGAAGAGAAGACCCCCAGACGGTCCTCTGCGCAGATCCGCCGTGACTTGGCGGAGGCCCTGGCGCGGGAGCTTAAGGCCAAGGTAAACGCCTGACCATTTTGTGAGTTTACTTTCAAGGTTTTCTTTCTTCGTCTGCTAACATTAAGTTGTTATTTTTTCAGGGAGGAAAAGTGGACAAGACGTTTGAGAAAAGCCTCAAACGGGCTAGGGAGGAGACCACCGTCTCTAACCCCAGCAAGTCCTCTAAGAAGGCCACCTCCACTGCAACTCCTAACGCCCCAGTCGGGAGACAAATGCGGATAGGGGGGAGAAAAGAGAGAGTGACCGGCTCTCTTGGCCTTGACTTGTCCAACCCTCTACCTGCAACCGGGGGGTTCTCTACGCCTGACAGCGGCTCTCGCCTGGCCGGCTCTGCAGGTAAGAACCCTTTTGAATCCCCGCCTGAGCTGGGATGGCCGTTGCGAGTGAAATCACACTCCCAACAGACGTCATCCTCAGACGGTCGAAACCAGATAGGCGCTGCTTTTGTATCTCAATCTGACGCTGATTATGGTGCAGATCAATCTCCCCGTTGGCCAGACATCCAGAAGCATGCCAAGGCCATGCTGGATGCTGTCAGCAAATGGGATAAGGATACTATCCCGGGGATTGAGACGTTCAACCTTGAACGTATTCTGACCCTCCTGGCTGAGGTAGTATACTTAATCAATTTTTCAATAACTTTTTCCGTCTCTTTCTCCGCCTGCATTATTAACCTTGTTTGTTTTTGCAGGCCTTGCTGCGGGTAGATGGGCTCAAGCGTCCTTACACCCGCAAATGGGATGAGGTAAGATGGTCCAAGCAGGCCGCCACAGACGCCGATAATGTTGCTTTGTACTCCTGTATAGTTAACGATCTTGAAACTAAAGCAACCCAAATGACACAGGCGGCCAGGATTACAGAGCTGGAGACGAGTCTGCAGGCGGCCAACAAAAGGGCTGAGACTGCCGAGGTGGCCCAAAAGCAGGCGGAAGCGGACCTCCCTAAACTTAGGGAGGACCTCAAGAAAGCCCAAGAAAGCCTCCAAACGCTTCAAGGAGTCTCTTCAGAGAATGCTGATCTGAAGAGCAAAATTTCTAAGTTGGAGGAGGAGGCGGCCAAAGCTCAGGAGAACTTCCGAGCGACTCTCCAGGCGGAGCAAAACCGTCTGGTTGCTGAGATGGCCGCCGATAATGAGGCTATGATGAAGATCGCCTGGGACGCCTTGTATCCCAACAAGAATTATGGCGTCTGGGCTCTGGCTCACAAGTATGCTGATGAAGTTATATACTTGAGAGTGAAGGGTGAGCCAGAGCCTGAGTCCTTCCTCGCCTGGGCTGAAACTGAGCAACCTGAGCCTGAAGCCGAAGCTGAAGCCGAAGCTCCAGAGACTGAGGCTCCTGAAGAAGAGGAGAGGGACCAGGAGGGGCCGTCTGCAGGGCAGTAATTTCAGCGGCTGTGTGCCAACTTTCTTTTTTTTTTATTTTTATCTGCGGCAGTATGCCATTAGTTGCTTTTCCGGCCTGTGCGCCGAGTATATGTGTATCTTTACCGGCTGAGGAGCCGTGTTTGTCAAACAATTTCTCTTTCCCGGACGGGGTCCGGATAACAATTAATCCATCACAGCCGTTTGGCTGGGTGGAAATTTAATGAATGCACCGACTGAGTCGGTTTTTATTACTTTACGCTTGTGTTTGCCTTTTCAATTTTTTGCATTTTCAATTTTTGCCTAACTTATTGAAAGCATCCGGCGAATTTAGCCTAACTTATCAAAAGTACGTGGCTGTCCTTGCCCCTGGACGGCTGTGTGGTTGGTTTCAAATGGAGTTGGTTGATTGACTTGGAAACGTCTGATGCTGCAAAGAGCATGATACTGTAGACACCAAATTGTGTCTCCCCAAAACCAAACCCAGTGATGAATACCTTTTGCGTCGAACCATAATCGAATTAGGTGAAAGTGGTTTGAAAGTCAAGTGTTGCGGTTTAGTTTTAGTTAAATTCTTTTCTCTCTGTTTTTGAATATGACTTTGTTTATTTGAAAATAGCCGAACCAGTTTAGTTTGGTCCATAATTAAGGTCCAATAATAGTGTAGATGGATGGGGCTCGAAGAGACCTTTCCAACGATATATTATAAGTTCAATTCCGATGAATATTGAGGAAGTTATGGCCAAAATACTAAACTGGGCCTGGTTAATTATTTAAATACGGCCCAATGATCTAGAGGAGGGCCCAATATTAATTATTATTCCTAATATTATTAGGATTAATTATAGTTTTCTAGAAGTTTCTAGAAAGTTCTTTTTAATTCTAATATTATTAGATTTAATAATTAATTATCTTTAATAGATTTTTATTTGGAATAAAATATCGTTTTGTTATCTTAAAAATATATATTTTATCTTCTGTACGGATTCCGTAGATCAAGTTGATTAAAGATCGGATTCCGCGTGAAGAAAAACGCGCTAATACAGGTTGTCGCCAAACGACAAATCTGTCGCCGCGCGACAGACCCTGTCGCCTCGCGACAGACATTGTCGCGTCGCGATAGAGTTGATTCCTGGCAACAGCGTGGAGTTTTATTCCTTATCAAATTCTATGATTTTTCTGGACTATTTTCATCATAAATAGCGTCCGAATCCCTGTTTTCAGGAGGATCAACAATTCTCTCTATCAACTCTCATCAATAGTTCTCTCTTTTCTCTCTTGAGCAATATATGCTTTCTTTCTCTCTTTTTCTAAACTAGCTTTTACACACAATATTCTGCATTCACAAGACTTAGAGTCTCTTAGCCAAGTTCGAAGTTGCCTTCGCCCTAGACGTGCAAGGTTTGATATTTATGAGGGTTTGGTCCAAAACTAGTCTAAACTTTATTTAATTTGATTTTAATTTAATTCTTTAATTCTTTAATTATTGTTTATTATTTTCATTGAAGTTTACTAACTTGTGTATTTTGTTATTAGAAAGAGGTACGAGGCTTCAAAGTATGTAATCTTATTACTCTCTTTCAATGTAGAAAGCATGTTTATTATTGATTAATTCCTAGTATCATGTTAGGATGTTATTTTATGCTTTCTAGTATCATGTTTAGGGTGCCTTTATTATATCATGTTATCATGTTAGTGCCATGTTAGGTTTAAAGCTTTGATCTTTATTGTTTAGTGACATGCTAGGATTTGTTATTAATCTTGTTAGTATCATGCCTAGGATCTTGCTATTATTATTAAGCTTTATTATGCCATATCATGCTATTATCATCATTATTGTTATTGATTTATTATTATGTTGCTTGATTATATTTTATTGTTATTGCTTGATCACACCCTTTTATGTAGGTTTAAAGGGAATTTGTACTTGAAATCACGCTTAATAAGATAATTATTAATTTGGTTTAGGCTAATGTGATTTTAACTCAAGTGATCGCTAATAATAGTTTTATTTGTGCATTAATATTCAACCAACATAGATTAAACAGGGTAGGTTTAATATAATGTTTGTATGTTATTCGAAAAGCGCACATGAATACGAGCAGAACAAAGTAGAGGCCTATTTTATAGGGCGGGTCCTTTCTTTTGTAGATTGGATTCGTACCCTCATCCCCGGACCCTGTTTGGTTCAAGACCTTATGGAGTAGTTGATGGTCCTTTTGGATTGTCTTTTGGGTTTACAAGTTCCTAAAACTTGTTGGCGACTCTTTTTGCTTTTTTTCTTTCCCTTTGGAACGCCACCGTACTTTAGTGTATGATCACAGTGGGGTTCAAGTTTGGGGTTATCGTAATGCTTGAAATATTCCCTACAGTTTTTGGCAACTCCACTGGGGAGGATTTCTATTTATATTCCTGAAATTTATTTAATTTTGGCAATTATTTAGAATGAGCGGATGAGACTCGAAAAATTCTAAGTATTTTATGTGCGTGATTTGATTAACATTATTGTCATATGCATTAAAAGGTCCTCATGGGAGCACCCCATGAGTCAATCCATAGGAATTTTACACGTAGGAAATTTGAGAAATATCTTTCATGACTAGAATCGAAAAGATGATGCGAAATCTGAAAAATTCGAAGAACACAGAAACTTGCCAAGGCATGTAGGAACTAGCGTCTAGAAAACAGGGCTTGTCGCCCGTAAAAAGTTACTGTCGCCTGGCGACAGTTCTGTCGCTTGGCGACAGAAGCTTTTTTGCGGCGACAGTCCCTGTAGTCTGGCGCCAAGTTCTTCCAATACCGAGCCAGGGGTCTGCCTTCTTGCTTTGACCATTTCTAGCGTTGTTGGCTCGATTTTGCTTATTGATTGAGTCCTTTTCTCACTTTTCTGAACCCATATGTGTTCTACATATGGAAATAACCCTCTGGAGGTTCCTGCTTCACCTGCCCAATGGAATATCCCACTATCATGTGCAAAGTTCATATTTGGGTACGTGTAATGTTTGTGAATCCACCAAACCATGGAGTCGAGTTCGATTTCATCACGAACTCGCGGAATCCTGTCCATTCGCTCCAACCCTCCCGGTAGGCTTGTGTGCAATGCATATGGATTCTTAACCATGGACCTTTTTAACTTAACCCATATCCTCGAACTTTAGAGAACTAGAGCCATGGTTAGGTTGCAAACTCATCTTGTGACTATGTGAACTACTTGTGCACCCTTGCTTGTATATTTTATATATGTGTTAACCGTTTGTTTGACTTGTGTTCAAAACTAAATAAATTGACTAATGACTAAAAAGACTTTGTCTAATTAATTAATTAATTTTGAATTAATTAAAGGCTAATAAATTAATCAATTCGACTTAGTACGACTTTAGGCATGTCTATTTAGAGTAAAATTACTGGAAACAGTCCAGATTAATGTTCCAGCAATGGCACAGGAATTTGGACTGTGGCGCTGCAGTCTAGTGTCTGTCGCCTAGCGACAGTTTTGTCGTCTGGCGACAGGCTCTAAACGGTGGCGACAGTTCTGTCGTTTTAGCGACAGTCCAGTTTTCTTGCTCGAGTCACCACGACGAGTCTAATTAACAGTCTACTAATCAGATTAATCAGTTTGTTAATAGTACAAACCATGTTTAAGTCTTAAATTGAGTTTAGGCACTTAAAGTCCCATGGTCATACACTAGCAGTTAAAGCATGTCACTCACATACACATAAAGCACACACATAACATGTTTGTCACATTATGACCATGTCTAGAGAGTCTTGAATGCGTGTTTTCCGTCATTTTTTTTAGGGGGGTAAGTCGGATATTAATCCTCCAATTTTTTTAAATTCCCTTAAAATATATACCCCATTTTTTTTCTTTTTCTTTTAATCTCTTGAACATAAAGTCAAGTCAATTAGAGTCGAGTATTAAAACAAATATGGTTTAAATTACAGCGCGTGGTCAAGAAAGGAAGGGCGTTTAATCAAGGACAACACTTTTGTTCAAGTCTTACTTTTTGACAAACCAATCGATAGGAAAAGGAAAGCTAAGAAGGCAATGGCTAGTCAAGAAGAACTTAATGAAGTCAAGGGACAGGTAGCCAACTTGGCTGAAATGTTGCAAAACCTATCGCTGCAAATAAGTAATCCTGAAAAACAAAAACAAATGGACCTAATCCAGGAAAGCTTGGGCAAACTGTCCAACGACTTTAGATTTCAAGAGATTAGCTCCCAAGGGGTCTCGGTGGATAGGGACCTTCTCCCACAAAAGTTCAATCCCAATGACATCCCTAAGTTCAAGGCTATGGACAATCCTTATTTTCATTTAAGAGCTTTTGAAACTGTAATGAGTATTAAGGGGATAGATAGAAAAGCATTTCATTCTGTATTTTCATTATCCTTAGAAGTTGTATGTCAACAGTGGTACTTTTCACTTGATAAAGAAAAGACCTCTAGTTGGGAATCCATTGTGAGCGCTTTCATTGAAAGGTATAAATGCAATATACAAGTTGAAACCGATCATAGAGAATTAGAAATGCTAAAACAAAAAGAAAATGAAGGTTTCACCTCCTTCTTTAATAAATGGAGGGAAACTACTGCAAAAATGGTTGAAGTGCCTAGTGAAAAAGAATCCGTTAGGATGTTCATTAAGAACCTCCAAGAAAAATACTCTAAGCACCTTAAGTACCAAAGCAACTTAAACACTTTCAAAGCTGTATATGATATTGGAATTAATATTGAAGATGACCTTGCTAAACAAAAAGCTGCTAATAACAACTCAAGCAGTGGCTGGAAAAATAAGAAGAACGACAATCCTTCTTCATCCAAATCTACCCACTCAAATAATGTTAGCACTTTTCCTCTAAACGAAGTTTTGGCAATGAATAATAATCAAGGACAAAAGAAATCATTTAGGAAGAATTATACTCCTATTGGTATGAGTTATGACACCGCATTTGATCGCTTACATGCAAAAGGTCTTATAACTCCTATTGGACCATTTGGGGACCCACCTGTCGAAAGGAGAACGGCTAGCTGGAACCCAAATGCACATTGCAAATATCACCAAGGTAGGGGTCATTCTACAGAAAATTGTTGGAGACTAAAGGAAACCATTCAAGACTTGATCGATAGTAACAAGCTCCCATTGCCTCCTGCAAGTAAGAAGCCAAGTATCAATACCGCACCGCTATCAGATTCTTTGGCCATTTCTGACGAAGAAAACCAAGAGGATCCATCTAGCCTCATAGAGCCTATCGAGACCATTGAAGAAGAAATCTTCGAAGATGCTCTCGAATTCCTTGGTCAGGAACCTGCAACTAAGCAAGAAGTATTGGCATTGACATCAATATTGACAGAATTGAAAAAGTTGATCTCACAAACCTTTGAGGCTATAAAAGACAAAAATGAGTTACTTAGAAGTAGACCCCTACCTAAACAAAAGAAACCCTTTTCTCTCCAAGTAATTGACACTCCCAAAAAGAATAATAGAAAATATACTCCAATTGGGACATCATACACAAACATGTTCAAAATGCTCTTCGAGAATGGAAAAATTCAACCTCTCGAACCAAGACCATTTGAATCACTGAAAAGAATAGACAAATACTATTGTTCATATCATCAATCAGGGGGACATACAATAGAGCAATGCTTCAAGTTTAAGGACTTGGTTCAACGTTTGATTGATGAGAAGAAATTAGTTCAATTTCCACAAGATGCCATGATTAATGGAGTATGGGACAGTGACGATGAGGATGTTTACTTTAAAGACATTGAAGAAACTCCTCTATCAACAATATACCCAGTAAGTGACATTTGGGACGAGGAGGATTCGCCCATAGATGTCCTCACTAGGTCCGGGAGAATACAACCTCCCATTTCAACACAACCTATACCTTCTATTCAGCAAATTCCCGTGCCTATTATAGAAGACAACGATGTTGTCAAACAGTTAAAAAAGACAAAAGTGGAAATGAATGTATGGAAACTTTTAGCCACATCTCGAGAACATAGAGTTGCAGTCATGGATGCGTTGGCTAAAGTAGGCATAGATTCGGACACTACTCCTGAGGGACTTGCTAACTTCCTCACGAGTGACCTTCCAAGTCCAATCAATTTAGTCATTTTTTCGGATAAAGATCTACCACCGGAAGGTGGCAAACACTATATAGCTCTAAACCTCACAGTCATATGCAAAAGAATGAACGTCCCCATGACTCTTGTGGATAATGGTTCAGCAATTAATGTGTGCCCACTTAGAACCGCAAGAATGTTGGGAATAAGAGATGAGGATTTATCCCCATCAACCCAGGGCATAAGAGCTTATGATAACTCACGTCGTCAAGCACTAGGGACAATTACCATGAATATAACGGCGGATGCAATTGAGCATGCCACTACATTTCAAGTAGTAGATATCAAGGCATCTTTTAACTTGCTATTGGGACGCCCTTGGCTTCATGATTTAAAGGCCGACCCTTCATCTCTTCATCAACAAGTAAAGGCCATAGTTAGAGGCATTCCAATTACCATTGATGCTTCATCTATGAGAATCACAACAGTAGAAAATCCACTAATTAATGTGGAACATGATGAAAATGATGAAGATTTGTGGGGCTTTAGCGAAGAGGTCTCCTTAATAGAGGAAGATGAAAGGACCCCTCTTCATTACGACCTCCACTCAAACATGACAACGAATGCTATCCTAAGAAAGCAAGGACATTTTCCTGGAATGACTCTAGGAAAGAAGAAAGGAATAGCTAAACACATGGGCGTACCTGGCCTCCCTAAATTGGATACTTTCGGACTTGGTTTTGAACCAACTCGCGAAGACCTTAAGCGGGCCCAGGAAAAATCAAGAGCACGAAGAAATGCCCGCACAAAAAAAAAGGAGATACCCATGGACCAATATCCTCTCACTTTAAATGGACAATTTATAAGAGAAGGAGAGGACTATCCTTGTCATGAATTTCCCGAACCCTTCGTTGTAAATGGTATAAGACAACCTGGGTTCGAAATCTTTTTGGATTGTTGCTTCCTAGACGAGATCCCAGCTCCAATTTATAAGAAGAAAGCACCTCCTTGTTTCGACTTTAATGTCATGGGACTCCTCTTTGGAAGAGAAAAAAATGAATCAAGATACACGGAGGATGATTCTTCGCTTATCCAAGAGGTTCTCCAAAGTGAAAGTTTTGACCCCTCCGAATTTATCACTCCAATAAAAGATCAAGAGCGTGGATGGCGCAAGACGGTGAAGATAACCACTACAAATGGAAAGAAGATTTCAATAACTACAGGACAAGGACCAATGTTCGAAGAATCGTCTGAGTCAGAGTCTGAGTTAGAGTCTTCCCCTATCGAGTCTTCTAAGTCTTTAGCTGTAGCACACTCATCTTCCATTTCTACTCCTAGGATAGTTAGCAATCAAGTCCCGACGGACATTTCTTTATTTGATGTAATGATTTCTGAATTTAATAATATGTCTTCTTCCCCGTATTCTTCTTGTTCTTCTTTATCTAAAGATGACGAGCATTGCTTAACTAATGATGAAAATGATAAAGAAATAATTAAAGCAGTGGAAACACTTGAAAATAAGACACCAATAATTGAGGATACAGAAACGGTTGATATCTCAAAAGATCCAACCATTAAAAGAGAAGTTAAAATCGGACTAACACTAAACAAAGAAGAAAGAATCGATTTAATTAATCTACTTAAAGAATTTATCGATGTATTCACTTGGTCATACGAAGATATGCCAGGCATTAATAGAGAAATAGCTCAACACACAATACCATTAATTCAAGGAATGAAACCTGTAAAACAAAAGTTACGTCGAATGAAACCCGACGTGGCTCTTAAGATAAAAGAAGAAGTACAAAAATAAATAACTGCAGGTTTTATCAGGGTATCCAAATACCCCGAATGGGTCGCCAATGTTGTCCCGGTTCTGAAAAAAGATGGTAGAGTTCGAATGTGTGTCGACTATCGATACCTAAATAAGGCAAGTCCAAAGGACGACTTCCCTTTACCACACATCGATATTTTGGTAGATAACACAACAAACCATGCACTTCTCTCATTTATGGATGGGTACGCAGGATACAATCAAATCCTCATGGCCGAAGAAGATATGGAAAAGACAACATTCATAACACCTTGGGGTACTTATTGCTACACGATAATACCATTCGGGTTAAAAAACGCGGGTGCTACTTACCAACGAGCAGCAACTGCCCTACTCCATGATATGATGCATAAAGAAGTGGAGGTCTATGTGGATGACATGATTGTAAAATCAAAAGACCGCCAAGGACACCCAATAGCCTTAAAAACGTTCTTTGAAAGACTAAGAAAATACAACATGAGATTAAACCCCTCCAAATGTGCTTTTGGAGTTACCTCAGGGAAACTCTTGGGATATGTCATAAGCTCTAGAGGAATAGAGATAGATCCCACCAAAATTAAAGCAATCATATCCATGCCACCGCCCAAAACCGAAAAGCAAATCCGAGGATTTATTGGCCGGTTGCAATACATAAGTAGGTTCATATCCAAGTTAACCACGATATGCGAACCAATATTCAAGAAGCTTAAGAAAAATGTACCAATCATATGGGACGATGAATGTCAAAAAGCCTTTGAAAAGATCAAAGCCTATCTCTCGAATCCTCCTGTATTAGCTCCAGCACTCCCCGGAAACAATAGGAGCTATGCTTGCACAAGAGGTAGAAAGCAAAGAAAATGCTATTTACTACCTAAGTAAGAAAATGCTCGAGTATGAAACACGCTACACACCATTGGAAAAGCTGTGCCTCGCGCTGGTGTGGGCCACAACTAAATTAAGACATTACATGCTCGTGCATACCGTTTACGTAGTCTCACGAATAGACCCCCTTAAACACCTATTCGAAAGATCTACACTTAACGGGTGTATCTCAAGATGGATAGTAAATTTGGCCCAGTTCGATATAAGGTTTATGCCTCAAAAGGCGATTAAAGGATCAGTGGTCTCGGATTTTCTAGCAGATTTCCCAATAGAAGATTCGACACCCTTAGAAGAGAATGAATTCCCAGATGAAAGTTTAATGATGACAGAGGATGATACATGGACTCTATATTTTGATGGAGCCTCAAACCAAAAGGGATGCGGCGTAGGAGTCTTGTTAGTATCACCTAAAGAAGAACATGTCCCCATATCCATTAAATTGGATTTCGACGTCACCAACAACGCAGCCGAATATGAAGCATGTGTGGTAGGCCTCGAAACCGCTTTAGCCTTAGGCGTAAGGAAACTCCGGATATTTGGAGATTCCTCCCTAATTATTAATCAAATTTCCAAAAGATGGAAGGTTAGGAGTGAAAGCTTAGCTCCTTACCAAAAGTATTTGGAAACTCTCACCGATCAATTGGAAAAAGTGGAATACACTTACCTACCTAGAGAGGAAAACCAATTCGCCGATGGCTTGGCAAGACTAGCCTCAATGGTCAGAATACCTAAGGAAATTGAGCAAATGCCTTTAACCATAGAAAAAAGGCACAAACCAGCATATATTCAAGCTATAGAAGATGATGAAGTGATTCAAGAAGAGGAACCTGAAAAAGAACCATGGTTCACAGATATATTAAATTATGTCACCAAAGGAGAATATCCTCCTCATGCTGACAAAAGAGCGAAAAGAGCATTAAGACTTTTAGCTTCCCAGTTTGTACTCATAGGAAATGAACTACACAAAAGGGTACCTAAGGGTCGAGCTCTATTATGTGTAGACAAAAAGGATGCCCAAAGAGCTATGAGAGTAATCCATGAAGGTATATGTGGAACACATGTTAATGGAAAAATGCTAGTCCAAAAGATAATGCGAGAAGGATATTACTGGACTACCATGAATAGAGATTGTCATCAATATGTAAAAAGATGCCCAAAATGTCAAATTTACGCAAATTTGCAACATATCCCACCTTCTCTTCTCTACACCTACACTTCACGATGGCCTTTCTCTACATGGGGAATAGACATAAGTGGAAAGATTACACCTCCCGGAACAGGAGGTCATGAATACATCTTGGTTGCAATAGATTACTTCACAAAATGGGTGGAAGCACAATCATATGCCAAACTCACCGCCAAACATGTAGCACTCTTTATCGAAAGAAACATAATTTGTCGATACGGAGTCCCACATGAAATGATAAGTGACAACGGAACTCACTTTCAAGCCGAATGTGAAGAATTGCTACAAAAGTATGGTATTCAACATCACCATTCTTCCCCTTATAGACCGCAAGCAAATGGAGCAGTTGAGGCCGCTAATAAAAATTTGAAAACGATCATTGAAAAAATGACTGAAAATTATAAGGATTGGCCTGACAAACTTCACTTCGCACTGTGGGGTTATCGCACGTCAATCCGAACATCAACAGGAAATACGCCATTCAACTTAGTATATGGAATGGATGCCGTACAACCTGTAGAGTTAGAAATACCTTCTCTACGCGTTGCGTTAGAAAGTAAACTCGATGAAGTCGAATGGACTAGAGCACGATATGAAGAGCTAATCCTACTCGATGAAAAGCGACTAGAAGCTCTACATCATACTCAATGTTATCAAACCCACATGGCTAGACATTTCAATAAAAAGGTCAAGAGTAGAAATATCAAGGTTGGGGACTTGGTATTAAAAGTATTAAGAAAAAAATGTTTTAGATCCAAGAGGCAAATTCAGGCCTAATTGGTCCGGACCATATATTGTCAAAACAATCCTGTCAGGGGGCGCGGCTAAATTAACTGATATGGATTGCAATGAATTTTCAAACATGACAAACCTTGACCAACTTAAGAAATACTACCCATAAGTACTTGAGTGAAATACTCAAGAGAGCTACGTTTGGCCTGATTCCTTAAGCAAAGGATACGTAGGCAACCCAGACAGGGTGCGGCCACTTTAATCTCTTCAAATTCTGTATCCCCGAAGTAAAAAACGCATGTCTGCAAAATTTCAAGACTGGCGCCAGAAAATAGACTTTGTCGCCAGACGACAATTTTGTCGCCAGACGACAATTTTGTCGCCAGGCGACAGAGCCAAATTGTCAGCGACAGTGAATCAGATAACAGCGCCAACTTTCTGCGAGTGTCTAGACCAGTTTCGCATGTTCTGGAAATTTATTAGACTTCCGTACTCGAATTATTTCTCCGAAAAATAAATGTCGTAATTGTTTTCATTGCTTTAATTGAAAGTTAATTAAAATAAAAGCTGAAATTTTATTAATTAATAAAGAAGGTACATTATTGATAAAATAAAAGTTGAAAAATTAACTAAAACAAATTAACTTTGTCTAATAAATCAAAGGAAAAGCAATGCTCTAGTCTTTTTTCTCTTTCTTGATTCTCTTCCAATTTGTGTCTTCATTTTCTTCCTCTTGATCCATAACCTTTGCTAGGAGGCAACCATTAGAAGACCTACACTCTATCTTAGTATAGATGGTTTCTCCCTCCGCTAGAACTCCATGTTTCTTCTCTACCCAAGTTTCCTTCTTTGTAGAGTCAACTTTTCTTTTTCCTTGATTTTTCTTAGAACTTTTCTTTCTTGGCATAATAGGAGTTTTGAATTCAATCTTTTCCCCTAGACGTTCTTTAGCAGGGACCTTTTTGTCACCTAGACGATCCTTCACATTGGTCTTCTCAATTTTGACTTGAGATTTTTGGAATCTTCCATCAAGCCATTGTTTCACTTTATTTGAAAAACAAGGTGGTTCCTTGTGGGTAATCACCTTCCATAAGGGCCTACCACTCCAGTATCCGTCAAAACGCTCAATCTCTTGTGACACAGGAAATTCATAAGGACGGCGGAGATCTCCTATAGGGATGGTTTGTGTAAGACCATATTGTCTCATAACTCTACAAGGAAAATAAAAGGTTAATCTTGACAAGCTCGGGAGACGACAATATGCTTGGTTACTGCAACCAACCATTGCCTCAATCTTCCACCAAGGAACAATCCAGCTTATGGTAAAGTCACCGGCAGCAAACACCTTGCTCCACTCACGGCGACCTATTTTCAAAAATCGTTTCTTTCGCCGGACTATGCAATTTGGAACATATGTGTGTATATCGTCAGGAGGATTAATAAGCTTTAACCTCTCCATGAGCCATATCTGTAAAATATGTATTTAATTAGTATTACAATGTAAAATAATATTCTTTAATTCTTGGTAAATTAAAAATAGCATTATTTTATGCCTGTAATAAAATTGGAGAACCTCAAAAAGGTTCTCTTGGATTCTTTCTTAATGCATCCAACCATAGCATAGTCTCTCCAACAATTAGCGGCATTGGATTTCTCCCAGATTCAACTTGTTCTATAACAGATATAATCATTGATTGGCCTTCATTATCCTTACCACTAACTAAGAGTAATTGGTTAAACAAGCAATAAAGAAAAGCCCTTCTCTTATAGACACGAAAATCAGGATTAGGATTATCATAAAAATAATGTGCAAATTCTGTCAAATCAACTATATTCCCATGCACTATATGTTTTAAAGTCGTACCCCTCAAATCAAAAAAGCATTCAAAATCTTTATAATATTATTCATTGATTCTAGGCATTACCGCAAGATCTGTGGAATAATAACCTATAATGGCTCCAAATTCTTCCGGTAAAGGACATATTTCATCATGGAAAAATCTAAAACAGTGAGTATCAATATCCCAATAGTCTATGGCAGAATAAATAAAATCAATGTCAAGACTCATCCCCTTGATTCCAAACATACCCCCCATATGAGAAATATCTAATGCTTTTTTATCTTTAGCAGTTAAATGGCGACACCATTCATCCATGTATCCACAAAAAATTCTTTTAGCTAAAGGCATGATTTCTAGTTAATTAGCTAATTAATAAACTGGTTAAATTATGCAGTAAACGGATAATTCGGGGGCTATTTATAACTTTTTTTTCATGACAGACTTCAATTCCTGTAGGAAACAGGAAAGCGCGTCAGTCGCCAGGCGACAAAATTGTCGCGTGGCGACAAAGGCTGTCGCGTGGCAACAGGATGAATTACATGACACCGGTTTATTTCTTTGCAGCGACACCTATTACGCGTAGGAAACCGTGTTTTGACGTACTTGATTTCGACTTTGACTAGACTTACTGTTCTATTCCTATTCATACACCCTTCTTATCATTATTATTATTATTATTATTATCACTATTATTATTATTATTATATCATATTAAGCTTAATTAATTTTAGGCTTATCATTTTTTTCCTTCATTTTTCTTTTTTCATTTCTTTTTTTGGGGGAGAGAGTCGGTACCCTCCACTAATATTGAAAATGACGGAAATTTTGCGCAAAAATTACACTTTCTCACACACTTACATGCACAACACATTTGTTACAAAATAATAAATCAGGCAAATAAAATGTTCATAAATAATAAAGTGCATATATATACAAATGTCTAGTACATAAGTCATATGAATAAAATAGACAAAGTCCTACAAAAGTCAAAAATAAATAAACACAGGTACAACTATGGCGCCGGAGGTCGCAAGTCGCGAGGGATGCCGAATGTATCGAAAAATGTCCTACTCCGTGGAGTATGTCCATCATCGCCCCCTGAACCACCAGGCGGCGCGAACTGCAACTCAGGGCCAGGCCACCTAACCTCACCCTGAAATCCGACGGAAAGAGGCTGAGGCTGCAAAGGCTGCTGCGACGACGAGCCAAACTCAAACGTCCCACCACCCATTCCACCTCGAACCGTCGGCCCGGTCGGAACCTCCTCAGGTGATGACGCCGAGTCCTCTACCACTGCGGCCTCAGAACGACCACCCCGGCCACCTAAAGTAGTCCGGCGACGCCTCGAGTCGGACCTAGTAGTCTCTCTCCTAGGCCCGGGTCTCGACCGAGTGCGTGGAGAAGGAATAGGCTGCCCCTGCAAAAGTAAATCAAGTTAGCAAATGCAAGAAAAATAAAGTCAAAAATAATAAAAACAAAAGTAATACCTCCTCAGCATCATTGCTACGACAGGTAGCACGGTTCCGCAACCTCACAAGCTGGCTGCGAAAGGCGTCTATGCACCTAGCCATAGCCATCACCACCTCACGAGAAAACTGCCAAAGTAACCAAGTCAGTAACAATTATAAAGCAAACATAAGGATGGTATGGGAAAAGCTACTTACTCGAGTCTGGTGACGAGGAATAGACCGCTCCACAAACTGCTCTCCCTCTGGAGCTGGCGGAATAAGCTCCTCGATCGGCCCACACGTGCCCTGGTAGCGTATGGACATCCTCGGAGGGATGAACTCCCTAGGGCCAGCCTGTTAAGAATGAAAAGATTAGAAAAATACTTGGGGGCTACCTAAAAAAGAGATAAACTAAATAAATGAAAGCATACCGCTGCCTCCTCCGAAAGGACGGGAGCCGGCGCTAGCAACGGTAGCAGGTCCTCCTCGTAGCTCTGCTCGAGGAGAACGTAGGACCTCCAAGGAGTACCCCGAGTAGGTCCACCAGCACGATCCCGCTGTAAGGCATCGTGGAACATATGCCGAGGTGGAGGAGCGGGAACAACAAAGGTATCTGAGGAGTGCTGGATGGCTACCCTCTCCCCTAGGTAGACCACCGCGTCTTACGTCCCCAGAAAGTAACGACGCTCAGCTGTATACTGCGCCGCCAGCACAGAGATAGGGAAAGCAGCCCATGGTCGATAGACAGCAACAGTCTGAGTCAGCTTCTACCTCAAGCTTTCCAGACAACTTCTGCAAGGAATTCTATGTCCTTGCATGAGAGTCGGACAGGCGGTAAATCCGTCAACACCGAACCTCAGTTGATGATAGGGTCTATGCCATACGCACCCCAGGCGCAGTATGGGCAATATGACCTCCAATTCATGCAGTCACCTCCATTTGGAGGTCAGGCGGCATATACCCCTGCCCAGCCTCTAGACTGGCAGCTCCGGCTAATGAGGCTAGGCGAACAGCCGTCTGCCTTTGCAGCCAATATAACCGAGGTGGCTCAGCCAATATAACCGGGTGATAATATTCTTCCAGATGAAGGAGATGACGTCTGATGTCTTGATGTTCTTTACCGCCTCAGCCTCTACCCACTTGGTAAAGTAATCCACAGCCACCAAAATGTAACACTTTCCGCCTGGAGCAGGCGTGTAAGGACCCAAAATGTCCATGCCCCATTTTGCAAACGGGATTGGGCTGTGGATGGCCGTCAAATCAGTAGCCGGACGGTGAATAAGTTTGCCAAACTTCTGGCACTTGTCACATTTTCTCACCAATTCCTTGGTGTCTGCCTCTAGAGTGGGCCAAAAGTAATGTCGTCTGGCTCTGACGGCTAGAGATCTGCCGCCTATATGGGAGGCGCAGAATCCTGAGTGCAAGTCTTCGAGAACTTCCTTCCCGTT
Organism: Chenopodium album; assembly: GCF_948465745.1. NCBI lineage: Eukaryota > Viridiplantae > Streptophyta > Magnoliopsida > Caryophyllales > Amaranthaceae > Chenopodium > Chenopodium album. The sequence continues at coordinate 21,174,053 of NC_137853.1, forward strand.
TTCTGGGGTTACGCACTTCAAAAGAGGCTTAAGAAACCCCGCCTTGAAGAGCTCTCCATTTCTCAACTTGAAGCTTGCGGCTCGCTTTTTCAGAACGACTGCCTCCTGTGGCGAGTCAGGAAGTGTCCCGTCTGAGAGATATGCCCGGATGCCATCCATCCAGGTAGAGCTTCGGTCTAGGACTCCAATGGGATCTTCATAGATGCTTCTTTTTTCAAGTACTTCCCAAAAGACTGACCGAGGCGTATCATGGCAGGCGGAGGATGCTAGCTTTGACAGTGCATCCGCCTGGTTGTTATCAGACCTGGGTACTTGATTCAAATGAAATTCCTCAAGTGACCCAGCCTCCTCTTTGACCGCCTGAAGATATTTGATCATAGCCGGGTGAGTTGCTTCAAATATTCCCTCATATTGGCTAACGATCAACTATGAATCAGAGTAGGCGTCAATTTTTGTTGCCCCTGCCGCCTTACACATGCGGATTCCGACTAGCAGGGCTTCATATTCCGCCTCATGGTTTGAGGCCTGAAACTTGAACCGTAGTGCATACTCATATCTGTCCCCCTCAGGAGACTCATAAATTACGCCTGCACCATAGCCGTTCTTTGTAGAACTCCCGTCTACATACACTTTCCAAACCTGATCGAGATTATCCGGAGCCACCGGACGGGTCATTTCCACAATGAAGTCGGCAAACGCCTGACCTTTCACTGCCTTTCTTGGTTCGTAAGTGATTTCAAGACTTTGCATTTCAATAGCCCATTTTAACATTCTGCCGGATGACTCCAAGGTAGACATTGGCCGCTTGAGTGGCTGGTCGGTGTAAATCACCACCGGATGAGCCAGAAAGTAAGGCTTCAACTTTTTGAATGCCATGTACAAAGCAAGACCAAATTTTTCAACCACGGGGTACCGGAGTTCAGCATTTTTAAGGACATGGCTAATGAAATAAACCGGGAGTTGAACGCCGTCTCGCTCAGCAAGGAGAACGGCGCTGAGAGCATGATCTGAGACGGCTAAATACATATACAACGTCTCCCTAGGCAGAGGACTGACCAGCCTAGGCAGAGAGTGCAGGTGCTCTTTTAGCTTCTAGAATGCCGTCTCAGCATCGTCTCCCCATTCAAACCTGGTCTTCTTCCTGATTGCTTGGAAGAAGTGAAGGCATTTGTCACCTGACCGGCTGAGGAACCTTCCCAAGGCGGCCAGGCAACCTGTTAATCTTTGAACTTCCTTGACAGAACGGGGTGACTTCATGTCAATTACCGCCTGTATCTTTTCGGGGTTAGCCTCTATCCCCCTTTGATCAATCAGGAATCCGAGAAACTTCCCAGACTCAACACCAAAGACGCATTTCTTGGGGTTTAACATGACCTTATGCCGCCTGAGGGTGGTGAATGTTTCTCGGAGATCAGCAAGGTGATCCGTCTGTTGCTTGGATTTGACTATCATGTCATCTATGTACGCCTCCACATTCCTCCCAATTTGATTAATGAAGACCGTATTAATCATCCGTTGGAAGGTGGCAGGCGCATTCTTCAAGCCAAACGGCATCACAGTATAACAGAATAACCCCAAATCATCTACGAAGGCCGTCTTCTCTTGATCTTTCTTCCAGAGGGGTATCTGATGGAAGCCGGAGTAGGCATCCATAAAGCTCATCAAGGCGTGGCCGGCTGTAGAGTCAACCAGACTATCGATCTTTGGAAGCGGGTAACTGTCCTTTGGACACGCCTTGTTGAGGTCTGTATAGTCAACACACATGCGCCAGGTCCCATTCGGCTTCTTAACAAGGACCACATTGGCCACCCAGTCGGGAAAATTACAGGGCCGAATGACCCTGGCGTCTAGCAGCTTTTTGACTTCGGCAGCTGCCGCCTGACTTCTTTCCTCGCCATGGTTTCTTTTCTTTTGCCGGATGGGCTTCTTTTTAAGATCCACGGCCAGTTTGTGGACAGCGAGATCCGGGCTGACGCCTGGCATCTCTTCCACTTCAAAGGCAAAGATGTCTTTGAATTCTTTCAGCAGAAGGTGCAAGCTTGCACCTAGAGTAGCATAAACAACCGTCCCAACCTTCACCGTTCGCTCTGGACGGCTGTCGTCCAAAACGAGGTCAACATTTTCTCCAGCCAGTTGGGGACGGAGCTCATCTGACCGTTCCCCGGTCAGTGATTGCTATTTTTTCTCTTTCTTTACCTCCACAAACAGAGGTGTTTTTCTTTTCTTACCAACGGCTGGTGGGGCAGGGTTGGCATCCTTGACGTCGTCAAGGTCTATTGGTTCCTTCTCTTGGCCGCCTGGGGCCACAGTATCTTTCACGGCTGAGAGATAGCACTCCCTAGCCGTCTTCTGATCCCTGTTCAGGGAACCAACAGAGCCGTCATCCCGCTCATACTTGATGAGCATGAGAGACGGGATGATCACCGCCTTGGCTTCGTTGAGGGTTGGCCTACCAAGGGTTGGCCTTTTTCTCCCAGCCGGATGGGCAAGTCAATTCTGCCGGCTGGGTAGACCATCCCACCCCCAAAACCAACCAAGGGGTGGGTGACAGGATGCATGCTGCTGACATTGTATTTCAGCTTCTGTAGGCACCGGAGGCTGATAATATCCGACGAGATGCCGATGTCAATAAGGATCCGTCCAACCAGCTGGTTGGCAACCTTACATTCAATGACGACCGGGTCGTCATGCGAACGGCGGACGCTGCCCCTGTCCTTCTCTGTTATGAGGACGTCTGGGAAGGTGGAAGAAGCAGACGCCTGCTCATCATCATCCTCGTCCATCTTTCGAAGATGGCTTTTGGTGCCCCGGATGGTAGGGCCACCACATGAAAATCCGCCTGCTATTGTGTAGACCGGATCCTTGTCGGTTTCCGAACTACTAGCAGGCTGGGGGGTAGCCTTGGAGGACTGACCCTTGTTCCTCTTCTTTGCCCCAGCTGGGGACTTAGAAATGTAGGACTTTAGAAGCCCTTTGTCAGCCAGACGGTCCAACGTCCGCTGTAGACTGAAGCAGTCGTTGGTGTCATGACCAACCTCCTCATGGAACTGGCAAAATTTATTTTTGTTCCGTGACTGGACGGAACTCTTCATCGGATTCAGCTTCTTAATAGACAGCCGGTCCTTTACCTCCATGAGGATGGAGTTGCAATCTTTGTTAAACTCGTACTTGGGGATGTACGGTTTAAACTCTTTCTTTTTCTTCTGGGACGGCTGGTCAGAATCACTAACCGCCCAGACTTCTTTTCTCTTTTTGCTCTCTTCTTTTTTGTTACCCGGCTGAGCTGACCGGCTTTCTTTTTGTTTGTCAAACTTCTTGGAGTCTGACTAGCTACCAGGCCAGTAGAGGTCGGTAGCTTGTATGTAGCTCTCCGCCTCCCTCAGGGCCGCCTGTAGCGTAAATGCCCCTTTTCGAACAAGGTCGAACTTAAAAGCCGACCCGTCCTTCAGACCCTTGAAAAAGTCTGTGAAAGCTACCTCGTCAGACAGTCCCTGGATCTGTATTCTGACCAGGTTGAACCTCCTGACATATGAGCGTAGCCCTTCTCTCTCACCCTGCTTAACGGTGCTCAAATCAAGGCTCGTTTTCTTGGCAGGGATGTTCATTGAGAAGTTGGTGGCAAACAAGAAGGCTAGCTTCTTGAAGCAATCAATAGAGCCGGCTGGCAAGTTGCCAAACCACTGCTGGGCAATGCTCTTCAGTGTAGCCGGGAAACATCGACACCAGGTGGCATCGTCCCAACCCTGTAAGCACATGAGGTTGGTGTATGCCATCAGGTGGTCTTCTGGGTTGGTGGTACCATCATAGGTGCCCACCAACACATTCTTAACCTTGGCCGGCTGAGCCACCTCGGTTATATTGGCTGCAAAGGCAGACGGCTGTTCGCCTAGCCTCATTAGCCGGAGCTGCCAGTCCAGAGGCTGGGCAGGGGTATATGCCGCCTGACCTCCAAATGGAGGTGGCTGCATGAATTGGAGGCCATATTGCCCATACTGCGCCTGGGGTGCGTATGGCATAGACCCTATCATCAACTGAGGTTCGGTGTTGACGGATTTACCGCCTGTCCGACTCAGACATAGAATTCCTTGCAGAAGCTGTCTGGAAAGCTTGAGGTAGAAGCTGACTCAGACTGTTGCTGTCTCCTCCGATTAATGACATGACTAGGGTCGCCGGGGCATCAGAATCTTAGACCAGTCAAGTTTTGCGGCTGCCTTCTCCTTTGGATGAGGAGTTGGCTGCTTGTCCTTGACCGGCTTCTTCTTCTTCCCATCATTGGGAGTCTTTTTAGCCGGCTGACTCTTGCTAGAGCCTGCCTTGTTTTGGTTGATCATGGCCTTGATTTCACCTTTAAAAGAGGCTTGACCTTTAGCCTTCTGGGTTTCCCCTTCTGGCCTTCCAGGTGGGCGCCTGCTTGGGCCCGCCTGGTCTACATTTCTCTCCAGTTGATCCCTGGAACGAATGGATTTAGAGATGAGGGAGCCATCTTTAGATATGTAGGTCTCCACATCATTGTCTTCTTCTTCTTCTTCTTCCTCCTCCTCAGTGAATACCTCTGGCTGAGGCTGAGGTGGAGGCTGAGGGATTTCAAACCCTTCCGGCTGAATAACCAGTTGCAAGTCGTCTGGGTTATCCGGACGTAGAGAGGTAGAATTGAGAATTGGTACAGAACTTTGAACCATCTTGAGGTACTCTCCCCACAGACGGCGCCAAATGTTTTGGGTGTTTTTGTCCCTCGGGAGAGTTACAGCTCGAAGACTGGTCCGGAGCGGCCTGTACCTGCAAGACAAACGGAGACACTTGTTGGTTGGTGCTCCGCCTCCGACGATCAAGTTAGTAACTTGAAAGGAGAGAAAAAGGTGCGGAAATTTAGGTGGGGATCTGCTAGGATTTCTAGCTCAGTTGTCTCTATCAAAGGGACAGTTTGTAATCAATCGAAAAACGTGCCCTCCAAAAGAGGGGAATCTCCCTATTTATAGGGTCCTTGGGAATTTGTGCCCCTGATTAGGTCACAGAACCCTAAACAGTGATGGGCTGCGCCGCATTGCGGCTTTCTTGGGATTTGGGCCTGAAGGCCGACATTTTTCCCCCAAATATCTGGGATGACACGTGTCAAGCAGGGATAGGTCCATTTTGGACCATCCCCGGGCTGACACGTGTTGCCCTCTAATTGGGCCACATGGCGGGGTAAAATTACCCTAAACACATTTCACTATCATTTAATTCAAAAAGCTTTGTTTAATGTGTTTGACTTTCATTTGACTTAATTAGCTTTATTGAATGCATTTTATTTTCATTTGATTCAAAAAGCTTCGTTTGAATGTATTTGACTTAAATTTGACTAAATTAACTTTGTTGAATGCATTTGACTTTCATTTGATTCAAAAAGCTTCGTTTGAATGTGTTTGACTTTCATTTGAGTCAATTAACTTTTTTAAATGCATTTGACTTTCATTTTATTCAAAAAGCGTTGTTTGAATGTGTTTGACTTTCATTTGTATCAATTAGCTTTGTTGAATGCATTTTACTTTCATTTGATTCAAAAAGCTTTGTTAGAATGTGTTTGACTTTTGTTTGACTCAATTAGCTTTGTTGAATGCATTTGACTTTCATTTGATTCAAAAAGCTTTGTTTGAATGTGCTTGACTTTCATTTGACTCATTTATCTTTATTGAATGCATTTGACATTCATTTGATTCAAAAACCCTTGTTTCAATGTGTTTGACTTTCATTTGAGTCAAAAAGCTTTGTTAAATGCACTTGACTTTCATTTGACTCAATTATCTTTATTAAATGCATTTCACTTTCATTTGATTCAAAAAGCTTTGTTTGAATAAGTTTGACTTTCATTTGAGTCAAAAATCTTTGTTGTATGCATTTGACTTTCATTTGATTCAAAAAGCATTGTTTGAATGTGTTTGACTTTCATTTGACTCAATTAGATTTGTTGAATGCATTTTACTTTCATTCGATTCATAAAGCTTTGTTTGAATGTGTTTGACTTTTATTTGACTCAATTAGGTTTGTTGAATGCATTTGACTTTAATTTGATTCAAAAAGCATTGTTTGAATGTGTTTGACTTACATTTTACTCAATTAGCTTTGTAGAATGCATTTGACTTTCATTTGACTTAATTAGCTATGTATGTATGTGTTTGATTTTCATTTGACTCAATTAGCTTTTTTAATTGCATTTCACTTTCATTTAATTCAAAAAGCTTTGTTTAAATGTGTTTGACTTTCATTTGATTCAAAAAGCTTTGTTTGAATGTGTTTGACTTTCATTTAACTCAATTAGCTTTTTTAATTGCATTTCACTTTCATTTTATTCAAAAAGCTTTGTTTGAATGTGTTTAACTTTCATTTGACTCAATTAGCTTTGTTGAATGCATTTGACTTTCATTTGTTTTAAAAAGCGTTGTTGAATGTGTTTGACTTTCATTTGACTCAATTAGCTTTGTTGAAAGCATTTGACTTTCATTTGGTCCAAAAAGCTTTGTTTGAATGTTTTTGACTTTCATTTGACTCAATCAGCCTTGTTTAATGCATTTGACTTTCATTTGATTCAAAAAGCTTTGTTAGAATGTGTTTGACTTTTATATCACTCAATTATATTTGTGGAATGCATTCGACTTTTATTTGATTCAAAAAGCTTTGTATTAATGTGTTTGAATTTCTTTTGACTCAATTATCTTTATTGAATGCATTTGACTTTCATTTTATTCAAAAAGCTTTGTATGAATGTGCTTGACTTTCATTTGACTCATTTATCTTTATTGAATGCATTTGACATTCATTTGATTCAAAAACCCTTGTTTCAATGTGTTTGACTTTCATTTGAGTCAAAAAGCTTTGTTAAATGCACTTGACTTTCATTTGATTCAATTATCTTTATTAAATGCATTTCACTTTCATTTGATTCAAAAAGCTTTGTTTGAATAAGTTTGACTTTCAATTGACTCAATTATCTTTATTAAATGCATTTGACTTTCATTTGATTCAAAAAGCTTTGTTTGAATGTGTTTGACTTTCATTTGATTCAATTAACTTTGTTGAATACATTTGACTTTCATTTGATTCAAAAAGTTTTGTTTGAATGTATTTGACTTTCATTTGAGTCAAAATGTTTTGTTTGAATGTATTTGACTTTCATTTGACTCAATTAGCTTTTTTAACTGCATTTCACTTTGATTTAATTCAAAAAGCTTTGTTTGAATGTGTTTGACTTTCATTTAATTCAATCAGTTTTGTTGAATGCATTTTACGTTCATTTGATTCAAAAAGCTTTGTTTGAATGTGTTTGACTTACATTTGAGTCAATTAGCTTTGTTGAATTTTTTTGACTTTCATTCGATTCAAAAAGCATTGTTTGAATGTGTTAGACTTTCATTTGACTCAATTAGCTTTGTTGAATGCATTTTACTTTTATTTGATTCAAAAAGCTTTGTTTGAATGTGTTTAACTTTCATTTGACTCAATTAGCTTTGTTGAATGCATTTGACTTTAATTTGATTCAAAAAGCATTGTCAGAATATGTTTGACTTTCATTTGATTCAATTAGTTTTGTAGAATGCATTTGACTTTTATTTGACTCAATTAGCTTTGTATGAATGTGTTTGACTTTCATTTGACTCAATTAGCTTTGTTAATTGCATTTCACTTTCATTTAATTTAAAAAGCTTTGTTTGAATGTGTTTGACTTTCATTTTATTCAAAAAGCATTGTTTGAATGTGTTTGAATTTCATTTGACTCTATTAGCTTTGTTGAATGCTTTTGATTTTCATTTGATTCAAAAAGTATTGTTAGAATGTGTTTGACTTTCATTTGACTCAATTAGATTTGTTGAATGCATTTGAATTTCATTTGATTCAAAAAGCTTTGTTTGAATGTGATTGACTTTCATTTGAGTCATAAAGCATTGTTGAATACACTTGACTTTCGTTTAATTTAAAAAGCTTTGTTTCTATGTGTTTGACTTTCATTTGACTCAATTATCTTTGTTATATGCATTTGACTTTCATTTGATTCAAAAGGCTATGTTTTAATGTGTTTGACTTTCATTTGACTCAATTATCTTTATTGAATGCATTTGCCATTCATTTGATTCAAAAATCTTTGTTTGAATGTGTTTGAATTTCATTTGACTTTCATTTGAGTCAAAAAGTATGAATGTGTTTGAATTTCATTTGACTTTCATTTGATTCAAAAAGATTTGTTTGAATGTGTTTGACTTTCATTTGAGTCAAAAATCTTTGTTAAATGCATTTGACTTTCATTTGATTCAGAAAGCTTTGTTTGAATGTGTTTGAATTTCATTTGACTCAATTAGCTTTATTGAATGCATTTGACTTTCATTTGATTCAAAAAGCTGTGTTTGAATGTGTTTGACTTTCAATTAGCTTTGTTGAACGCATTTGACTTTCATTTGATTGAAAAAGCTTTGTATGAATGTGTTTAACTTACATTTTACTCAATAAGCTTTGAAGAATGCATTTGACTTTCATTTAACTCAATTAGCTTTGTATGTATTTGTTTGACTTTCATTTGACTCAATTAACTTTGTTAAATGCATTTGAATTTCATTTGTTCCAAAAACCTTTGTTTGAATGTGTTTGACTTTTAGTTGAGTCATATAGCATTGTTGAATGCACTTGACTTTCCTTTAATTTTAAAAGCTTTGTTTTAATGTGTTTGAATTTTATTTGACTCAATTAGCTTTGTTGAATGCTTTTGACTTTATTTATTCAAAAAGCTTTGTTTGAATGTGTTTGACTTTCATTTGACTCAGTTATTTTTGATGAACGCATTTGACTTTCATTTGATTCAAAAAGCTTTGTATGAATGTGTTTGACTTTCATTTGACTCAATTATCTTTATTAAATGCATTTCACTTTCATTTGATTCAAAAAGCTTTGTTTGAATCTGTTTGACTTTCATTTGATTGAAAAAGCTTTGCTTGAATGTGTTTGACTTTTATTTGACTCAATTACCTTTGTTGAATGCATTTGACTTTCATTTGATTCAAAAAGTATTGTATGAATGTGTTTGACTTTCATTTGACTCAATTATCTTTATTAAATGCATTTCACTTTTATTTGATTCAAAAAGCTTTGTTTGAATAAGTTTGACTTTCATTTGAGTCAAAAATCTTTGTTGTATGCATTTGACTTTCATTTGATTCAAAAAGCATTGTTTGAATGTGTTTGACTTTCATTTGACTCAATTAGATTTGTTGAATGCATTTTACTTTCATTCGATTCATAAAGCTTTGTTTGAATGTGTTTGACTTTTATTTGACTCAATTAGGTTTGTTGAATGCATTTGACTTTAATTTGATTCAAAAAGCATTGTTTGAATGTGTTTGACTTACATTTTACTCAATTAGCTTTGTAGAATGCATTTGACTTTCATTTGACTTAATTAGCTATGTATGTATGTGTTTGATTTTCATTTGACTCAATTAGCTTTTTTAATTGCATTTCACTTTCATTTAATTCAAAAAGCTTTGTTTAAATGTGTTTGACTTTCATTTGATTCAAAAAGCTTTGTTTGAATGTGTTTGACTTTCATTTAACTCAATTAGCTTTTTTAATTGCATTTCACTTTCATTTTATTCAAAAAGCTTTGTTTGAATGTGTTTAACTTTCATTTGACTCAATTAGCTTTGTTGAATGCATTTGACTTTCATTTGTTTTAAAAAGCGTTGTTGAATGTGTTTGACTTTCATTTGACTCAATTAGCTTTGTTGAAAGCATTTGACTTTCATTTGGTCCAAAAAGCTTTGTTTGAATGTTTTTGACTTTCATTTGACTCAATCAGCCTTGTTTAATGCATTTGACTTTCATTTGATTCAAAAAGCTTTGTTAGAATGTGTTTGACTTTTATATCACTCAATTATATTTGTGGAATGCATTCGACTTTTATTTGATTCAAAAAGCTTTGTATTAATGTGTTTGAATTTCTTTTGACTCAATTATCTTTATTGAATGCATTTGACTTTCATTTTATTCAAAAAGCTTTGTATGAATGTGCTTGACTTTCATTTGACTCATTTATCTTTATTGAATGCATTTGACATTCATTTGATTCAAAAACCCTTGTTTCAATGTGTTTGACTTTCATTTGAGTCAAAAAGCTTTGTTAAATGCACTTGACTTTCATTTGATTCAAAAATCTTTGTTTGAATGTGTTTGACTTTCATTTAACTCAATTAGCTTTGTAGAATGTATTTGACTTTCATTTGACTCAAATAGATTTTTATGAATGTGTTTGACTTTCATTTGACTCAATTAGCTTTTTTAATTGCATTTCACTTTGATTTAATTCAAAAAGCTTTGTTTGAATGTGTTTGACTTTCATTTAATTCAATTAGTTTTGTTGAATGCATTTTACGTTCATTTGATTCAAAAAGCTTTGTTTGAATGTGTTTGACTTACATTTGAGTCAATTAGCTTTGTTGAATTTATTTTACTTTCATTTGATTCAAAAAGCTTTGTTTGAATGTGTTTGACTTTCATTTGACTCAATTAGCTTTGTTGAATGCATTTGACTTTAATTTGATTCAAAAAGAATTGTTAGAATGTGTTTGACTTTCATTTGATTCAATTAGTTTTGTAGAATGCGTTTGACTTTTATTTCACTCAATTAGCTTTGTATGAATGTGTTTGACTTTCATTTGACTCAATTAGCTTTGTTAATTGCATTTCACTTTCATTTAATTTAAAAAGCTTTGTTTGAACGTGTTTGACTTTCATTTTATTCAAAAAGCTTTGTTTGAATGTTTTTGAATTTCATTTGACTCTATTATCTTTGTTGAATGCATTTGATTTTCATTTGATTCAAAAAGTATTGTTAGAATGTGTTTGACTTTCATTTGACTCAATTAGATTTGTTGAATGCATTTGACTTTCATTTGATTCAAATAGCTTTGTTTGAATGTGTTTGACTTTCATTTGAGTCATAAAGCATTGTTGAATATACTTGACTTTCGTTTAATTTAAAAAGCTTTGTTTCTATGTGTTTGACTTTCATTTGACTCAATTATCTTTGTTATATGCATTTGACTTTCATTTGATTCAAAAGGCTTTGTTTGAATGTGTTTGACTTTCATTTGACTCAATTATCTTTATTGAATGCATTTGCCTTTCATTTGATTCAAAAATCTTTGTTTGAATGTGTTTGAATTTCATTTGACTTTCATTTGAGTCAAAAAGTATGAATGTGTTTGAATTTCATTTGACTTTCATTTGATTCAAAAAGATTTGTTTGAATGTGTTTGACTTTCATTTGAGTCAAAAATCTTTGTTAAATGCATTTGACTTTCATTTGATTCAGAAAGCTTTGTTTGAATGTGTTTGAATTTCATTTGACTCAATTAGCTTTGTTGAATGCATTTGACTTTCATTTGATTCAAAAAGCTGTGTTTGAATGTGTTTGACTTTCAATTAGCTTTGTTGAACGTATTTGACTTTCTTTTGATTCAAAAAGCTTTGTATGAATGTGTTTGACTTACATTTTACTCAATAAGCTTTGTAGAATGCATTTGACTTTCTTTTAACTCAATTAGCTTTGTATGTATTTGTTTGACTTTCATTTGACTCAATTAGCTTTGTTGAATGCATTTGACTTTCATTTGTTCCAAAAACCTTTGTTTGAATGTGTTTGACTTTCGGTTGAGTCATATAGCATTGTTGAATGCACTTGACTTTCCTTTAATTTTAAAAGCTTTGTTTTAATGTGTTTGAATTTTATTTGACTCAATTAGCTTTGTTGAATGCTTTTGACTTTCTTTATTCAAAAAGCTTTGTTTGAATGTGTTTGACTTTCATTTGACTCAGTTATTTTTTATGAATGCATTTGACTTTCATTTGTTTTAAAAAGCGTTGTTGAATGTGTTTGACTTTCATTTGACTCAATTAGCTTTGTTGAAAGCATTTGACTTTCATTTGGTCCAAAAAGCTTTGTTTGAATGTTTTTGACTTTCATTTGACTCAATCAGCCTTGTTTAATGCATTTGACTTTCATTTGATTCAAAAAGCTTTGTTAGAATGTGTTTGACTTTTATATCACTCAATTATATTTGTGGAATGCATTCGACTTTTATTTGATTCAAAAAGCTTTGTATTAATGTGTTTGAATTTCTTTTGACTCAATTATCTTTATTGAATGCATTTGACTTTCATTTTACTCAAAAAGCTTTGTATGAATGTGCTTGACTTTCATTTGACTCATTTATCTTTATTGAATGCATTTGACATTCATTTGATTCAAAAACCCTTGTTTTAATGTGTTTGACTTTCATTTGAGTCAAAAAGCTTTGTTAAATGCACTTGACTTTCATTTGATTCAAAAATCTTTGTTTGAATGTGTTTGACTTTCATTTAACTCAATTAGCTTTGTAGAATGTATTTGACTTTCATTTGACTCAAATAGATTTTTATGAATGTGTTGGACTTTCATTTGACTCAATTAGCTTTTTTAATTGCATTTCACTTTGATTTAATTCAAAAAGCTTTGTTTGAATGTGTTTGACTTTCATTTAATTCAATTAGTTTTGTTGAATGCATTTTACGTTCATTTGATTCAAAAAGCTTTGTTTGAATGTGTTTGACTTACATTTGAGTCAATTAGCTTTGTTGAATTTATTTTACTTTCATTTGATTCAAAAAGCTTTGTTTGAATGTGTTTGACTTTCATTTGACTCAATTAGCTTTGTTGAATGCATTTGACTTTAATTTGATTCAAAAAGAATTGTTAGAATGTGTTTGACTTTCATTTGATTCAATTAGTTTTGTAGAATGCGTTTGACTTTTATTTCACTCAATTAGCTTTGTATGAATGTGTTTGACTTTCATTTGACTCAATTAGCTTTGTTAATTGCATTTCACTTTCATTTAATTTAAAAAGCTTTGTTTGAACGTGTTTGACTTTCATTTTATTCAAAAAGCTTTGTTTGAATGTTTTTGAATTTCATTTGACTCTATTATCTTTGTTGAATGCATTTGATTTTCATTTGATTCAAAAAGTATTGTTAGAATGTGTTTGACTTTCATTTGACTCAATTAGATTTGTTGAATGCATTTGACTTTCATTTGATTCAAATAGCTTTGTTTGAATGTGTTTGACTTTCATTTGAGTCATAAAGCATTGTTGAATATACTTGACTTTCGTTTAATTTAAAAAGCTTTGTTTCTATGTGTTTGACTTTCATTTGACTCAATTATCTTTGTTATATGCATTTGACTTTCATTTGATTCAAAAGGCTTTGTTTGAATGTGTTTGACTTTCATTTGACTCAATTATCTTTATTGAATGCATTTGCCTTTCATTTGATTCAAAAATCTTTGTTTGAATGTGTTTGAATTTCATTTGACTTTCATTTGAGTCAAAAAGTATGAATGTGTTTGAATTTCATTTGACTTTCATTTGATTCAAAAAGATTTGTTTGAATGTGTTTGACTTTCATTTGAGTCAAAAATCTTTGTTAAATGCATTTGACTTTCATTTGATTCAGAAAGCTTTGTTTGAATGTGTTTGAATTTCATTTGACTCAATTAGCTTTGTTGAATGCATTTGACTTTCATTTGATTCAAAAAGCTGTGTTTGAATGTGTTTGACTTTCAATTAGCTTTGTTGAACGCATTTGACTTTCTTTTGATTCAAAAAGCTTTGTATGAATGTGTTTGACTTACATTTTACTCAATAAGCTTTGTAGAATGCATTTGACTTTCTTTTAACTCAATTAGCTTTGTATGTATTTGTTTGACTTTCATTTGACTCAATTAGCTTTGTTGAATGCATTTGACTTTCATTTGTTCCAAAAACCTTTGTTTGAATGTGTTTGACTTTCAGTTGAGTCATATAGCATTGTTGAATGCACTTGAATTTCCTTTAATTTTAAAAGCTTTGTTTTAATGTGTTTGAATTTTATTTGACTCAATTAGCTTTGTTGAATGCTTTTGACTTTCTTTATTCAAAAAGCTTTGTTTGAATGTGTTTGACTTTCATTTGACTCAGTTATTTTTTATGAATGCATTTGACTTTCATTTGTTTTAAAAAGCGTTGTTGAATGTGTTTGACTTTCATTTGACTCAATTAGCTTTGTTGAAAGCATTTGACTTTCATTTGGTCCAAAAAGCTTTGTTTGAATGTTTTTGACTTTCATTTGACTCAATCAGCCTTGTTTAATGCATTTGACTTTCATTTGATTCAAAAAGCTTTGTTAGAATGTGTTTGACTTTTATATCACTCAATTATATTTGTGGAATGCATTCGACTTTTATTTGATTCAAAAAGCTTTGTATTAATGTGTTTGAATTTCTTTTGACTCAATTATCTTTATTGAATGCATTTGACTTTCATTTTATTCAAAAAGCTTTGTATGAATGTGCTTGACTTTCATTTGACTCATTTATCTTTATTGAATGCATTTGACATTCATTTGATTCAAAAACCCTTGTTTTAATGTGTTTGACTTTCATTTGAGTCAAAAAGCTTTGTTAAATGCACTTGACTTTCATTTGATTCAAAAATCTTTGTTTGAATGTGTTTGACTTTCATTTAACTCAATTAGCTTTGTAGAATGTATTTGACTTTCATTTGACTCAAATAGATTTTTATGAATGTGTTTGACTTTCATTTGACTCAATTAGCTTTTTTAATTGCATTTCACTTTGATTTAATTCAAAAAGCTTTGTTTGAATGTGTTTGACTTTCATTTAATTCAATTAGTTTTGTTGAATGCATTTTACGTTCATTTGATTCAAAAAGCTTTGTTTGAATGTGTTTGACTTACATTTGAGTCAATTAGCTTTGTTGAATTTATTTTACTTTCATTTGATTCAAAAAGCTTTGTTTGAATGTGTTTGACTTTCATTTGACTCAATTAGCTTTGTTGAATGCATTTGACTTTAATTTGATTCAAAAAGAATTGTTAGAATGTGTTTGACTTTCATTTGATTCAATTAGTTTTGTAGAATGCGTTTGACTTTTATTTCACTCAATTAGCTTTGTATGAATGTGTTTGACTTTCATTTGACTCAATTAGCTTTGTTAATTGCATTTCACTTTCATTTAATTTAAAAAGCTTTGTTTGAACGTGTTTGACTTTCATTTTATTCAAAAAGCTTTGTTTGAATGTTTTTGAATTTCATTTGACTCTATTATCTTTGTTGAATGCATTTGATTTTCATTTGATTCAAAAAGTATTGTTAGAATGTGTTTGACTTTCATTTGACTCAATTAGATTTGTTGAATGCATTTGACTTTCATTTGATTCAAATTGCTTTGTTTGAATGTGTTTGACTTTCATTTGAGTCATAAAGCATTGTTGAATATACTTGACTTTCGTTTAATTTAAAAAGCTTTGTTTCTATGTGTTTGACTTTCATTTGACTCAATTATCTTTGTTATATGCATTTGACTTTCATTTGATTCAAAAGGCTTTGTTTGAATGTGTTTGACTTTCATTTGACTCAATTATCTTTATTGAATGCATTTGCCTTTCATTTGATTCAAAAATCTTTGTTTGAATGTGTTTGAATTTCATTTGACTTTCATTTGAGTCAAAAAGTATGAATGTGTTTGAATTTCATTTGACTTTCATTTGATTCAAAAAGATTTGTTTGAATGTGTTTGACTTTCATTTGAGTCAAAAATCTTTGTTAAATGCATTTGACTTTCATTTGATTCAGAAAGCTTTGTTTGAATGTGTTTGAATTTCATTTGACTCAATTAGCTTTGTTGAATGCATTTGACTTTCATTTGATTCAAAAAGCTGTGTTTGAATGTGTTTGACTTTCAATTAGCTTTGTTGAACGTATTTGACTTTCTTTTGATTCAAAAAGCTTTGTATGAATGTGTTTGACTTACATTTTACTCAATAAGCTTTGTAGAATGCATTTGACTTTCTTTTAACTCAATTAGCTTTGTATGTATTTGTTTGACTTTCATTTGACTCAATTAGCTTTGTTGAATGCATTTGACTTTCATTTGTTCCAAAAACCTTTGTTTGAATGTGTTTGACTTTCGGTTGAGTCATATAGCATTGTTGAATGCACTTGACTTTCCTTTAATTTTAAAAGCTTTGTTTTAATGTGTTTGAATTTTATTTGACTCAATTAGCTTTGTTGAATGCTTTTGACTTTCTTTATTCAAAAAGCTTTGTTTGAATGTGTTTGACTTTCATTTGACTCAGTTATTTTTTATGAATGCATTTGACTTTCATTTGTTTTAAAAAGCGTTGTTGAATGTGTTTGACTTTCATTTGACTCAATTAGCTTTGTTGAAAGCATTTGACTTTCATTTGGTCCAAAAAGCTTTGTTTGAATGTTTTTGACTTTCATTTGACTCAATCAGCCTTGTTTAATGCATTTGACTTTCATTTGATTCAAAAAGCTTTGTTAGAATGTGTTTGACTTTTATATCACTCAATTATATTTGTGGAATGCATTCGACTTTTATTTGATTCAAAAAGCTTTGTATTAATGTGTTTGAATTTCTTTTGACTCAATTATCTTTATTGAATGCATTTGACTTTCATTTTATTCAAAAAACTTTGTATGAATGTGCTTGACTTTCATTTGACTCATTTATCTTTATTGAATGCATTTGACATTCATTTGATTCAAAAACCCTTGTTTTAATGTGTTTGACTTTCATTTGAGTCAAAAAGCTTTGTTAAATGCACTTGACTTTCATTTGATTCAAAAATCTTTGTTTGAATGTGTTTGACTTTCATTTAACTCAATTAGCTTTGTAGAATGTATTTGACTTTTATTTGACTCAAATAGATTTTTATGAATGTGTTTGACTTTCATTTGACTCAATTAGCTTTTTTAATTGCATTTCACTTTGATTTAATTCAAAAAGCTTTGTTTGAATGTGTTTGACTTTCATTTAATTCAATTAGTTTTGTTGAATGCATTTTACGTTCATTTGATTCAAAAAGCTTTGTTTGAATGTGTTTGACTTACATTTGAGTCAATTAGCTTTGTTGAATTTATTTTACTTTCATTTGATTCAAAAAGCTTTGTTTGAATGTGTTTGACTTTCATTTGACTCAATTAGCTTTGTTGAATGCATTTGACTTTAATTTGATTCAAAAAGAATTGTTAGAATGTGTTTGACTTTCATTTGATTCAATTAGTTTTGTAGAATGCGTTTGACTTTTATTTCACTCAATTAGCTTTGTATGAATGTGTTTGACTTTCATTTGACTCAATTAGCTTTGTTAATTGCATTTCACTTTCATTTAATTTAAAAAGCTATGTTTGAACGTGTTTGACTTTCATTTTATTCAAAAAGCTTTGTTTGAATGTTTTTTAATTTCATTTGACTCTATTATCTTTGTTGAATGCATTTGATTTTCATTTGATTCAAAAAGTATTGTTAGAATGTGTTTGACTTTCATTTGACTCAATTAGATTTGTTGAATGCATTTGACTTTCATTTGATTCAAATTGCTTTGTTTGAATGTGTTTGACTTTCATTTGAGTCATAAAGCATTGTTGAATATACTTGACTTTCGTTTAATTTAAAAAGCTTTGTTTCTATGTGTTTGACTTTCATTTGACTCAATTATCTTTGTTATATGCATTTGACTTTCATTTGATTCAAAAGGCTTTGTTTGAATGTGTTTGACTTTCATTTGACTCAATTATCTTTATTGAATGCATTTGCCTTTCATTTGATTCAAAAATCTTTGTTTGAATGTGTTTGAATTTCATTTGACTTTCATTTGAGTCAAAAAGTATGAATGTGTTTGAATTTCATTTGACTTTCATTTGATTCAAAAAGATTTGTTTGAATGTGTTTGACTTTCATTTGAGTCAAAAATCTTTGTTAAATGCATTTGACTTTCATTTGATTCAGAAAGCTTTGTTTGAATGTGTTTGAATTTCATTTGACTCAATTAGCTTTGTTGAATGCATTTGACTTTCATTTGATTCAAAAAGCTGTGTTTGAATGTGTTTGACTTTCAATTAGCTTTGTTGAACGCATTTGACTTTCTTTTTATTCAAAAAGCTTTGTATGAATGTGTTTGACTTACATTTTACTCAATAAGCTTTGTAGAATGCATTTGACTTTCTTTTAACTCAATTAGCTTTGTATGTATTTGTTTGACTTTCATTTGACTCAATTAGCTTTGTTGAATGCATTTGACTTTCATTTGTTCCAAAAACCTTTGTTTGAATGTGTTTGACTTTCAGTTGAGTCATATAGCATTGTTGAATGCACTTGACTTTCCTTTAATTTTAAAAGCTTTGTTTTAATGTGTTTGAATTTTATTTGACTCAATTAGCTTTGTTGAATGCTTTTAACTTTCTTTATTCAAAAAGCTTTGTTTGAATGTGTTTGACTTTCATTTGACTCAGTTATTTTTTATGAACGCATTTGACTTTCATTTGATTCAAAAAACTTTGTATGAATGTGTTTGACTTTCATTTGACTCAATTATCTTTATTAAATGCATTTTACTTTCATTTGATTCAAAAAGCTTTGTTTGAATCTGTTTGACTTTCATTTGATTGTAAAAGCTTTGCTTGAATGTGTTTGACTTTTATTTGACTCAATTACCTATGTTGAATGCATTTGACTTTCATTTGATTCAAAAAGTATTGTATGAATGTGTTTGACTTTCATTTGACTCAATTATCTTTATTAAATGCATTTCACTTTCATTTGATTCAAAAAGCTTTGTTTGAATAAGTTTGACTTTCATTTGAGTCAAAAAACTTTGTTGTATGCATTTGACTTTCATTTGATACAAAAAGTATTGTTTGAATGTGTTTGACTTTCATTTGACTCAATTAGATTTGTTGAATGCATTTTACTTTCATTCGATTCATAAAGCTTTGTTTGAATGTGTTTGACTTTTATTTGACTCAATTAGGTTTGTTGAATACATTTGACTTTAATTTGATTCAAAAAGCATTGTTTGAATGTGTTTGACTTACATTTTACTCAATTAGCTTTGTAGAATGCATTTGACTTTCATTTGACTTAATTAGCTATGTATGTATGTGTTTGATTTTCATTTGACTCAATTAGCTTTTTTAATTGCATTTCACTTTCATTTAATTCAAAAAGCTTTGTTTAAATGTGTTTGACTTTCATTTGATTCAAAAAGCTTTGTTTGAATGTGTTTGACTTTCATTTAACTCAATTAGCTTTTTTAATTGCATTTCACTTTCATTTTATTCAAAAAGCTTTGTTTGAATGTGTTTAACTTTCATTTGACTCAATTAGCTTTGTTTAATGCATTTGACTTTCATTTGTTTTAAAAAGCGTTGTTGAATGTGTTTGACTTTCATTTGACTCAATTAGCTTTGTTGAAAGCATTTGACTTTCATTTGGTCCAAAAAGCTTTGTTTGAATGTTTTTGACTTTCATTTGACTCAATCAGCCTTGTTTAATGCATTTGACTTTCATTTGATTCAAAAAGCTTTGTTAGAATGTGTTTGACTTTTATATCACTCAATTATATTTGTGGAATGCATTCGACTTTTATTTGATTCAAAAAGCTTTGTATTAATGTGTTTGAATTTCTTTTGACTCAATTATCTTTATTGAATGCATTTGACTTTCATTTTATTCAAAAAACTTTGTATGAATGTGCTTGACTTTCATTTGACTCATTTATCTTTATTGAATGCATTTGACATTCATTTGATTCAAAAACCCTTGTTTTAATGTGTTTGACTTTCATTTGAGTCAAAAAGCTTTGTTAAATGCACTTGACTTTCATTTGATTCAAAAATCTTTGTTTGAATGTGTTTGACTTTCATTTAACTCAATTAGCTTTGTAGAATGTATTTGACTTTCATTTGACTCAAATAGATTTTTATGAATGTGTTTGACTTTCATTTGACTCAATTAGCTTTTTTAATTGCATTTCACTTTGATTTAATTCAAAAAGCTTTGTTTGAATGTGTTTGACTTTCATTTAATTCAATTAGTTTTGTTGAATGCATTTTACGTTCATTTGATTCAAAAAGCTTTGTTTGAATGTGTTTGACTTACATTTGAGTCAATTAGCTTTGTTGAATTTATTTTACTTTCATTTGATTCAAAAAGCTTTGTTTGAATGTGTTTGACTTTCATTTGACTCAATTAGCTTTGTTGAATGCATTTGACTTTAATTTGATTCAAAAAGAATTGTTAGAATGTGTTTGACTTTCATTTGATTCAATTAGTTTTGTAGAATGCGTTTGACTTTTATTTCACTCAATTAGCTTTGTATGAATGTGTTTGACTTTCATTTGACTCAATTAGCTTTGTTAATTGCATTTCACATTCATTTAATTTAAAAAGCTATGTTTGAACGTGTTTGACTTTCATTTTATTCAAAAAGCTTTGTTTGAATGTTTTTTAATTTCATTTGACTCTATTATCTTTGTTGAATGCATTTGATTTTCATTTGATTCAAAAAGTATTGTTAGAATGTGTTTGACTTTCATTTGACTCAATTAGATTTGTTGAATGCATTTGACTTTCATTTGATTCAAATTGCTTTGTTTGAATGTGTTTGACTTTCATTTGAGTCATAAAGCATTGTTGAATATACTTGACTTTCGTTTAATTTAAAAAGCTTTGTTTCTATGTGTTTGACTTTCATTTGACTCAATTATCTTTGTTATATGCATTTGACTTTCATTTGATTCAAAAGGCTTTGTTTGAATGTGTTTGACTTTCATTTGACTCAATTATCTTTATTGAATGCATTTGCCTTTCATTTGATTCAAAAATCTTTGTTTGAATGTGTTTGAATTTCATTTGACTTTCATTTGAGTCAAAAAGTATGAATGTGTTTGAATTTCATTTGACTTTTATTTGATTCAAAAAGATTTGTTTGAATGTGTTTGACTTTCATTTGAGTCAAAAATCTTTGTTAAATGCATTTGACTTTCATTTGATTCAGAAAGCTTTGTTTGAATGTGTTTGAATTTCATTTGACTCAATTAGCTTTGTTGAATGCATTTGACTTTCATTTGATTCAAAAAGCTGTGTTTGAATGTGTTTGACTTTCAATTAGCTTTGTTGAACGCATTTAACTTTCTTTTGATTCAAAAAGCTTTGTATGAATGTGTTTGACTTACATTTTACTCAATAAGCTTTGTAGAATGCATTTGACTTTCTTTTAACTCAATTAGCTTTGTATGTATTTGTTTGACTTTCATTTGACTCAATTAGCTTTGTTGAATGCATTTGACTTTCATTTGTTCCAAAAACCTTTGTTTGAATGTGTTTGACTTTCAGTTGAGTCATATAGCATTGTTGAATGCACTTGACTTTCCTTTAATTTTAAAAGCTTTGTTTTAATGTGTTTGAATTTTATTTGACTCAATTAGCTTTGTTGAATGCTTTTGACTTTCTTTATTCAAAAAGCTTTGTTTGAATGTGTTTGACTTTCATTTGACTCAGTTATTTTTTATGAACGCATTTGACTTTCATTTGATTCAAAAAACTTTGTATGAATGTGTTTGACTTTCATTTGACTCAATTATCTTTATTAAATGCATTTTACTTTCATTTGATTCAAAAAGCTTTGCTTGAATCTGTTTGACTTTCATTTGATTGTAAAAGCTTTGCTTGAATGTGTTTGACTTTTATTTGACTCAATTACCTATGTTGAATGCATTTGACTTTCATTTGATTCAAAAAGTATTGTATGAATGTGTTTGACTTTCATTTGACTCAATTATCTTTATTAAATGCATTTCACTTTCATTTGATTCAAAAAGCTTTGTTTGAATAAGTTTGACTTTCATTTGAGTCAAAAATCTTTGTTGTATGCATTTGACTTTCATTTGATACAAAAAGTATTGTTTGAATGTGTTTGACTTTCATTTGACTCAATTAGATTTGTTGAATGCATTTTACTTTCATTCGATTCATAAAGCTTTGTTTGAATGTGTTTGACTTTTATTTGACTCAATTAGGTTTGTTGAATACATTTGACTTTAATTTGATTCAAAAAGCATTGTTTGAATGTGTTTGACTTACATTTTACTCAATTAGCTTTGTAGAATGCATTTGACTTTCATTTGACTTAATTAGCTATGTATGTATGTGTTTGATTTTTATTTGACTCAATTAGCTTTTTTAATTCCATTTCACTTTCATTTAATTCAAAAAGCTTTTTTTAAATGTGTTTGACTTTCATTTGACTCAAAAAGCTTTGTTTGAATGTGTATGACTTTCATTTAACTCAATTAGCTTTTTTAATTGCATTTCACTTTCATTTTATTCAAAAAGCTTTGTTTGAATGTGTTTGACTTTCATTTGACTCAATTAGCTTTGTTGAATGCATTTGACTTTCATTTGTTTTAAATAGCGTTGTTGAATGTGTTTGACTTTCATTTGACTCAATTTGCTTTTTTGAAAGCATTTGACTTTCATTTGGTCCAAAAAGCTTTGTTTGAATGTTTTTTACTTTCATTTGACTCAATCAGCTTTGTTAAATGCATTTGAATTTCATTTGATTCAAAAAGCTTTGTTTGAATGTGTTTGACTTTTATATCACTCAATTATATTTGTGGAATGCATTCGACTTTTATTTGATTCAAAAAGCTTTGTATTAATGTGTTTGAATTTCTTTTGACTCAATTATCTTTATTGAATGCATTTGACTTTCATTTTATTCAAAAAGCTTTGTATGAATGTGTTTGACTTTAATTTGACTCATTTATCTTTGGTGAACGCATTTGACTTTCATTTAATTCAAAAACCATTGTTTGCATGTGTTTGACTTTCATTTAACTTAATTAGCTTGGTTGAATGCATTTTACTTTCATTTGATTCAAAAAGCTTTGTTTGAATGTGTTTGACTTTCTTGACTCAATTAGCTTTGTTGAATGCATTTGACTTTCATTTGATTCAAAAAGCTTTGTTTAAATGTGTTTAACTTTCATTTGACTCAATTATCTTTGTTGAATGCATCTGACTTTCATTTGATTCAAAAAGCTTTGTTTGAATGTGTTTGACTTTAATTTGACTCAATTGTCTTTGTTAAATGCATTTGACTTTCATTTGATTCAAAAAGTTTTAGTTAAATGTTTTGACTTTTATTTGACTCAATTATCTTTGTTGAATGCATTTGACTTTCATTTGGTTCAAAAAGCTTTGGATGAATGTGTTTGAATTTCATTTTACTTAATTATCTTTATTGAATGCATTTGACTTTCATTAGAGTTAAAAAGCTTTGTTGCATTCATTTAACTTTCGTTTGACTCAAAAAGCTTTGTATGAATGTGTTTGACTCTTATTTGACTTAATTATATTTGTTGAATGCATTTGACTTTCATTTGATTCATAAAGCTTTGTTTGAGTATGTTTGACTTTCATTTGACACAATTATCTTTGTTGAATGCATTTTACTTTCATTTGATTTAAAAAGCTTTGTTTGAATGTGTTTGACTTTCATTTAAGTCAAAAAGCTTTGTTGCATGCATTTGACTTTCATTAAACTCAAAAAGCTTTGTTTGAATGTGTTTTACTTTCATTTGACTTAAATGTCTTTGTTGAATGCATTTAACTTTTATTTGGTTCAAAAGCTTTGTTTGAATGTGTTTGACATTCATTTGATTCAAAAAGATTTGTTTGAATGTGTTTGACTTTCATTTGACTCAATTAGCTTTTTTGAATGCATTTTACTTTCATTTGATTCAAAAAGTTTTGTTTGAATGTGTTTGACTTTCATTTGACTCAATTAGCTTTGTTGAATGAGTTTGACTTTCATTTGATTCAAAAGCTTTGTTTGAATGTGTTTGACTTTCATTTGACTTAATTATATTTGTTGAATGCATTTGACTTTCATTTGATTCAATAATCTTTGTATGAATGTGTTTGACTATCATTTGAATCAATTATCTTTATTGAATGTATTTGACTTTTATTTGATTCAAAAAGCTTTGTTTGAATGTGTTTGACTTTCATTTGGTTCAATTAACTTTGTTGAATACATTTGACTTTCATTTGATTCAAAAAGCTTTGTTTGACTAATCCTCCTAAGCTAAACAAAATTTATAAACACTCAACAAACCTAAATTAAAGTATAGAGGTAAGTCAAGGGTCGAACCCAGAGGAACGGTAATGTCTAAATGCTTTCAATTCTAATTGCAATGAACAATGCAAATTGGTTTAGGAAGTTGACTAAGTCAAGCAATGTGAGGGAAGATCAATTATGCAACCAAAAGAGCATATCAAGCTATTCTCCTAGAGATCTAACTAGCGTCAACTACGATAAACTCTAGCTAGGAAACATCACAAGACACCTCAATCGTGTAAATGCAAGCCACAAATCAATGGTCCGTATCAATGTGAACTTACAATGCAATCTATGTGAATAACTAGGGTGATCAAGCCTAAATCAAACACACACATGCACATAATCAATTAACCAATTTAATCACATCATCAACTCCATCAAAATCCCCAATCTACATCAATCCATTACATAATATAAGCTTCACCAAATCCCTAACCAAACAACTACTCTAGCAACATCATCAATTCAACAAACAACTAAAATAATCAAACAATCAACAATCAAAGAATCAACAATAAAAGAAGAACAATTACTCTAATCAAACATCAATCATCAAATCATCAAAATCCAATCAAAATCAAACAATCCAAACATGAATACTAAACAAAACAATAAATGAGATAGAGTTTAGAAATGCTCATTGATAATAGAGTTGATCTCCAATACAATTGTCACCATTGAATCTTCAATCTCTCAATCACCATTGAAATTCTTCACTTTCTCTCTCTAAAATCTACTCCTAAAACTAACCCCTAGATCTAGAGAGAGAAGCTCTCAACTAAGCTAAGAATATGATCTAATTCTATTATGAAACTTCTTACAAAAACAGAAGCAAATAACTATATATATACAAAGGAGAGGTCAGAAATGTCGCCCAAAAATAGACCCACGCCGGTGCGGTCGCATGTAGGAGAGAGAAAGGCGCGCACGGAAAACACCCACACAGGTGTGCCCGCACGCGCCTGATGTTCGGCCGCACTCGACACATGTGCGGCCGCACACCCCCCGTGTGCGCCCGCACCTGCCTGGGTAGGCTTCCTCTCTTCTCTTCGTCCTAGCTCATGTGGTGCACACACCCTTGATGATGGTGATGGGGGACAAGGTAGGCAGCAACTTTTCTTGGGATTTTAGATAAACACAAGGCATGAGAAGTGCCCAACCAAGGTCTTAAAGCTTGCTCTTCGGGTCCCTCTTGACTTGGAGCTCTTTGCACTAGCTTAAGGCATCAAAAGCGATAAAAACCATGGAAAGGAAGCTCGGGAATTCTTGGACAATCAATCACAACCTACAAACAAAGGAGAAAAAGCAAATAAAAGGGAAAAACAACAAGTAAACTAGAAAATGCACAAAATAGAGAAACTAACTATGAAAAGCATAAAATGAAGAAATTAAGAATAAAACTAAGGAAAACTAAAGAAAAGAGTTGTAAAATGAAATGATATTCATCCAAAAAGAGATCAAATGAGTGCCATAAATGTCACTCATCAAATTCCCCCAAGTTAAATTTTTGTTCGTCCTCGAGCAAAACAAAGGAAGAAAGATCAAGGATGAAAAATTTATTGAAAATGAAAAAGAAAGACTCAAGACAAGAATATACACTAAGACTCACTGTCGTAGGAATCACAGTTGTTTTTAGCTACAACAACCCCTTTAAACCCCAAAGTCCCCTATGAGGACGAGTGAGGTTTCGTAAGGGTATCCTAAGAGTTTGACCCATAGCTCTCATAATAATACAAACAAGGCAAAGCATGAAAAAGAAAACAAAATACAAGAAAAGCAAACAAATGTTCATGAAAGGACTTTTGCAAATGTACAAGCACAAGTGGATGGAAATCTTTCTAAACAAGTAAGGGAGTGCACGTTTCAAGATACCCAAGGTTGATTGAAACATAAATATGCTAAGCATAGGAACTAACTTTCACAATCCACTTTCATCCCAAACGATCTTACCGCGTTCTTCCTAATAGCTTCAAATCGACCTCTAATGAGCATCCCAATGATTCCACGAAGGAACCGGAAAAAGAGAATTTTAAGGCTACTCGACATCTTGACTTTTGCATCCCCTCTCCCTATTCCTAAAACTCACATTCCTCTCCACCGATGAATAACTCAACCATTTAGGTCAAAAGGTCTTTCCCCAAGGTTGTAACGTTAAGGCAAAAGGGTGAAGGTAGGCTAAAATTTAAAATTTGGTGGTTTTCCTAATAGTGAAGCAAAGAACGGGCCCTTTCTTAGAATCACAATCAAGTAGTCACCAAACAAAAACAAACTAACACCCCCAAGCTTATTCAAAGCTATACTTACAAACATATACACAAAAAGCGTGAGAACGCTTCCCCCCAATCTTAAATGGAGCATTGTCCTCAATGCTCAAAACGGGAGAAAACTCACATCAAAATATTTTTGAATTTTTCATTTTTCACTTTTTTTTTCTTTTTCATTTTTCAATAATGCTTTGTCCTCGCCTCTTTTAACTTTAGACGGCTTTTTCGATTTTGCACTTATTTGTCCATGCCTTTTATAATGTAGGACGGCTTTTACTCATACTCATTTGCCATTATTCACAAAGAAGACATAACACAATCTTGCTTTCATAAGAACCAAACATTTCAACCTCTCCACCACAAACTCCATCAAGTATGATCAATTGCTTCACAAAAACCAAGAAAAGAAAGAAAAATGAAACAAAAGGCCAAAGATCTAAAGATGTGGCTTGAAAAGAAGGTATAAGGCTCAAATGGTTGCAAGAAGGAAAACGTAAACCCAAAAATCAAGAATGAAACAAAGTATCCTAAAAATAAAAAATACCACCTTGAAAAAGGTGCCTTTGTCCTCCCTAAATGGTTCGATCTCGGATTCAAGATCTATGAGTCAAGTTTCAAGATTAGGTTTGCAAAAGTCAAGGATCCATGCCGCTCATGCAAATATAGGTAGAAGGCTTGAAAAACATAGAACTCGCACGGATGTAGCAAAAACTCACTATTGGCGTCAAATCGACTATAGGAAGCAACTACCAAACGTGCAACAAACAAGTAGAATCCGGTTTCATGTTCCCACTAGTTCTAACCAACTACCTTAGCATGCTTTATCCTAGAATCAACCAAGCGTAATCTCAAACCGTGCACACCGTTACCATTTAAGAAGAAAAGCATTCAATTATACAAGTCCAAATGTTATTATGTACAAAGCAA
Organism: Chenopodium album; assembly: GCF_948465745.1. Lineage (NCBI taxonomy): Eukaryota > Viridiplantae > Streptophyta > Magnoliopsida > Caryophyllales > Amaranthaceae > Chenopodium > Chenopodium album. The sequence goes on from NC_137853.1 coordinate 21,201,291, forward strand.
AAACAAAACAAAACACATTGCAAATTTGCCTTGATAGAAACAAAAATCTTTTTGGAGTTTTTTTTTTCAAAATATAAGAAACATGGAAAATCATATACAAAGGTGTATAACACATAAGAATCAACATTCCACCAAACATGATAGAATACCCTCCCCCAAGCTTGAATGAGACAATACACTCAAACATAAATCATATAATCCATGGGAGGGGAAAACAAGGAGATCAATCCAACAAACCAACATATGTCCAACAAGTCATCATCCACTAGAGAAAGAGCAAGGAAAGATATTACCGGATATTAGGTGGGTGTAAATACCCGCAAATGACCCAATTAAACCTTTCATAGCTAATTTCTCAAGAATTGAACCTTGTTTCCATGTGCTAGCAAAAATAGGAGTCAACCTTCCTTGATTCTTGATCCAAATCGAAGCACCAAAGTATATCAAGTCATGTACCTAGCAAAAGGCACACAAACATTTCCATGAGAGAAAATCTATTCTAAAAGGAAAAGGAAAATCTAATCTAAAACACGGGTTACTTCCCGAGAAAGGCTTGCTTAAGGTCCAAGCTTGACCGCTCTAGTAAAATAATATTGCAACGATCGCAAGAGCTTGTCAAATGCACTACTACACATTTCATATGAGAGCAAGTATGCACATGACAAAAATAAGGCATGCAACAAGCATAGTGCACACCTATGGAGTTGAGAAGAAATATGCCAAGAAGAAGAAGGAGAGAAGGGAAAAACAAGAATATAAGAAAAAGGAAGAGAAATTAAAGAAAAAGAGGAAGGCATACTCTTCCCAAAAAAATATTTTTGGTTGAAAATCCCACCATCATCCTCAAAAGTCATTAAATGAGGCACTTGAGGGACTAAAGGCTTTTCAAGAGGAGGGGATATGAGAAAAGAAGGTAATGACATGGGATAAGAGGGGACAAGATCAAGCTTTCTTGAAAATGAGGTGTAAGGTGAAGGAATAGGAATTGGTTGCTCACTTACACCACTATCCATTGAAACACAAGCTCTCTCATCCAATGAACTCACATCCAAAGGGCTCTCCTCCAACTCATCATCATTCAAATCAAGCTCATTCTCAATCACATCCTCCTCACAAACTTCACACCCTAAGAGAGCTCTCAAAAGCTTCAAATCACGATCAAGGTTTAAAGGAAGCTCATCAAAGGGTTGAGGGTCAAACTTGGGAGGTAGCTCAAAATAATCATGAGAAGTAAAATCTCCCTCTAAAAAGGCCTCATCCATCTCAATGGTGGAAAATGTAGAAGAGAAAGGGTCATCAAAGGTGAAAGAGGAGGGCAATGGTTGAAAATTTGAGATAGGAGTTGGGGACTCAACCTCACCAAACACTTCACTCTCATCTTCATAATCATCAAAAGTAGGTTCTACCTCCTCAATCTTATCACATGGAACCTCTTCTTCATCAAAATCATCTAAGCTCAAGGCCTCACCCTCAAAGAAACCATGGTCATCATACAAAGGAGATGGGGTGGAAGAAGGTTGGTCTTCAAAATTGAGGAATGGGGGAATGAAATTGCAATCATGGGAGGTGGGTGGGGAAATGGACTCTTCAATTGGTTTTTCAAAACTCAAAACCTCTTGGTTCTCATCATCCTTAAACATCCAATCTCCCATGGAAACTACTTTATCCTTCTCATCCTCACTCTCTCTCCTCACAACTTCTCCACGCTTCAAAAATTGCAATGTCCCATCCTTCTTAACTTGAATTAACGTTTCCTCAAAATTAAGAGAAATCAACCATTTTAGTTTCTCTTCAACTCCATCTAAAGGGTCAATGGAACGAAATTCAAATTGGGAAGGAGGTTCAAAATGCAAACTCTCTCTTGGAACATCCATCTCTACACCCTTTTCCTCACTCATAGGCTCTCTAATATCCTCCTCACACACCTTAGGCCTCTCAAAACAATCATCATCATCATCCTCAACACACACATTGGATTTTTTATTTTCACACACAAGCATCAAGGATGACAATTGGCTTTCTAGCTCTTCATTTCTCCTTCTTCCCTCCTCAAGACGCTCCTCACTCTTTTTCATCATCTCCAATTGACTTCTCAATCAATTAAGAGTCGACTCCATTTTACGCCCAAGATCATCACTAAGCTCAACATGCCTAATTTGAGTTTCTAAGGTAGCAATAAGAGATTCAAAAGGTGTAGAAGATTGAGGCTCAACAAAAGAAGAAGAAGTACAACCAAGGTTGGAAGAATCAACATTGAAATCATGAGCATGTACATCACATTGGGGGGTGGGGGCACAAGAAGGCATGCAAGATTCATTATTCATGGAACATGGACCATAATAATCACCAATAGAAGCATTTGAACAACCATGACCACGATTATAACTCTCTCTAGCAAACCATACATAAAAATCCCAAGCATCATCAATTGACAATGCCCGAAATCTACCATTAAACATGCTTTCAACAATGTCTCTAGTTTGCTTAGTCAAATTATGATAACAAATCCCACAAGCCTCCCAAAGATCATAACCATGGTAACTAATGAACTCATCTAGTCTATTAAAGTACACCCAAAATGGCTCATTCTCAAATTGAGGAAACGAGGTATTTCCCATTTTTATACAAAACAAGCAAAAATCAAAAATAAAAGAAAAGTATACACAAAGACCTAGACTCAAGCAATCAAAAACACTCAAACATAGACACCGTTCCCCGGCAACGGCGCCATTTTCACGTGGGAAAATTAGGTCGTTGGACTAATCCTCCTAAGCCAAACAAAATCTATAAACACTCAACAAACCTAAATACAAGTATAAAGGTAAGTCAAGGGTCGAACCCAAAGGAACGGTAATGTCTAAATGCTTTCAATTATGTGCCTAAGCTAGGTCGAAGACGAAGGGTAAAAGAGGACACTAACAATTACTAAGACAAAGAAACCAAACAAATAAATTGCTAGGGATTAGGATTCACTTATAATTGCAATGAACAATGCAAATTGGTTTAGGAAGTTGACTAAGTCAAGCAATGTGAGGGAAGATCAATTATGCAACCAAAAGAGCATATCAAGCTATTCTCCTAGAGGTCTAGCTAGCGTCAACTACGATAAACTCTAGCTAGGAAACATCACAAGACACCTCAATCGTGTAAATGCAAGCCACAAATCAATGGTCTATATCAATGTGAACTTACAATTCAATCTATGTTAATAACTAGGGTGATCAAGCCTAAATCAAACACACACATGCACATAATCAATTAACCAATTTAATCACATCATCAACTCCATCAAAATCCCCAATCTACATCAATCCATTACATAATATAAGCTTCACCAAATCCCTAACCAAACAACTACTCTAGCAACATCATCAATTCAACAAACAACTAAAATAATCAAACAATCAACAATCAAAGAATCAACAATAAAAGAAGAACAATTACTCTAATTAAACATCAATCATCAAATCATCAAAATCCAATCAAAATCAAACAATCCAAACATGAATACTAAACAAAACAATAAATGAGATAGAGTTTAGAAATGCTCATTGATAATAGAGTAGATCTCCAATACAATTGTCACCATTGAATCTTCAATCTCTCAATCACCATTGAAATTCTTCACTTTCTCTCTCTAAAATCTACTCTTAAAACTAACCCCTAGATCTAGAGAGAGAAGCTCTCAACTAAGCTAAGAATATGATCTAATTCTATTATGAAACTTCTTACAAAAACAGAAGCAAATAACTATATATATACAAAGGAGAGGTCGGAAATGTCGCCCAAAAATAGACCCACGCCGGTACGGTCGCACGTGGAGAGAGAAAGGCGCGCACGGAAAACACCCACACAGGTGCGCCCGCACGCGCCTGATGTGCGGCCGTACTCGACACATGTGCGGCCGCACACCCCCCATGTGCGCCCGCACCTGCCTGGGTAGGCTTCCTCTCTTCTCTTCGTCCTAGCTCATGTGGTGCACACACCCTTGATGATGGTGATGGGGGACAAGGTAGGCAGCAACTTTTCTTGGGATTTTAGATAAACACAAGGCATGAGAAGTGCCCAACCAAGGTCTTGAAGCTTGCTCTTCGGGTCCCTCTTGACTTGGAGCTCTTTGCACTAGCTTAAGGCATCAAAAGCGATAAAAACCATGGAAAGGAAGCTCGGGAATTCTTGGACAATCAATCACAACCTACAAACAAAGGAGAAAAGCAAATAAAAGGGAAAAACAACAAGTAAACTAGAAAATGCACAAAATAGGGAAACTAACTATGAAAAGCACAAAATGAAGAAATTAAGAATAAAACTAAGGAAAACTAAAGAAAAGAGTTATAAAATGAAATGAAATTCATCCAAAATGAGATCAAATGAGTGCCATAAATGTCACTCATCACTTTCATTTGAATCAATTAGCTTTGTTGAATGCATTTGACTTTCATTTGATTCAAAAAGCTTTGTTTGAATGTGTATGACTTTCATTTGAGTCATAAAGCATTGTTGAATGCACTTGACTTTCGTTTAATTTATAAAGCTTTGTTTGAATGTGTTTGACTTTTATTTCACTCAATTAGCTTTGTTGAATGCATTTGACATTAATTTGATATAAAAAGCTTTGTTTGAATGTGTTTGAATTTCATTTGACTCAATTATATTTGTTGAACGCATTTGACTTTCATTTGATTCAAAAAGCTTTGTATGTATGTGTTTGACATTCATTTGAAACAATTATCTTTATTGAATGCATTTGACTTTCATTTGATTCAAAAAGCTTTGATTGAATGTGTTGGACTTTCATTTGACTTAATTAGTTTTGTTAAATGCATTTGACTTTCATTTGATTCAAAAAGCTTTGTTTGAATGTGTTTGACTTTCATTTAACTCAATTAGCTTTGTAGAATACATTTGACTTTCATTTTACTCAATTAGATTTTCATTTATGTGTTTGACTTTCATTTGACTCAATTAGCTTTGTTAATTGCATTTCACTTTGATTTAATTCAAAAAGCTTTGTTTGAATGTGTTTGACTTTCATTTAATTCTATTAGTTTTGTTGAATGCATTTTACATTCATTTGATTCAAAAAGCTTTGTTTGAATGTGTTTGACTTTCATTTGAGTCAAAAAGCTACGTTGAATGCATTTGACTTTCATTTGATTCAAAAAGCTTTGTTTGAATGTGTTTGACTTTCGTTTGACTAAATTAGCTTTGTTGAATGCATTTGACTTTCATTTGATTTAAAAAGCGTTGTTGAATGTGTTTGACTTTCATTGGACTTAATTAGCTTTGTTGAATGCATTTGACTTTCATTTGATTCAAAAAGCTTTGTTTGAATGTGTTTTACTTTCATTTGACTCTATTAGCTTTGTTAAATGCATTTGCCTTTCATTTGATTTAAAAATCTTTGTTTGAATGTGTTTGATTTTCATTTGACTTAATTAGCTTTGTTGAATGCATTTGATTTTCATTTTATTCAAAAAGTATTGTAAGAATGTGTTTGACTTTCATTTGACTCAATTAGATTTGTTTAATTCATTTGACTTTCATTTGATTCAAAAAGCTTTGTTTGAATGTGTTTGACTTTCATTTGAGTCATAAAGCGTTGTGGAATGCACTTGACTTTCGTTTAATTTAAAAAGCTTTGTTTGTATGTGTTTGACTTTCATTTGACTCAATTAGCTTTGATGAATGCATTTGACTTTCATTTAATTCAAAAGGCTTTGTTTGAATGTGTTTGACTTTCATTTGACTCAATTATCTTTTTTGAACGCATTTGACTTTCATTTGATTCAAAAAGCTTCGTATGAATGTGTTTGACTTTCACTTAACTCAATTCTCTTTATTGAGTGCATTTGACTTTAATTTGATTCAAAAAGCTTTATTTGAATGTGTTTGACTTTCATTTGAGTTAAAAATCTTTGTTGAATAATGCATTTGACTTTCATATGATTCAAAAAGCTTTGTTTGAATGTGTTTGAATTTCATTTGACTCAATTAGCTTTGTTGAATGCATTTGACTTTCATTTGATTCAAAAAGTTGTGTTTGAATGTGTTTGACTTTCAATTAACTCAATTAACTTTGTTGAATGCACTTGACTTTCATTTGATTCAATTAGCTTTGTACAATGCATTTAACTTTCATTTGACTCAATTAGCTTTTTATGAATGTGTTTGACTTTCATTTGACTCTATTAGCTTTGTTAATTGAATTTCACTTTTATTTAATTCAAAAAGCTTTGTTTAAATGTGTTTGACTTTCATTTGACTCAATTAGCTTTGTTGAATGCCTTTTACTTTCATTTGATTCAAAAAGCTTTGTTTGAATGTGTTTGACTTTCATTTGTCTTAATTAGCTTTGTTGAATGCATTTGACTTTCATTTGATTCAAAAAGCTTTGTTTGAATGTGTTTGACTTTTATTTGACTCAATTAGCTTAGTTGAATGCATTTGACTTTTATTTGATTCAAAAAGCATTGTTTGAATGTGTTTGACTTTCATTTGACTCAATTAAGCTTTGTTAATTGCATTTCACTTTCATTTAATTCAAAAAGCTTTGTTTGAATGTGTTTGACTTTCATTTGACTTAATTAGCTTTGTTGAATGCATTTGACTTTCATTTGATTCAAAAAGCTTTGTTTGAATGTGCTTGACTTTCATTTGACTCAATTAGCTTTGTTGAATGCATTTGAATTTCCTTTGATTCAAAAAGCTTTATTTGAATGTGTTTGTCTTTCATTTGACTCAATTAGCTTTATAGAATGCATTTGACATTCATTTAACTCAATTAGCTTTGTATGAATGTGTTTGATTTTCATTTGACTTAATTAGCTTTGTTAATTGCGTTTCAATTTCATTTAATTTAAAAAGCTTTATTTGAATATGTTTGACTCTCATTTAACTCAATTAGCTTTGTTAATTGCATTTCACTTTCATTTTATTCAAAAAGCATTGTTTGAATGTGTTTGACTTTCATTTGACTCAATTAGCTTTGTTGAATGCATTTGACTCTCATTTGATTCAAAAACAATTGTTTGAATGTGTTTGACTTTCGTTTGACTCAATTAGCTTTGTTGAATGCATTTTACTTTCATTTGAAACAAAAATCTTTGTTTGAATGTGTTTGACTTTCATTAGACTCCATTAGCTTTGTTGAATGCATTTGACTTTCATTTGATTCAAAAAGCTTTGTTTGAATGTTTTGACTTTCATTTGACTCAATAAAATTTGTAGAATGCATTTGACTTTCATTTGACTCAATTAGCTTTGTATGAATGTGTTTGAATTTCATTTGACTCAATTATCTTTATTGAATGCATTTGACTTTGATTTGGTTCAAAAAGCTGTGTATGAATGTGTTTGACTTTAATTTGACTTAATTATCTTTATTGAATGCATTTTACTTTTATTTGATTCAAAAAGCTTTGTCTGAATTTGTTTGACTTTCATTAGAATCAAAAAGCTTTGTTGAATGCATTTGACTTTCATTTAACTCAAAAAGCTTTGTTTGAATGTGTTTTACGTTCATTTTATTCAAAAAGCTTTGTTTGAATGTGTTTGACTTTCATTTAACTCAATTAGCTTTGTAAAATGCATTTGACTTTCATTTGACTCAATTAGATTTTCATGAATGTGTTTGACTATCATTTGACTCAATTAGCTTTCTTAATTGCATTTCAATTTGATTTAATTCAAAAAGCTTTGTTTGAATGTGTTTGACTTTCATTTAATTCAATTAGTTTAGTTGAATGCATTTTACTTTCATTTGATTTAAAAAGCTTTGTTTGAATATGTTTGACTTTCATTTGTGTCAATTAGCTTTGTTTAATTTATTTGACTTTCATTTGATTCAAAAACCATTGTTTGAATGTGTTTGACTTTCATTTGACTCAATTAGCTTTGTTGAATGCATTTTACTTTCATTTAATTCAAAAATCTTTGTTTGAATGTGTTTGACTTTCATTTGACTCAATTAGCTTAGTTAAATGCATTTGAATTTCCTTTGATTCAAAAAGCTTTATTTGAATGTGTTTGTCTTTCATTTGACTCAATTAGCTTTGTAGAATACATTTGACTTTCATTTAACTCAATTAGCTTTGTATGAATGTGTTTTATTTTCATTTTACTCAATTAGCTTTGTTAATTGTATTTCACTTTCATTTAATTCAAAAAGCTTTATTTGAATGTGTTTGAATTTCTTTCACTCAATTACTTTTGTTAATTGCATTTCACTTTCATTTTATTCAAAAAGCTTTGTTTGAATGTGTTTGACTTTTTTTTGACTCTATTAGCTTTGTTGAATGCATTTGACTTTCATTTGATTTAAAAAGCGTTGTTGAATGTGTTTGACTTTCATTGGACTTAATTAGCTTTGTTGAATGCATTTGACTTTCATTTGATTCAAAAAGCTTTGTTTGAATGTGTTTTACTTTCATTCGACTTTATTAGCTTTGTTAAATGCATTTGCCTTTCATTTGATTTAAAAATCTTTGTTTGAATGTGTTTGATTTTCATTTGACTTAATTAGCTTTGTTGAATGCATTTGATTTTCATTTTATTCAAAAAGTATTGTAAGAATGTGTTTGACTTTCATTTGACTCAATTAGATTTGTTTAATTCATTTGACTTTCATTTGATTCAAAAAGCTTTGTTTGAATGTGTTTGACTTTCATTTGAGTCATAAAGCGTTGTGGAATGCACTTGACTTTCGTTTAATTTAAAAAGCTTTGTTTGTATGTGTTTGACTTTCATTTGACTCAATTAGCTTTGATGAATGCATTTGACTTTCATTTAATTCAAAAGGCTTTGTTTGAATGTGTTTGACTTTCATTTGACTCAATTATCTTTTTTGAACGCATTTGACTTTCATTTGATTCAAAAAGCTTCGTATGAATGTGTTTGACTTTCACTGAACTCAATTCTCTTTATTGAGTGCATTTGACTTTAATTTGATTCAAAAAGCTTTATTTGAATGTGTTTGACTTTCATTTGAGTTAAAAATCTTTGTTGAATAATGCATTTGACTTTCATATGATTCAAAAAGCTTTGTTTGAATGTGTTTGAATTTCATTTGACTCAATTAGCTTTGTTGAATGCATTTGACTTTCATTTGATTCAAAAAGTTGTGTTTGAATGTGTTTGACTTTCAATTAACTCAATTAACTTTGTTGAATGCACTTGACTTTCATTTGATTCAATTAGCTTTGTACAATGCATTTAACTTTCATTTGACTCAATTAGCTTTTTATGAATGTGTTTGACTTTCATTTGACTCTATTTGCTTTGTTAATTGAATTTCACTTTTATTTAATTCAAAAATCTTTGTTTAAATGTGTTTGACTTTCATTTGACTCAATTAGCTTTGTTGAATGCCTTTTACTTTCATTTGATTCAAAAAGCTTTGTTTGAATGTGTTTGACATTCATTTGTCTTAATTAGCTTTGTTGAATGCATTTGACTTTCATTTGATTCAAAAAGCTTTGTTTGAATGTGTTTGACTTTCATTTGACTCAATTAGCTTTGTTGAATGCATTTGACTTTTATTTGATTCAAAAAGCATTGTTTGAATGTGTTTGACTTTCATTTGACTCAATTAAGCTTTGTTAATTGCATTTCACTTTCATTTAATTCAAAAAGCTTTGTTTGAATGTGTTTGACTTTCATTTGACTCAATTAGCTTTGTTGAATGCATTTGACTTTCATTTGATTCAAAAAGCTTTGTTTGAATGTGCTTGACTTTCATTTGACTCAATTAGCTTTGTTGAATGCATTTGAATTTCCTTTGATTCAAAAAGCTTTATCTAAATGTGTTTGTCTTTCATTTGACTCAATTAGCTTTGTAGAATGCATTTGACATTCATTTAACTCAATTAGCTTTGTATGAATGTGTTTGATTTTCATTTGACTTAATTAGCTTTGTTAATTGCGTTTCAATTTCATTTAATTTAAAAAGCTTTATTTGAATATGTTTGACTCTCATTTAACTCAATTAGCTTTGTTAATTGCATTTCACTTTCATTTTATCCAAAAAGCATTGTTTGAATGTGTTTGACTTTCATTTGACTCAATTAGCTTTGTTGAATGCATTTGACTTTCATTTGATTCAAAAACAATTGTTTGAATGTGTTTGACTTTCGTTTGACTCAATTAGCTTTGTTGAATGCATTTTACTTTCATTTGAAACAAAAATCTTTGTTTGAATGTGTTTGACTTTCATTAGACTCCATTAGCTTTGTTGAATGCATTTGACTTTCATTTGATTCAAAAAGCTTTGTTTGAATGTTTTGACTTTCATTTGACTCAATAAAATTTGTAGAATGCATTTGACTTTCATTTGACTCAATTAGCTTTGTATGAATGTGTTTGAATTTCATTTGACTCAATTATCTTTATTGAATGCATTTGACTTTGATTTGGTTCAAAAAGCTGTGTATGAATGTGTTTGACTTTAATTTGACTTAATTATCTTTATTGAATGCATTTTACTTTTATTTGATTCAAAAAGCTTTGTCTGAATTTGTTTGACTTTCATTAGAATCAAAAAGCTTTGTTGAATGCATTTGACTTTCATTTAACTCAAAAAGCTTTGTTTGAATGTGTTTTACGTTCATTTTATTCAAAAAGCTTTGTTTGAATGTGTTTGACTTTCATTTAACTCAATTAGCTTTGTAAAATGCATTTGACTTTCATTTGACTCAATTAGATTTTCATGAATGTGTTTGACTTTCATTTGACTCAATTAGCTTTCTTAATTGCATTTCAATTTGATTTAATTCAAAAAGCTTTGTTTGAATGTGTTTGACTTTCATTTAATTCAATTAGTTTAGTTGAATGCATTTTACTTTCATTTGATTTAAAAAGCTTTGTTTGAATATGTTTGACTTTCATTTGTGTCAATTAGCTTTGTTTAATTTATTTGACTTTCATTTGATTCAAAAACCATTGTTTGAATGTGTTTGACTTTCATTTGACTCAATTAGCTTTGTTGAATGCATTTTACTTTCATTTAATTCAAAAATCTTTGTTTGAATGTGTTTGACTTTCATTTGACTCAATTAGCTTAGTTAAATGCATTTGAATTTCCTTTGATTCAAAAAGCTTTATTTGAATGTGTTTGTCTTTCATTTGACTCAATTAGCTTTGTAGAATACATTTGACTTTCATTTAACTCAATTAGCTTTGTATGAATGTGTTTTATTTTTATTTTACTCAATTAGCTTTGTTAATTGTATTTCACTTTCATTTTATTCAAAAAGCTTTATTTGAATGTGTTTGAATTTCTTTCACTCAATTACTTTTGTTAATTGCATTTCACTTTCATTTTATTCAAAAAGCTTTGTTTGAATGTGTTTGACTTTCGTTTGACTCTATTAGCTTTGTTGAATGCATTTGACTTTCATTTGATTTAAAAAGCGTTGTTGAATGTGTTTGACTTTCATTGGACTTAATTAGCTTTGTTGAATGCATTTGACTTTCATTTGATTCAAAAAGCTTTGTTTGAATGTGTTTTACTTTCATTTGACTCTATTAGCTTTGTTAAATGCATTTGCCTTTCATTTGATTTAAAAATCTTTGTTTGAATGTGTTTGATTTTCATTTGACTTAATTAGCTTTGTTGAATGCATTTGATTTTCATTTTATTCAAAAAGTATTGTAAGAATGTGTTTGACTTTCATTTGACTCAATTAGATTTGTTTAATTCATTTGACTTTCATTTGATTCAAAAAGCTTTGTTTGAATGTGTTTGACTTTCATTTGAGTCATAAAGCGTTGTGGAATGCACTTGACTTTCGTTTAATTTAAAAAGCTTCGTTTGTATGTGTTTGACTTTCATTTGACTCAATTAGCTTTGATGAATGCATTTGACTTTCATTTAATTCAAAAGGCTTTGTTTGAATGTGTTTGACTTTCATTTGACTCAATTATCTTTTTTGAACGCATTTGACTTTCATTTGATTCAAAAAGCTTCGTATGAAGGTGTTTGACTTTCACTGAACTCAATTCTCTTTATTGAGTGCATTTGACTTTAATTTGATTCAAAAAGCTTTATTTGAATGTGTTTGACTTTCATTTGAGTTAAAAATCTTTGTTGAATAATGCATTTGACTTTCATATGATTCAAAAAGCTTTGTTTGAATGTGTTTGAATTTCATTTGACTCAATTAGCTTTGTTGAATGCATTTGACTTTCATTTGATTCAAAAAGTTGTGTTTGAATGTGTTTGACTTTCAATTAACTCAATTAACTTTGTTGAATGCACTTGACTTTCATTTGATTCAATTAGCTTTGTACAATGCATTTAACTTTCATTTGACTCAATTAGCTTTTTATGAATGTGTTTGACTTTCATTTGACTCTATTTGCTTTGTTAATTGAATTTCACTTTTACTTAATTCAAAAATCTTTGTTTAAATGTGTTTGACTTTCATTTGACTCAATTAGCTTTGTTGAATGCCTTTTACTTTCATTTGATTCAAAAAGCTTTGTTTGAATGTGTTTGACTTTCATTTGTCTTAATTAGCTTTGTTGAATGCATTTGACTTTCATTTGATTCAAAAAGCTTTGTTTGAATGTGTTTGACTTTCATTTGACTCAATTAGCTTTGTTGAATGCATTTGACTTTTATTTGATTCAAAAAGCATTGTTTGAATGTGTTTGACTTTCATTTGACTCAATTAAGCTTTGTAATTGCATTTCACTTTCATTTAATTCTAAAAGCATTGTTTGAATGTGGTTGACTTTCATTTGACTCAATTAGCTTTGTTGAATGCATTTGACTTTCATTTGATTCAAAAAGCTTTGTTTGAATGTGCTTGACTTTCATTTGACTCAATTAGCTTTGTTGAATGCATTTGAATTTCCTTTGATTCAAAAAGCTTTATTTGAATGTGTTTGTCTTTCATTTGACTCAATTAGCTTTGTAGAATGCATTTGACATTCATTTAACTCAATTAGCTTTGTATGAATGTGTTTGATTTTCATTTGACTTAATTAGCTTTGTTAATTGCGTTTCAATTTCATTTAATTTAAAAAGCTTTATTTGAATATGTTTGACTCTCATTTAACTCAATTAGCTTTGTTAATTGCATTTCACTTTCATTTTATCCAAAAAGCATTGTTTGAATGTGTTTGACTTTCATTTGACTCAATTAGCTTTGTTGAATGCATTTGACTTTCATTTGATTCAAAAACAATTGTTTGAATGTGTTTGACTTTCGTTTGACTCAATTAGCTTTGTTGAATGCATTTTACTTTCATTTGAAACAAAAATCTTTGTTTAAATGTGTTTGACTTTCATTAGACTACATTAGCTTTGTTGAATGCATTTGACTTTCATTTGATTTAAAAAGCTTTGTTTGAATGTTTTGACTTTCATTTGACTCAATAAAACTTGTAGAATGCATTTGACTTTCATTTGACTCAATTAGCTTTGTATGAATGTGTTTGAATTTCATTTGACTCAATTATCTTTATTGAATGCATTTGACTTTGATTTGGTTCAAAAAGCTGTGTATGAATGTGTTTGACTTTAATTTGACTTAATTATCTTTATTGAATGCATTTTACTTTTATTTGATTCAAAAAGCTTTGTCTGAATTTGTTTGACTTTCATTAGAATCAAAAAGCTTTGTTAAATGCATTTAACTTTTATTTAACTCAAAAAGCTTTGTTTGAATGTGTTTTACGTTCATTTTATTCAAAAAGCTTTGTTTGAATGTGTTTGACTTTCATTTAACTCAATTAGCTTTGTAAAATGTATTTGACTTTCATTTGACTCAATTAGATTTTCATGAATGTGTTTGACTTTCATTTGACTCAATTAGCTTTCTTAATTGCATTTCAATTTGATTTAATTCAAAAAGCTTTGTTTGAATGTGTTTGACTTTCATTTAATTCAATTAGTTTAGTTGAATGCATTTTACTTTCATTTGATTTAAAAAGCTTTGTTTGAATATGTTTGACTTTCATTTGTGTCAATTAGCTTCGTTTAATTTATTTGACTTTCTTTTGATTCAAAAACCATTGTTTGAATGTGTTTGACTTTCATTTGACTCAATTAGCTTTGTTGAATGCATTTTACTTTCATTTAATTCAAAAATCTTTGTTTGAATGTGTTTGACTTTCATTTGACTCAATTAGCTTAGTTAAATGCATTTGAATTTCCTTTGATTCAAAAAGCTTTATTTGAATGTGTTTGTCTTTCATTTGACTCAATTAGCTTTGTAGAATACATTTGACTTTCATTTAACTCAATTAGCTTTGTATGAATGTGTTTTATTTTTATTTTACTCAATTAGCTTTGTTAATTGTATTTCACTTTCATTTTATTCAAAAAGCTTTATTTGAATGTGTTTGAATTTCTTTCACTCAATTACTTTTGTTAATTGCATTTCACTTTCATTTTATTCAAAAAGCTTTGTTTGCATGTGTTTGACTTTCGTTTGACTCTATTAGCTTTGTTGAATGCATTTGACTTTCATTTGATTTAAAAAGCGTTGTTGAATGTGTTTGACTTTCATTGGACTTAATTAGCTTTGTTGAATGCATTTGACTTTCATTTGATTCAAAAAGCTTTGTTTGAATGTGTTTTACTTTCATTTGACTCTATTAGCTTTGTTAAATGCATTTGCCTTTCATTTGATTTAAAAATCTTTGTTTGAATGTGTTTGATTTTCATTTGACTTAATTAGCTTTGTTGAATGCATTTGATTTTCATTTTATTCAAAAAGTATTGTAAGAATGTGTTTGACTTTCATTTGACTCAATTAGATTTGTTTAATTCATTTGAATTTCATTTGATTCAAAAAGCTTTGTTTGAATGTGTTTAACTTTCATTTGAGTCATAAAGCGTTGTGGAATGCACTTGACTTTCGTTTAATTTAAAAAGCTTTCTTTGTATGTGTTTGACTTTTATTTGACTCAATTAGCTTTTATGAATACATTTGACTTTCATTTAATTCAAAAGGCTTTGTTTGAATGTGTTTGACTTTCATTTGACTCAATTATCTTTTTTGAACGCATTTGACTTTCATTTGATTCAAAAAGCTTCGTATGAATGTGTTTGACTTTCACTTAACTCAATTCTCTTTATTGAGTGCATTTGACTTTAATTTGATTCAAAAAGCTTTATTTGAAAGTGTTTGACTTTCATTTGAGTTAAAAATCTTTGTTGAATAATGCATTTGACTTTCATTAGACTCCATTAGCTTTGTTGAATGCATTTGACTTTCATTTGATTCAAAAAGCTTTGTTTGAATGTTTTGACTTTCATTTGACTCAATAAAATTTGTAGAATGCATTTGACTTTCAGTTGACTCAATTAGCTTTGTATGAATGTGTTTGAATTTCATTTGACTCAATTATCTTTATTGAATGCATTTGACTTTGATTTGGTTCAAAAAGCTGTGTATGAATGTGTTTGACTTTAATTTGACTTAATTATCTTTATTGAATGCATTTTACTTTTATTTGATTCAAAAAGCTTTGTCTGAATTTGTTTGACTTTCATTAGAATCAAAAAGCTTTGTTGAATGCATTTGACTTTCATTTAACTCAAAAAGCTTTGTTTGAATGTGTTTTACGTTCATTTTATTCAAAAAGCTTTGTTTGAATGTGTTTGACTTTCATTTAACTCAATTAGCTTTGTAAAATGCATTTGACTTTCATTTGACTCAATTAGATTTTCATGAATGTGTTTGACTTTCATTTGACTCAATTAGCTTTCTTAATTGCATTTCAATTTGATTTAATTCAAAAAGCTTTGTTTGAATGTGTTTGACTTTCATTTAATTCAATTAGTTTAGTTGAATGCATTTTACTTTCATTTGATTTAAAAAGCTTTGTTTGAATATGTTTGACTTTCATTTGTGTCAATTAGCTTTGTTTAATTTATTTGACTTTCATTTGATTCAAAAACCATTGTTTGAATCTGTTTGACTTTCATTTGACTCAATTAGCTTTGTTGAATGCATTTTACTTTCATTTAATTCAAAAATCTTTGTTTGAATGTGTTTGACTTTCATTTGACTCAATTAGCTTAGTTAAATGCATTTGAATTTCCTTTTATTCAAAAAGCTTTATTTGAATGTGTTTGTCTTTCATTTGACTCAATTAGCTTTGTAAAATACATTTGACTTTCATTTAACTCAATTAGCTTTGTATGAATGTGTTTTATTTTCATTTTACTCAATTAGCTTTGTTAATTGTATTTCACTTTCATTTAATTCAAAAAGCTTTATTTGAATGTGTTTGAATTTCTTTCACTCAATTACTTTTGTTAATTGCATTTCACTTTCATTTTATTCAAAAAGCTTTGTTTTTTGTATTTGACTTTTGTTTGACTCTATTAGCTTTGTTGAATGCATTTGACTTTCATTTGAGTTAAAAAGCGTTGTTGAATGTGTTTGACTTTCATTGGACTTAATTAGCTTTGTTGAATGCATTTGACTTTCATTTGATTCAAAAAGCTTTGTTTGAATGTGTTTTACTTTCATTTGACTCTATTAGCTTTGTTAAATGCATTTGCCTTTCATTTGATTTAAAAATCTTTGTTTGAATGTGTTTGATTTTCATTTGACTTAATTAGCTTTGTTGAATGCATTTGATTTTCATTTTATTCAAAAAGTATTGTAAGAATGTGTTTGACTTTCATTTGACTCAATTAGATTTGTTTAATTCATTTGACTTTCATTTGATTCAAAAAGCTTTGTTTGAATGTGTTTGACTTTCATTTGAGTCATAAAGCGTTGTGGAATGCACTTGACTTTCGTTTAATTTAAAAAGCTTTGTTTGTATGTGTTTGACTTTTATTTGACTCAATTAGCTTTGATGAATGCATTTGACTTTCATTTAATTCAAAAGGCTTTGTTTGAATGTGTTTGACTTTCATTTGACTCAATTATCTTTTTTGAACGCATTTGACTTTCATTTGATTCAAAAAGCTTCGTATGAATGTGTTTGACTTTCACTTAACTCAATTCTCTTTATTGAGTGCATTTGACTTTAATTTGATTCAAAAAGCTTTATTTGAATGTGTTTGACTTTCATTTGAGTTAAAAATCTTTGTTGAATAATGCATTTGACTTTCATATGATTCAAAAAGCTTTGTTTGAATGTGTTTGAATTTCATTTGACTCAATTAGCTTTGTTGAATGCATTTGACTTTCATTTGATTCAAAAAGTTGTGTTTGAATGTGTTTGACTTTCAATTAACTCAATTAACTTTGTTGAATGCACTTGACTTTCATTTGATTCAATTAGCTTTGTACAATGCATTTAACTTTTATTTGACTCAATTAGCTTTTTATGAATGTGTTTGACTTTCATTTGACTCTATTTGCTTTGTTAATTGAATTTCACTTTTATTTAATTCAAAAATCTTTGTTTAAATGTGTTTGACTTTCATTTGACTCAATTAGCTTTGTTGAATGCCTTTTACTTTCATTTGATTCAAAAAGCTTTGTTTGAATGTGTTTGACTTTCATTTGTCTTAATTAGCTTTGTTGAATGCATTTGACTTTCATTTGATTCAAAAAGCTTTGTTTGAATGTGTTTGACTTTCATTTGACTCAATTAGCTTTGTTGAATGCATTTGACTTTTATTTGATTCAAAAAGCATTGTTTGAATGTGTTTGACTTTCATTTGACTCAATTAAGCTTTGTTAATTGCATTTCACTTTCATTTAATTCAAAAAGCTTTGTTTGAATGTGTTTGACTTTCATTTGACTCAATTAGCTTTGTTGAATGCATTTGACTTTCATTTGATTCAAAAAGCTTTGTTTGAATGTGCTTGACTTTCATTTGACTCAATTAGCTTTGTTGAATGCATTTGAATTTCCTTTGATTCAAAAAGCTTTATCTAAATGTGTTTGTCTTTCATTTGACTCAATTAGCTTTGTAGAATGCATTTGACATTCATTTAACTCAATTAGCTTTGTATGAATGTGTTTGATTTTCATTTGACTTAATTAGCTTTGTTAATTGCGTTTCAATTTCATTTAATTTAAAAAGCTTTATTTGAATATGTTTGACTCTCATTTAACTCAATTAGCTTTGTTAATTGCATTTCACTTTCATTTTATCCAAAAAGCATTGTTTGAATGTGTTTGACTTTCATTTGACTCAATTAGCTTTGTTGAATGCATTTGACTTTCATTTGATTCAAAAACAATTGTTTGAATGTGTTTGACTTTCGTTTGACTCAATTAGCTTTGTTGAATGCATTTTACTTTCATTTGAAACAAAAATCTTTGTTTGAATGTGTTTGACTTTCATTAGACTCCATTAGCTTTGTTGAATGCATTTGACTTTCATTTGATTCAAAAAGCTTTGTTTGAATGTTTTGACTTTCATTTGACTCAATAAAATTTGTAGAATGCATTTGACTTTCATTTGACTCAATTAGCTTTGTATGAATGTGTTTGAATTTCATTTGACTCAATTATCTTTATTGAATGCATTTGACTTTGATTTGGTTCAAAAAGCTGTGTATGAATGTGTTTGACTTTAATTTGACTTAATTATCTTTATTGAATGCATTTTACTTTTATTTGATTCAAAAAGCTTTGTCTGAATTTGTTTGACTTTCATTAGAATCAAAAAGCTTTGTTGAATGCATTTGACTTTCATTTAACTCAAAAAGCTTTGTTTGAATGTGTTTTACGTTCATTTTATTCAAAAAGCTTTGTTTGAATGTGTTTGACTTTCATTTAACTCAATTAGCTTTGTAAAATGCATTTGACTTTCATTTGACTCAATTAGATTTTCATGAATGTGTTTGACTTTCATTTGACTCAATTAGCTTTCTTAATTGCATTTCAATTTGATTTAATTCAAAAAGCTTTGTTTGAATGTGTTTGACTTTCATTTAATTCAATTAGTTTAGTTGAATGCATTTTACTTTCATTTGATTTAAAAAGCTTTGTTTGAATATGTTTGACTTTCATTTGTGTCAATTAGCTTTGTTTAATTTATTTGACTTTCATTTGATTCAAAAACCATTGTTTGAATGTGTTTGACTTTCATTTGACTCAATTAGCTTTGTTGAATGCATTTTACTTTCATTTAATTCAAAAATCTTTGTTTGAATGTGTTTGACTTTCATTTGACTCAATTAGCTTAGTTAAATGCATTTGAATTTCCTTTGATTCAAAAAGCTTTATTTGAATGTGTTTGTCTTTCATTTGACTCAATTAGCTTTGTAGAATACATTTGACTTTCATTTAACTCAATTAGCTTTGTATGAATGTGTTTTATTTTTATTTTACTCAATTAGCTTTGTTAATTGTATTTCACTTTCATTTTATTCAAAAAGCTTTATTTGAATGTGTTTGAATTTCTTTCACTCAATTACTTTTGTTAATTGCATTTCACTTTCATTTTATTCAAAAAGCTTTGTTTGAATGTGTTTGACTTTCGTTTGACTCTATTAGCTTTGTTGAATGCATTTGACTTTCATTTGATTTAAAAAGCGTTGTTGAATGTGTTTGACTTTCATTGGACTTAATTAGCTTTGTTGAATGCATTTGACTTTCATTTGATTAAAAAAGCTTTGTTTGAATGTGTTTTACTTTCATTTGACTCTATTAGCTTTGTTAAATGCATTTGCCTTTCATTTGATTTAAAAATCTTTGTTTGAATGTGTTTGATTTTCATTTGACTTAATTAGCTTTGTTGAATGCATTTGATTTTCATTTTATTCAAAAAGTATTGTAAGAATGTGTTTGACTTTCATTTGACTCAATTAGATTTGTTTAATTCATTTGACTTTCATTTGATTCAAAAAGCTTTGTTTGAATGTGTTTGACTTTCATTTGAGTCATAAAGCGTTGTGGAATGCACTTGACTTTCGTTTAATTTAAAAAGCTTTGTTTGTATGTGTTTGACTTTCATTTGACTCAATTAGCTTTTATGAATGCATTTGACTTTCATTTAATTCAAAAGGCTTTGTTTGAATGTGTTTGACTTTCATTTGACTCAATTATCTTTTTTGAACGCATTTGACTTTCATTTGATTCAAAAAGCTTCGTATGAATGTGTTTGACTTTCACTTAACTCAATTCTCTTTATTGAGTGCATTTGACTTTAATTTGATTCAAAAAGCTTTATTTGAATGTGTTTGACTTTCATTTGAGTTAAAAATCTTTGTTGAATAATGCATTTGACTTTCATATGATTCAAAAAGCTTTGTTTGAATGTGTTTAAATTTCATTTGACTCAATTAGCTTTGTTGAATGCATTTGACTTTCATTTGATTCAAAAAGTTGTGTTTGAATGTGTTTGACTTTCAATTAACTCAATTAACTTTGTTGAATGCACTTGACTTTCATTTGATTCAATTAGCTTTGTACAATGCATTTAACTTTCATTTGACTCAATTAGCTTTTTATGAATGTGTTTGACTTTCATTTGACTCTATTTGCTTTGTTAATTGAATTTCACTTTTATTTAATTCAAAAATCTTTGTTTAAATGTGTTTGACTTTCATTTGACTCAATTAGCTTTGTTGAATGCCTTTTACTTTCATTTGATTCAAAAAGCTTTGTTTGAATGTGTTTGACTTTCATTTGTCTTAATTAGCTTTGTTGAATGCATTTGACTTTCATTTGATTCAAAAAGCTTTGTTTGAATGTGTTTGACTTTCATTTGACTCAATTAGCTTTGTTGAATGCATTTGACTTTTATTTGATTCAAAAAGCATTGTTTGAATGTGTTTGACTTTCATTTGACTCAATTAAGCTTTGTTAATTGCATTTCACTTTCATTTAATTCAAAAAGCTTTGTTTGAATGTGTTTGACATTCATTTGACTCAATTAGCTTTGTTGAATGCATTTGACTTTCATTTGATTCAAAAAGCTTTGTTTGAATGTGCTTGACTTTCATTTGACTCAATTAGCTTTGTTGAATGCATTTGAATTTCCTTTGATTCAAAAAGCTTTATTTGAATGTGTTTGTCTTTCATTTGACTCAATTAGCTTTATAGAATGCATTTGACATTCATTTAACTCAATTAGCTTTGTATGAATGTGTTTGATTTTCATTTGACTTAATTAGCTTTGTTAATTGCGTTTCAATTTCATTTAATTTAAAAAGCTTTATTTGAATATGTTTGACTCTCATTTAACTCAATTAGCTTTGTTAATTGCATTTCACTTTCATTTTATTCAAAAAGCATTGTTTGAATGTGTTTGACTTTCATTTGACTCAATTAGCTTTGTTGAATGCATTTGACTTTCATTTGATTCAAAAACAATTGTTTGAATGTGTTTGACTTTCGTTTGACTCAATTAGCTTTGTTGAATGCATTTTACTTTCATTTGAAACAAAAATCTTTGTTTGAATGTGTTTGACTTTCATTAGACTCCATTAGCTTTGTTGAATGCATTTGACTTTCATTTGATTCAAAAAGCTTTGTTTGAATGTTTTGACTTTCATTTGACTCAATAAAATTTGTAGAATGCATTTGACTTTCATTTGACTCAATTAGCTTTGTATGAATGTGTTTGAATTTCATTTGACTCAATTATCTTTATTGAATGCATTTGACTTTGATTTGGTTCAAAAAGCTGTGTATAAATGTGTTTGACTTTAATTTGACTTAATTATCTTTATTGAATGCATTTTACTTTTATTTGATTCAAAAAGCTTTGTCTGAATTTGTTTGACTTTAATTAGAATCAAAAAGCTTTGTTGAATGCATTTGACTTTCATTTAACTCAAAAAGCTTTGTTTGAATGTGTTTTACGTTCATTTTATTCAAAAAGCTTTGTTTGAATGTGTTTGACTTTCATTTAACTCAATTAGCTTTGTAAAATGCATTTGACTTTCATTTGACTCAATTAGATTTTCATGAATGTGTTTGACTTTCATTTGACTCAATTAGCTTTCTTAATTGCATTTCAATTTGATTTAATTCAAAAAGCTTTGTTTGAATGTGTTTGACTTTCATTTAATTCAATTAGTTTAGTTGAATGCATTTTACTTTCATTTGATTTAAAAAGCTTTGTTTGAATATGTTTGACTTTCATTTGTGTCAATTAGCTTTGTTTAATTTATTTGACTTTCATTTGATTCAAAAACCATTGTTTGAATGTGTTTGACTTTCATTTGACTCAATTAGCTTTGTTGAATGCATTTTACTTTCATTTAATTCAAAAATCTTTGTTTGAATGTGTTTGACTTTCATTTGACTCAATTAGCTTAGTTAAATGCATTTGAATTTCCTTTTATTCAAAAAGCTTTATTTGAATGTGTTTGTCTTTCATTTGACTCAATTAGCTTTGTAGAATACATTTGACTTTCATTTAACTCAATTAGCTTTGTATGAATGTGTTTTATTTTCATTTTACTCAATTAGCTTTGTTAATTGTATTTCACTTTCATTTAATTCAAAAAGCTTTATTTGAATGTGTTTGAATTTCTTTCACTCAATTACTTTTGTTAATTGCATTTCACTTTCATTTTATTCAAAAAGCTTTGTTTGAATGTGTTTGACTTTTGTTTGACTCTATTAGCTTTGTTGAATGCATTTGACTTTCATTTGATTTAAAAAGTGTTGTTGAATGTGTTTGACTTTCATTGGACTTAATTAGCTTTGTTGAATGCATTTGACTTTCATTTGATTCAAAAAGCTTTGTTTGAATGTGTTTTACTTTCATTTGACTCTATTAGCTTTGTTAAATGCATTTGCCTTTCATTTGATTTAAAAATCTTTGTTTGAATGTGTTTGATTTTCATTTGACTTAATTAGCTTTGTTGAATGCATTTGATTTTCATTTTATTCAAAAAGTATTGTAAGAATGTGTTTGACTTTCATTTGACTCAATTAGATTTGTTTAATTCATTTGACTTTCATTTGATTCAAAAAGCTTTGTTTGAATGTGTTTGACTTTCATTTGAGTCATAAAGCGTTGTGGAATGCACTTGACTTTCGTTTAATTTAAAAAGCTTTGTTTGTATGTGTTTGACTTTCATTTGACTCAATTAGCTTTTATGAATGCATTTGACTTTCATTTAATTCAAAAGGCTTTGTTTGAATGTGTTTGACTTTCATTTGACTCAATTATCTTTTTTGAACGCATTTGACTTTCATTTGATTCAAAAAGCTTCGTATGAATGTGTTTGACTTTAACTTAACTTAATTCTCTTTATTGAGTGCATTTGACTTTAATTTGATTCAAAAAGCTTTATTTGAATGTGTTTGACTTTCATTTGAGTTAAAAATCTTTGTTGAATAATGCATTTGACTTTCTTATGATTCAAAAAGCTTTGTTTGAATGTGTTTGAATTTCATTTGACTCAATTAGCTTTGTTGAATGCATTTGACTTTCATTTGATTCAAAAAGTTGTGTTTGAATGTGTTTGACTTTCAATTAACTCAATTAACTTTGTTGAATGCACTTGACTTTCATTTGATTCAATTAGCTTTGTACAATGCATTTAACTTTCATTTGACTCAATTAGCTTTTTATGAATGTGTTTGACTTTCATTTGACTCTATTAGCTTTGTTAATTGAATTTCACTTTTATTTAATTCAAAAAGCTTTGTTTAAATGTGTTTGACTTTCATTTGACTCAATTAGCTTTGTTGAATGCCTTTTACTTTCATTTGATTCAAAAAGCTTTGTTTGAATGTGTTTGACCTTCATTTGTCTTAATTAGCTTTGTTGAATGCATTTGACTTTCATTTGATTCAAAAAGCTTTGTTTGAATGTGTTTGACTTTCATTTGACTCAATTAGCTTTGTTGAATTCATTTGACTTTTATTTGATTCAAAAAGCATTGTTTGAATGTGTTTGACTTTCATTTGACTCAATTAAGCTTTGTTAATTGCATTTCACTTTCATTTAATTCAAAAAGCTTTGTTTGAATGTGTTTGACTTTCATTTGACTCAATTAGCTTTGTTGAATGCATTTTACTTTCATTTGATTCAAAAAGCTTTGTTTGAATGTGCTTGACTTTCATTTGACTCAATTAGCTTTGTTGAATGCATTTGAATTTCCTTTGATTCAAAAAGCTTTATTTGAATGTGTTTTTCTTTCATTTAACTCAATTAGCTTTGTAGAATGCATTTGACATTCATTTAACTCAATTAGCTTTGTATGAATGTGTTTGATTTTCATTTGACTTAATTAGCTTTGTTAATTGCGTTTCACTTTCATTTAATTCAAAAAGCTTTATTTGAATATGTTTGACTCTCATTTAACTCAATTAGCTTTGTTAATTGCATTTCACTTTCATTTTATCCAAAAAGCATTGTTTGAATGTGTTTGACTTTCATTTGACTCAATTAGCTTTGTTGAATGCATTTGACTTTCATTTGATTCAAAAACAATTGTTTGAATGTGTTTGACTTTCGTTTGACTCAATTAGCTTTGTTGAATGCATTTTACTTTCATTTGAAACAAAAATCTTTGTTTGAATGTGTTTGACTTTCATTAGACTCCATTAGCTTTGTTGAATGCATTTGACTTTCATTTGATTCAAAAAGCTTTGTTTGAATGTTTTGACTTTCATTTGACTCAATAAAATTTGTAGAATGCATTTGACTTTCATTTGACTCAATTAGCTTTGTATGAATGTGTTTGAATTTCATTTGACTCAATTATCTTTATTGAATGCATTTGACTTTGATTTGGTTCAAAAAGCTGTGTATGAATGTGTTTGACTTTAATTTGACTTAATTATCTTTATTGAATGCATTTTACTTTTATTTGATTCAAAAAGCTTTGTCTGAATTTGTTTGACTTTCATTAGAATCAAAAAGCTTTGTTGAATGCATTTGACTTTCATTTAACTCAAAAAGCTTTGTTTGAATGTGTTTTACGTTCATTTTATTCAAAAAGCTTTGTTTGAATGTGTTTGACTTTCATTTAACTCAATTAGCTTTGTAAAATGCATTTGACTTTCATTTGACTCAATTAGATTTTCATGAATGTGTTTGACTTTCATTTGACTCAATTAGCTTTCTTAATTGCATTTCAATTTGATTTAATTCAAAAAGCTTTGTTTGAATGTGTTTGACTTTCATTTAATTCAATTAGTTTAGTTGAATGCATTTTACTTTCATTTGATTTAAAAAGCTTTGTTTGAATATGTTTGACTTTCATTTGTGTCAATTAGCTTTGTTTAATTTATTTGACTTTCATTTGATTCAAAAACCATTGTTTGAATGTGTTTGACTTTCATTTGACTCAATTAGCTTTGTTGAATGCATTTTACTTTCATTTAATTCAAAAATCTTTGTTTGAATGTGTTTGACTTTCATTTGACTCAATTAGCTTAGTTAAATGCATTTGAATTTCCTTTGATTCAAAAAGCTTTATTTGAATGTGTTTGTCTTTCATTTGACTTAATTAGCTTTGTAGAATACATTTGACTTTCATTTAACTCAATTAGCTTTGTATGAATGTGTTTTATTTTTATTTTACTCAATTAGCTTTGTTAATTGTATTTCACTTTCATTTTATTCAAAAAGCTTTATTTGAATGTGTTTGAATTTCTTTCACTCAATTACTTTTGTTAATTGCATTTCACTTTCATTTTATTCAAAAAGCTTTGTTTGAATGTGTTTGACTTTCGTTTGACTCTATTAGCTTTGTTGAATGCATTTGACTTTCATTTGATTCAAAAAGCGTTGTTGAATGTGTTTGACTTTCATTGGACTTAATTAGCTTTGTTGAATGCATTTGACTTTCATTTGATTCAAAAAGCTTTGTTTGAATGTGTTTTACTTTCATTTGACTCTATTAGCTTTGTTAAATGCATTTGCCTTTCATTTGATTTAAAAATCTTTGTTTGAATGTGTTTGATTTTCATTTGACTTAATTAGCTTTGTTGAATGCATTTGATTTTCATTTTATTCAAAAAGTATTGTAAGAATGTGTTTGACTTTCATTTGACTCAATTAGATTTGTTTAATTCATTTGACTTTCATTTGATTCAAAAAGCTTTGTTTGAATGTGTTTGACTTTCATTTGAGTCATAAAGCGTTGTGGAATGCACTTGACTTTCGTTTAATTTAAAAAGCTTTGTTTGAAAGTGTTTGACTTTTATTTGATTTAATTAGCTTTGTTGAATGCATTTGACTTTCATTTGATTTAAAAAGCGTTGTTGAATGTGTTTGACTTTCATTTGACTATATTAGCTTTGTTGAATGCATTTGACTTTCATTTGATTCAAAAAGCTTTGTTTGAATGTGTTTGACTTTCATTTGACTCAATTAGCTTTGTTAATTGCATTTGACTTTGATTTGATTCAAAAAGCTTTGCTTGAATGTGTTTGACTTTTATATCACTCAATTATCTTTGTTGAATGCATTCGACTTTTATTTGATTCAAAAAGCTTTGTATTAATGTGTTTGAATTTCATTTGACTCAATTATCTTTATTGAATGCATTTGACTTTGATTTGGTTCAAAAAGCTGTGTATGAATGTGTTTGACTTTAATTTGACTCAATTAGCTTTGTTAATTGCATTTGACTTTGATTTGATTTAAAAAGCTTT
This sequence comes from Chenopodium album, assembly GCF_948465745.1. Classification (NCBI taxonomy): domain Eukaryota; kingdom Viridiplantae; phylum Streptophyta; class Magnoliopsida; order Caryophyllales; family Amaranthaceae; genus Chenopodium; species Chenopodium album. The sequence continues at coordinate 21,227,793 of NC_137853.1, forward strand.
GCTTGAATGTGTTTGACTTTTATATCACTCAATTATCTTTGTTGAATGCATTCGACTTTTATTTGATTCAAAAAGCATTGTTTGAATGTGTTTGACTTTCATTTGACTCAATTAGCTTTGTTGAATGCCTTTTACATTCATTTGATTCAAAAAGCTTTGTTTGAATGTGTTTGACTTTCATTTGTCTTAATTTGCTTTGTTGAATGCATTTGAGTTTCATTTGATTCAAAAAGCTTTGTTTGAATGTGTTTGACTTTCATTTGACTCAATTAGCTTTGTTGAATGCATTTGACTTTTATTTGATTTAAAAAGCATTGTTTGGATGTGTTTGACCTTCATCTGACTCAATTAAGCTTTGTTAATTGAATTTCACTTTCATTTAATTCAAAAAGCTTTGTTTGAATGTGTTTGACTTTCATTTGACTCAATTAGCTTTGTTGAATGCATTTGACTTTCATTTGATTCAAAAAGCTTTGTTTGAATGTGCTTGACTTTCATTTGACTCAATTAGCTTTGTTGAATGCATTTGAATTTCCTTTTATTCAAAAAGCTTTATTTGAATGTGTTTGTCTTTCATTTGACTCAATTAGCTTTGTAGAATGCATTTGACATTCATTTAACTCAATTAGCTTTGTATGAATGTGTTTGATTTTCATTTGACTCAATTATATTTGTTAATTGCGTTTCACTTTCATTTAACTCTAAAAGCTTTATTTGAATATGTTTGACTCTCATTTAACTCAATTAGCTTTGTTAATTTCATTTCACTTTCATTTTATTCAAAAAGCTTTGTTTGAATGTGTTTGACTTTCATTTGACTCAATTAGCTTTGTTGAATGCATTTGACTTTCATTTGATTTAAAAAGCGTTGTTGAATGTGTTTGACTTTCATTTGACTATATTAGCTTTGTTGAATGCATTTGACTTTCATTTGATTCAAAAAGCTTTGTTTGAATGTGTTTGACTTTCATTTGACTCAATTAGCTTTGTTAATTGCATTTGACTTTGATTTGATTCAAAAAGCTTTGTTTGAATGTGTTTGACTTTTATATCACTCAATTATCTTTGTTGAATGCATTCGACTTTTATTTGATTCAAAAAGCTTTGTATTAATGTGTTTGAATTTCATTTGACTCAATTATCTTTATTGAATGCATTTGACTTTGATTTGGTTTAAAAAGCTGTGTATGAATGTGTTTGACTTTAATTTGACTTAATTATCTTTATTGAATGCATTTTACTTTTATTTGATTCAAAAAGCTTTGTCTGAATTTGTTTGACTTTCATTAGAATCAAAAAGCTTTGTTGAATGCATTTGACTTTCATTTAAGTCAAAAAGCTTTGTTTGAATGTGTTTTACGTTCATTTTATTCAAAAAGCTTTGTTTGAATGTGTTTGACTTTCATTTGACTTAATTAGCTTTGTTGAATGCATTTTACTTTCATTTGATTCAAAAAGCATTGTTTGAATGTGTTTGACTTTCATTTGACTCAATTAGCTTTGTTAATTGCATTTCACTTTCATTTAATTTAAAAAGCTTTGTTTGAATGTGTTTGACTTTCATTTGATTGAAAAAGCTTTGTTTCAATGTGTTTGACTTTAATTTGACTCAATTACCTTTGTTCAATGCATTTGACTTTGATTTGGTTCAAAAAGTATTGTTTGAATGTGTTTGACTTTCATTTGACTCAATTAGCTTTGTTAAATGCATTTGAGTTTCATTTGATTCAAAAAGCTTTGTTTGAATGTGTTTGACTTTCATTTGATTCAAAAAGCTTTGTTTGAATGTGTTTGACTTTCATTTTACTCAATTAGGTTTGTTGAATGCATTTGACTTTCATTTGATTCAAAAAGCTTTCTTTGAATGTGTTTGACTTTCATTTGACTCAATTAGCTTTGTTGAATGCATTTGACTTTCGTTTGATTAAAAAATCTTTGTTTGAATGTGTTGACTGTCATTTGACACAATTAGATTTGTTAAATGCATTTTACTTTCATTTGATTCAAAAACTTTGTTTGAATGTGTTTGACTTTTATATCACTCAATTATCTTTGTTAAATGCATTCGACTGTTATTTGATTCAAAAAGCTTTGTATTAATGTGTTTGAATTTCATTTGACTCAATTATCTTTATTGAATGCATTTGACTTTCATTTTATTCAAAATGCTTTGTATGAATGTGTTTGAATTTCTTTTGACTCATTTATCTTTATTGAATGCATTTGACTTTCATTTGATTCAAAAACCCTTGGTTGAATGTATTTGACTTTCATTTGAGTAAAAAAGCTTTGTTAAATGCACTTAACTTTCATTTGACTCAAAAAGCTTTGTTTGAATGTGTTTGACTTTCATTTGACTCATTTATCTTTGGTGAATGCAATTTACTTTCATTTGATTCGAAAAACATTGTTTGAATGTGTTTGACTTTGTTGACTCAATTAGGTTTGTTAAATGCATTTGACTTTCATTTGATTCAAAAAGCTTTGTTTGAATGTGTTTAACTTTCATTTGACTAAATTATCTTTGTTGAATGCATTTGACTTTTTTTTTTATTCAAAAAGCTTTATTTGAATGTGTTTGACTTTTATTTGACTCAATTATCTTTCTTAAATGCATTTGACTTTCATTTGATTCAAAAAGCTTTGGTTAAATGTTTTGACTTTTATTTGACTCAATTATCTTTGTTGAATGCATTTGACTTTCATTTGGTTCAAAAAGCTTTGTATGAATGTGTTTGACTTTCATTTGACTTAATTATCTTTATTGAATGCATTTGACTTTCATTTGATTCAAAAAGCTTTGTTTGAATTTGTTTGACTTTCATTAGAGTCAAAAAGCTTTGTTGAATGTATTTGACTTTCATTTGACTCAAAAAGCTATGTTTGAATGTGTTTGACTTTCATTTGACTCAATTATCTTTGTTATATGCATTTGACTTTCATTTGATTCATAAAGCTTTGTTTGAATGTGTTTGACTTTCATTTGACACAATGATCTTTGTTGAATGCATTTTACTTTCATTTGATTCAAAAAGCTTTGTTTGAATGTGTTTGACTTTCATTTGAGTCAAAAAGCTTTGTTGAATGCATTTGACTTTTTTTTTGGTAAATAGGAATTTTATTACCAAAAGAGAAAAGTTACAACTCACAAAAGCTAAGTCATAACAGGCACCTAACACCACAATACCATGAAAAACAGGCCAAAGAGCCAAACAAACAGTTCCAGAAACTACTCTAGCCACCTTCTAGGAAGGGTTCTAGAGAGAAAACAGGAACAAACTGGACTCAAGAAATCCATCCACCTTCTACGAAGGGTTCTAGAAGACCAGGACCAGATAGACTACAAAGAAAGAAAAACAGGAACCCAAAGCCTGAGAATAATAAACAAAACAGGCACTAGACTGAAAATCACAAACCAAAACTCCCTCTAGACTCAGCTGGTAAACAGCAGGACTAGACAAAAGAGGAAATACAGCAACAACACCCAACAAAATAGGCTGACAGAGCATCAGAAAATTACAGAACAAGTAATTTCCTGTCAGCATCCCTACACCTAACAGCCACTCTATACAAAATATCTCTAGCCACCAGATTTGTAGGAAGGCAGGCACCATTGAACATCATATTGTTCCTTTGAAGCTAAATACTATAAATAGCTTCAGCAAAACACTTAACATAAATTCTGCTCTTGCTGTTAGATCTTCTGGAAATCCTGAGAAGCCATTGCTGTTCATACTGAAAGTTTTGAGCTGGCCTCTGAAATCTTCAAAATGGAAAGAATCTGCTCCCAAATTTCTCTAGAGTAAGGACAAAGAAAGAACAAGTGAGAGACACACTCATTGCTATTCTGACAGAAGAAGCAAATAGGGTCACAGGCTATATTCCACTGTCTTAATCTATCCTTAGTGACCAGCCTGTTCATCAAAGTAAGCTAAGTAATAAAAATGCTCTTAGGGGAAGCAGAATTATTACAAGTAATTCTTTTCCAACTTACTTTAGGGGCTTGAGGTCTAATCTGGTGATAAATTTTAGCAAGACTCACTTTACCAGCATGCATGAAATTAGTCTAACCTCCAATATTATCAATGATAGCTCTACAACCCAAAATTTTCTTCAGAACCCATGTGCACTTACTAGGAACAGGGGCAGACCAAAAATTCCTATTGTTGAAATAGTAGATATGGACCCATTTAACCCACAAATTATCAGATTTGTGAGCTAAATCCCAAAGAATTATACAGATAGCAGCTTTGTTCCATTCACTAAGAAGAGTTATATTCCAGCCACCACAAACTTTAGGAAGAGCCATATGAGCCCATGAGATAGGAGCTTTCTTTGAGTAAGTATTCTTACCTGTCCAAAGAAAGACCCTAAACTTGGATTCAATTTCTCTAAGAATCTTCTTTGGCAAAATAAAAATCTGAGCCCAATAAGCCTGAATACCAAAGAGGACACTCTTAATAAGTTGAAGTCTACCAGCATAAGAAAGGTGTCTAGCAGACCAACTTTCAATTCTAGCAGTGACCTTTTCAATTAAAGGTCTACATTGAGCAATAGTTAACTTCTTATAGGATAGAGGAACACCAAGATATTTAAAAGGAAGACTGCCTCTACTCATTCCTAGAATATCCTGAAGAGCATCTTTCTCACTTTCAGTAATTCCACCAAAGAAAACCTCACTTTTACTGAGGTTAGAAGAAAGACCAGAAGCAAGAGAGAACTTCTGAAAAGCTCCCAAAAGAAGTTGAATAGATATGGCATCAGCCCTAGCAAAGAGAAGTAAATCATCTACAAACATCATATGGGTGATACCCAACTTTTCACATCTAGGATGATAATTAAAATTAGGGTCCTGAGCCATTTCCACCAAACATCTAGAAAGGTATTCCATACACAAAGCAAAGAGAAAAGGGGACATAGGGTCACCTTGTCTTAAGCCTTTCTGAGCAGGGAAAGGCTTACAAGGGTAGCCATTCACCATAATAGAATAAGAGACAGAGGAGACACAAGTCATGATCCAGTCAACCACTTTGCTAGGGAAACCAGTTTCTTCCAAAACAGTCTTTAGAAAGGTCCATTCCACTGAGTCATAAGCCTTCCTCAAATCAATCTTGAGCATACACCTAGGAGTGATAAACTTATGAGTATATCCTTTGATAAGTTCAGTGGCCAACAAGATGTTATCACTAATGTGCTTTCCAGGGATGAAGCCAGCTTGAGCTTCATTAACAACAGAACCCACAACTTGAGCAATTCTATTAGTAAGCACTTTAGAAATTAGCTTGTAAACCATCGTGCAGCAGGTAATAGGCCTATATTCTTTGACATAGGAAGGATGTTAAACTTTGGGAACCAAAGTGATAGTGGTGCAACTCCACTGCTTTGCAATAACTCCAGAGGAAAAGAATTGAGCTACAGCAGCATAAATGTCATTTTTAATGAGGTGCCAAGCTTTTTTGAAGAAAAAAGCATTAAAACCATCAATGCCTGGAGCTTTATCATTACCAATACTAGCCAGAGCAGAGTCAATCTCAACATGAGTAACATCAGCAGCTAGAATCTCAATAGAATTCTTGTCAAGTTGCTTCCCAGATCTCATAGTATGAATGTCAACAGCAGGGAGGGAGGCAGCTCTAGTTCCCAACAAAGTTTTATAGAAAACCACAATTTCATTTTCAATTAGGACAGGATCTTTCAGAAGTTCACCAGACTCAGTAAAAATAGAATCAATTCTGTTTCTACTTTGCCTTTGTTTCATAACAGAAAAGAAATACTTGAGAGTTAGCATCCCCCAGCTTAATCCAATCAGCTCTAGATTTCTGTCTGTAAACACTCTCTTGAATATGCATCCGGTATTTGAGGTGGTCAATAGCTTCAGATTCCTGGATCTGCAGAGAAGAGTTGGAGATGTCCAAAGCATGCTGCTCCTAGATTTGAGTCAAAGTAGAATTAGCAATGTCCACCCTTTCTGCAATATTAGCAAAATGTCTGGTATTGAGGACCTTAAGACCCTGCTTAACATACTTAAGATTTTGCCACACATCAGTCATAGCAGTGGAAAAAGAAATCTGTTTCCAATTAGCTTCAACTACATGACAAAAATCTTTATGCTCACCTAAACAGTTCAAAAATCTGAAAGGTCTACCTCTACCAGGATCATGATGACAAATTTCAACCAAAATAGGACTATGATCACAGAGAAAAGGAGAGAGGTAAATAGCTTCAACAGAGCCATAAGCACTAAGCCAAGCTTGATTCACTAAGCCCCTGTCAATTCTAGTTGCAATTCTATCAGTGACATGTCCTTTATTATCCCAGGAGTAGAAGTGACCTTTACTCTAATTTCACAAAGATCAAGATTCACAACAAACTCCTTAAAATGCCTGATCTCATAATCTGTAGTAGAAGCACCATTAAGCCTATCCTCATCATTAAGGACAGAATTAAAGTCACCAATAAGAATCCAAGGATCAGAAGAAACATTAAGAGCACCAAGATCAGTCCACAAAGGTATTCTATCATGAATAGAATGCAAACCATAAACAAAAGAGCAAATGAGGTGATGCTGCAAATCTTTAGAACAAATATCCACATGAATAAACTGCTCATGAGAGGCAAGAACAGTCAAAGTAACTCTATCCTGCAGCCAGCCAAGCCAAATTCTACCCCTTGGAGAACTGGAATAGTTGTAGATCCAGGACCAAGCAGGACCAAACTTTTTCTGTAGCTTGACACTATTTCTCACCTTAACTTTAGTCTCAAAAATACCAACCACATCTACATCTTGAGCATAAAGTAACTTCTTAACAGAAGTCACCTTATTAGGGTCATTTAGACCCCTTATATTCCAAGATAAAATAATCATTCCCCTTGAGAGGGATTACCATCACCCTCGATAGGAATTATTTCAACAATTTCATCTTCCAAAAGCACAGAGTATGAGTTAGAGCTTCTAGGAATAATCAACTGTTCACCAGCCAAAAGAGGTCTTGCTCGTTTACTTACTACTCTCCAATCATCATTATAATAGACATCAAAAGAAGTATGAGCAGGAGTAATCAAAGGCTAAGAATCAACTTCAGACTATTTGCTAATATTCTGACCAGGGATAGGAGCAGGAATAGTTGTAGGAACTGGGATAGCAGCAATTGCAGCAGGAGCAGACTGCTTCTGAACCCAAACCTTCTTCTATGGAGCTGTCTCACTTTGCTTACCCTGCTGAGCCTTAGGCTTAGGGGAAACCTTTGGATTAGAAGCATTACAGCCATGTCCAACTTTGTCACATTTCTTACAAAAGGGAGGGGACCACTCAAAGATAACTTTGAGCTCAAGAGTCTCTCCCAAAGGGCTCTCAACAGTCACAAAATTTGGCAGGGGCTTAGTAATATCAACTTCAATGAGCATCCTAGCAAAAGATACTATAAGTTGTCTCGAGGTACATTCATCAGCATACAAAGGTACACCAAGCAAGCTACCAATTCTACTTAAAGTATCTGGGCCCCAGCAATTCAAAGGAAGATTTGGCAATCTAACCCATAATGGGACAGTCCTAAGTACCTCAGATTGAAAGTTGAATTTATCACTCCATGGCTTAACAATAGCAGGTTTATTATTAAACATATGAGGTCCAGAACTCAGAATAACATTCTTATCATCATTTGAGCACAGATTTATTATAAAATAACCATCATCATGCCAAAAAATCTTAGGTTTAGCAAAATTACTCCAGTTTTGAGCAATGAATTTATGAACAGCAGCAATTGTGGGATGAAACCCAACAACATAAAAGATAATTGCATTGCACCACTTAGAGTTACCTTCTGCAATTTCCTCTACTTGGATTTGGGCTACAGGCTTGCCACTCTTCAGAACAGGCGCCATAAAACCCAGAGCGGCACCTTTAGCAGTAAGTTTACCTCGAAACAAATTCGACCAATTCTCAGAATTCTTAGCTTGATTTGATGATCCGGGGTGTTCAGGGTGACATGCAGACCCAGAAACAACCGGAATCGCATCATTTGGTTGCATAGCCGTAACTTCAGGCAATGGAACAGTAACTGGGGAAACCCTAGGTACCACTTCACTGGATTTCTGCAACTGAGCAGCGGCAAATGATTCTTCAAGAATCTTCAATTCAGCTCTAGTAACCCTACCTCCTGATGGATGAACAAGATGAGATGGCGGAGAAACCAACTCATTTTCATCTTCAACCTCTGGGATAGTGCTCACATGCAAGTTCTTCAATTGATTAAGATCAGCAGGAGTGAGAGATCCAAAAGCAGGAAATCGAGGAAGTGGAGTAGCTTGTTTCTTCTTCTTTGCCATGATAATCAGAGCTGAGTGAGAAAACCAACTTAAGATCCAAAAACCATGAAAATCGCAGATCAGAGCTTCTCTCTCTAACTTTCTCTCACTAACAATTGACTCGAATGCATTTTTGAATGAATGCATTTGACTTTCATTTAACTCAAAAAGCTTTGTTTGAATGTGTTTTACTTTCCTTTTACTTAAATGTCTTTGTTAAATCCATTTCACTATTATTTGGTTCAAAAGTTTTGTTTGAATGTGTTTGACATTCATTTGATTCAAAAAGTTTTGTATGAATGTGTTTGACTTTCAATTGACTTAATTATATTTGTTGAATGCATTTAACATTCATTTGATTCAAAAAGCATTGTTTGAATGTGTTTGACTTTCATTTGACTCAATTAGCTTTGTTGAATGCATTTTACTTTCATTTGATTCAAAAAGCTTTGTTTAAATGTGTTTGACTTTCATTTGACACAATTAGCTTTGTTGAATGCATTTGACTTTCATTTAATTTAAAAAGCTTTGTCTGAATGTGTTTGACTTTCATTTGACTCAATTAGCTTTTCATAATGCATTTGACTTTCATTTGACTCATATAGTTTTATATGAATGAGTTTGACTTTCATTTAATTCAAAAAGCATTGGTTGAATGCATTTGACTTTCATTTGATTCAAATAGCTTTGTTTAAATGTGTTTGACTTTCATTTGAAACAATTATCTTTGGTGAATGCATTTGACTTTCATTTGATTCAAAAAGCTTTGTTTGAATGTGTATGACTTGCATTTCACTCAATTATCTTTGTTGAATGCATTTGACTTTCATTTGATTCAAAAAGTTTTGTATGAATGTGTTTGACTTTCATTTGACTCAATTAGCTTTGTTAATTGCATTTCACTTTCATTTAATTCAAAATTCTTTGTTTGAATGTGTTTGCCTTTATTTGACTCAATTAGCTTTGTTGAATGCATTTTACTTTCATTTCATTCAAGAAGCTTTGTAAGAACGTGTTTGACTTTCAATTGACTCAATTAGCTTTGTTGAATGCATTTGACTTTCATTTTATTCAAAAAGCTTTGTTTGAATGTGTTTGATTTTCATTTGACTCAATTATCTTTGTTGAATGCTTTTGACTTTCATTTGATTTAAAAAGCTTTGTATGAATGTGTTTAACTTTCATTTGACTCAATTAGCTTTTTTGAATACATTTGACTTTCATTTGATTTAAAAAGCTTTGTTTGAATGTGATTGACTTTCATTTGACTCAATTATCTTTGTTGAATACATTTTACCTTCATTTGATTCAAACAGCTTTGTTTGAATGTGTTTGACTTTCATATGAAACAATTATCTTTGGTGAATGCATTTGATTTTCATTTGATTCAAAAAGCCTTGTTTGAATGTGTTTGACTTTCATTTGACTCAATTAGCTTTGTTAAATGCATTTGACTTTCATTTGATTAAAAAAGCTTTGTATGAATGTGTTTAACTTTCATTTAACTCAATTAGATTTGTTGAATGCATTTGACTATCATTTGATTCAAAACGTATTGTTTGAATATGTTTGACTTTCATTTGACTCAATGTTTGACTTTCATTTGATTCAAAAAGCTTTGTATGAATGTTTTTGACTTTCATTTGACTCAATTTGCTTTGTCGAATGCATTTGACTTTCATTTGATTTAAAAAGATTTGTTTGAATGTGTTTGACTTTCATATGACTCAATTATCTTTGTTGAATGCATTTGACTTTTATTTGATTCAAACAGCTTTGTTTGAATGTTTTGACTTTCATTTGAAACAATTAACTTTGGTGAATGCATTTGACTTTCATTTAATTCAAAAAGCTTTGTTTGAATGTATTTTTACTTTCATTTGACTCAATTAGCTTTGTTGAATGCATTTTACTTTCATTTGATTCAAAAAGCATAGTTTGAATGTGTTTGACTTTCATTTGACTAAATTAGCTTTGTTGAATGCATCTTACTTTCATTTGTGTCAAAAAGATTTGTTTGAATATGTTTGACTTTCATTTCACTCTATTATCTTTGTTGAATGCATTTAACTTTCATTTGATTCAAAAAACTTTGTATGAATGTATTTGACTTTCATTTAACTCAATTATCTTTATTGAATGCACTTGACTTTCATTTGATTCATAAAGCATTGTTAAAATGTGTTTGACTTTCATTTAAGTTAAAAAGCTTTGTCGAATTCATTTGACTTTCATTTGATTCAAAAAGCTTTGTTTGAATGTGTTTGACATTCATTTAACTTAATTATCTTTGTTGAATGCATTTGACTTTCATTTGATTCAAACAGCTTTGTTTGAATGTGTTTGACTTTCTTTGACTCAATTATCTTTGATGAATGCATTTGACTTTAATTTGATTCAAAAAGAATTGTAAGAGTGTGTTGACTTTCATTTGACTCAATTATCTTTTTATGAATGTGTTTGACTTTCATTTGACTCAATTACCTTTGTTAATTGCATTTCACTTTCATTTCTTTCAAAAAAGCTTTGTTTGAATGTGTTTAACTTTCATTTGACACAATTAGCTTTGTTGAATGCATTTTACTTTCATTTGATTCAAAAAGCTTTGTTTGAATGTGTTAGAATTTAATTTAACTTAATTAGCTTTGTTGATTGCATTTGACTTTGATTCAAAAAGCTTTGTTTGAATGTGTTTGACTTTCATTTGGCTCAATTACATTTGTTGAATGCATTTGACTTTCATTAGATTCAAAAAGCTTTGTATGAATGTGTTTGACTTTCATTTAACTCAATTATCTTTATAATATGCATTTGACTCTCATTTGATTCAAAAAGCTTTGTTTGAATGTGTTTGACTTTCATTTGAGTCAAAAAGCTATGTTAAATGCATTTGACTTTCATTTGATTCAAAAAGCTTGTATGAATGTGTTTGACTTTCATTTGATCAATTATCTTTGTTGAATGCATTTGACTTTCACTTGACTCAAAAAGCTTTGTTTAAACGTGTTTGGCTTTCATTTGGGTCAAAAAGCTTTGTTGAATTCATTTGACTTTAATTTGATTAAAAAAGCTTTGTTTGAATGTGTTTGACTTTCATTTGACTCAATTATCTTTGTTAAATGCATTTGACTTTCATTTGATTCAAAAAGCTTTGTGTTAATGTGTATAACTTTAATTTGACTCAATTATCTTTGTTGGATGCATTTTACTTTCATTTGATTAAAAAAGCTTTGTTTGAATGTGTTTGACTTTCATTTGACACAATTACATGTGATAAATGCATTTGACTTCATTTGATTCAAAAAGCTTTGTTTGAATTTCATTTGATTCAATTATCTTTGTTGAATGCATTTGACTTTATTTGAAAAGCTTTGTTTGAATGTGTTTGACTTTTATTTGAGTCAAAAAGCTTTGTTGAATGCACTTGAATTTATTTGATTCAAAAAGTTTTGTTTGAATGTGATTGACTTTCATTTGACTCAATTATCTTTGTTGAATGCATTTGACTTTCATTTGGTTCAAAAAGCTTTGTTTGAATGTGTTTGACATTCATTTGATTTAAAAAGCTTTGTATGAATGTGTTTGACTTTCATTTGACGTTCATTTGATTCATAAAGCATTGTTTGAATGTGTTTGACTTTCATTTGACTCAATTAGCTTTGTTGAATGCATTTGACTTTCATTTTATACAAAAAGCTTTATTTGAATGTGTTTGACTTTCATTTGACTCAATTAGCTTTGTGAATGAATTTAACTTTCATTTGATTCAAAAAGCTTTGTTTTAATGTGTTTGACTTTCGTTTGATTAAAAAAAAAGCTTTGTTGATGAGTTTGAATTTCACTTGACTCAATTAGCTTTGTTAAATGCATTGGACTTTCAATTGATTCAAAAAGCTTTGTATGAATGTGTTTGACTTTCATTTGACTCAATTAGCTTCGTTGAATGCATTTGACTTTCATTTGATTTTTAAAGCTTTGTTTGAATGTGTTTGACTTTCATTTGGTTTAAAAAGCTTTGTTGAATGAGTTTGACTTTCATTTTACTCTATTAGCTTTGTTGAATGCATTTGACTTTCATTTGCTTTTAAAAGCTTTGTTTGAATGTATTTGACTTTCATTTGGTTCAAAAAGCTTTGTTGAATGAGTTTGACTTTCATTTTACTCAATTAGCTTTGTTTAATGCATTTGACTTTCATTTGATTTAAAAAGCATTGTTTGAATGTGTTTGACTTTCATTTGACTCAATTAAATTTGTTGAATGCATTTGACTTTCATTTGATTCAAAAAGCTTTATTTGAATGTTTGACTTTCATTTGATTTAATTAGATTTGATGAATGCATTTGATTTTCATTTGAGTTAAAAATCTTTGTTTGAATGTGTTTGACTTTAATTTGACTCAATTAGTTTTGTTAAATGCATTGGACTTTCATTTGACTCAATTAGATTTGTATGAATGTGTTTAACTCCCATTTGACTTAATAAGTTTTGTTAATTGCATTTCACTTTAGCAAAAATTGCCCGGAATAATCCAACCTTTTGCCCGTCTGCGGAAAATAATCCCACCTTTCGATTATTTTTTAATAATCCCACCTTTACCCCCCGATCTTTTTTAATGATCCCATTTTACCTGGAACCGGTTGAGTAGGTTTTTTTTTTTTTTTTGAAGTTTAATTTACACGTGTCGTTACTTGATTGGCCAAAAATTAAAAGTAAAAAAAGTAAAAAAAATAAAAAATAAAAAATAAAAACCACCACAGCCACCCCAATTCAGCCACCACCGTTCCCACCACCACCCAAACTCAAACCCTAGAACCACCATCCTACCCATGCTTGAAACCACCGCCACCTAGAAGCCGCCGCGCTGACGACCCCACGCAACCAACCCAACCACAGACCCCCATTAACCCTTTAATTCAAGACCACAAAACCCACCAAACCAAACCCGACGGATTGGGTTGGCTTAAATTCGGGAATCGGGGCAAGGATTTAATGGTTTGTGGTTTTTAATGGGGGATGGGGGTGGTTGCGAGGCCGGAATAGGTGATGGGAGGTTTGGGGTTTGTCGATTTCGACGGTGAATCTGGATATAGGGTGTCGTTTTGGTCGGGGAAGGAGGTGGTTTACTGGTATAGGTGGGTTGGGTGGTCGGGGAAGGAGGTGGTTTAGGTGTGTTGGGTGGTAGGGGAAGGAGCGGATTTAGGTGGTCAAGGAAGGAGGTGGTCGGGGTTGGTCGTTAGGGAGGTTGTCGTGCCAGGATGGGTGGCTAGGGAGGTCGCCGCTCCGGGATCGGTAGTTTTGGCTGGTGGGTGGCTTTAATTTTGATTATTTGTTTTTTTTTTAACTTTTTTTTTAAAAAAATTATTTTATTATTTAGACTAATCGGGTGCCAACACGTGTCAAGTAACTTGCTACAATGAGTTAAGTGACCGGTTGGGACTATTAAAAAAGATCGGGGGGTAAAGGTGGGATTATTTTCAGCGGACGGGCCAAAGGTGGGATTATTGCGGGCAATTTTTCCTTCACTTTATTTAATTCAAAAGGCTTTGTTTAAATGTGTTTGACTTTCATTTGACTCAATAAGCTTTGTTGACTGCATTTTACTTTCATTTGATGCAAAAAGCTTTGTTTGAATGTGTTTGACTTTCAATTAACTCAATTAGCTTTGTTGAATGCATTTGATTTTCATTTGATTCAAAAAGCTTTGATTGAATGTGTTTGACTTTCATTTGACTCAATTATCTTTGTTGAATGCGTTTGGCTTTCATTTGATTCAAAAAGCTTTGTTTGAATGTGTTTGACATTCATTTGATTCAAAAAGCTTTGTATGAATGTGTTTTACTTTCATTTGACTCAATTTTCCTTGTTGAATGCATTTGACTTTCATTTGATTTAAAAAGCTTTGTTTGAATGTGTTTGACTTTAATTTGAGTCAAAAATCTTTGTTGAATGCATTTGACTTTATTTGATTCAAAAAGCTTTGTTTAAATGAGTTTGACTTTCATTTGACTCAATAATCTTTGTTGAATGCATTTGACTTTCATTTGGTTCAAAAAGCGTTGTTGAATGTGTTTCAGTTTCATTTGTCTCAATTAGCTTTGTTGAATGCATTTGAGTTTTATTTGATTCAAAAAGCTTTGTATGAATGTGTTTGACTTTCATTTGACCCAATTACCTTTGTTGAATGCATTTGACTTTCATTTGATTCAATACACCTTTTTTTTGTTGTTTTTGAAAACAAGTTGTCTTACTAGTTGTTGCTAGATTTCATCAAATTTTGTCTTGTTTCCATATATCAACAAATTCTGACAACTAATTTTTTATTTGTAGCGATTTAGAAACTAGTTGAGGCCATAAATTTTTGAATTGTTCCTATTAGAAATTAGTCGTCTCACTAGTTGTTGCATTTTACATTCATTTGATTCAAAAAGCTTTGTATGAATGTGTTTGACTTTCATTTGACTCAATTAGCTTTGTTGAATGCATTTGACTTTCATTTGATTCAAAAAGCTTTGTTTGAATGTGTTTGACTTTCCTATGAGTCAAAAAACTTTGTTGAATGCATTTGAATTTCATTCGATTCAAAAAGCGTTGTTTCAATGTGTTTGACTTACATTTAATCAAAAAGCTATGTTGAATGCATTTAACTTTCATTTGATTCAAAAAGCTTTGTTTGAATGTGTTTGACTTTCATTTGACTCAATTTGCTTTGTTGAATGCATTTGAGTTTTATTTGATTCAAAAAGCTTTGTATGAATGTGTTTGACTTTCATTTGACCCAATTACCTTTGTTGAATGCATTTAACTTTCATTTGATTCAATTTATCTCTTTGTTGTTGCTATTAAAAACAAGTTGTCTTACTAGTTGTTGCTAGATTTCATCAAATTTTGTCTTGTTTCCATATATCACCAAATTCTGACAACTAATTTTTTATTTGTAGCGATTTAGAAACAAATTGAGGCAACAAATTTTTGAATTGTTCCTATTAGAAATTAGCCGTCTCATTATTGTTGCTAGATGATAACAGATTTTTTATTTGTTGTCATTTAGCAATGCCATTTTACAAAACGTTTGACACCAAATTTCTAGTTGTTGCTATTGGGGACAGTTGTTTTACTATTTGTTGCTAAATGACATCACATTTTAATTTTTTGCCATTAAAAACAAGTTGTGTTATAAATTGTTGCTAATTTATTAAGAGTCATTAAACTAATTTATATAATATGTTGTAATAAATAAAACGAAAACAAATCATCTTGTTCTATACAAAAGAAATATTAGAAGGAATTAATAATCGTTCAATCACTTTTAGCAATAAAACGAAGGCGATAAAATAATATATATTATTTTATAAGTTCATTAGAAAGAGCATGTAGATAATGGGAATGTTTCTTACTATTTTGCCCGAATTTGCTTGATTTTGGTTTCTACAAGACCTTAAAACCTTATGAATTGCTTTGTTTTTGTGATTTTTTTTGTGAGGCAGTTATGAATACATATATTTGACATGACTCAAGCCTTTTCAAGTTCATTAGAAAGAGCATGTAGAAAATGGGAATGCTTCTTCCCATTTTGGCCGAATTTGCTTAATTTTGGCTCTACAAGACCTTAAAACCTTACAACATGCTTTATTTTTGTGATTTATTTTCTTAGGAAGTTATAAATACATATATTTGACATGAATCAATCCTTTTCAAGTTCATTAGAAAGAGCATGTAGAAAATGGGAAGGCTTCTTCTCATTTTGCCCGAATTTGCTTGATTTCGATTCTACCAGACCTTAAAACCTTATAACTTGCTATGTCTTAGTGATTTATATGCTTAGGAAGTTACAAATACATATATTTAACATGATTCAAGCCTTTATAAGTTCATTAGAAAGAGGCATGTAGAAAATGGGAGCGCTTCTTCCTATTTGGGCCGAATTTGCTTGATTTTGGTTCTACAAGACCTTAAAACCTTATAATATGCTTTTTTTTGTGATTTCTTTTCTTAGGAAGTTATAAATACATATATTTGACATGAATAAAGCCTTTTCAAGTTAATTAGAAAGAGCATGTAGAAAATGGGAACGCTTCTTCCCATTTTGCCCAAATTTGCTTGATTTCGGTTCTACTAGACCTTAAAACCTTATAACTTAATTTGTCTTAGTTATTTCTATGCTTAAGCAGTTACTAATACATATATTTGACATGATTCAAGCCTTTATAAGTTCATTAGAAAGAGCATGTTTAAAATGGGAATGCTTTTTACCATTTGGGCCGAATTTGGTTGATTTTGGTTCTACAAGACCTTAAAACCTTATAACATCCTTTGTTTTTGTGATTTCTTTTGTTATGAAGTTATAAATACATATATTTGACATGAATCAAGCCTTTTCAAGTTCATTAGAAAGAGCATGTAAAAAATGGGTGCTTCTTCCTATTTTGCTCGAATTTGTTTGATTTCGGTTCTACCAGTCCTTAAAACCTTATAACTTGCTTTGTTTCTGTTATTTCTATGATTAGGAATTATAAATACATATATTTAACATTATTCAAGTTTTTTTTAGTTCATTAGAAAGAGCATGTAGAAAATGGGAATGCTTCTTACTATTTTCCCTGAATTTGCTTGATTTTGGTTCTACAAGACTTTAAAGCCTTATAACTTGCTTTTTTTTTGTGATTTCTATTGTTAGGCAGTTATAAATACATATATTTGACATGAATCAAGCCTTTTCAAGTTCATTAGAAAGAGCATGTTGAAAATGGGTACGCTTTTACCCATTTTGCTCGAATTTGCTTGGTTTTGGTTCTACAACACCTTAAAACCTTATAACTTGCTTTGTTTTTGTGATTTATATGGTTAGAAAATTAGAAATACAGATATTTTATGTGATTCAAGAATTTATGATTTCATTAGAAAGAGCATGTAGAAAATGGAAAGGCTTCTTACTAATTTGCCCGAATTTGCTTGATTTTGGTTCTACAAGACCTTAAAAGCTTATAACTTGCTTTGTTTTTGTGATTTATTTTGTTAGGAAGTTATAATACTTATATTTTACATGAATCAAGACTTTTCAAGTTTATTAAAAAGAGCATGTAGAATTTGGGAATGCTTCTTACTATTTTGCCCGAATTTCCTTGATTTTGGTTCTACAAGACCTTAAAACCTCATCACTTGCTTTGTTTTTGTGATTTATTTTCTTATGGAGTTATAAATACATATATTTGACATGATACAAGCATTTATAAATTCATTAGAAAGAGCATGTAGAAAATGGGAACGTTTCTTCCCATTTTGCTCGAATTTGCTTGATTATGGTTCTACAAGACCTTAAAACCTTGTAACTTGCTTTTTTGTTGTTATTTATTTTCTTAGGCAGTTATAAATATGTATATTTGACATGATTCAAGAATTTATAATTTCATTAGAAAGAGCATGTAGAAAATGGGAATGCTTCTTACTATTTTGCCCGAATTTGCTTGATTTTGGTTCTACAAGACCTTAAAGCCTAATGAGTTGCTTGGTTTTTGTGATTTCTTTTTTGAGGCAGTTATGAATACATATATTTGACAAGACTCAAGCCTTTTCAAGATCATTAGAAAGAGCATGCATAAAATGGGAATGCTTCTCCATTTTGGCCGAATTTGCTTGATTTTGGCTCTACAAGACCTTAAAACCTTATAACGTGCTTTATTTTTGTGATATATTTTCTTAAGAAGTTATAAATACATATATTTGACATGAATCAAGCCTTTTCAAGTTCATTAGAAAGAGCATGTAGAAAATGGGAACGCTTCTTCTCATTTTGTCCGAATTTGCTTGATTTCTATTCTACCAGACCTTAAAACCTTATAACTTGTTCTGTCTTAGTGATTTCTATTCTTAGTCAGTTACAAATAAATATATTTGACATGATTCAAACCTTTATAAGTTCATTAGAAAGAGCATGTAGAAAATGGGAACGATTCTACCTATTTGGGCCGAATTTGCTTGATTTTGATTCTACAAGACCTTAAAACCTTATAACATGCTTTGTTTTTGTTATATATTTTCTTAGGAAGTTATAAATACATATATTTGACATGAATCAAGCCGTTTCAAGTTCATTAGAAAGAGCATGTAGAAAATGGGAACGCTTCTTCCCATTTTGCCCGAATTTCCTTGATTTCGGTTCTACTAGACCTTAAAACCTTATAACTTGCTTTATCTTAGTGATTTCTATGCTTAGGAAGTTACTAATACATATATTTTACATGATTCATGCCTTTATAAGTTCATTAGAAAGAGCATGTTAAAAATGGGAACGCTTTTTACCATTTTGCTCGAATTTGCTTGATTTTGGTTCTACCAGTCCTTAAAACCTTATAACTTGCTTTGTTTTTGTTATTTATATGATTAAGAATTATAAATACATATAACTAACATTATTCAAGTTTTTTTTAGTTCATTAGGAAGAGCATGTGTTTGACTTTCATTTGACTCAATTAGCTTTTTTGAATGCATTTGACTTTCATTTTAATTAAAAAGCTTTGTTTGAATGTGTTTGAATTTCATTTGACTCAATTATATTAGTTGAATGCATTTGACTTTCATTTGATTCAAAAACCTTGATATGAATGTGTTTGACTTTCATTTGACTCAATTATCTTTATTGAATGCATTTGACTTTCATTTGATTCAAAAAGCTTTGTTTGAATGTATTTGACTTTCATTTGACTCAATTATATTAGTTGAATGCATTTGACTTTCATTTGATTCAAAAAGCTTTGTATGAATGTGTGTGACTTTCACTTGAATCAATTATCTTTATTGAATGCATTTGACTTTCATTTAATTCAAAAAGCTTTGTTTAAATGTGTTTGACTTTCATTTGACTCAATTAACTTTGTTAAATGCATTTGACTTTCATTTGATTCAAAAAGCTTTGTCTGAATGTGTTTGACTTTCGTTTTAGTCAAAAAGTTTTGTTGAATGCATTTTACTTTCAATTGATTCAAAAAGCTTTGTTTGAATGTGTTTGACTTTCATTTGACTCAATTATCTTAGTTGAACTCATTTGACTTTCAATTGATTCAAAATGCTTTGTTTGAATGTGTTTGACTTTCATTTGACTCAATTAGCATTGTTGAATTCATTTGACTTTCATTTGACTAAAAAATCTTTGTTTGAATGTGTTTGACTTTCATTTAACTCAATAAGCTTTGTAGAATGCATTTGACTTTCATTTGACTCAATTAGCTTTTCATGAATGTGTTTGACTTTTATTTGACTCAATTAGCTTTGTGAATTGCATTTCACTTTCATTTAATTTAAAAAGCTTTGTTGAATGTGTTTGACATTCATTAGATTCAAAAAGCTTTGTTTGAATGTGTTTGACTTTCATTTGACTCAAATATCTTTGTTGAATGCATTTGAGTTTCATTTGATTTAAAAAGCATTATTTGAATGTGGTTGACTTTCATTTGACTCAATTAGCTTTGTTGAATGTATTTTACTTTCATTTTATTATAAACGTTTTGTGTGAATGTGATTGACTTTCATTTGACTCAATTAGCTTTGTTGAATGCATTTGACTTTCATTTGATTCAAATTGTTTGAATGTGTTTGACTTTCATTTGACTCAGTTAGCTTTATAGAATGCAATTGACTTTCATTTCACTCAATTAGCTCTGTATGAATCTGTTTGACTTTCAGTTGACTCAATTAGCTTTATTAATTGTATTTCACTTTCATTTAATTCAAAAAGCTTTGTTTGAATGTGATTGACTTTCATTTGATTCAAAAAGCTTTGTTTGAATGTGTTTGACTTTCATTTTACTCAATTAGCTTTGTTGAATGCATTTGACTTTCATTCAAAAAGTATTGTTTGAATGTGTTTGACTTTCATTTGACTCAATTAGCTTTGTTGAATACATTTAACATTCATTTGATTCAAAAAGCTTTGTTTGAATGTGTTTGACTTTCATTTGAGTTATAAAGCATTGTTGAATGCACTTAACTTTCGTTTAATTTAAAAAGCTTTGTTTAAATGTGTTTGACTTTCATTTGACTCAATTAGCTTTGTTGAATGCATTTGACTTATATTTTATTCAAAAAGCTTTTTTTGAACGTGTTTGACTTTCATTTGACTCAATTATCTTTGTTGAACGCATTTGACTTTCATTTGATTAAAAACGTTTTGTCTGAATTTGTTTGACTTTCATTTGACTCAATTATCTTTATTGAATGCATTTGACTTACATTTGATTCAAAAAGCTTTGTTTGAATGTGTTTGACATTCATTTGAGTCAAAAATCTTTGTTGAATGCATATGACTTTCATTTGATTCAAAAAGATTTGTTTGAATGTGTTTGACTTTCATTTGACTCAATTAGCTTTGTTGAATGCATTTAACTTTCATTTGATTCAAAAAGCTGTGTTTGAATGTGTTTGACTTTCATTTAATTCAATTAGTTTTGTATGATGCATTTGACTTTCATTTGACTTAATTAGCTTTTTATGAACGTGTTTGGCTTTCATTTGACTCAATTAGCTTTGTTAATTGCATTTCACTTTGATTTAATTCAAAAAGCTTTGTTTGAATGTGTTTAACTTTCATTTGACTCAATTAGCTTTGTTGAATACATTTTACTTTCATTTGATTCAAAAAGCTTTGTTTGAATGTGTTTGACTTTCATTTGACTCAATTAGCTTTGTTGAATGCATATGACTTTCATTTAATTCAAAAAGCTTTGTTTAAATGTGTTTGACTTTCCTTTGACTCAATTAGCTTTGTTGAATGCATTTGACTTTCATTTGACTCAATAAGCTTTGTTTGAATATGTTTGGCTTTCATTTGACTCAATTACCTTTGTAGAATGCATTTGACTTTCATTAGACTCAATTAGCTTTTTATGAATGTGTTTGACTTTCATTTGACTCAATTAGCTTTGTGAATTGCATTTAACGTTCATTTAATTTAAAAAGCATTGTTGAATGTGTTTGCCTTTCATTTGATTCAAAAGGCTTTGTTGAATGCATTTGACTTTAATTTGATTTAAAAAGCATTGTTTGAATGTGTTTGACTTTCATTTGACTCAATTAGCTTTGTTGAATGCATTTTACGTTATTTGATTCAAAAAGCTTTGTTTGAATGTGTTTGACTTTCATTTGACTAAATTAGCTTTGTTGAATGCATTTGACTTTCATTTCATTCAAAAAGCATTGTTTGAATGTTTTTGACTTTCATTTGACTGAATTAGCTTTGTAGAATGCATTTGATTTTGACTTTCATTTGACTCAATTAGCCTGGTATGAATGTGTTTAACTTTCATTTGACTCAATTAGCTTTATTAATTGCATTTTACTTTCATTTAATTCAAAAAGCTTTGTTTGAACGTGTTTAACTTTCATTTGATTCAAAAAGCTTTGTTTGAATGTGTTTGACTTTCATTTGACTCAATTAGCTTTGTTGCATGCATTTGACTTTCGTTTGATTCAAAACGTATTGTTTTATTGTGTTTGACTTTCATTTCACTCAATTAGCTTTGTTAAATGCATTTGACTATCATTTGATTCAAAAAGCTTTATTTGAATGTGTTTAACTTTCATTTAAGTCATAAAGCATTGTTGAATGCACTTGAATTTCGTTTGATATAAAAAGCTTTGTTTGAAAGTGTTTGACTTTCATTTGACTCAATTAGCTTTGTTGAACGCATTTGACTTTCAATTGATTCAAAAAGCTTTATTTAAATGTGTTTGACTTTCATTTGACTCAATTAGCTTTGTAGAATGCATTTGACTTTCATTTAACTCAATTACCTTTGTATGAATGTGTTTGATTTTCATTTGACTTAATTAGCTTTGTTAATTGCATTTCAGTTTCATTTAATTCAAAAAGCTTTCTGAATGTGTTTGACTTTCATTTGACTCGATTAGCTTCGTTGAATGTATTTTACTTTCATTTGATTCAAAAAGCTTTGTTTAAATGTGTTTGACTTTCATTTGACTCAATTAGCTTTGTTGAATGCATTTGAATTTCTTTTGATTCGAAAAGCTTTGTTTGAATGTGTTTGACTTTCATTTGACTCAATTATCATTGTTGAACACATTTGACTTTCATTTGATTCAAAAAGCATTGTATGAATGTGTTTAACTTTCATTTACTTCAATTATCTTTATTGAATGCATTAGTCTTTTATTTGATTTAAAAAGCTTTGTTTGAATGTGTTTGACATTTATTTGTGTCAAAAATCTTTGTTGAATGCATTTGACTTTCATTTGACTCAATTAGCTTTGTTGAATGCATTTTACTTTCATTTGATTCGAAAAGCTTTGTTTGAATGTGTTTGACTTTCATTTGACTCAATTAGCTTTGTTGAATGCATTTGACTTTCATTTCATTCAAAAAGCATTGTTTGAATGTGTTTGACTTTCATTTGACTGAATTAACTTTGTAGAATGCATTTGACTTTCATTTGACTCAATTAGCCTGGTATGAATGTGTTTAACTTTCATTTGACTCAATTAGCTTTTTTAATTGCATTTCACGTTCATTTAATTCAAAAAGCTTTGTTTGAATATGTTTGATTTTCATTTGATTCAAAAAGCATTGTTTGAATGTGTTTGTAATACCCCGTATTTTGATACGTATTTTATTTAAAGTATGTATTTTATGAAATATTTTAATAGTTGTAATTATTTTAATTAAAGCATTTTAATTAATATTATTATAAAAGGAAAGTTTATTTAATTATTTTTATTTAAAAGTTAGGGTTTTATTTTAAGAAAGTTTAATTTTTAACAAGTTTTATTAGGGAAGGGATTAGGAAAACTAAAAGAGGAAAGTTTAGGGTAAAAGGGTTGGTAGAGAAGGGGTATAAATATCCTACTTATGAGGCAAATCAACTTTGCCTGGAGTGGAGAAAACCCAAGGTAAGCTTCTCCCCTTTTCTCCTTACTTTTCTTTCTTTTTTTCTTCCTCTTCCCCTTCCCCTATTCACGACCGGCCACCACCACCACCGCACACGTGGCCGGACCACCACCGCAAGCCACCAACACACGGCCAGCAGCTGCGGCGGCAGGCGGCAGCAGCCCTGCCATGCCGCGGTGGATGCTGCTGCTGTGGGTAGCTCTCAGAAAAAAAAAAAAAAAAAAAAAAAAAAACTTAATCTTTCTTTTTCTAATTTAATCCATGCTTAGATCTAATTATAAATTATGGGTTTTGGGATTAATTTTGATGTTTGAATGTTGTAATTATATTAATTGTAGACACTCATTTGTGTCTCCCCAAAACCAAACCCAGTGATGAATACCTTTCACGTCAAAACATAATCGAATGAGGTAAAAGTGTGAAAAGTCAAGTGTTGCGGTTAGTTTTTATTAAAATCCTTCTTTCTGTTTTCGAAAACCATTTCTATTTTATGAAAACGTCCAATTCAGTTTATTTTGGTCCATGATAAGGGTCCAATAATGGTGTAGTTGGATGGGGCTTTAAAAGACCTTTCCAACGATATATTATAAGCCCAATTCCGATGAATAATGAAGAAGTTATGGGCAAAATACTAAACTGGGCCCAAACCGGATTTTACCTACGACCCAATGATCATGAGGAGGGTCCAAAGGTTTAATCCTATTCCTAAACTAATAAGGATTGATTAGAATCTTATATAAGTTTCTAAAATATCTTAATTATCCTTTTTTGAAAAGATAAGATCATAGAATTTGATTTGAATATAAACTTTCTTTTTTTAAAACTTTCCTAATTCTATTCGGATTTAAAGATATTCAAAGATAGTCAGATATAAATTTTGTGCCTCATATTTTTTATCCAAATTTTATAAGGTTGGATAGATCTTGAAATTAACTTTCCAATGATATATTATAATAATAAATCCGTGCTATAACGAAAAAGATATGAAAAGAATACGAAACTCTATCCAAAACTGACACCGTCCTACTATTTCGTCCATATCTTTTTATCTAAAAAAGATTTTAATCTGATTCTAATTGCATTAGAAAGTAAACTTCAAGAGCTTTCCAACGACATATTATATGACTTTTTTGGACTTATGGATCAAAAGATATGATAAAAACAAAATCCGCAAAAATTGTTTATGTCGCCAAACGACAGGCTTGTCGCCTCTCGACAGACTCTGTCGCCTGGCGACGAGGTTGGTTTGATTAGCGACAGAGTGGAGTTTTATTCCTTATTAAATTCTATGATTTTCCGGACTGTTTTCTTATAAATAGGGTCCCGAACCTCCGTTTTTAACTATCAACTTTCATCATCAACTTTCATCAACTCTCATCAAGAATTACTTAATTCTTAATTCTTATTTTCTCTCTCTTTCTAAACCAACTTTTTACAAACACAATTCCGCATTCACAAGATCTTGAATCTCTTAGCCAAGTTCGAGGTTGCCTTCGCCCTAGACGTGCAAGGTTGATATTTTCTGAGGGTTTGGTCCAAAACTAGTCAAAACTTTATTTAATTTGATTTCAATTTAATTCTTTAATTATTCTTTATTGATTTTCATTGAAGTTTAATAACTTGTGTATTTTGTTATTAGAAAGAGGTACGAGGCTTCAAAGTAAGTAGATTAGCTTATTCCTTATTTTATTAACGATGTAGATTGCATGCTTATCATTGTTTAATATTCCTAGTATCATGTTAGGATGTTATTTTATGCTTTTAGTATCATGTTTAGGGTGCCTTTACTCTTTCTAATATCATGTTAGTGCCATGTTAGGTTTAAAGCTTTGGTCTTTATGGTTTAGTGACATGCTAGGATTTGTTATTAATCTTGTTAGTATCATGCCTAGGATCTTGCTATTATATTTAAGCTTTATTATGCCTTATCATGCTATTATCATCATTATTGTTATTGGTTTATTATTATGTTGCTTGATTTATATCTTTATTGTTATTGCTTGACCACACCTTTTATGATTGTTAAAGGGAATTTGTACTTGAAATCACGCTTAATAAGATAATTATTAATTTGGTTTAGGCTAATGTGATTTTAACTCAAGTGATCGCCAATAATAGTCTTATTTGTGGATTAATTTCAACAAACATAGATAAACAGGGTAGGTTTAATATAATGTTTGTATGTTATTCGAAAAGCGCACATGAATACGAGCAGAACAAAGTAGAGGCCTATTTTATAGGGCGGGTCCTTTCTTTTGTAGATTGGATTCGTACCCTCATCCCCGGACCCTGTTTGGTTCAAGACCTTATGGAGTAGTTGACGGTCCTTTGGATTGTCTTTTGGGTTTACAAGTTCCTAAAACTTGTTGGCGACTCTTTTTGCTCTTTGTCTTTCCCTTTGGAACGCCACCGTACTTTAGTGTATGATCACAGTGGGGTTCAAGTTTGGGGTTATCATAATGCTTGAAATATTCCCTACAGTTTTTGGCGACTCCACTGGGGAGAATTCTATTTATATTCCTAAAATTTATTATTAATTTTGGCAATTATTTAGAATGAGCGGATGAGACTCGAAAAATTCTAAGTATTTCATGTGCGTGATTTGATTAACATTATTGTCATATGCATTAAAAGGTCCTCATGGGAGCACCCCATGAGTCAATCCATAGGAATTTTACACGTAGGAAATTTGAGAAATATCTTTCATGACTAGAATCGAAAAGATGATGCGAAATCTGGAAAATTCGAAGAACACAGAAACTTGCCAAGGCATGTAGGAACTAGCGTCTAGAAAACAGGGCTTGTCGCCCGTAAAAAGTCTCTGTCGCTTGGCGACAGGAGCTTTTTTGCGGCGACAGTCCCTGTAGTCTGGCGCCAAGTTCTTCCAATACCGAGCCAGGGGTCTGCCTTCTTGCTTTGACCATTTCTAGCATTGTTGGCTTGATTTTGCTTATTGATTTAGTCCTTTTCTCACTTTTCTAAACCCATATGTGTTCTACATATGGAAATAACCCTCTGGGGGTTCCTGCTTTACCTGCCCAATGGAATATCCCACTATCATGTGCAAAGTTCAGATTTGGGTACGTGCAAATTTTGTGAATCCACCAAACCATGGAGTCGAGTTCGATTTCATCACGAACTCGCGGAATCCTGTCCATTCGCTCCAACCCTCCCGGTAGGCTTGTGTGCAATGCATATGGATTCATAACCATGGACCTTTTTGACTTAACCCATATCCTTGAACTTTAGAGAACTAGAGCCATGGTTAGGTTGCAAACTCATTGCATCATTTTGTGACTATGTGAACTACTTGTGCATACTTGTTTGTGCATACTATATATGTGTTAACCGTTTGTTTGACTTGTGATTAAGACTAAATAAATTAACCAATGACTAAAGGAATTTGTTTAATTAATTAATTAATTAATTTGAACTAATAAACAAGCCTAAAGTCGAGTCATAGTTCCTTTAAGTCAACCCGGATTTTTATTCCCGTATACTGCACATGCGTCAATTTGTTTTGGTCATAGCCGGAGTTCTAGGAAGAACCACGAGTCGTACAACCTATGGATCTGTAGCCCCGAGTTTTATCTTTAATATGGAGTTGGTTTCGTCCCAATCAGAGTCACAGATCAAAAGTTATGACTAAAATACCACAGCCTGTCCAGTTTAATGCACATACGTGAAGTCTTAACTTAGTCTTTACTTGAGTCTAGTCACATAGTCTAGCCACATGGTCATGACACAAGTCTTAACATGTCACCTACACTCATTAGTCTTAGCACACACTTTGTACATGTCACTATGACCATGTCTTAGGTTCATGCATGAGTCGTTCTTCCGTCATTTGAGTTGGGGGTCCATTCTATTCCTAATTCTTCCATATTTCTTCATCTTCATCTTCTTCCTACTCTCCACATACTTTCTTCCATATTTTTCTATCTACATCATCTTCCCACTCTCCACATACTTTCTCCACACATATCATTCCCTTCATTCTTTCACAATCTCTTCCCATCTATGCATGTTGAATCGAGTTTGAGTCATGTGATTTACAAAAAAAAAAAGAGTAATGATGAGACAAAATACAAGGCAAGCTTCTCACCAAGATTTCATGCTTTCTTCTTTTTTTCAAACCTTTCCCCCATAAGTCTAGCATAGGCACCCTTTGTCTACCTTAGATTTATTACATAGGTTATTTATTTTGTTTCCTTTTAATAAAATGAGCGTTTCTTCCCTCACATATGATCATTGCATTGCATTGCATTCAAAAAAAAAAAAAATCCATGTCGAATTAAGCACAAGGTATACCCATGATTAGAGGCACCTCTTGTAGCCATATCATATCTCTTACCCTTCAAAAATATAATCCTTTTTTGATAAAACACTTTGAGCCTCGTCTAACGATAGACCTTTCTTTTTTCAACCTACATCTACTTAACCTTGGGATGGGACGGATGGTGTGTAACTTATGCAAGTTCCAAATGTGAAAAGCTTGAGTTATCTCAAAAGAATATAATACAAAAAAATAAATAAAAGTTTACAAAAGGGCAAGTGTTCCAATGTCTATGATATGAAAATATCTTTGATAAGAACATGTCTCAGATTGCGTTTCTTATCGAGTGCTCGGTACCGTGCCTGAGAAACATGAATGCCAAGTGAGTGATAGACCGCATGATCGGGATTGCCCACACTTATAAAAATAAAAATGAAAAAGCAAAATAAAAGAAGAGCAAAAAATAAAAAAATAAAAGAGAGCTCAAAAGAGAGAAAACCTCAAGCATAAAAATAAAAAAAAGATTCAAAAGCAAGGTTGCTCACCTTGGGGGCTTATTTAGGGTCTTGAGCCTTTATCCCCTTTTCTCTAACCTTTAGCCTAACCACGTTACAACCCTTAAAAAAGATCTTTTTGAGGTATACACACACTTGTGCGAGGTTCGGCTAGAGCTACGTTTGGCCTGATTCCTAACGGATACGTAGGCAACCTCACAATGAGGTGCGGCCATAATAAAAATGCATTCATTTTCACATTCACACACTTACACCATGATCATATCAAGGGATTTCCAATACTCATCCCTATTTACTTAGAGCTAGACTTGGGGGCTTGATCCTTACATCATTAGCCTACCTAGCCTAAGAGTCATCATTATTTGACTCTTATCAAATAATACTTTTCCATACCGTTAGCCTTTGCAGCCTAACTTTAGTGTCACTTTCACACACATCACAGATACATGACCAAATAGACTTCCAATTAGGAACCCTTTGTCATGAATTCTTAACATAATGTTAAAGCATGCTTTGTCATATCACTCATCACTTATCACTCATAATCATCATTGTATCAAAGTATGAAGTGCTTAGCTTCCGTGCCTAAGTTACCTAAATACTTTCATAATCGAGTCAACTAAGATAGTTTAGGAGGGGTTACTCCTTGTACCTTGAGAGATAGTATCGAATGCATATACTTGATTAAGCTCATTCAACATGCACCATTTAACACTTCGATTCTTTTTCGCGTCTTTATTTTTCGGGAGAAAGTCAGTACCCTCCACAAAAATGACGGAAATTTTTTTGTTTTTGAGTCATGTACACATCGAGTCAAGTGCACACACGAGTCACACACAGTTGAGTCATCATTAAGTCAAAGTTCACACCTTGAGTCATGTCAAGCCACATGTGTCAAACGATTTGAGTTAAGTCATGTCAAATCAATGAGTCAAGCAACACTAAGCCTTAGGTCAACCCTAAGATAATAAAAGATGAGCAAAGTCCTATAGTCCAAAATATAGATGCAGGTACATTCCAGCAAGCAAGAATATTCCCGGATTTTTTTCGAAAAAAAAAAAAAACCGCGAATATAGATATATGAGATTCTTCCAAAGATAAGAGAAGTTTGAGCAAAATTATGAAGAGCTTTAATTTCCAAAAGATTTGAGCAGATTTGGTCGTAAGGAAACGACCAAATTGAAAGTTCGGAGCGAAGCCGAGCAATGAACAGCAGCAACAGCGGTAGGAATGAAAAAGAAATCTGTCGCTAAACGACAAGGTTTGTCGCCTGACGACAGAACGATATCGCGGCGACAGAAGGTTCTGGCATGCGCCAATGCAGCGACAGAATGTGTGGCCCCATATTAAATTATGCGGACCTTTTACAGCAATTTTGGGTTCCTTGGTACGCCAGTTAGCCCCTCTAAGCAATTTGACATGATTTAGTAATCGGCTCGATTACAATCACAATGAGTGATCGACCTGACAAAAGATCGTCTCACTTAGCTTAAAGCGCCTAAGTATTGGCTCATCGCAAGCACCAAAGTAACGGTTCACAACGATTTCCTAGGATGGAAGAAGATTTGAAGATTCGAGATGACGAAGCCTTCAACAGGGGGCTTTAAGATTAAAAAGAGTCTATCACTTGGATTTGAGAAGGACGGTTCAAGATGAAGCGACCTTCAATAGCTTTCACTATGATTGGGGAGGTTATTATTTGAGAAGAACGATTCAAGATGAAGCGGTCTTTGATAGCTTTCGCTAAGATTGTGAAGGTTATCACTTGATTTGAGAAGATAGCACGAGATGAGCAATCTTCGACAACGCCCGCTAAGATTGTGGAAGTTGTCAATAAGATTTGAGAAGATAGCACGAGGTGGGCGGTCTTCGACGACATTCGCTAAGATTGTGGAAGTTGTCACCTATATTTGAGAAGAGCGGTTCGTGATGAGGCGGTCTTCGACAAAATTCACTAAGATTGTGGAAGTTGTCACCTATATTTGAGAAGAGCGGTTCGTGATGAGGCGGTCTTCGACGACATTCGCTATGATTGTGAAAGTTGTCACCATGATTTAAGGAAAAGCTCGAGATGTAGCAGCAATGATAGACAATGTTCCCTAGGATGTGGAGTGTTGTCTAAAATTTTGAAGATGGCAACATATGGTCACCTTCGACGGTCCCTCAAGGTAAAGAAGAGATTGTCTATAGCGGCGACGCACTGCCGTGGCGACATACTGCCACAACCTAGAAGATGACGACATACAGTTATTTTCGACGATGTTCCCGAAATACTGTGGAGGATTGTCACCAAGAATATTGAAGGCGACGACATATGGTTATCTTCAACAATGGCGTTCACGAGGCACTGTGGAGGTTGTCACAAACAACAAAAGAAGAAACAACAAAATGGTTACGTTCAGAGACGTGTGCTCGACGGTGCAAGATACGCGTTTCTTAAACTCTTTTATCTGTTTAACTAATGATTGCTTTACAGGTATCGGAGTTATAAGAATGATTTGGAATAGCAGAACGTTCTAAATTGTTCTCCGTCCCAATCGATACTTTGAGTTTTGTTTTCGAAACATAAGTTTCTCCAAACTCTGTCAAAGTGGGGGCTTCTGTAGACACCCATTTGTGTCTCCTCAAAACCAAACCCAGTGATGAATACCTTTCACGTCAAAACATAATCGAATGAGGTAAAAGTGTGAAAAGTCAAGTGTTGCGGTTAGTTTTTATTAAAATCCTTCTTTCTGTTTTCGAAAACCATTTCTATTTTATGAAAACGTCCAATTCAGTTTATTTTGGTCCATGATAAGGGTCCAATAATGGTGTAGTTGGATGGGGCTTTAAAAGACCTTTCTAACGATATATTATAAGCCCAAATCCGATGAATAATGATGGCGACAAGGTTGGTTTGATTAGCGACAGAGTGGAGTTTTATTCCTTATTAAATTCTATGATTTTCCGGACTGTTTTCTTATAAATAGGGTCCCAAACCTCCGTTTTTAACTATCAACTTTCATCATCAACTTTCATCAACTCTCATCAAGAATTACTTAATTCTTAATTCTTATTTTCTCTCTCTTTCTAAACCAACTTTTTACAAACACAATTCCGCATTCACAAGATCTTGAATCTCTTAGCCAAGTTCGAGGTTGCCTTCGCCCTAGACGTGCAAGGTTGATATTTTCTGAGGGTTTGGTCCAAAACTAGTCAAAACTTTATTTAATTTGATTTCAATTTAATTCTTTAATTATTCTTTATTGATTTTCATTGAAGTTTAATAACTTGTGTATTTTGTTATTAGAAAGAGGTACGAGGCTTCAAAGTAAGTAGATTAGCTTATTCCTTATTTTATTAACGATGTAGATTGCATGCTTATCATTGTTTAATATTCCTAGTATCATGTTAGGATGTTATTTTATGCTTTTAGTATCATGTTTAGGGTGCCTTTACTCTTTCTAATATCATGTTAGTGCCATGTTAGGTTTAAAGCTTTGGTCTTTATGGTTTAGTGACATGCTAGGATTTGTTATTAATCTTGTTAGTATCATGCCTAGGATCTTGCTATTATATTTAAGCTTTATTATGCCTTATCATGCTATTATCATCATTATTGTTATTGGTTTATTATTATGTTGCTTGATTTATATCTTTATTGTTATTGCTTGACCACACCTTTTATGATTGTTAAAGGGAATTTGTACTTGAAATCACGCTTAATAAGATAATTATTAATTTGGTTTAGGCTAATGTGATTTTAACTCAAGTGATCGCCAATAATAGTCTTATTTGTGGATTAATTTCAACAAACATAGATAAACAGGGTAGGTTTAATATAATGTTTGTATGTTATTCGAAAAGCGCACATGAATACGAGCAGAACAAAGTAGAGGCCTATTTTATAGGGCGGGTCCTTTCTTTTGTAGATTGGATTCGTACCCTCATCCCCGGACCCTGTTTGGTTCAAGACCTTATGGAGTAGTTGACGGTCCTTTGGATTGTCTTTTGGGTTTACAAGTTCCTAAAACTTGTTGGCGACTCTTTTTGCTCTTTGTCTTTCCCTTTGGAACGCCACCGTACTTTAGTGTATGATCACAGTGGGGTTCAAGTTTGGGGTTATCATAATGCTTGAAATATTCCCTACATTAATAAATTTTCAGATTTAGTTTTTAATTAAAAAGCCCCAATTTTTGAAACCCTAGGTTCTTGATTTATGAAGTTATGAAATTATATGATGTATTAATGTTTAGATCTTCAATTTAAGTGCTTTAAGACCAAATTACAGCAAGTTTTAATTAGAAATAAAGTGCAGGAATTATATGTAGAACCCTAAATATTATGTTTTTAAAGGAAATTTAAATTACCCATTAAGGGGGACTTAATTATGGTGTTTTAAATATAATTTCAGGTTATTCTAATTAATTTATGAGGGGTTTTGAAATAGTATATATTGCTGGAAATTTGTTTAGAGTGGAATTTAATACTCTATTATAATTTTAATGTGTAGGAGACTTTGAAGTGAGCAATTTTTACTAGTCGTGGCGATTTTAGGATCATATTCAAGGTACGTTCGTGTACTTAGCATATTTTGATGATGTAGAGTCATGCTAGGTTTGGTTTCAATCAATTACAAGTAGTATCATGCTAAGGTTTATGTATTAAATTGTGAATTATTGGAGTTGGTGATTGAATTGTGAAGTGTTTCTGTCTGGATCTGATTTCCCCAAGAACTCGAACCTGAGGTCCTGATACTCCTATCGGCAAGCTGAGAACCTACACAATGAGAAGAAGTTAGCTAACCTCGGGGTGGTCCGGGGATAACCACTCCGATGACAAAGTCAGAAAGTGTTTAAGAGAAGAAGATAAGTATGAGAGAGAAAGTAGAGAGAGAGAGTAATTAATGCCCTCATTAATGAGGTCTTACCTACTATTTATAATGATCCACCTTGACAGGTGACTCTCATCCATGCAAAGCCTCCTACGCCAAGTATCGAGCTTCTGTTGCCACGTGCCGAATTCCGACAAGCCGATATGTCTTCTTTCTGGTGCATATCGGCGCCTTTTCACAATTGTTCAGGGTTTGGTCACGTGCTTTTACAAGATATCGGTCATGCCTAGATATCATCCCATACAATTAGCCCCCCAAGTGAGGACGCATGATCATACATCATCGTTCTCAGTTAATGTAGCCAACAAACTTAACCTAACTAAACAAACTTTGGGTTCCACTTCTCATTCTTCAAATTTTACCTCATTTTGGAAGTTTCATGTGATAACGTTTCTTGTACTCTGTCAAGCACTGTGCATTAACAAAACTTTATTGCTGTTCTTGTCGTTGCTGTAGTTCGTTATACCCGTTTGGCTTATACTCAAACACCGCATCGGATGAAGTTTGAGGATACCTCAGAGACTCACATCTTTTGCTGAGAAGATTTGCTTCTATGTTCTTTTAAGCTCTATATTCTTTTGTTGAGAAGATTTATTTTTTTTTTATTACTATTATTATTATTTTATTATTTTTTTTGTAACTTTCAGGACAATTTTTTTATAGTATTATAATCCCATATTGTATCCATTTGCATTATCCTTGGCATTAGCTCTCAAATTTATACTTTTTATACTTCCTCGACGCATCACTCTTTTAAGTTCTAGTGACCCCGTTTTCCCCCTCAAGTGACCTTGTGTGCCGATAGCAGACAAGGTCTACTTATTACAAAATACATGGGAACGAAAAACTCCGTCTTCCCCCCCAAGTGACCTTGTGTGCCGATAGCAGACAAGGTCTACTTGTTACAAAATACCTAGGAGCGAAAAACTCCGTTTTCCCCCCCAAGTGACCTTGTGTGCCGATAGCAGACAAGGTCTACTTGTTACAAAATACCTGGGAGCGAAAAACTCCGTTTTCCCCCCAAGTGACCTTGTGTGCCGATAGCAGACAAGGTCTACTTGTTACAAAATACCTGGGAGCGAAAAACTCCGTTTTCCCCCCCAAGTGACCTTGTGTGCTGATAGCAGACAAGGTCTACTTATTACAAAATACACGTTATGGTAGCGTAACCGGTTTTTTTTTTTTGAGCGGGAAATCATACACGTGTCACAAATCTCGCCGCTGCTTTTTGAAATTGGCTGTCGATTGAGAACCGTCGGATCTCTGAACCGCCTTTCACTTCAACTGGCTATTCAGTTTCCCCTTTTTAGATCAAAATTATGCCATTTCTTCTTACTTCTCATTTTTTCTAAGTTTTCTCCCAGAGCTAATTTTCTCGACCAAAGTTCCTACCTTCCTTTTCTTCTTTGTATTCGGTCTGCGCACTTCAGTACTTCAAGCGTGCTTTTCTTCTTCGTCGTTTCTTATCACTTAAAGACACCAAATCAACGATTTCCGTCGAAGGTATTGTCGTACCCTAACCCCTGATTTTGCATGTTGTTTTTATTTTCCTATTTTTAATTAAATGTCTGAAGATAGTGTTGAAGAGAACTTTCCTAACCTTAGTACTGCTAGGCGTCGTTTAATTAGGCAATCCCTAGGCAAAGAAATCGGTAGTAATCAGGGTAATTAATCCTCCCTTTCTGATAACATAGATTACCCATTTGAGACATTATCTTCTGAAGAAGAAAAACGCGCTTTTATGTTACATAGGACCATTGCTCATCGTGAACGTGCTTATTACCCCACTAACCCTGATATCCCTGCCGATACCAAAATTCTTGACGTTGAGCCTGTTAGTGTTCGTTATCACTTACGCAGCTTTGCCGGGAGACGGTATTTTAATCAATACGGCACTAAAGTTGGCAATAAAGGTATAAACACCATGCCAAGGGTAAAGAGTACCAGTTATCAGCCTCGAGCTGCTGCCCGTGAAGCCGCTGAGGCTGCCAAAGCCGCTAAGGCTGCTGAAGCCGCTAGGGCTGCCGAAGCCGCAAAGGCGGCTGAATCCAGTAAAAGGCCCGGTCAAGGACAAGTCGTGAGTTCTTCCGAAGAAGAACAAGGAGCTGAGATTCCTGTAAATACCCAGGAAGTTCCGTCATCTCCCGTTCATGAATCAGCCGTTAATTCAGTTTTAGGAGATGAAGATACTCAAGAAGATAGTATCAATAATGAGAGCAGGGAGGATATTGTTAATATGACGGCAAAGGTTATCCAGGAAGAAAATCTAGATGAGGGTTATAACTCCGAGACAGTTAGGGCTGAGTTCCGACAACCTATTGTTCTTGCTAACGACGGGAAAGTCGCGAAGGCAAAAATAAGTGATGCCTTTAGGAAAACGGCAATTGAAAAAGATTATTGTCGTCGTGCAAAAAGGTTCTTTAACCTACCTGATGGGTATGAGTTATCTCTTCCTCCGTCTGGAGCTCCAGTGTTGGATTGCCCGGTTGGTTCTGTGGCCGTTTATATGAAACATTTTGATTTTGGCCTCCGTTTTCCTCTACATCCCTTCGTTGCTAAAATTTTAAAGGCCTGGAATGTTTTCCTGGTTCAGTTAACTCCTCAAACAATTCGTGCCGTTATTGCTACGGTCTGGGTCATGCTATATCGAAATTTCCCTCTAACCCTTAACGTATTTAGACGGTTAATTACCCTGAAGAGGGATGGTCAGTCGGATGGGTGGTGGTCGTTATACACTCAACCCCACAAGTACACCGTTCACCCCAAGCTATCCAGCTGCAAGGGTTGGAAAGATAGGTTTTTCTTTATGTCGGTCCCAGAGGACTTTCCTTTGAGGAGAACTTTTTTCAGGTCTGGTAAACATGAAAAACCTCTGAATTTGATCTCTCTCCCTCATTTTGACTCAATCCCCGAGAGAGATCTCGGTAAACATGAAGAAAGGGCTATCAATCACTTTGACATCTCTGAATTTGATGAGGGTGACGGCAAGGTCCGTCTAGTTCCTGCGGTGTGGGTGCCGAATGTGAGTTACATTCTAGGCAACGCACCGTTATCTCGTGTCGGTCTCTGTTGGACTGACCAACACGGTATTACTTACCTCACTAAGTTTTTCATCTTATTTTTGATGTTGTTTACTTGTAGCTTATTATTATTTTTCCTGTCCTTTGTTTTTAGGTATTGACAAGTTGGACAACAAGTTGTTGGGCCTATCAGCAGACGGAAAGAGATTTCTCAGGCGTTGCCCCAAAGCCACAACTTCTTACGACACTTTAGCTTCAATTTGCGGTCGTGCACCTGCCGTTAGTGCTAAGAGGAGAGCTGAGTTAATGGCTGACGACAACGCCAAGAAGAGAAAGCTGACATCCCTCGCCAATCGGCGTGGTGGGGGTGTGGTGATTTCGAGCCCTAGGCAAGTTGAAGGGCGAGGTGAGAAGAAGAAGGACAAATCGGAGACCGAGAAGTCTCCTCCCACCAAAACAACGAAAAGCCCTGAAGCCATCGTTAAGAAGGTTATTCAAGGGATTGAAATCGAGGATCTCACTGCTGCTAAGTCTCCTCGTCAACCTCAACCAACCACCATAATCGCCCCTACCACTGTTGGGTCTGATTCAAGCATACCGGCTTTAACTTACCGGTCCAACCAGTGGATAGAAAGAGTTAAAAGGCTTCGCTGTTCCTGCCGGCCATTCTGGGGACCGTTGGCAACCCAACATGGATGTCGGTCGGAATGAATCAATGATTACCGACGATCCAATGCAGGGTGGGACCCTTGGTTACCGGCTTCTGAGCAACCTTACTCTTCCAATGGACAGACCTGCTGGTCCAATTGGCCCCCTCGCCACTGCTCATATGCACAACATAATGAAGGTATATTTATTTTGCCATTGACCTCAACTGATCTGCTTTCATTTTTGCATATCGTTATGCGTTTTACGCATTTTTATTGCTTATTTCTTAGTTTTTGTTTATCCTTATTTGTGATCATCTTCCTGTTCGCAGGCCGTCATGTCTGGTACGGAGCTTGTGGAGATGTACCGTTATTATCAAGAGAAGCACCATCAAGCCTCCTCCAGCCAGAACGCCATGCAAGAAATCATCAATAATGCTGAGAGGGCCTTGGATGATTTAAAGAAAATAAAAGAAAGAGACGACAAGGAGATGTCGGAACTAAAGGTTAAGGCTGAGAAGGTTGCTGGCTTGGAATTGGAAGTGCAGAGTCTGAAGACTCAAATTGCTGAAAAAGATAAGGCCATTGAGCACCTTCCTTCAGTTGAGAAGGATCTCGGCGATGCCAGAGCTAAAATAAAAAACCTTGAGGAGAAGGTTAAACAAATGGAAGCTGATAAGCCTGGTATTCGTCAGAGAGCCGTGGGCCGTTATTTAGCTTCAAACGAGTTCTGCTCCAAGCTCCAAGATCGTTTCGATGGAGGTTGGACTGCTGCTCAGAGATGTGTGGCTCATGCTGCCGGTTGGAAGAAGGAAGATTGGGAAAAAGTTGAAAAAGCATTCAACGAGAAGCTTACAAGATCCCTTCCGGCTTCGAGACACAGCAATTCTCTGAAGAGGACTTGTACAATTTGGTGCCCAATGCTGATGACGGCCCTCAAGATCCCAGCATTTTAAACTCTCCAGTGCCTGAGAATGCACAAGCTTGAAGGGGCGGGCAGTCATCACCGACATCTTCTTGTGGGTCTTGTATTATTGGGCCTTATCAGCTGTAACTCTCTTTTATTGCCTTTTGTATGTGTTAACATTTATTTTGACAATGCTGTTTTATCGACATATACCCCTTTTTTGTGGTGATGCCTGTCGATTGTCAACTTTACTTGTCATGTAAACTTAACTTATTTTTATTTTCGTTGTTTATTAACTGTCTGCAAATTTAAACACCCCTTATCGTAACTGTGTTGTCTTTGCTTATCACTTTCTAATTTGCTTATTTAAACAATGTTATCATAACTATGTTGCCTTGCAATTTACAATATTCAAAAGATAGTTTGCAAAAAATAAAGATTTACCTGATGGTTTGTCTGACATCCGACAACTTTCAACAATTGTCAACTTATGAAGATATCATATCATTACCTGATGATTTAAAAATTATATGTAAAAATTACCAATGCACTATAGATATCATATCATTCCTTACTCCCCCCAGTGTACATAGTTCGTGTTAGAGTTATGTACACTAAGCAGTAATCATTCGTTGCTGGTCCAGATTATAACATTGGTCACCTACTGCTTTGTTGTTTCAGCCAGTTAGGTACCCTCTCGGCTATCACTTTCTGAGCTACGCCTCATATCGGCGTATACTCGAATTGATTTGGCCGGTATTACATTTTGAACCAGCAACCTCG
The DNA here is from genome assembly GCF_948465745.1 of Chenopodium album. Classification (NCBI taxonomy): domain Eukaryota; kingdom Viridiplantae; phylum Streptophyta; class Magnoliopsida; order Caryophyllales; family Amaranthaceae; genus Chenopodium; species Chenopodium album. The sequence continues at coordinate 21,266,012 of NC_137853.1, forward strand.
TGAGTTAACGTATACAACTGATCAGGTCGTATATCTATTAACTTCACGGAAGCGGTTTTGAGCTGTCCGTCCCATTTAGCAGTGTTCTGTTAAATGGAGGATGCCTATTCCAACATACGTTGTCTGAATACTTCTTCATTCATCACTGATATCCTTTTTGATATCAGCTTCACATGAAAATTGTACATTACACATAGTATTTCTTCAATACAGCCGAGTTCCATACATTCTTTAGGGGTGTCCCATCCAAAATTTCCAGATAAAGCGATCCTTGGATGACGACATCTCTAATCCGATAAGGTCCTTGCCAACTTGCAGTCAGCTTTCCATCTTCATTTCCCTTACCGGTTGCCGCTGTTCTTCGCAGTACTAGATCTCCCACACTTAACGGCCGATGAGATACTCTTCTGTTGTAGGCCCTCGACATTCTTTCCTTAAAAGCAGCTGACTTAACTGCTGCTTTTTCTCTGAGCTCTGGCAAAAAGTCTAACTGTTGTCGTAGAAGTAAATCATTTTGGTCTTCACAGTAATGTTGAACCCTAAATGTCGGCAACCCAACCTCTGCTGGTATCACTGCTTCTGTTCCAAAAACTAAAGTATAAGGCGATTCATCTGTGGCCTCTCTAATTGTTGTCCTGTTTGCCCACAATATCTCTGGTATCAAATCTGCCCACAAACCCTTTGCATCTTCAATCTTCTTTTTAATTGCCGTTATTATTTGCTTATTTGCTGCTTCTGCCTGGCCGTTAGACTGTGGATGGCATACTGCTGCATAAGCAAATTTCACCTTGTACATCATCAAGAGATCTTTGACTGGCTTACAATCGAATTGGGTTCCATGATCAAAAACCATCGCCATCGGCAACCCAAATCTTGTGAAGATACTTTTCCATATAAACTTCTTCACTTCTGATGCCGTTATCTTCGCTACCGGTTCTGCCTCAATCCACTTTGTGAAATAGTCTATCCCCACTATCAGAATTTTCCTTCCACCCGTGGCCGATGGGAACGGGCCAACTATATCCATTCCCCACTGGGCAAAAGGGATTGGATTTAATATCGGAGTCAGATCATTAGGTGGTAAGTTGATAATTGGGGCAAACTTTTGACACTTCTCACATCTTTTCACATAAGCTACTGCATCTGCATTCATTGTCGGCCAGTAGTACCCCCTTCTCATTGCCTCTCTGGACAGGGCTCTTGCTCCGAGATGATTACCACAACTACCTTCATGCAATTCTTCTAATAACCTTGCTGACTCAATATCCGTTATACACCTTTGTAATGGCAGTGAAAACCCCCTTTTGTATAACTGACCTTGGTATATGACAAACCACACGCTATCTTTCCTTAATCTTTTCAACTCCCCCTTATCCGTCGGCCCCGCACCATGGATGAGGTATGCCAGTATTTTATCATACCACTGGTCCCCAACATCAACACACAAAACTTCTGCCGACATCTCATCTATGCTTCTCTGCTTCAAAACCTCCACCATGACCGTCCTTTCCAAGTCGTTAAAACTTGAACTTGCCAATCTTGCCAGCGCATCTGCTTGAGCATTTTTCAATCTCGGAACCAGTTTTATCTCAAAGTATTGCAATTGCGCTGCTAACTGTTTCATCTTCTCCAAATACTTCACCATTGCCGGCTCTCGAGTTTCATACTCTCCACTAAATTGACTTGATACCAGCTGAGAGTCAGTTGTTAAAACCAGCCGTTTTGCCTCTGCTGCTATTGACAACAGCATTCCAGCTACTGCAGCTTCGTACTCGGCTTCATTATTTGTTGCCTTGAACTTGAACTTCATGGCATATTCAAACATTTTCCCGTTTGGAGCCGTTATCACAATTCCAGCCCCTGCCCCCGTTGCTGTAGCTGAACCATCAACTGATACTTGCCATGTTCCCAATTCTTCCTCTTCATCGGTGTATGTGGTTTCAACAATGAAATCCGACAATGCTTGAGCCTTAATTGATGTTCTAGGCTTATAGCTTATTTCATACTCCGACAAATCAACTGGCCATGCCAATAATCTACCAGATGTATCCATTTTATGTAATGATTTCTCCAAAGGGTGATTGGTTAACACCTCTATTGGGTGTGCATCAAAGTATGGCCTCAACTTCCTAGTTGCCACTACTACTGCTAACGCCATTTTCTCTATCACTGGATATCTGCGTTCTGCCGCATTCAATACATGACTGACAAAATATATCGGCTGCTGCTGTTTCTTCCTTTCCACTAACAAAACGGCTGCTACCGTTTTTGGCGATGCTGAAATATATAACTGCAACACTTCTCCCTTCTCGGGCCTGGCAATTGTGGGAAGAGATCTAAGATGATTCCTTACTACTTCCAGTGCATCACTTTGTTCCTTTCCCCACTCGAATGCCTTGTTCTTTCTGAGTACCATGAAAAACGAAAGTGCCTTATCAGCTGACTTGCTGATAAATCTGGTCAATCCTGCCATCCTGCCAGTCAGTCTCTGTATATCACGAATGGTTTTTGGTTGTTTCATTTGAAGTACCGCATTCACCTTATCTGGATTTGCATCTATCCCCCGTTCACTGACCATAAAGCCCAAAAACTTCCCTGATCTGACCCCAAACACACACTTCTCCGGATTCAATTTCATCTGATATTTCCTTAACGTCTCAAATGTTTCCCTCAGATCCGCTATATGGTCCTCTTTTTCTTTACTCTTTACTATTGTGTCATCCACATACACCTCAACATTTCGGCCTTTCTGCTTCTCAAATATCTTGTCCACCAACTTCTGATAGGTTGCCCCTGCATTTTTCAGCCCAAAAGGCATTTCTTTATAATAGTAAACACCGACATCTGTTATAAAAGCCGTTTTATTCCTGTCAGCCTTATGCATGCTGACCTGATGATATCCTGAAAACGCATCTAGGAAACTGAGCATAGCATGACTAGAGGTTGAGTCTACCAGCCTATCTATCCGGGGTAATGGGTAGCAATCCTTGGGGCAAGCCTTATTTAGATCTGTAAAATCCACACACATTCGCCACTTCCCTGTCGGCTTTCTCACCATTACTACGTTCGCCAACCATTCCGGATATGTGCAAGGCTCAACGAACCCTGCCGTTAAGAGCTTATTTACCTCAGCCTGAATTGCTTCTATTTTCTCAGTTGAGAAATTGCGTTTCTTTTGCCTTATCGGTCTGAATTTTCTGTCAACATTCAACTTATGCTCCATCACCTCTGGATGTATCCCCGGCATCTCACTTGCTGAGAATGCAAAGACATCTGCGTTCTCACGCAACAGGCTTATCAGATTACACCTTGTACCCACATCCATATCAGCCCCAACCTTAACTGTTCTACTCGGGTCGCCTGGTTGCAATTCAACTTGGACAGTTTCTCCCCCCGGTAACGGCCTTGGTGTTTCCTCAAGCCTTGCATCAAAGTTTTTCATGGTTAAATTTTGAACTGTTGGCTCACCTTCCCTTATCGGATTACACGGTATCGGAGCACTACCAACTGGATTCTTCAAAGCTGTCACATAGCAGGCTTTTGACATCACCTGACCCCCGTACACCTTCTCCACAGCTCCTAAATTCGACACATAAGCTATTGCCAGATGGTAAGTTGATACAACGGCCTGCATATCGTGTATTATCAGTCTGCCGACAATTGCGTTGTAAGCTGACTTAACATCCACCACCAGAAACTCTGCCATCACATCTCTTGCTTGTGGCCCATCACCTAGCCTTACCGGTAACACAATACTCCCTTCTGGCCTTACAGTCGACCCATTGAACCCGATTACAGGATATGATACCGGTTTCAAGTACTGCCTTCCTATATTCATCTCATTGAAAGCTTGCATAAACAACACATTTGCTGAACTACCTCCATCCACCAGCACTCTTTTGATGTCAGCCCCATTTATCTTGGTTATTAGGACTAACGGATCATCATGCGGGAACACTACACCCCGTGCATCTTCTTCCGTGAACACTACCTGAGGTATTGATGCTGGTCGAGGACGATTGTCTACATCCAAAGCACAAACTAGATGACGGTGCTCAGCCAAATGTTTCTTTGCTCCACTAATTGTCCCTCCATGAATCGGTCCCCCCGTTATTACATCTACCCTTCCAGTAGATAACGGTGGTATTCCTGCATCCCCTTGTCGGACTATTCCTCCTTGCGCCCTTTCAGGTCTTGCCTCTATCCGTTGCCTCTCAACTGTTTGTGCCGGTTGCTGATTCCTGCCTGCGTTCAACCGGTATTGTGTCAAATGCACTTTTCTGATCAACTCCTCAATGTTGTCCTTCAATTGCGTACACTCCTCTGTATAATGCCCCACATCCCTATGGAACATACAATACTTCTTCACATCCCTTGGCCTTGCCTTCATGGGAATCGACCTTGACCAATCCTCTCTATTCTGATTTACTGAGTAGATTGCTGCCCTTGGTGTATTCAAGGGAGTGTAAGTGCTATATCTCATTGGTAGCCTTGTTGGTCTGGAATCTTGCCAGCTTCCTCCTCCCCTTCCCGGGGCAGGAGCTCTCGACCTACTTCCTCCAGACGATGTCCCTGCATACTGACTTTGCCCCTTTCCGGCAACGACATGTCTGCTACTTGTCTTCATCAATTCTTCACTCTTAATGTAATCATGAGCTTTGCTAAACGCTGCTGCTAATGTCGGCAGGTTTTTCCTTGTAAGGTACCGTTTGAAATCAGAATCAACCAAGCCATTCATTAAAGCCATCACAACTATTTCTTGTTGCAGTTTTGGGATTGTATTTGCCTCATTGTTAAATCGCCTAATGTAATCCCTCAAGGATTCATCCGGCTTCTGCTCCACGGCCACCAATTCTCCAGAGGTTCTCTGCCTCACACTGTTGCTGACATACTGACCCACAAACATCTCGGTCAATCTTTCAAAACTATCTACTGACCCAACTTCAAGGTTATTAAACCAATCGGCTGCAGCCCCAATCAAAGTAGTCGGAAAGACCTTACACCAGACTGCATCTGAGTTGGTATATAACATCATGTGCCCCTCTTAGGACGTTATAAATCTTGCCGGATCCCCTCTTCCATCATACCTACAAGTCGGCATTTTCACCTTTTCCATTGGCTGGTCCAGAATATGTTGGGCAAATGGGGACGCCCTTAACTGCACCACTGTTCGCACTGCCTACCCATCTACTTGCGAACTTCAATGCTGCTGGGTTCTGGTACTCACGGTGTGACTTGAGGATTGTTCAACCCGCCGTGACATTGTGTGCGATCTTATCGGCGATTCATGTCGGGATCTCCTCGGCGAGATCATCAACTGATTGTGCTGCTCTTCCTGATTACGGTGCGGTGCTCATCTATCGGCCTGAGCGCCCCCTCTTTCAGCCTGTGCCGCCTCAGCCTCCTTTCTCTTCCTACTCATTGCACTCATCACCCTTGCTGCCGTCTCCAATTCATCTAGCGTGAATGCCACCATAGGATCCTCTGCCTCCCCTCCACCTGCGGGGGAGGTTATCGGCATGTGAAACTGGTTACCCTCTAAGGTATGGGTTTCATCCACTATCTCCACCTGAGGCTGTTCTACTGGTGTTTCATTGTTTCCGGCCATGATTATCGTTGTTATATATATGTTTTGTGTGAGGTTCTTAGGCGATAGAAGTGATCAAATCCCCTCCTTCTAGCGCCAAATTATTTCTGTCTGGATCTGATTTCCCCAAGAACTCGAACCTGAGGTTCTGATACTCCTATCGGCAAGCTGAGAACCTACACAATGAGAAGAAGTTAGCTAACCCCGGGGTGGTCCGGGGATAACCACTCCGATGACAAAGTCAGAAAGTGTATAAGAGAAGAAGATAAGTATGAGAGAGAAAGTAGAAAGAGAGAGAGAGAGTAATTAATGCCCTCATTAATGAGGTCTTACCTACTATTTATAATGATCCACCTTGACAGGTGGCTCTCATCCATGCAAAGCCTCCTACGCCAAGTGTCAAGCTTCTGTTGCCACGTGCCGAATTCCGACAAGCCGATATGTCTGCTTTCTGGTGCATATCGGCGCCTTTTCACAATTGTTCAGGGTTTGGTCACGTGCTTTTACAAGATATCGGTCATGCCTAGATATCATCCCATACATGAAGCATGAATTATTTGTGATGATTTATGGATTGGAAAATTATATTTTGGCATGAGTATATGGACTACATATTTATTTATGGCATGATAGAGAGCATGTTTAATTAAACTAATTGTTTAATTATGTTTGGAATATTGAAAAGGAATTTTATTATGGTCCATATAATTTTTATTGATGCATTAAGCATGAGGAAGGAGCTATATAAGTGTCTATGTACACAAGGAAAAAATAGTATGTTGGTGCCTTTGTGCACTTAAGGTGTTTTTAACACCGAGGGATAGGATTTTTGGCGCTTTATGCGTCTAAGGTGTCTTTGACACTGAGGTAGAATTAAAAAGGGTTCAACATTAAATTATATGTGGTCACTAATTATTCAAGAATTAAATTGATATGTTTGTTGATTGAATAATTATTGATGATTGAATTGTTATGCTTTGAGGGTCATCACCAAGTCTAATAATATGTAAATAACGTAAAGTGAAAGAGATTACGCACCAAAACTCTTGGAACGTATATACCTTGAGTATGAACATATGGGGGGAGTTATGTGACTTTATATTTGATCATAACTTCTAATGGAGTACAGGACGCTGTATATTCCTTTTTATTATTATGCGCTGGAATTCCGCAACCAATGTGTGGCATGGGTGTTGCTGGCACAGTTAGCTCCCGTGTCAGTTAACCTCAATTTATTGAGGGAGGTATAGGAGGAAACCCGTTCGATGCGTAATCAACGCTAAATAAATTATTTAGTGACTAGTTAAAGTGTCTCGTTGATTGTTGTGTGTGCTTGTAAAAAGGTGCAATGAGGTAAGCATGTGTGATGATAGGAGTTTGCATGTTAGTGTGTTTAATTACGCTTATGTACTCAGCTTTGCTGATTGTGTGTGTTGTTTGTGTCTGGCTATGTCTTTATCTTGGCCCTACGATGATCCATTTTAATGGAGAGTAGTGGGGCAAGTAGAGATACTCTTTTCAGGTATTGAGGCATGTTCATGATGGGACATGAGTGAAGAGAGAATCATGCTAGTTTCCATTAGGATGTGTATTATTTTATGCTTTGGATGTTTTATTTTAGTACTTGTTGGACTAACACAATTATTTGGTTGTTCGGTTTTGAATAACGGCCCTAAGTGGTTCCAAGTTGTAGTGGATTTTATTTAACTTTGGTTTTGTTGATTTTCAACTTTACTTTCGTTAGTTTAGTTTTTAAATTGTGATATTTAAATAGTTTTGGCTTTCAAGTCTTCCGCAGTGTATCTTTGATTGTTGTCTTAGCCGTTTTCACGGTGGCGGTAATGTCTTAAATATTCCTAAAACGTATTTTTAAAGGGGAAAGTGTATTTTAAAAGAAAGGAATTTCTAGGGTGTTACAGTGTTTGACTTTAATTTGACTTAATTAGTTTATGGAACGCATTTGATTTTCATTTGATTCAACAAGCTTTGTTTGAATGTGTTTGTCTTTCATTTGACTCAATTAGCTTTGTAGAATGCATTTGACTTTCATTTGACTCAATTGGCTTTGTTAATTGCATTTCACTTTCATTTATTTCAAAAAGCTTTGTTTGAATGTGTTTGACTTTCATTTGACTCAATAAGCTTTGTTGAATGCATTTTACTTTCATTTGATGCAAAAAGCTTTGTTTGAATGTGTTTGACTTTCAATTAACTCAATTAGCTTTGTTGAATGCATTTGACTTTCATTTAAATCAAAAAGCTTTGGTTGAATGTGTTTGATTTCATTTGACTCAATTATCTTTGTTGAATGCATTCGACTTTCATTTGATTCAAAAAGCTTTGTATGAATGTGTTTCACTTTCATTCGACTCAATCAGCTTCTTGAATGCATTTGACATTCACTTGATTTTAAAAGCTTTGTTTGAATGTGTTTGACTATCATTTGGTTCAAAAAGCTTTGTTGAATGAGTTAGACTTTCATTTGACTCAATTAGCTTTGTTGAATGCATTTGACTTTCGTTTGATTAAAAAAGCATTGTTTGAATGTGTTTGACTTTCATTTGATTCTAAAAGCTTTGTTTGAATGTTTGACTTTCATTTGATTCAATTAGCTTTGATGAATGCATTTGATTTTCATTTTATTTAAAAAGCTTTGTTTGAATGTGTTCGACTTTAATTTGACTCAATTAGCATTGTTGAATGCATTTGACTTTCATTTGATTCAAAAAGCTTAGTTTGAATGTGTTTGACTTTCATTTGACTCAATTAGCTCTGTAGAATGCATTTGACTTTCATATGACTCGATTAGCTTTGTATGAATTTGTTTGACTTTCATTTGACTCAATTAGCCTTGTTATTGCATTTCACTTTGATTTAATTCAAAAAGCTTTGTTTGAATGTGTTTGACTTTCATTTGACTCAATTAGCTTTGTAGAATGCATTTTACTTTCATTTGATTCAAAAAGCTTTGTATGAATGTGTTTGACTTTCATTTGACTCAATTAGCTTCGTTGAATGCATTTGACTTTCACTTGATTTTAAAAGCTTTGTTTGAATGTGTTTGACTTTAATTAGGTTCGAAAAACTTTGTTGAATGAGTTTGACTTTAATTTTACTCAATTAGCTTTGTTGAACGCATTTGACTTTCATTTGATTAAAAAAGCATTGTTTGAATGTGTTTGACTTTCATTTGACTCAATTAACTATGATGAATGCATTTGACTTTCATTTGATTCAAGAAGATTTGTCTGAATGTGTTTGACTTTCATTTGACTGAATTATCCTTGTTGAATGCATTTGAATTTCATTTGATTTAAAAGCTTTGTTTGAATTTGTTTGACATTTATTTGAGACAAAAAGCTTTGTTGAATGCATTTGACTTTATTTGGTTCAAAAATCTTTATTTGAATGAGTTTGACTTTCATTTGACTCAATTATCTTTGTTGAATGCATTTGACTTTCATTTGGTTTAAAAAGCTTTGTTTGAATGTGTTTGACTTTCATTTGATTCAAAAAGCTTTGTATTAATGTATTTGACTTTCATTTGACTCAATTATCTTTATTGAATGCATTTGACTTTCATTTGACTCAATTACCTTTTTGGAATGCATTTGACTTTTATTTGGTTCAAAAGCTTTGTTTGAATGTGTTTGACATTCATTTGATTCAAAAAGCTTTGTATGAATGTGTTTCACTTTCATTTAACTCAATTATCTTTGTTGAATGCATTTGACTTTCATTTGATTCAAAAAGCATTGTTTTAATGTGATTGACTTTTATTTGACTCAATTAGCTTTGTTGAATGCATTTGACTTTCATTTGATTCAAAAATCTTTTTTTAGATGTGTTTGACTTTCATTTGACTCAATTAGCTTTGTAGAATGCATTTGAGTTTCATTTGACTCAATTAGCTTTGAATGAATGTGTTTGACTTTCATTTGACACAATTAGCTTTGTTAATTGCATTTCACTTTCATTTAATTCAAAAAGCTTTGTTGAATGCATTTGACTTTCTTTTGACTCTAAAAACTTTGTTTGAATGTGTTTGACTTTGATTTGACTCTACTATCTTTGTTGAATGCATTTGACTTTAATTTGATTCAAAAAGCATTGTTTGAATGTGTTTGTCTTTCATTTGACTCAATTAGCTTTCTTGAATGCATATGACTTTCATTTGATTCAAAAAGCTTTTTTTGAATGTGTTTGATATTCATTTGACTCAATTAGCTTTGTAGAATGCATTTGACTTTCATTGACTCAATTAACTTTGTATGAATGTGTTTAACTTTCATTTTACTCAATTATCTTTTTTGAATGCATTTGACTTACATTCGATTCAAGATGCTTTGTATGAATGTGTTTACTTTCATTTGACTAAATTATCTTTATTAAATGCATTTGACTTTCATTTGATTCTAAAAGGTTTGTTTAAACGTGATTGACTTTCATTTGAGTCAAAAAGCTTTGTTGAATGCATTTGACTTTCATTTGGTTTAAAAAGCTTTGTTTGAATGTGTTTGACTTTCATTTAAATCAATTATCTTTGTTGAATGCATTTCACTTTCATTTGATTCTAAAAGCTTTGTTTGAATGTGTTTGAATTTCATTTGACTCAATTATCTTTGTTGAATGCATTTGACTTTCATTTGATTCAAAAAGGTTTATTTGAATGTGTTTTACTTTTATTTGACTCAATTAGCTTCGTTGAATGCATTTGACTTTCATTTGGTTCAAAAAGCTTTATTTGAATGTGTTTGACATTCATTTGATTCAAAAAACTTTGTATGAATGTGTTTGACTTTAATTTGACACAATTATCTCTGTTGAATGCATTTGAGTTTCATTTGAATAAAAAGGCATTGTTTGAATGTGTTTGACTTTTATTTGACTCAATTAGCTTTGTTGAATGCAATTTACATCCATTTGATTCTAAAAGCTTTGTTTGAATGTGTTTGACTTTCATTTTACTCAATTATCTTTGTTGAATGCATTTGTCTTTCATTTGATTCAAAAAGCTTTGTTTGAATGTGTTTGACTTTCATTTGACTTAATTAACTTTGTAGAATGCATTTGACTTTCACTTGAGTCAATTACTTTGTATGAATGTGTTTGACTTTCATTTTACTCAATTAGCTTTGTTAATTGCTTTTAACTTTCATTTAATTCTAAAAGCTTTGTTTGAATGTGTTTGAATTTCATTTGACTCACTTAGCTAAGTTGAATGCATTTTATTTTCATTTGAATCAAAAAGCTTTGTTTGAATGTGTTTGACTTTCATTTTACTCAATTAGATTTCTTGAATGCATTTTATTGTCATTTGAATCAAAAAGCTTTGTTTGAGTGTGTTTGACTTTCATTTAACTCAATTAGGTTTGTTGAATGAATTTCCCCTTCATTTGATTCAAAAAGCTTTGTTTGAATGTGTTTGACTTTCATTTGACTCAATTAACTTTGTTGAATGCATTTGGCTTTCATTTGATTCAAAAAGTTTTGTTTGAATGTCTTTGAATTTCATTTGACTCAATTATCTTTGTTGAATGCATTTTACTTTCATTTGATAAAAAAAGCTTTGTTTGAATGTGTTTGACTTTCATTTGACTCAATTACCTATGATGAATGCATTTGACTTTCATTTAATTCAAAAAGCTTTGTTTGAATGTGTTTGACTTTCATTTAACTCAATTATCTTTGTTAAATGCATTTGACTTTCATTTGGTTCAAAAAGCTTTGTTTGAATGTGTTTGACATTCATTTGATTCAAAAAGCTTTGTATGAATGTGTTTAACTTTCATTTGAGTCTCATTTGATTCATAAAGCATTGTTTGTTTGAATGTGTTTGACTTTCATTTGACTCAATTAGCTTTGTTGAATGAATTTAACTTTCATTTAATTCAAAAAGCTTTGTTTAAATGTGTTTGACTTTCATTTGATTAAAAAAAGCTTTGTTGAATGAGTTTGAATTTCATTTGACTCAATTAGCTTTGTTGAATGCATTGGACTTTCAATTGATTCAAAAAGCTTTGTATGAATGTGTTTGACTTTCATTTGACTCAATTAGCTTCGTTGAATGCATTTGACTTTCATTTGATTTTAAAAGCTTTGTTTGAATGTGTTTGACTTTCATTTGGTTCAAAAAGCTTTGTTGAATGAGTTTGACTTACATTTTACTCTATTAGCTTTGTTGAATGCATTTGACTTTCATTTGATTACAAAAGCAAGGTTTGAATGTGTTTAACTTTCATTTGACTAAATTAATTTTGTTGAATGCATTTAACTTTCATTTGATTCAAAAAGCTTTATTTGACTTTAATTTGACTTAATTAGCTTTATTGAATGCATTTGACTTTCATTTGATTCAAAAAGCTTTGTTTATGTGTTTGACTTTTATTTGACTCAATTAGCTTTGTAGAATGCATTTGACTTTCATTTGACTCAATTAGACTTGTATGAATGTGTTTGACTTTCATTTGACTCAATTTGCTTTGTTAATTGCATTTCACTTTCATTTCATTCAAAAAGCTTTGTTTGAATGTGTTTGACTTTCATTTGACTCAATAATCTTTGTTGAATGCATTTGACTTTCATTTGATTAAAAATGCTTTGTTTGAATGTGTTTGACTTTCAATTGATTCAATTATCTTTGTTGAATGCATTTGACTTTCATTTGATTCAAAAAGCTTTATTTGAATGTGTTTGACTTTCATTTGACTCAATTGTCTTTGTTGAATGTATTTGACTTTCATTTGATTCAAAAAGCGTTGTTGAATGTGTTTGACTTTCATTTGACTCAATTAGCTTTGTTGAATGCATTTGAGTTTTATTTGATTCAAAAAGCTTTGTATGAATGTGTTTGACTTTCACTTGACCCAATTACCTTTGTTGAATGCATTTGACTTTCGTTTGATTCAATATATCTCTTTTTTGTTGCTATTGAAAACAAGTTGTCTTACTAGTTGTTGCTAGATTTCATCAAATTTTGTCTTGTTTCCATCTATCAACAAATTCTGACAACTAATTTTTTTATTTTTACCTATTTAGAAACAAATTGAGGCAACAAATTTTTGAATTGTTCTTATCAGAAATTAGCTGTCTTATTAGTTGTTGCATTTTACATTCATTTGATTCAAAAAGCTTTGTTTGAATGTGTTTGACTTTCATTTGACTCAATTAGCTTTGTTGAATGCATTTGACTTTCATTTGATTCAAAAAGCTTTGTTTGAATGTGTTTGACTTTCATTTGAGTTAAAGAGCTTTGTTGAATGCATTTAACTTTCATTTGATTCAAAAAGCTTTGTTTGAATGTGTTTGACTTTCATTTGAGTCAAAAAGCTATTTTAAATGCATTTGACTTTCATTTGATTCAAAAAGCTTTGTTTGAATGTGTTTGACTTTCATTTGATTCAATTATCTTTGTTGAATGCATTTGACTTTTATTTGATTTAAAAAGCTTTGTTTGAATGTGTTTGACTTTCATTTGACTCATATGTCTTTGTTGAATGAATTTGACTTTCATTTGATTCAAAAAGCATTGTTGAATGTGTTTGACTTTCATTTGACTCAATTAGCTTTGTTGAATGCATTTGAGTTTTATTTGATTCTAAAAGCTTTGTATGAATGTGTTTGACTTTTATTTGATCCTATTACCTTTGTTTAATGCATTTGACTTTCATTTGATTCAATATATCTCTTTTTTGTTGCTATTGAAAACAAGCTGTCTTACTAGTTGTTGCTAGATTTCATCAAATTTTGTCTTGTTTCCATATATCAACAAATTTTGACAACTAATTTTTTATTTGTTGCGATTTAGAAACAAATTGAGGCAACAAATTTTTGAATTGTTCCTATTAGAAATTAGCCGTCTCATTATTATTGCTAGATGACAACAGAATTTTTATTTGTTGTCATTTAGCAATGCCTTTTGACAAAACGTTTGGCAACAAAATTTCTAGTTGTTGCTATTGGAGACACTTGTTTTACTATTTGTTGCTAAAATGACATCACGTTTTAATTTGTTTCCATTAGAAACAAGTCGTGTTATAAATTGTTGCTAATTTATTAAGAGTCATTGAAGTAATTTACATAATATGTTGTAATAAATAAAACGAAAACAAGTCATCTTGTTCTATACAAAAGAAATATTAGAAGGAATTAATAATCGTTCAATCACTTTTAGCAATAAAACGAAGGCGATAAAATAATATATATTATTTTATAAGTTCATTAGAAAGAGCATGTAGAAAATGGGAATGCTTCTTACTATTTTTCTCGAATTTGCTTGATTTTGGTTCTACAAGACCTTAAAACCTTATGAATTGCTTTGTTTTTGTGATTTCTTTTGTGAGGAAGTTATGAATACATATATTTGACATGACTTAAGCCTTTTCAAGTTCATTAGAAAGAGCATGTAGAAAATGGGAATGCTTCTTCCCATTTTGGCCGAATTTGCTTGATTTTGGCTCTACAAGACCTTAAAACCTTATAACATGCTTTTTTTTTGTGATTTCTTTTCTTAGGAAGTTATAAATACATATATTTGACATGAATCAAGCCTTTTTAAGTTCATTAGAAAGAGCATGTAGAAAATGGGAACGCTTCTTCCCATTTTGCCCGAATTTGCTTGATTTCAGGTCTACTAGACCTTAAAACCTTATAACTTGCTTTGTCTTAGTGATTTCTATGCTTAGGCAGTTACTAATACATATATTGACATGATTCAAGCCTTTATAAGTTCAATAGAAAGAGCATGTAGAAAATGGGAACGCTTTTTACCATTTGGGCCGAATTTGGTTGATTTTGGTCCTACAAGACCTTAAAACCTTATAACATCCTTTTTTTTTGTGATTTCTTTTGTTAGAAAGTTATAAATACAAATATTTGACATGAATCAAGCCTTTTCATGTTCATTAGAAAGAGCATGTAAAAAATTGGTGCTTCTTCCTGTTTTGCTCGAATTTGCTTGATTTCGACTCTGCCAGTCCTTAAAACCTTATAACTTGCTTTGTTTTTGTTATTTCGATTGTTAGGAATTATAAATACATATATTTAATATTATTCAAGTTTTTTTTAGTTCATTAGAAAGAGCATGTAGAAAATGGGAATGCTTGTTACTATTTTGCCCGAATTTGCTTTATTTTGGTTCTACAAGACCTTACAACCTTATAACTTGCTTTGTTTTTGTGATTTATTTTATTAGGAAGTTATAAATACATATATTTGACATGAATCAAGCCTTTTCAAGTTTATTAAAAAGAGCATGTAGAAAAAGGGAATGCTTCTTACTATTTTGCCCGAATTTGCTTGATTTCAGTTCTACAAGACCTTAAAACCTTATAACTTGCTTTGTTTTTGTGATTTCTATGCTTATGCATTTATAAATACATATATTTCACATGATTCAAACAATTATAAGTTCATTAGAAAGAGCATGTAGAATTTGGGAATGCTTCTTACTATTTTGCCCGAATTTGCTTGATTTTGGTTCTACAAGACCTTAAAACCTCATAACTTGCTTTGTTTTTGTGATTTTTTTTCCTATGGAGTTATAAATACATATATTCGACATGATTCAAGCATTTATAAGTTCATTAGAAAGAGCATGTAGAAAATGGGAGCGTTTCTTCCCATTTTGCCCGAATTTGCTTGATTTTGGTTCTTCAAGACCTTAAAACCTTATAACTTGCTTTTGCTTTGTTATTTATTTGCTTAGGCAGTTATAAATATGTATATTTGACATGATTCAAGAATTTATAAATATGCATCTGAACCCTTTAGTACTGATTTCTTTTGGAAAGTTCTGTGGTCTCTCCAGATACAACCTACGTGGAAGCTCTTTTTATGGAAACTGTTACGCCAGGCTCTTGCAGTTAAGGTTCAGCTCCATCACGGAGGTGTACCGATTCAAGATGTGTTCTGTGACCTCTGTCGTTCAGAACTAGAGGACTTGCAACATCTTTTCAGAATGTGCACTATAGCACGAATTGTTTGGAGGGGCGGATGCCTTGGTATCCGCTCAAAATTTTATGGAGACCTTTCTCTCTTAGATTGGATCCTACATTATATCCGACTTTTTATTAGTGAGGATGGGCATTCTAGCACTCGCTTAGGTACCTTTATTGGTACGCTTTGGAGTTTGTGGCTATGTCGGAATTCTAGAGTCTTTCAGGATTCTTCCGCTTCACGCCCGTTTGATTCTCAGTTCGCCGACGTCATGGAATCGCATTCAATTTTTGTCGCTTCGGATGCCTTTGCCAGTTTCCCAAATGGTGTGGGGGGTGATGGTGGTCCCCCTCTTTTGCCTGGGTTCTTTGTAGCTCGGCTTGGTCAAAATTCTCATGGGAGTGCTTTACTGTCTATGCAAATAGATGGGTCTTGGTTCAAAGATTCTCAACATGCCGGTATGGGGTGGTGCTTGGATAATGATGACCCGTTCGATGAACGGATCATTGGTGGAAGTAACATCGGGGTATGTTCTTCCGCTTTACACGCGGAGGCACTGTCATGCTTGTATGGGTTACAGTGGGCTTTTGATAAGGGGTTTCATTCTCTCACAATGTTTACTGACTCATGTAAACTGGTTTCCCTCCTACGGGGGGATGGCCAGAGTAACATTGCTTACTTTTGGCTTACCCGCAAGATTCAGCATCTTGGCTCAACCTTTCAGTTCTGTAGTGTGCACAAGGCGGATCGTCAGCGCGTTCAAAGAGCTCATCCTATAGCTGGAAAAGCGGCAGTTAACCTTATTAGCTTTAGTATTAATATGCAATCTGTTTGTATCCTTTGTCAAAAAAAAAAAAAAAGAATTTATAATTTCATTAGAAAGAGCATGTAGAAAATGGGAATGCTTCTTACTATTTTGCCCGAATTTGCTTGATTTTGGTTCTACAAGACCTTAAAACCCTATGAATTTCTTTGTTTTGGTGATTTCTTTTGTGAGGCAGTTATGAATACATATATCTGACATGACTCAAGCCTTTTCAAGTTCATTAGAAAGAGCATGTAGAAAATGGGAATGCTTTTTCCCATTTTGGCCGAATTTGCTTGATTTTGGCTCTACAAGACCTTAAAACCTTATAACATGCTTTATTTTTGTGATTTATTTTCTTAATAAGTTAAAAATACATTTATTTGACATGAATCAAGCCTTTTCAAGATCATTAGAAAGAGCATGTAGAAAATGGGAACGCTTCTTCTCATTTTTCCCGAATTTGCTTGATTTCGGTTCTATCAGACCTTAAAACCTTATAACTTGCTTTGTCTTAGTTATTTCTATGCTTAGGCAGTTACAAATACATATATTTTACATGATTGAAGCCTTTATAAGTTCTTTAGAAAGAGCATGTAGAAAATGGGAACGCTTCTTCCCATTCGGGCCGAATTTGCTTGATTTTAGTTCTACAAGACCTTAAAACATTATAACATGCTTTTTTTTGTGATTTATTTTCTTAGCATGTTATAAATAGATATATTTGACATGAATCAAGCCTTTTCAAGTTCATTAGAAAGAACATGTAGAAAATGGGAACGCTTCTTCCCATTTTGCCCGAATTTGCTTGATTTCGGTTCTACTAGACCTTAAATCCTTATAACTTGCTTTGTCTTAGTGATTTCTATGCTAAGGCAGTTACAAATACATATATTTGACATGATTCAAGCCTTTAAAAGTTCATTAGAAGGAGCATGTAGAAAATGGGAACGCTTCTTCCCATTTTGGCCGAATTTGCTTCATTTTGGCTATACAAGACCTTAAAACCTTATAACATGTTTTATTTTTGTGATTTATTTTATTAGGAATTTATAAATACATATATTTGACATGAATCAAGCTTTTTAAAATTCATTAGAAAGAGCACGTAGAAAATGGGAACGCTTCTGCTCATTTTGCCTGAATTTGCTTAATTTCGGTTTTACCAGACCTTAAAACCTTATAACTTGCGTTTTTTTTTTGTGATTTATATGCTTAGACAGTTATAAATACATATATTTAACATGATTCAAGCATTTATAAGTTCATTAGAAAGAGCATGTAGAAAATGGGAATGCTTCTTACCATTTTGCCCGAAAATGCTTGATTTTTGTTCTACAAGACCTTAAAACCTTATAACATAATTTTTTTATGATTTCTTTTGTTAGGAAATTATAAATACATATATTTGACATGAATCAAGCCTTTTCAAGTTCATTAAAAAGAGCATGTAGAAAATGGGAACGCTTCTTCTCATTTTGCCCGAATTAGCTTGATTTCGGTTCTACAAGACCTTAAATCCTTATAACTTGCTTTTTCTGAGTGATTTCTTTGCTTAGGCAGTTAAAAGTACATATATTTGACATGATTTAAGCCTTTATAAGTTCATTAGAATGAGCATGTAGAAAATGGGAACGCTTCTACCCATTTGGGCCGAATTTGGTTGATTTTGGTTCTACAAGACCTTAAAAACCTTATAACATGCTTTTTTTTGGGATTTCATTTCTTAGAATGTTATAAATAGCTATATTTGACATGAATCAAGCCTTTTCAAGTTCATTAGAAAGAGCATGTAGAAAATGGGAACGCTTCTTCCCATTTTGCCCGAATTTGCTTGGTTTCGGTTCTACTAGACCTTAAAACCTTATAAATTTCTTTGTCTTAGTGATTTCTATTCTTAGGAAGTTACTAATACATATATTTTACATGATTCAAGCCTTTATAAGTTCAGTAAAAGAGCATGTAGAAAATGGGATCGCTTTTTACCATTAAGGCCGAATTTGGTTGATTTTGGTTGTACAAGACCTTAAAACCTTAAAACATCCTTTGTTTTTGTGATTTCTTTTGCTAGGAAGTTATAAATACATAATTTTGACATGAATCAAGACTTTTCAAGTTCATTAGAAAGAGCATTTAAAAAATGGGTGCTTCTTCTTATTTTGCTCGAATTTTCTTGATTTCGATTCTACCAGTCCTTAAAACCTTATAACTTGCTTTGTTTTTGTTATTTCTATGATTAGGAATTATTTATTCATATATTTAACATTATTCAAGTTTTTTTTAGTTCATTAGAAAGAGCATGTAGAAAATGAAAATGCTTCTTACTATTTTGCCCAAATTTTCTTGATATTGGTTCTACAAGACCTTAAAACCTTATAACATCATTTATTTTTGTGATTTCTTTTGCTAGGAAGTTATAAATACATATATTTGACATGAATCAAGCCTTTTGAAGTTCATTAGAAAGAGCATGTAAAAAATGGGTGCTTCTTCCTATTTTGCTCGAATTTGCTTGATGTCGATTCTACCAGTCCTTAAAACCTTATAACTTGCTTTTTTTTTTATTTCTATAGTTAGGAATTATAAATACATATATTTAACATTATTCAAGTTTTTTTTAGTTCATTAGAAAGAGCTTGTAGAAAATGGGAATGCTTCTTACTATTTTGCCCGAATTTGCTTGATTTTGGTTCTACAAGACCTTACAACCTTATAACTTGCTTTGTTTTTGTGATTTATTTTGTTAGGAAGTTATAAATACATATATATAACATGAATCAAGCCTTTTCAAGTTTATTAAAAAGAGCATGTAGAAAAAGGGAATGCTTCTTACTATTTTGCCCGAATTTGCTTGATTTCAATTCTACAAGACCTTAAAACCTTATAACTTGCTTTGTTTTTGTGATTTCTATGCTTATGAATTTATAAATACATATATTTCACATGATTCAAACAATTATAAGTTCATTAAAAAGCATGTAGAATTTGGGAATGCTTCTTACTATTTTGCCCGAATTTGCTTGATTTTAATTCTACAAGACCTTAAAACCTCATAACTTGCTTTATTTTTGTGATTTATTTTCTTATGGAGTTATAAATACATATATTCAACATGATCCAAGCATTTATAAGTTCATTAGAAAGAGCATGAAAAAAATGGGAACATTTCTTCCCATTTTGCCCGAATTTGCTTGATTTTGGTTCTACAAGACCTTAAAACCTTATAACTTGCTTTTGCTTTGTTATTTATTTGCTTATGCAGTTATAAATTTGTATATAAGACATGATTCAAGAATTTATAATTTCATTAGAAAGAGCATGTAGAAAATGGGAATGCTTCTTACTATTTTGCCCGAATTTGCTTGATTTTGGTTCTACAAGACATTAAAACCTTATGAATTTCTTTGTTTTGGTGATTTATTTTGTGAGGCAGTTATGAATACATATATTTGACATGACTAAGCCTTTTCAAGTTCATTAGAAAGAGCATGTAGAAAATGGGAATGCTTCTTCCCATTTTGGCCAAATTTGCTTGATTTTGGCTCTACAAGACCTTAAAACCTTATATCATGCTTTATTTTTGTGTTTTATTTTCTTAGGAAGTTATAAATACATATATTTGACATGAATCAAGCCTTTTCAAGTTCATTAGAAAGAGCATGTAGAAAACGGGAACGCTTCTTCTCATTTTTCCCGAATTTGCTTGATTTCGGTTCTACCAGACCTTAAAACCTTATAAATTGATTTGTCTTAGTTATTTCTATGCTTAGGAAGTTATAAATAAATATATTTGACATTATTGAAGCCTTTATAAGTTCATTAGAAAGAGCATGTAGAAAATGGGAACGCTTCTTCCCATTCGGGCCGAATTTGCCTGATTTTGGTTCTACAAGACCTTAAAACCTGATAACATGCTTTGTTTTTGTGATTTCTTTTCTTAGCATTTTATAAATAGATATATTTGACATGAATCAAGACTTTTCAAGTTCATTAGAAAGTGCATGTAGAAAATGGGAACGCTTCTTCCCATTTTGCCCGAATTTGCTTGATTTCGGTTCTACTAGACCTTAAATCCTTATAACTTGCTTTGTCTTAGTGATTTCTATGCTTAGGAAGTTATAAATACATATATTTGACATGATTCAAGCCTTTAAAAGTTCATTAGAAGGAGCATGTAGAAAATGGGAACGCTTCTTCCCATTTTGGCCGAATTTGCTTGATTTTGGCTCTACAAGACCTTAAAACCTTATAACATGCTTTATTTTTGTGATTGATTTTATTAGGATGTTATAAATACATATATTTGACATGAATCAAGCCTGTTCAAATTCATTAGAAACAGCATGTAAAAAATGGGTGTTTCTTCCTATTTTGCTCGAATTTGCTTTATTTCGGTTCTACCAGTCGTTAAAACCTTATAACTTGCTTTTTTTTGTTATTTCTATGATTAGGAATTATAAATACATATATTTATCATTATTCAAGTTTTTTTTAGTTCATTAGAAAGAGCATGTAGAAAATGAAAATGCTTCTTACTATTTTACCCAAATTTGCTGGATTTTGGTTCTACAAGACCTTAAAACCTTATAACTTGGTTTGTTTTTGTGATTTCTTTTGTTAGGCAGTTATAAATACATATATTTGAAATGAATCAAGCCTTATCAAATTCATTAGAAAGAGCATGTTGAAAATGGGTACGCTTTTTCCCATTTTGCCCGAATTTGCTTGATTTTGATTCTACAACACCTTAAAACCTTAAAACTTGCTTTGTTTTTGTGATTTATATGCTTAGAAAATTATAAATACATATATTTGAGTTGATTCAAGAATTTATAAGCTCATTAGAAAGAGCATGTAGAAAATGAAAAGGCTTCTTACTATTTTGCCCGAATTTGCTTGATTTTGGTTATACAAGACCTTAAAACCTTATAACTTGCTTTATTTTTGTGATTTATTTTGTTAGAAAGTTATAAATACATATATTTGACATGAATCAATCCTTTTCAAGTTTATTAAAAAGAGCATGTAGAAAAAGAGAATGCTTCTTACTATTTTACCCGAATTTGCTTGATTTCAGTTCTACAAGACCTAAAAACCTCATAACTTTCTTTGTTTTTGTGATTTCTATGCTTATGCATTTATAAATACATATATTTAACCTGATTCAAATAATTATAAGTTCATTAGAAAGAGCATGTAGAATTTGGGAATGCTTCTTATTATTTTGCCCGAATTTGCTTGATTTTGGTTCTACAAGACCTTAAAACCTCATAACTTGCTTTGTTTTTGTGATTTATTTTCTTAAGGATTTATAAATACATATATTTGACATGATCCAAGAATTTATAAGTTCATTAGAAAGAGCATGTAGAAAATGGGAACGTTTCTTCCCATTTTGCCTGAATTTGCTTGATTTTGGTTCTACAAGACCTTAAAACCTTATAACTTGCTTTTGCTTTGTTATTTATTTGCTTAGACAGTAATAAATAAGTATATTTGACATGATTCAAGAATTTATAATTTCATTAGAAAGAACATGTAGAAAATGGGAATGCTTCTTACTATTTTGCCCGAATTTGCTTGATATTGGTTCTACAAGACCTAAAAACCTTAGTACATGCTTTGTTTTTGTGATTTATTTTATTAGGCAGTTATAAATACATATATTTGACATGAATCAATCCTTTTCAAGTTCATTAGAAAGAGCGTGTAGAAAATGGGAACGCTTCTTCTCATTTTGCCTGAATTTGCTTGATTTCGGTTCTACCAGAACTTAAAACCTTATAAATTGCTTTCTCTTTGTTATTTATTTGCTTAGGCAATTACAAAAACATATATTTGATATTATTCAAGCCTTTATAATTTTATTAGAAGGAGCATGTAGAAAACGGGAATGCTTCTTCCAATTTTTGCCGAATTTGTTTGATTTTGGTTCTACAACACCTTAAAACCTTATAACATGCTTTTTCTGTGATTTCTTTTCTTAGGAAGTTAAAATTACTTATATTAGACATGAATCAATCCTTTTCAAGTTCATAAGAAAGAGCGTGTAGAAAATAGGAACGCTTCTTCTCATTTTGCATGAATTTGCTTGATTTCGGTTCTACCAGACCTTAAAACCTTATAACTTGCTTTTTTTTGTGATTTATATGCTTAGGAAGTGACAAATAAATATATTTGACATGACTCAAGCATTTATAACTTCATTAGAAAGAGCATGTTGAAAATGGGAACACTTTTTACCATTTTGCCCGAAAATGCTTGATTTTGGTTCTACAAGACCTTAAAACCTTATAACAATTTTTTTTGTGATTTAATTTGTTATGAAGTTATAAATACATATATTTGACATGACTCTAGCCTTTTCATGTTCATTAGAAAGAGCATGTTGAAAATGGGAATGCTTTTTCCCATTTTGCTCGAATTTGCTAGATTTCGGTTCTACAACACCTTAAAACCTTATAACATGCTTTTTTTTAGTGATTTCTATGCTTAGGCAGTTATAAATACATATATTTGACATGATTCATGCATTTATAAGTTCATTAGAAAGAGCATGTAGAAAATGGGAATGCTTTTACTATTTTGCCCGAATATGCTTGATTTTGGTTCTTTTAGACCTTAAAACCTTGAAACATCCTTTTTTTGTGATTTATTTTGTTAGGAAGTTATAAATACATATATTTGACATGAATCAAGCCTTTTAAAGTTCATTAGAAAGAGCATGTAGTAAATGGGAACGCTTCTTCTCATTTTGCCCGAATTTGCTTGATTTCGGTTCTACCAGACCTTAAAACCTTATAACTTGCTTTTTTTTGTGATTTCTATGCTTAGGCAGTTATAAATACATATAATTGACATGATTCAAGCATTTTAAGTTCATTAGAAGGAGCATGTAGAAAATGGGAATGCTTCTTACTATTTTGTCCGAATATGCTTGATTTTGGTTCTACAAGACCTTAAAACCTTATAACATCCTTTTTTTGTGATTTCTTTTGTTAGGAAGTTATAAATACATATATTTGACATGACTCAAGCCTTTTCAAGTTCATTAGAAAGTGCATGTAGAAAATGAGAACGCTTCTTCTCATTTTGCCTGAATTTGCTTGATTTCTGTTCTACCAGACTTGATAACCTTATAAATTGCTTTCTCTTTGTTATTTATTTGCTTAGGAAGTTACAAATAGATAAATTTGACATGATTCAAGCCTTTATAAGTTCATTAGAAGGAGCATGTAGAAAATGGGAACGCTTCTTCCCATTTTGGCCGAATTCGCTTGATTTTGATTCTACAAGACCTGAAAACCTTATAACATGCTTTTTTTTTGTGATTTCTTTTCTTAGGAATTTATAAATACATATATTAGACATGAATCAAGCCTTTTCAAGTTCATTAGAAAGAGCGTGTAGAAAATGGGAACGCTTCTTCTCATATGATGTTAATTGGTAACAATAATTTTCATTTTGATGACCTTAAATAGTTAAATGACCTAAAAGAATGTCATTCTATTAAGTGCTTTACTTACTTTGTCTATCCAAGTGATGGAGAGGCGTGGAAACACCTAGATAAAGAGTACCCTTCTTTTGCTGCGGAGCCTAGAAATGTCCGACTAGGTCTTTGTACCGATGGATTTCCACCATTTGGATAGACATGAAGGCAATATTCTTGTTGGCCCGTCATTTTAACTCCTTATAATCTTCCACCTGAATTATTCATGAAGAAACCTTTTATGTTTCTAAGTTTGATAATTCGAGGTCCGAAGAATCCTAAAGGGAATCTCGATGTGTACTTGCAACCTCTTATTGAAGAGTTAAAGCAATTATGGGAGGTTGGGTTATCGACTTACGACATCTCGCAAAAATAAAATTTTCAATTAAAGGCTGCATTGCTTTGGACTATTAGTGATTTTCCGGCTTATGGCATGCTTTCAGGATGGACCACGTCGGGTAGATTAGCTTGCCCATATTTTATGGAAAACACTAATGCTTTCACTCTTAAAAATGGTGGAAAACAAAGTTGGTTTGGTTGTCACCGTCAGTTTTTACCCCATGATCATAATTTTCGAAAAAATAAGAGTGCTTTTTTTAAAGACAGAGTTGAGAATGATTCCCCACCACCACGAATGAGTGGTGAGGACATTTGGAATCGAGTATCTTTATTTCCAAAAACTTTTGAGCAAATAAGGGGTGATGATAACGAGGCAGAAGGATATGGAAAGTTCCACCATTGGACAAAGCAAAGCGTCTTTTGGAAGCTTCCATATTGGAGCAAGCTCTTGATACGCCACAATCTTGATGTCATGCACATTGAAAAAAATGTATTTGATAATGTGTTTCACACTGTAATGGATGTTAAGGGTAAAACTAAAGACAATGTGAAAGCAAGAAGAGACTTGAGGGAGTATTGTAAACGACGAAAATTGGAGGCGCAAGATGTTGTTAATAGTAAAGGGGAAAAACGGACTTTAAAACCGAATGCTCCTTTTGTGTTGCCTAAAGAGAAAAGGAAACTTATTTGTGAATGGGTGAAGAAATTAAAGTTTCCTGATGGATATGCTTCTAATTTAGGTAGATGCGTTGATTTAAAGGAGTGTAAGCTATTCGGTATGAAAAGTCATGATTGTCATGTTTTTATGCAACGATTGCTACCAGCGGTATTTAAAGACTTGTTACCCTTAAATGTGTGGAATGTTATTACTGAGTTGAGCCAATTTTTTAGAGATCTTTGCTCCACCACCTTAAAAAATTACTGACATGGTGCGATTGGAAGAAAATATTCCTGAAATTATTTGCAAATTAGAGAGAATATTTCTGCCTGGTTTTTTTTAATAGTTTGGAGCATCTTCCTATTCATTTGCCATATGAGGCAAAAATTGGTGGGCCGGTTCAATATAGGTGGATGTACCCTTTTGAGAGGTTTTATATAAAATTCATATTTTACTTTCTTTTTTTTAAAATTAATTTGAAGATACTTAGCATTTTTTATTATAGGTTTTTATACCATTTAAAGAGGAAAGTGGGTAATAAAGCGCGAGTGGAAGCCTCAATTTGTAATGCCTACCCGAGGAGGTAACAAATTTTTGCTCCCTTTATTTTGAAGAAGAAGTTGACTCTAAGGTGAAGGATTTAGGATTGGGTGCACATGCTGAAAGTGAATTGAACAATAATCCTGACTTACCTGAGATGTTCTCTTCAAATTTTGGACATAGTTCGTCAGAAGGTCAATTTTGTTACCTTGTTGAAAAAGATTACAAAGTTGCTCACCGATATGTTCTAAGTAATTGTGAAACTCTACAGCAATATGAAAGGTAAATTTCTATAAAAGTACCATAACATGTTGCTCGTAACATATCTATATGTTTACATACTAATATAATTAACAGTTTGTTTGAAGAACAAATGATCAGAGAACATAGATGCCAAAGTTCAGATGAAGTTTAAATCAAATATGAAGACATATATCCTGATTGGTTCTAAGATTATGTAAGTCACTTAACTAATATAAAATACTAATTAAATATATGATTAACTAGTGTTTTTAGCATGTTAGTCTATGACCGTAATGACATTTTGAACCTTTGATTAATATAGGTATTGGAAAAGGGCATAAAAAATGACATTATTCGCTCGTTAGCATTTGGACCACTAACAAGAGTTCGAAAATTTAATCACTATCACATCAATGACTATCATTTTCATACTCTTTCTCATGGAAAAAACAAGTGTAATCCCCCGTATTTATAAATATATTATAAATGAATTTTTATTTTACTTATAATATTTATGTGTGTTTTTCCGGGATTTAAGTTTTAAAGTTCCAAATTATTTTTGGGTTGATAATTGATTTTGTTCTAAAAGGATTTTTAATTGTCCATTCTACATTTATGCCATACATATTAGACAAAGCTAGTCCATTTCATTTATCTAATTGGCCCATTAATTTTATGAGGCCCAATCTTAAAACTAACCCTACACCACTCTCTCTCCTATAAATACCCCATACATCCCCAAATTTTTTCCCCACAAAAAAGGTTAGTCTTATTTTTCCTCCTCTTTATTTTCTTTATTTTATTTTTCCTTTATTTTCTTTTTCCTTTTTTTTTTCAATTTTTTTTCTTCCTTTCTTTTCCTTTTCTTTTTTTTCTTCCTTTTCTTTTCCTCCTCCTTCCTACGTGAGCCATGCTCACTGCTTCCCCCAACTGCCATTGCTGCTGCTCCTGTTCATGGCTGCTGCCACCACCGGCGGGCCTCCCTGCCGCCGCCACCTGGTCGCCGGCGACCACCCAGCCGGCGCCTGCCATCGCAGCCACCTTTCCCCCCTTCTTCCTCCTTTGTTTTCTTATATTTTGATTCAAAATTATTACTTTTGTTTTGGGTTTTATTTTTGTAGTATAAAGATTATATTTTTAGTATCAAAATCATGTTTTTGATAGTTTAAATTATTAATTTCAGATTTATAATTGTTATTATAATTTTTCAGATTTTATAATTATAAAACCTAGGGTTTTAATTTATTGAAATTGGGATTTTAGGGTTCTAATGACTAATTAATTTGGGGCTTTTGTTTCTAGTCAATTTCTAATGATTAATTAAGCATAAAAACATGTTTTAAAGGAAGTTTTAAGGACTTTTAATGTAGATTATATTGCTGAAAATTTTTGTATGTATTAATTTGTGATTATGGGTTATTTTCTAGGAGGTGATTATTCCTTAAGAGACTTTTAAGTGATTAAAAGTGGCGCAAAGGATTGTTTACACGAGGTACGTACGTGTCTACTTCGTTGCAAGTAGTGTCATGTTTAGGTACCAAAAAGAACGAACTTAGTTTCTTGATTAGAGAACAATTGGATGGAAATTGTTTGGTTATATATTTAATTAATTCATGTATTTATGTTTATGAGGCATGTTTTGGTGAATTAAATATGCTTGAATGGAATTATGGATGCAAGTATGTTGAATTATATTGGATTAATTGTTTGTATGAAATGTTGATACAAACATATTTTATTGGATTGGTTTGTTAACCACATTTGGATTATTAAAGGATTGAAATTGAATGGTTTAAGTGGAATGAATTTATTAATTATTCCACAATGTTATTTATTTATTTATTACTCAATCATGACTTGTTAGTATGTTGAGTAAAGGTGGATTATTAAGCCGAAATGGCTAGGTGGGTTGACTATGTTCAACAATTTTGGATAATTTGGAAGTTTAATGGAATTAAAGGTCAACTTGTGATGTGATCACCATTGTCCTAAATAAGATTTAAAGTAAATTGATTTATTATTGTTGTGTATGGTCTACTTGAATGAGTCGGATATTAATTAAAATTGTAATCACGTAAAATGAAACATGGATGAGCAATAAAACTCTAGAAAGCGTGCACTTCTAGAGTATTGACAATTATGGGTTGAGGTACACGGTGGTAGCCCGTGGCTTTTCGAGGCTTGTTTGATCAACATGTCCTCTTCTCTTTTGGTATTTACATTTTATTTTATAATGAAAGTTAGATGGGATCCTAGACTAACTTTGTGAGAATGGAGTCGCGCCCATTCTTGCATCGCGCTAAACTTTTATTTCAAATGGTCATTTGGGACCAAAATGATTTGGTGGATTGGACAACCTCGTCTATTGCTTACTCCAAACTAAATTATTTAAATTAAATATAGAGTCAAGTGTTTGGAATTGGTTAGTAAGTATGTTGAGTCAATTGAATTGTTTAAGTGTGGAGTCTTGATTAATGAATTTGTGTTATATGTTTATTTACTTTAATTAGTTGAGCATGCTAGGTTTTGTGCGTTGTAACTTGTATGTACTCAACTTTGCTGATTGCGTGCTTTTGTATGTGTCTTTCTTTGGTCATGGCCTTCGCCTTTCAATGACCATGTGATGATCCAATTATTACACTTTTATTATTGGGAAGTAGTATTGCACAGGTTAGCTTGATGATGTGAAGTTCATGGATTTGACAAATGCATTGTCAAGGGATTGTGTGATTGAGAGTATTCGATTCTTGTGTTGAACTTATTTATGCTTTGCTGTTTCGTTTATGTCTTGGATTTTGATTATTGGTTTGGTTTTAAATTAGGGCCTTTATGGTTCCAACTTGTAAGCCTTGGCTTATTCGTTTTCTGAACTGTGTTATTTTAAAGACTTATGTTTGGTTTTCCGCTGCAATACTTTGATAAAGCCTTAACGTTTTAACACGTGGCGGTAACATGTCAATGGTTCTCCACTATTTTATTTAAAGTAAGTGGTTTGGAAAAGGGACAATTATTGGGGTGTTACAACAAGTCAACTATGAATTATGGTATATGTGTGAAAAGTGTCCAAGGAAGTGATTATTATGGAATTCTACAAGAAATAATAGAGTTAACTTATGTTGGAGCAAGAAAGCGTTATACAACAGTGTTGTTTAAGTGTGAGTGGTTTGATATTGGACCTGGCATTAGGATACATGATAAGTATAATCTTGTTGAGGTGAACCATTCAAAACGATATCCAAAGTATGATCCGTTCGTACTGGCATATCAAGCCGAACAAGTATATTATGCTCCTTGTCCTAGTAGTAGTAGTAGTAATGAAAGAAATCAGTGGTGGTTTGTTTTCAACATTAAGGCAAGAGGAGTTATTGATGTGCCCGTTGAGCCTAATGCATTCCAAGTTGCTTCAATTGAAAATCCTCCTTTGTTATCTGAATTTGAAGTAGGTGAGGAAGAAGCCCAAAAGCTTTCTTGTAATGAATATGAGGAAGTGGAAGAGGGAGAGGATGAGGAGGAGGAGGAGGAGGAGGAGGAGGAGGAGGAGGAGGAATTAGAGGAAGATGATGATGAAGAGGAAGATGAAGAAAATAATTCATTTTAGATTAGACATTTTACTTTTTTACTTTAGTTTATCTTAATTTTCAAATATTTTTAATGCCTTAAACTTCTTGTTATTGTAATTTTGGTAATTAAATTTTATATTATATGAAATTTATATCATATTAATATTACTTCTTTAGTATATTTAACTCTTATAGTGCCTATATTACCTTGTCTTTTCTCATTTTCTAGTGTGCAGATACACAAAAATGGTTCTAACTAGAGGTGGCTTTAATGGGAGGGGTCCAATCATTAGGCGTCAACCTAATGTTTCATCACAACTTTCTTCTCAACAAACACCATCACATAGTGAAATGAATGATAATTCTCATATGGAAGAACTATATAGGGATCAAGAGGAGATGGAAATTGATGATGCAGATGGTGCTGGCTATAATGAAAATGAAGAGGAAGTAGAGTTTCCTGATGACACGGGTAATCTAGATGCTTCTCAAGTATTGCACAAAACTGAGGGACGGTGAGTAACCTTAGTTAATACTACCTCTGTTTCTTTTTAGTTGACACGTATTCCTTTTTAGGAAGTTTCTTTTTAGTTGACACGTTTCCTTTTTAGGTAAATTTTTTACCTTACATTTACAAGCTACCCCACTTTCCTTTTCATTCTCTATCACTCTCTTTCCTCTCCTTAATATATGTGCCTAAATCAAACGCGTCAACTAAATAGAAACAGAGGAAGTACAATTGAATTGGTATATATATATTTTGTTTCTAATTTCAGTGTTTATGAAACAGGTTTCATTCTCGTGAAGTTGTGGATGAAGTTGTTGAAACTTCATATAAGACTTATTTTATGGGGCCATGGATTAACTGGGCTAAGGTTCCGAAAGAATCTAAAGCCATTTGGTGGAAAGCCTTTAAGGTATTTTTCATTATGAAACATGATAATTTTTAAAATTCAAAATCAATTTTTCCTTTAATAAATTATATATCACTAACAAGTGGTGCATCATTGCTCAAAAGGCTAAGTTCTCTTGGGATCCTTCAATGGCAAAAATGGTAAAGAAAGGATGGCAGCAATAATGTTCTAGACGCCTTTCTAATGTGGTGAGTAAGATGTTCACAACAAAAGGTTATCGTGCTAAATGGTGTCACCCAAGTATTAGGAAACGACTTGCAACTATTAGAGCAACTGATACCTTCAAAAAGAAGTCTGCCCAATATTCGTTAAATAGAAAGAGGCTTGGGAAAGAAATGCCAATCCATTGCCAAGGATCTAAAACAACCGAACAAATTAAGATTGAATTGGTATGTCATTCACAGAATGATTTATAACTTGATATTTGATATTTTATTAGTTATTCACATAAGGATTGTGATCTCCAAATTAGTAGTAGTGTAATCTATCAATTGTTGGTATGAATAATCTAATTAGTGGAAAATAATGGATCTGTTTTTTTTCCTTATCACTTCGGCAATGATGCTGCTGCTGTGCTGTGGCGGCAGTGCTGCTGCTGCTATGCTTCGGCAGTGCTGCTGCTGCTGTGCTGTGGTGGCAATGCTGCTGCTGCTGTGCTGTGGCGGCAATGCTGCTGCTACTGTGCTGCGGCGGCAGTGCTGTGGAAGTGTTGCTGCAGTGCAGCTGCTGCGGCAGTGCAGCTGCTGAAGTGCTGTTACAGTGTAGCTGCTCTGTGGCGACAGTGCTGCTGCTGTGCTGCGGCAGTGAGCTGCTACTACTGCTGCTCTGTTTCGATGTTGTGGCAGTGCTGCTGCAGTATTGTGGCAGTGCTGCAATTAGACTCAATTAGCTTTGTTAATTGCATTTATCTTTCATTTGACTCAATTATCTTTGTATAATGTGTTTTGACTTTCATTTGACTCAATTAGCTTTGTTAATTTCATTTAACTTTCATTTAATTCAACAAGCTTTGTTTGAATGTGTTTGACTTTTATTTGACTCAATTAGCTTTGTTGAATGCATTTTACTTTCATTTGATTCAAAAAGCTTCGTTTGAATGTGTTTGACTTTCATTTGACTTAATTAGCTTTGTTGAATGCATTTGACTTTCATTTGATCAAAAAGCTTTGTTTTGAATGTGTTTGACTTTCTTTTGACTTATTTATCTTTGTTGAATGCATTTGACTTTCATTTGATTCAAACACAATTGTTTGAATGTGTTTGACTTTCATTTGACTCAATTAGCTTTGTTGAATGCATTTTACTTTCATTTGATATACAAAGGTTTGTTTAATTGTGTTTGACTTTCATTAGACTCAATTAGCATTGTTGAATGCATTTGACTTTCATTTGATTCAAAAAGCTTTGTTTGAATGTGTTTGACTTTCATTTGACTCAATTATATTTGTGGAATGCATTTGACTTTCATTTGACTCAATTAGCTTTGTATGAATGTGATTAACTTTCATTTGACTCAATTAGCTTTGTTAATTGCATTTCACTTCATTGAATTCAAAAGGCTTTGTTTGATTGTGTTTGACTTTCATTTAATTCAAAAAGCTTTGTTTGAATGTGTTTGATTTTCATTTGACTCAATTAGCTTTGTTGAATGCATTTGACTATACTTTGAGTCAAAAAGCTTTGTTTGAATGTGTTTGAATTTCATTTGAATTAGCTTTGCAGAATGCATTTGACTTTTATTTGACTTAATTAGCTTTGTATGAATGTGTTTGGCTTTGATTTTATTCAATTAGCTTTGTCGAATGCATTTTACTTTCATTTGATTCAAAAAGCTTCGTTTGAAGGTGTTTGACTTTCATTTGACTAAATTAGCTTTGTTGAATGCATTTAACTGTCATTTGATTAAAAAAGCTTTGTTTAAATGTGTTAGACTTTCATTTGGCTGAATTATCTTTGTTGAATGCATTTGACTTTCATTAGATTCAAAAAGCTTTGTATGAATGTGTTTGACTTTCATTTGACTCAATTACCTTTATTGAATGCATTTGACTCTCATTTGATTCAAAAAGCTTTGTTTGAATGTGTTTGACTTTCATTTGACTCAATTATATTTGTAGAATGCATTTGACTTTCATTTGACTCAATTAGCTTTGTATGAATGTGATTAACTTTCATTTGACTCAATTAGCTTTGTTAATTGCATTTCACTTTCATTGAATTCAAAAAGCTTTGTTTGATTGTGTTTGACTTTCATTTGATTCAAAAAGCTTTGTTTGAATGTGTTTGATTTTTATTTGACTCAATTAGCCTTGTTGAATGCATTTGATTTTCCTTTGAGTCAAAAAGCTTTGTTTGAATGTGTTTGAATTTCATTTGAATTAGCTTTGCAGAATGCATTTGACTTTTATTTGACTCAATTAGCTTTGTATGAATGTGTTTGGCTTTGATTTGATTCAATTAGCTTTGTTGAATGCATTTTACTTTCATTTGATTCAAAAAGCTTCGTTTGAATGTGTTTGACTTTCATTTGACTCAATTAGCTTTGTTGAATGCATTTGACTGTCATTTGATTAAAAAAGCTTTGTTTAAATGTGTTAGACTTTCATTTGGCTGAATTATCTTTGTTGATTGCATTTGACTTTCATTAGATTCAAAAAGCTTTGTATGAATGTGTTTGACTTTCATTTGACTCAATTACCTTTATTGAATGCATTAGACTCTCATTTGATTCAAAAAGCTTTGTTTGAATGTGTTTGACTTTCATTTGAGTCAAAAAGCTTTGTTGAATGCATTTGACTCTCATTTGATTCAAAAAGCTTTGTTTGAATGTGTTTGACTTTCATTTGAGTCAAAAAGCTTTGTTGAATGCATTTGACTTTCATTTGATTTAAAAAGCTTTGTATGAATGTGTTTGACTTTCATTTCACTCAATTATCTTTGTTGAATGCATTTGACTTTCATTTGATTCAAAAAGCTTTGTTTGAATGTGTTTGACTTTCATTTGAGTCAAAAACCTTTGTTGAATGCATTTGACTTTCATTTGATTCAAAAAGTTTTGTTTGAATGTGTTTGACTTTCATTTGACTCAATTATCTTTGTTGAATGCATTTGACTTTCATTTGATTCAAACAGCTTTGTTTGAATGTGTTTGACTTTCATTTGACTCAATTATCTATGTTGAATGCATTTGACTTTCATTTGATTCAAAAAGCTTTGTTTGAATGTGTTTGACTTTCATTTGATTCAATTAGCTTTGTTGAATGCATTTGACTTTAATTTGATTCAAAAACCTTTGTATGAATGTGTTTGACTTTCATTTGACACAATTATATTTATTGAATGCATTTGACTTTCTTTTGATTCAAAAAGCTTTGTTTGAATGTGTTTGACTTTCATTTAACTCAATTAGCTTTGTTGAATGCATTTGACTTTCATTTGATTTAAAAAGCTTTGTATGAATGTGTTTGATTTTCATTTAACTCAATTATATTTATTGAATGTGTTTTGGGTGTTTTTGTCCCTTGGGAGAGTTACAACTCGAAAACTGGTCCTGCTGGCTCTGTACCTGCAAAATCAACGAAGACACCGGTTGGGTGGTGCTCCGCCTCCAACGCTCAAGTTAGTAACTTGAAGGAGAGTAAAAAGTGCGGAAATTTAGGTGGGGATCTTCTTGGTTTCCAAGCTCAGGAGTTCTCTGATGAGAGAGAAAGTAGGATGTAATAAATGATACTCCCTCCGTCCCTAAATTACATTCCTTCTTTCTATTTCTGGTATTCCAAAATTAAATTCCTCCTTTCTATCTTTGGTAAGTTTTTTTTAGTAAATCAACTCTTTTTTTTGTTTTATGTTTAATGTTTTCTCACTCATCCTTACCTAATCTCACTCATAATCCTTGTGCCAAATTACAATGAATATGATTGGTTAAAAATTTTCAATTAGGAGCATGTGATTGGTCCTTTTTTTTTGCAAAGGATTGATGACATGTCATGAGTAATAACTATTCTATCTTTGTACTTTCCATTGCATTATCCAATTATTGTAATTTGTCTTATTCTTCTCTCCTTAATTCCCGTGTAAATTTCCAAAGAGGAATGTAATTTAGGGACGGAGGGAGTAGTAAATTTCTGAATGTCCCCTAATTTGGGGAATATCTCCCTATTTATAGGGTCATTGGGAAAAGTGCCCCTCCCTAGGTCATTTTGACCTAGGACTGATGGGCTGCGCCGCCAAATAACGGATTTTGGGGAATTGGGCCCTTGAACGCCGCAAGTTCAAGATTTCCGTGTGCTCTTTTGAAGTCACCCGGTCACCGGTTACTCTTGCTGTTTTCAGATTTTCAGAACTCAAAGTAAGGTAACTATCCGTTTCCTTCTTTAAGTTTTCTTCTTTTTTCTTTTTCTTTAGCCTGTATACACTCGTTTCCGGCTGTATACATTGATTTTCAAAAATAAAATGAACTCTCCATTTGCACACACGGCACTGCCTAGGACGCTCAGCCGGTCACCAGGGACGGCTGAGTCTAGAACCGGGGGTGCCTTGTCTGGAGTTTCTGGAGTGCTTTGCTCATCTCCGCTTCTTCCCTCTCTGTGTCTGTGCAGGACACAATGGCTAGAACCAAACAAACGGTTACCAAGCCCAGCATGCGGCGCACTAGGGAAGTGCCCGCAAGTGAAGTTGTGAGGGAGGAGGACTACGAGGCAGTCTAGCAAAGCAACTCAAATGAGGACACCCCGTCTACCTCCAGCAGTAACGATTCAAGGGGAGACGGTGAGGAGACCGCCTCCTCTCCAGACCAACCAAATAGCTCAGCCGAGAAGGCTGCTGAAGAGTCAGAGGGAATCCGGCTCTGATAAAGAGGACCTTGCTGAGGCTTATCGCCAAACAGCAAAGAAGGAAATAAATCCGGATCCTACGAAAACCCGGATGAAGCCAGGAGACATCGATCTTCTGAAAAGTGGCTTTGAGGCCTTTAAACAACAACACCCATTCGGGGAAGATTGGGATATTACCGTCCCTCCGCCTGATGCTGTTCTAGTTTGGGGGGACGACATTGACAA
Source organism: Chenopodium album (assembly GCF_948465745.1). Lineage (NCBI taxonomy): Eukaryota > Viridiplantae > Streptophyta > Magnoliopsida > Caryophyllales > Amaranthaceae > Chenopodium > Chenopodium album. The sequence continues at coordinate 21,301,140 of NC_137853.1, forward strand.
TGCGGACAATTACTTTGTCTGCTATGAGGCGGTAATAGAAGTCGGCCTCCGCTTTCCTCTTCACAGAGGCATCTGGAAGATCCTGAAGGGGTATGACTTGGGAGTGTGGCAATTGACACCTAACTCTTGGGTCAATATCCTGAGCTATATTGCCGCCTGCGAGCTCCAGGACATTGAGCCCAGCTTCACCGCCTTTGCCCACATGCACTACCTCAAGAGTGCCCCAGGCGGATACAGGGCGTGGTACACCGTTTCCACGCTCCCTGAATACTTGATGACTTTGGACAAGGTGTCCAAGTGGGGAGGTTGGAAAGACAAATGGTATCTAGTCTCCTCCCCTCATTTGAGAATGAACAAGATTCTCCGGCGCTACAATAAGGAGCCGGCTTTGGTGAGCCAGAAGTGTGTACGCCCAGCTCTCACTACCAAAGCCCGGGAGCAAATAATAGAGCCGGAGTTCTTCAAGACAACAACTGAGCCCTTGGGGGATGGGACTCACATAGTTGTACCAAAATTGGATCCCCCATCCGGAATTCTTTGCGGATGAGAGATTCTTGTCCACCTGCGGGTTGAGTCCTATGTTTCCACAGGGTAGATACACTCACCCACCCGGCGGTCTTCCGTCTGCAATTTTAATATTTCAATGCCTTGAACTTTTTCTTGTTCTAACACTTTTCATGTTTTTCTGCAGCGGAAGCAAGGAAGATGGTTGACTCATCCAAAACACCGGCTAAGTCTGCGGCTCAGCTCCGCAAAGAGAATATTCTAGCCAAGAAGGCTTCTATTGAGGCCAAGGAGGTCAAGAAAGGCGGGGTAAGATAAACTTCAACTTCTCTTGAATTTTTTCAAGTCCTTTAGATACCGGATGACTAATGTTTTTCTTGCGTTTTTGCAGGCTTCAACTGGTATCCTCCCCCGCTCAATGACAAAGGTCTTAAAAAGACCAGGGGATGAGCAACTTCAAAAGCCGGCTGCCAAGGTCGGGAAGAAGGCAAGCTCAACGGTCTCCGGCTCTAATGCCAAAGACCACCCAACAACCGGGGGAAAGGGCCCCAAAGCTATGGCGACTCTGAGTGAATCTCAGAGAAGTCAAGTAAGAGAAAGCCGGATGCTACTGAAGCATCGAAGGGTGGCGAGCCACCCATGGCTGCAGGTGATGCTGCAGTCGGAGGAAAGGAGCCGGCGAGGGCCGACTCGAAAGGTAAGATAGAGATTCCCTGGCCGCTTGATTTTATGCGCGTCAAGACTATGACTGACCCTTCCGGGGGTTCCGTGAGTAGCCGGCAAAGAATGAATGCCAAATATGCTGCTAGTCTCTCACCGAGTCCTTCTTATGGTGCAGATGCTACTTCTGGGCCCCCAGACTTGGCGGGGTTCGGCAAAATAATGGTGAGGACTCTCACCCAGACGGAGAAGAACTCCGTGCCCAACCGCCATGAGGTCGACTTCGACCAAATTCTGGGGCAGCCGGCGGAGGTAAGTAAAACTTGCCCCTTATCTTTTCATTTCAATTCGTTTCATTTTTCTTTTTTGTTGCTAAGTGTTTAATTTCCTGGATGACCTTGCACAGGTTTTGGTCCGGGTGGATGGGCTCCGGGTGCCATTTCGGAAGAAGCAGGAAGAGGTAACTGATGCCAAGAGAAGGGCTCAACAAAATCTCAACTCTGCTGAATATGCATATAATATGTTTGATCTTGAGTTGAAACAGGAGGAGCCGGTCAAGAGTTTAACGGCTGCTAATGATGCGGCTAACAACCGGATCAACGACCTGGAGCTCCAGCTGCAAAATGCCGGCTCAGACCTCAAGGCCTTGGAGGGAGCAGACAAGGAAAATGCTGAACTTAGGCAGGATAAATCCCGGCTGGTTGCCGAGATTGCCACCTTGAAAAGTCAGCACTGATAAGTGACTTTTATGTCAATTTTAGGGTATTTATCGAGTCGTTTCTCGGCTTATTTTCCAATAATTTAACCCTATTTGTCCTTTATTTCTTTTATTTACTTATTCTCGTCTTTTATCTTTATTTCGAGTATTTTAGTAGTTTTAATAGTTTTTAGCTTATTTTCTTAATTTATTTAATTTATCTTATTTTCTATGTTTTTAGTTTTAGTTTTTAGCTCTTGTTATTTAATAAGTTCCTAGTTTCTCTCATTTTCTTATTTTATTTTATTTTCATATTTGTTTTTCTTATTTTATTTAATTTCTTTTGATTTTATTTTTTAAGTTTATTTCATTTTATTTTATTTTATTTTGTCTCGTGGTTATACCATAGTGTTGTTTTTGGTTGTAGGTGTTTTCGGGTCCATGGTCGATCGGGTTCAAGGTCCGACTCCAAGGTTCGAGGCACAAATTTGTTCTAAAGCTGCTGCCCTGTTGCTGCCAGCATAAACTTCACCACACACACCTTATCCTCCAACACACACCCCTGCTCCAACCTCAACAACACCTCACGCACCCATCTCCCCTGTTCCCTTGCTTCACCCCGCAACAAACCCAACACCTCCAATCACCGCCACTGAACCACCTGAACCACCAATCACCCCCGTAACAACCATCAGCCATCAACAACACCCAACTCAACAACAACAATAACAGCACGCAACAACACCAACAGCAGCGACAATAAGCAGCCACAACACCAACTGCTCCTACACCCAACTAGCAATCACCACCACAATTCCCCTGCTACCAGCCCACCTTATCACCATCAACAACCATCAACAACAGCAACAGCAGCTGCAAACAACACCAACGCCACCAATCAATGCCGCCGCACACAGCAACCATCAGCTCACCCCGCAACACCACCTACAGCACGTCACCGCACTCACCAGAAGCCCTAACCAGCAGCAACCAACACCACCGCAGCCACTCCACCAGCCACACACACCATCTACAGCACCTCACCGCATTCGCCATTAACCCCTGCTACTCCTCGCATCCTTCACGTGCAACCCCACAAATTCAATCACACCAACCACCTGCCACCGCAACAAAACAGCAACTCCAATCAGCTTCGCAAATCGCACAACAAGAGCGCCAAAATTCAGAGCAATTCAAATCAATTGGGTTCGAGCAAACCCATTGAGAAGTTCGGTCGAATTAATTATGCAAAAACAATCAGAATCATTCCAGTTTTTCTGATTTTCAGAGGAGTGGTCGAACACACCCATGGTTCGACCGAACCAACCCAAAGTTCGGTCGAACCCACCCTCAGTTCGATCGAACCGCCTCACGAGCTTCACACATGATATTTAATAGGATCGAACGGTTGATATTGAAGGTTGAAGCAAGGATAGCCATTGATGCTTAATGATGGTTGGATGATGATGATCAGCGAAAGCAGCCACGAAAAGGGAAAAAAAAAAAAAAGCTTGGGGTCTGTTGTTTCGTGGGTCTGGTGGGATGTTTGGGAGTTTTGGGTTTATTTTCCTTTTCATTTCCTTTTATTTTATTTTATTTTAGTTTTTGTTTTTTTTTTTTAAATTAGTTTTAATTAGTTTTATTTATTTTATTTTCTTTTCATTATCTTTAGGCCTTGTATATAAATACCCCCTTTGGGGTTATTTTCTAAGAATTTTCAAAAAACATAATTCTACCCTTGATTAGTTTTAGAGTAGTTTTAGTTCTTTTATTTTCTCTCTCTTAGGGTTAGATTAGGAGTTTCTCTCTCTAGTTTAGGAGTAGTTTAGAGATAGAAAGCTTGGATTTTTCATGGAGTTTTTGGGATTTTGAAGAAGCAATTTGTGGATTTTTCCTCTCATAAATTCAATGAGTCTTCCTAACTTTCTCTCACATTTATTGGTTTCATTTATTATTGTTTTTGCTTATTTATTTGTTGATTTGAGTAGATTAATTAATTTAGTTATTTGATTCTTGCTTTTATTATTATTTTACCTTGTTTTTCATGTTTTTGTTCATCATGTTAGCTTAGGTTTTGTTCTAGGGAAGTGGATGAAGGTTATGTTAATTAATTGAATGATTGATTGTGATTAGTATGAAATTGTTTCTTGATTATTGTGTATGGATGATGCTTTTATGGATTAGAATCTTTCTAGCTAATTAATTCTATGTTCTTAATTGTATTTTCAATCAATTGCGCGAGAGTGAGTTGGTTGAGAGCCCTAAATTCTTCCATACCATTGCTAGGCTAGTTGCACGAGATTGAATTAGTTTAGTAGGATAATTAACACGCTTAATTGTGCGAGAGTGAGTTAAATGTGTTGATTGTTCCTAATCAAGGGCATTTTCATCTAATTGTTTGATGTTGTTGAATGTATTGATGTAATTGGATTCCACTTTCCCTAGTTTTAGTTATTTGTTCTTAGTTGTGTTTAGTTGAACCTCTCTCTATCTCACAAGTTTTCCCTAGTAGTCTAATTAGCACAAATTTATACACTTAGTCCTTTTGGGTTCGACCCTTTACTTACCCCTATACTCGTATTAGGGTAGTTTAGGATTATAAATTTCTAATTTGATTAGGGTTAGTAGACTAACGACACTACCTAAATCCCTCGATCAAATTTTGGCGCCGTTGCCGGGGAACTAAGGCGTTCATTAGTTTGTGTTGATTAGATTAAATTATCTAGGTTCTTGTATATTATTTGACTTTTGTTTGCTTTTCTTTGTTTTTTTTTTTTTGTATAAAAATGGCATGCTTATCTTTTCCTCAATTTGATGATGAACCCTTTTATGCTTACTTTGATAGATTAGATGGTTTCCTTAGTTTCCATGGGTGTTCCCTTAGTGATGCTTGTGGAATAGCTTATTGGGGTATGAATGAGTATACTAGGGGAATGGTTGAAGATATGCACAATGGTATATTCCGTCATTTGTCTATGCATGATGCTTGGAATTTCTTCACTTGGCTTGCTAGAGATTCTTATGATAGAGAATGTAATGTTTCTTGTTTTGATTCTCAATATCAAGATTCTTTTAATTTTTGCATGAATTCTCTTGATAACTCTAATGTTCCTTGTGATGATCCAAATATGCATGTTGACCCTCTCCCCTTTTATGCTCATTGTGATGAGGTTTGTGCTTATTTTGATAATATGCAATTTGATTTTGATCATGAACCTCAACCCGATAACATTACTCCCCAAATTCTTTCTCAAATGCAATATCTCACCCAACAACTCCAAGAGCTTCAAGAAGAACAAAAATTGAGAGAAGTGAGGCTTGACCAAGTGATGAGTGCTATGGTTGATGTAAATGGATGTGAGGCACCTCATTTGGAGTGTGAGAGTGTTTTTGAGAATGATATGGGCCATGGGTGTGAAGGTGAGGAGAGATTTTCTTGTGATGAGAGGATTTTAGAGGATTTTGATCCTTTTCATTCCCCATTCGAGCTTGAGTGCCATCCTTCCCCTTATTCACCCCCTTTGAGAGCTTCCCATGGTGAGGATGTGAGTGAGCCATCTTCCATTTTGAATGAGGGAGTTCATGAGGATGATGATGATGAGTTTGAGCTACCAAGAGAGATTGAGAGTCCCTTAAGTGGTAGTGGAGGAGTTGAGAATGAAGAAAATGTCGATTTTGAGGATTCCAACCTCCTTCCCCATCTTGATGAGTCTAGCTTGCATGTTTGTGACCCTTCTATCCATGAGTCTTTGGATTCTTTTGAGGTTATGGCTAGTATGTTCATTGAAGGTGTAACCAAGCATTATAGCCTTTTGAGAGAGTTCATTGGCAATGCTTCATGGGAGAGGGATGAGTTTGAGAGAAACCTATATCCTTTCATGCATGGTTTAGAGACTCTAGGCTTTGAGTTTCTTGAGGGAGTTGTTGTTCATCGTTGTGATAGAGAGGAGGATGAGGTTGTTTCTACTGGAGAGTTTTTGTTTGAGGGAGATGTGAGTCATGAGTGTTCTTTTGAGGATTCTATGATTGATTTTCATGCCCTCATTGGTGATGTGAGGCTTTGTGAGACAATTGTTTCTCCTCTCCATCCTCATGTCCCTTTCTCAAGGAAATTCGACCATATCCCCTACTATCCCATGTTCCTCCCCTCTTTTGTCAAAGAGCCTATTGAGGACCCTCTCTTATTTGATGAGACTCTTCCTTTTCATCCTCCTATTATTGAGGGAATGGGTGATTGTGCCACCTAAAAAGATTTTGAGGAGGTTTTGCCTTTTTATTCTTCTCCTTGTTTTTCTTCTTCTTTCTCTTCTTATTTTCTTGATTTTTCTTTTGATTTTTCTTCTTTCTTTTGGCATCTCTCTCCTCACTTACGTGCAATAATCTTGTTGCACGTTCTCCTCCCTTCATTTGCCTACTTGTTATCCTATGAAATGTGTAGTAGTGCATTTGATAAGCTCTTGCGTTCGTTGCAATATTATTTACTAGAGCGGTCTCGCTTGGACGTTAAACAAGCCTTTCTCGGGAAGTAACCCGAGGTTTTTATTGCTTTCATTTTCTTTTCTTTTTAGATTAGATTTTCTCTCATGAAAATGTTTGTGTGCCTTTTGCTAGGTACATGACTTGATATACACTTATGTATTGGTTTGGATCAAGAAACAAGGAAGTTTAATGCCTATTTTTGCTAGCATATGGAAATCGAGATTCAATTCAAAAGGAAATCGGCTTTGAAAGGTTAAATTGGTTCATTTGCGGGTATTTACACCCACCAATATCCGGTAATATCTTTCTTAGCTCTTTCTCTAATGGTTGGTGACTCGTTGGACACGTGTTGGTTTGTTGGGTTGATTTCTTTCTTTTCCCTTCCCATGGATTATTTGGTTTATGTTTGAGTATATTGTCTCATTCAAGCTTGGGGGGAGGGTATTCTATCATGCTTTGGTGGGATGTGGATTCATTTATACCATGCATCTTTGTATATGTATTTCCATGTCTTTTCTTTTATTTTGAAAATTCCAAAAAGATTTTTGTTTACTTTCAAGGTAATTTTGGCAAAATGTGTTTTGTTTGTTCTTATTTTGGACATTTTGTTTTGACGTGGGGAAAACTAGGTCGTTGGGCTAATTCTCCCTAAGCCAAACAAAATTTATAAACACTCAACAAACCTAAATACAAGTATAGAGGTAAGTCAAGGGTCGAACCCAAAGGAACGGTAATGCCTAAGTGCTTCCAATTATATGCCTAAGCTAGGTCGAAGACAAGAGATAAAAGGTGACTCTAACAACTACTAAAACGAAGAAACCAAACAAATATAAGAGCTAGGGATTAGGATCCACTTATAATAGCAATGAACAATGCAAATTGGAATAGGAAAGTCGACTAAGTCAAGCAATGTGAGGGAAAGTCAATCACGCAACCAAAAGAGCATATCAAGCTATTCTCCTAGAGGTCTAACTAGCGTCAACTACATCAAACACTAACTAGGAAACATCACAAGAAACCTCAATCGTGTAAATGCAAGCCACAAATCAATGGTCCGTATCAATGTGAACTTACAATGCAATCTAGTGCAATAACCAAAGTTAGCTACTCTTTAATTAATCACACACATGCACATGATCAATCAACCAAGTTTAATCACATCATCAACTCCATCAATTGTCCCCAATTTACATCAATTCATTACATCATAAGCTTCACCAAATCCCTAACCAAACAACTAGACCTTGATGAGCATAAGAGACGGGATGATTACCGCCTTGGCTTCGTTGAGGGTTGGCCTCCCAAGAATGATGTTATAGGCGGTCAACTCCTCAACGACCAAGAATCTGACGACAATATGTCGTCCCTGGCCCTTTTCTCCCAGCCGGATGGGTAAGTCAATTCTTCCGGCTGGATAGACCATCCCACCCCCAAAACCAACCAAGGGGTGGGTGACCGGATGCATGCTGCTGGATTTGTATTTCAGCTTCTGCAAGCACCGGAGGCTGATGATGTCTGACGAGCTGCCGGTGTCAATAAGGATGCGCCCAACTAACTGGTTGGCGACCTTGCATTCAATGACAACGAGGTCATCATGCGGGCGGCGTACGCTGCCCCTGTCCTTCTCAGTAATGAGGACATCCGGAAAGGTGGAGCTGGCAGACACCTGCTCATCATCATCCTTATCCATCTTTCGAAGATGGCTTTTGGTGCCCCGGATAGTAGGGCCACCACAAGAGAATCCGCCTGTTATGGTGTAGACCGGATCCCTGTCGGTATCCGAACTACTAGTAGGCTGGGGGTTGCCTTGGAGAGCTGACCCTTGTTTTTCTTTTTTGCCCGGCTGGGGACTTAGAAATGTAGGACTTTAGAAGCCCTTTGTCAGCCAGACGGTCCAACGTCCGCTGCAAACTGAAGCAGTCGTTGGTGTCATGGCCAACCTCCTCATGGAACTGGCAAAATTTATTTTTGTTCCGTGACTGGACAGAACTCTTCATTGGATTCGGCTTCTCAATGGACAGCCGGTCCTTTACCTCCATGAGGATTAAGTTGCAGTCTTTGTTAAACTCATACCGGGGGACGTATGGTTGAAACTCTTTTTTCTTCTTCTGGGACGGCTGTTCAGAATCACTGACCGCCCAGACTTCTTTTCTTTTCTTGCTCTCTTCTTTTTTCTTTGCCGGGTGAGCAGACCGGCTCTCTTTTTGCTTGTCAGACTTCTTGGAGTCCGACTGGCTACCAGGCGTGCAGAGGTCGGTTGCTTGTATATAGCTTTTCGCCTCCCTCAGGGCCGCCTGTAGCTTAAATGCCCCTTTTCTGACAAGGTCGAACTTAAAAGTCGACCCGTCTCTCAGACCCTTGAAGAAGTCTGTAAATGCTACCTCGTCAGACAGCCCCTGGATCTGAATCCTGACCAGGTTGAACCGCCTGACATATGAGCGTAGCCCTTCTCTCTCTCCCTGCTTAATGGTGCTCAAGTCTAAACTCGTTTTCTTAGCAGGGATGTTCATTGAGAAGTTGGTGGCAAACAAGAAGGCTAGCTTCTTGAAGCAATCAATAGACCCGGCTGGCAAGTTGCCAAACCATTGTTGGGCAATGCCCTTCAATGTAGCCGGGAAATAGCGGCACCAGGTGGCATCGTCCCAACGTTGTAAACACATTAGGTTGGTATATGCCATCGGGTGGTCTTCTGGATTGGTGGTGCCATCATAAGCACCAACCAAAACATTTTTAACCTTGGCCGGCTGGGCCGCCTTGGTTATATTGGCTGCAAAGGCAGACGACTGTTCGCCTAGCCTCATCAGCCGCAGCTGCCTGTCTAGTGGATGGACATTAGTATATGTCGCCTGACCTCCGAATGGGGGTGGCTGCATAAACTGGAGGCCATATTGCCCATACTGCGCCTGGGGTGCGTATGGCATAGACCCTATCATGAGTTGAGGTTCGGTATTGACGGATTTACCGCCTGTCCGACTCTCATGCAAGGACATGGAGTTCCTTGCAGAAGCTTCCTTGAAGCTGTCTGGAAAGCTTGATGTAGAAGTTGACTCAGACTGTTGCTGTATCCTTTGATTGATGACTTGTCTAGCATCGAAGGTAGACGCCTTGTTGGCCTCCGGTTGGGGTTGCCAGGGCTGTCTCTGGGGCATCAGAATCTTGGACCAGTCAAGTTTTGCGGCTGCCTTCTCCTTTGGATAAGGAGTTGGCTGCCTGTCCTTGACCGGCTTCTTCTTCTTCCCATCATTAGGAGTCTTTTTAGCCGGCGGACTCTTGCTAGAGCCAGCCTTGTTGTTGATCATCTCCTTAATTTCACCCTTGAAGGAGTTCATGAATTTCATGAGCTCGTTCCGGGTGACTCGAGCCTCTCCTCTGGCCTTCCGGGTTTCCCCGTCTGACCTCCTTGTGGGCCGCCTGCTCGGACCCGCCTGGTCTAGATTTCGCTCCAGAGATGAGGGAGCCATCTTTGGTTATGTAGGTCTCGACATCATTGTCTTCTTCTTCCTCCTCCTTAGTGAATACCTCTGGCTGAGGCTGAGGGGGAGGTTGAGGGATTTCAAAACCTTCCGGTTGAATAACCAGCTGCAAGTCCTCTTGGTTACTCGCCTAAGTAACCGGACGTAGAGAAGTAGAATTAAGGATTGGTACAGAACTTTGAACCATCTTGAGGTACTCTCCCCACAGACGGCGCCAAATGTTTTGGGTGTTTTTGTCCCTTGGGAGAGTTAAAACTCGAAGACTGGTCCTGCTGGCTCTGTACCTGCAAAATCAACGAAGACACCGGTTGGGTGGTGCTCCGCCTCCAACGCTCAAGTTAGTAACTTGAAGGAGAGTAAAAAGTGCGGAAATTTAGGTGGGGATCTGCTTGGATTCCAAGCTCAGTAGTTCTCTGATGAGAGAGAAAGTAGGATGTAATAAATGATAGTAAATATCTGAATGTCCCCCAATTTGGGGAATATCTCCCTATTTATAAGGTCATTGGGAAAAGTGCCCCTCCCTAGGTCATTCTGACCTAGGACTGATGAGCTGCGCCGCCAAATAACGGATTTTGGGGTATTGGGCCCTTGAAGGCCACAATTCTACGAGAATATCTGGAGAGGCCACGTGTCAACTAGAGATTGGTCAAGGGTGACCTGCCAGCCTCTGACACGTGGCACCTCCTCATTGGTCCACTTGTCTAGGGTAAAAATTCCATAAACAGAATGCATTTGACTTTCATTTGATTCAAAAAGCTTTGTTTGAATGTGTTTTACTTTCATTTGAGTGAAAAAACTTTGTTGAATGCATTTTACTTTCATTTGACTCAAAAAACTTTGTTATAATGTGTTTGACTTTCATTTGACTTAATTATATTTGTTGAATGTATTTGACTTTCATTTGGTTCAAAAAGCTTTGTTTAAATATGTTTCACATTCATAAGATTCAAAAAGATTTGTAAGAATGAGTTTGATTTTCATTTGAATCAATTATCTTTGTTGAATGCATTTGACTTTCATTTGATTCAAAAAGCATTTTTTGAATGTGTTTGACTTTCATTTGACTAAATTAGCTTTGTAGAATGCATTTTACTTTCACTTGACTCTATTAGCTTTTTATGAATGTGTATGACTTTCATTTGACTTTCATTTAATTCAAAAAGCATTGTTAGAATGAAATTGATTTTCATTTGACTCATTTAGCTTTGTTGAATGAATTTTACTTTCATTTGATTCAAAAAGCTTTGTTTGAATGTGTTTGAATTTCATTTGAGTCAAAAAGCTTTGTTGAATGCATTTGAATTTCATTTGATTCAAAAAGTTTGTTTGAATGTGTATGACTTTCATTTGACTCAATTATCTTTGTTGAATGCATTTGACGTTCATTTGATTCTAAAAGTTTTGTATGAATGCGTTAGACTTTCAATTGACTCAATTAGCTTTGTTAATTGCATTTCACTTTGATTTAATTCAAAAAGCTTTGTTTGAATGTGTTTGACTTTCATTTGACTCAATTATGTTTGTTGAATGCATATGACTTTCAGTTGATCCTAAATGCTTTGTTTGAATGTGTTTGACTATCATTTGACTCAATTAACTCTGTAGAATGCATTTGACTTTCACTTGAGTCAATTAGTTTGTATGAATGTGTTTGACTTTTATTTGACTCAATTAGCTTTGTTAATTGCATTTAACTTTCATTTAATTCAAAAAGCTTTGTTTGAATATGTTTGACTTTCATTTGAGTCAATTAGCTTTGTTGAATGCATTATACTTTCATTTAATTCAAAAAGCTTTATTAAAGTGTGTTTGACTTTCATTTGACTCAATTAGGTTTGTTGAACGCATTTGACTTTCATTTGAATCAAAAAGCTTTGTTTGAATGTGTTGGCTTTCATTTGACTCAATTATCTTTTTTGAATGCAATTGACTTTCATTTGATTCAAAAAGCTTTGTATGAATGTCTTTGACTTTCATTTGACTCTATTATCTTTATTGAATGGATTTGACATTTATTTGATTCAAAAAGCTTAATTTGAATGTGTTTGACTTTCATTTGAGTCAAAAAGCTTTATTCAATGCATTTGACTTTAATTTGTTTCGAAAACCTTTGTTTGAATGTGTTTGACTTTCATTTAACTCAATTATCTTTGTTGAATGCATTTGACTTTCATTTGATTCAAAAAGCTTTGTTTGAATGTATTTGACGATCATTTGACTCAATTACCTATGATGAATGCATTTGACTTTATTTGATTCAAAAAGCTTTGTATGAATGTGTTTGACTTTCATTTGACTCAATCAGCTATGTAGAATGCATTTGACTTTCATTTGATTCAAAAAGCTTTGTTTGAATGTGTTTGACTTTCATTTGACTCTATTATCTTTGTTGAATGCTTTTGACTTTCATTTGATTCAAAAAACTTTGCATGAATGTGTTTGACTTTCATTTGACTCAATTATCTTTATTGAATGCACTTGAATTTCATTTGATTCATAAAGCTTTGTTTGAATGTGTTTGACTTTCATTTGAGTCAAAAAGCTTTCTTGAGTTCATTTGACTTTCATTTGATTCAAAAAGCTTTATTTGAATGTGTTTGACTTTCATTTGAGTCAAAAAGCTTTATTGAATGCATTTGACTTTAATTTGATTCAAAAAGCTTTGTTTGAATGTGTTTGACTGTCATTTGACTAAATTAGCTTTGTTCAATGTATTTGACTTTCATTTGATCCTAAAAGCTTTGTTTGAATGTGTTTGACTTTAATAAGACTCAACTAACTTTGTAGAATGCATTTGACTTTCACTTAAGTCAATTAGTTTGTATGAATGTGTTTGACTTTCATTTGACTCAATTAGCTTTGTTGAATGCAATTTACATTCATTTGATTCAAAAAGCTTAGTTTGAATGTGTTTGACTTTCATTTGACTCAATTATCTTTGTTTAATGCATTTGACTTTCAGTTGATCCTAAAAGCTTTGTTTGAATGTGTTTGACTTTTATTTGACTCAATTAACTTTGTAGAATGCATTTGACTTTCACTTGAGTCAATTAGTTTGTATTATTGTGTTTGACTTTTATTTGACTCCAATAGCTTTGTTAATTGCATTTAACTTTCATTTAATTCAAAAAGCTTTGTTTGAATGTGTTTGACTTTCATTTGACTCAATTAGCTTTGTTGAATGCATTTTACTTTTATTTAATTCAAAAAGCTTTCTTTGAGTGTGTTTGACTTTCATTTGACTCAATTAGGTTTGTTGAACGCATTTGACTTTCATTTGAATCAAAAAGCTTTGTTTGAATGTGTTGGCTTTCATTTGACTCAATTATCTTTTTTGAATGCAATTGACTTTCATTTGATTCAAAAAGCTTTGTATAAATGTGTTTGACTTTCATTTGACTCTATTATCTTGATTGAATGGATTTGACATTTATTTGATTCAAAAAGCTTTATTTGAATGTGTTTGACTTTCATATGAGTCAAAAAGCTTTATTGAATGCATTTGACTTTAATTTGTTTCGAAAACCTTTGTTTGAATGTGTTTGACTTTCATTTGACTTAATTATCTTTGTTGAATGCATTTGACTTTCATTTGATTCAAAAAGCTTTGTTTGAATGTATTTGACGATCATTTGACTCAATTGTCTTTGTTGAATGAATTTTACTTTCATTTGATAAAAAAAGCTTTGTTTGAATTTGTTTGACTTTCATTTGACTCAATTACCTATGATGAATGCATTTGACTTTCATTTGATTTAAAAAGCTTTGTTTGAATGTGTTTGACTTACATTTGACTCAATTACCTATGATGAATGCATTTGACTTTATTTGATTCAAAAGCTTTGTATGAATGTGTTTGACTTTCATTTGACTCAATTATGTTTGTTGAATGCATTCGACTTTCATTTGACTCAATTACCTATGATGAATGCATTTATCTTTATTTGATTCAAAAAGCTTTGTATGAATGTGTTTGACTTTCATTTGACTCAATTATCTTTGTTGAATGCATTTGACTTTCATTCAAATTAAAAAGCTTTGTTTGAATGTATTTAACTTTTATTTGAGTCAAAAAGCTTTGTTGAATACATTTGACTTTATTTGATTTAAAAAGCTTTGTTTAAATGTGTTTGACTTTCATTTGACTCAATTGTCTTTGTTGAATGCATTTGACTTTCATTTGGTTCAAAAAGCTTTGTTTGAATGTGTTTGACATTCATTTGATTCAAAAAGCTTTGTATGAATGTGTTTGACTTTCATTTGATTCATAAAGCATTGTTTGAATGTGTATGACTTTCATTTGACTCAATTAGCTTTGTTGAATGCATTTGACTTTCATTTTATTCAAAAAGCTTTATTTGAATGTGTTTCACTTTCATTTGACTCAATTAGCTTTGTCAAATGAATTTAACTTTCATTTGATTCAAAAAGCTTTGTTTAAATGTGTTTGACTTTCATTTGATTAAAAAAAGCTTTGTTGAATGAGTTTGAATTTCATTTGACTCAATTAGCTTCGTTGAATGCATTGGACTTTCAATTAATTCAAAAAGGTTTTTATGAATGTTTTGTACTTTCATTTGACTCAATTAGCTTCGTTGAATGCATTTGACTTTCATTTGATTTTAAAAGCTTTGTCTGAATGTGTTTGATTTTCATTTGGTTTAAAAAGCTTTGTTGAATGATTTTGACTTTCATTTTACTTTTTTTTTTTTTGGTGCAATGACTTTCATTTTACTCAATTAGCTTTGTTGAATGCATTTGACTTTCATTTGATTCAAAAAGCTTTGTTTGAATGTGTTTAACTTTCATTTGAGTCAATTAGCTTTGTTGAATGTATTTGACTTTCATTTGACTCAAAAAGCTTTGTTTGAATGTGTTTGACTTTCATTTGAGTCAAAAAGCTATGTTGAATGCATTTGACTTTCATTTTATTCAAAAAGCTTTGTTTGAATGTGTTTGACTTTCATTTGACTCATATGTCTTTGTTGAATGAATTTGACTTTCATTTGATTCAAAAAGCATTGTTGAATGTGTTTGACTTTCATTTGACTCAATTAGCTTTGTTGAATGCATTTGAGTTTTATTTGATTCTAAAAGCTTTGTATGAATGTGTTTCACTTTCATTTGACCCAATTACCTTTGTTGAATGCATTAGACTTTCATTTGATTCAATAAGCTTTGTTTGAATGTGTTTAACTTTCATCTTACTCAATTATCTTTGTTGAATGAATTTGACTTTCAGTTGATTCAAAAAGCGTTGTTGAATGTGTTTGACTTTCATTTGACTCAATTAGCTTTGTTGAATGCATTTGAGTTTTATTTGATTCAAAAAGCTTTGTATAAATGTGTTTGACTTTAATTTGACCCAATTACCTTTATTTAATGCATTTGACTTTCATTTGATTCAATATATCTCTTTTTTATTGCTATTGAAAACAAGTTTTCTTACTAGTTGTTTCTAGATTTCATCAAATTTTTTCTTGTTTCCATATATCAATAAATTCCGACAACTAATTTTTTATTTGTAGTGATTCAGAAACAAATTGAGGCAACAAATTTTGAATTGTTTCTATTAGAAATTAGCCGTATTACTAGTTGTTTCATTTAACATTCATTTGATTCAAAAAGCTTTGTTTGAATGTGTTTGACTTTCATTTTACTCAATTAGCTTTGTTGAATGCATTTGACTTTCATTTGATTCAAAAAACTTTATTAGAATGTGTTTGACTTTCATTTGACTCAATTAGCTTTGTTGCATGCATTTGACTTTCATTTGACTCTAAAAGCTTTGTAAGAATGTGTTTGACTTTCATTTGACTCAATTATATTTGTTGAATGCATTTGACTTTCATTTTATTCAAAAAGCTTTGTTTGTTGAATATGTTTGACTTTCATCTGACTTAATTAGCTTTGTTGAATGCATTTGACTTTCATTTCATTCAAAAAGCTTTGTTTGAATGTGTTTGACTTTCATTTGACTCAATTAGCTTTGTTGCATGCATTTGACTTTCATTTGATTCAAAAAGATTTGTTTGAATGTGTTTAACATTCATTCCACTCAATTATTTTTATTGAATGCATTTGATTTTCATTTGATTCAAACAGCTTTGTTTGATGGGTTTGACTTTCATTTATGTCAAAAAACTTTGTTGAATGCATTTGGTTTTCATTTGACTCAAAAAGCTTTATTTGAATGTGTTTGACTTTCATTTGACTCAATTATCTTTGTTGAATGAATTTGACTTTCATTTGGTTCAAAAAGCTTTGTTTGAATGTGTTTGACATTCAATGGATTCAAAAAGCTTTGTATGAATGTGATTGACTTTCATTTGACTCAATTATCTTTGTTGAATGCATTAGACTTTCATTTAATTCAAAAAGCATTGTTTGAATGTGTTGGTCTTTGATTTGACTCAATTAGCTTTGTTGAATGCATTTAACTTTCACTTGATTAAAAAAGCTTTGTTTTAATGTGTTTGATTTTCATTTGATTAAAAAAGCTTTGTTGAATGAGTTTGAATTTCATTTGACTCAATTAGCTTTGTTGAATGCATTGGACTTTCAATTGATTGTAAAAGCTTTGTATGAATGTGTTTGACCTTCATTTGACTCGAATAACTACGTTGAATGCATTTGACTTTCTCTTGATTTTAAAAGCTTTGTTTGAATGTGTTTGACTTTCATTTGGTTCAAAAAGCTTTGTTGAACCAGTTTGACTTTTATTTAACTCAATTAGCTTTGTTGAATGCATTTGACTTTAATTTAATTAAAAAAGCATTGTTTGAATGTGTTTGACTTTCATTTGACTTAATTAACTTTGTTGAATGCATTTGACTTTCATTAGATTCAAAAACCTTTGTTTGACTTTCATTTGATTCAATTAGCTTTGATGAATGCATTTGATTTTCATTCGATTTAAAAAGCAATGTTTGAATGTGTCTGACTTTAATTTGACTTAATTAGCTTTATTGACCGCATTTGATATTCATTTGATTCAAAATGCTTTGTTTGAATGTGTTTGACTTTTCATTTGACTCAATTAGCTTTGTAGAATGCATTTGACTTTCATTTGACTCAATTAGCTTTATATGAATGAGTTTGACTTTCATTTGACTTAATTGGCTTTGCTAATTGCAATTCACTTTCATTTAATTCAAAAAGCTTTGTTTGAATGTGTTTGACTTTCATTTGACTCAACAAGATTTGTTGAAAGCATTTTACTTTCATTTGATGCAAAAAGCTTTGTTTGAATGTGTTTGACTTTCAATTAACTCAATTAGCTTTGTTTAATGCATTTGACTTTCATTTGATTCAAAAAGCTTTGTTTGAATGTGTTTGACTTTCATTTGACTCAATTATCTTTGTTGAATGCATTCGACATTCATTTGATTCAAAATGCTTTGTATGAATGTGTTTGGCTTTCATTTGACTCAATTAGCTTCTTTGAAAGCATTTGACTTTAACTTGATTTTAAAAGCTTTGTTTGAATGTGTTTGACTTTAATTTGGTTCTAAAAGCTTTGTTGAATGAGTTTGACTTTCATTTGACTCAATTAGCTTTGTTGAATGCATTTTACTTTCATTTGATTAAAAAAGCATTGTTTGAATGTGTTTGACTTTCATTTGACTCAATTAACTTTGTTTAATGCATTTGACTTTCATTTGATTAAAAACCTTTGTTTGAATGTTTGACTTTTATTTGATTCAATTAGCTTTGATGAATGCATTTGATTTTCATTTTATTTAAAAAGCTTTGTTTGAATGTGTTTGACTTTAATTTGACTCAATTAGGTTTGTTGAATGCATTTGAATTTCCTTTAGTTCAAAAAGCTTTGTTTGAATGTGTTTGACTTTCATTTGACTCAATTAGCTTTGTAGAATGCATTTGACTTTCATATGACTCGATTAGCTTTGTATGAATGTGTTTGACTTTAATTTGACTCAATTAGCTTTATAGAATGCATTTGACTTTTATTTGACTCAATTAGCCGTATTACTAGTTATTGCATTTAACATTCATTTGATTCAAAAAGCTTTGTTTGAACGTGTTTGACATTCATTTGACTCAATTATCTTTGTTGAATGCATTTGACTTTCATTTTATTCAAAAAGCTTTATTTGAATGTGTTTGACTTTCATTTGACTCAATTATCTTTGTTGAATGCTTTTGATTTTCATTTGGTTCAAAAAGCTTTGTTTGAATGTGTTTGACATTCATTTGATTCAAAATACTTTGTATGAATGTGTTTAACTTTAATTTGACACAATTATCTTTGTTGAATGCATTTGAGTTTCATTTGAATAAAAAAGCATTGTTTGAATGTGTTTGACTTTCATTTGACTCAATTAGCTTTGTTGAATGCAATTAACTTTCATTTGATTCAAAAAGCTTTATTTGAATGTTTGACTTTCATTTGATTCAATTAGCTTTGATGAATGCATTTGATTTTCATTTGGTTTAAAAAGCTTTGTTGAAAGAGTTTGACTTTCATTTTACTTTTTTTTTTTTTGGTGCAATGACTTTCATTTTACTCAATTAGCTTTGTTGAATGCATTTGACTTTCCTTCGATTACAAAAGCATAGTTTGAATGTGTTTGACTTTCATTTCACTCGATTAACTATGTTGAATGAATTTAACTTTCATTTGATTCAAAAAGCTTTATTTGAATGTTTGACTTTCATTTGACTCAATTAGCTTTGATGAATGCATTTGATTTTCATTTGATTTAAAAAGCTTTGTTTCAATGTGTTTGACTTTTATTTGGTTCAAAAAGCTTTGTTTAAATGTGTTTGACTTTCATTTGACTTAATTAGATTTGTATGAATGTGTTTGACTTTCATTTGACTCAATTAGCTTGGTTAATTCCATTTCACTTTCATTTAATTCAAAAAGCTTTGTTTGAATGTGTTTGACTTTCATTTGACGCAATAATCTTTGTTGAATGCATTTTACCTTCATTTAATGCAAAAAGCTTTGTTTGAATGTGTTTGACTTTCAATTAACTCAATTAGCTTTGTTGAATGCATTTGACTTTCATTTGATTCAAAAAGCTTTGTTTGTATGTGTTTGACTTTCTTTGACTCAATTATCTTTGCTGAATGCGTTTGACTTTCATTTGATTCAAAAATCCTTGTTTGAATGTGTTTGACATTCATTTGATTCAAAAAGATTTGTATGAATGTGTTTGACTTTCATTTGACTCAGTTATCTTTGTTGAATGCATTTGACTTTCGTTTGATTCAAAAAGCTTTGTTTGAATTTGTTTGTCTTTCATTTGACTCAATTATCTTTGTTGAATGCATTTGACTTTCATTTGATTCAAAAAGCTTTGTTTAAATGTGTTTGACTTTCATTTGACTCAATAATCTTTGTTGAATACATTTTACTTTCATTTAATGCAAAAAGCTTTGTTTGAATGTGTTTGACTTTCAATTAACTCAATTAACTTTGTTGAATGCATTTGACTTTCATTTGATTCAAAAAGCTTTGTTTGAATGTGTTTGACTTTCATTGACTCAATTATCTTTGTTGAATTCGTTTGACTTTCAATTGATTAAAAAAGCTTTGTTTGAATGTGTTTGATATTCATTTGATTTAAAAAGCTTTGTATAAATGTGTTTGACTTTCATTTGACTCAAATATCTTTGTTGAATGCATTTGACTCTCATTTGATTCAAAAAGCATTGTTTGCATGTGTTTGACTTTTATTTGACTCAATTAGCTTTGTAGAATGCATTTGACTTTCATTTGATTCAAAAAGCCTTTTTTTTAATGTGTTTGCCTTTCATTTAACTCAATTTGCTTTGTAGGATGCATTTGACTTTCATTTGACTCAATTAGCTTTGTATGAATGTGCTTGACTTTCATTTGACTCAATTAGCTTTGTTAATTGCATTTCACTTTCATTTAATTCAAAAAGCTTTGTTTGAATGTCTTTTACTTTCATTTGACTCAATTAGTTTTGTTGAATGCATTTACTTTCATTCGATTCAAAAAGCTTTGTATGAATGTGTTTGACTTTCATTTGACTCAATTGTCTTCGTTGAATGCATTTGACTTTCATTTGATTTTAAAAGCTTTGTTTGAATGTGTTTGACTTTCATTTGGTTCAAAAAGCTTTGTTGAATGAGTTTGACTTTTATTTGACTCAATTAGCTTCATTGAATGCATTTGACTTTCATTTGATTCTAAAAGCTTTGTAGTAATGTGTTTGACCTTCATTTGACTCAGCTATCCTTGTTGAATGCATTTGACTTTCATTTGATTAAAAAAAAGCTTTGTTAGAATGTTTTTGACTTTCATTTGACTAAATTATCTTTGTTGAATGCAGTTGACTTTCATTTGATTCAAAGCTTTGTTTGAATGTGTTAAACTTTCATTTGACTCAATTGTGTTTGTTCAATGTATTTGACTTTCCTTTGATTTAAAAAGCGTTGTTGAATGTGTTTGACTTTCATTTGACTCATTTACCTTTGTTGAATGATGCATTTGTATGAATGTGTTTGACTTTCATTTGACCTAATTACCTTTGTTGAATGCATTTGACTTTCATTTGATTCAATATATTTCTTTTTTGTTGCTATTGAAAACAAGTTGTCTTACTAGTTGTTGCTAGATTTCATCAAATTTTATCTTATTTCCTTATTTCAACAAATTCTGACAACTAATTTTTTATTTATAGCGATTTAGAAACAAATTGAGGCAACAAATTTTTGAATTGTTCCTATTAGAAATTAGCCGTCTTACTAGTTGTTGCATTTTACATTCACTTGGTTCAAAAAGATTTGTTTGAATGTGTTTAACTTTCATTTGACTCAATTTGCTTTGTTGAATGCATTTGACTTTCATTTGATTAAAAAAAGCTTTGTTTGAATGTGTTTGACTTTCATTTGAGTTAAATAGCTTTGTTAAATGCATTTCACTTTCATTTGATTCATAAAGCTTTGTTTGAATGTGTTTGACTTTCATTTGAGTCAAAAAGCTATGTTGAATGCATTTGACTTTCATTTGATTCAAAAAGCTTTGTTTGAATATGTTTGACTTTCATTTGATTCAAAAAGCCTTGTTTGAATGTGTTTGACATTCATTTGATTCAAAAAGATTTGTATGAATTTGTTTGACTTTCATTTGACTCAATTATCTTTGTTGAATGCATTTGACTTTCATTTGATTCAAAAAGCATTGTTTGAATTTGTTTGTCTTTCATTTGACTCAATTATCTTTGTTGAATGCATTTGACTTTCATTTGATTCAAAAAGCTTTGTTTAAAAGTGTTTGACTTTCATTTGACTCAATAATCTTTGTTGAATACATTTTACTTTCATTTGATGCAAAAAGCTTTGTTTGAATGTGTTTGACTTTCAATTAACTCAATTAGCTTTGTTGAATGCATTTGACTTTCATTTGATGCAAAAAGCTTTGTTTGAATGTGTTTGACTTTCATTGACTCAATTATCTTTCTTGAATTCGTTTGACTTTCAATTGATTAAAAAAGCTTTGTTTGAATGTGTTTGATATTCATTTAAGTCAAAAACCTTTGTTGATTGCATTTGAATTTTTATTTGATTCAAAAAGCTTTGTTTGAATGTGTTTGACTTTTATTTGAGTCAAAATGCTATTTTGAATGCATTTGACTTTCATTTGATTCAAAAAGGTTTGTTTGAATGTGTTTGATTTTCATTTGACTCAATTATCTTTGTTGAATGCATTTGACTTTCATTTGATTCAAAAAGGTTTGTTTGAATGTGTTTGACTTTCATTTGACTCAATTGTCTTTGTTGAATGTATTCGACTTTCATTTGATTCAAAAAGCTTTGTTTGAATGTGTTTGACTTTTATTTGACTCAATTGTCTTTGTTGAATGTATTTGACTTTCATTTGATTCAAAAAGTGTTGTTGAATGTGTTTGACTTTCATTTGACTCAATTAGCTTTGTTGAATGCATTTGAGTTTTATTTGATTCAAATAGTTTTGTATGAATGTGTTTGACTTTCATTTGACCCAATTACCTTTGTTGAATGCATTTGACTTTCATTTGATTCAATATATCTCTTTTTTGTTGCTATTGAAAACAAGTTGTCTTACTAGTTGTTGCTAGATTTCATCAAATTTTGTCTTGTTTCCATATATCAACAAATTCTGACAACTAATTTTTTTTTAGCGATTTAGAAACAAATTGAGGCAACAAATTTTTGGATTGTTCCTATTAGAAATTAGCCGTCTTACTAGTTGTTACTATTTACATTCATTTGATTCAAAAAGCTTTGTTTGAATGTGTTTAACTTTCATTCGACTCAATTAGCTTTGTTGAATGAATTTGACTTTCATTTGATTCAAAAAGCTTTGTTTGAATGTGTTTGACTTTCATTTGAGTCAATTAGCTTTGTTGAATACATTTGACTTTCATTTGATTCAAAAAGCTTTTTTTTGAATGTGTTTGACTTTAATTTGAGTCAAAAGGCTATGTTGATGCATTTGACTTTCATTTGATTCAAAAAGGTTTGTTTGAATGTGTTTAACTTTCATTTTACTCAATTATCTTTGTTGAATGCATTTGACTTTCATTTGATTCAAAAAGCTTTGTTTGAATGTGTTTGACTTTCATTAGACTCAATTGTCTTTGTTTAATGTATTTCACTTTCATTTGATTCAAAAAGCGTTGTTGAATGTGTTTGACTTTCATTTGACTCAATTAGCTTTGTTGAATGCATTTGAGTTTTATTTGATTCAAAATGGTTTGTATAAATGTGTTTGACTTTCATTTGACCCAATTACCTTTGTTGAATGCATTTGACTTTTATTTGATTCAATATATCTCTTTTTTCTTGCTATTGAAAACAAGTTGTCTTACTTGTTGTTTCTAGATTTCATCAAATTTTTTCTTGTTTCCATATATCAATAAATTCCGACAAGTAATTTTTTATTTGTAGCGATTTAGAAACAAATTGAGGAAACAAATTTTGAATTGTTTCTATTAGAAATTAGCCGTATTACTAGTTGTTGCATTTAACATTCATTTGATTCAAAAAGCTTTGTTTGAATGTGTTTTACTTTAATTTGAATCAATTAGCTTTGTTGAATGCATTTGACTTTCATTTGATTCAAAAAGCTTTGTTTGATTCAAAAAGATTTGTTTGAATGTGTTTGACTTTCATTTGACTCAATTAGCTTTGTTGCATGCATTTGACTTTCATTTGACTCTAAAAGCTTTGTAGGAATGTGTTTGACTTTCATTTGACTCAATTATCTTTGTTGGATGCATTTGACTTTCATTTAATTCAAAAAGCTTTGTTTGTTGAATATGTTTGACTTTCATTTGACTCAATTAGCTTTGTTGAATGCATTTGACTTTCATTTCATTCAAAAAGCTTTGTTTAAATGTGTTTGACTTTCATTTGACTCAATTATCTTTGTTGAATGCATTTGACTTTCATTTAATTCAAAAAGCTTTGTTTGTTGAATATGCTTGACTTTCATTTGACTCAATTAGCTTTGTTGAATGCATTTGACTTTCATTTCATTCAAAAAGCTTTGTTTAAATGTGTTTGACTTTCATTTGACTTAATTATCTTTGTTGAATGCATTTGACTTTCATTTGATTCAAAAAGCTTTGTTTGAATGTGTTTGACTTTCATTTGACTCAATTAGCTTTGTTGGATGCATTTGACTTTCATTCCATTCAAAAAGCTTTGTCTGAATGTGTTTAACTTTCATTCGACTCAATTATCTTTATTGAATGCATTTGACTTTCATTTGATTCAAAAAGTTTTGTTTGATGGGTTTGACTTGCATTTATGTCAAAAAACTTTGTTGAATGCATTTGATTTTCATTTGACTCAAAAAGCTTTATTTGAATGTCTTTGACTTTCATTTGACTCAATTATCTTTGTTGAATGAATTTGACTTTCATTTGGTTCAAAAAGCTTTGTTTGAATGTGTTTGAAATTCATTGGATTCAAAAAGCTTTGTATGAATGTGTTTAACTTTCATTTGACTCAATTATCTTTGTTGAATGCATTAGACTTTCATTTAATTCAAAAAGCGTTGTTTGAATGTGTTGGACTTTGATTTGACTCAATTAGCTTTGTTGAATGCATTTAACTTTCACTTGATTAAAAAAGCTTTGTTTTAATGTGTTTGAATTTCATTTGATTAAAAAAGCTTTGTTGAATGAGTTTGAATTTCATTTGACTTAATTAGCTTTGTTGAATGCATTGGACTTTCAATTGATTCTAAAAGCTTTGTATAAATGTGTTTGACTTGAATTTGACTTAATTAGCTTTAGTGAAAGCATTTGTGTTTTTTTTTTTTTTTTTTGGTAAATAGATTTTTTATTATCAAAGAGAAGATTACATCTTACAAAAAAACTAAGCTGCAAACCCAAAACACCACTGACCCTAAATAAAACAGATTCCAGTTCAGTCCTAGCCACCTTCTAGGAAGGGTTCTAGGATGAACCAGAACCAACAACTGGACTCAGGTAATTAGGAACCTTCTAGGAAGGGTACTAAGCACAAGGACTAGGACAACAAAACTAAACAAAATACAGCATATATCTGCCAAAGCTATTACATCTGCAAGCAACAAGAAACACAATCTCCCTAATTAACTCAGAAACTGGCTTACAGAATGTGTTTGACTTTAATTTGACTCAATAAGCTTTGTAGAATGCATTTGACTTTCATTTGACTCAATTAGCTTTATATGAATGTGTTTAACTTTCATTTGACTCAATTGGCTTTGTTAATTGCGATTCACTTTCATTTAATTCAAAAAGCTTTATTTGAATGTGTTTTACTTTCATTTGACTGAATAAGCTTTTTTGAATGCATTTTACTTTCATTTGATGCAAAAAGCTTTGTTTGAATGTGTTTGACTTTCAATTAACTCAATTAGCTTTGTTGAATGAATTTGACTTTCATTTAATTCAAAAAGCTTTGTTTGAATGTGTTTCACTTTCATTTGACTCAATTATCTTTGTTGAATGCATTTGACTTTCATTTGATTCAAAAAGCTTTGTTTGAATGTGTTTGACTTTCATTTGACTCAATTATCTTTGTTGAATGAATTTGACTTTCATTTGATTCAAAAAGCTTTGTTTGAATTTGTTTGACCTTCATTTGACTCAATTAGCTTTGTTGCATGCATTTGATTTTCATTTGATTCAAAAAGCTTTATTTGAATGTGTTTAACTTTCATTCGACTCAATTATCTTTATTGAATGCATTTGACTTTCATTTGGTTCAAAAAGCTTTGTTTGAATTTGTTTGATGTTCATTGGATTTAAACAGCTTTGTATGAATGTGTTTGACTTTCATTTGACTCAATTATCTTTGTTGAATGCATTAGACTTTCATTTAATTCAAAAGGCATTGTTTGAATGTGTTTGACTTTGATTTGACTCAATAAGCTTTGTTGAATGCATTTAACTTTCAATTGATTAAAAAAGCTTTGTTTAAATGTGTTTGACTTTCATTTGATTAAAAAAGCTTTGTTGAAAGAGTTTGAATTTCATTTGACTCAATTAGCTTTGTTGAATGCATTGGACTTTCAATTGATTCTAAAAGCTTTGTATGAATGTTTTTAACCTTTCTTTGACTTGATTAACTTCGTTGAATGCATTTTACTTTCACTTGATTTTAAAAGCTTTGTTGGAATGTGTTTGACTTTCATTTGGTTCAAAAAACTTTGTTGAATGTGTTTGACTTTCATTTGACTCAATTAGCTTTGTAGAATGCATTTGACTTTCATTTGACTCAATTAGCTTTATATGAATGTGTTTGACTTTCATTAGACTCAATGGCTTTGTTTTTTGCATGTCACTTTTATTTAATTCAAAAAGCATTGTTTGAATATGTTTGACTTTAATTTGGCTCAATAAGCTTTGTTGAATGCATTTTACTTTCACTTGATGCAAAAAGCTTTGTTTGAATGTGTTTGACTTTCGTTTGACTCAATTAGTATTGTTGCATGCATTTAACTTTCACTTGATTCAAAAAGTTTTGTTTGAATGTGTTTGACTTTCAATAGACTCAATTATCTTTATTGAATGCATTTGACTTTCATTTTATTCAAAAAGCTTTGTTTGATGTGTTTGACTTTCATTTGAGTCAAAAATCTTTGTTGAATGCATTTGACTTTCATTTGACTCAAAACGCTTTATTTGAATGTGTTTGACTTTCATTTGACTCAATTATCTTTGTTGAATGAATTTGACTTTCATTTGGTTAAAAAAGCTTTGTTTGAATGAGTTTGACATTCATTTAATTTAAAAAGCTTCGTATGAATGTGTTTGACTTTCATTTGACTCAATTATCTTTGTTGAATGCATTTGACTTTCATTTGATTCAAAAAGCATTGTTTGAATGTGTTTGACTTTCATTTGACTCAATTTGTATTGTTGCATGCATTTAACTTTCACTTGATTTAAAAAGTTTTGTTTGAATGTGTTTGACTTTCATTTGACTCAATTATCTTTATTGAATGCGTTTGAGTTTTATTTGATTCAAAAATCTTTGTTTGATGTGTTTGACTTTCATTTGAGTAAAAAAAACTTTGTTTAATGCATTTGACTTTCATTTGACTCAAAAAACTTTATTTGAATGTGTTTGACTTTCATTTGACTCAATTATCTTTGTTGAATGAATTCGACTTTCATTTGGTTAAAAAAAGCTTTGTACGAATATGTTTGACATTCATTTGATTCAAAAAGCTTTGTATGAATGTGTTTGACTTTCATTTGACTCAATTATCTTTGTTGAATGCATTAAACTTTCATTTTATTCAAAAAGCATTGTTTGAATGTGTTTAACTTTCATTTGACTCAATTAGCTTTGTTGAATGCATTTAACTTTCATTTGATTAAAAAAGCTTTTTATGAATGTGTTTGAATTTCTTTTGACTCAATTATCTTTATTCAATGCATTTGACATTCATTTGATCCAAAAAGCTTTTTTTCAATGTGTTTGACTTTCATTTGAGTCAAAAAGCTTTGTTGAATGCATTTGACTTTTATTTGATTCAAAAACCTTTGTTTGAATGTGTTTGACTTTCATTTGACTCAATCATATTAGTTGAATACATTTGACTTTCATTTGATTTGAAAAGCTTTGTATGAATGTATTTGACTTTCATTTGACTCAATTATCTTTGGTGAATGCATTTGACTTTCATTTGATTAAAAAAGCATTGTATGAATGTGTTTGACTTTCATTTGACTCAATTGTCTTTGTTGAATGCATTTGACTTTCATTTGATTCAAAAAGCTTTATTTGAATGTGTTTGACTTTCATTTGACTCAATTATCTTTGTTGAATGCATTTGACTTTATTTGATTCAAAAAGCTTTGTATGAATGTGTTTGACTATTATTTGACTCAATTATCTTTGTTGAATGCATTCTACTTTCATTTGATTTAAAAAGCTTTGTTTGAATGTGTTTGACTTTTATTTGACTCAATTAGCTTTGTTTAATGGATTTTACTTTCATTTGATTCAAAAAGCTTAGTTTAAGTGTGTTTGACTTTCATTTGACTCAATTAGGTTTGTTGAATGCATTTGACTTTCTTTTGAATCAAAAAGCTTTGTTTGAGTGTGTTGGCTTTCATTTGACTCAATTATCTTTTTTGAATGCAATTGACTTACACTTGATTCAAAATGCTTTGTATGAATGTGTTTAACTTTCATTTAACTCATTTATCTTTGTTGAATGCATTTTACTTTCATTTGATTAAAAAAGCTTTGTTTGAATGTGCTTGACTGTCATTTGAGTCAATTACCTATGATGAATGCATTAGACTTTCATTTGATTCAAAAAGCTTTGTTTGAATGTGTTTGACTTACATTTGACTCAATAAGCTCTGTTGAATGCGTTTGACTTTATTTGATTCAAAAAGCTTTGTATGAATGTGTTTGACTTTCATTTGACTCAATTATCTTTGTTGAATGCATTCGACTTTTATTTGATTTAAAAAGCTTTGGTTGAATGTGTTTGACTTTTAATAGAGTAAAAAAGCTTTGTTGAATGTATTTGACTATTTTTTATTCAAAAAGCTTTGTTTAAATGTGTTTTACTTTCATTTGACTCGATTATCTCTGTGGAATGCATTTGACTTTCATTTGATTCAAAAAGATTTTTTTGAATGTGTTTAACTTTCATTTGACTCAATTAGCTTTGTAGAATGCATTTGACTTTCATTTGACTCAATTAGCTTTCTATGAATGTGTTTGACATTCATTTGACTCAATTAGCTTTGTTAATTGCATTTCACCTTCATTTAATTCAAAAAGCTTTGTTTGAATGTGTTTTAATTTCATTTGTCTCAATTAGCTTTGTTCAATGCATTTTACTTTCATTCGATTCAAAAAGCTTTGTATGAATGTGTTTGACTTTAATTAGACTTAATTAACTATGATGAATGCATTTCACTTTGATTTGACTATATTAGCTTTATTGAATGCGTTTGACTTTCATTTTATTCAAAAAGCCTTGTATTAATGTGTTTGAAGTTCATTTGAATCAATTATCCTTGTTGAATGCATTTGACTTTCATTGGATTTAAAAATCTTTGTTTGAATGTGTTTGAATTTCATTTGAATCAATTATCTTTGTTGAATGCATTTGACATTATTTGATTCTAAAAGCTTTGTTTGAATGAGTTTGACTTTCGTTTGACTCAATAATCTTAGTTGAATGCATTTGACTTTCATTTGGTTCAAAAAGCGTTATTGAATGTGTTTGACTTTCATTTGACTCAATTAGCTTTGTTGAATCATTTGAGTTTTATTTGATTCAAAAAGCTTTGTATGAATGTGTTTGACTTTCGTTTAACCCGATTACCTTTGTTGAATGCATTTGACTTTCATTTGATTCAATATATCTCTTTTTTGTTGCTATTGAAAACAAGTTGTCTTACTAGTTGTTGCTATATTTCATCAAATTTTGTCTTGTTTCCATATATCAACAAATTCTGACAACTAATTTTTTATTTGTAGCGATTTAGAAACAAATTGAGGCAACGAATTTTTGAATTGTTCCTATTAGAAATTAGCCGTCTTACTAGTTGTTGCATTTTACATTCATTTGATTCAAAAAGCTTTGTTTGAATGTGTTTGACTTTCATTTGACTCAATTAGCTTTGTTGAATGCATTTGACTTTCATTTGATTCAAAAAGCTTTG
Organism: Chenopodium album; assembly: GCF_948465745.1. Taxonomy (NCBI): domain Eukaryota; kingdom Viridiplantae; phylum Streptophyta; class Magnoliopsida; order Caryophyllales; family Amaranthaceae; genus Chenopodium; species Chenopodium album. Next base: position 21,330,131 of record NC_137853.1, read on the forward strand.
TTTGAATGTGTTTGACTTTCATTTGAGTCAAAAAGCTTTGTTGAATGCATTTGATTTTCATTTGATTCAAAAAGCTTTGTTTGAATGTGTTTGACTTTTATTTGAGTCAAAAAGCTATGTTGAATGCATTTGACTTTCATTTGATTCAAAAAGCTTTGTTTGAATGTGTTTGACTTTCATTTGACTCAATTATCTTTGTTGAATGCATTTGACTTTCATTTGATCCAAAAAGCTTTGTTTGAATGTGTTTGACTTTCATTTGACTCAATTGTCTTTGTTGAATGTATTTGACTTTCATTTGATTCAAAAAGTGTTGTTGAATGTGTTTGACTTTCATTTGACTTAATTAGCTTTGTTGAATGCATTTGAGTTTTATTTGATTCAAATAGCTTTGTATGAATGTGTTTGACTTTCATTTGACCCAATTACCTTTGTTGAATGCATTTGACTTTCATTTGATTCAATACATCTCTTTTTTGTTGCTATTGAAAACAAGTTGTCTTACTAGTTGTTGCTAGATTTCATCAAATTTTGTCTTGTTTCCATATATCAACAAATTCTGACAACTTGTTTTTTATTTGTAGAGATTTAGAAACAAATTGAGGCAACAAATTTTTGAATTGTTCCTATTAGAATTTAGCCGTCTTACTAGTTGTTGCATTTTACACTCATTTGATTCAAAAAGCTTTGTTTGAATGTGTTTGACTTTCATTTGACTCAATTAGCTTTGTTGAATGCATTTGACTTTCTTTTGATTCAAAAAGCTTTGTTGGAATGTGTTTAACTTTCGTTTGAGTCAAAAAGCTTTGTTGACTGCATTTGACTTTCATTTGATTAAAAAGCTTTGTTTGAATGCGTTTGACTTTCATTTGAGTCAAAAAGCTATGTTAAATGCATTTGACTTTCATTTGATTCAAAAAGCTTTGTTTGAATGTGTTTGACTTTCATTTGACTCAATTATCTTTGTTGAATGCATTTGACTTTCATTTGATTCAAAAAGCTTTGTTTGAATGTGTTTGACTTTCATTTGACTCAATTAGCTTTGTTGAATGCATTTGACTTTCTTTTGATTCAAAAAGCTTTGTTGGAATGTGTTTAACTTTCGTTTGAGTCAAAAAGCTTTGTTGAATTCATTTGACTTTCATTTGATTCAAAAAGCTTTGTTTGAATGCGTTTGACTTTCATTTGAGTCAAAAAGCTATGTTGAATGCATTTGACTTTCATTTGATTCAAAACGCTTTGTTTGAATGTGTTTGACTTTCATTTGACTCAATTATCTTTGTTGAATGCATTTGACTTTCATTTGATTCAAAAAGCTTTGTTTGAATGTGTTTGACTTTCATTTGACTCAATTGTCTTTGTTGAATGTATTTGACTTTCATTTGATTCAAAAAGCGTTGTTGTATGTGTTTGACTTTCATTTGACTCAATTAGCTTTGTTGAATGCATTTGAGTTTTATTTGATTCAAAATACTTTGTATGAATGTGTTTGACTTTCATTTGAGTCAAAAAGCTATGTTGAATGCATTTGACTTTCATTTGATTCAAAAAGCTTTGTTTGAATGTGTTTTACTTTCATTTGACTCAATTATCTTTGTTGAATGCATTTGACTTTCATTTGATTCAAAAAGCTTTGTTTGAATGTGTTTGACTTTCATTTGACTCAATTAGCTTTGTTGAATGCATTTGACTTTCTTTTGATTCAAAAAGCTTTGTTGGAATGTGTTTAACTTTCGTTTGAGTCAAAAAGCTTTGTTGAATGCATTTGACTTTCATTTGATTCAAAAAGCTTTGTTTGAATGCGTTTGACTTTCATTTGAGTCAAAAAGCTATGTTGAATGCATTTGACTTTCATTTGATTCAAAAAGCTTTGTTTGAATGTGTTTGACTTTCATTTGACTCAATTATCTTTGTTGAATGCATTTGACTTTCATTTGATTCAAAAAGCTTTGTTTGAATGTGTTTGACTTTCATTTGACTCAATTATCTTTGTTGAATGCATTTGACTTTCATTTGATTCAAAAAGCTTTGTTTGAATGTGTTTGACTTTCATTTGACTCAATTAGCTTTGTTGAATGCATTTGACTTTCTTTTGATTCAAAAAGCTTTGTTGGAATGTGTTTAACTTTCGTTTGAGTCAAAAAGCTTTGTTGAATTCATTTGACTTTCATTTGATTCAAAAAGCTTTGTTTGAATGCGTTTGACTTTCATTTGAGTCAAAAAGCTATGTTGAATGCATTTGACTTTCATTTGATTCAAAAAGCTTTGTTTGAATGTGTTTGACTTTCATTTGACTCAATTATCTTTGTTGAATGCATTTGACTTTCATTTGATTCAAAAAGCTTTGTTTGAATGTGTTTGACTTTCATTTGACTCAATTGTCTTTGTTGAATGTATTTGACTTTCATTTGATTCAAAAAGCGTTGTTGTATGTGTTTGACTTTCATTTGACTCAATTAGCTTTGTTGAATGCATTTGAGTTTTATTTGATTCAAAATACTTTGTATGAATGTGTTTGACTTTCATTTGAGTCAAAAAGCTATGTTGAATGCATTTGACTTTCATTTGATTCAAAAAGCTTTGTTTGAATGTGTTTGACTTTCATTTGACTCAATTATCTTTGTTGAATGCATTTGACTTTCATTTGATTCAAAAAGCTTTGTTTGAATGTGTTTGACTTTCATTTGACTCAATTAGCTTTGTTGAATGCATTTGACTTTCTTTTGATTCAAAAAGCTTTGTTGGAATGTGTTTAACTTTCGTTTGAGTCAAAAAGCTTTGTTGAATGCATTTGACTTTCATTTGATTCAAAAAGCTTTGTTTGAATGCGTTTGACTTTCATTTGAGTCAAAAAGCTATGTTGAATGCATTTGACTTTCATTTGATTCAAAAAGCTTTGTTTGAATGTGTTTGACTTTCATTTGACTCAATTATCTTTGTTGAATGCATTTGACTTTCATTTGATTCAAAAAGCTTTGTTTGAATGTGTTTGACTTTCATTTGACTCAATTGTCTTTGTTGAATGTATTTGACTTTCATTTGATTCAAAAAGCGTTGTTGTATGTGTTTGACTTTCATTTGACTCAATTAGCTTTGTTGAATGCATTTGAGTTTTATTTGATTCAAAATACTTTGTATGAATGTGTTTGACTTTCATTTGACCTAATTACCTTTGTTGAATGCATTTGACTTTCATTTGATTCAATATATCTCTTTTTTGTTGCTATTGAAAACAAAATGTCTTACTAGTTATTGCTAGATTTCATCAAATTTTGACTTGTTTCCATATATCAACAAATTCTGACAACTTGCTTTGTCTTAGTTTTTTCTATGCTTAGGCAGTTACAAATACATATATTTGACATGATTCAAGCCTTTATAAGTTCATTAGAAAGAGTATGTAGAAAATGGGAACGCTTCTTCCCATTTGGGCCGAATTTGCTTGATTTTGGTTCTACAAGACCTTAAAACCTTATAACATGCTTTGTTTTTGTGATTTCTTATCTTAGCATGTTATAAATAGATATATTTGACACAAATCAAGCCTTTTCAAGTTCATTAGAAAGAATATGTAGAAAATGGGAACGCTTTTTCCCATTTTGCCCGAATTTGCTTGATTTCGGTTCTACTAGACCTTAAATCCTTATAACTTGCTTTATCTTAGTGATTTCTACGCTTAGGCAGTTACAAATACATATATTTGACATGATTCAAGCCTTTATAAGTTCATTAGAAAGAGCATGTAGAAAATGGGAACGCTTCTTCCCATTTTTGCCGAATTTGGTTGATTTTGGCTCTACAAGACCTTAAAACCTTATAACATGCTTTATTTTTGTGATTTATTTTCTTAAGAAGTTATAAATAAATATATGTGACATGAATCAAGCCTTTTCAAGTTCATTAGAAAGAGCATGTAGAAAATGGGAATGCTTCTGCTCATTTTGCCCGAATTTGCTTGATTTCGGTTTTACCAGACCTTCAAACCTTATAACTTGCTTTTTTTTTGTGATTTCTATGCTTAGGCAGTTATAAATAAAAATATTTGACATGATTCAAGCATTTATAAGTTTATTAGAAAGAGCATGTAGAAAATTGGAATGCTTCTTACTATTTTGCCCGAATATGCTTGATTTTGGTTCTACAAGACCTTAAAACCTTATAACATCCTTTTTTTTGTTATTTACTTTGTTAGGAAGTTATAAATACATATATTTGACATGAATCAAGCATTTTCAAGTTCATTATAAAGAGCATGTAGAAAATGGGAACGCTTCTTCTCATTTTGCCCGAATTTGCTTGATTTCAGTTCTACAAGACCTTAAATCCTTATAACATGTTTTGTCTTAGTCATTTCTTTGCTTAGGCAGTTACAAATATATATATTTTACATGATTCAAGCCTTTATAAGTTCATTAGAAAGAGCATGTAGAAAATGGGAACGCTTTTTCCCATTTTGCCCGAATTTGCTTGATTTTGGTTCTACTAGACCTTAAAACCTTATAACTTGCTTTTTCTTAGTGATTTCTATGCTTAGGGAGTTACTAATACATATATTTGACATGATTCAAGCCTTCATAAGGTCATTAGAAAGAGCATGTAGAAAATGGGAACGCTTTTTACCATTTGGGCCTAATTTGGTTGATTTTGGTTCTACAAGACCTTAAAACCTTATAACATCGTTTGTTTTTGTGATTTCTTTTGCTAAGAAGTTATAAATACATATATTTGACATGAATCAAGCCTTTTCAAGTTCATTAGAAAGAGCATGTAAAATATGGGTGCTTCTTCCTATTTTGCTCGAATTTGCTTGATTTCGGTTCTACCAGTCCTTAAAACCTTATAACTTGCTTTGTTTTTGTTATTTCTATGATTAGGAATTATAAATACATATATTTAACATTATTCAAGTTCATTAGAAGGAGCATGTAGAAAATGAAAATACTTCTTACTATTTCGCCCAAATTTGCTTGATTTTGGTTCTACAAGACCTTACACCTTATAACTTGGTTTTTTTTTGTGATTTCTTTTGTTAGTCAGTAATATATACATGTATTTGACATGAATCAAGCCTTTTCAAGTTCATTAGAAAGAGCATGTTGAAAATGGGTACGCTTTTTCCCATTTTGCCCGAATTTGCTTGATTTTGGTTCTACAACACCTTAAAACCTTATAAATTGCATTTTTTTTGTGATTTATATGCTTAGAAAATTATAAATACATATATTTGATATGATTTAAGAATTTATAAGTTCATTAGAAAGAGCATGTAGAAAATGGAAAGGCTTCTTATTATTTTGCCTGAATTTGCTTGATTTTGGTTCTACAAGACCTTAAAACCTTATAACTTGCTTTGTTTTTGTGATTTATTTTGTTAGGCAGTTATAAATACATATATTTGACATGATCCAAGCATTTATAAGTTCATTAGAAAGAGCATGTAGAAAATGGGAACGTTTCTTCCCATTTTGCCTGAATTTGCTTGATTTTGGTTCTACAAGACCTTAAAACCTTATATCTTGCTTTTGCTTTGTTATTTATTTGCTTATGAAGTTATAAATATGTATATTTGACATGATTCAAGAATTTATAATTTCATTAGAAAGAACATGTAGAAAATGGGAATGCTTCTTACTATTTTGCCCGAATTTGCTTGATATTGGTTCTACAAGACCTTAAAACCTTATAACATGCTTTGTTTTTGTGATTTATTTTGTTAGGAAGTTATAAATACATATATTTGACATGAATCAAGCCTTTTCAAGTTCATTAGAAAGAGCATGTAGTAAATGGTAACGCTTCTGCTCATTTTGCCCGAATTTGCTTGATTTCGGTTCTACCAGACCTTAAAACCTTATAACTTGCTTTTTTTTGTGATTTCTATGCTTAGACAGTTATAAATACATATATTTGACATGATTAAATCATTTATAAGTTCATTAGAATGAGCATGTAAAAAATGGGAACAGTTCTTACTATTTTGCCCGAATATGCTCGATTTTGGTTCTACAAGACCTTAAAACCTTATAACATCCTTTTTTGTGATTTCTTTTGTTAGGAAGTTATAAATACATATATTTGACATGACTCTAGCCTTTTCAAGTTCATTTGAAAGTGCATGTAGAAAATGAGAACGCTTCTTCTCATTTTGCCTGAATTTGCTTGATTTCGGTTCTACCAGACCTTAAAACCTTATAAATTGCTCTATCTTTGTTATTTATTTGCTTAGGAAATTACAATAATTTTAATAATTTTTCTCTATCTTAATTGGTAACAATAATTTTCATTTTGATGACCTTAAATAGTTAAATGACCTAAAAGAATGTCATTCTTCTAAGTGCTTTACTTACTGTGTGTATGCTTTTTGTATCATTTATTTTTTTGTGAAACTTCTATATAATGAGGGAGGATCGAGCATGGATGTATAAACGGTTAGAAGGAAAATTTCTTATTCCAATCTTTGCTTAAAAGGTCAATGAATTTATTACATTTGCTACCACACAAGACAATGTCATGATAGATGGTGTGATGAAATGTCCATGTGCACAGTGTCGAAATATTCCTTATCAAGATCTTGATACCATTAAGGAGCATCTCTATAGGCATGGTTTTTTGCCTAATTATTTCCAATGGGTTTTTCATGGTGAACTGCAATTCCAAAGAGAATCCCAAAGTAGCAGCTCCATATCCACCGAGGATGCATTGAACCCATATAGAAACATGGTATTAGATGCCTTTGGACTAGAAGGTGGTTTAGAAAATATTGAAGACGAGCCACATGCTAGTTACAAGAAGTTCTTTGACATGTTGAAGGCAGCGGAAGAGCCATTGTATGATGGCTGCAAGTTGTCTGTATTGTCTACTGCTGCAAGGATGGCAAACATCAAGTGCGAGTATAATATTCCACATAAAGCTATAGATGGTGTTGCTTCCTTAATGAAAGACATGTGCCAAGATGAAAACAAGATGATAAATAGTTTTTACAAGGCTAAGAAATTGCTTGAAGGGCTATAACTTCTGCACCAAAAGATTCATGTATGTCCAAATGGATGTATGTTATTTTGGAAGGAACACAAAGATCTCAAAGAATGTCTATATTGCAAAGGAAGTCGTTATAAGACACTTAGATAAAGTGGCAAAAATTCTCCTCATAGTGCTCTTATTTACTTTCCTATAGGCCCGAGATTACAAAGATTATATGGAACAAGATCTACTGCGGAGCAGATGAGGTGGCATAAAGATAATCCTCGAATTAATGGCCTTATGCTCATCCAAGTGATGGAGAGGCGTGGAAACACCTAGATAAAGAGTACCCTTCTTTTGCAGCGGAGCCTAGAAATGTCCGACTAGGTCTTTGTACCGACGGATTTTCACCATTTGGAAAGACAGGAAGGCAATATTCTTGTTGGCCCGTCATTTTAACTCCTTATAATCTTCCACCTGAATTGTGCAAGAAGAAACCTTTTATGTTTCTAAGTTTGATAATTCCAAGTCCGAAGAATCCTAAAGGGAATCTCAATGTGTACTTGCAACCTCTTATTGAAGAGTTAAAGCAAATATAGGAGGTTGGGTTACCGACTTACGACATCTCGCAAAAACAAAATTTTCAATTGAAGGCTACATTGCTTTGGACTATTAGTGATTTTCCGGCTTATGGCATGCTTTCAAGATGGACCACGTCGGGTAGATTAGCTTGTCCATATTGTATGGAAAACACTAAGGCTTTCACTCTTAAAAATGGTGGAAAACAAAGTTGGTTTGATTGTCACCGTCAGTTTTTACCCCATGATCATAATTTTCGAAAAAATAAGAGTGCTTTTTTTAAAAACAGAGTTGAGAATGATTCCCCAGCACCACGAATGAGTGGTGAGTGTAGGAGTTTATAGGTACTACGCAGCGGAAATATTATATATGAATCATATTCAATAAAGTACCTAATCCAAGGATCGCATGCATAACACACAAGACACATAATCATACCTTTGAAGCGTTAATTCCACGAAGCTATTCGACAGGCAAATCAGGGAGAGAATAGAGCCCCAAGTGTTGCTCCTCTACTTAGTCCACGAGATTCAAACGAGCCGTCCACCAATACTAGATTGGTCGAGTGATTGAGGAAAACCGCGATTACCACCTTTTCGGACAACCGACCATCGCACGAACCATCACCACCACGAGACACCACCGGCGCCGGGAGGAGGAGAGTGACGTGTGAGAGAGGGGAGTATGAGAGGGGTTGGTTTCGTGTTTGCTAATTAGGGTTTGATCTAAACGATCAGTTAATTTCATGCTTGCAAACCTAGGCACCTAGTCTATTTATAATCTTATTATAATTAGACTAGGGCACGAAGCCCAATAGCCTCTTAAAGCCCCATATGGCCGGCCACCTAGAGTGATGAGGCCCATGATGGGCCTCGTCCTCTAATGTTTGATCTAGCCCCTTTGTGTGACCTTATAGGATCCGTCCAATTGGGCTTTGGCCTATTTTACTAGTCCAAAGATCGTAAGTACCTCTAGCTATGGAAAAACGACGACCCAAATGTCCGGACTTAATTATTTCCATAATTTGATCCAATTATATATCTAGTAATTGCACACGACGAAGACATAACTCTTTCAATCTCCCACTTGTCTGAGACAAGGGTGCAATATTCAAATTCCTTAAGTCAATGTATATGTCGATTTGATAATATGATTGCATCACATGTCGAGATCATATTAATCTACAAATCGTTTCTTGAAATCTGAGTTAGAATTAAAAAACCAAATGATTACTGAGTAATGCATTTGAATGCGGCCACGTATTTTCTGAATTCTCCCTCTTCAAGCGGCCATGACACATTTCCTAATTTAATAGGTAGACTCTATCTAATCTTGTGGCAACAAGCCTCCCACTCAACTTCTGAAATAACCGGGAAACATCCTTTATAATCTCCAGTTACGGGTAGACGTTTGAATGTACCACAGTTATAACATCCATTGAATGAAATCAATGTCCCACTCATGTCAAAGGAATCCACTAATATATACGGAAGCTCTATACTTGAACTTCAAAGTAGGTCAATAGTTCGATCATGCATCATTCATGCATATCCAAGTGATTGACCGAGCATCACTATGCCCCTATAGCCCATGAAACTGCGCTATCCAATAAATCTTACATGCTAGTCCATTCATTGAAATCATTTATGTCCATTTTAATGATTTCGAACTAGGAACTTAAATAATATATGAATTTTGTTCACCTGTGGGGCTTCATTCAAAAGGTCATCAACCTAGTGAGCCCATCAATTCATAATTATTTTGGACATTATATTTAATTTCAAACCATAATTAAATAAGAGAAATAATAATTTCTATTTTAAACATAATTCTGCAAATTGATGTATTTTCTTATGTAATATGTTTTCACAAACATACACAACTTAAATTTACATAATTTGCTTCAATCCAAGACTTTAATATGACTTTCATACCTTTGTCTATGGAAGGGGTTTAGTGATTTCTCACTCATAATAAAACTTTGCAGAACGTGACCTTCCGCTGATCAATGATCTCATAAATGAGGCGATATCTCATATCCATTTGTTTGGATTTGTGATGTGACCCTGGCTCCTTTGTTCTTGGGCAAAGGTGACCCTTTAGTCATATGACATTTTAATCCGAATATCCTCTAAAACTATCCGACTATAGCTTAATATACATATTCTGACATTGAGCATGCAATAGTGCTCTGCTTAAAACTTTTCAAGCTCACTATACTTCTCCATACTAACAAAATTGTGCATCTAGATCAACTTCTAGAATCATCTTGCCTGTTTGGAAAAACTTGCATCCATAAAACCTTTTTGACAACTTGTTTATCTTTAACACCATAAACTAGAAAAATTCCTTTAGTGCTTCTCAAGTAGTCAAGGATTTGTTCTTGGTAACTTTCTGTATGCTTATTCTGTATTCACTTGAAACTTGCTACACATGCACAAGTAATATGTAACAACTTGCTTTGTACATTTCATGGCACATGTAATGGACCTTTTGCAGAAGCATTAGGTACACTACCTTTACAACCCAACTCTACTTGCTTTTAAAGCACTGAGTTTTACTGAGTGTAAAACCATGAGACATGGGAAAAGATCCTCTCTTAGAATCTTGCATCTTGAACTTGTCAAGAACCTTATCAACATAAGTCTCTTAATTAGGTCCAGTCATTCTTCAAGATTCACTTTGTGGATTTTGATTCCCAATATGTACTCAACATCTCCTAAGTCTCCCATATAGAAACAATCTTTCTAACCATTGCTTGACTTATTCAAGCATTGATATATGTATGTCAACTGCATACTAGACTAAGAAGACCAATTACTCCCACTAAACTTCTTGTCTTTACAAGATTCCTTTTCATTCTTCCAAGGTAATCAAACTGTTTGATTTCCTAATGAATGTTCCAACTCCCTGATGCTTGCTTCAATCCATAAATGAATTTCTGAAGTTTGCAAAACTTTCTAGGAATTTCTGGATTTCATTGCCATCCATCAAGAACATTTCATGAAGGTGATTTTGATCTCCATAACTAGAAATAATCCAAATAGGCTTACATGACTAATAGGTTTGACCCTATTTGTAAGACTGTCATGGACTAGCACATCTTTATAGACATGGAGTCCATTCTGGATTTCTTGGCTTTAAGCCACTTCATGAGTTGGCACTTGTCCAAAGCTTGCTTGTAGGCATGGATTCTAACCATTCTAATAAGAAAATTTTAGAATCCACCTTATACTAGAATTCCAACAAATTGTTTGTTTCGATCCTAAGTAACCTACGATATGTGTGAGCGACAATAAAATTATTCTCTTCAACTTTTTGAAGCCTTTCATTCTAGTAGGACGATAGAAGTCTCGCTACTTGAATTAGCTTGCTTCGACACATGTTTTATCAAATTAGCTGATTTCATGCGCCTTCGTCTCTAATTTAGTGTTATCCACATCCATTTGTTGCTCGTCTCGAATCTCATCGAGATTTAATTTTACTCCCACTTGGCTTTGTAGGAAGACATTTCTTTCTATAAAGACACTATCGCGAGCAACAAACATTTTGTTTCTACGCGATTGTAGGAATAATACCTCTGATTAAGTGTCATCTTTGTAAACATTTTACATAGATTTCATAACCCTTGAATCCTTTTAGAAAAGATAACTTTGGAACATTTCCAATCCATAACTCTTATGACATCTTTCTACTGCTTTGGTTAAGTTTCTGTTTAGTATATTCGCAATTGTTGTTGTTCTAATGCATATCCTCAAACGATATTTGTAAATCATTAAATCTTGGATCGAACCATGGCAAGCAAAGTTTGATTCCTACTTTATACATGCATTTTAATTGTAATGTTCCTGGATTGTGAACTAATTCAACAATTCCTTTAGATGATCATTTCTTTTGAGTTAAATATTTATCACAACAATCATATTGTGGTGCTAAATTGTTTATCTCAAACTTGATTTTACATTTCATTTTGGAATTTTGAACATTTCAATGATTCCAACTTTATTTCATTAAGTAAGTATCGACATATTTACTTAAATCGTTAATAAAAGCAATGAAATAGTTTAATATTTTTGCTATATCTTGAACTTATGGTACACACACATCATATGTTTGTGTTCCAAAAGGTCATTTTAGCTCTTTTACCCTTCAACTAAAAGGTAACTTGGTCATTTTTCCTTATCAAGCATGACTTCAAATTCTCAAGTGATTCATAATCATATAAGAGTAAGAGTCCATCCATAACTTTGGATGTGCAAATGGTTTATGTGACCTAACCTTACTTTGTTTATAAATAAGTTTACTTTGAATCATCTAATTTACTTTTGTGATCTACTTATATCAATGTCATAAAACCAAAATTAACTCATATCTAGCAAAATGAAAATAATTTATTACCTTGGTCATGGATCAACATTTGTCCAAGCCAAGTAAAACCAAATCAGTATTCAAAACAAGAAAACCGAAATATTGTCTCATCAAAAACTGGAAATTGTTCTAAATGTCATGATAAAATAATCATAAAATAAAACTATGAAGCTATCTCTGGCCACTTAAATACTCCTAGTGCACCTTCAAGCTCCATCTCCATGCTAGCTTCACTTGTTTGCAGTTCCTACGCAACATCACAATGTTAAGCTCTGCAACTTGGTATCACATACCTTAGTGAAAGTTAAAATGTTTATAACATAATACCTGAGGTTGATGCTCCATTCTTCTTCTTGAGGAAATCAAGGTATTTCTGGCAATTACGTTTCCAATGTCCCTTCTTCTTGCAGTAAAAGCATTCACTCTCACTTGCAGCTTTGGGTTTTGGATTCGCCTTAGGCTTTTCAGGAGCCTTGGCAACTTGCTTGCCCTTGCTCTTGGCACTAGCCTTTTGCCCCTTCTTCTTGAACCCCTTTCCCTTTTGAATCATAAGAACTTCCTTCTTAGGTTCCTTAGGGATTTGTTTCTCAGCACTAACCAGCATTGCATGCAATTGATTCATAGTCTTTGCATTCGCAGTCATGTTAAAGTTTTTGATAAACTGGTTGAAACTTTCTGGAAGTGAGTGGAGAATGATGTCTGTTGCCAAATCATCACTAATTGGGTACCCCAGTTTCTCCATATTTTGAATTAGGCCGATCATTTTGAAAACATGATCATGAACTGTGGCACCCTTCTCCATTCTACAATCCAGAATCTCACGATGAAGCTCATACCTTTCGACTCTAGCTTGTTTCTTAAACAAAGCTTTGAGCTCTTCCATGATTGAGTAGGCATCCTGGTCCTCAAAACGCTTTTGAAGACTAGGTTCCATGGTAGCAATCATTAAGCAAGTGATAGGCATGGCTCTATCATGAGCTTCCTTGTGCTTCTTGAGCTCTGTCGCAGTTGGATTTTCTTGCAGAGGTCCTGGTAATGGGTTATCAATGACATCCTCCTTACCTTCAGATTTCAGAACAAGCCTTAGCATTCTTTCCCAGTTGGAAAAGTTTTCCCCTGTCAACCTATCCTTCTCAAGGAATGGTCGCAAATTGTAAACGTTGTTGTCATTGTTATTACGGCTACCCATCTATGTCAAAATAAGGCAAAATTTAATAATTATGTTTAATAAGATTAAAGTACCATAAAAAAAACATTCATTTGGTAACTTTAAAACACTTTATTCAATAATTAAATGATCCCTATTGAATTTTAAGTGATTCCAAGATCCTTTATTTGTGCAACAATTGACCGGACTGAGGCCCTGCCATCAACCATTACATTTTCAAGGTGAGTAAACTCTTTACTGATTACAACTCTTATAATTCTTGGTTGAATAATTAATCATCACATGTTTAATTATTACCCTTAGCTTCAAGGTTCTAAACTGATCTTTAGGTAACCTTGTTTAATTTAACCAATTAAAAGTGTAGAACGTGAACTACCCCCACTTCCCCAAGATATATTATGATGCTCAGCTGAGGCCGACCCATCATAAACGATCGAAGGTTTCGTCGAGTTTTTAATTGGAAAAGCTGCATCAATATTACTGGGATCTAGATTCATTATGTTGTGATTATTTAGTGAACTCTAGCGCATCATCAAACAACATAAATAAACCTAAACATGCATAATCTACTAATGCAATAAAATAAACATGACGTAGTATGGCCCCTTAGTCCTAAGAAAACTAGAAATGAAAAATTCTCCCACTTGAATCATCATGGATCTTCATCCACCTTGCTCCTTTGGGCCTTCACTTCATGGGCTTCTTTTGGGCTAACACCATTTAAATAACTATTTTATTTACATTAAATAAAAGTTATGAAAATACTTAACGGTACGCAGACCGTATATAGAATACAAAAATACATCACGATACGCAGATCGTATTTAAGAATCTATGGGCCATACTAGTCTATATATAGCAACATTATATCATATATTAGAAAAGTGCCATATAATAAATTACTCAACATGCTTGTCTAAACTACAACATCGAATGTTCATAATAAAGTCAACGCATTTCCTAAAATATCTTATATTTTAATCATAATTAGATAATATCATATATTATTCATGACGGTTCATAAAATATCATATATTTAATTTAGTCATGAGATAGAATCAAATCATATTTTAATCTAGAAAGATAAATCATATTTAATCTTCCATGATTATCCTAACTAATTTAAGAGATTCTATCCTAATTACTAGCCAACCAAATAATTTTAAAATCAATTACATCCTAATCTAATTATGGGATAATCACATTATTTAAATCAATTATTATCCTTTTGGAATATGCACAAAATATCCTAATCAATCTTATCCATAATTAACCACTTTAATTTAGGATAATTACCAATTTAACAACTTAAATATGGATAATATCAAATATAACAACTTTTGAATATTTGATTTTATCCTAAAATAAAGGATTTTATCCAAATAAAACCAATTTTATCTTTTTAAAATAAAAGATCATATTTTGAAAATATTTTAACTTATCCAAAATAAAACCGATTTTATCCCAAAATAATTCATAATTATTTTGAAATAATTTTTCAAAACAGAATTTTTTTTTTTTTTAAAATACCGCAAACACCAACGCTGGCCACCGTGGTTGGCTAGCCGAAGCTAGCCACGGTGGCTGGCTGCCGTGACAGCAGCCACTGCCGCAAAGGGCAGCAGCGTGGCAGCTGCTTCTGCTGGGCTGTAGGCCACCGTGCGTGGCCAGCCGAGGCTAGCCACGGTGGCTGGCTGCTTTGTAGCAGCCACTGCCATGCAATGCAGCAGCCACTGCCATGCAATGCAGCAGCAGCACCAGCGGTAGCAGCTGCGGTAGCAGCCGTGCAACGGTTGCACGTTGCTGCCCACAGCCACCGTGGACCGCCGCCCTCCCTTACCCTCCCTCTTGGACCACTACCTGGTCGGCAGCCGCCGTGGCTGCGCCACCCAGCCGCGGTTGCCGACCTTAAACAATAAATTTTTTTTTGTGTTCAATTTAATTAAAATAACTATTATCCTAATTAAATTAAATTAGTCCATAAGATTTAAAATTAGGGTTCATCATAAAATTAATCCCAATTTAATTATAACTTTTAAAATTAAATCTATGATCATACATAAAACATTTTTATGCATAAATCAATCCCATTAAAATTATGAAACATAAAACAAATCGAATCAGATCAAAATCAAGCACAAAAATCATATTTTAGGGCTAGGATTTTCGAAAAATTCGAAATTAGGGTTAGGGGTTCGAAAAAGTCGAACATATTAGGGCATAAATTCGGTCCTCTTTATGGCTATTTGAGCATAATTAAATCACATTTAATCGATTCCAAAAGTTTAATCACATTAAATATAATAATCGAACCATAATTAAATTAATTTCTCCCTCTTAATTGATTACAAAATTAACGTGGACATCACATAATCGTAATATTATGATCTAGCGCGTTCATGCAAGAGGCTAACTGATACCACTGTAGGAGTTTATAGGTACTACGCAGCGGAAATATTATATATGAATCATATTCAATAAAGTACCTAATCCAAGGATCGCATGCATAACACACAAGACACATAATCATACCTTTGAAGCGTGAATTCCACGAAGCTATTCGACAGGCAAATCAGGGAGAGAATAGAGCCCCAAGTGTTGCTCCTCTACTTAGTCCACGAGATTCGAACGAGCCGTCCACCAATACTAGATTGGTCAAGTGATTGAGGAAAACCGCGATCACCACCTTTTCGGACAACCGACCACCGCACGAACCACCACCACCACGAGACACCACCGGCGCCGGGAGGAGGAGAGTGACGTGTGAGAGAGGGGAGTATGAGAGGGGTTGGTTTCGTGTTTGCTAATTAGGGTTTGATCTAAATGATCAGTTAATTTCATGCTTACAAACCTAGGCACCTAATCTATTTATAATCTTATTATAATTAGACTAGGGCACGAAGCCCAATAGCCTCTTAAAGCCCCATATGGCCGGCCACCTAGAGTGATGAGGCCCATGATGGGCCTCGTCCTCTAATGCTCGATCTAGCCCCTTTGTGTGACCTTATAGGATCCGTCCAATTGGGCTTTGGCCTATTTTACTAGTCCAAAGATCGTAAGTACCTCTAGCTATGGCAAAACGACGACCCAAATGTCCGGACTTAATTATCTCCATAATTTGATCCAATTATATATCTAGTAATTGCACACGACGAAGACATAACTCTTTCAGTGAGGACATTTGGAATCGAGTATCTTTATTTCCAAAAATTGTTGAGCAAATAAGGGGTGATGATAATGAGGCAGAAGGATATGGAAAGTTCCACCATTGGACACAGCAAAGCGTCTTTAGGGAGCTTCCATATTGGAGCAAGCTCTTGATACGCCACAATCTTGATGTCATGCACATTGAAAAAAATGTATTTGATAATGTGTTTCACGCTGTAATGGATGTTAAGGGTAAAACTAAAGACAATGTGAAAGCAAGAAGAGACTTGGGGGAGTATTGTAAACGACGAAAATTGGAGGCACAAGAGGTTGTTAATAGTAAAGGGGAAAAACAGAGTTTAAAACCGAATGCTCCTTTTGTGTTGCCTAAAGAGAAAAGGAAACTTATTTGTGAACGGGTGAAGAAATTAAAGTTTCCTGATGGATATACTTCTAATTTAGGTAGATGCGTTGATTTAAAGGAGTGTAAGCTATTCTATATGAAAAGTCATGATTGTCATGTTTTTATGCAACGATTGCTACCAGCGGTATTTAAAGACTTGTTACCCTTAAATGTGTGGAATGTTATTACTGAGTTGAGCCAATTTTTTAGAGATCTTTGCGCCACCACCTTAAAAATTACTGACATGGTGCGATTGGAAGAAAATATTCCTGAAATTATTTGCAAATTAGAGAGAATATTTCCGCCTGGTTTTTTTAATAGTATGGAGCATCTTCCTATTCATTTGCCATATGAGGCAAAAATTGGTGGGCCGGTTCAATATAGGTGGATGTACCCTTTTGAGAGGTAATTATATAAAATTCATCTTTTACTTTCTTTTTTTTAAAATTAATTTGAAGATACTTAGCATTTTTTATTATAGGTTTTTATACCATTTAAAGAGGAAAGTGGGTAATAAAGCGCGAGTGGAAGCCTCAATTTGTGATGCCTACCTACTCGAGGAGGTAACAAATTTTTGCTCCCTTTATTTTGAAGAAGAAGTTGACTCTAAGGTGAAGGATTTAGGATTGGGTGCACATGCTAACAGTGAATTGAACAATAATCCTGACTTAGCTGAGATGTTCTCTTCAACTTTTGGACATAGTTCGTCAGAAGGTCAATTTTGTTACATTGTTGAAAAAGATTACAAAGTTGCTCACCGATATGTTCTAAGTAATTGTGAAACTCTATAGCAATATGAAAGGTAAATTTCTATAAAAGTACCATAACATGTTGCTCGTAACATATCTATATATTTACATACTAATATAATTAACAGTTTGTTTGAAGAACAAATGATCAGAGAACAAAGATGCCAAAGTTCAAATGAAATTTGGATCAAATATGAAGACATATATCCTGATTGGTTCTAAGATTATGTAAGTCACTTAACTAATATAAAATACTAATTAAATATATGATTAACTAGTGTTTTTAGCATGTTAGTATATGACCGTAATGACATTTTGAACCTTTGATTAATATATGTATTGGAAAAGGGCATCAAAAATGACATTGTTCGCTCGTTAGCATTTGGACCACTAACAAGAGTTCGAAAATTTAATTACTATCACATCAATGGCTATCATTTTCATACTCTTTCTCATGGAAAAAACAAGTGTAATCCCCCGTATTTATAAATATATTATAAATGAATTTTTATTTTATTTATAATATTTATGTGTGTTTTTCCGGGATTTAAGTTTTAAAGTTCCAAATTATTTTTGGGTTGATAATTGATTTTGTTCTAAAAGGATTTTTAATTGTCCATTCTACATTTATGCCATACATATTAGACAAAGCTAGTCCATTTCATTTATCTAATTGGCCCATTAATTTTATGAGGCCCAATCTTAAAACTAACCCTACACCACACTCTCTCCTATAAATACCCCATGCATCCCCAAATTTTTTTCCCCACACAAAAGGTTAGTCTTATTTTTCCTCCTCTTTATTTTTTTTATTTTATTTTTCCTTTATTTTCTTTTTCTAAGCTATACCCCTAAGGTATTCGAGTTTCTAAGGTGTACCCATGCTTTTTCAAGTTTCTAAGTTGTACCCCTCAACTCACTACCATTAATGAATGGTACCCTCCTTGGGACTTCCACGTCACCTAAAGTTAACTATAAATTTAATAGAAAGATGATAAAAGGTAAGGAAATGGTAGGAGAAAAAAATCTTAGCTAATGCAACCCTTATAATGAAAACTGAAGCCACGAAATCACACACTCAAATAACTTTTAAACAACTAATAAGGGTACATTTTAGTAATGATAAGGTTGAAGGGCACGGCTCAGAATCTTGAAAAAGTATGGGTACACCTTAGAAACTTGAATACCTTAGGGGTATAGCTTAGAAAAATCCTTTTTTTTCTTCCTTTCTTTTCCTTTTCTTTTTTTTCTTTCTTTTCTTTTCCTCCTCCTTCCTACGTGAGCCATGCTCACTGCTTCCCCCAACTGCCATTGCTGCTGCTCCTGTTCATGGCTGCTGCCACCACCGGCGGGCCTCCCTACCGCCGCCACCTGGTCGTCGGCGACCACCCAGCCGGCGTCTGCCACCGCAGCCACCTTTCCCCCCTTCTTCCTCCTTTGTTTTCTTATATTTTGCTTCAAAATTATTACTTTTGTTTTGGGTTTTATATATTTTTGTAGTATAAAGATTATATTTTTAGTATCAAAATCATGTTTTTGATAGTTTAAATTATTAATTTCAGATTTATAATTGTTATTATAATTTTCAGATTTTATAATTATAAAACCTAGGGTTTTAATTTATTGAAATTGGGATTTTAGGGTTCTAATGACTAATTAATTTGGGGCTTTTGTTCCTAGTCAATTTGTAATGATTAATTAAGCATAAAAACATGTTTTAAAGGAAGTTTAAGGACTTTTAATGTAGATTATATTGCTGGAAATTTTTGTATGTATTAATTTGTGATTATGAGTTATTTTCTAGGAGGTGATTATTCCTTAGGAGACTTTTAGGTGATTAAAAGTGACGCAAAGGATTGTTTACACGAGGTACGTACATGTCTACTTCGTTGCAAGTAGTGTCATGTTTAGGTACCAAAAAGAACGAACTTAGTTTCTTGATTAGAGAGCAATTGGATGGAAATTGTTTGGTTATATATTTAATTAATTCATGTATTTATGTTTATGAAGCATGTTTTGGTGAATTAAATATGCTTGAATGGAATTATGGATACAAGTATGTTGAATTATATTGGATTAATTGTTTGTATGGAATGTTGATACAAACATATTTTATTGGATTGGTTTGTTAACCACATTTGGATTATTAAAGGATTGGAATTGAATGGATTAAGTGGATGAATTTATTAATTATTCCACAATGTTATTTATTTATTTATTACACAATCATGACTTTTTAGTATGTTGAGTAAAGTTGGATTATTAAGCCGAAATGGCTAGGTTGGTTGACTATGTTCAACAATTTTGGATAATTTGGAAGTTTAATGGAATTAAAGGTCAACTTGTGATGTGATCACCATTGTCCTAAATAAGATTTAAAGTGAATTGATTTATTATTGTTATGTATGGTCTACTTGAATGAGTCGGATATTAATTAAAATTATAATCACGTAAAATGAAACATGGATGAGCAATAAAACTCTAGAAAGCATGCACTTCTAGAGTATTGACAATTATGGGTTGGGGTACACGGTGGTAGCCCGTGGATTTTCGAGGCTTGTTTGATCAACATGTCCTCTTCTCTTTTGGTATTTACATTTTATTTTATAATGAAAGTTAGATGGGATCCTAGACTAACTTTGTGAGAATGGAGTCGCGCCCATTCTTGCATCGCCCTAAACTTTTATTTCAAATGGTCATTTGGGACCAAAATGATTTGGTGGATTGGACAACCTCGTCTATTTCTTACTCCAAACCAAATTAATTAAATTAAATATAGAGTCAAGTGTTTGGAATTGGTTAGTAAGTATGTTGAGTCAATTGAATTGTTTAATTGTGGAGTCTTGGTTAATGAATTTGTGTTATATGTTTATTTACTTTAATTAGTTGAGCATGCTAGGTTTTGTGCGTTGTAACTTGTATGTACTCAGCTTTGCTGATTGCTTGCTTTTGTGTGTGTCTTTCTTTGGTCATGGCCTTCGCCTTTCAATGACCCTGTGATGATCCAATTATTACACTTGTATTATTGGGGAGTAGTATTGCACAGGTTAGCTTGATGATGTGAAGTTCAGGGATTTGACAAACGCATTGTCAAGGGATTGTGTGATTGAGAGTATTCGATTCTTGTGTTGAACTTATTTATGCTTTGCTATTTCGTTTATGTCTTGGATTTTTGATTATTGGTTTGGTTTTAAATAAGGGCCTTTATGGTTCCAACTTGTAAGCCTTGGCTTATTCGTTTTTTGAACTGTGTTATTTTAAAGACTTATGTTTGGTTTTCCGCTGCAATACTTTGATAAAGCCTTAACGTTTTAACACGTGGCGATAACATGTCAATGGTTCTCCACAATTTTATTTAAAGTAAGTGGTTTGGAAAAGGGAGAATTATTGGGGTGTTACAACAAGTCAACTATGAATTATGGTACATGTGTGAAAAGTGTCCAAGGAAGTGATTATTATGGAATTCTACAAGAAATAATAGAGTTAACTTATGTTGGAGCAAGAAAGCGTTATACAACAGTATTGTTTAAGTGTGAGTGGTTTGATGTTGGACCTGGCATTAGGATACATGATAAGTATAATCTCGTTGAGGTGAACCATTCAAAACGATATCCAAAGTATGATCCGTTCGTACTGGCATATCAAGCCGAACAAGTATATTATGCTCCTTGTCCTAGTAGTAGTAGTGATAGTAGTAATGAAAGAAATCAGTGGTGGTTTGTATTCAACATTAAGGCAAGAGGAGTTATTGATGCGCCCGTTGAGCCTAATGCATTCCAAATTGCTTCAATTGAAAATCCTCCTTTGTTATCTAAATTTGAAGTAGGTGAGGAAGAAGCCTAAGAGCTTTCTTGTAATGAATATGAGGAAGTGGAAGAGGGAGAGGAGGAGAAGGAGGAGGAGGAGGAGGAATTAGAGGAAGATGATGATGAAGAGGAAGATGAAGAAAAATGTTCATTTTAGATTAGACATTTTACTTTTTACTTTGGTTTATCTTAATTTTCAAATATTTTTAATGCCTTTAACTTCTTGTTATTTGACTCAATTATCTTTGTTGTATGCATTTGACTTACATTTAATTTAAAAAGCATTGTTTGAACGTGTTAGACTTTCATTTGACTCAATTAGCTTTGTTGAATGCATTTTATTTTCATTTGATTCAAAAAGCTTTGTTTGAATGTGTTTGACTTTCATTTGACTCAAATAGCTTTGTTGAATGCATTTGACTTACATTTGATTCAAAAAGCATTGTTTGAATGTGTTTAACTTTCATTTGACTCAATTAGCTATGTAGAATGCATTTGACTTTCATTATACTCAATTAGCCTTATATGAATGTGTTTGACTTTTATTTGACTCAATTAGCTTTATTATTTGCATTTCACTTTCATTTAATACAAAAAGCTATGTTTAAATGTGTTTTACTTTCATTTGATTCAAAAAGGTTTTTTTGAATGTGTTTGACTTTCATTTGACTCAATTAGCTTTGTTGAATGCATTTGACTTTCATTTGATTCAAGACGTATTGTTTGAATGTGTTTGACTTTCATTTGACTCGATTAGCTTTCTTGAATGCATTTGACTTTCATTTGATTCAAAAAGCTTTGTTTGAATGTGTTTGACTTTCATTTGACTCAACTATCTTTGTTGAATACATTTATGCATTTGAATTTCATTTGATTCAAAAATCTTTGTATGAATGTGTTTGACTTTCATTTAACTCAATTATCTTTCTTGAATGCACTTTACTTTCATTTGATTTGAAAAGCTTTGTTTGAATGTGTTTGACTTTCATTTGAGTTAAAAAGCTTTGTTGAGTTCATATGACTTTCATTTGATTCAAAAATCTTTGTTTGAATTCGTTTGACTTTCATTTGACTTAATTATCTTTGTTAAATGCATTTGACTTTCATTTGATTCAAAAAGCTTTGTTTGATTGTTTTTAACTTTCATTTGATACAATTAGCTTTGTTGAATACATTTGACTTTCATTTGATTCAAAAAGTTTTGTATGAATGTGTGTGACTTTCATTTGACTCAATTATCTTTATTGAATGCATTTGACTTTCATTTAATATAAAAAGTTTTGTTTGAATGTGTTTGACTTTCATTTGGGTCAAAAAACTTTGTTGAATGCATTTGACTTTCATTTGACTCAAAAAGCTTTGTTTGAATGTGTTTGACTTTCATTTGTATCAATTATCGTTGTTGAATGAATTTAACTTTCATTTGGTTCAAAAAGCTTCGTTTGAATGTGTTTGACATGTATTTGATTCGAAAAGCTTTGTATGAATGTGTTTGACTTTCATTTGACTCAATTATATTTGTTGAATGCATTTGACTTTCATTTGATTCAAAAATCTTTTTTTGAATGTGTTTGACTTTCATTTTACTCAATTATCTTTATTGAATGCATTTGACTCTCATTTGATTCAAAAAGCTTTGTTTGAATGTGTTTTACTTTCATTTGAGTCAAAAAGATTTGTTGAATGCAATTTACTTTCATTTAATTAGAAAAGCTTTGTTTGAATGTGTTAGAGTTTAATTTGACTCAATTAACTTTGTTGAATGCATTAGACTTTCATTTGATTCTAAAAGCTTTGTTTGAATGTGTTTGACTTTCATTTGACTTAATTATCTTTGTTTTATGCATTTGACTTTCATTTGATTCAAAAAGCTTTGTTTGAATGTGTTTGACTTTCATTTGTAACAATTATCATTGGTTAATGCATTTGACTTTCATTTTATTCAAAAAGCATTGTTTGAATGTGTTTGACTTTCATTTGACTAAATTATCTTTGTTGAATGCATTTGACTTTTATTTGATCCAAAAAGTTATGTATGAATGTGTTTGACTTTCATTTGACTCACTTAGCTTTGTTAATTGCATTTCACTTTCATTTCATTCAAAAAACTTTGTTTGAATGTGTTTAACTTTCATTTGACTCAATTATCTTTGTTGAATGCATTTTACTTTCATTTGATTCAAGAAGCTTTGTAAGAATGTGTTTGACTTTCATTTGACTCAATTAGCTTTGTTGAATGTATTTGACTTTCATTAAATTCAAAAAGCTTTGTTTGAATTTGTTTTACTTTCATTTGACTCAATTATCTTTGTTGAATGCATTTGACTTTCATTTGATTCAAAAATCTTTTTTTGAATGTGTTTGACTTTCATTTTACTCAATTATCTTTATTGAATGCATTTGACTCTCATTTGATTCAAAAAGCTTTGTTTGAATGTGTTTTACTTTCATTTGAGTCAAAAAGATTTGTTGAATGCATTTTACTTTCATTTGATTAGAAAAGCTTTGTTTGAATGTGTTAGATTTTAATTTGACTCAATTATCTTTGTTGAATGCATTTTACTTTCATTTGATTAGAAAAGCTTTGTTTGAATGTGTTAGATTTTAATTTGACTCAATTATCTTTGTTGAATGTATTTGACTTTCATTTTATTCAAAAAGCATTGTTTGAATGTGTTTGACTTTCATTTGACTAAATTATCTTTGTTTAATGCATTTGACTTTTATTTGATCCAAAAAGTGTTGTATGAATGTGTTTGACTTTCATTTGACTCAATTAGCTTTGTTAATTGCATTTCACTTTCATTTCATTCAAAAAACTTTGTTTGAATGTGTTTAACTTTCATTTGACTCAATTATCTTTGTTGAATGCATTTTACTTTCATTTGATTCAAGAAGCTTTGTAAGAATGTGTTTGACTTTCATTTGACTCAATTAGCTTTGTTGAATGTATTTGACTTTCATTAAATTCAAAAAGCTTTGTTTGAATGTGTTTTACTTTCATTTGAGTCAAAAAGATTTGTTTAATGCATTTTACTTTCATTTGATTAGAAAAGTTTTGTTTGAATGTGTTAGATTTTAATTTGACTCAATTATCTTTGTTGAATACATTAGACTTTCATTTGATTCTAAAAGCTTTGTTTGAATGTGTTTGACTTTCATTTGACTCAATTATCTTTGTTTTATGCATTTGACTTTCATTTGATTCAAAAAGCTTTGTTTGAATGTGTTTGACTTTCATTTGTAACAATTATCATTGGTTAATGCATTTGACTTTCATTTTATTCAAAAAGCATTGTTAGAATGTGTTTGACTTTTATTTGACTTAATTTGCTTTGTTGAATGCATTTGACTTTCATTTGATTCAAAAAGCTTTGGTTGAATGTGTTTGACTTTCATTTGACTCAATTATCTTGGTTGAATGCATTTAACTTTCATTTGATTCAAAAAGCTTTGTTTGAATGTGTTTGACTTTCATTTGATACAATTAGCTTTGTTGAATGTATTTGACTTTTATTTGATTCAAAAAGCTTTGTATGAAAGTGCCTGACTTTCATTTGAGTCAATTATCTTTATTGAATGCATTTGACTTTCATTTGATTCAAAAAGCTTTGTTTGAATGTGTTTGACTTTCTTTTGTGTAAAAAAACTTTGTTTAATGCATTAGACTTTCATTTGACTCAAAAAGCTTGGTTTGAATGTGTTTGACTTTCATTTGACTTTATTATCTTTGTTGAATGAATTTGACTTTCATTTGGTTCAAAAACCTTTGTTTGAACGTATTCGACATTCATTTGATTCGAAAAGATTTGTATGAATGTGTTTGACATTCATTTGACTCAATTATCTTTGATGAATGCAGTTGACTTTCATTTGATTCGAAAAGCTTTTTTTGAATGTGTTTGACTTTCGTTTTACTCAATGATCTTTATTGAATGCATTTGATTCAAAAAGCTTTGTTTGAATGTGTTTGACTCTTATTTCAGTCAAAAAGGTTTGCTGAATGCATTTGACTTTCATTTTATTCAAAAAGCTTTGTTTGAATGTGTTTGACTTTCATTTGACACAATTATCTTTGTTTAATGCATTTGACTTCCATTTGATTCAAAAAGCTTTGTAAGAATGTGTTTAACTTTCATTTGACTGAATTAGCTTTGTTAATAACATTTCACTTTCATTTAATTCAAAACCTTTATTTGAATGTGTTTGACTTTCGTTTTACTCAATTAGCTTTGTTGAATGCATTTTACGTTCGTTAGATTCAAAAAGCTTTGTTAGAATGTGTTTGAGTTTCATTTGACTCAATTAGCTTTGTTGAATGCATTTGACTTTCATTTGAATTAAAAAGCTTTGTTTGAATGTGTTTGACTTTATTAGACTCAATTATCTTTGTTGAATGCGTTTGACTTTCATTTGATTCAAAAAGCTTATTATGAATGTGTTTGACTTTCATTTGACTCAACTATCTTTATTGAATGCATTTGACTTTCATTTGATTCAAAAAGCTTTGTTTGAATATGTTTGACGTTCATTTGAGTCAAAAAGCTTTGTTGAATGCATTTGACTTTAATTTGATTCAAAAAGCTTTGTTTGAATGTGTTAGACTTTCATTTAACTCAATTAGCTTTGTTCATTGCATTTCACTTTCATTTAATTTAAAAAGCTTTATTTGAATGTGTTTGACTTTCATTTGACTCAATTAGCTTTGTTTTAATATGTTTGACTTTCATTTGACTCAATTAGCTTTGTTCATTGCATTTCACTTTCATTTAATTTGAAAAGCTTTGTTTGAATGTGTTTCACTTTCATTTGACTCAATTAGCTTTGTTGAATGAATTTTTCTTTCATTTGATTTAAAAAGTTTTGTTTGAATGTGTTTGATTTTCATTTAACTCAATTAGCTTTGTTGAATGCATTTGACTTTCATTTGATTTAAAAAGCTTTGTATGAATGTTTTTGACTTTCATTTGGCTGAATTATCTTTGTTGTATGAATTTGACTTTCATTAGATTCAAAAAGCTTTGTATGAATGTGTTTGACTTTCATTTGACTCAATTATCTTTATTGAATGCATTTGACTCTCATTTGATTCAAATAGCTTTGTTAGAATGTGTTTGACTTTCATTTGACTTAATTATCTTTATTGAATGCATTTGACTATCATTTGACTCAAACAGCTTTGTTTGAATGTGTTTGACTTTCATTTGACTCAATTATCTTTGTTGAATGCGTTTGACTTTCATTTGATTCAAAATGCTTTGTATGAATGTGTTTGACTTTCATTTGACTCAATTAGCTTTGTTGAATGCATTTAACTTTCCTTTGATTTAAAAAGCTTTGTTTGAATGTGTTTGACTTTCATTTGACTCAATTATTTTTGTTGAATGCATTTGACTTTCATTTTATTCAAAAAGCTTTGTTTGAATGTGTTTAACTTTCATTTGACTCAATTAGCTTTGTTGAATGCATTTGACTTTCATTTGATTCTAAATGCTTTGTATAAATGTGTTTGACTTTTATTTGACTCAATTATATTAATTGAATGAATTTGACTTTCATTTGATTCAAAAAGCTTTTTTTGAATGTGTTTGATTTTCATATGACTCAATTAGCTTTGTTGTATGAATTTGAATTTCATTAGATTCAAAAAGCTTTGTATGAATGTGTTTGACTTTCATTTGACTCAATTATCTTTATTGAATGCATTTGACTCTCATTTGATTCAAATAGCTTTGTTTGAATGTGTTTGACTTTTATTTGAGTAAAAAGCTTTGTTGAATGCATTTGACTTTTATTTTATTTAAAAAGCTTTGTATGAATGTGTTTGACTTTCATTTGAGTCAATTATCTTTGTTGAATGCATTTGACTTTCATTTGATTCAAAAAGCTTAGTTTGAATGTGTTTGACTTTCATTTGACTTAATTATCTTTATTGAATGCATTTGACTATCATTTGATTCAAACAGCTTTGTTTGAATGTGTTTGACTTTCATTTGACTCAATTATCTTTGTTGAATGCGTTTAACTTTCATTTGATTCAAAATGCTTTGTATGAATGTGTTTGACTTTCATTTGATTCAATTATCTTTGTTGAATGCGTTTGACTTTCATTTGATTCAAAATGCTTTGTATGAATGTGTTTGACTTTCATTTGACTCAATTAGCTTTGTTGAATGCATTTAACTTTCCTTTGATTTAAAAAGCTTTGTTTGAATGTGTTTGACTTTCATTTGTCTCAATTATTTTTGTTGAATGCATTTGACTTTCATTTGATTCAAAAAGCTTTGTTTGAATGTGTTTAACTTTCATTTGACTCAATTAGCTTTGTTGAATGCATTTGACTTTCATTTGATTCTAAATGCTTTGTATAAATGTGTTTGACTTTTATTTGACTCAATTATATTAATTGAATGAATTTGACTTTCATTTGATTCAAAAAGCTTTTTTTGAATGTGTTTGATCTTCATATGACTCAATTAGCTTTGTTGTATGAATTTGAATTTCATTAGATTCAAAAAGCTTTGTATGAATGTGTTTGACTTTCATTTGACTCAATTATCTTTATTGAATGCATTTGACTCTCATTTGATTCAAATAGCTTTGTTTGAATGTGTTTGACTTTTATTTGAGTAAAAAGCTTTGTTGAATGCATTTGACTTTTATTTTATTTAAAAAGCTTTGTATGAATGTGTTTGACTTTCATTTGAGTCAATTATCTTTGTTGAATGCATTTGACTTTCATTTGATTTAAAAAGCTTTGTTTGAATGTGTTTGACTTTCATTTGACTTAATTATCTTTATTGAATGCATTTGACTATCATTTGATTCAAACAGCTTTGTTTGAATGTGTTTGACTTTCATTTGACTCAATTATCTTTGTTGAATGTGTTTGACTTTCATTTGATTCAAAATGCTTTGTATGAATGTGTTTGACTTTCATTTGATTCAATTATCTTTGTTGAATGCGTTTGACTTTCATTTGATTCAAAATGCTTTGTATGAATGTGTTTGACTTTCATTTGACTGAATTAGCTTTGTTGAATGCATTTAACTTTCCTTTGATTTAAAAAGCTTTGTTTGAATGTGTTTGACTTTCATTTGACTCAATTATCTTTGTTGAATGCATTTGACTTTCATTTGATTCAAAATGCTTTGTTTGAATGTGTTTAACTTTCATTTGACTCAATTAGCTTTGTTGAATGCATTTGACTTTCATTTGATTCTAAATGCTTTGTATAAATGTGTTTGACTTTTATTTGACTCAAGTATATTTATTGAATGCATTTGACTTTCATTTGATTCAAAATGCTTTTTTTGAATGTGTTTGATTTTCATATGACTCAATTAGCTTTGTTGAATGCATTTGACTTTCATTTGATTCAAAAAGCTTTGTATGAATGTGTTTAACTTCCATTTGACTCAATTATAATTATTGAATGCATTTGACATTCATTTGATTCAAAAAGCTTTGTTTGAATGTGTTTGACTTTCATTTGAGTCAAAAAGCTTTGTTGAATGCATTTGACTTTCATTTGACTCAAAAAACTTTGTTATAATCTGTTTGACTTTCATTTGACTTAATTATCTTTGTTGAATGCATTTGACTTTCATTTGGTTCAAAAAGCTTGTTTAAATGTGTTTGACATTCATTTGATTCAAAAAGATTTGTAAGAATGTGTTTGACTTTCATTTGATACAATTATCTTTGTTGAATGCATTTGACTTTCAGTTGATTCAAAAAGCATTGTTTGAATGTGTTTGACTTTCATTTGACTCAATTAGCTTCGTAGAATGCATTTGACTTTCATTTGACTCTATTAGCTTTTTTATGAATGTGTTTGACTTTCATTTGACTCAATTAGCTTTGTTAATTGCATTTCACTTTCATTTAATTCAAAAAGCATTGTTTGAATGTATTTGACTTTCATTTGACTCAATTGGCCTTGTTGAATGCATTTTACTTTTATTTGATTCAAAAAGCATTGTTTGAATGTGTTTGACTTGTATTTGATACAATAAGCTTTGTTGAATGCATTTGACTTTCATTTGATTCAAAAAGATTTGTATGAATGTGTTTGACATTTATTTGACTCAACTATATTTATTGAATGCATTTGACTTTCATTTGATTTAAAAAGCTTTGTTTGAATGTGTTTGATTTTCATATGACTCAATTAGCTTTGTTGAATGCATTTGACTTTCATTTGATTCAAAAAGCTTTGTATTAATGTGTTTAACTTCCATTTGACTCAATTATATTTATTGAATGCATTTGACATTCATTTTATTCAAAAAGCTTTGTTTGAATGTGTTTGACTTTCATTTGAGTCAAAAAGCTTTGTTGAATGCATTTGACTTTCATTTGACTCAAAAAACTTTGTTATAATCTGTTTGACTTTCATTTGACTTAATTATCTTTGTTGAATGCATTTGACTTTCATTTGGTTCAAAAAGCTTGTTTAAATGTGTTTGACATTCATTTGATTCAAAAAGATTTGTATGAATGTGTTTGAGTTTCATTTGACTCAATTATCTTTGTTGAATGCATTTGACTTTCATTTGATTCAAAAAGCATTGTTTGAATGTGTTTGACTTTCAATTGACTCAATTAGCTTTGTAGAATGCATTTGACTTTCATTTGACTCTATTAGCTTTTTTATGAATGTGTTTGACTTTCATTTGACTCAATTAGCTTTGTTATTTGCATTTCACTTTCATTTAATTCAAAAAACTTTGTTTGAATGTATTTGACTTTCATTTGACTCAATTAGCTTTGTTGAATGCATTTTACTTTTATTTGATTCAAAAAGCATTTTTTGAATGTGTTTGACTTGCATTTGATACAATAAGCTTTGTTGAATGCATTTGACTTTCATTTGATTTAAAAAGCTTTGTTTGAATGTGTTTGACTTTCATTTCACTCAATTATCTTTGTTGAATGCATTTGACTTTCATTTGATACAAAAAGCTTTGTAAGAATGTGTTTGACTTTCATTTGGCTCAATTAGCTTTGTTAATTGCATTTCACTTTCATTTAATTCAAAATGCTTTGTTTGAATGTATTTGACTTTCAATTGACTCAATTAGCTTTGTTGAATGCATTTTCCTTTTATTTGATTCAAAAAGCATTGTTTGAATGTGTATGACTTTCATTTGATACAATAAGCTTTGTTGAATGCATTTGACTTTCATTTGATTCAAAAAGATATGTTTGAATGTGTTTGACTTTTATTTGACTCAATTATCTTTGTTGAATGCATTTGACTTTCATTTGATTAAAAAAGCTTTGTTTGAATGTGTTTGACTTTCATTTGACTCAATTGTCTTTTTTGAAAGTATTTGACTTTAATTTGATTCAAAAAGCGTTGTTGAATATGTTTCACTTCCATTTGACTCAATTAGCTTTGTTAAATGCATTTGAGTTTTATTTGATTAAAAAAGCTTTGTACGAATGTGTTTGACTTTCATTTGACACAATCACCTTTGTTGAATGCATTTGACTTTTATTTGATTCAATATATCTCTTTTTTGTTGCTATTGAAAACAAGTTGTCTTACTAGTTGTTGCTAAATTTCATCAAATTTTGTCTTGTTTCCATATATCAAAAAATTCTGACAACTAATTTTTTATTTGTAGCGATTTAGAAACAAATTGAGGCAACAAATTTTTGAATTGTTCCTATTAGAAATTAGCCGTCTCATTATTGTTGCTGGATGATAACAGATTTTTTATTTGTTGTCATTTAGCAATGCCATTTTACAAAACGTTTGGCAACAAAAAATCTAGTTGTTGCTATTGCGGACACTTGTTTTACTATTTTTTGCTAAAATGACATCACATTTTAAGTTGTTGCCATTAGAAACAAGTTGTGTTATAAATTGTTGCTAATTTATTCAGAGTCATTGAAGTAATTTACATAATTTGTTAAAATCAATAAAACGAAAACAAGTCATCTTGTTCTATACAAAAGAAATATTAGAAGGAATTAATAATCGTTCAATCACTTTTAGAAATAAAACGAAGGCGATAAAATAATACATATTATTTTATAAGTTCATTAGAAAGAGCATGTAGAAAATGGGATTGTTTCTTACTATTTTGCCAAAATTTGCTTGATTTTGGTTCTACAAGACCTTAAAACCTATGAATTGCTTTGTTTTTGTGATTTCTTTTGTGAGGCAGTTATGAATACATATATTTGACATGACTCAAGCCTTTTCAAGTTCATTAGAAAGAGCATGTAGAAAATGGGAATGCTTCTTCTCATTTTGGCCGAATTTGCTTGATTTTGTCTCTACAAGACCTTAAAACCTTATAACATGCTTTATTTTTGTGATTTATTTTCTTAGGAAGTTATAAATACATATATTTGACATGAATCACCCTTTTAAAGTTCATTAGAAAGAGCATGTAGAAAATGGGAACGCTTCTTCTCATTTTGCCCGAATTTGCTTGATTTCGGTTCTACCTGACCTTAAAACCTTATAACTTGCTTTGTCTTAGTGATTTCTATGATTAGGCAGTTACAAATACATATATTTGACATGATTCAAGCCTTTATAAGTTTATTAGAAAGAGCATGTAGAAAATGGGAACGCTTCTTCCCATTTGGGCCGAATTTGCTTGATTTTGGTTCTACAAGACCTTAAAACCTTATAACATGCTTTGTTTTTGTGATTTCTTTTCTTATCATGTTATAAATAGATATATTTGATATGAATCAAGCCTTTTCAAGTTCATTAGAAAGAGCATGTAGAAAATGGGAACGCTTCTTCCCATTTTGCCCGAATTTGCTTGATTTCGGTTCTACTAGACCTTAAAACCTTATAAGTTGCTTTTTCTTAGTGATTTATATGCTTAGGCAGTTACTAATAAATATATTTGACATGATTCAAGCCTTTATTAGTTCATTAGAAAGAGTATGTAGAAAATGGGAACGGTTCTTCCTATTTGGGCCGAATTTAGTTGATTTTGGTTCAATAAGACCTTAAAACCTTATAACATCCTTTGTTTTTGTGATTTCTTTTTCTAGAAATTTATAAATACATATATTTGACATGAATCAAGCCTTTTCAAGTTCTTTAGAAAGAGCATGTAAAAAATGGGTGCTTCTTCCTATTTTGCTCGAATTTTCTTGATTTCGGTTCTACCAGTCCTTAAAACCTTATAACTTGCTTTGTTTTTGTTATTTCTATGGTTAGGAATTATAAATACATATATTTAACATTATTCAAGTTTTTTTTTAGTTCATTAGAAAGAGCATGTAGAAAATGGGAATGCTGCTTACTATTTTGCCCAAATTTGCTTGATTTTGGTTCTACAAGACCTTAAAACCTTATAACTTGGTTTGTTTTTGTGATTTCTTTTATTAAGAAGTTATAAATACATATATTTGACATGAATCAAGCCTTTTCAAGCTCATTAGAAAAAGCATGTTTAAAATGGGTACGCTTTTTCCCATTTTGCCCGAATTTGCTTGATTTTGGTCGCGACCCCCACCCACGGGGGGAGCACAACCGAGTTCGAGCCCGGCGAGTCGCTCCTTTCTCGTGTGGGCAGTCTTCAATGCGAGTTGTGCCTCGGGCACATTCCGAACCTGGGCAAATCCATCGCCTTCCCGGATCCGGCAGGCTTTTCTAGCTCTTTCTCTTCGGCGAGTTGGGGGGCGGCTTTATATAGTAGGGGTGCGCCGGACCGTCGACGAGAACCATGTCGAAGGAACTCGGCAAAATGACCCCCCTATTGTTCCTGTTCCTGAAGCACAGCCGTTTTTTGACCTCTCCCGTTGTTCGAGCTACTTCGTAACCTCTCCTTCAAGGATAGAAGCAGATAGCAGCCATAGGGATAGGTATTCAATCGCGGTTGGACTTCTACTTCTCAATCCGTAGTCGAGCTGTGAAGCGTGCGTCATCTCTTGTCTGAATTGAAGGTCTCCGTGTTGTCAATAGGCATTTCAGGTTCCGGAGCGCAACCATAGCCTTCTTCCTCCACGTACATGAGTCAAGCCCTGACCGTCGTCCGCTCTGGTCGAGCCAGCCATCTAAGATGCTATGCCTCCTCTCCTTTAAAACTTTTTGCGGTTCGTTCGAGAAATTCCTACCTCTCTATCTATCTCTGAGATGTTTGGATTTTTCAAAAGGTTTAGGCAACGACGTTACGAGTCTTGTCTTCAAGCCGAACAACCTATTCGGTGGTAAGAAAGAAGATTATAGAACAACCTATTTTCTTCCTGATGCCCGTGGGTGTGGGACTAGTCATTCCCGCTACGCACCTTGCCTTACTAGCATTCTTCACGTCAAGTTGAAATAAGGGCAACTTTTTGTTTGATTGCGGGCCTCCCAACGAAGCCAACAGAAATCCTATCCGAATAAAAAAAAGAAAAGGCCAGCGCTTTCCCGGGCCGAGCCGGAATTCTTTATTAAAAAGAGCGAGCAGGCGCATCCCCTGCCTTTTCAGCTAGCGCACCCTTGAATTCATCCGAGACGTGAGCAAAACTCAAATTGGAGAAGAATATCGCCCTTGGGTTCCCTTTATTGGAACCAGTCCATGACTTAACATCGGTAGAATGTTACCTCCAATTCCCTGTATGTTCAGGTGGTTTGTTTTGCACTTAGGGATAGTCTTAGGTGGAGAAGAATAGATTTATATGTTAGCTCGCGGGGGCGGGCTTTCCTATGGTAGTCCCGCTGCGGCCTCTGACCGTCCGTCCTGTTAGTTTGAAAGGCTCGTTAATGCCGTCCATCAAAGTCGGATGACGGGGTAGGGCCATCCCGAGCCTTTTCTTCCACCTTTCCTCTCCAATCCTCGATCAAACTTGCGTTCTCCAGGCGCCCGAGAGGGGAGAACGAATGGCTCAGGAATCGACCGGTTCCGAGCAGATTCGTGGGTTAGTGATCCCGGCTCAGTGAGTCCCTTCTTCCGTGAGATTCGAATCTTCCGCTCTCCGCCAGCTCCTGCCGTTAGAGCGTTAAGCCACTCATTCTCTTAGGTCCTCTCAAAGCGCACGACCCTGAGAAAACTGAATTCGCCCCAACCTTAAATTCTTCGAAACCTCCCCTCTCCGCTCTTTGCCACGTATTTCTGCATATCGCTCGAGCAAAGGCGCTTTCTCGAGGCGGGAGTACTTCCCTGGCGGAAAAGAGGAAAACACGGAGTCTTTGTCTAAAGAAATGCGTTGAGAAAGGGCAGATGAAGACTCGCTTTCGCTACGGCTCCGGTGGGTTCCCTTAACCAAGCCACTACCTATGAGCGTTCCCCGACAGGGGCCTGCCAGCTCAGGAAGCCAAACGCCCGATACCAGTCTATCGCCCGATTGTGGGCATATTCCTTATACCAGAGAAGAGGGAACAACTTCTTTATCCCTTGCCTTGCTCCATCTTCCTTTTCTGATTGAAAGTAGCAAGCCTCTTCACTACGTACCAAACAAAGGTGGCGAAGTGGCCAGGGAAGAGCAGCCTTCCTGACACAGGCAACATAATGCGCCGCCGGGTTTTCCCTAAGCCGCCTAAGAAAGACTTTCATTCAGATAAATGGCTAGTTGGAGAGGAAACGATGTTGGAGCAAAAAGGAACGATTTCTCCCCGCGCCTTACTTTTTGAATGCTTTGGGCATAGTTTATAGAAAGATTCATGTATGAACTCAACCCATGTTCAAGAGCTTTAACAATGAAGTGAAAGGCTTGACTCTGTCTCTTTGTTATGATTCAACAAGCAAGGGCAGAGCGAAAGCAGTTTCGCGTTAGTCACTAAAGCCGTTTTCTTGCTCCGTAGTGCCCGGAGAACCAGGCTTGCTTAGATCCGGATCTTGCAGATATTTCGATTCCCGCAAACGATGACGCTATAGCTTCAATTCGATTAATTCTTACCAAATTAGTATTTGCAATTTGCTTCCTTATCGAAGGAGGCAGGAAAGGAACGTTTCCCCCCAAAACACCCTCGGGGGGATGTTTACAAGGAAGAAGAGCAGCCTTCCTGACACAGGCAACAGAATGCGCCAAAGGGAATAGGCCGCGCCTAAAATCATCCCAAGCTTCGAACCATGACACTCCGAATCACCAATCCTTTGGGATTTTCGAAGGACGCGACCCCCAACCCACGGGGGGAGCCATCTTCATAAGTTAAGTCAAGGCGATAGCACGACCAGCCGCAAAGGTGGTAGGTGTCCCTTTGACCTGTGCCAAACTCTACCTTTGCTGTTGCCAGGTGGAATAATTTGCTTCTGTCGGCCTTTCTGTGCAACAGTCAACCAGTTTCTTTGAATTCCTTGAATTTAAAGCTTCAAAAACAGTGAATGTACGAGCGTAGTATTCTTTATCTGGATCCTCTGGGGGCGAGGGCCAAACTCCACTTCGCTCTGCTCTAAGGGGGACAAATCGACTGTTTGGGGCGAGCTTCCAAAAAGAAGCACAGACTGTAGTATGCTATCAGCTGGAAGAGTAGAAAAAACACCGGCGTATTCGTAGCGATAAGGCTACTAAGGTCCGCGAAATTGGCCTCAATGGTGAACATTCCCAAAGAGTTGAAAGAAATGCCTCTTGTGATTGAGAAAAGGCACGAGCCAGCCTATGCCACTATTTTACTAGAGGCGCTGGCGATTCCACATCCTAGCCTGTCCTCCACCAACCCGAGGCACCGCAACTGTCTACTTATAATGAACTATAGGTAGCACTTTTTCTTTGGAACAGGGATCTCGAATCAATCAATTCCTGGGTTCTTGTCTTAAAGACTTTTTTTTCTTTTTCCTCTTCTTGTGTAGCTAGATTAGTAGCTAAAGAATCGCCTGAGCCAATTAGCTGTTGCCGACCGTGCTTCGGCGGGCATCATCCTAGTACCAACCATTTCTCCTGGTCCACTGGATACTTCCAATCCCTAAACGTTCTCGACTTCCCTCCTAGTGACTCTTTTCTTTCCTCCTCGAAAGGGGTTCGACTCAAGTTTTTGACTCTGACTCTCCCACTCCAGTCGTTGCTTTTCTTTCGTTATCTGGAAGAGGATTGGCAAGAACGATAGAGTCTGTGTCTGTGTAGTAGCAGTCATCCCTTGATATAAATGGGTGCATGTAGATCCTAGCGCATGCAGTGATTGCGGCGGAAAGTTGAACTGCGGAGTTCTTTGGCTGAGCCCGCCCAATTGCTAATATTTCTCCATCCAACCTGACGGCTGGAACGGTGAATCGGACCTACACCTACCTTACGCAAACAAGGGATCGCTTTGGAAAATAAATGGAGCTCTTAGTTTGGTTAGCCTTTAAACCAGAAGCCTCAGAAAAACAGGAGAAAGCATCCATCAAGTGCTGAACTGACGGTACTATCCAGGTGCGAAGAACCCCGGAGGTGACCGCTGATGCAAGACGATTGGGATTCAAGCAGTCAAAGAGCTAATCCCAAATTGTTTTCGCGCATTAAGCTCTATAACACCTTAAAACCTTATAACTTGCTTTTGCTTTGTTATTTATTTTCTTAGGCAATTATAAATATGTATATTTGACATGATTCAAGAATTTATAAGTTTATTAGAAAGAGCACGTAGAAAGTGGAAAGGCTTCTTACTATTTTGCCGGAATTTGCTTGATTTTGGTTCTACAAGACCTTAAAACCTTATAACTTGCTTTGTTTTTATGATTTATTTTGTTAGGAAGTTATAAATACATATATATGACATGAATCAAGCTTTTTCAAGTTTATTAAAAAGAGCATGTAGAAAACGGGAATGCTTCTTACTATTTTGCTCGAATTTGCTTGATTTCAGTTCTACAAGACCTAAAAACCTTATAACTTTCATTGTTTTTGTGATTTCTATGCTTATGCATTTATAAATACATATATTTCACATGATTCAAACAATTATAAGTTTATTAGAAAGAGCATGTAGAATTTGGGAATGCTTCTTACTATTTTGCCCGAATTTGCTTGATTTTGGTTCTACAAGACCTTAAAACCTCATAACTTTCTTTGTTTTTGTGATTTTTTTTCTGATGGAGTTATAAATACATATATTTGACATGAACCAAGGATTTATAAGTTTATTAGAAAGAGCATGTAGAAAATGGCAACGTTTCTTCCCATTTTTCCTGAATTTTCTTTATTTTGGTTCTACAAGACCTTAAAACCTTATAACTTGCTTTTGCTTTGTTATTTATTTGCTTAGGCAGTTATAAATATTTATAATTTACATGATTCAAGAATTTATAATATTATTAGAAAAAATATGTAGAAAATGGGAATGCTTCTTACTATTTTGCCCGAATTTGCTTGATATTGGTTCTACAAGACCTTAAAACCTTAATACATGCTTTGTTTTTGTGATTTATTTTCTTAGGCAGTTATAAATACATATATTTGACATGAATCAATTCTTTTCAAGTTCATTAGAAAGAGCGTGTAGAAAATGGGAACGCTTCTTTTTATTTTGCCCGAATTTGCTTGATTTCGGTTCTACCAGACCTTAAAACCTTATAAATTGCTTTATCTTTGTTATTTATATGCTTAGGCAGTTACAAATACATATATTTGATATGATTCAAGCCTTTGTAATTTCATTACAAGGAGCATGTGGAAAACGGGAACGTTTCTTCCTAGTTTGGCCGAATTTGCTTGATTTTGGTTCTACAACACCTTAAAACTTTATAACATTCTTTTTTTGTGATTTCTTTTCTTGAGAAGTTATAAATACATATATTGTACATGAATCAAGCGTTTTCAAAGTCATTAGAAAGAGCGTGTAGAAAATAGGAACGCTTCTTCTTATTTTGCCTGAATTTGCTTGATTTCGGTTCTACCAGACCTTAAAACCTTATAACTTGCTTTGTTTTTTTGATTTCTATGCTTAGGCAGTTAAAAATAAATATATTTGACATGACTCAAGCATTTATAAGTTCATTAGAAAGAGCATGTAGAAAATGGGAACGCTTCTTACCATTTTGCCCGAAAATGCTTGATTTTGGTTCTATAAGACCTTAAAACCTTATGAAATCCTTTTTTTTGTGATTTATTTTGTTATGAAGTTATAAATACATATATTTGACATGACTCAAGCCTTTTCATGTTCATTAGAAAGAGCATGTTGAAAATGGGAATCCTTCTTCCCATTTTGCTCGAATTTGCTTGATTTCGGTTCTACAAGACCTTAAAACCTTATAACTTGATTTTTTTATTTCTATGCTTAGGCAATTATAAATACATATATTTAACATGATTCAAGCTTTTATAAGTTCATTAGAAAGAGCATGTAGAAAATGGAAATGCTTATTACTATTTTGCCCGAATACGCTTGATTTTGGTTCTACAAGACCTTAAAACCCTATAACATCTTTTTTTTGTGATTTCTTTTGTTAGGAAGTTATAAATACATATATTTGACATGAATCAAGCCTTTTCAAGTTCATTAGAAAGAGCATGTAGAAAATGGGAACGCTTCTTCTCATTTTGCCCGAATTTGCTTGATTTCGGTTCTTCCAGACCTTAAAACCTTATAACTTGCTTTGTTTTAGTGATTTCTATGCTTAGGCAGTTACTAATAAATATATGTGACATGATTCAAGACCTTATAAGTTGATTAGAAAGAGCATGTAAAAAATGGGAACGCTTTTTCCCATTTGGGCCGCATTTGGTTGATTTTGGTTTTACAAGACCTTAAAACCTTATAACATCCTTTATTTTTGTGATTTCTTTTGTTAGGAAGTTATAAATACATATATTTTACATGACTCAAGTCTTATCAAGTTCATTAGAAAGTGCATGTAGAAAATGAGAACGTTTGCCTGAATTTGCTTGATTTTCGGTTCTACCAGACCTTAAAACCTTATAAATTGCTTTCTCTATGTTATTTATTTTCTTAGGAAGTTACAAATACATATATTTGACATGATTCAAGCCTTTATAAATTCATTAGAAGGAGCATGTAGAAAATGGGAACGCTTCTTCCCATTTTTGCTGAATTTGCTTGATTTTGGTTCTACAAGACCTTAAAACCTTATAACATGTTTTTTTGTGATTTCTTTACTTAGGAATTTATATATACATATATTAGACATGAATCAAGCCTTTTCAAGTTCATTAGAAAGAGCGTGTAGAAAATGGGAACGCTTCTTCTCATATGATGTTATTTGGTAACAATAATTTTCATTTTGATGACCTTAAATAGTTAAATGACCTAAAATAATGTCATTCTTCTAAGTGATTTAATTACTTTGTTTATGCTTTTTGTATCATTTATTTTTTAGTGAAACTGCTGTATAATGAACGAGGATCGAGCATGGATGTATAAACGGTTAGAAGGAAAATTCCTTAGTCCAACCTTTGCTGAAAAGGTCAATGAATTTATTACATTTTCTACTACACAAGACAATGTCGTGATAGATGGTGTGATGAAATGTCCATGTGCACAGTGTCGAAATATTCCTTATCAAGATCTTGATACCATTAAGGAGCATCTCTATAGGTATGGTTTTTTGCCTAACTATTTCCAATGTGTTTTTCATGGTGAACTGCACTTACAAAGAGAATCCCAAAGTAGCAGCTCCATATCCACCAAGGATGCATTGAACCCATATAGAAACATGGTATTAGATGCCTTTGGACTAGAAGGTGGTTTAGAAAATATTGAAGAAGAGCCACATGCTAGTTACAAGAAGTTCTTTGACATGATGAAGGCAGCGGAAGAGCCATCGTATGATGGCTGCAAGTTGTCTGTATTGTCTGCTGCTGCAAGGATGGCAAACATCAAGTGGGAGTAAAATATTCCACATAAAGCTATAGATGGTGTTGCTTCCTTAATGAAAGACAAGTGCCCAGATGAAAACAAGATGATAGATAGTTTTTACAAGACTAAGAAATTGCTTGAAGGGCTAGAGCTTCCGCACCAAAAGATTTATGTATGTCCAAATGGATGTATGTTATTTTGGAAGGAACACAAAGATCTCAAAGAATGTCTATATTGCAAAGGAAGTCGTTATAAGACACTTAGAGAAAGTGGCAACAATTCTCCTCATAGTACTCTTATTTACTTTCCTATAGGCCCGAGATTACAAAGATTATATGCAACAAGATCTACTGCGGAGCAGATGAGGTGGCATAAAGATAATCCTCGAGTTCATGGCCTTGTGTCTCATCCAAGTGATGGAGAGGCGTGGAAACACCTAGATGAAGAGTGCCCTTCTTTTGCTGCGGAGGCTAGAAATGTCCGACTAGGTCTTTGTACCGACGGATTTTCACCATTTGGAAAGACAGGAAGGCAATATTCTTGTTGGCCCGTCATTTTGACTCCTTATAATCTTCCGCCTGAATTGTGCATGAAGAAACCTTTTATGTTTTAAAGTTTGATAAATCCAGGTCCGAAGAATCCTAAAGGGAATCTCGATGTGTACTTGCCACCTCTTATTGAAGAGTTAAAGCAATTATGGGAGGTTTGGTTACTGACTTACGACATCTCGCAAAAACAAACTTTTCAATTGAAGGCTGCATTGCTTTGGACTGTTAGTGATTTTCCGGCTTATGGCATGCTTTCAGGATGGACCACGTCGGGTAGATTAGCTTGCCCATATTGTATGGAAAACACTAAGGCTTTCACTCTTAAAAATGGTGGAAAACAAAGTTGGTTTGATTGTCATCGTCAGTTTTTACCCCATGATCATAATTTTCGAAAAAATAAGAGTGCTTTTTTTAAAGACAGATTTGAGAATAATTCCCCAGCACCACGAATGAGTGGTGAGGACATTTGGAATTGAGTATCTTTATTTCCAAAAACTGTTGAGCAAATAAGTGGTGATGATAACGAGGCAGAAGGATATGGAAAGTTCCACCATTGGACAAAGCAAAGCGTCTTTTGGGAGCTTCCATATTGGAGCAAGCTCTTGATACGCCACAATCTTGATGTCATGCACATTGAAAAAAATGTATTTGATAATGTGTTTCACACTGTAATGGATGTTAAGGGTAAAACTAAAGACAATGAAGAGACTTAGGGGAGTATTGTACACGACGAAAATTGGAGGCGCAAGATGTTGTTAATAGTAAAGGGGGAAAAACGGACTTTAAAAGTGAATGCTCCTTTTGTGTTGCCTAAAGAGAAAAGGAAACTTATTTGTGAATGGGTGAAGAAATTAAAGTTTCCTGATGGATATGCTTCTAATCTAAGTAGATGCGTTGATTTAAAGGAATGTAAGCTATTCGGTATGAAAAGTCATGATTGTCGTGTTTTTATGCAACGATTGCTACCAACGGTATTTAAAGACTTGTTACCCTTGAATGTGTGGAATGTTATTACTGAGTTGAGCCAATTTTTTAGAGATCTTTGCTCCACCACTTTAAAAATTACTGACATGGTGCGATTGGAAGAAAATATTCCTGAAATTATATGCAAATTAGAGAGAATATTTCCGCCTGGTTTTTTAATAGTATGGAGCATCTTCCTATTCATTTGCCATATGAGGCAAAAATTGGTAGGCCGGTTCAATATAGGTGGATGTACCCTTTTGAAAGGTAATTATATAAAATTCATATTTTACTTTCTTTTTTTTTTAAATTAATTTGAAGATACTTAGCATTTTTTATTATAGATTTTTATACCATTTAAAGAGGAAAGTGGGTAATAAAGCGCGAGTGGAAGCCTCAATTTGTAATGCCTACCTACTCGAGGAGGTAACAAATTTTTGCTCCCTTTATTTTGAAGAAGAAGTTGACTCTAAGGTGAAGGATTTAGGATTGGGTGCACATGCTGAAAGTGAATTGAACAATAATCCTGACTTAGCTGAGATGTTCTCTTCAACTTTTGGACATAGTTTGTCAGAAAGTCAACTTTGTTACCTTGTTGAAAAAGATTACAAAGTTGCTCACCGATATGTTCTAAGTAATTGTGAAACTCTACAGCAATATGAAAGGTAAATTTCTATAAAAGTACCATAACATGTTGCTCGTAACATATCTATATGTTTACATACTAATATAATTAACAGTTTGTTTGAAGAACAAATGATCAGAGAACATAGATGCCAAAGTTCAGATGAAGTTTGGATCAAATATGAAGACATATATCCTGATTGGTTTAAAGATTATGTAAGTCACTTAACTAATATAAAATACTAATTAAATATATGATTAACTAGTGTTTTTAGCATGCTAGTATATGACCGTAATGACATTTTGAACCTTTGATTAATATAGGTATTGGAAAAGGGCATCAGAAATAACATTGTTCGCTCGTTAGCATTTTGACTACTAACAAGAGTTTGAAAATTTAATCACTATCACATCAATGGCTATCATTTTCATACTCTTTCTCATGGAAATAATAAGTCAACTATGAATTATGGTATATGTGTGAAAAGTGTCCAAGGAAGTAATTATTATGGAATTCTACAAGAAATAATAGAGTTAACTTATGTTGGAGCA
Organism: Chenopodium album; assembly: GCF_948465745.1. Taxonomy (NCBI): domain Eukaryota; kingdom Viridiplantae; phylum Streptophyta; class Magnoliopsida; order Caryophyllales; family Amaranthaceae; genus Chenopodium; species Chenopodium album. The sequence continues at coordinate 21,372,696 of NC_137853.1, forward strand.
AGAAAGCGTTATACAACAGTGTTGTTTAAGTGTGAGTGGTTTGATGTTGGACCTGGCATTAGGATACATGATAAGTATAATCTTGTTGAGGTGAACCATTCAAAACGATATCCAAAGTATGATCCGTTCGTACTGGCATATCAAGCCGAACAAGTATATTATGCTCCTTGTCCTAGTAGTAGTAGTAGTAATGAAAGAAATCAGTGGTGGTTTGTTTTCAACATTAAGGCAAGAGGAGTTATTGATTCGCTCGTTGAGCCTAATGCATTCCAAGTTGCTTCAATTGAAAATCTTCCTTTGTATTCAGAATTTGAAGTAGGTGAGGAAGAAGCCCAAGAGCTTTCTTGTAATGAATATGAGGAAGTGGAAGAGGGAGAGGATGAGGAGGAGGAGGAGGAGGAGGAGGAATTAGAGGAAAATGATGATGAAGAGGAAGATGAAGAAAATAGTTCATTTTAGATTAGGCATTTAACTTTTTACTTTAGTTTATCTTAATTTTCAAATATTTTTAATGCCTTTAACTTCTTGTTATTGTAATTTTGATAGTTAAATTTTATATTGTATGAAATTTATATCAGATAGTTAATATTACTTCTTTAGTATATTCAACTCTTATAGTGCCTATATTACCTTGTCTTTTCTCATTTTCTAGTGTGTAGATACACAAAAATGGTTCTAACTAGAGGTGGCTTTAATGGGAGGGGTCCAATCATTAGGCGTCAACCTAATGTTTCATCACAACTTTCTTCTCAACAAACACCATCACATGGTGAAATGAATGATAATTCTCATATGGAAGAACTATATAGGGATCAAGAGGAGATGGAAATTGATGATGCAGATGGTGTTGGCTATAACGAAAATGAAGAGGAAGTAGAGTTTCCTGATGACACGGGTAATCCAGATGCTTCTAAAGTATTGCACAAAACAGAGGGACTATAGTGAGTAACCTTAGTTAATACAATTGAATTGGTGTGTATATATATATATATATATATATATATATATATATATATATATATATATATATATATATATATATATATATTTATTTTTTGTTTCTAATTTCAGTGTTTATGAAACAGGTTTCATTCTCGTGAAGTTGTGGATGAAGTTGTTGAAACTTCATATAAGACTTATTTTATGGGGCCATGGATTAACTGGGCTAAGGTTCCGAAAGAAGCAAAAGCAATTTGGTGGAAAGCTTTTAAGGTATTTTTCATTATGAAACATGATAATTTTTAACAATTTAAAATCAATTTTTCCTTTAATAAATTATATATCACTAACAAGTGGTGCATCATTGCTCAAAAGGCTAAGTTCTCTTGGGATCCTTCAATGGCAAAAATGGTAAAGAAAGGATGGCAGCAAAAATGTTCTAGAAGCCTTTCTAATGTGGTGAGTAAGATGTTCACAACAAAAGGTTATCGTGCTAAATGGTGTCACCCAAGCATTAGGAAACGACTTGCAGCTATTAGAGCAACTGATACCTTCAAAAAGAAGTCTGCCCAATATTTGTTAAATAGAAAGAGGCTTGGGAAAGAATTGCCAATCCATTTCCAAGGATCTAAATCAACCGAACAAATTAAGATTGAATTGGTATGTCATTTACAGAATGATTTATAACTTGATATTTGATATTTTATTAGTTATTCACAGAAGGAATGTGATCCCCAAATTAGTAGTAGTGTAATCTATCAATTGTTGGTACGAATGATCTAATTAGTGGAAAATAATGGATCCGTTTTTTTTTCCTTATCACAAAGGGTTGTTGCTGCGGCGGTGCTGTGGCGGTAGTGCTGCTGCCCTGCTTCGGCAGTGCTGCTGCTGCTGTGCTGTGGCGGCAGTGCTGCTGCTCTGCTTCGGCAGTGCTGCGACAGTGCTGCGGTAGTGCTGCTGCTATTGTGCTGCGGCGGCAGTGCTGCTGCTGTGCTGTGGAAGTGCTGCTGCTGTGATGTGGAAGTGTTGCTGCTGTGCTGCGGCAGTGCAGCTGCTGCTATAATGAGCTGCTGCTGCTGCTGCTCTGTTGCGGTGCTGTGTCAGTGCTGCTGCAGTGTTGTGGCAGTGCTGCAATGCTGCGGCTGTCGTTGCTACAGTGCTGCGGTAATTGTTAACTAATTCATCTAGTAGGTTGTTTCTGATTGAGTTTTTCTTTTTCCCTTGACACGAGTAGGAGAAACAACTACAACGTGTGCCTACTGCAGCCGAGTTGTATTACAAATGTCATGTTAAAGAGAATAAAGGTTTTGTGGATGAGACGGCACAAAAAGTTTGGGTAAGTATTTAAGTTTGTAATAGAATGTAATTATGCTTGTGTAGAAAATAAGACAATACTCATACTAACTTCATTTATTTAATTATTTTATAGGATGATTTTCAGAACAAGAAAGCCTCTAATTTGGAGACTGAAGATCCTAAAACGGAGGACGAGCTACTTTTGGAAGCCTTAGGTGGATAGAAAAATGGAAGAATATATGGTCTCGAAAGTGCTATTGACAATTATTATATGAAACCAAGGAATGAACCTAGTTCGAAGGCCCGAAATGAGTTGGTGACTAATTTGCAAAATCATGTTCAAGAACTCAATACAAAAAATGTAGTACAAGCCAAAGAACTTGAAGAGACAAAGGCAAGTCTTGTTGAAGCTACTACAAAGCTAAATGAAACAACAGAAAAGCTTAATGAAACAGTGGCTGCTATGAAGGCTATTCAAGAACAAGTTCAATTCCTAACCCAAAATGCAGTTCTTCGCTAAACTATAGATTTTTATTATCTACAAACTATAAAAATTTTCTAAGTAGTTAAACAAACATATATTAGGTTGTTTATTTTTAGCGTTGCCTATTTGATCTATATTATCTTTTAGTTTAGCCTTTGATGTACAAGTATTTTAAAGATATGATTTTTGTTTTATTGGCTTTGGATTTTAATTTTGATATAATATTTGTTATTTACTTTAATTGTTTTACCAAAATATTTATTTATTTATTCATTATTATTATTATTATTATTATTATTATTATTATTATTATTATTTTGCTGCTAGATTTGGCAACCAATTAAATGTTTGGTTGCCAATATCGTTGTAATAGTTAGCAACCAAAGGAACTATTGTGATATTTTTGTTGCCATTTTCAGGAACCAATATCAACAATTTATTGCCATTACTAGCAACCATTATTTATATTACGTCGTCATTGTTAGCAACTAACATTATAAATCTGTTACCAATATAAGCAACAATAATTAGAAATTTGTTGCCAATGTTAGCAACCAATATCACAAATCTGTTACCAACAGTAGCAACAATACTGAGAAAATTGTTGCTAGAGTTGGCAACGATTGCGCAAGACATAGCAACAATTGTGACAACCACATATAAATTGATGCAATGTAGCAACGTATTTTTTTTTTTAAATTGGTAGACAAAATCACTTGGCAACAAGCCTCTTAGCAACTAGTAATTTTTGTTTCCAATTTGTTGCCAAGTCAAGTTAGCAACAAAATTATTGTGCGAAACAAATTTTAATTGTTGCTAATTAAAATGCTCTATTTTTGTAGTGGCATTCAACAAAGCTAATTGAGTAAAATGAAATTCAAACACATTCAAAGAAAGCTTTTTGAATCAAATGAAAGTTAAATGCATTCAACAAAGCTAATTGAGTCAAATGAAAGTCAAACACATTCAAAAAAAGCTTTTTGAATCAAATGAAAGTCAAATGCATTCAACAAAGATACTTTAGTCAAATGAAAGTCAAACACATTCAAACAAAGCTTTTTAAATCAAATGAAAGTCAAATGCATTCAACAAGGCTAATTGAATCAAATGAAAGTCAAACATATTTAAACAAAGTTTTTTGAACCAAATGAAAGTCAAAAGCATTCAACAAAGCTAATTGAAACAAATGAAAGTCAAACACATTCAAACAAAGCTTTTTGAATCAAATGAGGGTAAAATGCATTCAACAAATCTTATTGAGTCAAATGAAATTTATACACATTCAAACAAAGCTTTTTGAATTAAATGAAAGTGAAATGCAATTAACAAAGCTAATTGAGTCAAATGAAAGTTAAACACATTCAACAAAGCTTTTAGAATAAAATGAAAGTCAAACACATTCATACAAAGCTAATTGAGTCAAATGAAAGTCAAATGAATTCTACAAAGCTAATTGAGTCAAATGAAAGTCAAACACATTCAAACAATGCTTTTTGAATCGAATGAAAGTCAAATGCATTCAATAAAGATAATTGAGTCAAATGAAACTCAAACACATTCATACAAAGCTTTTTGAATCAGATGAAAGTCAAATGCATACAACAAAAATAATTGAGTCAAATGAAAGTTAAACACATTCAAACAAAGCTTTTTGAATCAAATGAAAGTCAAATGCCTTCAACAAAGCTAATTGAGTCAAATAAAAGTCAAACACATACAAACAAAGCTTTTTTAATCAAATGAAAGTAAAATGCATTCAACAAATCTAATTGAGTCAAATGAAAGTCAAACACATTCAAACAAAGATTTTTGAATTAAATGAAAGTGAAATGCAACTAACAAAGCTAATTGAGTCAAATGAAAGTCAAACACATTATACAAAGCTAATTGAGTCAAATGAAATCCAAATAAAATTCATCAAAAAAGAGACCAAATGAGTGCCATAAATGCATTTGACTATCATTTGACTCAATTAGCTTTGTATAATGTGTTTGACTTTCATTTGACTCAATTAGCTTTGTTATTTGCATTTAAGTTTCATTTAATTCAACCAGCTTTGTTTGAATGTGTTTGACTTTTACTTGACTCAATTAGCTTTGTTGAATGCATTTTAATTTCATTTCATTCAAAAAGCTTCGTTTGAATGTGTTTGACTTTCATTTCACTCAATTAGCTTTGTTGAATGCTTTTGACTTCAATTTGATTCAAAAACCTTTGTTTTGAATATGTTTGACATTCATTTGACTTAATTATCTTTGTTGAATGCATTTGACTTTCATTTGATTCAAAAACAATTGTTTGAATGTGTTTGACTTACATTTGACTCAATTAGCTTTGTATAATGTGTTTGACTTTCATTTGACTCAATTAGCTTTATTGAATGCATTTTACTTTCATTTGATATTAAAAGCTTTGTTTAAATGTGTTTGACTTTCATTAGACATAATTAGCTTTGTTAGATGCATTTGACTTTCATTTAATTCAAAAAGCTTTGTTTGAATGTGTTTGACTTTCATTTGACTCAATTAGCTTTGTAGAATGCATTTGACTTTCTTTTGACTCAATAGGCTTTGTATGATTGTGTTTGACTTTCATTTGACTTAATAAGCTTTGTTAATTGCATTTCACTTTCATTGAATTCAAAAAGCTTTGTTTGAATATGTTTGATTTTCATTTGATTCAAAAAGATTTGTTTGAATTTGTTTGACTTTTATTTGACTGAATTACCTTTGTTGTATGCATTTGACTTTTATTTGATTCAAAAAGTATTGTTTGAATGTGTTTGACTTTCATTTGACTCAATTAGCTTTGTTGAATGCATTTGACTTTAATTTGATTCAAAAAGCTTTGTTTGAATGTGTTTGACTTTCATTTGAGTCATAAAGCTTTGTGACTGCATTTAACTTTCGTTTAATTTAAAAAGCTTTGTTTGAATATGCTTCACTTTCATTTGACTCAATTAGATTTGTTGAATGCATTTTTCTTTCATTTGATTCAAAAAGCTTTATTTGAATGTGTTTGACTTTCATTTAACTAAATTAACTTTGTTGAATGAATTTAACTTTCATTTGATTCAAAAAGCTTTGTTTTAATGTGTTTGACTTTCATTTGATAAAAAAAGCTTTGATGAATGAGTTTGAATTTCATTTGACTTAATAAGCTTTATTGAATGCATTGGACTTTCAATTGATTCAAAAAGCTTTGTATGAATGTGTTTGACTTTCATTTGACTCAATTAGCTTCGTTGAATGCATTTGACTTTCATTTTATTTCAAATGCTTTGTTTGAATTTGTTTGACTTTCATTAGATTCAAAAAGATTTGTTGAATGGATTTGACTTTCATTTGACTCAATTAGCTTTGTTGAATGCATTTGACTTTTATTTGATTAATAAAGCAATGTTTGAATGTGTTTAACTTTCAATTGACTCAATTAACTTTGTAGAATGTATTTGACTTTCATTTGATTCAAAAAGATTTGTTTGAATGTGTTTGACTTTCATTTGACTCAATTAGCTTTGTAGAATGCATTTGACTTTCATTTGAATCAATTAACTTTGTATGAATGTGTTTGACTTTCGTTTGACTCAATTAGCTATGTTAATTGCATTTCACCTTCACTTAATTCAAAAAGCTTTGTTTGAATGTGTTTGACTTTCATTTGACTCAATCAGCTTTGTCGAATGCATTTGACTTTCATTTGATTCAAAAAGCTTTGTATGAATGTGTTTGACTTTCATTTTACTTAATTTGCTTTGTATGAATGTGTTTGACTTTTTTTTGACTCAATTAACTTAGTTGAATGCATTTGACTTTCATTTGATTCAAAAAGCTTTGTATGAATGTGTTTGACTTTCATTTGACTCAATTAGCTTTGTTGAATGCATTTTACTTTCATTTGATTTAAAAAGCTTCGTTTAAATGTGTTTGACTTTAATTTGACTTAATTAGCTTTGTTGAATGCAATTGACTTTCATTTGATTCAAAAAGCTTCGTTTGAATGTGTTTGACTTTCATTTGACTCAATTAGCTTTTTTGAATGCATTTGACTTTCAGTTTATTCAAAAAGCATTGTTTGAATGTGTTTGACTTTCATTTGAATCAATTAGCTTTTTAGATGGCATTTGACTTTCATTTGACTCAATTAGCTTTGTATGAATGTGTTTGACTTTCATTTGATTCTAAAAGCTTTGTTGAATGTGTTTAACTTTCATTTGAGTCAAAAAGCTTTGTTGAATGCATTTGAGTTTCATTTGATTCAAAAAGCTTTGTTTGAATGTGTTTGACTAACATTTGAATAAATTATCTTTGTTAAATGCATTTGACTTTCATTTGATTCAAAAAGCATTGTATGAATGTGTTTGATTTCATTTGACTCAATTAGTTTTGTTGAATGCATTTGACTTTCCTTTGAGTCAAAAAGCTTTGTTTGAATGTGTTTGAATTTAATTTGAATTACCTTTGCAGAATGCATTTGACTTTAATTTGACTCAATTAGCTTTGTATGAATGTGTTTGACTCTGATTTGACTCAATTAGCTTTGTTAATTGCATTTCACTTTCATTTAATTCCAAAAGCTTTGTTTGAAGATGTTTGACTTTCATTTGACTTAATTAGCTTTGTTGAATGCATTTTACTTTCATTTGATTCAAAAAGCTTTGTTTGAATGTGTTTATCTTTCATTTGACTCAATTAACTTTGTTTAATAAATTTGACTTGCATTTGATTCAAAAATCTTTTTTTGAATGTGTTTGACTTTAATTTGACTCAATTATCTTTGTTGAATGCATTTGACTTTCAATTGATTCAAAATCCTTTGTTTGAATGTGTTTGACTTTCATTTGACTCAATTAGCTTTGTTGAATGCATTTGACTTTCATTTGACTCAAAAAGCTTTCTTTGAATGTGTTTAACTTTCATTTGACTCAATTAGCTTTGCAGAATGCATTTGACTTTCATTTAACTCAATTAGCTTTGTATTATGTGTGTGACTTTCATTTGACTCAATTAGCTTTGTTAATTGCATTTCACTTTCATTTAATTCAACATGGTTTGTTTGAATGTGTTTGACTTTTATTGGGCTCAATTAGCTTTGTTGTATGCATTTTACTTTCATTTGATTCTAAAAGCTTCGTTTGAATGTGATTAACTTTTATTTAACTCAATTAGCTTTGTTAAATGCATTTGACTTTCATTTGATTCAAAAAGCTTTGTTTGAATGTGTTTGACTTTCATTTGACTCAATTATCTTTGTAAAATGCATTTGACTTTCATTTGATTCAAAAAAAAATTGTTTGAATGTGTTTGACTTTCATTTGACTCAATTATCTTCGTTGAATGCATTTTACTTTCATTTGATACAAAAAGCTTTGTTTGAATGTGTTTGATTTTGATTTGACTCAATTTGCTTTGTTGAATGCATTTGACTTTCATTTGATTCAAAAAGCTTTGTTTGAATGTGTTTGACTTTCATTTGACTCAATTAGCTTTGTTGAATGCATTTGACTTTCATTTGATTCAAAAAGTATTGTTTGAATGTGTTTGACTTTCATTTGATTCAAAAAGTATTGTTTGAATTTGTTTGACTTTCATTTGACTCAATTAGCTTTGTTGAATGCATTTGACTTTAATTTGATTCAAAAAGCTTTGTTTGAATGTGTTTGACTTTCTTTTGAGTCATAAAGCTTTGTTGAATTCATTTAACTTTCGTTTAATTTAAAAAGCTTTGTTTGAATGTGTTTGACTTTCATTTGACTTAATTAGCTTTGTTAAATGCATTTGATTTTCATTTGATTTAAAAAAAATTTGTTTTAATGTGTTTGCCTTTAATTTAACTCAATTAGCTATGTTGAATGCATTTGAGTTTTATTTAATTTAAAAAGCTTTGTTTGAATGTGTTTGACTTTCATTTGATAAAAAAAAGCTTTGAATGAGTTTGAATTTCATTTGACTCAATAAGCTTTATTGATTACATTGGACTTTCAATTGATTCAAAAAGCTTTGTATGAATGTGTTTGACTTTTTTTTTCTCAATTAGCTTCGTTGAATGCATTTGACTTTCATTTTATTTTAAAAGCTTTGTTACAATGTGTTTGTCTTTCATTAGATTCAAAAAGCTTTGTTGAATGAGTTTGACTTTCATTTGACTCAATTAGCTTTGTTGAAAGCATTTGACTTTTAATTAATTAAAAAAGCATTTGCCTTTAATTTGGATCAATTAGCTATGTTGAATGCATTTCACTTTCATTTAATTCAAAAAGCTTTATTTGAATGTGTTTGACTTTCATTTGAATTATTTAGCTTTGTTGAACGCATTTTACTTTCATTTGATTCAAAAAGCTTCGTTTGAATGTGTTTGACTTTAATTTGACTCAATTAGCTTTGTTGAATGCATTTGACTTTTTTTTTTATTCAAAAAGCTTTGTTTGAATGTTTTTGACTTTTATTTGACTCAATTAGCTTTGTTAAATGCATTTGACTTTCAATTGATTCAAAAAGCTTTGTTTGAATGTGTTTGACTTTTATTTGACTCAATGAATTTTGTTGAATACATTTGACTTTCATTTGATTCAAAAAACTTTGTTTGAATGTATTTGACTTTCATTTTAGTCAAAATGCTTTGTTGAATGCATTTGACTTTCAATTGATTAAAAAAGCCTTGTTTGAATTTGTTTCACTTTCATTTGACTCAATTAGCTTTGTTGAATGCTTTTGACTTTAATTTGATTCATAATGCATTGTATGAATGTGTTTGACTTTCATTTGACTGATGAGTGACATTTATGGCACTCATTTGATCTCTTTTTGGATGAATTTCATTTCATTTTATTACTCTTTTCTTTAGTTTTCCTTAGTTTTATTCTTATTTTCTTCATTTTATGCTTTTCTTAGTTAGTTTCTCTATTTTATGCATTTTCTAGTTTACTTGTTATTTTTCCCTTTTACTTGCTTTTTATCCTTTGTTTGTAGGTTATGATTAATAGTCCAAGAATTCCCGAGCTTCCTCTCCATGATCTTTCATTGTTTTTCATGCCTAATGCTTGTGCGAAGAGTTTCAAGTCAAAGGGGGATCCAAGGAGCATGCTTCAAGGCCTTGTATATGTTCTTTTCATGGCTTATATTCTTCAAGAATTCCAAAGAAGTTGCTGCCTACCTTGTCCTCCATCATCATCATCTAGGATGTGTGCACCACTTGAGCTAGGACGAAGAGAAGAAGAGGGCTATACCCAGTTAGGTGCGGGCGCACTCGGGGAGTGTGCGCCCACACACCTGGTGCGTGCGGGCGCACCTTTCTGGGTATGTTTCCCGTGCGCGCCACTCTCTCTCCTATGTGCGACCGCACCGGCGTGGGTCTATTTTTGGGCGTCAATACCTACCTCCTCTTTGTATATATAGTTATTTCCTTCTATTTTAAGAGAAGTTTTACATTAGAATTCATATTGTTAGTATTTGATTAGAATTTTAGAGAGAGAAACTCAAGGATTGAAGAGAGAGAAACTCATGGTTTTTGGTTGATTGTTCAAGAATTCTTCATTGTAATTGATCTTTAGATCAAAGTTTGTAAGGATCTTCATCTTGATTTCAATATAAGTTTGATTTTAGTTGATTTCATTTGTTTTCCATATTATTGTTGATTGATTGAATTTTGTTTGATGTTTGATTGAAGTTTGATTGATTTTTAATTGATTGTTGATTTGATCTTTGATTTCAAATATGTTGATGATGAAATTGATGATTAGTGTAGTTTTGATCTTAATTTCCATGGCTAGTGAGTAGTTTCCTAGTTAGGGAAATGGTGAAGCATGTTTGAGTGATGGATTAGAGTAATTTGGGGATAATTAATGGAGTTGATGATATGATTAAACTTGGTTGATAATTCATGTGCATGTGTGTAATTGATTGAAGCTTGGCCATCTTTAATTGTTACACTAGATTGCATTGTAAGCTTGCTATGATACGGACCATTGATTAGTAACTTGCAATTTCTCGATTGAGGTGCCTTGTGACGTTTCCTAGTTAGTGTTTAGCGTAGTTGGCGCTAGTTAGACCTCTAGGAGAATTATCTTGGTATGCTCTTTTGGATACATGATTTATCTTCCTTCATATCACTTGACTTAGTTGGTTTGACCTCCCAAATTACCATTCTCCATTACAATTACATGTGGATCCATTACCCTAGTGTCTTTTACATTGATTTTATACAAGTTCTTTGCATCGTTTAGCTCTAGCTCTAGTTTCTACCATAAACTCCGCATTTGAATTCGGAGTAGCTTGACTTAGGCAATATACATTCAACTTCCATTCCTTTGGGTTCGACCTTGACTTACCACTACACTTCATAGGGGTTTGTTGAGTTATAAATTTTGTTTGATTGGGTGGGGTGGTAGCCCAAAGACCTTCCGTTCCTTCGCCCATCAAAATGGCGCCGTTGCCGGGGAATGGTGCTTTGAGTGCATATTGTTGTTGAGTCTATTCCACTTAATTTGCAAAATACAAAAAGATTTTATACTTTAGGCTACACTTGTAGCCGTGCTACTAATATTTTCTTTGAGTTTTGTATGCAAAGGTCCCGAGATCGTTCAATTGTTCCCTTTGATCCGGAGATTGAAAGAACTCTCTCAAGGAGGAGAGTAGCAAACAAGTCATTGGATTATAGTTCTTCAAGCGAAGAAGAGATTGAATAAGAGCAAGTTATGGGAGAACATCCAAGAGTTGCCTTGAAATAATTGGGAGTGCCCGGTGCATATAGGTTGGAGAGCGGCATAGCTCCACCTACAACACCGGCAAACGATTTTGAAATTCGGCCGGAAATGATCACCCTAATTGAGAGGAGACAATATAGTGGGGCTAAGAATGAGAGCCTATTGAACCATCTTAAGGAGTTTGAAAAATACTGCAACACAATCAAGGTTAATGGAGTGTCTCAAGAGTTTATCCGCCTTAAGTTGTTCCCTTTCTCTCTCATAGGAAGATCTTTGGAATGGCTAGACAAAGAGGTGAAGCCCAATTCATTGAGAACGTGGGATGATGTCACTAAAGCTTTCTTGTCCCGTTTTTATCCTCAAAAGAAGACGGCGGAGGCAAGGGCTTTAATTCAAGGGTTCAAGCAAAAGCCAAATGAGAGTCTCTATGAAGCATGGGAAAGATTCAAGGAGTATCAAAGAGAATGTCCTCACCACGGAATTCCAACATACCAAGTGATCCAAATCTTCTATGGTGGCTTGAGTCCTCATGGCAAGTCATGCCTTGATGGAGGGGCCGGTGGTCCTATCATGAACAAGACCGAAGAAGAAGTTGTGGACATAATAGTGGATGTGGTGACTTACTATAGAGATTGGCAAGATGGGGAAAGAGATTCTTTAAGCAAGCAATCTTCGTTGTATTCGGTGGACCATCTCAATGCCATTAACAATCTTTCCTCTCAAATGACAAACTTGGGAAAGGAGATGACCGCAATCAAAGCCAAGTTGGAGAGTGTTTCTTCCACTTCTCAAGCTTCAAATCTTCCCTCCCAATTTAAGGGGAGAGGTACTTCTTCCAACTCTCAAACCCCTCCCACTTCACATAATATGCCTATGGGTTGTTTGTTTTGTGATGCATGTGGATCATATGATCATGACTCTAGCAATTGCAATAATGAATGTGTTGATGAGTTTGATAACAATGAGTGTGAGCATGTGAATTTTGTGTCAAACAACAATGTTCAAAGGTTTGATAATCAAAGAGGCCAATGGAATAGGAATTACCAAAACCAAGGCAATTTTGACAACTATAATCATGGTGGTGGTTATATGAACCAAGAGAATCAAGGTTCTCGTGGTAACCATAATAACCAAGGTTATAGTGGCCAAAATCAAATACAAAATTATGGTAATCAAAACCAAGGCTATGGTAATCAAAACCAAGGTTATGGAAATCATAACCAAGGTAATGGTAACCATAATCAAGGTGGTGGTAACCATAATCAAGGTTATGGTCAAAATCAAAATAGGGGTACTTGGAATAATCAAGGAAGGGGCAATTTTCAAAACAATGCTCAAAGAGGTCCCCCACCCGGATTTGTTCCAAAGACTCAAGGTGAAAATTCCTATTCACAACCTTCTTCTCCTAGGACTAATTTGGAAGAATTGATTGATAATCAAACCAAGATCATTAACACCTACACGACGGTTAGTGATAAGAAGTTCAATGAAATGATGACTCACAATAAGATGCTTGAGACTCAAATAACCCAACTAGCAAACACTCTTAAGGATTATGCTAGTCCTTCTTCTTTACCTTCCTAAGGTGTTGAACCAAAGAAACGAGTGTATTCTATTGCCACTAGTGGTGGGAATGACCTTAGTGAGGGAGTTTCTTGTTCAATGGAGGGAGAAGATGAGAGTGGTGCTATGGAGAATGAAGTTGAGAAGGTTGAGTCTAAGGAAGTTTATTGTGAGGATGAGGAAAAAGAAGAAAGTGTTGTTGAAAAGATGTGTGAGGAAGAGAGATTTCCCGATCTACCATACCCCCAAAAACTCTTGAGATTCAAAATGGACGAGCAATTTGGGAAGTTCCTTGAAGTTCTTAAGGAAGTTCATGTTTCCACACCCTCTACCAAGCCAATTCCCGAAATGCCTAAGTACTCCAAGTTTCTTAGGGAGATATTAGAGGAGAAGGAAGATTTTCATGAGGGTAATTCGGTGGAAGGAGGGAAGTGTTTTAGTGCTCTTGTCCATGGTGAGCTTCCGGAGAAAATGGAGGATCCGGGAAACTTTTCAATTCCTTGCAAGATCAAGAAAATGATGTTTGAGAATGCTTTATGTGATCTAGGGGCTAGTGTGAGTATCATGCCCTATTCGGTTTTCAAAAGACTTGATCTAGGTGAGCTTCAACCATCTAATATAACCCTTCAATTAGCCGATCACTCTATTAAGCTTCCTAAGGGGAGAGTTGATGATGTCTCTCTTAAGATTGGAGAGTTTGTTTTTCCCGTAGATTTTGTGGTTTTGGAGATTGAGGAAGATGAGCATATTCCAATCATTCTAAGGAGACCCTTCTTAGCTACCTCGGGAGCCTTGATAGATATGAAAGGAGGCGGCATTACTTTGAGATGTGGTAAGCTAGAAGAGAGTTTTAAGTTGAAACCAATGCATGAGTCTCTATCTTGTGTGCAAGATATAGCATGTGCTAGTCTTTCTCGTTCTATTGATGATGTATGCATGGTTGATTCTTCTACTAACAATGCTCTTGAGAATGTTGATGATGTTTTTGCAAGTATTGATAGCATGAAGGTTAGAGAAGAAGAAATTGTGATTCCAAAGCTAAAGGATGAGAAGGAAATTGAGATTCCAAATTGGTTCAAGCTTAATTCTCAAGATGAAGAGAAAGCTTCTATAGTCAAGGATGTTGAAGTTAAGCCGAAGAAAAAGGCTCGTGATTCGAAGAAATTTAGAAAAAGAAAGAAGTTGAGAAAAGAGAAAAATGAATTTGAGAAGAATTTTGTGGAGGTTTCATCAAGCAACAATGAGAAGTTACTCAAGATTGAAGAAGATTTTGCTCTTTCAACCACCTTGAAGAAGGTGGTGTTCTTTGACCCTCCATGATTTGGAGGAAGGGTCGAGCTAAGGACCTTAAGCAAGCGCTTCCCGGGAGGCAACCCGAAGATTCTAACCTTTCCTTTTGATTTTTGAATTTTCTTGTTTTTGTTTCTTTTATTACTTTGTCTTTTCTTTCACTTTTTTACTTGTTTGGATTTTCAGGATGAATTTTGCGGGATTGGATTTCTTCAAGAATGCATGGTGAATGGAAGGTGTTCATGGCACATATCATATTTTGTTCGATTCTAATCAAAATTTGAGGTAAAAAGGGTAAGAATTTTAGAGAGGTAAGATAGGAAATTCATGTTTTGAAAGTTGGAGGAAATTGATACTTAGTGAATTTTTGTGGTGAGCACATGAATTTTCAACTTTGAGATCTTTAAAAATGATTTTGGCTACTGCCTATGGTGTTCCTCATCACCATCATGATTCATGTGCGCACCCAAATAGGCAGTAAGTATCAAAAATAAGAGAAAAAAGAAAAAAATCGGAGATGCACAGCAAGGTGCGGCCGCACACGAGGTGTGTGCGGGCGCACCAGCAGCAGGTGCGGCCGCACGCCCTGCTGCCGTGCTCCTTATCTTCTTTCCTCCTTCTCCTTCCTTTCATTTCATCACTCTTCTTCTTCTACCTCATGAACATCACTCCCTCAAACCCTCCTTGTGCGCACCTATTCCCTCCTCATTCACCCTCAAAAATCCTTCAATTCCTCATAAAAATCACTCCATTTTCATTGAAATTCACTCACAAACCTTCCTACACTCAAAATTCCTCACAAATTGACCCAAATTTCACTCACTCTCTCTCCTACACTTGGTGACCGAAAATTGGGGCTTTTGTTTGGGATTGCAATTGGTGGCTCAAATTTGGTTAATCTTGCATCTTGTATGGTATAATCACTAATCCTTGCTTTAATTTTGTCAATTATATCATAATTTTGCATAGGTTGAAATTTTGTATGAGCATGAATAGTGTAGTATGGGTTTTGTGATTTTTGATGCTTCATCTTGATATTGGATGTGATTTTGTGATGTTTATTGATTGATTTTGCATAACATTGTGTTGTTTGTTGATTTTGTAGCGATTTTCATCATCTTTGGTTGATAAATTGTGAGTTGGATTTTTGGAAATTGGGTAGTTTGTTGTGATTGTTGGTATTGGTCTCTTGGTTGATCTTGAATTGTTTGAAAGGAGTTTTTCTTGGATTATTGGTGTTGTTGATTGGTTTGGAATTGGTTTTGTTGGAAGGAAGTGTGAAATTGAAAATTGGTGAAGTTGGTAGTAAGTGGTGATTTTGGGTGTGGTGTTCTTGGTTCTTTGGTTTTGCTCTTTGATCATTGTTGGTGAACTTTCTCAAAGCCTCAAACATGTCTAAATACTTAAAGAAACTCTCCAAGAAAAGAAAAACCGATGTTATCATCGATGAACCTTGCCCAAGTACTTCTTCAAGGCCAAGTACTTCATCTAGGCCAAGTACTTCAAACCCCTCTTCCTCTCAAACACGACCACCAACCTCTCTTCCCAAAAAGAAAAATTTCACCAACGAACAAAAGACCTTCTACCAACAGTTGAAGGAAGAGAGAACCTTCAAACAAACCCGCCATTATCTCCAACGTGACATGGTAAAATTGGGGATAGATGATGATGTGCGGTCTTTGCTCTTGAACCTTCGAATGGCTTCTTTCATCAACAATGCCTATCGCACCTACAAGGAGCCAACGTTGGAGTTCTTGGCTACCTTGGAGCTTGTGCCCTTGGGAGGGCAATATCGGGTGCGATTCCAAATATTCAACCATGTCTTCGATCATTCCTTAGAAGAGTTCAACGCGGCTTTGGACTTTGATCCCCATGGGGATATATTGAACGTTGAACACTATATCTTCCCGGAGTACGACCACAACTCTTGGTGGGAAGACATCTCGGGTGGTAACGAATTCATCACCAACAGGGCTAAGATTTCCTCGGTGTACCAACCTTGCCTTAGGGTTGTGCACCGCCTTTTGGGCTATGTGGTATTTCCCAAGCAAGAGTTGGGGAAATTGAGCAAGCTTGAGCTCAAAGTCTTGTGGTTGTCTACTCGCCCGGAGTATGTGGGCCGGTTGAACTTGGGGTATATCTTTGCCCAATATTGTGTTGATCTTCGTGGCCGGAGTTCGGGAGAGATCCCATGCGGGGGCATGGTGACTAGGCTCTTGACTCGCCTTCGCCTTGATGCATATCTTCCCTTTTGCAAGGAGATTGGAGATAGCACTTCTCTATACCTTGACTTGCAACAATTGGGTCAAATTCAATTCATCTCCAAGAGCTATAGGGATGGGAGATATGAGTGGCTAAGGGGTAACGAGCATTGGTGCTATTTGCCTAACCCCGGCTTGACTTCTTTGGCCTGGATCGCCAACAATGTGTGGCATGTCCCTAAGTCCTTTCGGCGTCCCAACTTCGACTCCCATGAGGATGATGAAGATGATGATGAAGAGCAACAACAACAACAACAACAACAACAACAACAAGTTCCTCAAGAACAACAACAAGAAGGGCAACATGCTTATGAAAATGCCGATTTGAGGGCTCTTAGTGAGCAAATGAGTGGATTGAAAATCCCCTTGGACGGCATATATGATCAAGATTTTGGGGCTATCTATGAACAATTGAGAGGTATTCAAGAAATGCAACAAGGTATGTTTGCTCAACAACAACAAATTTATGATGCGGAAGTTGACCGCGGGAACATTGTTCCCCCGGCTAACTATCCGTATTTCCCGCCCCAACAAGGTCCTCTACCTTCGTATGGGCATCCATATTGGTCGGGTCCTTCCAAACCTGATACCGAGCGTCGCTACTATCCGGATGAGCATGGTAACTATGATTACAAGGCTCCGAGTGGTAGTGACTATAGGGGTGATCCTAACTACCCCCATGTCCATGACAACCACCCCTATGAACTTACCTTGCCCGATAACTTCACCCCTCTTGCTCCTTGGCAACAAGATCTTTTCAAGGGGCATTATGGGTGGCCCGAGGGGTACACCGGAAGATGGAAGCCTTACCCTCATCCCTTTGATGACCCCGAGTGCAACATTGACCCCAATGGGGCCGGGCCGAGTGGTAGTGGTAGTGGTGGTGGTGATGGTAGTAGTCATTAGTTCCCTTTTTCTTTTTTTTTTGTAGTTTTTACCTCCATCCCTTATATTTTTTATGCTTGTTTTGTATTGCTTGGGATGTTGAGATGTACTTTTATCTAGCTTGGGGGAACTAATGATTTGCTCGGTGACCAATATTTGTTGTTGTGTACATACCTTAGTTGTTTGCATGCTTATTTTTTTTCCTCTTGTTTGATTTCCTCTTTTTCTTGATCTCTAGGCTACCTTCCTTGTAGCTAGCTTGCTTGCCCTATTTGTTTGGATACTTGTTGTTTGTGATGATGCTTTGCTTGAGACGTTGTTATTGTTGATCCCTAATATCCAAATCCCTTTAATCCAAAACCCTTTGATCCAAATCCCTTGAATCCAAATCTTGTAGTTTAGTTTAGTTCTTTAGTTAGTTTAGACTTTCTTGCTTTCTTAGTTTCTTTTCTTTTATTCTTTTTTATTCTTTGATTAGTTTAGCTTTTATTTTCTTTAGTTGTATATACTTTTTGCTTAGTTTAGTTTCCTTTTATTTGTTGTTTTCTTTTCTTTGCTTTGAAGTTACTAACCATTTTCTTTGCTCATAGTTTCTTTTATTTTCTTTTTCTCACTTGGTTTCTTGAAGAAGCTTTTGGATATGGAATGCAACGAGGTGGTTTCTACTTGCTTCGTTTATTTTTGCTTAGCTTGGAGCCCGGTGAGATCTTTCTTATTTTTCTCTTTATTTTCCTTGGTTGCATAGAATAGGATTAGTTTAGGGGAAGTTGAATGGTTCGAGGATGGATGCTTGTTAACACGTAATGTGTTTGGGATCGATGACGATGATGTCGATCGATCACTTGTTTGTCGATTGGGATTCTTATGTGTTTAACTTGCTTTCTAGTCCATTTCATATTATTTCTCCTATTTTTCCTCTTCTATGTCTCCATTTCTTTTCTTTTATTTTCTTTTACTTTCCTTTTCTTTTATTTTCTTTTATTTTTCTTTTTATTTGTGGTGTAATTTTGAGGCCTAATTTTTCAATTTTTCTTTTGGAATGAACTTTATACATTGGACTTGTCTTTTGCATGACTTTCTTCCTAGGTTGTAAAGGTATGCACGGTTTGAGACTATGTTTGGTTGACTGTAGGATAGGTGTATGCTAGGGTAGTTGGTTTGAACTAGGAGGATCATGAAGCCGGATTCTACTTGTTTGTGGCATGCTTGGTAGTTGCTCCCTATAGTCAATTTGACACCATTAGTGAGTTTTTGCTACATCCTTGTGAGGTTACTTGTTTTTCTAGCCTTCAACATTCTTTGTATGAGCGGCGTGGATCCTTGACTATGCAAACCTAATCTAATAAAGCTTGATGTATGATTCTTAAACCTGAGACCGAACTATCTAGGAAGGACAAAGGCACATTTTTCGGGGTGGTATTTTTCATTTTTGTTATATTTTGTTATTTTCTTTATTTTTGGGTTTACATTTGCCTTCTTGTAACCATTTGAGCCTTATCCCTTCTTTTCAAGCCACATCTTTAGTTATTTGACCTTTTGTTTCATTTTCTACTTTTCTTGGTTTTTGTGAAGCAAAATGATCATTTGAGATGGAGTTTGTGGTGGATGAGTTGGAGTTTTGGTTTTTATGAATGCAAGTTTGTGATATCATTTTCTTTGTGAATAATGGCAAATGTTTGAGCAAAAGCCGTCCTATTTCAAAAAAGGCATGGACTAATAAATTGCATAATAGAAAAAGCCGTCCGAATTAAGTAAAAGGCAAGGACATTGCATATTACAAAAATACAAAAAAATTTAAAAAGTGAAAAATTTCAAAAATATTTTGATGTATTCTTTTCTCCTTCTAAGCATTGAGGACAATGCTTCATTTTAGCTTGGGGGGAGAAGCGTGTACGCTTTTTGTATATATTTCTTTGTGAGTACAGCTTCAATTAAGCTTGGGGGTGTTGTTTTTGTTTGGTAATTTCTTGATTGTGGTGTTAAGGATTGATAACCCTTTTGTTTCACTTTTTAGGAAAATCACCAAATTTTAAATTTTAGCCTACCTTCACCCTTTATGCCTTACGTTACAACCTTTTTGATTCAAAAAGCTTTGTTTGAATGTGTTTGACTTTCATTTGAGTCAAAAAACTTTGTTGAATGCATTTGACTTTCATTTGATTCAAAAAGCTTTGTTTGAATGTGTTTTACTTTCATTTGAGTTAAAAAGCTATGTTGAATGCAATTGACTTTCATTTGATTCAAAAAGCTTTGTTTGAATGTGTTTGACTTTCATTTGACTTAATTATCTTTGTTGAATGCATTTGACTTTCATTTGATTCAAAAAGCTTTGTTTGAATGTGTTTGACTTTAATTTGACTCAATTGTCTTTGTTGAATGTATTTGACTTTCATTTGATTCAAAAAGCGTTGTTGAATGTGTTTGACTTTCATTTGACTCAATTAGCTTTGTTGAATGCATTTGAGTTTTATTTGATTCAAAAAGCTTTGTATGAATGTGTTTGACTTTCATTTGACCCAATTACCTTTGTTGAATGCATTTGACTTTCATTTGATTCAATATATCTCTTTTTTGTTGCTATTGAAAACAAGTTTTCTTACTAGTTGTTGCTAGATTTCATCAAATTTTGTCTTGTTTTCTTATATCAACAAATTTTGACAACTAATTTTTTATTTGTAGCGATTTAGAAACAAATTGAGGCAACAAATTTTTGAATTGTTCCTATTAGAAATTAGCCGTCTCATTATTATTGCTAGATGACAACAGATTTTTTATTTGTTGTCATTTATTAATGCCATTTTACAAAACGTTGGGCAACAAAATTTCTAGTTGTTGCTATTGGAGACACTTCTTTTACTATTTGTTGCTAAAATGACATCACATTTTAATTTGTTGCCATTAGAAACAAGTTGTGTTATAAATTGTTGCTAATTTATTCAGAGTCATTGAACTAATTTACATATTATGTTGTAATAAATAAAACGAAAACAAGTCATCTTGTTCTATACAAAAGAAATATTAGAAGGAATTAATAATCGTTCAATCACTTTTATCAATAAAACGAAGGCGATAAAATAATATATATTATTTTATAAGTTCATTAGAAAGAGCATGTAGAAAATGGGAATGCGTCTTACTATTTTGCCCAAATTTGCTTGATTTTGGTTCTACAAGACCTTAAAACCTTATAAATTTCTTTGTTTTTGTGATTTCTTTTGTGAGGCAGTTATGAATACATATATTTGACATGACTCAAGCCTTTTCAAGTTCATTAGAAAGAGCATGTAGAAAATGGGAATGCTTCTTCCCATTTTGGCCGAATTTGCTTGATTTTGGCTCTACAAGACCTTAAAACCTTATAACATGCTTTATTTTTGTGTTTTATTTTCTTAGAAGTTATAAATACATATATTTGACATGAATCAAGCCTTTTCAATTTCATTAGAAAGAGCATGTAGAAAATGGGAACGTTTCTTCTCATGTTGCCCGAATTTGCTTGATTTCGGTTCTACCAGACCTTAAAACCTTATAACTTGCTTTTTTTTAGTGATTTCTATGCTTAGAAAGTTACAAATACATATATTTGACATGATTCAAGCCTTTATAAGTTCATTAGAAAGAGCATGTAGAAAATGGGAACGCTTCTTCCCATTTGGGCCGAATTTGCTTGATTTTGGTTCTACAAGACCTTAAAACCTTATAACATGCTGTGTTTTTGTGATTTCTTTTATTAGGATGTTATAAATACATCTATTTGACATGAATCAAGCCTTTTCAAGTTCATTAGAAAGAGCATGTAGAAAATGGGAACGCTTCTTGGTTGATTGTTCAAGAATTCTTCATTGTAATTGATCTTTAGATCAAAGTTTGTAAGGATCTTCATCTTGATTTCAATATAAGTTTGCTTTTAGTTGATTTCATTTGTTTTCCATATTATTGTTGATTGATTGAATTTTGTTTGATGTTTGATTGAAGTTTGATTGATTTTTAATTGATTGTTGATTTGATCTTTGATTTCAAATATGTTGATGATGAAATTGATGATTAGTGTAGTTTTGATCTTAATTTCCATGGCTAGTGAGTAGTTTCCTAGTTAGGGAAATGGTGAAAAATGTTTGAGTGATGGATTAGAGTAATTTGGGGATAATTAATGGAGTTGATGATATGATTAAACTTGGTTCATGTGCATGTGTGTAATTGATTGAAGCTTGGCCATCTTTAATTGTTACACTAGATTGCATTGTAAGCTTGCTATGATACGGACCATTGATTAGTAACTTGCAATTTCTCGATTGAGGTGCCTTGTGACGTTTCCTAGTTAGTGTTTAGCGTAGTTGGCGCTAGTTAGACCTCTAGGAGAATTATCTTGGTATGCTCTTTTGGATACATGATTTATCTTCCTTCATATCACTTGACTTAGTTGGTTTGACCTCCCAAATTACCATTCTCCATTACAATTACATGTGGATCCATTACCCTAGTGTCTTTTACATTGATTTTATACAAGTTCTTTGCATCGTTTAGCTCTAGCTCTAGTTTCTACCATAAACCCCGCATTTGAATTCGGAGTAGCTTGACTTAGGCAATATACATTCAACTTCCATTCCTTTGGGTTCAACCTTGACTTACCACTACACTTCATAGGGGTTTGTTGAGTTATAAATTTTGTTTGATTGGGTGGGGTGGTAGCCCAAAGACCTTCCGTTCCTTCGCCCATCAAAATGGCGCCGTTGCCGGGGAATGGTGCTTTGAGTGCATATTGTTGTTG
Source organism: Chenopodium album (assembly GCF_948465745.1). Taxonomy (NCBI): domain Eukaryota; kingdom Viridiplantae; phylum Streptophyta; class Magnoliopsida; order Caryophyllales; family Amaranthaceae; genus Chenopodium; species Chenopodium album. The sequence goes on from NC_137853.1 coordinate 21,394,883, forward strand.
AGTCTATTCCACTTAATTTGCAAAATACAAAAAGATTTTATACTTTAGGCTACACTTGTAGCCGTGCTACTAATATTTTCTTTGAGTTTTGTATGCAAAGGTCCCGAGATCGTTCAATTGTTCCCTTTGATCCGGAGATTGAAAGAACTCTCTCAAGGAGGAGAGTAGCAAACAAGTCATTGGATTATAGTTCTTCAAGCGAAGAAGAGATTGAATAAGAGCAAGTTATGGGAGAACATCCAAGAGTTGCCTTGAAATAATTGGGAGTGCCCGGTGCATATAGGTTGGAGAGCGGCATAGCTCCACCTACAACACCGGCAAACGATTTTGAAATTCGGCCGGAAATGATCACCAATTGAGAGGAGACAATATAGTGGGGCTAAGAATGAGAGCCTATTGAACCATCTTAAGGAGTTTGAAAAATACTGCAACACAATCAAGGTTAATGGAGTGTCTCAAGAGTTTATCCGCCTTAAGTTGTTCCCTTTCTCTCTCATAGGAAGATCTTTGGAATGGCTAGACAAAGAGGTGAAGCCCAATTCATTGAGAACGTGGGATGATGTCACTAAAGCTTTCTTGTCCCGTTTTTATCCTCAAAAGAAGACGGCGGAGGCAAGGGCTTTAATTCAAGGGTTCAAGCAAAAGCCAAATGAGAGTCTCTATGAAGCATGGGAAAGATTCAAGGAGTATCAAAGAGAATGTCCTCACCACGGAATTCCAACATACCAAGTGATCCAAATCTTCTATGGTGGCTTGAGTCCTCATGGCAAGTCATGCCTTGATGGAGGGGCCGGTGGTCCTATCATGAACAAGACCGAAGAAGAAGTTGTGGACATAATAGTGGATGTGGTGACTTACTATAGAGATTGGCAAGATGGGGAAAGAGATTCTTTAAGCAAGCAATCTTCGTTGTATTCGGTGGACCATCTCAATGCCATTAACAATCTTTCCTCTCAAATGACAAACTTGGGAAAGGAGATGACCGCAATCAAAGCCAAGTTGGAGAGTGTTTCTTCCACTTCTCAAGCTTCAAATCTTCCCTCCCAATTTAAGGGGAGAGGTACTTCTTCCAACTCTCAAACCCCTCCCACTTCACATAATATGCCTATGGGTTGTTTGTTTTGTGATGCATGTGGATCATATGATCATGACTCTAGCAATTGCAATAATGAATGTGTTGATGAGTTTGATAACAATGAGTGTGAGCATGTGAATTTTGTGTCAAACAACAATGTTCAAAGGTTTGATAATCAAAGAGGCCAATGGAATAGGAATTACCAAAACCAAGGCAATTTTGACAACTATAATCATGGTGGTGGTTATAGGAACCAAGAGAATCAAGGTTCTCGTGGTAACCATAATAACCAAGGTTATAGTGGCCAAAATCAAATACAAAATTATGGTAATCAAAACCAAGGCTATGGTAATCAAAACCAAGGTTATGGAAATCATAACCAAGGTAATGGTAACCATAATCAAGGTGGTGGTAACCATAATCAAGGTTATGGTCAAAATCAAAATAGGGGTACTTGGAATAATCAAGGAAGGGGCAATTTTCAAAACAATGCTCAAAGAGGTCCCCCACCCGGATTTGTTCCAAAGACTCAAGGTGAAAATTCCTATTCACAACCTTCTTCTCCTAGGACTAATTTGGAAGAATTGATTGATAATCAAACCAAGATCATTAACACCTACACGACGGTTAGTGATAAGAAGTTCAATGAAATGATGACTCACAATAAGATGTTTGAGACTCAAATAACCCAACTAGCAAACACTCTTAAGGATTATGCTTGTCCTTCTTCTTTACCTTCCTAAGGTGTTGAACCAAAGAAACCAGTGTATTCTATTGCCACTAGTGGTGGGAATGACCTTAGTGAGGGAGTTTCTTGTTCAATGGAGGGAGAAGATGAGAGTGGTGCTATGGAGAATGAAGTTGAGAAGGTTGAGTCTAAGGAAGTTTATTGTGAGGATGAGGAAAAAGAAGAAAGTGTTGTTGAAAAGATGTGTGAGGAAGAGAGATTTCCCGATCTACCATACCCCCAAAAACTCTTGAGATTCAAAATGGACGATCAATTTGGGAAGTTCCTTGAAGTTCTTAAGGAAGTTCATGTTTCCACACCCTCTACCAAGCCAATTCCCGAAATGCCTAAGTACTCCAAGTTTCTTAGGGAGATATTAGAGGAGAAGGAAGATTTTCATGAGGGTAATTCGGTGGAAGGAGGGAAGTGTTTTAGTGCTCTTGTCCATGGTGAGCTTCCGGAGAAAATGGAGGATCCGGGAAACTTTTCAATTCCTTGCAAGATCAAGAAAATGATGTTTGAGAATGCTTTATGTGATCTAGGGGCTAGTGTGAGTATCATGCCCTATTCGGTTTTCAAAAGACTTGATCTAGGTGAGCTTCAACCATCTAATATAACCCTTCAATTAGCCGATCACTTTATTAAGCTTCCTAAGGGGAGAGTTGATGATGTCCCTCTTAAGATTGGAGAGTTTGTTTTTCCCGTAGATTTTGTGGTTTTGGAGATTGAGGAAGATGAGCATATTCCAATCATTCTAAGGAGACCCTTCTTAGCTACCTCGGGAGCCTTGATAGATGTGAAAGGAGGCGGCATTACTTTGAGATGTGGTAAGCTAGAAGAGAGTTTTAAGTTGAAACCAATGCATGAGTCTCTATCTTGTGTGCAAGATATAGCATGTGCTAGTCTTTCTCGTTCTATTGATGATGTATGCATGGTTGATTCTTCTACTAACAATGCTCTTGAGAAAGTTGATGATGTTTTTGCAAGTTTTGATAGCATGAAGGTTAGAGAAGAAGAAATTGTGATTCCAAAGCTAAAGGATGAGAAGGAAATTGAGATTCCAAATTGGTTCAAGCTTAATTCTCAAGATGAAGAGAAAGCTTCTATAGTCAAGGATGTTGAAGTTAAGCCGAAGAAAAAGGCTCGTGATTCGAAGAAATTGAGAAAAAGAAAGAAGTTGAGAAAAGAGAAAAATGAATTTGAGAAGAATTTTGTGGAGGTTTCATCAAGCAACAATGAGAAGTTACTCAAGATTGAAGAAGATTTTGCTCTTTCAACCACCTTGAAGAAGGTGGTGTTCTTTGACCCTCCATGATTTGGAGGAAGGGTCGAGCTAAGGACCTTAAGCAAGCGCTTCCCGGGAGGCAACCCGAAGATTCTAACCTTTCCTTTTGATTTTTGAATTTTCTTGTTTTTGTTTCTTTTATTACTTTGTCTTTTCTTTCACTTTTTTACTTGTTTGGATTTTCAGGATGAATTTTGCGGGATTGGATTTCTTCAAGAATGCATGGTGAATGGAAGGTGTTCATGGCACATATCATATTTTGTTCGATTCTAATCAAAATTTGAGGTAAAAAGGGTAAGAATTTTAGAGAGGTAAGATAGGAAATTCATGTTTTGAAAGTTAGAGGAAATTGATACTTAGTGAATTTTTGTGGTGAGCACATGAATTTTCAACTTTGAGATCTTTAAAAATGATTTTGGCTACTGCCTATGGTGTTCCTCATCACCATCATGATTCATGTGCGCACCCAAATAGGCAGTAAGTATCAAAAATAAGAGAAAAAAGAAAAAAATCGGAGATGCACAGCAAGGTGCGGCCGCACACGAGGTGTGTGCGGGCGCACCAGCAGCAGGTGCGGCCGCACGCCCTGCTGCCGTGCTCCTTATCTTCTTTCCTCCTTCTCCTTCCTTTCATTTCATCACTCTTCTTCTTCTACCTCATGAACATCACTCCCTCAAACCCTCCTTGTGCGCACCTATTCCCTCCTCATTCACCCTCAAAAATCCTTCAATTCCTCATAAAAATCACTCCATTTTCATTGAAATTCACTCACAAACCTTCCTACACTCAAAATTCCTCACAAATTGACCCAAATTTCACTCACTCTCTCTCCTACACTTGGTGACCGAAAATTGGGGCTTTTGTTTGGGATTGCAATTGGTGGCTCAAATTTGGTTAATCTTGCATCTTGTATGGTATAATCACTAATCCTTGCTTTAATTTTGTCAATTATATCATAATTTTGCATAGGTTGAAATTTTGTATGAGCATGAATAGTGTAGTATGGGTTTTGTGATTTTTGATGCTTCATCTTGATATTGGATGTGATTTTGTGATGTTTATTGATTGATTTTGCATAACATTGTGTTGTTTGTTGATTTTGTAGCGATTTTCATCATCTTTGGTTGATAAATTGTGAGTTGGATTTTTGGAAATTGGGTAGTTTGTTGTGATTGTTGGTATTGGTCTCTTGGTTGATCTTGAATTGTTTGAAAGGAGTTTTTCTTGGATTATTGGTGTTGTTGATTGGTTTGGAATTGGTTTTGTTGGAAGGAAGTGTGAAATTGAAAATTGGTGAAGTTGGTAGTAAGTGGTGATTTTGGGTGTGGTGTTCTTGGTTCTTTGGTTTTGCTCTTTGATCATTGTTGGTGAACTTTCTCAAAGCCTCAAACATGTCTAAATACTTAAAGAAACTCTCCAAGAAAAGAAAAACCGATGTTATCATCGATGAACCTTGCCCAAGTACTTCTTCAAGGCCAAGTACTTCATCTAGGCCAAGTACTTCAAACCCCTCTTCCTCTCAAACACGACCACCAACCTCTCTTCCCAAAAAGAAAAATTTCACCAACGAACAAAAGACCTTCTACCAACAGTTGAAGGAAGAGAGAACCTTCAAACAAACCCGCCATTATCTCCAACGTGACATGGTAAAATTGGGGATAGATGATGATGTGCGGTCTTTGCTCTTGAACCTTCGAATGGCTTCTTTCATCAACAATGCCTATCGCACCTACAAGGAGCCAACGTTGGAGTTCTTGGCTACCTTGGAGCTTGTGCCCTTGGGAGGGCAATATCGGGTGCGATTCCAAATATTCAACCATGTCTTCGATCATTCCTTAGAAGAGTTCAACGCGGCTTTGGACTTTGATCCCCATGGGGATATATTGAACGTTGAACACTATATCTTCCCGGAGTACGACCACAACTCTTGGTGGGAAGACATCTCGGGTGGTAACGAATTCATCACCAACAGGGCTAAGATTTCCTCGGTGTACCAACCTTGCCTTAGGGTTGTGCACCGCCTTTTGGGCTATGTGGTATTTCCCAAGCAAGAGTTGGGGAAATTGAGCAAGCTTGAGCTCAAAGTCTTGTGGTTGTCTACTCGCCCGGAGTATGTGGGCCGGTTGAACTTGGGGTATATCTTTGCCCAATATTGTGTTGATCTTCGTGGCCGGAGTTCGGGAGAGATCCCATGCGGGGGCATGGTGACTAGGCTCTTGACTCGCCTTCGCCTTGATGCATATCTTCCCTTTTGCAAGGAGATTGGAGATAGCACTTCTCTATACCTTGACTTGCAACAATTGGGTCAAATTCAATTCATCTCCAAGAGCTATAGGGATGGGAGATATGAGTGGCTAAGGGGTAACTAGCATTGGTGCTATTTGCCTAACCCCGGCTTGACTTCTTTGGCCTGGATCGCCAACAATGTGTGGCATGTCCCTAAGTCCTTTCGGCGTCCCAACTTCGACTCCCATGAGGATGATGAAGATGATGATGAAGAGCAACAACAACAACAACAACAACAACAACAACAAGTTCCTCAAGAACAACAACAAGAAGGGCAACATGCTTATGAAAATGCCGATTTGAGGGCTCTTAGTGAGCAAATGAGTGGGTTGAAAATCCACTTGGACGGCATATATGATCAAGATTTTGGGGCTATCTATGAACAATTGAGAGGTATTCAAGAAATGCAACAAGGTATGTTTGCTCAACAACAACAAATTTATGATGCGGAAGTTGACCGCGGGAACATTGTTCCCCCGGCTAACTATCCGTATTTCCCGCCCCAACAAGGTCCTCTACCTTCGTATGGGCATCCATATTGGTCGGGTCCTTCCAAACCTGATACCGAGCGTCGCTACTATCCGGATGAGCATGGTAACTATGATTACAAGGCTCCGAGTGGTAGTGACTATAGGGGTGATCCTAACTACCCCCATGTCCATGACAACCACCCCTATGAACTTACCTTGCCCGATCACTTCACCCCTCTTGCTCCTTGGCAACAAGATCTTTTCAAGGGGCATTATGGGTGGCCCGAGGGGTACACCGGAAGATGGAAGCCTTACCCTCATCCCTTTGATGACCCCGAGTGCAACATTGACCCCAATGGGGCCGGGCCGAGTGGTAGTGGTAGTGGTGGTGGTGATGGTAGTAGTCATTAGTTCCCTTTTGCTTTTTTTTTTGTAGTTTTTACCTCCATCCCTTATATTTTTTATGCTTGTTTTGTATTGCTTGGGATGTTGAGATGTACTTTTATCTAGCTTGGGGGAACTAATGATTTGCTCGGTGACCAATATTTGTTGTTGTGTACATACCTTAGTTGTTTGCATGCTTATTTTTTTTCCTCTTGTTTGATTTCCTCTTTTTCTTGATCTCTAGGCTACCTTCCTTGTAGCTAGCTTGCTTGCCCTATTTGTTTGGATACTTGTTGTTTGTGATGATGCTTTGCTTGAGACGTTGTTATTGTTGATCCCTAATATCCAAATCCCTTTAATCCAAAACCCTTTGATCCAAATCCCTTGAATCCAAATCTTGTAGTTTAGTTTAGTTCTTTAGTTAGTTTAGACTTTCTTGCTTTCTTAGTTTCTTTTCTTTTATTCTTTTTTATTCTTTGATTAGTTTAGCTTTTATTTTCTTTAGTTGTATATACTTTTTGCTTAGTTTAGTTTCCTTTTATTTGTTGTTTTCTTTTCTTTGCTTTGAAGTTACTAACCATTTTCTTTGCTCATAGTTTCTTTTATTTTCTTTTTCTCACTTGGTTTCTTGAAGAAGCTTTTGGATATGGAATGCAACGAGGTGGTTTCTACTTGCTTCGTTTATTTTTGCTTAGCTTGGAGCCCGGTGAGATCTTTCTTATTTTTCTCTTTATTTTCCTTGGTTGCATAGAATAGGATTAGTTTAGGGGAAGTTGAATGGTTCGAGGATGGATGCTTGTTAACACGTAATGTGTTTGGGATCGATGACGATGATGTCGATCGATCACTTGTTTGTCGATTGGGATTCTTATGTGTTTAACTTGCTTTCTAGTCCATTTCATATTATTTCTCCTATTTTTCCTCTTCTATGTCTCCATTTCTTTTCTTTTATTTTCTTTTACTTTCCTTTTCTTTTATTTTCTTTTATTTTTCTTTTTATTTGTGGTGTAATTTTGAGGCCTAATTTTTCAATTTTTCTTTAGGAATGAACTTTATACATTGGACTTGTCTTTTGCATGACTTTCTTCCTAGGTTGTAAAGGTATGCACGGTTTGAGACTATGTTTGGTTGACTGTAGGATAGGTGTATGCTAGGGTAGTTGGTTTGAACTAGGAGGATCATGAAGCCGGATTCTACTTGTTTGTGGCATGCTTGGTAGTTGCTCCCTATAGTCAATTTGACACCATTAGTGAGTTTTTGCTACATCCTTGTGAGGTTACTTGTTTTTCTAGCCTTCAACATTCTTTGTATGAGCGGCGTGGATCCTTGACTATGCAAACCTAATCTAATAAAGCTTGATGTATGATTCTTAAACCTGAGACCGAACTATCTAGGAATGACAAAGGCACATTTTTCGGGGTGGTATTTTTCATTTTTGTTATATTTTGTTATTTTCTTTATTTTTGGGTTTACATTTGCCTTCTTGTAACCATTTGAGCCTTATCCCTTCTTTTCAAGCCACATCTTTAGTTATTTGACCTTTTGTTTCATTTTCTACTTTTCTTGGTTTTTGTGAAGCAAAATGATCATTTGAGATGGAGTTTGTGGTGGATGAGTTGGAGTTTTGGTTTTTATGAATGCAAGTTTGTGATATCATTTTCTTTGTGAATAATGGCAAATGTTTGAGCAAAAGCCGTCCTATTTCAAAAAAGGCATGGACTAATAAATTGCATAATAGAAAAAGCCGTCCGAATTAAGTAAAAGGCAAGGACATTGCATATTACAAAAATACAAAAAAATTTAAAAAGTGAAAAATTTCAAAAATATTTTGATGTATTCTTTTCTCCTTCTAAGCATTGAGGACAATGCTTCATTTTAGCTTGGGGGGAGAAGCGTGTACGCTTTTTGTATATATTTCTTTGTGAGTACAGCTTCAATTAAGCTTGGGGGTGTCGTTTTTGTTTGGTAATTTCTTGATTGTGGTGTTAAGGATTGATCACCCTTTTGTTTCACTTTTTAGGAAAATCACCAAATTTTAAATTTTAGCCTACCTTCACCCTTTATGCCTTACGTTACAACCTTTTTGATTCAAAAAGCTTTGTTTGAATGTGTTTGACTTTCATTTGAGTCAAAAAACTTTGTTGAATGCATTTGACTTTCATTTGATTCAAAAAGCTTTGTTTGAATGTGTTTTACTTTCATTTGAGTTAAAAAGCTATGTTGAATGCAATTGACTTTCATTTGATTCAAAAGCTTTGTTTGAATGTGTTTGACTTTCATTTTACTTAATTATCTTTGTTGAATGCATTTGACTTTCATTTGATTCAAAAAGCTTTGTTTGAATGTGTTTGACTTTAATTTGACTCAATTGTCTTTGTTGAATGTATTTGACTTTCATTTGATTCAAAAAGCGTTGTTGAATGTGTTTGACTTTCATTTGACTCAATTAGCTTTGTTGAATGCATTTGAGTTTTATTTGATTCAAAAAGCTTTGTATGAATGTGTTTGACTTTCATTTGACCCAATTACCTTTGTTGAATGCATTTGACTTTTATTTGATTCAATATATCTCTTTTTTGTTGCTATTGAAAACAAGTTTTCTTACTAGTTGTTGCTAGATTTCATCAAATTTTGTCTTGTTTTCTTATATCAACAAATTTTGACAACTAATTTTTTATTTGTAGCGATTTAGAAACAAATTGAGGCAACAAATTTTTGAATTGTTCCTATTAGAAATTAGCCGTCTCATTATTATTGCTAGATGACAACAGATTTTTTATTTGTTGTTATTTATTAATGCCATTTTACAAAACGTTGGGCAACAAAATTTCTAGTTGTTGCTATTGGAGACACTTCTTTTACTATTTGTTGCTAAAATGACATCACATTTTAATTTGTTGCCATTAGAAACAAGTTGTGTTATAAATTGTTGCTAATTTATTCAGAGTCATTGAACTAATTTACATATTATGTTGTAATAAATAAAACGAAAACAAGTCATCTTGTTCTATACAAAAGAAATATTAGAAGGAATTAATAATCGTTCAATCACTTTTAGCAATAAAACGAAGGCGATAAAATAATATATATTATTTTATAAGTTCATTAGAAAGAGCATGTAGAAAATGGGAATGCGTCTTACTATTTTGCCCAAATTTGCTTGATTTTGGTTCTACAAGACCTTAAAACCTTATAAATTTCTTTGGTTTTGTGATTTCTTTTGTGAGGCAGTTATGAATACATATATTTGACATGACTCAAGCCTTTTCAAGTTCATTAGAAAGAGCATGTAGAAAATGGGAATGCTTCTTCCCATTTTGGCCGAATTTGCTTGATTTTGGCTCTACAAGACCTTAAAACCTTATAACATGCTTTATTTTTGTGTTTTATTTTCTTAGAAGTTATAAATACATATATTTGACATGAATCAAGCCTTTTCAATTTCATTAGAAAGAGCATGTAGAAAATGGGAACGTTTCTTCTCATGTTGCCCGAATTTGCTTGATTTCGGTTCTACCAGACCTTAAAACCTTACAACTTGCTTTTTTTTTTAGTGATTTCTATGCTTAGAAAGTTACAAATACATATATTTGACATGATTCAAGCCTTTATAAGTTCATTAGAAAGAGCATGTAGAAAATGGGAACGCTTCTTCCCATTTGGGCCGAATTTGCTTGATTTTGGTTCTACAAGACCTTAAAACCTTATAACATGCTTTGTTTTTGTGATTTCTTTTATTAGGATGTTATAAATACATCTATTTGACATTAATCAAGCCTTTTCAAGTTCATTAGAAAGAGCATGTAGAAAATGGGAACGCTTCTTCCCATTTTGCCCGAATTTGCTTGATTTCGGTTCTACTAGACCTTAAAACCTTATAACTTGCTTTGTCTTAGTGATTTCTATGCTTAGGAAGTTACTAATACATATATTTGACATGATTCAAGCCTTTATAAGTTCATTAAAAAGAGCATGTAGAAAATGGGTACGCTTTTTACCATTTGGGCCGAATTTAGTTGATTTTGGTTCTACAAGACCTTAAAACCTTATAACATCCTTTGTTTTTGTGATTTTTTTTGTTAGGAAGTTATAAATACATATATTTGACATGAATCAAGCCTTTTCAAGTTCATTAGAAAGAGCATGTAAAAAATGGGTGCTTCTTCCTATTTTGCCCAAATTTGCTTGATTTTTGTTCTACAAGACCTTAAAACCTTATAACTAGGTTTGTGTTTGTGATTTCATTTGTTAGGCACTAATAAATACATATATTTGACATGAACCAAGCCTTTTCAACTTCATTAGAAAGAGCATGTTGAAAATGGGTACGCTTTTTCCCATTTTACCCGAATTTGCTTGATTTTGGTTCTACAACACCTTAAAACCTTAAAAATTGCTTTGTTTTTGTGATTTATATGCTTAGAAAATTATATATACATATATTGATTCAACAATTTATAAGTTCTATTAGAAAGAGCATGTAGAAAATGGAAAGCCTTCTTACTATTTTGCCCGAATTTGTTTGATTTTGGTCCTACAAGACCTTAAAACCTTATAACTTGCTTTGTTTTTGTGATTTATTTTTTTAGGAAGTTATAAATACATATATTTGACATGAATCAAGCCTTTTCAAGTTTATTAAAAAGAGCATGTTGAAAAAGGGAATACTTCTTACTATTTTGCCCGAATTTGCTTGATTTCAGTTCTACAAGACCTAAATACCTTATAACTTTCTTTGATTTTGTGATTTCTATGCTTATACATTTATAAATACATATATTTCACAAGATTAAAACAATTATAAGTTCATTAGAAAGAGCATATAGAATTTGGGAATGCTTCTTACTATTTTGCTCGAATTTGCTTGATGTAGGTTCTACAAGACCTTAAAACCTCATAACTTGCTTTGTTTTTGTGATTTATTTTCTTATAGATTTATAAATACATATATTTGACATGATACAAGCATTTATAAGTTCATTAGAAAGAGCATGTAGAAAATGGGAATGTTTCTTCCCATTTTGCCTAAATTTGCTTGATTTTGGTTCTACAAGACCTTAAGACCTTATAACTTGCTTTTGCTTTGTTATTTATTTTCTTAGGTAGTTATAAATATGTATATTTGACATGATTCAAGAATTTATAATTTCATTAGATAGAAAATGTAGAAAATGGGAATGCTTCTCACTATTTTGCTTGAATTTGCATGATATTGGTTCTACAAGACCTTAAAACCTTAGTACATGCTTTGTTTTTGTGATTTATTTTATTAGGCAGTTATAAATACATATATTAGACATGAATCAAGCCTTTTCAAGTTCATTAGAAAGAGCGTGTAGAAAATGGGAACGCTTCTTCTCATTTTGCCTAAATTTGCTTGATTTCGGTTCTACCAGACCTTAAAACTTATAAATTACTTTCTCTTTTTTATTTATTTGCTTAGGCAGTTACAACTACATATATTTGATATGATTCAAGCCTTTATAATTTCATTAGAAGGAGCATGTAGAAAACGGGAACGCTTCTTCCCATTTTTGCCGAATTTGCTTGATTTTGGTTCTACAACACCTTAAAACCTTATAACATGCTTTTTGCTGATTTCTTATCTTAGGAACTTATAAATACATATATTAGACATGAATCAAGCCTTTTCAAGTTCATTAGAAAGAGCGTGTAGAAAATAGGAACGCTTCTTCTCATTTTGCCTGAATTTGCTTGATTTCTGTTCTAGCAGACCTTAAAACCTTATAACTTGCTTTGTTTTTGTGATTTCCATGCTTAGGCAGTTACAAATAAATATATTTGACAGGACTCAAGAATTTATAAGTTCATTAGAAAGAGCATGTAGAAAATGGTAACGCTTCTTACCATTTTGCCCGAAAATGCTTGATTTTGGTTCTACAAGACCTTAAAACCTTATAACATCCTTTTTTTTGTGATTTATTTTGTTATGAAGTTATAAATACATATGTTTGACATGACTCAAGCCTTTTCATGTTCATTAGAAAGAGCATGTTGAAAATGGGAAAGCTTTTTCCCATTTTGCTCGAATTTGCTTGATTTCGGTTCTACAAGACCTTAAAGCCGTATAACTTGCTTTTTTTTGTGATTTCTATGCTTCGGTAGTTATAAATACATATATTTAAATTGATTCAAGCATTTATAAGTTCATTAGAAAGAGCATGTAGAAAATGGGAATGCTTCTTTCTATTTTGCCCGAATATGCTTGATTTTGGTTCTACAAGATCTTAAAACCTTATAACATCCTTTTTTTGTGATTTCTTTTGTTAGGAAGTTATAAATACATATATTTGACATGAATCACGCATTTTCAAGTTCATTAGAAAGAGCATGTAGAAAATGGGAACGCTTCTTCTCATTTTGCCCGAATTTGCTTGATTTCGGTTCTACCAGACCTTAAAACCTTATAAATTGTTTTGTCTTAGTGATTTCTATGCTTAGGAAGTTACTAATACATATATCTGACATGATTCAAGCCTTTATAAGTTCATTAGAAAGAGCATGTAGAAAATGGGAACGCTTCTTCCTATTTGGGCCGAATTTGGTTGATTTTGGTTCTACAAGACCTTGAAACCTTATAACATCCTTTTTTTTTGTGATTTATTTTGTTAGGAAGTTTTAAATACATATATTTGACATGACTCAAGCCTTTTGAAGTTCATTAGTAAGTGCATGTAGAAAATGAGAACGCTTCTTCTCATTTTGCCTGAATTTGCTTGATTTCGGTTCTACCAGACCTTAAAACCTTATAAAATTCTTTCTCTTTGTTATTTATTTGATTAGGCAGTTACAAATACATATATTTGACATGATTCAAGCCTTTATAAGTTCATTAGAAGGAGCATGTAGAAAATGGGAACGCTTCTTCCCATTTTGGCCGAATTTGCTTGATTTTGGTTCTACAAGACCTTAAAACGTTATAACATGCTTTTTTTTTGAGATTTATTTTCGTAGGAATTTAGAAATACATATATTAGACATGAATCAATCCTTTTCAAGTTCATTAGGTAGAGCGTGGAGAAAATGGGAACGCTTCTTCTCATATGATGTTAATTGGTAACAATAATTTTCATTTTGATGACCTTAAATAGTTAAATGACCTAAAAGAATGTCATTCTTCCAAGTGCTTTACTTACTTTTTCTATGCTTTTTGTATCATTTATTTTTTAGTGAAACTGCTATATAATGAGGGAGGATCGAGCATGGATGTTTAAACTGTTAGAAGGAAAATTCCTTAGTCCAACCTTTGCTGAAAAGGTCAATGAGTTTATTACATTTGCTACCACACAAGACAATGTCGTGACAGATGGTGTGATAAAATGTCCATGTGCACAGTGTCGAAATATTCCTTATCAAGATCTTGATACCATTAAGGAGCATCTCTATAGGCATGGTTTTTTGCCTAACTATTTCCAATGGGTTTTTCATGGTGAACTGCACTTCCAAAGAGAATCCCAAAGTAGCAGCTCCATATCCACCGAGGATGCATTGAACCCATATAGAAACATGGTATTAGATGCCTTTGGACTAGAAGGTGGTTTAGAAAATATTGAAGAAGAGCCACATGCTAGTTACAAGAAGTTCTTTGACATGTTGAAGGCAGCGGAAGAGCCATTGTATGATGGCTGCAAGTTGTCTGTATTGTCTGCTGCTGCAAGGATGGCAAACATCAAGTGCGAGTATAATATTCCACATAAAGCTATAGATGGTGTTGCTTCCTTAATGAAAGACATGTGCCCAGATGAAAACAAGATGACAAATAGTTCTTACAAGACTAAGAAATTGCTTGAAGGGCTAGAACTTCTGCACCAAAAGATTCATGTATGTCCAAATGGATGTATGTTATTTTGGAAGGAACACAAAGATCTCAAAGAATGTCAATATTGCAAAGGAAGTCGTTATAAGAAACTTAGAGAAAGTGGCAACAATTCTCCTCATAGTGCTCTTATTTACTTTCCTATAGGCCCGAGATTACAAAGATTATATGCAACAAGATCTACTGCAGAGCAGATGAGGTGGCATAAAGATAATCCTCGAGTTCATGGCCTTGTGTCTCATCCAAGTGATGGAGAGGCGTGGAAACACCTAGATAAAGAGTACCCTTCTTTTGCTGTGGAGCCTAGAAATGTCCGACTAGGTCTTTGTACCGACGGATTTTCACCATTTGGAAAGACAGGTTGGCAATATTCTTGTTGGCCCGTCATTTTAACTCCTTATAATCTTCCACCTCAATTGTGCATGAAGAAACCTTTTATGTTTCTAAGTTTGATAATTCCAGGTCCGAAGAATCCTAAAGGTCGATGTGTACTTGCAATCTCTTATTGAAGAGTTAAAGCAATTATGGGAGGTTGGGTTACCGACTTACGAAATCTCGCAAAAACAAAATTTTCAATTGAAGGCTACATTGCTTTGGACTATTAGTAATTTTCCGGCTTATGGCATGCTTTCAGGATGGACCACGTCGGGTAGATTAGCTTGCCCATATTGTATGGAAACACTAAGGATTTCACTCTTAAAAATGGTGGAAAACAAAGTTGGTTTGATTGTCACCGTCAGTTTTTACCCCATGATCATAATTTTCGAAAAAATAAGAGTGCTTTTTTTAAAGACAGAGTTGAGAATGATTCCCCACCACCACGAATGAGTGGTGAGGACATTTGGAATCGAGTATCTTTATTTCCAAAAACTGTTGAGCAAATAAGGGGTGATGATAACGAGGCAGAAGGATATGGAAAGTTCCACCATTGGACAAAGCAAAGCGTCTTTTTGGGAGCTTTTATATTGGAGCAAGCTCTTGATACGCCACAATCTTGATGTCATGCACATTGAAAAAAATGTATTTGATAATGTGTTTCACACTGTAATAGATGTTAAGGGTAAAACTAAAGACAATGTGAAAGCAAGAAGAGACTTGGGGGAGTATTGTAAACGACGAAAATTGGAGGCGCAAGATGTTGTTAATAGTAAAGGGGAAAAACGGACTTTAAAACCGAATGCTCCTTTTGTGTTGCCTAAAGAGAAAAGGAAACTTATTTGTGAATGGGTGAAGAAATTAAAGTTTTTTGATGGATATGCTTCTAATTTAGGTAGATGCATTGATTTAAAGGAGTGTAAGCTATTCGGTATGAAAAGTCATGATTGTCATGTTTTTATGCAACGATTGCTACCAGCGGTATTTAAAGACTTGTTACCCTTAAATGTGTGGAATGTTATTACTGAGTTGAGCCAATTTTTTAGAGATCTTTGCGCCACCACCTTAAAAAACTACAGACATGGTGCGATTGGAAGAAAATATTCCTGAAATTATTAGCAAATTAGAGAGAATATTTCCGCCTGGTTTTTTTAATAGCATGGAGCATCTTCCTATTCATTTGCCATATGATGCAAAAATTGGTGGGCCGGTTCAATATAGGTGGATGTACCCTTTTGAGAGGTAATTATATAAAATTCATCTTTTACTTTCTTTTTTTTAAAATTAATTTGAAGATACTTAGCATTTTTTATTATAGGTTTTTATACCATTTAAAGAGGAAAGTGGGTAATAAAGCGCGAGTGGAAGCCTCAATTTGTAATGCCTACCTACTCGAGGAGGTAACAAATTTTTTCTCCCTTTATTTTGAAGAAGAAGTTGACTCTAAGGTGAAGGATTTAGGATTGGGTGCACATGCTGAAAGTGAATTGAACAATAATCCTGACTTACCTGAGATGTTCTCTTCAACTTTTGGACATAGTTCGTCAGAAGGTCAATTTTGTTACCTTGTTGAAAAAGATTACAAAGTTGCTCACCGATATGTTCTAAGTAATTGTGAAACTCTACAGCAATATGAAAGGTAAATTTCTATAAAAGTACCATAACATGTTGCTCGTAACATATCTATATGTTTACATACTAATATAATTAACAGTTTGTTTGAAGAACAAATGATCAGAGAACATAGATGCCAAAGTTCAGATGAAGTTTGGATCAAATATGAAGACATATATCCTGATTGGTTCTAAGATTATGTAAGTCACTTAACTAATATAAAATACTAATTAAATATATGATTAACTAGTGTTTTTAGCATGTTAGTATATGACCGTAATGACATTTTGAACCTTTGATTAATATAGGTATTGGAAAAGGGCATAAAAAATGACATTGTTCGCTCGTTAGCATTTGGACCACTAACAAGAGTTCGAAAATTTAATCACTATCACATCAATGGCTATCATTTTCATACTCTTTCTCATGGAAAAAACAAGTGTAATCCCATTATAAATGAATTTTTATTTCATTTATAATATTTATGTGTGTTTTTCCGGGATTTAAGTTTTAAAGTTCCAAATTATTTTTGGGTTGATAATTGATTTTGTTCTAAAAGGATTTTTAATTGTCCATTCTACATTTATGCCATACATATTAGACAAAGCTAGTCCATTTCATTTATCTAATTGACCCATTAATTTTATGAGGCCCAATCTTAAAACTAACCCTACACCACTCTCTCTCCTATAAATACCCCATACATCCCCAAATTTTTTCCTCCTCTTTATTTTCTTTTTCCTTTTTCTTTTTTTTTTCTTCCTTTCTTTTCCTTTTCTTTTTGTTTGAATGTGTTTGACTTTCATTTGACTCAATTAACTTTATTGAATGCATTTGACTTTCATTTGATTAAAAAAGCTTTGTTTGAATGTTTGACTTTCATTTGACTCAATTAGCTTTAATGAATGCATTTGATTTTCATTTGATTTAAAAAAGCTTTGTTTGAATGTTTGACTTTCATTTGATTCAAAAAGCTTTGCTTGAATGTTTGACTTTTATTTGATTCAAAAAGCTTTGTTTTAATGTTTTTGACTTTCATTTGACTCAATTATCTTTGTTGAATGCATTTGACTTTCAATTGGATCAAAAAGCTTTGTTTGAATGTGTTTGACATTCATTTTGATTCAAAAAGATTTGTATGAATGTGTTTGACTTTCATTTGACTCAATTAGCTTTGTTAATTTCATTTCACTTTCATTTAATTTAAAAAGCTTTGTTTGAATGTGTTTGACTTTCATTTGACTCAATTTGCTTTGTTGAATGCATGTTACTTTCATTGGATTCAAAAATCTTTGTTAGAATGTGTTTGAGTTTCATTTGACTCAATTTGCTTTGTTGAATGCATTTGACTTTCATTTGATTCAAAAAGCTTTGTTTGAATGTGTTTGAATTACATTTGACTCAAATATCTTTGTTGAATGCTTTTGACTTTCAAAAGCTTTCTATGAATGTGTTTGACTTTCATTAGACTCAATTATCTTTATTGAATGCATTCATTAGATTCAAAAAGCTTTGTTTTAATATGTTTGAATTACATTTGACTCAATTATCTTTGTTGAATGTGTTTGACATTCATTTGATTCAAAAAGCTTTGTTTGAATGTGTTTGACTTTCATCTGACTCAATTAGCTATGTTGAATGCATTTTACTTTCATTTGATTCATAAAGCTTTGTTTGAATGAGTTTAACTTTAATTTGACTTAATTAGTTTTGTTGAATGCATTTGACTTTCCTTTGAGTCAAAAAGCTTTGTTTGAATGTGTTTGAATTTCATTTGAATTAGCTTTGCAGAATGCATTTGACTCAATTAGCTTTGTATGAATTGTTTGACTTTGATTTGACTCAATTAGCTTTGTTAATTGCATTTCACTTTCATTTAATTCAAAAAGCTTTGTTTGAATGTGTTTGACTTTCATTTGACTAAATTAGCTTTGTTGAATTCATTTTACTTTCATTTGATTCAAAAAGCTTTGTTTGAATGTGTTTTACTTTCATTTGACTCAATTAGCTTTGTTTAATACATTTGACTTTCATTTGATTCAAAAGCTTAGTTTGAATGTGTTTGACTTTTGTTTGACTCAATTATCTTTGTTGAATGCATTTGATTTTCAATTGAATCAAAACGCTTTGTTTGAATGTGTTTGACTTTAATTTGAATCAATCAACTTTGTTGAATGCATTTGACTTTCATTTGACTCAAAAAGCTTTCTTTAAATGTGTTTGACTTTCATTTGACTCAATTAGCTTTCTAGAATGCATTTGACTTTCATTTGACTCTATTAGCTTTGTATAATGTGTTTGACTTTCATTTGACTCAATTAGGTTTGTTAATTGCATTTCACTTTCATTTAATTCAACAAGGTTTGTTTGAATGTATTTGACTTTTATTTGGCTGAATTAGCTTTGTTGAATGCATTTTACTTTCATTTGATTCAAAAAGCTTTGTTTGAATGTGATTGACTTTTATTTGACTCAATTAACTTTGTTGAATGCATTTGACTTTCATTTGATTCAAGAAGATTTGTTTGAATTTGTTTGACTTTCATTTGATTCAATTATCATTGTAAAATGCATTTGACTTTCATTTGATTCAAAAACAAATTGTATGAATGTGTTTGACTTTCATTTGACTCAATAAGCTTTGTTGAATGCACTTTACTTTCATTTGATACAAAAAGCTTTGTTTGAATGTGCTTCACTTTCATTAGACTCAATTAGTTTTGTTGAATGCATTTGACTTTCATTTGATTCAAAAAACTTTGTTTGAATGTGTTTGACTTTCATTTGACTTAACTAGTTTTGTAGAATGCATTTTATTTTCATTTGACTCAATTAGCTTTGTATGAATGTGTTTGACTTTCATTTGACTCAATTAGCTATGTTAATTGCATTTCACTTTCATTGAATACAAAAAGCTTTGTTTGATTGTGTTTGACTATCATTTAATTCAAAAAGATTTGTTTGAATGTGTTTGACTTTCATTTGACTCAATTAGCTTTGTTGAATGCATTTGACTTTCATTTGATTCAAAAAGTATTGTTTGAATGTGTTTGACTTTCATTTGACTCAATTAGCTTTGTTGAATGCATTTGACTTTAATTTGATTCAAAAAGCTTTGTTTGAATATTTGACTTTCATTTGACTCAATTAGCTTTGATGAATGCATTTGATTTTTATTTGATTTAAAAAAGCTTTGTTTGAATGTTTGACTTTTATTTGATTCAAAAGCTTTGTTTGAATGTTTGACTTTTATTTGATTCAAAAAACTTTGTTTTAATGTTTTTGACTTTCATTTGACTCAATTATCCTTGTTGAATGCATTTGACTTTTATTTGGTTCAAAAAGCTTTGTTTGAATGTGTTTGACATTCATTTTTATTCATAAAGTTTTGTATGAATGTGTTTGACTTTCATTTGACTCAATTAGCTTTGTTAATTGCAATTCAAGTTCATTTAATTCAAAAAGCTTTGTTTGAATGTGTTTGAGTTTCATTTGACTCAATTTGCTTTGTTGAATGCATTTGACTTTCATTTAATTCAAAAAGCTTTGTTTGAATGTGTTTGAATTACATTTGACTCAATTATCTTTGTTGAATGCATTTGACTTTCATTTGATTCAAAAAGCTTTGTGTGAATGTGTTTGACTTTCATTAGACTCAATTATCTTTATTGAATGCATTCATTTGATTCAAAAAGCTTTGTTTCAATGTGTTTGAATTACATTTGACTCAATTATCTTTGTTAAATGTGTTTGACATTCATTTGATTCAATAAACTTTGTTTGAATTTGTTTGACTTTCATTTGACTCAATTAGCTTTGTAGAATGCATTTGACTTTCATTTCATTCAAAAAGCATTGTTTGAATGTGTTTGACTTTCATTTGACTCAATTAGCTATGTTAATTGCATTTCACTTTCATTGAATTCAAAAAGCTTTGTTTGATTGTGTTTGACTATCATTTGATTCAAAAAGCTTTGTTTGAATGTGTTTGACTTTCATTTGACTCATTTAGCTTTGTTGAATGCATTTGACTTTCATTTGACTCAATCATCTTTGTTGAATGCATTTAACTTTCATTTGATTCAAAAAGCTTTGTTTGAATGTGTTTGACTTTCATTTGATACAATTAGCTTTGTTGAATGCATTTGACTTTCATTTGATTCAAAAAGTATTGTTTGAATGTGTTTGACTTTAATTTGACTCAATTAGCTTTGTTGAATGCATTTGACTTTAATTTGATTCAAAAAGCTTTGTTTGAATGTTTGAATTTCATTTGACTCAATTAGCTTTGATGAACGCATTTGATTTTTATTTGATTTAAAAAAGCTTTGTTTGAATGTTTGACTTTCATTTGATTCAAAAAGCTTTGTTTGAATGTTTGACTTGTATTTAATTCAAAATACTTTGTTTTAATGTTTTTGACTTTCATTTGACTCAATTATCTTTGTTGAATGCATTTGACTTTCATTTGGTTCAAAAAGTTTTGTTTGAATGTGTTTGACATTCATTTTGATTCAAAAAGATTTGTATGAATGTGTTTGACTTTCATTTGACTCAATTAGCTTTGCTAATTGCATTTCACTTTCATTTAATTCAAAAAGCTTTGTTTGAACGTGTTTGACTTTCATTTGACTCAATTAGCTTTATTGAATGCATGTTACTTTCATTGGATTCAAAAATCTTTATTAGAATGTGTTTGAGTTTCATTTGACTCAATTTGCTTCGTTGAATGTGTTTGACTTTCATTTAATTCGAAAAGCTTTGTTTTAATGTGTTTGAATTACATTTGGCTCAATTATCTTTGTTGAATGCGTTTGACTTTCATTTGATTCAAAAAGCTTTGTATGAATGTGTTTGACTTTCATTAGACTCAATTATCTTTATTGAATGCATTCATTTGATTCAAAAAGCTTTGTTTCAATGTGTTTGAATTACATTTGACTCAATTATCTTTGTTGAATGTGTTTGACATTCATTTGATTCAAAAAACTTTGTTTGAATGTGTTTGACTTTTGTTTACTCAATTATCTTTGTTGAATGCATTTGATTTTCATTTGATTCAAAAAGCATTGTTTGAATGTGTTTGACTTTCATTTGACTCAATTAGCTATGTTAATTGCATTTCACTTTCATTGAATTTAAAAAGCTTTGTTTGATTGTGTTTGACTATCATTTGATTCAAAAAGCTTTGTTTGACTGTGTTTGACTTTCATTTGACTCAATTAGCTTTGTTGAATGCATTTGACTTTCATTTGATTCAAAAAGTATTGTTTCAATGTGTTTGACTTTCATTTGACTCAATTAGCTTTGTTGAATGCATTTGACTTTAATTTGATTCAAAAAGCTTTGTTTTAATATATGACTTTCATTTGACTCAATTAGCTTTGATGAATGCATTTGATTATTATTTGATTTAAAAAAGTTTTGTTTGAATGTTTGACTTTCATTTGATTAAAAAAGCTTTGTTTTAATGTTTGACTTTTATTTGATTCAAAAAACTTTTTTTTTAATGTTTTTGACTTTCATTTGACTCAATTATCTTTGTTGAATGCATTTGACTTTCATTTGGTTCAAAAAGCTTTGTTTGAATGTGTTTGACATTCATTTTGATTCAAAAAGATTTGTATGAATGTGTTTGACTTTCATTTGACTCAATTAGCTTTGTTAATTGCATTTCACTTTCATTTAATTCAAAAAGCTTGCTTTGAATGTGTTTGACTTTCATTTGACTCAATTTGCTTTGTTGAATGCATGTTACTTTCATTGGATTCAAAAATCTTTGTTAGAATGTGTTTGAGTTTCATTTGACTCAATTTGCTTTGTTGAATGCATTTGACTTTCATTTAATTCAAAAAGATTTGTTTGAATGTGTTTGAATTACATTTGACTCAATTATCTTTGTTGAATGTGTTTGACTTTCATTTGATTCAAAAAGATTTGTATGAATGTGTTTGACTTTCATTAGACTCAATTATCTTTATTGAATGCATTCATTTGATTCAAAAAGCTTTGTTTCAATGTGTTTGAATTACATTTGACTCAATTATCTTTGTTGAATGTGTTTGACATTCATTTGATTCAAAAAGCTTTGTTTGAATGTGTTTGACTTTCATTTGACTCAATTAGCTTTGTTGAATGCATTTGACTTTAATTTGATTCAAAAAGCATTGTTTAAATGTGTTTGACTTTCATTTGACTCAATTAGCTTTATAGATTGCATTTGACTTTCATTTTACTCAATTAGCCTTGTGTGAATGTGTTTGACTTTTATTTGACTCAATTAGCTTTCTAATTGCATTTCACTTTCATTTAATTCAAAAAGCTATGTTTGAATGTGTTTGACTTTCATTTGATTCAAAAAGCATTTTTTCAATGTGTTTGACTTTCATTTGACTCAATTAGCTTTGTTGAATGCATTTGATTTTCATTTGATTCAAAACGTATTGTTTGAATGTGTTTGACTTTCATTTGACTCAATTAGCTTTGTTGAATGCATTTGACTTTCATTTGATTTAAAAAGCTTTGTATGAATGTGTTTGAGTTTCATTTGACTCAATCATTTTTCTTGAATGCACTTGACTTTCATTTGATTCATAAAGCTTTGTTTGAATGTGTTTGACTTTAATATGAGTTAAAATGCTTTGTTGAATATATTTGACTTTCATTTGATTCAAAAAGCTTTATTTGAATGTATTTGACTTTCATTTGACTCAATCATCTTTGTTGAATGCATTTAACTTTCATTTGATTCAAAAAGCTTTGTTTGAATGTGTTTGACTTTCATTTGATACAATTAGCTTTGTTGAATGCATTTGACTTTCATTTGATTCAAAAAGTTTTGTATAAATGTGTGTGACTTTCATTTGACTCAATTATCTTTATTGAATGCATTTGACTTTCATTTGATATAAAAAGCTTTGTTTGAATTTGTTTGACTTTCATTTGAGGAAAAAAACTTTTTTCGATGAATTTGACTTTTATTTGACTAAAAAAAGTTTGTTTGAATGTGTTTGACTTTCATTTGACTCAATTATCTTTGTTAATTGAATTTAACTTTCATTTCGTTCAAAAAGCTTCGTTTGAATATGTTAGATATTCATTTGATACGAAAAGCTTTGTATGAATGTGTTTGACTTTCATTTGACTCAATTAGCTTTGTAGAATGCATTTGACATTCATTTAACTAAATTAGCTTTGTATAATGTGTTTGACTTTCATTTGACTCAATTAGCTTTGTTGAATGCTTTTTACTTTCATTTGATTCAAGAAGCTTTGTAAGAATGTGTTTGACTTTCATTTGACTCAATTAGCTTTGTTGAATGTATTTGACTTTTATTTAATTCAAAAAGCTTTTTCTGAATGTGTTTGACTTTCAATTGACTCAATTATCTTTGTTGAATTCGTTTGACTTTGATTTGATTAAAAATGCTTTGTATGAATGTGTTTGACTTTCATTTGACTCAATTAGCTTTGTTGAATGTATTTGACTTTCATTTAATTCAAAAAGCTTTGTTTGAATGTCTTTGACTTTCATTTGACTCAATTATCTTCGTTGATTGCATTTGATTATCAATTGATTCAAAATGCCTTGTTTGAATGTGTTTGACTTTCATTTTGACTCAATTAGCTTTGTTGAATGCATTTGACTTTTTTTTGACTCAAAAAGCTTTCTTTGAATGTGTTTGACTTTCATTTGACTCAATTAGTTTTGTAGATGCATTTGATTTTCATTTGACTCAATTATCTTTGTATGAATGTGTTTGACTTTCATTTGACTCAATTAGTTTTGTTAATTGCATTTCACTTTCATTTAATTCAACATGGTTTGTTTGAATGTGTTTGGCTTTTATTTGTCTCAATTAGCTTTGTTGAATGAATTTTACTTTCATTTGATTCAAAAAGCTTCGTTTGAATGCGTTTGACTTTCATTAGATTCAATTATCTTTGTAAAATGCATTTGACTTTCATTTGATTCAAAAACAATTGTATGAATGTGTTTAACTTTGATTTGACTCAATTAGCTTTGTTGAATGCATTTGACTTTCATTTGATACAAAAAGCTTTGTTTCAATGTGTTTGACTTTCATTAGACTCAATTAGCTTTGTTGAATGCATTTGACTTTCATTTGATTCAAAAAGCTTTGTTTGAATGTGTTTGACTTTCATTTGACTCAATTATCTTTGTTGAATTCATTTGATTTTGATTTGATTAAAAATGCTTTGTATGAATGTGTTTGACTTTCATTTGACTCAATTAGCTTTGTTGAATGTATTTGACTTTCATTTAATTCAAAAAGCTTTGTTTGAATGTCTTTGATTTTCATTTGATTCAAAAAGCTTTGTTTGAATGTGTTTGACTTTCATTTGACTCAATTAGTTTTGTAGATGCATTTGATTTTCATTTGACTCAATTATCTTTGTATGAATGTGTTTGACTTTCATTTGACTCAATTAGCTATGTTAATTGCATTTCACTTTCATAAAATTCAAAAAGCTTTGTTTGATTGTGTTTGACTATCATTTGATTCAAAAAGCTTTGTTTGAATGTGCTTGACTTTCATTTGACTCAATTAGCTTTGTTAAATGCATTTGACTTTCATTCGATTCAAAAAGTATTGTTTGAATGTGTTTGACTTTCATTTGACTCCGTTAGCTTTGTTGAATACATTTGACTTTAATTTGATTCAAAAAGCTTTGTTTGAATGTGTTTGACTTTCATTTGAGTCATAAAGCTTTGTTTAATGCATTTAACTTTTGTTTAATTCAAAAAGCTTTGTTTGAATGTGTTTGACTTTCATTTGACTCAATTAGCTTTGATGAATGCATTTGACTTTCATTTAATTCAAAAAGCTTTATTTAAATGTGTTTGACTTTCATTTGACTCAATTAACTTTGTTGAATGATTTTAACTTTCATTTGATTCAAAAAGCTTTGTTTTAATGTGTTTGACTTTCATTTCATAAAAAAAGCTTTGTTGAATGAGTTTGAATTTCATTGGACTTTTATTTGAATCAAAAAGCTTTGTATGAATGTGTTTGACTTTTATTTGACTCAATTAGCTTCGTTGAAATCATTTGACTTTCATTGTATTTTAAAAACTTTGTTTTAATGCATTTGACTTTTATTTGATTAAAAAAGCATTGTTTGAATGTGTTTGACTTTCATTTGATTCAATTAACTTTGTTGAATGCATTTGACATTCATTTGATTCAAAAAGCTTTGTTTGAATGTTTGACTTTCATTTGACTCAATTAGCTTTGATGAATGCATTTGATTTTTATTTGATTTAAAAAAGCTTTGTTTGAATGTTTGACTTTTAGTTGATTCAAAAAGCTTTGTTTGAATGTTTGACTTTTATTTGATTCAAAAAACTTTGTTTTAATGTTTTTGCCTTTCATTTGACTCAATTATCTTTGTTGAATGCATTTGACTTTCATTTGATTCATAAATCTTTGTTTGAATGTGTTTGACTTTAATATGAGTTAAAATGCTTTGTTGCATATATTTGACTTTCATTTGATTCAAAAAGCTTTGTTTGAATGTATTTGACTTTCATTTGACTCAATTATCTTTGTTGAATGCATTTGACTTTCATTTGATTCAAAAAGCTTTGTTTGAATGTGTTTGACTTTCATTTGATACAATTAGCTTTGTTGAATGCATTTGAATTTCATTTGATTCAAAAAGTTTTGTATAAATGTGTGTGACTTTCATTTGACTCAATTATCTTTATTGAATGCATTTGACTTTCATTTGATATAAAAAGCTTTGTTTGAATTTGTTTAACTTTCATTTGAAGGTAAAAAACTTTGTTGGATGAATTTGACTTTCATTTGACTAAAAAAGCTTTGTTTGAATGTGTTTGACTTTCATTTGACTCAATTATCTTTGTTAATTGAATTTAACTTTCATTTCGTTCAAAAAGCTTCGTTTGAATGTGTTAGATATTCATTTGATTCGAAAAGCTTTGTATGAATGTGTTTGACTTTCATTTGACTCAATTATCTTTGTTGAATGCATTTGACTTTCATTTGATTTAAAAAGCTTTGTATAAATGTGTTTGACTTTCATTTGACTGAATTATCTTTCTTGAATGCACTTGACTTTCATTTGATTCAAAAAGCTTTGTCTGAATGTGTTTGACTTTAATTTGAGTTAAAAAGCTTTGTAGATTATATTTGACTTTCATTTGATTCAAAAAGCTTTGTTTGAATGTATTTGACTTTCATTTGATTCTAAAAGCTTTGTTTGAATGTGTTTGACTTTCATTTGATACAATTAGCTTTGTTGAATGCATTTGACATTCATTTGATTCAAAAAGCTTTGTTTGAATGTGTTTGACTTTCATTTGACTCAATTAGCTTTGTTGAATGCATTTGACTTTCATTTGATTCAAAAAGCTTTGTTTGAATGTGTTGGACTTTCATTTGAGTCAAAAAGCTTTGTTGAATGCATTTGACTTTCATTTGATTCAAAAAGCTTTGTTTGAATGTGTTTGACTTTCATTTGAGTCAAAAAGCTATGTTGAATGCATTTGACTTTCATTTGATTCAAAAAGCTTTGTTTGAATGTGTTTGACTTTCATTTGACTCAAATATCTTTGTTGAATGCATTTGACTTTCATTTGATTCACAAAGCTTTGTTCGAATTTGTTTGACATTCATTTGACTCAATTGTCTTTGTTGAATGTACTTGGCTTTCATTTGATTCAAAAAGCGTTGTTGAATGTGTTTGACTTTGATTTGATTTAATTATCTTTGTTAAATGCATTTGAGTTTTATTTGATTCAAAAAGCTTTGTATGAATGTGTTTGACTTCATTAGACCCAATTACCTTTGTTGAATGCATTTGACTTTCATTTGATTCAATATATCTCTTCTTTGTTGCTATTGAAAACAAGTTGTCTTACTAGTTCTTGCTTGATTTCATCAAATTTTGTCTTGTTTCTATATATCAACCAATTCTGACAACTAATTTTTTATTTGTTACGATTTAGAAACAAATTCAGGCAACAAATTTTTGAATTGTTCCTATTAGAAATTAGCCGTCTTACTAGATTTGCGTTTTACATTCATTTGATTCAAAAAGCTTTGTTTGAATGTGTTTGACTTTCATTTGACTCAATTAGCTTTGTTGAATGCATTTGACTTTCATTTGATTCAAAAAGCTTTGTTTGAATGTGTTTGACTTTCATTTGATTCAAAAAACTTTGTTGAATGCATTTGACTTTCATTTGATTTAAAAAGCTTTGTTTGAATGTGTTTGACTTTCATTTGATTCAAAAAGCTATGTTAAATGCATTTGACTTTCATTTGATTCAAAAAGCTTTGTTTGAATGTGTTTGACTTTCATTTGACTCAATTGTCTTTGTTGAATGTATTTGACTTTCATTTGATTCAAAAAGCGTTGTTGAATGTGTTTGACTTTCATTTGACTCAATTAGCTTTGATGAAAGCATTTGAGTTTTATTTGATCAAAAAGTTTTGTATGAATGTGTTTGACTTTTATTTGACCCAATGACCTTTGTTGAATGCATTTGACTTTCATTGGATTCAATATATCTCTTTTTTTTTGCTATTGAAAACAAGTTGTCTAACTAGTTGTTGCTAGATTTCATCAAATTTTGTGTTGTTTTCATATATCCACAAATTCTGACAATTAATTTTTTATTTGTAGCGATTTAGAAACAAATTGAGGCAACAAATTTTTGAATTGTTCCTATTAGAAATTAGCCGTCTTACTAGTTGTTGCATTTTACATTCATTTGATTCAAAAAGCTTTGTTTGAATGTGTTTGACTTTCATTTGACTCAATAAGCTTTGTAGAATGCATTTGACTTTCATTTGATTCAAAAAGCTTTGTTTGAATGTGTTTGACTTTCATTTGAGTCAAAAAGCTTTGTTGAATGCATTTGACTTTCATTTGATTCAAAAAGCTTTGTTTGAATGTGTTTTACTTTCATTTGAGTTAAAAAGCTATGTTGAATGCAATTGACTTTCATTTGATTCAAAAAGCTTTGTTTGAATGTGTTTGACTTTCATTTGACTTAATTATCTTTGTTGAATGCATTTGATTTTCATTTGATTCAAAAAGCTTTGTTTGAATGTGTTTGACTTTGATTTGACTCAATTGTCTTTGTTGAATGTATTTGACTTTCATTTGATTCAAAAAGCGTTGTTGAATGTGTTTGACTTTCATTTGACTCAGTTAGCTTTGTTGAATGCATTTGAGTTTTATTTGATTCAAAAAGCTTTGTATGAATGTGTTTGACTTTCATTTGACTCAATTATCTTTGTTAATTGAATTTAACTTTCATTTCGTTCAAAAAGCTTCGTTTAAATATGTTAGATATTCATTTGATTCGAAAAGCTTTGTATGAATGTGTTTGACTTTCATTTGACTCAATTAGCTTTGTAGAATGCATTTGACATTCATTTAATTAAATTAGCTTTGTATAATGTGTTTGACTTTCATTTGACTCAATTAGCTTTGTTGAATGCTTTTTACTTTCATTTGATTCAAGAAGCTTTGTAAGAATGTGTTTGACTTTCATTTGACTCAATTAGCTTTGTTGAATGTATTTGACTTTCATTTAATTCAAAAAGCTTTTTTTGAATGTGTTTGACTTTCATTTGACTCAATTATCTTTGTTGAATTCGTTTGACTTTGATTTGATTAAAAATGCTTTGTTAGAATGTGTTTGACTTTCATTTGACTCAATTAGCTTTGTTGAATGTATTTGACTTTCATTTAATTCAAAAAGCTTTTTTTGAATGTGTTTGACTTTCATTTGACTCAATTATCTTTGTTGAATTCGTTTGACTTTGATTTGATTAAAAATGCTTTGTATGAATGTGTTTGACTTTCATTTGACTCAATTAGCTTTGTTGAATGTATTTGACTTTCATTTAATTCAAAAAGCTTTGTTTGAATGTCTTTGACTTTCATTTGACTCAATTATCTTTGTTGAATGCATTTGATTATCAATTGAATCAAAATGCCTTGTTTGAATGTGTTTGACTTTCATTTGACTCAATTAGCTTTGTTGAATGCATTTGACTTTCATTTGACTCAAAAAGCTTTCTTTGAATGTGTTTGACTTTCATTTGACTCAATTAGTTTTGTAGATGCATTTGATTTTCATTTGACTCAATTATCTTTGTATGAATGTGTTTAACTTTCATTTGACTTAATTAGTTTTGTTAATTGCATTTCACTTTCATTTAATTCAACAAGGTTTGTTTGAATGTGTTTGACTTTGATTTGACTCAATTAGCTTTGTTGAATGCATTTGACTTTCAATTGATACAAAAAGCTTTGTTTCAATGTGTTTGACTTTCATTAGACTCAATTAGCTTTGTTGAATGCATTTGACTTTCATTTGATTCAAAAAGCTTTGTTTGAATGTGTTTGACTTTCATTTGACTCAATTACCTTTGTAGAATGCATTTGACATTCATTTGACTCAATTAGCTTTGTATAATGTGTTTGACTTTCATTTGACTCAATTAGTTTTGTTAATTGCATTTCACTTTCATTTAATTCAACAAGGTTTGTTTGAATGTGTTTGGCTTTTATTTGGCTCAATTAGCTTTGTTGAATGAATTTTACTTTCATTTGATTCAAAAAGCTTCGTTTGAATGTATTTGACTTTCATTTGATTCAATTATCTTTGTAAAATGCATTTGACTTTCATTTGATTCAAAAACAATTGTATGAATGTGTTTGACTTTGATTTGACTCAATTAGCTTTGTTGAATGTATTTGACTTTCATTTAATTCAAAAAGCTTTGTTTGAATGTCTTTGACTTTCATTTAACTCAATTATCTTTGTTGAATGCATTTGATTATCAATTGATTCAAAATGCCTTGTTTGAATGTGTTTGCCTTTCATTTGACTCAATTAGCTTCGTTGAATGCATTTGACTTTCATTTGACTCAAAAAGCTTTCTTTGAATGTGTTTGACTTTCATTTGACTCAATTACCTTTGTAGAATGCATTTGACATTCATTTGACTCAATTAGCTTTGTATAATGTGTTTGACTTTCATTTGACTGAATTAGTTTTGTTAATTGCATTTCACTTTCATTTAATTCAACAAGGTTTGTTTGAATGTGTTTGGCTTTTATTTGGCTCAATTAGCTTTGTTGAATGAATTTTACTTTCATTTGATTCAAAAAGCTTCGTTTGAATGTGTTTGACTTTCATTTGATTCAATTATCTTTGTAAAATGCATTTGACTTTCATTTGATTCAAAAACAATTGTATGAATGTGTTTGACTTTGATTTGACTCAATTAGCTTTGTTGAATGCATTTGACTTTCATTTGATACAAAAAGCTTTGTTTCAATGTGTTTGACTTTCATTAGACTCAATTAGCTTTGTTGAATGCATTTGACTTTCATTTGATTCAAAAAGCTTTGTTTGAATGTGTTTGACTTTCATTTGACTCAATTAGTTTTGTAGATGCATTTGATTTTCATTTGACTCAATTATCATTGTATGAATGTGTTTGACTTTCATTTGACTCAATTAGCTATGTTAATTGCATTTCACTTTCATAGAAATCAAAAAGCTTTGTTTGATTGTGTTTGACTATCATTTGATTCAAAAAGCTTTGTTTGAATGTGCTTGACTTTCATTTGACTCAATTAGCTTTGTTGAATGCATTTGACTTTCATTTGATTCAAAAAGTATTAATTGAATGTAATTGACTTTCATTTGACTCAGTTAGCTTTGTTGAATACATTTGACTTTAATTTGATTCAAAAAGCTTTGTTTGAATGTCTTTGACTTTCATTTGAGTCATAAAGCTTTGTTGAATGCATTTAACTTTCGTTTAATTCAAAAAGCTTTGTTTGAATGTGTTTGACTTTCATTAGACTCAATTAGCTTTGTTGAATGCATTTGACTTTCATTTGATTCAAAAAGCTTTGTTTGAATGTGTTTGACTTTCATTTGACTCAATTACCTTTTTAGAATGCATTTGACATTCATTTGACTTAATTAGCTTTGTATAATGTGTTTGACTTTCATTTGACTCAATTAGTTTTGTTAATTGCATTTCACTTTCATTTAATTCAACAAGGTTTGTTTGAATGTGTTTGGCTTTTATTTGGCTCAATTAGCTTTGTTGAATGAATTTTACTTTCATTTGATTCAAAAAGCTTCGTTTGAATGTATTTGACTTTCATTTGATTCAATTATCTTTGTAAAATGCATTTGACTTTCATTTGATTCAAAAACAATTGTATGAATGTGTTTGACTTTGATTTGACTCAATTAGCTTTGTTGAATGTATTTGACTTTCATTTAATTCAAAAAGCTTTGTTTGAATGTCTTTGACTTTCATTTAACTCAATTATCTTTGTTGAATGCATTTGTTTATCAATTGATTCAAAATGCCTTGTTCGAATGTGTTTGCCTTTCATTTGACTCAATTAGCTTCGTTGAATGCATTTGACTTTCATTTGACTCAAAAAGCTTTCTTTGAATGTGTTTGACTTTCATTTGACTCAATTACCTTTGTAGAATGCATTTGACATTCATTTGACTCAATTAGCTTTGTATAATGTGTTTGACTTTCATTTGACTGAATTAGTTTTGTTAATTGCATTTCACTTTCATTTAATTCAACAAGGTTTGTTTGAATGTGTTTGGCTTTTATTTGGCTCAATTAGCTTTGTTGAATGAATTTTACTTTCATTTGATTCAAAAAGCTTCGTTTGAATGTGTTTGACTTTCATTTGATTCAATTATCTTTGTAAAATGCATTTGAATTTCATTTGATTCAAAAACAATTGTATGAATGTGTTTGACTTTGATTTGACTCAATTAGCTTTGTTGAATGCATTTGACTTTCATTTGATACAAAAAGCTTTGTTTCAATGTGTTTGACTTTCATTAGACTCAATTAGCTTTGTTGAATGCATTTGACTTTCATTTGATTCAAAAAGTATTAATTGAATGTAATTGACTTTCATTTGACTCAGTTAGCTTTGTTGAATACATTTGACTTTAATTTGATTCAAAAAGCTTTGTTTGAATGTGTTTGACTTTCATTTGAGTCATAAAGCTTTGTTGAATGCATTGAACTTTCGTTTAATTCAAAAAGCTTTGTTTGAATGTGTTTGACTTTCATTAGACTCAATTAGCTTTGTTGAATGCATTTGACTTTCATTTGATTCAAAAAGCTTTGTTTAAATGTGTTTGACTTTCATTTGACTCAATTACCTTTGTAGATTGCATTTGACATTCATTTGACTCAATTAGCTTTGTATAATGTGTTTGACTTTCATTTGACTCAATTAGTTTTGTTAATTGCATTTCACTTTCATTTAATTCAACAAGGTTTGTTTGAATGTGTTTGGCTTTTATTTGGCTCAATTAGCTTTGTTGAATGAATTTTACTTTCATTTGATTCAAAAAGCTTCGTTTGAATGTATTTGACTTTCATTTGATTCAATCATCTTTGTAAAATGCATTTGACTTTCATTTGATTCAAAAACAATTGTATGAATGTGTTTGACTTTGATTTGACTCAATTAGCTTTGTTGAATGCATTTGACTTTCATTTGATTCAAAAAGCTTTGTTTGAATGTGTTTGACTTTCATTTGACTCAATTACCTTTGTAGAATGCATTTGACATTCATTTGACTCAATTAGCTTTGTATAATGTGTTTGACTTTCATTTGACTCAATTAGTTTTGTTAATTGCATTTCACTTTCATTTAATTCAACAAGGTTTGTTTGAATGTGTTTGGCTTTTATTTGGCTCAATTAGGTTTGTTGAATGAATTTTACTTTCATTTGATTCAAAAAGCTTCGTTTGAATGTATTTGACTTTCATTTGATTCAATTATCTTTGTAAAATGCATTTGACTTTCATTTGATTCAAAAACAATTGTATGAATGTGTTTGACTTTGATTTGACTCAATTAGCTTTGTTGAATGTATTTGACTTTCATTTAATTCAAAAAGCTTTGTTTGAATGTCTTTGACTTTCATTTAACTCAATTATCTTTGTTGAATGCATTTGATTATCAATTGATTCAAAATGCCTTGTTTGAATGTGTTTGCCTTTCATTTGACTTAATTAGCTTCGTTGAATGCATTTGACTTTCATTTGACTCAAAAAGCTTTCTTTGAATGTGTTTGACTTTCATTTGACTCAATTACCTTTGTAGAATGTATTTGACATTCATTTGACTCAATTAGCTTTGTATAATGTGTTTGACTTTCATTTGACTCAATTAGTTTTGTTAATTGCATTTCACTTTCATTTAATTCAACAAGGTTTGTTTGAATGTGTTTGGCTTTTATTTGGCTCAATTAGCTTTGTTGAATGAATTTTACTTTCATTTGATTCAAAAAGCTTCGTTTGAATGTATTTGACTTTCATTTGATTCAATTATCTTTGTAAAATGCATTTGACTTTCATTTGATTCAAAAACAATTGTATGAATGTGTTTGACTTTGATTTGACTCAATTAGCTTTGTTGAATGTATTTGACTTTCATTTAATTCAAAAAGCTTTGTTTGAATGTCTTTGACTTTCATTTAACTCAATTATCTTTGTTGAATGCATTTGATTATCAATTGATTCAAAATGCCTTGTTTGAATGTGTTTGCCTTTCATTTGACTCAATTAGCTTCGTTGAATGCATTTGACTTTCATTTGACTCAAAAAGCTTTCTTTGAATGTGTTTGACTTTCATTTGACTCAATTACCTTTGTAGAATGCATTTGACATTCATTTGACTCAATTAGCTTTGTATAATGTGTTTGACTTTCATTTGACTGAATTAGTTTTGTTAATTGCATTTCACTTTCATTTAATTCAACAAGGTTTGTTTGAATGTGTTTGGCTTTTATTTGGCTCAATTAGCTTTGTTGAATGAATTTTACTTTCATTTGATTCAAAAAGCTTCGTTTGAATGTGTTTGACTTTCATTTGATTCAATTATCTTTGTAAAATGCATTTGACTTTCATTTGATTCAAAAACAATTGTATGAATGTGTTTGACTTTAATTTGACTCAATTAGCTTTGTTGAATGCATTTGACTTTCATTTGATACAAAAAGCTTTGTTTCAATGTGTTTGACTTTCATTAGACTCAATTAGCTTTGTTGAATGCATTTGACTTTCATTTGATTCAAAAAGCTTTGTTTGAATGTGTTTGACTTTCATTTGACTCAATTAGTTTTGTAGATGCATTTGATTTTCATTTGACTCAATTATCATTGTATGAATGTGTTTGACTTTCATTTGACTCAATTAGCTATGTTAATTGCATTTCACTTTCATAGAAATCAAAAAGCTTTGTTTGATTGTGTTTGACTATCATTTGATTCAAAAAGCTTTGTTTGAATGTGCTTGACTTTCATTTGACTCAATTAGCTTTGTTGAATGCATTTGACTTTCATTTGATTCAAAAAGTATTAATTGAATGTAATTGACTTTCATTTGACTCAGTTAGCTTTGTTGAATACATTTGACTTTAATTTGATTCAAAAAGCTTTGTTTGAATGTGTTTCACTTTTATTTGAGTCATAAAGCTTTGTTGAATGCATTTAACTTTCGTTTAATTCAAAAAGCTTTGTTTGAATGTGTTTGACTTTCATTAGACTCAATTAGCTTTGTTGAATGCATTTGACTTTCATTTGATTCAAAAAGCTTTGTTTGAATGTGTTTGACTTTCATTTGACTCAATTACCTTTGTAGAATGCATTTGACATTCATTTGACTCAATTAGCTTTGTATAATGTGTTTGACTTTCATTTGACTCAATTAGTTTTGTTAATTGCATTTCACTTTCATTTAATTCAACAAGGTTTGTTTGAATGTGTTTGGCTTTTATTTGGCTCAATTAGCTTTGTTGAATGAATTTTACTTTCATTTGATTCAAAAAGCTTCGTTTGAATGTATTGGACTTTCATTTGATTCAATTATCTTTGTAAAATGCATTTGACTTTCATTTGATTCAAAAACAATTGTATGAATGTGTTTGACTTTGATTTGACTCAATTAGCTTTGTTGAATGTATTTGACTTTCATTTAATTCAAAAAGCTTTGTTTGAATGTCTTTGACTTTCATTTAACTCAATTATCTTTGTTGAATGCATTTGATTATCAATTGATTCAAAATGCCTTGTTTGAATGTGTTTGCCTTTCATTTGACTCAATTAGCTTCGTTGAATGCATTTGACTTTCATTTGACTCAAAAAGCTTTCTTTGAATGTGTTTGACTTTCATTTGACTCAATTACCTTTGTAGAATGCATTTGACATTCATTTGACTCAATTAGCTTTGTATAATGTGTTTGACTTTCATTTGACTGAATTAGTTTTGTTAATTGCATTTCACTTTCATTTAATTCAACAAGGTTTGTTTGAATGTGTTTGGCTTTTATTTGGCTCAATTAGCTTTGTTGAATGAATTTTACTTTCATTTGATTCAAAAAGCTTCGTTTGAATGTGTTTGACTTTCATTTGATTCAATTATCTTTGTAAAATGCATTTGACTTTCATTTGATTCAAAAACAATTGTATGAGTGTGTTTGACTTTGATTTGACTCAATTAGCTTTGTTGAATGCATTTGACTTTCATTTGATACAAAAAGCTTTGTTTCAATGTGTTTGACTTTCATTAGACTCAATTAGCTTTGTTGAATGCATTTGACTTTCATTTGATTCAAAAAGCTTTGTTTGAATGTGTTTGACTTTCATTTGACTCAATTAGTTTTGTAGATGCATTTGATTTTCATTTGACTCAATTATCATTGTATTAATGTGTTTGACTTTCATTTGACTCAATTAGCTATGTTAATTGCATTTCACTTTCATAGAAATCAAAAAGCTTTGTTTGATTGTGTTTGACTATCATTTGATTCAAAAAGCTTTGTTTGAATGTGCTTGACTTTCATTTGACTCAATTAGCGTTGTTGAATGCATTTGACTTTCATTTGATTCAAAAAGTATTAATTGAATGTAATTGACTTTCATTTGACTCAGTTAGCTTTGTTGAATACATTTGATTTTAATTTGATTCAAAAAGCTTTGTTTGAATGTGTTTGACTTTCATTTGAGTCATAAAGC
This sequence comes from Chenopodium album, assembly GCF_948465745.1. Lineage (NCBI taxonomy): Eukaryota > Viridiplantae > Streptophyta > Magnoliopsida > Caryophyllales > Amaranthaceae > Chenopodium > Chenopodium album. The sequence continues at coordinate 21,431,035 of NC_137853.1, forward strand.
TTTGTTGAATGCATTTAACTTTCGTTTAATTCAAAAAGCTTTGTTTGAATGTGTTTGACTTTCATTAGACTCAATTAGCTTTGTTGAATGCATTTGACTTTCATTTGATTCAAAAAGCTTTGTTTGAATGTGTTTGACTTTCATTTGACTCAATTACCTTTGTAGAATGCATTTGACATTCATTTGACTCAATTAGCTTTGTATAATGTGTTTGACTTTCATTTGACTCAATTAGTTTTGTTAATTGCATTTCACTTTCATTTAATTCAACAAGGTTTGTTTGAATGTGTTTGGCTTTTATTTGGCTCAATTAGCTTTGTTGAATGAATTTTACTTTCATTTGATTCAAAAAGCTTTGTTTGAATGTATTTGACTTTCATTTGATTCAATTATCTTCGTAAAATGCATTTGACTTTCATTTGATTCAAAAACAATTGTATGAATGTGTTTGACTTTGATTTGACTCAATTAGCTTTATTGAATGTATTTGACTTTCATTTAATTCAAAAAGCTTCGTTTGAATGTCTTTGACTTTCATTTAACTCAATTATCTTTGTTGAATGCATTTGATTATCAATTGATTCAAAATGCCTTGTTTGAATGTGTTTGCCTTTCATTTGACTCAATTAGCTTCGTTGAATGCATTTGACTTTCATTTGACTCAAAAAGCTTTCTTTGAATGTGTTTGACTTTCATTTGACTCAATTACCTTTGTAGAATGCATTTGACATTCATTTGACTCAATTAGATTTGTATAATGTGTTTGACTTTCATTTGACTGAATTAGTTTTGTTAATTGCATTTCACTTTCATTTAATTCAACAAGGTTTGTTTGAATATGTTTGGCTTTTATTTGGCTCAATTAGCTTTGTTGAATGAATTTTACTTTCATTTGATTCAAAAAGCATCGTTTGAATGTGTTTGACTTTCATTTGATTCAATTATCTTTGTAAAATGCATTTGACTTTCATTTGATTCAAAAACAATTGTATGAATGTGTCTGACTTTGATTTGACTCAATTAGCTTTGTTGAATGCATTTGACTTTCATTTGATACAAAAAGCTTTGTTTCAATGTGTTTGACTTTCATTAGACTCAATTAGCTTTGTTGAATGCATTTGACTTTCATTTGATTCAAAAAGCTTTGTTTGAATGTGTTTGACTTTCATTTGACTCAATTAGTTTTGTAGATGCATTTGATTTTCATTTGACTCAATTATCATTGTATGAATGTGTTTGATTTTCATTTGACTCAATTAGCTATGTTAATTGCATTTCACTTTCATAGAAATCAAAAAGCTTTGTTTGATTGTGTTTGACTATCATTTGATTCAAAAAGCTTTGTTTGAATGTGCTTGACTTTCATTTGACTCAATTAGCTTTGTTGAATGCATTTGACTTTCATTTGATTCAAAAAGTATTAATTGAATGTAATTGACTTTCATTTGACTCAGTTAGCTTTGTTGAATACATTTGACTTTAATTTGATTCAAAAAGCTTTGTTTGAATGTGTTTGACTTTCATTTGAGTCATAAAGCTTTGTTGAATGCATTTAACTTTCGTTTAATTCAAAAAGCTTTGTTTGAATGTGTTTGACTTTCATTAGACTCAATTAGCTTTGTTGAATGCATTTGACTTTCATTTGATTCAAAAAGCTTTGTTTGAATGTGTTTGACTTTCATTTGACTCAATTACCTTTGTAGAATGCATTTGACATTCATTTGACTCAATTAGCTTTGTATAATTTGTTTGACTTTCATTTGACTCAATTAGTTTTGTTAATTGCATTTCACTTTCATTTAATTCAACAAGGTTTGTTTGAATGTGTTTGGCTTTTATTTGGCTCAATTAGCTTTGTTGAATGAATTTTACTTTCATTTGATTCAAAAAGCTTCGTTTGAATGTATTTGACTTTCATTTGATTCAATTATCTTTGTAAAATGCATTTGACTTTCATTTGATTCAAAAACAATTGTATGAATGTGTTTGACTTTGATTTGACTCAATTAGCTTTGTTGAATGTATTTGACTTTCATTTAATTCAAAAAGCTTTGTTTGAATGTCTTTGACTTTCATTTAACTCAATTATCTTTGTTGAATGCATTTGATTATCAATTGATTCAAAATGCCTTGTTTGAATGTGTTTGCCTTTCATTTGACTTAATTAGCTTCGTTGAATGCATTTGACTTTCATTTGACTCAAAAAGCTTTCTTTGAATGTGTTTGACTTTCATTTGACTCAATTACCTTTGTAGAATGTATTTGACATTCATTTGACTCAATTAGCTTTGTATAATGTGTTTGACTTTCATTTGACAGAATTAGTTTTGTTAATTGCATTTCACTTTCATTTAATTCAACAAGGTTTGTTTGAATGTGTTTGGCTTTTATTTGGCTCAATTAGCTTTGTTGAATGAATTTTACTTTCATTTGATTCAAAAAGCTTCGTTTGAATGTATTTGACTTTCATTTGATTCAATTATCTTTGTAAAATGCATTTGACTTTCATTTGATTCAAAAACAATTGTATGAGTGTGTTTGACTTTGATTTGACTCAATTAGCTTTGTTGAATGCATTTGACTTTCATTTGATACAAAAAGCTTTGTTTCAATGTGTTTGACTTTCATTAGACTCAATTAGCTTTGTTGAATGCATTTGACTTTCATTTGATTCAAAAAGCTTTGTTTGAATGTGTTTGACTTTCATTTGACTCAATTAGTTTTGTAGATGCATTTGATTTTCATTTGACTCAATTATCATTGTATGAATGTGTTTGACTTTCATTTGACTCAATTAGCTATATTAATTGCATTTCACTTTTATAGAAATCAAAAAGCTTTGTTTGATTGTGTTTGACTATCATTTGATTCAAAAAGCTTTGTTTGAATGTGCTTGACTTTCATTTGACTCAATTAGCTTTGTTGAATGCATTTGACTTTCATTTGATTCAAAAAGTATTAATTGAATGTAATTGACTTTCATTTGACTCAGTTAGCTTTGTTGAATACATTTGACTTTAATTTGATTCAAAAAGCTTTGTTTGAATGTGTTTGACTTTCATTTGATACAATTAGCTTTGTTGAATGCATTTGAATTTCATTTGATTCAAAAAGTTTTGTATAAATGTGTGTGACTTTCATTTGACTCAATTATCTTTATTGAATGCATTTGACTTTCATTTGATATAAAAAGCTTTGTTTGAATTTGTTTGACTTTCATTTGAAGGTAAAAAACTTTGTTGGATGAATTTGACTTTTATTTGACTAAAAAAGCTTTGTTTGAATGTGTTTGACTTTCATTTGACTCAATTATCTTTGTTAATTGAATTTAACTTTCATTTCGTTCAAAAAGCTTCGTTTGAATGTGTTAGATATTCATTTGATTCGAAAAGCTTTGTATGAATGTGTTTGACTTTCATTTGACTCAATTATCTTTGTTGAATGCATTTGACTTTCATTTGATTTAAAAAGCTTTGTATAAATGTGTTTGACTTTCGTTTGACTGAATTATCTTTCTTGAATGCACTTGACTTTCATTTGATTCAAAAAGCTTTGTCTGAATGTGTTTGGCTTTATTTTGAGTTAAAAAGCTTTGTAGAATATATTTGACTTTCATTTAATTCAAAAAGCTTTGTTTGAATGTATTTGACTTTCATTTGACTCAATTATCTTTGTTGAATGCATTTGACTTTCATTTGATTCAAAAAGCTTTGTTTGAATGTGTTTTACTTTCATTTGATACAATTAGCTTTGTTGAATGCATTTGACTTTCATTTGATTCAAAAAGTTTTGTATGAATGTGTGTGACTTTCATTTGACTCAATTATCTTTATTGAATGCATTTGACTTTCGTTTGATATAAAAAGCTTTTTTTGAATGTGTTTGACTTTCATTTGAGGTAAAAAACTTTGTTGGATGAATTTGACTTTCATTTGATTCAAAAAGCTTTGTTTGAATGTGTTGGACTTTCATTTGATGCAATTATCTTTGTTGAATGTATTTGACTTTCTTTTGATTCAAAAGCTTTGCTTGAATGTGTTTGACTTTCATTTGACTCAATTGTCTTTGTTGAATGTATTTGACTTTCATTTGATTCAAAAAGCTTTGTTGAATGTGTTTGACTTTCATTTGACTCCATTAGCTTTGTTTAATGCATTTGAGTTTTGTTTGATTCAAAAAGCTTTGTATGAATGTGTATGACATTCATTTGACCCAATTACCTTTGTTGAATGCATTTGACTTTCATTTGATTCAATATATCTCTTTTTTGTTGCTATTGGAAACAAGTTGTCTTAATAGTTGTTGCTAGATTTCATCAAATTTTGACTTATTTCCATATATCAACAAATTCTGACAACTAATTTTATATTTGTAGCGATTTAGAAACAAATTTAGGCAACAAATTTTTGAATTTTTCCTATTAGAAATTAGCCGTCTTACTAGTTGTTACATTTTACATTCATTTGATTCAAAAAGCTTTGTTTGAATGTGTTTGACTTTCATTTGACTCAATTAGCTTTGTTGAATGCATTTGACTTTCATTTGATTCAAAAAGCTTTGTTTGAATGTGTTTGACTTTCATTTGAGTCAAAAAGCTTTGTTGAATGCATTTGACTTTCATTTGATTCAAAAAGCTTTGTTTGAATGTGTTTGACTTTCATTTGACTCAATTATCTTTGTTGAATGCATTTGACTTTCATTTGATTCACAAAGCTTTGTTCAAATTTGTTTGACATTCATTTGACTCAATTGTCTTTGTTGAATGTACTTGGCTTTCATTTGATTCAAAAAGCGTTGTTGAATGTGTTTGACTTTGATTTGATTTAATTAGCTTTGTTGATTGCATTTGAGTTTTATTTGATTCAAAAAGCTTTGTATGAATGTGTTTGACTTCATTAGACCCAATTACCTTTGTTGAATGCATTTGACTTTCATTTGATTCAATATATCTCTTCTTTGTTGATATAGAAAACAAGTTGTCTTACTAGTTCTTGCTTGATTTCATCAAATTTTGTCTTGTTTCTATATATCAACCAATTCTGACAACTAATTTTTTATTTGTTACGATTTAGAAACAAATTCAGGCAACAAATTTTTGAATTGTTCCTATTAGAAATTAGTCGTCTTACTAGATTTGCATTTTACATTCATTTGATTCAAAAAGCTTTGTTTGAATGTGTTTGACTTTCATTTGACTCAATTAGCTTTGTTGAATGCATTTGACTTTCATTTGATTCAAAAAGCTTTGTCTGAATGTGTTTGACTTTAATTTGAGTTAAAAAGCTTTGTAGAATATATTTGACTTTCATTTGATTCAAAAAGCTTTGTTTGAATGTATTTGACTTTCATTTGACTCAATTTTCTTTGTTGAATGCATTTGACTTTCATTTGATTCAAAAAGCTTTGTTTGAATGTGTTTGACTTTCATTTGATACAATTAGCTTTGTTGAATGCATTTGACTTTCATTTGATTCAAAAAGCGTTGTTGAATGTGTTTGACTTTCATTTGACTCAATTAGCTTTGATGAAAGCATTTGAGTTTTATTTGATCAAAAAGTTTTGTATGAATGTGTTTGACTTTCATTTGACCCAATTACCTTTGTTGAATGCATTTGACTTTCATTGGATTCAATATATCTCTTTTTTTTTTGCTATTGAAAACAAGTTGTCTAACTAGTTGTTGCTAGATTTCATCAAATTTTGTGTTGTTTCCATATGTCAACAAATTCTGACAATTAATTTTTTATTTGTAGCGATTTAGAAACAAATTGAGGCAACAAATTTTTGAATTGTTCCTATTAGAAATTAGCCGTCTTACTAGTTGTTGCATTTTACATTCATTTGATTCAAAAAGCTTTATTTGAATGTGTTTGACTTTCATTTGACTTAATTAGCTTTGTTGAATGCATTTGACTTTCATTTGATTCAAAAAGCTTTGTTTGAATGTGTTTGACTTTCATTTGAGTCAAAAAACTTTGTTGAATGCATTTGACTTTCATTTAATTCAAAAAGCTTTGTTTGAATGTGTTTTACTTTCATTTGAGTTAAAAAGCTATGTTGAATGCAATTGACTTTCATTTGATTCAAAAAGCTTTGTTTGAATGTGTTTGACTTTCATTTGACTTAATTATCTTTGTTGAATGCATTTGACTTTCATTTGATTCAAAAAGCTTTGTTTGAATGTGTTTGACTTTGATTTGACTCAATTGTCTTTGTTGAATGTATTTGACTTTCATTTGATTCAAAAAGCGTTGTTGAATGTGTTTGACTTTCATTTGACTCAGTTAGCTTTGTTGAATGCATTTGAGTTTTATTTGATTCAAAAAGCTTTGTATGAATGTGTTTGACTTTCATTTGACCCAATTACCTTTGTTGAATGCATTTGACTTTCATTTGATTCAATATATCTCTTTTTTGTTGCTATTGAAAACAAGTTTTCTTACTAGTTGTTGCTAGATTTCATCAAATTTTGTCTTGTTTTCTTAAATCTACAAATTTTGACAACTAATTTTTTATTTGTAGCGATTTAGAAACAAATTGAGGCAACAAATTTTTGAATTGTTCCTATTAGAAATTAGCCGTCTCATTATTATTGCTAGATGACAAAAGATTTTTTATTTGCTGTCATTTGTTAATGCCAGTTTACAAAACGTTGGGCAACAAAATTTCTAGTTGTTGCTATTGGAGACACTTGTTTTACTATTTGTTGCTAAAATGACATCACATTTTAATTTGTTGCCATTAGAAACAAGTTGTGTTATAAATTGTTGCTAATTTATTAAGAGTCATTGAAGTAATTTACATATTATGTTGTAATAAATAAAACGAAAACAAGTCATCTTGTTCTATACAAAAGAAATATAAGAAGGAATTAATAATCGTTCAATCACTTTTAGCAATAAAACGAAGGCGATAAAATAATATATATTATTTTATAAGTTCATTAGAAAGAGCATGTAGAAAATGGGAATGCCTCTTACTATTTTGCCCAAATTTGCTTGATTTTGGTTCTACAAGACCTTAAAACGTTATGAATTGCTTTGTTTTTGTGATTTCTTTTGGGAGGCAGTTATGAATACATATATTTAACATGACTCAAGCCTTTTCAAGTTCATTAGAAAGAGCATGTAGAAAATGGGAATACTTCTTCCCATTTTGGCCAAATTTGCTTGATTTTGGCTCTACAAGACCTTAAAACCTTATAACATGCTTTATTTTTGTGTTTTATTTTCTTAGGAAGTTATAAATACATATATTTGACATGAATCAAGCCTTTTCAAGTTCATTAGAAAGAGCATGTAGAAAATGGGAACGCTTCTTCTCATGTTGCCTGAATTTGCTTGATTTCGGTTCTACCAGACCTTAAAACCTTATAACTTGCTTTTTTTAGTGATTTCTATGCTTAGGCAGTTACAAATACATATATTTGACATGATTCAAGCCTTTACAAGTTCATTAGAAAGAGCATGTAGAAAATGGGAACGCTTCTTCCCATTTGGGCCGAATTTGCTTGATTTTGGTTCTACAAGACCTTAAAACCTTATAACATGCTTTTTTTTGTGATTTATTTTATTATGATGTTATAAATACATCTATTTGACATGAATCAAGCCTTTTCAAGTTCATTAGAAAGAGCATGTAGAAAATGGGAACGCTTCTTCCCATTTTGCCCGAATTTGCTTGATTTCGGTTCTACTAGACCTTAAAACCTTATAACTTGCATTGTCTTAGTGATTTCTATGCTTAGGCAGTTACTAATACATATATTTGACATGATTCAAGCCTTTATAAGTTCATTAAAAAGATCATGTAGAAAATGGGTACGCTTTTTACTATTTGGGCCGAATTTGGTTGATTTTGGTTCTACAAGACCTTAAAACCTTATAACATCCTTTGTTTTTGTGATTTCTTTTGTTAGGACGTTATAAATACATATATTTGACATGAATCAAGCCTTTTCAAGTTCATTAGAAATAGCATGTAAGAAATGGGTGCTTCTTCCTATTTTGCTCGAATTTGCTTGATTTCGGTTCTACCAGTCCTTAAAACCTTATAACTTGCTTTGTTTTTGTTATTTCTATGGTTAGGAATTATAAATACATATATTTAACATTATTCAAGTTTTTTTTAGTTCATTAGAAAGAGCATGTAGAAAATGGGAATGATTCTTACTATTTTGCCCGAATTTGCTTGATTTTGGTTCTACAAGACCTTAAAATCATATAACTTGCTTTGTTTTTGTGATTTATTTTGTTATGCAGTTATAAATACATATATTTGACATGAATCAAGCCTTTTCAAGTTTATTAAAAAGAGCATGTAGAAAAAGGGAATGCTTCTTACTATTTTGCCCGAATTTGCTTGATGTCAGTTCTACAAGACCTTAAAACCTTATAACTTGCTTTGTTTTTGTGATTTCTATGCTTATGCATTTATTAATACATATATTTCACTTGATTCAAACAATTATAAGTTCATTAGAAAGAGCATGTAGAATTTGGGAATGCTTCTTACTATTTTGCCCGAATTTGCTTGATTTTGGTTCTATAAGACCTTAAAACCTCATAAGTTGCTTTGTTTTTGTCATTTATTTTCTTATGGAGTTATAAATTCATATATTTGACATGATCCAAGCATTTATATGTTCATTAGAAAGAGCATGGAGAAAATGGGAACGTTTCTTCCCATTTTGCCCGAATTTGCTTGATTTTGGTTCTACAAGACCTTAAAACCTTATAACTTTCTTTTGCTTTGTTATTTATTTGCTTAAACAGTTGTAAATATTTATATTTGACATGATTCAAGAATTTATAATTTCATTAGAAAGAGCATGTAGAAAATGGGAATGCTTCTTACTATTTTCCCCGAATTTGCTTGATTCTGGTTCTACAAGACCTTAAAATCTTATGAATTTCTTTGTTTTTTTGAATTATTTTGTGAGGAAGTTATGAATACATATATTTGACATGACTCAAGCCTTCTAAGTTCATTAGAAAGAGCATGTAGAAAATGGGAATGCTTCTTCCAATTTTGGCCGAATTTGCTTGATTTTTGTTCTACAAGACCTTAAAACCTTATAACATGCTTTGTTTTTGAGATTTCTTTTCTTAGAAAGTTATAAATAGATATATTTGACATTAATCAAGCCTTTTCAAGTTTATTAGAAAGAGCATGTAGAAAATGGGAATGCTTCTTCTCATTTTTCCCGAATTTGCTTGATTTCGGTTCTAGCAGACCTTAAAACCTTATAACTTGCTTTGTCTTAGTTATTTCTATGCTTAGGCAGTTACAAACACATATATTTTACATGATTCAAGCCTTTATAATTTCATTAGAAAGAGCATGTAGAAAATAGGAACGCTTCTTCCCATTTGGACCGAATTTGCTTGATTTTGGTTCTACAAGACCTTAAAACGTTATAACAAGCTTTGTTTTTTTGATTTATTTCCTTAGGAAGTTATAAATACATATATTGACATGAATCAAGCCTTTTCATGTTCATTAGAAAGAGCATGTAGAAAATGGGAACGCTTCTTCCCATTTTGCCAGAATTTGCTTGATTTAGGTTCTACTAGACCCGTAATCCTTATAAAATTCTTCGTCTTAGTGATTTCTAGTCTTAGGAAGTTACAAATACGTATATTTGACATGATTCAAGCCTTTATAAGTTCATTAGAAAGAGCATGTAGAAAATGGGAACGCTTCTTCCCATTTTGGCCGAATTTGCTTGATTTTGGATCTACAAGACCTTAAAACCTTATAACATGCTTTATTTTCGTGATTTATTTTCTTAGGAAGTTATAAATACATATATGTGACATGAATCAAGCCTTTTCAAGTTCATTAGAAAGAGCATTTAGAAAATGGGAACGATTCTGCTCATTTTGCCTGAATTTGCTTGATTTCGGTTCTACCAGACCTTAAAACCTTATATCTTGCTTTATTTTTGTGATTTCTATGCTTAGGCAGTTATAAATACATATATTTGACGTGATTCTAGCATTTATAAGTTCATTAGAAAGAGCATGTAGAAAATGGGAATGCTTCTTACAATTTTGCCCGAATATGCTTGATTTTGGTTCTACAAGACCTTAAAACCTTATAACATCCTTTTTTGTGATTTCTTTTATTTGGAAGTTATAAATACATATATTTGACATGAACAAGCCTTTTCAAGTTCATTAGAAAGAGAATGTAGAAAATGGGAACGCTTCTTCTCATTTTGCCCGAATTTGCTTGATTTCGGTTCTACAAGACCTTAAATCCTTATAACTTGCTTTGTCTTAGTTATTTCTTTGCTTAGGAAGTTATAAATACATAAATTTCACATTATTCAAGCCTTTATAAGTTCATTAGAAAGAGTATGTAGAAAATGGGAACGCTTCTTCCCATTTGGGCCGTATTTGCTTGATTTTGATTCTACAAGACCTTAAAACCTTATAAAATGCTTTGTTTTTGTGATTTATTTTCTTAGCATGTTATAAATAGATATTTTTGACATAAATCAAGCCTTTTCAAGTTCATTAGAAAGAGCATGTAGAAAATGGGAACGCTTCTTCACAGTTTGCCCGAATTTGCTTGATTTCGGTTCTACTAGACCTTAAAACCTTATAAGGTGCTTTTTCTTAGTGATTTATATGCTTAGGTAGTTACTAATACATAGATTTGACGTGATTCAAGCCTTTATAAGTTCATTAGAAAGAGCATGTAGAAAATGGGAACGCTTCTTCCCATTTGGGCCGAATTTGCTTGATTTTGGCTCTACAAGACCTTAAAACCTTATAACATGTTTTATGTTTGTGATTTATTTTGTTAGGAAGTTATAAATACATATATGGGACATGAATCAAGCCTTTTCAAGTTCATTAGAAAGAGCATGTAGAAAATGGGTGCTTCTTTCTATTTTGCTCGTATTTGCTTGATTTCGGTTCTACCATTCCTTAAAACCTTAAAACTTGCTTTGTTTTTATTATTTCTATGATTAGGAATTATAAATATATAAATTTAACATTATTCAAGTCTTTTTTAGTTCATTAGAAAGAGCATGTAGATAATGAAAATGCTTCTTACTATATTGCCCAAATTTGCTTGATTTTGGTTCTACAAGACCTTAAAACCTTATAACTTGGTTTGTGTTTGTGATTTCATTTGTTAGGCACTAATAAATACATATATTTGACATGAACCAAGCCTTTTCAAGTTCATTAGAAAGAGCATGTTGAAAATGGGTACGCTTTTTCCCATTTTACCCGAATTTGCTTGATTTTGGTTCTACAACCCCTTAAAACTTTAAAAATTGCTTTGTTTTTGTGATTTATATGCTTAGAAAATTATATATACATATATTGATTCAACAATTTATAAGTTCTATTAGAAAGAGCATGTAGAAAATGGAAAGGCTTCTTACTATTTTGCCCGAATTTGATTGATTTTGGTGCTACAAGACCTTAAAACCTTATAACTTGCTTTGCTTTTGTGATTTATTTTTTTAGGAAGTTAAAATACATATATTTGACATGAATCAAGCCTTTTCAAGTTTATTAAAAAGAGCATGTTGAAAAAGGGAATACTTCTTACTGTTTTGCCCGAATTTTCTTGATTTCAGTTCTACAAGACCTAAAAACCTTATAACTTTCTTTGATTTTGTGATTTCTATGCTTATACATTTATAAATACATATATTTCACAAGATTCAAACAATTATAAGTTCATTAGAAAGAGCATGTAGAATTTGGGAATGCTTCTTACTATTTTGCTCGACTTTGATTGATGTAGGTTCTACAAGACCTTAAAACCTCATAACTTGCTTTGTTCTTGTGATTTATTTTCTTATAGATTTATAAATACATATATTTGACATGATACAAGCATTTATAAGTTCATTAGAAAGAGCATGTAGAAAATAGGAATGTTTCTTTCCATTTTGCCTAAATTTGCTTGATTTTGGTTCTACAAGACCTTAAAACCTTATAACTTGCTTTTGCTTTGTTATTTATTTTCTTAGGTAGTTATAAATATGTATATTTGACATGATTCAAGAATTTATAATTTCATTAGAAAGAACATGTAGAAAATGGGAATGCTTCTTACTATTTTGCTTGAATTTGCATGATATTGGTTCTACAAGACCTTAAAACCTTAGTACATGCTTTGTTTTTGTGATTTATTTTCTTAGGCAGTTATAAATACATATATTAGACATGAATCAAGCCTTTTCAAGTTCATTAGAAAGAGCGTGTAGAAAATGGGAACGCTTCTTCTCATTTTGCCTAAATTTGCTTGATTTCGGTTCTACAAGACCTTAAAACCTTATAAATTACTTTCTCTTTTTTATTTATTTGCTTAGGCAGTTACAAATACATATATTTGATGTGATTCAAGCCTTTATAATTTCATTAGAAGGAGCATGTAGAAAACGGGAACGCTTCTTCCCATTTTTGCCGAATTTGCTTGATTTTGGTTCTACAAGACCTTAAAACCTTATAACATGCTTTTTTTTGTGATTTCTTTTCTTAGGAATTTAGAAATACATATATTAGACATGAATCAATCCTTTTCAAGTTCATTAGGTAGAGCGTGGTGAAAATGGGAACGCTTCTTCTCATATGATGTTAATTGGTAACAATAATTTTCATTTTGATGACCTTAAATAGTTAAATGACCTAAAAGAATGTCATTCTTCTAAGTGCTTTACTTACTTTTTCTATGCTTTTTGTATCATTTATTTTTTAGTGAAACTGCTATATAATGAGGGAGGATCGAGCATGGATGTTTAAACGGTTAGAAGGAAAATTCCTTAGTCCAACCTTTGCTGAAAAGGTCAATGAGTTTATTACATTTGCTACCACACAAGACAATGTCGTGACAGATGGTGTGATAAAATGTCCATGTGCACAGTGTCGAAATATTCCTTATCAAGATCTTGATACCATTAAGGAGCATCTCTATAGGCATGGTTTTTTGCCTAACTATTTCCAATGGATTTTTCATGGTGAACTGCACTTCCAAAGAGAATCCCAAAGTAGCAGCTCCATATCCACTGAGGATGCATTGAACCCATATAGAAACATGGTATTAGATGCCTTTGGACTAGAAGGTGGTTTAGAAAATATTGAAGAAGAGCCACATGCTAGTTACAAGAAGTTCTTTGACATGTTGAAGGCAGCGGAAGAGCCATTGTATGATGGCTGCAAGTTGTCTGTATTGTCTGCTGCTGCAAGGATGGCAAACATCAAGTGCGAGTATAATATTCCACATAAAGCTATAGATGGTGTTGCTTCCTTAATGAAAGACATGTGCCCAGATGAAAACAAGATGACAAATAGTTCTTACAAGACTAAGAAATTACTTGAAGGGCTAGAACTTCTGCACCAAAAGCTTCATGTATGTCCAAATGGATGTATGTTATTTTGGAAGGAACACAAAGATCTCAAAGAATGTCTATATTGCAAAGGAAGTCGTTATAAGACACTTAGAGAAAGTGGCAACAATTCTCCTCATAGTCCTCTTATTTACTTTCCTATAGGCCTGAGTTCATAAAGATTATATGCAACAAGATCTACTGCGGAGCAAATGAGGTGGCATAAAGATAATCCTCGAGTTCATGGCCTTATGTCTCATCCAAGTGACGGAGAGGCGTGGAAACACCTAGATAAAGAGTACCCTTCTTTTGCTACGGAGCCTAGAAATGTCCGACTAGGTCTTTGTACCGACGGATTTTCACCATTTGGAAAGACAGGTTGGCAATATTCTTGTTGGCCCGTCATTTTAACTCCTTATAATCTTCCACCTCAATTGTGCATGAAGTAACCTTTTATGTTTCTAAGTTTGATAATTCCAGGTCCGAAGAATCCTAAAGGTCGATGTGTACTTGCAACCTCTTATTGAAGAGTTAAAGCAATTATGGGAGGTTGGGTTACCGACTTACGACATCTCGCAAAAACAAAATTTTCAATTGAAGGCTACATTGCTTTGGACTATTAGTGATTTTCCGGCTTATGGAATGCTTTCAGGATGGACCACGTCGGGTAGATTACCTTTCCCATATTGTATGGAAACACTAAGGATTTCACTCTTAAAAATGGTGGAAAACAAAGTTGGTTTGATTGTCACCGTCAGTTTTTACCCCATGATCATAATTTTCGAAAAAATAAGAGTGCTTTTTTTAAAGACAGAGTTGAAAATGATTCCCCACCACCACGAATGAGTGGTGAGGACATTTGGAATCGAGTATCTTTATTTCCTAAAACTGTTGAGCAAATAAGGGGTGATGATAACGAGGCAGAAGGATATGGAAAGTTCCACCATTGGACAAAGCAAAGCGTCTTTTTGGGAGCTTCCATATTGGAGCAAGCTCTTGATACGCCACAATCTTGATGTCATGCACATTGAAAAAATGTATTTGATAATGTGTTTCACACTGTAATGGATGTTAAGGGTAAAACTAAAGACAATGTGAAAGCAAGAAGAGACTTGGGGGAGTATTGTAAACGACGATAATTGGAGGTGCAAGATGTTGTTAATAGTAAAGGGGAAAAACGGACTTTAAAACCGAATGCTCCTTTTGTGTTGCCTAAAGAGAAAAGGAAACTTATTTGTGAATGGGTGAAGAAATTAAAGTTTTTTGATGGATATGCTTCTAATTTAGGTAGATGCGTTTATTTAAAGGAGTGTAAGCTATTCGGTATGAAAAGTCATGATTGTCATGTTTTTATGCAACGATTGCTACCAGCGGTATTTAAAGACTTGTTACCCTTAAATGTGTGGAATGTTATTACTGAGTTGAGCCAATTTTTTAGAGATCTTTGCGCCACCACCTTAAAAACTACAGACATGGTGCGATTGGAAGAAAATATTCCTGAAATTATTAGCAAATTAGAGAGAATATTTCCGCCTGGTTTTTTTAATAGTATGGAGCATCTTCCTATTCATTTGCCATATGAGGCAAAAATTGGTGGGCCGGTTCAATATAGGTGGATGTACCCTTTTGAGAGGTAATTATATAAAATTCATCTTTTACTTTCTTTTTTTTTAAAATTAATTTGAAGATACTTAGCATTTTTTATTATAGGTTTTTATACCATTTAAAGAGGAAAGTGGGTAATAAAGCGCGAGTGGAAGCCTCAATTTGTAATGCCTACCTACTCGAGGAGGTAACAAATTTTTTCTCCCTTTATTTTGAAGAAGAAGTTGACTCTAAGGTGAAGGATTTAGGATTGGGTGCACATGCTGAAAGTGAATTGAACAATAATCCTGACTTACCTGAGATATTCTCTTCAACTTTTGGACATAGTTCGTCAGAAGGTCAATTTTGTTACCTTGTTGAAAAAGATTACAAAGTTGCTCACCGATATGTTCTAAGTAATTGTGAAACTCTACAGCAATATGAAAAGGTAAATTTCTATAAAAGTACCATAACATGTTGCTCGTAACATATCTATATGTTTACATACTAATATAATTAACAGTTTGTTTGAAGAACAAATGATCAAAGAACATAGATGCCAAAGTTCAGATGAAGTTTGGATCAAATATGAAGACATATATCCTGATTGGTTCTAAGATTATGTAAGTCACTTAACTAATATAAAATACTAATTAAATATATGATTAACTAGTGTTTTTAGCATGTTAGTATATGACCGTAATGACATTTTGAACCTTTGATTAACATGTTGCTCGTAACATATCTATATGTTTACATACTAATATAATTAACAGTTTGTTTGAAGAACAAATGATCAGAGAACATAGATGCCAAAGTTCAGATGAAGTTTGGATCAAATATGAAGACATATATCCTGATTGGTTCTAAGATTATGTAAGTCACTTAACTAATATAAAATACTAATTAAATATATGATTAACTAGTGTTTTTAGCATGTTAGTATATGACCGTAATGACATTTTGAACCTTTGATTAATATAGGTATTGGAAAAGGGCATAAAAAATGACATTGTTCGCTCGTTAGCATTTGGACCACTAACAAGAGTTCGAAAATTTAATCACTATCACATCAATGGCTATCATTTTCATACTCTTTCTCATGGAAAAAACAAGTGTAATCCCCCGTATTTATAAATATATTATAAATGAATTTTTATTTCATTTATAATATTTATGTGTGTTTTTCCGGGATTTAAGTTTTAAAGTTCCAAATTATTTTTGGGTTGATAATTGATTTTGTTCTAAAAGGATTTTTAATTGTCCATTCTACATTTATGCCATACATATTAGACAAAGCTAGTCCATTTCATTTATCTAATTGACCCATTAATTTTATGAGGCCCAATCTTAAAACTAACCCTACACCACTCTCTCTCCTATAAATACCCCATACATCCCCAAATTTTTTCCTCCTCTTTATTTTCTTTTTCCTTTTTCTTTTTTTTCTTCCTTTCTTTTCCTTTTCTTTTTATTTGAATGTGTTTGACTTTCATTTGACTCAATTAACTTTATAGAATACATTTGACTTTCATTTGATTCAAAAAGCTTTGTTTGAATGTTTGACTTTCATTTGACTCAATTAGCTTTAATGAATGCATTTGATTTTCCTTTGATTTAAAAAAGCTTTGTTTGAGTTTGACTTTCATTTGATTCAAAAAGCTTTGCTTGAATGTTTGACTTTTATTTGATTCAAAAAGCTTTGTTTTAATGTTTTTTACTATCATTTGACTCAATTATCTTTGTTGAATGCATTTGACTTTCAATTGGATCAAAAAGCTTTGTTTGAATGTGTTTGACATTCATTTTGATTCAAAAAGTTTTGTATGAATGTGTTTGACTTTCATTTGACTCAATTAGCTTTGTTAATTGCATTTCACTTTCATTTAATTTAAAAAGCTTTGTTTGAATGTGTTTGACTTTCATTTGACTCAATTTGCTTTGTTGAATGCATGTTACTTTCATTGGATTCAAAAATCTTTGTTAGAATGTGTTTGTGTTTTATTTGACTTAATTTGCTTTGTTGAATGCATTTGACTTTCATTTGATTCAAAAAGCTTTGTTTGAATGTGTTTGAATTACATTTGACTCAATTATCTTTGTTGAATGCGTTTGACTTTCAAAAGCTTTCTATGAATGTGTTTGACTTTCATTAGACTTAATTATCTTTATTGAATGCATTCATTTGATTCAAAAAGCTTTGTTTTAATATGTTTGAATTACATTTGACTCAATTATCTTTGTTGAATGTGTTTGACATTCATTTGATTCAAAAAGCTTTGTTTGAATGTGTTTGACTTTCATCTGACTCAATTAGCTATGTTGAATGCATTTTACTATCATTTGATTCATAAAGCTTCGTTTGAATGAGTTTAACTTTAATTTGACTTAATTAGTTTTGTTGAATGCATTTGACTTTCCTTTGAGTCAAAAAGCTTTGTTTGAATGTGTTTGAATTTCATTTGAATTAGCTTTGCAGAATGCATTTGACTTTCATTTGACTCAATTAGCTTTGTATGAATTGTTTGACTTTGATTTGACTCAATTAGCTTTGTTAATTGCATTTCACTTTCATTTAATTCAAAAAGCTTTGTTTGAATGTGTTTGACTTTCATTTGACTAAATTAGCTTTGTTGAATTCATTTTACTTTCATTTGATTAAAAAAGCTTTGTTTGAATGTGTTTTACTTTCATTTGACTCAATTAGCTTTGTTTAATACATTTGACTTTCATTTGATTCAAAAAGCTTAGTTTGAATGTGTTTGACTTTTGTTTGACTCAGTTATCTTTGTTGAATGCATTTGATTTTCAATTGATTCAAAATGCTTTGTTTGAATGTGCTTGACTTTAATTTGACTCAATCAACTTTGTTGAATGCATTTGACTTTCATTTGACTCAAAAAGCTTTCTTTAAATGTGTTTGACTTTCATTTGACTCAATTAGCTTTCTAGAATGCATTTGACTTTCATTTGACTCTATTAGCTTTGTATAATGTGTTTGACTTTCATTTGACTCAATTAGCTTTTTTAATTACAGTGCACTTTCATTTAATTCAACAAGGTTTGTTTGAATGTATTTGACTTTTATTTGGCTGAATTAGCTTTGTTGAATGCATTTTACTTTCATTTGATTCAAAAAGCTTTGTTTGAATGTGATTGACTTTTATTTGACTCAATTAACTTTGTTGAATGCATTTGACTTTCATTTGATTCAAGAAGATTTGTTTGAATGTGTTTGACTTTCATTTGATTCAATTATCATTGTAAAATGCATTTGACTTTCATTTGATTCAAAAACAAATTGTATGAATGTGTTTCACTTTCATTTGACTCAATTAGCTTTCTTGAATGCATTTTACTTTCATTAGATACAAAAAGCTTTGTTTGAATGTGTTTCACTTTCATTACACTCAATTAGTTTTGTTGAATGCATTTGACTTTCATTTCATTCAAAAAACTTTGTTTGAATGTGTTTGACTTTCATTTGACTTAACTAGTTTTGTAGAATGCATTTGATTTTCATTTGACTCAATTAGCTTTGTATGAATGTGTTTGACTTTCATTTGACTCAATTAGCTATGTTAATTGCATTTCACTTTCATTGAATTCAAAAATCTTTGTTTGATTGTGTTTGACTATAATTTGATTCAAAAAGCTTTGTTTGAATGTGTTTGACTTTCATTTGACTCAATTAGCTTTGTTGAATGCATTTGACTTTCATTTGATTCAAAAAGTATTGTTTGAATGTGTTTGACTTTTATTTGACTCAATTAGCTTTGTTGAATGCATTTGACTTTCATTTGATTCAAAAATCTATGATTGAATGTGTTTGACTAACATTTGAATAAATTATCTTTGTTGAAGGCATTTGACTTGCATTTGATTCGAAAAGCATTGTATGAATGTGTTTGATTTTAATTTGACTCAATTAGCTTTGTTGATGCATTTGACTAACCTTTGAGTCAAAAAGCTTTGTTTAATGAATTTCTTTTAAATTAGCTTTGCAGAATGCATTTGACTTTCATTTGACTCAATTAGATTTGTATGAATTGTTTGACTTTGATTTGACTCAATTAGCTTTGTTAATTGCATTTCACTTTCATTTAATTCAAAAAGCTTTGTTTGAATGTGTTTTACTTTCATTTGATATAATTAGCTTTGTTTAATACATTTGACTTTCATTTGATTCAAAAAGCTTTGTTTGAATGTCTTTGACTTTCATTTGACTCAATTATCTTTGTTGAATGCATTTGATTTTCAATTGATTCAAAATGCTTTGTTTGAATGTGTTTGACTTTCATTTGACTCAATTAGCTTTGTTGAATGCATTTGACTTTCATTTAACTCAAAAAGCTTTCTTTGAATGTGTTTGACTTTCATTTGACTCAATTAGCTTTGTAGAATGCATTTGACATTCATTTGACTCAATTAGCTTTTTATAATGTGTTTGACTTTCGTTTGACTCAATTAGTTTTGTTAATTGCATTTCACTTTCATTTAATTCAAAAAGGTTTGTTTGAATGTGTTTGGCTTTTATTTGGCTCAATCAGCTTTGTTGAATGCATTTTACTTTCATTTGATTCAAAAAGCTTCGTTTGAATGTGATTGACTTTTATTTGACTCAATTAACTTTGTTGAATGCATTTGACTTTCATTTGATTCAAAAAGCATTGTTTGAATGTGTTTGACTTTCATTTGATTCAATTATCTTTGTAAAATGCATTTGACTTTCATTTGATTCAAAAACAATTGTAAGAATGTGTTTGACTTTCATTTGACTCAATTAGCTTTGTTGAATGCATTTTACTTTCATATTATACAAAAAGCTTTGTTTGAATGTGTTTGACTTTTATTAGACTCAATTAGCTTTATTGAATGCATTTGACTTTCATTTGATTCAAAAAGCTTTGTTTGAATGTGTTTGACTTTCATTTGACTCAATTAGCTTTGTTGAATGCATTTGACTTTCATTTGATTCAAAAAGCATTGTTTGAATGTGTTTGGCTTTCATTTGACTCAATTAGCTATGTTAAATGCATTTCACTTTCATTGAATTTAAAAAGCTTTGTTTAAATGTGTTTGACTATCATTTGATTCAAAAAGCTTTGTTTAACTGTGTTTGACTTTCATTTGACTCAATTAGCTTTGTTGAATGCATTTGACTTTCATTTGATTCAAAACGTATTGTTTGAATGTGTTTGACTTTCATTTGACTCAATTAGCTTTGTTGAATGCATTTGACTTTCATTTGATTCAAAAATCTATGATTGAATGTGTTTGACTAACATTTGAATAAATTATCTTTGTTGAAGGCATTTGACTTGCATTTGATTCGAAAAGCATTGTATGAATGTGTTTGATTTTAATTTGACTCAATTAGCTTTGTTGATGCATTTGACTAACCTTTGAGTCAAAAAGCTTTGTTTAATGAATTTCTTTTAAATTAGCTTTGCAGAATGCATTTGACTTTCATTTGACTCAATTAGATTTGTATGAATTGTTTGACTTTGATTTGACTCAATTAGCTTTGTTAATTGCATTTCACTTTCATTTAATTCAAAAAGCTTTGTTTGAATGTGTTTTACTTTCATTTGATATAATTAGCTTTGTTTAATACATTTGACTTTCATTTGATTCAAAAAGCTTTGTTTGAATGTCTTTGACTTTCATTTGACTCAATTATCTTTGTTGAATGCATTTGATTTTCAATTGATTCAAAATGCTTTGTTTGAATGTGTTTGACTTTCATTTGACTCAATTAGCTTTGTTGAATGCATTTGACTTTCATTTAACTCAAAAAGCTTTCTTTGAATGTGTTTGACTTTCATTTGACTCAATTAGCTTTGTAGAATGCATTTGACATTCATTTGACTCAATTAGCTTTTTATAATGTGTTTGACTTTCGTTTGACTCAATTAGTTTTGTTAATTGCATTTCACTTTCATTTAATTCAAAAAGGTTTGTTTGAATGTGTTTGGCTTTTATTTGGCTCAATCAGCTTTGTTGAATGCATTTTACTTTCATTTGATTCAAAAAGCTTCGTTTGAATGTGATTGACTTTTATTTGACTCAATTAACTTTGTTGAATGCATTTGACTTTCATTTGATTCAAAAAGCATTGTTTGAATGTGTTTGACTTTCATTTGATTCAATTATCTTTGTAAAATGCATTTGACTTTCATTTGATTCAAAAACAATTGTAAGAATGTGTTTGACTTTCATTTGACTCAATTAGCTTTGTTGAATGCATTTTACTTTCATATTATACAAAAAGCTTTGTTTGAATGTGTTTGACTTTTATTAGACTCAATTAGCTTTATTGAATGCATTTGACTTTCATTTGATTCAAAAAGCTTTGTTTGAATGTGTTTGACTTTCATTTGACTCAATTAGCTTTGTTGAATGCATTTGACTTTCATTTGATTCAAAAAGCATTGTTTGAATGTGTTTGGCTTTCATTTGACTCAATTAGCTATGTTAAATGCATTTCACTTTCATTGAATTTAAAAAGCTTTGTTTAAATGTGTTTGACTATCATTTGATTCAAAAAGCTTTGTTTAACTGTGTTTGACTTTCATTTGACTCAATTAGCTTTGTTGAATGCATTTGACTTTCATTTGATTCAAAACGTATTGTTTGAATGTGTTTGACTTTCATTTGACTCAATTAACTTTGTTGAATGCATTTGACTTTAATTTGATTCAAAAAGCTTTGTTTGAATGTGTTTGACTTTCATTTGAGTCATAAAGCTTTGTTGAATGCATTTAACTTTCGTTTAATTCAAAAAGCTTTGTTTGAATGTGTTTGACTTTCATTTGACTCAATTAACTTTCTTGAATGCATTTGACTTTAATTTGATTCAAAAAGCTTTGTTTGAATGCATGACTTTCATTTGACTCAATTAGCTTTGATGAATGTATTTGATTTTTATTTGATTTAAAAAAGCTTTGTTTGAATGTTTGACTTTCATTTGATTCAAAAAGCTTTGTTTGAATGTTTGACTTTTATTTGATTTAAAAAACTTTTTTTTAATGTTTTTGACTTTCATTTGACTCAATTATCTTTGTTGAATGCATTTGACTTTCATTTGGTTCAAAAAGCTTTGTTTGAATGTGTTTGACATTTATTTTGATTCAAAAAGATTTTTATGAATGTGTTTGACTTTCATTTGACTCAATTAGCTTTGTTAATTGCATTTCACTTTCATTTAATTCAAAATACTTTGTTTGAATGTGTTTGACTTTCATTTGACTCAATTTGCTTTGTTGAATGCATGTTACTTTCATTGGATTCAAAAATCTTTGTTAGAATGTGTTTGAGTTTCATTTGACTCAATTTGCTTTGTTGAATGCATTTGAAATTCATTTAATTCAAAAAGCTTTGTTTGAATGTGTTTGAATTACATTTGACTCAATTATCTTTGTTGAATGCGTTTGACTTTCATTTGATTCAAAAAGCTTTGTATGAATGTGTTTGACTTTCATTACACTCAATTATCTTTATTGAATGCATTCATTTGATTCAAAAAGCTTTGTTTCAATGTGTTTGAATTACATTTGACTCAATTTTCTTTGTTGAATGCATTTGATTTTCAATTGATTCAAAATGCTTTGTTTGAATGTGTTTGACTTTCATTTGACTCAATTAGCTTTGTTGAATGCATTTGACTTTCATTTAACTCAAAAAGCTTTCTTTGAATGTGTTTGACTTTCATTTGACTCAATTAGCTTTGTAGAATGCATTTGACATTCATTTGACTCAATTAGCTTTTTATAATGTGTTTGACTTTCGTTTGACTCAATTAGTTTTGTTAATTGCATTTCACTTTCATTTAATTCAAAAAGGTTTGTTTGAATGTGTTTGGCTTTTATTTGGCTCAATCAGCTTTGTTGAATGCATTTTACTTTCATTTGATTCAAAAAGCTTCGTTTGAATGTGATTGACTTTTATTTGACTCAATTAACTTTGTTGAATGCATTTGACTTTCATTTGATTCAAAAAGCATTGTTTGAATGTGTTTGACTTTCATTTGATTCAATTAGCTTTGTAAAATGCATTTGACTTTCATTTGATTCAAAAACAATTGTAAGAATGTGTTTGACTTTCATTTGACTCAATTAGCTTTGTTGAATGCATTTTACTTTCATATTATACAAAAAGCTTTGTTTGAATGTGTTTGACTTTTATTAGACTCAATTAGCTTTATTGAATGCATTTGACTTTCATTTGATTCAAAAAGCTTTGTTTGAATGTGTTTGACTTTCATTTGACTCAATTAGCTATGTTGAATGCATTTGACTTTCATTTGATTCAAAAAGCATTGTTTGAATGTGTTTGGCTTTCATTTGACTCAATTAGCTATGTTAAATGCATTTCACTTTCATTGAATTTAAAAAGCTTTGTTTAAATGTGTTTGACTATCATTTGATTCAAAAAGCTTTGTTTGACTGTGTTTGACTTTCATTTGACTCAATTAGCTTTGTTGAATGCATTTGACTTTCATTTGATTCAAAAAGTATTGTTTGAATGTGTTTGACTTTCATTTGACTCAAATAACTTTGTTGAATGCATTTGACTTTAATTTGATTCAAAAAGCTTTGTTTGAATGTGTTTGACTTTCATTTGAGTCATAAAGCTTTGTTCAATGCATTTAACTTTCGTTTAATTCAAAAAGCTTTGTTTGAATGTGTTTGACTTTCATTTGACTCAATTAACTTTCTTGAATGCATTTGACTTTAATTTGATTCAAAAAGCTTTGTTTGAATGCATGACTTTCATTTGACTCAATTAGCTTTGATGAATGCATTTGATTTTTATTTGATTTAAAAAAGCTTTGTTTGAATGTTTGACTTTCATTTGATTCAAAAAGCTTTGTTTGAATGTTTGACTTTTATTTGATTTAAAAAACTTTTTTTTAATGTTTTTGACTTTCATTTGACTCAATTATCTTTGTTGAATGCATTTGACTTTCATTTGGTTCAAAAAGCTTTGTTTGAATGTGTTTGACATTTATTTTGATTCAAAAAGATTTGTATGAATGTGTTTGACTTTCATTTGACTCAATTAGCTTTGTTAATTGCATTTCACTTTCATTTAATTCAAAAAGCTTTGTTTGAATGTGTTTGACTTTCATTTGACTCAATTTGCTTTGTTGAATGCATGTTACTTTCATTGGATTCAAAAATCTTTGTTAGAATGTGTTTGAGTTTCATTTGACTCAATTTGCTTTGTTGAATGCATTTGACATTCATTTAATTCAAAAAGCTTTGTTTGAATGTGTTTGAATTACATTTGACTCAATTATCTTTGTTGAATGCGTTTGACTTTCATTTGATTCAAAAAGCTTTGTATGAATGTGTTTGACTTTCATTACACTCAATTATCTTTATTGAATGCATTCATTTGATTCAAAAAGCTTTGTTTCAATGTGTTTGAATTACATTTGACTCAATTATCTTTGTTGAATGTGTTTGACATTCATTTGATTCAAAAAGCTTTGTTTGAAAGTGTTTTACTTTCATTTGACTCAATTAGCTTTGTTGAATGCATTTGACTTTCATTTGATTCAAAAAACATTGTTTGAATGTGTTTGACTTTCATTTGACTCAATTAGCTTTGTTGAATGCATTTGACTTTCATTTGATTTAAAAAGTATTGTTTGAATGTGTTTGACTTTCATTTGACTCAATTTGCTTTGTTGAATGCATGTTACTTTCATTGGATTCAAAAATCTTTGTTAGACTGTGTTTGAGTTTTATTTGACTCAATTTGCTTTGTTGAATGCATTTAACTTTCATTTAATTCAAAAAGCTTTGTTTGAATGTGTTTGAATTACATTTGACTCAATTATCTTTGTTGAATGCGTTTGACTTTCATTTGATTCAAAAAGCTTTGTATAAATGTGTTTGACTTTCATTACACTCAATTATCTTTATTGAATGCATTCATTTGATTCAAAAAGCTTTGTTTCAATGTGTTTGAATTACATTTGACTCAATTATCTTTGTTGAATGTGTTTGACATTCATTTGATTCAAAAAGCTTTGTTTGAAAGTGTTTGACTTTCATTTGACTCAATTAGCTTTGTTGAATGCATTTGACTTTCATTTGATTCAAAAAGCATTGTTTGAATGTGTTTGACTTTCAATTGACTCAATTAGCTATGTTAATGGCATTTCACTTTCATTGAATTCAAAAAGCTTTGTTTGATTGTGTTTGACTATCATTTGATTCAAAAAGCTTTGTTTGAATGTGTTTGACTTTCATTTGACTCAATTAGCTTTGTTGAACGCATTTGACTTTCATTTGATTCAAAAAGTATTGTTTGAATGTGTTTGAATTTCAATTGACTCAATTAGCTTTGTTAAATGCATTTGACTTTAATT
This sequence comes from Chenopodium album, assembly GCF_948465745.1. Taxonomy (NCBI): domain Eukaryota; kingdom Viridiplantae; phylum Streptophyta; class Magnoliopsida; order Caryophyllales; family Amaranthaceae; genus Chenopodium; species Chenopodium album. Next base: position 21,456,363 of record NC_137853.1, read on the forward strand.
TGTTTCAAAAAGATTTGTTTGAATGTTTGAATTTCATTTGACTCAATTAGCTTTGATGAATGCATTTGATTTTTATTTGATTTAAAAAAGCTTTGTTTGAATGTTTGACTTTCATTTGATTCAAAAAGCTTTGTTTGAATATTTGACTTTTATTTGATTCAAAATACTTTGTTTTAATGTTTTTGACTTTCATTTGACTCAATTATCTTTGTTGAATGCATTTGACTTTCATTTGGTTCAAAAAGTTTTGTTTGAATGTGTTTGACATTCATTTTGATTCAAAAAGATTTGTATGAATGTGTTTGACTTTCATTTGACTCAATTAGCTTTGTTAATTGCATTTCACTTTCATTTAATTCAAAAGGCTTTGTTTGAATGTGTTTGACTTTCATTTGACTCAATTTACTTTGTTGAATGCATGTTGCTTTCATTGGATTTAAAAATCTTTGTTAGAATGTGTTTGAGTTTCATTTGACTCAATTTGCTTTGTTGAATGCATTTGACTTTCATTTAATTCAAAAAGCTTTGTTTGAATGTGTTTGAATTACATTTGACTCAATTATCTTTGTTGAATGCGTTTGACTTTCATTTGATTCAAAAAGCTTTGTATGAATGTGTTTGACTTTCATTACATTCAATTATCTTTATTGAATGCATTCATTTGATTCAAAAAGCTTTGTTTCAATGTGTTTGAATTACATTTGACTCAATTATCTTTGTTGAATGTGTTTGACATTAATTTGATTCAAAAAGCTTTGTTTGAATGTGTTTGACTTTCATTTGACTCAATTAGCTTTGTTGAATGCATTTGACTTTCATTTGATTCAAAAAGCATTGTTTGAATGTGTTTGACTTTCATTTGACTCAATTAGCTATGTTAATGGCATTTCACTTTCATTGAATTCAAAAAGCCTTGTTTGATTGTGTTTGACTATCATTTGATTCAAAAAGCTTTGTTTGAATGTGTTTGACTTTCATTTGACTCAATTAGCTTTGTTGAATGCATTTGACTTTCATTTGATTCAAAAAGCATTGTTTGAATGTGTTTGGCTTTCATTTGACTCAATTAGCTATGTTAAATGCATTTCACTTTCATTGAATTTAAAAAGCTTTGTTTAAATGTGTTTGACTATCATTTGATTCAAAAAGCTTTGTTTGACTGTGTTTGACTTTCATTTGACTCAATTAGCTTTGTTGAATGCATTTGACTTTCATTTGATTCAAAAAGTATTGTTTGAATGTGTTTGACGTTCATTTGACTCAATTAACTTTGTTGAATGCATTTGACTTTAATTTGATTCAAAAAGCTTTGTTTGAATGTGTTTGACTTTCATTTGAGTCATAAAGCTTTGTTGAATGCATTTAACTTTCGTTTAATTCAAAAAGCTTTGTTTGAATGTGTTTGACTTTCATTTGACTCAATTAACTTTCTTGAATGCATTTGACTTTAATTTGATTCAAAAAGCTTTGTTTGAATGCATGACTTTCATTTGACTCAATTAGCTTTGATGAATGCATTTGATTTTTATTTGATTTAAAAAAGCTTTGTTTGAATGTTTGACTTTCATTTGATTCAAAAAGCTTTGTTTGAATGTTTGACTTTTATTTGATTTAAAAAACTTTTTTTTAATGTTTTTGACTTTCATTTGACTCAATTATCTTTGTTGAATGCATTTGACTTTCATTTGGTTCAAAAAGCTTTGTTTGAATGTGTTTGACATTTATTTTGATTCAAAAAGATTTGTATGAATGTGTTTGACTTTCATTTGACTCAATTAGCTTTGTTAATTGCATTTCACTTTCATTTAATTCAAAAAGCTTTGTTTGAATGTGTTTGACTTTCATTTGACTCAATTTGCTTTGTTGAATGCATGTTACTTTCATTGGATTCAAAAATCTTTGTTAGAATGTGTTTGAGTTTCATTTGACTCAATTTGCTTTGTTGAATGCATTTGACATTCATTTAATTCAAAAAGCTTTGTTTGAATGTGTTTGAATTACATTTGACTCAATTATCTTTGTTGAATGCCTTTGACTTTCATTTGATTCAAAAAGCTTTGTATGAATGTGTTTGACTTTCATTACACTCAATTATCTTTATTGAATGCATTCATTTGATTCAAAAAGCTTTGTTTCAATGTGTTTGAATTACATTTGACTCAATTATCTTTGTTGAATGTGTTTGACATTCATTTGATTCAAAAAGCTTTGTTTGAAAGTGTTTTACTTTCATTTGACTCAATTAGCTTTGTTGAATGCATTTGACTTTCATTTGATTCAAAAAACATTGTTTGAATGTGTTTGACTTTCATTTGACTCAATTAGCTTTGTTGAATGCATTTGACTTTCATTTGATTTAAAAAGTATTGTTTGAATGTGTTTGACTTTCATTTGACTCAATTTGCTTTGTTGAATGCATGTTACTTTCATTGGATTCAAAAATCTTTGTTAGACTGTGTTTGAGTTTTATTTGACTCAATTTGCTTTGTTGAATGCATTTAACTTTCATTTAATTCAAAAAGCTTTGTTTGAATGTGTTTGAATTACATTTGACTCAATTATCTTTGTTGAATGCGTTTGACTTTCATTTGATTCAAAAAGCTTTGTATAAATGTGTTTGACTTTCATTACACTCAATTATCTTTATTGAATGCATTCATTTGATTCAAAAAGCTTTGTTTCAATGTGTTTGAATTACATTTGACTCAATTATCTTTGTTGAATGTGTTTGACATTCATTTGATTCAAAAAGCTTTGTTTGAAAGTGTTTGACTTTCATTTGACTCAATTAGCTTTGTTGAATGCATTTGACTTTCATTTGATTCAAAAAGCATTGTTTGAATGTGTTTGACTTTCAATTGACTCAATTAGCTATGTTAATGGCATTTCACTTTCATTGAATTCAAAAAGCTTTGTTTGATTGTGTTTGACTATCATTTGATTCAAAAAGCTTTGTTTGAATGTGTTTGACTTTCATTTGACTCAATTAGCTTTGTTGAACGCATTTGACTTTCATTTGATTCAAAAAGTATTGTTTGAATGTGTTTGAATTTCAATTGACTCAATTAGCTTTGTTAAATGCATTTGACTTTAATTTGTTTCAAAAAGATTTGTTTGAATGTTTGAATTTCATTTGACTCAATTAGCTTTGATGAATGCATTTGATTTTTATTTGATTAAAAAAAGCTTTGTTTGAATGTTTGACTTTCATTTGATTCAAAAAGCTTTGTTTGAATATTTGACTTTTATTTGATTCAAAATACTTTGTTTTAATGTTTTTGACTTTCATTTGACTCAATTATCTTTGTTGAATGCATTTGACTTTCATTTGGTTCAAAAAGTTTTGTTTGAATGTGTTTGACATTCATTTTGATTCAAAAAGATTTGTATGAATGTGTTTGACTTTCATTTGACTCAATTAGCTTTGTTAATTGCATTTCACTTTCATTTAATTCAAAAGGCTTTGTTTGAATGTGTTTGACTTTCATTTGACTCAATTTACTTTGTTGAATGCATGTTGCTTTCATTGGATTTAAAAATCTTTGTTAGAATGTGTTTGAGTTTCATTTGACTCAATTTGCTTTGTTGAATGCATTTGACTTTCATTTAATTCAAAAAGCTTTGTTTGAATGTGTTTGAATTACATTTGACTCAATTATCTTTGTTGAATGCGTTTGACTTTCATTTGATTCAAAAAGCTTTGTATGAATGTGTTTGACTTTCATTACATTCAATTATCTTTATTGAATGCATTCATTTGATTCAAAAAGCTTTGTTTCAATGTGTTTGAATTACATTTGACTCAATTATCTTTGTTGAATGTGTTTGACATTAATTTGATTCAAAAAGCTTTGTTTGAATGTGTTTGACTTTCATTTGACTCAATTAGCTTTGTTGAATGCATTTGACTTTCATTTGATTCAAAAAGCATTGTTTGAATGTGTTTGACTTTCATTTGACTCAATTAGCTATGTTAATGGCATTTCACTTTCATTGAATTCAAAAAGCCTTGTTTGATTGTGTTTGACTATCATTTGATTCAAAAAGCTTTGTTTGAATGTGTTTGACTTTCATTTGACTCAATTAGCTTTGTTGAATGCATTTGACTTTCATTTGATTCAAAAAGCATTGTTTGAATGTGTTTGGCTTTCATTTGACTCAATTAGCTATGTTAAATGCATTTCACTTTCATTGAATTTAAAAAGCTTTGTTTAAATGTGTTTGACTATCATTTGATTCAAAAAGCTTTGTTTGACTGTGTTTGACTTTCATTTGACTCAATTAGCTTTGTTGAATGCATTTGACTTTCATTTGATTCAAAAAGTATTGTTTGAATGTGTTTGACGTTCATTTGACTCAATTAACTTTGTTGAATGCATTTGACTTTAATTTGATTCAAAAAGCTTTGTTTGAATGTGTTTGACTTTCATTTGAGTCATAAAGCTTTGTTGAATGCATTTAACTTTCGTTTAATTCAAAAAGCTTTGTTTGAATGTGTTTGACTTTCATTTGACTCAATTAACTTTCTTGAATGCATTTGACTTTAATTTGATTCAAAAAGCTTTGTTTGAATGCATGACTTTCATTTGACTCAATTAGCTTTGATGAATGCATTTGATTTTTATTTGATTTAAAAAAGCTTTGTTTGAATGTTTGACTTTCATTTGATTCAAAAAGCTTTGTTTGAATGTTTGACTTTTATTTGATTTAAAAAACTTTTTTTTAATGTTTTTGACTTTCATTTGACTCAATTATCTTTGTTGAATGCATTTGACTTTCATTTGGTTCAAAAAGCTTTGTTTGAATGTGTTTGACATTTATTTTGATTCAAAAAGATTTGTATGAATGTGTTTGACTTTCATTTGACTCAATTAGCTTTGTTAATTGCATTTCACTTTCATTTAATTCAAAAAGCTTTGTTTGAATGTGTTTGACTTTCATTTGACTCAATTTGCTTTGTTGAATGCATGTTACTTTCATTGGATTCAAAAATCTTTGTTAGAATGTGTTTGAGTTTCATTTGACTCAATTTGCTTTGTTGAATGCATTTGACATTCATTTAATTCAAAAAGCTTTGTTTGAATGTGTTTGAATTACATTTGACTCAATTATCTTTGTTGAATGCCTTTGACTTTCATTTGATTCAAAAAGCTTTGTATGAATGTGTTTGACTTTCATTACACTCAATTATCTTTATTGAATGCATTCATTTGATTCAAAAAGCTTTGTTTCAATGTGTTTGAATTACATTTGACTCAATTATCTTTGTTGAATGTGTTTGACATTCATTTGATTCAAAAAGCTTTGTTTGAAAGTGTTTTACTTTCATTTGACTCAATTAGCTTTGTTGAATGCATTTGACTTTCATTTGATTCAAAAAACATTGTTTGAATGTGTTTGACTTTCATTTGACTCAATTAGCTTTGTTGAATGCATTTGACTTTCATTTGATTTAAAAAGTATTGTTTGAATGTGTTTGACTTTCATTTGACTCAATTTGCTTTGTTGAATGCATGTTACTTTCATTGGATTCAAAAATCTTTGTTAGACTGTGTTTGAGTTTTATTTGACTCAATTTGCTTTGTTGAATGCATTTAACTTTCATTTAATTCAAAAAGCTTTGTTTGAATGTGTTTGAATTACATTTGACTCAATTATCTTTGTTGAATGCGTTTGACTTTCATTTGATTCAAAAAGCTTTGTATAAATGTGTTTGACTTTCATTACACTCAATTATCTTTATTGAATGCATTCATTTGATTCAAAAAGCTTTGTTTCAATGTGTTTGAATTACATTTGACTCAATTATCTTTGTTGAATGTGTTTGACATTCATTTGATTCAAAAAGCTTTTTTTGAAAGTGTTTTACTTTCATTTGACTCAATTCGCTTTGTTGAATGCATTTGACTTTCATTTGATTCAAAAAACATTGTTTGAATGTGTTTGACTTTTATTTGACTCAATTAGCTATGTTAATGGCATTTCACTTTCATTGAATTCAAAAAGCTTTGTTTGATTGTGTTTGACTATCATTTGATTCAAAAAGCTTTGTTTGAATGTGTTTGACTTTCATTTGACTCAATTAGCTTTGTTGAATGCATTTGACTTTCATTTGATTTAAAAAGTATTGTTTGAATGTGTTTGACTTTCATTTGACTCAATTTGCTTTGTTGAATGCATGTTACTTTCATTGGATTCAAAAATCTTTGTTAGACTGTGTTTGAGTTTTATTTGACTCAATTTGCTTTGTTGAATGCATTTAACTTTCATTTAATTCAAAAAGCTTTGTTTGAATGTGTTTGAATTACATTTGACTCAATTATCTTTGTTGAATGCGTTTGACTTTCATTTGATTCAAAAAGCTTTGTATGAATGTGTTTGACTTTCATTACACTCAATTATCTTTATTGAATGCATTCATTTGATTCAAAAAGCTTTGTTTCAATGTGTTTGAATTACATTTGACTCAATTATCTTTGTTGAATGTGTTTGACATTCATTTGATTCAAAAAGCTTTGTTTGAAAGTGTTTGACTTTCATTTGACTCAATTAGCTTTGTTGAATTTATTTGACTTTCATTTGATTCAAAAAGCATTGTTTGAATGTGTTTGACTTTCAATTGACTCAATTAGCTATGTTAATGGCATTTCACTTTCATTGAATTCAAAAAGCTTTGTTTGATTGTGTTTGACTATCATTTGATTCAAAAAGCTTTGTTTGAATGTGTTTGACTTTCATTTGACTCAATTAGCTTTGTTGAACGCATTTGACTTTCATTTGATTCAAAAAGTATTGTTTGAATGTGTTTGAATTTCAATTGACTCAATTAGCTTTGTTAAATGCATTTGACTTTAATTTGTTTCAAAAAGATTTGTTTGAATGTTTGAATTTCATTTGACTCAATTAGCTTTGATGAATGCATTTGATTTTTATTTGATTTAAAAAAGCTTTGTTTGAATGTTTGACTTTCATTTGATTCAAAAAGCTTTGTTTGAATATTTGACTTTTATTTGATTCAAAATACTTTGTTTTAATGTTTTTGACTTTCATTTTACTCAATTATCTTTGTTGAACGCATTTGACTTTCATTTGGTTCAAAAAGTTTTGTTTGAATGTGTTTGACATTCATTTTGATTCAAAAAGATTTGTATGAATGTGTTTGACTTTCATTTGACTCAATTAGCTTTGTTAATTGCATTTCACTTTCATTTAATTCAAAAGGCTTTGTTTGAATGTGTTTGACTTTCATTTGACTCAATTTACTTTGTTGAATGCATGTTGCTTTCATTGGATTTAAAAATCTTTGTTAGAATGTGTTTGAGTTTCATTTGACTCAATTTGCTTTGTTGAATGCATTTGACTTTCATTTAATTCAAAAAGCTTTGTTTGAATGTGTTTGAATTACATTTGACTCAATTATCTTTGTTGAATGCGTTTGACTTTCATTTGATTCAAAAAGCTTTGCATGAATGTGTTTGACTTTCATTACATTCAATTATCTTTATTGAATGCATTCATTTGATTCAAAAAGCTTTGTTTCAATGTGTTTGAATTACATTTGACTCAATTATCTTTGTTGAATGTGTTTGACATTCATTTGATTCAAAAAGCTTTGTTTGAATGTGTTTGACTTTCATTTGACTCAATTAGCTTTGTTGAATGCATTTGACTTTCATTTGATTCAAAAAGCATTGTTTGAATGTGTTTGACTTTCATTTGACTCAATTAGCTATGTTAATGGCATTTCACTTTCATTGAATTCAAAAAGCCTTGTTTGATTGTGTTTGACTATCATTTGATTCAAAAAGCTTTGTTTGAATGTGTTTGACTTTTATTTGACTCAATTAGCTTTGTTGAATGCATTTGACTTTCATTTGATTCAAAAAGTATTGTTTGAATGTGTTTGACTTTCATTTGACTCAATTTGCTTTGTTGAATGCATGTTACTTTCATTGGATTCAAAAATCTTTGTTAGAATGTGTTTGAGTTTCATTTGACTCAATTTGCTTTGTTCAATGCATTTAACTTTCATTTAATTCAAAAAGCTTTGTTTGAATGTGTTTGAATTATATTTGACTCAATTATCTTTGTTGAATGCGTTTGCCTTTCATTTGATTCAAAAAGCTTTGTATGAATGTGTTTGACTTTCATTACACTCAATTATCTTTATTGAATGCATTCATTTGATTCAAAAAGCTTTGTTTCAATGTGTTTGAATTACATTTGACTCAATTATCTTTGTTGAATGTGTTTGACATTCATTTGATTCAAAAAGCTTTGGTTGAAAGTGTTTGACTTTCATTTGACTCAATTAGCTTTGTTGAATGCATTTGACTTTCATTTGATTCAAAAAGCATTGTTTGAATGTGTTTGACTTTCATTTGACTCAATTAGCTATGTTAATGCATTTCACTTTCATTGAATTCAAAAAGCTTTGTTTGATTGTGTTTGACTATCATTTGATTCAAAAAGCTTTGTTTAAATGTGTTTGACTTTCATTTGACTCAATTAGCTTTGTTGAATGCATTTTGATTCAAAAAGTATTGTTTGAATGTGTTTGACTTTCATTTGACTCAATTAGCTTTGTTGAATGCATTTGACTTTAATTTGATTTAAAAAGCTTTGTTTGAATGTTTGACTTTCATTTGACTCAATTAGCTTTGATGAATGCATTTGATTTTTATTTGATTTAAAAAAGCTTTGTTTGAATGTTTGACTTTCATTTAATTCAAAAAGCTTTGTTTGATTGTTTGACTTTTATTTGATTCAAAAAACTTTGTTTTAATGTTTTTGACTTTCATTTGACTCAATTATCTTTGTTGAATGCTAATGACTTTCATTTGGTTCAAAAAGCTTTGTTTGAATGTGTTTGACATTCATTTTGATTCAAAAAGATTTGATTGTATGTGTTTGACTTTCATTTGACTCAATTAGCTTTGTTAATTGCATTTCACTTTCATTTAATTTAAAAAGCTTTGTTTAAATGTGTTTGACTTTCATTTGACTCAATTTGCTTTGTTGAATGCATGTTACTTTCATTGGATTCAAAAATCTTTGTTAGAATGTCTTTGAGTTTTATTTGACTCAATTTTCTTTGTTGAATGCATTTGACTTTCATTTAATTCAAAAAGCTATGTTTGAATGTGTTTGAATTACATTTGACTCAATTATCTTTGTTGAATGCGTTTGACTTTCATTTGATTCAAAAACCTTTGTATGAATGTGTTTGACTTTCATTAGACTCAACTGTCTTTATTGAATGCATTCGTTTCATTCAAAAAGCTTTGTTTTAATGTGTTTGAATTACATTTGACTCAATTATCTTTGTTGAATGTGTTTGACATTCATTTGATTCAAAAAGCTTTGTTTGAATGTGTTTGACTTTCATTTGACTCAATTAGCTTTGTTGAATGCATTTGACTTTCATTTGATTCAAAAAGCTTTGTTTGAATGTGTTTGACTTTCATTTGACTCAATTAGCTTTATAGATTGCATTTGACATTCATTTTACTCAATTAGCCTTGTATGAATGTGTTTGACTTTTATTTGACTCAATTAGCTTTCTAATTGCATTTCACTTTCATTTAATTAAAAAAGCTATGTTTGAATGTGTTTGAATTTCATTTGATTCAAAAAGCTTTTTTTCAATGTGTTTGACTTTCTTTTGACTCAATTAGCTTTGTTGAATGCATTTAATTTTCATTTGATTCAAAACGTATTGTTTGAATGTGTTTGACTTTCATTTGACTCAATTAGCTTTGTTAAATGCATTTGACTTTCATTTGCTTTAAAAAGCTTTGTATGAATGTGTTTGACTTTCATTTGACTCAATCATTTTTCTTGAATGCACTTGACTTTCATTTGATTCATAAAGCTTTGTTTGAATGTGTTTGACTTTAATATGAGTTACAATGCTTTGTTGAATATATTTGACTTTCATTTGATTCAAAAAGCTTTGTTTGAATGTATTTGACTTTCATTTGACTCAATTATCTTTGTTGAATGCATTTGACTTTCATTTGATTCAAAAAGCTTTGTTTGAATGTGTTAGACTTTCATTTGATACAATTAGCTTTGTTGAATGCATTTGACTTTCATTTGATTCAAAAAGTTTTGTATAAATGTGTGAGACTTTCATTTGACTCAATTATCTTTATTGAACGCATTTGACGTTCATTTGATATAAAAAGCTTTGTTTGAATTTGTTTGACTTTCATTTGAGGTAAAAAACTTTGTTGGATGAATTTGACTTTCATTTGGCTAAAAAATCTTTGTTTGAATGTGTTTGACTTTCATTTGTTTTAATTATCTTTGTTAATTGAATTTAACTTTCATTTCGTTCAAAAAGCTTCGTTTGAATGTGTTAGATATTCATTTGTTTCGAAAAGCTTTGTATGAATGTGTTTGACTTTCATTTGACTCAATTAGCTTTGTAGAATGCATTTGACATTCATTTGACTAAATTTGCTTTGTATAATGTGTTTGACTTTCATTTGACTCAATTAGCTTTGTTGAATGCTTTTTACTTTCATTTGATTCAAGAAGCTTTGTAAGAATGTGTTTGACTTTCATTTGACTCAATTAGCTTTGTTGAATGTATTTGACTTTCATTTAATTCAAAAAGCTTTTTTTGAATGTGTTTGACTTTCATTTGACTCAATTATCTTTGTTGAATTCGTTTGACTTTGATTTGATTCAAAATGCTTTGTATGAATGTGTTTGACTTTCATTTCACTCAATTAGCTTTGTTGAATGTATTTGACTTTCATTTAATTCAAAAAGCTTTGTTTGAATGTCTTTGACTTTCATTTGACTCAATTATCTTTGTTGAATGCATTTGATTATCAATTGATTCAAAATGCTTTGTTTGAATGTGTTTGACTTTCATTTGACTTAATTAGCTTTGTTGAATGCATTTGACTTTCATTTGACTCAAAAAGCTTTCTTTGAATGTGTTTGACTTTCATTTGACTAAATTACCTTTGTAGAATGCATTTAACATTCATTTGACTCAATTAGCTTTGTATAATGTGTTTGACTTCCATTTGACTCAATTAGTTTTGTTAATTGCATTTCACTTTCATTTAATTCAACAAGGTTTGTTTGAATGTATTCGGCTTTTATTTGGCTCAATTAGCTTTGTTGAATGAATTTTACTTTCATTTGATTCAAAAACCTTCGTTTGAATGTGTTTGACTTTCATTTGATTCAATTATCTTTGTAAAATGCATTTGACTTTCATTTGATTCAAAAACAATTGTATGAATGTGTTTGACTTTGGTTTGACTAAAATAGCTTTGTTGAATGCATTTTACTTTCATTTGATACAAAAAGCTTTGTTTCCATGTGTTTGACTTTCATTAAACTCAATTAGCTTTGTTGAATGCATTTGACTTTCATTTGATGCAAAAAGCTTTGTTTGAATGTGTTTGACTTTCATTTGACTCAATAAGTTTTGTAGATGCATTTGATTTTCATTTGACTCAATTATCTTTGTATGAATGTGTTTGACTTTCATTTGACTCAATTAGCTATGTTAATTGAATTTCACTTTCATAGAATTCAAAAAGCTTTGTTTGTTTGTGTTTGACTATCATTTGATTCAAAAAGCTTTGTTTGAATGTGCTTGACTTTCATTTGACTCAATTAGCTTTGTTTAATGCATTTGACTTTCATTTGATTCAAAAAGTATTGTTTGAATGTAATTGACTTTCATTTCACTCAGTTAGCTTTGTGGAATACATTTGACTTTAATTTGATTCAAAAAGCTTTGTTTGAATGTGTTTGACTTTCATTTGAGTCATAAAGCTTTGTTGAATGCATTTAACTTTCGTTTAATTCAAAAAGCTTTGTTTGAATGTGTTTGACTTTCATTTGACTCAATTAGCTTTGATGAATGCATTTAACTTTCATTTAATTCAAAAAGATTTATTTGAATGTGTTTGACTTTCATTTGACTCAATTAACTTTGTTGAATGATTTTAACTTTCATTTGATTCAAAAAGCTTTGTTTTAATGTGTTTGACTTTCATTTGATAAAAAAAGCTTTGTTGAATGAGTTTGAATTTCATTTGACTTTTATTTGATTCAAAAAGCTTTGTATGAATTTGTTTGACTTTTATTTGACTCAATTAGCGTCGTTGAATGCATTTGACTTTCATTGTATTTTAAAAACTTTGTTTCAATGCATTTGACTTTTATTTGATTAAAAAAGTATTGTTTGAATGTGTTTGACTTTCATTTGATTCAATTAACTTTGTTGAATGCATTTGGCATTCATTTGATTCAAAAAGCTTTGTTTAAGTGTTTGACTTTTATTTGATTCAAAAAACTTTGTTTTAATGTTTTTGACTTTCATTAGACTCAACTGTCTTTATTGAATGCATTCATTTCATTCAAAAAGCTTTGTTTCAATGTGTTTGAATTACATTTGACTCAATTATCTTTGTTGAATGTGTTTGACATTCATTTGATTCAAAAAGCTTTGTTTGAATGTGTTTGACTTTCATTTAACTCAATTAGCTTTGTTGAATGCATTTGACTTTCATTTGATTCAAAAAGCTTTGTTTGAATGTGTTTGACTTTCATTTGACTCAATTAGCTTTATAGATTGCATTTGACTTTCATTTTACTCAATTAGCCTTGTATGAATGTGTTTGACTTTTATTTGACTCAATTAGCTTTCTAATTGCATTTCACTTTCATTTAATTAAAAAAGCTATGTTTGAATGTGTTTGAATTTCATTTGATTCAAAAAGCTTTTTTTCAATGTGTTTGACTTTCTTTTGACTCAATTAGCTTTGTTGAATGCATTTAATTTTCATTTGATTCAAAACGTATTGTTTGAATGTGTTTGACTTTCATTTGACTCAATTAGCTTTGTTAAATGCATTTGACTTTCATTTGCTTTAAAAAGCTTTGTATGAATGTGTTTGACTTTCATTTGACTCAATCATTTTTCTTGAATGCACTTGACTTTCATTTGATTCATAAAGCTTTGTTTGAATGTGTTTGACTGTAATATGAGTTACAATGCTTTGTTGAATATATTTGACTTTCATTTGATTCAAAAAGCTTTGTTTGAATGTATTTGACTTTCATTTGACTCAATTATCTTTGTTGAATGCATTTGACTTTCATTTGATTCAAAAAGCTTTGTTTGAATGTGTTAGACTTTCATTTGATACAATTAGCTTTGTTGAATGCATTTGACGTTCATTTGATTCAAAAAGTTTTGTATAAATGTGTGAGACTTTCATTTGACTCAATTATCTTTATTGAACGCATTTGACGTTCATTTGATATAAAAAGCTTTGTTTGAATTTGTTTGACTTTCATTTGAGGTAAAAAACTTTGTTGGATGAATTTGACTTTCATTTGGCTAAAAAATCTTTGTTTGAATGTGTTTGACTTTCATTTGTTTTAATTATCTTTGTTAATTGAATTTAACTTTCATTTCGTTCAAAAAGCTTCGTTTGAATGTGTTAGATATTCATTTGTTTCGAAAAGCTTTGTATGAATGTGTTTGACTTTCATTTGACTCAATTAGCTTTGTAGAATGCATTTGACATTCATTTGACTAAATTTGCTTTGTATAATGTGTTTGACTTTCATTTGACTCAATTAGCTTTGTTGAATGCTTTTTACTTTCATTTGATTCAAGAAGCTTTGTAAGAATGTGTTTGACTTTCATTTGACTCAATTAGCTTTGTTGAATGTATTTGACTTTCATTTAATTCAAAAAGCTTTTTTTGAATGTGTTTGACTTTCATTTGACTCAATTATCTTTGTTGAATTCGTTTGACTTTGATTTGATTCAAAATGCTTTGTATGAATGTGTTTGACTTTCATTTCACTCAATTAGCTTTGTTGAATGTATTTGACTTTCATTTAATTCAAAAAGCTTTGTTTGAATGTCTTTGACTTTCATTTGACTCAATTATCTTTGTTGAATGCATTTGATTATCAATTGATTCAAAATGCTTTGTTTGAATGTGTTTGACTTTCATTTAACTTAATTAGCTTTGTTGAATGCATTTGACTTTCATTTGACTCAAAAAGCTTTCTTTGAATGTGTTTGACTTTCATTTGACTAAATTACCTTTGTAGAATGCATTTAACATTCATTTGACTCAATTAGCTTTGTATAATGTGTTTGACTTCCATTTGACTCAATTAGTTTTGTTAATTGCATTTCACTTTCATTTAATTCAACAAGGTTTATTTGAATGTGTTCGGCTTTTATTTGGCTCAATTATCTTTGTTGAATGAATTTTACTTTCATTTGATTCAAAAACCTTCGTTTGAATGTGTTTGACTTTCATTTGATTCAATTATCTTTGTAAAATGCATTTGACTTTCATTTGATTCAAAAACAATTGTATGAATGTGTTTGACTTTGATTTGACTAAAATAGCTTTGTTGAATGCATTTTACTTTCATTTGATACAAAAAGCTTTGTTTCCATGTGTTTGACTTTCATTAAACTCAATTAGCTTTGTTGAATGCATTTGACTTTCATTTGATGCAAAAAGCTTTGTTTGAATGTGTTTGACTTTCATTTGACTCAATAAGTTTTGTAGATGCATTTGATTTTCATTTGACTCAATTATCTTTGTATGAATGTGTTTGACTTTCATTTGACTCAATTAGCTATGTTAATTGAATTTCACTTTCATAGAATTCAAAAAGCTTTGTTTGTTTGTGTTTGACTATCATTTGATTCAAAAAGCTTTGTTTGAATGTGCTTGACTTTCATTTGACTCAATTAGCTTTGTTTAATGCATTTGACTTTCATTTGATTCAAAAAGTATTGTTTGAATGTAATTGACTTTCATTTGACTCAGTTAGCTTTGTGGAATACATTTGACTTTAATTTGATTCAAAAAGCTTTGTTTGAATGTGTTTGACTTTCATTTGAGTCATAAAGCTTTGTTGAATGCATTTAACTTTCGTTTAATTCAAAAAGCTTTGTTTGAATGTGTTTGACTTTCATTTGACTCAATTAGCTTTGATGAATGCATTTAACTTTCATTTAATTCAAAAAGATTTATTTGAATGTGTTTGACTTTCATTTGACTCAATTAACTTTGTTGAATGATTTTAACTTTCATTTGATTCAAAAAGCTTTGTTTTAATGTGTTTGACTTTCATTTGATAAAAAAAGCTTTGTTGAATGAGTTTGAATTTCATTTGACTTTTATTTGATTCAAAAAGCTTTGTATGAATGTGTTTGACTTTTATTTGACTCAATTAGCGTCGTTGAATGCATTTGACTTTCATTGTATTTTAAAAACTTTGTTTCAATGCATTTGACTTTTATTTGATTAAAAAAGTATTGTTTGAATGTGTTTGACTTTCATTTGATTCAATTAACTTTGTTGAATGCATTTGGCATTCATTTGATTCAAAAAGCTTTGTTTAAGTGTTTGACTTTTATTTGATTCAAAAAACTTTGTTTTAATGTTTTTGACTTTCATTTGACTCAATTATCTTTGTTGATAGCATTTAACTTTCATTTGATTCATAAAGCTTTGTTTGAATGTGTTTGACTTTAATATGAGTTAAAATGCTTTGTTGAATATATTTGACTTTCATTTGATTCAAAAAGCTTTGTTTGAATGTATTTGACTTTCATTTGACTCAATTATCATTGTTGAATGCATTTGACTTTCATTTGATTCAAAAAGCTTTGTTTGAATGTGTTTGACTTTAATTTGATATAATTAGCTTTGTTGAATGCATTTGACTTTCATTTGATTCAAAAAGTTTTGTATGAATGTGTGTGACTTTCATTTGACTCAATTATCTTTATTGAATGCATTTGACTTTCGTTTCATATAAAAAGCTTTGTTTGAATGTGTTTGACTTTCATTTGTGGTAAAAAACTTTGTTGGATGAATTTGACTTTCATTTGACTAAAAAAGCTTTGTTTGAATGTGTTTGACTTTCATTTGACTCAATTATCTTTGTTAATTGAATTTAACTTTCATTTCGTTCTAAAAGCTTCGTTTGAATGTGTTAGATATTCATTTGATTCGAAAAGCTTTGTATGAATGTGTTAGACTTTCATTTGACTCAATTATCTTTGTTGAATGCATTTGACTTTCATTTGCTTCAAAAAGCTTTTTTTGAATGTGTTTGACTTTCATTTTACTCAATTATCTTTATTGAATGCATTTGACTCTCATTTGATTCAAAAGCTTTGTTTGAATGTGTTTGACTTTCATATGAGTCAAAAAGGTTTGTTGAATGCATTTGACTTTCATTTGATTCAAAAAGCTTTGTTTGAATGAGTATGACTTTCATTTGACTCAATTATCTTTGTTGAATGCATTTGACTTTCATTAGATTCAAAAAGTTTTATATGAATGTGTTTGACTTTCATTTGACTCAATTAGCTTTGTTGAATGCATTTGACTTTCATTTGATTCAAAAAGCTTTGTTTGAATGTGTTTGACTTTCATTTGAGTCAAAAAACTTTGTTGAATGCATTTGACTTTCATTTGATTCAAAAAGCTTTGTTTGAATGTGTTTTACTTTCATTTGAGTTAAAAAGCTATGTTGAATGCAATTGACTTTCATTTGATTCAAAAAGCTTTGTTTGAATGTGTTTGACTTTCATTTGACTTAATTATCTTTGTTGAATGCATTTGACTTTCATTTGATTCAAAAAGCTTTGTTTGAATGTGTTTGACTTTGATTTGACTCAATTGTCTTTGTTGAATGTATTTGACTTTCATTTGATTCAAAAAGCGTTGTTGAATGTGTTTGACTTTCATTTGACTCAATTAGCTTTGTTGAATGCATTTGAGTTTTATTTGATTCAAAAAGCTTTGTATGAATGTGTTTGACTTTCATTTGACCCAATTACCTTTGTTGAATGCATTTGACTTTCATTTGATTCAATATATCTCTTTTTTGTTGCTATTGAAAACAAGTTTTCTTACTAGTTGTTGCTAGATTTCATCAAATTTTGTCTTGTTTTCTTATATCTACAAATTTTGACAACTAACTTTTTATTTTTAGCGATTTAGAAACAAATTGAGGCAACAAATTTTTGAATTGTTCCTATTAGAAATTAGCCGTCTCATTATTATTGCTAGATGACAATAGATTTTTTATTTTTGTCATTTGTTAATGCCATTTTACAAAACGTTGGGAAACAAAATTTCTAGTTGTTGTTATTGGAGACACTTGTTTTACTATTTTTTGCTAAAATGACATCACATTTTAATTTGTTGCCATTAGAAACAAGTTGTGTTATAAATTGTTGCTAATTTATTAAGAGTCATTGAAGTAATTTACATAATATGTTGTGATAAATAAAACAAAAACAAGTCATCTTGTTCTATACAAAAGAATTATTAGAAGGAATTAATAATCGTTCAATCACTTTTAGCAATAAAACGAAGGTGATAAAATAATATATATTATTTTATAAGTTCATTAGAAAGAGCATGTAGAAAATGGGAATGCTTCTTACTATTTTGCCCGAGTTTCTTGATTTTAGTTCTACAAGACCTTAAAACCTTATGAATTGCTTTGTTTTTGTGATTTCTTTTGTGAGGCAGTTATGAATACATATATTTGACATGACTCAAGCCTTTTCAAGTTCATTAGAAAGAGCATGTAGAAAATGGGAATGCTTCTTCCCATTTTGGCCAAATTTGCTTGATTTTGGCTCTACAAGACCTTAAAACCTTATAACATGCTTTATTTTTGTGTTTTATTTTCTTAGGAAGTTATAAATACATATATTTGACATGAATCAAGCCTTTTCAAGTTCATTAGAAAGAGCATGTTGAAAATGGGTACGCTTCTTCTCATTTTGCCCGAATTTGCTTGATTTCGGTTCTACCAGACCTTAAAACCTTATAACTTTTTTTTTTTAGTGATTTCTATGCTTAGGCAGTTACAAATACATATATTTGACATGATTCAAGACTTTATAAGTTCATTAGAAAGAGCATGTAGAAAATGGGAACGCTTCTTCCCATTTGGGCCGAATTTGCTTGATTTTGGTTCTACAAGACCTTAAAACCTTATAACATGCATTGTTTTTGTGATTTCTTTTATTAGGATGTTATAAATACATCTATTTGACATGAATAAAGCCTTTTCAAGTTCATTAGAAAGAGCATGTAGAAAATGGGAACGCTTCTTCCCATTTTGCCCGAATTTGCTTGATTTCGGTTCTACTAGACCTTAAAACCTTATAACTTGCTTTTTCTTAGTGATTTCTATGCTTAGGAAGTTATTAATACATATATTGGACATGATTCAAGCCTTTATAAGTTCATTAAAAAGAGCATGTAGAAAATGGGTACGCTTTTTACCATTTGGGCCGAATTTGGTTGATTTTGGTTCTACAAGACCTTAAAACCTTATAACATCCTTTGTTTTTGTGATTTCTTTTGTTAGGAAGTTATAAATACATATATTTGACATGAATCAAGCCTTTTCAAGTTCATTAGATAGAGCATGTAAAAAATGGGTGCTTCTTCCTATTTTGCTCGAATTTGCTTGATTTCGGTTCTACCATTCCTTAAAACCTTATAACTTGCTTTGTTTTTGTTATTTCTATGGTTAGGAATTATAAATACATATATTTAACATTATTCAAGTTTTTTTTAGTTCATTAGAAAGAGCATGTAAAAAATGGGAATGATTCTTACTATTTTGCCCGAATTTGCTTGATTTTGGTTCTACAAGACCTTAAAACCATATAACTTGCTTTGTTTTTGTGATTTATTTTGTAATGCAGTTATAAATACATATATTTGACATGAATATAGCCTTTTCAAATTTATTAAAAAGAGCATGTAAAAAAAGGGAATGCTTCTTACTATTTTGCCCGAATTTGCTTGATTTCAGTTCTACAAGACCTTAAAACCTTATAACTTGCTTTTTTTTTGTGATTTCTATGCTTATGAATTTATTAATACATATATTTCACTTGATTCAAACAATTATAAGTTCATTAGAAAGAGCATGTCGAATTTGGGAATGTTTCTTACTATTTTGCCCGAATTTGCTTGATTTTGGTTCTACAAGACCTTAAAACCTCATAAGTTGCTTTGTTTTTGTCATTTATTTTCTTATGGAGTTATAATTCATATATTTGAAATGATCCAAGAATTTATATGTTCATTAGAAAGAGCTAGGAGAAAATGGGAACGTTTCTTCTCATTTTTCCCGAATTTGCTTGATTTTGGTTCTACAAGACCTTAAAACCTTATAAATTTCTTTTGCTTTGTTATTTATTTGCCTAAACAGTTGTAAATATGTATATTTGACATGATTCAAGAATTTATAATTTCATTTGAAAGAGCATGTAGAAAATGGGAATGCTTCTTACTATTTTGCCCGAATTTGCTTGATTTTGGTTCTACAAGACCTTAAAATCTTATGAATTTCTTTTTTTTTTGAATTCTTTTGTGAGGAAGTTATGAATACATATATTTGACATGACTCAAGACTTTTCAAGTTCATTAGAAAGAGCATGTAGAAAATGGGAATGCTTCTTCTGATTTTGGCCGAATTTGCTTGATTTTTGTTCTACAAGACCTTA
Organism: Chenopodium album; assembly: GCF_948465745.1. Classification (NCBI taxonomy): domain Eukaryota; kingdom Viridiplantae; phylum Streptophyta; class Magnoliopsida; order Caryophyllales; family Amaranthaceae; genus Chenopodium; species Chenopodium album. The sequence continues at coordinate 21,475,936 of NC_137853.1, forward strand.
AAACCTTATAACATGCTTTGTTTTTGAGATTCTTTTCTTAGCATGTTATAAATAGATATATTTGACATTAATCAAGCCTTTTCAAGTTTATTAGAAAGAGCATGTAGAAAATGGGAATGATTCATATCATTTTTCCCGAATTTGCTTGATTTCGGTTCTAGCAGACCTTAAAACCTTATAACTTGCTTTGTCTTAGTTATTTCTATGCTTAGGCAGTTACAAACACATATTTTCGACATGATTCAAGCCTTTATAAGTTCATTAGAAAGAGCATGTAGAAAATGGGAACGCTTCTTCCCATTTGGGCCGAATTCGCTTGATTTTGGTTCTACAAGACCTTAAAACCTTATAACAAGCTTTGTTTTTTTGATTTATTTCCTTAGGAAGTTATAAATACATATATTTGACATGAATCAAGCCTTTTCTTGTTCATTAGAAAGAACATGTAGAAAATGGGAACGCTTCTTCCCATTTTGCCCGAATTTGCTTGATTTCGGTTCTACTAGACCCGAAATCCTTATAAATTGTTTCGTCTTTGTGATTTCTATTCTTAGGAAGTTACAAATACGTATATTTGACATGATTCAAGCCATTATAAGTTCATTTGAAAGAGCATGTAGAAAATGGGAACGCTTCTTCCCATTTTGGCCGAATTTGCTTGATTTTGGATCTACAAGACCTTAAAACCTTATAACATGCTTTATTTTCGTGATTTATTTTCTTAGGAAGTTATAAATACATATTTGTGACATGAATCAAGCCTTTTCAAGTTCATTAGAAAGAGCATTTAGAAAATGGGAACGCTTCTGCTCATTTTGCCTGAATTTGCTTGATTTTGGTTCTACCAGACCTTAAAACCTTATAGCTTGCCCTATTTTTGTAATTTCTATGCTTAGGCAGTTATAAATACATATATTTGACGTGATTCAAACATTTATAAGTTCATTAGAAAGAGCATGTAGAAAATGGGAATGCTTCTTACAATTTTGCCCGAATATGCTTGATTTTTGTTCTACAAGACCTTAAAACCTTATAACATCCTTTTTTGTGATTTCTTTTATTTGGAAGTTATAAATACATATATTTGACATGAACAAGACTTTTCAAGTTCATTAGAAAGAGCATGTAGACAATGGGAACGCTTCTTCTCATTTTGCCCGAATTTGCTTGATTTCGGTTCTACAAGACCTTAAATCCTTATAACTTGCTTTGTCTTAGTCATTTCTTTGCTTAGGAAGTTACAAATACATAAATTTCACATTATTTAAGCCTTTATAAGTTCATTAGAAAGAGTATGTAGAAAATGGGAACGCTTCTTCCCATTTGGGCCGTATTTGCTTGATTTTGATTCTACAAGACCTTAAAACCTTATAACATGCTTTTTTTTTGTGATTTATTTTCTTAGAATGTTATAAATAGATATGTTTGACATAATTCAAGTTCATTAGAAAGAGCATGTAGAAAATGGGAACGCTTCTTCACATTTTGCCAGAATTTGCTTGATTTCGGTTCTACTAGACCTTAAAACATTATAATGTGCTTTGTCTTAGTGATTTCTATGCTTAGGTAGTTACTAATACATAGATTTGACGTGATTCAAGCCTTTATAAGTTCATTAGAAAGAGCATGTAGAAAATGGGAACGCTTCTTCCCATTTGGGCCGAATTTGCTTGATTTTGGCTCTACAAGACCTTAAAACCTTATAACATGTTTTATTTTTGTGATTTATTTTCTTAGGAAGTTATAAATACATATATGGGACATGAATCAAGCCTTTTCAAGTTCATTAGAAAGAACATGTAGAAAATGGGTGCTTCTTCCTATTTTGCTCGAATTTGCTTGATTTCGGTTCTACCATTCCTTAAAACCTTAAAACTTGCTTTGTTTTTATTATTTCTATGATTAGGAATTATAAATATATATATTTAACATTATTCAAGTTTTTTTTAGTTCATTAGAAAGAGCATGTAGATAATGAAAATGGTTTTTACTATATTGCCCAAATTTGCTTGATTTTGGTTCTACAAGACCTTAAAACCTTATAACTTGGTTTGTGTTTGTGATTTCATTTGTTAGGCACTAATAGATACATATATTTGACATGAACCAAGCCTTTTCAAGTTAATTAGAAAGAGCATGTTGAAAATGGTTACACTTTTTCCCATTTTACCCGAATTTGCTTGATTTTGGTTCTACAACACCTTAAAACTTTAAAAATTGCTTTGTTTTTGTGATTTATATGCTTAGAAAATTATATATACATATATTGATTCAACAATTTATAAGTTCTATTAGAAAGAGCATGTAGAAAATGGAAAGGCTTCTTACTATTTTGCCCGAATTTGCTTGATTTTGGTGCTACAAGACCTTAAAACCTTATAACTTGCTTTGTTTTTGTGATTTATTTTTTTAGGAAGTTATAAATACATATATTTGACATGAATCAAGCCTTTTCAAGTTTATTAAAAAGAGCATGTTGAAAAAGGGAATACTTCTTACTATTTTGCCCGAATTTGCTTGATTTCAGTTCTACAAGACCTAAAAACCTTATAACTTTCTTTGATTTTGTGATTTCTATGCTTATACATTTATAAATACATATATTTCACAATATTCAAACAATTATAAGTTCATTAGAAAGAGCATGTAGAATTTGGGAATGCTTCTTACTATTTTGCTCGACTTTGATTGATGTAGGTTCTACAAGACCTTAAAACCTCATAACTTGCTTTGTTTTTGTGATTTATTTTCTTATAGATTTATAAATACATATATTTGACATGATACAAGCATTTATAAGTTCATTAGAAAGAGCATGTAGAAAATGGGAATGTTTCTTCCCATTTTGCCTAAATTTGCTTGATTTTGGTTCTACAAGACCTTAAAACCTTATAACTTGCTTTTGCTTTGTTATTTATTTTCTTAGGTAGTTATAAATATGTATATTTGAAATAATTCAAGAATTTAAAATTTCATTAGGAAGAACATGTAGAAAATGGGAATGCTTCTTACTATTTTGCTTGAATTTGCTTGATATTGGTTCTACAAGACCTTAAAACCTTAGTACATGCTTTGTTTTTGAGATTTATTTTTGCTTAGACAGTTATAAATACATATATTAGACATGAATCAAGCCTTTTCAAGTTCATTAGAAAGAGCGTGTAGAAAATGGGAACGCTTCTTCTCATTTTACCTAAATTTGCTTGATTTCGGTTCTACCAGACCTTAAAACCTTATAAATTACTTTCTCTTTTTTATTTATTTTCTTAGGCAGTTACAAATACATATATTTGATATGTTTCAAGCCTTTATAATTTCATTAGAAGGAGCATGTAGAAAACGGGAACGCTTCATCCCATTTTTGCCGAATTTGCTTAATTTTGGGTCCACAACACCTTAAAACCTTATAACATGCTTTTTTGTGATTTTTTATCTTAGGAACTTATAAATACATATATTAGACATGAATCAAACCTTTTCAAGTTCATTAGAAAGAGCGTGTAGAAAATAGGAACGCTTCTTCTCATTTTGCCTGAATTTGCTTGATTTCTGTTCTAGCAGACCTTAAAACCTTATAACTTGCTTTGTTTTTGTGATTTCCATGCTTAGGCAGTTACAAATAAATATATTTGACATGGCTCAAGAATTTATAAGTTCATTAGAAAGAGCATGTAGAAAATGGTAACGCTTCTTACCATTTTGCCCGAAAATGCTTGATTTTGGTTCTACAAGACCTTAAAACCTTATAACATCCTTGTTTTTGTGATTTATTTTGTTATGAAGTTATAAATACATATGTTTGACATGACTCAAGCCTTTTCATGTTCATTAGAAAGAGCATGTTGAAAATGGGAATGGTTTTTCCCATTTTGCTCTAATTTGCTTAATTTTGGTTCTACAACACCTTTAAACCTTATAACATGCTTTTTTGTGATTTTTTATCTTAGGAACTTATAAATACATATATTAGACATGAATCAAACCTTTTCAAGTTCATTAGAAAGAGCGTGTAGAAAATAGGAACGCTTCTTCTCATTTTGCCTGAATTTGCTTGATTTCTGTTCTAGCAGACCTTAAAACCTTATAACTTGCTTTGTTTTTGTGATTTCCATGCTTCGGCAGTTACAAATAAATATATTTGACATGGCTCAAGAATTTATAAGTTCATTAGAAAGAGCATGTAGAAAATGGTAACGCTTCTTACCATTTTGCCCGAAAATGCTTGATTTTGGTTCTACAAGACCTTAAAACCTTATAACATCCTTGTTTTTGTGATTTATTTTGTTATGAAGTTATAAATACATATGTTTGACATGACTCAAGCCTTTTCATGTTCATTAGAAAGAGCATGTTGAAAATGGGAATGCTTTTTCCCATTTTGCTCTAATTTGCTTGATTTCGGTTCTACAAGACCTTAAAGCCTTATAACTTGCTTTTTTTTTGTGATTTCTATGCTTTGGTAGTTATAAATACATATATTTAACTTGATTCAAGCATTTATAAGTTCATTAGAAAGAGTATGTTGAAAATGGGAATGCTTCTTCCTATTTTGCCCGAATATGCTTGATTTTGGTTCTACAAGACCTTAAAACCTTATAACATCCTTTATTTGTGAATTCTTTTGTTAGTAAGTTATAAAACATATATTTGACATGAATCACGCCTTTTCAAGTTCATTAGAAAGAGCATGTAGAAAATGGGAACGCTTCTTCTCATTTTGCCCGAATTTGCTTGATTTCGGTTCTACCAGACCTTAAAACCTTATAACTTGTTTTGTCTTAGTGATTTCTATTCTTAGGAAGTTACTAATACATATATGTGACATAATTCAAGCCTTTATAAGTTCATTAGAAAGAGCATGTAGAAAATGGGAACACTTCTTCCTATTTGGGCCGAATTTGGTTGATTTAGGTTCTACAAGACCTTGAAACCTTATTACATCCTTTGTTTTTGTGATTTCTTTTGTTAGGAAGTTTTAAATACATATATTTGACATGACTCAAGCCTTTTCAAGTTCATTAGTAAGTGCATGTAGAAAATGAGAACGCTTCTTCTCATTTTCCTGAATTTGCTTGATTTCGGTTCTACCAGACCTTAAAACCTTATAAAATTCTTTCTCTTTGTTATTTATTTGATTAGGAAGTTACAAATACATATATTTGACATGATTCAAGCCTTTATAAGATCATTAGAAGGAGCATGTAGAAAATGGGAACGCTTCTTCCCATTTTGGCCGAATTTGCTTGATTTTGGTTCTACAAGACCTTAAAACCTTATAACATGCTTTTTTTTGTGATTTCTTTTGTTAGGAATTTAGAAATACATATATTAGACATGAATCAATCCTTTTCAAGTTCATTAGGTAGAGCGTGGAGAAAATGGGAACGCTTCTTCTCATATGATGTTAATTGGTAATAATAATTTTCATTTTGATGACCTTAAATAGTTAAATGACCTAAAAGAATGTCACTCTTCTAAGTGCTTTACTTACTTTTTCTATGCTTTTTGTATCATTTATTTTTTAGTGAAACTGCTATATAATGAGGGAGGATCGAGCATGGATGTTTAAACGGTTAGAAGGAAAATTCCTTAGTCCAACCTTTGCTGAAAAGGTCAATGAGTTTATTACATTTGCTACCACACAAGACAATGTCGTGACAGATGGTGTGATAAAATGTCCATGTGCACAGTGTCGAAATATTCCTTATCAAGATCTTGATACCATTAAGGAGCATCTCTATAGGCATGGTTTTTTGCCTAACTATTTCCAATGGGTTTTTCATGGTGAACTGCACTTCCAAAGAGAATCCCAAAGTAGCAGCTCCATATCCACCGAGGATGCATTGAACCCATATAGAAACATGGTATTAGATGCCTTTCGACTAGAAGGTGGTTTAGAAAATATTGAAGAAGAGCCACATGCTAGTTACAAGAAGTTCTTTGACATGTTGAAGGCAGCGGAAGAGCCATTGTATGATGGCTGCAAGTTGTCTGTATTGTCTGCTGCTGCAAGGATGGCAAACATCAAGTGCGAGTATAATATTCCACATAAAGCTATAGATGGTGTTGCTTCCTTAATGAAAGACATGTGCCCAGATGAAAACAAGATGACAAATAGTTCTTACAAGACTAAGAAATTGCTTGAAGGGCTAGAACTTCTGAACCAAAAGATTCATGTATGTCCAAATGGATGTATGTTATTTTGGAAGGAACACAAAGATCTCAAAGAATGTCTATATTGCAAAGGAAGTCGTTATAAGACACTTAGAGAAAGTGGCAACAATTCTCCTCATAGTCCTCTTATTTACTTTCCTATAGGCCCGAGATTACAAAGATTATATGCAACAAGATCTACTACGGAGCAGATGAGGTGGCATAAAGATAATCCTCGAGTTCATGGTCTTATGTCTCATCCTAGTGACGGAGAGGCGTGGAAACACCTAGATAAAGAGTACCCTTCTTTTGCTACGGAGCCTAGAAATGTCCGACTAGGTCTTTGTACCGACGGATTTTCACCATTTGGAAAGACAGGTTGGCAATATTCTTGTTGGCCCGTCATTTTAACTCCTTATAATCTTCCACCTCAATTGTGCATGAAGTAACCTTTTATGTTTCTAAGTTTGATAATTCCAGGTCCGAAGAATCCTAAAGGTCGATGTGTACTTGCAACCTCTTATTTGAAGAGTTAAAGCAATTATGGGAGGTTGGGTTACCGACTTACGACATCTCGCAAAAACAAAATTTTCAATTGAAGGCTACATTGCTTTGGACTATTAGTGATTTTCCGGCTTATGGAATGCTTTCAGGATGGACCACGTCGGGTAGATTTGCTTGCCCATATTGTATGGAAACACTAAGGATTTCACTCTTAAAAATGGTGGAAAACAAAGTTGGTTTGATTGTCACCGTCAGTTTTTACCCCATGATCATAATTTTCGAAAAAATAAGAGTGCTTTTTTTAAAGACAGAGTTGAGAATGATTCCCCACCACCACGAATGAGTGGTGAGGACATTTGGAATCGAGTATCTTTATTTCCAAAAACTGTTGAGCAAATAAAGGGTGATGATAACGAGGCAGAAGGATATGAAAGTTCCACCATTGGACAAAGCAAAGCGTCTTTTGGGAGCTTCCATATTGGAGCAAGCTCTTGATACGCCACAATCTTGATGTCATGCACATTGAAAAAATGTATTTGATAATGTGTTTCACACTGTAATGGATGTTAAGGGTAAAACTAAAGACAATGTGAAAGCAAGAAGAGACTTGGGGGAGTATTGTAAACGACAAAAATTGGAGGCGCAAGATGTTGTTAATAGTAAAGGGGAAAAACGGACTTTAAAACCGAATGCTCCTTTTGTGTTGCCTAAAGAGAAAAGGAAACTTATTTGTGAATGGGTGAAGAAATTAAAGTTTTTTGATGGATATGCTTCTAATATAGGTAGATGCGTTTATTTAAAGGAGTGTAAGCTATTCGGTATGAAAAGTCATGATTGTCATGTTTTTATGCAACGATTGCTACCAGCGGTATTTAAAGACTTGTTACCCTTAAATGTGTGGAATGTTATTACTGAGTTGAGCCAATTTTTTAGAGATCTTTGCACCACCACCTTAAAAACTACAGACATGGTGCGATTGGAAGAAAATATTCCTGAAATTATTAGCAAATTAGAGAGAATATTTCCGCCTGGTTTTTTTAATAGTATGGAGCATCTTCCTATTCATTTGCCATATGAGGCAAAAATTGGTGGGCCGGTTCAATATAGGTGGATGTACCCTTTTGAGAGGTAATTATATAAAATTCATCTTTTACTTTCTTTTTTTTAAAATTAATTTGAAGATACTTAGCATTTTTTATTATAGGTTTTTATACCATTTAAAGAGGAAAGTGGGTAATAAAGCGCGAGTGGAAGCCTCAATTTGTAATGCCTACCTACTCGAGGAGGTAACAAATTTTTTCTCCCTTTATTTTGAAGAAGAAGTTGACTCTAAGGTGAAGGATTTAGGATTGGGTGCACATGCTGAAAGTGAATTGAACAATAATCCTGACTTACCTGAGATGTTCTCTTCAACTTTTGGACATAGTTCGTCAGAAGGTCAATTTTGTTACCTTGTTAAAAAAGATTACAAAGTTGCTCACCGTTATGTTCTAAGTAATTGTTAAACTCTACAGCAATATGAAAGGTAAATTTCTATAAAAGTACCATAACATGTTGCTCGTAACATATCTATATGTTTACATACTAATATAATTAACAGTTTGTTTGAAGAACAAATGATCAGAGAACATAGATGCCAAAGTTCAGATGAAGTTTGGATCAAATATGAAGACATATATCCTGATTGGTTCTAAGATTATGTAAGTCACTTAACTAATATAAAATACTAATTAAATATAGATTAACTAGTGTTTTTAGCATGTTAGTATATGACCGTAATGACATTTTGAACCTTTGATTAATATAGGTATTGGAAAAGGGCATAAAAAATGACATTGTTCGCTCGTTAGCATTTGGACCACTAACAAGAGTTCGAAAATTTAATCACTATCACATCAATGGCTATCATTTTCATACTCTTTCTCATGGAAAAAACAAGTGTAATCCCCCGTATTTATAAATATATTATAAATGAATTTTTATTTCATTTATAATATTTATGTGTGTTTTTCCGGGATTTAAGTTTTAAAGTTCCAAATTATTTTTGGGTTGATAATTGATTTTGTTCTAAAAGGATTTTTAATTGTGCATTCTACATTTATGCCATACATATTAGACAAAGCTAGTCCATTTCATTTATCTAATTGACCCATTAATTTTATTAGGCCCAATCTTAAAACTAACCCTACACCACTCTCTCTCCTATAGATACCCCATACATCCCCAAATTTTTTCCTCCTCTTTATTTTCTTTTTCCTTTTTCTTTTTTTTTTCTTCCTTTCTTTTCCTTTTTTTTTTGTTTGAATGTGTTTGACTTTCATTTGACTCAATTAACTTTATTGAATGCATTTGACTTTCATTTTGATTCAAAAAGCTTTGTTTGAATGTTTGACTTTCATTTGACTTAATTAGCTTTGATGAATGCATTTGATTTTCATTTGATTTAAAAAAGCTTTGTTTGAATGTTTGACTTTCATTTGATTCACAAAGCTTTGCTTGAATGTTTGACTTTTATTTGATTCAAAAAGCTTTGTTTTAATGTTTTTGACTTTCATTTGACTCAATTATCTTTATTGAATGCATTTGACTTTCAATTGGATCAAAAAGATTTGTTTGAATGTGTTTGACATTCATTTTGATTCAAAAAGATTTGTATGAATGTGTTTGACTTTCATTTGACTCAATTAGCTTTGTTAATTGCATTTCACTTTCATTTAATTTAAAAAGCTTTGTTTGAATGTGTTTGACTTTCATTTGACTCAATTTGCTTTGTTGAATGCATGTTACTTTCATTGGATTCAAAAATCTTGATTAGAATGTGTTTGAGTTTCATTTGACTTAATTTGCTTTGTTGAATGCATTTGACTTTCATTTGATTCAAAAAGCTTTGTTTGAATGTGTTTGAATTACATTTGACTCAATTATCTTTTTTGAATGCGTTTGACATTCAAAAGCTTTCTATGAATGTGTTTGACTTTCATTAGACTCAATTATCTTTATTGAATGCATTCATTTGATTCAAAAAGCTTTGTTTTAATATGTTTGAATTACATTTGACTCAATTATCTTTGTTGAATGTGTTTGACATTCATTTGATTCAAAAAGCTTTGTTTGAATGTGTTTGACTTTCATCTAACTCAATTAGCTATGTTAAATGCATTTTACTTTCATTTGATTCATAAAGTTTCGTTTGAATGAGTTTAACTTTAATTTGACTTGATTAGTTTTGTTGAATGCATTTGACTTTCCTTTGAGTCAAAAAGCTTTGTTTGAATGTGTTTGAATTTCATTTGAATTAGCTTTGCAGAATGCATTTGACTTTCATTTGACTCAATTAGCTTTGTATGAATTGTTTGACTTTGATTTGACTCAATTAGCTTTGTTAATTGCATTTCACTTTCATTTAATTCAAAATTCAAAAAGCTTTGTTTGAATGTGTTTGACTTTCATTTGACTAAATTAGCTTTGTTGAATTCATTTTACTTTCATTTGATTCAAAAAGCTTTGTTTGAATGAGTTTTACTTTCATTTGACTCAATTAGCTTTGTTTAATACATTTGACTTTCATTTGATTCAAAAAGCTTAGTTTGAATGTGTTCGACTTTTGTTTGACTCAATTATCTTTGTCGAATGCATTTGATTTTCAATTGATTCAAAATGCTTTGTTTGAATGTGTTTGACTTTAATTTGACTCAATCAACTTTGTTGAATGCATTTGACTTTCATTTGACTCAAAAAGCTTTCTTTAAATGTGTTTGACTTTCATTTGACTCAATTAGCTTTCTAGAATGCATTTGACTTTCATTTGACTCTATTAGCTTTGTATAATGTGTTTGACTTTCATTTGACTCAATTAGCTTTGTTAATTGCATTTCACTTTCATTTAATTCAACAAGGTTTGTTTGAATGTATTTGACTTTTATTTGGCTGAATTAGCTTTGTTGAATGCATTTTACTTTTATTTGATTCAAAAAGCATTATTTGAATATGATTGACTTTTATTTGACTCAATTAACTTTGTTGAATGCATTTGACTTTCATTTGATTCAAGAAGATTTGTTTGAATGTGTTTGACTTTCATTTGATTCAATTATCATTGTAAAATGCATTTAACTTTCATTTGATTCAAAAACAAATTGTATGAATGTGTTTGACTTTCATTTGACTCAATTAGCTTTGTTGAATGCATTTTACTTTCATTTGATACATAAAGCTTTGTTTGCATGTGTTTCACTTTCATTAAACTCAATTAGTTTTGTTGAATGCATTTGACTTTCATTTGACTTAACTAGTTTTGTAGAATGCATTTGATTTTCATTTGACTTAATTAGCTTTGTATGAATGTGTTTGACTTTCATTTGACTCAATTAGCTTTGTTAATTGCATTTCACTTTCATTTAATTTAAAAAGCTTTGTTTAAATGTGTTTGACTTTCATTTGACTCAATTTGCTTTGTTGAATGCATGTTACTTTCATTTAATTCAAAAAGCTTTGTTTGAATGTGTTTGAATTACATTTGACTCAATTATCTTTGTTGAATGCGTTTGACTTTCATTTGATTCAAAAAGCTTTGTATGAATGTGTTTGACTTTCATCAGACTCAACTGTCTTTATTGAATGCATTCATTTAATTCAAAAAGCTTTGTTTCAATGTGTTTGAATTACATTTGACTCAATTATCTTTGTTGAATGTGTTTGACATTCATTTGATTCAAAAAGCTTTGTTTGAATGTGTTTGACTTTCATTTGACTCAATTAGCTTTGTTGAATGCATTTGACTTTCATTTGATTCAAAAAGCATTGTTTGAATGTGTTTGACTTTCATTTGACTCAATTAGCTTTATAGATTGCATTTGACTTTCATTTTACTCAATTAGCCTTGTATGAATGTGTTTGACTTTTATTTGACTCAATTAGCTTTCTAATTGCATTTCACTTTCATTTAATTAAAAAAGCTATGTTTGAATGTGTTTGAATTTCATTTGATTCAAAAAGCTTTTTTTCAATGTGTTTGACTTTCATTTGACTCAATTAGCTTTGTAAAATGCATTTGATTTTCATTTGATTCAAAACGTATTGTTTGAATGTGTTTGACTTTCATTTGACTCAATTAGCTTTGTTGAATGCATTTGACTTTCATTTGATTTAAAAAGCTTTGTATGAATGTGTTTGACTTTCATTTGACTCAATCATTTTTCTTGAATGCACTTGACTTTCATTTGATTCATAAAGCTTTGTTTGAATGTGTTTGACTTTAATATGAGTTACAATGCTTTGTTGAATATATTTGACTTTCATTTGATTGAAAAAGCTTTGTTTGAATGTATTTGACTTTCATTTGACTCAATTATCTTTGTTGAATGCATTTGACTTTCATTTGATTCAAAAAGCTTTGTTTGAATGTGTTAGACTTTCATTTGATACAATTAGCTTTGTTGAATGCATTTGACTTTCATTTGATTCAAAAGTTTTGTATAAATGTGTGAGACTTTCATTTGACTCAAATATCTTTATTGAATGCATTTGACTTTCATTTGATATAAAAAGCTTTGTTTGAATTTGTTTGACTTTCATTTGAGGTAAAAAACTTTGTTGGATGAATTTGACTTTCATTTGACTAAAAAAGCTTTGTTTGAATGTGTTTGACTTTCATTTGACTCAATTATCTTTGTTAATTGAATTTAACTTTCATTTCGTTCAAAAAGCTTCGTTTGAATGTGTTAGATATTCATTTGATTCGAAAAGCTTTGTATGAATGTGTTTGACTTTCATTTGATTCAATTAGCTTTGTATAATGCATTTGACATTCATTTGACTAAATTTGCTTTGTATAATATGTTTGACTTTCATTTGACTCAATTAGCTTTGTTGAATGCTTTTTACTTTCATTTGATTCAAGAAGCTTTGTAAGAATGTGTTTGACTTTCATTTGACTCAATTAGCTTAGTTGAATGTATTTGACTTTCATTTAATTCAAAAAGCTTTTTTTGAATGTGTTTGACTTTCATTTGACTCAATTATCTTTGTTGAATTCGTTTGACTTTGATTTGATTCAAAATGCTTTGTATGAATGTGTTTGACTTTCATTTGACTCAATTAGCTTTGTTCAATGTATTTGACTTTCATTTAATTCAAAAAGCTTTGTTTGGATGTCTTTGACTTTCATTTGACTCAATTATCTTTGTTGAATGCATTTGATTATCAATTGATTCAAAATGCTTTGTTTGAATGTGTTTGACTTTCATTTGACTTAATTAGCTTTGTTGAATGCATTTGACTTTCATTTGACTCAAAAAGCTTTCTTTGAATGTGTTTGACTTTCATTTGACTAAATTACCTTTGTAGAATGCATTTAACATTCATTTGACTCAATTAGCTTTGTATTATGTGTTTGACTTTCATTTGACTCAATTAGTTTTGTTAATTGCATTTCACTTTCATTTAATTCACCAAGGTTTGTTTGAATGTGTTTGGCTTTTATTTGGCTCAATTAGCTTTGTTGAATGAATTTTACTTTCATTTGATTCAAAAAGCTTCGTTTGAATGTGTTTGACTTTCATTTGATTTAATTATCTTTGTAAAATGCATTTGACTTTCATTTGATTCAAAAACAATTGTATGAATGTGTTTGACTTTGATTTGACTCAATTAGCTTTGTTGAATGCATTTTACTTTCATTTGATACAAAAAGCTTTGTTTCAATGTGTTTGACTTTCATTAGACTCAATTAGCTTTGTTGAATGCATTTAACTTTCATTTGATTCAAAAAGCTTTGTTTGAATGTGTTTGACTTTCATTTGACTCAATTAGTTTTGTAGATGCATTTGATTTTCATTTGACTCAATTATCTTTGTATGAATGTGTTTGACTTTCATTTGACTCAATTAGCTATGTTAATTGCATTTCACTTTCATAGAATTCAAAAAGCTTTGTTTAATTGTGTTTGACTATCATTTGATTCAAAAAGCTTTGTTTGAATGTGCTTGACTTTCATTTGACTCAATTAGATTTGTTGAATGCATTTTACTTTCATTTGATTCAAAAAGTATTGTTTGAATGTAATTGACTTTCATTTGACTCAGTTAGCTTTGTTGAATGCATTTGACTTTAATTTGATTCAAAAAGCTTTGTTTGAATGTGTTTGACTTTCATTTGAGTCATAAAGCTTTGTTGAATGCATTTAACTTTCGTTTAATTCAAAAAGCTTTGTTTGAATGTGTTTGACTTTTATTTGACTCAATTAGCTTTGATGAATGCATTTGACTTTCATTTAATTCAAAAAGCTTTATTTGAATGTGTTTGACTTTCATTTGACTCAATTAACTTTGTTGAATGATTTTACCTTTCATTTGATTCAAAAAGCTTTGTTTTAATGTGTTTGACTTTCATTTGATAAAAAAAGCTTTGTTGAATGAGTTTGAATTTCATTGGACTTTTATTTAATTCAAAAAGCTTTGTATGAATGTGTTTGACTTTTATTTGACTCAATTAGCTTCGTTGAATGCATTTGACTTTCATTGTATTTTAAAAACTTTGTTTCAATGCATTTGACTTTTATTTGTTTAAAAAAGCATTGTTTGAATGTGTTTGACTTTCATTTGATTCAATTAACTTTGTTGAATGCATTTGACATTCATTTGATTCAAAAAGCTTTGTTTGAGTGTTTGACTTTCATTTGACTCAATTAGCTTTGATGAATGCATTTGATTTTTATTTGATTTTAAAAAGCTTTGTTTGAATGTTTGACTTTCATTTGATTCAAAAAGCTTTGTTTGAATGTTTGACTTTTATTTGATTCAAAAAACTTTGTTTTAATGTTTTTGACTTTCATTTGACTCAATTATCTTTGTTGAATGCATTTGACTTTCATTTGATTCATAAAGCTTTGTTTGAATGTGTTTGACTTTAATATGAGTTAAAATGCTTTGTTGAATATATTTGACTTTCATTTGATTCAAAAAGCTTTGTTTGAATGTATTTGACTTTCATTTGACTCAATTATCTTTGTTGAATGCATTTGACTTTCATTTGATTCAAAAAGCTTTGTTTGAATGTGTTTGACTTTCATTTTACTCAATTATCTTTATTGAATGCATTTGACTCTCATTTGATTCAAAAAGCTTTATTTGAATGTGTTTGACTTTCATATGAGTCAAAAAGGTTTATTGAATGCATTTGACTTTCATTTGATTCAAAAAGCTTTGTTTGAATGAGTATGACTTTCATTTGACTCAATTATCTTTGTTGAATGCATTTGACTTTCATTAGATTCAAAAAGTTTTATATGAATGTGTTTGACTTTCATTTGACTCAATTAGCTTTGTTGAATGCTTTTTACTTTCATTTGATTCAAGAAGCTTTGTAAGAATGTGTTTGACTTTCCTTTGACTTAATTAGCTTTGTTAAATGTATTTGACTTTCATTTAATTCAAAAAGCTTTTTTTGAATGTGTTTGACTTTCATTTGACTCAATTATCTTTGTTGAATGCGTTTGACTTTCATTTGATTCAAAAAGCTTTGTATGAATGTGTTTGATTTTCATTACACTTAGTTATCTTTATTGAATGCATTCATTTGATTCAAAAAGCTTTGTTTCAATGTGTTTGAATTACATTTGACTCAATTACCTTTGTTGATTGTGTTTGACATTCATTTGATTCAAAAAGCTTTGTTTGAATGTGTTTGACTTTCATTTGACTCAATTAGCTTTGTTGAATGCATTTGACTTTCATTTGATTCAAAAAGCTTTGTTTGAATGTGTTTTACTTTCATTTGAGTCATAAAACTGTGTTGAATGCATTTGACTTTCATTTGATTTAAAAAGCTTTGTTTGAATGTGTTTGACTTTCATTTGATTCAAAAAGCTATGTAAATGCATTTGACTTTCATTTGATTCAAAAGCTTTGTTTGAATGTGTTTGACTTTCATTTGACTCAATTGTCTTTGTTGAATGTATTTGACTTTCATTTGATTCAAAAAGCGTTGTTGAATGTGTTTGACTTTCATTTGACTCAATTAGCTTTGATGAAAGCATTTGAGTTTTATTTGATCAAAAAGTTTAGAATGAGCATGTAGAAAATGGGAACGCTTCTTCCCATTTGGGCCGAATTTGCTTGATTTTGGTTCTACAAGACCTTAAAACCTTATAACATGCTTTGTTTTTGTGATTTCTTTTATTAGGATGTTATAAATACATCTATTTGACATGAATCAAGCCTTTTCAAGTTCATTAGAAAGAGCATGTAGAAAATGGAAACGCTTCTTCCCATTTTGCCCGAATTTGCTTGATTTCGGTTCTACTAGACCTTAAAACCTTATAACTTGCTTTGTCTTAGTGATTTCTATGCTTAGGCAGTTACTAATACATATATTTGACATAATTCAAGCCTTTATAAGTTCATTAAAAAGAGCATGTAGAAAATGGGTACGCTCTTTACCATTTGGGCCGAATTTGGTTGATTTTGGTTCTACAAGACCTTAAAACCTTATAACATCCTTTGTTTTTGTGATTTATTTTGTTAGGAAGTTATAAATACATATATTTGACAGGAATCAAGCCTTTTCAAGTTCATTAGAAAGAGCATGTAAAAAATAGGTTCTTCTTCCTATTTTGCTCGAATTTTCTTGATTTCGATTCTACCAGTCCTTAAAACCTTATAACTTGCTTTGTTTTTGTTATTTCTATGGTTAGGAATTATAAATACATATATTTGACATGATTCAAGCCTTTATAAGTTCATTAGAAAGAGCATGTAGAAAATGGGAACGCTTCTTCCCATTTGGGCCGAATTTGCTTGATTTTGGTTCTACAAGACCTTAAAACCTTATAAAAAGCTCTGTTTTTTTGATTTATTTCCTTAGGAAGTTATAAATGCATATATTTGACATTAATCAAGCCTTTTCATGTTCATTAGAAAGAGCATGTAGAAAATGGGAACGCTTCTTCCCATTTTGCCCGAATTTGCTTGATTTCGGTTCTACTAGACCCGAAATCCTTATAAATTGCTTTGTCTTAGTGATTTCAATTCTTATGCAGTTACAAATACGTATATTTCACATGATTCAAGCCTTTATAAGTTCATTAGAAAGAGCATGTAGAAAATGGGAACGCTTCTTCCCATTTTGGCCGAATTTGCTTGATTTTGGATCTACAAGACCTTAAAACCTTATAACATGCTTTATTTTCGTGATTTATTTTCTTAGGAAGTTATAAATAAATATATGTGACATGAATCAAGCCTTTTCAAGTTCATTAAAAAAAGCATTTAGAAAATGGGAACGCTTCTGCTCATTTTGCCTGAATTTGCTTGATTTCGTTTCTACCAGACCTTAAAACCTTATAGCTTGCTTTATTTTTGTGATTTCTATGATTAGGCAGTTATAAATACATATATTTGACGTGATTCAAGCATTTATAAGTTCATTAGAAAGAGCATGTAGAAAATGGGAATGCTTCTTACAATTTTGCCCGAATATGCTTGATTTTGGTTCTACAAGACCTTAAAACCTTATAACATCCTTTTTTGTGATTTCTTTTATTTGGAAGTTATAAATACATATATTTGACATGAACAAGCCTTTTCAAGTTCATTAGAAAGAGCATGTAGAAAATGGGAACGCTTCTTCTCATTTTGCCCGAATTTGCTTGATTTCGGTTCTACAAGACCTTAAATCCTTATAACTTGCTTTTTCTTAGTGATTTCTTTGCTTAGGAAGTTACAAATACATAAATTTCACATTATTCAAGCCTTTATAAGTTCATTAGAAAGAGTATGTAGAAAATGGGAACGCTTCTTCCCATTTGGGCCGTATTTGCTTGATTTTGATTCTACAAGACCTTAAAACCTTATAACATGCTTTGTTTTTGTGATTTATTTTCTTAGGATGTTATAAATAGATATGTTTGACATAAATCAAGCCTTTTCAAGTTCATTAGAAAGAGCATGTAGAAAATGGGAACGCTTCTTCACATTTTGCCCGAATTTGCTTGATTTCGGTTCTACTAGACCTTAAAACCTTATAACGTGCTTTGTCTTAGTGATTTCTATGCTTAGGTAGTTACTAATACATAGATTTGACGTGATTCAAGCCTTTATAAGTTCATTAGAAAGAGCATGTAGAAAATGGGAACGCTTCTTCCCATTTGGGCCGAATTTGGTTGATTTTGGTTCTACAAGACCTTAAAACCTTATAACATCCTTTGTTTTTGTGATTTATTTTATTAGGAAGTTATAAATACATATATTTGACAGGAATCAAGCCTTTTCAAGTTCATTAGAAAGAGCATGTAAAAAATAGGTTCTTCTTCCTATTTTGCTCGAATTTTCTTGATTTCGGTTCTACCAGTCCTTAAAACCTTATAACTTGCTTTGTTTTTGTTATTTCTATGGTTAGGAATTATAAATACATATATTTAACATTATTCAAGTTTTTTTTTTAGTTAATTAGAAAGAGCATGTAGAAAATGGGAATGCTTCTTACTATTTTACCCGAATTTGCTTGATTTTGGTTCTACAAGACCTTAAAACCATATAACTTGCTTTGTTTTTGTGATTTATTTTGTTATGCAGTTATAAATACATATATTTGACATGAATCAAGCCTTTTCAAGTTTATTAAAAAGAGCATGTAGAAAAAGGGAATGCTTCTTACTATTTTGCCCGAATTTGCTTGATTTCAGTTCTACAAGACCTTAAAACCTTATAAATTGCTTTGTTTTTGTGATTTCGATGCTTATGCATTTATTAATACATATATTTCACTTGATTCAAACAATTATAAGTTCATTAGAAAGAGCATGTAGAATTTGGGAATGCTTCTTACTATTTTGCCCGAATTTGCTTGATTTTGGTTCTACAAGACCTTAAAACCTCATAAGTTGCTTTGTTTTTGTCATTTATTTTCTTATGGAGTTATAAATTCATATATTTGACATAATCCAAGCATTTATATGTTCATTAGAAAGAGCATGGAGAAAATGGGAACGTTTCTTCCCATTTTGCCCGAATTTGCTTGATTTTGGTTCTACAAGACCTTAAAACCTTATAACTTTCTTTTGCTTTGTTATTTATTTGCTTAAACAGTTGTAAATATGTATATTTGACATGATTCAAGAATTTATAATTTCATTAGAAAGAGCATGTAGAAAATGGGAATGCTTCTTACTATTTTGCCCGAATTTGCTTGATTTTGGTTCTACAAGACCTTAAAATCTTATGAATTTCTTTGTTTTTGTGAATTCTTTTGTGAGGAAGTTATGAATACATATATTTGACATGACTCAAGCCTTTTAAAGTTCATTAGAAAGAGCATGTAGAAAATGGGAATGCTTCTTCCTATTTTGGCCGAATTTGCTTGATTTTTGTTCTACAAGACCTTAAAACCTTATAACATGCTTTGTTTTTGAGATTTCTTTTCTTAGCATGTGATAAATAGATATATTTGACATTAATCAAGCCTTTTCAAGTTTATTAGAAAGAGCATGTAGAAAATTTGAATGCTTCTTCTCATTTTTCCCGAATTTGCTTGATTTCGGTTCTAGCAGACCTTAAAACCTTATAACTTGCTTTGTCTTAGTTATTTCTATGCTTAGGCAGTTACAAACACATATATTTGACATGATTCAAGCCTTTATAAGTTCATTAGAAAGAGCATGTAGAAAATGGGAACGCTTCTTCCCATTTGGGCCGAATTTGCTTGATTTTGGTTCTACAAGACCTTAAAACCTTATAAAAAGCTCTGTTTTTTTTATTTATTTCCTTAGGAAGTTATAAATGCATATATTTGACATGAATCAAGCCTTTTCATGTTCATTAGAAAGAGCATGTAGAAAATGGGAACGCTTCTTCCCATTTTGCCCGAATTTGCTTGATTTCGGTTCTACTAGACCCGAAATCCTTATAAATTGCTTTGTCTTAGTGATTTCAATTCTTATGCAGTTACAAATACGTATATTTCACATGATTCAAGCCTTTATAAGTTCATTAGAAAGAGCATGTAGAAAATGGGAACGCTTCTTCCCATTTTGGCCGAATTTGCTTGATTTTGGATCTACAAGACCTTAAAACCTTATAACATGCTTTATTTTCGTGATTTATTTTCTTAGGAAGTTATAAATAAATATATGTGACATGAATCAAGCCTTTTCAAGTTCATTAAAAAAAGCATTTAGAAAATGGGAACGCTTCTGCTCATTTTGCCTGAATTTGCTTGATTTCGTTTCTACCAGACCTTAAAACCTTATAGCTTGCTTTATTTTTGTGATTTCTATGATTAGGCAGTTATAAATACATATATTTGACGTGATTCAAGCATTTATAAGTTCATTAGAAAGAGCATGTAGAAAATGGGAATGCTTCTTACAATTTTGCCCGAATATGCTTGATTTTGGTTCTACAAGACCTTAAAACCTTATAACATCCTTTTTTGTGATTTCTTTTATTTGGAAGTTATAAATACATATATTTGACATGAACAAGCCTTTTCAAGTTCATTAGAAAGAGCATGTAGAAAATGGGAACGCTTCTTCTCATTTTGCCCGAATTTGCTTGATTTCGGTTCTACAAGACCTTAAATCCTTATAACTTGCTTTTTCTTAGTGATTTCTTTGCTTAGGAAGTTACAAATACATAAATTTCACATTATTCAAGCCTTTATAAGTTCATTAGAAAGAGTATGTAGAAAATGGGAACGCTTCTTCCCATTTGGGCCGTATTTGCTTGATTTTGATTCTACAAGACCTTAAAACCTTATAACATGCTTTGTTTTTGTGATTTATTTTCTTAGGATGTTATAAATAGATATGTTTGACATAAATCAAGCCTTTTCAAGTTCATTAGAAAGAGCATGTAGAAAATGGGAACGCTTCTTCACATTTTGCCCGAATTTGCTTGATTTCGGTTCTACTAGACCTTAAAACCTTATAACGTGCTTTGTCTTAGTGATTTCTATGCTTAGGTAGTTACTAATACATATATTTGACGTGATTCAAGCCTTTATAAGTTCATTAGAAAGAGCATGTAGAAAATGGGAACGCTTCTTCCCATTTGGGCCGAATTTGGTTGATTTTGGTTCTACAAGACCTTAAAACCTTATAACATCCTTTGTTTTTGTGATTTATTTTTTTAGGAAGTTATAAATACATATATTTGACAGGAATCAAGCCTTTTCAAGTTCATTAGAAAGAGCATGTAAAAAATAGGTTCTTCTTCCTATTTTGCTCGAATTTTCTTGATTTCGGTTCTACCAGTCCTTAAAACCTTATAACTTGCTTTGTTTTTGTTATTTCTATGGTTAGGAATTATAAATACATATATTTAACATTATTCAAGTTTTTTTTTTAGTTAATTAGAAAGAGCATGTAGAAAATGGGAATGCTTCTTACTATTTTACCCGAATTTGCTTGATTTTGGTTCTACAAGACCTTAAAACCATATAACTTGCTTTGTTTTTGTGATTTATTTTGTTATGCAGTTATAAATACATATATTTGACATGAATCAAGCCTTTTCAAGTTTATTAAAAAGAGCATGTAGAAAAAGGGAATGCTTCTTACTATTTTGCCCGAATTTGCTTGATTTCAGTTCTACAAGACCTTAAAACCTTATAAATTGCTTTGTTTTTGTGATTTCGATGCTTATGCATTTATTAATACATATATTTCACTTGATTCAAACAATTATAAGTTCATTAGAAAGAGCATGTAGAATTTGGGAATGCTTCTTACTATTTTGCCCGAATTTGCTTGATTTTGGTTCTACAAGACCTTAAAACCTCATAAGTTGCTTTGTTTTTGTCATTTATTTTCTTATGGAGTTATAAATTCATATATTTGACATAATCCAAGCATTTATATGTTCATTAGAAAGAGCATGGAGAAAATGGGAACGTTTCTTCCCATTTTGCCCGAATTTGCTTGATTTTGGTTCTACAAGACCTTAAAACCTTATAACTTTCTTTTGCTTTGTTATTTATTTGCTTAAACAGTTGTAAATATGTATATTTGACATGATTCAAGAATTTATAATTTCATTAGAAAGAGCATGTAGAAAATGGGAATGCTTCTTACTATTTTGCCCGAATTTGCTTGATTTTGGTTCTACAAGACCTTAAAATCTTATGAATTTCTTTGTTTTTGTGAATTCTTTTGTGAGGAAGTTATGAATACATATATTTGACATGACTCAAGCCTTTTAAATTTCATTAGAAAGAGAATGTAGAAAATGGGAATGCTTCTTCCTATTTTGGCCGAATTTGCTTGATTTTTGTTCTACAAGACCTTAAAACCTTATAACATGCTTTGTTTTTGAGATTTCTTTTCTTAGCATGTGATAAATAGATATATTTGACATTAATCAAGCCTTTTCAAGTTTATTAGAAAGAGCATGTAGAAAATTGGAATGCTTCTTCTCATTTTTCCCGAATTTGCTTGATTTCGGTTCTAGCAGACCTTAAAACCTTATAACTTGCTTTGTCTTAGTTATTTCTATGCTTAGGCAGTTACAAACACATATATTTGACATGATTCAAGCCTTTATAAGTTCATTAGAAAGAGCATGTAGAAAATGGGAACGCTTCTTCCCATTTGGGCCGAATTTGCTTGATTTTGGTTCTACAAGACCTTAAAACCTTATAAAAAGCTCTGTTTTTTTGATTTATTTCCTTAGGAAGTTATAAATGCATATATTTGACATGAATCAAGCCTTTTCATGTTCATTAGAAAGAGCATGTAGAAAATGGGAACGCTTCTTCCCATTTTGCCCGAATTTGCTTGATTTCGGTTCTACTAGACCCGAAATCCTTATAAATTGCTTTGTCTTAGTGATTTCAATTCTTATGCAGTTACAAATACGTATATTTCACATGATTCAAGCCTTTATAAGTTCATTAGAAAGAGCATGTAGAAAATGGGAACGCTTCTTCCCATTTTGGCCGAATTTGCTTGATTTTGGATCTACAAGACCTTAAAACCTTATAACATGCTTTATTTTCGTGATTTATTTTCTTAGGAAGTTATAAATAAATATATGTGACATGAATCAAGCCTTTTCAAGTTCATTAAAAAAAGCATTTAGAAAATGGGAACGCTTCTGCTCATTTTGCCTGAATTTGCTTGATTTCGTTTCTACCAGACCTTAAAACCTTATAGCTTGCTTTATTTTTGTGATTTCTATGATTAGGCAGTTATAAATACATATATTTGACGTGATTCAAGCATTTATAAGTTCATTAGAAAGAGCATGTAGAAAATGGGAATGCTTCTTACAATTTTGCCCGAATATGCTTGATTTTGGTTCTACAAGACCTTAAAACCTTATAACATCCTTTTTTGTGATTTATTTTATTTGGAAGTTATAAATACATATATTTGACATGAACAAGCCTTTTCAAGTTCATTAGAAAGAGCATGTAGAAAATGGGAACGCTTCTTCTCATTTTGCCCGAATTTGCTTGATTTCGGTTCTACAAGACCTTAAATCCTTATAACTTGCTTTTTCTTAGTGATTTCTTTGCTTAGGAAGTTACAAATACATAAATTTCACATTATTCAAGCCTTTATAAGTTCATTAGAAAGAGTATGTAGAAAATGGGAACGCTTCTTCCCATTTGGGCCGTATTTGCTTGATTTTGATTCTACAAGACCTTAAAACCTTATAACATACTTTGTTTTTGTGATTTATTTTCTTAGGATGTTATAAATAGATATGTTTGACATAAATCAAGCCTTTTCAAGTTCATTAGAAAGAGCATGTAGAAAATGGGAACGCTTCTTCACATTTTGCCCGAATTTGCTTGATTTCGGTTCTACTAGACCTTAAAACCTTATAACGTGCTTTGTCTTAGTGATTTCTATGCTTAGGTAGATACTAATACATAGATTTGACGTGATTCAAGCCTTTATAAGTTCATTAGAAAGAGCATGTAGAAAATGGGAACGCTTCTTCCCCTTTGGGCCGAATTTGGTTGATTTTGGTTCTACAAGACCTTAAAACCTTATAACATCCTTTGTTTTTGTGATTTATTTTGTTAGGAAGTTATAAATACATATATTTGACAGGAATCAAGCCTTTTCAAGTTCATTAGAAAGAGCATGTAAAAAATAGGTTCTTCTTCCTATTTTGCTCGAATTTTCTTGATTTCGGTTGTACCAGTCCTTAAAACCTTATAACTTGCTTTGTTTTTGTTATTTCTATGGTTAGGAATTATAAATACATATATTTAACATTATTCAAGTTTTTTTTTTAGTTAATTAGAAAGAGCATGTAGAAAATGGGAATGCTTCTTACTATTTTACCCGAATTTGCTTGATTTTGGTTCTACAAGACCTTAAAACCATATAACTTGCTTTGTTTTTGTGATTTATTTTGTTATGCAGTTATAAATACATATATTTGACATGAATCAAGCCTTTTCAAGTTTATTAAAAAGAGCATGTAGAAAAAGGGAATGCTTCTTACTATTTTGCCCGAATTTGCTTGATTTCAGTTCTACAAGACCTTAAAACCTTATAAATTGCTTTGTTTTTGTGATTTCGATGCTTATGCATTTATTAATACATATATTTCACTTGATTCAAACAATTATAAGTTCATTAGAAAGAGCATGTAGAATTTGGGAATGCTTCTTACTATTTTGCCCGAATTTGCTTGATTTTGGTTCTACAAGACCTTAAAACCTCATAAGTTGCTTTGTTTTTGTCATTTATTTTCTTATGGAGTTATAAATTCATATATTTGACATAATCCAAGCATTTATATGTTCATTAGAAAGAGCATGGAGAAAATGGGAACGTTTCTTCCCATTTTGCCCGAATTTGCTTGATTTTGGTTCTACAAGACCTTAAAACCTTATAACTTTCTTTTGCTTTGTTATTTATTTGCTTAAACAGTTGTAAATATGTATATTTGACATGATTCAAGAATTTATAATTTCATTAGAAAGAGCATGTAGAAAATGGGAATGCTTCTTACTATTTTGCCCGAATTTGCTTGATTTTGGTTCTACAAGACCTTAAAATCTTATGAATTTCTTTGTTTTTGTGAATTCTTTTGTGAGGAAGTTATGAATACATATATTTGACATGACTCAAGCCTTTTAAAGTTCATTAGAAAGAGCATGTAGAAAATGGGAATGCTTCTTCCTATTTTGGCCGAATTTGCTTGATTTTTGTTCTACAAGACCTTAAAACCTTATAACATGCTTTGTTTTTGAGATTTCTTTTCTTAGCATGTGATAAATAGATATATTTGACATTAATCAAGCCTTTTCAAGTTTATTAGAAAGAGCATGTAGAAAATTTGAATGCTTCTTCTCATTTTTCCCGAATTTGCTTGATTTCGGTTCTAGCAGACCTTAAAACCTTATAACTTGCTTTGTCTTAGTTATTTCTATGCTTAGGCAGTTACAAACACATATATTTGACATGATTCAAGCCTTTATAAGTTCATTAGAAAGAGCATGTAGAAAATGGGAACGCTTCTTCCCATTTGGGCCGAATTTGCTTGATTTTGGTTCTACAAGACCTTAAAACCTTATAAAAAGCTCTGTTTTTTTGATTTATTTCCTTAGGAAGTTATAAATGCATATATTTGACATGAATCAAGCCTTTTCATGTTCATTAGAAAGAGCATGTAGAAAATGGGAACGCTTCTTCCCATTTTGCCCGAATTTGCTTGATTTCGGTTCTACTAGACCCGAAATCCTTATAAATTGCTTTGTCTTAGTGATTTCAATTCTTATGCAGTTACAAATACGTATATTTCACATGATTCAAGCCTTTATAAGTTCATTAGAAAGAGCATGTAGAAAATGGGAACGCTTCTTCCCATTTTGGCCGAATTTGCTTGATTTTGGATCTACAAGACCTTAAAACCTTATAACATCCTTTTTTGTGATTTCTTTTATTTGGAAGTTATAAATACATATATTTGACATGAACAAGCCTTTTCAAGTTCATTAGAAAGAGCATGTAGAAAATGGGAACGCTTCTTCACATTTTGCCCGAATTTGCTTGATTTCGGTTCTACTAGACCTTAAAACCTTATAACGTGCTTTGTCTTAGTGATTTCTATGCTTAGGTAGTTACTAATACATAGATTTGACGTGATTCAAGCCTTTATAAGTTCATTAGAAAGAGCATGTAGAAAATGGGAACGCTTCTTCCCATTTGGGCCGAATTTGCTTGATTTTGGCTCTACAAGACCTTAAAACCTTATAACATGTTTTATTTTTGTGATTTTTTTTTCTTAGGAAGTTATAAATACATATATGGGACATGAATCAAGACTTTTCAAGTTCATTAGAAAGAGCATGTAGAAAATGGGTGCTTCTTCCTATTTTGCTCGAATTTGCTTGATTTCGGTTCTACCATTCCTTAAAACCTTAAAACTTGCTTTGTTTTTATTATTTCTATGATTAGGAATTATAAATATATATATTTAACATTATTCAAGTTTTTTTTAGTTCATTAGAAAGAGCATGTAGATAATGAAAATGGTTCTTACTATATTGCCCAAATTTGCTTGATTTTGGTTCTACAAGACCTTAAAACCTTATAACTTGGTTTGTGTTTGTGATTTCATTTGTTAGGCACTAATAAATACATATATTTGACATGAACCAAGCCTTTTCAAGTTCATTAGAAAGAGCATGTTGAAAATGGGTACTTTTTTCCCATTTTACCCGAATTTGCTTGATTTTGGTTCTACAACACCTTAAAACTTTAAAAATTGCTTTGTTTTTGTGATTTATATGCTTAGAAAATTATATATACATATATTGATTCAACAATTTATAAGTTCTATTAGAAAGAGCATGTAGAAAATGGAAAGGCTTCTTACTATTTTGCCCGAATTTGCTTGATTTTGGTGCTACAAGACCTTAAAACCTTATAACTTGCTTTGTTTTTGTGATTTATTTTTTTAGGAAGTTATAAATACATATATTTGACATGAATCAAGCCTTTTCAAGTTTATTAAAAAGAGCATGTTGAAAAAGGGAATACTTCTTACTATTTTGCCCGAATTTGCTTGATTTCAGTTCTACAAGACCTAAAAACCTTATAACTTTCTTTGATTTTGTGATTTCTATGCTTATAGATTTATAAATACATATATTTCACAGGATTCAAACAATTATAAGTTCATCAGAAAGAGCATGTAGAATTTGGGAATGCTTCTTACTATTTTGCTCGACTTTGATTGATGTAGGTTCTACAAGACCTTAAAACCTCATAACTTTCTTTGTTTTTGTGATTTATTTTCTTATAGATTTATAAATACATATATTTGACATGATACAAGCATTTATAAGTTCATTAGAAAGAGCATGTAGAAAATGGGAATGTTTCTGCCCATTTTGCCTAAATTTGCTTGATTTTGGTTCTACAAGACCTTAAAACCTTATAACTTGCTTTTGCTTTGTTATTTATTTTCTTAGGTAGTTATAAATATGTATATTTGAAATGATTCAAGAATTTAAAATTTCATTTGAAAGAACATGTAGAAAATGGGAATGCTTCTTACTATTTTGCTTGAATTTGCTTGATATTGGTTCTACAAGACCTTAAAACCTTAGTACATGCTTTGTTTTTGAGATTTATTTTCTTAGGAAGTTATAAATACATATATTAGACATGAATCAAACCTTTTCAAGTTCATTAGAAAGAGTGTGTAGAAAATGGGAACGCTTCTTCTCATTTTGCCTAAGTTTGCTTGATTTCGAATCTACCAGACCTTAAAACCTTATAAATTACTTTCTCTTTTTTATTTATTTGCTTAGGCAGTTACAAATACATATATTTGATATGATTCAAGCCTTTATAATTTCATTAGAAGGAGCATGTAGAAAACGGGAACGCTTCTTCCCATTTTTGCCGAATTTGCTTGATTTTGGTTCTACAACACCTTTAAACCTTATAACATGCTTTTTTGTGATTTTTTTTTCTTAGGAACTTATAAATACATATATTAGACATGAATCAAACCTTTTCAAGTTCATTAGAAAGAGCGTGTAGAAAATAGGAACGCTTCTTCTCATTTTGCCTGAATTTGCTTGATTTCTGTTCTAGCAGACCTTAAAACCTTATAACTTTCTTTGTTTTTGTGATTTCCATGCTTAGGCAGTTACAAATAAATATATTTGACATGGCTCAAGAATTTATAAGTTCATTAGAAAGAGCATGTAGAAAATGGTAACGCTTCTTACCATTTTGCCCGAAAATGCTTGATTTTGGTTCTACAAGACCTTCAAACCTTATAACATCCTTCTTTTTGTGATTTATTTTGTTATGAAGTTATAAATACATATGTTTGACATGACTCAAGCCTTTTCATGTTCATTAGAAAGAGCATGTTTAAAATGGGAATGCTTTCTCCCAATTTGCTCTAATTTGCTTGATTTCGGTTCTACAAGACCTTAAAGCCTTATACCTTGCTTTATTTTTGTGATTTCTATGCTTCGGTAGTTATAAATACATATATTTAACTTGATTCAAGCATTTATAAGTTCATTAGAAAGAGCATGTAGAAAATGGGAATGCTTCTTTCTATTTTGCCCGAATATGCTTGATTTTGGTTCTACAAGACCTTAAAACCTTATAACATCCTTTTTTTGTGAATTCTTTTGTTAGGAAGTTATAAAACATATATTTGACATGAATCACGCCTTTTCAAGTTCATTAGAAAGAGCATGTAGAAAATGGGAACGCTTCTTCTCATTTTGCCCGAATTTGCTTGATTTCGGTTCTACCAAACCTTAAAACCTTATAACTTGTTTTGTCTTAGTGATTTCTATGCTTAGGAAGTTACTAATACATATATGTGACATGATTCAAGCCTTTATAAGTTCATTAGAAAGAGCATGTAGGAAATGGGAACACTTCTTCCTATTTGGGCCGAATTTGGTTGATTTAGGTTCTACAAGACCTTGAAACCTTATTACATCCTTTGTTTTTGTGATTTCTTTTGTTCGGAAGTTTTAAATACATATATTTGACATGACTCAAGCCTTTTCAAGTTCATTAGTAAGTGCATGTAGAAAATGAGAACGCTTCTTCTCATTTTCCTGAATTTGCTTGATTTCGGTTCTACCAGACCTTAAAACCTTATAAAATTCTTTCTCTTTGTTATTTATTTGATTAGGAAGTTACAAATACATATATTTGACATGATTCAAGCCTTTATAAGTTCATTAGAAGGAGCATGTAGAAAATGGGAACGCTTCTTCCCATTTTGGCCGAATTTGCTTGATTTTGGTTCTACAAGACCTTAAAACCTTATAACATGCTTTTTTTTTTGTGATTTCTTTTCTTAGGAATTTAGAAATACATATATTAGACATGAATCAATCCTTTTCAAGTTCATTAGGTAGAGCGTGGAGAAAATGGGAACGCTTCTTCTCATATGATGTTAATTGGTAACAATAATTTTCATTTTGATGACCTTAAATAGTTAAATGACCTAAAAGAATGTCATTTTTCTAAGTGCTTTACTTACTTTTTCTATGCTTTTTGTATCATTTATTTTTTAGTGAAACTGCTATATAATGAGGGAGGATCGAGCATGGATGTTTAAACGGTTTGAAGGAAAATTCCTTAGTCCAACCTTTGCTGAAAAGGTCAATGAGTTTATTACATTTGCTACCACACAAGACAATGTCGTGACAGATGGTGTGATAAAATGTCCATGTGCACAGTGTCGAAATATTCCTTATCAAGATCTTGATACCATTAAGGAGCATCTCTATAGGCATGGTTTTTTGCCTAACTATTTCCAATGGGTTTTTCATGGTGAACTGCACTTCCAAAGAGAATCCCAAAGTAGCAGCTCCATATCCACCGAGGATGCATTGAACCCATATAGAAACATGGTATTAGATGCCTTTCGACTAGAAGGTGGTTTAGAAAATATTGAAGAAGAGCCACATGCTAGTTACAAGAAGTTCTTTGACATGTTGAAGGCAGCGGAAGAGCCATTGTATGATGGCTGCAAGTTGTCTGTATTGTCTGCTGCTGCAAGGATGGCAAACATCAAGTGTGAGTATAATATTCCACATAAAGCTATAGATCGTGTTTCTTCCTTAATGAAAGACATGTGCCCAGATGAAAACAAGATGACAAATAGTTCTTACAAGACTAAGAAATTGCTTGAAGGGCTAGAACTTCTGCACCAAAAGATTCATGTATGTCCAAATGGATGTATGTTATTTTGGAAGGAACACAAAGATCTCAAAGAATGTCTATATTGCAAAGGAAGTCGTTATAAGAAACTTAGAGAAAGTGGCAACAATTCTCCTCATAGTCCTCTTATTTACTTCCTATAGGCTCGAGATTACAAAGATTATATGCAACAAGATCTACTGCGGAGCAGATGAGGTGGCATAAAGATAATCCTCGAGTTCATGGCCTTATGTCTCATCCAAGTGATGGAGAGGCGTGGAAACACCTAGATAAAAAGTACCCTTCTTTTGCTGCGGAGCCTAGAAATGTCCGACTAGGTCTTTGTACCGACGGATTTTCAGCATTTGGAAAGACAGGTTGGCAATATTCTTGTTGGCCCGTCATTTTAACTCCTTATAATCTTCCACCTCAATTGTGCATGAAGAAACCTTTTATGTTTCTAAGTTTGATAATTCCAGGTCCGAAGAATCCTAAAGGTCGATGTGTACTTGCAACCTCTTATTGAAGAGTTAAAGCAATTATGGGAGGTTGGGTTACCGACTTACGACATCTCGCAAAAACACAATTTTCAATTGAAGGCTACATTGCTTTGGACTATTAGTGATTTTTCGGCTTATGACATGCTTTCAGGATGGACCACGTCGGGTAGATTTGCTTGCCCATATTGTATGGAAACACTAAGCATTTCACTCTTAAAAATGGTGAAAAACAAAGTTGGTTTGATTGTCACCGTCAGTTTTTACCCCATGATCATAATTTTCGAAAAAATAAGAGTGCTTTTTATAAAGACAGAGTTGAGAATGATTCCCCACCACCACGAATGAGTGGTGTGGACATTTGGAATCGAGTATCTTTATTTCCAAAAACTGTTGAGCAAATAAGGGGTGATGATAACGAGGCAGAAGGATATGGAAAGTTCCACCATTGGACAAAGCAAAGCGTCTTTTGGGAGCTTCCATATTGGAGCAAGCTCTTGATACGCCACAATCTTGATGTCATGCACATTGAAAAAATGTATTTGATAATGTGTTTCACACTGTAATGGATGTTAAGGGTAAAACTAAAGACAATGTGAAAGCAAGAAGAGACTTGGGGGAGTATTGTAAACGACGAAAATTGGAGGCACAAGATGTTGTTAATAGTAAAGGGGAAAAACGGACTTTAAAACCGAATGCTCCTTTTGTGTTGCCTAAAGAGAAAAGGAAACTTATTTGTGAATGGGTGAAGAAAATAAAGTTTTTTTATGCATATGCTTCTAATTTAGGTAGATGCGTTTATTTAAAGGAGTGTAAGCTATTCGGTATGAAAAGTCATGATTGTCATGTTTTTATGCAACGATTGCTACCAGCGGTATTTAAAGACTTGTTACCCTTAAATGTGTGGAATGTTATTACTGAGTTGAGCCAATTTTTTAGAGATCTTTGCACCACCACCTTAAAAACTACAGACATGGTGCGATTGGAAGAAAATATTCCTGAAATTATTAGCAAATTAGAGAGAATATTTCCGCCTGGTTTTTTTAATAGTATGGAGCATCTTCCTATTCATTTGCCATATGAGGCAAAAATTGGTGGGCCGGTTCAATATAGGTGGATGTACCCTTTTGAGAGGTAATTATATAAAATTCATCTTTTACTTTCTTTTTTTTAAAATTAATTTGAAGATACTTAGCATTTTTTATTATAGGTTTTTATACCATTTAAAGAGGAAAGTGGGTAATAAAGCGCGAGTGGAAGCCTCAATTTGTAATGCCTACCTACTCGAGGAGGTAACAAATTTTTTCTCCCTTTATTTTGAAGAAGAAGTTGACTCTAAGGTGAAGGATTTAGGATTAGGTGCACATGCTGAAAGTGAATTGAACAATAATCCTGACTTACCTGAGATGTTCTCTTCAACTTTTGGACATAGTTCGTCAGAAGGTCAATTTAGTTACCTTGTTGAAAAAGATTACAAAGTTGCTCACCGATATGTTCTAAGTAATTGTGAAACTCTACAGCAATATGAAAGGTAAATTTCTATAAAAGTACCATAACATGTTGCTCGTAACATATCTATATGTTTACATACTAATATAATTAACATTTTGTTTGAAGAACAAATGATCAGAGAACATAGATGCCAAAGTTCAGATGAAGTTTGGATCAAATATGAAGACATATATCCTGATTGGTTCTAAGATTATGTAAGTCACTTAACTAATATAAAATACTAATTAAATATATGATTAACAAGTGTTTTTAGCATGTTAGTATATGACCGTAATGACATTTTAAACCTTTGATTAATATAGGTATTGGAAAAGGGCATAAAAAATGACATTGTTCGCTCGTTTGCATTTGGACCACTAACAAGAGTTCGAAAATTTAATGACTATCACATCAATGGCTATCATTTTCATACTCTTTCTCATGGAAAAAACAAGTGTAATCCCCCGTATTTATAAATATATTATAAATGAATTTTTATTTCATTTATAATATTTATGTGTGTTTTTCCGGGATTTAAGTTTTAAAGTTCCAAATTATTTTTGGGTTGATAATTGATTTTGTTCTAAAAGGATTTTTAATTGTCCATTCTACATTTATGCCATACATATTAGACAAAGATAGTCCATTTCATTTATCTAATTGACCCATTAATTTTATGAGGCTGATGAGTGACATTTTTGGCACTCATTTGGTTCCTTTTTGGATGATTTTTATTTCTTTTTATCTTTCTTTTCTTTAGTTTTCCTTAGTTTTATTCTTATTTTCCTCTTTTTATGCCTTTTGTAGTTTGTTTCTCTATTTCGTGCTTTTTCTTGTTTACTTGCTTTCTTTTCCCTTTTTACTTGCTTTTTATCCTTTGGTTGTAGGTTGTGATTGATTGTCCAAGGATTCCCGGGCTTCCTTTCTATGGTTTTCCATTGATTTTCATGCCTAAAGCTTGTGCAAGAAGTTTCAAGTCAATGAGAGGTTCAAGGAGCATGCTTCAAAGTCTTGTTTATGCCTTCCTCATGGCTCATTTTCTTCAAGAAAATTCAAGGAAGTTGCTGCCTACCTTGTCCTCCATCATCATCATTTAGGATGCGTGCACCTCGTGAGCAAGGGCAAAGAAGAAAGGAGGAAGCTGCAGCTATGTGCGGGCGCACTTGAGGATTGTGCGGCCGCACATCTGTCGTGTGCGGGCGCACATTCCTGGGTACACTCCTTCGAGCGCCCGCACCAACTTGGGTCTATTTTTGGACGTCTTTCCCAACTTCCTCTTGGGATTGTTAGTTATTTCATTCCTTTTATAGAGAGAAGTTTGGATCTTCATGGGAGGAGAATTAGATTAGATTAGATTTTAGAGAGAGAAAACATTAGTTCTTAGCATTTTTAGAGAGAGAAAGTGTGGGTTTGATGATTGATGATTGAAGATTGCTTCATTTGATTTGATTTCTATCAAGTTTGTAAGGATTCTTTACTCTTTAATGCAATTCAAAGTTTGATTTCATTAGTATTGTTGTTTGATTTGATTAATTGATAGTTGATTGATTTTGCTTGTTTCAATTTGATTTCAATTGATAAATTTGGGAATGATGATTAGTTTAGCTTTGATTTTGTTGTTCTTTATGGATTGTGAGTAGTTTATTTGCTAGGGTAGTGGTGAAGCATGTATTGATGATGAATTGAGGTTAATTTGGGGGAACATTGATTGAGTTGATGATGTGATTAAATTGGTTGATTGATTATGTGCATGTGTGTGTTTGATTTAGGCTTGATCACCCTAGTTATTCACACTAGATTGCATTGTAAGCTTGCTATGATACGGACCATTGATTAGTAAACTTGCAATTTCACGATTGAGGTGCTTTGTGACGTTCCCTAGGTAGTGTTTAGCGTAGTTGACGCTAGTTAGACCTCTAGGTGAACCATCTTAGTATGCTCTTTTGGATACATGATGATTTTCCTTCATATCGCTTGACTTAGTTGGTTCAACCTCCCAAATTACCGTTTCCATTATGATTGCATGTGGATCCATTGCTCTAGTGTCTTAGATTGATCTCATATAAGTTTTGCATTGCCTAGTTTAGCCTAAGTTCTACCTCAACCCCTTCTTGACTCCGAAATAGCTTGATTTAGGCATCGTGCATTTGATATCCATTCCCTTGGGTTCGACCTTGACTTACCACTACGCCAAATAGGGGTTAGTTAAGTTACAAATTTTGTTTGATTGGGTGGGGTGGTAGCCCAACGACCTACCGTTCTCCTTCCCATCAAAATGGCGCCGTTGCCGGGGAATGGTGCTTGAGTGCATGTTGTTTTTGAGTCTATTTCATTTTGATAAAATACAAAAAGATTTTACACTTAGGCTACACTTGTAGCCGTGCTACTAATATTGTCTTTGAGTTTTGTGTGTGTAGATCCCAAGTCATGGGAGGTAGTTCAAGGGTTACCTTGAAGGAGCTTGGAGTTCCCGGGGCTTATAGGCATGAGAGCGCAATAGCTCCACCTATATCACCGGAGAATGACTTTGAAATAAAGCCGGCAATGATCACCCTTATTGAGAGGAGACAATATGGTGGGGCGAAGAACGAGAGCCCATTGAACCATCTTAAGGAGTTTGAAAAATATTGTAATACAATCAAGATTAATGGAGTTCCTCAAGAATTCATCCGCCTTAAGTTGTTCCCTTTCTCCCTCATAGGAAGATCTTTGGAATGGCTAGATAAAGAGATGAAGCCCAATTCCTTGAAAACTTGGGATGATGTCACCAAAGCTTTCTTGTTCCGTTTTTATCCTCAAAAGAAAACGGCGGAAGCAAGATCTTTGATTCAAAGGTTCAAGCAAAAGCCTAATGAAAGCCTTTATGAAGCATGGAAAAGATTTAAGGATTATCAAAGGGAGTGTCCACACCATGGGATTCCTACCTACCAAATCATACATATCTTTTATGGTGGGTTGAGTCCTCATGGGAGAGCAAGTTTGGATGTCGGAGCCGGAGGCCCAATCATGAACAAGACGGAAGAAGAAGTGGTTGATGCTATTGATGAAGTAGCTCGTCATTATATGAATTGGCAAGAGGTGGAAAAAGAATCAACAAGCAAGGGTTACTCGATCGAACAACTAGGTGTCATCAATGATTTGACCACTTTGATTGAGGATTTAGGGAAAGAAGTTAAGTCCCTCAAGGAAAAGCTTGAGAAGCCTCCTTCCCAAGCTCCAATTCTTCCCTCCCAAATTAAGGGGAGAGGTACATCTACTCACTCTAACTCCAATCTTTCTACTTGTTGCATGATTGTGGAATGTTGGCCATGTCAATTATGTGGAATGAATGATCATAATGCTTCTAAATGCCCAAATGTTTCTTGTAGTGAATGTGATGGAAGTGAAATGGAACACATGAATTATGTCAATAATCATGCTTGTGAACCTAGAAATGATGTTCAAAGGAATATTGGAAATAGGACTTATCATATGAATCATCATGACTATAACCATCATGGTTGTAATGGTCATGGTCATGGCTATAGACATGGGGATCATAACCAAGGTTATGATAACTATGGTCAACAAAGGAGCCAAAATGAAACAAGGGGTAATTGGAATAATCAATCTAGGGGATATTTTCAAGCAAGTTTCCAAGATGGTTCCCCAATTGATTTAGTTCCAAATGCTCAAAGTTTAAATGATAATTCCCATGACCAATCATTTCCTTCTAGAGAATTTTTGGAAAGTGTCATTGAGAAAAAAGCCAAGACTTTGGAAATGTGTATGGTTTTGAATGAAGAGAAGTTTAATTACATGTTGGCTTATAACAAAGATTTGAGTGAAAAACTTTCTCAATTGACTAGTATATTCAAGGAATATGCAAACTCTTCTTCTTCTTTGACTCCACCTAGCCTAGATTCTAGGAACCCTATGGATGCCATTGTTACTAGAAGTGGTAAGGTCCTTGAGGGAGGTGTGCCTAAGAAGAGTGTTGCCAATGAGAGAACTAGTAAGAATTCCATTGAAATTGAAGGTGATGAATGCCCCTTGAGCGAAAATGTTGGTGAGGAACAAGTAGAGAAGGTGATAGAGAAAGAGAGAGAGGTTTGCAAACAAAGGCTCCCCTATCCTCAAAGATATAATAGATATAAGTTGGATGAGCAATTTGGGAAATTTGTAGAGATGCTTAAGCAACTTCATTTAACTCTTCCTTTCACCGATGTTGTTGAGCAAATGCCAGATTATGCTAAGTTCCTTAAGGAAATTTTGAGTGGAAAAAGGACCTGTGATGTGGTGGAGACCATTAGCCTTACCGAGCATTGTAGTGCAATCATCATGAATAAGATGCCTCCTAAGTTGAAGGATCCCGGAAATTTTTCCATCCCTTGTGCTATCAACAAGACCCAAATTGATAATGCCTTATGTGATTTAGGAGCTAGTGTTAGCCTTATGCCATATTCGGTTTATCAAAGATTAGGTCTAGGAGAACTTCTACCTTCAAAGATTACCTTGCAACTAGCCGATAGGTCAATCAAGATTCCTAAGGGAAAGGTAGAAGATGTGCCTGTAAGGGTTGGAAAATTTGTTATTCCAGTTGATTTTGTAGTGTTGGACATGGATGAAGATGCTACAATACCTATCATCTTAGGTAGACCTTTCCTTGCTACATCGGGGGCTATGATAGATGTGAAAAGTGCTAAGATATCTCTTAAGATAGGGGAGGAAGAAATTGAATTTGATTTGAATGAAGGAATGAAATATCCTTCCTCTTCTTTAGAAAATTGCATGAGAGTTGAAGTGCTTGATAATATTGTGAATTCCATACATGAGCACTTGCTCACATCTAACGATCCTCTTGAGTGTGTTTTATTGAACAAGGAAAAGATAGGTATCTCAACCAAGGAAGAGCAATTGTATGAAAATTTGCTTAATGAAGGCGATATAGGGAGTGGAGAAGAAACTTGCATGGGGATATCAAGTCAAGATGCTTTGCAAGTGGCCTCAACCAAAGAAGGTAAAGGTGTTCCCATGGTAGAGCTAAAACCTCTACCATCACACCTTAGGTATGAATTCTTAGGCCCTATTTCTACATATCCCGTTATTGTTAGTGCATCCTTGAGTGAGAGCCAAGCTCAAGCGTTATTTGGTGTTTTGAGAAAGCACCAAGGTGCTTTGGGGTACACAATTGATGATCTTAAAGTGATAAGCCCCGCCTTGTATACACATCACATAACACTTGAGGAAGGCACCCTTCCTTCTATTGAACGACAAAGGAAACTACATCCCCAAATGGGAGAAGTAGTTAAGAAAGAGATCACCAAGCTTTTGGATGCGGGTATTATATTCCCCATTTCAAGCTCAAGGTGGGTCTCCCCCGTGCATGTCGTTCCTAAAAAGGGGGGTATGACCGTAGTTGAGAATGAGAAAGGTGAGCTCATTCCAACTCGAACGGTCACCGGTTGGAGGATGTGTATAGACTATAGACGTCTAAACACATCAACCAAAAAGGATCATTTCCCTCTCCCTTTTATTGACCAAATGCTTGAAAGGTTGACTAGGCACAAATTCTATTGCTTTCTTGATGGATATTCGGGATTCTTTCAAATTCCTATTCACCCCGAGGATCAAGAAAAGACAACCTTCACATGCCCCTATGGTACTTTTGCTTATAGAAGAATGCCCTTTGGGTTGTGTAATGCTCCGGCGACCTTTCAAAGGTGCATGATGAGCATTTTTGGGGACATGCTTGAAGAGGAAATGGAAGTCTTCATGGATGATTTTTCCGTGGGAGGTGTTTCATTTGAGGATTGCCTCAAAAATCTTGAAAGATGCTTAGAGAGATGTGAAAAAGTCAACTTGGTGCTTAATTGGGAAAAATGCCACTTCATGGTGGAAGAAGGGATTGTTCTAGGCCATAAAATTTCCAATAAAGGCATCGAGGTTGACAAGGCTAAGATTGAGGTGATAGATAAGTTACCTCCTCCGGTCAATGTGAAAGGGGTAAGATCATTCTTGGGTCATGCCGGATTTTATAGAAGGTTTATCAAAGACTTTTCTCTTATTGCTAAGCCCTTAAATGATCTTCTCCAAAAAGATGTTGATTTTGTCTTTAATGATGCTTGCTTGGAAGCTTTTAATAAATTGAAGAAAGCTTTGACTTCTACTCCTATTGTCCAAGCCCCTAGATGGGATTTGCCATTTGAGCTCATGTGTGATGCAAGTGATACGGCTATAGGAGGTGTGTTGGGTCAAAGAATTGACAAAAAGCTCCATGTCATCTATTATATGTCAAAGACTCTCAATGGTGCTCAAAGAAATTACACAACAACGGAAAAGGAATTCTTGGCTATTGTTCATTCTTTTGAGAAATTCTGTTGTTACTTGTTGGGGTCTAAGACTATAGTTTTCACCGATCATGCGGCTTTGAAGTATCTCTTTGGAAAAAAGGAATCCAAACCGAGGTTAATTCGTTGGGTCCTTGAGCTACAATCTTTTGATCTTGAGATCCGAGATAAAAAAGGTGCTGAAAATGTTGTTGCGGATCATTTGTCTAGACTTGAAGATTTTCAAGTTCAAGACGATGGGTCTCCTATAGAGGACCGGATGTTGGATGATTCCTTGTATGTTATCAATATGAAGGAGCTCCCTTGGTTTGCCGATTTGGTGAATTTTCTTGCTTGTGGGGAGTTTCCTCTTTCTTTTTCCAACAATCAAAAGAGAAAGCTTAAGAGAGAAGCAAGGCACTATGTATGGGATGAGGCAATCTTGTACAAAAGAGGTGTGGATAGATTGTTGCGCCGATGTGTGCCGAATGAGGAAATACCAAATGTTTTGAAGATGTGCCACTCGGATCCTAGTGGTGGTCATATGGGTGTTTCAAGAACGGCCTCTAAGGTGCTTCAATGTGGATTATGGTGGCCTAACCTCTTTAAGAATGCTTGGGAGTATGTCAAAAGTTGTGATCAATGTCAAAGGACCGGGAATATTTCAAGGAGGAATGAGATGCCCCAACAACCAATACTTGAATTGGAGATATTTGATGTTTGGGGTATAGATTTTATGGGTCCTTTTCCATCTTCTTATGGGAATCAATATATCCTTGTTGCCGTTGATTATGTGTCAAAGTGGGTGGAAGCCATTGCTTCTCCCACTAATGACCATAAAGTGGTGATGAAATTGTTCAAAAAGATAATATTCCCTAGGTTTGGCATCCCCAAAGCGGTTATAAGTGACAATGGCTCACACTTTGTGCACTATGCTTTCCGGAAGATGTTGAAGAAGCATGGAGTGAACCAACGATTTGGTCTTCCTTATCATCCTCAAACTAATGGGCAAGTTGAGGTATCTAATCGTCAAATTAAGTTAATTCTTGAGAAGACGGTTGCTAGGATTAGGAAAGATTGGGCAAACAAGCTTGATGATGCTCTATGGGCATATAGAACGGCTTTCAAAACTCCTATTGGTACCACTCCTTATCGCTTGGTTTATGGAAAATCTTGTCACCTTCCGGTTGAACTTGAGCACCGCACTCATTGGGCTATTAAAAAGATCAACTTTGATTTGGCTAGTGCGGGTGAGCAACGTTGGTTAGATCTTCATGAGTTAGAAGAGCTTCGATTGGATGCTTATGATTGTGCTAGCTTGTATAAAGCTAGAACTAAGGAGGTGCATGATAAGCTCATTGAGAAGAAAGAGTTTGTTCCGGGGGATAAGGTGCTTCTTTTCAATTCCAAAATGAGACTTTTTCCCGGAAAATTGATGTCTCGTTGGACCGGCCCTTTTGTTGTTCAAGAGGTGTTTTCAAATGGTTCTATCGAAATTTCTCCTTTGGATTTTTCAAGAACTTTTAAGGTTAACAGACATAGACTAAAGAGGTATTATGATGGAGTGTTCGGGGGGGTCATTCATGACATGACTCTTTATGATCCGCCTTGAAAGAGGTGGAGGATGTCTAGCTTAAACTCTAAATTAAGCGCTTCACGGGAGGCAACCCGTGTTTTCTAACTTTTTCTTCCTTTTTCTTTTGGTTTTTCTTTTGGTTTTGATGATGATTTTGTGATCTAATTTTGTTGTGTTTGATGTTGTAGGATGGTTTGAGTTTAATTCCAACAATTTTGATGCGAATTTTGAGGTAAACTTGTCCCAATTCTTAAGTTGGAAAGGTGGGTAAGTATGGAGAATGGTGAATACTTGTGTTTATTTTCATGATTTTCATGTTTTTCTTTCTCCAATATGAAGTGTAGCTACTGCCTATATGGTTCCTCATAACCATCATGGGGTGTGCGCACATGGTGAGGGAGGAAGAAAAATCGGGAATAAAACCCAGATTTTGTGCGCCCGCACAAAGCAATGTGCGGCCGCACACGAGCCCTGTGCGGGCGCACACCCCTCTTGTGCGGCCGCACACTACTGGGTATACGTGGGGAGTGTTTTTCCTCCTCACTTAACCCCGATTCTTCATTCTCTCTCTCTCCTATTTCGTTCTCCTTCCTCCTTAGGTATATTGTGGTTGCTCATAGTTGCTCTCCATTCTCCTCATAATATTTTTCATTTTTCCTCATCAAATTTTCCATAATTCTCTTTACTTTGCTCCCCAAGTCTTCATTCTACATCCTTAAAGGTAATTTTCTCACTCCTAGTTTGAAAATTTTGGGTACTTGTTAATTGAAACTTGTTGGTATGATTGTTGGAGATGTTTATGTGTAGTAGTGTTTTTCTTGATTAATTGTTGTGATTTTCAATCAATTGAGAGTATAATTGCATGTTTTATGTGCGAAAGTTTCAATTTACATATTTGAGCATGATTAGTACTACCCTCATATTCTCCACCATTACTACCTCTTGTTTTTATGATGATGAATGTGGAATTGTTGATGATGGTTTTGTGAAATCTATTTATGATGTTGATTTTACTTGAGCATTTACAAATATTGGCATGAACCTTGTTGGATTTACATATGTTTAAGTTCTAGGGTGTTTTGTTGATGTTGATGGTGATAATGGAGAAAGTGGTTGTTGGTAGTATGGAGTATAGTTGCTTTTGTTAATTGTGATTTGGGGTAATACTTGTGTCAATTGTGATGCCTTGATTATGCATTTTTCACCTCTATTGAAATTTTGCTTAAACTCATGTCATATTGTCCTTTTATTTTTCCCCATGTTCATAATTAATTTTAGCACACCATTCCTACTATTGAAATCATTTTCATTGTGCATTATCTTATAGATGGGTGGTTCAAGACAAGCTAAGCGTGCAAAAGTTACAAAATCGAGAAACACAATTGATCCACCTTTTTCCATCAAAGAAACCTATGGCATCAAATTCACGGTCCAAGAGCATTGGGCTAGATTTGAAAGTCTTTCTTCAAGGAAATTGTATTCCACAAGATTCTATGATAGAGACACTACTACTCTTCTTGGGATAGATGATGATGTGAGGATGTTAGCTCGGAATTTGGGACTTGAGCATTTCATTGACCTTAATGCTCCCACCTATGCAAGGCTCACTTATGAGTTCCTTTCTTCACTCGAGGTGCATGAGGACGGTGATGACAATGAATGCCCAACACTTACCTTCCAAGTATTCAATGAGGACTATTCCATCCCTCTTTCATTCCTAAATAAGATGTTCAACTTTCCGGAGCCTATTGATGGCAAGCCTTTGATCTATCCGGCTTATGAAGCTCTCCATCGCGACCATAGGTATGATGAGAACGATTGGTGGGATGATATTTCTATTGAGGATACTTATTGTGCCCAAACTTCCAAATCGGCCTCAATTGTCCATGGAGCGATGCGCTATTTTAGCCGCATGCTAACCTATGCATTTTTCTCCAAGGAATCTCTTGGAGCTATTTCTCAAGAGCAATTAAGTTGGCTATGGTTGGCTCATCGATATCGGGATGATATGTTGGAGGACTTTGATGTAATTGATTTTGCAAGGCATTTGCTTGACCGCTTCATCGATATTCGTGACCGTTTCTTTCTCTCGGGAAGCATTCAAATTGGGGGTATGATCACCCTCATCGTGCTATCACTTAACAAGAAATATGCTTCCATGATTGGAGATCTTGTGGAGATTAAAGATCCTAGAGAGAAGTCTCCGTCTTGTTTGTTGGGTACATTTACCTTAGTCAATCAAAAGTTCATCGAGCGCACTATTATGGACGATTTGTTTATTTGGAAGGTGTCTCGAACAACCGATTGGTGCCTCATTCCCTATGAAGGGTCGATGGTGAGAGACAAGAGTTCGCCCTATCCTTGGAAGCCGCCCAAGAGAGACATTCCGGTTTCTTTTCGTCGGGGATCCGTGCCTTCTTCGGGTAATGTTCTTCCAAAGTCTAAGGCCTCTTCATCTAAGGGAGGTACCCCTCGAACTTCTTCTCCTACTCCTCTTCCTCTTCCGTCCCCTCCCTTGCATGATTTATCTAGCTTGCATGCCAAGATTGATGCCCTTTCTATTGCATTGTCTTCTTCTTCTATGGGGAATACTTGTTTTGTGGGTGGTTATGATTATCATTCTAGGAGGGTGTATGACTTTCATGTTTCTAGAGGGGATATTGAGCCTTATGTGAATTATCCATATCTCCCGGTCCAAGAGGGCCCTGTCCCATAGTGGGAGCCTTTTGACAAGGCGGTGGGGCCCCGTCTTTGCTATCCCTACTGGGAGGGCCCGCATATGGCGCATAGTGCTATTCGTGGGACCTCTAAAGGGGATTACGATTACAGGAGGCCGGGAGGATGTGACTGGACTTATGATCCAGCAAACCCTGCTCCTTTCCCTTCCCCTGAGACTGAGGGGAGATGGGGTCGTTCAGGGCCCCCTGTCTTGGATGACTGGTCTGACTATTTTGCTGTTGATGCCCTTAGGAGGTTGGGTAAGGCTAAAGGGAAGGAAGTTGTTTCGTTAGGTGGGGGGAGTACTAGTTCTACCCCTTACTTTAGTGCCGAGTGAGCCATTTTGGCTACCCCTCTCCGTATACATGCTTTATGATTGTGTTTTGTGTTTGCCCTATGGTTGGGTTTAGCTTGGGGGAGGGGTGGCTCATTTATAGCTTGGGGGAGTGGGTTTAGGTTGGTTATGGTTTGCACGGTTCTCCTCCTTGCTAGTGGTTTACTTTGCATTCTTCTTTCTTAGCCTCTATGTCCTCTGTCTGCTCTGGTGTCTCTGTGATGTTTTATCTGCTGTTTCTTTGATGATGACTTGCTATATTCTTTATCTATCTGCTCTGCTATTGCTCCGATGATTCTTGTTGCTGATGATGTTTCCCTGTCTCTGATATATATTTTTCATTTCCTGTCGTTATGCTGCCGAATTTTCGGCTGGTTTCATTTGGAAGTTACTAACAATTTTCTTTGTATATAGATTCTTTTATTCTCTTTTTCTCACTTGGTATTTAGTAGAAGCTTTTGTTTATGGAATGCAACGAGGTGGTTTCTACTTACTTCGTTTATTTTTGCTAAGCTTGGAGCCGGTGAGATCTTTCTTATTTTTCTCTCTATTTTCCTTGGTTGCATAGAATAGGATTAGTTTAGGAGAAGTTGAATGGTTCGAGGATGGATGCTTGTTAACACGTAATGTGTTTGGGATCGGTGACTTTGTTGTCTATCGATCACTTGTTTATCGATTGGGATTTTTATGTGTTTAACATGCTTTCTAGACCTTTGCCTGATTTTCTCCTATGTTTTCCTTTCCTATGTCTCCATTTTCTTTTCTTTTACTTTCTTTTATTTTACCTTTTTCTCTTATTTTCTTTTATTTTTCTTTTTATTTTTCTTTTTATTTTTGATGTGATTTTGAGGCATTGTTTTTCATTTCTTTTCTTTTGAGATGATCATTGTACATTGGACTTGTCTTTTGCATGACTTTCTTCCTAGGTTGTAAAGGTATGCACGGTTTGAGATTATGTTTGGTTGACTCTAGGATAGTGTATGCTAGGGTAGTTGGTTTGAACTAGGAGGATCATGAAGCCGGATTCTACTTGTTTGTGGTATGTTGGTAGTTGCTTCCTATAGTTGATTTGACACCATTGGTGAGTTTTTGCCACAACCTTGTGAGGTTACTTGCTTTTCTAGCCTTCAACATTCCTTGTATGAGCGGCGTGGATCCTTGACTATGCAAACCTAATCTAATAAAGCTTGATGTATGATTCTCAAACACGAGACCATACTATCTAGGAAGGACAAAGGCACATTTTTCGGGGTGGTATTTTCATTTTTGTTTTATTTTGTTATTTTCTTTATTTTTGGGTTTACATTTGCCTTCTTGCAAACATTTGAGCCTTATCCCTTCTTTTCAAGCCACATCTTTAGATCTTTGGCCTTTTGTTTCATTTTCTTTCTTTTCTTGGTTTTTGTGACGCAATTGATCATTCTTGATGGAGTTTGTGGTGGAGAAGTTGAAATGTTTGGTTCTTATGAAAGCAAGATTGTGTTATGATTTCCTTGTGAATAATGGCAAATGAGTATAAGTAAAAGCCGTCCTATATTATAAAAGGCATGGACAAATAAGTGCTAAAATCGAAGAAGCCGTCCAAAGTTAAAAGAGGATAGGACAAAGCACTAACAAAAAAATGAACAGAACAAAAAAAAAGAGAAAAATGAAAAAATTTAACGATATTTTGATGTGAGTTTTCTCCCTTTTTGAGCATTGAGGACAATGCTCCATTTAAGCTTGGGGGGAAGCGTTCTCACGCTTTTTGTGTATATGTTTGTGATATATAGCTTTGAATAAGCTTGGGGGTGTGAGTATTTTTGTTTGGATTGGTGATTACTTGATTGTGATTCCAAGAATTGGCCATTCTTTGCTTCATTTTTAGGAAAACCACCAAATTTCAAATTTTTAGCCTACCTTCACCCTTATTGCCTTACGTTACAACCTTTGGGAAAGACCTTTTGACCTAGATAGTTGAGTCACTATTCGAGGGAGGGCATCATGGGTCATTGCCTAAGGAAAGGGGATGCATAGTCAAGATGTCGAGTAGCCTTCAAATATTTCTTTTCCGGTTCCTTCGAGGAATGATTGGGACACTCACTAAGGGGAGATTTGAGACTAGTGGGAAGAACGCGGTAAGATTGTTTG
Organism: Chenopodium album; assembly: GCF_948465745.1. Classification (NCBI taxonomy): domain Eukaryota; kingdom Viridiplantae; phylum Streptophyta; class Magnoliopsida; order Caryophyllales; family Amaranthaceae; genus Chenopodium; species Chenopodium album. The sequence goes on from NC_137853.1 coordinate 21,520,802, forward strand.
GGATGAAAGTGAATTGTGATAACTAGTTCCTATGCCTAGCATACCCTATGTTTCTATCAACCTTGGATATCTTGAAACGTGCATACCTTAACTACTTGAGAAAGATTGTCGTTCATTTGCTTTATAGTCTTTATGTTGGTTCATTTCGTAAAGGTTTGTTTTTATTTCATTTTCTTTCTTTTAATTCTTTGGTTTGCCTCATTGATGTTTGGTGGAGAGTTATGGGTCAAACTCTTAGGATACCCTTACGAGACCTCACTCGTCCTCATAGGCGACTTTGGGGTTTAAAGGGCTTGTTGTAGCTAAAAACAACCGTGATTCCTACGACAATGAGTTTTAGTGTATATTCTTATCTTGAGTCTTTCTTTTTCGTTTTCAATAAAATTTTCATCCTCTCTTTTTCTTGCTTTGTTTTGCTCGAGGACGAGCAAAAGTTTAGCTTGGGGGAATTTGATGAGTGACATTTTTGGCACTCATTTGGTTCCTTTTTGGATGATTTTTATTTCTTTTTATCTTTCTTTTCTTTAGTTTTCCTTAGTTTTATTCTTGTTTTCCTCTTTTTATGCCTTTTGTAGTTTGTTTCTCTATTTCGTGCTTTTTCTTGTTTACTTGCTTTCTTTTCCCTTTTTACTTGCTTTTTATCCTTTGGTTGTAGGTTGTGATTGATTGTCCAAGGATTCCCGGGCTTCCTTTCTATGGTTTTCCATTGATTTTCATGCCTAAAGCTTGTGCAAGAAGTTTCAAGTCAATGAGGTTCAAGGAGCATGCTTCAAAGTCTTGTTTATGCCTTCCTCATGGCTCATTTTCTTCAAGAAAATTCAAGGAAGTTGCTGCCTACCTTGTCCTCCATCATCATCATTTAGGATGCGTGCACCTCGTGAGCAAGGGCAAAGAAGAAAGGAGGAAGCTGCAGCTATGTGCGGGCGCACTTGAGGAGTGTGCGGCCGCACATCTGTCGTGTGCGGCCGCACATCAGGTGTGTGCGGGCGCACATTCCTGGGTACACTCCTTCGAGCGCCCGCACCAACGTGGGTCTATTTTTGGACGTCTTTCCCAACTTCCTCTTGGGATTGTTAGTTATTTCATTCCTTTTATAGAGAGAAGTTTGGATCTTCATGGGAGGAGAATTAGATTAGATTAGATTTTAGAGAGAGAAAACATTAGTTCTTAGCATTTTTAGAGAGAGAAAGTGTGGGTTTGATGATTGATGATTGAAGATTGCTTCATTTGATTTGATTTCTATCAAGTTTGTAAGGATTCTTTACTCTTTAATGCAATTCAAAGTTTGATTTCATTAGTATTGTTGTTTGATTTGATTAATTGATAGTTGATTGATTTTGCTTGTTTCAATTTGATTTCAATTGATAAATTTGGGAATGATGATTAGTTTAGCTTTGATTTTGTTGTTCTTTATGGATTGTGAGTAGTTTTTTTGCTAGGGTAGTGGTGAAGCATGTATTGATGATGAATTGAGGTTAATTTGGGGGAACATTGATTGAGTTGATGATGTGATTAAATTGGTTGATTGATTATGTGCATGTGTGTGTTTGATTTAGGCTTGATCACCCTAGTTATTCACACTAGATTGCATTGTAAGCTTGCTATGATACGGACCATTGATTAGTAAACTTGCAATTTCACGATTGAGGTGCTTTGTGACGTTCCCTAGGTAGTGTTTAGCGTAGTTGACGCTAGTTAGACCTCTAGGTGAACCATCTTAGTATGCTCTTTTGGATACATGATGATTTTCCTTCATATCGCTTGACTTAGTTGGTTCAACCTCCCAAATTACCGTTTCCATTATGATTGCATGTGGATCCATTGCTCTAGTGTCTTAGATTGATCTCATATAAGTTTTGCATTGCCTAGTTTAGCCTAAGTTCTACCTCAACCCCTTCTTGACTCCGAAATAGCTTGATTTAGGCATCGTGCATTTGATATCCATTCCCTTGGGTTCGACCTTGACTTACCACTACGCCAAATAGGGGTTAGTTAAGTTACAAATTTTGTTTGATTGGGTGGGGTGGTAGCCCAACGACCTACCGTTCTCCTTCCCATCAGAGGCCCAATCTTAAAACTAACCCTACACCACTCTCTCTCCTATAAATACCCCATACATCCCCAAATTTTTTCCTCCTCTTTATTTTCTTTTTCCTTTTTCTTTTTTTTTTTTTTCTTCCTTTCTTTTCCTTTTCTTTTTGTTTGAATGTGTTTGACTTTCATTTGACTCAATTAACTTTATTGAATGCATTTGACTTTCATTTGATTCAAAAAGCTTTCTTTGAATGTTTGACTTTCATTTGACTCAATTAGCTTTGATGAATGCATTTGATTTTCATTTGATTTAAAAAAAGCTTTGTTTGAATGTTTGACTTTCATTTGATTCAAAAAGCTTTGCTTGAATGTTTGACTTTTATTTGATTCAAAAAGCTTTGTTTTAATGTTTTTGACTTTCATTTGACTCAATTATCTTTGTTGAATGCATTTGACTTTCAATTGGATCAAAAAGCTTTGTCTCAATGTGTTTGAATTACATTTGACTCAATTATCTTTGTTGAATGCGTTGGACTTTCAAAAGCTTTCTATGAATGTGTTTCACATTCATTAGACTCAATTATCTTTATTGAATACATTCATTTGATTTAAAAAGCTTTGTTTTAATATGTTTTAATTACATTTGACTCAATTATCTTTGTTGAATGTGTTTGACATTCATTTGATTCAAAAAGCTTTGTTTAAATGTGTTTGACTTTCATTTGACTCAATTAGCTATGTTGAATGCATTTTACTTTCATTTGATTCATAAAGCTTCGTTTGAATGAGTTTAACTTTAATTTGACTTAATTAGTTTTGTTGAATGCATTTGACTTTCCTTTGAGTCAAAAAGCTTTGTTTGAATGTGTTTGAATTTCATTTGAATTAGCTTTGCAGAATGCATTTGACTTTCATTTGACTCAACTAGCTTTGTATGAATTGTTTGACTTTGATTTGACTCAATTAGCTTTCTTAATTGCATTTCACTTTCATTTAATTCAAAAAGCTTTGTTTGAATGTGTTTGACTTTCATTTGACTAAATTAGCTTTGTTGAATTCATTTTACTTTCGTTTGATTCAAAAAGCTTTGTTTGAATGTGTTTTACTTTCATTTGACTCAAATAGCTTTGTTTAATACATTTGATTTCATTTGATTCAAAAAGCTTAGTTTGAATGTGTTTGACTTTTGTTTGACTCAATTATCTTTGTTGAATGCATTTGATTTTCAATTGATTCAAAAAGCTTTGTTTGAATGTGTTTAACTTTAATTTGACTCAATCAACTTTGTTGAATGCATTTGACTTTCATTTAACTCAAAAAGCTTTTTTTTAAATGTATTTGACTTTCATTTGACTCAATTGGCTTTCTAGAATGCATTTGACTTTCATTTGACTCTATTAGCTTTGTATAATGTGTTTGACTTTCATTTGACTCAATTAGCTTTGTTAATTGCATTTCACTTTCATTTAATTCAACAAGGTTTGTTTGAATGTGTTTGACTTTTATTTGGCTGAATTAGCTTTGTTGAACGCATTTTACTTTCATTTGATTCAAAATGCTTTGTTTGAATGTGATTAACTTTTATTTGACTCAATTAACTTTGTTGAATGCATTTGACTTTCATTTGATTCAAAAAGCATTGTTTGAATGTGTTTGACTTTCATTTGATTCAATTATCTTTGTAAAATGCATTTGACTTTCATTTGATTCAAAAACAATTGTATGAATGTGTTTGACTTTCATTTGACTCAATTAGCTTTGTTGAATGCATTTTACTTTCATTTGATACAAAAAGCTTTGTTTGAATGTGTTTGACTTTCATTAGACTCAATTAGCTTTATTAAATGCATTTGACTTTCATTAAATTCAAAAAGCTTTGTTTGAATGTGTTTGACTTTCATTTGACTCAATTAGTTTTGTAGATGCATTTGATTTTCATTTGACTGTATTATCTTTGTATGAATGTTCTTGACTTTCATTTGACTCAATTAGCTATGTTAATTGCATTTCACTTTCATTGAATTCAAAAAGCTTTCTTTGATTGTGTTTGACTATCATTTGATTCAAAAAGCGTTGTTTGAATGTGTTTGACTTTCATTTGACTCAATTAGCTTTGTTGAATGTATTTAACTTTCATTTGATTCAAAAAGTATTGTTTGAATGTATTTGACTTTCATTTGACTCAATTAGCTTTGTTGAATGCATTTGACTTTAATTTGATTCAAAAAGCTTTGTTTGAATATGTTTGACTTTCATTTGAGTCATAAAGCTTTGTTGAATGCATTTAACTTTCGTTTAATTCAAAAAGCTTTGTTTAAATGTGTTTGATTTTCATTTGACTCAATTAGCTTTGATGAATGCATTTGACTTTCATTTGATTCAAAAAGCTTTATTTGAATGTGTTTGACTTTCATTTGACTCAATTAACTTTGTTGAATGATTTTAACTTTCATTTGATTCAAAAAGCTTTGTTTTAATGTGTTTGACTTTCATTTGATAAAAAAAGCTTTGTTGAATGATATTAAATTTCATTGGACTTTTATTTGATTCAAAAAGCTTTGTATGAATGTGTTTGACTTTTATTTGACTCAATTAGCTTCGTTGAATGCATTTGACTTTCATTGTATTTTAAAAACTTTGTTTCAATGTGTTTGACTTTCACTAGATTCAAAAAGCTTTGTTGAATGAGTTTGACTTTCATTTGACTCAATTAGCTTTGTTGCATGCATTTACTTTTATTTGATTAAAAAAAGCATTGTTTGAATGTTTTTTACTTTCATTTGATTCAATTAACTTTGTTGAATGCATTTGACTTTCATTTGATTCAAAAAGCTTTGTTTGAATGTTTGACTTTCATTTGACTCAATTAGCTTTGATGAATGCATTTGATTTTTTATTTGATTTTAAAAAGCTTTGTTTGAATGTTTGACTTTTATTTGATTCAAAAGCTTTGTTTGAATGTTTGACTTTTTTTTTATTCAAAAAACTTTGTTTTAATGTTTTTGACTTTCATTTGACTCAATTATCCTTGTTGAATGCATTTGACTTTCATTTGGTTAAAAAAGCTTTGTTTGAATGTGTTTGACATTCATTTTGATTCAAAAAGATTTCTATGAATGTGTTTGACTTTCATTTGACTCAATTAGCTTTGTTAATTGCAATTCACTTTTATTTAATTCAAAAAGCTTTGTTTGAATGTGTTTGACTTTTATTTGACTTAATTTGCTTTCTTGAATGCATGTTACTTTCATTGGTTTCAAAAATCTTTGTTAGAATGTGTTTGAGTTTCATTTGACTCAATTTGCTTTGTAGAATGCATTTGACTTTCATTTAATTAAAAAAGCTTTGATTGAATGTGATTGAATTACATTTGACTCAAATATCTTTGTTGATTGCGTTTGACTTTCATTTGATTCAAAAATCTTTGTATGAATGTGTTTGACTTTCATTAGACTCAATTATCTTTATTGAATGCATTTATTTGATTCAAAAAGCTTTGTTTCAATGTGTTTGAATTTCATTTGACTCAATAATCTTTGTTGAATGTGTTTGACATTCATTTGATTCAAAAAGCTTTGTTTGAATGTGTTTGATTTTCATTTGACTCAATTAGCTTTGTTGAATGCATTTGACTTTCATTTTATTCAAAAAGCATTGTTTGAATGTGTTTGACTTTCATTTGACTCAATTAGCTATGTTAATTGCATTTCACTTTCATTGAATTCAAAAAGCTTTGTTTGATTGTGTTTGACTATCATTTGATTCAAAAAGCTTTGTTTGAATGTGTTTGTTTCATTTGACTCAGTTAGCTTTTTTGAATGCATTTGACTTTCATTTGATTCAAAAAGTATTGTTTGAATGTGTTTGACTTGCATTTGACTCAATTAGCTTTGTTGAATGCATTTGACTTTAATTTGATTCAAAAAGCTTTGTTTGAATGTTTGACATTCATTTGACTCAATTAGCTTTGATGAATGCATTTTATTTTTATTTGATTTAAAAAAGCTTTGTTTGAATGTTTGACTTTCATTTGATTCCAAAAGCTTTGTTTGAATGTTTGACTTTTATTTGATTCAAAAACTTTGTTTTAATGTATTTGACTTTCATTTGATTCAATTATCTTTGTTGAATGCATTTGACTTTCATTTGGTTAAAAAAGCTTTGTTTAAATGTGTTTGACATTCATTTTGATTCAAAAAGATTTGTATGAATGTGTTTGATTTTCATTTGACTCAATTAGCTTTGTTAATTGCATTTCACTTTCATTTAATTCAAATAGCTTTGTTTGAATGTGTTTGACTTTCATTTGACTCAATTTGCTTTGTTGAATGCATGTTACTTTCATTGGATTCAAAAATCTTTGTTAGAATGTGTTTGAGTTTCATTTGACTCAATTTACTTTGTTGAATGCATTTGACTTTCATTTAATTCAAAAAGCTTTGTTTGAATGTGTTTGAATTACATTTGACTCAATTATCTTTGTTGAATGCGTTTGACTTTCATTTGATTCAAAAAGCTTGGTATGAATGTGTTTGACTTTCATTAGACTCAACCGTCTTTATTGAATGCATTCATTTAATTCAAAAATCTTTGTTTCAATGTGTTTAAATTACATTTGACTCAATTATCTTTGTTGAATGTGTTTGACATTCATTTGATTCAAAAAGCTTTGTTTGAATGTGTTTGATTTATATTTGACTCAATTAGATTTGTTGAATGCATTTGACTTTCATTTGATTCAAAAAGCGTTGTTTGAATGTGTTTGACTTTCATTTGACTCAATTAGCTATGTTAATTGCATTTCACTTTCATTGAATTCAAAAAGCTTTGTTTGATTGTGTTTGACTATCATTTCGTTCAAAAAGCTTCGTTTGAATGTGTTAGATATTCATTTGATTCGAAAAGCTTTGTATGAATGTATTTGACTTTCATTTGACTCAATTAGCTTTGTAGAATGCATTTGACATTCATTTGACTCAATTAGCTTTGTATAATGTGTTTGACTTTTATTTGACTCAATTAGCTTTGTTGAATGCTTTTTACTTTCATTTGATTCAAGAAGCTTTGTAAGAATGTGTTTGACTTTTATTTGACTCAATTAGCTTTGTTGAATGTATTTGACTTTCATTTAATTCAAAAAGCTTTTTTTGAACGTGTTTGACTTTCATTTGACTCAATTATCTTTGTTGAATTCGTTTGACTTTCATTTGATTCAAAATGCTTTGTATGAATGTGTTTGACTTTCATTTGACTCAATTAGCTTTGTTGAATGTATTTGACTTTCATTTAATTCAAAAAGCTTTGTTTGAATGTCTTTGACTTTCATTTGACTCAATTATCTTTGTTGAATGCATTTGATTATCAATTGATTCAAAATTCTTTGTTTGAATGTGTTTGACTTTCATTTGACTCAATTAACTTTGTTGAATGCATTTGACTTTCATTTGACTCAAAAAGCTTTCTTTAAATGTGTTTGACTTTCATTTGACTCAATTAGCTTTGTAGAATGCATTTGACAGTCATTTGACTCAATTAGCTTTGTATAATGTGTTTAATTTTCATTTAACTCAATTAGTTTTGTTAATTGCATTTCACTTTCATTTAATTCAACAAGCTTTGTTTGAATGTTTTTGGCTTTTATTTGGCTCAATTAGCTTTGTTGAATGAATTTTACTTTCATTTGATTCAAAAAGCTTCGTTTGAATGTGTTTGACTTTCATTTGACTCAATTAGCTTTGATGAATGCATTTGACTTTCATTTAATTCAAAAAGCTTTGTTTGAATATGTTTGACTTTAATTTGAGTTAAAAAGCTTTGTTGAATATATTTAACTTTCATTTGATTCAAAAAGCTTTGTTTGAATGTATTTGACTTTCATTTGACTCAATTATCTTTGTTCAATGCATTTGACTTTCATTTGATTCAAAAAGCTTTGTTTGAATGTCTTTGACTTTCATTTGATACAATTAGCTTTGTTAAATGCATTTGACTTTCATTTGATTCAAAAAGTTTTTTATGAATGTGTGTGACTTTCATTTGACTCAATTATCTTTATTAAATGCATTTGACTTTCATTTGATATAAAAAGCTTTGTTTGAATGTGTTTGACTTTCATTTGAGGTAAAAAACTTTGTTAGATGAATTTGACTTACATTAGACTAAAAAATCTTTGTTTGAATGTGTTTGACTTTCTTTTGACTCAATTATCTTTATTAATTGAATTTAACTTTCATTTCGTTCAAAAAGCTTCAGTTGAATGTGTTAGATATTCATTTGATTCGAAAAGCTTTGTACGAATGTGTTTGACTTTCATTTGACTCAATTATCTTTGTTGAATGCATTTGACTTTCATTTGATTCAAAAAGATTTTTTTGAATGTGTTTGACTTTCATTTTACTCAATTATCTTTATTGAATGCATTTGACCCTCATTTGATTCAAAAAGCTTTGTTTGAATGTGTTTGACTTTCATATGAGTCAAAAAGGTTTGTTGAATGCATTTGACTTTCATTTGATTCAAAAAGCTTTGTTTGAATGAGTATGACTTTCATTTGACTCAATTATGTTTGTTGAATGCATTTGACTTTCCTTAGATTCAAAAAGTTTTCTATGAATGTGTTTAACTTTCATTTGACTCAATTAGCTTTGTTGAATGCTTTTTACTTTTATTTGATTCAAGAAGCTTTGTATGAATGTGTTTGACTTTCATTTGACTCAATTAGCTTTGTTGAATGTATTTGACTTTCATTTAATTCAAAAAGCTTTTTTTTGAATTTGTTTGACTTTCATTTGACTCAATTATCTTTTTTGAATGCGTTTGACTTTCATTTGATTCAAAATGCTTTGTATGAATGTGTTTGACTTTCATTTGACTCAATTAGCTTTGTTGGATGCATTTAACTTTCATTTGATTTACAAAGCTTTGTTTGAATGTGTTTAACTTTCATTTGACTCAATTATCTTTGTTGAATGCATTTGACTTTCATTTGATTCAAAAAGCTTTGTTTGAATGTGTTTGACTTTCATTTGACTCAGTTAGCTTAGTTGAATGCATTTGACTTTCATTTGATTCAAAAACCTTTTTATGAATGTGTTTAACTTTCATTTGACTCAATTATATTTATTGAATGCATTTGACTTTCATTTAATTCAAAAAGCTTTGTTTGAATGTGTTTAACTTTCGTTTGAGTCAAATAGCTTTGTTGAAGGCATTTGACTTTCATTTGACTTAAAAAGCTTTGTTTTGATGTGTTTGACTTTCATTTGACTCAATTATTTTTGTTGAATGCATTTGACTTTCTTTTGGTTCAAAAAGCTTTGTTTGAATGTGTTTGACATTCATTTGATTTAAAAAGATTTGTATGAATGTGTTTGATTTTCATTTTAATCAATTATCTTTGTTGAATGCATTTGACTTTAATTTGTTATAAAAAGAATTGTTTGAATGTGTATGACTTTCATTTGACTCAATTAGCTTTGTAGAATGCATTTGACTTTTATTTGATTAAAAAAAGCATTGTTTGAATGTGTTTAACTTTCATTTGACTCAATTAGCTTTGTTGAATGCATTTGACTTTCATTTGTTTCAATAAGCTTATTTGAATCTTTAACTTTTATTTGATTTAATTAGCTGTGATGAATGCATTTGATTTTCATTTGATTTAAAAGGCTTTGTTTGAATGTGTTTGACTTTAATTTGACTCAATTAGCTTTGTAGAATGCATTGGACTTTCATTTGACTCAATTAGATTTGTATGAATGTGTTTGACTTTCATTTGACTCTATTACCTTTGTTGAATGCATTTGACTTTCATTTGATTCAAAAAACTTTGTATGAATATATTTGACTTTCATATGACTCAATTATCTTTATTGAATGCACTTGACTTTTATTTGATTCATAAAGCTTTGTTTGAATGTGTTTGACTTTCATTTGAGTCAAAAAACTTTGTTGAATTCATTTGACTTTCATTTGATTTAAAAAGCTTTGTTTGAATATGTTTGACTTTCATTTGACTCAATTATCTTTGTTGAATGCATTTGACTTTCATTTGATTCAAAAAGCGTTGTTTGAATGTGTTTGACTTTCATTTGATACAATAAGCTTTGTTGAATGCATTTTACTTTCATTTGATTCAAAAAGCATTGTTTGAATGTGTTTGACTTTCATTTGACTCAATTATCTTTGTTGAATGCATTTGACTTTCATTTGATTTAAAAAGCTTTGTATGAATGTGTTTAACTTTCATTTGACTCCATGATCTTTATTGAATGCATTGGACTCTCATTTGATTCAAAAAGCTTTGTTTGAATGTGTTTGACTTTCATTTGAGTCAAAAAGCTTTGTTGAATGCTTTTGATTTTCATTTGATTCAAAAATCTTTGTTTGAATGTCTTTGACTTTCATTTGACTCAATTATCTTTGTTGAATGCATTTTACTTTCGTTTGAGTTAAAAAGCTTTGTTTTAATGTGTTTGACTTTTATTTGACTCAATTAGCTTCTTTGGATGCATTTGACTTTCATTTGATTTAAAAAGCTTTGTTTGAATGTGTTTGACTTTCATTTGGTTCCAAAAGCTTTGTTGAATGAGTTTGACTTTCATTTTACTCAATTAACTTTGTGGAATGTATTTGACTTACATTTGATTTTAAAAGCTTTGTTTGAATGTATTTGACTTACATTTGGTTCAAAAAGCTTTGTTGAATGAGTTAGACTTTCATTTTACTCAATTAGCTTTGTTGAATGCATTTGACTATCATTTGTTTAAAAAGGCATTGTTTGAATGTGTTTGACTTTCATTTGACTCAATTAACTTTGTTGAATGCATTTGACTTTCATTTGATTCAAAAAGCTTTATTTGAATGTTTAACTTTCATTTGATTTAATTAGCTGTGATGAATGCATTTGATTTTCATTTGATTTAAAAGGCTTTGTTTGAATGTGTTTGACTTTAATTTGACTCAATTAGCTTTGTAGAATGCATTGGACTTTCATTTGACTCAATTAGATTTGTATGAATGAGTTTGACTTTCATATGACTTAATAAGCTTTGTTAATGTCATTTCACTTTCATTTAATTCAAAAAGCTTTATTTGAATGTGTTTGACTTTCATTTGACTCAATAAGCTTTGTTGAATGTATTTTATTATGATTTGATGCAAAAAGCTTTGTTTGAATGTGTTTGACTTTCAATTAACTCAATTAACTTTGTTGAATGCATTTGACTTTCATTTGATTCAAAAAGCTTTGTTTAAATGTGTTTGACTTTCATTAGAATTCATTATCTTTGTTGAATGCATTTGACTTTCATTTGATTCAAAACGTTTTCTTTGAATGTGTTTGACATTCATTTGATTCAAAAAGCTTTGTATGAATGTGTTTTAGTTTCATTTGAGTCAATTATCTTTGTTGAATGCATTTGACTTTCATTTGATTCAAAGAGTATTATTTGATGTGTTTGACTTTCATTTGACTCAATTAGCTTTGTTGAATGCATTTGACTTTCATTTGATTCAAAAAGCTTTTTTTGAATGTGTTTGACTTTCATTTGACTCAATTAGCATTGTAGAATGCATTTGACTTTTATTTGACTTAATTTATTTTGTGTGAATGTGTTTGACTTTCATTTGACTCAATTAGCTTTGCTAATTGCATTTCACTTTCATTTAATTTAAAAAGCTTTGTTTGAGTGTGTTTTACTTTCATTTAACTCAATTAGCTTTGTTGAATGCATTTTACTTTCATTTGATTCAAAAAGCTTTGTTTGAATGTGTTTGACTTTCATTTGACTCAATTATCTTTGTTGAATGCATTTGACTTTCATTTGATTTAAAAAGCTTTGTATGAATGTGTTTAACTTTCATTTGACTCCATGATCTTTATTGAATGCATTGGACTCTCATTTGATTCAAAAAGCTTTGTTTGAATGTGTTTGACTTTCATTTGAGTCAAAAAGCTTTGTTGAATGCTTTTGATTTTCATTTGATTCAAAAATCTTTGTTTGAATGTCTTTGACTTTCATTTGACTCAATTATCTTTGTTGAATGCATTTTACTTTCGTTTGAGTTAAAAAGCTTTGTTTTAATGTGTTTGACTTTTATTTGACTCAATTAGCTTCTTTGGATGCATTTGAATTTCATTTGATTTAAAAAGCTTTGTTTGAATGTGTTTGACTTTCATTTGGTTCCAAAAGCTTTGTTGAATGAGTTTGACTTTCATTTTACTCAATTAACTTTGTGGAATGTATTTGACTTACATTTGATTTTAAAAGCTTTGTTTGAATGTATTTGACTTACATTTGGTTCAAAAAGCTTTGTTGAATGAGTTAGACTTTCATTTTACTCAATTAGCTTTGTTGAATGCATTTGACTATCATTTGTTTAAAAAGGCATTGTTTGAATGTGTTTGACTTTCATTTGACTCAATTAACTTTGTTGAATGCATTTGACTTTCATTTGATTCAAAAAGCTTTATTTGAATGTTTAACTTTCATTTGATTTAATTAGCTGTGATGAATGCATTTGATTTTCATTTGATTTAAAAGGCTTTGTTTGAATGTGTTTTACTTTAATTTGACTCAATTAGCTTTGTAGAATGCATTGGACTTTCATTTGACTCAATTAGATTTGTATGAATGAGTTTGACTTTCATATGACTTAATAAGCTTTGTTAATGTCATTTCACTTTCATTTAATTCAAAAAGCTTTATTTGAATGTGTTTGACTTTCATTTGACTCAATAAGCTTTGTTGAATGTATTTTATTATGATTTGATGCAAAAAGCTTTGTTTGAATGTGTTTGACTTTCAATTAACTCAATTAACTTTGTTGAATGCATTTGACTTTCATTTGATTCAAAAAGCTTTGTTTAAATGTGTTTGACTTTCATTAGAATTCATTATCTTTGTTGAATGCATTTGACTTTCATTTGATTCAAAACGTTTTCTTTGAATGTGTTTGACATTCATTTGATTCAAAAAGCTTTGTATGAATGTGTTTTAGTTTCATTGGAGTCAATTATCTTTGTTGAATGCATTTGACTTTCATTTGATTCAAAGAGTATTATTTGATGTGTTTGACTTTCATTTGACTCAATTAGCTTTGTTGAATGCATTTGACTTTCATTTGATTCAAAAAGGCTTTTTTGAATGTGTTTGACTTTCATTTGACTCAATTAGCATTGTAGAATGCATTTGACTTTTATTTGACTTAATTTATTTTGTGTGAATGTGTTTGACTTTCATTTGACTCAATTAGCTTTGCTAATTGCATTTCACTTTCATTTAATTTAAAAAGCTTTGTTTGAATGTGTTTTACTTTCATTTAACTCAATTAGCTTTGTTGAATGCATTTTACTTTCATTTGATTCAAAAAGCTTTGTATGAATGTGTTTGATTTTCATTTGACTCAATTATCTTCGTTGAATGCATTTGACTTTCACTTGATTTTAAAAGATTTGTTAGAATATGTTTGACTTTATTTGGTTCGAAAAGCTTTGTTGAATGAGTTTGACTTTCATTTTACTCAATTAGCTTTGTTGAATACATTTGACTTTCATTAAATAAAAAAAGCATTGTTTGAATGTTTTTGACTTTCATATGACTTAATTAACTACGATAAATGCATTTGACTTTGATTGGATTCAAAAAGTTTTGTTTGAATGTGTCTGACTTTCATTTGACTAAATAGCTTTGTAAAATGCATTTGACTTTCATTTGATTCAAAACGCTTTATATGAATGTGAATGACTTTCATTTGACTCAATTATCCTTGTTCAACGCATTTGACTTTCATTTGATTTAAATAGCTTTATTTGAATTTGTTTGACTTTTATTTGAGTCATAATTTTTTGTTGAATGCATTTGACTTTATTTGATTCAAAAAGCTTTGTTTGAATGAGTTTGACATTCATTTGACTCAATAATCTTTGTTGAATGCATTTGACTTTCATTTGGTTCATGAAGCGTTGTTGAATGTGTTTGACTTTCAATTGTCTTAATTAGCTTTGTTGAATGCATTTGAGTTTTATTTGATTAAAAAAGGTTTGTATGAATGTGTTTGACTTTCATATGACCCAATTACCTTTGTTGAATGCATTTGACTTTCATTTGATTAAAAAAGCTTTGTTTGAATGTGTTTGACTTTCATTTGACTCAATTTTCTTTGTTGAATGGATTTGACATTCATTTGATTCAAAAAGCGTTGTTGAATGTGTTTGACTTTCATTTCACTCAATTAGCTTTGTTGAATGCATTTGAGTTTTATTTGATTCAAAAAGCTTTGTATGAATGTGTTTGACTTTCATTTGATTAAAAAAGCTTTGTATGAATGTGTTTGACTTTCATTTGACTCAATTATATTAGTTGAATGGATTTGACTTTCATTTGATTCAAAAAGCTTTGTATGAATGTGTTTGACTTTCATTTGACTCAATTATATTAGTTGAATGGATTTGACTTTCATTTGATTCAAAAAGCTTTTAATGAATGTGTTTGACTTTCATTTGACTCAATTATCTTTATTGAATCCATTTGACTTTCATTTGATTCAAAAAGCTTTGTTTGAATGTGTTTGACTTTCATTTGACCCAATTAACTTTGTTGAATGCATTTGACTTTCATTTAATTCAAAAAGCTTTGTTTGAATGTTTTTGACTTTCATTTGACTCAATTATATTAGTTGAATGGATTTGACTTTCATTTGATTCAAAAAGCTTTTAATGAATGTGTTTGACTTTCATTTGACTCAACTATCTTTATTGAATGCATTTGACTTTCATTTGATTCAAAAAGCTTTGTTTGAATGTGTTTGACTTTCATTTGACTCTATTAACTTTGTTGAATGCATTTGACTTTCATTTGATTCAAAAAGCTTTATTAGAATGTGTTTGACTTTCATTTGACTCAATTAGCTTTATTGAATGCATTTTACTTTCATTTGATTCAAAACGCTTTGTTTGAATGTGTTTGACTTTCGTTTGACTCAATTAGCTTTGTTGAATGCATTTGACTTTCATTTGATTCAAAAAGCTTTGTTTTAATGTGTTTGACTTTCGTTTGACTCAATTAGCTTTGTTGAATGTATTTGACTTTCATTTGATTCAAAAAGCATTGTTTGAATGTGTTTGACTTTCATTTGACTCAATTAGCTTTATAGAATGCAATTGACTTTCATTTGACTCAATTAGCTTTTTATGAATGTGTTTGACTTTCATTTAATTCAATTAGCTTTATAAATTGCATTTCACTTTCATTTAATTTAAAAAGCTTTATTGAATGTGTTTGACATTCATTTGATTCAAAAAGCTGTCTTTTACTTTCATTTGACTCAAATATCTTTGTTGAATGCATTTGACTTTTATTTGATTCAAAAAGTTCCGTTTGAATTTCATTTGACTCAATTAGCTTTATTGAATGCATTTGACTTTCATTTGATTAAAAAAGCATTGTTTGAATGTGTTTGACTTTCATTTGACTCAATTAACTTTGTTAAATGCATTTGACTTTCATTTGATTCAAAAAGCTCTATTTGAATGTTTAACTTTCATTTGATTTAATTAGCTGTGATGAATGCATTTGATTTTCATTTGATTTAAAAGGCTTTGTTTGAATGTGTTTGACTTTAATTTGACTCAATTAGCTTTGTAGAATGCATTGGACTTTCATTTGAGTCAATTAGATTTGTATGAATGAGTTTGACTTTCATTTGACTTAATAAGCTTTGTTAATGTCATTTCACTTTCATTTAATTCAAAAAGCTTTGTTTGAATGTGTTTGACTTTCATTTGATTCAAAACATTTTATTTTAATGTGTTTGACTTTCGTTTGACTCAATTAGCTTTGTTGAATGTATTTGACTTTCATTTGATTCAAAAAGCATTGTTTGAATGTGTTTGACTTTCATTTGACTCAATTAGCTTTATAGAATGCAATTGACTTTCATTTGACTCAATTAGCTCTGTATGAATGGGTTTGACTTTGAGTTTACTCAATTAGCTTTGTTAATTGCATTTCACTTTCATTAAATTCAAAAAGTTTTGTTTGAATGTGATTGACTTTCATTTGATTCAAAAAGCTTTGTTTGAATGTGTTTGACTTTCATTTTACTCATTTAGCTTTGTTGAATGAAGTTAACTTTCATTTGATTCAAAAAATATTGTTTGAATGTGTTTTACTTTCATTTTTGTCATAAAGCATTGTTGAATGAACTTGACTTTCGTTTAATTTAAAAAGCTTTGTTTGAATGTGTTTGACTTTTATTTGACTCAATTAGATTTGTTGAATCCATTTTACTTTCATTTTATTCAAAAAGCTTTTTTTGTACGGGTTTGACTTTTATTTGACTCAATTATCTTTGTTGAACGCATTTGACTTTCATTTGATTCAAAAAGCTTTGTCTGAATGTGTTTGATTTTCATTTGGCTCAATTATCTTTATCGAATGCATTTGACTTTCATTTGATTCAAAAAGCTTTGTTTGAATGTATTTGACTTCCATTTGAGTCAAAATCTTTTTTTTTTTAAATGCATATGACTTTCATTTAATTCAAAAAGATTTGTTTGAATGTGCTTGACTTTTATTTGACTCAATTAGATTTGTTGAATGCATTTGACTTTCATTTGATTCAAAAAGCGGTGTTTGAATGTGTTTGACTTTCATTTAAGGCAATTAGCTTTGTACAATGCATTTGACTTAATTAGCTTTTTATGAATGTGTTTGACTTTCATTTGACTCAATTAGCTTTGTTAATTGCATTTCAATTTGATTTACTTCAAAAAGCTTTGTTTGAATGTGTTTGACTTTCATTTGACTCAATTAGCTTTGTTGAATGCATTTTACTTTCATTTGATTCAAAAAGCTTTGTTTGAATGTGTTTGACTTTCATTGAATCAATTAGCTTTGTTGAATGTATTTGACTTTCATTTGATTCAAAAATCTTTGTCTGAATGTGTTTGACTTTCATTTGACTCAATTATATTTGTTGAATGCATTTGACTCTCATTTGATTTAAAAAGCTTTGTATGAATGTGTGTGACTATCATTTCACTCAATTATCTTTATTGAATGCATTTGACTTTCATTTGATTCAAAAAGCTTTGTTTGAATGTGTTTGACTTTCATTTGTCTTTATTACCTTTGTTGAATGCATTTGACTTTTATTTGATTCAAAAAGCTTTGTATGAATGTGTGTGACTTTCATTTAACTCAATTATGTTTATTGAATGCATTTGACTTTTATTTGATTCAAAAAGCTTTGTTTGAATGTGTTTGACTTTCATTTGAGTCAAAAAACTTTGTTGAATGCATTTGACTTTCATTTGACTCAAAAAACTTTGTTTGAATGTGTTACACTTTCATTTGACTCAATTATATTTGTTGAATGCATTTAACTTTCATTTGATTCTAAAAGCTTTGTTTGAATGTGTTTCACTTTCATTTGACTCAATTATCTTTGTTGAATGAATTTAACTTTCATTTGGTTCAAAATCCTTTGTTTCAATGTATTTGACATTCATTTGATTCGAAAAGCTTTGTATGAATGTGTTTGACTTTCATTTGACTCAATTATCTTTGTTGAATACATTTTAATTTCATTTGATTCAAAAAGCTTTTTTTGAATGTGTTTGACTTTTATTTTACTCCATTATCTTTATTGAATGCATTTGACTCTCGTTTGATTCAAAAAGCTTTGTTTGAATGTGTTTCACTTTTATTTGAGTCAAAAAGTTTGTTGAATGTATTTGACTTTAATTTAATTCAGAAACTTTGTTTGAATGTGTTTGACTTTCATTTGACTCAATTATCTTTATTGAATGCATTTGACTTTTATTTGATTCAAAAAGATTTGTAAGAATGTTTTTAACTTTCATTTGACTCAATTAGCTTTGTCAATTACATTTCACATTCATTTAATTCATAAAGCTTTGTTTGAATGTGTTTGACTTTCATTTGACTCAATTAGCTTTGTTGAATGCATTTTACTTTCGTTTGATTCAAAAAGCTTTGTTAGAATGTGTTTGACTTTCATTTGACTCAATTAGCTTTGTTGAATGCATTTGACTTTAATGAGATTCAAAAAGCTTTGTTTGAATGTGTTTGACTTTCATTTGACTCAATTATCTTTGTTGAATGCGTTTTACTTTTATTTGATTCAAAAAGCTTTGTTTGTTCATTGCATTTCACTTTCATTAAATTTAAAAAGCTTTGTTTGATTGTGTTTGACTTTCATTTGACTCAATTAGCTTTGTTTTAGTGTGTTTGACTTTCATTTCACTCAATTAGCTTTGTTCATTGCAATTCACTTTCAATGAATTTAAAAAGCTTTGTTTGAATGTCTTTGAATTTCATTTGACTCAATTAGCTTTGTTGAATTTATTTTACTTTCATTTGATTCAAAAAGCTTTGTTTGAATGTGTTTGATTTTCATTTAACTCAATTCGCTTTGTTGAATGAATTTGACTTTCATTTGATTAAAAAAAGCTTTGTTTGAATGTGTTTGACTTTCATTTTGCTGAATTATCTTTGTCGAATGCATTTGACTTCCATTAGATTGAAAAAGCTTTGTATGAATGTGTTTGACTTTCATTTGACTCAATTATCTTTGTTGAATGCATTTTACTTTCATTTGAGTCAAAAAGATTTATTGAATGCATTTGACTTTCATTTGACTCAAAAAGCTCTGTTTTAATGTGTTTGACTTTCATTTGACTCAATTATATTTGTTGATTGCATTTGACAATCATTTGATTCAAAAAGCTTTGTTTGAATGTGTTTGACTTTCATTTGACTCAATTAGCTTTGTTGAATGCATTTGACTTTCATTTGATTCAAAAAGCTTTGTTTGAATGTGTTTTACTTTCATTTGAGTCAAAAAGCTTTGTTGAATGCATTTGACTTTCATTTGATTCAAAAAGCTTTGTTTGAATTTCATTTGAGTATAAAAGCTTTGTTAGATGCATTTGACTTTCAATTGATTCAAAAAGCTTTGTTTGAATGTGTTTGACATTTATTTGACTCAATTAGCTTTGTTGAATGCATTTGACTTTCATTTGATTCAAAAAGCTTTGTTTGAATGTGTTTGACTTTTATTTGACTCAATTATCTTTTTTGAATGCATTTGACTTTCATTTGATTAAAGAAGCTTTGTTTGAATGTGTATGACTTTCATTTAACTCAATTGTCTTTGTTGAATGTATTTGACTTTCATTTGATTCAAAAAGCGTTGTTGAATGTGTTTGACTTTCATTTGACTCAATTAGCTTTGTTGAATGCATTTGTGTTTTATGTGATTCAAAAAGCTTTGTATGAATGTGTTTGACTATCATTTGACCCATTTATCTTTGTTGAATGCATTAGACTTTCATTTGATTCAATATATCTTTTTTTTATTGCTATTGAAAACAAGTTGTCTTACTAGTTGTTGCTAGATTTCATCAAATTTTGTCTTGTTTCCATATATCAACAAATTCTGACAACTAATTTTTATTTGTAGCAATTTAGAAACAAATTGAGGCAACACATTTTAGAATTGATCCTATTAGAAATTAGTCGTCTTACTAGTTGCTGCATTTTACATTCATTTGATTCAAAAAGCTTTGTTTGAATGTGTTTGACTATAATTTGACTCAATTAGCTTTGTTGAATGCATTTGACTTTCATTTGATTCAAAAAGCTTTGTTTGAATGTGTTTGACTTTCATTTGACTCAATTAGCTTTGTCAATTGCATTTCACTTTCATTTAATTTAAAAAGCTTTGTTTGATTGTGTTTGACTTTCATTTGACTCAATTAGCTTTGTTTTAATGTGTTTGACATTCATTTGACTCAATTAGCTTTGTTCATTGCAATTCACTTTCAATGAATTTAAAAAGCTTTGTTTAAATGTCTTTGACTTTCATATGACTCAATTAGCTTTGTTGAATTTATTTTACTTTCATTTGATTCAAAAAGCTTTGTTTGAATGTGTTTGATTTTCATTTAACTCAATTTGCTTTGTTGAATGAATTTGACTTTCATTTGATTAAAAAAAGCTTTGTTTGAATGTGTTTGACTTTCATTTTGCTGAATTATCTTTGTCGAATGCATTTGACTTCCATTAGATTGAAAAAGCTTTGTATGAATGTGTTTGACTTTCATTTGACTCAATTATCTTTGTTGAATGCATTTTACTTTCATTTGAGTCAAAAAGATTTATTGAATGCATTTGACTTTCATTTGACTCAAAAAGCTCTGTTTTAATGTGTTTGACTTTCATTTGACTCAATTATATTTGTTGATTGCATTTGACAATCATTTGATTCAAAAAGCTTTGTTTGAATGTGTTTGACTTTCATTTGACTCAATTAGCTTTGTTGAATGCATTTGACTTTCATTTGATTCAAAAAGCTTTGTTTGAATGTGTTTTACTTTCATTTGAGTCAAAAAGCTTTGTTGAATGCATTTGACTTTCATTTGATTCAAAAAGCTTTGTTTGAATTTCATTTGAGTATAAAAGCTTTGTTAGATGCATTTGACTTTCAATTGATTCAAAAAGCTTTGTTTGAATGTGTTTGACATTTATTTGACTCAATTAGCTTTGTTGAATGCATTTGACTTTCATTTGATTCAAAAAGCTTTGTTTGAATGTGTTTGACTTTTATTTGACTCAATTATCTTTTTTGAATGCATTTGACTTTCATTTGATTAAAGAAGCTTTGTTTGAATGTGTATGACTTTCATTTAACTCAATTGTCTTTGTTGAATGTATTTGACTTTCATTTGATTCAAAAAGCGTTGTTGAATGTGTTTGACTTTCATTTGACTCAATTAGCTTTGTTGAATGCATTTGTGTTTTATGTGATTCAAAAAGCTTTGTATGAATGTGTTTGACTATCATTTGACCCATTTATCTTTGTTGAATGCATTAGACTTTCATTTGATTCAATATATCTTTTTTTTATTGCTATTGAAAACAAGTTGTCTTACTAGTTGTTGCTAGATTTCATCAAATTTTGTCTTGTTTCCATATATCAACAAATTCTGACAACTAATTTTTATTTGTAGCAATTTAGAAACAAATTGAGGCAACACATTTTAGAATTGATCCTATTAGAAATTAGTCGTCTTACTAGTTGCTGCATTTTACATTCATTTGATTCAAAAAGCTTTGTTTGAATGTGTTTGACTATAATTTGACTCAATTAGCTTTGTTGAATGCATTTGACTTTCATTTGATTCAAAAAGCTTTGTTTGAATGTGTTTGACTTTCATTTGACTCAATTAGCTTTGTCAATTGCATTTCACTTTCATTTAATTTAAAAAGCTTTGTTTGATTGTGTTTGACTTTCATTTGACTCAATTAGCTTTGTTTTAATGTGTTTGACATTCATTTGACTCAATTAGCTTTGTTCATTGCAATTCACTTTCAATGAATTTAAAAAGCTTTGTTTAAATGTCTTTGACTTTCATATGACTCAATTAGCTTTGTTGAATTTATTTTACTTTCATTTGATTCAAAAAGCTTTGTTTGAATGTGTTTGATTTTCATTTAACTCAATTTGCTTTGTTGAATGAATTTGACTTTCATTTGATTAAAAAAAGCTTTGTTTGAATGTGTTTGACTTTCATTTTGCTGAATTATCTTTGTTGAATACATTTGACTTCCATTAGATTGAAAAAGCTTTGTATGAATGTGTTTGACTTTCATTTGACTCAATTATCTTTGTTGAATGCATTTTACTTCATTTGTGTCAAAAAGATTTATTGAATGCATTTGACTTTCATTTGACTCAAAAAGCTCTGTTTTAATGTGTTTGACTTTCATTTGACTCAATTATATTTGTTGAATGCATTTGACAATCATTTGATTCAAAAAGCTTTGTTTGAATGTGTTTGACTTTCATTTGACTCAATTAGCTTTGTTGAATGCATTTGACTTTCATTTGATTCAAAAAGCTTTGTTTGAATGTGTTTTACTTTCATTTGAGTCAAAAAGCTTTGTTGAATGCATTTGACTTTCATTTGATTCAAAAAGCTTTGTTTGAATTTCATTTGAGTATAAAAGCTTTGTTAGATGCATTTGACTTTCAATTGATTCAAAAAGCTTTGTTTGAATGTGTTTGACATTTATTTGACTCAATTAGCTTTGTTGAATGCATTTGACTTTCATTTGATTCAAAAAGCTTTGTTTGAATGTGTTTGACTTTCATTTGACTAAATTATCTTTGTTGAATGCATTTGACTTTCATTTGATTAAAGAAGCTTTGTTTGAATGTGTATGACTTTCATTTGACTCAATTGTCTTTGTTGAATGTATTTGACTTTCATTTGATTCAAAAAGCGTTGTTGAATGTGTTTGACTTTCATTTGACTCAATTAGCTTTGTGCATTTGAGTTTTATGTGATTCAAAAAGCTTTGTATGAATGTGTTTGACTAGCATTTGACCCAATTACCTTTGTTGAATGCATTTGACTTTCATTTGATTCAATATATCTCTTTTTTTTATTGCTATTGAAAACAAGTTGTCTTACTAGTTGTTGCTAGATTTCATCAAATTTTGTCTTGTTTCCATATATCAACAAATTCTGACAACTAATTTTTATTTGTAGCGAGTTAGAAACAAATTGAGGCAACACATTTTAGAATTGATCCTATTAGAAATTAGTCGTCTTACTAGTTGCTGCATTTTACATTCATTTGATTCAAAAAGCTTTGTTTGAATGTGTTTGACTATAATTTGACTCAATTAGCTTTGTTGAAGGCATTTGACTTTCATTTGATTCAAAAAGCTTTGTTTGAATGTGTTTGACTTTCATTCGACTCAATTAGCTTTGTCAATTACATTTCACTTTCATTTAATTCAAAAAACTTTGTTTGAATGTGTTTGACTTTCATGTGACTCAATTAGCTTTGTTGAATGCATTTTACTTTCGTTTGATTCAAAAAGCTTTGTTAGAATGTGTTTGACTTTCATTAGACTCAATTAGCTTTGTGGAATGCATTTGACTTTAATTTAATTTAAAAAGCTTTGTTTGAATGTGTTTGACTTTCATTTCACTCAATCATTTTTGTTGAATGCGTTTGACTTTCATTTGACTCAAAAAGCTTTGTATGAGTGTGATTGACTTTCATTTGACTCAATTATCTTTATTGAATGCATTTGACTTTCATTTGATTCAAAAAGCGTTGTTTGTTCATTGCATTTCACTTTCTATTAATTTAAAAAGCTTTGTTTAAATGTGTTTGACTTACATTTGACTCAATTAGTTTTGTTTTGATGTGTTTGACTTTTATTTAACTCAATTAGCTTTGTTCATTGCATTTCACTTTCATTTAATTTAAAAAGCTTTGTTTAAATGTGTTTGACTTTCATTTGACTCAATTAGCTTTGATGAATTTAATTTAGTTTCATTTGATTCAAAATGCTTTGTTTGGATGTGTTTGATTTTCATTTAACTCAATTAGCTTTGTTGAATGAATTTGACTTTCATTTGATTAAAAAAGCTTTGTTTGAATGTGTTTGACTTTCATTTGGCTGAATTATCTTTGTTGAATGCATTTGACTTTCATTAGATTCAAAAAGCTTTGTATGAATGTGTTTGACTTTCATTTGACTCAATTATCTTTGTTGAATGCATTTTAAATTTAATTTGAGTCAAAAATATTTGTTGAATGCATTTGACTTTCATTTGACTCAAAAAGCTTTGTTTGAATGTGTTTGACTTTCATTTGACTCAATTAGCTTTGTTGAATGCATTTTACTTTCATTTGATTCAAAAAGCTTTGTTTGAATGTGTTTGACTTTCATTTGACTCAATTTTCTTTGTTGAATGCATTTGACTTTCATTTAATTCAAAAAGCTTTGTTTGAATGTGTTTGACTTTCATTTGACTCAATTTTCTTTGTTGAATGTATTTGACATTCATTTGATTAAAAAAGCGTTGTTGAATGTGTTTGACTTTCATTTCACTCAATTAGCTTTGTTGAATGCATTTGAGATTTATTTGATTCAAAAAGCTTTGTTTGAATATGTTTGACTTTCATTTGACTCAATTTTCTTTGTTGAATGTATTTGACATTCATTTGATTCAAAAAGCGTTGTTGAATGTGTTTGTCTTTCATATGACCCAATTACCTTTGTTGAATGCATTTGACTTTCATTTGATTAAAAAACCTTTGTTTGAATGTGTTTGACTTTCATTTGACTCAATTTTCTTTGTTGAATGTATTTGACATTCATTTGATTCAAAAAGCGTTGTTGAATGTGTTTGACTTTCATTTCACTCAATTAGCTTTGTTGAATGCATTTGAGTTTTATTTGATTCAAAAAGCTTTGTATGAATGTTTTTGACTTTCATTTGATTCAAAAAGCTTTGTTTGAATGTGTTTGACTTTTATTTGACTCAATTATATTATTTGAATGTATTTGACTGTCATTTGATTAAAAAAGCTTTGTATGAATGTGTTTGACTTTCATTTGACTCAATTATATTAGTTGAATGGATTTGACTTTCATTTGATTCAAAAAGCTTTTAATGAATGTGTTTGACTTTCATTTGACTCAATTATCTTTATTGAATGCATTTGACTTTCATTTGATTCAAAAAGCTATGTTTGAATGTGTTTGACTTTCATTTGACTCAATTAACTTTGTTGAATGCATTTGACTTTCATTTGATTCAAAAAGCTTTGTTAGAATGTGTTTGACTTTCATTTGACTCAATTATCTTTATTGAATGCATTTGACTTTCATTTGATTCAAAAAGCTTTGTTTGAATGTGTTTGACATTTATTTGACTCAATTAGCTTTGTTGAAGGCATTTGACTTTCATTTGATTCAAAAAGCTTTGTTTGAATGTGTTTGACTTTCATTCGACTCAATTAGCTTTGTCAATTACATTTCACTTTCATTTAATTCAAAAAACTTTGTTTGAATGTGTTTGACTTTCATGTGACTCAATTAGCTTTGTTGAATGCATTTTACTTTCGTTTGATTCAAAAAGCTTTGTTAGAATGTGTTTGACTTTCATTAGACTCAATTAGCTTTGTGGAATGCATTTGACTTTAATTTAATTTAAAAAGCTTTGTTTGAATGTGTTTGACTTTCATTTCACTCAATCATTTTTGTTGAATGCGTTTGACTTTCATTTGACTCAAAAAGCTTTGTATGAGTGTGATTGACTTTCATTTGACTCAATTATCTTTATTGAATGCATTTGACTTTCATTTGATTCAAAAAGCGTTGTTTGTTCATTGCATTTCACTTTCTATTAATTTAAAAAGCTTTGTTTAAATGTGTTTGACTTACATTTGACTCAATTAGTTTTGTTTTGATGTGTTTGACTTTTATTTAACTCAATTAGCTTTGTTCATTGCATTTCACTTTCATTTAATTTAAAAAGCTTTGTTTAAATGTGTTTGACTTTCATTTGACTCAATTAGCTTTGATGAATTTAATTTAGTTTCATTTGATTCAAAATGCTTTGTTTGGATGTGTTTGATTTTCATTTAACTCAATTAGCTTTGTTGAATGAATTTGACTTTCATTTGATTAAAAAAGCTTTGTTTGAATGTGTTTGACTTTCATTTGGCTGAATTATCTTTGTTGAATGCATTTGACTTTCATTAGATTCAAAAAGCTTTGTATGAATGTGTTTGACTTTCATTTGACTCAATTATCTTTGTTGAATGCATTTTAAATTTAATTTGAGTCAAAAATATTTGTTGAATGCATTTGACTTTCATTTGACTCAAAAAGCTTTGTTTGAATGTGTTTGACTTTCATTTGACTCAATTAGCTTTGTTGAATGCATTTTACTTTCATTTGATTCAAAAAGCTTTGTTTGAATGTGTTTGACTTTCATTTGACTCAATTTTCTTTGTTGAATGCATTTGACTTTCATTTAATTCAAAAAGCTTTGTTTGAATGTGTTTGACTTTCATTTGACTCAATTTTCTTTGTTGAATGTATTTGACATTCATTTGATTAAAAAAGCGTTGTTGAATGTGTTTGACTTTCATTTCACTCAATTAGCTTTGTTGAATGCATTTGAGATTTATTTGATTCAAAAAGCTTTGTTTGAATATGTTTGACTTTCATTTGACTCAATTTTCTTTGTTGAATGTATTTGACATTCATTTGATTCAAAAAGCGTTGTTGAATGTGTTTGTCTTTCATATGACCCAATTACCTTTGTTGAATGCATTTGACTTTCATTTGATTAAAAAACCTTTGTTTGAATGTGTTTGACTTTCATTTGACTCAATTTTCTTTGTTGAATGTATTTGACATTCATTTGATTCAAAAAGCGTTGTTGAATGTGTTTGACTTTCATTTCACTCAATTAGCTTTGTTGAATGCATTTGAGTTTTATTTGATTCAAAAAGCTTTGTATGAATGTTTTTGACTTTCATTTGATTCAAAAAGCTTTGTTTGAATGTGTTTGACTTTTATTTGACTCAATTATATTATTTGAATGTATTTGACTGTCATTTGATTAAAAAAGCTTTGTATGAATGTGTTTGACTTTCATTTGACTCAATTATATTAGTTGAATGGATTTGACTTTCATTTGATTCAAAAAGCTTTTAATGAATGTGTTTGACTTTCATTTGACTCAATTATCTTTATTGAATGCATTTGACTTTCATTTGATTCAAAAAGCTATGTTTGAATGTGTTTGACTTTCATTTGACTCAATTAACTTTGTTGAATGCATTTGACTTTCATTTGATTCAAAAAGCTTTGTTAGAATGTGTTTGACTTTCATTTGACTCAATTATCTTTATTGAATGCATTTGACTTTCATTTGATTCAAAAAGCTTTGTTTGAATGTGTTTGACTTTCATTTGACTCAATTAGCTTTGTTGAATGCATTTTACTTTCATTTGATTCAAAACGCTTTGTTTGAATGTGTTTGACTTTCGTTTGACTCAATTAGCTTTGTTGAATGCATTTGACTTTCATTTGTTCAAAAAGCGTTGTTTGAATGTGTTTGACTTTCATTTGACTCAATTAGCTTTATAGAATGCAATTGACTTTCATTTGACTCAATTAGCTTTTTATGAATGTGTTTGACTTTCATTTAATTCAATTAGCTTTGTAAATTGCATTTCACTTTCATTTAATTTAAAAAGCTTTGTTGAATGTGTTTGACATTCATTTGATTCAAAAAGCTGTGTTTTACTTTCATTTGACTCAAATATCTTTGTTGAATGCATTTGACTTTCATTTGATTCAAAACATTTTGTTTTAATGTGTTTGACTTTTGGTTTGATTCAATTAGCTTTGTTGAATGTATTAGACTTTCATTTGATTCAAAAAGCATTGTTTGAATGTGTTTGACTTTCATTTGACTCTATTAGCTTTATATAATGCAATTGACTTTCATTTGACTCAATTAGCTCTGTATAAATGGGTTTGACTTTGAGTTTACTCAATTAGCTTTGTTAATTGCATTTCACTTTCATTAAATTAAAAAAGCTTTGTTTGAATGTGATTGACTTTCATTTGATTCAAAAAGCTTTGTTTGAATGTGTTTGACTTTCATTTTACTCATTTAGCTTTGTTGAATGAAGTTGACTTTCATTTGATTCAAAAAATATTGTTTGAATGTGTTTGACTTTTATTTTAGTCATAAAGCATTGTTGAATGCACTTGACTTTCGTTTAATTTAAAAAGCTTTGTTTGAATGTGTTTGACTTTCATTTGACTCAATTAGATTTGTTGAATCCATTTGACTTTCATTTTATTCAAAAAGCTTTTGTTGAACGGGTTTGACTTTTATTTGACTCAATTATCTTTGTTGAACGCATTTGACTTTCATTTGATTCAAAAAGCTTTGTCTGAATGTGTTTGACTTTCATTGGGCTCAATTATCTTTATCGAATGCATTTGACTTTCATTTGATTCAAAAAGCTTTGTTTGAATGTATTTGACTTCCATTTGAGTCAAAATCTTTTTTTTTTTAAAATATATATGACTTTCATTTAATTCAAAAAGATTTGTTTGAATGTGCTTGACTTTTTTTTGACTCAATTAGATTTGTTGAATGCATTTGACTTTCATTTGATTCAAAAAGCTGTGTTTAAATGCGTTTGACTTTCATTTAAGGCAATTAGCTTTGTACAATGCATTTGACTTAATTAGCTTTTTATGAATGTGTTTGACTTTCATTTGACTCAATTAGCTTTGTTAATTGCATTTCAATTTGATTAACTTCAAAAAGCTTTGTTTGAATGTGTTTGACTTTCATTTGACTCAATTAGCTTTGTTGAATGCATTTTACTTTCATTTGATTCAAAAAGCTTTGTTTGAATGTGTTTGACTTTCATTTGAATCAATTAGCTTTGTTGAATGTATTTGACTTTCATTTGATTCAAAAATCTTTGTCTAAATGTGTTTGACTTTCATTTGACTCAATTATATTTGTTGAATGCATTTGACTTTCATTTGATTTAAAAAGCTTTGTATGAATGTGTTCTGACTATCATTTGACTCAATTATCTTTATTGAATGCATTTGATTTTATTTGATTCAAAAAGCTTTGTTTGAATGTGTTTGACTTTCATTTCTCTTTATTACCTTTGTTGAATGCATTTGACTTTCATTTGATTCAAAACGCTTTGTATGAATGTGTGTGACTTTCATTTAACTCAATTATGTTTATTGAATGCATTTGACTTTCATTTGATTCAAAAAGCTTTGTTTGAATGTGTTTGACTTTTATTTGAGTCAAAAAACTTTGTTGAATGCATTTGACTTTCATTTGACTCAAAAAACATTGTTTGAATTTGTTAGACTTTCATTTGACTCAATTATATTTGTTGAATGCATTTGACTTTCATTTGATTCTAAAAGCTTTGTTTGAATGTGTTTCACTTTCATTTGACTCAATTATCTTTGTTAAATGAATTTGACTTTCATTTGGTTCAAAATCCATTGTTTCAATGTATTTGACATTCATTTGATTCGAAAAGCTTTGTATGAATGTATTTGACTTTCATTTGACTTAATTATCTTTGTTGAATACATTTTACTTTAATTTGATTCAAAAAGCTTTTTTTGAATGTGTTTGACTTTCATTTTACTCAATTATCTTTATTGAATGCATTTGACTCTCGTTTGATTCAAAAAGCTTTGTTTGAATGTGTTTCACTTTTATTTGAGTCAAAAAGGTTTGTTGACTGTATTTGACTTAAATTTAATTCAGAAACTTTGTTTGAATGTGTTTGACTTTCATTTGACTCAATTATCTTTATTGAATGCATTTGACTTCCATTTGATTCAAAAAGATTTGTAAGAATGTGTTTAACTTTAGCTTTGTCAATTGCATTTCACTTTCATTTAATTCAAAAACCTTTGTTTGAATGTTTTTGACTTTCATTTGACTCAATTAGCTTTGTTTAATGCATTTTACTTTCGTTTGATTCAAAAAGCTTTGTTAGAATGTGTTTGACTTTCATTTGACTCAATTAGCTTTGCTGAATGCATTTGACTTTAATGAGATTCAAAAAGCTTTGTTTGAATGTGTTTGACTTTCATTTGACTCAATTATCTTTGTTGAATGCGTTTAACTTTCGTTTGACTCAAAAAGCATTGTATGAATGTGTTTGACTTTCATTTGACTCAATTATCTTTATTGAATGCATTTGACTTTCATTTGATTCAAAAAGCTTTGTTTGTTCATTGCATTTCACTTTTATTTAATTTAAAAAGCTTTGTTTGATTGTATTTGACTTTCATTTGACTCAATAAGCTTTGTTTTAATGTGTTTAACTTTCATTTGACTCAATTAGCTTTGTTCATTGCAGTTCATTTTCAATGAATTTAAAAAGCTTTGTCTGAATGTCTTTGAATTTCATTTGACTCAATTAGCTTTGTTGAATTTATTTTACTTTCATTTGATTCACAAAGCTTTATTTGAATGTGTTTGATTTTCACTTAACTCAATTTGCTTTGTTGAATGAATTTGACTTTCATTTGATTAAAAAAAGCTTTGTTTGAATGTGTTTGACTTTCATTTTGCTGAATTATCTTTGTTGAATACATTTGACTTCCATTAGATTGAAAAAGCTTTGTATGAATGTGTTTGACTTTCATTTGACTCAATTATCTTTGTTGAATGCATTTTACTTTCATTTGAGTCATAAAGATTTATTGAATGCATTTGACTTTCATTTGACTCAAAAAGCTCTGTTTTAATGTGTTTGACTTTCATTTAACTCAATTATATTAATTGAATGCATTTGACAATCATTTGATTCAAAAAGCTTTGTTTGAATGTGTTTGACTTTCATTTGACTCAATTAGCTTTATTGAATGCATTTGACTTTCATTTTATTCAAAAAGCTTTGTTTGAATGTGTTTTACTTTCATTTGAGTCAAAAAGCTTTGTTGAATGCATTTGACTTTCATTTGATTCAAAAAGCTTTGTTTGAATGTGTTTGAATTTCATTTGAGTCTAAAAGCTTTGTTAGATGCATTTGACTTTCAATTGATTCAAAAAGCTTTGTTTGAATGTGTTTGACATTTATTTGACTCAATTAGCTTTGTTGAATGCATTTAACTTTCATTTGATTCAAAAAGCTTTGTTTGAATGTGTTTGACTTTCCTTTGACTCAATTATCTTTGTTGAATGTGACTTTCATTTGATTAAAAAAGCTTTGTTTGAATGTGTATGACTTTCATTTGACTCAATTGTCTTTGTTGAATGTATTTGACTTTCATTTGATTTAAAAAGCGTTGTTGAATGTGTTTGACTTTCATTTGACTCAATTAGCTTTATTGAATGCATTTGAGTTTTATGTGATTCAAAAAGCTTTGTATGAATGTGTTTGACTATCATTTGACCCAATTACCTTTGTTGAATGCATTTGACTTTCATTTGATTCAATATATCTTTTTTTATTGCTATTGAAAACAAGTTGTCTTACTAGTTGTTGCTAGATTTCATCAAATTTTGTCTTGTTTCCATTTATCAACAAATTCTGACAACAAATTTTTATTTGTAGCGACTTAGAAACAAATTGAGCCAACACATTTTAGAATTGATCCTATTAGAAATTAGTCGTCTTACTAGTTGTTGCATTTTACATTCATTTGATTCAAAAAGCTTTGTTTGAATGTGTTTGACTATAATTTGACTCAATTAGCTTTGTTGAATGCATTTGACTTTCATTTGATTCAAAAAGCTTTGTTTGAATGTGTTTGACTTTCATTTGACTCAATTAGCTTTGTCAATTGCATTTCACTTTCATTTAATTCAAAAATCTTTGTTTGAATGTATTTGACTTTCATGTGACTCAATTAGCTTTGTTGAATGCATTTTACTTTCGTTTGATTCAAAAAGCTTTGTTAGATTGTGTTTGACTTTCATTAGACTTAATTAGCTTTGTTGAATGCATTTGACTTTAATTTGATTCAAAAAGCTTTGTTTGAATGTGTTTGAATTACATTTGACTCAATCATTTTTGTTGAATGCGTTTGACTTTCAATTGACTCTAAAAGCTTTGTATGAGTGTGATTGACTTTCATTTGACTCAATTATCTTTATTGAATGCATTTGACTTTCATTTGATTCAAAAAGGTTTGTTTGAATTTGTTTGACTTTCATTTGGCTCAATTATCTTTGTTGAATGCATTTGACTCTCATTTGATTCTAAAAGCTTTGTTTGAATGTGTTTGACCTTCATTTGAGTTAAAAAGCTTTGTTGAATGCATTTGACTTCCATTTGATTCAAAAAGCTTTGTATGAATGTGTTTGACTTTCATTTGACTAAATTATCTTTGATAAATGCATTTGACTTTCGTTTGATTCAAAAAGCTTTGTTTGAATGTGTTTGACTTTCATTTGTGTCAAAAATCTTTGTTGAATGCATTTGACTTTCATTTTATTTAAAAAGCTTTGTTTGAATGTGTTTGACTTTCATTTGATTCAATTATCTTTTTTGAATGCAATTGACTTTCTTTTGATTCGAAAAGCTTTGTATGAATGTGTTTGACTTTCATTTGACTCAATTATCTTAGTTGAATGCATTTGACATTAATTTGATTGAAAAAGCTTTTTTTGAATGTGTTTGACTTTCATTTGAGTCAAAAAGCTTTATTGAATGCATTTGACTTTAATTTGATTCAAAAAGCTTTGTTTGAATGTGTTGGATTTTTATTTGACTCAATTATCTTTGTTGAATGCTTTTGACTTTCATTTGGTTTAAAATGCTTTGTTTGAATGTGTTTGACTTTCAATTGACTCAATTAGCTTTGTTGAATGCATTTTACTTTCATTGGAGTTAAAAAGCTTTATTGAATGCATTTGACTTTCTTTTGACTCAAAAAGCTTTGTTTTAATGTGTTTTACTTTCATTTGACTCAATTATCTTTGTTGAATGCATTTTAATTTTAATTTGAGTCAAAAATCTTTGTTGAATGCATTTGACATTCATTTGATTCAAAAAGCTTTAATTGAATGTGTTTGACTTTCATTTGACTCAATTAGCTTTATTGAATGCATTTGACTTTCATTTGATTTAAAAAGCTTTGTTTGAATGTGTTTGACTTTCATTTGAGTTCAAGAGCTTTGTTGAATGCATTTGACTTTCATTTGATTCAAAAAGCTTTGTTTGAATGTGTTTGACTTTTATTTGAGTCAAAAAGCTTTGTTGTATGCATTTGACTTTCAATTGATTCAAAAAGCTTTGTTTGAATGTGTTTGACATTTATTTGACTCAATTAGCTTTGTTGAGTGCATTTGACTTTCATTTGATTTAAAAAGCTTTGTTTGAATGTGTTTGACTTCCATTTGACTCAATTATCTTTGTTGAATGCATTTGACTTTCATTTGATTAAAAAAGCTTTGTTTGAATGTGTTTGACTTTCATTTGACTCAATTGTCTTTGTTGAATGTATTTGACTTTCATTTGATTCAAAAAGCGTTGTTGAATGTGTTTGACTTTCATTTGACTCAATTAGCTTTGTTGAATGCATTTGAGTTTTATTTGATTCAAAAAGCTTTGTATTAATGTATTTGACTATCATTTGACCCAATTATCTTTGTTGAATGCATTTGACTTTTATTTCATTCAATATATCTCTTTTTTATTGCTATTGAAAACAAGTTGTCTTACTAGTTGTTGCTAGATTTCATTTAATTTTGTCTTGTTTCCATATATCAACAAATTCTGACAACTAATTTTTTATTTGTAGCGATTTAGAAACAAATTGAGGCAACAAATTTTAGAATTGTTCCTATTAGAAATTAGCCGTCCTACTAGTTGTTGCATTTTACATTCATTTGATTCAAAAAGCTTTGTTTGAATGTGTTTGACTTTCATTTGACTCAATTAGCTTTGTTGAATGCATTTTACTTTCATTTGATTCAAAAAGTTTTGTTTGAATGTGTTTGACTTTCATTTGACTCAATTAGCTTTGTTGAATGCATTTGACTTTCATTTGATTCAAAAAGCGTTGTTGAATGCGTTTGACTTTCATTTGACTCAATTAGCTTTGTTGAATGCATTTGAGTTTTATTTGATTAAAAAAGCTTTGTATGAATGTGTTTGACTTTCATTTGACCCAATTACCTTTGTTGAATGCATTTGACTTTCATTTGATTCAATATATGTCTTTTTTGTTGCTATTGAAAACAATTTGTCTTACTAGTTGTTGCTAGATTTCATCAAATTTTGTCTTGTTTCCATATATCAACAAATTCTGACAACTAATTTTTTATTTGTAGCGATTTAGAAACAAATTGAGGCAACAACTTTTTGAAATGTTCCTATTAGAAATTAGCCTTCTCATTATTGTTGCTAGATGATAATAGATTTTTTATTTGTTGTCATTTAGCAATGCCATTTTACAAAACGTTTGGCAACAAAATTTCTAGTTGTTACTATAGGGGACACTTGTTTTACTATTTGTTGCTAAAATGACATCACATTTTAATTTGTTGCCATAAGAAACAAGCTGTGTTATAAATTGTTGCTAATTTATTAAGAGTCATTGAAGTAATTTACATAATATGTTGTAATAAATAAAACGAAAACAAGTCATCTTGTTCTATACAAAAGAAATATTAGAAGGAATTGATATTCGTTCATTCACTTTTAGCAATAAAACGAAGGAGATAAAATAATATATATTATTTTATAAGTTCATTAGAAATAGCATGTAGAAAATGGGAATGCTTCTTATTATTTTGCCTGAATTTGCTTGATTATAATTCTACAAGACCTTAAAACCTTATGAATTGCTTTTTTTTTGTGATTTATTTTGTGAGGCAGTTATGAATACATATATTTGACATGACTCAAGCCTTTTCAAGTTCATTAGAAAGAGCATGTAGAAAATGGGAATCCTTCTTCCCATTTTGCCCGAATTTGCTTGATATTGGCTCTACAAGACCTTAAAACCTTATAACATGCTTTATTTTTGTGATTTATTTTCTTAAGAAGTTATAAATACATATATTTGACATGAATCAAGCCTTTTCAAGTTCATTAGAAAGAGCATGTAGAAAATGGGAACGCTTCTTCTCATTTTGCCCGAATTTGCTTGATTTCGGTTCAACCAGACCTTAAAACCTTATAACTTGCTTTGTCTTAGTGATTTCTATGCTTAGGCAGTTACACATACATATTTTTGACATGATTCAAGCCTTTATAAGTTCATTAGAAAGAGCATGTAGAAAATGGGAACGTTTCTTCCCATTTTGCCCGAATTTGCTTCATTTTGGTTCTACAAGACCTTAAAACCTTATAACTTGGTTTTGCTTTGTTATTTATTTTCTTGGGCAGGTATAAATATATATATTTGACATGATTCAAGAATTTATAATTTCATTAGAAAGAGCATGTAGAAAATGGGAATGCTTCTTACTATTTTGCCCGAATTTGCTTGATTTTGGTTCTACAAGACCTTAAAACCATATGAATTGCTTAGTTTTTGTGATTTCTTTTGTGAGGCAGATATGAATACATATATTTTACATAAATCAAGCCTTTTCAAGTTCATTAGAAAGAGCATGTAGTAAATGGGAATGCTTCTTACCATTTTGGCCGAATTTGCTTGATTTTGGCTCTACAAGACCTTAAAACCTTATAACATGCTTTATTTTTGTGATTTAATTTCTTAGGAAGTTATAAATAAAAATATACTTGACATGAATCAAGCCTTTTCAAGTTCATTAGAAAGAGCATGTAGAAAATGGGAAAAAATCTTCTCATTTTGCCCGAATTTGCTTGATTTCGGTTCTACCAGACCTTAAAACCTTATAACTTGCTTTGTCTTAGTGATTTCTATGCTTAAGCAGTTATAAATACATATATTTGACATGATTCAAGCCTTTATAAGTTCATTAGAAAGAGCATGTAGAAAATGGGAACGCTTCTTCCTATTTGGGCCGAATTTGCTTGATTTTGGTTCTACAAGACCTTAAAACCTTATAACATGCTTTGTTTTTGTGATTTATTTTCTTAGGAAGTTATATATACATATATTTGACATGAATCAAGCCTTTTCAAGTGCATTAGAAAGAGCATGTAGAAAATGGGAACGCTTCTTCCCATTTTGCCCGAATTTGTTTGATTTCGGTTCTACTAGACCTTAAAACCTTATAACTCGCTTTGTCTTAGTGATTTCTATGCTTATGAAGTTACTAATACATATATTTGACATGATTCAAGCCTTTATAAGTTCATTAGAAGGAGCATGTAGAAAATGGGAACGATTTTTACTATTTGGGCCAAATTTGTTTGATTTTGGTTCTACAAGACCATAAAATCTTATAACATCCTTAGTTTTTGTGATTTCTTTTGTTAGGAATTTATAAATACATATATTTGATATTAATTAAGCCTTTTCAAGTTCATTAGAAAGAGCATGTAAAAAATGGGTTCTTCTTCCTATTTTGCTCGAATTTGCTTTATTTCGGTTCTACCAGTCCTTAAAACCTTATGACTTGCTTTGTTTTTGTTATTTCTATGATTAGGAATTATAAATACATATATTTAACATTATTCAAGTTTTTTTTTTAGTTCATTAGAAAGAGCATGTAGAAAATTGGAATGGTTCTTACTATTTTGCTCGAATTTGCTTGATTTTGGTTCTACAAGACCTTAAAACCTTATAACTTGTTTTTGTGATTTCTTTAGTTAGGCAGTTATAAATATATATATTTGAAATGAATCAAGACTTTTCAAGTTCATTAGAAAGAGCATGTTGAAGATGGGTACGCTTTTTCCCATTGTGCCCTAATTTGCTTGATTTTGGTTCTACAACACCTTAAAACCTTATAACTTGATTTGCTTTTGTGATTTATATCCTTAGATAATTATAAATACATATATTTGATATGATTCAAGAATTTATAAGTTAATTAGAAAGAGCATGTAGAAAATGGAAAGACTTCTTACTATTTTGCCTGAACTTGCTTGATTTTGGTACTACAAGACCTTAAAACATTATAACTTGCTTTGTTTTTGTGATTTATTTTGTTATGAAGTTTATATTTTAAATGAATCAAGCTTTTTCAAGTTTATTAAAAAGAGCATGTAGAAAAAGGGAATGCTTCTTACTATTTTGCCCGAATTTGCTTGATTTCAGTTCTACAAGACCTTATAACCTTATAACTTGCTTTGTTTTTGTGATTTCTATGCTTATGCATTTATAAATACATATATTTCACATGATTCAAACAATTATTAGTTCATTAGAAGGAGCATGTAGAATTTGGGAATGCTTCTTATTATTTTGCCCGAATTTGCTTGATTTTGGTTCTACAAGACCTTAAATCCTCATAACTTGCTTTGTTTTTGTGATTTATTTTCTTATGGAGTTATAAATATATATATTTGACATGATCCAAGAATTTATAAGTTCATTAGAAGAGCATGTAGAAAATGGGAACGTTTCTTCCCATTTTGCCCGAATTTGCTTGATTTTGGTTCTACAAGACCTTAAAACCTTATAACTTGGTTTTGCTTTGTTATTTATTTTCTTAGGCAGGTATAAATATGTATATTTGACATGATTCAAGAATTTATAATTTCATTAGAAAGAGCATGTAGAAAATGGGAATGCTTCTTACTATTTTGCCCGAATTTGCTTGATTTTGGTTCTACAAGACCTTAAAACCATATTAATTGCTTTGTTTTTGTGATTTCTTTTGTGAGGCAGTTATGAATACATATATTTGACATGACGCAAGCCTTTTCAAGTTCATTAGAAAGAGCATGTAGAAAATGGGAATGCTTCTTACCATTTTGGCCGAATTTGCTTGATTTTGGCTCTACTAGACCTTAAAACCTTATAACATGCTTTATTTTTGTGATTTAATTTCTTAGGAAGTTATAAATACATATATTTGACATGAATTAAGCCTTTTCAAGTTCATTAGAAAGAGCGTGTAGAAAATAGGAACGCTTCTTCTCATTTTGCCTGAATTTGCTTGATTTCGGTTCTACCAGACCTTAAAACCTTATAACTTGCTTTGTTTTTGTGATTTCTATGCTTAGGCAGTTACAAATAAATATATTTGACATGACTCAAGCATTTATAAGTTCATTAGAAAGAGCATATAGAAAATGGGAACGCTTCTTACCATTTTGCCCGAAAATGCTTGATTTTGGTTCTACAAGACCTTAAAACCTTGTAACATCCTTTTTTTGTGATTTATTTTGTTAGGAAGTTATAGATACATATATTTGGACATGACTCAAGCCTTTTCACGTTCATTAGAAAGAGCATGTTGAAAATGGGAATGCTTTTTTCCATTTTGCTCGAAGTAGCTTGATTTCGATTCTACAAGACCTTAAAACCTTATAACTTGCTTTTTTTGTGATTTCTATGATTAGGAAGTTATAAATACATATATTTGACATGATTCAATCATTCATAAGTTCATTAGAAAGAGCATGTAGAAAATGGGAATGCTTCTTACTATTTTGCCCGAATATGCTTGATTTTGGTTCTACAAGACCTTAAAACCTTATAACATCCTTTTTATGTGATTTCTTTTGTTAGGAAGTTACAAATACATATATTTGACATGTATCAAGCCTTTTCAAGTTCATTAGAAAGAGCATGTAGAAAATGGGAGCGCTTCTTCTCATTTTGCCCGAATTTGCTTGATTTCGGTTCTACCAGACCTTAAAACCTTATAAATTGCTTTGTCTTAGTGATTTCTATGCTTAGGCAGTTACTAATGCTGTGACATGATTCAAGCCTTTATAAGTTCATTAGAAAGAGCATTTAGAAAATGGGAACGCTTCTTCCTATTTGGGCCGAATTTGGTTTATTTTGGTTCTACAAGACCTTAAAACCTTATAACATCCTTTTTTTGTGATTTCTTTTGTTAAGAAGTTATAAATACATATATTTGACATGACTCAAGCCTTTTCA
Source organism: Chenopodium album (assembly GCF_948465745.1). Taxonomy (NCBI): domain Eukaryota; kingdom Viridiplantae; phylum Streptophyta; class Magnoliopsida; order Caryophyllales; family Amaranthaceae; genus Chenopodium; species Chenopodium album. The sequence goes on from NC_137853.1 coordinate 21,559,211, forward strand.
AGTTCATTAGAAAGTGCATGTAGAAAATGAGAACGCTTCTTCTCATTTTGCCTGAATTTGCTTGATTTCGGTTCTACTAGACCTTAAAACCTTATAAATTGCTTTATCTTTGTTATTTATTTGCTTAGGCAGTTACAAATACATATATTTGACATGATTCAAGCCTTTATAAGTTCATTAGATGGAGCATGTAGGAAATGGGAACGCTTCTTCCCATTTTGGCCGAATTTGCTTGATTTTGGTTCTACAAGACCTTAAAACCTTATAACATACTTTTTTTTTGTGATTTCTTTTCTTAGGAATTTATAAATACATATATTAGACATGAATCAAGCCTTTCAAGTTCATTAGAAATAGCGTGTAGAAAATGGGAACGCTTCTTCTCTTATGATGTTAATTGGTAACAATAATTTTCATTTTGATGACCTTAAATAGTTAAATAAACTAAAAGAATATCATTCTTCTAAGTGCTTTACTTACTTTGTCTATGCTTTTTGTATCATTTATTTTTTAGTGAAACTGCTATATAATGAGGGAGGATCGAGCATGGATGTATAAACGGTTAGAAGGAAAATTTCTTAGTCCAATCTTTACTGAAAAGTGATGTGTGTCATAAATGGCATACATTTGACGAGCATTTAGGTCCTTTCTATTCTCTTTTCCTAGCTTTCATGCTTAATAAGTGCTTAGTTTTATGCTTTGTTACTTAGTTTTACCTTTCTTCTCTTATTTTGTAGCTTTTGTGCATTTCGTTGGTTTTCTAGTCTTTTCTTCTTTATTTGCTCTATTTTCGTGGTTGTAGATATTGGACGAGGTTCGGGTCTTGATTTTGGTGATCCACTATGGTGGAAGAAGCTTTTGGATCAAGCCTTAGCTACTGCCACTCCTAGTGCCCATCACCATCATAAATCATGTGTGCACCCCTTGAGCTTGAAGAGTTGAAGATTCGAAGAAACCCAGCTGAGTGCGGCCGCACGCACAGAAGGTGCGTGCGCACACGAAGGATGTGCGGCCGCACACCATGGTGGTGCGGGCGCACATCATGGTGGTGCGGGCGCAAATCCTCTGTTGTGCGGCCGCACCAACGTGGGTCTTTTCCGATCGAATTTCGACGATTTTCTCTCTCTTCTTATACCTATTTGAACCCAATTTTTGTAAGAAGTTTTCATAATAGAATTAGATCATATTCTTAGCTTAGTTGAGAGCTTCTCTCTCTAGATATACGGGTTAGTTTTAGGAGTAGATTTTAGAGAGAGAAAGTGAAGAATTTCAATGGTGATTGAGAGATTGAAGATCCAATGGTGACAATTGTATTGGAGATCTACTCTATTATCAATGAGCATTTCTAAACTCTATCTCATTTATTGTTTTGTTTAGTATTCATGTTTAGATTGTTTGATTTTGATTAGATTTTGATGATTGAAGTTTGATTAGAGTTATTGTTCTTCTTTGATTGTTGATTCTTTGATTGTAGATTGTTGATCTCTTAGTTGTTTGTTGAATTGATGATGTTGCTAGAGTAGTTGTTTGGTTAGGGATTTGGTGAAGCTTGTATTATGTAATGGATTGATGTAGATTAGGGATTTTGATGGAGTTGATGATGTGATTAAATTGGTTAATTGATTATGTGCATGTGTGTATTTGATTTAGGCTTGATCACCCTAGTTATTCACACTAGATTGCATTGTAAGTTCACATTGATACGGACCATTGATTTGTGGCTTGCATTTACACGATTGAGGTGTCTTGTGATGTTTCCTAGCTAGAGTTTATCGTAGTTGACGCTAGTTAGACCTCTAGGAGAATAGCTTGATATGCTCTTTTAGTTGCATAATTGATCTTCCCTCACATTGCTTGACTTAGTCAACTTCCTAAACCAATTTGCATTGTTCATTGCTATTATAAGTGAATCCTAATCCCTAGCATTTTACTTGTTTGGTTTCTTTGTCTTAGTAGTTGTTAGTGTCCTCTTTTACCCCTTGTCTTCGACCTAGCTTAGGCACATAATTGAAAGCACTTAGACATTACCGTTCCTTTGGGTTCGACCCTTAACTTACCTCTATACTTGTATTTAGGTTTGTTGAGTGTTTATAAATTTTGTTTGGCTTAGGAGGATTAGTCCAACGACCTAGTTTTCCCACGTCAAAATGGCGCCGTTGCCGGGGAACGGTGTCTATGTTTAAGTGTTTTTGATTGCTTGAGTCTAGGTCTTTGTGTATACTTTTTCTTTTATTTGTTTTTGTTTCCTTTGTAAAAATGGCATGTCTATCTTTTTCTCAACATGATGATGAGCCTTTTTGTGATTATTTCAATAGACTTAAGGAATTTCTTGACTATAATTGTTGTAGTCTTTGGGAAGCTTGTGAGATTTGTTATCATGGTTTGAATGAGCAAACTAGGGATATAGTTGAAGGAATGCATAATGGTGATTTTAGAGCATTTTCTATTGAAGATGCTTGGAAATTTTATGTTTAGTTTGCTTGGGAAGTCTATAATAAGGGTAAACGTGCTTCCATTTTTGATGTGCAATGTGTTAATTCTTTCAATGCTAGCATGATTTACCATGATGTGTCACATGACCCCATAGTTGAACCTAGAACAAGTACTTCAAATTCTGTTTCCTCATTTGTTCATGATAATGTGTTGCATGTTCAAGCTAACAAATCTCATACATTTGAAAATGCCCCCAACCCCCTATTTGATGAAAATGCTCATGTTTGTAATGATGATGATCCTACTTTTTGGTTGTACTTCTTCTTCTCTTGTTGAGCCTCAATCTCCTACCCCTTTCGAATCTCTTATTGCTACCTTGGAAACTCAAATTAGGCATGTTGAGCTTCGTGATGATCTTGGGCCTAACAAAGAGTCGACTCTTAATTGTTTAAGAAGTCAATTGGAGATGATGAAAAAGAGTGAGGAGCGTCTCGAGGAGGGAAGAAGGAGAAATGAAGAGCTAGGAAGCCAATTGTCATCCTTGATGCTTATGTGTGAAAGTTACAAATCTAATGTGTGTGTTGAGGGTGATGATGGTAATTTCGAGCAATCAAGAGTGTGTGAGGATCCTATTGTTGAGCATAGGAGTGAAGGAGAGAGAGTCATGAGTGATAATGAGTTTGATGAAATTTTAAGTCTAGACATCTCTTCCTTTGTTGATTGTGATGAGTCCCAAGTGTGTGAATGTGACTCTTCTATCCATGAGCATTTGGACTCGTTTGAGGTTATGTCAAATGTGTTTGTTGAGTGCATAAGGAATAGCCATAGCCTTTTAAGCAAGTTCATTGATGATGCTTCATGGGAGAGAGATGATTTTGAGTTATATTTGCCTCCATTCATGCATGCTTTTGAGACTCTAGGCTTTAAGGAAGTTGAGGGAGATATTGTTCATGCAGGTAATGGAGGAGATTATGTGGTACCTCTTGGGAGTTGGATGTTTGAGGGAGATGGTGATCATGAGTGTTCTTCTTTTGAGGATTCTATGATTGATTTTCATGCCCTCATTGGCAATGTGAGACCTTGTGTTGAGGGAGTAGCTAACCCTTTGCCTTTTTCTCATACCCCTTTCTCTAAAAAGTTTAATCACATCCCTTATTGCCCTATTTTTCTCCCTTCCTTTGTTGGTAAGCTTATTGGGGACCCTTTTGTCTATGATGATTTGAATGTGGCTCATTTGTCTCCAATTTGGGAAAAGAGTGATGTTGCCACCCAAAAATATTTTGAGGAGAGTTTGCCTTCTTTTTCCATTTCTTCTTCTTTTTCTTTTTCTTTTTCTTCTTATTTTGTTGAGTTTTCTTTTGATTCTTCTTCCTTCTCTTGGCATCTCTCTCCTCATAGGTGTGCACTATGCTTGTTGCATGCCTTATTTTTGTCATGTGCACACTTACTTTCTTATGAAATGTGTAGTAGTGCATTTGACAAGCTCTTGTGATCGTTGCAATATTATTTTACTAGAGCGGTCAAGCTTGGACCTTAAGCAAGCCTTTCTCGGGAAATAACCCGTGTTTTAGATTAGATTTTTCTTTTCTTTTTAGAATAGATTTTTCTCTCATGGAAATGTTTGTGTGCCTTTTGCTAGGTGTACATGACTTGATATACTTTGGTGTTTCGATTTGGACCAAGAATCAAGGAAGGTTGACTCCTATTTTTACTAGCGCATGGAAACAAGGTTCAATTCTTGAGAAATTAGCTTTGAAAGGTTTAAATTGGGTCATTTGCGGGTATTTTCACCCACCTCAAATCCGGTAATATCTTTCCTTGCTCTTTCTCTATTGGTTGGAGACTTGTTGGACATATGTTGGTTTGTTGAATTGATCTCCTTGTTTTCCCCTCCCTTGGATTATATGGTTTATGTTTGAGTGTATTGTCTCATTCAAGCTTGGGGGAGGGTATTCTATCATGTTTGGTGGGATTTTGATCCATATATGCTTTGCACCTTTGTATTTGCTTTTCCATGTTTCTTATATTTTGAAAAACTCCAAAAAGATTTTTGTTTCTATCAAGGCAAATTTGCAATGTGTTTTGTTTTGTTCTTGCTTTGGACATAATAACATTTGGACTTGTATAATTGAATGCTTTTCTTCCTAAATGGTAGTGGTGTGCACGGTTTAAGATTACGCTTGGTTGATTCTAGGATAAAGCATGCTAAGGTAGTTGGTTAGAACTAGTGGGAACATGAAGCCGGATTCTACTTGTTTGTGGCATGTTTGGTAGTTGCTTCCTATAGTCGATTTGACACCAATAGTGAGTTTTTGCTACAACCATGTGAGTTCTATGTTTTTCAAGCCTTCTACCTTACTTGTATGAGCGGCATGGATCCTTGACTTCTTGCAAACCTAATCTTGAAACTTGACTCATAGATCTTGAATCCGAGACCGAACCATTTAGGAAGGACAAAGGCACCTTTTTCGGGGTGGTATTTTTCTATTTTTAGGATAGTTTTATTCATTTTCTTTATTTTTGGGTTTACATTTGCCTTCTTGCAACCATTTAAGCCTTATACCTTCTTTTCAAGCAACATCTTTAGATCTTTGGCCTTTTGTTTCATTTTCTTTCTTTTCTTGGTTTTTGTGAAGCAATTGATCATTCTTGATGGAGTTTGTGGTGGAGAAGTTGGAATGTTTGGTTCTTATGAAAGAAAGATTATGTTATGATTTCTTTGTGAATAATGGCAAATGAGTATGAGTAAAAGCCGTCCTACATTATAAAAGGCGTGGACAAATAAGTGCTAAGTCGAAAAAGCCGTCCAAAGTTAAAAGAGGCAAGGACAAAGCATTTTTGAATAATGAAAAAGAAAAAAAAAGTGAAAAATGAAAAATTCGAAAAATATTTTGATGTGAGTTTTCTCCCTTTTTGAGCATTGAGGACAATGCTCCATTTAAGCTTGGGGGGAAGCGTTCTCACGCTTTTTGTGTATATGTTTGTGGTTTATAGCTTTGAATAAGCTTGGGGGTGTGAGTATTTTTGTTTGGATTGGTGATTACTTGATTGTGTTTCTAAAGAAAGGCGCCCTCTTTGCTTCACTTTTAGGAAAACCACCAAATTTCAAATTTTTAGCCTACCTTCACCCTTATTTCCTTACGTTACAACCTTGGGGAAAGACCTTTTGACCTAAATGGTTGAGTCACTCATCGGTGGAGAGGAATGTGAGTTTTAGGAATAGAGAGAGGGGATGCAAAAGTCAAGATGTCGAGTAGCCTAAAAATTCTCTTTTTCCGGTTCCTTCATGGAATCATTGGGATGCTCATTTGAGGTCGATTTGAAGCTATTAGGAAGAACGTGGTAAGATCGTTTGGGATGAAAGTGGATTGTGAAAGCTAGTTCCTATGCTTAGCATATTTATGTTTCAATCAACCTTGGGTATCTTAGAACGTGCACTCCCTTACTTGTTTAGAAAGATTTGCATCCACTTGTGCTTGTACATTTGCAAAAGTCCTTTCATGAACATTTGTTCGCTTTTCTTGTATTTTTGTTTTCTTTTTCATGCTTTGCCTTGTTTGTATTATTATGAGAGTTATGGGTAAACTCTTAGGATACCCTTACGAGAGCATCACTCGTCCTCTAGGGCGATCTAGGGGTTTAAATGGCTTGTCATTAGTTGCTAAAATTGACCATGATTCCTACGAAAGTGAGTTAGTGTATATTCTCATCTCGTCTCTTCTTTAGTTTGTTTTAATAAGCTCGTCATTTCCACTCCCTTGGTTTTGTTTTGCTCGAGGACGAGCAAAAGGTAAGCTTGGGGGTATTTGATGTGTGTCATAAATGGCACACATTTGACGAGCATTTAGGTCCTTTCTATTCTCTTTTCCTAGCTTTCATGCTTAATAAGTGCTTAGTTTTATGCTTTGTTGCTTAGTTTTACCTTTCTTCTCTTATTTTGTAGCTTTTGTGCATTTCGTTGGTTTTCTAGTCTTTTCTTCTTTATTTGCTCTATTTTCGTGGTTGTAGGTATTGGACGAGGTTCGGGTCTTGATTTTGGTGATCCACTATGGTGGAAGAAGCTTTTGGATCAAGTTCATGGAATTAAGGAAGCTCAAGATGCAAAGAAGTGGAAGTTCAAAGTCTTGGCTCTTCTCTTGTGCTCCTTTCAATGGAAGTGTGTGATGTGGATTAAAGCCCTTTAACCTAATAAAAGATCTAAAATCACACAATTAGAATAAAGATTCGTTCTTGACAAGAAATTCGAACCAAAAACGAGTCAAAGTAACCGGATATGACCTTGAAAACGACCACTCCTGGAACGGATTCAATGCCTAATCAAATTATCTAGACTACTCCTAGAACTAGATACTTTGATGAACAAATCTTAGACTACTCCTAGAACTAAGAATTGCACGTTCTAACACTCAAGACAACTCCTTGAATTGACAATTAGCAAGAAAGTGTTTAAACAAAGCTAAACAATTGTATTGAATTAATCTGATTTTCTATGACTCTAAAGGCCACGAAAATCCCTTATTTATAGACTAAAAATAAGCTAATTACATCCCTACAAGGATTAGGACAAACCCCTAACCTTGCCCCCCAAGTATCCTAACAAAAATAGGAAACTACTTCTAATTAGAATAGGAAAACTAATCCTAATAAACTCTAATTAACTAAAAACTTTCCTAATATACTTAGGATGTTTATAGCAACTAAATAACTGAAAATAAACTTATTCCTAAGTGCTTAAACCAAGAAAAACCCTTTCAAGTGAAAGGTAAAAACTTGCAAGCAAAACTCTAAGAAAAACTAATATAAAATTTCTTCCATTTCATGCCGCCGCCATTCCACCACCACACGTGCCGCCCCTTGCCTCACGTGCCGGCTCGGGTTCAAGGTGGTTCCAGGAAGGTGGTGCGTGGACCCCATCTCGGCACGTGGCCTTCGTTAACCTCGTCGGAATCAAACTGCTGCACAACTCCTTCCTTGGCGATCAAGCTTTCTTCTTTCTCTATTGATCTAGTGGACCTTTCCTTGTTTATTTCATTGTTTGGGCAGCCTATAATGAAGCTATTTGGACCTTCTAAAAGTTTCTTGGGCCCTTCAAAAGAATTAGCCTCTTGATTCACATCAGTGTGTGCCCTCAATATTAAGCCTTAGCTACTACCACTCCTAGTGCCCATCACCATCATAAATCATGTGTGCACCCCTTGAGCTTGAAGAATTGAAGATTCGAAGAAACCCAGCTGAGTGCGGCCGCACGCGCAGAAGGTGCGGGCGCACACGAAGGATGTGCGGCCGCACACCATGGTGGTGCGGGCGCACATCATGGTGGTGCGGGCGCACATCCTCTGTTGTGCGGCCGCACCAACGTGGGTCTTTTCCGATCGAATTTCGACGATTTTCTCTCTCTTCTTATACCTATTTGAACCCAATTTTTGCAAGAAGTTTTCATAATAGAATTAGATCATATTCTTAGCTTAGTTGAGAGCTTCTCTCTCTAGATATACGGGTTAGTTTTAGGAGTAGATTTTAGAGAGAGAAAGTGAAGAATTTTAATGGTGATTGAGAGATTGAAGATCCAATGGTGACAATTGTATTGGAGATCTACTCTATTATCAATGAGCATTTCTAAACTCTATCTCATTTATTGTTTTGTTTAGTATTCATGTTTAGATTGTTTGATTTTGATTAGATTTTGATGATTGAAGTTTGATTAGAGTTATTGTTCTTCTTTGATTGTTGATTCTTTGATTGTAGATTGTTGATCTCTTAGTTGTTTGTTGAATTGATGATGTTGCTAGAGTAGTTGTTTGGTTAGGGATTTGGTGAAGCTTGTATTATGTAATGGATTGATGTAGATTGGGGATTTTGATGGAGTTGATGATGTGATTAAATTGGTTAATTGATTATGTGCATGTGTGTGTTTGATTTAGGCTTGATCACCCTAGTTATTCACACTAGATTGCATTGTAAGTTCACATTGATACGGACCATTGATTTGTGGCTTGCATTTACACGATTGAGGTGTCTTGTGATGTTTCCTAGCTAGAGTTTATCGTAGTTGACGCTAGTTAGACCTCTAGGAGAATAGCTTGATATGCTCTTTTGGTTGCATAATTGATCTTCCCTCACATTGCTTGACTTAGTCAACTTCCTTAACCAATTTGCATTGTTCATTGCTATTATAAGTGAATCCTAATCCCTAGCATTTTACTTGTTTGGTTTCTTTGTCTTAGTAGTTGTTAGAGTCCTCTTTTACCCCTTGTCTTCGACCTAGCTTAGGCACATAATTGGAAGCACTTAGACATTACCGTTCCTTTGGGTTTGACCCTTAACTTACCTCTATACTTGTATTTAGGTTTGTTGAGTGTTTATAAATTTTGTTTGGCTTAGGAGGATTAGTCCAACGACCTAGTTTTCCAACGTCAAAAAGGTCAATGAATTTATTACATTTGCTACCACACAAGACAATGTCGTGATAGATGGTGTGATGAAATGTCCATGTGCACAGTGTCGAAATATTCCTTATCAAGATCTTGATACCATTAAGGAGCATCTCTATAGGCATGGTTTTTTGCCTAACTATTTCCAATGGGTTTTTCATGGTGAACTGCAATTCCAAAGAGAATCCCAAAGTAGCAGCTCCATGTCCACCGAGGATGCATTGAACCCATATAGAAACATGGTATTAGATGACTTCGGACTAGGAGGTGGTTTAGAAAATATTGAAGAAGAGCCACATGCTAGTTACAAGAAGTTCTTTGACATGTTGAAGGCAGCGGAAGAGCCATTGTATGATGGCTGCAAGTTGTCTGTATTGTCTGCTGCTGCAAGGATGGCAAACATCAAGTGCGAGTATAATATTCCACATAAAGCTATAGATGGTGTTGCTTCCTTAATGAAAGACATGTGCCCAGATGAAAACAAGATGACAAATAGTTTTTACAAGACTAAGAAATTGCTTGAAGGGCTAGAACTTCTGCACCAAAAGATTCATGTATGTCCAAATGGATATATGTTATTTTGGAAGTAACACAAAGATCTCAAAGAATGTCTATATTGCAAAGGAAGTCGTTATAAGAAACTTAAAGAAAGTGTCAACAATTCTCCTCATAGTGCTCTTATTTACTTTCCTATAGGCCCGAGATTACAAAGATTATATGCAACAAGATCTACTGCGGAGAAGATGAGGTGGCATAAAGATAATCCTCGAGTTCATGGCCTTATGTCTCATCCAAGTGATGGAGAGGCATGGAAACACCTAGATGAAGAGTTCCCTTCTTTTGCTGCGGAGCCTAGAAATGTCCGACTAGGTCATTGTACCGACGGATTTTCACCATTTGGAAAGACAAGAAGGCAATATTCTTGTTGGCCCGTCATTTTAACTCCTTATAATCTTCCACCTGAATTGTGCATGAAGAAACTTTTTATGTTTCTAAGTTTGATAATTCCAGGTCCGAAGAATCCTAAAGGGAATCCCGATGTGTACTTGCAACCTCTTATTGAAGAGTTAAAGCAATTATGGGAGGTTGGGTTACCGACTTACGACATCTCGCAAAAACAAAATTTTCAATTGAAGCCTGCATTGCTTTGGACTATTAGTGATTTTCCGGCTTATGGCTGATAAGTGACTTTTATGTCACTTTTAGGGTGTTTATTGAGTCGTATTCCGGCTTATTTTCCAATAATTTCACCTTTTTTTATCCTTTATTTCTATTATTTTATTATTCTCGTTGTTTTTCTTTATTTTGAGTATTTTAGTAGTTTTTAATAGTTTTTAGTTTATTTTCTTAATTTATTTAAATTATCTTATTTTCTATGTTTATATTTTAAGTTTTTAGTTCTTGTTATTTAATAAGTTCCTAGTTTCTCCCATTTTCTTATTTTATTTTATTTTCATGTTTGTATTCTTTATTTTATTTAATTTCTTTTGATTTTATTTTTAATTTATTTTTATTTTATTTTTATTTTATTTTATCTTTTGATAATACCCTCGTGTTTTTGTTGAAGGTCGAGTTTGGTGTTCTAGGTTTCAAAGTCATAATCGTGTTCAGAGGTCCAAGGTTCGAGGCCTAAGGCAAATTCCCCAGCCAAGCTGACCCTGCTGCCCATTTTTAACCATTCCACACGCATCACCTATCCTACAACACACTCATCACCCCACCATCACCTAATCCTCCACCACACCCATTTGCTCACTATCTCTCCTGCTCCACACACTCTGCAACTCATTTCCCCTGCTCCCTGCCTTCATCAACAACACTAACAGCAACAAACACACACCACCAACCACAACAACAACAACAATAACAGCTATGGCATCAGCACCACATCGCAACCCACAGCACCAACTACCGCCAAACCACGTAACTCCTTACCACCACCTCGCAACACCAACAACAGCAACGTAATTGACCACCAAACATCAGCCACCTAGCAGCGCAACCAACACCACAAATCCACCAACCAACTCCCCTGCTTCCATTCGCAGTAACAACAACAGTTACAGCAGCAACGCTGCCCTTGCTCCCTCCCCTCACGCAACAACAACAACCACCGAAACCACCATCAATCTCCACCACCAGCCACCAGCAATCGCAGCCTCCAAAGCCGCCAAAACCGTCAGCAAACAACCCTAATTACAGCAGCCACGCACTCCACACCAACACAATAATAGCAGCCAATAAATCGCAACAATTCACTTCAATTAAGGGCCCAAAATCAATGGCATGCTTTCAGGATGGACCACGTCGGGTAGATTAGCTTGCCCATATTGTATGGAAAACACTAAGGCTTTCACTCTTAAAAATGGTGGAAAACAAAGTTGGTTTGATTGTCACCGTCAGTTTTTACCCCATGATCATAATTTTCGAAAAAATAAGAGTGCTTTATTTAAAGACAGAGTTTAGAATGATTCCCCACCACCACGAATGAGTGGTGAGGACATTTGGAATCGAGTATCTTTATTTCCAAAAACTGTTGAGCAAATAAGGGGTGATGATGATAACGAGGCAGAAGGATATGGAAAGTTCCACCATTGGACAAAGCAAAGCGTCTTTTGGGAGCTTCCATATTGGAGCAAGCTCTTGATACGCCACAATCTTGATGTCATGCACATTGAAAAAAATGTATTTGATAATGTGTTTCACAGTGTAATGGATGTTAAGGGTAAAACTAAAGACAATGTGAAAGCAAGAAGAGACTTGGGGGAGTATTGTAAATGACGAAAATTGGAGGCGCAAGATGTTGTTAATAGTAAAGAAGAAAAAAAACTTTAAAACCGAATGCTCCTTTTGTGTTGCCTAAAGAGAAAAGGAAACTTATTTGTGAATGGGTGAAGAAATTAAAGTTTCCTGATGGATATACTTCTAATTTAGGTAGATGCGTTGATTTAAAGGAGTGTAAGCTATTCGATATGAAAAGTCATGATTGTCATGTTTTTATGCAACGATTGCTACCAGCGGTATTTAAAGACTTGTTACCCTTAAATGTGTGGAATGTTATTACTAAGTTGAGCCAATTTTTTAGAGATCTTTGCGCCACCACCTTAAAAATTACTGACATGGTGCGATTGGAAGAAAATATTCCTGAAATTATTTGCAAATTAGAGAGAATATTTCCGCCTAGTTTTTTTAATAGTATGGAGCATCTTCCTATTCATTTGCCATATGAGGCAAAAATTGGTGGGCCGGTTCAATATAGGTGGATGTACCCTTTTGAGAGGTAATTATATAAAATTCATCTTTTACTTTCTTTTTTTTAAAATTAATTTGAAGATACTTAGCATTTTTTATTATAGGTTTTTATAAAATTTAAAGAGGAAAGTGGGTAATAAAGCGCGAGTGGAAGCCTCAATTTGTAATGCCTACCTACTCGAGGAGGTAACAAATTTTTGCTCCCTTTAATTTGAAGAAGAAGTTAACTCTAAGGTGAAGGATTTAGGATTGGGTGCACATGCTGAAAGTGAATTGAACAATAATCCTGACTTACCTGAGATGTTCTCTTCAACTTTTGGACATAGTTCGTCAGAAGGTCAATTTTGTTACCTTGTTGAAAAAGATTACAAAGTTGGTCACCGATATTTTCTAAGTAATTGTGAAACTCTACAACAATATAAAAGGTAAATTTCTATAAAAGTACCATAACATGTTGCTTGTAACATATCTATATGTTTACATACTAATATAATTAACAGTTTGTTTGAAGAACAAATGATCAAAGAACATAGATGTCAAAGTTCAGATGAAGTTTGGATCAAATATGAAGACATATATCCTTATTGGTTCTAAGATTATGTAAGTCACTTAACTAATATAAAATACTAATTAAATATATGATTAACTAGTGTTTTTAGCATGTTAGTATATGACCGTAATGACATTTTGAACCTTTGATTAATATAGGTATTGGAAAAGGGCATAAAAAATGACATTGTTCGCTTGTTAGCATTTGGACCACTAACAAGAGTTCGAAAATTTAATCACTATCACATCAATGGTTATCATTTTCATACTCTTTCTCATGAAAAAAACAAGTGTAATCCCCCGTAATTATAAATATATTATAAATGAATTTTTATTTTATTTGTAATATTTTTGTGTGTTTTTCCGAGATTTAAGTTTTAAAGTTCCAAATTATTTTTGGGTTGATAATTGATTTTGTTCTAAAAGGATTTTTAATTGTCAATTCTACATTTATGCCATACATATTAGACAAAGCTAGTCCATTTCATTTATCTAATTGACCCATTAATTTTATGAGGCCCAATCTTAAAACTAACCCTACACCACTCTCTCTCCTATAAATACCCCATACATCCCCAAATTTTTTCCCCACACAAAAGGTTAGTCTTATTTTTCCTCCTCTTTATTTTCTTTATTTTATTTTTCCGTTATTTTATTTTTCCTTTTTCTATTCTTTTTTTTTCCTTTCTTTTCCTTTTCTTTTTTTTTTCTTTCTTTTCTTTTCCTCCTCCTTCCTACGTGAGCCATGCTCACTACTTCCCCCAACTGCCATTGCTGCTGCCACCACCGGCGAGCCTCCCTGCCGCCGCCACCTGGTCGTCGGCGACCACCCAGCCGGCGCCTGCCACCGCAGGCACCTTTCCCCCCCTTCTTCCTCCTTTGTTTTCTTATATTTTGCGTCAAAATTATTACTTTTGTTTTGGGTTTTATTTTTGTAGTGTAAAGATTATATTTTTAGTATCAAAATCATGTTTTTGATAGTTTAAATTATTAATTTCAGATTTATAATTGTTATTATAATTTTCAGATTTTATAATTATAAAACCTAGGGTTTTAATTTATTGAAATTGGGATTTTAGGGTTCTAATGACTAATTAATTTGGGGCTTTTGTTCCTAGTCAATTTCTAATGATTAATTAAGCATAAAAACATGTTTTAAAGGAAGTTTTAAGGACTTTTAATGTAGATTATATTGCTGGAAATTTTTGTATGTATTAATTTGTGATTATGGGTTATTTTTTAGGAGGTGATTATTCCTTAGGAGACTTTTATGTGAATAAAAGTGGCGCAAAGGATTGTTTACACGAGGTACGTACATGTCTACTTCGTTGCAAGTAGTGTCATGTTTAGGTACCAAAAAGAACGAACTTAGTTTCTTGATTGGAGAACAATTGGATGGAATTTGTTTGGTTATATATTTAATTAATTCATGTATTTAGATTTATGAGGCATGTTTTGGTGAATTAAATATGCTTGAATGGAATTATGGATGCAAGAATGTTGAATTATATTAGATTAATTGTTTGTATGGAATGTTGATACAAACATATTTTATTGGATTGGTTTGTTAACCACATTTGGATTATTAAAGGATTGGAATTGAATGGTTTAAGTGGAATGAATGGTTTAAGTGGAATGAATATATATATATATTTTGTTTCTAATTTTAGTGTTTATGAAACAGGTTTCATTCTCGTGAAGTTGTGGATGAAGTTGTTGAAACTTCATATAAGACTTATTTTATGGGGCCATGGATTAACTGGGCTAAGGTTCCGAAAGAAGCAAAAGCAATTTGGTGGAGAACCTTTAAGGTATTTTTCATTATGAAACATGATAATTTTTAAAATTCAAAATCAATTTTTCCTTTAATAAATTATATATCACTAACAAGTGGTGCATCATTGCTCAAAAGGCTAAGTTCTCTTGGGATCCTTCAATGGCAAAAATGGTAAAAAAAGGATGGTAGCAAAAATGTTCTAGACGCCTTTCTAATGTGGTGAGTAAGATGTTCACAACAAAAGGTTATCGTGCTAAATGGTATCACCCAAGCATTAGGAAACGACTTGCAGCTATTAGAGCAACTGATAGCTTCAAAAAGAAGTCTGCCCAATATTCGTTAAATAGAAAGAGGCTTGGGAAAGAAATGTCAATCCATTGCCAAGGATCTAAATCAACCGAACAAATTAAGATTGAATTGGTATGTCATTTACAAAATGATTTATAACTTGATATTTGATATTTTATTAGTTATTCACAGTAGGATTGTGATCCCCAAATTAGTAGTAGTGTAATCTATCAATTGTAGGTATGAATGATCTAATTAGTGGAAAATAATGGATCCATTTTTTTTCCCTTATCACAAAGGGCTGCTGCTACGGCGATGCTGTGGCGGTAGTGCTGCTGCCCTGCTTCGGCAGTGCTGCTGCTGCTGTGCTGTGGCGGCAGTGCTATTGCTCTACTTCGGCAGTGCTACTGCTGCTCTGCTTCGGCAGTGTTGCGGCAGCACAACATGTTGTGGCGGCAGTGCTGCTGCTACTGTGCTTCGGCAGCAGTGCTGCTTGTTGGGAAGGAGAACGGTAGGTCGTTGGGCTACCACCCCACCCAATCAAACAAAATTTGTAACTTAACAAACCCCTATTTAGTGTAGTGGTAAGTCAAGGTCGAACCCAAAGGAATGGAGGTCGAATGCACAATGCCTAAGTCAAGCTATTTCGAAGTCAAGTAAAGGGGGTTTATGAAAGAAACTAGAGCTAGAGCTAAATGATGCAAGAACTTGTATGGAATCAATCTAAAGACACTAGGGCAATGGATTCACATGTAATCGTAATGGAAAATGGTAATTTGGGAGGTCAAACCGACTAAGTCAAGTGATATGAAGGAAGATCATCATGTATCCAAAAGAGCATACCAAGATAGTTCACCTAGAGGTCTAACTAGCGTCAACTACGCTAAACACTACCTAGGGAACGTCACAAAGCACCTCAATCGTGAAATTGCAAGTTACTAATCAATGGTACGTATCATAGCAAGCTCACAATGCAATCTACTGCAATAATCAAAGATGGCCAAACTTCAATTAATCACACACATGCACATGAATTATCAACCAAATTTAATCATATCATAAACTCCATCAATTATACCCAAATTACTCTAATCCATCACTCAAACATGCTTCACCATTTTCCTAGCTAGAAAACTACTTACTAGCCATAGGAATCAAGATCAAAACTACAACAATCATCAATTTCATCATCAACATAATTGAAATCAAAGATTAAACCAACAATCAATCAAAAATCAATTAAACTACAATCAATCATCAAACAAGCTTCAATCAATCATCAATAACATGGAAAACAAATGAAATCAACTAGAATCAAACTTGTATTGAAATCAAGAAGAAGATCCTTACAAAACTTTGATCTAAAGATCAATAACAATGAGGAATTCTTGAGCAATCACCAAAAATCATGAGTTTCTCTCTCTAAAGTTCTTGAGTCTCTTTCTCTAAAATTTCTCCCAAAAACTAACTATCAAATTCAATCTAAAAACTTCTTACTAAAAATAGGGAGAAATAACTATATATACAAAGAGGAGGTCGGTATTGACGCCCAAAAATAGACCCTCGTAGGTGCGGGCGCTCGGAGGAGAGAGAATGGTGCGCACGGGACACACCCAGATTGGTGCGCCCGCACGCACCAGGTGTGCGGCCGCACCCGACCAATGTGCGGCCGCACACCACCTTGGTGCGCCCGCACATTTCTGGGTCTTTCCCCCTTCTTCTCTTCGTCCTAGCTCAAGCGGTGCACACATCCTAGATGATGATGATGGAGGACCAAATGAGTGCCATGAATGTCACTCATCAAATTCCCCCAAGCTAAACTTTTGCTCGTACTCGAGCAAAACAAAGCAAGAAAAATTGAGGATGAAAATTTTATTGAAAACGAAAAAGAAAGACTCAAGATAAGAATATACACTAAAACTCACTGTCGTAGGAATCACGGTTGTTTTTAGCTACAACAAGCCCTTTAAACCCCAAAGTCGCCTATGAGGACGAGTGAGGTCTCGTAAGGGTATCCTAAAAGTTTGACCCATAACTCTCCTCCAAACATCAATGAGGCAAACCATAAAAAGAAAGGAAAATAAAATGAAAGCAAACCTTTGCGAAATGTTAAGGTATGCACGTTTCAAGATATCCAAGGTTGATTGAAATATAGGGTATGCTAGGCATAGGAACTAGTTATCACAATCCACTTTCATCCCAAACAATCTTACCGCGTTCTTCCCACTAGTCTCAAATCTCCCCTTAGTGAGTGTCCCAATGATTCCTCGAAGGAACCGGAAAAAGAATTATTTTAAGGCTACTCGACAATCTTGACTATGCATCCCCTTTCCTTAGGCAATGACCCATGATGCCCTCCCCCGAATAGTGACTCAACTATCTAGGTCGAAAGGTCTTTCCCCGAGGTTGTAATGTAAGGCATAAAGGGTGAAGGTAGGCTAAAATTTAAAAATTTGGTGATTTTCCTAAAAAGTGAAGCAAAAGGGTGATCAATCCTTAACACCACAATCAAGAAATTACCAAACAAAAACAACACCCCCAAGCTTACTTGAAGCTATACTCACAAAAATATATACAAAAAGCGTACACGCTTCTCCCCCAAGCTAAAATGAAGCATTGTCCTCAATGCTTAGAAGGAGAAAAGAATACATCAAAATATTTTTGAATTATTCACTTTTTCAATTTTTTTTTTTTTTTTTTTTTGTAATGAATTTGCAATGTCCTTTCCTTTTACTTAATTCGGACGGCTTTTCCTATATGCAACTTATTAGTCCATGCCTTTTGTGAAGTAGGACGGCTTTTCACAAATATTTGCCATTATTCACAAAGAAAATGAAATCACAAACTTGCATTCATAGAAACCAAAAGTCCAACTTATCCACCACAAACTCTATCTCAAATGATCATATTGCTTCAACAAAACCAAAAAAATATAGAGAATGAAACAAAAGGTCAAAGAACTAAAGATGTGGCTTGAAAAGAAGGGATAAGGCTCAAATGGTTGCAAGAAGGCAAATGTAAACCCAAAAATAAAGAAAATAAAAAAATATAACAAAAATGAAAAATACCACCCCGAAAAATGTGCCTTTGTCCTTCCTAGATAGTTCGGTCTCGTGTTTGAGAATCATACATCAAGCTTTATTAGATTAGGTTTGCATAGTCAAGGATCCACGCCGCTCATACAAGGAATGTTGAAGTCTAGAAAAACAAGTAACCTCACAAGGTTGTGGCAAAAACTCACTAATGGTGTCAAATCAACTATAGAAAGCAACTACCAACATGCCACAAAAAAGTAGAATCCGGCTTCATGATCCTCCTAGTTCAAACCAACTACCCTAGCATACACTATCCTAGAGTCAACAGAACATAGTCTCAAACCGTGCATACCTTTACAACCTAGGAAGAAAATCATGCAAAAGACAAGTCCAATGTACAAGGTTCATTCCATAAGAAAAGAAATGAAAAACAATGCCTCAAAATCACATCAAAAATGAAAAGAAAAATGAAGGAAAGTAAGAGAAAAAGTAAAATAAAAGAAAGTAAAAGAAAAGATACGGAGACATAGAAAAGGAAAAATAGGAGAAATATCATGCAAAGGACTAGAAAGCAAGTTAAACACATAAAATTCCCAATCGACAAACAAGTGATCGATCGAAATCAAAGTCATCGATCCCAAACACATTACGTGTTAACAAGCATCCATCCTCGAACCATTCAACTTCTCCTAAACTAATCCTATTCTATGCAACCAAGGAAAATAAAGAGAAAATAAGAAGGGTCTCACCGGGCTTCCAAGCTTAGCAAAAATAAATGAAGCGATTAGAAACCACCTCGTAGCATGCCATATCCATAAGCTCTTCAAGGAACCAAATGAGAAAAAGAAATAAAAGAAACTATGAACAAAGAAAATGGTTAGTAACTTCAAAACAAATAAAAGAAGACAACAAATAAAAAGAAACTAATCCAATCAAAAAGTATATACAACCAAAGAAAATAAAGGCTAAACTAACCAAAGAATAGAAAGAATAAAAGAAATAAAACTAAGTAAACAATAAAGTCTAAACTAACTAAAGAACTACTCTAAACTACAAGATTTGGATTTAAGGGATTTGGATATAAGGGATCATCAACAACAACATGCCAAGCGAAACATCACCACAAACAACAAGCATCCAAGCAAATTGGGCAAACAAGTTAGCTACAAGGAAGGTAGCCTAGAGATCAAGAAAATGAGGAAATCAAACAAGAGGAATAAAAATAAACATTCAAACAACTAAGGTATGTACACAACAACAAAATTGGTTACCGAGCAAATTATTAGTTCCCCCAAGCTTGATAAAAATACATTTCAACATCCCAATCAAAACAAAACATGCATCAAAAATATAAGGGATGGAGGCAAAAAGCATGAGAAGCTAAAGGGAACTAATAACTACTACCATCACCACCACCACTCCCACTCGGCCCGGCCCCATCGGGGTCCTTGTTGCGCTCGGGGTCATCGAAGGGATGAGGGTAAGGCTCCCATCCTCCGGTGTACCCCTCGGGCCACCCATAATGCCCCTTGAAAAGATCTTGCTGCCAAGGAGCAAGAGGGGTGAAGTTATCGGGGAAAGTGAGTTCGAAGGGGTGGTTGGGATGGACATGGGGGGTAGTTAGGATCACCCCTATAGTCACTACCCCCCGGAGCCTTGTAATCATAGTTACCGTGCTCGTCCGGATAGTAGCGACGCTCCGTGTCGGGGTTAGAAGGCCCCGACCAATAAGGATGCCCATCCACGTGGATTTTCAATCCACTCATTTGCTCACTAAGAGCCCTCAAATCCGCATTGGCATAAGCATGTTGCCCTTGCTCTTGCTCTTGCTCTTGAGGAGCTTGTTGTTGTGGAGAATATTGTTGTTGTTGTTGTTGTTGATGTTGTTGTTCCTCTTCATCATCTTCTTCCTCATCCTCATCGGAGTCGAAGTTAGGATGCCGAAAGGACTTGGGGACATGCCACACATTGTTGGCGATCCGAGCCAAAGAAGTCAAGCCGGGGTTAGGCAAGTAGCACCAATGCTCGTTGCCCCTAAGCTACTCATATCTCCCTTCACTATAACCCTTGGAGATGAATTGGATTTGACCCAATTGTTGCATATCGAGGTAGATGGAAGTACTATCCCCGATCTCCTTACAAAATGGGAGATAAGCATCGAGGCGAAGGTGAGTCAAGAGCCTAGTTACCATGCCCCCGCATGGGATCTCTCCCGTACTCCTCTTGCGAAGGTCCAAACAATATTGGGCAAAGATATACCCCAAGTTCAACCGGCCCACATACTCCGGGCGGGTAGACAACCAAAGAACCTTGAGCTCCAACTTGCTCAACTTCCCCAATTCTTGTTTGGGGAACAAAACATAGCACAAAAGACGGTGTACAACCCTAAGACAAGGTTGGTACACCGTTGAGATCTTAGCCCTGTTGGTGATAAACTCGGTACCACCTGAGATGTCTTCCCACCATGAGTTTTGATCATACTCCGGGAAGATGTAATGTTCAACGTTTACAATATCCCCGTGGGGATCAAAATCCAAAGCGGCGTTGAACTCTTCCAATGAGTGGTCGAAGATGTGGTTGAACAATTGGAAGCGCACCCTATATACCCCTCCTACGGGTACAAGCTCCAAGGTAGCCAAGAACTCCAAAGTAGGCTCCTTGTAGGTGCGGTAGGCATCGGTGATGAAAGAACCCAATCGGAGATTTAGGAGCAACGACCGCACATCATTATCAATACCCAATTTCACCATATCGGGTTGGAAGTAGTGGCGGGTTTGTTTTAGGATTCTTTCTTCCTTCAAATTTTGGTAGAAGGTCTTTTGTTTGTCGGTGAAGTTTTTCTTTTTGGGTAGAGAGGTTGGGGGTCGTGTTTGAGTGGAGGAGGGGTTGGAAGTACTAGGCCTAGAAGATGTACTAGGCCTAGAGGAGGTACTTGGGCGAGGAGGTTCATCGATGCTAACATCGGTTTCCGTTTCTTGGTGAGTTTCTTGAGGTATTTAGACATTTTGAGAGGCTTAGAAAGATCACCAAAATCCAACAAGGAGCAAAACCAATGAACCACGAATACCACACCCAAATTCACCACTTACTACCAAAATTACCAAACTCCAAATTCACACTTCTTTTCAATCAAAACCAATTCCAAACCAATCAACAACACCAATAATCCAAGAAAAACTTCCTTTCAACAATCCAAGAACAACCACAAGACCAATACCAAGATCACCATATACTACCAATACTCCAAAAATTCAACTCACAATATATCAACCAAAAATGATGAGAATCACTACAAAATCAACAAACAATACAATTTTATGCAAAATCAATCAACAAACATCACCAAATCACAACCAATATCAAGATCAAGCATCAAAAATCACAAAATCAATACTACACTATTCATGCTCATATAAATTATCAATCTATGCAAAATTATGATATAAATGGAAAAATTAAAGAAAGGATTATTGATTATACCATAAAAGAAGCAAGATTAACCAATTTAGAGCAACCAATTTGAACCCACAAAGAAAGCCCCAAATTCGGCCACCAAGAGTAGGAGAGAGAGTGAGTGAAATTTGGGTCAATTTGTGAGGAATTTGTAGTGTAGAAAGGATTGTGAGTGATTTTGAGTGAAAATGGAGTGATTTTAGTGAGGATTTGAAGGATTTAAGATGGTGAATGGTGAGTGAGGAGTGCGCACAAGGGAGGGTTTTGGAAGGGGAAGCCGTGAGGTAGATAGAGGAAATGAGGAAATGAAGGGAGGGAAGAGGAGGAAGAAGGATATATTGCACATCCAGCAACGTGCGGCCGCACAGAGCTGATGTGCGCCCGCACACGCAGGTTGTGCGCCCGCACATTCCTGTGCGTGCCCCTTCCTTCTTTTTTCTCAAAAATTTGATACTTACTGCCTATTTTGGTGCGCACATGAATCATGATGGTGATGAGGAGCAACATAGGCAGTAGCTAAAATCATTATCAAAGCCCTCAAAGTTGAAAATTCATGTGCTCACCACAAAAATTCACTAAGTATCAATTTCCTCCAACTTTCAAAACATGAATTTCCTATCTTTCCTCTCTAAAATTCTTACCCTTTTTACCTCAAATTTCGATTAAAATTGAACAAAATGTGATTTGTGCCATGAACACCTTCCATCCATCATGCATACTTGTAGAATTCCAATCCCGTAAAAGGTCATCCTAAAAATCCAATCAAGTAGAAAAGTGAAAGAAAAGACAAAGTAATAAAAGAAACAAAAATAAGAAAATTCAAAAATCAAAAGGAAAAGTTAGAAACTCCGGGTTGCCTCCCGGGAAGCGCTTGCTTAAGGTCCTAAGCTCGACCCTTCCTCCAAATCATGGAGGGTCAAAGAATACCACCTTCTTCAAGGTAGTTGATAGAGCAAAATCTTCTTCAATTTTGAGCAACTTCTCATCGTTGCTTAATGAAACCTTCACAAAATTCTTTTCAAATTCTTCCTTCTCCTTTCTCAACTTCTTTCTTTTTCTTGCTTTCTTCGAGTCACGGGCCTTTTTCTTCGGCTTGACTTCAACATCTTTAATCATGGAAGCTTTCTCTTCATCTTGAGAATTAAGCTTGAACCAATTTGGAATCTCGATTTCTTTCTCATCCCTTGGCTTTTGAATTACAAATTCTTCTTCACTAACATCATCAAGACTTGCACAAACATCATCATCAATCTCAAAAACATCGTTAGTAGAAGAATCAACCATGCACACATCATCTATGGAACGAGAAAGACTAGCACATGCTATATCTTGCACACAAGATAAGGACTCATGCATTGGCTTCAACTTAAAACTCTCTTCCAATTTTCCACATCTCAAAGTAATTTGGCCTCCCTTCACATCTATTAAGGCTCCCGAGGTGGCTAAGAAAGGCCTCCCTAGAATGATTGGAATATGCTCATCCTCCTCAATCTCCAAAATAACGAAATCCACGGGAAAGACAAACTCTCCAATCTTTAAAGGGACATCATCAATTCTTCCCTTAGGAAGCTTAATAGAGCGATCGGCCAATTGAAATGTTATATTAGATGGTTGAAGCTCACCTAGATCAAGGCTCTTGAAAACCGAAAAGGGCATAATACTCACACTAGCCCCTAGATCACACAAAGCATTCTCAAAAACCATTTTCTTGATTTGACAAGGGATTGAAAAATTCCCCGGATCTTCCATTTTCTCCGGAAGCTCACCATGGATAAGAGCACTAAAACACTTCCCTCCTTCCACCGAACTACCCTCATCAAAATCTTCCTTCTCCTCTAGTATCTCCTTAAGGAACTTGGAGTACTTAGGCATATCGGGAATTGGCTCGGTAGAGGGTGTGGAATCATGGACTTCCTTAAGAACTTCAAGGAACTTCCCAAATTGCTCATCCATTTTGAATCTCAAGTATTTTTGGGGGTATGGTAGATCGGGAAATCTCTCTACCTCACTCATCTTTTCAACAACACATTCTTCTTTTTCCTCACCCTCACAATAAATTTCCTTGGACTCAACCCTCTCCACTTCATTCTCCATAGCACCACTCTCATCTCTTTCCTCTTTTGAACAAGAAACTCCCTCATTAAAGTCATTTCCACCACTTATGGCAATAGAGTACACGGGTTTCTTTGGTTCAACACCTTGGGAAGGCAAAGATGAAGGACTAGCATAATCCTTAATAGTGCTTGCTAATTGGGTAATTTGAGTCTCAAGCATCTTATTGTGGGTCATCATCTCATTTAATTTCTTATCACTAACCGCCATATAGGTGTTAATGATCTTGGTTTGATTATCAATCAATTCCTCCAAAGTAGTCCTAGGAGAAGAAGGTTGTGAATATGAATTTTCACCTTGAGTCTTTGGAACAAATCCGGGTGGGGGACCTCTTTGAGCATTGTTTTGAAAATTTCCCCTTCCTTGATTGTTCCAATTACCCCTATTTTGATTTGAACCATAACCTTGATTATGGTTACCACCACCATGATTATGGTTACCATTACCTTGGTTATGATTTCCATAACCTTGGTTTTGATTACCATAATTTTGGCTTTGATTTTGGCCACTATAACCTTGGTTATGGTTACCACGAGAACCTTGATTCCCTTGGTTCCTATAACCACCACCATGATTATAGTTGTCAAAATTGCCTTGGTTTTGGTAATTCCTATTCCATTGCCCTCTTTGATTATCAAACCTTTGAACATTGTTGTTTGACACAAAATTAACATGTTCACACTCATTGTTGTCAAACTCATCAACACATTCATTGTTGCAATTGCTAGAATCATGGTCATATGATCCACATACATCACAAAACAAACATGCAATAGGCATATTATGTGAAGTAGAAGGAGTTTGAGAGTTAGAAGAAGTACCTCTCCCCTTGATTTGGGAGGGAAGATTTGGAGCTTGGGAAGAGGAAGAAACACTCTCCAACTTGGCCTTGATCGCCGTCATCTCCTTTCCCAAGTTTGTCATTTGAGAGGAAAGATTGTTGATGGCATTGAGATGGTCCACCGAGTACAACGAAGATTGCTTGCTTGAAGAATCTCTTTCCCCATCTTGCCAATCTCTATAGTAAGTCACCACATCCTCTATTATGTCCACAACTTCTTCTTCGGTTTTGTTCATGATTGGACCACCGGCCCCTCCATCAAGACATGCCTTGCCTTGAGGACTCAAACCACCATAGAAGATTTGGATCAATTGATATGTTGGAATTCTGTGGTGAGGACATTCTCTTTGGTACTCCTTGAATCTCTCCCATGCTTCATAAAGACTCTCATTTGGCTTTTGTTTGAATCCTTGAATTAAAGCCCTCGCCTCCGCCGTTTTCTTTTGAGGATAGAAACGGGACAAGAAAGCTTTAGTGACGTCATCCCAAGTTCTCAATGAATTGGGCTTCACCTCTTTGTCTAGCCATTCCAAAGACCTTCCTATGAGGGAGAAAGGGATCAACTTAAGGCGGATGAATTCTTGAGACACTCCATTAACCTTGATCGTATTGCAATATTTTTCAAACTCCTTAAGATGGTTCAATGGGCTCTCGTTCTTTGCCCCACTATATTTTCTCCTCTCAATTAGGGTGATCATTGCCGGCCGAATTTCAAAGTCGTTTACCGGTGTTGTAGGTGGAGCTATGCCGCTCTCGAACCTATATGCACCGGGTACTCCCAATTCTTTCAAGGCAACTCTTGGTTGTTCTCCCATGACTTGCTCTTGTTCAATATCTTCTTCGCTTGAGGAACTATAATCCAAAGTCTTGTTTGCTACTCTCCTCCTTGAGAGAGTTCTTTCAATCTCCGGATCAAAGGGAACAAATGAGCGATCTCGGGACCTATGCATACAAAACTCAAAGAAAATATGAGTAGCACGGCTACAAGTGTAGCTTAAAGTGTAAAATCTTTTTGTATTTTGCAAATGAAATGAAATAGACTCAACAACAACATGCACTCAAAGCACCATTCCCCGGCAACGGCGCCATTTTGATGGGAAGGAGAACGGTAGGTCGTTGGGCTACTACCCTACCCAATCAAACAAAATTTGTAACTTAACAAACCCCTATTTAGTGTAGTGGTAAGTCAAGGTCGAACCCAAGGGAATGGAGGTCGAATGCACAATGCCTAAGTCAAGCTAGAAAACACTACCAAGATAGTTCACCTAGAGGTCTAACTAGCGTCAACTACGCTAAACACTACCTAGGGAACGTCACAAAGCACCTCAATTGTGAAATTGCAAGTTAATAATCAATGGTTCGTATCATAGCAAGCTCACAATGCAATCTAGTGCAATAATCAAAGATGGCCAAAATTCAATTAATCACACACATGCACATGAATTATCAACCAAATTTAATCATATCATCAACTCCATCAATTATCCCCAAATTACTCTAATCCATCACTCAAACATGCTTCACCATTTCCCTAGCTAGAAAACTACTCACTAGCCATAGGAATCAAGATAAAAACTACAACAATCATCAATTTCATCATCAACATAATTGAAATCAAAGATTAAACCAACAATCAATCAAAAATCAATTAAACTACAATCAATCATCAAACAAGCTTCAATCAATCATCAATAACATGGAAAACAAATGAAATCAACTAGAATCAAACTTGTATTGAAATCAAGAAGAAGATCCTTACAAAACTTTGATCTAAAGATCAATAACAATGAGGAATTCTTGAGCAATCACCAAAAATCATGAGTTTCTCTCTCTAAAGTTCTTGAGTTTCTTTCTCTAAAATTCCTCCCAAAAACTAACTATCAAATTCAATCTAAAAACTTCTTACTAAAAATAGGGAGAAATAACTATATATACAAAGAGGAGGTCGGTATTGACGCCCAAAAATAGACCCTCGTAGGTGCGGGCGCTCGGAGGAGAGAGAATGGTGCGCACGGGACACACCCAGATTGGTGCGCCCGCACGCACCAGGTGTGCGGCCGCACCCGACCAATGTGCGGCCGCACACCACCTTGGTGCGCCCGCACATTTCTGGGTCTTTCGCCCTTCTTCTCTTCGTCCTAGCTCAAGCGGTGCACACATCCTAGATGATGATGATGGAGGACAAAGTAGGCATAAACTTTCTTGAATTTCTTGAAAAGTATAAGCCATGAAGAAGGCATATACAAAGCCTTGAAGCTTGCCTCTTGGATCCACCTTTGACTTGAAGCTTCTTGCACCATCTTTAGGCATGAAAACAATGAAAGCTCATAGAGAGGAAGCTCGGGAATTCTTGGACGATCAATTACCACCTACAAACAAATGATAAAAAGCAAGTAAAAGAGAAAAATAACAAGTAAACTAGAAAAAGCATGAAATAGAGAAACTAACTACAAAAAACATAAAATGAAGAAAACAAGAATAAAACTAAGGAAAACTAAAGAAAAGAGAGATAAAATAAAATAGAAATAATCCAAAAAGGGACCAAATGAGTGCCATAAATGTCACTCATCACTGCTGCTGTGTTGTGGAAGTGCTGCTGAAGATCAGCTGTTGGGGCAGTGCAGCTGCTGCAGTGCTGTTACACTGCAGCTGCTCTGTTGCGACAGTGCTGCTGCTATGCTGCGGCAGTGAGCTACTGCTCCTGCTGCTCTGTTGCGGTGCTGTGGCATTACTGCTGCAGTGTTGTTAATTGCATTTAACTTTCATTTGACTCAATTAGCTTTGTTAATTGCATTTAACTTTCATTTAATTCAACAAGCTTTGTTTGAATATGTTTGACTTTTATTTGACTCAATTAGCTTTGTTAAATGCATTATACTTTAATTTGATTCAAAAAGCTTCGTTTCAATGTGTTTGACTTTCATTTGACTCAATTAGCTTTGTCAAATGCATTTGACTTTTATTTGATTAAAAAAGCATTGTTTGAATGTGTTTGACTTTCGTTTGACTCAATTAACTTTGTAGAATGCATTTTACTTTCATTTGATTCAAAAAGCTTTGTTTGAAAGTGTTTCACTTTCATTTGACTCAATTAGCTTTGTAGAATGCATTTAACTTTCATTTAAATCAATTAACTTTGTATGAATGTGTTTGACTTTCATTTAACTTAATTAGCTATGTTAATTGCATTTCACTATCATTTAATTCAAAAAGCTTTGTTTGAATGTGTTTGACTTTCATTGGACATTATTAGCTTTGTCGAATACATTTGACTTTCATTTTATTCAAAAAGCTTTGTATGAATGTGTTTGACTTTCATTTTACTTAATTAGCTTTGTATAAATGTGTTTGACTTTCATTTGACTCAATTAGCTTTGTTAATTGCATTTCACTTTCCTTTAATTAAAAAAGCTTTGTTTGAATGTGTTTGACTTTCATTTGACTCAATTAGCTTTGTTGAATGCATTTTACTTTCATTTGATTCAAAAAGCTTTGTTTGAATGTGTTTGACTTGAATTTGACTTAATTAGCTTTGTTGAATGCATTTGACTTTCATTAGATTCATAAAGCTTTGTTTGAATGTGTTTGACTTTCGTTTGAGTCAATTAGCTTTTTTGAATGCATTTGACTTTCATTTTATTCAAAAAGCATTGTTTGAATGTATTTGACTTTCATTTGAATCAATTAGCTTTTTAGAATGCAGTTGACTTTCATTTGACTCAATTAGCTTTGTATGAATGTGTTTGACTTTCATTTGATTCTAAAAGCTTTGTTGAATGTGTTTGACTTACATTTGAGTCAAAAAGCTTTGTTGAATGCGTTTGAGTTTTATTTGACTCAAAATGCTTTGTTTAAATGTGTTTGACTAACATTTGAATAAATTATCTTTGTTGAATGCATTTGACTTTCATTAGATTCAAAAAGCATTGTTTGAATGTGTTTGAATTAGCTTTGCAGAATGCATTTGACTTTCATTTGACTCAATTAGCTTTGTATGAATGTGTTTGACTTTGATTTGACTCAATTAGCTATTTTAATTGAATTTCACTTTCATTTAATTTAAAAAGCTTTGTTTGAATGTGTTTAACTTTTATTTGACTCAATTAGTTTTGTTGAATGCATTTTACTTTCATTTGATTCAAAAAGCTTTGTTTGAATGTGTTTGACTTTCATTTGACTCAATTAGCTTTGTTTAATATATTTGACTTTCATTTTATTCAAAAAGCTTTGTTTGAATGAGTTTGACTTTCATTTGAAGCAATTATCTTTATTGAATGCACTTGACTTTAGTTTGATTCAAAAGCTTTGTTTAAATGTGTTTGACTTCGATTTGAGTCATAAAGCGTTGTTTGAATGTCTTTGATTTTCATTTGACTAAATTAGATTTGTTGAATGCATTTGACTTTCATTTGACTCAAAAAGATTTTTTTGAATGTGTTTGGCTTTCATTTGACTCAATTAGCTTTTCAGAATGCATTTTACTTTCATTTGACTCAATTAGCTTTGTATAATGTGTTTGACTTTCATTTGACTTAATTAGCTTTGTTAATTGCATTTCACTTTCATTTAATTCAACAAGGTTTGTTTGAATGTGTTAGAATTTTGTTTGGCTCAATTAGCTTTGTTGAATGCATTTTACTTTCATTTGATTCAAAAAGCATCGTTTGAATGTGATTGACTTTTATTTGACTCAATTAGCTTTGTTTAATGCATTTGACTTTCATTTGATTCAAAAAGCTTTGTTTGAATGTGTATGACTTTCATTTGACTCAATTATCTTTGTTGAATGCATTTTACTTTCATTTGATTCAAAAAGTTTTGTATGAATGTGTTTGACTTTCATTTGACTACATTCGCTTTGTTAATTGCATTTCACTTTTATTTAATTCAAAAAGCTTTGTTTGAATGCGTTTGACTTTCATTTGACTCAATTAGCTTTATTGAATGCATTTTACTTTCATTTGATTCAAGAAGCTTTGTGAAAATGTGTCTGACTTTCGTTTGACTCAATTAGCTTTGTTGAATGCATTTAACTTTCATTTGATTCAAAAAGCTTTGTATGAATGTGTTTGACTTTCATTTGTGTCAAAAAGCTTTGTTGAATGCATTTGACTTTCATTTGATTCAAAAAGCTTTGTTTGAATGTGTTAGACTTTTATTTGGCTCAACTATCTTTGTTGAATGCATTGTACTTTCATTTGATTCTAAAAGCTTTGTTTGAATGTGTTTGACTTTCATTTGACTCAATAATCATTGTTGAATGCATTTGACTTTCATTTTATTCAAACAGCTTTGTTTGAATGTGTTTGACTTTCATTTGAAACAATTATCTTTCGTGAATGCATTTGACATTCATTTGTTTCAAAAAGCTTTGTTTGAATGTGTTTGACTTTCATTTGACTCAGTTAGCTTTGTTGAATGCATTTGACCTTCATTTGATTCAAAAAGCTTTGTATGAATGTGTTGAAGTTTGATTAGATTCAATTATATTTATTAAATGCATTTGACTTTCATTTGATTCAAAAAGCTTTGTTTGAATGTGTTTGACATTCATTTAAGTAAAAAAGCTTTGTTGAATGCATTTGACTTTCATTTGACTCAAAAAGCTTTGTTTTAATGTGTTTGACTTTCATTTGAATCAATTATCTTTGTTGAATGCATTTGACTTTCATTTGGTTCAAAATGCTTTATTTTAATGTGTTTGACATTCATTTGATTCAAAAATATTTGTATGAATGTGTTTGACTTTCATTTGACTCTATTATCTTTTTTGAATGCATTTGACTTTCATTTGATTCAAAAAGCATTGTTTGAATGTGTTTGACTTTCATTTGTCTCATTGACCTTTGTTGAATGCATTTGACTTTTATTTGACTCTATTAGCTTTTTATAAATGTATTTAACTTTCATTTGACGAAATTAGCTTTGTGAATTGCATTTTACTTTCATTTAATTCAAAAAGCTTTGTTTAAATGTATTTGACTTTCATTTGACTTAATTAGCTTTGTTGAATGCATTATACTTTCATTTTAATCAAAAAGCATTGTTTGAATGTGTTTAATTTTTATTTGACTAAATTAGCTTTGTTGAATGCATTTGACTATCATTTGATTCAAAAAGCTTTATTTGAATGTGTTTGACTTTCATTTGACTCAGTTAGCTTTGTTGAATGCATTTCACCTTCATTTTATTCAAAAAGCTTTGTATGAATGTGTTTAACTTTCATTAGACTAAATTACATTTATTAAATGCATTTGACTTTCATTTGATTCAAAAAGCTTTGTTTGAATGTGTTTGACTTTCATTTGAGTCAAAAAGCTTTGAAAAATGCATTTGACTTTCATTTGACTCAAAAAGTTTTGTTTTCATGTGTTTGACTTTCATTTGACTCAATTATCTTTGTTGAATGCATTTGACTTTCATTTGGTTCAAAAAGCTTCGTTTTAATGTGTTTGACATTCATTTGATTCAAAAAGATTTGTATGAATGTGTTTGACTTTCATTTGACTCAATTATCTTTGTTGAATGCATTTGACTTTCATTTGATTCAAAAAGCATTGTTTGAATGTGTTTGACTATTATTTGACTCAATTAGCTTTGTAGAATGCATTTGACTTTTATTTGACTCTATTATCTTTTTATGAATGTGTTTGACTTTCATTTGACTCAATTAGCTTTGTGAATTGCATTTCACTTTCATTTAATTCAAAAAGCTTTGTTGAAGGCATTTAACTTTCATTTGATTCGAAAAGTTTTGTTTAAATGTGTTTGACTTTCGTTTGACTCAATTATCTTTGTTGAATGCATTTGACTCTCATTTGATTCAAATAGCTTTGTTTGAATGCGTTTGACTTTCATTTGACTCAATTATCTTTGTTGAAAGAATTTGACTTTCATTTGATTCAAAAAACTTTGTTTGAATGTGTTTGACTTTCATTTGACTCAATTATCTTTATTAAATGCACTTGACTTTCATTTGATTTATAAAGCTTTGTTTGAATGTGTTTGACTTTCATTTTAGTCAAAAAGCTTTGTTGAATTGATTTAACTTTCTTTTGCTACAATTAGCTTTGTTTCATGCATTTGACTCTCATTTGATTCAAAAAGCTTTGTTTGAATGTGTTTGACTTCCATTTGAGTCAAAAAGTTTTGTTCAATGCATTTGACTTTCATTTGATTCAAAAAGCTTTGTATGAATGTGTTTGACTTTCATTTGAATAAATTATCTTTGTTGAATGCATTTGACTTTTATTTGATTCAAAAAGCTTTGTTGAAATGTGTTTGACTTTCATTTGAGTAAAAAAACTTTGTTGAATGCATTTGACTTTCATTTGATTCGAAAAGTTTTGTTTGAATGTGTTTGACTTTCGTTTGACTCAATTATCTTTGTTGAATGCATTTGACTTTTATTTGATTCAAAAATCTTTGTTTGAATGTGTGAAACTTTCATTTGACTCAATAATCTTTATTGAATGCATTTGACTTTCATTTGAGTAAAAAAGCTTTGTTGAATGCATTTGACTTTAATTTGAATCAAAAAACTTTGTTTGAATGTGTTAGACTTTCATTAGACTCAATTAGCTTTGTTCATTGCATTTCACTTTCATTTAATTAAAAAAGCTTTGGTTGAATGTGTTTGACTTTCATTTGACTCAATTAGCTTTGTTTTAATGTGTTTGACTTTCATTTGACTCAATTAGCTTTGTTCATTGCATTTTCACTTTCATTTAATTTAAAAAGCATTGTTTGAATGTGTTTGACTTTCATTTGACTCAATTAGCTTTGTTGAATGCATTCTATTTTCATTTGATTCAAAAAGCTTTATTTGAATCTGTTTGATTTTCATTTAACTCAATTAGCTTTGTTGAATGCATTTGGCTGAATTATCTTTGTTGAATGCATTTGACTTTCATTAAATTCAAAAAGCTTTGTATGAATGTGTTTGACTTTCATTTGACTCAATTATCTTTAATGAATGCATTTGACTTTCATTTGATTCAAAAAGCTTTGTTTAAATGTGTTTGACTTTCATTTGAGTCAAAAAGCTTTGTTGAACGCGTTTAACTTTCATTTGATTCGAAAAGTTTTGTTTAAATGTGTTTGACTTTCGTTTGACTCAATTATCTTTGTTGAATGCATTTGACTCTCATTTGATTCAAACAGCTTTGTTTGAATGTGTTTGACTTTCATTTGACTCAATTATCTTTGTTGAAAGCATTTGACTTTCATTTGATTCAAAAAACTTTGTTTGAATATGTTTGACTTTCATTTGACTCAATTATCTTTATTAAATGCACTTGACTTTCATTTGATTCATAAAGCTTTGTTTGAATGTGTTTGACTTTCATTTGACTCATTTATCTTTGTTGAATGCATTTGACTTTCATTTGGTTCAAAAAGCTTTGTTTTAATGTGTTTGACATTCATTTGATTCAAAAAGATTTGTATGAATGTGTTTGACTTTCATTTGACTCAATTATCTTTGTTGAATGCATTTGACTTTCATTTGATTCAAAAAGCATTGTTTGAATGTGTTTGACTTTTATTTGACTCAATTAGCTTTGTAGAATGCATTTGACTTTTATTTGACTCTATTATCATTTTATGAATGTGTTTGACTTTCATTTGACTCAATTAGCTTTGGGAATTGCATTTCACTTTCATTTAATTCAAAAAGCTTTGTTTGAATGTATTTGACTTTCATTTGACTCAATTAGCTATGTTTAATGCATTTTACTTTCATTTTATTCAAAAAGCATTGTTTGAATGTGTTTGATTTTTATTTGACTAAATTAGCTTTGTTGAATGCATTTAACTTTCATCTTATTCAAAAAGCTTTGTTTGAATGTGTGAAACTTTCATTTGACTCAATAATCTTTATTGAATGCATTTGACTTTCATTTGAGTAAAAAATCTTTGTAGAATGCATTTGACTTTAATTTGAATCAAAAAACTTTGTTTGAATGTGTTAGACTTTCATTAGACTCAATTAGCTTTGTTCATTTCATTTCACTTTCATTTAATTTAAAATGCTTTGGTTGAATGTGTTTGACTTTCATTTGACTCAATTAGCTTTGTTTTAATGTGTTTGACTTTCTTTTGACTCAATTAGCTTTGTTCATTGCATTTTCACTTTCATTTAATTTAAAAAGCATTGTTTGAATGTGTTTGACTTTCATTTGACTTAATTAGCTTTGTTGAATGCATTCTATTTTCATTTGATTCAAAAAGCTTTATTTGAATCTGTTTGATTTTCATTTAACTCAATTAGCTTTGTTGAATGCATTTGACTTTAATTTGAATCAAAAAACTTTGTTTGAATGTGTTAGACTTTCATTAGACTCAATTAGCTTTGTTCATTGCATTTCACTTTCATTTAATTTAAAATGCTTTGGTTGAATGTGTTTGACTTTCATTTGACTCAATTAGCTTTGTTTTAATGTGTTTGACTTTCATTTGACTCAATTAGCTTTGTTCATTGCATTTTCACTTTCATTTAATTTAAAAAGCATTGTTTGAATGTGTTTGACTTTCATTTGACTCAATTAGCTTTGTTGAATGCATTCTATTTTCATTTGATTCAAAAAGCTTTATTTGAATCTGTTTGATTTTCATTTAACTCAATTAGCTTTGTTGAATGCATTTGGCTGAATTATCTTTGTTGAATGCATTTGACTTTCATTAAATTCAAAAAGCTTTGTATGAATGTGTTTGACTTTCATTTGACTCAATTATCTTTAATGAATGCATTTAACTTTCATTTGATTCAAAAAGCTTTGTTTAAATGTGTTTGACTTCCATTTGAGTCAAAAAGCTTTGTTGAACGCGTTTAACTTTCATTTGATTCGAAAAGTTTTGTTTAAATGTGTTTGACTTTCGTTTGACTCAATTATCTTTGTTGAATGCATTTGACTCTCATTTGATTCAAACAGCTTTGTTTGAATGTGTTTGACTTTCATTTGACTCAATTATCTTTGTTGAAAGCATTTGACTTTCATTTGATTCAAAAAACTTTGCTTGAATGTGTTTGACTTTCATTTGACTGAATTATCTTTATTAAATGCACTTGACTTTCATTTGATTCATAAAGCTTTGTTTGAATGTGTTTGACTTTCATTTGACTCATTTATCTTTGTTGAATGCATTTGACTTTCATTTGGTTCAAAAAGCTTTGTTTTAATGTGTTTGACATTCATTTAATTCAAAAAGATTTGTATGAATGTGTTTGACTTTCATTTGACTCAATTATCTTTGTTGAATGCATTTGACTTTCATTTGATTCAAAAAGCATTGTTTGAATGTGTTTGACTTTTATTTGACTCAATTAGCTTTGTAGAATGCATTTGACTTTTATTTGACTCTATTATCATTTTATGAATGTGTTTGACTTTCATTTGACTCAATTAGCTTTGTGAATTGCATTTCACTTTCATTTAATTCAAAAAGCTTTGTTTGAATGTATTTGACTTTCATTTGACTCAATTAGCTATGTTTAATGCATTTTACTTTCATTTTATTCAAAAAGCATTGTTTGAATGTGTTTGATTTTTATTTGACTAAATTAGCTTTGTTGAATGCATTTGACTTTCATCTTATTCAAAAAGCTTTGTTTGAATGTGTGAAACATTCATTTGACTCAATAATCTTTATTGAATTCATTTGACTTTCATTTGAGCAAAAAAGCTTTGTTGAATGCATTTGACTTTAATTTGAATCAAAAAACTTTGTTTGAATGTGTTAGACTTTCATTAGACTCAATTAGCTTTGTTCATTGCATTTCACTTTCATTTAATTTAAAATGCTTTGGTTGAATGTGTTTGACTTTCATTTGACCCAATTAGCTTTGTTTTAATGTGTTTGACTTTCATTTGACTCAATTAGCTTTGTTCATTGCATTTTCACTTTCATTTAATTTAAAAAGCATTGTTTGAATGTGTTTGACTTTCATTTGACTCAATTAGCTTTGTTGAATGCATTCTATTTTCATTTGATTCAAAAAGCTTTATTTGAATCTGTTTGATTTTCATTTAACTCAATTAGCTTTGTTGAATGCATTTGGCTGAATTATCTTTGTTGAATGCATTTGACTTTCATTAAATTCAATAAGCTTTGTATGAATGTGTTTGACTTTCATTTGACTCAATTATCTTTAATGAATGCATTTAACTTTCATTTGATTCAAAAAGCTTTGTTTAAATGTGTTTGACTTCCATTTGAGTCAAAAAGCTTTGTTGAACGCGTTTAACTTTCATTTGATTCGAAAAGTTTTGTTTAAATGTGTTTGACTTTCGTTTGACTCAATTATCTTTGTTGAATGCATTTGACTCTCATTTGATTCAAACAGCTTTGTTTGAATGTGTTTGACTTTCATTTGACTCAATTATCTTTGTTGAAAGCATTTGACTTTCATTTGATTCAAAAAACTTTGTTTGAATGTGTTTGACTTTCATTTGACTGAATTATCTTTATTAAATGCACTTGACTTTCATTTGATTCATAAAGCTTTGTTTGAATGTGTTTGACTTTCATTTGACTCATTTATCTTTGTTGAATGCATTTGACTTTCATTTGGTTCAAAAAGCTTTTTTTTAATGTGTTTGACATTCATTTGATTCAAAAAGATTTGTATGAATGTGTTTGACTTTCATTTGACTCAATTATCTTTGTTGAATGCATTTGACTTTCATTTGATTCAAAAAGCATTGTTTGAATGTGTTTGACTTTTATTTGACTCAATTAGCTTTGTAGAATGCATTTGACTTTTATTTGACTCTATTATCATTTTATAAATGTGTTTGACTTTCATTTGACTCAATTAGCTTTGTGAATTGCATTTCACTTTCATTTAATTCAAAAAGCTTTGTTTGAATGTATTTGACTTTCATTTGACTCAATTAGCTATGTTTAATGCATTTTACTTTCATTTTATTCAAAAAGCATTGTTTCAATGTGTTTGATTTTTATTTGACTAAATTAGCTTTGTTGAATGCATTTGACTTTCATCTTATTAAAAAAGCTTTGTTTGAATGTGTGAAACTTTCATTTGACTCAATAATCTTTATTGAATTCATTTGACTTTCATTTGAGTAAAAAAGCTTTGTTGAATGCATTTGACTTTAATTTGAATCAAAAAACTTTGTTTGAATGTGTTAGACTTTCATTAGACTCAATTAGCTTTGTTCATTGCATTTCACTTTCATTTAATTTAAAATGCTTTGGTTGAATGTGTTTGACTTTCATTTGACTCAATTAGCTTTGTTTTAATGTGTTTGACTTTCATTTGACTCAATTAGCTTTGTTCATTGCATTTTCACTTTCATTTAATTTAAAAAGCATTGTTTGAATGTGTTTGACTTTCATTTGACTCAATTAGCTTTGTTGAATGCATTCTATTTTCATTTGATTCAAAAAGCTTTATTTGAATCTGTTTGATTTTCATTTAACTCAATTAGCTTTGTTGAATGCATTTGGCTGAATTATCTTTGTTGAATGCATTTGACTTTCATTAAATTCAAAAAGCTTTGTATGACTGTGTTTGACTTTCATTTGACTCAAATATCTTTAATGAATGCATTTGACTTTCATTTGATTCAAAAAGCTTTGTTTAAATGTGTTTGACTTTCATTTGAGTCAAAAAGCTTTGTTGAAGGCATTTAACTTTCATTTAATTCGAAAAGTTTTGTTTAAATGTGTTTGACTTTCGTTTGACTCAATTATCTTTGTTGAATGCATTTGACTCTCATTTGATTCAAACAGCTTTGTTTGAATGCGTTTGACTTTCATTTGACTCAATTATCTTTGTTGAAAGAATTTGACTTTCATTTGATTCAAAAAACTTTGTTTGAATGTGTTTGACTTTCATTTGACTCAATTATCTTTATTAAATGCACTTGACTTTCATTTGATTCATAAAGCTTTATTTGAATGTGTTTGACTTTCATTTTAGTCAAAAAGCTTTGTTGAATTGATTTAACTTTCATTTGCTACAATTAGCTTTGTTTAATGAATTTGACTCTCATTTGATTCAAAAAGCTTTGTTTGAATGTGTTTGACTTCCATTTGAGTCAAAAAGTTTTGTTCAATGCATTTGACTTTCATTTGATTCAAAAAGCTTTGTATGAATGTGTTTGACTTTCATTTGAATAAATTATCTCTGTTGAATGCATTTGACTTTTATTTGATTCAAAAAGCTTTGTTGAAATGTGTTTGACTTTCATTTGAGTAAAAAAGCTTTGTTCAATGCATTTGACTTTCATTTGATTCGAAAAGTTTTGTTTGAATGTGTTTGACTTTCGTTTGACTCAATTATCTTTGTTGAATGCATTTGACTTTCATTTGATTCAAAAATCTTTGTTTGAATGTGTTTGACTTTCATTTGACTCAATTATCTTTGTTAAATTCATTTGACTTTCATTTGATTCAAAAAGCTTTATAAGAATGTGTTTGACTTTCATTTAACTTAATTAGCTTTGTTAATTGCATTTTAGTTTCATTTATTTCAAAAAAGCTTTGTTTGAATGTGTTTGATTTTCATTTGACTCAATTAGCTTTGTTGAATGCATTTTACTTTCATTTGATTCAAAAAGCTTTGTTTGAATGTGTTTGACTTT
This sequence comes from Chenopodium album, assembly GCF_948465745.1. NCBI lineage: Eukaryota > Viridiplantae > Streptophyta > Magnoliopsida > Caryophyllales > Amaranthaceae > Chenopodium > Chenopodium album. The sequence continues at coordinate 21,596,992 of NC_137853.1, forward strand.
AATTTAACTTAATTCGCTTTGTTGAATGCATTTTACTTTCAATTGATTCAAATAGCTTTATTTGAATGTGTTTGACTTTCATTTGGCAGAATTATCTTTGTTTAATGCATTTGACTATCATTAGATTCAAAAAGCTTTGTATGAATGTGTTTGACTTTCATTTGACTCAATTATATTTATTGAATGCATTTGACTCTCATTTGATTCAAAAAACTTTGTTTAATGTGTTTGACCCTCATTTGAGTCAAAAAGCTTTGTTGAATGAATTTAACTTTCATTTGATTCAAAAATCTTTGTATGAATGTGTATGACTTTAATTTGATTAAATTATCTTTGTTGAACGCAATTGACTTCCATTTGATTCAAAAAGCTTTGTTTGAATGTGTATGACTTTCATTTGAGTTAAAAAGCTTTGTTGAATACATTTGACTTTCATTTTATTCAAAAAGCTTTGTTTGAATGTGTTAGATTTTCATTTGACTTTTATTTAATTTAAAAAGCTTTGTATGAATATGTTTGACTTTCATTTGGCTCAATTATATTTGTTGAATGCATATGACTTTCATTAAATTCAAAAAGCTTTGTTTGAATGTGTTTGACTTTCATTTGACTCAATTAGCTTTGTTGAATGCATTTTATTTTCGTTTGATTCAAAAAGATTTGTTTGCATCTGTTTGATTTTCATTTAACTCAATTAGCTTCGTTGAATGCATTTGACTTTCATTAAATTAAAAAAGCTTTGTTTGAATGTGTTTGACTTTTATTTGGCTGAATTATCTTTGTTGAATGCATTTGACTTTCATTATATTCAAAAAGCATTGTATGAATGTGTTTGACTTTCATTTCACTTAATTATCTTTATTGAATGCATTTGACTCTCATTTCTTTCAAAAAGCTTTGTTTGAATGTGTTTGACTTTCATTTGAGTCAAAAAGCTTTGTTCAATGCATTTGACTTTCATTTGATTCAAAAAGCTTTGTATGAATGTGTTTGACTTTGATTTGTCTCAAATATCTTTGTTAAATGCATTTGACTTTCATTTGATTCAAAAAGATTTGTTTAAATGTGTTTGACTTTCATTTGATTCAAAAAGCTTTGTTGAATGCATTTGACTTTCATTTGATTCGAAAAGTTTTGTTTGAATGTGTTTGACTTTCGTTTGACTCAATTATCTTTGTTGAATGCATTTGACTTTAATTTGATTCAAAAAGTTTTGTCTGAATGTGTTTGACTTTAATTTTACTCAATCATCTTTGTAGAATGCATTTTGCTTTCATTTGATTAAAAAAGCTTTGTTTGAATGTGTTTGACTTTCATTTGACTCATTTACCTATGATGAATGCATTTGACTTTCATTTGATTCAAAAAACTTTGTTTGAATGTGTTTGACTTTCGTTTGAGTCAATTAGCTTTGTTGAATGCATTTGACTTTATTTGATTCAAAAAGCTTTGTATGAATATGTTTGACTTTCATTTGACCCAATTACCTATGATGAATGCATTTGACTTTCATTTGAATCCAAAATCTTTGTTTGAATGTGTTTGACTTTCATTTGACTCAATTATCTTTGTTGAATGCATTTTACTTTCTTTTGATTCAAAAAGCTTTGTCTAAATGTTTTTGACTTTAATTTGACAATATTATCTTTGTTGAATGCATTTTACTTTCATTTGATTAAAAAAGCTTTGTTTGAATATGTTTGATTTTCGTTTGGCTCAATTACCTATGACGAATGCATTTGACTTTCATTTGATTCAAAAAGCTTTGTTTGAATATATTTGACTTTCATTTTACTCAATCAGCTTTGTTGAATGTATTTAACTTTATTTGATTCAAAAAGCTTTGTATAAATGTGTTTGACTTTCATTTGACTCAATTATCATTGTTAAATGCATTCGACTTTCATTTGATTTTAAAAGCATTGTTTGAATGTGTTTAACTTTTATTTGAGTCAAAAAGCTTTGTTGAATGCCTTTGACTTTATTTGATTCAAAAAGCTTTGTTTTATTGTGTTAGACTTTCATTAGACTCAGTTATCTTTGTTGAATGCATTTGACTTTCATTTGATTCAAAAAGCTTTGTTTAAATTTGTTTGACTTTCATTTGAGTCAAAAAGCTTTATTCAATTAATTTCACTTTAATTTGATTCAAAAAGCTTTGTTTGAATGTGTTTGACTTTCATTTGACTCAATTACCTATGATGAATGCATTTGACTTTCATTTGATTCAAAAAGCTTTGTTTGAATGTGTTAGACTTTCGTTTGAGTCAATTAGCTTTGTTGAATGCATTTGACTTTATTTGATTCAAAAAGATTTGTATGAATGTGTTTGACTTTCATTTGACTCAATTATCTTTGTTGAATGCATTCGACTTTCATTTGATTTAAAAAGCTTTGTTAGAATGTGTTTGACTTTTATTTGAGTTAAAAAGCTTTGTTGAATGCATTTGACTTTATTTTGATTCAAAAAGCTTTGTTTGAATGTGTTTGACTTTCATTAGACTCAATTATCTTTGTTGAATGCATTTCACTTTCATTTGGTTCAAAAAGCTTTGTTTGAATGTTTTTGACATTAATTTGATTCAAAAAGCTTTGTATGAATGTGTTTGACTTTCATTTAACTTTCATTTGATTTTAAAAGCTTTATTTGAATTTATTTGACTTTCATTTGACTCAATTAGCTTTGTTGAATGCATTTGACTTTCATTAGATTTTAAATGCTTTATTTGAATGTGTTTGGCTTTCATTTGACTTAATTACCTTTGTTGAATGAATTTAACTTTCATTTGATTCAAAAAGCTTTGTTTTAATGTGTTTAACTTTCATTTGATTAAAAAAAGCTTTGTTGAATGAGTTTGAATTTCAAATGACTCAATTAGCTTTGTTGAATGCATTGGACTTTCAATTGATTCAAAAAGCTTTGTATAAATAAGTTTGACTTTAATTTGACTCAATTAGCTTCGTTAAATGCATTTGACTTTCATTTGATTTTAAAAGCTTTGTTTGAATGTGTTTGACTTTCATTTGGTTCAAAAAGCTTTGTTGAAAGAGTTTGACTTTAATTTTACTCAATGAGCTTTGTTGAATGCATTTGACTTTCATTTGATTTTAAAAGCTTTGTTTAAATCTATTTGACTTTCATTTGGTTCAAAAAGCTTTGTTGAATGAGTTTGATTTTCATTTTACTCATTTAGCTTTGTGGAATGCATTTGACTTTCATTTGATAAAAAAAGCATTGTTTGAATGTGTTTGACTTTCATTTGACTCGATTAACTTTGTTGAATTCATTTGACTTTCATTTGATTCAAAAAGCTTTATTTGAATGTTTGACTTTTATTTGATTCAATTAGCTTTGATGAATGCATTTGATTTTCATTTTATTTAAAAAGCTTTGTTTGAATGTGTTTGACTTTAATTTGACTCAATTAGCTTTGTTGAATGCATTTGAATTTCATTTGATTCAAAAAGCTTTGTTTGAATGTGCTTGTCTTTCATTTGACTCAATTAGATTTGTATGAATGTGTTTGACTTTCATTTGACTTAATAAGCTTTGTTAATTGCATTTCACTTTCATTTAATTGAAAAAGCTTTGTTTGAATGTGTTTGACTTTCATTTGACTCAATAAGCTTTGTTGAATGCATTTTATTTTCATTTGATGCAAAAAGCTTTGTTTGAATGTGTTTGACTTTCAATTAACTCAACTAGCTTTGTTGAATGCATTTGACTATCATTTGATTCAAAAAGCTTTGTCTGGATGTGTTTGACTTTAATTTGACTCAATCATCTTTGTAGAATGCATTTTGCTTTCATTTGATTAAAAAAGCTTTGTTTGAATGTGTTTGACTTTCATTTGACTCAATTACCTATGATGAATGCATTTGACTTTCATTTGATTCAAAAAGCTTTGTTTGAATGTGTTAGACTTTCGTTTGAGTCAATTAGCTTTGTTGAATGCATTTGACTTTATTTGATTCAAAAAGATTTGTATGAATGTGTTTGACTTTCATTTGACTCAATTATCTTTGTTGAATGCATTCGACTTTCATTTGATTTAAAAAGCTTTGTTAGAATGTGTTTGACTTTTATTTGAGTTAAAAAGCTTTGTTGAATGCATTTGACTTTATTTTGATTCAAAAAGCTTTGTTTGAATGTGTTTGACTTTCATTAGACTCAATTATCTTTGTTGAATGCATTTGACTTTCATTTGGTTCAAAAAGCTTTGTTTGAATGTTTTTGACATTAATTTGATTCAAAAAGCTTTGTATGAATGTGTTTGACTTTCATTTAACTTTCATTTTATTTTAAAAGCTTTATTTGAATTTGTTTGACTTTCATTTGACTCAATTAGCTTTGTTGAATGCATTTGACTTTCATTAGATTTTAAATGCTTTATTTGAATGTGTTTGGCTTTCATTTGACTCAATTACCTTTGTTGAATGAATTTAACTTTCATTTGATTCAAAAAGCTTTGTTTTAATGTGTTTAACTTTCATTTGATTAAAAAAAGCTTTGTTGAATGAGTTTGAATTTCAAATGACTCAATTAGCTTTGTTGAATGCATTGGACTTTCAATTGATTCAAAAAGCTTTGTATAAATGTGTTTGACTTTAATTTGACTCAATTAGCTTCGTTGAATGCATTTGACTTTCATTTGATTTTAAAAGCTTTGTTTGAATGTGTTTGACTTTCATTTGGTTCAAAAAGCTTTGTTGAAAGAGTTTGACTTTAATTTTACTCAATGAGCTTTGTCGAATGCATTTGACTTTCATTTGATTTTAAAAGCTTTGTTTAAATCTATTTGACTTTCATTTGGTTCAAAAAGCTTTGTTGAATGAGTTTGATTTTCATTTTACTCGTTTAGCTTTGTGGAATGCATTTGACTTTCATTTGATAAAAAAAGCATTGTTTGAATGTGTTTGACTTTCATTTGACTCGATTAACTTTGTTGAATTCATTTGACTTTCATTTGATTCAAAAAGCTTTATTTGAATGTTTGACTTTTATTTGATTCAATTAGCTTTGATGAATGCATTTGATTTTCATTTTATTTAAAAAGCTTTGTTTGAATGTGTTTGACTTTAATTTGACTCAATTAGCTTTGTTGAATGCATTTGAATTTCATTTGATTCAAAAAGCTTTGTTTGAATGTGCTTGTCTTTCATTTGACTCAATTAGATTTGTATGAATGTGTTTGACTTTCATTTGATTTAATAAGCTTTGTTAATTGCATTTCACTTTCATTTAATTGAAAAAGCTTTGTTTGAATGTGTTTGACTTTCATTTGACTCAATAAGCTTTGTTGAATGCATTTTATTTTCATTTGATGCAAAAAGCTTTGTTTGAATGTGTTTGACTTTCAATTAACTCAACTAGCTTTGTTGAATGCATTTGACTTTCATTTGATTCAAAAAGCTTTATTTGAATGTGTTGACATTAATTTGACACAATTATCTTTGTTGATTGCATTTGACTTTATTTTGATTCAAAAAGCTTTGTTTGAATGTGTTTGACTTTCATTAGACTCAATTATCTTTGTTGAATGCATTTGACTTTCATTTGGTTCAAAAAGCTTTGTTTGAATGTTTTTGACATTAATTTGATTCAAAAAGCTTTGTATGAATGTGTTTGACTTTCATTTAACTTTCATTTGATTTTAAAAGCTTTATTTGAATTTATTTGACTTTCATTTGACTCAATTAGCTTTGTTGAATGCATTTGACTTTCATTAGATTTTAAATGCTTTATTTGAATGTGTTTGGCTTTCATTTGACTCAATTACCTTTGTTGAATGAATTTAACTTTCATTTGATTCAAAAAGCTTTGTTTTAATGTGTTTAACTTTCATTTGATTAAAAAAAGCTTTGTTGAATGAGTTTGAATTTCAAATGACTCAATTAGCTTTGTTGAATGCATTGGACTTTCAATTGATTCAAAAAGCTTTGTACAAATAAGTTTGACTTTAATTTGACTCAATTAGCTTCGTTGAATGCATTTGACTTTCATTTGATTTTAAAAGCTTTGTTTGAATGTGTTTGACTTTCATTTGGTTCAAAAAGCTTTGTTGAAAGAGTTTGACTTTAATTTTACTCAATGAGCTTTGTTGAATGCATTTGACTTTCATTTGATTTTAAAAGCTTTGTTTAAATCTATTTGACTTTCATTTGGTTCAAAAAGCTTTGTTGAATGAGTTTGATTTTCATTTTACTCATTTAGCTTTGTGGAATGCATTTGACTTTCATTTGATAAAAAAAGCATTGTTTGAATGTGTTTGACTTTCATTTGATGAGCATTTAGGTCCTTTTTATCCTCTTTTCATAGCTTTCTTGCTCAATAAATGTTCGGTTTTATGCTTTCTCTCTCTTTTCTATCTTTCTTCTCTTATTTTACGGCTTTTGAGCATTTCTATGGTTTTCTAGTATTTTCTCCTTTATTTCTTTTATTTTCATTATTTTAGTTGTTTTCTCTTTATTTAAGATTTTATAGATTTAGTTTTATTTTATTTTAGTTTATTTGATTTTATTTTCATTTCATTTTCTTTACTTTATTTTGATTTCACTTTATTATATTTTCTTTCTTTTTTTATTTTCATTTTCATTTTATTTCTTTTACTTTTATTTATTGGTTTTAGTTTTGTTTCACTTTATTTTATTTCTCGGTTTTATGTGTGTTTTGTAGGTGTTTGTTCCAAGTCCAAATTGGTGCTAGCTACTGCATACTTGGGTCTTCATCACCATCATGGTGATGATGGTGATGGTGAACTTAGCAACCAGGAATTGCTCCCAGCTCTCCCCTGCCTTCCCCTGTACCCGCACTCCGTGCAACATCAACAACTCCCTTATTTCCCCTGCTTCACAACAGCAACATCAACTCCAACAACAACTTCAGCTCCTCATAACTGCTGCCACCACGCACCACCCAACAGCAGCAACACCTCCCCACAACGCACACTCCACCACCACACAAATCAACCAGCTGCTGCCCCCTCAACTGCCACGCAACAACAGCCACCAAATAACCACCTCACGCAGCCCCTGCTGCCCCTTTATTTCCGCCATCATGTCAGCCACCATCCACCACGCAAACACCAACAACAACCCCAATAATCACTCTAATTCCACCACCAATCGCAGCCACCAATCAATTCCCGCAAACCACCTCACAACAACAATTGCAGCAACACTAGTCAGCCACCAATTGGCCCCGCAACACTCGCAGCCTCCCTCGTAGTGCACAACCATGGCAGCAGTTCCTCCGCAACCGCCGCTGCTCCTTCTTCATTCATACCTCAGCAGCTGGGTTTGCTTGGGCCGTTGATTGGAGATGATGAACGGCTGTGATGGTATGTGATTTGATGATGATGAGGTGCGTGCTTGAGGACGGTGAGAAGCAGGGAATTATTTCCCTTTGAAATGAGCAGCAATTCTGTTTCTTTTTCTTTTCTTTTCTTTTCTTTTCTTTTCCTTTTTCTTTTATTTTCTTTTCTCTTTTATTTTCTTTTATCCTTGTATTTTATAAATACCCATTTTTGGGTAGAGAGAGAAACAATTAAGCAATTAGAATTAGAATTACAATTAGATCATTTTCCTAGCTTAGTTGAGAGCTTCTCTCTCTAGTTTTTAGGGTTAATTTTAGGAGTAGATTTTAGAGAGAGAAAGTGAGGAATTTCAATGGTGATTGAGAGATTGAAGATTCAATGGTGACAATTGTATTGGAGATCTACTCTATTATCAAAGAGCATTTCTAAACTCTATCTCATTTATTGCTTTTGTTTAATATTCATTATTTTGATTGATTGATTTTGATTGGATTTTGATGATTTGATGATTGATGTTTGATTAGAGTAATTGTTCTTCTAAATTGTTGATTGTTGATTTCTTTTGTTGTTAGTTGATTTCATGATGTTCTTAGAATAGTTGTTTGGTTAGGGATTTAGTGAAGCTTATGATGTAATGGATTGATGTAAATTGGGGATAATTGATGGAGTTGATGATGTGATTAAACTTGGTTGATTGATCATGTGCATGTGTGTGATTAATTAAAGAGTAGCTAACTTTGATTATTGCACTAGATTGCATTGTAAGTTCACATTGATACGGACCATTGATTTGTGGCTTGCATTTACACGATTGAGGTGTCTTGTGATGTTTCCTAGCTAGAGTTTATCGTAGTTTACGCTAGTTAGACCTCTAGGAGAATAGCTTGATATGCTCTTTTGGTTGCATGTTTAATCTTCCCTCACATTGCTTGACTTAGTCGACTTTCCATTCCAATTTGCATTGTTCATTGCTATTATAAGTGAATCCTAATCCCTAGCTCTTATATTTGTTTGGTTTTCTCGTTTTAGTAGATTGTTAGAGTCATCTTTTACCCCTTGTCTTCGACCTAGCTTAGGCATATAATTGGTAGCACTTAGACATTATCGTTCCTTTGGGTTCGACCCTTGACTTACCACTAAACTTGTATTTAGGTTTGTTGAGTGTTTATAAATTTTGTTTGGCTTAGGGAAGATTAGCCCAACGACCTAGTTTTCCCCACGTCAAAATGGCGCCGTTGCCGGGGAACGGTGTCTATGTTTGACTGTTTTTTATTGCTTGAGTCTAGGTCTTTGTTTATAGTTTTCTTTTATTTGATTTCTTTTGTTTTCTTTATATAAAATGGCATGTCTATCTTTTCCTCAATATGATAATGAGCCTTTTTGTGAATATTTATATAGACTAGGGAGATTTCTTGACTATCATTGTTGTAGTCTTAGGGAGGCTTGATAGATTTGCTATTTTGGTTTGAATGAACAAACTAGGAATGAAATAGAATGCATGCATAATGGTAGATTTAGAGCATTGTCAATTAATGATGCTTGGGATTTCTATGTTTGGTTTTCTATTTCCCCTATTGTTCATGATAACAAGGTGCATGCTCCAGTTGACAAATCTCATATGTTTGATTGTGCCCCCACCCCCCAATGTGATGTACATGCTCATGATTTCAATGTTGATTCTTCCAACCTTGGTTGTACTTCTTATTCTTTTGTTGAGCCTCAATCTTCTACACCTTTTGAATCTCTTATTGGTACCTTGGAAACTCAAATTAGGCATGTTGAGCTTAGTGATAATCTTGGGCCTAAAATGAAGTCTACTCTTAATCGTTTGAGAAGTCAATTGGAGATGATGAAAAAGAGTGAGGAGCGTTTTGAGGAGGGAAGAAGGAGAAATGAAGAGCTAGAAAGCCAATTGTCATCTTTGATGCTTGTGTGTGAAAATAACAAATCCAATGTGTGTGTTGAGGATGATGATGTTGATTTTGAGCAACCAAGAGTGTGTGAGGATACCATTGGTGAACATATGAGTGATGGTGAAGGAGTTCAGAGAGAAGAGAGTATTGAATTTGAAAATCCCAACCCTCCCACCCATTGTATTGAGTCTCAAGTGTATGAATGTGACTCTTCTATCCATGAGTATTTGGACTCGTTTGAGGTTATGTCAAATGTGTTCATTGAGAGCATAAGGAATAGCCATAGCCTTTTAAGCAAGTACATTGATGATGCTTCATGGGAGAGAGATGATTTTGAGTTACATTTGCCTCCATTCATGTATGGTTTTGAGACTTTAGGCTTTAAGGAAGTTGAGGGAGCTATTGTTCATGAAGGTAGTGGAGGAGATTATGTGGTTCCTCTTGGGAGTTGGATGTTTGAGGGAGATGGTGATCATGAGTGTTCTTCTTTTGAGGATTCTATGATTGATTTTCATGCCCTCATTGGCGATGTGAGACCTTGTGTTGAGGGAGTCGCGAACCCTTTACCTATTTCTCATACCCCTCTCTCTCAAAAGTTTGACCACATCCCCTATTGCCCTATTTTTCTCCCTTCCCTTGTTGGTAAGCCTATTGGGGACCCTTTTATCTATGAGGATTTTCATATGGGTCATTTGTCTCAAATTGAGGAAGAGGGTGATGTTGCCACCCAAAAATATTTTAGTGAGGAGGATTTGCCTTTTTCTTTTTCTTTCCATTCTTTTATTCCCCCTTATTCTTCTTCTTCTTCTTCTTATTTCTTTGTTTTTCCTTTTGATCCTTCTTCTTCTTTCTTTTGGCACCTCCCTTCTCACTTGCGTGCAATGATCTTGTTGCGCGTTTTTCTTCCGTCATTTGCCTACATTCTCTCTTATGAAATGTGTAGTAGTGCATTTGACAAGCTCTTGCGTGCGTTGAATTATTATTTTACTAGAGCGGTCAAGCTTGGACCTTAAGCAAGCCTTTCTCGGGAAGTAACCCGTGTTTTAGATTAGATTTTCCTTTTCTTTTTAGAATAGATTTTTCTCTCATGGAAATTTTTGTGTGCCTTTTGCTAGGTACATGACTTGATATACTTTGGTGCTTCGATTTGGATCAAGAATCAAGGAAGGTTGACTCTTATTTTTACGAGCATATGGAGACAAGGTTCAATTCTTGAGAAATTTGCTTTGAAAGGTTTAATTTGGTCATTTGCGGGTATTTACACCCACCTAATATCCGGTAATATCTTTCCTTGCTCTTTCTCTAGTGGATAATGACTTGTTAAACATATGTTGGTATGTTGGATTGATCTCCTTGTTTTCCCCTCCCATGGATTATATGATTTATGTTTGAGTGTATTGTCTCATTCAAGCTTGGGGGAGGGTATTCTATCATGTTTGGTGGAATGTTGATTCTTATGTGTTATGCACCTTTTTATATACTTTTCCATGTTTCTTATATTTTGAAAAACTCCAAAAAGATTTTTGTTTCTATCAAGGCAAATTTGCAATGTGTTTTGTTTTATTCTTGCTTTGGACATAATAACATTTGGACTTGTATAATTGAATGCTTTTCTTCTTAAATGGTAACGGTGTGCATGGTTTGAGAGTACGCTTGGTTGATTTTAGGATAAAGCATGCTAAGGTAGTTGGTTAGAACTAGTGGGAACATGAAGCCGGATTCTGCTTGTTTGTGGCATGTTTGGTAGTTGCTTCCTATAGTCGATTTGACGCCAATAGTGAGTTTTTACTACATCCATGTGAGTTCTTTGTTTTTCAAGCCTTCTACCTATATTTGTATGAGCGGCATGGATCCTTGACTTTTTGCAAACCTAATCTTGAAACTCGATTCATAGATCTTGAATCCGGGACCGAACCATTTAGGGAGGATAAAGGCACCTTTTTTCGGGGAGGTATTTTTCATTTTTAGGATAGTGTGTTTCATTCTTTATTTTTGGGTTTACATTTGCCTTCTTGCAACCATTTGAGCCTTATACCTTCTTTTCAAGCCACATCTTTAGATCTTTGGCCTTTTGTTTCGTTTTCTTTCTTTTCTTGGTTTTTGTGAAGCAATTGATCATTCTTGATGGAGTTTGTGGTAGAGAAGTTGGAATGTTTGGTTCTTATGAAAGCAAGATTGTGTTATTTCTTCTTTGTGAATAATGCCAAATGAGTATGAGTAAAAGCCGTCCTATATTATAAAAGGCATGGACAAATAAGTGCAAAATCGAAAAAGCCGTCCAAAGTTAAAAGAGGCGAGGACAAAGTATTATTGAAAAATGAAAACAAAAAAAAGGGTGAAAAATGAAAAAAATTCAAAAATATTTTGATGTGAGTTTTCTCTCTTTTTGAGCATTGAGGACAATGCTCCATTTACGCTAAGGGGGAAGCGTTCTCACGCTTTTTGTGTATATGTTTGTGATTTATAGCTTTAAATAAGCTTGGGGGTGTTAGTTTGTTTTTGTTTGGTGATTACTTGATTGTATTTCTAAAGAAAGGCGCCTTCTTTGCTTCACTTTTAGGAAAACCACCAAATTTCAAATTTTTAGCCTACCTTCACCCTTATTGCCTTACGTTACAACCTTGGGGAAAGACCTTTTGACCTAAGTGGTTGAGTCATTCATCGGAGGAGAGGAATGTGAGTTTTAGGAATAGGGAGAGGGGATGCAAAAGTCAAGATGTTGAGTAGCCTAAAAAATCTCTTTTTCCGGTTCCTTTGTGGAATCATTGGGATGCTCATTTGAGGTCGATTTGAAGCTATTAGGAAGAACGCGGTAAGATCGTTTGGGATGAAAGTGGATTGTGAAAGCTAGTTCCTATGATTAGCATATTTATGTTTCAATCAACCTTGGGTATCTTGGAACGTGCACTCCCTTACTTGTTTAGAAAGATTTGCATCCACTTGTGCTTGTATATTTGCAAAAGTCCTTTCATGAACATTTGTTTGCTTTTCTTGTATTTTTGTTTTCTTTTTCATGCTTTGCCTTGTTTGTACTAGTATGAGAGTTATGGGTAAACTCTTAAGATACCCTTACGAGACCTCACTCGTCCTCATAGGCGACTTTGGGGTTTAAAGGGCTTGTTGTAGCTAAAAGCAACCGTGATTCCTACGAAAGTGAGTCTTAGTGTATATTCTTATCTTAGTGTCTCCTCTTTTCTCTAATTTGTTTTAATAAGCTCGTCATTTCCACTCCCTTGGTTTTGTTTTGCTCGAGGACGAGCAAAAGGTAAGCTTGGGGGTATTTGATGTGTGTCATAAATGGCACACATTTGATGAGAATTTAGGTACTTTTTATCCTCTTTTCATAGCTTTCTTGCTTAATAAATGTTCGGTTTTATGCTTTCTCTCTCTTTTCTACCTTTCTTCTCTTATTTTACGGCTTTTGAGCATTTCTATGGTTTTCCAGTATTTTCTCCTTTATTTCTTTTATTTTCATTATTTTAGTTGTTTTCTCTTTACTTTAGATTTTATAGATTTAGTTTTATTTTATTTTATTTTATTTTATTTGATTTTATTTTCATTTCATTTTCTTTACTTTATTTTATTTTCATTTTATTATATTTTCTTTCTTTTATTATTTTCATTTTAATTTTATTTCTTTTACTTTTATTTATTGGTTTTAGTTTTATTTCACTTTATTTTATTTTTCGGTTTTATGTGTGTTTTGTAGGTGTTTGTTCCAAGTCCAAATTGGTGCTAGCTACTGCATACTTGGGTCTTCATCACCATCATGGTGATAATGGTGATGGTGAACTTAGCAACCAGGAACTGCTCCCAGCTCTCCCCTGCCTTCTCCTGTTCCCGCACTCAGCGCAACAGCAACAACTCCCTTATTTCCCCTGCTTCACAACAGCAACATCAACTCCAACAACAACTTCAGATGCTCATAACTGCTGCCACCACGCACCACCCAACAGCAGCAACACCTCCCCATAACGCACACTCCACCACCACACAAATCAACCAGCTACTGCCCCCTCAACTGCCACGCAACAGCAGCCACCAAATAACCACCTCACGCAGCCCCTGCTACCCGCAAATAACCACCTCACGCAGCCCCTGCTGCCCCTTTATTTCCGCCATCAAGTCAGCCACCATCCACCACGCAAACACCAACAACAACCCCAATAATCACTCTAATTCCACCACCAATCGCAGCCACCAATCAATTCCCGCAAACCACCTCACAACAACAATTGTAGCAACACCAGTCAGCCACCAATTGGCCCCGCAACACTCGCAGCCTCCCTCGTAGTGCACAGCCATGGCAGCGATTCCTCCGCAACCGCTGCTTCTCCTTCTTCATTCATACCTCAGCAGGTGCGGGCGCACATTCAATGAATGCGGCCGCACCCAACTGGGTATTGCTTGGGCCGTTGATTGGAGATGATGAACGGTTGTGATGGTATGTGATTTGATGATGATGAGGTGCGTGCTTGAGGACGGTGAGAAGCAGGGAATTATTTCCCTTTGAAATGAGCAGCAATTCCGTTTCTTTTCCTTTTCATTTCTCTTAATTTTAGTTTTCCTTTTTATTTATTTTATTTTTCTTTTCCATTTTCTTTTCTTATTTTATTTTCTTTTCTTCTCTTTTCCTTTTTCTTTTATTTTCTTTTCTCTTTTATTTTCTTTTATCCTTGTATTTTATAAATACCCATTTTTGGGTAGAGAGAGAAACAACTAAACAATTAGAATTAGAATTACAATTAGATCATTTTCCTAGCTTAGTTGAGAGCTTCTCTCTCTAGTTTTTAGGTTTAATTTTAGGAGTAGATTTTAGAGAGAGAAAGTGAGGAATTTCAATGGTGATTGAGAGATTGAAGATTCAATGGTGACAATTGTATTGGAGATCTACTCTATTATCAAAGAGCATTTCTAAACTCTATCTCATTTATTGCTTTTGTTTAATATTCATTATTTTGATTGATTGATTTTGATTGGATTTTGATGATTTGATGATTGATGTTTGATTAGAGTAATTGTTCTTCTAGATTGTTGATTGTTGATTTCTTTTGTTGTTAGTTGATTTCATGATGTTGTTAGAATAGTTGTTTGGTTAGGGATTTGGTGAAGCTTCTGATGTAATGGATTGATGTAAATTGGGGATAATTGATGGAGTTGATGATGTGATTAAACTTGGTTGATTGATCATGTGCATGTGTGTGATTAATTAAAGAGTAGCTAACATTAATTATTGCACTATATTGCATTGTAAGTTCACATTGATACGGACCATTGATTTGTGGCTTGCATTTACACGATTAAGGTGTCTTGTGATGTTTCCTAGCTAGAGTTTATCGTAGTTTACGCTAGTTAGACCACTTGGAGAATAGCTTGATATGCTCTTTTGGTTGCATGTTTAATCTTCCCTCACATTGCTTGACTTAGTCGACTTTCTATTCCAATTTGCATTGTTCATTGCTATTATAAGTGAATCCTAATCCCTAGCTCTTATATTTGTTTGGTTTCCTCATTTTAGTAGATTGTTAGAGTCATCATTTACCCCTTGTCTTCGACCTAGCTTAGGCATATAATTGGAAACACTTAGACATTACCGTTCCTTCGGGTTCGACCCTTGACTTACCTCTATACTTGTATTTATGTTTGTTGAGTGTTTATAAATTTTGTTTGGCTAAGGGAAGATTAGCCCAACGACCTAGTTTTCCCCACGTCATTTACTTTTATTTGACACAATTACCTTTGTTAAATGCATTTGATTTTCATTTGATTCAATACATCTTTTCTTTGTTGCTATTGAAAACAAGTTGTCTTACTAGTTGTTGGTAGATTTCATCAAATTTTGTCTTGTTTCCATATATCAACAAATTCTGACAACTAATTTTTTATTTGTAACGATTTAGAAACATATTGAGACAACAAATTTTTGAATTGTTCCTATTAGAAATTAGTAGTCTCACTAATTGTTGCATTTTACATTCTTTTGATTTAAAAAGCTTTGTATGAATGTGTTTAACTTTCAGTTGACTCAATTAGCTTTGTTGAATGCATTTGACTTTCATTTGATTCAAAAAGCTTTGTTTGAATGTGTTTGATTTTCATTTGAGACAAAAATCTTTGTTGAATGCATTGGACTTTCATTTGATTCAAAAAGCTTTGTTTGAATGTGTTTGACTTTTATTTGAGTCAAAAAGCTATGTTTAATGCATTTGACTTTCATTTGATTCAAAAAGCTTTGATTGCATGTGTTTTACTTTCATTTGACTCAATTATCTTTGTTGAATGCATTTGACTTTCATTTGATTAAAAAAGCTTTGTGTGAATGTGTTTCACTTTCATTTGACTCAATTGTCTTTGTTGAATGTATTTCAGTTTCATTTGATTCAAAAAGCGTTGTTGAATGTGTTTGACTTTCATTTGACTCAATTAGCTTTGTTGAATGCATTTGAGTTTTATTTGAATCAAAAAGCTTTAGATGAATGCGTTTGACTTTCATTTGACCCAATTACCTTTGTTGAATGCATTTGACTTTCATTTGTTTCAATTAGCTTTGATGAATGCATTTGATTTTCATTTGATCTAAAAAGCATTGTTTTAATGAGTTGACTTTAATTTGACTTAATTAGCTTTATTAAACGTATTTGATTTTCATTTGATTCAAAAAGCTTTGTTTGAAGGTGTTTGACTTTCATTTGACTCAATTAGCTTTGTAGAATGCATTTGACTTTCATTTGACTCAATTAACTATGATAAATGCATTTGACTTTCATTTTATTCATAAAGCTTTGTTTGAATGTGTTTGACTTTCATTTGTCTCTATTAGCATTATTAAATGTATTTGACTTTCATTTGATTCAAAAAGCTTCGTTTGAATGTGTTTGACTTTCATTATACTCAATTAGCTTCGTTGAATGCATCAAAATTTCATTTGATTCAAAAAGCTTTGTTTGAATGTGTTTGACTTTCATTTGACTCTGTTGTCTTTATTGAATGTATTTGACTTTCATTTGACTCAATTCGCTTTGTTGAATGCATTTGAGTTTTATTTGATTCAAAAAGCTTTTTATGAATGTGTTTGACTTTCATTTGACCCAATTACCTTTGTGAATGCATTTGACTTTCATTTGATTCAATATATCTCTTTTTTGTTGCTATTGAAAACAAGTTGTCTTACTAGTTGTTGCCAGATTTCATCAAATTTTGTCTTATTTTCACATATCAACAAATTCTTACAATAAAATCTTTATTAGTAGCGATTTAGAAATAATTTGAGGCAAAAAATTTTTGAATTGTTCCTATTAGATATTAGCCGTCTTACTAGTTGTTGCATTTTACATTCATTTGATTCAAAAAGCTTTGTTTGAATGTGTTTGACTTTATTTGACTCAAATAGCATTGTTGAATGCATTTGACTTTCATTTGATTCAAAAAGCTTTGTTTGAATGTGTTTGATGTTCATTTCTGTCAAAAAGCTTTGTTGAATGCATTTAACTTTCATTAGATTCTAAAGGCTTTGTTTGAATGTGTTTGACTTTCATTTGAGTTAAAAAGCTGTGTTAAATGCATTTGACTTTCATTTGATTCAAAAACCTTTGTTTGAATGTGTTTGACTTTCATTTGACTCAATTATCTTTGTTAAATGCATTTGACTTTCATTTGATTCAAAAAGCTTTGTTTGAATGTGTTTGACTTTCATTTGACTCAATTGTCTTTGTTTAATGTATTTGACTTTCATTTGATTCAAAAAGTGTTGTTGAATGTGTTTGACTTTCATTTGACTCAATTAGCTTTGTTGAATGCATTTGAGTTTTATTTGATTCAAAAAGCTTTGTATGAATGTGTTTGACTTTCATTTGACCCAATTACCTTTGTTGAATGCATTTGACTTTCATTTAATTCAATATATCTCTTTTTTGTTACTATTGAAAATAAGTTGTCTTACTAGTTGTTGCTAGATTTCATCAAATTTTGTCTTGTTTCCATATATCAACAAATTCTGACAACTAATTTTTTATTTGTAGCGATTTAGAAACAAATTGAGGCAATAAATTTTTGAATTGTTCCTATTAAAAATTAGCCGTCTTACTAGTAGTTTCATTTTTCATTCATTTGATTCAAAAAGCTTTGTTTGAATGTGTTTGACTTACATTTGACTCAATTAGCTTTGTTGAATGCATTTGACTTTCATTTGATTTAAAAAGCTTTGTTTGAATGTGATTGACTTTCATTTCAGTCAAAAACCTATGTTGAATGCATTTGACTTTCATTTGATTCAAAAAGCTTTGTTTGAATGTGTTTGACTTTCATTTGAGTCAAAAAGCTATGATGAATGCATTTGACTTTCATTTGATTCAAAAAGCGTTGTTGAATGTGTTCGACTTTCATTTGAGTTAATTAGCTTTGTTGAATGCATTTGAGTTTTATTTGATTTAAAAAGCTTTATATGAATTTGTTTGACTTTCATTTGACCTAATTACCTTTGCTGAATGCATTTGACTTTCATTTGATTCAATATATCTCTTTTTTGTTGCTATTGAAAACAAGTTGTCTTACTAGTTGTTGCTAGATTTCATCAAATTTAATCTTGTTTCCATATATCAACAAATTCTGACAACTAATTTTTTATTTGTAGCGATTTAGAAACAAATTGAGGCAACAAATTTTTGAATTGTTCCGATTAGAAATTAGCCATCTTACTAGTTGTTGCATTTTACATTCATTAGATTTAAAAAGCTTTGTTTGAATGTGTTTGACTTTCATTTGACTCAATTAGCTTTGTTGAATGCATTTGACTTTCATTTGATTTAAAAAGCTTTGTTTGAATGTGTTTGACTTTCATTTGAGTTAAAAAGCTTTGTTGAATGCATTTGACTTTCATTTGATTCAAAAAGCTTTGTTTGATGGTGTTTGACTTTCATTTGAGTCAAAAAGCTATGTTGAACTCATTTGAATTTCATTTGATTCAAAAAGCTTTGTTTGAATGTGTTTGACTTTCATTTGACTCAATTGTCTTTATTGATTGCATTTGACTTTCATTTGATTAAAAAAGCTTTTTTTTAATGTGTTTGACTTTCATTTGACTCAATTGTCTTTGTTGAATGTATTTGAATTTCATTTGATTCAAAAAGCTTTGTTGAATGTGTTTGACTATCATTTGACTCAATTAGCTTTGTTGAATGCATTTGAGTTTTATTTGATTCAAAAAGCTTTGTATGAATGTGTTTGACTTTCATTTGACCCAATTACCTTTGTTGAATGCATTTGACTTTCATTTGATTCAATCTATCCCTTTTTTGTTGCTATTGAAAACAAGTTGTCTTACTAGTTATTGTTAGATTTCATCAAATTTTGTCTTGTTTCCTTATATCAACAAATTTTGACAACTAATTTTTTATTTGTAGCGATTTAGAAACAAATTGAGGCAACAAATTTTTGAATTGTTCCTATTAGAAATTAGCCGTCTCATTATTATTGCTTGGTGACAACAGATTTTTTATTTGTCGTCATTTAGCAATGCCATTTTACAAAACGTTTGGCAACAAAATTCTAAGTTGTTGCTATTGGAGACACTTGTTTTACTATTTGTTGCTAAAATGACATCACATTTTAATTTGTTGCCATTAGAAACAAGTTGTGTTATAAATTGTTGCTAATTTATTAAGAGTCATTGAAGTAATTTACATAATATGTTGTGATAAATAAAACAAAAACAAGTCAGCTTGTTCTATACAAAATAATTATTAGAAGGAATTAATAATCGTTCAATCACTTTTAGCAATAAAACGAAGGTGATAAAATAATATATATTATTTTATAAGTTCATTAGAAAGAGCATGTAGAAAATGGGAATGCTACTTACTATTTTGCCCGAGTTTCTTGATTTTAGTTCTACAAGACCTTAAAACCTTATGAATTGCTTTGTTTTTGTGATTTCTTTTGTGAGGCAGTTATGAATACATATATTTGACATGACTCAAGCCTTTTCAAGTTCATTAGAAAGAGCATGTAGAAAATGGGAATGCTTCTTCCCATTTTGGCCGAATTTGCTTGATTTTGGCTCTACTAGACCTTAAAACCTCATAACATGCTTTTTTTTTTGTGATTTATTTTCTTAGGAAGTTATAAATACATATATTTGACATGAATCAAACCTTTTCAAGTTAATTAGAAAGAGCATGTAGAAAATAGGAACGCTTCTTCTCATTTTACCCGAATTTGCTTGATTTCAGTTCTACCAGACCTTAAAACCTTATAACTTGTTTTGACTTAGTGATTTCTATGCTTAGGCAGTTACAAATACATATATTTGACATGATTCAAGCCTTTATAAGTTCATTAGAAAGAGCATGTAGAAAATGGGAACGCTTTTTACCATTTGGGCTGAATTTGGTTGATTTTGGTTCTACAAGACCTTAAAACCTTATAACATCCATTGTTTTTGTGATTTATTTTTATAGGAAGTTATAAATATATATATTTGACATGAATCAAGCCTTTTCAAGTTCATTAGAAAGAGCATGTAAAAAATGGGTGGTTCTTCCTATTTTGCTCGAATTTGCTTGATTTCGGTTCTACCAGTCTTTAAAACCTTATAACTTGCTTTATTTTTGTTATTTCTATGATTAGGAATTATAAATACATATATTTAAAATTATTCAAGTTTTTCTTAGTTCATTAGAAAGAGCATGTAGAAAATGAAAATGCTTCTTACTATTTTGCCCAAATTTGCATGATTTTGGTTCTACAAGACCTTAAAACCTTATAACTTGGTTTGTTTTTGTGATTTCTTTTGTTAGGAAGTTATAAATACATATATTTGACATGAATCAAACGTTTTCATGTTCATAAGAAAGAGCATGTTGAAAATGGGTACGCTTTTTCCCATTTTGCCCGAATTTACTTGATTTTGGTTCTAAAACACGTTAAAACCTTATAACTTGCTTTGTTTTTGTGATTTATATGCTTAAAAAATTATAAATACATATATTTTATATGATTCAAGAATTTATCAGTTCATTAGAAAGAGCATGTAGAAAATGGAAAGGCTTCTTACTATTTTGCCCAAATTTGCTTGATTTTGGTTCTACAAGACCTTAAAAGCTTATAACTTGCTTTGTTTTTGTGATATATTTTGTTAGGAAGTTATAAATACATATATTTGACATGAATCAAGCCTTTTCAAGTTTATTAAAAAGACCATGTAGAAAAAGGAAATGCTTCTTACTATTTTGCCCGAATTTGCTTGATTTCAGTTCTACAAGACCTAAAAACCTTATAACTTTCTTTGTTTTTGTGATTTCTATTCTTATGCATTTATAAATACATATATTTCACATGATTCAACACAATTATAATTTCATTAGAAAGAGCATGTAGAATTTGGAAATGCTTCTTACTATTTTGCCCGAATTTGCTTGATTTTGGTTCTACAAGACCTTAAAACCTCATAACTTGCTTTCTTTTTTTGTTTTATTTTCTTATGGATTTATAAATACATATATTTGACATGATCCAAGCATTTATATGTTCATTAGAAAGAGCATGTAGAAAATGGGAACGTTTCTTCCCATTTTGCCTGAATTTGCTTGATTTTGGTTCTACAAGACCGTAAAACCTTATAACTTGCTTTTTCTTTGTTATTTATTTGATTAGGCAGTTATAAATATGTATATTTGACATGATTCAAGAATTAATAATTTTATTAGAAAGAACATGAAGAAAATGGGAATGCTTCTTACTATTTTGACCGAATTTGCTTGATATTGGTTCTACAAGACCTTAAAACCTTAGTACATGCTTTGTTTTGGTGATTTATTTCCTTAGGCAGTTATAAATACATAAATTTGACATGAATTAATCCTTTTCAATTTCATTAGAAAGAGCGTGTAGAAAATGGGAACGCTTCTTCTCATTTTGCCTGAATTTGCTTGATTTCGGTTCTACCAGACCTTAAAACCTTATAAATTTCTTTCTCTTTGTTATTTATTTGCTTAGGCAGTTACAAATACATATATTTGATATGATTAAAGCCTTTATAATTTCATTAGAAGGAGCATGTAGAAAACGGGAACGCTTCTTCCCATTTTGGCCGAATTAGCTTGATTTTGGTTCTACAACACTTTAAAACCTTATAACATGCTTTTTTTGTGATTTTTTTTCTTAGGAAGTTATAAATACATATATTAGACATGAATCAAGCCTTTTCAAGTTCATTAGAAAGAGCGTGTAGAAAATAGGAACGCTTCTTCTCATTTTGCCTGAATTTGCTTGATTTCGGTTCTACCAGACCTTAAAACCTTATAACTTGCTTTGTTTTTGTGATTTCTATGCTTAGACAGTTACAAATAAATATATTTGACATGACTCAAGCATTTATAAGTTCATTAGAAAGAGCATGTAGAAAATGGGAACGCTTCTTACCATTTTGCCCGAAAATACTTGATTTTGGTTCTACAAGACCTTAAAACCTTATGACATCCTTTTTTTTGTGATTTATTTTGTTATGAAGTTATAAATACATGTATTTGACATGACTCAAGCCTTTTCATTTTCATTAGGAAGAGCATGTTGAAAATGGGAATGCTTTTTCCCATTTTGCTCGAATTTTCTTGATTTCGGTTGTACAAGACCTTAAAACCTCATAACTTGCTTTTTATTTTGGGATTTCTATTCTTAGGCAGTTATAAATACATATATTTGACATGATTCAAGCATTTATAAGCTCATTAGAAAGAGCATGTAGAAAATGGGAATGGTTCTTACTATTTTGTCCGAATATGCTTGATTTTGGTTCTACAACACATTAAAACCTAATAACATCCTTTTTTTGTGATTTCTTTTGTTAGGAAGTAATAAATAATTATATTTGACATGAATCAAGCCTTTTCGAGTTCATTAGAAAGAGCATGTAGAAAATGGGACCGCTTTTGCTCATTTTGCCCGAATTTGCTTTATTTCGGTTCTACCAGACCTTAAAACCTTATAACTTGCTTTTTTTTTGTGATTTCTATGCTTAGGCAGTTATAAATACATATATTTGACATGATGCAAACATTTATAAGTTCATTAGAAAGAGCATGTAGAAAATGGGAATGCTTCTTACTATTTTGCCCAAATATGTTTGATTTTGGTTCTACAAGACCTTAAAACCTTATAACATGCTTTTTTTTGTGATTTCTTTTCTTAGGAATTTATAAATAAATATATTAGACATGAATCAAGCCTTTTGATGTTCATTAGAAAGAGTGTGTAGAAAATGGGAACGCTTCTTCTCATATGATGTTAATTGGTAACAATAATTTTCATTTTGATGACCTTAAATAGTTAAATTACCTAAAAGAATGTCATTCTTCTAAGTGCTTTACTTACTTTGTCTATGCTTTTTGTATCATTTATTTTTTAGTGAAACTGCTATATAATGAGGGAGGATCGAGCATGGATGTGTAAACGGTTAGAAGGAAAATTCCTTAGTCCAACCTTTGTTGAAAAGGTCAATGAATTTATTACATTTGCTACCACACAAGACAATGTCGTGATAGATGGTGTGATGAAATGTCCATGTGCACAGTGTCGAAACATTCCTTATCAAGATCTTGATACCATTAAGGAGCATCTCTATAGGCATGGTTTTTTGCCTAACTATTTTCAATGGGTTTTTCATGGTGAACTGCACTTCCAAAGAGAATCCCAAAGTAGCAGCTCCATATCCACCGAGGATGCATTGAACCCATATAGAAACATGGTATTAGATGCCTTTGGACTAGAAGGTGGTTTAGAAAATATTGAAGAAGAGCCACATGCTAGTTACAAGAAGTTCTTTGACATGTTGAAGGCAGCGGAAAAGCCATTGTATGATGGCTGCAAGTTATCTGTATTGTCTGCTGCTGCAAGGATGGCAAAAATCAAGTGCGAGTATAATATTCCACATAAATCTATAGATGGTGTTGCTTCCTTAATGAAAGACATGTGCCCAGATGAAAACAAGATGACAAATAGTTTTTACAAGACTAAGAAATTGCTTGAAGGGCTAGAACTTCTGCACCAAAAGATTCATGTACGTCCAAATGGATGTATGTTATTTTTGAAGGAACACAAAGATCTCAAAGAATGTCTATATTGCAAAGGAAGTCGTTATAAGACACTTAGAGAAAGTGGTAAGAATTCTCCTCATAGTGCTCTTATTTACTTTCCTATAGGCCCGAGATTACAAAGATTATATGCAACAAGATCTACTGCGGAGCAGATGAGGTGGCATAAAGATAATCCTCGAGTTCATGGCCTTATGTCTCATCTAAGTGATGGATGAAGGAGTTATGTCTTCGATAAGTGCAATTACTAGATATATCAAGCATCACTATTATGGAGATAATAGGTTCGTTCTTTTCGGGCGTCATCCTCTGTTGCTAGACTATGAGAGATGATCTTTGGATTAGTCAAATAGTCCAAAGCCCTCTAGAATGGATCCTATGAGGTCACACACAAGGGTATTGGGTTAAGCAAGTAAGAGGCCCAATAATTGGCCACATGAGCAATTAACTAATCATGAATTGGATTGGGCTAGCATAGTTAGATTGGAATTAGGTTTTGGGCTTTTGACATGGGCTCTTATTTAGAGATGAGATCTATAAATAAGAGCCATGCCTAGGGTTTGCAGCAAGCAGTCATAATCCACATACAGTGTATTTTGACATCAAGGCAACTAATCCCAAAACCTTAATTCCTCTCTCTAACTCACGGCTTTGATTCTCCTCCCCTCATCCGTACGGCCGGCCACCCTAGGTGGCGCGTGTGGTGTTCGTGGTGGTTTATGGTGGTTCGTTGCTCACTCCTCTCCACAGAAGGTCAATTGAAGGGTTCAATTGCAACTAACTAGCATTAGTGGAGGTCTTAATCTGTGCTCGTGAACCAACAAAGAGGAATCACGCTTGAGGTTCTTTATCTCCCCTTGTTCTTGCTCGATCGCACGTGGAATCACGCTTCAAAGGTACAATTATGTGTTCTTTATGTGTTATGCAATGATCATTGGTTTAGGTACTTTATGAATATGATTCATGTTATTTACGCTGCGTAGTACCTATAATCTCCTACAGTGGTATCAGTTAGCCTATTGCATTTACGCATATTGCCAATAATTCTTTGATAATCCACAATTTTAATTCAATTAGGAGGGAGAATATCTAATTATGGGTCAATTATTATTTTAAATATGATTTAACTCTTGGAATTGATTAAATGTGATTTAATAATGCTCAAAATAGCCAGGAAGAGATCCGTTTTTTGCCCTATTATGCTTGAATATTTCGAACCCCAAACCCTAATTTTTCGAAAATTTCGAAACCATAAACCATAATTTGTGAAATTTTTGTTTTGATTTTGAATTAATTCGATAGTTACGTATTTAAAAAATTCAATCTATTTGATTACATGTTAAATTATGAATTTTCATGATCAAATTATTTAATTTAAGAGTTAAATTGAATTGGGGATTGAAATTCATGAAGAACCCTAATTTTGAAATTGAATATGATTTAATTTTGAAATCTAAAGGACCACATTAAGTTAATTTAATTTTAACAAAAATGTTTTGTTAAAATAATCAAAAAAAAAAAAAGGAAT
Organism: Chenopodium album; assembly: GCF_948465745.1. Classification (NCBI taxonomy): domain Eukaryota; kingdom Viridiplantae; phylum Streptophyta; class Magnoliopsida; order Caryophyllales; family Amaranthaceae; genus Chenopodium; species Chenopodium album. The sequence goes on from NC_137853.1 coordinate 21,621,833, forward strand.
TTTGTGCGCGGCAACCGCGGCTGTGTGGCGCAGCCACGGCGGCTGCCGCTGCAGGTGGTTCGGGGGGAGGTGGGGTGGGGCAGGACATCGGATCAGCAAGGGCAGCGACATCAGCACCGTGCAAGGGCCGCGCGGCACTGCTGCCGCTACTGCTGCACCGCTGCTTCAGCAGCGTACACCGCAAGGTGTACGGCCACCGTGGCCGGCTTAGGCTGGCCACACCACGGTGGCTGGTGCACGGTTTTTCAAAAAAAAAAGTTTTGAAAAATTATTTCAAGATAATAACAAATTATTTTGGGATAAAATCAGTTTTATTTTGGATAAATATTGTTTATTATGGGATAAAATCAAATCTTTCAAAAGTTGTTAAGTTTGATATTATCCTTATGTAAAGTTGTTATTTTGATAATTATCCATAATTAAAGTGGTCAATTTTGGATAAGATTTGTTAGGATATTCTGAGCATATTCCAAAAGGATAATAATTGATTTAAATAATGTGATTATCCCATAATTATTTTTGGATATAATTGATTTAAAATATTGTGATTGGCTAGTAATTAGGATAGAATTTCCTAACTTTGTTAGGATAATCTTTGAGGAGAAATATGATTTATCTTTTAAGATAAAAATAAACTTTGATTCTATCTCATGACTAATTTAGAATATATGATATTTTATTGATAATCATGAATAATATATGATATTATCTAATTGCTTTAATTAAAATATGAGATATTTAGATGTCATGTTTCCTTAATTGTGAACATTCGATGTTGTAGTTTAGGAAAGCATGATGAGTGATTTATTATGTGGCAATTTTATAATATATGATGTTGTATTGATTGATTTTGCATAACATTGTATTGTTTGTTGATTTTGTAGTGATTCTCATCATTTTTGGTTGATATATTGTGAGTTGAATTTTTGGAGTATGGGTAGTATGTGGTGATTTTGGTATTGGTCTTGTGGTTGTTCTAGGATTGTTGAAAGGAAGTTTTTCTTGGATTATTGGTGTTGTTGATTGGTTTGGAATTGGTTTTGATTGAAAAGAAGTGTGAATTTGGAGTTTGGTGATTTTGGTAGTAAGTGGTGAATTTGGGTGTGGTATTCTTAGTTCATTGGTTTTGCTTCTTGTTGGTTGTTGGTGATCTTTCTTAGCCTCTCAAACATGTCTAAATACCTCAAAAACTCACCAAGAAAAGGAAAACCGATGTTAGCATCGATGAACCTCCTCGCCCAAGTATCTTCTCTAGGCCTAGTACATCTTCTAGGCCTAGTACTTCCAACCCCTCTTCCACTCAAACACGACCCCCAACCTCTCTACCCAAAAAGAAAAACTTCACCGAAAAACAAAAGACCTTCTACCAAAATTTGAAGGAAGAAAGAACCCTAAAACAAACCCGCCACTACTTCCAACCCGATATGGTGAAATTGGGTATTGATGATGATGTGCGGTCGTTGCTCTTAAATCTCCGATTGGGTTCTTTCATCACTGATGATGCTTACTTTGGAGTTCTTGGCTACCTTGGAGCTTGTACCCGTAGGAGGGGTATATAGGGTGCGCTTCCAATTGTTCAACCACATCTTCGACCACTCTTTGGAAGAGTTCAACGCCGCTTTGGATTTTGATCCCCACGGGGATATTGTGAACGTTGAACATTACATCTTCCCAGAGTTTGATCACAACTCATGGTGGGAAGACATCTCGGGTGGTAACGAGTTTATCACCAACAGGGCTAAGATCTCTTCGGTGTACCAACCTTGTCTTAGGGTTGTACACCGTCTTTTGGGCTATGTTGTGTTCCCTAAACAAGAATTGGGGAAGTTGAGTAAGTTGGAGCTCAAGGTCCTATGGTTGTCCACCCGCCCGGAGTATGTGGGCCGGTTGAACTTGGGGTATATTTTTGCCCAATATTGTTTGGATCTTCGCAAGAGGAGTACGGGAGAGATCCCATGCGGGGGCATGGTAACTAGGCTCTTGACTCGCCTTCGCCTCGATGCTTATCTCCCATTTTGTAAGGAGATCGGGGATAGTACTTCCATCTACCTCGATATGCAACAATTGGGTCAAATCCAATTCATCTCCAAGGGCTATAGCGAAGGGAGATATGAGTGGCTTAGGGGCAATGAGCATTGGTGCTACTTGCCTAACCCCGGCTTGACTTCTTTGGCTCGGATCGCCAACAATGTGTGGCATGTCCCCAAGTCCTTTCGGCGTCCTAACTTCGACTCCGATGAGGATGAGGAAGAAGATGATGAAGAAGAAGAAGAAGAAGAAGAAGAACAACAACAACAACAACAATTTCCACAACAACAAGCTCCTCAAGAGCAAGAACAAGAGCAAGGGCAACATGCTTATGCCAATACGGATTTGAGGGCTCTTAGTGAGCAAATGAGTGGATTGAAAATCCACGTGGATAGCATGTATGATCAAGACTTTGGGGCCATCTATGAACAACTAAGAGGTATTCAAGAGATGCAACAAGGTATGTTTGCACAACAACAACAAATTTATGAGGCGGAAGTTAACCGTGGGAACATTACTCCCCCGGTTAACTATCCGTACTTCCCGCCCCAACAAGGTCCTCTACCTTCGTTTGGGCATCCTTATTGGTCGGGGCCTTCTAACCCCAACACCGAGCGTCGCTACTATCCGGACGAGCACGGTAACTATGATTACAAGGCTCCGGGTGGTAGTGACTATAGGGGTGATCCTAACTACCCCCATGTCCATCCCAACCACCCCTTCGAACTCACTTTGCCCGATAACTTCACCCCTCTTGCTCCTTGGCAACAAGATCTTTTCAAGGGGCATTATGGGTAGCCCGAGGGGTACACCGGAGCATGGGAGCCTTACCCTCATCCCTTCGATGACCCCGAGCGCAACAAGGACCCAGATGGGGCCGGGCCGAGTGGGAGTGGTGGTGGTGATGGTATTAGTTATTAGTTCCCTTTAGCTTCTCATGCTTTTTGCCTCCATCCCTTATATTTTTGATGCATGTTTTGTTTTGATTGGGATGTTGAGATGTATTTTTATCTAGCTTGGGGGAACTAATAATTTGCTCGATGACCAATTTTGTTGTTGTGTACATACCTTAGTTGTTTGCATGTTTATTTTTATTCCTCTTGTTTGATTTCCTCATTTTCTTGATCTCTAGGCTACCTTCCTTGTAGCTAGCTTGTTTGCCCTATTTGCTTGGTTGCTTGTTGTTTGTGATGATGTTTCGTTTGGCATGTTGTTGTTGATGATCCCTAATATCCAAATCCCCTTAATCCAAAACCCTTTGATCCAAATCCCTTGAATCCAAATCTTGTAGTTTAGTGTAGTTCTCTAGTTAGTTTAGACTTTCTTGTTTCCTTAGTTTTATTTCCTTTATACTTTCTATTCTTTGATTAGTTTAGCCTTTATTTTATTTGGTTGTATATACTTTTTGTTTGGATTAGTTTCATTTTATTTGTTGTTTTCTTTTATTTGTTTTGAAGTTACTAACCATTTTCTTTGTTCATAGTTTCTTTTATTTCTTTTTTCTCACTTGGTTTCTTGAAGAGCTTATGGATATGGAATGCTACGAGGTGGTTTCTAATTGCTTCGTTTATTTTTGCTAAGCTTGGAAGCCCGGTGAGACCTTTCTTATTTTCTCTTTATTTTCCTTGGTTGCATAGAATAGGATTAGTTTAGGAGAAGTTGAATTGTTCGAGGATGGATGCTTGTTAACACGTAATGTGTTTGGGAACGATGACATTGATGTCGATCGATCACTTGTTTGTCGATTGGGGATTTTATGTGTTTAACTTGCTTTCTAGTCCATTGCATGCTATTTCTCCTATATTTCCTTTTCTATGTTTCCATTTCTTTTCTTTTACCATTCTTTTATTTTACCTTTTTCTTTTACTTTCCTTTATTTTTCTTTCCATTTTTGATGTGATTTTGAGGCATTATTTTTCATTTTTCTTATGGAATGAACCTTGTACATTGGACTTGTCTTTTGCATGATTTTCTTCCTAGGTTGTAAAGGTATGCACGGTTTGAGACTATGTTCGCTTGACTCTAGGATAGTGTATGCTAGGGTAGTTGGTTTGAACTAGGAGGATCATGAAGTCGGATTCTACTTGTTTGTGGCATGTTGGTAGTTGCTCCCTATAGTCGATTTGACACCACTAGTGAGCTTTTGCCACAACCTTGTGAGGTTACTTGTTTTTCTAGCCTTCAACATTCCTTGTATGAGCGACGTGGATCCTTGACTATGCAAACCTAATCTAATAAAGCTTGATGTATGATTCTCAAACACGAGACCGAACTATCTAGGAAGGACAAAGGCACATTTTTCGGGGTGGTATTTTTCTTTTTTTGTTATATTTTGTTATTTTCTTTATTTTTGGGTTTACATTTGCCTTCTTGCAACCATTTGAGCCTTATCCCTTCTTTTCAAGCCACATCCTTAGTTATTTGACCTTTTGTTTCATTTTCTATATTCTCTTGGTTTTTATGAAGCAATATGATCATTTGAAATGGAGTTTGTGGTGTATAAGTTGGAATTTTGGCTTTTATGTATGCAAGTTTGTGATTTCATTTTCTTTGTGAATAATAGCAAATATTTGTGAAAAAGCCGTCCTACTTCATAAAAGGCATGGACTAATAAGTTGCATATAGGAAAAGCCGTCCGAATTAAGTAAAAGGCAAGGACATTGCAAATTCTAAAAAAAAAAGAGTGAAAAGTGAAAAAATTCAAAAATATTTTGATGTATTCTTTTCTCCTTCTAAGCATAGCATTATTATTTTCTCCTTCTAAGCATTGAGGGCAATGCTTCATTCTAGCTTGGGGGAGAAGCGTGTACGCTTTTTGTATATATTTTTGTGAGTATAGCTTCAAGTAAGCTTGGGGGTGTTGTTTTTGTTTGGTAATTTCTTGATTGTGGTGTTAAGGATTGATCACCCTTTTGCTTCACTTTTTAGGAAAATAACCAAATTTTTAAATTTTAGCCTACCTTCACCCTTTATGTCTTACGTTACAACCTTGGGGAAAGGCATTTTGACTTAGATAGTTGAGTCACTATTCGGGGGAGGGCATCATGGGTCATTGCCTAAGGAAAGGGGATTCATAGTCAAGATTGTCGAATAGCCTAAAAATAATTCTTTTTCCGGTTCCTTCGAGGAATCATTGGGACACTCACTAAGGGGAGATTTGAGACTAGTGGGGAGAACGCGGTAAGATTGTTTGGGATGAACGTGGATTGTGATAACTAGTTCCTATGCCTAGCATACCCTATGTTTCAATCAACCTTGGATATCTTGAAACATGCATACCTTAACTACTTGAGAAAGATTGTCATTCATTTGCATTATAGTCTTTATGTTAGTTCATTTCGCAAAGGTTTGTTTTCATTTTATTTTCCTTTCTTTTTATGGTTTGCCTCATTAATGTTTGGTGGAGAGTTATGGGTCAAACTCTTAGGATACCCTTACGAGACCTCACTCGTCCTCATAGGCGACTTTGGGGTTTAAAGGGCTTGTTGTAGCTAAAAACAACCGTGATTCCTACGACAGTGAGTTTTAGTGTATATTCTTATCTTGAGTCTTTCTTTTTCATTTTCAATAAAATTTTCATCCTTTATCTTTCTTGCTTTGTTTTGCTCGAGGACGAGCAAAAGTTTAGCTTGGGGGAATTTGATGAGTGACATTTATGGCACTCATTTGGTCCCTTTTTGGATGAATTCTATTTCATTTTATCTCTCTTTTCTTTAGTTTTCCTTGGTTTTATTCATGTTTTCTTCATTTTATACTTTTTGTAGTTAGTTTCTCTATTTATGCATTTTCTAGTTTACTTGTTATTTTTCTCTTTTACTTGCTTTTTATCATTTGTTTGTAGGTGGTAATTGATTGTCCAAGGATTCCCGAGCTTCCTCTCTATGATCTTTCATTGCTTTCATGCCTAAAGATGGTGCAAGAAGCTTCAAGTCAAAGGTGGATCCAAGGGGCATGCTTCAAGGCTTTGTGTATGCCTTCTTCATGGCTTATACTCTTCAAGAAAATCAAGAAAGTTTCTGCCTACTTTGTCCTCCATCATCATCATCTAGGTTGTGTGCACCGCTTGAGCTAGGACGAAGAGATGAAGGGGGAATACCCAGCCAGGTGCGGGCGCACCAAGGTGGTGTGCGGCCGCACATTGGTCGGGTGCGGCCGCACACCTAGTGCGTGCGAGCGCACCAATCTGGGTGTGTCCCGTGCGCACCATTCTCTCTCCTCCGAGCGCCCGCACCTACGTGGGTCTATTTTTGGGCGTCAATACCGACCTCCTCTTTGTATATATAGTTATTTCTTTCTATTTCTAGTAAGAAGTTTTTAGATTGAATTTGATAGTTAGTTTTTGGGAGAATTTTTTAGAGAGAGAATTTTAGAGAGAGAAACTCAAGAACTTTAGACAGAGAAACTCATGATTTTTGGTGATTGCTCAAGAATTCTTCATTGTTATTGATCTTTAGATCAAGGTTTTGTAAGGATCTTCTTCTTGATTTCAATACAAGTTTGATTCTAGTTAATTTCATTTGTTTTCCATGTTATTGTTGATTGATTGAAGCTTGTTTGATGATTGATTGTAGTTTTATTGATTTTTGATTGATTGTTGGTTTGATCTTTGATTTCAATTATGTTGATGATGAAATTGATGATTGTTGTAGTTTTGATCTTGATTCCTATGGCTAGTGAGTAGTTTTCTAGCTAGGGAAATGCTGAAGCATTTTGAGTGATGGATTAGAGTAATTTGGGGATAATTGATGGAGTTGATGATATGATTAAATTTGGTTGATAATTCATGTGCATGTGTGTGATTGATTGAAGTTTGGCCATCTTTGATTATTGCACTAGATTGCATTGTGAGCTTGCTATGATACGGACCATTGATTAGTAACTTGCAATTTCACGATTGAGGTGCTTTGTGACGTTCCCTAGGTAGTATTTAGCATAGTTGACGCTAGTTAGACCTCTAGGTGAACTAACTTGGTATGCTCTTTTGGATACATGATGATCTTCCTTCATATCACTTGACTTAGTCGGTTTAACCTCCCAAATTACCATTTTCCATTACAATTACATGTGGATCCATTGCCCTAGTGTCTTTAGATTGATTTCATACAAGTTCTTGCATCATTTAGCTCTAGCTCTAGTTTCCTTCATAAACCCGTTTACATGACTTCGAAATAGCTTGACTTAGGCATTGTGCATTCGACCTCCATTCCCTTGGGTTCGACCTTGACTTACCACTACACTAAATAGGGGTTTGTTAAGTTACAAATTTTGTTTGATTGGGTGGGGTGGTAGCGCAACGACCTACCGTTCTCCTTCCCATCAAAATGGCGCCGTTGCCGGGGAATGGTGCTTTGAGTGCATGTTGTTGTTGAGTCTATTTCATTTCATTTGCAAAATACAAAAAGATTTTACACTTTAGGTTACACTTGTAGCCGTGCTACTTATATTTTCTTTGAGTTTTGTATGCATAGGTCCCGAGATCGCTCAATTGTTCCCTTTGATCCGGAGATTGAAAGAACTCTCTCAAGGAGGAGAGTAGCAAACAAGACTTTGGATTATAGTTCCTCAAGCGAAGAAGACATTGAACAAGAGCAAGTCATGGGAGAACAACCAAGAGTTGCCTTGAAAGAATTGGGAGTGCCCGGTGCATATAGGTTCGAGAGCGGCATAGCTCCACCTACAACACCGGTAAACGATTTTGAAATTAGGCCGGCAATGATCACCCTAATTGAGAGGAGACAATATAGTGGGGTAAAGAACGAGAGCCCATTGAACCATCTTAAGGAGTTTGAAAAATATTGCAACACAATCAAGGTTAATGGAGTGTCTCAAGAATTCATCCGCCTTAAGTTGTTCCCTTTCTCCCTCATAGGAAGGTGTTTGGAATGGCTAGACAAAGAGGTGAAGCCCAATTCATTGAGAACGTGGGATGATGTCACTAAAGCTTTCTTGTCCCGTTTCTATCCTCAAAAGAAAACGGCGGAGGAAAGGGCTTTAATTCAAGGGTTCAAGCAAAAGCCAAATGAGAGTCTTTATGAAGCATGGGAGAGATTCAAGGAGTACCAAAGAGAATGTCCTCACCACGGAATTCCAACATATCAATTGATCCAAATCATCTATGGTGGTTTGAGTCCTCAAGGCAAGGCATGTCTTGATGGAGGGGCCGGTGGTCCAATCATTAACAAAACCGAAGAAGAAGTTGTGGACATAATAGAGGATGTGGTGACTTACTATAGAGATTGGCAAGATGGGGAAAGAGATTCTTCAAGCAAGCAATCTTCGTTGTACTCGGTGGGCTATCTCAATGCCATCAACAATCTTTCCTCTCAAATGACAAACTTGGGAAAGGAGATGACGGCAATCAAGGCCAAGTTGGAGAGTGTTTCTTCCTCTTCCCAAGTTCCAAATCTTCCCTCCCAAATTAAGGGGAGAGGTACTTCTAACTCTCAAACTCCTTCTACTTCACATAATATGCCTATGGGATGTTTGTTTTGTGATGTATGTGGATCATATGACCATGATTCTAGTAATTGCAACAATGAATGTGTTGATGAGTTTGACAACAATGAGTGTGAACATGTTAATTTTGTGTCAAACAAATATGTCCAAAGGTTTGATAATCAAAGAGGCCAATGGAATAGGAATTACCAAAACCAAGGCAATTTTGACAACTATAATCATGGTGGTGGTTATAGGAACCAAGGGAATCAAGGTTCTCGTGGTAATCATAACCAAGGTTATAGTGGCCAAAATCAAAGCCAAAATTATGGTAATCAAAACCAAGGCTATGGTAATCAAAACCAAGGTTATGGAAATCATAACCAAGGTAATGGTAACCATAATCAAGGTGGTGGTAAAAATCAAAATAGGGGTAATTGGAAAAATCAAGGAAGGGGAAATTTTCAAAACAATGCTCAAAGAGGTCCCCCACCCGAATTTGATCTTTTTCCGGTTCCTTCGCGGAATCTATGAGATGCTCACTAAGGGGAGATATGAGATTAGTAAGGGGAACGCGGTAAGACCGTTTGGGATGAAAGTGGAGTGTGATAACTAGTTCCTATGCTTAGAATATTTATGTTTCAATCAACCTTAGGTATCTTATAACGTGCATAACATAATTCACTTTTGAAAGGTTGTTATTCATTTGAATTATAGTCTCTTTGTAAAGTCCATTTCGTAAAGATTTTGTTTCCTTTTTCCTCTTTCTTTTCTTTCTATGGTTTGCCTCTTGGGGGTTTGGTGGAGAGTTATGGGAAAACTCTTAGGATACCCTTACGAGAGCATCACTCGTCCTCTAGGGCGATCTAGGAGTTTAAAATGGCTTGTTGTAGCTAAAAACAACCGTGATTCCTACGACAGTGAGTCTTAGTGTAAATTCTTGCCCCTCTTTTTCTTTTTATTTCGAATATGCCCTTCTTTTTCCTTCTTGGCCTTTGTTTTGCTCGGGACGAGAAAAAGTCTAGCTTGGGGGAATTTGATGAGTGTTATTTATGGCACTCATAGGGTAGTCTTTTAGGGTTATTTCTTTCCCTTTTTCTTGCTTTCTTCTCTTAATTTTGGTCATTTTTCCTTTAGTTTCTCTTTTTCCTCTTTTCTTTATGATTCTCGTGTTTTTATCGTGTTTTCCTTTATTTGGCTCTTTTTCCCTTTTATTTCCTTTCTTTGTTTACTTGTGTAGGTATTGTAAGAACCACCTTGGCAAAGGATTCAATTCGGGACCTTAATGATCAAGCAAGAGAGAAGCATTTGGCTAGAGAGGGCTTAGAGAGGCCTCGGAGAGGCCTCGGAGAGGTCTCCAAGGAAATTCCAGTAGGCCGCGGGCGCGGGTCATCTTGCCGCGGGCGTAGGCCTATGTTGCTCAAAACTGCCAAAAATTGGCAGGAACTTGCCGCGGTTGCCTCAAGGGCTCTCCGCGGGTGCGGGTAAAATTGAGAGGCCGCTCCATTCAGAGAGACCGCAGCCCCCCTGATCAGGCTTTGGGAGCAAGGGATTAGCCGCGGGCGCGTACTGCCGCTGGCGCGGGTCTCTCCTGCCACGGGCGCGGGTTCTGCCCAGATAGCCTGCGGAGGGTTCCGTACCCATTTCTCCTCGGGCGCGGGAGCTGCCGATTTCTTCTTAGCTTATAAATAGAATTGTATTTCCTTTTTGAAGGGAACTTTTTGATGATATTTTCATTAGCTTAGTTTTAGAGAGAGAATTTAAAGAGAAGTTAGAGAGAATTCTTGGTTTTGGATTTGTAACTCAACATTTGATCAATCAAGTTTGGATTTCTTCATTTTCAATCATCAATATTAGTGAGAATCTCTTCCTTCTTTCATCTCTTACTTACTTGCTATTTGATTTATGCTTGATGCTTGTTTTTCTTTAGATTTGAGTTTGATACTATTGAATACATTGATTTCTATTAGATTTTGATATAGAATGATGATCAATGCAATTTCTAGTTATTTGTTCTTGAATTTCACCATGATTAGTGAGTAGATTAGTTGCTAGGGAAAGGGGGAAGCATGTTTGATTAATGAAATTGCTAGTTGATGCTCTTTGATTGATTGATTTGTTGCAATTAAATTGGTTGACATAGTTTTGCATGAGATTGATTAGACTAGGATTGATCACCCAATAAGATTAATCTAGATTGCATTGCAACTCTTAATGACATGAACAATTGATTTGAAGGTTGCTCTAATTGATTGAGTTTATTTGTGATTCTTCTTGGTTTGCCTTTCATAGTGACCACTAGATTGACCTATAGGAGATAGCATTTGAACTCTCTTGATTGCTACTATTGTTTGTCCATTGCAATACTTGAATTAATTAATTGAGCTCTAAACTAGCATTATCATTGATCTTGCATGTGGAACCCATATCCCTAGTGTTTAGACCTTTGATTACTTGTTAAACTTGTTTTAGTTCACTTTAGTACCAACCATAATCTCAATTTCATCTTCGAGGTAGCTTGAGTTAGACTTTAGTTTTCATCATTGCATTCCCTTAGGATCGACCCTTAACTGGCCCTATATTCATATAAGGTTGGTTAGGTGTTTACAAATTTAGTTTGACTTGGGGAAAGGGTAGACAACAACATACATATTCCTTTTGTCACTCAATTAGCTTTGTTAATTGCATTTCACTTTTATTTAATTCAAAAAGCTTTGTTTGAATATGGTAGACTTTCATTTGACTCAATTAGCTTTGTTGAATGAATTTGACTTTCATTTGTTTCATAAATCTTTGTTTGAATGTGTTTGACATTCATTTGGTTCAAAAAGCTTTGTATGAATGTGTTTGACTTTCATTTACTCAATTATCTTTGTTGAATGCATTTGACTTTCATTTGATTCAAAAAGTATTGTTTGAATGTATTTGTCTTTCATTTGACCTAATTAGCTTTCTTGAATGCATTTGACTCTCATTTGATTCAAAAAGCTTTTTTAGAATGTATTTGATATTCATTTGACTCAATTAGCTTTGTAGAATGCATTTGACTTTTATTTGACTCAATTAGCTTTGTATGAATGTGTTTGACTTTCATTTGACTCAATTAGCTTTATTTGAATGGGTTTAACTTTCATTTTACTCAAGTAGCTTTGTTGCATGCATTTGACTTTCATTTGATTCAAAAAGCTTTGTTTGAATGTGTTTAACTTTCATTTGACTCAATTAGCTTTGTTAATATCATTTCACTTTCATTTAATTCAAAAAGCTTTCTTTGAAGGTGTTTGACTTTCATTTGACTAAATTAGCTTTGTTGAATGCATTTTACTTTCATTTGATTCAAAAAGCTTTGTTTGAATGTGTTTGACTTTCATTTGACTCAATTATCTTTGTTGAATGCATTTGACTTTCATTTGATTCAAAAAGCTTTGTTTGAATGTGTTTGACTTTCATTTGACTCAATTATCATTGCTGCATGCATTTAACTTTCACTTGATTCAAAAAGCTTTGTTTGAATGTGTTTAACTTTCATTTAACTCAATTATCTTTATTGAATGCATTTGACTTTCATTTGATTCAAAAAGCTTTGTTTGATGTGTTTGAGTTACATTTGAGACAAAAACTTTGTTGAATGCATTTGACTTTCATTTGATTCAAAAAGCTTTATTTGTATGTGTTTGAGTTTCATTTGACTCAATTATCTTTGTTGAATGAATTTGACTTTCATTTGGTTCAAAAAGTTCTGTTTGAATGTGTTTGACATTCATTGGATTCAAAAAGCTTTGTATGAATGTGTTTGACTTTCATTTGACTCAATTATCTTTGTTGAATGCATTAGACTTTCATTTAATTCAAAAAATATTGTTTGAATGTGTTTGACTTTGATTTGACTCAATTAGCTTTGTTGAATGTTTTTAATTTTCATTTGATTAAAAAAGCTTTGTTTTAACGTGTTTGATTTTCATTTGATTAAAAAAGCTTTGTTTAATGAGATTGAATTTCGTTTGACTTAATTAGCTTTGTTAAATGCATTGGACATTCAATTGTTTCAAAAAGCATTGTATGAATGTGTTTGACCTTCATTTGACTCGATTAACTTTGTTGAATGCATTTGACATTCACTTGATTTTAAAAGCTTTGTTTGAATGTGTTTGACTTTTATTTGGTCCAAAAAGCTTTGTTGAATGAGTTTGACTTTCATTTGACTCAATTAGCTTTGTTGAATGCATTTGACTTTCATTTGAATAAAAAAGCATTGTTTGAATGGGTTTCCCTTTCATTTAACTCAATTAACTATGATGAATGCATTTGACTTTCATTTGATTAAAAAAGCTTTGTTTGAATGTGTTTGACTTTCATTTGACTCTATTAGCATTGTTATATGCATTTGACTTTCATTTGATTAAAATGCTTTGTAATAATGTGTTTGACTTTCTTTTGACTGAATGATGAGTGACATTTATGGCACTCATTTCGTCCCTTTTTGGATGAATTTCATTCCATTTTATTACTACTTTCTTTAGTTTTCCTTAGTTTTATTCTTGTTTTCTTCATTTTATGCTTTTTATAGTTAGTTTCTCTATTTTATGCCTTTTCTAGTTTACTTGTTATTTTTCTATTTTACTTGCTTTTTATCCTTTGTTTGTAGGTTGTGATTGATTGTCCAAGAATTCCCGAGCTTCCTCTCAATGATCTTTCATTGTTTTCATGCCTAAAGCTTGTGCAAGAAGTTTTAAGTCAAAGGGGGGATCCAAGGGGCATGCTTCAAGGCCTTTTATATGCCTTTCTCATGGCTCATTTTCTTCAAGATTTCCAAGGAAGTTTCTGCCTACTTTGTCCTCCATCATCATCATCTAGGATGTGTGCACCCCATGAGCTAGGACGAAGAGAAGAAGAGGAGGTTGCCAGATATGTGCGGGCGCACTCGGGGAGTGTGCGGCCGCACATATGTCGTGTGCGGCCGCACGTGGGGTGTGTGCGGGCGCACCTTTCTAGGTGTGTCCCGTGCGCACTTCTCTTTCTCCTCCGAGCGCCCGCACCTGCGTGGGTCTATTCTTGGGCGTCAAAACCGACCTTCTCCTTTGTATATATAGTTATTTCCTTCTATTTTTGTAGCAAGAAGTTTCATAATAGAATTAGATCATATTTTTAGCGTAGTTAAGAGCTTCTCTCTCTAGATCTAGGGGTTAGTTTTAGGAGTAGATTTTAGAGAGAGAAAGTGAAGAATTTCAATGGTGATTGAGAGATTGAATATTCAATGGTGATAATTGTATTGGAGATCTACTCTATTATCAATGAGCATTTCTAAACTCTATCTCATTTATTGTTTTGTTTAGTACTCATGTTTAGATTGTTTGATTTTGATTAGATCTTGATGATTTGATGATTGATGTTTGATTAGAGTAATTGTTCTTCTTTGATTGTTGATTCTTTAATTACATAACCTATTATTTATTAACATTTTATTTACATGACCTATTATTATTGTGCATGTGAGTGTGTGAGAAAATGTAATTAGGATTGGGCCAGCATGTCCTGATTGAGGTAGTAAAGTACTTCTTTACTACCTGTCCGCTGTTCGCGACCTTCACTTGGTCGGGACATATGATTGGGCCAGCATGGCCTATGCAGACTTTCTACTGGGCTTGCGGCGCTCCTGTCGTCGCAAGGCCTTGTCTGGAGAGGTGGCCCTTTCCAGCTTTTGGAGGGTCGTAGAGGTACATCCCTTTTCCTTTTCGAGATTTTCACTCTAGATTTAGAAGCATAATCTTTACTGATTTTTGTGTTTTCATATAGATTTGGTTCTACGAGTACTTCCCCTCTCTTGCGCCTGCGAGGCCTTCTCCTCGCGTGCTCCCCATTGCTGCCAGTTAGGGAGGCCGCAGAGGTCCGCCGGAGGTGTTACGCCTTCGAGAGATGATCATCTCGGTGGGTTTCTATAGTCTATACTTTTCTTTTATCATCTTTTGGTATTAGTGCCTTATTTAGTGATTTTTCCAGGAGCCCAGCCCAGTCTATCGACCTTGGGCTACTTTTCTTATTCCTGCGCTGGCGGCGCAGTACACAGCTGAGCGTCGTTACTTTCTTGGGACGTACGACGCGGTGGTCTACCTAGGGGAGAGGGTAGCCATCCAGCATTCGTCAGACACTTTCGTTGTTCCTGCTCCTCCACCCCGGCACATGTTTCATGATGCCCTGCAGCGGGATCGTGCCAGTGGACCTACTCGGGGTACTCCCTGGAGGTCTTACGTTCTCTTCGAGCAGAGCTATGAGGAGGACCTGCTACCGTTGCTAGCGCCGGCTCCTGTTCTTTCAGAGGAGGCAGCGGTATGGTTTTATTCACTTGGTTTTTCTTTAGGTACCCCCCAAGTGTTTTTCTAACCTTTTATTCTTGATAGGCTGGCCCTATGGAGTTCATTCCCCCGAGGATGTCCATACATTACCAAGGCATGTATGGGCCGATCGAGGAGCTTATTCCGCCAGCTCCAGAGGGGGAGCAGTTTGTGGAGCGGTCTATTCCTCGTCACCAGACTCGAGTAAGTAACTTCTTGTATATCATCTTTATGTTTACTTCGTAATTGTTACTGACTTGGTTACTTTGGCAGTTTTCGCGCGAGGTGGTGACAGCTATGGCCAGGTGCATAGATGCCTTTCGCAGCCAGCTTGTGAGGTTCCGGAACCGTGCTACCTGTCGTAGCAACGATGCTGAGGAGGTATTACTTTTTTGCATTTATCATTTTTTGACTTGTTTTTTTCATATGCATTTACTAACTTTGATTTACTTTTGCAGGGGCAGCCTATTCCTTCTCCGCGCACTCGGTCGAGGCCCGAGCCTAGGAGAGAGACTACTAGGTCCGACTCGAGGCGTCGCCGGACTACTTCCGGTGGTCGGGGTGGTCGTTCTGAGGCCGCCGCCGTAGAGGACTCGGCGTCATCACCTGAGGATGCTCCGACCGGGCCGACCATTCGAGATGGGATGGGTGGTGGGACGTACGAGTTTGGCTCGTCGTCGCAGCAGCCCTTGCAGCCCCAACCTCTTTCGGTCGGGTTCTAGGGTGAGGTTAGGTGGCCTGGCCTTAAGTTGCAGTTTGCGCTGCCAGGTGGTTCAGGTGACGGTGATGGACATACTCCACGGAGTAGGACTTTCTTTAATGCATTTGGTGTCCCTCACGACTTGCGACCTCCGGCACCGTAGTTGTACCTGTGTTTTATTTATTTTGACTTTTGTAGGACTTTGTCTATTTTATTTACATGACTTATGTCTTAGACACTTTGTATATATATGTACTTATTGTTTATTAACATTTTATTTACATGACCTATTATTATTGTGCATGTGAGTGTGTGAGAAAATGTAATTTTTGCGCAAAACTTCCGTCATTTTTAATATTAGTGGAGGGTACCGACTTTCTCCCCCAAAAAAGAAATGAAAAAATGAAGGAAAAAAGTATAATTACCAAAAATAAGCCTAAAATTAATTAAGCTTAATAAAATATAATAATAATAAAAAATTATAATAATAATAATAATAAGGGTGTATGGATAGGAAAGGAAAATAATAATAAGTCAAGTCAAAGTCGAATTCAAGCAAGTAAAAACACGGTTTCCCACGCGTAATAGGTGTCGCTGCGAAGAAAGATACTGGCGCCACGTAATTAAACCTGTCGCCACACGACAGATTTGTCGCCTGGCGACAGAGTTACTTTTCCTATTTCTTACAGGAATTGAATTCTGTCGTGGAAAAGCTTATAAATAGCCTCCGAATCCTCTGTTTACTGCATAATTTAACCAGTTTATTAATTAATTAACTAGTAATCATGCCTTTAGCTAAAAGAACCTTTTGTGGGTACATGAATGAGTGGTGTCGTCTTTTAACTTCTAAAGAGAAAAAAGCATTAGATTCTTTCCGTATGGGGGGTATGTTTGGAATAAAGGGGGTGAGTCTTGACATGGATTTTATTTACTCTGCCATAGACTATTGGGATATTAATACTCACTGTTTTAAATTTTTTCATGATGAAATATGCCCTTTACCGGAAGAATTTGGAGCCATTATAGGCTATTATTCCACAGATCTTGCGGTAATGCCTAGAGTAAGTGAATATTATTATAAAGATTTTGAATGCTTCTTTGATCTAAGGGGTATGGCCTTAAAAAATATAGTGCATGGCAATGTAGTTGATTTGACAGAATTTGCACATTACTTTTATGACAATCCTAATCCTGAATTTCGTGTCCACAAGAGAAGAGCTTTCCTCTTTTGTATGTTTAACCAATTCCTTTTAGTTAGTGGTAAGGATAATGAAGGCCAAGCAATAATTATATCTGTTATAGAACAAGTTGAATCCGGGAGAAATCCAATGCCGCTAATTGTTGAAGGGACCATGCTATGGTTGGATGCATTAAGAAAAAATCCAAGAGAACCTTTTCGAGGTTCTCCAATTTTATTACAAGTATAAAATAATACCATTCTTAATTACAAAGAACTAAAAATATTTTTACACTGTAATACTAATCAAATGCATATTTTACACATATTGCTCATGGAGAGGTTAAAATTTATTAATCCTCCTGACGATATACACACATATATTCCAAATTGCATAGTCCGGCGAAAGAAACGATTTTTGAAGATAGGTCGCCGTGAATGGAGCAAGGTGTTTGCCGCCGGTGATTTTACCATAAATTGGGTCATCCCTTGGTGGAGGATTGAGGCGATGGTTGGTTGTAATAGCCAAGCATACTGTCGTCTCCCGAGCTTGTCGAGATTGACCTTCTATTTTCCTTGTAGAGTTAGGAGACAATATGGTCTTGCACAAACCATCCCTACAGGAGATCTCCGCCGTCCTTATGAATTTCCTGTGTCACAAGAGATTGAGCGCTTTGACAGATATTGGAGTGGTAGGCCCTTATGGGAGGTGGTTACCCACAAGGATCCACCTTGTTTGTCAAACAAAGTGAAACAATGGCTTAATGGAAAATTCCAGAAATCCCAAGTCAAGGTTGAGAAGACCGATATGAAGAATCGTCTAGGTGACAAAAAGGTCCCTGCTAAGGAAAGCCTAGGAGAAAGGAGCGAATTAAAAACTCCTATTATGCCAAGGAAAAAAAGCTCTAAGAAAGACAAAGGAAAAAGGAAGGTTGACTCTACGCAAAAGAAAGTTTGGGTAGAGAAGAAACATGGGGTTTTAGCGGAAGGGGAAACTATCTATACTAAAATAGAGTGTAGATCTTCTAATGGATGTCTCCTAGCAAAGGTTATGGATCAAGAGGAAGAGAATGAGGACAAAAATTGGAAGAGAATCAAGAAAGATAAAAAAAGAATAGAGCATTGCTTTTCCTTTGATTTATTAGACAAAGTTAATTTGTTTTATTTAATTTTTCAGCTTTTATTTAATCAATAATGTAATTTCTTTATTAATTAATAAAATTTCAGCTTTTATTTTAATTAACTTTTCAATTAAAGCAATGAAAACAATTACAATATTTATTTTTCGGAGAATTAATTTGAGTACGGAAGTCGAATAAATTTCCAGAATACACAAAATTTGCCAAGATACTCGCAGAAACTTGGCGCTGCTATCCGAACCGTTGTCGCTGTCGAATTGGCTCTGTCGCCTGGCGACAAAACTGTCGTCTGGCGTCAGAGGCTATCTTCTGGCGCCAGTCTTGAAATTTTGCAGACATGTATTTTTTATTTCGGGGATACAGAATTTTGAAAAATAAGTGGTCGCACCCTGTCTGGGTTGCCTACGTATCCTTTGTTTAAGGAATCAGGCCAAACGTAGCTCTCTTGAGTATTTTACTCAAGTACTTATGGGTATTATTTCTTAAGTTGGTCAAGATTTGTCATGTTTGAAAATTCATTACCATCCATGTCAGTTAACTTAGCCGCGCCTCCTGACAGGATTGTTTTGACAATATATGGTCCGGACCAATTAGGCCAAATTTGCCTCTTGGGTCCAAAACATTTTTCCTTAATGCTTTCAATACCAAGTCCCCAACCTTGATATTTCTAGTTTTGACCTTCGTATTGAAATGTCTAGCCATGCGGGTTTGATAGCATTGGGTGTGATGTAGAGCCTCTAGTCGTTTTTCATCGAGTAGAATTAACTCTTCATATCGTGCTCTAGTCTATTTGACTTCATCAAGTTTACTCTCTAACGCAATGCGTAGAGAAGATATTTCCAACTCTACAGGTTGTACGGCATCCATTCCATATACTAGGTTGAATGGCGTATTTCCTATTAATGTTCGGATTGACGTGCGATAACCCCACAGTGCGAAGTGAAGTTTGTCAGGCCAATCCTTGTAATTTTCAGTCATTTTCTCCATGATTGTCTTTAAGTTTTTATTAGCGGCTTCAACTGCTCCATTTTCTTGAGGTATATAAGGAGAAGAATGATGATGTTGAATACCATAGTTTTGTAGCAATTCCTCACATTCGGCTTGAAAATGAGTTCCATTGTCACTTATCATTTCATGTGGGACTCCGTATCGACAAATTATGTTTCTTTCGATAAAGAGTGCTACATGTTTGGCGGTGAGTTTAGCATAAGATTGTGCTTCTACCCACTTTGTGAAGTAATCTATTGCGACTAAGATGTATCCATGACCTCCTGTTCCGGGAGGTGTGATTTTTCCAATTATGTCTATTCCCCATGTAGAGAAAGGCCATAATGAAGTGTAGGTATAGAGGAGAGATGGTGGGATATGTTGCAAATTTGCATAAATTTGACATTTGGGACATCTCTTTACATATTGATGACAATCCTTATTCATGGTAGTCCAATAATACCCTTCTCGCATTATTTTTTGGACTAGCATTTTGCCATTAACATGTGTTCCACATATCCCCTCGTGGACTACTCTCATAGCTCTTTGAGCATCCTTTTTGCCTACACATAATAAAGCTCGTCCTTTAGGTACCCTTTTGTGTAGATCATTTCCTATGAGTACAAACTGGGAAGCTAAAAGTCTTAGTGCTCTTTTTGCTATTTTGTCAGCATGAGGAGGATGTTCTCCTTTGGTGACATAATTTAGTATATCTATAAACCATGGTTCTTTTTCATGTTCTTCTTCTTGAATCACTTCATCGTCTTCTATAGCTTGAATGTATGCTGGTTTATGCCTTTTTTCTATGGTTAAAGGCATTTGCTCAATTTCCTTAGGAATTCTAACCATTGAGGCTAGTCTTACCAAGACATCGGCAAATTGGTTTTCCTCTCTAGGTAGATAAGTGTACTCCACCTTTTCCAACTGATCAGTGAGAGTTTCCAAATATGTTTGGTAGGGAGCTAAGCTTTCACTCCTAACCTTCCATCTCTTTGAGATCTGATTAATGATTAAAGAAGAATCTCCAAATATCCGGAGTTTCGTTACACCTAAGGCTAAAGCAGTTTCGAGGCCTACCACGCATGCTTCATATTCGGCTGCGTTGTTGGTGACCTCGAAATCTAGCTTAATGGATATAGGAACATGCTCTTCTTTAGGTGATACTAGTAAGACTCCTACGCCGCATCCCTTTTGGTTTGAGGCTCCGTCAAAATATAAAGTCCATGTATTAAACTTTCATCTGGGAATTCATTCTCTTCCAAGGGTGTCGAATCTTCTATTGGGAAATCTGCTAGAAAATCTGAGACCACTGATCCTTTGATTGCCTTTTGAGGCATGAACCTTATATCGAATTAGGCCAAGTTCACTATCCACCTTGATTGCCTTTTGAGGCATGAACCTTATATCGAATTTACTTTCATTTTATTCAAGATGCTTTGTATGAATGTGTTTACTTTCATTTGATTATATTACCTTGTTGAATGCATTTGACTTTCATTTGATTCTAAAAGCTTTGTTTGAATAAGATTGACTTTCATTTGAGTCAAAAAGCTTTGCTCAATGCATTTGACTTTCATCTGATTCAAAAAGCTTTGTTCGAATGTATATGTATTATGTAATGGATTGATGTAGATTGGGGATTTTGATGGAGTTGATGATGTGATTAAATTGGTTAATTGATTATGTGCATGTGTGTGTTTGATTTAGGCTTGATCACCCTAGTTGTTCACACTAGATTGCATTGTAAGTTCACATTGATATAGACCATTGATTTGTGGCTTGCATTTACACGATTGAGGTGTCTTGTGATGTTTCCTAGCTAGAGTTTATCGTAGTTGACGCTAGTTAGACCTCTAGGAGAATAGCTTAATATGCTCTTTTGGTTGCATAATTGATCTTCCCTCACATTGCTTGACTTAGTCAACTTCCTAAACCAATTTGCATTGTTCATTGCTATTATAAGTGAATCCTAATCCCTAGCATTTTATTTGTTTGATTTCTTTGTCTTAGTAGTTGTTAGTGTCCTCTTTTACCCTTCGTCTTCGACCTAGCTTAGGCACATAATTGGAAGCACTTAGACATTACCGTTCCTTTGGGTTCGACTCTTGACTTACCTCTATACTTGTATTTAGGTTTGTTGAGTGTTTATAAATTTTGTTTAGCTTAGGAAGATTAGTCCAACGACCTAATTTTCCCACATCACTGAATTATCCTTGTTGAATGCATTTGACTTTCATTTGATTTAAAAAGCTTTGTTTGAATGTGTTTGACTTTTATTGGAGTCAAAAATCTTTGTTGAATGCATTTGACTTTATTTGGTTCAAAAATCTTTGTTTGAATGAGTTCACCTTTCATTTGACTTACTTATCTTTGTTGAATGCATTTTTCATTTAGTTAAAAAAGCTTTGTATGAATGTGTTTGACTTTCATTTGACTCGATTATCTTTCTTAAATGCATTTGACTTTCAGTTGACTCAATTATCTTTTTTGAATGCATTTGACTTTTATTTGGTTCAAAAATCTTTATTTGAATGTGTTTGACATTCATTTGATTCAAAAAGCTTTGTATGAATTGTTTGACTTTCATTCAATTCAATTATCTTTGTTGTATGCATTTGACTTTCATTTGACTCAATTAGCATTGTATAATGCATTTGACTTTCATTTGACTTTCATTTGACTTAATTAGCTTTGTATGAATGTGTTTGACTTTCATTTGACTCAATTAGCTTTGTTAATTGCATTTCACTTTCATTTAATTCAAAAAGCTTTGCTTGAATGAGGTTGACTTTCATTTGACTCAATTAGCTTTGTTGAATGAATTTGACTTTCATTTGATTCAAAAAGCTTTGTATGAATGTGTTTGACTTTCATTTGACTCAATTATCTTTGTTGAATGCATTTGACTTTCATTTGATTCAAAAAGCTTTTTTAGAATGTGTTTGATATTCATTTGACACAATTACCTTTGTAGAATGCATTTGACTTTCATTTGACTTAATAAGCTTTATAGAATGCAATTGACTTTCATTTGGTTCAAAAAGCTTTGTTTGAATGTGTTTGACATTCATTTCACTCAATTAGCTTTGATAATTGCATTTCACTTTCATTTAAATCAAAAAGCTTTGGTTGAATGTGTTTGACTTTCAATTGACTCAATTAGTTTTGTTGAATGCATTTTACTTTCATTTGATTCAAAAAGCGTTGTTTGAATGTGTTTGACTTTCATTTGACTTAATTAGCTTTGTTGTATGCTTTTGACTATCATTTGATTGAAAAAGCTTTGTTTGAATGTGTTTAACTTTTATTTTACTCAATTATCTTTTTTGAATGCATTTACTTTCATTTTATTCAAGATGCTTTGTATGAATGTGTTTACTTTCATTTGATTATATTACCTTGTTGAATGCATTTGACTTTCATTTGATTCTAAAAGCTTTGTTTGAATAAGATTGACTTTCATTTGAGTCAAAAAGCTTTGCTCAATGCATTTGACTTTCATCTGATTCAAAAAGCTTTGTTCGAATGTGTTTGACTTTCATTTGACTCAATTATCTTTGTTGAATGCAATTCACTTTCATTTGATTCAAAAAGATTTGTTTGAATGTCTTTGACTTTCATTTGACTCAATTATATTTGTTGAATGCATTTGACTTTCATTTGATTCAAAAAGTTTTATTTGAATGTGTTTGACTTTAATTTGACACAATTATCTTTGTTGAATGCATTTGACTTTCATTTGAATCAAAAAGCATTATTTGAATGTGTTTAAGTTTCATTTGACTCAATTAGCTTTGTTGAATGCAATTTACATTCATTTGATTCAAAAAGCTTTGTTTGAATGTGTTTGACTTTCATTAGACTCAATTATCTTTGTTGAATGCATTTGACTTTCATTTGATTCTAAAAGCTTTGTTTGAATATGTTTGACTTTCATTTGACTCAATTAACTTTGTAGAATGCATTTGACTTTCACTTGAGTAATTTAGTTTTTATGAATGTGTTTGACTGTTATTTGACTCTATTAGCATTGTTAAATGCATTTGACTTTCATTTAATTAAAAAAGCATTGTATGAATGTGTTTGACTTTCATTTGACTCAAATATCCTAGTTGATTGTATTTGACTTTCATTTGATTTGAAAAGCTTTTTTTGAATGTGTTTGACTTTTATTTGAGTCAAAAAGCTTTGTTGAATGCTTTTGACTTTATTTGGTTCAAAAAGCTTTGTTTGAGTGAGTTCACCTTTCATTTGACTTACTTATCTTTGTTGAATGCATTTTTCATTTAGTTAAAAAAGCTTTGTATGAATGTGTTTGACTTTCATTTGACTCGATTATCTTTCTTAAATGCATTAAACTTTCAATTGACTCAATTATCTTTTTTGAATGCATTTGACTTTTATTTGGTTCAAAAATCTTTATTTGAATGTGTTTGACATTCATTTGATTCAAAAAGCTTTGTATGAATTGTTTGACTTTCATTTAATTCAATTATCTTTGTTGTATGCATTTGACTTTCATTTGATTCAAAAAACATTGTTTGAATGTGTTTGACTTTCATTTGACTCAATTAGCATTGTATAATGCATTTGACTTTCATTTGACTTAATTAGCTTTGTATGAATGTGTTTGACTTTCATTTGACTCAATTAGCTTTGTTAATTGCATTTCACTTTCATTTAATTCAAAAAGCTTTGCTTGAATGAGGTTGACTTTCATTTGACTCAATTAGCTTTGTTGAATGAATTTGACTTTCATTTGATTCAAAAAGCTCTGTATGAATGTCTTTGACTTTAGTTTGACTCAATTATCTTTGTTGAATGCATTTGACTTTCATTTGATTCAAAAAGCTTTTTTAGAATGTGTTTGATATTCATTTGACACAAATACCTTTGTAGAATGCATTTAACTTTCATTTGACTCAATAAGCTTTGTAGAATGCAATTGACTTTCATTTGGTTCAAAAAGCTTTGTTTGAATGTGTTTGACATTCATTTCACTGAATTAGCTTTGATAATTGCATTTCACTTTCATTTAAATCAAAAAGCTTTGGTTGAATGTGTTTGACTTTCAATTGACTCAATTAGTTTTGTTGAATGCATTTTACTTTCATTTGATTCAAAAAGCGTTGTTTGAATGTGTTTGACTTTTATTTGACTTAATTAGCTTTGTTGTATGCTTTTGACTATCATTTGATTCAAAAAGCTTTGTTTGAATGTGTTTAACTTTTATTTTACTCAATTATCTTTTTAGAATGCATTTACTTTCATTTTATTCAAGATGCTTTGTATCAATGTGTTTACTTTCATTTGATTATATTATCTTTGTTGAATGCATTTAACTTTCATTTGATTCTAAAAGCTTAGTTTGAATAAGATTGACTTTCA
The DNA here is from genome assembly GCF_948465745.1 of Chenopodium album. NCBI lineage: Eukaryota > Viridiplantae > Streptophyta > Magnoliopsida > Caryophyllales > Amaranthaceae > Chenopodium > Chenopodium album. The sequence goes on from NC_137853.1 coordinate 21,646,016, forward strand.
TTTGAGTCAAAAAGCTTTGCTCAATGCATTTGACTTTCATCTGATTCAAAAAGCTTTGTTCGAATGTGTTTGACTTTCATTTGACTCAATTATCTTTGTTGAATGCAATTCACTTTCATTTGATTCAAAAAGATTTGTTTGAATGTCTTTGACTTTCATTTGACTCAATTATATTTGTTGAATGCATTTGACTTTCATTTGATTCAAAAAGTTTTATTTGAATGTGTTTGACTTTAATTTGACACAATTATCTTTGTTGAATGCATTTGACTTTCATTTGAATCAAAAAGCATTTTTTGAATGTGTTTAAGTTTCATTTGACTCAATTAGCTTTGTTGAATGCAATTTACATTCATTTGATTCAAAAAGCTTTGTTTGAATGTGTTTGACTTTCATTAGACTCAATTATCTTTGTTGAATGCATTTGACTTTCATTTGATTCTAAAAGATTTGTTTGAATATGTTTGACTTTCATTTGACTCAATTAACTTTGTAGAATGCATTTCACTTTCATTTGAGTAATTTAGTTTTTATGAATGTGTTTGACTGTTATTTGACTCTATTAGCATTGTTAAATGCATTTGACTTTCATTTATTTAAAAAAGCATTGTATGAATGTGTTTGACTTTTATTTGACTGTAATATCCTCGTTGATTTTATTTGACTTTTATTTGATTTAAAAAGCTTTGTTTGAATGTGTTTGACTTTTATTTGAGTCAAAAAGCATTGTTGAATGCTTTTGACTTTATTTGGTTCAAAAAGCTTTGTTAAAATGAGTTTGACTTTCAATTTACTCACTTATCTTTGTTGAATGCATTTGACTTTCATTTGGTTCAAAAAGCTTTGTTTGAATGTGTTTGACTTTCATTTGATTCAAAAAGCTTTTTATGAATGTGTTTGACTTTCATTTGACTCAATTATGTTTCTTAAATGCGTTTGACTTTCATTTGACTTAACTATCTTTGTTAAATGCATTTGACTTTTATTTGGTTCAAAAAGCTTTGTTTGAATGTGTTTGACATTCATTTGAGTCAAAAAGCTTTGTTGAATGCATTTGACTTTCATTTGATTCAAAAAGCTTTGTTTGAATGTGTTTGACTTTCATTTCACTCAATTTTCTTTGTTGAATGCAATTCACTTTCATTTGATTCAAAAAGCTTTGTTTGAATATGTTTGACTTTCATTTGACTCAATTATCTTTGTTGAATGCATTTAACTTTCATTTGATTCAAAAAGCTTTATTTGAATGTGTTTAACTTTCATTTGACTTAATTAGCTTCGTTGAATGCATTTGACTTTCATTTGGTTCAAAAAGCTTTGTTTGAATGTGTTTGACATTCATTTGATCAAAAAATCTTGTATGAATGTGTTTGACTTTAATTTGACACAATTATCTTTGTTGAATGCATTTGACTTTCATTTGAATCAAAAAGCATTGTTTGAATGTGTTTAACTTTTATTTGACTCAATTAGCTTTGTTGAATGCAATTTACATTCATTTGATTCAAAAAGCTTTGTTTGAATGTGTTTGACTTTCATTAGACTCAATTATCTTTGTTGAATGCATTTGACTTTCATTTGATTCTAAAAGCTTTGTTTGAATATGTTTTACTTTCATTTCACTCAATTAACTTTGTAGAATGCATTTCACTTTCACTTGAGTAATTTAGTTTTTATGAATGTGTTTGACTGTTATTTGACTCTATTAGCATTGTTAAATGCATTTGACTTTCATTTATTTAAAAAAGCATTGTATGAATGTGTTTGACTTTCATTTGACTGAAATATCCTTGTTGATTGTATTTGACTTTCATTTAATTTAAAAAGCTTTGTTTGAATGTGTTTGACTTTTATTTGAGTCAAAAAGCTTTGTTGAATGCTTTTGACTTTATTTGGTTCAAAAAGCTTTGTTTGAATGAGTTTGACTTTCATTTGACTCACTTATCTTTGTTGAATGCATTTGACTTTCATTTGGTTCAAAAAGCTTTGTTTGAATGTGTTTGACTTTCATTTGATTCAAAAAGCTTTTTATGAATGTGTTTGACTTTCATTTGACTCAATTATATTTCTTAAATGCGTTTGACATTCATTTGACTCAACTATCTTTGTTAAATGCATTTGACTTTTATTTGGTTCAAAAAGCTTGTTTGAATGTGTTTGACATTCATTTGAGTCAAAAAGCTTTGTTGAATGCATTTGACTTTCATTTGATTCAAAAAGCTTTGTTTGAATGTGTTTGACTTTCATTTCACTCAATTTTCTTTGTTGAATGCAATTCACTTTCATTTGATTCAAAAAGCTTTGTTTGAATATGTTTGACTTTCATTTGACTCAATTAGCTTTGTTGAATGCAATTTACATTCATTTAACTCAAAAAGCTTTGTTTGAATGTGTTAGACTTTCATTTGACTCAATTATCTTTGTTGAATGCATTTGACTTTCATTTGATTCAAAAAGCTTTGTTAGAATGTGTTTGACTTTTATTTGACTCAATTAACATTGTAGAATGCATTTGACTTTATTTGATTAAAAAAGCTTTGTATGAATGTGTTTGACTTTCATTTGACTTAACAATCTTTATTGAATACATTTGACATTCATTTGATTCAAAAAGATTTATTTGAACGTGTTTGACTTTCATTTGAGTTAAAAAGCTTTATTGAATGCATTTGACTTTAAGCTGATTCAAAAAGCTTTATTTGAATGTGTTTGACTTTCATTTGACTCAATTATCTTTGTTGAACTCATTTGACTTTCATTTGATTCAAAAAGCTTTGTTTAAATGTGTTTGACTTTCATTTGACTTAGTTATCTTTGTTGAATGCATTTTACTTTCATTTGATTAAAAAAGCTTTGTTTGAATGTGTTTGACTTTCATTTGACTCAATAACCTATGATGAATGCATTTGACTTTCATTTGATTCAAAAAGCTTTGTTTGAATGTGTTTGACTTACATTTGACTCAATTAGCTTTGTTGAATGCATTTAACTTTATTTGATTCAAAAAGCTTTGTATGAATGTGTTTGACTTTCATTTGACTCTATTATCTTTGTTGAATGCATTGGACTTTCATTTGGTTTAAAAAGCTTTGTTTGAATGTGTTTGACTTTTATTTGAGTCAAAAAGCTTTGTTAAATGCATTTGATTTTATTTGATTTAAAAATCTTTGTTTAAATGTGTTTGACTTTCATTTGACTTAATAATCTTTGTTGAATGCATTTGACTTTCATTTTGTTCAAAAAGCTTTGTTTGAATGAGTTTGACATTTATTTGATTAAAAAAGCTTTGTATGAATCTGTTTGACTTTCAATTGACTTTCATTTGATTCATAAAGCATTGTTTGAATGTGTTTAACTTTCATTGGACTGAATTTGCTTTGTTGAATGCATTTGAATTTCATTTGATTCAAAAAGCTTTATTTGAATGTGTTTGACTTTCATTTGACTCAATTAGCTTTGTTGTATGAATTTAACTTTCATTTGATTCAAAAAGCTTTATTTAAATGTGTTTGACTTTCATTTGATTATAAAAAGCTTTGTTTAATGAGTTTGAATTTCATTTTACTCAAGTAGCTTTGTAGGATGCAATGGACTTTCAATTGATTCAAAAAGCTTTGTATGAATGTGTTTGACTTTCATTTGACTCAATTAGGTTCGTTGAATGCATTTGACTGTCATTTGATTTTAAAAGCTTTGTTTGAATGTGTTTGACTTTCATTTGGTTTAAAAAGCTTTGTTGAATGAGTTTGACTTTCATTTTACTCAATTAGCTTTGTTGAATGCATTTGACTTTCATTTGATTAAAAAAGCATTGTTTGAATGTGTTTGACTTTCATTTGACTCAATTAACTTTGTTGAATGCATTTGACTTTCATTTGATTCAAAAAGCTTTATTTGAATGTTTGACTTTCATTTGATTCAATTAGCTTTGTTGAATGCATTTGATTTTCATTTGATTTAAAAAGCTTTGTTTGAATGTGTTTGACTTTAATTTGACTCGATTAGCTTTGTTGATTGCATTTGACTTTATTTGATTCAAACAGCTTTGGTTGAATGTGTAGGGAATATTTCAAGCATTATGACCCCAAACTTGAACCCCACTGTAATCATACACTAAAGTTTGGAGGCGTTCCAAAGGGAAAGAAAAGAGAGTAAAAGAGTCGCCAACAAGTTTTAGGAACTTGTAAACCCAAAAGACAATCCAAAAGGACCATCAACTCCATAAGGTCTTGAACCAAATAGGGTTCGTGGATGAGGGTACGAATCCAATCTACAAAAGAAAGGACCCGCCCTACAAAATAGGCCTCTACTTTGTTCTACTCGTATTCATGTGCGCTTATCGAATAACATACAAACATTATATTGAACCTAACCTGTTTATCTATGTTGGTTGAATATTAATGTACAAATAATACTATTATTGGCGATCACTTGAGTTAAAATCACATTAGTATAAACCAAATTATTAATTATCTTATTAAGCGTGATTTCAAGTACAAATTCCCTTTAACAAGCATAAAAGGTGTAATCAAGCAATAACAATAAAAAATAAATAATATCAAGCAACATAATAATAAATCAATAAATAATGATGATAATAGCATGATAAGGCATAATAAAGCTTAAATATAATAGCAAGATCCTAGGCATGATACTAACAAGATTAATAACAAATCCTAGCATGTCACTAAACAATAAAGATCGAAACTTTAAACCTAACATGGTACTAACATGATATTAGAAAGAGTAAAGGCATCCTAAACATGATACTAGAAAGCATAAAATAACATCCTAACATGACACTAGGAATTAAATACATCCTAACATGATACTAGGAATTATAAACAATAATAAGCATGCAATCTACATTGTTAATAAAATAAGGAGTAAGCTAATCTACTTACTTTGAAGCCTCGTACCTCTTTCTAATAACAAAATACACAAGTTAGTAAACTTCAATGAAAATAAATAAATCAAAGAACTAAATTAAATAATTGAAAGAAAGAGTTATAAAGTTTAGACTGGATTTGGAACCAAACCCTAAGAAAATATTAAACCTTGCACGTCTAGGGCGAAGGAAACTTCGAACTTGGCTAGGTGTTTCAAGATTTTGTGAATGCGGAATATTGTATGTAAAAAGCTAGTTTAGAAAGAGAAGGAGAAAGAAAGCATATATTGCTCAAGAGAGAATAGAGAGAATTAAGGATGAGAGTTGATGAAAGTTGATGAGGATTGATGATTGAAAACGGGGATCCGAGGACCTTATTTATAAGAAAATAGTAAAAATTTAAAGAGGAATAAAACTCCACGCTGTCGCTAACAAACCGACCTTGTCGCAAGAAATTTATCCTGTCGCCAGGCGACAGAGTCTGTCGCGAGGCGACAAACCTGTCGTTTGGCGACAGAGACAGTTTTTGCGGATTTTGTTTTTATCGTATCATTTGATCCAGAAGTCTTAATAAGTCATATAATATGTCGTTGGAAAGCCCTTGAAGTCTACTTTTAAATGCAATTAGAATCAAATTAAATTATTTTATAGATAAAAAGATATGGTCGAAATAGTGAAAGGGTGTCAGTTTTGGATAGAGTTTCGTATATCTTTCATATCTTTTTCGTTATAGCTCAGAATTAATATTATAATATATCATTGGAAAGATAATTTCAACATCTATCCAGCCATATAAGTTTTGGATAAAAAATATGAGGCACAAAAATAATATCTGACTATCTTTGAACATCTTTAAATCCGAATAGAACTAGGAAAGTTTTTAAAGAAGGAAAGTTTTATTTAAATCAAATTCCATGATCTTATCTTTTCAAAAAAGGATAATTAAGATATTTTAGAAACTTATAAAAGATTCTAATCAATACTAATTACTTTAGGAATAGGATTAAACCTTTGGACCCTCCTCATGATCATTGGGTCGTAGGTAAAATTCGGTTTGGGCCTAATTTAGTATTTTTGCCATAACTTCCTCATTATTCATCGGAATTGGGCTTATAATATATCGTTGGAAAGGTCTTTTCAAGCTTCATCCAACTACACCATTATTGGACCCTTATCATGGACCAAAATAAACTGGATTGGACGTTTTTATAAAATAGAATTGGGTTTTCGAAAACAGAAAGAAGGATTTTAATAAAAACTAACCGCAACACTTGACTTTTCACACTTTCACCTTATTCGATTATGGTTCGATGCAAAAGGTATTCATCACTGGGTTTGGTTTTGGGGAGACACAAATGGGTGTCTACAGAAGCCCCCACTTTGACTGAGTTTGGAGAAACTTAAGTTTCGAAAACAAAAGTCAAAGTAGCGATAGGGACGGAGAATGATTCAAAATGTTCTGCAATTCCAAATCATTCTTATAACGCCGATACCTACAAACTAATCATTAGTTGAAACAGATAAAAGAGTTAAGAAACGCGTATCTTGCACCGTCGAGCACACGTCTCTGAGTGTAACCATTTTGTTGTTGCTTCTTTGTTGTTTGTGATAACCTCCACAGTACTTCGCGAACGCCATTATTGAAAATGACCGTATGTCGTCGTCTCCAATTCACTTGGTGAAAATCCTCCACAATATTTTGGGAACATCGTCAAAAATAACAGTATGTCGTCATTTTCAAGGTTGTGGCAATATATCGCCACGGCAGTGCATCGCCGCTATAGACAATCTCTTCTTTACCTTGAGGGACCATCGAAGGTGACCTTACTTCGCCATCTTCAAAATTTGTGACATTACCTCGCCACGGCCGTACTTCGCCACTAGACAACTCCTCTTTATGTTGGGATATCGTCAAAGAATCATTCTACTTACTGACTCTTAATATATTACTATTATTCTCTTTTGTTTATGCCAATACTTCGTTGCTTTTTGCCTTTGTAAACCATTACTATGGTGCTTCTATTGAACCATTATTTCGGTGCCTTGCTATGAGCCAATACTTAGGCGCTTTAAGCTAAGTGAGACGATTTTTTATCAGGTCGATCACTTAATGCATCTGTAATCAAGCTGACTAAATCATGTCAATTTGCTTAAAGGGGCTAACTGCCGTAGCAAGGAACCCAAACTGCCAAAATAGGCCCACAAAATCATAAGGAGGGGCCCAGCATTCTGTCGCCGCTCCAGCGTTGGCCGGAGACACCTGTCGCGAGCTTTTGCATCTGTCGCCGCGCGACAGAGTCTGTCGCCTCGCGACAATTCTGTCGTTTGGCGACAGAATCGGGGTTTTAAAACTCGTCTTCTTCTTCTTTCTCATTTCGCTGCTCTGCTTCACATTTTCACAAAAAACTTCGAATTCCTCGTTCTTGCTCATTTTTCAGCCGAATTCGCTCAAACTTGTTGCAAATCGAAGCTTTTCTCATCTATTTTCCCGATCTATGTAAGTTTTTCTCAAACTCTACTCGGTTTTTGATGAATTATCCGTTCTTGTTCACGAATTTTCAAAAAATTCGAAACTTTCTTTGCTTAATTTGCTTTGTTCGTTGAATTTTATGCCTTGAATTTGTTTAATTATGCTTGTATATTACCTTGGGAGTATTTTGAGACTTGTTTGACTCAATTTGGTGAAGAAACGAGCGATTCACCATTGTTGGAACTCTTAAGGTCGTGAAGAACAATGTGGGTTGTTCTTTGCATTTTTACTGCTTTTGCTTGTACAATTTGTCACAATATTCATCATATGTTTGCAAGAAATTGTTTATCTGCATAAAAAATGCTTTCATGCTTAGTTGAATTTTTGCTCTGTTTTAGTACTACGTACTCTGTTTTGTGAACATAGTATCATGCGGCCTAGGCGAACCTTAGATACTGTAGAGCCTTAAATTTAATTACTTTTACATACTTTAGCATGGCTAGACGACGTGATTCTGGTTCTCGGTCGAGAGACACGCGTCGAGAGGACGAGCCCACCAGCGAGGGCGAGGACGTGCCTTCTACTTCCAGGCTGGGTCTCATGCCGGATTGGGACGAGCGCACCCTGTTCTACGCGCCGGTTCATCATTTGTCGGAGCGAGTCCGACGAGGTCTTGCGAGTGGGAGGACCCGTTGCCACGGCTCGGGTAACTCCAACATCATTTCTCTGTATGACAACTTCATCAGTCGTGATGAGGGTCTTCGTCGTCTCTGGGAGTCATGTGGGTTGACTCCTCTCCTACAGGCCAGCCGGGCCATGTTTTCATACGATGGGGGTAACCTCGTCGTTCGAGCTTTGGTGGAGTTCTTTTGGGACACCACCAACACCTTTCACTTTCCCTAGGGTGAGATGACAGTCACTCCAACTGACTTCAGCCTCATCACGGGGCTAGAGTTCCAGTCTACTCTTCTGCCGTTCGACGTCGGTGTTACGGTCTATTCGCCGCAGGTTCAGGAGTTGTTGGGGCCGATCGTTGTTCGGGCCCAGGCTGAGGCTCAGTCGGGACAGCTGAGTTCCCGATGTATTCGTCGCTGCACATTAGCTGCAGCTTTTGAGGATGATGCCACCACCCGAGAGCAGCGGGCACGCATCTTTGTGCTGATTTTGCTATCAGGGACATTTTCCCCTGATCGAGGTAGTAAAGTACTTCTTTACTATCTGTCCGCTGTTCGCGACCTTCACTTGGTCGGGACATATTATTGGGCCAGCATGGCCTATGCAGACTTTCTACTGGGCTTGCGGCGCTCCTGTCGTCGCAAGGCCTTGTCTGGAGAGGTGGCCCTTTCCAGCTTTTGGAGGGTCGTAGAGGTACATCCCTTTTCCTTTTCGAGATTTTCACTCTAGATTTAGAAGCATAATCTTTACTGATTTTTGTGTTTTCATATAGATTTGGTTCTACGAGTACTTCCCCTCTCTTGCGCCTGCGAGGCCTTCTCCTCGCGTGCTCCCCATTGCTGCCAGTTAGGGAGGCCGCAGAGGTCCGCCGGAGGTGTTACGCCTTCGAGAGATGATCATCTCGGTGGGTTTCTATAGCCTATACTTTTCTTTTATCATCTTTTGGTATTAGTGCCTTATTTAGTGATTTTTGCAGGAGCCCAGCCCAGTCTATCGACCTTGGGCTACTTTTCCTATTCCTGCGCTGGCGGCGCAGTACACAGCTGAGCGTTGTTACTTTCAAGGGACGTACGACGCGGTGGTCTACCTAGGGGAGAGGGTAGCCATCCAGCATTTGTCAGACACTTTCGTTGTTCCTGCTCCTTCACCCCGGCACATGTTTCATGATGCCCTGCAGCGGGATCGTGCCAGTGGACCTACTCGGGGTACTCCCTGGAGGTCTTACGTTCTCTTCGAGTAGAGCTATGAGGAGGACCTACTACCGTTGCTAGCGCCGGCTCCTGTTCTTTCAGAGGAGGCAGCGGTATGGTTTTATTCACTTGGTTTTTCTTTAGGTAGCCCCCAAGTGTTTTTCTAACCTTTTATTCTTGATAGGCTGGCCCTATGGAGTTCATTCCCCCGAGGATGTCCATACATTACCAAGGCATGTATGGGCCGATCGAGGAGCTTATTCCGCCAGCTCCAGAGGGGGAGCAGTTTGTGGAGCGGTCTATTCCTCGTCACCAGACTCGAGTAAGTAACTTCTCGTATATCATCTTTATGTTTACTTCGTAATTGTTACTGACTTGGTTACTTTGGCAGTTTCGCGCGAGGTGGTGACAGCTATGGCCAGGTGCATAGATGCCTTTCGCAGCCAACTTGTGAGGTTGCGGAACCGTGCTACCTGTCGTAGCAACGATGCTGAGGAGGTATTACTTTTTTGCATTTATCATTTTTTGACTTGTTTTTTTTCATATGCATTTACTAACTTTGATTTACTTTTGCAGGGGCAGCCTATTCCTTCTCCGCGCACTCGGTCGAGGCCCGAGCCTAGGAGAGAGACTACTATGTCCGACTCGAGGCGTCGCCGGACTACTTCCGGTGGTCGGGGTGGTCGTTCTGAGGCCGCCGCCGTAGAGGACTCGGCGTCATCACCTGAGGATGCTCCGACCGGGCCGACCATTCGAGATGGGATGGGTGGTGGGACGTACGAGTTTGGCTCGTCGTCGCAGCAGCCCTTGCAGCCCTAACCTCTTTCGGTCGGGTTCTAGGGTGAGGTTAGGTGGCCTGGCCTTAAGTTGCAATTTGCGCCGCCTGGTGGTTCAGGTGATAGTGATGGACATACTCCACGGAGTAGGACTTTCTTTGATGCATTTGGTGTCCCTCACGACTTGCGACCTCCGGCACCGTAGTTGTACCTGTGTTTTATTTATTTTGACTTTTGTAGGACTTTGTCTATTTTATTTACATGACTTATGTCTTAGACACTTTGTATATATATGTACTTATTGTTTATTAACATTTTATTTACATGACCTATTATTATTGTGCATGTGAGTGTGTGAGAAAATGTAATTTTTGCGCAAAACTTCCGTCATTTTTAATATTAGTGGAGGGTACCGACTTTCTCCCCCAAAAAAGAAATGAAAAAATGAAGGAAAAAAGTATAATTACCAAAAATAAGCCTAAAATTAATTAAGCTTAATAAAATATAATAATAATAAAAAATTATAATAATAATAATAAGGGTGTATGGATAGGAAAGGAAAATAATAATAAGTCAAGTCAAAGTCGAATTCAAGCAAGTAAAAACACGGTTTCCCACGCGTAATAGGTGTCGCTGCGAAGAAAGATACTGGCGCCACGTAATTAAACCTGTCGCCACACGACAGATTTGTCGCCTGGCGACAGAGTTACTTTTCCTATTTCTTACAGGAATTGAATTCTGTCGTGGAAAAGCTTATAAATAGCCCCCGAATCCTCTATTTACTGCATAATTTAACCAGTTTATTAATTAATTAACTAGTAATCATGCCTTTAGCTAAAAGAACCTTTTGTGGGTACATGAATGAGTGGTGTCGTCTTTCAACTTCTAAAGAGAAAAAAGCATTAGATTCTTTCCGTATGGGGGGTATGTTTGGAATAAAGGGGGTGAGTCTTGACATGGATTTTATTTACTCTGCCATAGACTATTGGGATATTAATACTCACTGTTTTAAATTTTTTCATGATGAAATATGCCCTTTACCGGAAGAATTTGGAGCCATTATAGGCTATTATTCCACAGATCTTGCGGTAATGCCTAGAGTAAGTGAATATTATTATAAAGATTTTGAATGCTTCTTTGATCTAAGGGGTATGGCCTTAAAAAATATAGTGCATGGCAATGTAGTTGATTTGACAGAATTTGCACATTACTTTTATGACAATCCTAATCCTGAATTTCGTGTCCACAAGAGAAGAGCTTTCCTCTTTTGTATGTTTAACCAATTCCTTTTAGTTAGTGGTAAGGATAATGAAGGCCAAGCAATAATTATATCTGTTATAGAACAAGTTGAATCCGGGAGAAATCCAATGCCGCTAATTGTTGGAGGGACCATGCTATGGTTGGCTGCATTAAGAAAAAATCCAAGAGCACCTTTTCGAGGTTCTCCAATTTTATTACAAGTATAAAATAATACCATTCTTAATTACAAAGAACTAAAAATATTTTTACTCTGTAATACTAATCAAATGCATATTTTACACATATTGCTCATGGAGAGGTTAAAATTTATTAAACCTCCTGACGATATACACACATATATTCCAAATAGCATAGTCCGGCGAAAGAAACGATTTTTGAAGATAGGTCGCCGTGAATGGAGCAAGGTGTTTGCCGCCGGTGATTTTACCATAAATTGGGTCATCCCTTGGTGGAGGATTGAGGCGATGGTTGGTTGTAATAGCCAAGCATACTGTCGTCTCCCGAGCTTGTCGAGATTGACCTTCTATTTTCCTTGTAGAGTTAGGAGACAATATGGTCTTGCACAAACCATCCCTACAGGAGATCTCCGCCGTCCTTATGAATTTCCTGTGTCACAAGAGATTGAGCGCTTTGACAGATATTGGAGTGGTAGGCCCTTATGGGAGGTGGTTACCCACAAGGATCCACCTTGTTTGTCAAACAAAGTGAAACAATGGCTTGATGGAAAATTCCAGAAATCCCAAGTCAAGGTTGAGAAGACCGATATGAAGAATCGTCTAGGTGACAAAAAGGTCCCTGCTAAGGAAAGCCTAGGAGAAAGGAGCGAATTCAAAACTCCTATTATGCCAAGGAAAAAAAGCTCTAAGAAAGACAAAGGAAAAAGGAAGGTTGACTCTACGGAAAAGAAAGTTTGGGTAGAGAAGAAACATGGGGTTTTAGCGGAAGGGGAAACTATCTATACTAAAATAGAGTGTAGATCTTCTAATGGATGTCTCCTAGCAAAGGTTATGGATCAAGAGGAAGAGAATGAGGACAAAAATTGGAAGAAAATCAAGAAAGATAAAAAAGAATAGAGCATTGCTTTTCCTTTGATTTATTAGACAAAGTTAATTTGTTTTATTTAATTTTTCAGCTTTTATTTCATCAATAATGTAATTTCTTTATTAATGAATAAAATTTCAGCTTTTATTTTAATTAACTTTTCAATTAAAGCAATGAAAACAATTACAATATTTATTTTTCGGAGAATTAATTCGAGTACGGAAGTCGAATAAATTTCCAGAATACCCAAAATTTGCCCAGATACTCGCAGAAACTTGGCGCTGCTATCCGAACCGTTGTCGCTGTCGAATTGGCTCTGTCGCCGGCGACAAAACTGTCGTCTGGCGTCAGAGGCTATCTTCTGGCGCCAGTCTTGAAATTTTGCAGACATGTATTTTTTATTTCGGGGATACAGAATTTTGAAAAATTAAAGTGGCCGCACCCTGTATGGGTTGCCTACGTATCCTTTGTTTAAGTAATCAGGCCAAACGTAGCTTTCTTGAGTATTTTACTCAAGTACTTATGGGTAGTATTTCTTAAGTTGGTCAAGATTTGTCATGTTTGAAAATTCATTACCATCCATGTCAGTTAACTTAGCCGCGCCTCCTGACAGGATTGTTTTGACAATATATGGTCCGGACCAATTAGGCCTAAATTTGCCTCTTGGGTCCAAAACATTTTTCCTTAATGCTTTCAATACCAAGTCCCCAACCTTGATATTTCTAGTTTTGACCTTCGTATTGAAATGTCTAGCCATGCGGGTTTGATAGCATTGGGTGTGATGTAGAGCCTCTAGTCGTTTTTCATCGAGTAGAATTAACTCTTCATACCGTGCTCTAGTCCATTCGACTTCATCAAGTTTACTCTCTAACGCAATGCGTAGAGAAGATATTTCCAACTCTACAGGTTGTACGGCATCCATTCCATATACTAGGTTGAATGACGTATTTCCTGTTGATGTTCGGATTGACGTGCGATAACCCCACAGTGCGAAGTGAAGTTTGTCAGGCCAATCCTTGTAATTTTCAGTCATTTTCTCCATGATTGTCTTTAAGTTTTTATTAGCGGCTTCAACTGCTCCATTTGCTTGAGGTCTATAAGGAGAAGAATGATGATGTTGAATACCATAGTTTTGTAGCAATTCTTCACATTCGGCTTGAAAATGAGTTCCATTGTCACTTATCATTTCATGTGGGACTCCGTATCGACAAATTATGTTTCTTTCGATAAAGAGTGCTACATGTTTGGCGGTGATTTTAGCATAAGATTGTGCTTCTACCCACTTTGTGAAGTAATCTATTGCGACTAAGATGTATCCATGACCTCCTGTTCCGGGAGGTGTGATTTTTCCAATTATGTCTATTCCCCATGTAGAGAAAGGCCATAATGAAGTGTAGGTATAGAGGAGAGATGGTGGGATATGTTGCAAATTTGCATAAATTTGACATTTGGAACATCTCTTTACATATTGATGACAATCCTTATTCATGGTAGTCCAATAATACCCTTCTCGCATTATTTTTTGGACTAGCATTTTGCCATTAACATGTGTTCCACATATCCCCTCGTGGACTACTCTCATAGCTCTTTGAGCATCCTTTTTGCCTACACATAATAAAGCTCGTCCTTTAGGTACCCTTTTGTGTAGTTCATTTCCTTTGAGTACAAACTGGGAAGCTAAAAGTCTTAGTGCTCTTTTTGCTATTTTGTCAGCATGAGGAGGATGTTCTCCTTTGGTGACATAATTTAGTATATCTATGAACCATGGTTCTTCTTCATGTTCTTCTTCTTGAATCACTTCATCGTCTTCTATAGCTTGAATGTATGCTGGTTTATGCCTTTTTTCTATGGTTAAAGGCATTTGCTCAATTTCCTTAGGAATTCTAACCATTGAGGCTAGTCTTACCAAGACATCGGCAAATTGGTTTTCCTCTCTAGGTAGATAAGTGTACTCCACCTTTTCCAACTGATTAGTGAGAGTTTCCAAATATGTTTGGTAGAGAGCTAAGCTTTCACTCCTAACCTTCCATCTTTTTGAGATCTGATTAATGATTAAAGAAGAATCTCCAAATATCCAGAGTTTCTTTACACCTAAGGCTAAAGCAGTTTCGAGGCCTACCACGCATGCTTCATATTCGGCTGCGTTGTTGGTGACCTCGAAATCTAGCTTAATGGATATAGGAACATGCTCTTCTTTAGGTGATACTAGTAAGACTCCTACGCCGCATCCCTTTTGGTTTGAGGCTCTGTTAAAATATAAAGTCCATGTATTAAACTTTCATCTGGGAATTCATTCTCTTCCAAGGGTGTCGAATCTTCTATTGGGAAATCTGCTAGAAAATCTGAGACCACTGATCCTCTGATTGCCTTTTGAAGCATGAACCTTATATCGAATTAGGCCAAGTTCACTATCCACCTTGAGATACGCCCGTTAAGTGTAGATCTTTCGAATAAATATTTAAGAGGATCCATTCGTGAGACTACGTAAACGGTATGTACAAGCATGTAATGTCTTAACTTAGTTGTGGCCCACACCAATGCGAGGCACAACTTTTCCAATGGTGTATAGCGTGTCTCATACTCAAGCATTTTCTTACTTAGGTAGTAAATAGCATTTTCTTTACTTTCTACCTCTTGTGCAAGCATGGCTCCCATTGTTTCCTTGGTGATGGTTAAGTATAACCTTAGAGGTATTCCGGGGAGTGCTGGAGCTAATACGGGAGGATTCGAGAGATAGGCTTTGATCTTTTCAAAGGCTTTTTGGCACTCATCGTCCCATATAATTGGTACATTCTTCTTAAGCTTCTTGAATATTGGTTCGCATATTGTGGTTAGCTTGGATATGAACCTACTTATGTATTGCAACCGGCCAATGAATCCTCGAATTTGCTTTTCGGTTTTGGGCGGTGGCATGGACAACGATAATCCTCTCCTTCTCTTATAAATTGTCCATTTATGGTGAGAGGATATTGATCCATGGGTATCTCCCTCTTTTGTGCACGAGCATTCCTTCGTGCTCTTGATTTTTCCTGGGCCCACTTAAGGTCTTCGCGAGTTGGTTCAAAACCAAGTCCGAAAGTATCCAATTTAGGGAGGCCAGGTAGTCCCATATGTTTAGCTATTCCTTTCTTCTTTCCTAGAGTCATTCCAGGAAAGTGTCCTTGTTTTCTTAGAATAGCATTAGTTGTCATGTTTGAGTGGAGGTCGTAATGAAGAGGGGTCCTTTCATCTTCCTCTATTAAGGAGACCTCTTCGCTAAAGCCCCACAAATCTTCATCATTTTCATCATGTTCCACATTAATTAGTGGATTTTCCACCGTTTTGATTCTCATGGATGAAGCATCAATGGTGATTGGAATTCCTCCAACTATGGCTTTTACTTGTTGATGAAGAGATGAAGGGGCGGCCTTTAGATCATGAAACCAAGGGCGTCCCAATAGCAAGTTAAAAGATGCCTTGATATCCACTACTTGGAATGTGGTTGCATGTTCAATCGCACCCGCCGTTATGTTCATGGTGATTGTTCCTAACGCTTGACGGCGTGAGTTATCATAAGCTCTTATCCCTTGAGTTGATGGGGATAAATCCTCATCTCTTATTCCTAACATTCTTGCAGTTCTAAGTGGGCAAACATTAATTGCTGAACCATTATCCACAAGAGTCATAGGAACGTTCATCCTTTTGCATATCACTATGAGATTTAGAGCTTTATCGTGTTTGTCACCTTCCGGTGGTAAATCCTTATCCGAAAAAGTGACCAAGTTGGGAGATCACTTGTGAGGAAGTTAGCAAGTCCCTCAGGAGTAGTGTCCGAATCTATGCCTACTTTAGCCAAAGCATCCATGACTGCAACTCTATGCTCTCGGGATGTGGCTAAGAGCTTCCATACGTTCATTTCCACCTTAGTCTTTTTTATTTGTTTGACAACATCGTTGTCTTCTATAATAGACACAGGAATTTGCTGGATAGTAGGTATAGGTTGTGTTGAAATGGGAGGTTGTATTCTCCCGGACCTGGTGAGGACATCTATGGGCGAATTTTCCTCGTCCCAAATGTCACTTACTGGGTATATTGTTGATAGAAGAGTCTCTTCAATATCCTTAAGGTAAACGTCCTCCTCATCACTGTCCCACACTCCATTAATTGTAGCATCTTGTGGAAGTTGAACAAATTTCTTTTCATCAATCAAACGTTGAACCAAGTCCTTGAACTTGAAGTAGTGCTCTATTGTATGTCCCCCTGATTGATGGTATGAGCAATAGTATTTGTCCATCCTTTTTAGTGACTCAAATGGTCTCGGTTCGAGAGGTTGGATTTTACCATTCTCAGAGAGTATTTTTAACATATTAGCGTACGACGTCCCAATTGGAGTATAACCTTTATTATTTTTCCTGGGAGTGTCAAACACTTGGAGAGAAAAAGGTTTCTTTTGCTTGGGTGGAGGTCTATTTTTGAGTAACTCGTCTTTCTCTCTTATGGCCTCATAAGTTTGGGATAACAACTTGTACATGTCCGACAATATTGATGTCAACGCCAAAACCTCTTGCTTAGTTGCAGGTTCTTGGCCATGAGATTCGAGAGCATCTTCGAAGATTTCTTCTTCAATGGTTTTGATAGGCTCTATGAGGCTAGATGGATCCACTTGATTTTCTTCATCGGAAATAGCCAAGGAATCCGACAACGGTGCGGTGTTGATACTTGGCTTCTTGCTTGCAGGGGGCAATGGGAGCTTGTTACTGTCGATCAAGTCTGAATAGCTTCCTTTCGCCTCCAACAATTTTCCATAGGATGACCCCTACCTTGGTGATATTTGCAATGTGCATTTGGGTTCCAGCTAGCCGTTCTTCTTTCGACAGGTGGGTCCCCAAATGGTCCAATGGGAGTTATAAGACCTTTTGCATGTAAGCGGTCAAATGCGGTGTCATAACTCATACCAATAGGAGTATAGTTCTTCCTAAATGGTTTCTTTTGTCCCTGATTATTATTCATTGCCAGAACTTCATTTAGATTAAAGGTGCTAACATTGTTTGAGTGGGTGGATTTGGATGAAGAAGGATTGTCGTTCTTCTTACTTTTCCAGCCACTATTTGAGTTATTATTAGCAGCTTTTTGTTTAGCGAGGTCATCTTCAATATTAATACCAATATCATAGACGGCTTTAAAGGTATTTAGATTGCTTTGGTACCTAAGGTGTTTAGAATATTTTTCTTGGAGGTTCTTAATGAACATCCTGATAGATTCTTTCTCGCTAGGTACTTCAACCATTTTTGCAGTAGTTTCCCTCCATTTATTAAAGAAGGAGGTGAAACCTTCATTTTCTTTTTGCTTTAGCATTTCTAACTCTCTATGATCGGTTTCAATTTGGATATTGCATTTATACCTTTCAATGAAAGCGCTTACAATAGATTCCCAACTAGAGGTCTTTTCTTTATCAAGTAAAAAGTACCATTGTTGACATACAGCTTCTAAATATAATGAAAATACAGAGTGAAATGCTTTTCTATCTATCCCCTTAATGTTCATTATAGTTTCAAAAGCTCTTAAATGAAAATAAGGGTTATCCATAGCCTTAAATTTAGGGATGTCATTGGGATTGAACTTTTGTGGGAGAAGGTCCTTATCCACCGAGACCCCTTGTGAGCTAATCTCATGGAATCTAAAGTCGTTGGACAGCTTGCCCAAGCTTTCCTGGATTAGGTCCATCTGTTTTTCAGGATTACTTATTTGCAGCGATAAGTTTTGTAACATCTCAGCCAAGTTGGCTACCTGTCCCTTGACCTCATTAAGTTCTTCTTGACTAGCCATTGCCTTCTTAGCTTTCCTTTTCCTACCGATTGGTTTGTCAAAAAGTAAGACTTGAACAAAAGTGTTGTCCTTGATTAAACGCCCTTCCTTTCTTGTCCACGCGCTGTAAGTTAAACCATATTTGTTGTAATACTTGACTCTAATTGACTTGACTTTATGGTTTAAAAATTAAAAAAAGAATAGGCAAAAATGGGGTATATATTTTAAGGGAAAATTTAATGAAGTTTTAAAATTGGAGGATTAATATCCGACTTACCCCCCTAAAAAAAATGACGGAAAACACGCATACAAGACTCTCTAGACATGGTCATAATGTGACAAACATGTTATGTGTGTGCTTTATGTGTGTGTGAGTGACATGCTTTGACTCTTAGTGTATTACCATTGGACTTTAAGTGCCTAAACTCAATTAAAGACTTAACGTGGTTTGAATCATTAATAAATTGATAAACTGATTAGTAGACTGTTAATTAGACTCGTCGTGATGACTTGAGCAAGAAAACTGGACTGTCGCTAAAACAACAGGACTGTTGCCGCTGTTTAAAGCCTGTCGCCAGACGACAAAATTGTCGCCAGGCGACAGACACTAAACTGTAGCGCCACAGTCCAAATTTTTGTGCCATTGCTGGAACATTAATCTGGACTGTTTCCAGTAATTTTACTCTAAATGGACATGCCTAAAGTCGTACTAAGTCGATTTGATTAATTTATTAGCCTTTAATTAATTAAAAATTAATTAATTAGACAAAGTCCTTTTAGTCATTAGTCAATTTATTTAGTCTTTAACACAAGTCAAACAAACGGTTAACACATATATAATATGTACAAGCAAGGATGCACAAGTAGTTCACATAGTCACAATATGATGAGTTTGCAACCTAACCATGGCTCTAGTTCTCTAAAGTTCAAGGATATGGGTTAAGTCAAAAGGGTCCATGGTTATGAATCCATATGCATTGCACACAAGCCTACCGTGAGGGTTGGAGCGAATGGACAGGATTCCGCGAGTTCGTGATGAAATCGAACTCGACTCCATGGTTTGGTGGATTGGCAAACTTTGCACGTACCCAAATTTGAACTTTGCACATGATAGTGGGATATTCCATTGAGCAGGTGAAGCAGGAACCTCCAGAGGGTTATTTCCATATGTAGAACACATATGGGTTCAGAAAAGTGAGAAAAGGACTCAATCAATAAGTAAAATCAAGCCAACAATGCTAGAAATGGTCAAAGCAAGAAGGCAGACAAGTTCCAAAGTATGGTGGCGTTCCAAAGGGAAAGAAAAGAGAGCAAAAGAGTCGCCAACAAGTTTCAGGAACTTGTAAACCCAAAAGACAATCCAAAAGGACCATCAACTCCATAAGGTCTTAAACCAAATAGGGTTCAGGGATGAGGGTACAAATCCAATCTACAAAAGAAAGGACCCGCCCTACAAAATAGGCCTCTACTTTGTTCTACTCGTATTCATGTGCGCTTTTCGAATAACATACAAACATTATATTGAACCTAACCTGTTTATCTATGTTGGTTGAATATTAATGCACAAATAATACTATTATTGGCGATCACTTGAGTTAAAATCACATTAGTCTAAACCAAATTATTAATTATCTTATTAAGCGTGATTTCAAGTACAAATTCCCTTTAACAAGCATAAAAGGTGTAATCAAGCAATAACAATAAAAAATAAATAATATCAAGCAACATAATAATAAATCAATAAATAATGATGATAATAGCATGATAAGGCATAATAAAGCTTAAATATAATAGCAAGATCCTAGGCATGATACTAACAAGATTAATAACAAATCCTAGCATGTCACTAAACAATAAAGATCGAAACTTTAAACCTAACATGGTACTAACATGATATTAGAAAGAGTAAAGGCATCCTAAACATGATACTAGAAAGCATAAAATAACATCTTAACATAACACTAGGAATTAAATACATCCTAACATGATACTAGGAATTATAAACAATAATAAGCATGCAATCTACATTGTTAATAAAATAAGGAGTAAGCTAATCTACTTACTTTGAAGCCTCGTACCTCTTTCTAAAAACAAAATACACAAGTTAGTAAATTTCAATGAAAATAAATAAATCAAAGAACTAAATTAAATAATTGAAAGAAAGAGTTATAAAGTTTAGACTGGATTTGGAACCAAACCCTCAGAAAATATTAAACCTTGCACGTCTAGGGCGAAGGCAACTTCGAACTTGGCTAGGTGTTTCAAGATCTTGTGAATGCGGAATATTGTATGTAAAAAGCTAGTTTAGAAAGAGAGGGAGAAAGAAAGCATATATTGCTCAAGAGAGAATAGAGAGAATTAAGGATGAGAGTTGATGAAAGTTGATGAGAATTGATGATTGAAAACGGGGATCCGAGGACCCTATTTATAAGAAAATAGTCAGAATTTAAAAAGGAATAAAACTCCACGCTGTCGCTAACAAACCGACCTTGTCGGCAGAAATTTATCTTGTCGCCAGGCGACAGAGTCTGTCGCGAGGCGACAAACCTGTCGTTTGGCGACAGAGACTGTTTTTGCGGATTTTGTTTTAATCATATCCTTTGATCCAGAAGTCTAAATAAGTCATATAATATGTCGTTGGAAAGCTCTTGAAGTCTAATTACAAATGCAATTGAAATCAGATTAAAATCTTTTGTAGATAAAAAGATATGGCTGAAATAGTGAAAGGGTGTCAGTTTTGGATAGAGTTTCGTATATCTTTCATATCGTTTTCGTTATAGCTTGGAATTAATATTATAATATATCATTGGAAAGATAATTTCAAGATCTACCCAGCCATATAAAATTTGGATAAAAAATTTGAGGCACGAAAATAATATCTGACTATCTTTGAACATCTTTAAATCCGAATAGAACTAGGAAAGTTTTTAAAGAAGGAAAGTTTTATTTAAATCAAATTCCATGATCTTATCTTTTCAAAAAAGGATAATTAAGATATTTTAGAAACTTATAAAAGATTCTAATCAATCCTAATTAGTTTAGGAATAGGATTAAACATTTAGACCCTCCTCATGATCATTGGGTCGTAGGTAAAATCCGGTTTGGGCCCAATTTAGTATTTTGGCCATAACTTCCTCATTATTCATCGAAATTGGGCTTATAATATATTTTTGGAAAGGTCTTTTCAAGCCCCATCCAAATACACCATTATAGGACCCTTATCATGGACCAAAATAAACTGGATTGGACGTTTTTATAAAATAGAATTGGGTTTTTGAAAACAGAAAGAAGGATTTTAATAAAAACTAACCGCAACACTTGACTTTTCACACTTTCACCTTATTCGATTATGGTTCGACGCAAAAGGTATTCATCACTGGGTTTGGTTTTGGGGAGACACAAATGGGTGTATACAGAATGTGTTTGACTTTTATTTGACTCAATTAGCTTTGTAGAATGCATTTGACTTTCATTTGACTCAATTAGATTTGTATGAATGTGTTTGACTTTCATTTTACTCAATTAGCTTTGTTAATTGCATTTCACTTTCATTTAGTTCCAAAAGCTTTGTTGGAATGTGTTTGACTTTCATTTGAGTCAATAAGTTTTGTTGAATGAATTTTACTTTCATTTGATGCAAAAGGCTATGTTTGAATGTGTTTGACTTTCAATTAACTCAATTATTTTTTTTGAATGCATTTGAATTTCATTTGATTCAAAAAGCTTTGTTTGAATGTGTTCGACTTTTATTGACTCAATTATCTTTGTTGAATGCGTTTGACTTTCATTTGATTCAAAAAGATTTGTTTAAACGTGTTTGACTTTCATTTAACTCAATTACCTATGATGAATGCATTTGACTTTCATTTAGTTCAAAAAGCTTTGTTTGAATTTGTTTGACTTACATTTGACTCAATTAGCTTTGTTGAATGCATTTGACTTTATTTGATTCAAAAAGCTTTGTATGAATGTTTTTGACTTTCATTTGACTCTATTATCTTTGTTGAATGCATTGGACTTTATTTGATTTAAAAATCTTTGTTTAAATGTGTTGGACTTTCATTTGACTTAATAATCTTAGTTGAATGCATTTGACTTTCATTTGGTTCAAAAAGCTTTGTTTGAATGAGTTTGACATTCATTTGATTAAAAAAGCTATGTTGAATGCATTTGACTTTCATTTGATTCAAAAAGCTTTGTTTGAATGTGTTTGACTTTCATTTGACTCAATTATCATTGTTAAATGCATTTGACTTTCATTTGACTTAATTGTCTTTGTTGAATGTATTTAACTTTCATTTGATTCAAAAAGCGTTGTTGAATGTGTTTGACATTCATTTGACTCAATGAGCTTTGTTGAATGCATTTGAGTTTTATTTGATTCAAAAAGTTTTGTATGAATGTGTTTGACTTTCATTTGACCCAATTACCTTTGCTGAATTCATTTGCCTTTCATTTGATTCAATATATCTCTTTTTTGTTGCTATTGAAAATAAGTTGTCTTACTAGTTATTACATTTTACATTCAATTGATTCAAAAAGCTTTGTTTGAATGTGTTTGACTTTCATTTGACTCAATTAGCTTTGTTGCATGCATTTGACTTTCATTTGATTCAAAAAGCTTTGTTTGAATGTGTTTGACTTTCATTTGAGTCAAAAAGCTTTGTTGAATGCATTTGACTTTCATTTGATTAAAAAAGCTTTGTTTGAATGTGTTTGACTTTCATATGACTCAATTGTCGTTGTTGAATGCATTTGACTTTCACCTGTTTAAATAAGCTTTGTTTGAATGAGTTTGATTTTCATTTGACTCAATTATCTTTATTGAATGTATTTGACTTTCATTTGATTCAAAAAGCGTTGTTGAATGTGTTTGACTTTCATTTGACTTAATTTGCTTTGTTGAATGCATTTGAGTTTTATTTGATTAAAAAAGCTTTGTATGAATGTGTTTGACTTTCATTTGACCCAATTACCTTTATTGAATGCATTTGACTTTTATTTGATTCAATAAATCTCTTTTTTGTTGCTATTGAAAACAAGTTGTCTTACTAGTTGTTGCAAGATTTCATCAATTTTTTTCTTGTTTCCATATATCAACAAATTCTGATAACTAATTCTTTATTTATAGCGATTTCAAAACAAATTGAGGCAAGAAATTTTTGTATTGTTCCTATTAGAAATTAGTCGTCTTACTAGTTGTTGCATTTTACATTCATTTGATTCAAAAAGCTTTGTTTGAATGTGTTTGACTTTCATTTGACACAATTAGCTTTCTTGAATGCATTTGACTTTTATTTGATTCAAAAACCTTTGTTTGAATGTGTTTGACTTTAATTTGCGTCAAAAAACTTTGTAGAATGCATTTGACTTTCATTTGATTTAAAAAGCTTTGTTTGAATGTGTTTGACTTTCAATTGAGTAAAAAAGCTATCTTGAATGCATTTGACTTTCATTTGATTCAAAAAGCTTTGTTTGAATGTGTTTGACTTTCATTTGATTCAATTATCTTTGTTGAATCCATTTGACTTTTATTTGATTCAAAAGCTTTGTTTGAATGTGTTCGACTTTCATTTGACTCAATTGTCTTTGTTGAATGTATTTGACTATCATTTGATTCAAAAAGCGTTGTTGAATGTGTTTGACTTTCATTTGACTCAATTAGCTTTGTTTAATGCATTTGAGTTTTATTTGATTTAAAAAGCTTTGTATGAATGTGTTTGACATTCATTTGACCAAATTACCTTTGTTGAATGCATTTGACTTTCATTTTATTCAATATATCTCTTTTTTGTTGCTATTGAAAACAAGTTGTCTTACTAGTTGTTGCTAGATTTCATCAAATTTTGTCTTGTTTCCATATATCAACAAATTTTGACAACTAATTTTTTATTTGAAGCGATTTAGAAACAAATTGAGGCAACAAATTTTTGAATTGTTCCTATTAGAAATTAGCCGTCTTACTAGTTGTTGCATTTTACATTCATTTGATTCAAAAAGCTTTGTTTGAATGTGTTTGACTTTCATTTGACTCAATTAGCTTTGTTGAATGCATTTTACTTTCATTTGATTCAAAAAGCTTTGTTTGAATGTGTTTGACTTTCATTTGAGTCAAAAAGCTTTGTTGAATGCATTTGACTTTCATTTGATTCAAAAAGCTTTGTTTGAATGTGTTTGATTTTCATTTGAGTCAAAAAGCTTTGTTTGACTGAGTTTGACTAAGTTTGACTCAATTATCTTTTTTGAATGCATTTGACTTTCATTTGACTCAATTGTCTTTGTTGAATGTATTTGACTTTCATTTGATTCAAAAAGCGTTGTTGAATGTGTTTGACTTTCATTTGACTCAATTAGCTTTGTTGAATGCATTTGAGTTTTATTTGATTCAAAAAGCTTTGTATGAATGTGTTTGACTTTCATTTGACCCAATTACCTTTATTGAATACATTTGACTTTCATTTGATTCAATATATCTCTTTTTTGTTGCTATTGAAAACAAGTTGTCTTACTAGTTGCTACAAGATTTCATCAAATTTTTTCTTGTTTCCATATATCTACAAATCTGACAACTAATGATGACTGACATTTATGGCACTCATTTGATCTCTTTTTGGATGATTTTCATTTCATTTTATTACTCTTTTCTTTAGTTTTCCTTAGTTATATTCTTAATTTCTTTATTTTATGCTTTTCATAGTTAGTTTATCTATTTTGTGCATTTTATAGTTTATTTGTTGTTTTTCCCTTTTATTTGCTTTTTTTTCTCTTATTTGTAGGTTATGACCGATTGTCCAAGAATTCCCGAGCTTCCTTTCCATGGTTTTTCATCAATTTTGATGCCTTATGCTTGTGCAAAGAGTTTCAAGTCAAGGGGGATCCGAGGAGCAAGCTTCAAGGCCTTGGTTATGCTCTTTTCATGGCTTTTATTCTTCCAAAATTCCAAGGAAGTTGTTGCCTACCATGTCCTCCATCACCATCATCAAAGGTGTCCGCACCTCATGAGCTAGGACGAAGAGAAGAAAGGAGGCCGCCTAGTTTGGTGCGGGCGCACTCGGGGAGTGTGCGGCCGCACATATGTCGTGTGCAGCCGCACATGAGGTGCGTGCGGGCGCACCTTTCTGGGTGCTTCCCGTGCGCGCTTCTCTCTCTCCTACGAGCGCCCGCACCGGCGTGGGTCTATTTTTGGACGTCAATCCTAACTTCCGATCCCCTTTGTATATATCGTTTTTTCCTTCCATTTTTAGAGGGAGAATTAGATCTTCATTAGTTAGAATTAGATTAGATTAGATTTTAGAGAGAGGAAAACACTAGTTCTTAGCTTTTTAGAGAGAGAAAATGTGGGTTTGATGATTGATGATTGAAGATTGCTACATTTGATTGGATTTCTATCAAGTTTGTAAGGATTCTTTACTCTTTAATGCAATTTCATGTTTGATTTTATTAGTATTGTTGTTTGATTCGGTTGATTAATAGTTTGATTGATTTGGATTGAATTTGTTGATTTCAATTGATGAATTTGGGTATGATGATTAGTTTAGCTTTGATCTTGATGTTTTTCATGGATTGTGAGTAGTTTTATTGCTAGGGTAGTGGTGAAGCATGTATTGATGATATATTGAGATTAATTTGGGGAAATTGATTGAGTTGATAATGTGATTAAATTGGTTGATTGATTTTGTGCATGTGTGTGCTTAATTAGGCTTGATCACCCTTGTTATTCACACTAGATTGCATTGTGAGTTCACATTGATACGGACCATTGATTTGTGGCTTACATTTACTCGATTGAGATATCTTGTGACGTATCCTAGCTAGTGTTTGATGTAGTTGGCGCTAATTAGACCTCTAGGAGAATAGCACGATGTGCTCTTTTGGTTGCAGTTTTAATTTTCCCTCACATTGCTTGACTTGATTGGTTGACCTCCCAAATTGATTGAATTTCATTGTTGATGCATGTGGATCCATTCCCCTAGTGTCTTTACATTTGATTTAATACAAGTTTATTGCATTGTTTAGCTTAGTCTTAGTTCCTACCATAAACCCCTCACTTGACTTCGGAGTAGCTTGATACTAGGCAATATACATTCAATCTCCATTCCTTTGGGTTCGACCTCGACTTACCACTACACTTCCATAGGGGTTTGTTCAGTTATAAATATTGTTTGATTGGGTGGGGTGGTAGCCCAACGACCTACCGTTCCTCCTCCCATCAAAATGGCGCCGTTGTCGGGGAATGATGCTTTGACTGCATATTGTTGTTGAGTCTATTCCACTTTATTTGCAAAATACAAAAAGATTTTACTCTTTAGGCTACACTTGTAGCCGTGCTACTAATATTTTCTTTGAGTTTTGTATGCATAGATCCCAAGTCATGGGAGAAAGCCCAAGAATTGCCTTGAAGGAACTAGGAGTGCCCGGTGCTTATAGGTTTGAGAGCGGCATAGCTCCACCTACAACACCGGCAAACGACTTTGAAATTCGGCCGACAATGATCACCTTAATTGAGAGGAGACAATATAGTGGGGCTAAGAATGAGAGCCCATTGAACCATCTTAGGGAGTTTGAAAAATATTGCAACACTATCAATGTCAATGGAGTTTCTCAAGAGTTTATCCGCCTCAAGTTATTCCCCTTCTCTCTCATAGGAAGATCTTTGGAATAGCTAGACAAAGAAGTGAAGCCCAATTCCTTGAGAACATGGGATGATGTCACAAAAGCTTTCTTGTCCCGTTTCTACCCACCAAAGAAGACGACAAAGGCTAGAGCCTTAATCCAAAGTTTTAAGCAATTTCCTAGAGAGAACCTCTATGAAGCATGGGAGAGGTACAAGGACTACCAAAGGGAATGCCCTCACCACGGAATTCCAACATACCAAGTGATCCAAATCTTCTATAGTGGTTTGAACTTTCAAGGTAGATCGAGCCTAGATGCCGGAGCCGGAGGGCCAATCATGAACAAGACGGAAGAAGAGGTTGTGGATGTAATAGACGATGTGGTAAGGAATTACATGGATTGGCATGATGTAGAGAGGGAATCGGCAAGCACAAGTTGTTCAACCGATCAATCTTATGTTATCAACGATTTGTCCACAATGGTCTCGGAATTAAAAAAGGAGGTGAATTCTCTCAAGAACAAGCTGGAGAGTCCTTCACAAGCTTCTAGTCTTCCCTCCCAATTTAAGGGGAGAGGTACATCTTCCTACTCTAACCCTCTTTTTGCTTCTTGTTGCATGATTAGAGAAGCTTGGTTTGTGATATGTGTGGAAAGAATGATCATGATGCTTCTAATTGCCCCAATGTTCCTTGTGATAGATATGATGGATATGAGAATGTGCATGTGAATTGTGATGATAATAATGATTTTGGACATAGATTTAATGCTCAAAAGATTGTTGGGAATAGGAATTATCACAATCATGGGAGCTATGATAATTACAACCAAAAGAGTGGTTATGGTAACCGTGTGACCCAAGAATTTTGTGGTAACCATAATAACTTTTGTTGTAATGATCAAAGCCATGGCCAAGAATATGGGGATCATAACCAAGGTTATGGTAACCATAATCAAAATTCCGGCCAAAATCATGGTAAGGGTAATTGGAGTAATCAAGGTAGGGGAGGTTTTCAAAATGATGTTCAAAGAGATACCCCACCCCAACTTACTCCAAAGATTCAAAGCCAAGGTGATGATTTCTTTACTCAAAAATCCCAATTGAATAGGCTAGAACATTTCATGATGGGTCAATCTAAGATGTTGAATGAATTCACATTATATTGTCTTGTAATAAAATGTTTGAGGTCCTATTTACTCATGGAAAGATGCTTGAGAACCAAATTGTTCAACTAGCCAACCCTTTGAAAGATTGTGCTAGTCCATCTCCTTTACCTTCACAAGAAGTTGATTCTAGGGAACCGATCTGTGCTATGACCGCTAAGAGTGGTAAGGTCCTTAAAGAAAGTGTTCCTAAGAAGAGTAAGGAGAGTGAAAAAGAGAATGATTCGAGTGAAGAGAATAAGAATGAAGAGCCTAGCAAGATGAATGAGGATTCCAATGATAAGCTTAAGGAGAAAGAGCGGAAGCAAGATGAGGTTTACAAACCTAGACTTCCTTACCCCCAAAAGCACAATAGGCATAAATTGGATGAGCAATTTGGGAAGTTCATCGACATGCTTAGGCAACTTCATCTTACTCTTCCTTTTACCGATGTTGTAGAACAAATGCCAAACTATGCTAAGTTTCTTAAGGAAATTTTGAGCGGTAAAAGAGATTGCAATATGGTAGAACCGGTGAATCTAGGGGAGTGTTTTAGTGCCTTTATTCAAAATGACCTACCCCAAAAGTTGAAGGATCCCGGAAATTTCTCCGTACCTTGCAAAATCAAAGGAAAATTGTTCCAAAATGCTCTTTGTGATCTTGGTGCTAGTGTTAGTATCATGCCTTATTCCGTTTTTAAGAAACTTAAGCTAGGTGAACTCCTTCCATCCAATCTGACCCTTCAATTGGCCGATTGGTCTATTAAGTTTCCAAAGGGGAGAGTTGAGGATGTTCCTCTCAAGATAGGAGGGTTCACCATTCCCGTTGATTTCATTGTGCTTGAGATTGTGGAAGATGACCATATCCCTATCATCTTAGGAAGACCTTTCTTAGCCACCTCGGGAGCCTTGATAGATGTTAAGAGAGGTCTTATTACCTTGAGAATCGGTAAGAATGAGGAAAGTTTTGATTTGAAACCAACACATGAGTCTTTGTCTCTTGTAAAAGGGATTATGTGTGTTAATTCCCCTCGCCTTATTGATGATATATGCATTATTGATTCTTCACATAACGATTTTCTTGAGAATTATGATGATGTGCTTTTGAGTTGTGATTGCAAGAAGGTTAGTGAAGATAAAGTGATGATTCCTAAGCTTATGGACGAGGAGGAAATTGACATTCCTCATTGGTTTGAACTCTATCCTCAAGATGAAGGTGATGTTTCTATGAGTTTAGATGGTGAAGAACCATGTACAAAGAGAGACAAGGCAAAGAAAAGAGCACGAGCTTCTAAGAAAAAGAGAATGAGAAAGAAGTTGTGGAAAGAAAAGCTTGCATTTGAAAGGTCTTTGTATGAAATCTCATCAAGCAACAACGAGAAGTTGCTAGAAGTTGAAGAGAAATTTGCTCTTTCTACTACCTTGAAGAAGGTGGTGTTCTTTGACCCTCCATGATTTGGAGGAAGGGTCGAGCTTAGGACCTTAAGAAAACGCTTCCCGGGAGGCAACCCAGAGATTCTAACTTTTCTTTTTGATTTTTGAGTTTTCTTGTTTTTGTTTCTTTTATTACCTTTTCTTTTCTTTCACTTTTCTACTTGTTTGGACTTTTAGGATGAATTTGCGGGATTGGATTTCTTCAAGAATGCATGGTGAATGGAAGGTGTTTGCAACACTTATCATAAATGTGTTCGATTCCGATCGAAATTTGAGGTAAAAGGGGTAAGAATTTTAGAGAGGTAAATAGGAAATTCATGTTTTGAAAGTTGGAGGAAGTTGATACTTAGTGAGTTCTTGTGGTGAGCACATGAATCTTTATCTTTGAGCTCTTTAAAAATGTTTTTAGCTACTGCCTATGGTGTTGCTCATCACCATCATGATTCATGTGCGCACCCAAGTGGGCAATAAGTATCGAAAATAAGAAAAAAAGAAAGAATGAGGAAGCACAGCAAGGTGCGGCCGCACACGCACACAGTGCGGGCGCACACCTTGCGTGTGCAGGCGCACAGGCTACAAGTGCGGCCGCACGCCCCCTGTAGCCGTGCCATTTTATTTCTTCTTCCTTCTTCTTCCTTTCATTTCCTCATCCTTCATCTCCTACCTCACGCACTCCCCTCTCAAGCCCTCACTCGAGCGCACCTCAAACCCTCCTCATTCTCCATCAAAAACTCTTCAAATCATCACAAAATTCACTCTTGTTGCTTTCTTAGTTTCCTTTCTTTCATTCCTTTTTATTCTTTGATTAGTTTAGCTTTTATTTTCCCTTAGTTGTATATACTTTTTGCTTAGTTTAGTTTCCTTTTATTTGTTGTTTTCTTTCCTTTATTTTGAAGTTACTAACCATCTTCTTTGTTTATAGCTTCTTTTATTTTTCTTTTTCTCACTTGGTTTCTTGAAGAAGCTTTTGGTCATGGAATGCAACGAGGTGGTTTCTACTTGCTTCGTTAATTTTTGCTAAGCTTGGAGCCCGGTGAGATCTTTCTTATTTTTCTCTTTATTTTTCTTGGTTGCATAGAATAGGATTAGCTTAGGGGAAGTAGAATGGTTCGAGGATGAATGCTTGTTAACACATAATGTGTTTGGGATCGATGACGATGATGTCAATCGATCACTTGTTTGTCGATTGGGATTCTTATGTGTTTAACTTGCTTTCTAGTCCATTTCATATTATTTCTCCTATTTTCCTTTTCTATGTCTCCATTTCTTTTCTTTTATTTTTCTTATACTTTCCTTTTCTTTTATTTTCTTTTATTTTTCTTTTTATTTGTGGTTTGATTTTGAGGCCTTATTTTTCATTTTTTCTTTTGAATTGAACTTTGTACATTGGACTTGTCTTTTGCATGATTTTCTTCCTAGGTTGTAAAGGTATGCACGGTTTGAGACTATGTTTGGTTGACTCTAGGATAGGTGTATGCTAGGGTAGTTGGTTTGAACTAGGAGGATCATGAAGCCGGATTGTACTTGTTTGTGGCATGCTTGGTAGTTGCTCCCTATAGTCAATTTGACACCATTAGTGAGTTTTTGCTACATCCTTGTGAGGTTACTTGTTTTTCTAGCCTTCAACATTCTTTGTATGAGCGGTGTGGATCCTTGACTATGCAAACCTAATCTAATAAAGCTTGATGTATGATTCTTAAACCCGAGACCGAACTATCTAGGAAGGACAAAGGCACATTTTTCGGGGTGGTATTTTTCATTTTTGTTATATTTTGTTATTTTCTTTATTTTTGGGTTTACATTTGCCTTCTTGCAACCATTTGAGCCTTATCCTTTCTTTTCAAGCCACATCTTTAGTTCTTTGACCTTTTGTTTCATTTTCTTTCTATTCTTGGTTTTTGTGAAGCAAAATGATCATTTGTGATGGAGTTTGTGGTGCTTGAGTTGGAGTTTTGGTTTTTATGAATGCAAGATTGTGATATCTTTTTCTTTGTGAATAATGGCAAATACTTGAGAAAAAGTCGTCCTACTTTATTAAAGGCATGGACTAATACGTTGCATAATAGAAAAAGCCGTCCGAATTAAGTAAAAGGCAAGGACATTGCAAATTCAAATAAAAACAAAAAAATTGAAAAAGTGAAAAAATTCAAAAATATTTTGATGTATTCTTTTCTCCTTCTAAGCATTGAGGACAATGCTTCATTTTAGCTTGGGGGAAAAGCGTGTACGTTTTTTGTATATATTTCTTTGTGAGTATAGCTTCAAGTAAGCTTGGGGATGTTGTTTTTGTTTGGTAATTTCTTGATTGTGGTGTTAAGGATTGATCACCCTTTTGCTTCACTTTTTAGGAAAATCACCAAATTTTAAATTTTAGCCTACCTTCACCCTTTATGCCTTACGTTACAACCTTGGGGAAAGACCTTTCGACCTAGACAGTTGAGTCACTATTCGGGGGAGGGCATCATGGGTCATTTCCTAAGGAAAGGGGATGCATAGTCGAGATTGTCGAGTAACCTAAATAAAATTCTTTTTCCGGTTCCTTCGAGGAATCATTGGGATACTCACTAAGGGGAGATTTGAGACTAGTGGGGAGAACGCGGTAAGATTGTTTGGGATGAACGTGGATTGTGATGTCTAGTTCCTATGCCAAGCATACCCTATGTTTCAATCAACCTTAGATATCTTGAAAAGTGCATACCTTAACTACTTGAGAAAGATTTTCATTCATTTGCATTATAGTCTTTATGTGAGTTCATTTTACAAAGGTTTGTTTTCATTTTTTTTTCTTTTATTTCCATGGTTTTGCCTCATTGATGTTTGGTGGAGAGTTATGGGTCAAACTCTTAGGATACCCTTACGAGACCTCACTCATCCTCATAGGCGACTTTGTTGTTTAAAGGGCTTGTTGTAGCTAAAAGTAACCGTGATTCCTACGGCAGTGAGTTTTAGTGTATATTCTTATCTTGAGTCTTTCTTTTTCATTTTCAATAAATTTTTCATCCTTGATCTTTCTTGCTTTGTTTTGCTCAAGAACGAGCAAAAGTTTAGCTTGGGGAATTTGATGAGTGACATTTATGGCACTCATTTGATCTCTTTTTGGATGATTTTCATTTTATTTTATTACTCTTTTCTTTAGTTTTCCTTAGTTTTATTCTTAATTTCTTCATTTTATGCTTTTCATAGTTAGTTTCTCTATTTTGTGCATTTTATAGTTTATTTGTTGTTTTTCCCTTTTATTTGCTTTTTCTCTCTTATTTGTAGGTTATGATCGATTGTCCAAGAATTCCCGAGCTTCCTTTCCATGGTTTTTCATCAATTTTGATGCCTTATGCTTGTGCAAAGAGTTTCAAGTCAAGGGGGATCCGAAGAGCAAGCTTCAAGGCCTTGGTTATGCTCTTTTCATGGCTTTTATTCTTCAAGAATTCCAAGGAAGTTGCTTCCTACCTTGTCCTCCATCACCATCATCAAAGGTGTCCGCACCTCATGAGCTAGGGCGAAGAAAAGAAATGAGGCTGCCTAGTTTGGTGCGGGCACACTCGGGGAGTGTGCGGCCGCACATATGTCATGTGCGGCCGCACATGAGGTGCGTGCGGGCGCACCTTTCAGGGTGCTTCTCGTGCGCGCTTCTTTCTCTCCTACGAGCGCCCGCACCGGCATGGGTCTATTTTTGGACGTCAATCCTAACTTTCCGATCCCCTTTGTATATATAGTTTTTTCCTTCCATTTGTATATATAGTTTTTTCCTTCCATTTTTAGAGGGAGAATTAGATCTTCATTAGTTAGATTTAGATTAGATTAGATTTTAGAGAGAGAAAAACACTAGTTCTTAGCTTTTTAGAGAGAGAAAATGTGGGTTTGATGATTGATGATTGAAGATTGCTACATTTGATTTGATTTCTATCAAGTTTGTAAGGATTCTTTACTCTTTAATGCAATTTCATGTTTTATTTTATTAGTATTGTTGTTTGTTTCGGTTGATTAATATATAGTTTGATTTATTAGGATTGAAATTGTTGATTTCAATTGATGAATTTGGGTATGATGATTAGTTTAGCTTTGATCTTGATTTTTTCATGGATTGTGAGTAGTTTTACTGCTAGGGTAGTGGTGAAGCATGTATTGATGATGAATTAAGATTAATTTGGGGAAATTGATTGAGTTGATAATGTGATTAAATTGGTTGATTGATTTTGTGCATATGTGTGCTTGATTAGGCTTGATCACCCTTGTTATTCACACTAGATTGCATTGTGAGTTCACATTGATACGGACCATTGATTTGTGGCTTACATTTACTCGATTGAGATATCTTGTGATGTTTCCTAGCTAGTGTTTGATGTAGTTGGCGCTAATTAGACCTCTAGGAGAATAGCACGATGTGCTCTTTTGGTTGCAATTTCGGTTTTCCCTCACATTGCTTGACTTGATTGGTTGACCTCCCAAATTGATTGAATTTCATTGTTGATGCATGTGGATCCATTCCCCTAGTGTCTTTACATTTGATTTAGTACAAGTTTATTGCATTGTTTAGCTTAGTCTTAGTTCCTACCATAAACCCCTCACTTGACTTCGGAGTAGCTTGATACTAGGCAATATACATTCAATCTCCATTCCTTTGGGTTCGACCTTGACTTACCACTACACTTCCATAGGGGTTTGTTCAGTTATAAATATTGCTTCATTGGGTGGGGTGGTAGCCCAACGACCTACCGTTCCTCCTCCCATCAACTAATTTTTTATTTATAGCGATTTAGAAACAAATTCAGGGAACAAATTTTTGAATTGTTCCTATTAGAAATTAGCCGTCTTACTAGTTGTTGCATTTTACATTCAATTTATTCAAAAAGCTTTGTTTGAATGTGTTTGACTTTCATTTGACTCAATTAGCTTTGTTGAATGCATTTGACTTTCATTTGATTCAAAAACCTTTGTTTGAATGTGTAAGACTTTAATTTGAGTCAAAAAACTTTTGGAGAATGCATTTGACTTTCATTTGATTCAAAAAGCTTTGTTTGAATGTGTTTGACTTTCATTTTAGTTAAAAAGCTATGTTGAATGCATTTGACTTTCATTTGATTCAAAAAACTTTGTTTGAATGTGTTTGACTTTCATTTGATTCAATTATCTTTGTTGAATGCATTTGACTTACATTTGATTCAAAAGCTTTGTTTGAATGTGTTTGACTTTCATTTGACTCATTTAGCTTTGTTTAATGCATTTGAGTTTTATTTGATTTAAAAAGCTTTGTATGAATGTGTTTGACATTCATTTGACCCAATTACCTTTGTTGAATGCATTTGACATTCATTTGGTTCAATATATCTCTTTTTTGTTGCTATTAAAAACAAGTTGTCTTACAAGTTGTTGCTAGATTTCATCAAATTTTGTCTTGTTTCCATATATCAACAAATTCTGACAACTAATTTTTTATTTGTAGCAATTTAGAAACAAATTGAGGCAACAAATTTTTGAATTGTTTCTATTAGAAATTAGCCGTCTTACTAGGTATTGCATTTTACATTCATGTGATTCAAAAAGCTTTGTTTGAATGTCTTTGACTTTCATTTGACTCAATTAGCTTTGTTGAATACATTTGACTTTCATTTGATTCAAAAAGCTTTGTTTGAATGTGTTTGACTTTCATTTAAGTCAAAAAGCTTTGTTGAATGCATTTGACTTTCATTTGATTCAAAAACCTTTGTTTGAATGTGTTAGACTTTAATTTGAGTCAAAAAACTTTTGGAGAATGCATTTGACTTTCATTTGATTCAAAAAGCTTTGTTTGAATGTGTTTGACTTTCATTTGAGTTAAAAAGCTATGTTGAATGCATTTGGCTTTCATTTGATTCAAAAAGCTTTGTTGAATGTGTTGGACTTTCATTTGAGTCAAAAAGCTATGTTGAATGCATTTGACTTTCATTTGATTCAAAAAGCTTTGTTTGAATGTGTTTGACTTTCATTTTACTCAATTATCTTTGTTGAATGCATTTGACATTCATTTGATTCAAAAAGCTTTGTTTGAATGTGTTTGGCTTTCATTTGACTCAATTGTCTTTGTTGAATGTATTTGACTTTCATTTGATTCTAAAAGCGTTGTTGAATGTGTTTGACTTTCATTTGATTTAATTAGCTTTGTTGTACGCATTTGAGTTTTATTTGATTCAAAATGCTTTGTATGAATGTGTTTAACTTTCATTAGACCCAATTACCTTTGTTGAATGCATTTGACTTTCATTTGATTCAATATATCTCTTTTTTATTGCTATTAAAAACAAGTTGTCTTACTAGTTGTTGCTTAATTTCATCAAATTTTGTCTTGTTTCCATATATCAACCAATTCCGACAACTAATTTTTTATTTGTAACGATTTAGAAACAAATTGAGGCAACAAATTTTTGACTTGTTCCTATTAGAAATTAGCCGTCTTACTAGTTGTTGCATTTTACATTAATTTGATTTAAA
This sequence comes from Chenopodium album, assembly GCF_948465745.1. NCBI lineage: Eukaryota > Viridiplantae > Streptophyta > Magnoliopsida > Caryophyllales > Amaranthaceae > Chenopodium > Chenopodium album. Next base: position 21,681,748 of record NC_137853.1, read on the forward strand.
AAGCTTTATTTGAATGTGTTTGACTTTCATTTGACTCAATTAGCATTGTTGAATGCATTTGACTTTCATTTGATTCAAAAAGCTTTGTTAGAATGTGTTTGACTTTCATTTGAGTCAAAAAACTTTGTTGAATGCATTTGACTTTCCTTTGATTCAAAAAGCTTTGTTTGAATGTGTTTGACTTTCATTTGAGTCAAAAAGCTATGTTGAATGCATTTGACTTTCATTTGATTTAAAAAGCTTTGTTTATATGTTTTTCACTTTCATTTGACTTAATTATCTTTGTTGAATGCATTTAACTTTCATTTGATTCAAAAAGCTTTGTTTGAATGTGTTTGACTTTCATTTGACTCATTTGTCTTTGTTGAATGTATTTGACTTTCATTTGATTCAAAAAGCGTTGTTCAATGTGTTTGACTTTCATTTGATTTAATTAGCTTTGTTGAAAGCATTTGAGTTTTATTTGATTCAAAAAGCTTTGTATGAATGTGTTTGACTTTCATTTGACCCAATTACCTTTGTTGAATGCATTTAACTTTTATTTAATTCAGTATATCTCTTTTTTGTTGCTATTGAAAACAAGTTATCTTACTAGTTGTTTCTAGATTTCATCAAATTTTGTCTTGTTTCCATATACCAAAAAATTCTGACAACTAATTATTTATTTGTAGCGATTTTGAAACAAATTGAGGCAACAAATTTTTGAATCGTTCCTATTAGAAATTAGCCGTCTTTACATTCATTTGTTTCAAAAAGCTTTGTTTCAATGTGTTTGACTTTCATTTGACTCAATTAGCATTGTTGAATGCATTTGACTTTCATTTGATTCAAAAAGCTTTGTTTGAATGTGTTTGACTTTCATTTAAGTCAAAAAGCTTTGTTGAATGCATTTGACTTTCATTTGATTCAAAAAGCTTTGTTTGAATGTATTTGACTTTCATTTGAGTCAAAAAGCTACGTTGAATGCATTTGACTTTCATTTGATTTAAAAAGCTTTGTTTGAATGTGTTTGACTTTCATTTGACTCAATTACCTTTGTTGAATGCATTTCACTTTCATTCGATTCAAAAAGCTTTGTTTGAATGTGTTTGACTTTCATTTGACTCAATTGTCTTTGTTGAATGTATTTGACATTCATTTGATTCAAAAAGCGTTGTTGAATCTGTTTGACTTTCGTTTGACTCAATTAGCTTTGTTGAATGCATTTGAGTTTTATTTGATTCAAAAAGCTTTGTATGAATGTGTTTGACTTTCATTTAACCCAATTACCTTTGTTGAATGCATTTGACTTTCATTTGGTTAAATATATCTCTTTTTTGTTGCTATTGAAAACAAGTTGTCTTACAAGTTTTTGCTAGATTTCATAAAATTTTGTCTTGTTTCCATATAACAACAAATTCTGACAACTAATTTTTTATATGTAGCAATTTAGAAACAAATTGAGGCAACAAATTTTTGAATTGTTCCTATTAGAAATTAGCCGTCTTACTAGTTGTTGCATTTTACATTAATTTGATTCAAAAAGCTTTGTTTGAATGTGTTTGACTTTCATTTGAGTCAAAAAACTTTGTTGAATGCATTTGACTTTCCTTTGATTCAAAAAGCTTTGTTTGAATGTGTTTGACTTTCATTTGAGTCAAAAAGCTATGTTGAATGCATTTGACTTTCATTTGATTTAAAAAGCTTTGTTTATATGTTTTTCACTTTCAATTGACTCAATTATCTTTGTTGAATGCATTTGACTTTCATTTGATTCAAAAAGCTTTGTTTGAATGTGTTTGACTTTCATTTGACTCAATTGTCTTTGTTGAATGTATTTGACTTTCATTTGATTCAAAAAGCGTTGTTCAATGTGTTTGACTTTCATTTGATTTAATTAGCTTTGTTGAAAGCATTTGAGTTTTATTTGATTCAAAAAGCTTTGTATGAATGTGTTTGACTTTCATTTGACCCAATTACCTTTGTTGAATATATTTAACTTTTATTTAATTCAGTATATCTCTTTTTTGTTGCTATTGAAAACAAGTTATCTTACTAGTTGTTGCTAGATTTCATCAAATTTTGTCTTGTTTCCATATACCAACAAATTCTGACAACTAATTATTTATTTGTAGCGATTTTGAAACAAATTGAGGCAACAAAATTTTGAATCGTTCCTATTAGAAATTAGTCGTCTTTACATTCATTTGTTTCAAAAAGCTTTGTTTCAATGTGTTTGACTTTCATTTGACTCAATTAGCATTGTTGAAAGCATTTGACTTTCATTTGATTCAAAAAGCTTTGTTTGAATGTGTTTGACTTTCATTTGACTCAATTACCTTTGTTGAATGCATTTGACTTTCATTCGATTCAAAAAGCTTTGTTTGAATGTGTTTGACTTTCATTTGACTCAATTGTCTTTGTTGAATGTATTTGACATTCATTTGATTCAAAAAGCGTTGTTGAATCTGTTTGACTTTCGTTTGACTCAATTAGCTTTGTTGAATGCATTTGAGTTTTATTTGATTCAAAAAGCTTTGTATGAATGCGTTTGACTTTCATTTGACCCAATTACCTTTGTTGAATGCATTTGACTTTCATTTGGTTAAATATATCTCTTTTTTGTTGCTATTGAAAACAAGTTGTCTTACAAGTTGTTGCTAGATTTCATAAAATTTTGTCTTGTTTCCATATAACAACAAATTCTGACAACTAATTTTTTATATGTAGCAATTTAGAAACAAATTGAGGCAACAAATTTTTGAATTGTTCCTATTAGAAATTAGCCGTCTTACTAGTTGTTGCATTTTACATTAATTTGATTCAAAAAGCTTTGTTTGAATGTGTTTGACTTTCATTTGAGTCAAAAAACTTTGTTGAATGCATTTGACTTTCCTTTGATTCAAAAAGCTTTGTTTGAATGTGTTTGACTTTCATTTGAGTCAAAAAGCTATGTTGAATGCATTTGACTTTCATTTGATTTAAAAAGCTTTGTTTATATGTTTTTCACTTTCATTTGACACAATTATCTTTGTTGAATGCATTTGACTTTCATTTGATTCAAAAAGCTTTGTTTGAATGTGTTTGACTTTCATTTGACTCAATTGTCTTTGTTGAATGTATTTGACTTTCATTTGATTCAAAAAGCGTTGTTCAATGTGTTTGACTTTCATTTGATTTAATTAGCTTTGTTGAAAGCATTTGAGTTTTATTTGATTCAAAAAGCTTTGTATGAATGTGTTTGACTTTCATTTGACCCAATTACCTTTGTTGAATGCATTTAACTTTTATTTAATTCAGTATATCTCTTTTTTCTTGCTATTGAAAACAAGTTATCTTACTAGTTGTTGCTAGATTTCATCAAATTTTGTCTTGTTTCCATATACCAACAAATTCTGACAACTAATTATTTATTTGTAGCGATTTTGAAACAAATTGAGGCAACAAATTTTTGAATCGTTCCTATTAGAAATTAGCCGTCTTTTTATTCATTTGTTTCAAAAAGCTTTGTTTCAATGTGTTTGACTTTCATTTGACTCAATTAGCATTGTTGAATGCATTTGACTTTCATTTGATTCAAAAAGCTTTGTTTGAATGTGTTTGACTTTCATTTAAGTCAAAAAGCTTTGTTGAATGCATTTGACTTTCATTTGATTCAAAAAGCTTTGTTTGAATGTATTTGACTTTCATTTGAGTCAAAAAGCTACGTTGAATGCATTTGACTTTCATTTGATTCAAAAAGCTTTGTCTGAATGTGTTTGACTTTCATTTGACTCAATTACCTTTGATGAATGCATTTGACTTTCATTCGATTCAAAAAGCTTTGTTTGAATGTGTTTGACTTTCATTTGACTCAATTGTCTTTGTTGAATGTATTTGACATTCATTTGATTCAAAAAGCGTTGTTGAATCTGTTTGACTTTCGTTTGACTCAATTAGCTTTGTTGAATTCATTTGAGTTTTATTTGATTCAAAAAGCTTTGTATGAATGCGTTTGACTTTCATTTGGCCCAATTACCTTTGTTGAATGCATTTGACTTTCATTTGGTTAAATATATCTCTTTTTTGTTGCTATTGAAAACAAGTTGTCTTACAAGTTGTTGCTAGATTTCATAAAATTTTGTCTTGTTTCCATATAACAACAAATTCTGACAACTAATTTTTTATATGTAGCAATTTAGAAACAAATTGAGGCAACAAATTTTTGAATTGTTCCTATTAGAAATTAGCCGTCTTACTAGTTGTTGCATTTTACATTAATTTGATTCAAAAAGCTTTGTTTGAATGTGTTTGACTTTCATTTGAGTCAAAAAACTTTGTTGAATGCATTTGACTTTCCTTTGATTCAAAAAGCTTTGTTTGAATGTGTTTGACTTTCATTTGAGTCAAAAAGCTATGTTGAATGCATTTGACTTTCATTTGATTTAAAAAGCTTTGTTTATATGTTTTTCACTTTCATTTGACTCAATTATCTTTGTTGAATGCATTTGACTTTCATTTGATTCAAAAAGCTTTGTTTGAATGTGTTTGACTTTCATTTGACTCAATTGTCTTTGTTGAATGTATTTGACTTTCATTTGATTCAAAAAGCGTTGTTCAATGTGTTTGACTTTCATTTGATTTAATTAGCTTTGTTGAAAGCATTTGAGTTTTATTTGATTCAAAAAGCTTTGTATGAATGTGTTTGACTTTCATTTGACCCAATTACCTTTATTGAATGCATTTAACTTTTATTTAATTCAGTATATCTCTTTTTTGTTGCTATTGAAAACAAGTTATCTTACTAGTTGTTGCTAGATTTCATCAAATTTTGTCTTGTTTCTATATACCAACAAATTCTGACAACTAATTATTTATTTGTAGCGATTTTGAAACAAATTGAGGCAACAAATTTTTGAATCGTTCCTATTAGAAATTAGCCGTCTTTACATTCATTTGTTTCAAAAAGCTTTGTTTCAATGTGTTTGACTTTCATTTGACTCAATTAGCATTGTTGAATGCATTTGACTTTCATTTGATTCAAAAAGCTTTGTTTGAATGTGTTTGACTTTCATTTAAGTCAAAAAGCTTTGTTGAATGCATTTGACTTTCATTTGATTCAAAAAGCTTTGTTTGAATGTATTTGACTTTCATTTGAGTCAAAAAGCTACGTTGAATGCATTTGACTTTCATTTGATTCAAAAAGCTTTGTTTGAATGTGTTTGACTTTCATTTGACTCAATTACCTTTGTTGAATGCATTTGACTTTCATTCGATTCAAAAAGCTTTGTTTGAATGTGTTTGACTTTCATTTGACTCAATTGTCTTTGTTGAATGTATTTGACATTCATTTGATTCAAAAAGCGTTGTTGAATCTGTTTGACTTTCGTTTGACTCAATTAGCTTTGTTGAATTCATTTGAGTTTTATTTGATTCAAAAAGCTTTGTATGAATGCGTTTGACTTTCATTTAACCCAATTACCTTTGTTGAATGCATTTGACTTTCATTTGGTTAAATATATCTCTTTTTTGTTGCTATTGAAAACAAGTTGTCTTACATGTTGTTGCTAGATTTCATAAAATTTTGTCTTGTTTCCATATAACAACAAATTCTGACAACTAATTTTTTATATGTAGCAATTTAGAAACAAATTGAGGCAACAAATTTTTGAATTGTTCCTATTAGAAATTAGCCGTCTTACTAGTTGTTGCATTTTACATTAATTTGATTCAAAAAGCTTTGTTTGAATGTGTTTGACTTTCATTTTAGTCAAAAAACTTTGTTGAATGCATTTGACTTTCCTTTGATTCAAAAAGCTTTGTTTGAATGTGTTTGACTTTCATTTGAGTCAAAAAGCTATGTTGAATGCATTTGACTTTCATTTGATTTAAAAAGCTTTGTTTATATGTTTTTCACTTTCATTTGACTCAATTATCTTTGTTGAATGCATTTGACTTTCATTTGATTCAAAAAGCTTTGTTTGAATGTGTTTGACTTTCATTTGACTCAATTATCTTTGTTGAATGCATTTGACTTTCATTTGATTCAAAAAGCTTTGTTTGACTTTCATTTGACTCAATTGTCTTTGTTGAATCTATTTGACTTTCATTTGATTCAAAAAGCGTTGTTGAATGTGTTTGACTTTCATTTGAATCAATTAGCTTTGTTGAATGCATTTGAGTTTTATTTGATTCAAAAAGCATTGTATGAATGTGTTTGACTTTCATTTGACCCAATTACCTTTGTTGAATGCATTTTACTTTCATTTGATTCAATATATCTCTTTTTTGTTGTTATTGAAAACAAGTTTTCTTACTAGTTGTTGCTAGTTTTCATCAAATTTTGTCTTGTTTCCATATATCAACAAATTCTGACAACTAATTTTTTATTTGTAGTGATTTAGAAACATATTGAGGCAACAAATTTTTTAGTTGTTCCTACTAGAAATTAGTCGTCTCATTATTATTGCTAGATGACAACAGATTTTTTATTTGTTGTCATTTAGCAATGTCATTTTACAAAACGTTGGGCAACAAAATTTCTAGTTGTTGCTATTGGAGACACTTGTTTTACTATTTGTTGCTAAAATGACATCACATTTTAATTTGTTGCCATTAGAAACAAGTTGTGTTATAAATTGTTGCTAATTTATTAAGAGTTAATGAGGGAATAAACGCGTCGTCAATTGTCTATCCCTAGATCAAATACAATTTATACAACCTAAACAAACCTAATACGAGTATAAGGCAAGCATAGGGGTCGAACCACAGAGAACGGATAAACACCACCAAATGTTATCGACAATTAAGCTAGTCCGGAATAGGAGATAAATAAACTAAAGTCTAAATATGCTAAAACAAGAAATAAAACATTAAGGGAAATGGTTTAGGTATAGCTTTCACTTGAACATAAACAAAGGCATAGAAATTGAATTAATTATGAACTAAACATGCTCAAATATCGAAATAAAGGGTCCAATCTAGCCGCCTTCTGGGGTCAATTGGCTTCTCCTAACATAGCCTCTATGTTTCCACATTAGAACCATATACTAGGAGGTACTATTAAATAACAATCGATAATAATGGACCTTAACTAAGTCAACTTCCGTTCCTTGTTAGAAAAGATTCACATTTAATCAACCAACAATGTGCACTTGCAAGAAGATTAAAGAATATCAAGCATATAAAGACTTTAATCACAAATAAATCAACTCTAAACCTAGAACATGCTCAAGATCCAACTACACCACAACCATCCCCTCAATGGGGAAATTACTCACTAATCATGATAATAACAAGATTAATCAACAAATAATCAAGAATCAACATGATTAACAAGCAATACCAACAACAAAAATAATAATCAAAATAAAGCAATAAAAATAGAGGAGAGGGAGTTAGAGATTCTCATTGATTGGAGATGTAAATCTATAGAAAAGATGATCAATTTCTTCTTCAAAATCCAAGTTCAACAATGGTGAAACCCTCACTTTCTCTCTCTAAACTACCCTAATCCTAAGCTAAACCTAGAGAGAGAAGCTCTCCTAAAACTAATTAGAGAGTAGAATAATAGCTAAAATGTTTTTTTTTAATTACCCCAAAAATGGGTATTTATACTCACTTAATAAAACTAGGAAAAAAATAGAAAAATAAAAGAAGAAAATAAATAAAGAAAGAAAAGGAAATAAAAAGAAAATAAAAGAGAAAAGAAATAAAAGAGAAAAGAAAATAAGAAAAGGAAAAGGAAAAGAAAATAAAAATAAAAGAAAAAGAAATAAAAATAAACCCACAAATTCCCCAAAAACACGAATCATCATCAGATCTTCATTCCCTTCTTCTTCGTGGCTGCTCTTCATCACCACGCATCATCCAACAAATCACCACCGTCAATACTCCATCATCAACGGCTATTGTTGCTCAATCACCACCGTTCATCAACTACAATCATCTAGCATCAAATCGTGGCCCTTTGATTTTCATTAAAATCACGTGAGAAGCTCGTGATTGAACCCACATTTGCGCGCCCGCGAAGACATCGCGCAGAGGTTGCGCAAATGCTACTGCCTGACAGAGCTGCGCGGCCGCGGAGGTCTGGGTAGCTTGGGGAATGCAATTGTTGCGGATTTGGGTTTGATTGACGCGCTGATTGTTGTTGGTGTATTGGAGATGCGAATTGATGGTGGTTGCGGGGTTGCGTGAGGTGGATGAAGGTTGTTGTTGTTGCAGTTGCTGTTGTTGATGGTTGTTGTCGCTGCTGTTGGTGTTGTTGATGGTTGCGGGGTGGCTGCTGGGTGAAGCAGGGGAGGTGCGAATTGGTGGAGGTTGATTGGAGGTGGTTTGGTAGCTGTTGTCGATGTGCGTGGTTGCGATGTTGGGGTTTGGCGGCTGTTGGGTGGCTGGTGCAGTGGCTGCGTGGTGGTTAATTGGGTGAAGTGCGGTGGAAATAGGGGAGTTGCGTGGTGGTGAGCTGAGGGAGCAGGGGAGGTGATGTTGTGTGTTGCTGAGTTGGGAGCAAGGGATTGAGGATGGTGATGTGGTGTAGGATTAGTGAGGTGTGGTGAAGGTTTATGGGCAGCACCAGCAGCTTGACTTGATTGACTCGGGTCTCGAACATCCAATGCAAACCACTTGACTTTGAAATCCGTGCTTCAACCCGAAAACACACCTACACAACCAAAAATACACATGGGAGAACCGGGACATAAAATAAGATAAATAAAATAGAAATAAATAAAAATGAAAATAAATAAAGGACGAAATAAAATAAAACCAAGACAAATAAAATAAAATAAATAAAATAGAAATAAAAATAGAAAACAAGGGACATAAAACTAAACTAAAAATAATTAAAACAACGCAAGAAAATAGAATAAAATAAAATACGAAAATAGACTAAAACTAATAAAATAAAGAAAATAAACTAAAACACACCAAAATTACAAAAATAAACTAGAAACTTTATTAAAGAGAAAACAAGATAATAAAAGGTAAAATAAGGGGAAATAAACACGAAAATAACCTAAACACTACCCCTAGGAGTGACATAAATGTCACTTATCAAGAGTCATTGAAGTAATTTACATAATATGTTGTAATAAATAAAACGAAAACAAGTCATCTTGTTCTATACAAAAGAAATATTAGAAGGAATTAATAATCGTTCAATAACTTTTAGCAATAAAAACAAAGGCGATAAAATAATATATATTATTTTATAAGTTCATTAAAAAGAGCATGTAGAAAATGGGAATGCTTCTTACTATTTTGCCCAAATTTGCTTGATTTTGGTTCTACAAGACCTTAAAACCTTATGAATTGCTTTGTTTTTGTGATTTCTTTTGTGAGGCAGTTATGAATACATATGTTTGACATGACTCAAGCCTTTTCAAGTTCATTAGAAAGAGCATGTAGAAAATGAGAATGCTTCTTCCCATTTTTGCCGAATTTGCTTGATTTTGGCTCTACAAGACCTTAAAACCTTATAACATGCTTTATTTTTGTGTTTTATTTTCTTAGGAAGTTATAAATACATATATTTGACATGAATCAAGCCTTTTCAAGTTCATTAGAAAGAGCATGTAGAAAATGGGAACACTTCTTCTCATTTTGCCCGAATTTGCTTGATTTCGGTTCTACCAGACCTTAAAACTTTATAACTTGCTTTTTCTTAGTGATTTCTATGCTTAGGCAGTTACACTTGACATGATTCAAGCCTTTATAAGTTCATTAGAAAGAGCATGTAGAAAATGGGAACGCTGCTTCCCATTTGGGCCGAATTTGCTTGGTTTTGGTTGTACAAGACCTTAAAGCCTTATAACATGCTTTGCTTTTGTGATTTCTTTTCTTAGGAAGTTATAAATACATATATTTGACATGAATCAAGCCTTTTCAAGTTCATTAGGAAGAGCATGTAGAAAATAGGAACGCTTCTTCCCATTTTGCCCGAATTTGCTTGATTTCGGTTCTACTAGACCTTAAACCCTTATAACTTGCTTTTTCTTAGTGATTTCTATGCTTAGGCTGTTACTGGTCGGGTCTAAATCTACTACAAGTGTACGGGTCAATTACAGTAAATATAGGGTGAGCAAGGTATCGTATCCACAAGGAGGTCTACTCAAGTACCAAATTAAGAAACTAGAATATTATTTAGACGACAAAAATATGGGAAAAGTAGTACTAAACTATAAACGATTAAGGCTTGCAAACTAAGTAGTTCTAGGTTTCGGGTTTCGCCAATTACTCTCTATAATGAAATTAAACTAATTGCAAGGTTGAACATATATAATATAACAATGATCGGATTACCAATAGTATGTAATCTCCTCTTCCAAAGTAGAAAACGTATATTTAAATCAATATCATGTCTGTTTTGGGGTTTTTTGTCCCTCAGGAGAGTTACAACTCGAAGACTGATCCTGCCGGCTCTGTACCTGCAAAATTAACGGAGACACCAATTGGATGGTGCTCCGCCTCCAACGCTCAAGTTAGTAACTTGAAGTAGAGTAAAAGGTGCGGAAATTAAGGTGGGGATCTGCTTGGATTCCAAGCTCAGTTGTCTCTATCAAAGGGACGGTTTGCAATGAATACCTTAAAATATCCACCTCCCCTCCAAAAGAGGGGAATCTCCCTATTTATAGGGTCCTTGGGAATTGCGCCCCTAATTAGGGTATCAAACCCTAATCATTGGTGGGCTGCGCCGTTCTACGGCTTTCTCGGGATTTGGGCCTGAAGGCCGACATTTTCCCAAATATCTGGGATGACACGTGTCAAGCGGGGAATGGTCCACTTTGGACTATCCTTGGGCTGACACGTGTCGCCCTCCGATTAGGCCACATGGCGGGGTAAAAATACCCTAAACATTTGCCCCTCACAGATGTGACGTGGCAATCCGCGTGGCATCTGTGACACATGTCACTCGCTGAATGATGGTAAATTTACCGCCAAAAAATTACTGTTCACCTTCTGGGTAAATTACGGGAGTACCCCTTCATTTACCCTCTTTATATAGCCGTTTGACCCTCATAATTTTGCTACGCCTTGCCAAAATTTCAGAGTTAACTTAGAATCTTGAAAGAGAGAACAGAAGTCATCCGTCTGAGTCAGGCGCAAATTCGAAGAACTCAGCCGCACCAACACAGGCGGAACCGTCTACCTTCAGATATCAAATCTAAAGGTACCGTCTCTGACTCTTTCAGCTCTTTTTTCATTTTTCCGTTTGTATATATTCCTTGCAATAAATGGATTCATCACCAACGCACACGGCACAACCTAGGGTAGAATCCAGCCGTTCACCAGGGACGGCTGAGTCTAGGACTGGTAGTGCCGTCTCTGGGTGTTGGGATCACCCTCATGCTTGGATTCCGACCATCTGCGCGTCTGTGCAGGACACAATGGCTCGGATTAAGCAGACGGCACGAGATCCAAATTACAGAAGCGATGACTCAGGCGATCAAACGTCTGAGGGGGAGACGTCTGGCTCTGGACACCAGACGGCTCCGGAGAGATCCCCTCCGCGCGGCCCCCTTACTCCCCCTGATTCCTTTTTGGAGGAGTGTGACCAAAGCGGGGAAGAGGACAATAACCAAGGCGGTGAGGAAGCCGCCTCAGCTTCAGTTTCTTTGTCAGGGGAGGAGGCGAGAGATACTCTTAACATCCCCTCTTCTGAAAGCAGTGATGATCTTCCCCCGCTTGACGATAGTGAGGAAGAAGAGAGGAAGACGTGGAAAGAGAAAGATGACCCCTTTAGAATCCACGTCTCCTCAAAAGATATTGACCTTACGGAGAAGGGTCTCAAAAATTTCTTGAAGGCCCACCCAATGGGAGACGGGTGGAGTATAAGGGTGCCTCCCCCAGACGGCACCATTTCCTGGGAAGACTCTGAACGCAATGCAAACGGCTACTTCGGCTGTTATGAAGCAACGTTCAAGGCGGGTCTCCGCTTCCCCCTTCACCAGGCGGTGAAGTCAATCTTGAGAGGCTACGGCCTCGGAGTCTGGCAACTTACCCCCAATTCTTGGGCAAACATTCTGGGGTATGTTGCCGCCTGCGAATTCCAAGGGGTTCACCCCGGCTGGGAAGCATTCGCCAAGATGCACTATCTCAGTCGTACCCCAGGCGGGTATAGAGCGTGGTACACTCTGACCACGTTTCCCCAATACATGATGACCTTGGATAAGGTCTCCAAATTTGACGGCTGGAAGCACAGGTTCTACCTGTGCACGACTCCTACCAGGCGGGAGAACTATGAACTCCGCCTGTACAATAAGAAGCCCGACCTTATGGGTCGGAAGTGCTGCCTTCCTCGAATCCCGGATGAGGATTTTGAAAAGATAATTGAGGCTGATCTCTTCGGCCTCACAGACGCAACCATGTCAACCGGGGAAACAATAAAGGTCCCGAAGAGCGCCTGGCTCAGGGACGAGTGCTTCCTAGCCGCCTGCGGGCTAGGGCACATGTTTGATAGACGTATGCGCCTGACTCACTTCCGTCTGCAGTACTTTTGTATCGGAAATGAATTTCTTGATAATGTTCTAACTGCTTTCCCGTCTGATCTTGCAGAAGAAGCATTAAACATGTTGCCTGAAGAGAAGACACCCAGACGGTCTTCAGCGCAGATCCGTCGTGACTTGGCGGAGGCCTAGGCGCGAGACCTCAGGGCTAAGGTAACGCCTGACCTACTTTTTGAGTTAACTTTCACAGTTTCCTCATTCCGTCTGCTGACATTAAGTTATAATTTTTTCAGGGAGGCAAGGTGGACAAGACGTTTGAGAGGAACCTCAAACGGGCCAGGGAGGAGACCCCCGTCTCTAACCCCAGCAAGTCCTCCAAGAAGGCCGCCTCCTCTGCTACTCCTACTGCTCCGCCTGGGAGGCAAATGAGGATTGGAGGGAGGAAGGAGCAAGTGTCAGGCTCCATTGGCCTTGACTTGGCCCAGCCTCTTCCTGCAACCGGGGGGCTCTCAACGGCTGCCAGCGGCTCCCGCCTGGCCGGCTCTGCAGGTAAGAACCCCTTTGAATCTCCGCCTGAGCTGGGATGGCCGCTGCGAGTGAAATCACACTCCCAGCAGACGTCATCCTCAGACGGTCGGAACCAGATAGGCGCTGCTTTAGTAACTCAGTCTGACGCTGATTGTGATGCAGATCAATCGCCTCGCTGGCCAGACGTCCAGAGGCATGCCAAGGCCATGCTGGACGCTGTAGGCAAACGAGATAAGGATGCTATCCCTGGGATTGAGACGTTCAATCTTGAACGTATCCTTTCCCTTCTGGCTGAGGTAATGTACTTAGCCATTTTCAATAACTTTTCTGTTTTCTGCTCCGCCTGCCTCCTTAACCTTGTTTAATTTGCAGGCCTTGCTGCGGGTAGACGGGCTCAAGCGTCCCTACACCCGCAAACGGGAAGAGGTAAGACGGGCAAAGCAGTCCGCCTCCACTGCCACTGATGTCGCTTTGCATTCCTCCATACTTAACGAACTTGAAACTAAAGCAACAGAAATGACGCAGGCGGCCAAGATTCAAGAGTTGGAAGCAGAACTGCAGGCGGTCAAAGAGAAGGCTGAGGCTGCAGAGACGGCCTAGAAGCAGGCGGAGGTGGATCTCCCTAAACTTAGGGAGGACCTCCAGAAGGCCCAAGAAAGCCTCCAGACTCTTCAAGGAGTCTCTTCAGAGAATGCTGATCTGAAGAGCAAAGTGGCCAAGATGGAGGAGGCGGCAGCCAAAGCTCAAGAGAATTTTCGAGCAACCCTCCAGGCGGAGCAAAACCGTCTGGTTGCTGAGATGGCTGCCGATAATGAGGCTATGATGAAGATCGCCTGGGATGCCTTAAATCCTGGAAAGGATTATGGCGTCTGGGCCCTGGCTCACAAGTATGCAGACGAGGTCATCTACTTGAGAGAGAAAGGTGAGCCAGAGCCGGAGTCCTTCCTCGCCTGGGCTGAGACGGAACAACCTGAGCCTGAAGATCCAGAGGCTCCAGAGGTTGAAATCGTGGATGATGGCGAGGAGAACCAGGAAGGTCCGCCTGCAGGCCAATGATTTAAGCGGCTGAGTGCCAAACAATTTACTTTTCCGGCCTGCGTGCCGAGTATTCTTGTCTCTTTACCGGCTGAGGAGCCGGGTTTATCAAACAATTGATCCATCCCAGCCGTTTGGCTGGGTGGAAAGTTCAATGAATGCAACCGACTGAGTCGGTTTTATAACTTTGCGCATGTGTTTGCACTTAAAAAATTTTTGCATTTGCAATTTTTTCTGCCTAACTTATCAAAAGTATGCGGCTGACCTTGCCCCTGGACGGCTGTGTGGTTGGTTCCAGGTGGAGTCGGTTGATTGACTTGGGGACGTCTGATGCTATAAAGAGCATGATATGTCTGTAAGTCAATCAATCACAGTAGCGATTGCCCCAAACCAAGTACACAGCCGTACATTAACAGGCGTTTCAGCGTCTAACTAGACGGTGTTTTCCGTCTTAGTAGACTTCATATAGCCATTGTACAACTCTTTGCCCCGAATGAGGATGTGTACAATTTTTTTTTAAAAAAAAAAAACGCTAAGAAATGCAGCCGGTCTCCGACTGATGTCCTTAGACATCCGGGGTTCGAAACTTACTCTTTTTCTTACTGTTCAGGTCAGACGGCTATGGATGGCTGATTCAGCCGTCCAATGGTGGCCGTCTGCATTGACAGGGTAGGGAGGCAAATAGAGCCGCCTGACCCTTCAAGGAGCAGGAAGGCAAATGCCGCCTGGGGGCAGGAGGCAAATGGCCGCCTGACCCTTCATGGTGCAGGGAGGCAAATGCCGCCTGGGGGTAGGAGACAAATGCCGCCTGGGGGCAGGAGGCAAATGGCCGCCTGACCCTTCATGGTGCAGGAAGGCAAACGCCGCCTGGGGTGATTGTAATCCAATTATACTTTCAATGTCCTTCTACCCCCATTGGCGGGACTTGTATAATTTCAAAAAGTAATCTAAGTAGGAACTTCAGTCGGTCACCGGCTGATGTCCTGTGGACATCCGGTGATCAAAACTTGGTCGTTCCTGAGATTGCTCAGGTCAGACGGCTATGGATGGCTGATTCAGCCATCCAATTGTGGCCGCCTGCATAGGTACGTAGAGTAAGCAGGTTGGCTTCTCTCTGCGACGATTGCACCCGAAGGGGTGTCGCCGGACGCCTTTGTCCATGTTGGGACAGGCGAATTTAGGTCGAAGTAGCCATCCGGCCATTGGCCTCTGGTCTTGTTATAGACCGGCTGTATAGCCACTAAGCGTGTCTATGCTTAGCTTACTTATCTGGCCATTGGCCTCTTCGTCAATCAGACGTTAATTCAATTTCCAAGAACTCAGAAAAACAAACAGGTGACCCGTCTGGGTTCAGACGGGAAACAAAATATGATAACAGAAAGCAACTTCTCATTAATGTGCTTCTTGTTTACAAAATTTACAAAATCTCAGAAGTAGTATTTTTTCAAATTATCTACATTCCAAGTTCTAGGCAGGCGCCTGCCGTCTGGAGTTTCCAGGCGATAGGTGTCGTCTCTTACTTCTTCATAAATCCGGTAGGGGCCTTCCCAATTAGGAGTTAGCTTTCCAAGCTCATTAGCCCTACCGGTTGCCTCCATTTTCCGTAACACTAGGTCGTCCACTTTTAAGGGACGCCTGTGTACTCTCTTGTTGTAGGCTCTTGTCATTCTCAGACGGTAAATCTCATGACGCAAGGCGGCATTGCCCCTACGTTCTGGAAGTGAATCCAATGCCAGGCACATTGCCTCCCAGTTTGCCTCTTCATCATATAACATGACTCTGAGAGTCTGCTCATAGTGTTCAATGGGCAAGACGGCTTCAGCACCGTAAACCATGAGAAATGGGGTTTCTCCGGTTGACCCCTTTGATGTTGT
This sequence comes from Chenopodium album, assembly GCF_948465745.1. Taxonomy (NCBI): domain Eukaryota; kingdom Viridiplantae; phylum Streptophyta; class Magnoliopsida; order Caryophyllales; family Amaranthaceae; genus Chenopodium; species Chenopodium album. The sequence goes on from NC_137853.1 coordinate 21,697,592, forward strand.
CCGGATGGCCCATAGGACATGGATTAATTCCTTAGCCCATAAGCCACGGGCTCTTTCAATTTTCTTCTTTATGCCGTCTGAGATCAGCTTGTTGAAGGCTTCAACTTGGCCGTTTGCTTGGGGACGGCCGATTGATGCGAAACAGGTTGAGATCCCTTGATCTCCCAACCAAGTTTTTAGCTGAGGCATCTCAAACTGAGGGCCATTATCAAACACCATGGACATAGGTACCCCATACCGGGTGATGACATTCTTCCAGATGAAGGAAATGACGTCTGATGTCTTGATATTCTTTACCGCCTCAGCCTCTACCCACTTGGTGAAGTAATCCACAGCCACCAAGATATAACGCTTACCGCCTGGTGCAGGCGTGTAAGGACCTAAAATGTCCATGCCCCATTTTGCAAACGGAATTGGGCTATGGATGACCGTCAGATCAGTAGCCGGACGGTGAATAAGTTTGCCAAATTTCTGGCACTTGTCACATTTTCTCACCAATTCTTTGGCGTCTGCCTCTAGAGTAGGCCAAAAGTATTGTCGTCTGGCTCTGACGGCTAGAGATCTGCCGCCTATGTGGGAGGCGCAGAACCCCGAGTGCAAGTCTTCGAGAACTTCCTTCCCCTTCTCTGGGGTTACACACTTCAATAGAGGCTTAAGAAACCCCGCCTTGAAGAGTTCTCCATTTCTCAACTCAAAGCTTGCAGCTCGCTTTTTCAGAACGGCTGCCTCCTATGGCGAATCAGGGAGCGTGCCGTCTGAGAGGTACGCCCGGATGCCATCCATCCAGGTGGAGCTTCGGTCTAGGACTCCAATAGGATCTTCAAAGATGCTTCTTTTTTCAAGTACTTCCCAGAAGACTGACCGAGGCGTATCATGGCAGGCGGAAGATGCAAGCTTTGATAGCGCATCCGCCTGGTTATTGTCAGACCTGGGCACTTGATTCAGCCGGAACTCCTCAAGTGACCCAGCCTCTTCTTTGACCGCCTGAAGATATTTGATCATAGCCGGGTGAGTTGCCTCATATGCTCCCTGATACTGGCTAACGACCAACTGCGAATCTGAGTAGGCGTCAATTTTTGTTGCCCCTGCCGCCTTACACATACGGATTCCGGCTAGCAGGGCTTCATATTCCGCCTCATTGTTTGAGGCCTGAAAATTGAACCGTAGTGCATACTCATATCTGTCCCCTTCAGGAGACTCATAAATTACGCCTGCACCACAGCCGCTCTTCGTAGAACTCCCGTCTACATACACTTTCCAAACCTGATCAAGATTATCCGGGGCCACCGGACGGGTCATTTCCACAATGAAGTCGGCAAACGCCTGACCTTTCACTGCCTTTCTTGGTTCGTAAATGATTTCAAGACTTTGCATTTCAATAGCCCATTTTAGCATTCTTCCGGATGACTCCAAGGTAGACATTGGCCGCTTGAGTGGCTGGTCGGTGTAAATTACCACCGGATGAGCCAGAAAGTAAGGCTTCAATCTTTTGAATGCCATGTACAAAGCAAAGCCAAATTTTTCAACCAGGGGGTACCGGAGTTCAGCATTTTTAAGAACATGGCTAATGAAGTAAACCGGGAGCTGAACGCCGTCTCGCTCAGCAAGGAGAACGGCACTGAGAGCATGGTCTGAGACGGCCAAATACATATACAACGTCTCCCTAGGTAGAGGACTGACCAACCTAGGCAGAGAGTGCAAATGCTCTTTTAGCTTCTGGAATGCCGTCTCAGCATCGTCTCCCCATTCAAACCTGGTTTTCTTCCTGATTGCTTGGAAGAAGTAAAGGCATTTGTCACCTGACCGGCTGAGGAACCTCCCCAAGGCGGCCAGGCAGCCAGTCAGCCTCTGGACTTCCTTGACAGAACGGGGTGACTTCATGTCAATTACCGCCTGTATCTTTTCGGGGTTAGCCTCTATCCCCCTTTGATCAATCATGAATCCGAGAAACTTCCCAGACTCAACACCAAAGACGCATTTCTTGGCCAAATGTTTTGGGGTTTAACATGACCTTATGCCGCCTGAGGGTGGTGAATGTTTCTCGGAGATCAGCAAGGTGATCCGCCTGTTGCTTGGATTTGACTATCATGTCATCAATGTACGCCTCCACATTCCTCCCAAGTTGATTGATGAAGACCGTATTAATCATTCGTTGGAAAGTGGCAGGCGCATTCTTCAAGCCAAACGGCATCACAGTATAACAGAATAACCCCAAATCAGTGACGAAGGCCGTCTTCTCTTGATCTTTTTTCCAGAGGGGTATCTGATGGAAGCCGGAGTAGGCATCCATGAAGCTCATCAAGGCGTGACCGGCTGTAGAGTCGACCAGACTGTCGATCTTTGGAAGCGGGTAACTGTCCTTTGGACACGCCTTGTTGAGGTCTGTGTAATCAACACACATGCGCCAGGTCCCATTCGGTTTCTTAACAAGGACCACATTGGCCACCCAGTCGGGGAAATTGCAGGGCCGAATGAACCTGGCGTCTAGCAGCTTTTTGATTTCGGCAGCTGCCGCCTGACTTCTTTCCTCGCCATGGTTTCTTTTCTTTTGCCGGGTGGGCTTCTTTTTGGGATCCACGGCGAGTTTGTGGACAGCGAGATCCGGGCTGACGCCTGGCATCTCTTCCACTTCAAAGGCAAAGATGTCTTTGAATTCTTTCAGCAGAAGGTGCAAGTCTGCACCCAGAGCAGCATTAGCAGCCGTCCCAACCTTCACCGTCCGCTCTGGACGGCAGTCGTCCAGAACGAGATCAATGTGTTCTCCAGCCGGTTGGGGACGGAGCTCGTCTGACCGTTCGCCGGCCAGTGATTGCTATTTTTTCTCTTTTTTCACCTCCACCAGCAGAGGCGCTTTTCTCTTCTTACCAACGGCTGGTGGGGCGGGGTTGGCATCCTTGACAGCGTCAAGGTCTATTGGTTCCTTCCCTTGGCCGTCTGAGGCCACAGTATCTTTAACGGCTGAGAGATAACACTCCCGAGCCGTCTTCTAATCCCCGTTCAGGGAACCAACAGAGCCATCATCCCGCTCATACTTGACAAGCATGAGAGACGGGATGATCACCGCCTTGGTTTCGTTGAGGGTTGGCCTACCAAGGATAATATTGTAGGCGGTCAACTCCTCCACGACCAAGAACCTGACGACAACATGCCGTCCCTGGCCTTTTTCTCCCAGCCGGATGGGCAAATCAATTCTGCCGGCTGGGTAGACCATCCCACCCCCAAAACCAACCAAGGGGTGGGTAACCGGATGCATGCTGCTGGAGTTGTACTTCAGCTTCTGCAGGCACCGGAGGCTGATGATGTCCGACGAGCTGCCGGTGTCAATAAGGATCCGTCCAACCAGCTGGTTGGCAACCTTACACTCAATGACGACCGGGTCGTCATGCGGACGGCGGACGCTGCCCCTGTCCTTCTCAGTTATGAGGACGTCTGGGAAGGTGGAGGAGGCAGACGCCTGCTCATCATCATCCTTGTCCATCTTTCGAAGATGGCTCTTGGTGCCCCGGATGGTAGGGCCACCACATGAAAATTCGCCTGCTATAGTGTAGACCGGATCCTTATCTGTATCCGAACTACTAGCCGGCTGGGTAGCCTTGGAGGACTGACCCTCGCTCTTTTTTTTTGCCCCGACTGGGGACTTAGAAATGTAGGACTTTAAAAGCCCTTTGTCAGCCAGACGGTCCAACGTCCGCTGCAGACTAAAGCAGTTGTTGGTGTCATGGCCAACCTCCTCATGGAACTGGCAATATTTATTTTTGTTCCGTGACTGGACGGAGCTCTTCATTGGATTCGGCTTCTCAATGGACAGCCGGTCCTTTACCTCCATGAGGATGGAGTTGCGGTCTTTGTTAAACTCGTACTTGGGGGCGTACGTTTTAACCTCTTTCTTCTTCTTCTGGGACGGCTGCTCAGAATCGCTGACCGCCCAGACTTCTTTTCTCTTTCCGCTCTTTTCTTTTTTATTACCCGACTGAGCTGGCCGGCTGTCTCTCTGTTTGTCAGACTTCTTGGAGTCTGACTGGCCACCAGGCGTGTAGAGGTCGGTAGCCTGTATATAGCTTTCCGCCTCCCTCAGGGCCGCCTGTAGCGTAAATGCCCCTTTTCTAACAAGGTCGAACTTAAAAGCCGACCCGTCTCTCAGACCCTTGAAAAAGTCTGTGAATGCTACCTCGTCAGACAGCCCCTGGATCTGTATTCTAACCAGGTTGAACCGCCTGACATAGGCGCGTAGCCCTTCTCTCTCACCCTGCCTTACGGTGCTCAAATCAAGGCTCGTTTTCTTGGCAGGAATGTTCATTGAGAAGTTGGTAGCAAACAAGAAGGCTTGCCTCTTGAAGCTATCAACAGAACCGGCTGGCAAGTTGCCAAACCACTGCTGGGCAATGCCCTTCAGTGTAGCCGGGAAACAACGACACCAGGTGGCATCGTCCCACCCCTGTAAGCACATGAGGTTGGTATATGCCATCAGGTGGTCTTCCGGATTGGTGGTACCATCATAGGTGCCCACCAAAACATTCTTAACCTTGGTCGGCTGAGTCGCCTCGGTTATATTGGCTGCAAAGGCAGACGGCTGTTCGCCTAGCCTCATTAGCCGAAGCTGCCAGTCCAGAGGCTGGGCAGGAGTATATGCCGCCTGACCTCCAAAAGGAGGTGGCTGCATGAACTGGAGGTCATATTGCCTATACTGCGCCTGAGGTGCGTATGGTATAGACCCTATCATCAGCTGAGGTTCGGTGTTGACGGTTTTACCGCCTGTCCGACTCTCATGCAAGGACACAGAATTCCTTGCAGAAGCTTGCTTGAAGCTGTCTGGAAAGCTCAAAGTGGAAGCTGACTCAGACTGCTGCCGCCTCCTTCGATCGATGACTTGTCGTGCATCGAAGGTAGACGCATTTTGTGCCTCCGGCTGGGTTCGCCGGGGCATCAGAATCTTAGACCAGTCAAGTGTTGCGGCTGCCTTCTCCTTTGGATGAGGAGTTGGCTGCCTGTCCTTGACCGGCCTCTTCTTCTTTCCAGAAGTGGGAGTCTTTTTAGCCGGCTGACTCTTGCTAGAGCCTGCCTTGTTTTTGTTGATCATAGCCTTGATTTCACCTTTGAAAGAGGTCATGAATCTCATGAGCTCATCTCGGGTGACTGGGGCTTGACCTTTGGCCTTCTGGGTTTCCCCGTCTGGCCTTCCAGGTGGGCGCCTGCTTGGGCCCGCCTGGTCTTCATTTCGCTCCAGTTGATCCCTGGAACGAATAGATTTAGAGATGAGAGATCCATCCCTAGAGATGTAAGTCTCAACATCATTATCTTCCTCCTCATCCTCCTCCTCAGTGAATACCTCTGGCTGAGGCTGAGGTGGAGGCTGGGGGATTTCGAACCCGACCGGTTGAATAACCGGTTGCAAGTCATCCAAGTTACCCGTCTGGGTACCCGGACGTAGAGAGGTAGAATTGAGAATCGGTACAGAGTTTTGAACCATCTTGAGGTACTCTCCCCACAGACGGCGCCAAATGTTTTGGGGTTTTTTGTCCCTCGGGAAAGTTACAACTCGAAGACTGATCCTGCCGGCTCTGTACCTGCAAAATTAACGGAGACACCAATTGGATGGTGCTCCGCCTCCAACGCTCAAGTTAGTAACTTGAAGTAGAGTAAAAGGTGCGGAAATTAAGGTGGGGATCTGCTTGGATTCCAAGCTCAGTTGTCTCTATCAAAGGGACGGTTTGCAATGAATACCTTAAAATATCCACCTCCCCTCCAAAAGAGGGGAATCTCCCTATTTATAGGGTCCTTGGGAATTGCGCCCCTGATTAGGGTATCAAACCCTAATCATCGGTGGGCTGCGCCGTTCTACGGCTTTCTCGGGATTTGGGCCTGAAGGCCGACATTTTCCCAAATATCTGGGATGACACGTGTCAAGCGGGGAATGGTCCACTTTGGACTATCCTTGGGCTGACACGTGTCGCCCTCCGATTAGGCCACATGGCGGGGTAAAAATACCCTAAACAATGTCTACTTCCGTGATCACAACAATTGAATTAAACTCATTAAGAATAGGAATTCAAAAAGACCACCCCAAGTGTATAACTATTCCTAAAATTATACTACTTGACGTTTGATAATCCCACGAACTAGTATTGAAATTTCACTTCCGCTAATAATCCAATACCTTAAACATACAATCAATTGGCCAGATTAAAAGTACGAATTAAAACAAGATTATCAAATTGCATTCGTATAATTCAAACCCAAACAATATAATTCAATTCATTAATAGAAATATAAAAGACTACATCCCTAAGCTAGAACAAAGGAAATTAGCTAGACATGGAAATACGGAAGACGCCCAATTCATAAAACAATGAAAAATTGATACTCAACATAATAATTAATCAGAGTTTAGCAAATTGACAAAAATTAACAAGTTGAGAGAAGAAAAACTCTTAATCAAGTTGATGCTCGGCCACTTCGTATCCCCCCGTCTCTGTGTGTGTCCTTCGCTACTGCCTCTGCTTCCCCTTAAATACCGTAGGTTGATTTTGAGGGTTTCCTTTCCTTTTTTCGTATTGCTGCCTCCTCCCACTTTCTTGTGGGATTTTTGAGCTAATGGGTTTTCAACCCACTTTCAGAATTCTTTGGTGAAGTGTATCACGTGAGAAAGTCAAGTGGGCTTTCATTGTTTAATTATTTTCTTTTGCTCCATTTCACTTGTAACTAATGAACATTGACTTGAGCTCCTTTCCCTAAAATGATATTGTAGACACCCATTTGTGTCTCCCCAGAACCAAACCTAGTGATGAATACCTTTTGCGTCGAAACATAATCGAACGAGGTGAAAGTGTGGAAAAGTCAAGTGTTGCGATTAGTTTTTATTAAAATCCTTCTTTCTGTTTTCGAAAACCAACTCTATTTTATGAAAACGTCCAATCTAGTTTAGTTTGATTTTGGTTCTACAAGACCTTAAAACCTTATAACATCCTTTTTTGTGATTTATTTTGTTAGGAAGTTATGAATACATATATTTGACATGAACAAGCCTTTTCAAGTTCATTAGAAAGAGCATGTAGAAAATGGATACGCTTCTTCTCATTTTGCCCGAATTTGCTTGATTTCAGTTCTACAAGACCTTAAATCCTTATAATTTGTTTTGTCTTAGTGATTTATTTTCTTAGGAAGTTACAAATACATAAATTTGACATGATTCAAGCCTTTATAAGTTCATTAGAAAGAGCATGTAGAAAATGGGAATGCATCTTCCCATTTGGGCCGTATTTACTTGATTTTGGTTGTACAAGACCTTAAAACCTTATAACATGCTTTTTTTTGTGATTTATTTTCTTAGCATGTTATAAATAGATATGTTTGACATGAATCAAGCCTTTTCAAGTTCATTAGAAAGAGCATGTAGAAAATGGGAACGCTTCTTCACATTTTGCCCGAATTTGCTTGATTTCGGTTCTACTAGACCTTAAAACCTTTTAACGAGCTTTGTCTTAGTGATTTATATGCTTAGGTAGTTACTAATACATATATTTGACATGATTTAATCCTTTATAAGTTCAATAGAAAGAGCATGTAGAAAATGGGAACGTTTCTTCCCATTTAGGCCGAATTTGCTTGATTTTGGCTCTACAAGACCTTAAAACCTTATAACATGCTTTATTTTTGTGATTTATTTTCTTAGGAAGTTTTAAATACATATATGTGACATGAATCAAGCCTTTTCAAGTTCATTAGAAAGATCATGTAGAAAATGGGTGCTTCTTCCTATTTTGCTCGAATTTGCTTGATTTCGGTTCTACAATTCCTTAAAACCTTATAACTTGTTTTGTTTTTATTTTTTCTATGATTAGGAATTATAAATATATATATTTAACATTATTCAAGTTTTTTTTAGTTCATTAGAAAGAGCATGTAGATAATGAAAATGCTTCTTACTATTTTGCCCAAATTTGCTTGATTTTGGTTCTACAAGACCTTAAAACCTTATAACTTTTTTTGTTTTTGTGATTTCTTTTGTTAGGAAGTAATAAATACATATATTTGACATGAATCAAGCCTTTTCAAGTTCATTAGAAAGAGCATGTTGAAAATGGGTAAGCTGTTTCCCATTTTGCTTGAATTTGCTTGATTTTGGTTCTACAAGACCTTAAAACCTTATAACTTGCTTTTTCTTTGTTATTTATTTTCTTAGGTAGTTATAAATATGTATATTTGACATGATTCAAGAATTTATAATTTCATTACAAAGAACATGTAGAAAATAGGAATGCTTCTCACTATTTTGCCTGAATTTGCTTGATATTGGTTCTACAAAACCTTAAAACCTTATTACATACTTTGTTTTTGTGATTTATTTTCTTAGGCAGTTATAAATACATATATTTGACATGAATCAATCCTTTTCAAGTTCATTAGAAAGAGCGTGTAGAAAATGGGAACGCTTCTTCTCATTTTGCCTAAATTTGCTTGATTTCGGTTCTACCAGATCTTAAAACCTTATAAATTACTTTCTCTTTGTTATTTATTTTCTTAGGCAGTTACAAATACATATATTTGATATGATTCAAGCCTTTATAATTTCATTAGAAGGAGCATGTAGAAAACGGGAACGCTTCTTCCCATTTTGGCCGAATTTGCTTGATTTTGCTGGTTCTACAACACCTTTAAACCTTATAACATGGTTTTTGTGATTTCTATTCTTAGGAACTTATAAATACATATATTAGACATGAATCAAGCCTTTTCAAGTTCATTAGAAAGAGCGTGTAGAAAATAGGAACGCTTCTTCTCATTTTGCCTGAATTTGCATGATTTCGGTTCTACCGGACCTTAAAACCTTATAACTTGCTTTGCTTTTGTGATTTCTATGCTTTGGAAGTTATAAATACATATTGTTGACATGATTCAAGCATTTATAAGTTCATTAGAAAGAGCATGTAGAAAATGGGAATGCTTCTTACTATTTTGCCCGAATATGCTTGATTTTGGTTCTACAAGACCTTAAAACCTTATAACATCCTTTTTTTGTGATTTATTTTGTTAGGAAGTTATAAATACATATATTTGACATGAATCACGACTTTTCAAGTTCATTAGAAAGAGCATGTAGAAAATGGGAACGCTTCTTCTCATTTTGCACGAATTTGCTTGATTTCGGTTCTATCAGACCTTAAAACCTTATAACTTGCTTTGTCTTAGTGATTTCTATGCTTAGGAAGTTACTAATACAAATTTGTGACATGATTCAAGACTTTATAAGTTCATTAGAAAGAGCATGTAGAATACGAGAACGCTTCTTCCTATTTGGGCCGAATTTGGTTGATTTTGGTTCTACAAGACCTTGAAACCTTATAACATCCTTTGTTTTTGTGATTTCATTTGTTAGGAAGTTATAAATACATATATTTGACATGACTCAAGCCTTTTCAAGTTCATTAGAAAGTGCATGTAGAAAATGAGAACGCTTCTTCTCATTTTGCCTGAATTTGCTTGATTTCGGTTCTACCAGACCTTAAAACTTTATAAAATTCTTTCTCTTTGTTATTTATTTGCTTAGGAAGTTAAAAATACATATATTTGTCATGATTCAAGCCTTTATAAGTTCATTAGAAGGAGCATGTAGAAAATTGGAACGCTTTTTCCCATTTTGGCCGAATTTGCTTGATTTTGGTTCTATAAGACCTTAAAACCTTATAACATGATTTTTTTTTGTGATTTCTTTTCTATAAAAGTAAATTTCTATAAAAGTACCATAACATGTTGCTCGTAACATATCTATATGTTTAAAATCATTAAGAGTTTGTTTGAAGAACAAATGATCAGAGAACATAGATGCCAAAGTTCAGATGAAGTTTGGATCAAATATGAAGACATATATCCTGATTGGTTCTAAGATTATGTAAGTCACTTAACTAGTGTTTTTAGCATGTTAGTATATGACTGTAATGACATTTTGAACCTTTGATTAATATAGGTATTGGAAAAGGGCATCAAAAATGACATTGTTCGCTCGTTAGCACTTGGACCACTAACAAGAGTTCGAAAATTTAATCACTATCACATCAATGGCTATCATTTTCATACTCTTTCTCATGGAAAAAACAAGTGTAATCCCCCGTATTTATAAATATATTATAAATGAATTTTTATTTCATTTATAATATTTATGTGTGTTTTTCCGGGATTTAAGTTTTAAAGTTCCAAATTATTTTTGGGTTGATAATTGATTTTGTTCTAAAAGGATTTTTAATTGTCCATTCTACATTTATACCATACATATTAGACAAAGCTAGTCCATTTCATTTATATAATTGGCCCATTAATTTTATGAGGCCCAATCTTAAAACTAACCCTACACCACTCTCTCTCCTATAAATACCCCATACATCCCCAAATTTTTTCCCCACACAAAACGTTAGTCTTATTTTTCCTCCTCTATTTTCTTTTTCCTTTTTCTTTTTTTTTCCTTCCTTTCTTTTCCTTTTCTTTTTGTTTGAATGTGTTTGACTTTCATTTGACTCAATTAACCTTGTTGACTGCATTTGACTCTCATTTGATTCAAAAAACTTTGTTTGAATGTGTTTGACTTTCATTTGAGTCAAAAAGGTTTGTTGAATGCTTTTGACTTTCATTTTATTCAAAAAGCTTTGTTTGAATGTGTACGACTTTCATTTGACTCAATTATCTTTATTGAATGCATTTGACTTTAATTTGATTCAAAAATTTTTGTATGAATGTGTTTGAATTTCATTTGACTCAATTAGCTTTGTTAATTGCATTTCACTTTCATTTAATTCATAAACCTTTGTTTGAATGTGTTTGACTTTCATTTGAGTCAATTAGCTTTGTTGAATGCTTTTTACTTTCATTTGATTAAAGAAGCTTTGTAAGAATGTGTTTGACTTTTATTTGACTCAATTAGCTTTGTTGAATGTATTTGACTTTCCTTTAATTCAAAAAGCTTTGTTTGAATGTGTTTGACTTTCATTTGACTCAATTATCTTTGTTGAATGCATTTGACTTTCATTTGATTCAAAAAGCTTTGTATGAATGTGTTTGACTTTCATTTGACTCAATTAGCTTTGTTGAATGCATTTGACTTTCATTTGATTTAAAAAGCTTTGTTTGAATGTGTTTGACTTTCATTTGACTCAATTATCTTTGTTGAATGCATTTGACTTTCATTTGATTCAAAAAGCTTTGTTTGAATGTGTTAGACTTTCATTTGACTCAATTAGCTTTGTTGAATGCATTTGAATTTCATTTGATTCAAAAAGCTTTGTATGAATTTAACACCCCCAAAATTCGAGTCTTTAAAAACAATAAGAGTAACATTTAACTTTCAAACCAAACCATCGAACCCTGGGAGTGTTACTGCTACCCTTATTTTCCGTAGAAAATAAATGCAAAGCAAAATGAACTAATATATAAATAAACTAAGTGGTCTAAATTGTGGCAAAATAAAATATAGTCATTACATCAAATCTGCAATTATTTTGAAAACACTAGTTAAAAAGAAGTAATTAAACTCGGAAACAACTAAATTGTCTTAGCTATGTGATTATTCTAACGTCCCCTCACACGTAACCGAGTACCCTCTTACCAACCTGCAAAATAAATCAGAAACAAGAAAAAGAGAGAAAACTCCCAAAAATCAGATAAACTGAGTAATTCCAACTCCGTACCGTAAAATAAATAATTTTAGTTCAAAACATATTACACATAATATAACTTCATAGACATCATAATACTCAACCAAGTTCAAATTATCTCATAACATATTATTACTTTATTTAAGAAAGGGAAAGAGAACGCCAGTAAGCCGGGATTAGTCCCTGTCACCACCTACTTTACAGAGGGTCGCGCGTAACCCCAAATGGCCATAGAATAATCAGAATGTCCCTAGTGTGCACACCCCTCACTAATACCCAGTGATTAGGAGGAAGACTAACAGTAACATACAATAATTTAAACCAACTAGTAGCAACAATAACTACTAGTGGGCAACCTGTTCTTCACCCTTTCGGGTTTCATTTCCCTTCTTAAGTTATATTTCACTGTACATTTTATTAGGTTACATTATCCGATCACATTGCACACAAGCATTGTAATTTAATCCCGAGTAACAATATTTCAATTCCAATATTATTAGCACATAGTCGTTCAACATAACATACTAATTATAACTCTATTCTCAATAGGCCTTAGAGACCATCAATTATATATAATCAATCATCTAATTCCCAAGATTATATTTATATAAAAATAACTCATACGATAACAAATAATCATATTTTTTTAAAAATTACATATACTAGTTCACAAAATAGAAAAACTCATATATAATATATATGATTCCATATTATCATACGATAGCACACTCATCACATATAATTACATAAGCACGTATTGATTAACACATAATATTTCAAAAACAATTTCCTAACGGGATTCTAGAGATGATGGACATTGAAAATTATCTTGATCGTGCGAAAATCTCAAGGTAATTAACCTCCGAAACGTTCACCTAGTAGCCTCCTTCTACAATTAAACAAAGAGATAACCTAAGTTAGATAGTTGTACGACTAACGGATGAAAAATGAGCGTAAATTTATTTATCACCACCTATAATCTAATCAGCCAAAAGATATAATTATCAACAACTAATTAAGGGGTTAACCGATTGATACTATGTAACATATCACAGCCATCATCACCACCATCATCATCATCATTACCAACATCATAATTATCACCATCAATACCAACATATACCCCCAAAACTCACTACATCAAGCATAACTATACTCCACTAAATCAAGGGAGTTAGTAAAGAAACAAAAAGATTAAAAAAAAATTAAGGAAGTAGTGATTAATTATCAAAATCAAATCCAAAACCAAAATAAGGAAGAACTGGAAGGTGACGGATTGCAGAATTCGGTAATTAAGCTTCGAAATTCTTTTTTTTTTTTTTAATAAATTGAAAGTAGATTAACCAACATGATTAGATTAAGAAACAAAAAGCAAGAAGTAAAATTTAATAGGTTTTAGTATATTATAGCTTACCAAGAATTTTTTTATGGAATCGTAATAACAGTAGAGAAGGATGAAGCATATATTTAGAAATCAATCTTGAGAGTCTAGAAGGTTCATGAGATAGGATCAAATTTTAAAAATTAAAACTGATTTTGTTACCAGCCTTTATCCGTGAAACCACTTTTGCCAAATTTTTTTCTTCCAGTATAAAAAACCAGTTTTTTTTTTTTTTTTTTTTTTTTTTTTTTTTTTTTTTTAATAATAAACCAAAAATATTAAATAATTAATATATATATTTTAAAATAAATTTAAAAGATTATACTAGGAAAGGAAATTTTGGGGTATTATAATGAATGTGTTGAACTTTCATTTGACTAAATTATATTTATTGAATGCATTTGACTTTCATTTGATTCAAAAAGCTTTGTTTGAATGTGTTTGACTTTCATTTGTGTCAAAAAGCTTTGTTGAATGCATTTGACTTTCATTAGACTTAAAAAGCTTTGTTTGAATGTGTTTGACTTTCATTTGACTCAATTAGCTTTGTAGAATGCATTTGGCTTTAATTTGACTTAACTAGCTTTGTATGTATGTGTTTGACTTTCATTTGACTCAGTTAGCTTTGTTAGTTGCATTTCACTTTCATTTAATTCACAAAGCTTTGTTTGAATGTGTCTGACTTTCATTAGATTCAAAAAGCTTTGTTTGAATCTGTTTGACTTTCATTTGACTCAATTAGCTTTGTTGAATGCATTTGACTTTCATTTGATTCAAAAAGTATTCTTTGAATGTGTTTGAATTTCATTTGACTCAATTAGCTTTGTTGAATGCATTTGACTTTCATTTGACTCAAAAAGCTTTATTTGAATGTATTGGCAATTCATTTAAGTCATAAAGAATTGCTAAATGCACTTGACTATCGTTTAATTTAAAAACCTTTGTTTGAATGTGCTTGACTTTCATTTGACTCAATTAGCTTTTTTGAATGCATTTGACTTTCATTTGATTCAAAAAGCTTTGTTTGAATGTGTTTGTCTTTCATTTGACTCAATTATCTTTGTTGAACCCATTCGACTTTCATTTGATTCAAAAAGCTTAGTATGAATGTGTTTGACTTTCATTTGACTCAATTAGCTTTGTTGAATGCATTTGAATTTCTTTTGATTCAAAAAGCTTTGTTTGAATGTGTTTGACTTTCATTTGATTCAATTATCATTGTTGAACGCATTTGACTTTCATTTGATTCAAAAAGCATTGTATGAATGTGTTTCAGTTTCATTTGACTCAATTGTCTTTATTGAATGCATTTGACTTTCATTTGATTTAAAAAGCTTTGTTTGAATGTGTTTGACTTTCATTTGAGTCAAAAATCTTTGTTGAATGAATTTGACTTTCATTTGATTCAAAAAGCTTTTTTTGAATGTGTTAGACTTTCATTTGACTGAATTAGATTTGTTGAATGCATTTAACTTTAATTTGATTCAAAAAGCTTTGTTTGAATGTGTTTGACTTTCATTTAACTCAATTAGCTTTGTAGAATGCATTGGACTTTCATTTGACTCAATTAGCTTTATATGAATGTGTTTGACTTTCATTAGACTCAATTGGCTTTGTTAATTGCGTTTCACTTTCATTTAATTCAAAAAGCTTTGTTTGAATTTGTTTGACCTTCATTTGACTCAATAAGCTTTGTTGAATGCATTTTACTTTCAGTTGATGCAAAAAGCTTTGTTTGAATGTGTTTGACTTTCAATTAACTCAGTTAGCTTTGTTGAATGCATTTGACTTTCATTTGATTCAAAAAGTTTTGTTTGAATGTGTTTGACTTTCATTTGACTCAATTATCTTTGTTGAATGCATTCGACTTTCATTTGATTCAAAAAGCTTTGTATAAATGTGTTTGACTTTCATTTGACTCAATTAGCTTTGTTGAATGCATTTAACTTTCAATTGTTTAAAAAAGCTTTGTATGAATGTGTTTGACTTTCATTTGACTCAATTATCTTTATTGAATGCATTTGACATTCATTTGATTCAAAAAGCTTTGTTTGAATGTGTTTGACTTTCATTTGAGTCAAAAAGCTTTGTTGAATGCATTTGACTTTCATTTGATTCTAAAAACTTTGTTTGAATGTGTTTGACTTTCATTTTAGTCAAAAAGCATTGTTAAATACATTTGACTTTCATTTGATTCAAAAAGCTTTGTTTGAATGTGTTTGACTTTTATTTGACTCAATTAGCTTTGTTGCATGCATTTGACTTTCATTTGATTTAAAAAGCTTTGTATGAATGTGTTTGACTTTCATTTGACTCAATTAACTTTGTTGAATGCATTTGACTTTCGTTTGATTCAAAAAGCTTTGTTTGAATGTGTTTGACTTTCATTTGACTCAATTAGCTTTGTTGAATATATTTGACTTTCATTTGACTCAATTAGCTTTGAATGAATGTGTTTGACTTTCATTTGACTCAATTAGCTTTGTTTGAAAGTGTTTGACTTTCCTTTGACTCAATTAGCTTTGCAGAATGCATTTGACTTTCATTTGACTCAATTAGCTTTGAATGAATGTGTTTCACTTTCATTTGACTCAATTAGCTTTGTTAATTGCATTTCACTTTCATTTAATTCAAAAAGCTTTGTTTGAATGTAGTTAGCTTTCATTTGACTCAATTAGCTTTGTTGAATGCATTTGACTTTCATTTGATTCTAAAAGCTTTGTTTAAATGTTTTTGACTTTCATTTGACTCAATTATCTTTGTTGAATGAATTTGACTTTCATTTGTTTCAAAAAGCTTTGTTTGAATGTGTTTGACATTCATTTGATTCAAAAAGCTTTGTATGAATGTGTTTGACATTCAATTGACTCAATTAGCTTTGTGGAATGCATTTGACTTTCATTTGACTAAATTAGCTTTGGATGAATGTGTTTGAATTTCATTTGACTCGATTAGCTTTGTTAATTGCATTTCACTTTCATTTAATTCAAAAAGCTTTGTTTGAATGTGTTTGACTTTCATTTGACACAATAATCTTTGTTGAATGCATTTTACTTTCAATTTATGCAAAAAGCTTTGTTTGAATGTGTTTTACGTTCAATTAATTCAACTAGCTTTGTTGAATTTATTTGACTATCGTTTGATTCAAAAAGCTTTGTTTGAATGTGTTTGACTTACATTTGATTGAAAATTTTTTGTATGAAGGTTATTGACTTTGATTTGACTCAATTATCTTTATTGAATGCATTTTATTTTCATTTTACTCAATTATCTTTTTAGAATGCATTTGACTTTTATTTGGTTTAAAAAGCTTTGTTTGAATGTGTTTGACGTTCATTTGATTCAAAAAGCTTTGTATGAATATGTTTGACTTTCATTTAACTCAATTATATTTGTTAAATGCATTTGACTTTCATTTTATTCAAAATGCATTGTTTAAATGTGTTTGACTTTCATTTGACTCAATTAGCTTTGTTGAATGCATTTGAATTTCTTTTGAATCAAAAAGCTTTGTTTGAATGTGTTTGACTTTCATTTGACTAAATTATCATTGTTGAACGCATTTGACTTTCATTTGATTCAAAAAGCATTGTATGAATGTGTTTCAGTTTCATCTGACTCAATTGTCTTTATTGAATGCATTTGACTTTCATTTGATTTAAAAAGCTTTGTTTGAATGTGTTTGACTTTCATTTGAGTCAAAAATCTTTGTTGAATGAATTTGACTTTCATTTGATTCAAAAAGCTTTTTTTGAATGTGTTAGACTTTGATTTGACTCAATTAGATTTGTTGAATGCATTTAACTTTCATTTGATTCAAAAAGCTTTGTTTGAATGTGTTTGACTTTCATTTAACTCAACTAGCTTTGTAGAATGCATTGGACTTTCATTTGACTCAATTAGCTTCATATGAATGTGTTTGACTTTCATTAGACTCAATTGGCTTTTTTAATTGCATTTCACTTTAATTTAATTCCAAAAGCTTTGTGTGAATTTGTTTGACTTTCATTTGACTCAATAAGCTTTGTTGAATGCATTTTACTTTCAGTTGATGCAAAAAGCTTTGTTTGAATGTGTATGACTTTCAATTAACTCAGTTAGCTTTGTTGAATGCATTTGACTTTCATTTGATTCAAAAAGCTTTGTTTGAATGTGTTTGACTTTCATTTGACTCAATTATCTTTGTTGAACCCATTCGACTTTCATTTGATTCAAAAAGCTTAGTATGAATGTGTTTGACTTTCATTTGACTCAATTAGCTTTGTTGAATGCATTTGAATTTCTTTTGATTCAAAAAGCTTTGTTTGAATGTGTTTGACTTTCATTTGACTCAATTATCATTGTTGAACGCATTTGACTTTCATTTGATTCAAAAAGCATTGTATGAATGTGTTTCAGTTTCATCTGACTCAATTGTCTTTATTGAATGCATTTGACTTTAATTTGATTTAAAAAGCTTTGTTTGAATGTGTTTAACTTTCATTTGAGTCAAAAATCTTTGTTGAATGAATTTGATTTTCATTTGATTCAAAAAGCTTTTTTTGAATGTGTTAGACTTTCATTTGACTCAATTAGATTTGTTGAATGCATTTAACTTTAATTTGATTCAAAAAGCTTTGTTTGAATGTGTTTGACTTTCATTTAACTCAATTAGCTTTGTAGAATGCATTGGACTTTCATTTGACTCAATTAGCTTTATATGAATGTGTTTGGCTTTCATTAGACTCAATTGGCTTTGTTAATTGCATTTCACTTTCATTTAATTCAAAAAGCTTTGTTTGAATTTGTTTGACCTTCATTTGACTCAATAAGCTTTGTTGAATGCCTTTTACTTTCAGTTGATGCAAAAAGCTTTGTTTGAATGTGTTTGACTTTCAATTAACTCAGTTAGCTTTGTTGAATGCATTTGACTTTCATTTGATTCAAAAAGTTTTGTTTGAATGTGTTTGACTTTCATTTGACTCAATTATCTTTGTTGAATGCATTCGACTTTCATTTGATTCAAAAAGCTTTGTATAAATGTGTTTGACTTTCATTTGACTCAATTAGCTTTGTTGAATGCATTTAACTTTCAATTGTTTAAAAAAGCTTTGTATGAATGTGTTTGACTTTCATTTGACTCAATTATCTTTATTGAATGCATTTGACATTCATTTGATTCAAAAAGCTTTGTTTGAATGTGTTTGACTTTCATTTGAGTCAAAAAGCTTTGTTGAATGCATTTGACTTTCATTTGATTCTAAAAACTTTGTTTGAATGTGTTTGACTTTCATTTTAGTCAAAAAGCATTGTTAAATACATTTGACTTTCATTTGATTCAAAAAGCTTTGTTTGAATGTGTTTGACTTTCATTTGTGTCAAAAAGCTTTGTTGAATGCATTTGACTTTCATTAGACTTAAAAAGCTTTGTTTGAATGTGTTTGACTTTCATTTGACTCAATTAGCTTTGTAGAATGCATTTGGCTTTAATTTGACTTAACTAGCTTTGTATGTATGTGTTTGACTTTCATTTGACTCAGTTAGCTTTGTTAGTTGCATTTCACTTTCATTTAATTCACAAAGCTTTGTTTGAATGTGTCTGACTTTCATTAGATTCAAAAAGCTTTGTTTGAATCTGTTTGACTTTCATTTGACTCAATTAGCTTTGTTGAATGCATTTGACTTTCATTTGATTCAAAAAGTATTCTTTGAATGTGTTTGAATTTCATTTGACTCAATTAGCTTTGTTGAATGCATTTGACTTTCATTTGACTCAAAAAGCTTTATTTGAATGTATTGGCAATTCATTTAAGTCATAAAGAATTGCTAAATGCACTTGACTATCGTTTAATTTAAAAACCTTTGTTTGAATGTGCTTGACTTTCATTTGACTCAATTAGCTTTTTTGAATGCATTTGACTTTCATTTGATTCAAAAAGCTTTGTTTGAATGTGTTTGTCTTTCATTTGACTCAATTATCTTTGTTGAACCCATTCGACTTTCATTTGATTCAAAAAGCTTAGTATGAATGTGTTTGACTTTCATTTGACTCAATTAGCTTTGTTGAATGCATTTGAATTTCTTTTGATTCAAAAAGCTTTGTTTGAATGTGTTTGACTTTCATTTGATTCAATTATCATTGTTGAACGCATTTGACTTTCATTTGATTCAAAAAGCATTGTATGAATGTGTTTCAGTTTCATTTGACTCAATTGTCTTTATTGAATGCATTTGACTTTCATTTGATTTAAAAAGCTTTGTTTGAATGTGTTTGACTTTCATTTGAGTCAAAAATCTTTGTTGAATGAATTTGACTTTCATTTGATTCAAAAAGCTTTTTTTGAATGTGTTAGACTTTCATTTGACTGAATTAGATTTGTTGAATGCATTTAACTTTAATTTGATTCAAAAAGCTTTGTTTGAATGTGTTTGACTTTCATTTAACTCAATTAGCTTTGTAGAATGCATTGGACTTTCATTTGACTCAATTAGCTTTATATGAATGTGTTTGACTTTCATTAGACTCAATTGGCTTTGTTAATTGCGTTTCACTTTCATTTAATTCAAAAAGCTTTGTTTGAATTTGTTTGACCTTCATTTGACTCAATAAGCTTTGTTGAATGCATTTTACTTTCAGTTGATGCAAAAAGCTTTGTTTGAATGTGTTTGACTTTCAATTAACTCAGTTAGCTTTGTTGAATGCATTTGACTTTCATTTGATTCAAAAAGTTTTGTTTGAATGTGTTTGACTTTCATTTGACTCAATTATCTTTGTTGAATGCATTCGACTTTCATTTGATTCAAAAAGCTTTGTATAAATGTGTTTGACTTTCATTTGACTCAATTAGCTTTGTTGAATGCATTTAACTTTCAATTGTTTAAAAAAGCTTTGTATGAATGTGTTTGACTTTCATTTGACTCAATTATCTTTATTGAATGCATTTGACATTCATTTGATTCAAAAAGCTTTGTTTGAATGTGTTTGACTTTCATTTGAGTCAAAAAGCTTTGTTGAATGCATTTGACTTTCATTTGATTCTAAAAACTTTGTTTGAATGTGTTTGACTTTCATTTTAGTCAAAAAGCATTGTTAAATACATTTGACTTTCATTTGATTCAAAAAGCTTTGTTTGAATGTGTTTGACTTTTATTTGACTCAATTAGCTTTGTTGCATGCATTTGACTTTCATTTGATTTAAAAAGCTTTGTATGAATGTGTTTGACTTTCATTTGACTCAATTAACTTTGTTGAATGCATTTGACTTTCGTTTGATTCAAAAAGCTTTGTTTGAATGTGTTTGACTTTCATTTGACTCAATTAGCTTTGTTGAATATATTTGACTTTCATTTGACTCAATTAGCTTTGAATGAATGTGTTTGACTTTCATTTGACTCAATTAGCTTTGTTTGAAAGTGTTTGACTTTCCTTTGACTCAATTAGCTTTGCAGAATGCATTTGACTTTCATTTGACTCAATTAGCTTTGAATGAATGTGTTTCACTTTCATTTGACTCAATTAGCTTTGTTAATTGCATTTCACTTTCATTTAATTCAAAAAGCTTTGTTTGAATGTAGTTAGCTTTCATTTGACTCAATTAGCTTTGTTGAATGCATTTGACTTTCATTTGATTCTAAAAGCTTTGTTTAAATGTTTTTGACTTTCATTTGACTCAATTATCTTTGTTGAATGAATTTGACTTTCATTTGTTTCAAAAAGCTTTGTTTGAATGTGTTTGACATTCATTTGATTCAAAAAGCTTTGTATGAATGTGTTTGACATTCAATTGACTCAATTAGCTTTGTGGAATGCATTTGACTTTCATTTGACTAAATTAGCTTTGGATGAATGTGTTTGAATTTCATTTGACTCGATTAGCTTTGTTAATTGCATTTCACTTTCATTTAATTCAAAAAGCTTTGTTTGAATGTGTTTGACTTTCATTTGACACAATAATCTTTGTTGAATGCATTTTACTTTCAATTTATGCAAAAAGCTTTGTTTGAATGTGTTTTACGTTCAATTAATTCAACTAGCTTTGTTGAATTTATTTGACTATCGTTTGATTCAAAAAGCTTTGTTTGAATGTGTTTGACTTACATTTGATTGAAAATTTTTTGTATGAAGGTTATTGACTTTGATTTGACTCAATTATCTTTATTGAATGCATTTTATTTTCATTTTACTCAATTATCTTTTTAGAATGCATTTGACTTTTATTTGGTTTAAAAAGCTTTGTTTGAATGTGTTTGACGTTCATTTGATTCAAAAAGCTTTGTATGAATATGTTTGACTTTCATTTAACTCAATTATATTTGTTAAATGCATTTGACTTTCATTTTATTCAAAATGCATTGTTTAAATGTGTTTGACTTTCATTTGACTCAATTAGCTTTGTTGAATGCATTTGAATTTCTTTTGAATCAAAAAGCTTTGTTTGAATGTGTTTGACTTTCATTTGACTAAATTATCATTGTTGAACGCATTTGACTTTCATTTGATTCAAAAAGCATTGTATGAATGTGTTTCAGTTTCATCTGACTCAATTGTCTTTATTGAATGCATTTGACTTTCATTTGATTTAAAAAGCTTTGTTTGAATGTGTTTGACTTTCATTTGAGTCAAAAATCTTTGTTGAATGAATTTGACTTTCATTTGATTCAAAAAGCTTTTTTTGAATGTGTTAGACTTTCATTTGACTCAATTAGATTTGTTGAATGCATTTAACTTTCATTTGATTCAAAAAGCTTTGTTTGAATGTGTTTGACTTTCATTTAACTCAACTAGCTTTGTAGAATGCATTGGACTTTCATTTGACTCAATTAGCTTCATATGAATGTGTTTGACTTTCATTAGACTCAATTGGCTTTTTTAATTGCATTTCACTTTAATTTAATTCCAAAAGCTTTGTGTGAATTTGTTTGACTTTCATTTGACTCAATAAGCTTTGTTGAATGCATTTTACTTTCAGTTGATGCAAAAAGCTTTGTTTGAATGTGTATGACTTTCAATTAACTCAGTTAGCTTTGTTGAATGCATTTGACTTTCATTTGATTCAAAAAGCTTTGTTTGAATGTGTTTGACTTTCATTTGACTCAATTATCTTTGTTGAACCCATTCGACTTTCATTTGATTCAAAAAGCTTAGTATGAATGTGTTTGACTTTCATTTGACTCAATTAGCTTTGTTGAATGCATTTGAATTTCTTTTGATTCAAAAAGCTTTGTTTGAATGTGTTTGACTTTCATTTGACTCAATTATCATTGTTGAACGCATTTGACTTTCATTTGATTCAAAAAGCATTGTATGAATGTGTTTCAGTTTCATCTGACTCAATTGTCTTTATTGAATGCATTTGACTTTAATTTGATTTAAAAAGCTTTGTTTGAATGTGTTTAACTTTCATTTGAGTCAAAAATCTTTGTTGAATGAATTTGACTTTCATTTGATTCAAAAAGCTTTTTTTGAATGTGTTAGACTTTCATTTTACTCAATTAGATTTGTTGAATGCATTTAACTTTAATTTGATTCAAAAAGCTTTGTTTGAATGTGTTTGACTTTCATTTAACTCAATTAGCTTTGTAGAATGCATTGGACTTTCATTTGACTCAATTAGCTTTATATGAATGTGTTTGGCTTTCATTAGACTCAATTGGCTTTGTTAATTGCATTTCACTTTCATTTAATTCAAAAAGCTTTGTTTGAATTTGTTTGACCTTCATTTGACTCAATAAGCTTTGTTGAATGCATTTTACTTTCAGTTGATGCAAAAAGCTTTGTTTGAATGTGTTTGACTTTCAATTAACTCAGTTAGCTTTGTTGAATGCATTTGACTTTCATTTGATTCAAAAAGCTTTGTTTGAATGTGTTTGACTTTCATTTGACTCAATTATCTTTGTTGAATGCATTCGACTTTAATTTGATTCAAAAAGCTTTGTATAAATGTGTTTGACTTTCATTTGACTCAATTAGCTTTGTTGAATGCATTTAACTTTCAATTGTTTAAAAAAGCTTTGTATGAATGTGTTTGACTTTCATTTGACTCAATTATCTTTATTGAATGCATTTGACATTCATTTGATTCAAAAAGCTTTGTTTGAATGTGTTTGACTTTCATTTGAGTCAAAAAGCTTTGTTGAATGCATTTGACTTTCATTTGATTCTAAAAGCTTTGTTTGAATGTGTTTGACTTTCATTTTAGTCAAAAAGCATTGTTGAATACATTTGACTTTCATTTGATTCAAAAAGCTTTGTATGAATGTGTTTGACTTTTATTTTACTCAATTAGCTTTGTTGCATGCATTTGACTTTCATTTGATTTAAAAAGCTTTGTATGAATGTGTTTGACTTTCATTTGACTCAATTATCTTTGTTGAATGCATTTGACTTTCATTTGATTCAAAAAGCTTTGTTTGAATGTGTTTGACTTTCATTTTACTCAATTAGCTTTGTTGAATGCATTTGACTTTCATTTAATTTAAAAAGCTTTGTTTGAATGTGTTTGATTTTCATTTGACTCAATTATCTTTGTTGAATGAATTTGACTTTCATTTGATTCAAAGAGCTTGGTTTGAATCTGTTTGACTTTCATTTGACTCAATTAGCGTTGTTGCATGCATTTGAATTTCATGTGATTCAAAAAGCTTTTTTTGAATGTGTTTAACTTTCACTCGACTCAATTATGTTTATTGAATGCATTTGACTTTCATTTGATTCAAAAAGTTTGTTAGATGTGTTTGACTTTCATTTGAGTCAAAAAACTTTGTTGAATGCATTTGATTTTCATTTGACTTAAAAAGCTTTATTTGAAACGTGTTTGACTTTCATTTGACTCAATTATCTTTGTTGAATGAATTTGACTTTTATTTGGTTCAAAAAGCTTTCTTTGAATGTGTTTGACATTCATTGGATTCAAAAAGCTTTATATGAATGTGTTTGACTTTCATTTGATTAAAAAACTTTGTTGAATGCGTTTGAATTTCATTTGACTCAATTAGCTTTGTTGAATGCATTGGTATTTCAATTGATTCAAAAATCTTTGTATGAATGTGTTTGACCTTCATTTGACTCGATTAACTTCGTTGAATGCATTTGACTTTCACTTGATTTTAAAAGCTTTGTTTGAATGTGTTTGACTTTCATTTGGTTCAAAGACTTTGTTAAATGACTTTGGCTTTCATTTGACTCAATTGGCTTTGTTGAATGCATTTCACTTTCATTTGATTCAAAAAGCTTTTTTTGAATGTGTTTGACTTTCATTTGACTCAATTAGCTTTGTAGAATGCATTTTACTTTCATTTGACTCAATTAGCTTTGAATGAATGTGTTTGACTTTCATTTGACTCAATTACCTTTGTTAATTGCATTTCACTTTCATTTAATTCAAAAAGCTTTGTTTGAATGTAATTAGCTTTCATTTGACTCAATTAGCTTTGTTGAATGCATTTGACTCTGATTTGATTCTAAAAGCTTTGTTTGAATGTTTTTGACTTTCATTTGACTCAATTATCTTTGTTGAATGAATTTGACTTTCATTTGTTTCAAAAAGCTTTGTGTGAATGTGTTTGACATTCATTTGATTCAAAAAGCTTTGTATGAATGTGTTTGACATTCATTTGACTCTATTAGCTTTGTGGAACGCATTTGACTTTCATTTCACTAAATTAGCTTTGTATGAATGTGTTTGACTTTCATTTGACTCGATTAGCTTTGTTAATTGCATTTCACTTTCATTTCATTCAAAAAGCTTTGTCTGAATGTGTTTGACTTTCATTTGACACAATAATCTTTGTTGAATGCATTTTACTTTCAATTGATGCAAAAAGCTTTGTTTGAAAGTGTTTGAATTTCAATTAACTCAATTAGCTTTGTTGAATGCATTTGACTTTCATTTGATTCAAAAAGCTTTGTTTGAATGTGTTTGACTTTCATTGACTCAATTATCTTTGTTGAATGCGTTTGACTTTCATTTGATTCAAAAAGCTTTGTTTGAATGTATTTGACATTCATTTGATTCAAAAAGCTTTGTATGAATGTGTTTGACTTTCATTTGACTCGATTATCTTTGTTGAATGCATTTGACTTTCATTTCACTAAATTAGCTTTGTATAAATGTGTTTGACTTTTATTTGACTCGATTAGCTTTGTTAATTGCATTTCACTTTCATTTCATTCAAAAATCTTTGTCTGAATGTGTTTGACTTTCATTTGACACAATAATCTTTGTTGAATGCATTTTACTTTCAATTGATGCAAAAAGCTTTGTTTGAAAGTGTTTGAATTTCAATTAACTCAATTAGCTTTGTTGAATGCATTTGACTTTCATTTGATTCAAAAAGCTTTGTTTGAATGTGTTTGACTTTCATTGACTCAATTATCTTTGTTGAATGCGTTTGACTTTCATTTGATTCAAAAAGCTTTGTTTGAATGTATTTGACATTCATTTGATTCAAAAAGCTTTGTATGAATGTGTTTGACTTTCATTTGACTCGATTATCTTTGTTGAATGCATTTGACTTTCATTTGATTCAAAAAGCATTATTGTTTGAATGTATTTAACTTTCATTTGACTCAATTAGCTTTGTTGAATGCATTTGACTTTCATTTGATTCAAAAAGCTTTTTTTGAATGTGTTTGAATTTCATTTGACTCAATAAGCTTTGTAGAATGCATTTGACTTTTATTTGACTCAATTATCTTTGTATGCATGCGTTTGACTTTCATTTGACTCAATTATATTTGTTAATTGCATTTCACTTTCATTTAATTTAAAAAGCTTTGTTTGAATGTGTTTGACTTTCATTTGACTTAATTATCTTCGTTGAATGCATTTGACTTTCACTAGATTTTAAAAGCTTTGTTTGAATGTGTTTGACATTCATTTGATTCAAAAAGCTTTGTATGAATGTGTTTGACATTCATTTGACTCAATTAGCTTTGTGGAATGCATTTGACTTTCATTAGACTAAATTAGCTTTGTATGAATGTGTTTGACTTTCATTTGACTCGATTAGCTTTGTTAATTGCATTTCACTTTCATTTAATTCAAAAAGCTTTGTTTGAATGTGTTTGACTTTAATTTGACACAATAATCTTTGTTGAATGCATTTTTCTTTCAATTGATGCAAAAAAGCTTTGTTTGAATGTGTTTGACGTTCAATTAACTTAATTAGCTTTGTTGAATGCATTTGACTTTCATTTGATTCAAAAAGCTTTGTTTGAAAATGTTTGACTTGCATTTGATTCTAAAAATTTTGTATGAATGTTATTGACTTTCATTTGACTCAATTATCTTTATTGAATGCATTTGATTTTTATTTTACTCAATTATCTTTTTAGAATACATTTGACTTTTATTTTGTTCAAAAAGCTTTGTTTGAATGTGTTTGACATTCATTTGATTCAAAAAGCTTTGTATGAATATGTTTGACTTTCATTTAACTCAATTATCTTTGTTAAATGCATTTGACTTTCATTTTATTCAAAATGCATTGTTTAAATGTGTTTGACTTTCATTTGACTCAATTAGCTTTGTTGAATGCATTTGAATTTCTTTTGAATCAAAAAGCTTTGTTTGAATGTGTTTGACTTTCATTTGACTAAATTATCATTGTTGAACGCATTTGACTTTCATTTGATTCAAAAAGCATTGTATGAATGTGTTTCAGTTTCATCTGACTCAATTGTCTTTATTGAATGCATTTGACTTTCATTTGATTTAAAAAGCTTTGTTTGAATGTGTTTGACTTTCATTTGAGTCAAAAATCTTTGTTGAATGAATTTGACTTTCATTTGATTCAAAAACCTTTTTTTGAATGTGTTAGACTTTCATTTGACTCAATTAGATTTGTTGAATGCATTTAACTTTCATTTGATTCAAAAAGCTTTGTTTGAATGTGTTTGACTTTCATTTAACTCAACTAGCTTTGTAGAATGCATTGGACTTTCATTTGACTCAATTAGCTTCATATGAATGTGTTTGACTTTCATTAGACTCAATTGGCTTTTTTAATTGCATTTCACTTTAATTTAATTCCAAAAGCTTTGTGTGAATTTGTTTGTCTTTCATTTGACTCAATAAGCTTTGTTGAATGCATTTTACTTTCAGTTGATGCAAAAAGCTTTGTTTGAATGTGTATGACTTTCAATTAACTCGGTTAGCTTTGTTGAATGCATTTGACTTTCATTTGATTCAAAAAGCTTTGTTTGAATGTGTTTGACTTTCATTTGACTCAATTATCTTTGTTGAACCCATTCGACTTTCATTTGATTCAAAAAGCTTAGTATGAATGTGTTTGACTTTCATTTGACTCAATTAGCTTTGTTGAATGCATTTGAATTTCTTTTGATTCAAAAAGCTTTGTTTGAATGTGTTTGACTTTCATTTGACTCAATTATCATTGTTGAACGCATTTGACTTTCATTTGATTCAAAAAGCATTGTATGAATGTGTTTCAGTTTCATCTGACTCAATTGTCTTTATTGAATGCATTTGACTTTCATTCGATTTAAAAAGCTTTGTTTGAATGTGTTTGACTTTCATTTGAGTCAAAAATCTTTGTTGAATGAATTTGACTTTCATTTGATTCAAAAAGCTTTTTTTGAATGTGTTATACTTTCATTTGACTCAATTAGATTTGTTGAATGCATTTAACTTTAATTTGATTCAAAAAGCTTTGTTTGAATGTGTTTGACTTTCATTTAACTCAATTAGCTTTGTAGAATGCATTGGAATTTCATTTGACTCAATTAGCTTTATATGAATGTGTTTGGCTTTCATTAGACTCAATTGGCTTTGTTAATTGCATTTCACTTTCATTTAATTCAAAAAGCTTTGTTTGAATTTGTTTGACCTTCATTTGACTCAATAAGCTTTGTTGAATGCATTTTACTTTCAGTTGATGCAAAAAGCTTTGTTTGAATGTGTTTGACTTTCAATTAACTCAGTTAGCTTTGTTGAATGCATTTGACTTTCATTTGATTCAAAAAGCTTTGTTTGAATGTGTTTGACTTTCATTTGACTCAATTATCTTTGTTGAATGCATTCGACTTTCATTTGATTCAAAAAGCTTTGTATAAATGTGTTTGACTTTCATTTGACTCAATTAGCTTTGTTGAATGCATTTAACTTTCAATTGTTTAAAAAATCTTTGTATGAATGTGTTTGACTTTCATTTGACTCAATTATCTTTATTGAATGCATTTGACATTCATTTGATTCAAAAAGCTTTGTTTGAATGTGTTTGACTTTCATTTGAGTCAAAAAGCTTTGTTGAATGCATTTGACTTTCATTTGATTCTAAAAGCTTTGTTTGAATGTGTTTGACTTTCATTTTAGTCAAAAAGCATTGTTGAATACATTTGACTTTCATTTGATTCAAAAAGCTTTGTATGAATGTGTTTGACTTTTATTTTACTCAATTAGCTTTGTTGCATGCATTTGACTTTCATTTGATTTAAAAAGCTTTGTATGAATGTGTTTGACTTTCATTTGACTCAATTATCTTTGTTGAATGCATTTGACTTTCATTTGATTCAAAAAGCTTTGTTTGAATGTGTTTGACTTTCATTTTACTCAATTAGCTTTGTTGAATGCATTTGACTTTCATTTAATTTAAAAAGCTTTATTTGAATGTGTTTGATTTTCATTTGACTCAATTATCTTTGTTGAATGAATTTGACTTTCATTTGATTCAAAGAGCTTGGTTTGAATCTGTTTGACTTTCATTTGACTCAATTAGCGTTGTTGCATGCATTTGAATTTCATGTGATTCAAAAAGCTTTTTTTGAATGTGTTTAACTTTCACTCGACTCAATTATGTTTATTGAATGCATTTGACTTTCATTTGATTCAAAAAGTTTGTTAGATGTGTTTGACTTTCATTTGAGTCAAAAAACTTTGTTGAATGCATTTGATTTTCATTTGACTTAAAAAGCTTTATTTGAACGTGTTTGACTTTCATTTGACTCAATTATCTTTGTTGAATGAATTTGACTTTTATTTGGTTCAAAAAGCTTTCTTTGAATGTGTTTGACATTCATTGGATTAAAAAAGCTTTATATGAATGTGTTTGACTTTCATTTGATTAAAAAACTTTGTTGAATGCGTTTGAATTTCATTTGACTCAATTAGCTTTGTTGAATGCATTGGTATTTCAATTGATTCAAAAAGCTTTGTATGAATGTGTTTGACCTTCATTTGACTCGATTAA
This sequence comes from Chenopodium album, assembly GCF_948465745.1. Classification (NCBI taxonomy): domain Eukaryota; kingdom Viridiplantae; phylum Streptophyta; class Magnoliopsida; order Caryophyllales; family Amaranthaceae; genus Chenopodium; species Chenopodium album. The sequence goes on from NC_137853.1 coordinate 21,726,800, forward strand.
CTTCGTTGAATGCATTTGACTTTCACTTGATTTTAAAAGCTTTGTTTGAATGTGTTTGACTTTCATTTGGTTCAAAGACTTTGTTAAATGACTTTGGCTTTCATTTGACTCAATTGGCTTTGTTGAATGCATTTCACTTTCATTTGATTCAAAAAGCTTTTTTTGAATGTGTTTGACTTTCATTTGACTCAATTAGCTTTGTAGAATGCATTTTACTTTCATTTGACTCAATTAGCTTTGAATGAATGTGTTTGACTTTCATTTGACTCAATTAGCTTTGTTAATTGCATTTCACTTTCATTTAATTCAAAAAGCTTTGTTTGAATGTAATTAGCTTTCATTTGACTCAATTAGCTTTGTTGAATGCATTTGACTCTGATTTGATTCTAAAAGCTTTGTTTGAATGTTTTTGACTTTCATTTGACTCAATTATCTTTGTTGAATGAATTTGACTTTCATTTGTTTCAAAAAGCTTTGTGTGAATGTGTTTGACATTCATTTGATTCAAAAAGCTTTGTATGAATGTGTTTGACATTCATTTGACTCTATTAGCTTTGTGGAACGCATTTGACTTTCATTTCACTAAATTAGCTTTGTATGAATGTGTTTGACTTTCATTTAACTCGATTAGCTTTGTTAATTGCATTTCACTTTCATTTCATTCAAAAAGCTTTGTCTGAATGTGTTTGACTTTCATTTGACACAATAATCTTTGTTGAATGCATTTTACTTTCAATTGATGCAAAAAGCTTTGTTTGAAAGTGTTTGAATTTCAATTAACTCAATTAGCTTTGTTGAATGCATTTGACTTTCATTTGATTCAAAAAGCTTTGTTTGAATGTGTTTGACTTTCATTGACTCAATTATCTTTGTTGAATGCGTTTGACTTTCATTTGATTCAAAAAGCTTTGTTTGAATGTATTTGACATTCATTTGATTCAAAAAGCTTTGTATGAATGTGTTTGACTTTCATTTGACTCGATTATCTTTGTTGAATGCATTTGACTTTCATTTCATTCAAAAAGCATTATTGTTTGAATGTGTTTGACTTTCATTTGACTCAATTAGCTTTGTTGAATGCACTTGACTTTCATTTGATTCAAAAAGCTTTTTTTGAATGTGTTTGACTTTCCTTTGACTCAATTAGCTTTGCAGAATGCATTTGACTTTCATTTGAGTCAATTAGCTTTGAATGAATGTGTTTGACTTTTATTTGACTCAATTAGCTTTGTTAATTGCATTTCACTTTCATTTAATTCAAAAAGCTTTGTTTGAATGTAGTTAGCTTTCATTTGACTCAATTAGCTTTGTTGAATGCATTTGACTTTCATTTGATTCTAAAAGCTTTGTTTTAATGTTTTTTACTTTCATTTGACTCAATTATCTTTGTTGAATGAATTTGACTTTCATTTGTTTCAAAAAGCTTTGTTTGAATGTGTTTGACATTCATTTGATTCAAAAAGCTTTGTATGAATGTGTTTGACATTCATTTGACTCAATTAGCTTTGTGGAATGCATTTGACTTTCATTTGACTAAATTAGCTTTTGGATGAATGTTTTTGACTTTCATTTGACTCGATTAGCTTTGTTAATTGCATTTCACTTTCATTTAATTCAAAAAGCTTTGTTTGAATGTGTTTGACTTTCATTTGACACAATAATCTTTGTTGAATGCATTTTTCTTTCAATTGATGCAAAAAGCTTTGTTTGAATGTGTTTGACGTTCAATTAACTCAATTAGCTTTGTTGAATGCATTTTGCTTTCATTTCATTCAAAAAGCTTTGTTTGAATGTGTTTGACTTTCATTGACTCAATTATCTTTGTTGAATGCGTTTGACTTTCATTTGATTCAAAAAGCTTTGTTTGAATGTATTTGACATTCATTTGATTCAAAAAGCTTTGTATGAATGTGTTTGACTTTCATTTGACTCAATTATCTTTCTTGAATGCATTTGACTTTCATTTGATTCAAAAAGCATTGTTTGAATGTGTTTGACTTTCATTTGACTCAATTAGTTTTGTTGAATGCATTTGACTTTCATTTGATTCAAAAAGCTTTTTTTGAATGTGTTTGACTTTCATTTGACTCAATTAGCTTTGTATAATGCATTTGACTTGTATTTGACTCAATTAGCTTTGTATGCATGTGTTTCACTTTCATTTGACTCAATTAGCTTTGTTAATTGCATTTGACTTTCATTTAATTCAAAAATCTTTGTTTGAATGTGTTTGACTTTCATTTGACTCAATTATCTTCGTTGAATGCATTTGACTTTCATTTGATTCAAAAAGCTTTTTTTGAATGTGTTTGAATTACATTTGACTGATGTGTGTCATAAATGGCACACATTTGATGAGCATTTAGGTCCTTTTTATCCTATTTTCATAGCTTTCTTGCTCAATAAATGTTCTGTTTTATGCTTTCTCTCTCATTTCTACCTTTCTATGGTTTTCTAGTATTTTCTCTTTTATTTCTTTTATTTTCGTTATTTTAATTGTTTTCTCTTTATTTTAGATTTTATAGATTTAGTTTTATTTTATTTTAGTTTATTTGATTTTATTTTCATTTCATTTCATTTCCTTTATTTTATTTTCATTTTATTATATTTCCTTTCTTCTATTATTTTCATTTTCATTTTATTTCTTTTACTTTTATTTGTCGGTTTTAGTTTTATTTCACTTTATTTTATCTCTTGGTTTTATGTGTGTTTTGTAGGTGTTTGTTCCAAAGTCCAAATTGGTGTAGCTACTGCACACTTTGGTCTTCGTCACCATCATGGTGATGATAGTGATGGTGATGAAAGGAGGCAGGAACTTCTCCTCCATTTCCCCTGTTCCCGCTCTTCACGCAACAACAACAACTCTGCAACTCCCCTGCTTTTCCCTACTTCACAACAGCAACGTCAAACCTCGCAACACCACGCAACACCAACCTCCAGCCAGCCACCAATTGCAGCAGCTCCGCTGCACCTCCAAACGCAACACCGCAACCCCCAAAACACCACAGCCACCCACGCAACCCAGCAGCAGCAATAATTCCCGCAAACACCAACACACAACAGCAATTTCCACCAGCTGCAGCCCTTCGTAATCCCGCAACAGCAGCCACCTTTATCCCTCACCAATTGCGCCACCTGCTGCACCTTTTACCCCCTCACACACCTCCAAACACACCACCAAATCAGCCACCAATTCACCACCGCACCACCCAGCAGCAGCTCCACCATCCTCCACGCAAACACCAACAACAACCCCAATTATCACTTTAATTCCGCCACCAATTGCAACCACACAAAGCAGCCCCTGCTGCCCTTCAATTAACACCAAATCAACCACCAACGCACCACCAATTGCGCCTCCGTCTCCTCCGCAAACCGCCGCTGCTCCTCCTTCGTTCATACCTCAGCAGGTGCGGGCGCACATTCAACGAATGCGGCCGCACCCAGCTGGGTTTTACTTGGACCGTTGATTGATGATGATGAGAAGCTTTGGCCGTTGATTGTTGATGATTAGTAGCTGATTTTGTGAGAGGAGAAGCAGGGGATTATTCCCCATTTGGAGGACAGTAATTTTCGTGGCTGATGATCTTCTATTTTCAATTTCTTTTTATTTTATTTCCCTTTTAATTTTAGTTTTCTATTTTCTTTCTTTTTCTTTTGTTGTTTTATTTTATTTTCTTTTCTTTTCTTTTCCTTTTCCTTTTATTTTCTTTTTCTTTTATTTTATTTTCTATTTTATTTTCTTTTAACCCTTGTATTTATAAATACCCATTTTTGGGTAGAGAGAGAAACAAGTAGAAGTAGATTTTTAGATCATATTCTTAGCTTAGTTGAGAGCTTCTCTCTCTAGTTTTTAGGGTTAATTTTAGGAGTAGATTTTAGAGAGAGAAAGTGAGGAATTTCAATGGTGATTGAGAGATTGAAGATCCAAATGTGACAATTGTATTGGAGATCTACTCTATTATCAAAGAGCATTTCTAAAATCTATCTCATTTATTGCTTTGTTTAATATTCATTGTTTGGACTGTTGATTTTGATTAGAATTTGATGATTGATTTTGGATATTCATGTTTGTATTGGTAGAATTGATGATAATGTTTGACTAGTGTTTGGTTAGGGATTTGGTGAAGCTTATGATGTAATGAATTGATGTAAATTGGGGATAATTGATGGAGTTGATGATGTGATTAAACTTGGTTGATTGATCATGTGCATGTGTGTGATTAATTAGAGAGTAGCTAACTTTGATTATTGCACTAGATTGCATTGTAAGTTCACATTGATACGGACCATTGATTTGTGGCTTGCATTTACACGATTGAGGTGTCTTGTGATGTTTCCTAGCTAGAGTTTATCGTAGTTGACGCTAGTTAGACCTCTAGGAGAATAGCTTGACATGCTCTTTTGGTTGCATGATTGATTTTCCCTCACATTGCTTGACTTAGTCGACTTTCCATTCCAATTTTCTATGTTCATTGCTATTATTTGCGGATCCTAATCCCTAGCTCTTATATTTGTTTTGTTTCCTCGTTTTAGTAGTTGTTAGAGTCATCTTTTACCCCTTGTCTTCGACCTAGCTTAGGCATATAATTGGAAGCACTTAGACATTACCGTTCCTTTGGGTTCGACCCTTGACTTACCTCTATACTTGTATTTAGGTTTGTTGAGTGTTTATAAATTTTGTTTGGCTTAGGGAGAATTAGCCCAACGACCTAGTTTTCCCCACGTCAAAATGGCGCCGTTGCCGGGGAACGGTGTCTATGTTTGAGTGTTTTTGATTGCTTGAGTCTAGGTCTTTGTTTATAGTTTTCTTTTATTTGATTTCTTTTGTTTGCTTAATATAAAAATGGCATGTCTCTCATTTCCCCAATTTGACAATGAGCCTTTTTGTGAATATTTTAATAGACTAGAGGGATTTATTAATTGTAATTGTAGTAGCATTTGGGAGGCTTGTGAGATTTCTTATTTTGGTTTGAATGAGCAAACTAGGGATGAAGTTGAATGCATGCACAATGGTGAATTTAGAGCATTGTCAATTGATGATGCTTGGGATTTTTATGTTTGGTTTGCTAAGGATGCCAATAATAGGGATAATCATGTTCCTAATATTGATGTGCAATGTCTTGATTCTTCTAATGTTAGCTTGATTTCCCATGATTTGTCACATGATCCCATTAGTGAACCTAGAACACATGATTTCAACTCTATTTCCCCTTTTGTTCATAATGATGAAGTACATGCTCAAGTTGATGCTAATGGTGTGTTTCAATATTCTTCATTATTTACCATGCCTTCTCGTGATGTGCTTCGTTCCCTTGATGATGAATCTCATGTTCTTGATTTCGCCCCCACCCCCCAATGTGATGTACATGCTCATGATTTCAATGTTGATTCTTCCAATCTTGGTTGTACTTCTTCTTCTTTTGTTGAGTCTCAATCTCCTACATCCTTTGAATCTCTTATTGCTACCTTGGAAACTCGAATTAGGCATGTTGAGCTTAGTGATGATCTTGGGCCTAAAATGGTGTCTACTCTTAATTGTTTGAGAAGTCAATTGGAGATGATGAAAAAGAGTAAGGAGCGTTTTGAGGAGGGAAGAAGGAGAAATGAAGAGCTAGAAAGCCAATTATCATCTTTGATGCTTGTATGTGAAAATAACAAATCCAATGTGTGTGTTGAGGATGATGATGGTGATTTTGAGCAACCAAGAGTGTGTGAGGATACTATTGGTGAGCATATGAGTGATGGTGAAGGAGTTGAGAGAGAAGAGAGTGTTAAATTTGAAAATCCCAACCCACCCACCCATTGTGATGAATCTCAAGTGTATGAATGTGACTCTTCTATCCATGAGTATTTGGACTCGTTTGAGGTTATGTCAAATGTGTTTATTGAGTGCAAAAGGAATAGCCATAGCCTTTTAAGCAAGTTGATTGAGAAAGCTTCATGGGAGAGAGATGATTTTGAGTTATATTTGCCTCCATTCATGCATGGTTTTGAGACTCTAGGCTTTATGGAAGTTGAAGGAGCTATTGTTTATGAAGGTAGTGGAGGAGATTATGTGGTTCCTCTTGGGAGTTGGATGTTTGAGGGAGATGGTGATCATAAGTGTTCTTCTTTTGAGGATTCTATGATTGATTTTCATGCCCTCATTGGTGATGTGAGACCTTGTGTTGAGGGAGTCGCGAACCCTTTACCTATTTCTCATACCCCTTTCTCTCAAAAGTTTGACCACATCCCCTATTGCCCTATTTTTCTCCCTTCCTTTGTTGGTAAGCCTATTGGGGACCCTTTTGTCTATGAGGATTTGCATGTGGGTCATTTGTCTCAAATTGAGGAAGAGGGTGATGTTGCCACCCAAAAATATTTTAGTGAGGAGGATTTGCCTTTTTCTCTTTCTTCCCATTCTTTTATTCCCCCTTCTTCTTCTTTTTCTTCTTATTTCTTTGTTTTTCCTTTTGACCCTTCTTCTTCTTTCTTTTGGCACCTCCCTTCTCACTTGCGTGCAATGATCTTGTTGCACGTTTTTCTTCCGTCATTTGCCTACATTCTATCTTATGAAATGTGTAGTAGTGCATTTGACAAGCTCTTGCGATCGTTGCAATATTATTTTACTAGAGCGATCAAGCTTGGACCTTAAGCAAGCCTTTCTCGGGAAGTAACCCGTGTTTTAGATTAGATTTTCCTTTTCTTTTTAGAATAGATTTTTCTCTCATGGAAATTTTTGTGTGCCTTTTGCTAGGTACATGACTTGATATACTTTGGTTCTTCGATTTGGATCAAGATTCAAGGAAGGTTGACTCCTAGTTTTACTAGCACATGGAAACAAGGTTCAATTCTTGAGAAATTAGCATTGAAAGGTTTAAGTTGGTCATTTGCGGGTATTTACACCCACCTAATATCCGGTAATATCCTTCCTTGCTCTTTCTCTAGTGGATGATGACTTGTTGGACATATGTTGGTTTGTTGGATTAATCTCCTTGTTTTCCCCTCCCATGGATTATATGATTTATGTTTGAGTGTATTGTCTCATTCAAGCTTGGGGGAGGGTATTCTATCATTTTTGGTGGAATGTTGATTCTTATGTGTTATGCACCTTTGTATATGCTTTTCCATGTTTCTTATATTTTGAAAAACTCCAAAAAGATTTTTGTTTCTATCAAGGCAAATTTGCAATGTGTTTTGTTTTGTTCTTGCTTTGGACATAATAACATTTGGACTTGTATAATTGAATGCTTTTCTTCTTAAATGGTAACGGTGTGCACGGTTTGAGAGTACACTTGGTTGATTCTAGGATAAAGCATGCTAAGGTAGTTGGTTAGAACTAGTGGGAACATGAAGCCGGATTCTACTTGTTTGTGGCATGTTTGGTAGTTGCTTCCTATAGTCGATTTGACACCAATAGTGAGTTTTTGCTACAACCATGTGAATTCTATGTTTTTCAAGCCTTCCACCTTACTTGTATGAGCGGCATGGATCCTTGACTTTTTGCAAACCTAATCTTGAAACTTGACTCATAGATCTTGAATCCGAGACCGAACCGTTTAGGGAGGACAAAGGCACTGATGAGTGTCATTTATGGCACTCATAGGGTAGTCTTTTAGGTAATTTCTTTCCCTTTCTCATGCTTTCTTCTCTTAATTTTGGTCCTTTTTCCTTTAGTTTCTCTTTTATTTATGTTTCTCGTGTTTTTATCGTGTTTTCCTTTATTTTGCTCTTTTTCCCTTTTATTTCCTTCCTTTGTTTACTTGTGTAGGTATTGTGAGGATCACCTTGGCAAAGGATGCAATTCGGGACCTCAATGATCAAGCAAGGAAGAAGCATTTGACTAGAGAGGGCTTAGAGAGGCCTTGGAGAGGCCTCGGAGAGGTTTCCAAGGTATTTCCAGTAGGCCGCGGGCGCGGGCAATCTTGCTGCGGGCGCGGGCCCAGGACGTGCAAAAGTATCAAAATGAGGCAGGAACTCCCCGCGGTTGCCCCGAGGGCTTCCCGCGGGCGCGGGTAAAATGGAGAGGTCTCTCCGCTCAGAGAGACCGCGGCCCCCCGATCAGCCTTTGGGAGCAGGGGATCTTGCCGCGGGCGCGGGTCATTTCCCCGCGGGCGCGGGCCCCTGATGCTGCGGGCGCGGGTGCTGCCCAGACAGCCCGCGGAGGGTTCCGTACCCATTTTTCCGCGGGCGCGAGTCTATCGGGAGAGGGCGCGGGAGCTGCCGTTTTCTTCTTAGCTTATAAATAGAATTGTATTTCCTTTTTGAATCGAACTTTTGGATAATATTTCATTAGCTTAGTTTTAGAGAGAGAAGTTAGAGAGAAGTTAGAGAGAAGTTCTTGGTTTAGGATTTGTAACTCAACATTTGATCAATCAAGTTTGGATTTCTTCATTTTCAATCATCAATATTAGTGAGAATCTCTTCCTTCTTTCATCTCTTACTTACTTGCTATTTGATTTTTGCTTGATGCTTGTTTTTCTTGGATTTGAGTTTGATAATATTGAATACTTTGATTTCTATTAGATTTTGATATAGAATGATGATAAATGCAATTTCTAGTTATTTGGTTTTGAATTTCACCATGATTAGTGAGTAGATTAGTTGCTAGGGAAAGGGGGAAGCATGTTTGATTAATGGAATTGCTAGTTGATGCTCTTTGATTGGTTGATTTGTTGCAATTAAATTGGTTGACATAGTTTTGCATGAGATTGATTAGATTAGGATTGATCACCCTACAAGATTAATCTAGATTGCATTGCAACTCTTAATGACATGACCAATTGATTTGAAGGTTGCTCTAATTGATTGAGTTTGCTCGTGATTCTTCTTGGTTTGCCTTTCATAGTGACCACTAGATTGACCTATAGGAGATAGCATTTGAACTCTCTTGATTGCTACTATTGTTTGTCCATTGCAATACTTGAATTAATTGATTGAGCTTTAATCTAGCATTATCATTGATCTTGCATGTAGAACCCATATCCCTAGTGTTTCGACCCTTGATTACTTGTTAAATTTGATCTAGTTCACTTTAGTACCAACCATAATCTCATTTTTGACTTCGAGGTAGCTTGACTTAGACTTTAGTTTTCATCATTGCATTCCCTTGGGATCGACCCTTAACTTGCCCTATATTCATATAAGGTTGGTTAGGTGTTTACAAATTTAGTTTGGCTTGGGGAAAGGGTAGATAACGACATGCATTTTCCTCTTGTCAAAATGGCGCCGTTGCCGGGGATTGCTATTGGTGCTTAGCTTTTGTTGTTGAGTCTACTTCATTTTATTTTAAAAAAAAAATACAAAAAGATTTTGTTTCTTTAGGCTACACTTGTAGCCGTGCTACTAATATTTTTCTTTGAGTTTTGCATGCATAGAGCCCGTGATCATTCCTTTGTTCCCCTTGATCCGGAAATTGAGAGAACTCTTTCAAGAAGAAGAGTGGCTAATAGATCCTTGGGTTATAGTTCTTCAAGCGAAGAAGAAATTCAAGAAGAGCAAGGCATGGGTGAAAATCCTAGAGTGGCCTTGAAGGAGCTTGGAGTGCCCGGTGCATATAGGTTTGAGAGCGGAATAGCTCCACCTACTACACCGGCAAATGACTTCGAAATCCGGCCGACAATGATCACCTTGATTGAGAGAAGGCAATATAGTGGGGCGAAAAATGAGAGCCCATTGAACCATCTTAAGGAGTTTGAAAAATATTGCAACACCATCAAAGTCAATGGGGTTTCTCAAGAATTCATCCGCCTCAAGTTGTTCCCTTTCTCTCTAATAGGAAGATCTTTGGAGTGGCTAGACAAAGAGGCGAAGCCCAACTCCTTGAGAACTTGGGACGATGTCACAAAGGCCTTCTTGTCCCGCTTCTACCCCCAAAAGAAGACGGCGGAGGCAAGAGCCTTGATTCAAGGGTTTAAGCAAAGGCGAAGTGAAAACCTTTACGAAGCATGGGAGAGATTCAAAGAGTATCAAAGGGAGTGCCCTCACCACGGAATCCCCACATACCAAGTGATCCAAATCTTCTATGGCGGTTTAAGTCCCCAAGGCAAGTCATGCCTTGATGGAGGGGCCGGGGGCCCTATCATGAACAAAACCGAAGAAGAAGTTGTGGACATCATTGAGGACGTGGTGACATACTATAGGGATTGGCAAGATGGCGAGAGGGACTCTTCAAGCAAGCAATCTTCATTATACTCGGTGGACTATCTAAATGCAATCAACAACCTTTCCTCCTAAATGACAAACTTAGGAAAGGAGGTCACCGCAATCAAAGCTAAGTTGGAGAGCACTTCTTCCTCTTCTCAAGCCTCGAATCTTCCCTCCCAATTTAAGGGGAGAGGTACTCCTTCTAACTCTCAACCCCCTCCCTCTTCACATAATATGCCTATGGGTTGCTTGTTTTGTGATGCATGTGGATCGTATGATCATGACTCTAGTACTTGTCCTAATGAATGTGTTGATGAGTTTGATAACCATGAGAGTGAACATGTGAATTATGTGTCGAATAATAATGGTCAGCGGTTTGATAATCAAAGAGGTCAATGGAATAGGAACTACCAAGGCCAAGGCAATTTTGACAACTATAACCAAGGTGGTGGTTATAGAAACCAAGGGAACCAAGGTTCTCGTGGTAGCTATAATAATCAAGGTTATAGTGGCCAAAATCAAAGCCAAAATTATGGTAATCAAGGCCAAAGTTATGGTAACCAAAACCAAGGTTATGGAAATAATAACCAAGGTAGTGGTAATCATAATCAAGGTGGTGGAAACCATAATCAAGGCTATGGCCAAAGTCAAAATAGGAGTAATTGGAACAATCAAGGACGGGGTAATTTTCAAAATAATTCTCAAAGAGGTCCCCCACCCGGGTTTTTTCCAAAGACTCAAGGTGAAAGTTCCTATTCTCAACCTTCTTCACCTAGAACTAATTTGGAGGAGATAATTGAGAATCAAACCAAGTTGTTGAACACATACATGGCCGTAAGTGATAAAAAATTCAATGAAATGATGACCCACAATAAAATGCTTGAAAACCAAATCTCTCAACTTGCTAATGCCTTGAAAGATCATGCAAGCCCTTCTTCTTTACCTTCCCAAGGTCTTGATCCCAAGAAACCCGTGAATGCTATTGTTACAAGGAGTGGAAAGGTTCTTGAGGAGAGATTGCCTAGGAAGGGTGTAGATAAGGAGATTCCTAGGGAGGTTTTGGTTGAGGATGAGGGGAATAGGGCATCATTGGATGAGGTGGTTGTTGAGACACCTAGAGAAGTGAGAGTAGAGAAAGAGATTGTGAGACCCAAGCTCCCCTACCAACAAAAATTCATGAGACACAAATTGGATGAATAATTTGGGAGATTCATTGAGATGCTAAAACAACTCCACCTTTCTCTACCTTTTACCGATGTGATCAACCAAATGCCAAACTATGCCAAATTCCTCAAAGACATTTTGAGTGGGAGAAGAACTTGTGAGGTTGTGGAGACCATCAATTTGACTGAAAATTGTAGTGCTATCATCATGAACAAAATGCCACCCAAGTTGAAAGACCCCGGAAACTTCTCCATCCCTTGTGCCATTAACAAGATGCAAATTGATAATACCTTATGTGACTTGGGAGCTAGTGTGAGCCTAATGCCATATTCGGTTTATCAAAGACTTGAGCTAGGGGAACTCTTACCTTCTAACATTACCTTGCAATTAGCGGATAGGTCTATCAAATTTCCAAAAGGTAAGGTAGAAGATGTCCCTTTGAGGGTGGGAAAGTTTGTGTTTCCCGTGGATTTTGCTGTTCTTGAAATGGATGAGGATGCCACCATTCCGATCATTTTAGGTAGACCCTTTCTTGTTACCTCGGGAGCCATGATTGATGTGAGGAGTGCAAAGATCTCCCTTAAGGTAGGAGAAGAGGTTATAGAATTTGATTTGAATGAGAGCATGAAGTATCCATGTTCTTCTTTGGAAAATTGTATGATGATTGATTCACTTGATATTGTTGTGTCTTCCATGCATGAGCACTTGCTCACTTCTAACGATGCTCTTGAGAATGTTTTGTTGAACAAAGACAAAGTAGGTGCTTCATGCAAGGAGATGACTTTCTATGAGGAGTTACTTGATGGGAGTGTGGAGGAAGTGGATGAGCAAACATGTTTGAAAATCTCAAGCAATGAAGCTTTGCAAGCGGCCACATCACAAGAAGGTAATGGTGTGCCTATGGTAAAGCTCAAACCTCTACCATCACACCTTAGGTATGAATTCTTGGGCCCTCATTCCACTTACCCTGTGATAGTTAGTGCATCCTTGAGCGAGAGCCAAGCTCAAGCGTTATGTGGTGTTTTGAGAAAACACCAAGGTGCTTTGGGGTACATAATTGATGACCTTAAAGGTATAAGCCCCGCCTTGTGCCAACACCACATAACGCTTGAGGAAGGCGCCCTTCCCTCTATTGAACGACAAAGGAAACTACATCCCCAAATGGGAGAGGTAGTTAAGAAGGAGATCACCAAGCTATTGGATGCGGGAATCATATTCCCCATCTCTAGCTCTAGGTGGGTCTCCCCCGTCCATGTCGTTCCAAAGAAGGGGGGCATGACCGTGGTTGAGAATGAGAAGGGTGAGCTCATTCCAACTAGGATGGTCACCGGTTGGCGGATGTGTATAGACTATAGACGTCTAAACACATCTTCCAAGAAGGATCACTTTCCTCTTCCATTTATTGACCAAATTCTTGAGAGACTAACAAGGCACAAGTTTTATTGTTTCCTCGATGGGTATTCCGGATTCTTCCAAATCCCCATCCACCCTAATGATAAAGAGAAGACCACATTCACATGTCCTTATGGGACCTTTGCCTACCGGAGAATGCCCTTTGGGTTATGCAATGCACCCGCTACTTTCCAAAGGTGCATGATGAGTATCTTCGGAGATATGTTGGAGGAGGAAATGGAGGTCTTTATGGATGATTTTTCGGTGGGGGGTGTTTCTTTCGAGGAGTGCCTTGTGAATCTTGAAAAGTGTTTGGCAAGATGTGAGAAAGTCAATCTTGTTTTGAATTGGGAGAAGTGCCACTTCATGGTGGAGGAAGGTATAGTGCTTGGGCACAAGATTTCAAATAAAGGCATTGAGGTGGATAAGGCCAAAATTGATGTGATTGAGAAACTTCCACCTCCGGTGAATGTCAAAGGAGTGAGATCGTTCCTTGGTCATGCGGGTTTTTATAGAAGATTCATCAAAGATTTTTCACTCATTGCTAAGCCCCTAAATGACCTTCTTCAAAAAGATGTTGAGTTCAATTTTGATGACAAATGCTTGAAGGCATTTGATAGATTGAAGAAGGCCCTAATCTCTACTCCTATTGTTCAAGGCCCAAAGTGGGATCTTCCTTTTGAGTTGATGTGTGATGCGAGTGGTTGGGCGATTGGAGGTGTTTTGGGATAACGGGTAGACAAGAAGCTTCATGTGATTTACTATATGTCCAAGACTCTCAATGGGGCTCAAAAGAACTACACAACAACGGAAAAAGAATTTTTGGCAATTGTGCACTCTTTTGAGAAATTCCGGTGTTACTTGTTGGGTTCCAAGACCATAGTCTTCACGGATCATGCGGCCCTCAAGTATCTCTTTGCCAAGAAAGATTCCAAGCCAAGGTTGATTCGATGGGTGCTTGAATTGCAAGCTTTTGAGATTGAGATTAGGGACAAGAAGGGTGCGGAGAATGTTGTGGCGGACCATCTTTCTCGCCTTGAAGGGGATCAAATTCATGATGATGGTCTACCAATAGAAGATAGAATGCTTGATGATTTCTTGTATGCCATAGAGGTGAAGGAACTCCCATGGTATGCCGATTTGGTTAATTTTCTAGCATGTGGGGAGTTTCCACCCTCTTTCTCCAAGAACCAAAAGAAGAAGATCAAAAGAGAGGCAAGGCACTATTTGTGGGATGATCCTATCTTATACAAACGTGGGGTTGATGGCTTACTTAGGCGTTGTGTTCCAAATGAAGAGGTGCCTAGTGTTTTAAGAATGTGCCACTCGGACCCTAGTGGTGGGCACATGGGTGTTTCCAAGACCGCTACCAAGGTTCTTCAAAGTGGTTTTTGGTGGCCACATCTCTTCAAGGACTCATGGGGCTTTGTTAAGTCGTGTGACCGATGTCAACGAGTTGGGAACATTTCCAAGCGAAATTAGATACCTCAACAACCTATCCTTGAATTGGAGGTGTTCGATATGTGGGGAATTGACTTCATGGGACCATTCCCCTCTTCATACGGGAATCAATATATCCTTGTGGCGGTGGACTATGTTTCTAAGTGGGTTGACGCCATTGCCTCTCCAACAAATGATCACAAGGTTGTATTGAAGTTGTTTAAGAAGATCATCTTTCCAAGGTTTGGTGTCCCAAAAGCGGTGATAAGTGATAATGGATCTCACTTTGTCCATAATGCCTTTCAAAAGATGTTAAGGAAACATGGTGTGCATCAACGATTTGGGCTTCCCTACCATCCTCAAACGAGTGGCCAAGTTGAGGTTTCAAATCGTCAAATCAAGCTTATTCTTGAGAAGACGGTTGCTCGCAATAGAAAGGATTGGTCGGACAAATTGGATGATGCTCTATGGGCTTATAGGACGGCTTTTAAGACACCCATTGGTACCACTCCATATCGCCTTGTCTATGGCAAATCATGCCATCTCCCGGTTGAGCTTGAACATCGTGCCTTGTGGGCCATCAAGAAGATCAATTTTGACTTAGCAAGTGCGGGAGAGAAGAGGTGGTTGGATCTTCATGAGTTAGAGGAACTTCGGCTTGATGCTTACGATTGTGCTAGCACCTACAAAGCTCGATCCAAAGAGGTTCATGACAAGTTGATTGAGAAAAAGGAGTTTTGTGTAGGTGAAAAAGTCCTCCTCTACAATTCTAGAATGAAGTTGTTCCCCGGAAAACTCATGTCAAGATGGAGTGGTCCATTCTTGGTGAAGGATGTTTTTGGTAATGGAGCCGTGGAAATTTCTCCTTTGGATTCCTCATCTTCATTTAAGGTTAATGGTCATCGGCTCAAGAAGTATTTTGATGGAGTGTTTGTTGGTCTTGTTCAAAAAATGATTCTTTTCAAGCCACCTTGAGAGGGTGATGCACGTCGAGCTAACGACGTTAACCAAAAGCTCTTACGGGAGGCAACCCGGATTCTCGTCTCATTTTTCTTTTCTTTTCTTTTCTTTAGATTTTCCTTGATTAATTTTTGATCTTATGTTGTGTTGGTTTTATGTTTGTTTTGTAGGGTGCCTATTATCATCTCATGTTGGATAGAAGAAGTTTTATGAAGAGTTTAGAGTGCAGGGGAGAGGGCTCCCCGAGGGCTTGGAGAGGCCTCGGGGCCTCCTTGGCTTTAAAGAGCATTTACAATCAGGAACTCCCCGCGGTTGCCCCGCGGTCTCTCCGCGGGCGCGGGGGAGTTTAGTGAGACCTCGGAGAATTTGGAGAGGGCGCGACCCTCATTTCACCAAAAATGTCAAAAAAGAATCAGGAACTTCCCGCGGTTGCCCCGCGGTCTCTCCGCGGGCGCGGGAAGTGTTGGAGAGGGCGCGACATCCTTGGAGAGGTCGCGGCAAGCATCAGGTATAATTTCTTCATTTTTGGACAGGAACTCCCCGCAGTTGCCCCGCGGTCTCTCCGCGGACGCGGGAGAGTTCCCGAGACCTCGGCTCTTTCGGGAGAGGGCACGGGTAGCTGGGTTTCTAATAACCCGGACGCCCTCTCCTCTCTCTCTCCTCTCTTATTTTCTCACCTCCTCTATACTTTTCCCCTTTCTCTCTCTAAAAATCTCTCAAACCCTAACCCCAAATCATCAATCTCTTACTCTTCTCTTCACATTTTCCATCAAATCTTCACTTAATCTACCTTAATTCTCAAATTTCATCACTTCTACTCAAGTTTCTCGTGGTTTTTCGGCAAATTTCGGTAGTGTGTGGTGCTCTAAGCTTAATTTGAGTCTCCAATCTTGGTATACTTCTAACCTTTGTATTATTCTTGTCAATTTCACTTGATTTCTTTACATTGGTTGGTTTACCTTGATTTTGAGCATGATTTTTGTGTTTCATGGTTGTTTTTTGTGTAATTTGGTAATTTTGAGTGATGATTGATTTTTCTTGATAAATCTTGCTTATATTTGATGGATGATTGTTGATATTGGTATTTGTTGTTGGAATTTTGGTTGTTGTGTTGATTGAAACAGGTACCTTGTAGTTTTTGGGGGTTTGGTTGGATTTGAAAGGAGGATTGTGAGTGTTTGAGGTGTTTGTTGTTTGTTTGAGGGAGTTGGAATATTTCTTGTGAATTTTTGTGAATTTGTGTGGTAAAAAAATGAATTTGTTGAGAAAAGTTAAGAGTAGCAAAAACCGCTCAAACCAATCTCCCGGCCAAACTTCTCAAGGCCAATCCTCAAACCCTCAACCCCAAACACATTCCTCAACCCAAGATGACGCCCCTCCTCCTCTACCACCTCTAAAATTGTGGAACCGGTCTAAACAATTGCCCTTATATAACAAAATGAAAGACCGTCGGTTTAGACCCACCTGCCACTATTTTCGTGATGACATGGCCAAGCTAGGAATAGATAATGACCTTGATGTACTCCTCAAAAACCTAAGCTTGGGTGAATTTTTGAAATCTACCCCCCGAACCTACTTGGAGCCTTCAATTGAGTTTTTCTCCACATTTGAATTTAATAGGGTAGGGGAAACCGACTACATCATCTCTTTCCAACTCTTCAATGTAAAGCACACCATGAACCTAGCCGAGTTTAATGTTGCCCTAGGTTTCAACCCAAATGGTGATATCTTCGAGCCCCTTATCTCCCTTGCCCAAAGTGAGTACAATGAGGTTGCTTGATGGAGAACCATAGCCCACAAAAAACAGTTTGACTCCAAGATATCCCTTGCTAGTGAGATCATCCATCCGGCCCTTAGGATCCTCCATAGAATTTTCGGGTACTCGGTTTATAATAAGCAAGATTTGGGGAAGTTATCTCGAGAGGAGATCTTAGTCTTGTGGATGGCTACTAAGCCAGAGTTGGGATCTAGGATAAACTTTGGCTATATTTTCATGGAGTGTTGCAAGGAGATCATGCATGGGGTTAAGACGGGGGAGATTCATTGTGGGGGTATGGTGACCCGTTTAGTGAGGTATTTTAAGCAAGAGCGGTTCTTAGAGTCTTGCACTCCGGTTGGAGGGAGTGAAGACATTTGGATTAGTTTGAGGCAGGTTAACACCCTCCGTTTCATAACTAGTACTAGGAGAGCCGGTACTTACTCTTGGCTAGTGAGGAATACCCACCATTGCCTTCTCCCTAACCCGGCCGCTACCTCCATCTTTCGCCAAGCTAGAAATGTTTTGATGGTCCCTAGGGACAGTGGTAGGATAGATGAGGATGAGATGGAGGAGGATGCAAAGTTTGTTGAGGGAGCCGGGTTTGAGGGAGTCAATGAGGAGGAGGAGGAAGGAAGAGGAGAAGAACAAGAGGAACAACAACAACAACAACCGTTTCATCAACAACATGAGCATTTCCTAGAGGATGCTCAAGGAAGAAGAAGAGAGAGAAGACAACAACGACAACAACAACATCAACAACAACATCAAGACTTCCAAGGAGATGCTTATCTCCGGGAAATGGAGGCCATGAGAGCCCACATGGAACGCATGCAATTGAGCATGCAAGGTATGTTTTCTGACCACCAGACTTTATCTTATCAAACTAGCGCCTTGTATGACGCTAGTGTACGTAGGGGGGAGGTCACACCTCCGGTCAACTACCCTTATGTGCCGCCCCAACAAGGGCCGGTAACTTCCCGGGGTGGTGACGGCCTCCCTACGTACCCTTATTGGCAAGGGCTTGAGACTCCCGATGTGCCAAGGCGCAACTTCCCGCCCTATGATTATAGGGTCTCAGGGGGGAATGATTATAGGGGTGACCCCGCTTATTACTATGTTGACCCCCGTCATCCCGAGCCCCTTGTTCAACAAGAGCCTTTTGACCAATTGACCCCATCCCAACAAGACCTATTTAAGGGTCATTATGGATTTCCTCCCGGTTTCACCGTAGGTTGGGGTGAGGGTGATGGTTTTGGAGGTGATGATGGTGCCGGCCCCAGTGGCCAATAGCCCCCTTTTCGCATGTTTGTCTCCCTTTTTGTTCTCCCCTTTTTCCCTATTTTTGCATGTTTGTCGGCATCGGGGTCGATGCTTTCATTTTGTGAGGGGGGAGGGTCAAAAAGGATGTGTTAGCATGGGGACGACACCTTGGGCTCGGTGGGAAGTTTTTGATAAGGTTTTTGGTGGATCTTGGCTATTGGTCTCGTTGTTGTGTTGCTTGTTGTTGATTATTTCTTTGGATGATGTTTTTGGGAACTTTTTGAATCAAAAGAAAAAAGAAGAAAAAAAAAAAAATTTGGTCTCGATGATGATGGGTTCTTCTAGGTTTTTGTATATAGTTAGTGTTTAAGTGTTTTATTGTTTGCTTTTGTTTGGAAGTTACTAACAATTTCATTTTGTATATATATAGCTTTCTTTTCTTTAACTCACCTTGTTCGTAGCTCATGCTTTGGATTGCGGAACCCTTTGGAGAAGCTCGTTCCTACTCCTTGGGTATTTTAGTCTAGCACGGACGCTTGGTGATGCCTTTCTTATTTTACTCCTTTTTATTTTCACTTCTTTATTTTCTTGGTTGCTTAGATTAGGATTAGATTTAGGGGAAGTTGAACGGTTCGAGGATGTATGAATTTAACACCTAGTGTGTTTGGGGTCTTTGGCGATGTGGCCATTAGACCACTTGTTTGTCGATTGGGATAAACGTGTTATGATTGCATCTTTGCCCTTTCCTCTTTCCCTTTCCTATCTTTATCTTAGTTTTCCATCTTTTCTTTTCTTTCCCTTTTCTTTTGTTCTTGTGGTGTGCATATCTGTTTGAGGCTTTCTTTTTACTCTTTATCTTTTTGAATGTCGGACTTGTATGCAATGGACTCTTGCTTTTGAATAATAGTCTTCCTAGGTAATTATGGTATGCACGGTTTGAGATTACGTTTGGTTGATTCTAGGATAAAGCATGCTAAGATAGTTGTCTAGAACTAGGGGGATCATGAAACCGGATTCTACTCGTTTGTGGCATGTTGGTAGTTGCTCCCTATCTTTGATTTGACAACCTTAGTGAGTTTTTGCTACAACCATGTGAGATGTATAATTGTTCAAGCTTTCATCAAATTCTTGCATGAGCGGCATGGATCCTTGATTTTCGCAAACCTAATCTAGAATCTTAGCATATGATTCCTAAGACCGTGACCGAACTACCTAAGAAGGACAAAGGCAGCTTTTTCGGGGAGGTATTTTCTTTTTTCTAGGATAGTCCCTTTTATGTTTATTTTTTTTTTTTTGGATTTGGGATACATTTACCCACTTGTTACCCCTTTGAGCCTTCTTCCCTCTTTTCAAGCCGCATATTTAGATATTTTGAGCCTTTTGTTTCGTTCTCTTTCTTTTTGGTTTTTGTTAAGCAAGTGTCAATGTTTGGTGATTGTGGTGTATGAAGTTGGGGTTTGGTTCGATTTGGTACACATATTTGAGTTGTTTTTGTGAATAATGGTAAATGCTTTTGTAAAAGCCGTCCGAATTGAGAAAGAGGAAAGGACTAATGCTTTAAAGGTGTATGAGAAAATTCAAAAAAAAAAAAAAAATGCTTCCTTTGCATTGAGGACAATGCTTCCTTTAGCTTGGGGGGGGGGAAAGCGTTAAGTGTTCACGATTTTTGTTCCTATTTTAGTAGAGTATTGTTTTGAATAAGCTTGGGGGTGTTAATACATTTTTGTTTGGTGATTACTTAAGTTTGGTGTTGAGATTTGGCCGGTCTTTGCTTCACATTTTAGGATAACCACCAAATTTTAAATTTTTAGCCTACCTTAACCCTTCTTGCCTTACGTTACAACCTTGGGGAAGACCTTTGGACCTAGGAGTTGAGTCTTTCATCGGTGGAGGGAATCATAGGTTGTGGACTAAGGAAAGGGGATGCGAATTCAAGATGTCGAGTAGCCTAAAAACTTTGATCTTTTTCCGGTTCCTTCGCGGAATCTATGAGATGCTCACTAAGGGGAGATATGAGATTAGTAGGGGGAACGCGGTAAGACTGTTTGGGATGAAAGTGGAGTGTGATAACTAGTTCCTATGCTTAGCATATTTATGTTTCAATCAACCTTAGGTATCTTATAACGTGCATACCATAATTCACTTTAGAAAGGTTGTTATTCATTTGAATTATAGTCTCTTTGTAAAGTCCATTTCGTAAAGATTTTGTTTCCTTTTTCCTCTTTCTTTTCTTTCCTTGGTTTGCCTCTTGGGGGTTTGGTGGAGAGTTATGGGTAAACTCTTAGGATACCCTTACGAGAGCATCACTCGTCCTCTAGGGCGATCTAGGGGTTCAAAATGGCTTGTTGTAGCTAAAAACAACCGTGATTCCTACGACAGTGAGTCCTAGTGTAAATTCTTACCCCTCTTTTTCTTTTTATTTCGAATTGTCCCTTCTTATTCCTTCTTGGCCTTTGTTTTGCTCGGGACGAGCAAAAGTCTAGCTTGGGGGAATTTGATGAGTGTCATTTATGGCACTCATAGGGTAGTCTTTTAGGTAATTTCTTTCCCTTTCTCATGCTTTCTTCTCTTAATTTTGGTCCTTTTTCCTTTAGTTTCTCTTTTATTTATGTTTCTCGTGTTTTTATCGTGTTTTCCTTTATTTTGCTCTTTTTCCCTTTTATTTCCTTCCTTTGTTTACTTGTGTAGGTATTGTGAGGATCACCTTGGCAAAGGATGCAATTCGGGACCTCAATGATCAAGCAAGGAAGAAGCATTTGACTAGAGAGGGCTTAGAGAGGCCATGGAGAGGCCTCGGAGAGGTTTCCAAGGTACTTCCAGTAGGCCGCGGGCGCGGGCCATCTTGCCGCGGGCACGGGCCCAAGACGTGCAAAAGTATCAAAATGAGGCAGGAACTCCCCGCGGTTGCCCCGAGGGCTTCCCGCGGGCGCGGGTAAAATGGAGAGGTCTCTCCGCTCAGAGAGACCGCGGCCCCCTGATCAGCCTTTGGGAGCAGGAGATCTTGCCGCGGGCGCGGGTCATCTCCCCGCGGGCGCGGGCCCCTGATGCCGCGGGCGCGGGTGCTGCCCTGACAGCCCGCGGAGGGTTCCGTACCCATTTTTCTGCGGGCGCGGGTCTATCGGGAGAGGGCGTGGGAGTTGCCGTTTTCTTCTTAGCTTATAAATAGAATTGTATTTCCTTTTTGAATCGAACTTTTGGATAATATTTCATTAGCTTAGTTTTAGAGAGAGAAGTTAGAGAGAAGTTAGAGAGAAGTTCTTGGTTTAGGATTTGTAACTCAACATTTGATCAATCAAGTTTGGATTTCTTCATTTTCAATCATCAATATTAGTGAGAATCTTTTCCTTCTTTCATCTCTTACTTACTTGCTATTTGATTTTTGCTTGATGCTTGTTTTTCTTGGATTTGAGTTTGATAATATTGAATACTTTGATTTCTATTAGATTTTGATATAGAATGATGATAAATGCAATTTCTAGTTATTTGGTTTTGAATTTCACCATGATTAGTGAGTAGATTAGTTGCTAGGGAAAGGGGGAAGCATGTTTGATTAATGGAATTGCTAGTTGATGCTCTTTGATTGGTTGATTTGTTGCAATTAAATTGGTTGACATAGTTTTGCATGAGATTGATTAGATTAGGATTGATCACCCTATAAGATTAATCTAGATTGCATTGCAACTCTTAATGACATGACCAATTGATTTGAAGGTTGCTCTAATTGATTGAGTTTGCTCATGATTCTTCTTGGTTTGCCTTTCATAGTGACCACTACATTGGCTTATAGGAGATAGCATTTGAACTCTCTTGATTGCTACTATTGTTTGTCGATTGCAATACTTGAATTAATTGATTGAGCTTTAATCTAGCATTATCATTGATCTTGCATGTGGAACCCATATCCCTAGTGTTTCGACCCTTGATTACTTGTTAAATTTGATCTAGTTCACTTTAGTACCAACCCTAATCTCATTTTCGACTTCGAGGTAGCTTGACTTAGACTTTAGTTTTCATCATTGCATTCCCTTGGGATCGACCCTTAACTTGCCCTATATTCATATAAGGTTGGTTAGGTGTTTACAAATTTAGTTTGGCTTGGGGAAAGGGTAGATAACGACATGCATTTTCCTCTTGTCAAAATGACCTTTCTCGGGTTGGTATTTTTCATTTTTAGGATAGTTTGTTTCATTTTTATTTTTGGGTTTACATTTGCCTTCTTGCAACCATTTGAGCCTTATACCTTCTTTTCAGGCCACATCTTTAGATCTTTGGCCTTTTGTTTCATTTTCTTTCTTTTCTTGGTTTTTATGAAGCAATTGATCATACTTTGATGGAGTTTGTGGTGGAGAAGTTGAAATGTATGGTTCTTATGATAGCAAGATTGTGTTATTTCTTCCTTGTGAATAATGGCAAATGAATATGAGTAAAAGTCGTCCTACATTATAAAAGGCATGGACAAATAAGTGCAAAAGTTGAAAAAGCCGTCCAAAGTTAAAAGAGGCGAGGACAAAGCATTATTAAAAAAAATTCAAATATATTTTGATGTGAGTTTTCTCCCTTTTTGAGCATTGAGGACAATGCTCCATTTAAGCTTGGGGGGAAGCGTTCTCACGCTTTTTGTGTATATGTTTGTGATTTATAGCTTTGAATAAGCTTGGGGGTGTGAGTGTTTTTGTTTGGATTGGTGTTTACTTGATTCTGATTCTAAGAAAGGGCCCGTTCTTTGCTTCACTTTTAGGAAAACCACCAAATTTCAAATTTTTAGCCTACCTTCACCCTTATCGCCTTACGTTACAACCTTGGGGAAAGACCTTTTGACCTAAATGGTTGAGTCACTCATCGGTGGAGAGGAATGTGAGTTTTAGGAATAGGGAGAGGGGATGCAAAAGTCAAGATGTCGAGTAGCCTAAAAATTCTCTTTTTCCGGTTCCTTCGTGGAATCATTGGGATGCTCATTTGAGGTTGATTTGAAGCTATTAGGAAGAACGCGGTAAGATCGTTTGGGATGAAAGTGGATTGTGAAAGCTAGTTCCTATGCTTAGCATATTTATGTTTCAATCAACCTTGGGTATCTTGGAACGTGCACTCCCTTACTTGTTTAGAAAGATTTGCATCCACTTGTGCTTGTACATTTGCAAAGGTCCTTTCATGAACATTTGTTCGCTTTTCTTGTATTTCGTTTTCTTTTTCATGCTTTGCCTTGTTTGTATTATTATGAGAGTTATGGGTCAAACTCTTAGGATACCCTTATGAGACCTTACTCGTCCTCATAGGCAACTTTGGGGTTTAAACGGCTTGTTGTAGCTAAAAGCAACCGTGATTCCTACGACAGTGAGTTAGTGTATATTCTCATCTCGTCTCTTGTTTAGTTTGTTTTAATAAGCTTGTCATTTCTACTCCCTTGGTTTTGTTTTGCTCAAGGACGAGCAAAAGGTAAGCTTGGGGGTATTTGATGTGTGTCATAAATGGCACACATTTGATGAGCATTTAGGTCCTTTTTATCCTATTTTCATAGCTTTCTTGCTCAATAAATGTTCGGTTTTATGCTTTCTCTCTCATTTCTACCTTTCTATGGTTTTCTAGTATTTTCTATTTTATTTCTTTTATTTTCGTTATTTTAGTTGTTTTCTCTTTATTTTAGATTTTATAGATTTAGTTTTATTTTATTTTAGTTTATTTGATTTTATTTTCATTTCATTTTCTTTACTTTATTTTATTTTCATTTTATTATATTTCCTTTCTTCTATTATTTTCATTTTCATTTTATTTCTTTTACTTTTATTTGTCGGTTTTAGTTTTATTTCACTTTATTTTATCTCTCAGTTTTATGTGTGTTTTGTAGGTGTTTGTTCCAAAGTCCAAATTGGTGTAGCTACTGCACACTTTGGTCTTCGTCACCATCATGGTGATGATAGTGATGGTGAAGAAAGGAGGCAGGAACTTCTCCTCCATTTCCCCTGTTCCCGCTCTTCACGCAACAACAACAACTCTACAACTCCCCTGCTTTCCCCTGCTTCACAACAACAACGTCAAACCCCGCAACACCACGCAACACCAACCTCCAGCCAGCCACCAATTGCAGCAGCTCCGCTGCACCTCCAAACGCAACACCGCAACCCCCAAAACACCACAGCCACCCACGCAACCCAGCAGCAGCAATAATTCCCGCAAACACCAACACACAACAGCAATTTCCACCACCTGCAGCCCTTCGTAATCCCGCAACAGCAGCCACCTTTATCCCTCACCAATTGCGCCACCTGCTGCACCTTTTACCCCATCACACACCTCCAAACACACCACCAAATCAGCCACCAATTCACCACCGCACCACCCAGCAGCAGCTCCACCATCCTCCACGCAAACACCAACAACAACCCCAATTATCACTTTAATTTCGCCACCAATTGCAATCACACAAAGCAGCCCCTGCTGCCCTTCAATTAAAACCAAATCAACCACCAACGCACCACCAATTGCGCCTCCGTCTCCTCCGCAAACCGCCGCTGCTCCTCCTTCGTTCATACCTCAGCAGGTGCGGGCGCACATTCAACGAATGCGGCCGCACCCAGCAGGGTTTTACTTGGATCGTTGATTGATGATGATGAGAAGCTTTGGCCGTTTATTGTTGATGATTAGTAGCTTATTTTGTGAGAGGAGAAGCAGGGGATTATTCCCCATTTGGAGGAGCAGCAATTTTCGTGGCTGATGATCTTCTATTTTCAATTTCTTTTTATTTTATTTCCCTTTAAATTTTAGTTTTCTATTTTCTTTCTTTTTCTTTTGTTGTTTTATTTTATTTTCTTTTCTTTTCTTTTCCTTTTCCTTTTATTTTCTTTTTCTTTTATTTTATTTTCTTTTAACCCTTGTATTTATAAATACCCATTTTTGGGTAGAGAGAGAAACAAGTAGAAGTAGATTTTTAGATCATATTCTTAGCTTAGTTGAGAGCTTCTCTCTCTAGTTTTTAGGGTTAATTTTAGGAGTAGATTTTAGAGAGAGAAAGTGAGGAATTTCAATGGTGATTGAGAGATTGAAGATCCAAATGTTTAATATTCATTGTTTGGATTGTTGATTTTGATTAGAATTTGATGATTTGATGATTGATTTTTGATATTCATGTTTGTATTGGTAGAATTGATGATAATGTTTGAGTAGTGTTTGGTAAGGGATTTGGTGAAGCTTATGATGTAATGAATTGATGTAAATTGGGGATAATTGATGGAGTTGATGATGTGATTAAACTTTGTTGATTGATCATGTGCATGTGTGTGATTAATTAGAGAGTAGCTAACTTTGATTATTGCACTAGATTGCATTGTAAGTTCACATTGATACGGACCATTGATTTGTGGCTTGCATTTACACGATTGAGGTGTCTTGTGATGTTTCCTAGCTAGAGTTTATCGTAGTTGACGCTAGTTAGACCTCTAGGAGAATAGCTTGACATACTCTTTTGGTTGCATGATTGATTTTCCCTCACATTGCTTGACTTAGTCGACTTTACATTCCAATTTGCTATGTTCATTGCTATTATTTGCGGATCCTAATCCCTAGCTCTTATATTTGTTTTGTTTCCTCGTTTTAGTAGTTGTTAGAGTCATCTTTTACCCCTTGTCTTCGACCTAGCTTAGGCATATAATTGGAAGCACTTAGACATCACCGTTCCTTTGGGTCCGACCCTTGACTTACCTCTATACTTGTATTTAGATTTGTTGAGTGTTTATAAATTTTGTTTGGCTTAGGGAGAATTAGCCAAACGACCTAGTTTTCCCCACGTCATTGACTCAATTATCTTTGTTGAATGCGTTTGACTTTCATTTGATTCAAAAAGCTTTGTATGAATGTGTTTGACTTTCATTAGACTCAATTATCTTTATTGAATGCATTAATTTGATTCAAAAAGCTTTGTTTCAATGTGTTTGAATTACATTTGGCTCAATTATCTTTGTTGAATGTGTTTGACATTCATTTAATTCAAAAGCTTTATTTGAATGTGTTTGACATTTATTCGACTCAATTAGCTCTGTTGAATGCATTTTACTTTCATTTGATTCAAAAAGCTTTGTTTGAATGTGTTTGACTTTCATTTGACTCAATTAGCTTTATTGAATGCATTTGATTTTCGTTTGCTTCAAAATGTATTGTTTAAATGTGTTTGACTTTCATTTGACTCAGTTAGCTTTGTTGAATGCATTTGACTTTCATTTGATTCAAAAAGGTTTGCATGAATGTGTTTGATTTTCATTTGACTCAATTATCTTTCTTGAATGCACTTGACTTTCATTTGATTCAAAAAGCTTTGTTTGAATGTGTTTGACTTTCATTTGAGTTAAAAAGCTTTGTTGAATATATTTGACTTTCATTTGATTCAAAAAGCTTTGTTTGAATGTGTTTGACTTTCATTTGTCTCAATTATCTTTGTTGAATGCATTTAACTTTCATTTTATTCAAAAAGTTTTGTTTGAATGTGTTTGACTTTCATTTGATAAAAATTAGCTTTGTTGAATGCATTTGACTTTCATTTGATTCAAAAAGTTTTGTATGAATGTGTTTGACTTTCATTTGACTCAATTATCTTTATTGAATGCATTTGACTTTCATTTGATATAAAAAGCTTTATTTGAATGTGTTTGCCTTTCATAAGAGGTAAAAAACTTTGTTGAATGAATTTAACTTTCATTTGACTAAAAATCTTTGTTTGAATGTGTTTGACTTTCATTTGACTCAATTATCTTTGTTAATTGAATTTAACTTTCATTTGATTTAAAAAGCTTCGTTTGAATGTGTTTGATATTCGTTTGATTCGAAAAGCTTCGTTTGAATCTGTTTGATATTCGTTTGATTCGAAAAGCTTTGTATGAATGTGTTTGACTTTGTATGAATGTGCTAATTGAATTTGACTTTCATTTGACTCAATTATCT
This sequence comes from Chenopodium album, assembly GCF_948465745.1. Taxonomy (NCBI): domain Eukaryota; kingdom Viridiplantae; phylum Streptophyta; class Magnoliopsida; order Caryophyllales; family Amaranthaceae; genus Chenopodium; species Chenopodium album. The sequence continues at coordinate 21,753,828 of NC_137853.1, forward strand.
TTGTTTAATGAATTTGACTTTCATTTGATTCAAAAAGCTTTTTTTGAATGTATTTGACTTTCATTTTACTCAATTATCTTTATTGAATGCATTTGACTCTCATTTGATTCAAAAAGCTTTGTTTGAATGTGTTTAACTTTCATTTGAGTCAAAAAGGTTTGTTGAATGCATTTCACTTTCATTTGATTCAAAAAGCTTTGTTTGAATTTGTATGACTTTCATTTGCCTCAATTATCTTTGTTGAATGCATTTGACTTTCATTTGATTCAAAAAGTTTTGTATGAATGTGTTTGACTTTCATTTGACTCAATTAGCTTTGTTAATTGCATTTCACTTTCATTTAATTCAAAAAGCTTTGTTTGAATGTGTTTGACTTTTCATTTGAGTTAATTAGCTTTGTTGAATGCTTTTTACTTTCATTAGATTCAAGAAGCTTTGTAAGAATGTGTTTGACTTTTATTTGACTCAATTAGCTTTGTTAAATGTATTTGACTTTCATTTAATTCAAAACGTTTTGTTTGAATGTGTTTGACTTTCATTTGACTCAATTATCTTTGTTGAATGCGTTTGACTTTCATTTTATTCAAAAAGCTTTGTATGAATGTGTTTGACTTTCATTTGACTCAATTAGCTTTGTTGAATGCATTTGACTTTCATTTGATTTAAAAAGCTTTGTTTGAATGTGTTTGACTTTTATTTGACTCAATTATCTTTGTTGAATGCATTTGACTTTCATTTGATTCAAAGAGCTTTGTTTGAATGTGTTTGACTTTCATTTGACTCAATTAGCTTTGTTGAATGCATTTGAATTTCATTTGATTCAAAAAGCTTTGTATGAATTTAACACCCCCAAAATTCGAGTCTTTTAAAAACAATAAGAGCAACCTTTAACTTTCAAACCTGGGAGTGTTACTGCTACACTTATTTTCCGTAGAAAATAAATGCAAAGCAAAATTAACTAATATATAAATAAACTAAGTGGTCTAAATTGTGGCAAAATAAAATATAGTCATTACATCAAAACTGCAATTATTTTGAAAACACTAGTTAAAAGGAAGTAATTAAACTCGGAAACAACTAAATTGTCTTAGCTATGTGATTATTCTAACGTCTCCTCACACGTAACCGAGTACCCTCTTACCAACCTGCAAAAAAAATCAGATTCAAGAAAAAGAGAGAAAACTTCCAAAAATCAGATAAACTGAGTAATTCCAACTCCATCCCGTAAAATAAATAATTTTAGTTCAAAACATATTCCACATAATATAACTTCATAGACATCATAATACTCAACCAAGTTCAAATTATCTCATAACATATTATTACTTCATTTAAGAAAGGGAAAGAGAACGCTAGTAAGCTGGGACTAGTCCCTATCACCACCTACTTTACAGAGGGTCGCGCGTAACCCCAAATGGCCATAGAATAATCAGAATGTCCCTAGTGTGCACACCCCTCACTAATACCCAGTGATTAGGAGGAAGACTAACAGTAACATACAATAATTTAAACCAACTAGTAGCAACCATAACTACTAGTGGGCAACCTGTTCTTCACCCTTTCGGGTTTCATTTCCCTTCTTAAGTTATGTTTCACTGTACATTTTATTAGGTTACATTTTCCGATCACATTGCACACAAGCATTGCGATTTAATCCCGAGTAACAATATTTCAATTCCAATATTATTAGCACATAGTCGTTCCACATGACATACTAATTATAACTCGATTCTCAATAGGCCTTAGAGACCATCAATTATATACAATCAATCATCTAATTCCCAAGATTATATTTATATAAAAATAACTCATACGATAACAAATAATCATATATTTTTTTTTAATTACAGATACTAGTTCATAAAATAGAAAAACTCATATATAATATATATGATTCCATATTATCATACGATAGCACACTCATCACATTTAATTACATAAGCACGTATTTGACACATAATATTTCAAAAACAATTTCCTAACGGGATTCTAGAGATGATGGACATTGAAAATTACCTTGATCATGCGAAAATCTCAAGGTAATTAACCTCCGAAACGTTCACCTAGTAGCCTCCTTCTACAATTAAACAAAGAGATAACCTAAGTTAGATAGTTGTACGACTAACGGAAGAAAAATGAGCGTAAATTTATTTATCACCACCTATAATCTAATCAGCCCAAAGATATAATTATCAAGAACTAATTAAGGGATTAACCAATTGATACTATGTAACATATAACAGCCATCATCACCACCATCATCATCATCATTACCAGCATCATAATTATCACCATCATCACTGACATATACCCCCAAAATTCACTACATCAAGCATAACTATACTCCACTAAATCAAGGGAGTTAGTAAAGAAACAAAAAGATTAAAAAAAAATTAAGGAAGTAGTGTTTAATTATCAAAATCAAATCCAAAACCAAAATAAGGAAGAACTGGAAGGTGACGGATTGCAGAATTCGGTAACTAAGCTTTGAAATTCCTTTTTTTTTTTTTAATAAATTGAAAGTAGATTAACCAACATGATTAAATTAAGAAACCAAAAGCAAGAAGTAAAATTTAATAGGTTTTAGTATATTATAGCTTACCAAGAATTTTTTTATGAAATCGTAATGACAGTAGAGAAGGATGAAGCATATATTTATAAATGAATCTTGAGAGTCTAGAAGGTTCATGAGATAGGATCAAATTTTAAAAATTAAAACTGATTTTGTTACCAGCCTTTATCCGTGAAACCACTTTTGCCAATTTTTTTTCTTCTAGTATTCAAAATGAGTTTTTTTTTTTAAAAAAAAAAAAAAAAACCGAAAATATTAAATAATTAATATATATATTTTAAAATAAATTTAAAAGATTATACTAGCAAAAGAAATTTTGGGGTATTACATCTACTCCGCCTTAAAACGAGTGTTCGTCCTCGAACTTTTAAAGTTAACTCTTAAATAAGGCTCACACTATGACCAACAGTAAGTTAGTATTACATTCTACCTTCCTTTAAAAGTTTCAACCTCGAAACTTAGCATACCTGCTCAAAAAGTTTCGGGTAACGCTTTTGCATTTCATGTTCAGCTTCCCAAGTCGCTTCTTCAGAATTCTGATTAGACCATAGCACTTTAACTAACTTTACTGACGTATTTCGAGTACTTCTCGTTTTGATGTCGAGAATTTTCACAGGGCGTTCTTCGAAAGTTAAGGTCTCATCTAGCTCAATAGTCTCGGGTTGGATAACATGGGTAGGGTCATGAACATATTTCCGAAGTTGGGAAACATGAAAAACATTGTGAACATTGGCTAACTCCATGGGTAAGGCTAGTTGATATGCTACCTCTCCAACTCTCTTCAATACTTAATACGGGCTAATGTATCTATGACTCAACGTCCCTTTTCTACCAAACCACATGACTCCCTTGGTAGGGGAAACCTTAAGTAAAGCCTTTTCCCCGACTTCAATTTCCACTATTCTCCTATTCTGGTCTGCATATGACTTTTTTCGATCCTGAGCTGCCTTCATGTTTTCTTGGATAAGCCTAACTTGCTTCGTTGTTTCTACAATCATTTCTGGCCCCAAAGTTAAAGACTCACTGATATCGCTCCAACACAAGGGACTCCTATATTTTCTCCCATACAACACTTCATAAGGTGCCATTCCTATGCTCGCATGATGGCTATTATTGTATGAAAATTCGATCATTGGTAATCTTCCGTCCCACGATCCACCAAAGTCCATCACACAAGCTCTCAACATGTCCTCCAAGGTTTGGATTGTTCTTTTTGTTTGTCCATCTGTGGCAGGGTAAAACGCTGTGCTAAACTTCAGGATAGTACCAAATGCTTGCTGAAACATCTTCCAGAACTTCGATAAAAATCTTGGATCTCTGTCTGAAATAATATCTTTAGAAACTCCATGTAGCCTCACAATTTCTATCCCCTAGGCATCTGCCAACTGATTCACATTCCAAGTATCCCTTATTGCTATGAATCTTGATGTCTTTGTTAAACGATCAACTATGACCCAAATAGCATTCTTTGCTGCCCTTGTAAGTGGTAATCCCATCACAAAATCCATAGAGATAGACTCCTACTTCCATCCTGGCACATCTAATGATTGCAGCTTACCTCCAGGTCTCATATGTTGTATCTTCACTTTCTGACATGTAAGGCACTTTGCCACAAACTCGGCTACTTCACGCTTCATGTTTGGCCACCAGAAATGTTGCTTAAGATCCTTATAGAGCTTATCTCCTCCTAGGTGTACAGAGTACGGGGTGTAGTGAGCTTCTTCTAAAATCTTCCTTTTGAGATCTTCATTTTTAGGGATACACCATCTCCCTTTGTATTTTACTGTTCCACTATCATCTACATCAACTCAGTTGTTGTTCCTTCTTCTTTCATCTTTCTCACCTTGGTCAACCACTCATCTAACATTTGCTTCTCACGAATCTCATCATATATAGTAGGTTTGACTGACATTGCATTCAACTGACCGTTTACCTGGCCATACTCTACAACCTCCAAGTTCAACTTCCTAAATTCTTCACAAAGTTCCTTGGCTAAAATCATCAAGTTCACTGTATGACTTGTCTTCCTACTCAAAGCATCAGCTACCTTGTTTGCCTTTCCTTCGTGATACAGGATGTCTGGGTTGTAATCGGTTAGAACCTCCAGCCATCTCCTTTGCCTCATGTTCAAATGAGTCTGTGTGAATATGTATTTAAAACTCTCGTGGTCCGTATACACCTTACATCTCACACCATACAAATAGTGTCTCCAAATCTTGAGAGCAAACACTACAGCTCCTAGCTCCAAATCATGAGTAGGGTAATTCTGTTCATGTTGGTTGAGCTGCCTTGATGCATAAGCTACAACCTTCACATGTTGTATAAGTACACACCCAAAACCATTCTTAGATGCGTCACTATAGATTTCAAACCCCTCAGTCCCTGATGGTAAGGTTAAGACTGGTGCTGAGGTGAGTCTTCGCTTCAATTCTTGAAAAGATTGCTCACACCTCTCATCCCACTGAAACATAGTAGTTTTTTTCATCAAATTTGTTAAGGGTTGAGCTATCCTCGAAAAGTCTTGCACAAATCTTCTATAGTATCCAGCAAGCCCTAAGAAACTTCTTACTTCAGTCACGCTTTTGGTTCTTGGCCAATCAGAAACTGCTCGAATCTTAGATGGGTCCACCGTAACTCCTTCCTTTAAGATCACATGGCCTAGAAATGCTACCTTCTCTAACCAAAATTCATATTTTGAAAATTTGGCATACAACTTCTTTTCTCTAAGAATCTCCAACAGTTTTCTTAGATGTTCTTCGTGCTCTTCTCTATTCCTCGAGTACACCAAAATATCATCTATGAATACCACAACAAACTTATCCAAGTATGGCTGAAAAGTTATATTCATGAGATCCATAAAAGCTGCCGGCGCATTAGTGAGTCCAAAAGGCATAACCGTGAACTCATAATGGCCGTATCTCGTGCGAAAGGCTGTCTTTGGTATATCTTCCTCAGCAATCCTCAACTGATGGTATCCTGTCCTCAAGTCAATCTTTGAAAATATCCCAGCACCTTTAAGTTGATCAAACAAGTCCTCAATCCTAGGCAATGGATATTTGTTCTTTATAGTGACATTATTCAACTCTCGGTAGTCAATACACAACCTTAAGGATCCATCCTTCTTCCTCACAAATAAAACCGGTGCTCCCCAAGGTGACACACTTGGCCTTATATAACCCTTTTCCAGCAGCTCCTCCAACTGTACCTTCAACTCTATCATCTCTGCTAGTTCCATTCTATATGGTGCCTTAGAAATAGCTCCAGTTCCAGGCACTAAGTCTATTTTGAAATCCATCTCCCTAATTGATGGCATCCCTGGAATTTCATCTGGAAACACATCTTGGAATTCTCTCACCACTGGAATGTGATCTATGGACTTCTCTTCTACACTCACATCTTGCACATGGCATAAATAAATAGGGTAGCCCTTTCGAATATAAGAATGAAAAGTCATGGCTGACACAATACTAATCCCTGGTTTTGACACAACTCCTTGGTAAGAGATTCTATTCCCCTTTGGCCCCCTAAGAGACACCTTTTTGGTATGACACTCAATTCTAGCCTTATACTTGCTAAGCCAATCCATCCCCAATATCACATCAAAGTCAGTTAAGTCAAACTGAATAAGGTTAGCAAACAACTCAGTTCCTGCAATGTTAACTGGAATGTCTTGGTATATGGATCTACAAGGAACTACCTCCCCTGAAGGAATTTTTATATTGGTTTGACACAAAGATGAAGGTTTTAAAGCATGCTTATTCACAAAAGAAGTGGCTACAAAAGAATGAGATGCCCCGGAATCAAAAAGTAAGTAAGCAGGTTTTGAGTTCACGAGAAAAGTACCCGTCACAACGTTGGCATTAGAGTCAATCTCGTTCTGGTTCATGACATAAATTCTTCCATTACTGGTCCTACCATTGCCATTGTGGTTGCTTCCTCCGCCATTGTTGTTGTTTTGTCCATTCCCTCCTTGAGCATTGCCATTTTGACCCTGAGAATTGTTGTTGTTGAAGCGGTTGTTATAGTTTGAGTTTCTCCCATAACCACCTCCATTATTGCCATTGTTGTTACCTTGTCCATTCCGAGCCTGATTATTGCCATTCTGCTTCTTTGGGCACTCAAATTTCTTGTGACCAACCTCCCCACATTCAAAGTAAGTAAGCAAATCTCCATTGCAGTTGCGTCCTGGATGGCTCTTGTCACATTTACGGCATGGTCGATTGCGAGATCCCTACTGATTCTATTGTCCTTGGCCTCGGTGGTTGTTGCTTCGATTGTTGTTATTACGACCTCCCTGCTGACCATTTCCACCATTCCCATTGCTATTGCCCCTGAGGCGTGTTCTCTTGTCATAACCTTGATGGTTCGATGAGCTCTCACCATTCCCTTTCCTCTTATGCCTATCCTTAACCTCCTACTCACGTTTTAAAATCCTTTCGATATTACAAGTTCTGTCATAGGCCTCCTTATAGGTAGCAGCAGTACTAGCCCCAATCACCTTCTTTTGAATCCTAAAAGTCAATCCATCTTCAAACTTCTGAGCTTTGGATATCTCATCAGGCACTACATTGGAACAAAACCTAGCATACTCAATAAATTTCTCAGCATACTCCTGCATGCTCATACCAGCTGTTTGGTTAAACCTACTGAACTCACTGTACTTCTTCCTCTTGATATGCTCAGGAAAGAAACGATCCCTGATTGCTTTTTTAAAAGCCTCCCAGTTAAAGTTATTTTGAGCTCTTATAGTGGCCCCTTCATTTTCCCACCAAATATCAGCAGCCTCACGTAAATAGAAAGTGGCTTGGTCCACCTTCTGAGCATCAGGGGTACCGGCAGCAGTGAAAATCTTGTCAAAGTCACGTACCCAGTTCTCAACTAACATGGATCTTCCTTCCCCATGAATAGTTGAGGTTTCAGTGCAGCAAGTTTCTTAGCCATGGCAGCTTGAGGGTCGTTATCATTGTTGTTGCTGTTATTCAGCTGGTTTTGCAACAACATTCCATGATTCTGGTTCATTTGTTCAAGAGCTCTCAAACTTGCAGCAAGTTGTTCAGGAGTCTCTGCCATTTGTGCGATTCTTCTCCAACGAGACCTAGTGTAAACGTTGTAATTTTGCATACACAATCTGCACAATTTCAACACTGGTGTTACCACCACACACATTTATTAGATCGTGAGAATTGCAATTAAATTAACAACCACATTCTTTCATGTCACACATCAGCACATATAGACAAGAATTTAGCAATTTATAGAGTCGTCCAAGTATCCAAACCAAATAATGCATCAACTTAGCATTAGACTATAACTTTGCGCATTGCTTTGTGATTTCACTATCACTCGACCAAGTCATTACCAGTCTGGACTAAAGTAAGCATAAGAAAATAAGAGCTTTGTTCTATATATAAATACAATAGGTAAAAAAAAATGAATTGACTTTTATTAATAATCATAAAATAGCAAGGTATATATATGTTAATCAAAATTATTTTATTGCAAAACACGAAGAGTGTGACAATTGTCTTTGAAATACTAGTAATAAATAGCTTAATAAACTACTAGTTACAAATAAACCAAAACTATAGTTTCTAGTCATAAAAAAAAAACTTTATTTGCAAAATTAATATAAATTTTTTTTTTAACCAAATAAACTAAACGCACCTTTAAAAAAAATTCAATTATTATTTTCCCCTTGACTCTCACGAGCTTCACTTTCCTGGGGCTCATCCTCCTCATAATCATCCAAGTTATAGTCAAAGTCTCGCTTGGCTTCCATCATTGCCTTTTCAAGGTAATCCACAGTAGGGATCCATCTTCCATCATAATAATACTTATCACTCGATTTACCATTAATATATAAGTCAACATACTTCTTTGTAAGTTGAGCATAGGGTCCCCTTCCAATTAACGTGTGTATAAGAATTTGAGATCGCCTCTCCGAAGTATTGTAATCAAATTGGCCACCAAGTACATTGTAATGGAAGTGTTCAATGTAGAGATTTAAGCGGTGCACATAGTGTCGAATGTTTTCGTTATAATTCATACGAATCTCGTAAGGAGAATCAGGTAATAGATGTGTACTCTTCCTAGCACTCGACTTTCTTGCAGTTTTAAGTGCTCGTACCTGACGTGGGGAAAACTAGGTCGTTGGGCTAATTCTCCCTAAGCCAAACAAAATTTATAAACACTTAACAAACCTAAATACAAGTATAGAGGTAAGTCAAGGGTCGAACCCAAAGGAACGGTAATGTCTAAGTGCTTTCAATTATGTGCCTAAGCTAGGTCGAAGACAAAGGGTAAAACAGGACACTAACAACTACTATGACAAAGAAACCAAACAAGTAAAATGCTAGGGATTAGGATTCACTTATAATAGCAATGAACAATGCAAATTGGTTTAGGAAGTTGACTAAGTCAAGCAATGTGAGGGAAGATTAATTATGCAACCAAAAGAGCATATCAAGCTATTCTCCTAGAGGTCTAACTAGCGTCAACTACGATAAACTCTAGCTAGGAAACATCACAAGACACCTCAATCGTGTAAATGCAAGCCACAAATCAATGGTCCGTATCAATGTGAACTTACAATGCAATCTAGTGTGAATAACTAGGGTGATCAAGCGTAAATCAAACACACACATGCACATAATCAATTAACCAATTTAATCACATCATCAACTCCATCAAAATCCCCAATCTACATCAATTCATTACATTATACAAGCTTCACCAAATCCCTAACCAAACAACTACTCTAGCAACATCATCAATTCAACAAACAACTAGAGTAATCAACAATCTACAATCAAAGAATCAACAATTAAAGAAGAACAATAACTCTAATCAAACATTAATCATCAAATCATCAAAACTCAATCAAAATCAACAATCTAAACATGAATACTAAACAAAACAATAAATGAGATAGAGTTTAGAAATGCTCATTGATAATAGAGTAGATCTCCAATACAATTGTCACCATTGGATCTTCAATCTCTCAATCACCATTGAAATTCTTCACTTTCTCTCTCTAAAATCTACTCCTAAAACTAACCCCTAAATCTAGAGAGAGAAGCTCTCAACTAAGCTAAGAATATGATCTAATTCTATTATTAAAACTTCTTACAAAAATTGGGTTCAAATAGGTATAAGAAGAGAGAGAAAATCGTCAAAATCCGATCGGAAAAGACCCACGATGGTGCGGCCACACAACAGGGGATGTGCGCCCGCACAACCATGGTGTGCGGCCGCACATCCTTCGCGTGCGGCCGCACGCAGCTGGGTTTCTTTGAATCTTCAACTCTTCAAGCTCAAGGGGTGCGCACATGATTTATGATGGTGATGGAGGACAAGGTAGGCAGTAGCTAAGGCTTAATATTGAGGGCACACACTTCCTTTGAAGGGAGCATAAGAGAAGAGCCAAGACTTGGAACTTCCACTTCTTTGCATCTTGAGCTTCCCAAATTCCATGAACTTGATCCTAAAGCTTCTTCCACCATAGTGGATCACCAAAATCACGACCCGAACCTCTTCCAATACCTACAACCACGAAAATAGAGCAAATAAAGAAGAAAAGGCTAGAAAACCAACGAAAAGCACAAAAGCTACAAAATAAGAGAAGAAAGGTAAAACTAAGCAACAAAGCATAAAACTAAGCACTTATTAAGCTTGAAAGCTATGAAAAGAGAATAGAAAGGACCTAAATGCTCGTCAAATGTGTGCCATTTATGACACACATCAAATACCCCCAAGCTTACCTTTTGCTCGTCCTCGAGCAAAACAAAACCAAGGGAGTGGAAATGACGAGCTTATTAAAACAAGCTAAAGAAGAGACGAGATGAGAATATACACTAACTCACTTTCGTAGGAATCACGGTCAATTTTAGCAACTAATGACAAGCCATTTAAACCCCTAGATCGCCCTAGAGGACGAGTGATGCTCTCGTAAGGGTATCCTAAGAGTTTACCCATAACTCTCATAATAATACAAACAAGGCAAAGCATGAAAAAGAAAACAAAATACAAGAAAAGCAAACAAATGTTCATGAAAGGACTTTTACAAATGTACAAGTACAAGTGGATGCAAATCTTTCTAAACAAGTAAGGGAGTGCACGCTCCAAGATACCCAAGGTTGATTGAAACATAAATATGCTAAGCATAGGAACTAGCTTTCACAATCCACTTTCATCCCAAACAATCTTACCGCGTTCTTCCTAATAGCTTCAAATCGACCTCAAGTGAGCATCCCAATGATTCCACGAAGGAACCGGAAAAAGAGAATTTTTAGGCTACTCGACATCTTGACTTTTGCATCCCCTCTCCCTATTCCTAAAACCCACATTCCTCTTCACCGATGAATGACTCAACCATTTAGGTCAAAAGGTCTTTCCCCAAGGTTGTAACGTTAAGGCAAAAGGGTGAAGGTAGGCTAAAATTAAAATTTGGTGGTTTTCCTAAAAGTGAAGCAAAGAACGGCCAATTCTTAGAATCACAATCAAGTAGTCACCAAACAAAAACAAACTAACACCCCCAAGCTTATTCAAAGCTATAAATCACAAACATATACACAAAAAGCGTGAGAACGCTTCCCCCCAAGCTTAAATGGAGCATTGTCCTCAATGCTCAAATAGGGAGATAACTCACATCAAAATATTTTTTTTGAATTTTTCATTTTGTCTCTTTTTTTCCTTGTATTTTTTAATAGTGCTTTGTCCTCGCCTTTTTAACTTTGGACGGATTTTTCGATTTTGCACTTATTTGTCTATGCCTTTTATAATGTAGGACGGCTTTTACTCATACTCATTTGCCATTATTCACAAGGAAGAAATCACACAATCTTGCTATCATTAGAACCAAACATTTCAACTTCTCCACCACAAACTCCATCAAATATGATCAATTGCTTCACAAAAACCAAGAAAAGAAAGAAAATGAAACAAAAGGCCAAATATCTAAAGATGTGGCTTGAAAAGAAGGTATAAGGCTCAAATGGTTGCAAGAAGGCAAATGTAAACCCAAAAATAAAGAAAGAACAAACTATCCTAAAAATGAAAAATACCACCCCGAAAAAGGTGCCTTTATCCTCCCTAAATGGTTCGGTCTCGGATTCAAGATCTATGAGTCAAGTTTCAAGATTAGGTTTGCAAAAAGTCAAGGATCCATGCCGCTCATACAAATAAGGTAGAAGGCTTGAAAAACATAGAACTTACATGGTTGTAGCAAAAACTCACTATTGGTGTCAAATCGACTATAGTAAGCAACTACCAAACGGGCCACAAACAAGTAGAATCCGGCTTCATGTTCCCACTAGTTCTAACCAACTACCTTAGCATGCTTTATCCTAGAATCAACCAAGCGTAATCTCAAACCGTGCACACCATTACCATTTAGGAAGAAATGCATTCAATTATACAAGTCCAAATGTTATTATGTCCAAAGCAAGAACAAAACAAAACACATTGCAAATTTGCCTTGATAGAAAGGAAAATCTTTTTGGAGTTTTTCAAAATAAGAGAAACATGGAAAAGCATATACAAAGGTGCAAAGCATATATGAATCAAAATCCCACCAAACATGATAGAATACCCTCCCCCAAGCTTGAATGAGACAATACACTCAAACATAAATCATATAATCCATGGGAGGGGAAAACAAGGAGATTAATCCAACAAACCAACATATGTCCAACAAGTCATCATCCACTAGAGAAAGAGCAAGGAAAGATATTACCGGATATTAGGTGGGTGTAAATACCCGCAAATGACCCAATTTAAACCTTTCAAAGCTAATTTCTCAAGAATTGAACCTTGTTTCCATATGCTCGCAAAGATAGGAGTCAACCTTCCTTGTTTCTTGATCCAAATCGAAGCACTAAAGTATATCAAGTCATGTACCTAGCAAAAGGCACACAAACATTTCCATGAGAGAAAAATCTATTCTAAAAAGAAACGGAAAATCTAATCTAAAACACGGGTTACTTCCCGAGAAAGGCTTGCTTAAGGTCCAAGCTTGACCGCTCTAGTAAAATAATATTGCAACGATCACAAGAGCTTGTCAAATGCACTACTACACATTTCATAAGATAGAAGGTTGGCAAATGACGGAAGAAAAACGTGCAACAAGATCATTGCACGCAAGTGAGAAGGGAGGTGCCAAAAGAAAGAAGAAGAAGGATCAAAAGGAAAAACAATAAAATAAGAAGAAGGGGTAAAAGAAAAAGAAAAAGGCAAATCCTCCTCACTAGGATATTTTTGGGTGGCAACATCACCCTCTTCCTCAATTGGAGACAAATGACCCACATGCAAATCCTCATGGACAAAAGGGTCCCCAATGGGCTTACCAACAAAAGAAGGGAGAAAAATAGGGCAATAGGGGATGTGGTCAAACTTTTGAGAGAAAGGGGTATGAGAAATAGGTAAAGGGTTCGCGACTCCCTCAACACAAGGTCTCTCATCGCCAATGAGGGCATGCAAATCAATCATAGAATCCTCAAAAGACGAACACTCATGATCACCATCTCCCTCAAACATCCAACTCCCAAGAGGAACCACATAATCTCCTCCACTACCTTCATGAACAATAGCTCCCTCAACTTCCTTAAAGCCTAGAGTCTCAAAACCATGCATGAATGGAGGCAAATTCACTTCAAATTCATCTCTCTCCCATGAAGCTTTCTTAATCAACTTGTTTAAAAGGCTATGGCTATTCCTTATGCACTCAAGAAACACATTTGACATAACCTCAAACGAGTCCAAATACTCATGGATAGAAGAGTCACATTCACACACTTGAGACTCATCACAAAGGGTGGGAGGGTTGGGAATTTCAAATTCAACACTCTCTTCGTTCACAACTCCTTCACCATCACTCATATGCTCACCAAAGGTATCCTCACACACTCTTGGTTGCTCAAAATCACCATCATCATCCTCAACACACACATTGGATTTGTTATTTTCACATACAAACATCAAAGATGACAATTGGCTTTTTAGCTCTTCATTTCTCTTTCTTTCCTCCTCAAAATGCTCCTCACTCTTTTTCATCATCTCCAATTGACTTCTCAAACAATTAAGAGTAGACTCCATTTTAGGCCCAAGATCATCACTAAGCTCAACATGCCTAATTCGAGTTTCCAAGGTAACAATAAGAGATTCAAAAGGTGTAGGAGATTGAGGTTCAACAAAAGAAGAAGAAGTACAACCAAGATTGGAAGAATCAACATCGAAATCATGAGCATGTACATCACATTGGGGGGTGGGGGCAAAATCAAGAACATGAGATTCATTATCAAGGGAACGAAGCACATCACAAGAAGGCATGGTAAATAATGAAGAATATTGAAACACACCATTAGCATCAACTAGAGCATGTACTCCATTATCATGAACAAAAGGGGAAATAGAGTTGAAATCATGTGTTCTAGGTTCACTAATGGGATCATGTGACAAATCATGGGAAATCATGCTAACATTAGAAGAATCAAGACATTGCACATCAATATTAGGAACATGATTATCCCTATTATAAACACCCCTAGCAAACCAAACATAAAAATCCCAAGCATCATCAATTGACAATGCTCTATATTCACCATTGTGCATGCATTCAACTTCATCCCTAGTTTGCCCATTCAAACCAAAATAACAAATCTCACAAGCCTCCCAAAGGCTACTACAATTACAATCAAGAAATCCCTCTAGTCTATTAAAATATTCACAAAAAGGCTCATTGTCAAATTGAGGAAATGAGAGACATGCCATTTTATACAAAACAAGCAAAAATCAAATAAAAGAAAAGTATACACAAAGACCTAGACTCAAGCAATCAAAAACACTCAAACATAGACACCGTTCCCCGGCAACGGCGCCATTTTGACGTGGGGAAAACTAGGTCGTTGGGCTAATTCTCCCTAAGCCAAACAAAATTTATAAACACTTAACAAACCTAAATACAAGTATAGAGGTAAGTCAAGGGTCGAACCCAAAGGAACGGTAATGTCTAAGTGCTTTCAATTATGTGCCTAAGCTAGGTCGAAGACAAAGGGTAAAAGAGGACACTAACAACTACTAAGACAAAGAAACCAAACAAGTAAAATGCTAGGGATTAGGATTCACTTATAATAGCAATGAACAATGCAAATTGGTTTAGGAAGTTGACTAAGTCAAGCAATGTGAGGGAAGATTAATTATGCAACCAAAAGAGCATATCAAGCTATTCTCCTAGAGGTCTAACTAGAGTCAACTACGATAAACTCTAGCTAGGAAACATCACAAGACACCTCAATCGTGTAAATGCAAGCCACAAATCAATGGTCCGTATCAATGTGAACTTACAATGCAATCTAGTGTGAATAACTAGGGTGATAAAGCCTAAATCAAACACACACATGCACATAATCAATTAACCAATTTAATCACATCATCAACTCCATCAAAATCCCCAATCTACATCAATTCATTACATTATACAAGCTTCACCAAATCCCTAACCAATTAACTACTCTAGCAACATCATCAATTCAACAAACAACTAGAGTAATCAACAATCTACAATCAAAGAATCAACAATTAAAGAAGAACAATAACTCTAATTAAACATTAATCATCAAATCATCAAATCATCAAAACTCAATCAAAATCAACAATCTAAACATGAATACTAAACAAAACAATAAATGAGATAGAGTTTAGAAATGCTCATTGATAATAGAGTAGATCTCCAATACAATTGTCACCATTGGATCTTCAATCTCTCAATCACCATTGAAATTCTTCACTTTCTCTCTCTAAAATCTACTCCTAAAACTAACCCCTAAATCTAGAGAGAGAAGCTCTCAACTAAGCTAAGAATATGATCTAATTCTATTATTAAAACTTCTTACAAAAATTGGGTTCAAATAGGTATAAGAAGAGAGAGAAAATCGTCAAAATCCGATCGGAAAAGACCCACGATGGTGCGGCCACACAACAGGGGATGTGCGCCCGCACAACCATGGTGTGCGGCCGCACATCCTTCGCGTGCGGCCGCACGCAGCTGGGTTTCTTCGAATCTTCAACTCTTCAAGCTCAAGGGGTGCGCACAAGATTTATGATGGTGATGGAGGACAAGGTAGGCAGTAGCTAAGGCTTAATATTGAGGGCACACACTTCCTTTGAAGGGAGCACAAGAGAAGAGCCAAGACTTGGAACTTCCACTTCTTTGCATGTTGAGCTTCCCAAATTCCATGAACTTGATCCTAAAGCTTCTTCCACCATAGTGGATCACCAAAATCACGACCCGAACCTCTTCCAATACCTACAACCACGAAAATAGAGCAAATAAAGAAGAAAAGGCTAGAAAACCAACGAAAAGCACAAAAGCTACAAAATAAGAGAAGAAAGGTAAAACTAAGCAACAAAGCATAAAACTAAGCACTTATTAAGCTTGAAAGCTATGAAAAGAGAATAGAAAGGACCTAAATGCTCGTCAAATGTGTGCCATTTATGACACACATCAGTACCATCTAATAAAAGAAAGTAAATAACCACATAATATGTATTAAATAAAAGTACTATAAAACACATAAATCCCTTATCTGATTCCCACACTCACGGCTTTCCTAAGCTTAAATCAATTTTAAACTTATATACAAATTGTAAACCTAAATCTTTCATTTAATTCATTTTAGTCCCTGAATTTTGAAAGAACTTGGCTCTGCATACCAATTTGTAACACCCCCAAAATTTGATTCTTTTAAAAACAATAAGAGTAACCTTTAACTTTCAAACCGAACCATCGAACCCTGGGCGTGTTACTGCTACACTTATTTTCCGTAGAAAATAAATGCAAAGCAAAATTGACTAATATATAAATAAACTAAGTGGTCTAAATTGTGGCAAAATAAAACATAGTCATTACATCAAAACAACAATTATTTTGAAAACACTAGTTAAAAGGAAGTAATTAAACTCGGAAACAACTAAATTGTCTTAGCTATGTGATTATTCTAACGTCCCCTCACACGTAACCGAGTACCCTCTTACCAACCTGCAAAATAAATCAGAAACAAGAAAAAGAGAGAAAACTCCCAAAAATCAGATAAACTGAATAATTCCAACTCCATCCCGTAAAATAAATAATTTTAGTTCAAAACATATTGCACATAATATAACTTCATAGACATCATAATACTCAACCAAGTTCAAATTATCTCATAACATGTTATTACTTCATTTAAGAAAGGAAAAGAGAACGCCAGTAAGCTGGGACTAGTCCCTGTCACCACCTACTTTACAGAGGGTCGCGCGTAACCACAAATGGCCATAGAATAATCAGAATTTCTATAGTGTGCACACCCCTCACTAATACCCAGTGATAAGGAGGAAGACTAACAGTAACATGCAATAATTTAAACCAACTAGTAGCAACCATAACTACTAGTAGGTAACCTGTTCTTCACCCTTTCGGATTTCATTTCCCTTCTTAAGTTATGTTTCACTGTACATTTTATTAGGTTACATTGTCCGATCACATTGCACACAAGCATTGCAATTTAATCCCGAGTAACAATATTTCAATTCCAATATTATTAGCACATAGTCGTTCCACATGACATACTAATTATAACTCGATTCTCAATAGGCCTTAGAGACCATCAATTATATATAATCAATCATCTAATTCCCAAGATTATATTTATATAAAAATACCTCATACGATAACAAAAAATCATATTTTTTTTTTGAAATTACATATACTAGTTCACAAAATAGAAAAACTCATATATAATATATGTGATTCCATATTATCATACGATAGCACACTCATCACATATAATTACATAAGCACGTATTTGACACATAATATTTCAAAAACAATTTCCTAACGGGATTCTAGAGATGATGGACATTGAAAATTACCTTGATCGTGCGAAAATCTCAAGGTAATTAACCTCCGAAACGTTCACCTAGTAGCCTCCTTCTACAATTAAACAAAGAGATAACCTAAGTTAGATAGTTGTACGACTAACGGAAGAAAAATGAGCGTAAATTTATTTATCATCAACTATAATCTAATTAGCCCAAAGATATAATTAACAACAACTGATTAAGGGGTTAACCGATTTATACTATGTAACATATCACAACCATCATCACCACCACCATCATCATCATTACCAACATCATAATTATCACCATCATCACCGACATATACCCCCAAAATTCACTACATCAAGCATAACTATACTCCACTAAATCTAGGGAGTCAGTAAAGAAACAAAAAGATTAAAAAAAATTAAGGAAGTAGTGATTAATTATCAAAATCAAATCCATAACCAAAATAAGGAAGAACTGGAAGGTGACGGATTGCAGAATTTGGTAATTAAGCTTCGAAATTCTTTTTTTTTTTAAAATAAATTGAAAGTAGATTAACCAACATGATTAAATTAAGAAACCAAAAGCAAGAAGTAAAGTTTAATAGGTTTTAGTATATTATAGCTTACCAAGAATTTTTTTATGGAATCGTAATGACAGTAGAGAAGGCTCATGAGATAGGATCAAATTTTAAAAATTAAAACTGATTTTGTTACCAGCCTTTATCCGTGAAACCACTTTTGCCAATTTTTTTCCTTCCAGTATTCAAAATCAGTTTTTTTTTTTTTTTTTTTTTTTTTTTTTTTTTTTTTTTTTTTTATAATAAACCGAAAATATTAAATTATTAATATATATATTTTAAAATAAATTAAAAAGATTATACTAGCAAAGGAAATTTTGGGGTATTACAATGAATGTGTTGAACTTTCATTTGACTCAATTATATTTATTGAATGCATTTGACTTTCATTTGATTCAAAAAGCTTTGTTTGAATGTGTTTGACTTTCATTTGTGTCAAAAAGCTTCGTTGAATGCATTTGACTTTCATTTGACTTAAAAAGCTTTGTTTTAATGTGTTTGACTTTCATTTGACTCAATTATCTTTGTTGAATGCATTTGACTTTCTTTTGGTTCAAAAAGCTTTGTTTGAATGTGTTTGACATTCATTTTATTCAGAAAGGTTTGTATGAATGTGTTTGACTTTCATTTGACTCAATTATCTTTGTTGAATGCATTTGACTTTAATTTGTTTCAAAAAGAATTGTTTGAAAGTGTATGACTTTCATTTGACTCAGTTAGCTTTGTAGAATGCGTTTGACTTTTATTTGACTCTATTAGGTTTTTATGAATGTGTTTGACTTTCATTTGACTCAATTAGCTTTGTTAATTGCATTTCACTTTCATTTAATTCAAAAAGCTTTGTTTGAATGTATTTGAATTTCATTTGACTCAATTAGCTTTGTTGAATGCATTTTACTTTCATTTTATTCAAAAAGCATTATTTGAATGTGTTTGACTTTTATTTGACTCTATTAGGTTTTTATGAATGTGTTTGACTTTCATTTGACTCAATTAGCTTTGTTAATTGCATTTCACTTTCATTTAATTCAAAAAGCTTTGTTTGAATGTATTTGAATTTCATTTGACTCAATTAGCTTTGTTGAATGCATTTTACTTTCATTTTATTCAAAAAGCATTATTTGAATGTGTTTGACTTTTATTTGACTCAATTAGCTTTGTTGAATGCATTTGATTTTCATTTGATTCAAAAAGCTTATTTTGAATGTGTTTGACTTTCATTGGACTCTATTACCTTGTTGAATGCATTTGACTTTCATTTGATTCAAAAAACTTTGTATGAATGTGTTTGACTTTCATTTGACTCAATTATCTTTATTGAATGCACTTGACGTTCAATTTATTCATAAAGCGTTGTTTGAATGTGTTTGACTTTCATTTGAGTTAAAAAACTTTGTTGAATTCATTTGACTTTCATTTGATTTAAAAAGCTTTGTTTGAATGTCTTTGACTTTCATTTAACTCAATTATCTTTGTTAAATGCATTTGACTTTCATTTCATTCAAAAAGCATTATTTGAATGTGTTTAACTTTCATTTGATACAATAAGCTTTGTTGAATGCATTTTACTTTCATTTGATTCAAAAAGCTTTGTTTGAATGTGTTTGACTTTCATTTGACTCAATTATCTTTGTTGAATGCATTTGACTTTCATTTGATTCAAAAAGCTTTGAAAGAATGTGTTTGACTTTCATTTGACTTAATTAGCTTTGTTAATTGCATTTCACTTTCTTTTATTTCAAAAAAGCTTTATTTGAATGTGTTTGACTTTCATTTGACTGAATTAGCTTTGTTGAATGCATTTTACTTTCATTTGATTTAAAAAGCTTTGTTTGAATGTGTTTGACTTTCATTTAACTCAATTAGCTTTGTTGAATGCATTTGACTTTTATTTGATTCAAAAAGCTTTGTTTGAATGTGTTTGACTTTCATTTGGCTCTATTATCTTTCTTGAATGCATTTGACTGTCATTAGATTCAAAAAGCTTTTTATGAATGTGTTTGACTTTCATTTGACTCAATTATCTTTATTGAATGAATTTGACTCTCATTTGATTCAAAAAGCTTTGTTTGAATGTGTTTGACTTTCATTTGAGTTAAAAAGCTTTGTTGAATGCATTTTACTTTCATTTAATTCAAAAAGCTTTGTATGAATGTGTTTGACTTTAATTTGAGTAAATTATCTTTGTTGAATGCATTTGACTTTCTTTTGATTCAAAAAGCTTTGTTTGATTGTGTTTCACTTCCATTTGAGTCAAAAAGCTTTGTTGAATGCAGTTGATTTTCATTTGATTCAAAAAGCTTTGTTTGAATGTCTTTGACATTCATTTGATTCAAAAAGCTTTGTATGAATGTGTTTGACTTTCATTAGACTCAATTATCTTTGTTGAGTGCATTTCACATTCAATTGATATCAAAAAGCTTTATTGAATGCATTTAACTTTAATTTAATTCAAAACGCTTTGTTTGAATGTGTTTGACTTTCATTTGACTCAATTATCTTTGTTGAATTCATTTCACTTTCATTTGATTCAAAAAGCTTTGTTTGAATGTGTTTGACTTTCATTTGACTTAATAAGCTTTCTTAATTGCATTTCACTATCATTTAATTCAAAAAGCTTTGTTTGAATGTGTTTGACTTTCATTTGACTCAATAAGCTTTGTTGAATGCATTTTACTATGATTTGATGCAAAAAGCTTTGTTTGAATGTGTTTGACTTCAATTAACTCTATTACCTTTGTTGCATGCATTTGACTTTCATTTGATTCAAAAAGCTTTGTTTGAATGTGTTTGACTTTCATTTGACTCAATTATCTTTGTTAATTGCATTTGACTTTCATTTGATTCAAAAAGCTTTGTTTGAATGTGTTTGACATTCATTTAATTCAAAAAGCTTTGTATGAATGTGTTTGATTTTCATTTGAGTCAATTATCTTTGTTGAATGCATTTGACTTTCATTTGAGTCAAAGAGCATTGTTTGAATGTGTTTGACTTTCATTTGACTCAATTAGCTTTGTTGAATGCATTTGACTTTCATTTGATTGAAAAAGCTTTTTTTGAATGTGTTTGACTTTCATTTGACTCAATTAGCTTTGTAGAATGCATTTGACTTTCATTTGACTTAATTTATTTTGTATAAATGTGTTTGACTTTCATTTGACTTAATTAGCTTTGTTAATTGCATTTCACTTTCATTTAATTCAAAAAGCTTTGTTTGAATATGTTTTACTTTCATTTGACTCAATTATCTTTGTTGAATGCATTTGACTTTCATTTGTTTCAAAAAGCTTTCTAAGAATATGTTTGACTTTCATTTGACTTAATTAGCTTTGTTAATTGCATTTCACTTTCTTTATTTAAAAAAATCTTTGTTTGAATGTGTTTGACTTTCATTTCACTGAATTAGCTTTGTTGAATGCATTTTACTTTCATTTAATTTAAAAAGCTTTGTTAGAATGTGTTTGACTTTCATTTGATTCAAATAACTTTGTTGAATGCATTTGACTTTCATTTGATTCAAATAACTTTGTTGAATGTGTTTGACTTTCATTTGGCTCAATTATCTTTGTTGAATGCATTTGACTTTCATTAGATTCAAAAAGCTTTGTATGAATGTGTTTGACTTTCATTTGACTCAATTATCTTTATTGTATGCATTTGACTCTCATTTGATTCAAAAAGCATTGTTTGAATGTGTTTGACTTTCATTTGAGTTAAAAAGCTTTGTTGAATGCATTTGACTTTCATTTGATTCAAAAAGCTTTGTATAAATGTGTTTGACTTTAATTTGACTAAATTATCTTTGTTGAATGCATTTGACTTTCTTTTGATTCAAAAAGCTTTGTTTGAATGTGTTTCCCTTTCATTTGAGTCAAAAAGCTTTGTTGAATGCATTTGATTTATATTTGATTCAAAAAGCTTTTTTCGAATGTCTTTGACTTTCATTTGACTTAATTATCTTTTTTGAATGCATTTGACTTTCATTTGATTCAAAAAGTCTTGTATGAATGTATTTGACTTTCATTAGACTCAATTATCTTTGTTGAATGC
The DNA here is from genome assembly GCF_948465745.1 of Chenopodium album. NCBI lineage: Eukaryota > Viridiplantae > Streptophyta > Magnoliopsida > Caryophyllales > Amaranthaceae > Chenopodium > Chenopodium album. Next base: position 21,775,890 of record NC_137853.1, read on the forward strand.
ATTTGACATTCAATTGATATCAAAAAGCTTTATTTGAATGTGTTTGACTTTCATTTGAGTCAAAAAGCTTTATTGAATGCATTTAACTTTAATTTGAATCAAAACGCTTTGTTTGAATCTGTTTGACTTTCATTTGACTCAATTATCTTTGTTGAATGCACTTGACTTTCATTTGATTCGAAAAGCTTTGTTTGAATGTGTTTGACTTTCATTTGACTCAATTATCTTTGTTGAATGCATTTTACTTTCATTTGTGTCAAAAAGATTTGTTGAATGCATTTGACTTTCATTGACTCAAAAAGCTTTGTTTTAATGTGTTTAACTTTTATTTGACTCAATTAGCTTCGTTGAATGCATTTGACTTTCATTTGATTTAAAAAGCTTTGTTTGAATGTGTTTGACTTTCATTTGGTTCAAAAAGCTATGTTGAATGAGTTTGACTTTCATTTTACTCAATTAACTTTGTTGAATGTATTTGACTTTCATTTGATTTTAAAAGCTTTGTTTGAATGTATTTGAATTACATTTGGTTCAAAACGCTTTGTTGAATGAGTTTGACTTTCATTTTACTCAATTAGCTTTGTTGAATGTATTTGACTTTCATTTGATTAAAAAAGCATTGTTTGAATGTGTTTGACTTTCATTTGACTCAATTAACTATGATAAATGCATTTGACTTTGATTTGATTCAATATATCTCTTTTTTGTTGCTATTGAAAACAAGTTGTCTTACTAGTTGTTGCTAGATTTCATCAAATTTTGTCTTGTTTCCATATATCAACAAATTCTGACAAATAATTTTTTATTTGTAGCGATTTAGAAACAAATTGAGGCAACAAATTTTTGAATTGTTCCTATTAGAAATTAGCCGTCTCATTATTGTTGCTAGATGATAACAGAAATTTTATTTGTTGTCATTTAGGAATGCCATTTTACAAAACGTTTGGCAACAAAATTTCTAGTTGTTGCTATTGGGGACACTTGGTTTACTATTTGTTGCTAAAATGACATCACATTTTAATTTGTTGTCATTAGAAACAAGTTGTGTTATAAATTGTTGCTTATTTATTAAGAGTCATTGAAGTAATTTACATAATATGTTGTAATAAATAAAACGAAAACAAGTCATCTTGTTCTATGCAAAAGAAATATTAGAAGGAATTAATAATCGTTCAATCACTTTTAGCAATAAAAGGCGACAAAATAATATATATTATTTTATAAGTTCATTAGAAAAAGCATGTAGAAAATGGGAAGCATGTTGAATGCAATTGACTTTCATTTGACTCAATTAGCTCTGTATAAATGTGTTTGACTTTCAGTTTACTCCGTTAGCTTTGTTAATTGCATTTCACTTTCATTTAATTCAAAAAGCTTTGTTTGAATGTGTTTGACTTTCATTTGACTTAAATATCTTTGTTGAATGCATTTGACTTTCATTTGATTCAAAAAGCATTGTATGAATGTGTTTGACTTTCATTTGACTCAATTAGCTTTATAGAATGTAATTGACTTTATTTAACTCAATTAGCTCTATATGAATGTGTTTGACTTTCAGTTTACTCAATTAGCTTTGTTAATTGCATTTCACTTTCATTTAATTCATAAAGCTTTGTTTGAATGTGATTGAGTTTCATTTGATTTAAAAAGCTTTGTTTGAATATGTTTGACTTTCGTTTTACTCATTTAGCTTTGTTGAATGCATTTGACTTTCAATTGATTCAAAAAATATTGTTTGAATGTGTTTAACTTTCATTTTAGTCATAAAGCATTGTTGAATGCACTTGACTTTCGTTTAATTTAAAAAGCTTTGTTTGAATGTGTTTGACTTTCATTTGACTTAATTATCTTTGTTGAATGCATTTGACTTCCATTTGATTCAAAAAGCTTTGTCTGAATGTGTTTGACTTTCATTTGACTCAATTATCTTTATTGAATGCATTTGACTTTCATTTGATTCAAAAAGCTTTGTTTGAGTGTATTTGACTTTCATTTGAGTCAAAAACCTTTTTTTTAAATGCATATGACTTTCATTTAATTCAAAAAGATTTGTTTGAATGTGTTTGACTTTCATTTGACTCAATTAGATTTGTTGAATGCATTTGACTTTCATTTGATTCAAAAAGCTATGTTTGAATGTGTTTGACTTTCATTTAAGTCAATTAGCTTTGAACAATGCATTTGACTTAATTAGATTTTTATGAATGTGTTTGACTTTCATTTGACTCAATTAGCTTTGTTAATTGCTTTTCACTTTGATTTAACTCAAAAAGCTTTTTTTGAATGTGTTTGACTTTCATTTGACTCAATTAGCTTTTTTGAATGCATTTTACTTTCATTTGATTCAAAAAGCTTTGTTTGAATGTGTTTGACTTTCGTTTAAATCAATTAGCTTTGTTGAATGCATTTGACTTTCATTTGATTCAAAAAGCTTTGTTTGAATGTGTTTCACTTTCATTTAATGCAAAAAGCTTTGTTTGAATGTGTTTGACTTTTATTTGTTTCAAAAAGATTTGTTTGAATGTGTTTGACTTTCATTTGACTCAATCAGCTTTGTTGAATGCATTTGACTTTCATTTGATATAAAACGTATTGTTTGAATGTGTTTGACTTTCATTTGACCCAATTAGCTTTGTTAAATGCATTTGACTTTCATTTAATTCAAAAAGCTTTGTTTGAATGTGTTTGACTTTCATTTGAGTCATTAAGAATTGTTGAATGCACTTGAATATCGTTTAATTTAAAAAGCTTTGTTTGAATGTGTTTGACTTTCATTTGACTCAATTAGCTTTGTTGAATGCATTTGAATTTCAATTGATTCAAAAACCTTTATTTGAATGTGTTTGTCTTTCATTCGACTCAATTAGCTTTGTAGAATGCATTTGACTTTCATTTGATACAAAAAGCTTTGTTTGAATGTGTTTGACTTTCATTTGACTCAATTAGCTTTGTTGAATGCATTTGACTCTCATTTGATTCAAAAAGCTTTGTTAAAATGTGTTTGACTTTCTTTTGACTCAATTAGCTTTGTTAAATGAAATTGACTTTTATTTGATTCAAAACGCTTTGTTTGAATGAGTTTGACTTTCATTTGAGTCATAAATCATTGTTGAATGCACTTGTCTTTCATTTAATTTAAAAATCTTTGTTTGAATGTGTTCGACTTTCATTTGACTCTATTATCTTTTTTGAATGAATTTGTGTAGACACCTAAAAATGTCACCCCAAAACCAAACCCGATGATGAACAACCTTTCACCGCCACCATTGGTCGGGTTTAGTATTTAATCCCGAGAGTGCTTAAAAATCATATTTAATTAAATTCGTATTTCTGAATTGTCCATGGATCAGTCTTGGTGTTTGGTAAAAGCATAGTTTTAATTTCAGCCCAAAACCTTTTTTATTTTATTGTTTTATTATTTATTTTTGGCCCAAACATTTTATTTATTTCTTTTTAATTATTTTCTTAATTTAGCCTAATTTTAATAAAAACAGAAAATGGCCCGAAATTATCAATCGGCACTTAAAATGCTGAATGAAATTAGGGTTAAAAATGAATTTAGACGGAAAAGTAGGACAAAACTGTCCCGCGTCACGACAAAGAACCCCGCGACACGGGATTCTTTCCCGTCTGACGGTACAGAATCCCGTGACACGGGATACCTGATGTGACACGGGTACAGTCAGTGTGTTTTCCGCGTAAACTGTAACGCGTTTTCTTCCCCGTTTGTTAAAAAATATCCCGCGTCACACAACTTTGCACCGTGTCACGGGAGTATTTCCCGTTTAACGGGAAAATTTACCGTGTCACGGTACATTTTGCCGTGTCACGGGAAACTGTTCTAGGGTTTCTGTCATTTTAGGGTTCCGTGTGTTCCCTCAGCACTTTTTTTCTATAAATAACCCCTCATTTATGATGTACGGGGCATTAATTAATTCTCTCATTTCTCTTCTATGCTCTAGCCTAAACACTAGCCTACCTTTCTCTCTTTCAAAATACCTTCCTTAAGCACTCCAAGGAGTCCGTACTTTACCCGGGGTTCTGTCCTTAAACCACGGCGTGAAAGGTAGAATTGTTTGAGGGTTTGGCCCCAAATCAATTCTCATTTAATTTAATTTAATTCCATTTTAATTATTGTTTAATTATTTTCCTTGAAGTTACTAACACGTTTATTGTTTTTATAGTAGCAAGCAAACAAAATCAAAGTAAGGAATCATATTCCTTTTATTTCTATTATTTTTCTAACGATTTTATATTGTTGGATTTATTGCTATATTGCTTCCAATATTGATGTTTATTAATGTCTATATTTATTGATCACTATATTGCATGTTAAAGGGAATATGTGATTGAAAATCACGCCTAATAAGACAATTTGGACAACCGGTTTAGGTTCCTTTTCAATCTTGTTGTTAAATCGAAGTGGTCACAATATTATAGAATTATATGTTGCATTAATATTAAACCAATTTAGCATAATAATAGTTTGGAGCGAATTTGAATTTTGTTTGTATGCCTTTGAGATCACAGGAATGCTTTTCACAATAAGAATCAAGTAGAGGCCAATACGGGCGAATGTGACTCCATGACTCACTTCGTACCATCATCCCCGATCCTCCTTTCGTGGTTCCGAACCATATGGAGTTAGTAATCTCATGGATTATGAATGGGGTGTAACCTTCACGGGTCAATCGTTGTTGCCTATCGTTGTCCCTTTTCGTGGTTGCCTTATAATGATCCGTGAACGGTTTACAAGTTCCTTAAAAACTTGTTGGCGGCTCCCTACTTTCCTTGTCCCTAATTGTTGTCCCTAATCGTAATATAAATTCCCACTTCCTAAGAGTGCCAAGCATATTCACAACATGCTTTTACGTAGGCGCACTTCAAACGACGCCTACAATTTGACTTTCATTTGATTCAAAAATCTTTGTTTGAATGTGTTTGACTTTCATTTGACTCAATTAGCTTTGTTGAATGCATAGGACTTTCAATTGATCAAAAAGCTTTGTATGAATGTGTTTGACCGTCATTTGACTCAATTAACTTTGTTAAAATGCATTTGACTTTCACTTGATTTTAAAAGCTTTGTTTGAATGTGTTTGACTTTCATTTGGTTCAAAAAGCTTTGTTGAATAAGTTTGACTTTCATTTGAATCAATTAGCTTTGTTGAATGCATTTGACTTTCATTTGATTAAAAAGCATTGTTTGAATGTGTTTGACTTTCATTTGACTCAATTAACTTTGTTGAATGCATTTGACTTTCATTTGATTCAAAAAGCTTTGTTTCACTTTCATTTGATTCAATTAGCTTTGATGAATGCATTTGATTTTCATTTGATTTAAAAAGTATTGTTTGAATGTGTTTAACTTTAATTTGACTTAATTAGCTTTATTGAACGCATTTGATTTTCATTTGATTCAAAAAGCTTTGTTTGAATGTGTTTGACTTTTATTTGACTCAATTAGCTTTGTTGAATGCATTTGGCTTTCAATTGATTCGAAAAGCTTTATTTGAATGTGTTTGTCTATCATTCGACTCAATTAGCTTTGTATAATGCATTTGACTTTCATTTGATTCAAAAAGCTTTGTTTAAATGTGTTTGACTTTCATTTGAATCAATTAGCTTTGTTGAATGCATTCGAATTTCATTTGACTCAATTATCATTGTTGAACGCATTTTACTTTCATTTGATTCAAAAAGCATTGTATGAATGTGTTTCAGTTTCATTTGACTCAATTGTCTTTATTGAATGCCTTTGACTTTCATTTGATTTAAAAAGCTTTGTTTGAATGTCTTAGACTTTCATTTGAGTCAAAAATCTTTGTTGAATGCATTTGACTTTCATTTGATTCAAAAAGCTTTTTTTGAATGTGTTAGACTTTCATTTGACTTAATTAGCTTTGTTGAATGCATTTAACTCTCATTTGATTCAAAAAGCTTTGTTTGAATGTGTTTGACTTTCATTTAACTCAATTAGCTTTGTAGAATGCATTGGACTTTCATTTGACTCAATTAGCTTTGTATGAATGTGTTTGACTTTGATTTGACTCAATTAACTTTGTTAATTGCATTTCACTTTTATTTTATTCAAAAAGCTTTGTTTGAATGTGTTTGACTTTCATTTGACTCAATTAGCTTTGTTGAATGCATTTGACTCTCATTTGATTCAAAAAGCTTTGTTATAATGTGTTAGACTTTCATTTGACTCAATTAGCTTTGTTAAATGCAATTAACTTTTATTTGATTAAAAACGCTTTGTTTGAATGTGTTTGACTTTCATTTGAGTCATAAATCACTGTTGAATGCACTTGTATTTCATTTAATTTAAAAAGCTTTGTTTGAATGTGTTAAGACTTTCATTTGACTCAATTAGCTTTGTTGAATGCAATTGACTTTTAATTGATTCAAAAAGCTTTATTTGAATGTGTTTGTCCTTCATTCGACTCAATTAGCTTTATAGAATGCATTTGACTTTCATTTAACTTAATTACCTTTGTATGAATGTGTTTGATTTTCATTTGACTCAATTAGCTTTGTTAACTGCATTTCACTTTCATTTAATTCAAAAAGCTTTCTTTTAATGTGTTCGACTTTCATTTGACTCAATTAGCTTTGTTGAATGCATTTTACTTTCATTTGATTCAAAAAGCTTTCTTTGAATGTGTTTGACTTTCATTTAACTCAATTATCTTTGTTGAATGCATTTGACGTTCATTTCATTCAAAAAGCTTTGTTTGAATGTGTTTGATTTTTATTTGACTCATATAGCATTGTTGCATGCATTTAACTTTCACTTGATTCAAAAAGTTTTGTTTGAATGTGTTTGACTTTCATTTGACTCAATTATCTTTGTTGAACGCATTTGACTTTCATTTGATTCAAAAAGCTTTGTTTGAATGTGTTTGACTTTCATTTGACTCAATTAGCTTTGTTGAATGCATTTAACTTTCTTTTGATTCAAAAAGCTTTCTTTGAATGTGTTTGATTTTCATTTGACTCAATTATCTTTGTTGAATGAATTTGACTTTCATTTGATTCAAAAAGCTTTGTTTAAATGTGTTTGACTTTCAATTGACTCAATTAGCTTTATTGAATGCATAGGAGTTTCAATTAATCAAAAAGTTTTGTATGAATGTGTTTGAACTTCATTTGACTCAATTAACTTTGTTGAAAGTCATTTGACTTTCACTTGATTTTAAAAGCTTTGTTTGAATGTGTTTGACTTTCATTTGGTTCAAAAAGCTTTGTTGAATAAGTTTGACTTTCATTTCACTCAATTAGCTTTGTTGAATGCATTTGACTTTCATTTGATTAAAAAAGCATTGTTTGAATGTGTTCGACTTTCATTTGACTCAATTACCTTTGTTGAATGCATTTGACTTTCATTTGATTCAAAAAGTTTGTTTGAATTTCATTTGATTCAATTAGCTTTGATGAATGCATTTGATTTTCATTTGATTTAAATAGTATTGTTTAAATGTGTTTGATTTTAATTTGACTTAATTAGCTTTATTGAACACATTTAATTTTCATTTGATTCAAAAAGCTTTGTTTGAATGTGTTTGACTTTAATTTGACTCAATTAGCTTTGTAGAATGTATTTAACTTTCATTTGACTCATTTAGCTTTATATGAATGTGTTTGCCTTACATTAGACACAATTGGCTTTGTTAATTGCATTTCACTTTCATTTAATTCAAAAATCTTTGTTTGAATGTGTTTGACTTTCATTTGACTCAATAAGCTTTGTTGAATGCAATTTTCTTTCAATTGATTCAAAAAGCATTATTTGAATATGTTTGTCTTTCATTAAACTCAATTAGCTTTGTAGAATGCATTTGACTTTCATTTAATTCAATTACCGTTGTATGAATGTGTTTGATTTTCATTTGACTCAATAAGCTTTGTTAATTGCATTTCAGTTTCATTTAATTCAAAAAGCTTTCTTTGGATGTGTTTGACTTTCATTTCACTGGAGTAGCTTTGTTGAATGCATTTTACTTTCATTTGATTCAAAAAGCTTTGTTTGAATGTGTTTGACTTTCATTTAACTCAATTATCTTTGTTGAATGCATTTAAAGTTCATTTGATTCAAAAAGCTTTGTTTGAATGTGCTTGATTTTCAATTGACTCATATATCATTGTTGCATGCATTTAACTTTCACTTGATTCAAAAAGTTTTGTTGAATGTGTTTGACTTTCATTTGACTCAAATATCTTTGTTGAATGCATTTGACTTTCATTTGATTCAAAAAGCTTTGTTTGAATGTGTTTCACTTTCATTTGACTCAATTAGCTTTGTTGAATGCATTTGACTTTCATTTGATTCAAAAAGCTTTGTTTGAATGTGTTTGATTTTCATTTGACTTAATTAACTATGATGAATGCATTTGACTTTCATTTCATTCAAAAAGCTTTGTTTGAATGTGTTTGACTTTCATTTGACTCTATTAGCATTGTTGAATGCATTTGAATTTCATTTGATTCAAAAACCTTTGTATGAATGTGTTTGACCTTCATCTGACTGAATTATCTTTTTAGAATGCATTTGATTTTCATTTGACTCAATTATCTTTTTAGAATGCATTTGACTTTTATTTGGTTCAAAAAGCTTTGTTTGAATGTGTTTGACATTCATTTAATTCAAAAAGCTTTGTATGAATATATTTGACTTTCATTTAACTCAATTATCTTTGTTAAATGCATTTGACTTTCATTTTATTCAAAAAGCATTTTTTGAATGTGTTTGACTTTCACTTGACTCAATTAGCTTTGTAGAATGCATTTGACTTTCATTTGACTAAATTAGCTTTGAATGAATGTGTTTGACTTTCATTTGACTCAATTAGCTTTGTTAATTGCATTTCACTTTCATTTGATTCAAAAAGCTTTGTTTGAATATAGTTAGCTTTCATTTGACTTAATTAGCTTTGTTGAATGCATTTAACTTTCATTTGATTCTAAAAGATTTGTTTCAATCTTTTTGACTTTCATTTGACTCAATTATCTTGGTTAAATGAATTTGATTTTCATTTGTTTCAAAAAGCTTTATTGAATGTGTTTGACATTCATTTGATTCAAAAAGCTTTGTATGAATGGGTTTGACATTCATATGACTCGATTAGCTTTGTCGAATGCATTTGATTTTCATTTGACTCAATTACTTTGTATAAATGTGTTTGACTTTCATTTGACTCGACTAGCTTTGTTAATTGCATTTCACTTTTATTTAATTCAAAAAGCTTAGTTTGAATGTGTTTGACTTTCATTTGACACAATAATCTTTGTTGAATGCATTTAACTTTCATTTGATGCAAAAAGCTTTGTTTGAATGTGTTTGACTTTCAATTAGAACAATTAGCTTTGTTGAATGCATTTGACTTTCATTTGATTCAAAAAGCTTTGTTTGAATGTGTTTGACTTTCATTTACTCAATTATCTTTGTTGAATGCGTTTGACATTCATTTGATTCACAAAGCTTTGTTTGAATGTATTTGACATTCATTTGATTCAAAAAGCTTTGTATGAATGTGTTTGACTTTCATTTGACTAAATTATCTTTGTTGAATGCATTTCACTTTCATTTGATTCAAATAGCATTGTTTGAATGTGTTTGACTTTCATTTGACTCAATTAGCTTTGTTGAATGCATTTGACTTTCATTTGATTTAAAAAGCTTTTTTTTTAATGTGTTTGACTTTCATTTGACTCAATTAGCTTTGTAGAATGCATTTGACTTTTATTTGACTCAATTAGCATTTTATGAATGTGTTTGACTTTCATTTGACTCAATTAGCTTTGTTAATTGCATTTCACTTTCATTTAATTCAAAAAGCTTTGTTTGAATGTGTTTGACTTTCATTTGACTCAATTATCTTCTTTAAATGCATTTGACTTTCACTTGATTTTAAAAGCTTTGTTTGAATGTGTTTGACTTTCATTTCGTTCAAAAAGCTTTGTTGAATGAGTTTGACTTTCATTTTACTCAATTAGCTTTGTTGAATGCATTTGACTTTCATTTGATTAAAAAAGCATTGTTTGAATGTGTTTGACTTTCAATTGACTTAATTAACTATAATGAATGCATTTGACTTTGATTTGATTCAAAAAGCTTTGTGTGAATGTGTTTGACTTTCATTTGACTCAATTAGCTTTATTGAATGCATTTGACTTTTATTTGATTTAAAAAGCTTTATATGAATGTAATTTACTTTCATTTGACTCAACTATCCTTGTTGAATGCATTTGACATTCATTTGATTTAAAAACCTTTTTTTGAATATGTTTGACTTACATTTGACTCAATTATCTTTGTTGAATGCATTTGACTTTATTTGATTCAAAAAGCTTTGTTTTAATGAGTTTGACTTTCATTTGACTCAATAATCTTTGTTGAATGCATTTGACATTCATTTGGTTCAAATAGCATTGTTTGAATGTGTTTAACTTTCATTTGACTCAATTAGCTTTGTTGAATGCATTTGAGTTTTATTTGATTCAAAAAGCTTTGTATGTATGTGTTTGACTTTCATTTGAGTCAAAAATCTTTGTTGAATGCATTTGACCTTCATTTGATTCAAAAAGCTTTGTTTGAATGTGTTTGACTTTCATTTGAGGCAAAAAGCTTTGTTGAATGCAATTGACTTTCATTTGATTCAAACAGCTTTATTTGAATGTGTTTGACTTTCATTTGAGTAAAGAAGCTATGTTGAATGCAATTGACTTTCATTTGATTCAAAAAGCTTTGTTTGAATGTGTTTGACTTTCATTTGACTCAATTATCTTTGTTGAATGCATTTGACTTTCATTTGATTCAAAAAGCTTTGTTTGAATGTGTTTGACTTTCATTTGACTCAATTGTCTTTGTTGAATTTATTTGACTTTCATTTGATTCAAAAAGCATTGTTGAATGTGTTTGACTTTCATTTGACTCAATTAGCTTTGTTAAATGCATTGCGTTTTATTTGATTCAAAAAGCTTTGTTTGAATGTGTTTGACTTTCATTTGACCCAATTCCCTTTGTTGAATGCATTTGATTTTCATTTGATTCAATATATCTCTTTTTTGTTGCTATTGAAAACAAGTTGTCTTACTAGTTGTTGCTAGATTTCCTCACATTTTGTCTTGTTTCCGTATATCAACAAATTCTGACAACTAATTTTTTATTTGTAGCGATTTAGAAACAAATTGAGGCAACAAATTTTTGAATTGTTCCTATTAGAAATTAGCCGTCTTACTTTTTGTGGCATTTTACATTCATTTGATTCAAAAGTCTTTGTTTGAATGTGTTTGACTTTCATTTGACTCAATTAGCTTTGTTGAATGCATTTGACTTTCATTTGATTCAAAAAGCTTTGTTTGAATGTGTTTGACTTTCATTTGACTCAATTAAGCTTTGTTAATTGCATTTCACTTTCATTTAATTCAAAAAGCTTTGTTTGAATGTGTTTGACTTTCATTAGACTCAATTAGCTTTGTTGAATGCATTTGACTTTCATTTGATTCAAAAAGCTTTGTTTGAATGTGTTTGACTTTCATTTGACTCAATTGTCTTTGTTGAATGTATTTGACATTCATTTGAGTCGAAAAGCGTTGTTGAATGTGTTTGACTTTCATTTGACTCAATTAGCTTTGTTGAATGCATTTGAGTTTTATTTGATTCAAAAAGCTTTGTATGATTGTGTTTGACTTTCATTTGACCCAATTACCTTTGTTGAATGCATTTGACTTTCATTTGATTCAATATATCTCTTTTTTGTTGCTATTGAATACAAGTTGTCTTACTAGTTGGTTCTAGATTTCATCAAATTTTGTTTTGTTTCCATATATCAACAAATTTTGACAACTAATTTTTTATTTGTAGCGATTTAGAAACAAATTGAGGCAACAAATTTTTGAATTGTTCCTATTAGAAATTAGCCGTCTCATTAGTATTGCTAGATGACAACAGATTTTTTAATTGTTGAATTTTCGCAATGCCATTTTACAAAATGTTTTGCAACAAAATTTCTAGTTGTTGCTATTGGGGACACTTGTTTTACTATTTGTTGCTAAAATGACATCACATTTTAATTTGTTGCCATTAGAAACAAGTTGTATTATAAATTGTTGCTAATTTATTAAGAGTCATTGATGTAATTTACATAATATGTTGTAATAAAGAAAACGAAAACAAGTCATCTTGTTCTATACAAAAGAAATATTAGAAGGAATTAATAATCGTTCAATCACTTTTAGCAATAAAACGAAGGCGATAAAATAATATATATTATTTTATAAGTTCATTAGAAAGAGCATATAGAAAATGGGAATGCTTCTTACTAATTTGCCCGAATTTGCTTGATTTTGGTTCTACAAGACCTTAAAACCTTATGAATTGACTTGTTTTTGTGATTTCTTTTGTGAGGCAGCTATGAATACATATATTTGACATGACTCAAGCCTTTTCAAGTTCATTAAAAAGAGCATGTAGAAAATGGGAATGCTTCTTCCCATTTTGGCCGAATTTGCTGGATTTTAGCTCTACAAGACCTTAAAACCTTTTAACATGATTTATTTTTGTGATTTATTTTCTTAGGAAGTTATAAATACATATATTTGACATGAATCAAGCCTTTTCAAGTTCGTTAGAAAGAGCATGTAGAAAATGGGAACGCTTTTTCTCATTTTGCCTGAATTTCCTTGATTTCGGTTCTACCAGACCTTAAAACCTTATAACATGCTTTTTCTTAGTGATTTCTATGCTTAGGCAGTGTCAAATACATATATTTGACATGATTCAAGCCTTTATAAGTTCATTAGAAAGAGCATGTAGAAAATGGGAACGCTTCTTCCTATTTTGCCCGAATTTGCTTGATTTCGGTTCTACTAGACCTTAAAACCTTATAACTTGCTTTGTCTTAGTGATTTCTATGCTTAGGCAGTTACTAATACATATATTTGACATGATTCAACCCTTTATAAGTTCATTAGAAAGAGCATGTAGAAAATGGGAACGCTTTTTACCATTTGGGCCGAATTTGGTTGATTTTGGTTCTACAAGACCTTAAAACCTTATAACATCCTTTGTTTTTGTGATTTCTTTTGCTAGGAAGTTAAAAATACATATATTTGACATGAATCAAGCCTTTTCAAGTTCATTAGAAAGAGCATGTAAAAAATGGGTGCTTCTTTCTATTTTGCTCAAATTTGCTTGATTTCGGTTCTACCAGTCCTTAAAACCTTATAAATTGCTTTGTTTTTATTATTTCTATGATTAGGAATTATAAATACATATATTTAACATTATTCAAGTTTTTTTTAGTTCATTAGAAAGAGCATGTAGAAAATGAAAATGCTTCTTACTATTTTGCTCAAATTTCCTTGATTTTGGTTCTACAAGACCTTAAAACCTTATAACTTGGTTTGTTTTTGTGATTTATTTTGTTATGCAGTTAGAAATACATATATTTGACATGAATCAAGCCTTTTCAAGTTCATTAGAAAGAGCATGTTGAAAATGGGTACGTTTTTTCCCATTTTGCCCGAATTTGCTTGATTTTGGTTTTACAACACCTTAGAACCTTATAACTTGCTTTGTTTTTGTGATTTATATGCTTAGAAAATTATAAATACATATACTTGATATAATTCAAGAATTTATAAGTTCATTAGAAAGAGCATGTAGAAAATGGAAAGGCTTCTTACTATTTTGCCTGAATTTGCTTGATTTTGGTTCTACAAGATCTTAAAACCTTATAACTTCCTTTGTTTTTGTGATTTATTTTGTTAGGAAGTTATAAATACATATATTTGACATGAATCAAGCCTTTTCAAGTTTATTAAAAAGAGCATGTAAAAAAAGGGAATGCTTCTTACTATTTTGCTCGAATTTGCTTGATTTCAGTTCTACAAGACCTAAAAACCTTATAACTTTCTTTTTTTTTGTGATTTCTATGCTTATGAATTTATAAATACATATATTTCACATGATTCAAACAATTATAAGTACATTAGAAAGAGCATGTAGAATTTGGGAATGCTTCTTACTATTTTGCCCGAATTTGCTTGATTTTGGTTCTACAAGACCTTTAAACCTCATAACTTGCTTTGTTTTTGTGATTTATTTTCTTATGGATTAATAAATACATATATTTGACATGATCCAAGCATTTATAAGTTCATTAGAAAGAGCATGTAGAAAATAGGAACGTTTCTTCCCATTTTGCCTGAATTTGCTTGATTTTGGTTCTATAAGACCTTAAAAACTTATAACATCCTTTTTTGTGATTTATTTTGTTAAGAAGTTATAAATACATATATTTGACATGAATCAAGCGTTTTCAAGTTCACTAGAAAGAGCATGTAGAAAATGGGAACGCTTCTTTTCATTTTGCCCGAATTTTCTTGATTTCGGTTCTACCAGACCTTAAAACCTTATAACTTGCTTTGTCTAAGTGATTTCTATGTTTAGGAAGTTACTAATACAAATATGTGACATGATTCAAGCCTTTATAAGTTCATTAGAAAGAGCATGTAGAAAATGGGAACGCTTCTTCCTATTTGGGCCGAATTTGGTTGATTTTGGTTCTATAAGACCATAAAACCTTATAACATCCTTTGTTTTTGTGATTTCTTTTGTTAGGAATTTTTAAATACATATATTTGACATGAATCAAGCCTTTACAAGTTCATTAGAAAGTGCATGTAGGAAATGAGAACGCTTCTTCTCATTTTGCCTGAATTTGCTATATTTCGGTTCTACCAGACCTTAAAACCTTATAAATTGCTTTTTCTTTGTTATTTACTTGCTTAGGAAGTTACAAATACATATATTTGACATGATTCAAGCCTTTATAAGTTCATTAAAAGGAGCATGTAGAAAATGGGAACGCTTCTTCCTATTTTGGCCGAATTTGCTTGATTTTGGTTCTACAAGACCTTAAAACCTTATAACATGCTTTTTTTGTGATTTCTTTTCTTAGGAAGTTATGAATACATATATTAGACATGAATCAAGCCTTTTCAAGTTCATTAGAAAGAGCGTGTAGAAAATGGGAACTCTTCTTCTCATATGATGTTTAATTGGTAACAATAATTTTCATTTTGATGACCTTAAGTAGTTAAATGACCTAAAAGAATGTAATTCTTCTAATTGCTTTACTTACTTTGCCTATGCTTTTTGTATCATTTATTTTTTAGTGAAACTGCTATATAATGAGGGAGGATCGAGCATGGATGTATAAACGGTTAGAAGGAAAATTCCTTAGTCCAACCTTTGCTAAAAAGGTCAATGAATTTATTCCATATCCACCGAGGATGCATTGAACCCATATAGAAACATGGTATTAGATGCCTTTGGACTAGAAGGTGTTTTAGAAAATATTGGAGAAGAGCCACATGCTAGTTACAAGAAGTTCTTTGACATGTTGAAGGCAGCGGAAGAGCCATTGTGTGATGGCTGCAAGGATGGAAAACATCAAGTGCGAGTATAATAATCCATATAAAGCTATAGATGGTGTTGCTTCCTTAATTAAAGACATGTGCCTAGATGAAAACAAGATGACAAATAGTTTTTACAAGACTAAGAAATTGCTTGAAGGGCTAGCACTTCTGCACCAAAAGATTCATGTATGTCCAAATGGATGTATGTTATTTTGGAAGGAACACAAAGATCTCAAAGAATGTCTATATTGCAAAGGAAGTCGTTATAAGAAACTTAGAGAAAGTGGCAACAATTCTCTTCATAGTGCTCTTATTTACTTTCCTATAGGCCCGAGATTACAAAGATTATATGCAACAAGATCTACTGCGGAGCAGATGAGGTGGCATAAAGATAATCCTCGAGTTCATGGCCTTATGTCTCATCCAAGTGATGGAGAGGCGTGGAAACACCTAGATAAAGAGTACCCTTCTTTTGTTGCGGATCCTAGAAATGTCCGACTAGGTCTTTGTACCGACGGATTTTCACCATTTGGAAAGGCATGAAGGCAATATTCTTGTTTGCCCGTCATTTTAACTCCTTATTATCTTCCACCTGAATTGTGCATGAAGAAACCTTTTATGTTTCTAAGTTTGATAATTCCAGGTCCGAAGAATCCTAAAGGGAATCTCGATGTGTATTTGCAACCTCTTATTGAAGAGTTAAAGCAATTATGGGAGGTTGGGTTACCGACTTACGACATCTCGCAAAAACAAAATTTTCAATTGAAAGCTGCATTGCTTTTGACTATTAGTGATTTTTCGGCTTATGGCATTCTTTCAGGATGGACCACGTCGGGTAGATTAGCTTGCCCATATTGTATGGAAAACACTAAGGCTTTCACTCTTAAAAATGGTGGAAAACAAAGTTGGTTTGATTGTCACCGTCAGTTTTTACCCCATGATCATAATTTTCGTAAAAATAAGAGTGCTTTTTTTAAAGACAGAGTTGAGAATGATTCCCCACCACCACGAATGAATGGTGAGGAAATTTGGAATCGAGTATCTTTATTTCCAAAAACTGTTGAGCAAATAAGGGGTGATGATAACGAGGCAGAAGGATATGGAAAGTTCCACCATTGGATAAAGCAAAGCGTCTTTTGGGAGCTTCCATATTGGAGCAAGCTCTTGATACGCTACAATCTTGATGTCATGCACATTGAAAAAAAATGTATTTGGTAATGTGTTTCACACTGTAATGGATGTTAAGGGTAAAACTAAAGACAATGTGAAAGCAAGAAGAGACTTGGGGGAGTATTGTAAACGATGAAAATTGGAGGCGCAAGATGTTGTTAATAATAAAGGGGAAAAACGAACTTTAAAACCGAATGCTCCTTTTGTGTTGCCTAAAAAGAAAAGGAAACTTATTTGTGAATGGGTGAAGAAATTAAAGTTTCCTGATGGATATACTTCTAATTTAGGTAGATGCGTTGATTTAAAGGAGTGTAAGCTATTCAGTATGAAAAGTCATGATTATCATGTTTTTATGCAACGATTTCTACCAGCGGTATTTAAAGACTTGTTACCCTTTATTTTGAAGAAGAAGTTGACTCTAAGGTGAAGGATTTAGGATTAGGTGCACATGCTGAAAGTGAATTGAACAATAATCCTGACTTACCTGAGATGTTCTCTTCAACTTTTGGACATAGTTCGTCAGAAGGTCAATTTTGTTACCTTGTTGAAAAAGATTACAAAGTTGCTCACCGATATGTTCTAAGTAATTGTGAAACTCTACAGTAATATGAAAGATAAATTTCTATAAAAGTACCATAACATGTTGCTCGTAACATATCTATATGTTTACATACTAATATAATTAACAGTTTGTTTGAAGAACAAATGATCAGAGAACATAGATGCCAAAGTTCAGATGAAGTTTGGATCAAATATGAAGACATATATCCTGATTGGTTCTAAGATTATGTAAGTCACTTAACTAATATAAAATACTAATTAAATATATGATTAACTAGTGTTTTTAGCATGTTAGTATATGACCGTAATGACATTTTGAACCTTTGATTAATATAGGTATTGGAAAAGGGCATCAAAAATGACATTGTTCACTCGTTAGCATTTGGACCACTAACAAGAGTTCGAAAATTTAATCACTATCACATCAATGGCTATCATTTTCATACTCTTTCTCATGGAAAAAACAAGTGTAATCCCCCGTATTTATAAATATATTATAAATGAATTTTTATTTCATTTATAATATTTATGTGTGTTTTTCCGGGATTTAAGTTTTAAAGTTCCAAATTATTTTTGGGTTGATAATTGATTTTGTTCTAAAAGGATTTTTAATTGTCCATTCTACATTTATGCCATACATATTAGACAAAGCTAGTCCATTTCATTTATCTAATTGGCCCATTAATTTTATGAGGTCCAATCTTAAAACTAACCCTACACCACTCTATCTCCTATAAGTACCCTTTACATCCCCAAATTTTATCCCCACACAAAAGGTTAGTCTTATTTTTCCTCCTCTTTATTTTCTTTATTTTATTTTTCCTTTATTTTCTTTTTCCTTTTTTTTTTTTTTTCCTTTCTTTTCCTTTTCTTTTTTTTTTCTTTCTTTTCTTTTCCTCTTCCTTCCTACGTGAGCCATGCTCACTGCTTCCCCCAACTGCCATTGCTGCTGCTCCTGTTCATGGCCGCTGCCACCACCGGCGGGCCTCCTTGTCGCCGGCGACCACTCAGCCGGCGCCTGCCACCGCAGCCACCTTTCCCCCCTTCTTCCTCCTTTGTTTTCTTATATTTTGCTCCAAAATTATTACTTTTGTTTTGGGTTTTATTTTTTTAGTATAAAGATTATATTTTTAGTATCAAAATCATGTTTTTGATAGTTTAAATTATTAATTTCAGATTTATAATTTTTATTATAATTTTCAGATTTTATAATTATAAAACCTAGGGTTTTAATTTATTGAAATTGGGATTTTAGGGTTCTAATGACTAATTAATTTGGGGCTTTTGTTCCTAGTCAATTTCTAATGATTAATTAAGCATAAAGACATATTTTAAAGGAAGTTTTAAGGACTTTTAATGTAGATTATATTGCTGAAAATTTTTGTATGTATTAATTTGTGATTATGGGTTATTTTCTAGGAGGTGATTATTCCTTAGGAGACTTTTAAGTGATTAAAAGTGGCGCAAAGGATTGTTTACACGAGGTACGTACATGTCTACTTCGTTGCAAGTAGTGTCATGTTTAGGTACCAAAATGAACGAACTTAGTTTCTTGATTAGAGAACAATTGGATGGAAATTGTTTGGTTATATATTTAATTAATTCATGTATTTATGTTTATGAGGTATGTTTTGGTGAATTAAATATGCTTGAATGGAATTATGGATGCAAGTATGTTGAATTATATTGGATTAATTGTTTGTATGGAATGTTGATACAAACATATTTTATTAGATTGGTTTGTTAACCACATTTGGATTATTAAAGGATTGGAATTGAATGGTTTAAGTGGAATGAATTTATTAATTATTCCACAATGTTATTTATTTATTTATTACTCAATTATGACTTGTTAGTATGTTGAGTAAAGGTGGATTATTAAGCCGAAATGGCTAGGTGGGTTGACTATGTTCAACAATTTTGGATAATTTGGAAGTTTAATGGAATTAAAGGTCAACTTGTGATATGATCACCATTGTCCTAAATAAGATTAAAAGTGAATTGATTTATTATTGTTATGTATGGTCTACTTGAATGAGTTGGATATTAATTAAAATTGTAATCACGTAAAGTGAAACATGGATGAGCAATAAAACTCTAGAAAGCGTGCACTTCTAGAGTATTGACAATTATGGGTTGGGGTACACAGTGGTAGCCCGTGGCTTTTCGAGGCTTGTTTGATCAACATGTCCTCTTCTCTTTTGGTATTTACATATTATTTTATAATGAAAGTTAGATGGGATCCTAGACTAACTTTGTGAGAATGGAGTCGCGCCCATTCTTGCATCACGCTAAACTTTTATTTCAAATGGTCATTTGGGACCAAAATGATTTGGTGGATTGGAAAACCTCATCTATTGCTTATCCAAACTAAATTAATTAAATTAAATATAGAGTCAAGTGTTTGGAATTGGTTAGTAAGTATGTTGAGTCAATTGAATTGTTTAAGTGTGGAGTCTTGATTAATGAATTTGTGTTATATGTTTATTTAATTTAATTAGTTGAGCATGATAGGTTTTGTGTGTTGTAACTTGTATGTACTCAGCTTTCCTGATTGCGTGCTTTTGTGTGTGTCATTCTTTGGTCATGGCCTTCGCCTTTCAATGACCCTGTGATGATCTAATTATTACACTTGTATTATTGGGGAGCAGTATTGCACAGGTTAGCTTAATGATGTGAAGTTCAGGGATTTGACAAACGCATTGTCAAGGGATTGTGTGATTGAGAGTATTCGATTCTTGTGTTGAACTTATTTATTCTTTGCTATTTCGTTTATGTCTTGGATTTTGATTATTGGTTTGGTTTTAAATAAGGGCCTTTATGGTTCCAACTTGTAATCCTTGGCTTATTCGTTTTCTGAACTGTGTTATTTTAAAGACTTATGTTTGGTTTTCCGCTGCAATACTTTGATAAATCCTTAACGTTTTAACACGTGGCGGTAACATGTCAATGGTTCTCCACTATTTTATTTAAAGTAAGTGGTTTGGAAAAGGGAGAATTATTAGGGTGTTACAACAAGTCAACTATGAATTATGGTATATGTGTGAAAAGTGTCCAAGGAAGTGATTATTATGGAATTCTACAAGAAATAATAGAGTTAACTTATGTTAGAGCAAGAAAGCGTTATACAACAGTGTTGTTTAAGTGTGAGTGGTTTGATGTTGGACCTGATATTAGGATAAATGAAAAGTATAATCTTGTTGAGGTGAACCATTCAAAACGATGTCCAAAGTATGATCCGTTCGTACGGGCATATCAAGCCGAACAAGTATATTATGCTCCTTGTCCTAGTAGTAGTAGTAATAATGAAAGAACTCAGTGGTGGTTTGTTTTCAACATTAAGGCAAGAGGAGTTATTGATGCGCCCGTTGAGCCTAATGCATTCCAAGTTGCTTCAATTGAAAATCCTCCTTTGTTATCTGAATCTGAAGTAGGTGAGGAAGAAGCCCAAGAGCTTTCTTGTAATGAATATGAGGAAGTGGAAGAGGGAGAGGATGAGGAGGAAGAGGAGGAATTAGAGGAAGATGATAATGAAGAAGAAGATGAAGAAAATAGTTCATTTTAGATTAGACATTTTACTTTTTACTTTGGTTTATCTTAATTTTCAAATATTTTTAATGCCTTTAACTTCTTGTTATTGTAATTTTGATAATTAAATTTTATATTATATGAAATTTATATCATTTAGTTAATATTACTTCTTTAGTATATTTAACTCTTACAGTGCCTATGTTACCTTGTCTTTTCTCATTTTCTAGTGTGCAGATACACAAAAATGGTTCTAACTAGAGGTGGCTTTAATGGGAGGGGTCCAATCATTAGGCGTCAACCTAATCTTTCATCACAACTTTCTTCTCAACAAACACCATCACATGGTGAAATGAATGATAATTCTCATGATGGAAATCGATGATGCAGATGGTGCTGGCTATAACGAAAATGAAGAGGAAGTAGAGTTTCCTGATGACACGGGTAATCAAGATGCTTCTCAAGTATTGCACAAAATTGAGGGACGATGAGTAACCTTAGTTAATACTACCTCCGTTTCTTTTTAGTTGACGCGTATTCCTTTTTAGGAAGTTTCTTTTTAGTTGACACGTTTAAATTTTTTACCTTGCATTTACAAGCTACTCCACTTGCCTTTTCATTCTCTATCACTCTCTCTCCCCTCCTTAATATATGTGCCTAAATCAAACGCGTCAACTAAATAGAAACGGAGGAAGTACAATTGAATTGGTATATATATATATATTGTTTCTAATTTCAGTGTTTATGAAACAGGTTTCATTCTCGTGAAGTTGTGGATGAAGTTGTTGAAACTTCATATAATACTTATTTTATGGGGCCATGGATTAACTGGGCTATGGTTCCGAAAGAAGCAAAAGCAATTTGGTGGAAAGCCTTTAAGGTATTTTTCATTATGAAACATGATAATTTTTAAAATTCAAAATCAATTTTTCCTTTAATAAATTATATATCACTAACAAGTGGGGCATCATTGCTCAAAAGGCTAAGTTCTCTTGGGATCCTTCAATGGCAAAAATTGTAAAGAAAGGATGGCAGCAAAAATGTTCTAGACGCCTTTCTAATGTGGTGAGTAAGATGTTCACAACAAAAGGTTATCGTGCTAAATGGTGCCACCCAAGCATTAGGAAACGACTTGCAGCTAATAGAGCAACTGATACCTTCAAAAAGAAGTCTGCCCAATATTCGTTAAATAGAAAGAGGCTTAGGAAAGAAATGCCAATCCATTGCCAAGGATCTAAATCAACCGAACAAATTAAGATTGAATTGGTATGTCATTTACAAAATAATTTATAACTTGATATTGTATATTTTATTAGTTATTCACAGAAGGATTGTTATCCCCAAATTATTAGTAGTGTAATCTATCGATTGTTGGTATAAATGATCTAATTAGTGGAAAATAATGGATCCGTTTTTTTCCTTATCACAAAGGGCTGCTGCTTCGGCGTTGCTGTGGCGGTAGTGC
This sequence comes from Chenopodium album, assembly GCF_948465745.1. Classification (NCBI taxonomy): domain Eukaryota; kingdom Viridiplantae; phylum Streptophyta; class Magnoliopsida; order Caryophyllales; family Amaranthaceae; genus Chenopodium; species Chenopodium album. Next base: position 21,798,040 of record NC_137853.1, read on the forward strand.
TGCTGCCCTGCTTCGGCAGTGCTGCTGCTGCTGTGCTGGGGCGGCAGTGCTGCTGCTCTGCTTCGACAGTGCTGCTGCAGCAATGCATGCTGTGGCGGCAATGCTGCTGCTCTACTTCGGCAGTGCTGCGACAGCAATGCTTGCTGAGGCGGCAGTGCTGCTGCTACTGTGCTGCGGCGGTAGTGCTGCTGCTGTGCTGTGGAAGTGTTGTCTCAGTTCACATATTGACAGAGAAGTAACTAAGGTAGGAGTCTCCTTGGAATACTCTAGGCACCAATGGTAAAAAGCTTCATGTCGCTAGTTAAGAGTTTGATAACAGCCCATCACTTTTGGCCATTTCATAAAGAGCAACTTCCATGAGAACTTTGCCATCATCTGTTAAGCGCCAAAGTCAAGCATATGGGACTACATGCCCATTTATGATCTCACTGTGATCTTGAAGACCAGTTTTCTTACCCTGTAGCTGCTGAATAATCTCTTTCCCCACTTGTCTTCGACACAAGAAGACATTGAGTTTAATGAAATTTCATCAATCTAGATTTAAGATAATCCAACTTTTCCTCTGCATTCTCAAGTTTGATGAAGTTTTCCTCAGATTTTGCTCCCTCGGTGGACTTTGACCTCAGTCTTAGTACATCAGCTGCCTACTGAGAAGCCATATAAGATTCAGAATGTACGTTGACTACTAGCAATAATATCATTAAAGAAGAGGTAGCAGCTACTTAATCAACTTTTAATCAACTAATGATAGTTTATTAACTAAGATAAAAATTACAACCTAAGCTTCCACTTCCTGCCATAACTTGTCATATCAACGTACAAGAAGCCGAGCATCCTTAAGCTCAGCACTTCTTACCAGTGCATGCAATGAATTACAGGCCTAGATAATAAAAAAGAAATAGAATCTTAATATTGAATTTTATGAAAATACTCTAGAAGCCTATGTAGTATTGATATTGATGGGATGCGGGATTATTAAGCTCCCATTTTTTCTGGACAAAGTTTAGAGAGGTCCAATTGTTAATGGCTTAAGCCTACCTATAAACAACAAAGGGAGCAACTCACAACTGCTGCAATGAGGTTAGTTTGGAAAATGATGATGGTATTGGTCCTCGAAATGAGTTTCCTTCAAGACTCCTACATGAAACATTTATAGTATCACACAATACCAGATATTAATACAAGGCAAAAATTATTTATTATTGAATTGACAAGAACAGGTAAAATGTGAAATCAGAATTTTTTCTAATGAATTTCTCACAGTTCGTTTAGTTGGCTCTAGTTCCCTATGAAGTCAAGTATAGGACCCGTTAATTCCAAGTCTGATGCCCACCTGAATGATCAAAAGTTGCCACTTAGTGAAAGCGATAAAACAGTGCCTATCACTCCGTAAGGAACTCTTTTAAGTATATGGAAATGAGTTCAGGATGGGTGGGTCGAGTCATTGTGAGCTCTTACACAGTCTGCAGGTCATTTAAATTTGCAAATGTTGACGGGATTACACCACTTGCACCAGAACTATCAATGTACCTGTTAACGAAAAAAATAAGGTTATAGCTTTTATGCACAATGCTAAAGAATTTGCAAATGTTGAAGGGATTACACCACTTGCACCAGAATGTTAATTCCACTTTGTAGATGTTATTGTTATTAATACAAGTACATTGTAAACTAACAATAGACAAATTTATATTAAAAGAATGTCTTCAAGACTGCTATAACAAGTTTCAGAATCATCGTCGATACGGGCTATAGAGGAGATGCACTTCTTTGATATGAATGCATAGAAAGTTTCATCACACATTTAGTTGGCAAAACACAAACACAACATATAAATATGTCTTAAAAGCTACAATCACTTACGGAGCCATTGAATGAGTAATGACAAGCAGACAACGGGAATTATTACAACTTTTGTGCCACAAACAATCTCAATATGCATCACTCAATAAAAAAGACTAAGGACTTACAATTGATGCAATTTTTTCAGGTTTCCAATCTCTTATGGCAAGGAACCAGAAAAATTATTTGCACCAATACCCTGCAAAAGTAAGCATACTACGTATCACATCTATTGCTCCGACTTTTACATGTCTTTTTTAAGTATGGATTAGATATACTTCAATTCAGATATGATGTCTAATTGTCCAGCTACTTTCTTTTTTAATAACATAAAATATTGACCGACGGTGAAATGGTAGGTCGTTGGGCTACCTTCCCCAAACAATCAAACAAAATTTATACACTCAACTAACCCCTAAACAAGTGTAGTAGCAAGTCAAGGGTCGAACCCAAAGGAACGGTGGTTGAAAGTCTATTGTCTTACGCTAAGCTATTCCGAAGTCGATAGTGGGGTTGTAAGCTAGAACTAGAGCTAATGACACAAATGAACTTGATGAAAATCAAAGATGATAAACACTAGGGCTAGGATCCACATGCATTCGTAATGAAAATGGATAATTGGGAGGTAAAATCAACTAAGTCAATCGATGTGAGGGAAAATCAATCATGCAACCAAAAGAGCATGTCAAGCTATTCTCCTAGAGGTCTAACTAGCGTCAACTACGATAAACTCTAGCTAGGAAACATCATAAAGACGCCTCAATTGTGTAAATGCAAGCCACAAATCAATGGTCCATATCAATGTGAACTTACAATGGAATCTAGTTCAACAATCAAAGTTGGCCAATCTTCAATTAGTCACACACATGCACATGATTCATCAACCAAGTTTAATCACATCCTCAACTCCATTAATTATCCCCAATTAACACTAATCCATTACTCATACATGCTTCATCATTACCCTAGCAAGTAAACTACTCACTAATGATAGTAATTAAGATCAAAATACAACTAATCAACAATTTCATCATCAACATATTAGAAATCTAAAATCAATACCAAAAATCAATGAAATTTCAATCAAACATCAAACAACCAACAATCATATGAAAAACAAATAAAATCAACTAAAATCAAACTTATATTGAAATCAAAGATGAGTAAACCTTACAAAACTTGATCAAAGATCAATTGCAATGAAGAAATATTGAATCATCAACAATACACCATGAATGTCTCTCTCTTCAAACTAGAGTTTCTCTCTCTACAAAATATAATCAAGCTCTAAGCTTCTCTCTAAAAGTCTAATCAAAAATCTAATCAAATTGAATAAAAGGTTGAAAAAATCTGTCCAAAAATAGAAGGAAACAACTATATATACAAAGGAGAAGTCGGTTATGACGTCCAAAAATAGACCCACTGTAGACACACATTTGTGTCTCCCCAAAACCAAACCCAGTGATGAATACCTTTCGCGTTGAACCATAATCGAATGAGGTGAAAGTGTGAAAAGTCTTGTGTTGCGGTTAGTTTTTATTAAAATTCTCTTCTTTCTGTTTTCGAAAACTCACTCTATTTTATAAAAAAGTCCAATCTAGTTTAGTTTGGTCCATGATAAGGGTCCAATAATAGTGTAGTTGTATGGGGCTTGAAAAGACCTTTCCAACGATATATTATAAGCCCAATTCCGATGAATAATGAGGAAGTTATGGCAAAAATACTAAGCTGGGCCCAAACCGGATTTTACCTACGACCCAATGATCATGTGGAGGGTCTAAAGGTTTAATCCTATTCCTAAACTAATTAGGATTGATTAGAATCTTTAATAAGTTTCTAAAATATCTTAATTATCCTTATTTGAAAAGATAAGATCATAGAGTTGGAATTTAAATAAAAACTTTCCTTCTTTATAAAACTTTCCTTTTTTAAAGTTCTAATTCTATTCGAATTTAAAGATGTTCAAAGACCGTCAGATATTATTTCCGTGCCTCATAATTTTTATCCAAATTTTATACGGTTTGATAGATCTTGAAATTATCTTTCTAATGATATATTATAATATTAAATCCGAGCTATAACGAAAAAGATATGAAAGATATACGAAACTCTATCAAAAACTGACACCCTTCCACTATTTCAGCCATATCTTTTTATCTACAAAAGATTTTAATCTGATCCTAATTCCATTGAAATATAGACTTCAAGAGCTTTCCAACGACATATTATATGTCTTATTTGGACTTTTAGATCAAAAGATATGATAAAAACAATATCCGCAAAAACTGTCTTTGTCGCCAAACTAACGACAGGTTTGTCGCCTCGCGACAAGATAAATTTCTGGCGACAAGGTCGGTTTTGTTAGCGACAGAATGGAGTTTTATTCCTTATCAAATTCTATGATTTTCCGGACTGTTTTCTTATAAATAGGGTCCTCAACCTCCGTTTTTATTCATCAACTCTCATCAAGAATTACCCAATTCTCTCTATTCTCTCTTGAGCAATTTATGCTTTCTTTCTCTCTCTTTTTCTCCAAACCAACCTTTTAAACACAATTCCGCATACACAAGATTTAATCATCTAGCCAAGTTCAAAGTTGTCTTCGCCCTAGACGTGAAAGGTTTATACTTTTCTGAGGGTTTGGTCCCAAATCCAGTTTAAACTTTATTAAATTTGATTTTAATTTAATTCCTCAATTCTTTAATTTTATTATTTTCATTGAAGGTTACTAACTTGTGTATTTTGTTATTAGAAAGAGGTACGAGGCTTCAAAATATGTAATCTTATTACTCTTTTTCAATGTAGAATGCATGTTATTCAATGTTTAATTCCTAGTATCATGTTAGGATGTTATTTAATGCTTTCTAGTGTCATGCTTAGGTTGCCTTTTACTCTTTCCTAATATCATGTTAGCGCCATGTTAGGTTTAAAGCTTTGATCTTTATTGCTTAGTGACATGCTAGGATTTGTTATTAATCTTGTTAGTATCATGCCAGGATCTTGCTATTATTATTAAGCTTTATTATGCTTTATCACAATTATGATAATTGTTATTATTACGTTTTTTGATATTTTATTGTTATTGCTTGATCACGCCTTTTATACTTGTTAAAGGGAATTTGTACTTGAAATCACGCTTAATAAGATAATTAATAATTTTGTTTAGGCTAATATGATTTTAACTCAAGTGATCGCCAATAATAGTTTATTTGTGCATTAATATTCAACCAACATAGATAAACAGGTTAGGTTTAATATAATGTTTGTATGTTATTCGAAAAGCGCACATGAATACGAGTAGAACAAAGTAGAGGCCTATTTTATATGGCGGGTCCTTTCTTTTGTAGATTGGATTCGTACCCTCATCCCCGAACCCTGTTTGGTTCAAGACCTTATGGAGTTGATGGTCCTTTTGGATTGTCTTTTGGGTTTACAAGTTCCTAAAAATTGTTGGCGACTCTTTTTCTCTCGTTTCTTTTCCTTTGGAACGCCACCATACTTTAGTGTATGATCACAGTGGGGTTCAAGTTTGGGGTCGTAATGCTTGAAATATTCCCTACAGTTTTTGGCGACTCCACTGGGGAGGATTTCTATTTATATTCCTGAAATTTATTTTGGCAATTATTTAGAATGAGCGGATGAGACTCGAAAAATTCTAAGTATTTCATGTGCGTAATTTGATTAACATTATTGTCATATGCATAAAAAGGTTCTCATTGGGGGAGACCAATGAGTTAAAACATAGGATTTTTACACGTAGGAAATTTGAGAAATTTCTTTTACAACTAGAATCGAAATAACGCTGCGAAATCTGGAAAATTCTAAGAACACAGATACCTGCCAAGGCATGTAAGAACTAGCGTCTAGAAAACAGGGCTTGTTGCCTGTAAAGAGCTTCTGTCGCCTAGCGACAGTTCTGTCGCTTGGCGACAGGGGTTCTTTTGCGGCAACAGTCCCTGTAGTCTGGCGCCAAGTTCTTCCACTACCGAGCCAGGACTCAGCCTTCTTGTTTTGACAATTTCTAGTACTGTTGGCTCGATTCTACTTCCTGATTGAGTTCTTTTCTCACTTTTCTGAACCCATATGTGTTCTACATATGGACATAACCCTCTGGGGGTTCACACTTCATCTGCCCAATTGAACGCTCCTTGCAACAATGGGAACATGCAAGTTTGTGTATCCACCAAACCATGGAAGCAAGTTTCTAACTTGCGGGGTCCCATCCATACGCGCCAAACCTTCACGGTTAGGCTTGCGCGCGATGCATCCGGACTCATAACCATGGACCCTTTTTGACTTAACCCATATCCTTGAACTTTAGAGAACTAGAGCCATGGTTAGTTTGCAAACTCATTGCATCATATTGTGACTACTTGACTACTTGTGCATCTCTTACTTGTGCATAGCTTATATGTGACTAAACTAACCGTTTGGTTTGACTTGTGTTTGTAAATAAGTTTTAATAAACTAACCAATGACTAAAGGACTTTGTTTAATTAGTTAATTAATTAATTTGAACTAATAAAATTCCCTTAAGTCGAGTCATAGTTCCTCTAAGTCAACCCGGATTTTTATTCCCGTATACTGCACATGCGTCAACTTGTTTTGGTCATATCCGGAGTTCTAGGAAGAACCACGAGTCGTATAACCTATGGATATGTAGCCTGAGTATTATCTTTAATTTGACGTTGGTTTCGCCCAATCAGAGTCACAGATCAAAAGTTATGACTAAAATACTACAACCTGTCTACTTTAATGCATATACGTGAAGTCTTAACTTAGTCTTTGCTTGAGTCTAGTCACATTGTCTAGCCACATGGTCATGACACAAGTCTTAACATGTCACCTAAACTCACCAGACCTAGCAAACACTTTGTACATGTCACCATGACCATGTCTTAGGTTCATCCATGAGTCGTTTTTCTGTCATTTGAGTTGGGGGTCCATTCTATTCCTAATTCTTCCATATTTCTCCATCTTCGTCATCTTCCCACTCACTACATTCTTTCCCCATGCATATCATACTTCTCACTCTTCCATAATCTTAGCTTTTCCCATCTATTGCATGTTGAATAAAGGTTGAGTCAAAATAATTGGTATAAAACTTATCCCTAATTTCCCTTTCTACAGTACTTGGTCAAGGAGATAAGGGCGATTAATCAAGAACATCACTTTCGTTCAAGTAGCACTTTTTGACAAACCCATCGGTAGGAAAAGGAAAGCTAGGAAGATAATGGCAAGTCAAGAAGAACTCAATGAAGTTAAGGGAGAGGTAGCTAATTTTGCTGAGATATTGAAAAACCTAACCCTGCAAATGAATGACCCTATGAAACAACAGCAAATGGACCTAATCCAAAAAAGCTTGGGCAAACTGTCCATTGACTTTAGATTCCAAGGGATTAGCTCACAAGGGGTCTCGGTGGATAAGGACCTTCTCCCACAGAAGTTCAATGCCAACGACATCCCGAACTTCAAACCTATGGATAACCCTTACTTCCATTTAAGGGTCTTTAAAACTATAATGAATATTAAGAGGATTGATAGGAAGAGTTTTCATTCTTTGTTCTCACTGTCTTTAGAAACCGTTTGTCAACAATGGTTCTTTTCTCTTGGAAAAGAGAAAATCTCTTCTTGGGATTCAATAACAAACGCTTTCATAGATAGATATAAGTGCAACATTCAAGATGAAACAGACCACAGACAACTTAAGATGTTAAAACAAAAAGAAAATGAAGGGTTCACTTCTTTCTTCAACAAATGGAGGGAAACTTCAGCTAATATGGTTAAGGTCCCTACTGAAAAAGAGTCTGTAAGGATGTTCATCAAGAACCTTCAAGAAAAATATGCAAAGCACTTAAAATACCAACGCAACTTGAATACTTTCCAGGCTGTGTATAATATAAGTATTGACATTGAAGATGACCTTCTGAAAGATAATAGTGCAAGAGGAAAGAAGAACGACCATCCCTCTTCTTCCTCTCCCATTAACGAAGTACATGCTACGAACACCTCTAAGCAGCGAATCCAAAGGTCAAAAAGAGTGTTCACTCCACTCGGTATTAGTTATGAAACAGCTTTAAAAAAACTACACCACAAAGGACTGGTCATGCCCATAGGACCTATCAAAGACCCAGTTCCCGAAGCCAGGCCACCTAAGAGGGATCCTAGTAAACACTGAAAATATCATCAAGGAAAGGCTCACGACACTGAGGAGTGTTGGAAACTCAAAGAAGTTATTCAGGACCTGATTGATGACAATAAAACTTCCGAGATTCTAGCCATCACAGAAGATCAAACATCCTTCGATCCTTCACTCCTTATCACACCTGTATGTGAGCCCATGATCGATATAACTTGTATAACTTCTATTGATGAAGTGGCCATGATTGAGGAAGACGAAGGGGCTTTCTTAGATAATATCGAGGAAAATTTGTCAAGTCTAAAAGAAGACGTTCGAAAACTACAAGATGTCATTGCCATGCTCTTGAATGTGGTAGAAGGATTAGCATGTCGGATAATGGTTATCGAACAAAATTCTCACCAAGGATTCAATGAAGAATTCAATGCTCCTAAGCCACGGGCAAAATGGACCATGGAAAACCTCATTAATTCTAATCACATTCATACTCCTCTTAGCAACAGGAAGGCCAAAAATAGTACCAATAATAACAGTGGCTGGAAAGGAAAGAAGAACGACAATCCTTCTTCTTCCAAAACTACCCACTCAAATAATGTTAGCACATTTGACTTGGATGAGATCCTTGCCATGAACAAACGAGGACAAATGAGAAACATCACACCTATTGGTAAAAGTTATGACACCGCATTTGATCGTTTACATGCAAAAGGTCTTATAACTTCCATTGGACCGTTTGGAGATCCACCTGTCGAAAGGAGGACGGCTAGTTGGAATCCCAATGCACATTGCAAGTACCATCAAGGTAGGGGTCATACTACTGAATGCTGTTGGAAGCTAAAGGAGGCCATCCAATGTTTGATCAATAACAAGCTTCCCATACCCCCAGCCGGCTAAAAGACCGAGTGATGATAAAGCACAAGACAAGAGGCAAGCTTCAACGACAAGATATCGTGACCTTTTTTTTTCTATTTCTTTTTTTTATCCCTTTCCCTCATAAGTCTAGCATAGGCACCTTTCATTTTCCCCTAGTTTTTACTTTGTAGGACTTTCATTTACTTTTTCCTTTTAATAAAATGAGAATTTTAATTTCTTGCATATGATCATTGCATTGCATTATTCAAAAAAAAAAAAAAAAAAAAACGCCGAATTGAGCACAAGGTATACCAATGATTTAAAGCACCCCTTGTAGCCATATCATATCTCTTACCCTTTAAATATACAATCCTTTTTGATAAAACACTTTGAGCCTCGTCTAAGATAGACCTTTCTTTTTTCAACCCATATCTACCTAACCTTGGGATGGGATGGTGTGTAACTTATGCAAGTTCCAAATATGAAGCTTGAGTGATCTCAAAAGAATAAAAATAAAAATAAGCAAAAAAAAGTGTACAAAAAGGGCAAGTGTTCCAATGTCTTTGATATGAAAATGTCTTTGATAAGAACATGTCTCAGATTGCGTCTCTTATCGAGTGCTCGGTACCGTGCCTGAGAAACATGAATGCCAAGTGAGTGATAGACTGCATGATCGGGATTTCCCACACTTATAAAAATAAAAAAAATGCAAAAGCAAAAGAGAGCAAAAATAAACAAAAAAAGAGAGCTCAAAAATGAGAAAACTCAAGCATAAAAAAATACAAAAGATTCAAAAGCAAGGTCGCACACCTTGGGGGCTTATCTAGGGTCTTGAGCCTTTATCCCTTTCTTCTCTAACCTTTAGCCTAACCACGTTGCAACCCTTAAAAAGACCTTTTTGCGCTATACACACACTTTTGCGAGGTTCGGCTAGAGCTACGTTTGGCCTGATTCCTAACGGATACGTAGGTAACCTCACATTGAGGTGCGGCCATAATAAAATGCATTCATTTTCACATTCACACACTTACACCATGATCATGTCAAGGGATCTCCAATGCTCATCCCTATTCATTTAGAGCTAGACTTGGGGGCTTGATCCTTACATCATTAGCCTACCGAGCCTAAGAGTCATCATTATTTGACTCTTATCAAATAATATTTTTCCATACACTTAGCCTTTGCAGCCTAACTTTAGTGTTACTTTCACACACACCACAGATACATGACCAAATAGACTTCCAATTAGGAATCCTTTGTCATGAAGTCTTAACATAAAGTTAAAGCATGCTTTGTCATACCACACATCACTCATCACTCATAATCATCATTGTATCAAAAAGTATGAAGTGCTTAGCCTCCGCGCTTAAGTTACCCAATACTTTCATCATTGAGTCAACAATTGAGATAGTTTAAGATGAATTACTCCTTGCACCTTGAGAGATAGCATCAAATGCATATACTTGATTAAGCTCATTCAACATGCACCATCACTCACTTTGATTCTTTTTCGCATCTTTCTTTTTCGGGAGAAAGTCGGTACCCTCCACAAAAATGACGAAAAAGTTTTGCTTTTTTTGCACATCACACACGAGTCATGTCGTGTCATATCACATCGAGTTGAGTCTAACACATGTGTGAAAACACATTAAGTCACACGAGTCATGAGTCACACGTGCCAATTGACCTTGGGTCAACCTCAAGCCAGTCAGCCACATTGGGTCAACCTCAAGTCAGTCAATAAGCTTTAGGTCAACCCTAAGAAACACATCAAGCCTTAGGTCAAACCTAAGAAAAACACCAGCAAAGTCTTTTGGCAATTCTTTTGATTTTTACAGGATACAACCATTCAGCAAAGCTCTTGTTCGCAGCCAACCGAACGATCGCAACAAGCATTCAAGTATCAAGATCTATCGTTCAGAGACGCGTGGACATATCATCAAAGCTCTTTTGTTCAGAGACGCGTGGACATATCATCAAGCTCTTTTGTTCAAAGACGCGTGAACATATTATCAAGCTCTTTTATTCAGAGACACGTAGACATATCATCAAGCTCTTTTGTTCAGTGATGCGTGGACATCCTATCAAAGCTCTTTTGTTCAGAGACGCGTGGACATATCATTTAATGCTCTTTTGTTCAGAGACGTGTGGACATATCATTCAAAGCTCTTTTGCTTAGAGACGCGTGGGCATCCTATCAAAGCTCTTTTGTTTAGAAACGCATGGACATATCATTCAAAAAGCTCCATTGTTCAGAGACGAGTGAACAATCCTCAAAAAAGCTCCATTGTTCAGAGACGAGTGAACAAACCTATCAAAAAAGGCTCCATTGTTTAGAGACGAGTGAACAATTCTCAAAAAAGACTCCATTGTTCAGAGACGAGTGAACATCAACAACAGAAAGATGGCGTTCCCTAGCTTGTGGAAAGTTGTTACAACAATAAAATGCAGCAACAAAAACGGTTACCCAAGAGACGTGTGCTCGACGCTGCAAGATACACGTTTCGTAACTCTTTTATCTGTTTAACTAATATTGTTTACAGGTACCGGCGTTACAAGAATGATTTGGGATCGCAGAACGTTCTGATCATTCTCCGTCCCTATCGCTACTTTGACTTTTGTTTTCGAAACCTAGGTTTCTCCAAACTCAGTCAAAGTGGGGGCTTCTGTGGACACCCATTTGTGTCTCCCCAAAACCAAACCCGGTGATGAATACCTTTCGCGTCGAACCATAATCGAATGAGGTGAAAGTGTGAAAAGTCTTGTGTTGCGGTTAGTTTTTATTAAAATTCTCTTCTTTCTGTTTTCGAAAACCCACTCTATTTTATAAAAACGTCCAATCCAGTTTAGTTTGGTCCATGATAAGGGTCCAATAATAGTGTAGTTGGATGGGGCTTGAAAAGACCTTTCCACCGATATATTATCAGCCCAATTCCGATGAATAATGAGGAAGTTATGGCCAAAATACTAAACTGGGCCCAAACCAGATTTTACCTACGACCCAAGGATCATGTGGAGGGTCTAAAGGTTTAATCCTATTCCTAAACTAATTAGTATTGATTAGAATCTTTTATCAGTTTCTAAAATATCTTAATTATCCTTTTTTGAAAAGATAAGATCATAGAGTTTGAATTTAAATAAAAACTTTCCTTCTTTATAAAACTTTCCTTTTTTAAAGTTCTAATTCTATTCGAATTTAAAGATGTTCAAAGACAGTCAGATATTATTTTTGTGCCTCATATTTTTTGTCCAAATTTTATATGGTTGGATAGATCTTGAAATTATCTTTCTATTGATATATTATAATATTAAATCCGAGCTATAACGAAAAAGATATGAAAGATATACGAAACTCTATCCAAAACTGACACCCTTCCACTGTTTCGGCCATATCTTTTTATCTACAAATGATTTTAATCGGATTTAAATTACATTAGAAAGTGGACTTCAAGAGCTTTCGAACGACATATTAAATGAATTATTTGGACTTCTAGATCAAAAGATATGATAAAACAAAATCCGCAAAAATTGCCTCTGTCGCCAAACGACAGGTTTGTCGCCTCGCGACAAGATAAATTTCTGGCGACAAGGTCGCTTTGTTAGCGACAGAGTGGAGTTTTATTCCTTATCAAATTCTATGATTTTCCGGACTGTTTTCTTATAAATAGGGTCCTCGACCTCCGTTTTTATTCATCAACTCTCATCAAGAATCACCCAATTCTCTCTATTCTCTCTTGAGCAATTTATGCTTTCTATCTCTCTCTTTTTCTCTAAACCAACCTTTTAAACACAATTCCGCATACACAAGATTTAGAATCATCTAGCGAAGTTCGAAGTTGCCTTCGCCCTAGACGTGAAAGGTTTATACTTTTCTGAGGGTTTGGTCCCAAATCAAGTTTAAACTTTATTTAATTCGATTTTAATTTAATTCCTTAATTCTTTAATTTTATTATTTTTCATTGAAGTTTACTAACTTGTGTATTTTGTTATTAGAAAGAAGTACGAGGCTTCAAAGTATGTAATCTTATTACTCTCTTTCAATGTAGAAATGATTGGAGGGAGAACGGTAGGTCGTTGGGCTACCACCCCACCCAATCAAACAAAATATGTAACTTAACTAACCCCTATTTGGCGTAGTGGTAAGTCAAGGTCGAACCCAAGGGAATGGATATCAAATGCACGATGCCTAAATCAAGCTATTTCGGAGTCAAGAAGGGGTTGAGGTAGAACTTAGGCTAAACTAGGCAATGCAAAACTTATATGAGATCAATCTAAGACACTAGAGCAATGGATCCACATGCAATCATAATGGAAACGGTAATTTGGGAGGTTGAACCAACTATGTCAAGCGATATGAAGGAAAATCATCATGTATCCAAAAGAGCATACTAAGATGGTTCACCTAGAGGTCTAACTAGCGTCAACTACGCTAAACACTACCTAGGGAACGTCACAAAGCACCTCAATCGTGAAATTGCAAGTTTACTAATCAATGGTCCGTATCATAGCAAGCTTACAATGCAATCTAGTGTGAATAACTAGGGTGATCAAGCCTAAATCAAACACACACATCCACATAATCAATCAACCAATTTAATCACATCATCAACTCAATCAATGTTCCCCCAAATTAACCTTAATTCATCATCAATACATGCTTCACCACTACCCTAGCAAATAAACTACTCACAATTCATAAAGAACAACAAAATCAAAGCTAAACTAATCATCATTCCCAAATTCATCAATTGAAATCAAATTGAAACAAGCAAAATCAATCAACTATCAATTAATCAAATCAAACAACAATACTAATGAAATCAAACTTTGAATTGCATTAAAGAGTAAAGAATCCTTACAAACTTGATAGAAATCAAATCAAATGAAGCAATCTTCAATCATCAATCATCAAACACACACTTTCTCTCTCTAAAAATGCTAAGAACTAATGTTTTCTCTCTCTAAAATCTAATCTAATCTAATTCTCTCCCATGAAGATCCAAACTTCTCTCTATAAAAGGAATGAAATAACTAACAATCCCAAGAGGAAGTTGGGAAAGACGTCCAAAATAGACCCACGTTGGTGCAGGCGCTCGAAGGAGTGTACCCAGGAATGTGCGCCCGCACACACCTGATGTGCGGCCGCACACGACAGATGTGCGGCCGCACACTAGCTGCAGCTTCCTCCTTTCTTCTTTGCCCTTGCTCACGAGGTGCACGCATCCTAAATGATGATGATGGAGGACAAGGTAGGCAGCAACTTCCTTGAATTTTCTTGAAGAAAATGAGCCATGAGGAAGGCATAAACAAGACTTTGAAGCATGCTCCTTGAACCTCTCATTGACTTGAAACTTCTTGCACAAGCTTTAGGCATGAAAATCAATGGAAAACCATAGAAAGGAAGCCCGGGAATCCTTGGACAATCAATCACAACCTACAACCAAAGGATAAAAAAAGCAAGTAAAAAGGGAAAAGAAAGCAAGTAAACAAGAAAAAGCACGAAATAGAGAAACAAACTACAAAAGGCATAAAAAGAGGAAAACAAGAATAAAACTAAGGAAAACTAAAGAAAAGAAAGATAAAAAGAAATAAAAATCATCCAAAAAGGAACCAAATGAGTGCCAAAAATGTCACTCATCAAATTCCCCCAAGCTAAACTTTTGCTCGTCCTCGAGCAAAACAAAGCAAGAAAAAGAGAGGATGAAAATTTTATTGAAAACGAAAAAGAAAGACTCAAGATAAGAATATACACTAAAACTCATTGTCGTAGGAATCACGGTTGTTTTTAGCTACAACAAGCCCTTTAAACCCCAAAGTCGCCTATGAGGACGAGTGAGGTCTCGTAAGGGTATCCTAAGAGTTTGACCCATAACTCTCCACCAAACATCAATGAGGCAAACCAAAGAATTAAAAGAAAGAAAATGAAATAAAAAAAACCTTTAAGAAATGAACCAACATAAAGACTATAAAGCAAATGAATGACAATCTTTTTCAAGTAGTTAAGGTATGCACGTTTCAAGATATCCAAGGTTGATTGAAACATAGGGTATGCTAGGCATAGGAACTAGTTATCACAATTCACTTTCATCCCAAACAATCTTACCGCGTTCTTCCCACTAGTCTCAAATCTCCCGTTAGTGAGTGTCCCAATGATTCCTTGAAGGAACCGGAAAAGAAATATTTGAAGGCTACTCGACATCTTGACTATGCATCCCCTTTCCTTAGGCAATGACCCATGATGCCCTCCCTCGAATAGTGACTCAACTATCTAGGTCAAAAGGTCTTTCCCAAAGGTTGTAACGTAAGGCAATAAGGGTGAAGGTAGGCTAAAAATTTGAAATTTGGTGGTTTTCCTAAAAATGAGGCAAAGAATGGCCAATTCTTGGAATCACAATCAAGTAATCACCAATCCAAACAAAAATACTCACACCCCCAAGCTTATTCAAAGCTATATATCGCAAACATATACACAAAAAGCGTGAGAACGCTTCCCCCCAAGCTTAAATGGAGCATTGTCCTCAATGCTCAAAAAGGGAGAAAACTCACATCAAAATATTTTTGAATTTTTCATTTTTCTCTTTTTTTTTCTTTTTTGTTTAAGTGCTTTGTCCTCGCCTCTTTTAACTTTGGACGGCTTTTTTGAATATGAGGGTAGTACTAATCATGCTCAAATATGAAAATTGAAACTTTAGCACATAAAACATGCAATTATACTCTCAATTGATTGAAAATCACAACAAGTAAGCAAGAAAAACACTACTACACATAAACGTCTCCAACAATCATACCAACAAGTTTCAATTAACAAGTACCCAAAATTTTCAAACTAGGAATGAGAAAATTACCTTTAAGGATGTATAATGAAGGCTTGGGGAGCAAAGTAAAGAGAATTATGGAAAATTTGATGAGGAAAAATGAAAAATATTATGAGGAGAATGGAGAGCAACTATGAGCAACCACAATATACCTAAGGAGGAAGGAGAATGAAATAGGAGAGAGAGAATGAAGAATCGGGGTTAAGTGAGGAGGAAAAACACTCCCCACGTATACCCAGCAGTGTGCGGCCGCACAAGAGGGGTGTGCGCCCGCACAGGGCTCGTGTGCGTCCGCACATTGCTTTGTGCGGGCGCACAAAATCTGGGTTTTATTCCCGATTTTTCTTCCTCCCTCACCATGTGCGCACACCCCATGATGGTTATGAGGAACCATATAGGCAGTAGCTACACTTCATATTGGAGAAAGAAAAACATGAAAATCATGAAAATAAACACAAGTATTCACCATTCTCCATACTTACCCACCTTTCCAACTTAAGAATTGGGACAAGTTTACCTCAAAATTCGCATCAAAATTGTTGGAATTAAACTCAAACCATCCTACAACATCAAACACAACAAAATTAGATCACAAAATCATCATCAAAACCAAAAGAAAAACCAAAAGAAAAAGGAAGAAAAAGTTAGAAAACACGGGTTGCCTCCCGTGAAGCGCTTAATTTAGAGTCTTAAGCTAGACATCCTCCACCTCTTTCAAGGCGGATCATAAAGAGTCATGTCATGAATGACCCCCACGAACACTCCATCATAATACCTCTTTAGTCTATGTCCGTTAACCTTAAAAGTTCTTGAAAAATCCAAAGGAGAAATTTCGATAGAACCATTTGAAAACACCTCTTGAACAACAAAAGGGCCGGTCCAACGAGACATCAATTTTCCGGGAAAAAGTCTCATTTTGGAATTGAAAAGAAGCACCTTATCCCCCGGAACAAACTCTTTCTTCTCAATGAGCTTATCATGCACCTCCTTAGTTCTAGCTTTATACAAGCTAGCACAATCATAAGCATCCAATCGAAGCTCTTCTAACTCATGAAGATCTAACCAACGTTGCTCACCCGCACTAGCCAAATCAAAGTTGATCTTTTTAATAGCCCAATGAGTGCAGTGCTCAAGTTCAACCGGAAGGTGACAAGATTTTCCATAAACCAAGCGATAAGGAGTGGTACCAATAGGAGTTTTGAAAGCCGTTCTATATGCCCATAGAGCATCATCAAGCTTGTTTGCCCAATCTTTCCTACTCCTAGCAACCGTCTTCTCAAGAATTAACTTAATTTGACGATTAGATACCTCAACTTGCCCATTAGTTTGAGGATGATAAGGAAGACCAAATCGTTGGTTCACTCCATGCTTCTTCAACATCTTCCGGAAAGCATAGTGCACAAAGTGTGAGCCATTGTCACTTATAACCGCTTTGGGGATGCCAAACCTAGGGAATATTATCTTTTTGAACAATTTCATCACCACTTTATGGTCATTAGTGGGAGAAGCAATGACTTACACCCACTTTGACACATAATCAACGGCAACAAGGATATATTGATTCCCATAAGAAGATGGAAAAGGACCTATAAAATCTATACCCCAAACATCAAATATCTTCAATTCAAGTATTGGTTGTTGGGGCATCTCATTCCTCCTTGAAATATTCCCGGTCCTTTGACATTGATCACAACTTTTGACATACTCCCAAGCATTCTTAAAGAGGTTAGGCCACCATAATCCACATTGAAGCACCTTAGAGGTCGTTTTTGAAACACCCATATGACCACCACTAGGATCCGAGTGGCACATCTTCAAAACATTTGGTATTTCCTCATTCGGCACACATCGGCGCAACAATCCATCCACACCTCTTTTGTACAAGATTGGCTCATCCCATACATAGTGCCTTGCTTCTCTCTTAAGCTTTCTCTTTTGATTGTTGGAAAAAGAAAGAGGAAACTCCCCACAAGCAAGAAAATTCACCAAATCGGCAAACCAAGGGAGCTCCTTCATATTGATAACATACAAAGAATCATCCAACATCCGGTCCTCTATAGGAGACCCATCGTCTTGAACTTGAAAATCTTCAAGTCTAGACAAATGATCCGCAACAACATTTTCAGCACCTTTTTTATCTCGGATCTCAAGATCAAAAGATTGTAGCTCAAGGACCCAACGAATTAACCTCGGTTTGGATTCCTTTTTTCCAAAGAGATACTTCAAAGCCGCATGATCGGTGAAAACTATAGTCTTAGACCCCAACAAGTAACAACGGAATTTCTCAAAAGAATGAACAATAACCAAGAATTCCTTTTCCGTTGTTGTGTAATTTCTTTGAGCACCATTGAGAGTCTTTGACATATAATAGATGACATGGAGCTTTTTGTCAATTCTTTGACCCAACACACCTCCTATAGCCGTATCACTTGCATCACACATGAGCTCAAATGGCAAATCCCATCTAGGGGCTTGGACAATAGGAGTAGAAGTCAAAGCTTTCTTCAATTTATTAAAAGCTTCCAAGCAAGCATCATTAAAGACAAAATCAACATCTTTTTGGAGAAGATCATTTAAGGGCTTAGCAATAAGAGAAAAGTCTTTGATAAACCTTCTATAAAATCCGGCATGACCCAAGAATGATCTTACCCCTTTCACATTGACCGGAGGAGGTAACTTCTCTATCACCTCAATCTTAGCCTTGTCAACCTCGATGCCTTTATTGGAAATTTTATGGCCTAGAACAATCCCTTCTTCCACCATGAAGTGGCATTTTTCCCAATTAATCACCAAGTTGACTTTTTCACATCTCTCTAAGCATCTTTCACACCTCCCACGGAAAAATCATCCATGAAGACTTCCATTTCCTCTTCAAGCATGTCCCCAAAAATGCTCATCATGCACCTTTGAAAGGTCGCCGGAGCATTACACAACCCAAAGGGCATTCTTCTATAAGCAAAAGTACCATAGGGGCATGTGAAGGTTGTCTTTTCTTGATCCTCGGGGTGAATAGGAATTTGAAAGAATCCCGAATATCCATCAAGAAAGCAATAGAATTTGTGCCTAGTCAACCTTTCAAGCATTTGGTCAATAAAAGGGAGAGGGAAATGATCCTTTTTGGTTGATGTGTTTAGACGTCTATAGTCTATACACATCCTCCAACCGGTGACCGTTCGAGTTGGAATGAGCTCACCTTTCTCATTCTCAACTACGGTCATACCCCCCTTTTTAGGAACGACATGCACGGGGGAGACCCACCTTGAGCTTGAAATGGGGAATATAATACCCGCATCCAAAAGCTTGGTGATCTCTTTCTTAACTACTTCTCCCATTTGGGGATGTAGTTTCCTTTGTCGTTCAATAGAAGGAAGGGTGCCTTCCTCAAGTGTTATGTGATGTGTACACAAGGCGGGCTTATGCCTTTAAGATCATCAATTGTGTACCCCAAAGCACCTTGGTGCTTTCTCAAAACACCACATAACGCTTGAGCTTGGCTCTCACTCAAGGATGCACTAACAATAACGGGATATGTAGAAATAGGGCCTAAGAATTCATACCTAAGGTGTGATGGTAGAGGTTTTAGCTCTACCATGGGAACACCTTTACCTTCTTTGGTTGAGGCCACTTGCAAAGCATCTTGACTTGATATCCCCATGCAAGTTTCTTCTCCACTCCCTATATCGCCTTCATTAAGCAAATTTTCATACAATTGCTCTTCCTTGGTTGAGATACCTATCTTTTCCTTGTTCAATAAAACACACTCAAGAGGATCGTTAGATGTGAGCAAGTGCTCATGTATGGAATTCACAATATTATCAAGCACTTCAACTCTCATGCAATTTTCTAAAGAAGAGGAAGGATATTTCATTCCTTCATTCAAATCAAATTCAATTTCTTCCTCCCCTATCTTAAGAGATATCTTAGCACTTTTCACATCTATCATAGCCCCCGATGTAGCAAGGAAAGGTCTACCTAAGATGATAGGTATTGTAGCATCTTCATCCATGTCCAACACTACAAAATCAACCGGAATAACAAATTTTCCAACCCTTAAAGGCACATCTTCTACCTTTCCCTTAGGAATCTTGATTGACCTATCGGCTAGTTGCAAGGTAATCTTTGAAGGTAGAAGTTCTCCTAGACCTAATCTTTGATAAACCGAATATGGCATAAGGCTAACACTAGCTCCTAAATCACATAAGGCATTATCAATTTGGGTCTTGTTGATAGCACAAGGGATGGAAAAATTTCCGGGATCCTTCAACTTAGGAGGCATCTTATTCATGATGATTGCACTACAATGCTCGGTAAGGCTAATGGTCTCCACCACATCACAAGTCCTTTTTCCACTCAAAATCTCCTTAAGGAACTTAGCATAATTTGGCATTTGCTCAACAACATCGGTGAAAGGAAGAGTTAAATGAAGTTGCTTAAGCATCTCTACAAATTTCCCAAATTCCTCATCCAACTTATATCTATTATATCTTTGAGGATAGGGGAGCCTTTGTTTGCAAACCTCTCTCTCTTTCTCTATCACCTTCTCTACTTGTTCCTCACCAACATTTTCGCTCAAGGGGCATTCATCACCTTCAATTTCAATGGAATTCTTACTAGTTCTCTCATTGGCAACACTCTTCTTAGGCACACCTCCCTCAAGGACCTTACCACTTCTAGTAACAATGGCATCCATAGGGTTCCTAGAATCTAGGCTAGGTGGAGTTAAAGAAGAAGAAGAGTTTGCATATTCCTTGAATATACTAGTCAATTGAGAAAGTTTTTCAGTCAAATCTTTGTTATAAGCCAACATGTAATTAAACTTCTTTTCATTCAAAACCGTACACATTTCCAAAGTCTTGGCTTGTTTCTCAATGACACTTTCCGAAAATTCTCTAGAAGGAAATGATTGGTCATGGGAATTATCATTTAAACTTTGAGCATTTGGAACTAAATCAATTGGGGAACCATCTTGGAAACTTGCTTGAAAATATCCCCTAGGTTGATTATTCCAATTACCCCTTGTTTCATTTTGGCTCCTTTGTTGACCATAGTTATCATAACCTTGGTTATGATCCCCATGTCTATAGCCATGACCATGACCATTACAACCATGATGGTTATAGTCATGATGATTCATATGATAAGTCCTATTTCCAATATTCCTTTGAACATCATTTCTAGGTTCACAAGCATGATTATTGACATAATTCATGTGTTCCATTTCACTTCCATCACATTCACTACAAGAAACATTTGGGCATTTAGAAGCATTATGATCATTCATTCCACATAATTGACATGGCCAAACATTCCACAATCATGCAACAAGTAGAAAGATTGGAGTTAGAGTGAGAAGATGTACCTCTCCCCTTAATTTGGGAGGGAAGAATTGGAGCTTGAGAAGGAGGCTTCTCAAGCTTTTCCTTGAGGGACTTAACTTCTTTCCCTAAATCCTCAATCAAAGTGGTCAAATCATTGATGACACCTAGTTGTTCGATCGAGTAACCCTTGCTTGTTGGTTCTCTTTCCACCTCTTGCCAATTCATATAATGACGAGCTACTTCATCAATAGCATCAACCACTTCTTCTTCCGTCTTGTTCATGATTGGGCCTCCGGCTCCGGCATCCAAACTTGCTCTCCCATGAGGACTCAACCCACCATAAAAGATATGTATGATTTGGTAGGTAGGAATCCCATGGTGTGGACACTCCCTTTGATAATCCTTAAATCTTTCCCATGCTTCATAAAGGCTCTCATTAGGCTTTTGCTTGAACCTTTGAATCAAAGCTCTTGCTTCCGCCGTTTTCTTTTGAGGATAGAAACGGAACAAGAAAGCTTTGGTGACATCATCCCAAGTTTTCAATGAATTGGGCTTCATCTCTTTATCTAGCCATTCCAAAGATCTTCCTATGAGGGAGAAAGGGAACAACTTTAGGCGGATGAATTCTTGAGACACCCCATTAATCTTGATTGTGTTGCAATATTTTTTAAACTCCTTAAGATGGTTCAATGGGCTCTCGTTCTTCGCCCCACCATATTGTCTCCTCTCAATAAGGGTGATCATTGCCGGCTTTATTTCAAAGTCATTCTCCGGTGATATAGGTGGAGCTATGGCGCTCTCATACCTATAAGCCCCGGGCACTCCAAGCTCCTTCAAGGTAACTCTTGAACTACCTCCCATGACTTGGGATCTACACACACAAATCTCAAAGACAATATTAGTAGCACGGCTACAAGTGTAGCCTAAGTGTAAAATCTTTTTGTATTTTATCAAAATGAAATAGACTCAAAAACAACATGCACTCAAGCACCATTCCCCGGCAATGGCGCCATTTTGATGGGAGGGAGAACGGTAGGTCGTTGGGCTACCACACCACCCAATCAAACAAAATTTGTAACTTAACTAACCCCTATTTGGCGTAGTGGTAAGTCAAGGTCGAACCCAAGGGAATGGATATCAAATGCACGATGCCTAAATCAAGCTATTTCGGAGTCAAGAAGGGGTTGAGGTAGAACTTAGGCTAAACTAGGCAATGCAAAACTTATATGAGATCAATCTAAGACACTAGAGCAATGGATCCACATGCAATCATAATGGAAACGGTAATTTGGGAGGTTGAACCAACTAAGTCAAGCGATATGAAGGAAATTCATCATGTATCCAAAAGAGCATACTAACATGGTTTACCTAGAGGTCTAACTAGCGTCAACTACGCTAAACACTACCTAGGGAACGTCACAAAGCACCTTAATCGTGAAATTGCAAGTTTACTAATCAATGGTCTGTATCATAGCAAGCTTACAATGCAATCTAGTGTGAATAACTAGGGTGATCAAGCCTAAATCAAACACACACATGCACATAATCAATCAACCAATTTAATCACATCATCAACTCAATCAATGTTCCCCCAAATTAACCTCAATTCATCATCAATACATGCTTCACCACTACCCTAGCAAATAAACTACTCACAATCCATAAAGAACAACAAAATCAAAGCTAAACTAATCATCATTCCCAAATTCATCAATTGAAATCAAATTGAAACAAGCAAAATCAATCAACTATCAATTAATCAAATCAAACAACAATACTAATGAAATCAAACTTTGAATTGCATTAAAGAGTAAAGAATCCTTACAAACTTGATAGAAATCAAATCAAATGAAGCAATCTTCAATCATCAATCATCAAACCCACACTTTCTCTCTCTAAAAATGCTAAGAACTAATGTTTTCTCTCTCTAAAATCTAATCTAATCTAATTCTCTTCCATGAAGATCCAAACTTCTCTCTATAAAAGGAATGAAATAACTAACAATCCCAAGAGGAAGTTGGGAAAGACGTCCAAAAATAGACCCACGTTGGTGCGGGCGCTCGAAGGAGTGTACCCAGGAATGTGCGCCCGCACACACCTGATGTGCGGCCGCACACGACAGATGTGCGGCCGCACACTAGCTGCAGCTTCCTCCTTTCTTCTTTGCCCTTGCTCACGAGGTGCACGCATCCTAAATGATGATGATGGAGGACAAGGTAGGCAGCAACTTCCTTGAATTTTCTTGAAGAAAATGAGCCATGAGGAAGGCATAAACAAGACTTTGAAGCATGCTCCTTGAACCTCTCATTGACTTGAAACTTCTTGCACAAGCTTTAGGCATGAAAATCAATGGAAAACCATAGAAAGGAAGCCCGGGAATCCTTGGACAATCAATCACAACCTACAACCAAAGGATAAAAAAAGCAAGTAAAAAGGGAAAAGAAAGCAAGTAAACAAGAAAAAGCACGAAATAGAGAAACAAACTACAAAAGGCATAAAAAGAGGAAAACAAGAATAAAACTAAGGAAAACTAAAGAAAAGAAAGATAAAAAGAAATAAAAATCATCCAAAAAGGAACCAAATGAGTGCCAAAAATGTCACTCATCAAGAAAGCATGTTATTTAATGTTTAATTCCTAGTATCATGTTAGGATGTTATTTAATGCTTTCTAGTGTCATGCTTAGGTTGCCTTTTACTCTTTCCTAATATCATGTTAGTGCCATGTTAGGTTTAAAGCTTTGATCTTTATTGCTTAGTGACATACTAGGATTTGTTATTAATCTTGTTAGTATCATGCCTAGGATCTTGCTATTATTATTAAGCTTTATTATGCTTTATCACAATTATGATTATTGTTATTATTACGTTGCTTGATATTTTATTGTTATTGCTTGATCACGCCTATATTACTTGTTAAAGGGAATTTGTACTTGAAATCACGCTTAATAAGATAATTAATAATTTTGTTTAGGCTAATATGATTTTAACTCAATTGATCGCCAATAATAGTTTATTTGTGCATTAATATTCAACTAACATAGATAAACAAGTTAGGTTTAATATAATGTTTGTATGTTATTCGAAAAGCGCACATGAATACGAGTAGAACAAAGTAGAGGCCTATTTGATAGGGCGGGTCCTTTCTTTTGTAGATTGAATTCGTACCCTCATCCCCGAACCCTGTTTGGTTCAAGACCTTATGGAGTTGATGGTCCTTTTGGATTGTCTTTTGGGTTTACAAGTTCCTAAAACTTGTTGGCGACTCTTTTTCTCTCGTTTCTTTCCCTTTGGAACGCCACCATACTTTAGTGTATGATCACAGTGGGGTTCAAGTTTGGGGTCGTAACGCTTGAAATATTCCCTACACCCACGCCGGTGCGGCCGCACAAAGGGGAGAAGAGGAGGCGCACGAGCACAAACCCAGGTAGGGCGCCCGCACGCGCCTCCTGTGCGGCCGCACAGCCCCCTTGTGTGCCCGCACCTAGGAGGGTCTTCCTTCCCCTTCTTCAACCTTGATCATCTAGGTCACACAACTTTGGTGATGGTGATGAACATCAAAGTAGGCAGCAAGTTCAAGGACATTTTGGTGGGTTTGAGGCATAGATGGTGCCCCCACCGCATGCGTGCACCGGTCTTGAAACTTGCCCTTCGAGTTCCTCTAGACTTGAAGCTCAAAATACTAGCACAAGGCATCAAAAGCAATGATAAATGTTAAAGGGAAGCCCGGAAATCTTTGGATGATCGATCATAACCTACAAACAAATGAAAACAAACAAATAATAGAGAAAAACAACGAATAAACAAGAAAATACACAAAATAAAGAAACTAACTACGAAAAGCACAAAGTAAAGAGATAAAGAGCAAAACTAAGGACAACTAAAGAAAAGAGCTATAAAATGAAATGAAATTCATCCAAAAAGAGATCAAATGATTTCCATAACTGCCACTCATCAAATTCCCCCAAGCTAAACTTTTGATCGTCCTCGAGCAAAATAAAGCAAGAAAGAACAAGGATGAAAAATTTATTAAAAATGAAAAAGAAAGACTCAAGATAAGAATATACACTAAGATTCACTGTCGTAGGAATCACGGTTGCTTTTACCTACAGCAAGCCCTTTAAACCCCAAAGTCGCTTATGAGGACGAGTGAGGTCTCGTAAGGGTGTCCTATGAGTTTGACATAACTCTCCACCAAACATCAAAGAGGCAAATCCACTAAAAAGAAAAGAAAAGAAAATGAAAACAAAACCTTTGCGAAATGGACTTACATAGAGACTATAATGCAAATGAATGAAAGTCTTTCTCAAGTAATCAAGGTATGCACTTTTCAAGATATCTAAGGTTGATTGAAACATAGGGTATGCTAGGCATAAGACATCACAATCCACATTCATCCCAAACGATCTTACCGCGTTCTCCCCACTAGTCTCAAATCTCCCCTTAGTGAGCATCCCAATGATTCCTCGAAGGAACCGGAAAAAGAGATTTTATTTAGGCTACTCGATAATCTTGACTATGCATCCCCTTTTCTTAGGCAATGACCCATGATTCCCTCCCCCGAATACTGACTCAACTTTCTAGGTCGAAAGGTCTTTCCCCAAGGTTGTAACGTAAGGAATAAAGGGTGAAGGTAGGCTAAAATTTAAAATTTGGTGGTTTTCCTAAAAAGTGAAGCAAAAGGGTGATCAATCCTCAACAACACTATCAAGAAATTACCAAATAAAAACAACACCCCCAAGCTTACTTGAAGCTATACTCACAAGAAATATATACAAAAAGCGTAAACGCTACTCCCCCAAGCTAAAATGAAGCATTGTCCTTAATGCTTAGAAGGAGAAAAGGATACATCAAAATATTTTTGAATTTCCACTTTTTTCAATTTTTTTTTTCTTTTTTCATTTTGTACTTGAACTTGCAATGTCCTTGCCTTTTGCTAAATTCGGACAGCTTTTTCCATAATGCAATTTATTAGTCCATGCCTTTTATGATTAAGGACGGCTTTTACTCAAACATTTGACATTATTCACAAAGAAGACTTAATCACAAACTTGCACTCATAAAAACCAAATTTCCAACTTATTCACCACAAACTCCATCATACATGATCAATTTGCTTCACAAAAACCAAGAAAAGAAAGAAAATGAAACAAAAGGCCAAAGAACTAAAGATGTGTCTGGAGGTATAGGGCTCAAATGGTTGCAGAAGGCAAATGTAAACCCAAAAATAAAGATGAAACAAACTATAATACCACCCCGAAAAATGTGCCTTTGTCCTCCCTAGATAGCTCGGTCTCAGGTTTAAGAATCATACATCAAGCTTTATAGATTAGGTTTGCATAGTCAAGGATCCACACCGCTCATATAAAGTAGGTTGAAGGCTTGAAAAATAATGAACCTCACATGGATGTAGCAAAAATTCCCAAATGGTGTCAAATTGACTATAGGGAGTAACTACCAAGCATGCCACAAACAAGTAGAATCCGGCTTCATGATCCTTCTAGTTCAAACCAACTACCCTAACATACACCTATCATAGAGTCAACCGAACATAGTGTCAAACCGTGCATACCTTTACTACCTAGGAAGAAAATCATGCAAAAGACAAAGTCCAATGTACAAAGTCCAATTCATAAAGAAGTAAAAATGAAAAATAAGCCTCAAAAACATACTACAAACAAGAAAGAAAAATAAAAGAAAATAAAGGAAAAGAAAAATAAAAGAAAAGAAAAGAAAAGGAAACATAGAAAAAGGAAAATAGGAGAAAAAGGTAAACAAGATCGAATGACATCATCGTCATCGATCCCAAACACATTACGTGTTAACAAGCATTCATCCTCGAACCATTCAATTTCCCCTAAACTAATTCTAGTCTATGCAACCAAAGAAAAGTAAAGAAAAAAATTAGAACGGTCTCACCGGGCTACCATGCTTAGCAAAATAAACGAGGGCAAAAAGAAACCACCTTCGTTGCATTAAAAGATCAAAAGCATCTTCAAGAAGCCAAGTGAGAAAAGGAAAAATAAAAGAAACTATAAACAAAGAAAACGGTTAGTAACATCAAAACAAAGAAAAGAAAATAACAAATAAAGGAAACTAAACTAAGCAAAAACTATAAACAACTAAGCAAAATAAAAACTAAACTATCAAAGATTAAAAGAAAGAAAAGAAAGAAAATCTAGGAAAATAAGAAAACAACTATCAAACTAGAAAACTAAACTAAACTACAAGATTTGGATTTCTGGGATTTGGATCAAAGAGTTTTGGATCAAAGGGATTTGGATACAAGGGAGCAATCACAACAACAACATCATAATTAAATCATCACAACAACAACATGAAACCAAGCAAATCGGGCAAACAATCATGCATCAAGAGGAGTGGCATAGAGATCAAGAAAATGAAGCAAACCAAACACGAAGAGCATAAAAATCAAAAAAGCAAACAAAGTATGCATACAACAACAATTATTGGCTACCGAGTCAAGTATTAGTTCCCCCAAGCTAAATAATGATACATCTCAACATCCCAACAATACAAAGCAAGCACCAAAAACATAAGGGATGGAGGCAAAAAGCACAAAAAGCAAGGGAACTAATGACTACTACCATCACCACCACTACCACTAGGCCCGGCCCCATTGGGGTCAATGTTCCCCACGGGGTCATCGAAGGTTGGGGGAGGATAAGGCTCTCAACCTTCGGTGAAACCATCGGGCCACCCATAACGCCCCTTAAAGTTATCTTGTTGCCAAGGAGCAAGAGGGGTGAAGTTATCGGGCAAAGCTAGCTCGTAAGGATGGCTTTCGTGCACATGAGGGTAGTTCGGATCACCACTATAATCGCATCCACCGGGAGCCTTGTAATAGTAATTACCTTGCTCGTTCGGATAGAAGCGACGCTCGGTATCGGGGACGGAAGGTCCCTGCTAATATTGATGCCCATATGAAGGTATAGGACCTTGCTGGGGCGGAAAATAAGGATAGTTGACCGGGGGAACAATGTTCCCGCGTTCAACTTCCGCATCACAAAGTTGTTGTTGTTGTATGAACAAACCTTATTGCATCTCTAAGATACCTCTCATTTGGTTATAGATGGCCTCGAAATCTTGATCGTACATGCCCTCCAAGTGGATTTGCAACCCACTCATTTGCTCACTAAGTGCCCCCAAATCGGCAATAGCATAAGTATGTTGCCCTTGTTGTTGTTGTTGTTGTGGAACTTGTTGTTGTTGTTGTTGTTGTCGTTGTTGTTGTTGTTGTTGTGGAACTTCTTGTTGTTGTTGTTGTTGTCGTTGTTGTTGTTGTTGATGTTGATTTTGTTGTTCTTCTTCCTCATCATCATCCTCCTCATCATCCATGGAGTCATAGTTGGGGCGCCTAAAGGACTTGGGAACGTGCCACACGTTCTCAGTGTTGATCCGGTGCAAGGAGGTCAACCCGGGGTTGGGCAAGTAGAACCAATGCTCATTATCACGCAACCACTCATACTTGCCATCCTTATAGTGCTTTGAGATGAATTGCACTTGACCCAATTGCTTCAAATCAAGGAAAATAGTAGTGCCATCTCCAACTTCTTTGCAATATGGCAAGTAGTGATCAAGGTGAAGGCGAGTCAAGAGCCTAGTAACCATGCCCCCACATGGTATCTCTCCGGTGCTCCGGCCTCTCAAATGAAGGCAATAGGTGGCAAACACATAACCCAAGTTCAAACGGCCTCGATACTCGGGACGGGTGGCCAACCATAGAATCTTGAGCTCCAATTTGCTCATATTCCCCAACTCTTGCTTGGGAAATACAACATACCCCAAAAGACGGTGCACTACCCGTAGACAAGGTTGGTACACCATTGAAATCTTGGCGGCGCTTGTAACAAACTCATTACCCCCCGAAATATCATCCCACCAAGAATGTTGATCGTACTCCGGGAAGATGTACGACTCAAGATCATAGATATCACCATGAGGATCAAAATCAAAGGACGCATTAAATTCCTCCAAGGAGTGATCGAAGAACTCATTGAAGATTTGAAAACGCACCCTATATTGCCCTCCCACGGGCACAAGATCCAAGGTAGCCAAGAATTCCAAGGTAGGCTCCTTATAGGTGCGGAAGGAATCGTTGATGAAGGAACCCATTCTCAAGTTGAGGAGCAACTCTCTAACATCCTCATCTATCCCCAAACTTGTCATGTCCCTTTGGAGATAGTGGCGGGTTGGTTTGAGGGTTCTCTCATCTTTTAGCTTTCGGTAGAGGATGTGTTGTTCGGGGTCAAGGTTTTTTCGTTTGGGAAGTAGTGTTGGTGGTCGTTTTTGTGAAGGTGAAGAATATGTGCTAGGTCTCGGTTCTTCAATGGAGACGTTGGTTTTTCTCTTTTTGGTAAACTTTTTGATGAGGTTTGACATTTTGTGGCTAGTTTGTTCACCAAATTTAATCAATTCAAGTTCAACTCCAATACTCCAAGAAACACCAAATCAAGAACCAACACTTCCTCCAATACACAAATTCAATCCAATTCAACCAAAATCACCAATCAACCAAGAAAAACCTTCACCAACAATCCCATACACAAGCAATCAACTAAAAATCAATAAGGGCACCTTACTACCAAAATTCCAAATTTCAATCTCAACAAGTTTCAACCAAAAATGATGATAAAGGCTACAAAATCAACAAACAAAGCAATGTTATACAAAATCAATCAACAAACATCACAAAAATTCATCCAAAATCAATAATAAGCATCAAAATTCACAAAAGTCATACTACTACTATTCATGCTCATACAAAAATTCCAAACATGCATATATATGATATAATTAAGCAAATTGAAGTTAGAGAAGATGATTATACCATACAAGAAGCAAGTTTGAACAAGTTTGAGCCTCCAATTTCGATCATGCACAAAAGCCCCAAATTATACCCAACTATGGAGGAGAGAGATTAAGTGTTTGTTTGGGTGAATTTGTGTGATTTTTGATGAGTAGAATGGAATTTGAGTGGATTTTAATGAATTTGGAGTGATTTTTGTGAAAATTTGATGAAGAAATGATGGTGAATGGAGAAGTATATGGTGCGCACAAGGAGGGTTTTGGTTGATGGAGGTTCGTAGGAGAGAGAGTGAGAAATGAGGGAATGAAAGAAGAAGGGAAAAAGAAGAAGATAAGGGGTGTGGCCGGCTAGGGTGTGCGGCCGCACACACACACTGTGCGCCCGCACCAATCAGGTGTGCGGCCGCACATCCTGCTGGTGCGCCCGCACAGCCCCTAATCTCCTCTTTTATCTCTTTTTTTTTTCTTTCTTTGATGCTTGGTGTGTTCTTGGGTGCGTACATGAGTTATGATGGTGATAAACCCCAACATAGGCAGTAGCAAAATGCATTTTTAGTGAGCTCAAAGTTTGAGATTCATGAACCCGCCACAAGAACTCACTAGGCATCAACTTCCTTCAACTTTCAAAGCATGAATTTCCTAACTTACCTCACTAAGATTCTTACCCCTTTACCTCAAATTTTGATTAGAATCGAACATAATCTTGACAAATGCCGCAAACAACTTCCATTCATCATCCTTACTTGAAGAGATCCAATCCCGAAAAGTTTATCCTACAAATCCAAACAAGTAGAAAAGTAAAAGAAAAGAGGTCCTAAACTCAAAAATAAGAAAAACTCGAAAATAAGAAAAGAGGGAAAAAATAAGAAAAACTTAAAAATCAAAAACAAAGGTTAGAAACTCCGGGTTGCCTCCCAGGAAGCGCTTGCTTAAGGTCCTAAGCTCGAACCTTCCTCCAAATCATGAAGGGTCAAAGAACACCACCTTTTTCAAGGTAGTAGAAAGAGCAAAATCCTCTTCATTCTTAAGCAACCTTCCTTCGTTGCTTGATGAAACTTCCGTGAAACACTTCTCAAAATCACATTTTTCTTTTCTCAACTTATTCCTTTTTCTCAACTTCTTTGAATCACGAGCCTTCTTCTTAGGCTTGTTGTTCAATGTAGATGGGTCTTCAACATCCACAATCATAGAAACCTCCCCTTCATCTTGAGAAATAAGCTCAAACCAACTTGGAATCTCAATTTCCTCGTCCAAGAGCTTGGGAATCATAATTGCATCTTCACTAACCTTCATGCTATCAAAACTTGCAAGAACATCATCAAAATTCTCAAGAGCATCGTTAGTGGAAGAGTCAATCATACATACATTATCAATAGAACGAAAGGAACTTGCACACATCATTTCTTGCACAAAAGACAAAGATTCATGCATTGGTTTCAACATAAAACTCTTCTCTTGCTTACCACATCTCAAAGTAATGCGGCCTCCTTTCACATCTATCAAAGCTCCCGAGGTGGCTAAGAAAGGTCTCCCTAAGATGATAGGAATGTGTTCATCTTCCTCAATTTCTAACACCACAAAATCTACGGGAAAAACAAACTCACTAATCTTAAGTGGGACATCCTCAACGCTTTCCTTAGGAATATTGATAGATCGATCGGCCAATTGAAGGGTTATATTGGATGGTAAAAGCTCACCTAAATCAAGTCATGATACTCACACTACCTCCTATATCACAAAGAGCATTCTCAAGCATCATTTTCTTGATCTTGCAAGGGATAGAAAAATTCCCCGGATCCTCCATTTTTTCCGGTAGTTCCCCATGGATAAGAGCACTAAAACATTTCCCTCCTTCTGCCGAATTGACCTCATTACATTCCTCCTTCCCTTTTAGAATCTCCTTAAGAAACTTAGAGTACCTAGGCATTTGGGGAATTGACTCGGTAAAAGGGGTGGAAACATGAACTTCTTTAAGCATTTCAAGGAACTTCCCAAATTGCTCATCCATTTTATACCTCAAGAACTTTTGAGGGTAGGGTAAATCGGGAAATCTCTCTTCCTCACACATCTTCTCATCAACATTCTTTTTCTTTTGCTCCTCGTCACAATAGACCTCCTTGGACACAACCCTCTCAACTTCATTCTCCAAAGCACTCCTCTCCTCTTCTTCCTCCATAAAACAAGAAACTCCCTCAATAAAGACACTCTCATAACTAGTGGTAATGGAATACAAGGGTTTCTTCGGTTCAACACCTTGGGAAGGCAAAGAGGAAGGACTAGCATAGTCCTTGAGAGTGTTTGCTAATTGGGTTATTTGGGTCTCAAGCATCTTATTGTGAGTCATCATCTCATTGAACTTCTTATCACTAACCGCCATATAGGTGTTAATAATCTTAGTTTGATTGTCAATCAATTCTTCCAAGTTTGTTTTGAAAGATGATGGTTGGGAATAAGAACTTTCACCATTGGATTGGGACTTTGGAGCAAAACCGGGAGGGGGTCCTCTTTGATTGTTATTTTGAAAATTTCCCCTATTTTGGTTGTTGTTCCAACTTCCTCTTTCTTGACTATTGCCATTGTTATGGTAATGATTACCAAAACCTTGAGATTGGTTTTGATTGCCATACCCATGGCTTGTGTTTTGATTATTATAACCTTGGTGGTTATAGTTGCCTCGGAAACCTTGGTTTCATTGGTTCCTATATCCTCCATTGTTATAATTATCGAAACCACCTCCTTGAGGGTGAGAATTCCTATTACCAAAATTCTTAGGTCCTACAAACCTTTGACCACCATTGGCATTAGACACAAAGTTCACATGTTCACATTCATTATTTTCAACATCATCGCATCCATCAACAAAAGCTTGTGAACACATGGAAGAATCATGATCATAAGAACCACATAAATAACAAAACACACAACCACTTGGCATGTTATTAGAAGTAGAAGGAGAAGAGTTAGAGATTGTACCTCTCCCTTTGGTTTAGGAGGGAAGACTCAAAGAATTCACGGACACACTCTCAAGCTTCGCTTTGATTGATGTCATCTCTTTCCCTAGATTTGAAATTTGGGATGAAAAGTTGTTGATTGCATTGAGGTGATCCACCGAATAGATCGTTGAGCCACTCTTGCTTGTAGACTCTCTCTCTCCTTCTTGCCAATCTCTATAGTACCTCACAACATCCTCAATTATGTCTACCACTTCTTCCTCCGTCTTATTCATTATAGGACCACGGGCTCCTCCATCTAGGCATGACTTGCCTTGAGCACTGAAGTTTCCATAGAAAATTTGGATCACTTGATAAGTAGGAATCCCATGATGTGGATGATGAGTGACATTTATGGCACTCATTTGGTCCCTTTTTGGATGATTTCTATTTCATTTTATCTCTCTTTTCTTTAGTTTTCCTTAGTTTTATTCTCGTTTTCTTCATTTTATGCTTTTTGTAGTTAGTTTCTCTATTGCATGCATTTTCTAGTTTACTTGTTATTTTTCTCTTTTACTTGCTTTTTATCATTTGTTTGTAGGTGGTAATTGATTGTCCAAGAATTCCCGAGCTTCCTCTCTATGAGCTTTCATTGTTTTCATGCCTAAAGATGGTGCAAGAAGCTTCAAGTCTAAGGTGGATCCAAGGGGCAAGCTTCAAGGCATTGTATATACCTTCCTCATGGCTTATACTTTTCAAGAAATTCAAGAAAGTTTCTGCCTACTTTGTCCTCCATCATCATCATCTAGGACGTGTGCACCGCTTAAGCTAGGACGAAGAGAAGAAGGGGGAAAGACCCAGCAATGTGCGGGCGCAAACCAAGGTGGTGTGCGGCCGCACATTGGTCGGGTGCGGCCGCACACCTGGTGCGTGCGGGCGCACCAATCTGGGTGTGCCCCGTGCGCACCATTTTCTCTCCTCCGAGCGCCCGCACCTATGAGGGTCTATTTTTAGGCGTCAATACCGACCTCCTCTTTGTATATATAGTTATTTCTTCCTATTTTTAGTAAGAAGTTTTTTAGATTGAATTGGATAGTTAGTTTTTGGGAGAATTTTAGAGAGAGAAACTCAAGAACTTTAGAGAGAGAAACTCATGATTTTTGGTGATTGCTCAAGAATTCCTCATTGTTATTGATCTTTAGATCAAAGTTTTGTAAGGATCTTCTTCTTGATTACAATACAAGTTTGATTCTAGTTGATTTCATTTGTTTTCCATGATATTGATGATTGATTGAAGTTTGTTTGATGATTAATTGTAGTTTAATTGATTTTTGATTGATTGTTGGTTTGATCTTTGATTTCAATTATGTTGATAATGAAATTGATGATTGTTGTATTTTTGATCTTGATTCTTATGGCTATGAGTAGTTTTCTAGCTAGGGAAATGGTGAAGCATGTTTGAGTGATGGATTAGAGTAATTTGGGGATAATTGATGGAGTTGATGATATGATTAAATTTGGTTGATAATTCATGTGCATGTGTGTAATTGATTGAATTTTGGCCATCTTTGATTATTGCACTAGATTGCATTGTTAGCTTGCTATGATACGGACCATTGATTAGTAACTTGCAATTTCACGATTGAGGTGCTTTGTGACGTTCCCTAGGTAGTGTTTAGCATAGTTGACGCTAGTTAGACCTCTAGGTGAACTATCTTGGTATGCTCTTTTGGATACATGATGATCTTCCTTCATATCACTTGACTTAGTCGGTTTGTCCTTCCAAATTACCATTTTCCATTACAATTACATGTGGATCCATTGCCCTAGTGTCTTTAGATTGATTTCATACAAGTTCTTGCATCATTTAGCTCTAGCTCTAGTTTCCTTCATAAACCCCCTTTACTTGACTTCGAAATAGCTTGACTTAGGCATTGTGCATTATACCTCCATTCCCTTGGGTTCGACCTTGACTTACCACTACACTAAATAGGGGTTTGTTAAGTTACAAATTTTGTTTGATTGGGTGGGGTGGTAGCCCAACGACCTACCGTTCTCCTTCCCATCAAAATGGCGCCGTTGCCGGGGAATGGTGCTTTGAGTGCATGTTGTTGTTGAGTCTATTTCATTTCATTTGCAAAATACAAAAAGATTTTACACTTTAGGCTACACTTGTAGCCGTGCTACTTATATTTTCTTTGAGTTTTGTATGCATAGGTCCCGAGATCGCTCATTTGTATTATAGTTCCTCAAGCGAAGAAGAGATTGAACAAGAGCAAGTCATGGGAGAACAACCAAGAGTTGCCTTGAAAGAATTGGGAGTGCCCGGTGCATATAGGTTCGAGAGCGGCAAACGATTTTGAAATTAGGCTGGCAATGATCACCCTAATTGAGAGGAGACAATATAGTGGGGCAAAGAACGAGAGCCTATTGAACCATCTTAAGGAGTTTGAAAAATATTGCAACACGATCAAGGTTAATGGAGTGTCTCAAGAATTCATCCGCCTTAAGTTGTTCCCTTTCTCCCTCATAGGAAGGTCTTTGGAATGGCTAGACAAAGAGGTGAAGCCCAATTCATTGAGAACTTGGGATGATGTCACTAAAGCTTTCTTGTCCCGTTTCTATCCTCAAAAGAAAACGGCGGAGGCAAGGGCTTTAATTCAAGGATTCAAGCAAAAGCCAAATGAGAGTCTTTATGAAGCATGGGAGAGATTCAAGGAGTACCAAAGAGAATGTCCTCACCACGGAATTCCAACATATCAATTGATCCAAATCTTCTATGGTGGTTTGAGTCCCCAAGGAAAGGCATTTCTTGATGGAGGGGCCGGTGGTCCAATCATGAACAAAACCGAAGAAGAAGTTGTGGACATAATAGAGGATGTGGTGACTTACTATAGAGATTGGCAAGATGGGGAAAGAGATTCTTCAAGCAAGCAATCTTCGTTGTACTCGGTGGACCATCTCAATGCCATCAACAATCTTTCCTCTCAAATGACAAACTTGGGAAAGGAGATGACGGCGATCAAGGCCAAGTTGGAGAGTGTTTCTTCCTCTTCCTAAGCTCCAAATCTTCCCTCCCAAATCTAGGGGAGAGTTACTTCTTCTAACTCTCAAACTCCTTCTACTTCACATAATATGCCTATGGGATGTTTGTTTTGTGATGTATGTGGATCATATGACCTTGATTCTAGCAATTGCAATAATGAATGTGTTGATGAGTTTGACAACAATGAGTGTGAACATGTTAATTTTGTGTCAAACAACAATGTCCAAAGGTTTGATAATCAAAGAGGCCAATGGAATAGGAATTACCAAAACCAAGGCAATTTTGACAACTATAATCATGGTGGTGGTTATAGGAACCAAGGGAATCAAGGTTCTCGTGGTAACCATAACCAAGGTTATAGTGGCCAAAATCAAAGCCAAAATTATGGTAATCAAAACCAAAATTATGGTAATCAAAACCAAGGTTATGGAAATCATAACCAAGGTAATGGTAACCATAATCATGGTGGTGGTAACCATAATCAAGGTTATGGTTCAAATCAAAATAGGGGTAATTGGAACAATCAAGGAAGGGGAAATTTTCAAAACAATTCTCAAAGAGGTCCCCCACCCGGATTTGATCCAAAGACTCAAGGTGAAAATTCTCATTCACAACCTTCTTCTCCTAGGACTACTTTGGAGGAATTGATTGATAATCAAACCAAGATCATTAACACCTATATGGCAGTTAGTGATAAGAAATTCAATGAGATGATGACCCACAATAAGATGTTTGAGACTCAAATTACCCAATTACCAAGCACTATTAAGGATTATGCTGGTCCTTCATCTTTGCCTTCACAAGGCGTTGAACCAAAGAAACCCGTGTACTCTATTGCCACAAGTGGTGGAAATGACTTTAATGAGGGACTTTCTTGTTCAAAAGAGGGAAGAGATGAGAGTGGTGTTATGGAGAATGAAGTGGAGAGGGTTGAGTCCAAGGAAATTTATTGTGAGGTTGAGGAAAAAGAAGAATGTGTTGTTGAAAAGATGAGTGAGGTAGAGAGATTTCCCGATCTACCATACCCCCAAAAATACTTGAGATTCAAAATGGATGAGCAATTTGGGAAGTTCCTTGAAGTTCTTAAGGAAGTCCATGATTCCACACCCTCTACCGAGCCAATTCCCGATATGCCTAAGTACTCCAAGTTCCTTAAGGAGATACTAGAGGAGAAGGAAAATTTTGATGAGGGTAGTTTGGTGGAAGGAGGGAAGTGTTTTAGTGCTCTTATCCGTGGTGAGCTTCCGGAGAAAATGGAAGATCCGGGGAATTTTTGAATCCCTTATCAAATCAAGAAAATGGTTTTTGAGAATGCTTTGTGTGATTTAGGGGCTAGTGTGAGTATTATGCCCTTTTCGGTTTTCAAGAGGCTTGATCTAGGTGAGCTTCAACCATCTAATATAACACTTCAATTGGCCGATCGCTCTATTAAGCTTCCTAAGGGAAGAATTGATGATGTCCCTTTAAAGATTGGAGAGTTTGTCTTTCCCGTGGATTTTGTTGTTTTGGAGATTGAGGAGGATGACCATATTCCAATCATTCTAGGGAGGCCTTTCTTAGCCACCTCGGGAGCCTTAATAGATGTGAAGGGAGGCCAAATCACTTTGAGATGTGGAAAATTGGAAGAGTGTTTTAAGTTGAAGCCAATACATGAATCCTTATCTTGTGTGCAAGATATAGCATGTGCTAGTCTTTCTCGTTCCATTGATGATGTGTGCATGGTTGATTCTTCTACTAACGATGTTTTTGAGATTGTTGATGATGTTTGTGCAAGTCTTGATGATGTTAGTGAAGAAGAATTTGTAATTCAAAAGCCAAGGGATGAGAAAGAAATTGAGATTCCAAATTGGTTCAAGCTTAATTCTCAAGATGAAGAGAAAGCTTCCATGATTAAGGATGTAGAAGTCAAGCCGAAGAAAAAGGCCCGTGACTCGAAGAAATCAAGAAAAAGAAAGAAGTTGAGAAAAGAGAAGGAAGAATTTGAAAAGAATTTTGTGAAGGTTTCATTAAGCAACGATGAGAAGTTGCTCAAAATTGAAGAAGATTTTGCTCCATCAACTACCTTGAAGAAGGTGGTGTTCTTTGACCCTCCATGATTTAGAGGAAGGGTCGAGCTTAGGACCTGAAGCAAGCGCTTCCCGGGAGGCAACCCGGAGTTTCTAACTTTTTGTTTTGATTTTTGAATTTTCTTATTTTTGTTTCTTTTATCACTTTGTCTTTTCTTTCACTTTTCTACTTGATTGGATTTTTAGGATGACTTTTGCGGGATTGGAATTCTACAAGTATGCATGGTGAATGGAAGGTGTTCATGGAACAAATCACATTTTGTTCGATTCTAATCGAAATTTGAGGTAAAAAGGGTAAGAATTTTAGAGAGGTAAGATAGGAAATTCATGTTTTGAAAGTTGGAGGAAATTGATACTTAGTGAATTTTTGTGGTGAGCACATGAATTTTCGACTTTGAGGTCTTTGAAAATGATTTTAGCTACTGCCTATGTTGTTCCTCATCACCATCATGAGTCATGTGCGCACCAAAATAGGCAGTAAGTATTAAGTTATTGAGAAAAAGGAAGGAAGGGGCACGCACAGGGATGTGCGGCCGCACACGAGGCAAGTGCGGGCGCACAGCCTGCGTGTGTGGCCGCACATGGCTGGACGGGTAATATACCCTCCTTCTTCCTCCTTTTTCCCTTCATTTCCTCTTTCCCTCATCTTCCTCACGAACTCCCCTCAATGAAACCCTCTTGTGCGCACCTTCTCCTCCTTCATTCATCATCAAAAATCACTCAAATCCTCACTAAAATCACTCCATTTTCAATCAAAATCACTCACAAACCTTCCTACACTACAAAATCCTCACAAATTGACCCAAATTTCACTCACTCTCTCTCCTACTCTTGGTGGCCGAAAATTGGGGCTTTTGTTAGGGGTTCAAATTGCTTGCTCAAAGTTGGTTAATCTTGCTTCTTTTATGGTATAATCACTAATCCTTGCTTTAATTTTGCCATTTATATCATAATTTTGCATAGATTGAAAATTTGTATGAGCATGAATAGTGTAGTATTGATTTTGTGATTTTTGATGCCTGATCTTGATATTGGTTGTGATTTGGTGATGTTTATTGATTGATTTTGCATAATATTGTATTGTTTGTTGATTTTGTAGTGCTTCTCATCATTTTTGGTTGATATATTGTGAGTTGAATTTTTGGAGTATTGGTAGTATGTGGTGATTTTGGTATTGGTCTTGTGGTTGTTCTTGGATTGTTGAAAGGAAGTTTTTCTTGGATTATTAGTGTTGTTGATTGGTTTGGAATTGGTTTTGATTGAAAAGAAGTGTGAATTTGGAGTTTGGTAATTTTGGTAGTAAGTGGTGAATTTGGGTGTGGTATTCTTGGTTCATTGGTTTTGCTCCTTGTTGGATATTGGTGATCTTTCTAACCCTCTCAAAAATGTCTAAATACCTCAAGAAACTCACCAAGAAACGGAAAACCGATGTTAGCATCGATGAACCTCCTCGCCCAAGTACCTCCTCTAGGCCTAATACATCTTCTAGGCCTAGTACTTCCAACCCCTCCTCCATTCAAACACGACCTCCAACCTCTCTACCCAAAAAGAAAATCTTCACCGACAAACAAAAGACCTTCTACAAAAATTTGAAGGAAGAAAGAACCCTAAAACAAACCCGCCACTACTTCCAACCCGATATGGTGAAATTGGGTATTGATGATGATGTGCGGTCGTTGCTCCTAAACCTCCGATTGGGTTCTTTCATCACCGATGCCTACCGCACCTACAAGGAGCCTACTTTGGAGTTCTTGGCTACCTTGGAGCTTGTACCCGTAGGAGGGGTATATAGGGTGCGCTTCCAATTGTTCAACCACATCTTCGACCACTCATTGGAAGAGCTCAACGCCGCTTTGGATTTTGATCCCCACGGGGATATTGTAAACGTTGAACATTATATCTTCCCGGAGTATGATCAAAACTCATGGTGGGAAGACATCTCATGTGGTAACGAGTTTATCACCAACAGGGCTAAGATCTCATCGGTGTACCAACCTTGTCTTAGGGTTGTACACCGTCTTTTGGGCTATGTTTTGTTCCCCAAACAAGAGTTGGGGAAGTTGAGCAAGTTGGAGCTCAAGGTCCTATGGTTGTCTACCCGCCCGGAGTATGTGGGCCGGTTGAACTTGGGGTATATCTTTGCCCAATATTGTTTGGACCTTCGCAAGAGGAGTACGGGAGAGATCCCATGCGGGGGCATGGTAACTAGGCTCTTGACTCGCCTTCGCCTCGATGCTTATCTCTCATTTTGTAAGGAGATCGGGGATAGTACTTCCATCTACCTCGATATGCAACAATTGGGTTAAATCCAATTCATCTCCAAGGGCTATAGCGAAGGGAGATATGAGTGGCTTAGGGGCAACGAGCATTGGTGCTACTTGCCAAACCCCGGCTTGACTTCTTTGGCCCGGTTCGCCAACAATGTGTGGTATGTCCCCAAGTCCTTTCGGCGTCCTAACTTCGACTCCGATGAGGATGAGGAAGAAGATGATGAAGAAGAACAACAACATCAACAACAACAACAACATTCTCCACAACAACAAGCTCCTCAAGAGCAAGAGCAAGAGCAAGGGCAACATGCTTATGCCAATGCGGATTTGAGGGCTCTTAGTGAGCAAATGAGTGGATTGAAATTCCACGTGGATGGCAAGTATGATCAAGACTTTGGGGCCATCTATGAGCAACTAAGAGGTATTCAAGAGATGCAACAAGGTATGTTTGCACAACAACAACAAATTTATGAGGCGGAAGTTAACCGTGGGAACATTACTCCCCCGGTTAACTATCCGTACTTCCCGCCCCAACAAGGTCCACTACCTTTGTTTGGGCATCCTTATTGGTCGGGGCCTTCTAACCCCGACACCGAGCATCGCTACTATCCGGACGAGCACGGTAACTGCGATTACAAGGCTCCGGGTGGTAGTGACTATAGGGGTGATCCTAACTACCCCCATGTCCATCCCAACCACCCCTTCGAACTCACTTTGCCCGATAACTTCACCCCTCTTGCTTCTTGGAAACAAGATCTTTTCAAGGGGCATTATGGGTGGCCCGAGGGGTACACCGGAGGATGGGAGCCTTACCCTCATCCCTTCGATGACCCCGAGCGCAACAAGGACCCCGATGGGGCCGGGCCGAGTGGGAGTGGTGGTGGTGATGGTAGTAGTTATTAGTTCCCTTTAGCTTCTCATGCTTTTTGCCTCCATCCCTTATATTTTTTGATGCATGTTTTGTTTTGATTGGGATGTTGAGATGTATTTTTATCTAGCTTGGGGGTACTTATAATTTGCTCGGTGACCAATTTTGTTTTTGTGTACATACCTTAGTTGTTTGCATGTTTATTTTTATTCCTCTTGTTTGATTTCCTCATTTTCTTGATCTCTAGGCTACCTTCCTTGTAGCTAGCTTGTTTGCCCAATTTGCTTGGATGCTTGTTGTTTGTGGTGATGTTTCACTTGGCATGTTGTTGTTGATGATCCCTTATATCCAAATCCCTTAATCCAAAACCCTTTGATCCAAATCCCTTAAATCCAAATCTTGTAGTTTAGTGTAGTTATTTAGTTAGTTTAGATTTTCTTGTTTACTTAGTTTTATTTCTTTTATTTCTTTTTATTCTTTGGTTAGTTTAGCCTTTATTTTCTTTGGTTGTATATACTTTTTGATTGGATTAGTTTCATTTTATTTGTTGTTTTCTTTTATTTGTTTTGAAGTTACTAACCATTTTCTTTGTTCATAATTTCTTTTATTTCTTTTTCTCACTTGGTTCCTTGAAGAGCTTATGGATATGGAATGCTACGAGGTGGTTTCTAATCGCTTCGTTTATTTTTGCCAAGCTTGGAAGCCCGGTGAGACCTTTCTTATTTTCTCTTTATTTTCCTTGGTTGCATAGAATAGGATTAGTTTAGGAGAATTTGAATGGTTCGAGGATGGATGCTTGTTAACACGTAATGTGTTTGGGATCGATGACATTGATGTCGATCGATCACTTGT
This sequence comes from Chenopodium album, assembly GCF_948465745.1. Taxonomy (NCBI): domain Eukaryota; kingdom Viridiplantae; phylum Streptophyta; class Magnoliopsida; order Caryophyllales; family Amaranthaceae; genus Chenopodium; species Chenopodium album. The sequence goes on from NC_137853.1 coordinate 21,839,864, forward strand.
TTGTCGATTGGGAATTTTATGTGTTTAACTTGCTTTCTAGTCCATTGCATGCTATTTCTCCTATATTTCCTTTTCTATGTCTCCGTTTTTTTTCTATTACTTTCTTTTATTTTACTTTTTCTTTTACTTTCCTTTATTTTTCTTTTCATTTTTGATGTGATTTTGAGGCATTATTTTTCATTTTTCTTATGGAATGAACCTTGTACATTGGACTTGTCTTTTGCATGATTTTCTTCCTAGGTTGTAAAGGTATGCACGGTTTGAGACTATGTTCGGTTGACTCTAGGATAGTGTATGCTAGGGTAGTTGGTTTGAACTAGGAGGATCATGAAGCCGGATTCTACTTGTTTGTGGCATGTTGGTAGTTGCTTCCTATAGTTGATTTGACACCACTAGTGAGTTTTTGCCACAACCTTGTGAGGTTACTTGTTTTTCTAGCCTTCAACATTCCTTGTATGAGCGGCGTGGATCCTTGACTATGCAAACCTAATCTAATAAAGCTTGATGTATGATTCTCAAACACGAGACCGAACTATCTAGGAAGGACAAAGGCACATTTTTCGGGGTGGTATTTTTCTTTTTTGTTATATTTTGTTATTTTCTTTATTTTTGGGTTTACATTTGCCTTCTTGCAACCATTTGAGCCTTATCCCTTCTTTTCAAGCCACATCTTTAGTCATTTGACCTTTTGTTTCATTTTATATATTCTCTTGGTTTATGTGAAGCAATATGATCATTTGCGATGGAGTTTGTGGTGGATAAGTTGGAATTTTGGTTTTTATGTATGCAAGTTTGTGATTTCATTTTCTTTGTGAATAATGGAAAATATTTGTGAAAAAGTTGTCCTTCTTCACAAAAGGCATGGACTAATAAGTTGCATATAGGAAAAGCTGTCCGAATTAAGTAAAAGGCAAGGACATTGCAAATTCAATAAAAACGAAAAAAAAAAAATTTGAAAAAGTGAAAAATTCAAAAATATTTTGATGTATTCCTTTCTCCTTCTAAGCATTGAGGACAATGCTTCATTTTAGCTTGGGGGAGAAGCGTGTACGCTTTTTGTATATATTTTTGTGAGTATAGCTTCAAGTAAGCTTGGGGGTGTTGTTTTTGTTTGGTAATTTCTTGATTGTGGTGTTAAGGATTGATCACCCTTTTGCTTCACTTTTTAGGAAAATCACCAAATTTTTAAATTTTAGCCTACCTTCACCCTTTATGCCTTACATTAAAACCTTGGGGAAAGACCTTTCGACCTAGATAGTTGAGTCACTATTCGGGGGAGGGCATCATGGGTCATTGCCTAAAGAAAGGGGATGCATAGTCAAGATTGTCGAGTAGCCTTAAAATAATTCTTTTTCCGGTTCCTTCGAGGAATCATTGGGACACTCACTAAGGGGAGATTTGAGACTAGTGGGGAGAACGCGGTAAGATTGTTTGGGATGAAAGTGGATTGTGATAACTAGTTCCTATTCCTAGCATACCCTATGTTTCAATCAACCTTGGATATCTTCAAACGTGCATACCTTAACTACTTGAGAAAGATTGTCATTCATTTGCATTATAGCCTTTATGTTAGTTCATTTCGCTAAGGTTTGTTTTCATTTTATTTTCCTTTCTTTTTATGGTTTGCCTCATTGATGTTTGGTAGAGAGTTATGGGTCAAACTCTTAGGATACCCTTACGAGACCTCACTCGTCCTCATAGGCGACTTTGGGGTTTAAAGGGCTAGTTGTAGCTAAAAACAACCGTGATTCCTACGACAGTGATTTTTAGTGTATATTCTTATCTTGAGTCTTTCTTTTTCATTTTCTATAAAATTTTCATCCTTTATCTTTCTTGCTTTGTTTTGCTCGAGGACGAGCAAAAGTTTAGCTTAGGGGAATTTGATGAGTGACATTTATGGCACTCATTTGGTCCCTTTTTGGATGATTTCTATTTCATTTTATCTCTCTTTTCTTTAGTTTTCCTTAGTTTTATTCTCGTTTTCATCATTTTATGCTTTTTGTAGTTAGTTTCTCTATTTCATGCATTTTCTAGTTTACTTGTTATTTTTCTCTTTTACTTGCTTTTTATCATTTGTTTGTAGGTGGTAATTGATTGTCCAAGAATTCCCGAGCTTCCTCTCTATAAGCTTTCATTGTTTTCATGCCTAGAGATGGTGCAAGAAGCTTCAAGTCTAAGGTGGATCCAAGGGGCAAGCTTCAAGGCTTTGTATATGCCTTCCTCATGGCTTATACTTTTCAAGAAATTCAAGAAAGTTTCTGCCTACTTTGTCCTCCATCATCATCAACTAGGACGTGTGCACCGCTTGAGCTAGGATGAAGAGAAGAAGGGGGAAAGACCCAGCAATGTGCGGGCGCACAAAGGTGGTGTGCGGCCGCACATTGGTCGGGTGCGGCCGCACACCTGGTGCGTGCGGGCGCACCAATCTGGGTGTGCCCCGTGCGCACCATTCTCTCTCCTCCGAGCGCCCGCACCTACGAGGGTCTATTTTTAGGCGTCAATACAGACCTCCTCTTTGTATATATAGTTATTTCTTCCTATTTTTAGTAAGAAGTTTTTTAGATTGAATTGGATAGTTAGTTTTTGGGAGAATTTTAGAGAGAGAAACTCAAGAACTTTAGAGAGAGAAACTCATGATTTTTGGTGATTGCTCAAGAATTCCTCATTTTTATTGATCTTTAGATCAAAGTTTTGTAAGGATCTTCTTCTTGATTTCAATACAAGTTTGATTCTAGTTGATTTCATTTGTTTTCCATGATATTGATGATTGATTGAAGTTTGTTTGATGATTGATTGTAGTTTAATTGATTTTTGATTGATTGTTGGTTTGATCTTTGATTTCAATTATGTTGATGATGAAATTGATGATTGTTGTAGTTTTGATCTTGATTCTTATGGCTAGTGAGTAGTTTTCTAGCTAGGGAAATGGTGAAGCATGTTTGAGTGATGGATTAGAGTAATTTGGGGATAATTGATGGAGTTGATGATATGATTAAATTTGGTTGATAATTCATGTGCATGTGTGTGATTGATTGAAGTTTGGCCATCTTTGATTATTGCACTAGATTGCATTGTGAGCTTGCTATGATACGTTCCCTAGGTAGTGTTTAGCGTAGTTGACGCTAGTTAGACCTCTAGGTGAACTATCTTGGTATGCTCTTTTGGATACATGATGATCTTCCTTCATATCACTTGACTTAGTCGGTTTGACCTTCCAAATTACCATTTTCCATTACAATTACATGTGGATCCATTGCCCTAGTGTCTTTAGATTGATTTCATACAAGTTCTTGCATCATTTAGCTCTAGCTCTAGTTTCCTTCATAAACCCCCTTTACTTGACTTCGAAATAGCTTGACTTAGGCATTGTGCATTCGACCTCCATTCCCTTGGGTTCGACCTTGACTTACCACTACACTAAATAGGGGTTTGTTAAGTTACAAATTTTGTTTGATTGGGTGGATCGTGGCCCAACGACCTACCGTTCTCCTTCCCATCAGTGGACATTCTCTTTGGTACTCCTTGTACCTCTCCCATGCCTTATAGAGATTCTCATTAGGCCTTTGCTTGAAACCTTGGATTAATGCCCTAGCCTCCGCCGTCTTCTTTTGTGGGTAAAAGCGAGACAAGAAAGCTCTAGTAACATCATCCCATGTTCTAAGCGAATTAGGCTTAACCTCTTTATCCAACCACTCTAAGGCACGACCAATGAGAGAAAAGGGAAACAACTTAAGCCGAATGGACTCTTGAGAAATACCGTTCACCTTGATGGTATTGCAATACTTCTCAAATTCCTTCAGGTGATTCAACGGACTCTCACTCTTAGCTCCTCTAAATTGCCTCCTCTCTATTAAGGTAATCATGGCCGGTCTTATCTCGAAATCATTCGCTGGTGTTGTAGGCGGAGCAATACCACTCTCGAACCTATATGCACCGGAAATTCCAAATTCCTTCAAGGCTACCCTTTGATTCTCTCCCATTCCTCCTTCTTGCATCTCTTCTTCAAACTCCTCTTCACTTGAAGAACTATATTGCAAAGATCTATTTGCTATTCTTCTCCTTGAGAGTGTTCTCTCAATTTCCGGATCAAAGGCACAATAGATCGATCACGAGCACTATGCATGCAAAATCTCAAAGACATTGTTAGAAACACGGCTACAAGTGTAGCCTAAAAGAAAGAAATAAAATCTCAAATAAAATCTCAATCTTTTAGTATTTTTTTTCAAAAAAAATGGAATAGACTCAACAACAATACACAATCAAGACACCATTCCCCGGCAACGGCGCCATTTTGACCGACAGTGAAATGGTAGGTCGTTGGGCTACCTTCCCCAAACAATCAAACAAAATTTATACACTCAACTAACCTCTATAAAAGTATAGTAGCAAGTCAAGGGTCGAACCTGTAGACACCCATTTGTGTCTCCCCAAAACAAAACCCAGTGATGAATGCCTTTCACGTTGTACTGTAAAATAATATTCTTTAGTTCTTGGTAAATTAAAAATAGTATTATTTTATACCTGTAATAAAATCGGAGAACCTCGAAAGGGTGCTCTTGGATTCTTTCTTAATGCATCCAACCATAGCATAGTCTCTCCAACAATTAGCGGCATTGGATTTCTCCCAGATTCAACTTGTTCTATAACAGATATAATCATTGATTGGCCTTCATTATCCTTACCACTAACTAAAAGTAATTGGTTAAACATGCAAAAAAGAAAAGCCCTTCTCTTATGGACACGAAAATCAGGATTAGGATTATCAAAAAAATAATGTGCAAATTCTGTCAAATCAACTACATTCCCATGCACTATATGTTTTAAAGCCGTGCCCCTTAGGTCAAAAAAGCATTCAAAATCTTTATAATAATATTCATTAATTCTAGGCATTACCGCAAGATCTGTGGAATAATAACCTATAATGGCTCCAAATTCTTCCGGTAAAGGGCATATTTCATCATGGAAAAATCTAAAACATTGAGTATCAATATCCCAATAGTCTATGGCAGAATGAATAAAATCAATGTCAAGACTCATCCCCTTGATTCCAAACATACCCCCCATATGAGAAGTATCTAATGCTTTTTTATCTTTAGCAGTTAAAAGACGACACCACTCATTCATGTACCCACAAAAAGTTCTTTTAGCTAAAGACATGATTCCTAGTTAATTAGCTAATTAATAAACTGGTTAAATTATGCAGTAAACGGATGATTCGGGGGCTATTTATAACCTTTTTTCATGACAAACTTCAATTTTTGTAGGAAATAGGAAAGTGCGTCTGTCGCCAAGCGACAAAATGTCGCGTGGCGACAAAGGCTGTCGCATGGCGACAGACCCTGTCGCGTGGCGACAGGATGAATTACGCGGCACCAGTTTATTTCTTTGCAGCGACACCTATTACGCGTAGGAAACCGTGCTTTCACGTACTTGATTTCGACTTTGACTTGACTTATTATTATCTTTCTATTCCTATTCATACACCCTTATGATTATTATTATTATTATTATTATTATTATTATTATTATTATTATTATTATTCTTATTATTATTATATCATATTAAGCTTAATTAATTTTAGGCTTATTTTCGTTAATCATACTTTCTTCCTTCATTTTTCTTTTTTCATTTCTTTTTTGGGGGAGAGAGTCGGTACCCTCCACTAATATCAAAAATGATGGAAATTTTGCGCAAAATTTACACTTTCTCACACACTCACATGCACAATACATTTATACGAGTGTCTAGTACATAAGTCATATGAATAAAATAGACAAAGTCCTACAAAAGTCAAAAATAAATAAACACAGGTACAACTATGGCGCCGGAGGTCACAAGTCGCGAGGGATGCCAAATGTATCGAAAAATGTCCTACTCCGTGGAGTATGTCCATCATCGTCCCCTGAACCACCAGGCGGCGCGAACTGCAGCTCAGGGCCAGGCCACCTAACCTCACCCTGAAACCCGACAGAAAGAGGCTGGGGCTGCAAAGGCTGCTGCGACGACGAGCCAAACTCAAACGTCCCACCACCCATCCCACCTCGAACGGTCGGCCCGGTCGAAACCTCCTCAGGTGATGACACCGAGTCCTCTACCGCTGCGGCCTCAGAACGACCACCCCGGCCACCTGAAGTAGTCCGGCGACGCCTCGAATCGGACCTAGTAGCCTCTCTCCTAGGCTCGGGTCTCGACCGAGTGCGTGGAGAAGGAATAGGCTGCCCCTGCAAAAGTAAATTAAAGTTAGCAAGTGCAAACGAAAAAATAAAGTCGAGAATGATAAAAGCAAAAAGTAATACCTCCTCAGCATCATTGCTACGACAAGTAGCGCGGTTCCGCAACCTCACAAGCTGGCTGCGAAAAGCGTCTATGCACCTAGCCATAGCCGTCACCACCTCGCGAGAAAACTGTCAAAGTAATTAAGTCAGTAACAATTACAAAGCGAACATAAAGATAATATGCAAGAAATCACTTACTCGAGTCTGGTGACGAGGAATAGATCGCTCCACAAACTGCTCTCCCTCTGGAGCTGGTGGAATAAGCTCCTCGATCGGCCCATACGTACCCTGGTAGCGTATGGACATCCGCGGAGGAATGAACTCCCTAGGGCCAGCCTGTTAAGAATAAAAAGTTAGAAAAATACTTGGGGGCTGCCTAAAGAAAGATAAACCGAATGAACGAAAACATACCGCTGCCTCCTCTAAAAGGACAAGAGTCGGCGCCAACAACGGTAGCAGGTCCTCCTCATAGCTCTGCTCGAGGAGAACGTAAGACCTCCAAGGAGTACCCCGGGTAGGCCCACCAGCACGATCCCGCTGCAAGGCATCGTGGAACATATGCCGAGGTGGAGGAGCAGGAACCACGAAAGTGTCTAAGGAATGCTGAATGGCTACCCTCTCCCCTAGGTAGACCACCGCGTCGTACGTCCCCAGAAAGTAACGACGCTCGGCTGTGTACTGCGCCGCCAGCGCAGAGATAGGAAAAGCAGCCCAAGGTCGATAGACCGGGCTAGGCTCCTAAAAAAAATTACTAAATAAGACACTAACACCAAAAGATGATAAAAGAAAAAGTATGAATTGTAGAGACCTACCGTGAGAATCATCTCTCGAAGGCGCAGCACCTCTGGCGGACCTCTGCGGCCTCCCCAACTGGAAGCAATAGGGAGCACGCGAGGAGAAGGCCTCGCAAGTGCGAGAGAAGGAAAATACTCGTAGAACCAGATCTATACGAAAAGATGAAAATCAGTAAAGATTGTGCTTCTAAATTTAGAATTAAAACCTAAAAAGGGAAAAGGAGATGTACCTCTACGACCCTCCAGAAACTGGAAATGGCTATCTCTCCAGACAGGGCCTTGTGACGACAGGAACGCCGCAAGCCTAGTAGAAAGTCCGCATAGGCCATGCTGGCCCAGTCATACGTCCCGACCAAGTAAAGGTCGCGAACAGCGGACAGGTAGTAAAGTAGTACTCTACTACCTCGATCAGGAGAAAACGTCCCTGATAGCAGGATAAGCACAAAGATGCGCACCCGCTGCTCTCGGGTGGTCGCATCATCCTCAAAAGCTGCAGCCAGCGTGCAGCGACGAATACATCGGGAACTTAGCTGTCCCGACTGAGCCTCAGCCTGGGCCCGAACAACGATCGGCCCCAACAACTCCAGAACCTCCGGCGAATAGACGGTGACACCGGCATCGAAAGGCAGGGGAGTAGACTGGAACTCTAGCCCCGTAATGAGGCTGAAGTCAGTTGGAGTGACTGTCATCTCACCCCAGGGAAAATGAAAGGTGTTGGTGGTGTCCCAAAAGAACTCCACCAAAGCTCGAACAACAAGGTTACCCCCATCATATGAAAACATGGCCCGGGTGCCCTACAACAGAGGAGTCAATCCACATGACTCCCAAAGACGACGAAGCCCCTCATCGCGGCTGATGAAGTTGTCGTACAGAGAAATGATGGTGGAATTACCCAAGCCGTGGCTACGAGTCCTCCCACTCGCAAGACCTCGTCGGATCCGCTCCGACAGATGATGAACTGGCGCGTGAAACAGGGTGCGCTCATCCCAATCCGGCATGAGACCCAACCTGGAAGTAGAAGGCACGTCCTCGCCCTCGCTGGTGGGCTCGTCCTCTCGACGCGTGTCTCTCGACCGAGAACCGGAACCACGTCGTCTAGCCATGCTAAAGTATGTAAAAGTAATTAAATTTAAGGCTCTACAGTATCTAAGGTTCGCCTAGGCCGCATGATACTATGTTCGCAAAACAGAGTACGTAGTACTAAAACAGAGCAAAAATTTCAAACGAGCATGGAAGCGTTTTTTAAGCAAATAAACAATTTCTTGCAAACATATGATGAATATTGTGACAAATTGTACAAGTAAAAGCAGTAAAAATGCAAAGAACGACCCACATTGTTCTTCACGACCTTAAGAGGTCCAACAATGGTGAATCCTTCATTTCTTCACCAAATTGAGTCAAACAAGTCTCAAAATACTCCCAAGGTAATATACAAGCATAATTAAACAAATTCAAGGCATAAAATTCAACGAACAAAGCAAATTAAGCAAAAGTATTTTCGGATTTTTCGAAAAACCGCGAAAAAGAATGAACAATTCGTCAAAAACCGAGAAGAGTTTGGGCAAAACTTACATAGATCGGGAAAATAGATGAGAAAGGCTTCGATTTGCAACAAGTTTGAGCGAATTTGGTTGAGAAATGAGCAAGAACGAGTGAATTGAGTTTTTTGCGAGAGAATGAGAAGCAGAGCAGCAGCGGAAATGAAGAAGAAGACGGGTTTTAAAACCCCGATTCTTTCGCCAAACGACAGAATTGTCGCGAGGCGACAGAGGCAGAACCTCGCGACAGGCATTTCTGGCCAGCGCTAGAGCGGCGACAGAATGCTGGGCCCCTCCTTATGGCTTTGTGGGCCTATTTTAGTAATTTGGGTTCCATGGTACGCTAGTTAGCCCCTTTAAGCAAATTGACGTGATTCAGTCAGCTTGATCGCGAATGCATTAAGTGATCGACTTGATGAAAGATCGTCTCACTTAGCTTAGAGCGCCTAAGTATTGGCTCATAATAAGGCACCGAAATATTGGTTCTCCGAAATAATGGTTTATAAAGGCAAAAGCACCAAAGTATTGGCACAAATATAAAAGCAATAATAACTAACAGTATATTAAGGATCAATAAGAAAAATGATTCTTTGGCAATGTCTCAACATAGAGAGGAGTTGTCTAGTGGCGAAGCACGACCGTGGCGAGGTAGTGTCACAAATCTTGGAGATGGCGAAGTAAGGTCACCTTCGACGGTCCCTCAAGGTAAACAGGAGATTGTCTATAGCGGCAATGCACTGCCGTGGCGATATACTGCCACACCTAGAAGATGACGACATACAGTTATTTTCGACGATGTTCCCGAAATACTGTGGAGGATTGTCACCAAGAATATTGAGGACGATGACATACTGTTATCTTCAAAGATGGCGTTCACGAGGCACTGTGGAGGTTGTCATCAACAACAGATAAAGCAACGGCAAAATGGTTACGTTCAGAGACGTGTGCTCGACGGTGCAAGATACGCGTTTCTTAACTCTTTTATCTGTTTTAACTAATGATTAATTTGCAGGTATCGGCGTTATAAGAATGATTTGGAATTGCAGAACATTTTGAATCTTTCTCCGTCCCTATCGATACTTTGACTCTCGTTTTTCGAAACATAAGTTTCTCCAAACTCAGTCAAAGTGGGGGCTTCTGTAGACACCCATTTGTGTCTCCCCAAAACCAAACCCAGTGATGAATGCCTTTCACGTTGTACTGTTATCGAATTAGGTGAAAGTGGTTGAAAGTCAAGTGTTGCGGTTTAGTTTTAATTAAAGTTCTCTTCTCTCTGTTTTTGAAAATGACTTTATTTATTTGAAAATAGCCGAACCAGTTTAGTTTGGTCCATAATTAAGGTCCAAAAATAGTGTAGTTGGATGGGGCTCGAAAAGACCTTTCCAACGATATATTATAAGTCCAATTCCGATGAATATTGAGGAAGTTATGGCCAAAATACTAAACTGGGTCTGGTTAATTATTTAAGTACGGCCCAATGATCTAGAGGAGGGCCCAATGTTAATTATTATTCCTAAAATTATTAGGATTAATTATAGTTTTCTAGAAGTTTCTAGAAAGTTCTTTTTAATTCTAATATAATTAGATTTAATAATTAATTATTTTAAAATAGACTTTTATTTGGAGTAAAATATCGCTTTATTATCTTAAAAATACATATTTTATCTTCTGTACGGATTCCGTAGATAAAGTTGATTAAAGATCGGATTCCGCGTGAAGAAAACGCGCTAATACAGGTTGTCGCCAAACGACAAGTCTGTCGCCACGCGACAGACTCTGTCGCCGCGCGACAGAGTCGATTCCTGGCGACAGCGTGTAGTTTTATTCCTTATCAAATTCTATGATTTTTCCGGACTATTTTCATTATAAATAAGGTCCGAATCCTTGTTTTCAGAATCATCAACTCTCATCATCAATTATCATTAACTCTTCCTTAATTCTCTCTTTTCTCTCTTGAGCAATATATGCTTTCTTTCTCCCTCTCTTTCTAAACTAGCTTTTTTACAAATAAAATATTCCGCATTCACAAGACTTAGAGTCTTTTAGCCAAGTTCAACGTTGTCTTCGCCCTATACGTGCAAGGTTTGATAATTTCTGAGGGTTTGGCCCAAAACTAGTCTAAACTTTATTTAATTTGATTTTAATTTAATTATTTGATTGTTCTTTATTATTTTCATTGAAGTTTACTAACTTGTGTATTTTGTTATTAGAATGAGGTACGAGGCTTCAAAGTAAGTAGATTAGCTTACTCTCTATTTCTTTCACAATGTAGAAAGCATGCTTATTATTGATTAATTCCTAGTATCATGTTAGGATGTATTTAATTCCTAGTATCATGTTAGGATGTTATTTAATGCTTTCTAGTGTCATGCTTAGGTTGCCTTTTACTCTTTCCTAATATCATGTTAGTGTCATGTTAGGTTTAAAACTTTGATCTTTATTGCTTAGTGACATGCTAGGATTTGTAATTAATCTTATTAGTATCATGCCTAGGGTCTTGCTATTATTATTAAGCTTTATTATGTTTTATCATGCTATTATCATCGTTATTATTAATTATTGTTTATTATTATGTTGCTTGATATATTTTATTGTTATTGCTTGATCACACCTTTTATGATTGTTAAAGGGAATTTGTACTTGAAATCACGCTTAATAAGATAATTATTAATTTGGTTTAGGCTAATGTGATTTTAATACAAGTGATCGCCAATAAAAGATTTGTTTGTGCATTAATATTCAACCAACATAGATAAACAGGTTAGGTTTAATATAATGTTTGTATGTTATTCGAAAAGCGCGCATGAATACGAGCAGAACAAAGGAGAGGCCTATTTTATAGGGCGGGTCCTTTCTTTTGTAGATTGGATTCGTACCCTCATCCCCGGACCCCGTTTGGTTCAAGACCTTATGGAGTAGTTGATGGTCCTTTTGGATTGTCTTTTGGGTTTACAAGTTCCTAAAACTTGTTGGCGACTCTTTTTGCTCTTTGTCTTTCCCTTTGGAACGCCACCGTAATTTAGTGTATGATCACAGTGGGGTTCAAGTTTGGGGGTTATCATAATGCTTGAAATATTCCCTACAGAACCCAAAGGAACGGTGGTTGAAAGTCTATTGTCTTACGCTAAGCTATTCCGAAGTCGATAGCGGGGTTGTAACCTAGAACTAGAGCTAATGACACAAATGAACTTGATGAAAATCAAAGATGATAAAAACTAGGGCTAGGATCCACATGCATTCGTAATGGAAATGGATAATTAGGAGGCCAAATCAACTAAGTCAATCGATGTGACGGAAAATCAATCATGCAACCAAAAGAGCATGTCAAGCTATTCTCCTTGAGGTCTAACTAGTGTCAACTACGATAAACTCTAGCTAGGAAACATCACAAGACACCTCAATCGTGTAAATGCAAGCCACAAATCAATGGTCCGTATCAATGTGAACTTACAATGCAATCTAGTGCAACAATCAAAGTTGGACAATCTTCAATTAATCACATACAAGCACATGATTCATCAACCAAGTTTAATCACATCATCAACTCGATTTATTATCCCCAATTAACACTAATCCATTACTCATACATGCTTCACCATTACCCTAGCAAGTAAACTACTCACTAATCATAGTAATTAAGATCAAAATACAACTAATCAACAATTTCATAATCAACATATTAGAAATCCAAAATCAATACCAAAAATCAATGAAACTTCAATCAAACATCAAACAATCAACAATGATATAAAAAACAAATGAAATCAACTAAAATCATACTTATATTGAAATCAAAGATGAGTAAACCTTACAAAACTTGATCAAAGATCAATTGCAATGAAGAAATCTTGAATCATCAACAATACACCATGAATTTCACTCTCTTCAAACTAGAGTTTCTCTCTCTACAAAATATAATCAAGCTCTAATTCTCTCTATAAAAATCTAATCAAAAATCTAATCAAAATGAATAAAAGGTTGAAAAAAGCTGTCCAAAAATAAAAGGAAACAACTATATATACAAAGGAGAAGTCGGTTATGACGTCCAAAAATAGACCCACGCCGGTGCGGCCGCACAAAGGGGAGAAGAGGAGGCGCACGAGCACAAACCCAGGGGGGTGCGCCCGCACGAGCCTCCTGTGCGGCCGCACGCACCACCTATGCGGCCGCACAGCCCCCTTATGCGCCCGCACCTAGGAGGGTCTTCCTTCCCCTTCTTCAACCTTGGTCATCTAGTGAACACAACTTTGGTGATGGTGATGAACATCAAAGTAGGCAGCAAGTTCAAGGACATTTTGGTGGGTTTGAGGCATAGATGGTGCCCCCACCGCATGCGTGCACCGGTCTTGAAACTTGCCCTTCGAGTTTCTCTAGACTTGAAGCTCAAAATACTAGCACAAGGCATCAAAAGCAATGATAAATGTTGAAGGGAAGCTCGGAAATCTTTGGATGATCGATCATAACCTACAAACAAATGAAAATAAACAAATAATAGAGAAAAACAACGAATAAACAAGAAAATGCACAAAATAAAGAAACTAACTACGAAAAGTACAAAGTAAAGAAATAAAGAGCAAAACTAAGGACAACTAAAGAAAAGAGTTACAAAATGAAATGAAATTCATCCAAAAAGAGATCAAATGAGTGCCATAAATGCCACTCATCAAATACTGTTAAGGAATGTAAAGTGAACATGTTGGATACTGAAAACTTACAGTGATCGCAGATCAGTAAGTTTACCAAGTTCTTTTGGAATTGGTCTAGAGAATGCATTAATACCGAAATCTCTAGAATTAATATAAATTGGATTAGAAAAGATAGAGAAAGAATAACTAAACAAAGGGTAGAACTTGTAAATTATCTGATGTACAAACAGCCATTGCATGCGAGTTAAGTTTCCAACGCCTGAAGAAATAGGGCCTGTCAAGTAATTTAGTCCCAGCCACCTACATGGCAAAAAGACATAGCAAGTCATTGCAGCACCTAGAGCATCAATAGCAACCCTTACTAAGTCCCACTTGTCGCTAGGTTTCTCATCAATTCTGTAGTAGCAAATTCACAGTAGGAAATACATGTTTTTAGCATAGAGGTAGAGGAGATGCAAATGAGATTAATGAGATACTTTGCTTCTAAAGGCCAAATATCATTCTAGAGTCTTGGATAACTAAATGCACTAAGTTTCAGTCCACTACATACACTCACCTCAGAAACATGGGAAAGCTTACGATGAAGTAAATTGCATAAAACAAACATCCGACTTTGTACATTGCGTCTCGGTCTACAAATTCATAATATAGAAACTGTACATTCAAAGATGTAGACATTAGTCAGTAACTCACACATTCAAAATGTAAGGAGCATGTACTCATTTCACTATTTCAGAGAGCACATGAGAGCCATACCAGCCATAGGAGGAAATTATTAGATGATTAATCAGTATGGTTGGGCAAAACATTAGATTTAGAGTAAAAGGCAATCCTATTGATCTTGATGATAGTAATCACAAGCAATTACTAAGCCATCGAACAAAAACAATTCAAGAGAAAAAGGAAGGTTTTCTAGCTAACCCCCGTCCTGATGGGAAGGTGAACGGTAGGTCGTTGGGCTACCACCCCACCTAATCAAACAAAATTTGTAACTTAACAAACACCTACTTAGCGTAGCGGTAAGTCAAGGTCGAACCCAAGGGAATGGAGGTCGAATGCACAATGCCTAAGTCAAGCTATTTCGAAGTCAAGTAAAGGGGGTTTATGAAGGAAACTAGAGCTATAGCTAAATGATGCAAGAACTTGTATGAAATCAATCTAAAGACACTAGGGCAATGGATCCACATGTAATTATAATGGAAAATGGTAATTTGGGAGGTCAAACCGACTAAGTCAAGTGATATGAAGGAAGATCATCATGTATCCAAAAGAGCATACCAAGATAGTTCACCTAAAGGTCTAACTAGCGTCAACTACGCTAAACACTACCTAGGGAACGTCACAAAGCACCTCAATCGTGAAATTGCAAGTTACTAATCAATGGTCCGTATCATAGCAAGCTCACAATGCAATCTAGTGCAATAATCAAAGATGGCCAAACTTCAATCAATCACACACATGCACATGAATTATCAACCAAATTTAATCATATCATCAACTCCATCAATTATCCCCAAATTACTCTAATCCATCACTCAAACATGCTTCACCATTTCCCTAGCTAGAAAACTACTCACTAGCCATAGGAATCAAGATCAAAACTATAACAATCATCAATTTCATCATCAACATAATTGAAATCAAAGATCAAACCAACAATCAATCAAAAATCAATAAAACTACAATCAATCATCAAACAAGCTTTAATCAATCAATAATAACATGGAAAACAAATGAAATCAACTAAAATCAAACTTGTATTGAAATCAAGGAGAAGATCCTTACAGAACTTTGATCTAAAGATCAATTACAATGAAGAATTCTTGAGCAATCACCAAAAATCATGAGTTTCTCTCTCTAAAGTTCTTGAGTTTCTCTCTCTAAAATTCTATCAAAAACTAACTATCAAATTCAATCTAAAAACTTCTTACTAAAAATAGGAAGAAATAACTATAAATACAAAGAGGAGGTCGGTATTGACGCCAAAAAATAGACCCACGTAGGTGCGGGCGCTCGGAGGAGAGAGAATGGTGCGCACGGGACACACCCAGATTGGTGCGCCCGCACGCACTAGGTGTGCGGCCGCACTCGACCAATGTGCGGCCGCACACCACCTTGGTGCGCCCGCACCTGGCTGGGTATTCCCCCTTCTTCTCTTCGTCGTAGCTCAAGCGGTGCACACATCCTAAATGATGATGATGGAGAACAAAGTAGGCAGAAACTTTCTTGATTTTCTTGAAGAGTATAAGCCATGAAGAAGGCATATACAAAGCCTTGAAGCTTGCCCCTTGGATCCACCATTGACTTGAAGCTTCTTGCACCATCTTTAGGCATGAAAACAATGAAAGCTCATAGAGATGAAGCTCGGGAATTCTTGGACAATCAATTACCACCTACAAACAAATGATAAAAAAGCAAGTAAAAGAGAAAAATAACAAGTAAACTAGAAAATGCATGAAATAGAGAAATTAACTACAAAAAGCATAAAATGAAGAAAACAAGAATAAATCTAAGGAAAACTAAAGAAAAAAAAGAGATAAAATGAAATAGAATTCATCCAAAAAGGGACCAAATGAGTGTCATAAATGTCACTCATCAAATTCCCCCAAGCTAAACTTTTGCTCGTCCTCGAGTAAAACAAAGCAAGAAAGATAAAGGATGAAGAATTTTATTGAAAATGAAAAAGAAAGACTCAAGATAAGAATATACACTAAAACTCACTGTCGTAGGAATCACGGTTGTTTTTAGCTACAACTAGCCCTTTAAACCCCAAAGTCGCCTATGAGGACGAGTGAGGTCTCGTAAGGGTATCCTAAGAGTTTGACCCATAACACTCCACCAAACATCAATGAGGCAAACCATAAATAGAAAGGAAAATAAAATGAAAACAAACCTTTGCGAAATGAACTAACATAAAGACTATAATGCAAATGAATGACAATCTTTCTCAAGTTGTTAAGGTATACACGTTTCAAGATATCCAAGGTTGATTGAAACATAGGGTATGCTAGGCATAGGAACTAGTTATCACAATCCACTTTCATCCCAAACAATCTTACCGCGTTCTCCCCACTAGTCTCAAATCTCCCCTTAGTGAGTGTCCCAATAATTCCTCGAAGGAACCGGAAAAAGAATTATTTTTAGGCTACTCGACAATCTTGACTATGCATCCCCTTTCCTTAGGCAATGACCCATGATGCCCTCCCCCGAATAGTGACTCAACTATCTAGGTCGAAAGGTCTTTCCCCAAGGTTGTAACGTAAGGCATAAAGGGTGAAGGTAGGCTAAAATTTTAAAAATTTGGTGATTTTCCTAAAAAGTGAAGCAAAAGGGTGATCAATCCTTAACACCACAATCAAGAAATTACCAAACAAAAACAACACCCCCAAGCTTACTTGAAGCTATACTCACAAAAATATATACAAAAAGCGTACACGCTTCTCCCCCAAGCTAAAATGAAGCATTGTCCTCAATGCTTAGAAGGAGAAAAGAATACATCAAAATATTTTTGAATTTTTTCACTTTTTCAACTTTTTTTTTTTGTTTTTTATTGAATTTGCAATGTCCTTGCCTTTTACTTAATTCAAACGGCTTTTCCTATATGCAACTTATTAGTCCATGCCTTTTGTGAAGTAGGACGGCTTTTTCACAAATATTTGCCATTATTCACAAAGAAAATGAAATCACAAACTCGCATTCATAAAAACCAAAATTCCAACTTATCCACCACAAACTCCATCTCAAATGATCATATTGCTTCACAAAAACCAAGAGAATATAGAAAATGAAACAAAAGATCAAATAACTAAAAGATGTGGCTTGAAAAGAAGGGATATGGCTCAAATGGTTGCAAGAAGGCAAATGTAAACCCAAAAATAAAGAAAATAGCAAAAATGAAAAATACCACCCCGAAAAATGTGCCTTTGTCCTTCCTAGATAGTTCGGTCTCGTGTTTGAGAATCATACATCAAGCTTTATTAGATTAGGTTTGAATAGTCAAGGATCCACGCCGCTCATACAAGGAATGTTGAAGGCTAGAAAAACAAGTAACCTCACAAGGTTGTGGCAAAAACTCACTAGTGGTGTCAAATCAACTATAGGGAGCAACTACCAACATGCCACAAACAAGTAGAATTCGGCTTCATGATCCTCCTAGTTCAAACCAGCTACCCTAGCATACACTATCCTAGAGTCAACCGAACATAGTCTCAAACCGTGCATACCTTTACAACCTAGGAAGAAAATCATGCAAAAGACAAGTCCAATGTACAAGGTTCATTTCATAAGAAAAATGAAAAATAATGCCTCAAAATCACATCAAAAATGGAAAGAAAAATAAAGGAAAGTAAAAGAAAAAGTAAAATAAAAGAAAGTAAAAGAAAAGAAACGGAGACATAGAAAAGGAAATATAGGAGAAATAGCATGCAATGGACTAGAAAGCAAGTTAAACACATAAAATTCCCAATCGACAAACAAGTGATCGATCGACATCAATGTCATCGATCCCAAACACATTACGTGTTAACAAGCATCCATCCTCGAACCATTCAACTTCTCCTAAACTAAACCTATTCTATGCAACCAAGGAAAATAAAGAGAAAATAAGAAAGGTCTCACCGGGTTTCCAAGCTTAGCAAAAATAAACGAAGCGATTAGAAACCACCTCGTAGCGTTCCATATCCATAAGCTCTTCAAGGAACCAAGTGAGAAAAAGAAATAAAAGAAACAATGAACAAAGAAAATGGTTAGTATCTTCATAACAAAGAAAAGAAACCAACAAATAAAATGAAACTAATCCAAACAAAAAGTATATACAACCAAAGAAAATAAAGGCTAAACTAATCAAAGAATAGAAAGAATAAAAGAAATGAAACTAAGGAAACAAGAAAATCTAAACTAACTAAAGAACTACACTAAACTACAAGATTTGGATTCAAGGGATTTGGATCAAAGGGTTTTGGATTAAGGGATTTGGATATTGGGGATCAACAACAACAACATGCCAAGAGAAACATTATCACAAACAACAAGCATCCAAGCAAATAGGGTAAATAAGCTAGCTACAAGGAAGGTAGCCTAGAGATCAAGAAAATGAGGAAATCAAACAAGAGAAATAAAAATAAACATGCAAACAACTAAGGTATGTACACAAAAACAAAATTGGTCACCGAGCAAATTATTAGTTCCCCCAAGCTTGAAAAAAATACATCTCAACATCCCAATCAAAACAAAACATGCATCAAAAATATAAGGGATGGAGGCAAAAAGCATGAGAAGCTAAAGGGAACTAATAACTACTACCATCACCACCACCACTCCCACTCGGCCTGGCCCAATTGGGGTCCTTGTTGCGCTCGGGGTCATCGAAGGGATGAGGGTAAGGCTCCCATCCTCCGGTGTACCCCTCGGGCAACCCATAATCCCCCTTGAAAAGATCTTGTTGCCAAGGAGCAAGAGGGGTGAAGTTATCGGGCAAAGTAAGTTCGAAGGGGTGGTTGGGATGGACATGGGGGTAGTTAGGATCACCCCTATAGTCACTACCACCCAGAGCCTTGTAATCATAGTTACCGTGCTCGTCCGGATAGTAGCGACGCTCGGTGTCGGGGTTAGAAGGCCCCGACCAATAAGGATGCCCAAACGAAGGTAGAGGACCTTGTTGGGGCGGGAAGTACGGATAGTTAACCGGGGGAGTAATGTTCCCACGGTTAACTTCCGCCTCATAAATTTGTTGTTGTTGTGCAAACATACCTTGTTGCATCTCTTGAATACCTCTTAGTTGTTCATAGATGGCCCCAAAGTCTTGATCATACATGCCATCCACGTGGATTTTCAATCCACTCATTTGCTCACTAAGAGCCCTCAAATCCGCATTGGCATAAGTATGTTGCCCTTGCTCTTGCTCTTGCTCTTGAGGAGCTTGTTGTTGTGGAAATTGTTGTTGTTGTTGTTGTTGTTGTTGTTGTTGTTGTTGTTGTTGTTGCTGATGTTGTTGATCTTCTTCATCATCTTCTTCCTCATCCTCATCGGAGTCGAAGTTAAGACGCCGAAAGGACTTGGGGACATGCCATACATTGTTGGCGATCCGAGCCAAAGAAGTCAAGCCGGGGTTAGGCAAGTAGCACCAATGCTCATTGCCCCTAAGCCACTCTCATCTCCCTTCGCTATAGCCCTTGGAGATGAATTGGATTTGACCCAATTGTTGCATATCAAGGTACATGGAGGTGCTATCCCCAATCTCCTTACAAAATGGGAGATAAGCATCGAGGCGAAGGCGAGTCAAGAGCCTAGTTACCATGCCCCCACATGGGATCTCTCCCGTACTCCTCTTGCGAAGATCCAAACAATACTGGGCAAAGATATACCCCAAGTTCAACCGGCCCACATACTCCGGGCGGGTGGACAACCATAGGACCTTGAGCTCCAACTTACTCAACTTCCCCAATTCTTGTTTAGGGAATACAACATAGCCCAAAAGACGGTGTACAACCCTAAGACAAGGTTGGTACACCGATGAGATCTTAGCCCTGTTGGTGATAAACTCATTACCACCCGAGATGTCTTCCCACCATGAGTTGTGATCATACTCCGGGAAGATGTAATGTTCAACGTTCACAATATCCCCGTGGGGATCAAAGTCCAAAGCGACGTTGAACTCTTCCAATGAGTGGTCGAAGATGTGGTTGAACAATTGGAAGCACACCCTATATAACCCTCCTACGGGTACAAGCTCCAAGGTAGCCAAAAACTCCAAAGTAGGCTCCTTGTAGGTGCGGTAGGCATCGGTGATGAAAGAACCCAATCGGAGGTTTAAGAGCAACGACCGCACATCATCATCAATACCCAATTTCACCATATCGGGTTGGAAATAGTGGCGTGTTCGTTTTAGGGTTCTTTCTTCCTTCAAATTTTGGTAGAAGGTCTTTTGTTTGTCGGTGAAGTTTTTCTTTTTGGGTAGAGAGGTTGGGGATCGTGTTTGAGTGGAAGAGGGGTTGGAAGTACTAGGCCTAGAAGATGTACAAGGCCTAGAGGAGGTACTTAGGCGAGGAGGTTCATCGATGCTAACATCGGTTTTCCTTTTCTTGGTAAGTTTCTTGAGGTATTTAGACATTTTTGAGAGGCTAAGAAAGATCACCAACAACCAACAAGAAGCAAAACCAATGAACCAAGAATACCACACCCAAATTCACCACTTACTACCAAAATCACCAAACTCCAAATTCACACTTCTTTTCAATCAAAACCAATTCCAAACCAATCAACAACACCAATAATCCAAGAAAAACTTCCTTTCAACAATCCAAGAACAACCACAAGACCAATACCACAATCACCACATACTACCAATATTCCAAAAATTCAACTCACAATTTATCAACCAAAAATGATGAGAATCACTACAAAATCAACAAACAATACAATGTTATGCAAAATCAATCAATAAACATCACCAAATCACAACCAATATGAAGATCAAGCATCAAAAATCACAAAATCAATACTACACTATTCATGCTCATACAAATTTTCAATCTATGCAAAATTATGATATAAATAGAAAAATTAAAGCAAGGATTAGTGATTATACCATAAAAGAAGCAAGATTAACCAACTTTTAGCAAGCAATTCCAACCCACAAAGAAAGCCCCAAATTCGGCCACCAAGAGTAGGAGAGAGAGTGAGTGAAACTTGGGTCAATTTGTGAGGAATTTTTAGTGTAGGAAGGTTTGTGAGTGATTTTGATTGAAAATGGAGTTATTTTAGTGAGGATTTGAGTGATTTTTGATGGTGAATGAGGGATGAAATGGTGCGCAGAAGAGGGTTTGTATGAGGGGAGTTCGTGAGGAAGATAGAGGAAATGAGGAAATGAAGGGAAAAAGGAGGAAGAAGGACATATATGGCACGTCCAGCCCATGTGCGGCCGCACAGGGCTGGTGTGCGCCCGCACACACAGGCTGTGCGCCCGCACATGCCTCGTGTGCGGCCGCACATCCCTGTGCGTGCCCCTTCCTTCCTTTTTCTCAAAAATTTGATAGTTACTGCCTATTTTGGTGCGCACATGAATCATGATGGTGATGAGGAGCGACATAGGCAGTAGCTAAAATCATTTTCAAATCCCTCAAAGTTGAAAATTCATGTGCTCACCACAAAAAATTCACTAAGTGTCAATTTCCTCTAACTTTCAAAACATGAATTTCCTATCTTACCTCTCTAAAATTCTTACCCCTTTTACCTCAAATTTCGATTAGAATCGAACAAAATGTGATTTGTGCCTTGAACACCTTCCATTCACCATGCATACTTGTAGAATTCCAATCCCGCAAAAGTCATCCTAAAAATCCAATCAAGTAGAAAAGTGAAAGAAAAGACAAAGTAATAAAAGAAACAAAAATAAGAAAATTCAAAAAAAATCAAAAGGAAAAGTTAGAAACTCCGGGTTGCCTCCCGAGAAGCGCTTGCTTAAGGTCCTAAGCTCGACCCTTCCTCCAAATCATGGAGGGTCAAAGAACACCACCTTCTTCAAGGTAGTTGATAGAGCAAAATCTTCTTCAATTGTGAGCAACTTCTCATCGTTGCTAAATGAAACCTTCACAAAATTCTTTTCAAATTCTTCCTTCTCTTTTCTCAACTTATTTCTTTTTCTTGATTTCTTCGAGTCACGGGCCTTTTTCTTCGGCTTGACTTCAACATCCTTAATCATGGAAGCTTTCGCTTCATCTTGAGAATTAAGCTTGAACCAATTTGGAATCTCAATTTCTTTCTCATCCCTTGGCTTTTGAATTACAAATTCTTCTTCACTAACATCATCACGACTTGCACAAACATCATCAACAATCTCAAAAACATCGTTAGTAGAAGAATCAACCATGCACACATCATCAATGGAACGAGAAAGACTAGCACATGTTATATCTTGCACACAAGATAAGGATTCATGCATTGGCTTCAACTTAAAACTCTCTTCCAATTTTCCACATCTCAAAGTGATTTGGCCTCCCTTCACATCTATTAAGGCTCCCGAGGTGGCTAAGAAAGGCCTCCCTAAAATGATTGGAATATGCTCATCCTCCTCAATCTCCAAAACAACAAAATCCACGGGAAAGACAAACTCTCCAATCTTTAAAGGGACGTCATCAATTCTTCCCTTAGGAAGCTTAATAGAGCGATCGGCCAATTAAAGTGTTATATTAGATGGTTGAAGCTCACCTAGATCAAGCCTCTTGAAAACCAAAAAGGGAATAATACTCACACTAGCCCCTAGATCACACAAAGCATTCTCAAAAACCATTTTCTTGATTTGACAAGGGATTGAAAAATTCCCCGGATCTTCCATTTTCTCCGGAAGCTCACCATGGACAAGAGCACTAAAACACTTCCCTCCTTCCACCGAACTACCCTCATCAAAATTTTCCTTCTCCTCTAGTATCTCCTTAAGAAACTTGGAGTACTTAGGCATATCGGGAATTGGCTCGGTAGAGGGTGTGGAATCATGGACTTCCTTAAGAACTTCAAGGAACTTCCCAAATTGCTCATCCATTTTGAATCTCAAGTATTTTTGGGGGTATGGTAGATCGGGAAATCTCTCTACCTCACTCATCTTTTCAACAACACTTTCTTCTTTTTCCTCAACCTCACAATAAATTTCCTTGGACTCAAACCTCTCCACTTCATTCTCCATAGCACCACTCTCATCTCTTCCCTCTTTTGAACAAGAAACTCCCTCATTAAAGTCATTTCCACCACTTGTGGAAATAGAGTACACGGGCTTCTTTGGTTCAACACCTTGGGAAGGCAAAGATGAAGGACTAGCATAATCCTTAATAGTGCTTGCTAATAGGGTTATTTGAGTCTCAAGCATCTTATTGTGGGTCATCATCTCATTGAATTTCTTATCACTAACCGCCATATAGGTGTTAATGATCTTGGTTTGATTATCAATCAATTCCTCCAAAGTAGTCCTAGGAGAAGAAGGTTGGGAATAGGAATTTTCACCTTGAGTCTTTAGAAAAAATCCGGGTGGGGGACCTCTTTGAGCATTGTTTTGAAAATTTCCCCTTCCTTGATTGTTCCAATTACCCCTATTTTGATTTGGACCATAACCTTGATTATGGTTACCACTGACAAGGGAATAAATGCGTCGTCAATTGTCTATCCCTAGATCAAATATAATTTATACACCTAAACAAACCTAATACAAGTATAAGGCAAGCATAGGGGTCGAACCACAAGGAGACATGCATAAACACCACATTCACTACTTAATACTTAAGCTACCTCGGAACAAGAAGTGTGAATAACTAAGAGATTAAACTAGAGATTAAGAATGATTAAAAATCAATATAACTAAGAACCAAGGGAAGTAGGTAGATGTAGTTGCCATTTGATCATGCAATAACACGGAAGCAAAGCAATGGTAAACTAAGCATGCAAGTATATCGAATTAAAGCTCAATCTAACCGCCTTCCGGGGTTAATCAATTTCTCCTAACATAGCCTCTATGTTTCCACACTAGAACCATATATTAGAAGGTGCAATCAAAGAACTATCGATAACAATGAACTTTAACTAAGTCAACTTCCGTTTCTTGTTAGCAAAGATTCACCTTCAATCAACTAACAATGTGCACTTGCAAGAAGATTAAAGAATATCAAACATACAAAGACTTTAATCACCATTAACAAAACCCCAACATCATAAGCATGAATCAATTAACAACTACACCATCCCCACACCCTTGGCTAGGTGACTACTCACAAACCATATTGAAGACAATATCAATCATCAAATCAATAAGCATCAACATGATCAATAAGCAAAGAAGGAAAATCAAAATAAGCAAACAAAACTAAATACAAAAGTAAAGAAAGAGAGTAAGAGATTGCTCATTAATTGAAGATGAAGATTTAAAAAGATTCAATCAAGCTCCTTCTTCAATATCCAAGTTCATCAATGGAAATCCACACTTTCTCTCTCTACTAATGAAGTTTCTCTCACTAGATTAGGGCTAAAATGTTTCTAAGTAATGGTAGATGATCCACTAATCTCCCTACGACCTATATATATAGGTCTTTTAAAAGATACAAAAATACGAAATAAAAAGACTGCAACTCAGCGGTGCGCGCCCGCGCACATACACTGCGCGCCCGCGCAGAAGTTGTGTGTGCGCCCTCGCAGATCTTGTGCGCCCGCAGATCTGTGGGTACGGGGAGTTAGACCCATGGATGCGCGCATTCTCCCAGCAATACTGCGCGCCCGCGCTTGAGGAGTGTGCGCCCGCACACAAGGCGCACACAACTCTCTGTTTTGGTTCTGCTTCTGCTGCTGTTCTGTGCGGGTTCTCCAAGGGCTGCGCGGCCGCGCACATCAAGGTCGCGCGCCCGCACACAAAGTGCGCACAAGGCGCACAAATCTTCTGTTTGTGTTCTGTTCTTAGAGCATTTCTGCGCGGGTTCTCACAGTGCTGCGCGCCCGCACACAGGGGAGTTTGGGGGTGGATTGCTCTTCTTCCAATGCCTTGATTCCTACAAAACAAAAACAAAGAAAACAAGGAGAATGGCAAACAAAGAAAAGAGGAACAAAAAGGAGAGAAAAGGGGGCGAACAAGCTACAAATGGGTGGGAAAAACCCGTAAAGAGAACATTAAATTGTGGCATAAATGCCACTCATCAACCACCACCTTGATAATGGTTACCATTACCTTGGTTATGATTTCCATAACCTTGGTTTTGATTACCATAGCCTTGGTTTTGATTACCTTAATTTTGGCTTTGATTTTGGCCACTATAACCTTGGTTATGGTTACCACGAGAACCTTGATTCCCTTGGTTCCTATAACCACCACCATGATTGTAGTTGTCAAAATTGCCTTGGTTTTGGTAATTCCTATTCCATTGGCCTCTTTGATTATCAAACCTTTGGACATTGTTGTTTGACACAAAATTAACATGTTCACACTCATTGTTGTCAAACTCATCAACACATTCATTGTTGCAATTACTAGAATCATGGTCATATGATCCACATACATCACAAAACAAACATCCCATAGGCATATTATGTGAAGTAGAAGGAGTTTGAGAGTTAGAAGAAGTACCTCTCCCCTTAATTTGGGAGGGAAGATTTGGAGCTTGGGAAGAGGAAGAAACACTCTCCAACTTGGCCTTGATCGCCGTCATCTCCTTTCCTAAGTTTGTCATTTGAGAGGAAAGATTGTTGATGGCATTGAAATGGTCCACCGAGTACAACGAAGATTGCTTGCTTGAAGAATCTCTTTCCCCATCTTGCCAATCTCTATAGTATGTCACCACATCCTCCATTATGTCCACAACTTCTTCTTCGGTTTTGTTCATGAAGAATGCATATACAAAGCCTTGAAGCTTACCCCTTGGATCCACCTTTGACTTGAAGCTTCTTGCACCATCTTTAGGCATGAAAACAATGAAAGCTCATAGAGAGGAAGCTCGGGAATTCTTGGACAATCAATTACCACCTACAAACAAATGATAAAAAAGCAAGTAAAAGAGAAAAATAACAAGTAAACTAGAAGATGCATGAAATAGAGAAATTAACTACAAAAAGCATAAAATGAAGAAAACAAGAATAAATCTAAGGAAAACTAAAGAAAAAAAAGAGATACAATGAAATAGAATTCATCCAAAAAGGGACAAAATGAGTGCCATAAATGTCACTCATCACGCCCCCACCAAAACAAAAGAGAGAGAGAGAGAGCATAATGCTAAGTAGTAAGCCTACTGGACCTCACAAGTACAAAAACAAAATTTCAAGAAAATACTCTAGAAGCCTATGTAGTATTGATATTGATGGGATGCGGGATTGTTAATCTCCCATTTTTTCTAGACAAAGTTTAGAGAGGTCCAATTGTTAATGGCTTAAGCCCAACTATAGTAAAGGGGTGGATTAGCAGCTTCAAGCTAGTCAAATTACAGGACATTCAAGAATGATGCATGCTAGTTTAGTAGATCAACCAAAACAATATGAAAAACTTGCATAAAATAGATGAACTAAGGCAATAATATAGCAATTACGATGGAATCACAAGAAGTCAAGAATAGTGGGTTCGGAAAGAGTCCTTATACATTTGCAATTGCTACAGTCTCCTAGTATGCAATAAAAACATTATGTAACAAAAATATTTTCATTAAACAAATTTTTATATTTAAGCAAATAGATTAATAAACTTGCGAGTACCTAGAGCACTAAGCACACCCGAGTGCAAAATGGACACACTCCCAGTATAGAGGTCATATTATGTTCAAATTATCCATAATTCAAGTTCCATAGCAGTATGCCAACCACAATTTTAGACCATATGAGTACCAGATAACCAATTTCATCTAAATTACTTAAATTTCGAATACCCATAATGTAATGTATCTTAACAAAATAATAAGAGAGAGATGAATACCAATTTTAAGAGAAGGTGCTTCCTCTTAGTGTTCTGCTTAGCAAGAACTTGCTATTTCCCAGCTCTCCTCCTCACAATCTTCCCTTTTCCAATCACCCTAAATCTGTTCGCTGAGGCCTAAAATCATTCAAAATTCACCAAAAATAAACACAAATATAATCAATTGAACAAGAAATCAACCACCCCAAATCACCCAATTCCCCAAATTCCAGAAAATAATCAAAATTCACCAACTAAAACACACAACCAATTCTGCAAAATAATCAAATTTCATATTGATTTGATTCCATTTTCTTATCCTCGTAAATGGTCCCCTTACAAATTATAATGTAGTAGATAGTGTCGATCATTCCAGCATTATCACTTCTTGGATAAGCATTATCTTAAAAATTATAATGTAAAAACCCATACATTTATCATGAAAACAAACTGACCCAGAAAATTATCATGAAAATCAAAGCAAAACCATCAAAATTATCAAAAAAAAATACAAAATGGCCCATAAATTTAAAACATCAGATCAATAAAAATTATCAAAATCAAAGTGAATCGGAGTAATTGACGATAATCAAACAATCATGGAGACCACCGCTACCACAACCACCCTTATCTGGAATTTTGTATACTCAAAAACAACTTCAACTCAATGACTGAACGCTGGAGCCGGAATGCACGTTGGAGCCGGAATGAACACTAGAGTAAGAAAAAGAATAAAAGAAAACCAATTTGGAGAGACGGTTCTTCCTCTCAGGATAATGGTCTTAGAGTCAAAGGGATGATTCAGTAAATACAAATCACAAGAATTATCTTCAAATCCTAAGTACTAATTATGCTTCGATAAATTTTACATATAAAGTGACCATATTTTGGCTAACATGCAGACAATGCAATATTGAAATCTTGCTTGCATTACTGAAAAACCTATGATGCAAGCTCATACCTTAGGACTATCATCATCTTGATCGTCATCATGACCTATAGGCATGGAGAAATTTTGTGTCAAATTAAACTAAAATCAAAATCATTCAAAATTCACCAAAAATAAACACAAATTTAATCAATTGAACAAGAAACTAACCACCCCAAATCACTTAATTCCCCAAATTCCAGAAAATAATCAAAATTCACCAAATAAAACACACAATTAATGAATTAAAAAGAACCCCACCACCCCAAATCACCCAATAAACCAAACCTTGAAAAATTAATCAAAAGAGAGAAAGAATTGACCTTCATGAAGAACTGCATGCATGGATCTGAACACCAATTTAGTTTATCCTCCTCCTTAACAACTACCCAAATCGCCGTCCCATTGCTGGAATCTAAAATCGGCGGCGGATTATACAGATCGTACTTCAAATCTGCTCAACACAATTATTACCCAAAGCAAGTAACTTAGTTAAATTAATTAACAATAAATCCTAGTTTTTTGAAATGCAAAATTCGATGAATAAAATACAAATTACCTCACATGGAGGGGATAGCATAGAAATTCCTTCAATGGATGATCGGAGAAAATCACCACCTTCATTTTGCTAAGCCCGAACAGAATAACTTGTATGCATGCTCCTTCGCAAAGTAGCCTAAAATGGCTATTTCTGAATTTCCTCACGCAAGAAGTTCATTCAATGGAGGATCGGGCACCACCCCTTGTGTAGGTGAAAAAATAGATGGAAGAAAGAAAGAAAATGCAAGCTTAGATAGAGTGACTGAGTGAGAATGCTGGTCGGTGCACAGGAGAGAGAAAACAAATGCATGTGGAGAAGGAAAAGGGGGAAAAAAGAAAGATGAGTTAGTAAAAGCAAGGGCAATTTCGGGAGAAAAAAATAATGCCAAGGGCAAATTCGGTAGGACACTATTCCTTTCAAAGTTACTATTCACTTTCAAGGTTTTGTCAAAACTCTTAATCTCTCTCAACTTCCCTTAAAAATCTCTCTCAACTTCCCTCTTTTAAGGAAAATAACATAATATATGAAGGATTCACTCATAAATATGCTTGCATGCAAAATCAAACTTAGTATATCAAGAATTGAATCAAAACCATAATAAAATTTCAAAATCAAATAAACAACTAACATGTCCAAGTAAGCCCACAAACTAAATTTGAAAAAATAACATAATTAGATAAAATGCTTGCATGCAAAATCAAACTTAGTATATCAAGAATTAAATTAAAACCATAACAAAATTTCAAAATTTAAAAAACAAATAACATGTCCTAGTAAGACTACAAGCTAAATTCGGAAAAATAACATAATTAGAAAAAAAAAATACACTCGTTAATTTTGCATTGAATTAAAACCAAATCAAAATTTAATTTCAAAATCAAACAAACAAATAACATGTCCGAGTAAGCCCACAAACTAAATTCGAAAAAAATAACATAATTAGATAAATATGCTTGCATGCAAAATCAAACTTAGTATATCAAGAATTAAATTAAAACCATAACAAAATTTCAAAATCAAACAAACAAATAACATGTCCAAGTAAAACCACAAACTAAATTCGAAAAAATAACATAATTAGAAAAAAAAAAATACACCCATTAATTTTGCATTGAACTAAAACCATATCAAAATTTCAATTCCAAAAAAACAAATCACATGTCCAAGTAAGCCCACAAACTTAATTCAAAAAAAATAACATAACAATAATTAGATAAATATGCTTGCATGCAAAATCAAACTTAGTACATCACGATCAAGAATTGAATTAAAACCATACCAAATTTTCAAATTAAACAAACAAATAACACGTCCAAGTAAGACCACAGACTTAATTCGAAAAAATAACAAATTTAGAAAAAATACAACCATTAATCTTGCATTAATTAACTTCAAAAAATATTGGATGCTTGAAATAACCTGAATATTCTCCAAAAGAATTTGTGAATCGGAAATGCTTCAATCACTTGAAATTTTGCATGCATCAAAAATTTAGAAACGATTATTTCACCAAATGCCACTAAGCAATTTAAAAATTCACCAAATGCCATCGGACTTTTCAGAATTCACCAAATGCCATCCAGTTTTTAAAAAATTCACCCGGTGCCATTAATGACCAACGGCCGTTAACTCCGTTAGTAATTAGGGGTTAATCTGACGCGTGTCATGACATAATTGGAGCATTTATCATAATTCATAAAAATAAAAAAAAGAAAAGTTAAAAAAACAAAAAAATTAAAAATTTTTAAAAAAACCCCAAATTTTCCCAGCCACCTCGACCGCCGCAAAACCCTAACCCCTCCCCTCATCTCGCCGGAAAACGGCCGGTCACCACCAGAACCACCAACAATCGGGCGGCCGACCCTTTAGCTCCCCACCTGACCCACCGCCGACCCCCAAAACCTCCCTCACAAACCGCCCCAACCCCATAAAATCGTAAACACCCACCCAAAAACCGGCCGATTGTTGGTGGTTCCGGTGGTGACCGGCCGTTTTCTGGCGAGATGAGGGTAAGGGTTAGGGTTTAGCGGTGGTCGGAGTGCCTGGGAAAATTTGGGGTTTTTTTTTATTTTTTTGTTTTTTTTAAAAAAAAAATTTTAACTTTTTTTGTTTTTTTTTTAATTTTTATGAATTAAGATAAATGGTCCAATCATGTCATGACACGTGTCAGATTAACCCCTAATTACTAACAAAGTTAACGGTCGTTGGTCATTAATGGCACCGGTTGAATTTTTTAAAAACTGAATGGCATTTGGTGAATTCTGAAAATTCCGATGGCATTTAGTGAATTTTTAAATTGCTTAGTGGCATTTGGTGAAATAGCCGATTTAGAAAATGAAGTTCTTTTATAGATTTTTTTTTTCTCTTTTTTTTTTTTTTAAAAAAAAAAACCTAACCCACCCAAAAAACACATGCCTTAAAACATAAAAGCTAATTCTTTCACAATCACATAAACCGTAATTATATGAATGAAAGTGAAGTAAGTCAACAAAAGTCAACAAAAGTAAAGAATTCTTGATGGCATTTCCGAAATTACCAACAAAAAAGAAGAAAATTTTGGTCAATGCACTATTCCTTTTGAAGTTACTATTCACTTTCACTAATTTTGCCAAAAAGCCTTAATCTTTGTCCAAACCCTTAATCTCCCTCAACTTCCCAGTTTTAAGGGTTGGAGATAAGTAATATTATTTTTAATTTAATGGAAAAATAAATAGTTTACAAAGGAGAAGAAGGGGTGGAAATCAAATAAACTTGAAAGATCATAATTAGGGGAAAATAAGCTAAACTGTTATTCAAGTAGGAAGCCGGCGATCATACATACTAAACTGATAAAATACGACTTTACAAGCATACTAGGCATCTTATCAATCTATGTAATACTATAGACATGTTGATTTATAGACATAATATTGATAGTATAATGTTAAATAAATCATAAAGTATAAGTTTTTGTATTTTTTGATGAGTGTCATTTATGGCACTTAAAGGGTAGTCTTTTAGGTTATTTCTTTCCCTTTTTCATGCTTTCTTCTCTTAGTTTTGGTCCTTTTTCCTTTAGTTTCGCCTTTTTCCTCTTTTCTTTATGATTCTCGTGTTTTTATCGTGTTTTCCTTTATTTTGCTCTTTTTCCCTTTTATTTCCTTCCTTTATTTACTTGTGTAGGTATTGTGAGATTCACCTTGGCAAAGGATGCAATTCGGGACCTCAATGATCAAGCAAAGAAGAAGCATTTGGTTAGAGAGGGCTTAGAGAGGCCTTGGAGAGGCCTCGGAGAGGTCTCTAAGATATTTCCAGCAGGCCGCGGGACATCTTGCCGCGGGCGCGGGCCCAAAATGCTCAAAAAATGTCAAAATGAGGCAGGAACTAGCCGCGGTTGCCCCAAGGGCTTCCCGCGGGCGCGGGCAAAATGGAGAGGCCTCTCCACTCAGAGAGACTGCGGCCCCTGATCAGCCTTTGGGAGCAGGGGATCGTCCCGCGGGTGCGGGCCATCTTCCCGCGGGCGCGGGTCCCTGATGCCGCGGGCGCGGGTGCTGCCCAGATAGCCCGCGGAGGGTTCCGTACCCATTTCTCCGCGGGCGCGGGTCTATCGGGAGAGGGCGCGGGAGCTGCCGTTTTCTTCTTAGCTTATAAATAGATTTGTATTTCCTTTTTGAATCCAACTTTTTGATAATATTTCATTAGCTTAGTTTTAGAGAGAGAATCTAGAGAGAAGTTAGAGAGAAGTTCTTGGTTTTGGATTTGTAACTCAACATTTGATCAATCAAGTTTGGATTTCTTCATTTTCAATCATCAATTTTAGTGAGAATCTCTTCCTTCTTTCATCTCTTACTTACTTGCTATTTGATTTTTGCTTGATGCTTGTTTTTCTTGGATTTGAGTTTGATATTATTGAATACTTTGATTTCTATTAGATTTTGATATAGAATGATGATCAATGCAATTTCTAGTTATTTGTTTTTGAATTTCACCATGGTTAGTAAGTAGATTAGTTGCTGGGGAAAGGGGGAAGCATGTTTGATTAATGGAATTGCTAGTTGATGCTCTTTGATTGGTTGATTTGTTGCAATTAAATTGGTTGACATAGTTTTGCATGAGATTGATTAGATTAGGATTGATCACCCTATAAGATTAATCTAGATTGCATTGCAACTCTTAATGACATGACCAATTGATTTGAAGGTTGCTCTAATTGATTGAGTTTGCTTGTGATTCTTCTTGGTTTTCCTTTCATAGTGACCACTAGATTGGCCTATAGGAGATAGCATTTGAACTCTCTTGATTGCTACTATTGTTTGTCCATTGCAATACTTGAATTAATTGATTGAGTTTTAAACAAGCATTATCATTGATCTTGCACGTGGAACCCATATCCCTAGTGCTTCGACCCTTGATTACTTGTTAAATTTGATCTAGTTCACTTTAGTACCAACCATAATCTCATTTTCGACTTCGAGGTAGTTTGACTTAGACTTTAGTTTTCATCATTGCATTCCCTTGGGATCGACCCTTAACTTGCCCTATATTCATATAAGGTTGGTTAGGTGTTTACAAATTTAGTTTGGCTTGGGGAAAGGGTAGATAACGACATGCATTTTCCTCTTGTCATTTTTCATCATGAAAATCACGGCCACAATTTAAAGTTACTAGTCGTTGGCCCGCGCGCTACGCGCACGGTCCCCCATCATTATTCTAATTTGTAATTAGCGCGTGATTAGTTGACGTGTATGTGTTAATTTCGGTTGATTTATGTTAAGTTGAAATGCTAGGAATTATTGCTAATAAGCCAGAATCATGTTTATTTGTTAATTTAATTATAGCAAATAAGCAAATAAGAACTGTGCAATTATATATTTTAATTTCAGTTTTCATTAGTAATAATTAAGAAAAGTTAGATGTAATCAATAAATCATTAAAGCTAAATTAGTTTAGCAGAGAGTACAGAAAGAAAGAATCTGGTCTTGTTCTAATATTAGGCTTAAGGTTGAAGGATTTCATTTGGCTCTTTTGGTGCTTGAATATAATGCAGCCTCATCAATTTGACCTATCTGGATAAAGCCAAGGCTCTACTGGACTTTCTGGGAATATGCTTGAATATAAATCAGCTCAATATGACAATATGCTTGAATATATGCGTAAGGAATGAAATGGATTGCTCGTGTTTGTGAACATATAATTAATATTCTAATGTAATGTATTAAAATAGAGTTGACATATAGCAAATTCTATTTTATTAGTTAGAGTACTAATACTGGTGCAATTATAGCATTATCACATTGTAAACAACATTCATCAATCCACGAATGCACTCATCAGTAATAATCAACGAAACTCAGATGTAATGATTAAATTAGCAATGCCAAATTAGTTTAGTAGAGATTATAGAAAGAAAATGAAGAGTAACTGAAAAGGTAAATGTACTTGAAAAGAAAATGCAAAATGACAAGAAAATGCAAAATGAAAAGAAAATGCAAAATAATAAACAATTATTAAATGTTACTGATATGAAGAATAATTGAATAATTTTTTTTTTCCAATTTGAAAAATACAGTAATTGTAGAATACAAATTTATAGTGATCGTAAATTTCGTTTTTTCAAAATTACATAAAAAATCTCTTTCATTTTCTCCTAACATACAAATTCCTCTAAATTAAAGGATTTTACATGTAGGCGCAGTTGTCCCAAGTTTTTTGGTAGGAGTTGGGTTTATATGTTGAAAGTTAATTCCATTTTTTTCATGTAAACACCAATACCATTTGCTTCAACGCTTAACTTGGGCGTTATTAATAAACTTTAATTCAAATATGTTGCCGACGGAGTTGATTTAACCGGTTGCGACAAAATTGTATTAAAGAATATTTTTAGGTAATATGTTATCACGAGCTTTGGTGATAACTCCCTGTTTACCATTAACTTTGGGGTTGAGCATGTTTAAAATTTTGTGTGTAGTGGTATTCTTAGGAAAGCTATTAATGATTTTTGATTGATGAGAGGAGGGAGGGATGTATTATTTTTTTGGGTTGTTTTTTCAACCATTTTGAAAATTAGCGAAGGTGAATGATATTGTTATGTTGTTGTTGTAAATGAGGAGTGCAAGTGCTGTATTTATAGCTAAATGCACTGGTGAAGGGTAGTATTGTGGAGTCAAACATTCCTTTTTTTTTTATCAAGTATAAGTGTAGAATACAACGAATATTGAGAATCTTCCTATTTTCACATAATTAGATGTGCATAAGACAAATTGCAAAGCTACAATTAAATAAATTTACTTGAAAAGAAAATGCAAAATAACAAAGAATCACTAAATGTTACTGATATGAAGAATAATTGAATATTTTGGTTTTTTTATTCAATTTGAAAAATACACTAATTGTAGTATACAAGTTTATAGTGATTGTGAATTTTGTTCTTTAAAAATTAAATACAAGATCTCTTTCATTTTCTCCCAACATACAAATTTCTCTAAATTAAAGGATTTTATATGTTGGTTCAATTTTCCCAAGTTAATTTGTAGGAGCCGGGATTATTTGACGAAAGCTAATTCCATTTGCTTAACATAAACACTGACTCCATTTGCTTCAACGCTCTACTTGGGCATTATTAATAAACTTTAATACAAATATGTTGCTGACGGAGCCGATTTAACCGGTTGCGACAGAATTGTATTAAAGAATATTTTTAGGGAACATGTTATCACGATCTTTGGTGATAACTCCCTATTTACCATTAACTTTGGGGTTGAGCATGTTTAAAATTTTGTGTGTAGTGGTATTCTTAGGAAAGCTATTAATGATTTTTGATTGATGAGAGGAGGGAGGGATGTATTATTTTTTTGAGTTGTTTTTTCAACCATTTTGAAAATTAGAGAAGGTGAATGATATTGTTATGTTGTTGTTGTAAATGAGAAGAGCAAGTGTTATATATATAGGTAAAAATGTAGCATTTTAATTTTTTTTTTTTTTTTTTTTTTACATATTGCACTGGTGAAGGGTAGTATTTTGGTGCCAAACATTTCTGTTTTTTTTTTTATCAAGTATAAGTGTAGAAGTGCATTATTGGCAAAGAATCTTTTTTTACTTGTACAATTTTGAGTGGGTTTGTTGCTAGTGTTATTTTATAGTGCACGTTCTCCTTTCTTTTTTCTGTTTCTTTTTTTTTTTCACTTAGACTCTTAATCATACAAAATATCTTGCACTTAGTTCGTTGTTTGTTGTGAATCAATAGTTGACTATTTTCATTTAGAGACGTATAAACACAACCATTATGAAATTAGAGTTATTTTAAAGACAAGCAGTTAGAAAAATATAGTATTGCATCATTAAAGATAAAAACGGATTTGCAAAGCAAAAATAAATACATTGCTCTATTGTAACAATATTTTAATTACATTAATTTTAAAATACACAAAAAGTAATGTCGGCTAATTTGCGAGAGCATCTAAATTACAAATTCTTGAAATCATACCAATGATTTTTTTTTATTTTTGCCCGGCATGCATAATCTTTCGCCCTCTTGAATTTTTCATGTTGGCACATTTTTCCCAAGTTATTTGTAGGAGATGGATTAGTTGAATGGAATGCAAGTCATTTTTTTTTCCTTATAAGAACCAAATCGTTGGCTTCAACGCGAAAATTGGGTGCTATTTAGGTGTTTAATTGCCAATATTTATATTTTTTTTATTGACAAATTACCTAAATAGCTATTAACGAACTCTAATAAAATTACGTCACCCAGTAGTGAATTCAACTGAAGATAACGTAGTTGTACTAAAGATTATTATTAGGGAATACATTACCATTAACTTTGGAGTTGATTCCCTTATTTACCATTAACTTTGGTGTTGACTTTTAGTAGTTTGATATATAGAATGGTATTTTGAGGTAAGCTGGTATTTTTTTTTTTGGCTAATGAGAGGAAGTTGAAAGCTAATGTGATTTTGCATTATTTTTCAAAGCATTTTGTGAGTTAGGTGTATTATATTTGGCAGAGGATTGTTTCTGTGTTTTTTTTCCTGTTTGTTATTGTGTTGTTGTGTATGCAAAGCAATAGCTCTATATTTATACTAACAATTTTTTTTTTAGGTTTTTTTTTCCTTTTTTTTTTAGTTATGTGAATTGCATTTGCATGAATTCCACGTAGCTGCTTCTATGAAATATTCAGGAAGTTTATTTTCTCAAAAGAGGTGTATATATGTTTCGTACAGTTATAATTATATTTCTAGGATAACTTTTTTTTCTTTGTCCTATTGTTAAAACTGGAATCCTATGTCTGTATGTACAAATAAACTGTATAATTGCTGATTTTAGAGATATCGAAATCCATTTTTTTTTCATGTCCTCGTTTTTATTTTTTTTTCAGGTTGTAAATATATGATGCATTATTAAGGCTGACAATATGTGCAGAAATTTATCTCTATCTATTTGTTTTCATTGGATATTCTAAGCTGAAAACTTATCTTGTTGTTCATATTGTTCAATATTGCTTTATTGATATGAATAGATATCTGCTTAGCATTCTTATCTTTATTGCTTTGTTGTTCAGTAGGTATGAATGACAACTCTTATTGATTTGTCACTATAAATACTACTCACTGAAAGTTGTGACTAATTCAGTTTCTATGAATGCAGTATGATATGATATGATCAGTCTTTCTTGTTAGATTATTGTGTTATCTATTCAGCGTTCACTAATCTAATTAATCTAACTCATATGGATTATGCTTACTACTACAGGTGAATTTCTCTACTCAAGGAAGCCCTCTAAGCATTTGTTTGAGGCATCGTGGGTTTGAAGCTTTATTGGAGAAAAAAAGCAGCTGTTTTCTTTGCTTTCTGCTATGACTATTGTTTTTATTTGTAATATTAATTCATTAATCGCCTTTAATAGCTGCTCCAAATAAATTAGTAACTGATTACAATTAGTAAGCGATTATAAGTTGTGTTTAGCAATATTTTGATATCAATTAGTAATCGATTATAAATAAATTCTTCAAATGAAACTGATTTCCATAGAAATCTTCAAATAAGCTTACTACACTATAAATGAAATTAATAGGCTATATGCTGAACAAATTAATAAGCCTATAGATAAATTCTACAGAAATCTGATTAATATGTAACTGTCTATACTGATCTCCACAGAAATTCAAAGAAAACAGATTTCATAGAAAACTTATTTAATTGTGAGATAGTTTAGTATTTAATTTTCATAGAAAACTGAAAACTGATTTTCAAAGAAAACTGATTTTATAGAAACCTCTTAATGACTTATTTAATAGTGAGATAGTTTAGTCCTTAATTTTCCTAAATTGTTGTATGTACATAGAAAACTCTTACATAGTATATGTGCATGCAAAGTTTAGTCAAGAGCTTTGAATGCTTGTAAGTAATAGTCAATGTGAATGTTTGAATATCATATATGTGATTAATACATCACTAATAGATTTCTTTAACTACGGTCAATATATACTAAGTGTAACTCTTATTAGAGCTGGAGTTACTTAGTTATTTGCATAGACAATTAATTCTTTGATCCATTATATTAGTGGAGTTGTTTGTATTTTTTGAATAGATGTGTTGGTATTTCGAAATTAGGAGCTTATATCAGAATTTGCCATCTCATTTGGTGTCTTTTCAAGATGAATGTCGAAAAGAGCTGGTATGGAAGAGATTTTTACTGATTATAGTTAACGCTTTTCTTCTTTGTTGTAGAATTGCCTTTTATGTTTTTAATATTTGTTACAGGAGCTACCTGAAAATTGGACTTCTATGCTATGTTGTTTATCTAGCCCTGTGGAAGTCCTCCGTGGGAGCAATAGTCGGATATGGAATGTTGAATTGGCAAAAGTCACAGGCCAAATCAGAGAGTATATGACTCTTGGCATTGGTTGGGAAGTGTTTGTAAACGATAACCAAATCTGTGAAGGCGAAGTTCTTATGATATATTATGGTGGGAATAAGTCTTTTTATGTGAGGATATTTTCAGCATCAATGGTAGAAAGATTCAGTCTTATTGAACCTCTACACAAATTTGCTTCAAATGATGCAGTTTGCTTCTCTGAAGATTAATACTGTCTTAAAATCTAATAATAATTGAGTAATGGAATTATATCCAAGCTTTTTTTAATTGTAATACTTTCAATAATGTCAAAGAAATTTGAATGGGAAAGCTTTGAATAATCACTACTACAAAAAGCGTGTTTTTTCGACGCTTTTAAACCTTATTTTTGACACAAAAAAGCGTTGCAAAAATATTTCTCGACGCTTCTAAAAAGCGTCGAAAATAAGTGAGTCGAGAAATTTTTTTTGACATAAAAAGCGTCGAGATTCTCGACGCTTTTCTATGTCCAAATTAATATACGAAGCGTCGAATTTGCTGTAGTTGGCGCACTTATTCGACTTTATCGACGCTTTTTTGTGTCTAAAATTCTTAGATTGGTGACACTCTTTTGTGTCTTGAGTTTCAAATATTTGATGTTCAATATTTTGGCGACGCTTTTTTCTGTCATTATTTTTTATGTTGGGGACACTTTTTCTTGTCCATATTCTTTTAAAAAAGAAACCATGAATATATTTACCAAAATTCATGCGTCTAAAAAAAAATATAACCAAAAAACGTATTTCATACTGAAAATATAACCAAAATATGTATATATACCTAAAAATTGGGGCAAACTTTTTTTGATTTAATAGAAGTATATTATAGTACGTGTACAACATCTCATAGTAATGAGTTTTCTATTACAACAGATATAATTCCAACTTATACTTCATTCGTGACTAGTTGTAGAGGAACAAATCTGCTCATTTCTTCTCAAAAAATCTTCAATCAATATCCAATTAGCTGCTCCTTAATATGCTTGCAAGAGGGCGTAAAGCAAAGTTTGAGATGAATGGAGGAAGAAGGAAAAACCTTTATAACTAAATGAGGCCCCATAATATAGGCCAGGATGGTAGGAGATTACATCCGAGGATAGCAAAATTTAGAGGAAGCAACTGCCATTGAAGGTTGCCTGATGCCAAAAAAAAAAGGTTAAAATTATCAACAAACTTGTACCTGTAATCCTCAAATAGAAGTAACTGTAGCAAGGAAGGATTATAGCGACTAATTCCTTCCTGAACATTCTCCCCCGTATTCAGTCATGAACATTCTTAACGAACACACACACAAGATAGGACACAAACACAACCATGAAGATTATTGGGCCAACAACTTAGTCAGTAATGGAAGCCAGTAGCAAATATGCAACACGCCACAACGCGTGCAACAGTAACATCATACAATAATAGCAGCAACATCAAACAAGAACAAAAACAGAACAAACAACAATTAACAACAAAAGCAACAGCACATATGTACCTGCAACACCCAAGTTATTGCCAAGTCACCTACCATGAGGCTGCCATGTCAGCAAGATAAGAGCAGCAGGTACCGGGGAGGTCAAGTAGGCACCAAATTAGCAGAAAAGCGGCATTGGAGAAAAAACCTCTTCAAACTCTCTTAATCACAGTCCCAAATAGACCCTAAAAAAGGAATTAGTTTGCAAAATTAATTCCTCAATTACGTCCCCATCGAGAATTTAATGAAATCAAATAAAACCAAAAATAAATTAACCCTTCCTAACTTTCTCTTACAAATATGAAAGATCTCTTTGATTACACAAAGGTGTGTCATATTGCAAAAAGCTAGCAAGACATATTTCATGTATTGGTTCTTACACAGGAATTTTTAATTACTATCTAAATAAATATCAACTCATGAACAAAAAAAATTTATAAGCCACTAAATCACTGATCGAGCATGGAGTAATCCTCTCATTTCATAGTTGATAATAGTAGTGTTCAACTCAGTTCTTAACTTAACAAAAAGAGTATGCAAAGAGATTTACATGTTCACCAAGCATCATTTTTTTTTTGTTTAGCACTGAGAAAGTATCAGAAAGATATTTTATAACCTGTGTACCTGGGTTCCTCTAAATGCAACAATAATAGCATTCAGATCCTTAGCAACCCCAACATATGCATGCATCAGACAGAATAATGATATTAGAGAGAAGTTAGGAACGAATAAAAATTCTGTGAAGCATATAGGATAGATAAAGATGTGACTACGCACCTGCAAGCAATGCTGGACATCAACAATAATCTCTATGATTTCAAATCCCTATTAACAGGAAACGATTTCTAATTAAGAAATATACATACCTAAACATAATGCCCACTAGAGATAATCTGAGAAAATAAAACATGTAAACAAAAATTTAATAATAGTAAGTCAAGAACCTTTGTCATTCCATTACATCTTGAGCAAGTCTAGGTAAATAGTTCAGTCAAGTCTGACTCATACACCTGTGAACAACAAAAAATTAGAATCCATCTACGGATTAGCCATAAAATGCTACCCCAACAGCATTACGAAATCAGCTCAATGTCAACTCCATCACAAGACCCAATTTATTAATTTCAATACTACTAATAAAAACATATTGCAAGTAAAGCATGACCACTGCCAAAAAAACAAAAAAAAATATATATATACATGCATATATGTATATACATGTATACATGTATATATGTATGTATATACATGTATATATGTATATATGCACCCTATAAAAACATCATACACTAAAATGGGTGTTTAGCACTCATAATTTTTAACCACAAGTTGATCAGTTTTTTAAATTTATAGTGGGCTATATCTATTCTTCATTCAGTTGTTAGCTTTTAGGCATTTATAAAAACTTGTAAACTCAAGCACCTAATATTCTCTAATTTCCATCACAAAATCAACTTATTAATACAAAATCAAGAAAGAACAATTATACAATTTAGTACTACTAATTTCATTTGGAATCAAAATTCTATAAAAAAAATGTCAGGGAAAAGAAACCTGTTTTGGGTGTTTTTGTCCCTCGGGAGAGTTACAGCTCGAAGACTGGTCCGGAGCGGCCTGTACCTGCAAGACAAACGGAGACACCTGTTGGTTGGTGCTCCGCCTCCGACGGTCAAGTTAGTAACTTGAAAGGAGAGAAAAAGGTGCGGAAATTTAGGTGGGGATCTGATAGGATTTCTAGCTCAGTTGTCTCTATCAAAGGGACAGTTTGTAATAAATGGAAAAACGTGCCCTCCAAAAGAGGGGAATCTCCCTATTTATAGGGTCCTTGGAATTTGTGCCCCTGATTAGGTGACAGAACCCTAATCAGTGATGGGCTGCGCCGCATTGCGGCTTTCTCGAGATTTGGGCCTGAAGGCCGACATTTTTCCCCCAAATATCTGGGATGACACGTGTCAAGCAGGGATAGGTCCATTTTGGACCATCCCCGGGCTGACACGTGTCGCCCTCTGATTGGGCCACATGGCGGGGTAAAATTACCCTAAACATTTGCCCCTCACAGATGTGACGTGGCACGCCACGTGGCATCTGTGACACGTGTCACTCTTTGAATGGTGGTAATTTTACCGCCAAAATTTTACTGTTCAACTTCTGGGTAAATTACGGGAATACCCCTTCATTTACCCTTTTTATATAGCCGTTTACCCTCATATTTTTGGTACGTTTCACAAAAATTTTCAGCGTAAACTTAGAGAGTATCTTGAAAGAGAGAGCAGAAGTCATCCGTCTAAGTCAGACGCAAGTTCAAGGAAACTCAGTCGTACCAACACAGGCGGACCCATCTACCTTCAGATCTCAAATCTAAAGGTACCGTCTCTGACTCTCTCAGCTCTTTTTTCATTTTACCGCTTGTATATATTCCTTACAATAAATGGATTCATCACCAACACACACGGCACAACCTAGGGTAGAATCCAGCCGTTCACCAGGGACGGCTGAGTCTAGGACTGGTAGTGCCGTCTTAGGGTGTTGGGACCACCCTCATGCTTGGATTCCGACCATTTGCGCGTCTGTGCAGGACACAATGGCTCGGACAATGCAGACTGCACAAGACCCAAATTATAGAAGCGAAGGCTCAGGCGGCCAAACGCCTGAGGGAGAGACGTCTGGCTCTGAACACCAGACGGCTCCGGAGAGATCCCCTCTGCGTGGCCCTCTAACTCCTCCTGACTCATTTTTGGAAGAATGCGACTAAAGCGGGGAGGAGGTCGACGACCAAGGCGGGGAGGAGGTCGACGACCAAGGCGGTGAGGAGGCCGCCTCAGCTTCCGTTTCCCAATCTGGGGAGGAGACGGGAAGCGGACTTGACGTCTCTTCTTCTGAGAGCAGTGATGATCTTCCTCCGCTTGTGGATAACGAGGAAGAAGAAAGGAAGAAATGGAAGGAGAAGGATGATCCCTTCAAAATCCACGTCTCCTTGAAAGACATAGACCTCATGGAAAAAGGTCTTGATAATTTTTTGAAGGTGCACCCAATGGGAGACGGGTGGAAAATAAGGGTGCCTCCCCCAGACGGCACCGTCTCCTGGGAAGACACTGAACGCAACGCAAACGGCTACTTCGGCTGTTATGAAGCGACGTTCAAGGCGGGTCTTCGCTTCCCCCTTCACCAGGCGGTGAACGCAATTTTGAGAGGCTATGGCCTCGGAGTCTGGCAACTTACCCCCAACTCTTGGGCAAATATTCTGGGGTATGTTGCCGCCTGTGAATTCCAAGGGATTCACCCCGGCTGGGAAGCCTTTGCTAAGATGCATTATCTTAGCCGAAACCCAGGCGGGTACAGAGCGTGGTATACTTTAACCACGTTCCCTCAATATATGATGACCTTGGATAAGGTCTCCAAGTTTGACGGCTGGAAGCACAGGTTCTACCTGTTGACGGCTCCCAACTTCGAGCTCCGTCAGTACAATAAGAAGCCCGACCTTCTAGGTCGGAAGTGTTGTCTTCCCCGGATCCCGGATGAGGACTTCGACAAAGTAATTGAGGCTGATTTCTTTGGCCTCACAGACGCGACACTGTCAACCGGGGAGACAATAAAAGTCCCCAAGAACTGGATCCCCAAAAGCGCCTGGTTTAAGGATGAGTGCTTCCTAGCCGCCTGCGGGCTAGGGCACATGTTTGACAGACGTATGCGCCTGAATAACTTCCGTCTGTAGTACTTTTGTGTCGGAAATATTTTTTGATGATGCACTAACTGATTTCCCGTTTGTTTTTGCAGAAGAAGCATTAAACATGTTGCCTGAAGAGAAGACCCCTAGACGGTCCTCTGCGCAGATCCGCCGGGACTTGGCGGAGGCCCAAGCGCGGGAGCTGAAGGCCAAGG
Organism: Chenopodium album; assembly: GCF_948465745.1. Taxonomy (NCBI): domain Eukaryota; kingdom Viridiplantae; phylum Streptophyta; class Magnoliopsida; order Caryophyllales; family Amaranthaceae; genus Chenopodium; species Chenopodium album. The sequence continues at coordinate 21,883,203 of NC_137853.1, forward strand.
TAAACGCCTGACCATTTTGTGAATTTACTTTCAAAGTTTCCTTTCTTCGTCTGCTAACCTTAAGTTGTTATTTTTTTTTTCAGGGAGGCAAAGTAGACAAGACGTTTGAGAAGAACCTCAAACGGGCTAGGGAGGAGACCACCGTCTCTAACCCCAGCAAGTCCTCCAAGAAGGCCGCCTCCTCTGCAACTCCCGACGCCCCATCTGGGAGACAAATGCGGATAGCGGGGAGGAAGGAGAAAGTGACCGGCTCTCTTGGCCTTGACTTGGCCAACCCTCTTCCTGCAACCGGGGGGTTCTCAACGGCTGCCAGCGGCTCTCGCCTGGCCGGCTCTGCAGGTAAGAACCCTTTTGAATCCCCGCCTGAGGTGGGATGGCTGTTGCGAGTGAAATCACACTCCCAGCAGACGTCATCCTCAGATGGTCGAAACCAGATAGGCGCTGCTTTAGTATCTCAATCTGACGCTGATTATGGTGCAGATCAATCGCCCCGTTGGCTAGACGTCCAGAAGCATGCCAAGGCCATGCTGGATGCTGTCAGCAAACGGGATAAGGATGCTATCCCGGGGATAGAGACGTTCAACCTTGAACGTATTCTGACCCTCCTGGCTAAGGTAGTATACTCAATCAATTTTTCAATAACTTTTTCCGTCTCTTTCCCCGCCTGCATTATTAACCTTGTTTATTTTTGCAGGCCTTGCTGCGAGTAGATGGGCTCAAGCGTCCTTACACCCGCAAACGGGAAGAGGTAAGACGGTCCAAGCAGGCCGCCACAAACGCCGATGATGTTGCTTTGCACTCCTGTATAGTTAACGATCTTAAAACTAAAGCAACCGAAATGACACAGGCGGCCAGAATTGCAGAGCTGGAGACGAGTCTGCAGGCGGCCCAAAAACAGGCGGAAGTGGACCTCCCTAAACTCAGGGAAGACCTCAAGAAAGCCCAAGAGAGCCTCCAAACGCTTCAAGGAGTCTCTTCAGAGAATGCTGATCTGAAGAGCAAAATTGCCAAGTTGGAGGAGGAGGCGGCCAAAGCTCAGGGGAACTTCCGAGCAACTCTCCAAGCGGAGCAAAACCGTCTGGTTGCTGAGATGGCCGCCGATAACGAGGCTATGATGAGGATCGCCTGGAATGCCTTGTATCCTGAAAAGGATTATGGCGTCTAGGCTCTGGCTCACAAGTATGCTGATGAAGTTATATACTTGAGAGAGAAGGGTGAGCCAGAGCCTGAGTCCTTCCTCGCCTGGGCTGAAACTGAGCAACCTGAGCCTGAAGCCGAGGCTGAAGCTGAAGCTCCAGAGGTTGAGGTTCTTGAAGAAGAGGAGAGGAACCAGGAGGGGCCGCCTGCAGGGCAGTAGCTTCAACGGCTGTGTGCCAAGTCTTCTTTTTTATTTTTTCTGCGGCAGTATGCCATTTGTTATGCTTTTCCAGCCTGCGTGCCGAGTACATTTGTATCTTTACCGGCTGAGGAGCCGTGTTTTGTCAAACAATTTCACTATTCCCGGACGGGATCCGGATAACATTTACCCCACCACAGCCGTTTGGTTGGGTGGGTAATTTAATGAATACACCGACCGAGTCGGTTTTGATCTTTTTTGCGCTTGTGTTTGCCTTTTCAATTTTTTGCATTTTCAATTTTTGCCTAACTTATTGAAAGCATCCGGCGAATTTAGCCTACCTTATCAAAAGTACGCAGCTGTCCTTGCCCCTGGACGGCTGTGTGGTTGGTTTCAAATGGAGTTGGTTGATTGACTTGGGAACGTCTGATGCTGCAAAGAGCATGATACGTTTGTAATTCAATCAATCACAGTAGTGATTCCCCCAAACCAAGTACACAGCCGTACATTTACAGGCGTTTCCGCTTCTACCTAGACGGTGTTGTCCGTCTAGGTGAAGTTCATATAGCCATTGCATAACTCTTTTGCCCCAAACGAGGATGTGTACAATTTAGAAGCGAAAAAACACTAAGTAAGAAATGCAGTCGGTCGCCGACTGATGTCCTTGGACATCCGGGTTCCAAACCTTGATCATTCCTTAAGCTGTTCAGGCAGACGGCTATGAATGGCTGATTCAGCCGTCCAATTGTGGTCGCCTGCATTGGTATGTAGAGTAAGCAAGTTGGCTTCTCTCTGCGACGATTGCACCCGGAGGGGTGTCGCCGGACGCCTTAGTCCATGTAGGGACAGGCGAATTTATGGGAAAATCAGCCGTCTAACCATTGGCCTTTGGTCTTGTTTGAGATCGGCTGTGTAGCTACTAAGCGTTTTTGTGCTTAGCTTAATTATCTGGCCATTGGCCTCTCGTCAATCAGACGTTAATTCAATTTCCAAGTATCAAACTTAGAGAAACAAACATGTGACCCGTCTGGAATTCAGACGGGGTATAAGACAATCAAAAGTGAAAACAAAACGCAACTTCTCATTAATGTACTTCTTGTTTACAAAAATTATTACAAAATCTTAGAAGTAGTATTTTTTCAAATTATCTACGTTCCAAGTTCTAGGCAGGCGCCTGCCGTTTGGGTTTTCCAGGCGGTAGGTGCCGTCTCTTACTTCTTCATAAATCCGGTAGGGGCCTTCCCAATTAGGAATTAGCTTTCCAAGCTCATTGGCCCTACCGGTTGCCTCCATTTTTCGTAACACTAGGTCGTCCACTTTTAAAGGGCGCCTGTGTACTCTCTTGTTGTAGGCTCTTGTCATTCTCAGACGGTAAATCTCATGACGCAAGGCGGCATTGCCCCTGCGCTCTGGAAGTGAGTCCAATGCTAGGCGCATTGCCTCCCAGTTTGCCTCTTCATCATATAGCATGACTCTGAGAGTCGGCTCATAGTGCTCGATGGGCAAGACGACTTCAGCACCGTAAACCATGAGAAATGGGGTTTCACCGGTTGCCCCCTTTGCTGTTGTCCGGATGGCCCATAGGACATGAATTAATTCCTCAGCCCATAAGCCACCGGCTCTTTCAATTTTCTTCTTTATACCGTCGGAGATCAGTTTGTTGAAGGCTTCAACTTGGCCGTTTGCTTGGAGATGGCCGACTGATGCAAAATAACTTGAGATCCCCTGATCTCCCAACCAAGTTTTAAGCTGAGGCGTCTCAAACTGAGGACCATTATCAAACACCATAGACATAGGAACCCCATACCGGGTGATAATGTTCTTCCAGATGAAGGAGATGACGTCTGATGTCTTGATGTTCTTTACCGCCTCAGCCTCTACCCACTTGGTAAAGTAATCCACAGCCACCAAGATGTAACGCTTTCCGCCTGGAGCAGGCGTGTAAGGACCCAAAATGTCCATGCCCCATTTTGCAAACGGGATTGGGTTGTGGATGGCCGTCAGATCAGTAGCCGGACGGTGAATAAGTTTGCCAAATTTCTGGCACTTGTCACATTTTCTCACCAATTCCTTGGCGTCTGCCTCTAGAGTGGGCCAAAAATAATGTCGTCTGGCTCTGACGGCTAGTGATCTGCCGCCTATATGGGAGGCGCAGAATCCTGAGTGCAAGTCTTCAAGAACTTCCTTCCCCTTTTCTGGGGTTACACACTTCAAAAGAGGCTTAAGAAACCCCGCCTTGAAGAGCTCTCCATTTCTCAACTCGAAGCTTGCGACTCGCTTTTTCAGAACGGCTGCCTCCTGTGGCGAATCAGGAAGTGTCCCGTCTGAGAGATATGCCCGGATGCCATCCATCCAGGTAGAGCTTCGGTCTAGGACTTCAATGGGATCTTCATAGATGCTTCTTTTTTCAAGTACTTCCCAAAAGACTGACCGAGGCGTATCATGGCAGGCGGAGGATGCTAGCTTTGACAGTGCATCCGCCTGGTTGTTATCAGACCTGGGTACTTGATTCAAATGAAATTCCTCAAGTCACCCAGCCTCCTCTTTGACCGCCTGAAGATACTTGATCATAGCCGGGTGAGTTGCTTCAAATACTCCCTCATATTGGCTAACGACCAACTGTGAATCAGAGTAGGCGTCAATTTTTGTTGCCCCTGCCGCCTTACACATGCGGATTTCGGCTAGCAGGGCTTCATATTCCGCCTCATTATTCGAGGCCTGAAACTTGAACCGTAGTGTATACTCATATCTGTCTCCCTCAAGAGACTCATAAATTATGCCTGCACCACAACCGTTCTTTGTAGAACTCCCGTCTACATACACTTTCCAAACCTGATCAAGATTATCCGAAGCCACCGGACGGGTCATTTCCACAATGAAGTCGGCAAACGCCTGACCTTTCACTGCCTTTCTTGGTTCGTAAGTGATTTCAAGACTTTGCATTTCAATAGCCCATTTTAACATTCTGCCGGATGACTCCAAGGTAGACATTGGCCGCTTGAGTGGCTGGTCGGTGTAAATCACCACCGGATGAGCCAAAAAGTAAGGCTTCAACTTTTTGAATGCCATGTACAGAGCAAGACCAAATTTTTCAACCACGGGGTACCGGAGTTCAGCATTTTTAAGGACATGGCTAATAAAGTAAACCGGGAGTTGAACACCGTCTCGCTCAGCAAGGAGAACGGCACTGAGAGCATGATCTGAGATGGCTAAATACATATACAACGTCTCCCTAGGTAGAGGGCTGACCAGCCTAGGAAGAGAGTGCAAGTGCTCTTTTAGCTTCTGGAATGCCGTCTCAGCATCGTCTCCCCATTCAAACCTGGTCTTCTTCCTAATTGCTTGGAAAAAGTAAAGGCATTTGTCACCTGACCGGCTGAGGAACCTTCCCAAGGCGGCCAGACAACCAGTTAGTCTCTGAACTTCCTTGACAGAACGGGGTGACTTCATGTCAATTACTGCCTGTATCTTTTCGGGGTTAGCCTCTATCCCCCTTTGATCAATCAGGAATCCGAGAAACTTCCCAGACTCAACACCAAAGACGCATTTCTTGGGGTTTAACATGACCTTATGCTGCCTGAGGGTGGTGAATGTTTCTCGGAGATCAGCAAGGTGATCCGTCTGTTGCTTGGATTTGACTATCATGTCATCTATGTACGCCTCCACATTCCTCCCAATTTGATTAATGAAGACCGTATTAATCATCCGTTGGAAGGTGGCAGGCGCATTCTTCAAGCCAAACGGCATCACAGTATAACAGAATAACCCCAAATCAGTGACGAAGGCCGTCTTCTCTTGATCTTTTTTCCAGAGGGGTATCTGATGGAAGCCGGAGTAGGCATCCATAAAGCTCATCAAGGCGTGACCGGCTGTAGAGTCGACCAGACTGTCGATCTTTGGAAGCGGGTAACTGTCCTTTGGACACGCCGTGTTGAGGTCTGTGTAGTCAACACACATGCGCCAGGTCCCATTCGGTTTCTTAACAAGGACCACATTGGCCACCCAGTCGGGGAAGTTACAGGGCCGGATGAACCTGGCGTCTAGCAGCTTTTTAACTTCGGCAGCTGCCGCCTGACTTCTTTCCTCGCCATGGTTTCTTTTCTTTTGCCGGATGGGCTTCTTTTTAGGATCCACGGCGAGTTTGTGGACAGCGAGATCCGAGCTGACGCCTGGCATCTCTTCCACTTCAAAGGAAAAGATGTCTTTGAATTCTTTCAGTAGAAGGTGCAAGCTTGCACCCAGAGTAGCATAAGCAACCGTCCCAACCTTCACCGTACGCTTTGGACGGCTGTCGTCCAAAACGAGATCAATATTTTCTCCAGCCGGTTGGGGACGGAGCTCGCCTGACCGTTCCCCGGTCAGTGATTGCTATTTTTTCTCTTTTTTCACCTCCACCAGCTGAGGTGCTTTTCTTTTCTTACCAACGGCTGGTGGGGCAGGGTTGGCATCCTTGACATCGTCAAGGTCTATTGGTTCCTTCTCTTGGCCGTCTAGGGCCGCAGTATCTTTCACGGCTAAGAGATGGCACTCCCTAGCCGTCTTCTGATCCCCGTTCAGGGAACCAACAGAGCCGTCATCCCGCTCATACTTGATGAGCATGAGTGACGGGATGATCACCGCCTTGGCTTCGTTGAGGGTTGGCCTACCAAGGATGATATTGTAGGCGGTCAACTCCTCCACGACCAAGAACCTGACGACAATATGTCGTCCCTGGCCTTTTTCTCCCAGCCGGATGGGCAAGTCAATTCTACCGGCTGGGTAGACCATCCCACCCCCAAAACGAACCAAGGGGTGGGTGACCGGATGCATGCTGCTGACATTGTATTTCACCTTCTGCAGGCACCGGAGGCTGATAATATCCGACGAGCTGCCGGTGTCAATAAGGATCCGTCCAACCAGCTGGTTGGCAACCTTACATTCAATGACGACCGGGTCGTCATGCGGACGGCGGACGCTGCCCCTGTCCTATTCAGTTATGAGGACGTCTGGGAAGGTGGAGGAGGCAGACGCCTGCTCATCATCATCCTTGTCCATCTTTCGAAGATGGCTTTTGGTGCCCCGGATGGTAGGGCTACTACATGAAAATCCGCCTGCTATGGTGTAGACCGGATCCTTGTCGGTTTCCGAACTACTAGTAGGTTGGGGGGCAGCCTTGGAGGACTGACCCTTGTTCTTCTTCTTTGCCCCAGCTGGGGACTTAGAAATGTAGGACTTTAGAAGCCCTTTGTCAGCCAGACGGTCCAACGTCCACTGTAGACTAAAGCAGTCGTTGGTGTCATGGCCAACCTCCTCATGGAACTGGCAAAATTTATTTTTGTTCCGCGACTGGACGGAACTCTTCATCGGATTCGGCTTCTCAATAGACAGCCGGTCCTTTACCTTCATGAGGATGGAGTTACAATCTTTGTTAAACTCGTACTTGGGGACGTACGGTTTAAACTCTTTCTTTTTCTTCTGGGACGGCTAGTCAGAGTCACTAACCGCCCAGACTTCTTTTCTCTTTTTGCTCTCTTCTTTTTTGTTACCCGGCTGAGCTGACCGGCTTTCTTTTTGTTTGTCAGACTTCTTGGAGTCTAACTAGCTACCAGGCGAGCAGAGGTCGGTGGCTTGTATGTAGCTCTCCGCCTCCCTCAGGGCCGCCTGTAGCGTAAATGCCCCTTTTCGAACAAGGTCGAACTTAAAAGCCGACCCGTCCTTCAGACCCTTGAAAAAGTCTGTGAAAGCTACCTCGTCAGACAGTCCCTGGATCTGTATTCTGACCAGGTTGAACCGCCTGACATATGAGCGTAGCCCTTCTCTCTCACCCTGCCTAACGGTGCTCAAATCAAGGCTCGTTTTCTTGGTAGGAATGTTCATTGAGAAGTTGGTAGCAAACAAGAAGGCTAGCCTCTTGAAGCTATCAATAGAACCGGCTGGCAAGTTTCCAAACCACTGCTGGGCAATGCCCTTCAGTGTAGCCGGGAAACAACGACACCAGGTGGCATCGTCCCAACCCTGTAAGCACATGAGGTTGGTATATGCCATCAGGTGGTCTTCTGGGTTGGTGGTACCATCATAGGTGCCCACCAATACATTCTTAACCTTGGCCGGCTGAGCCGCCTCGGTTATATTGGCTGCAAAGGCAGACGACTGTTCGCCTAGCCTCATTAGCCGGAGCTGCCAGTCCAGAGGCTGGACAGGGGTATATGTCGCCTGACCTCCAAAAGAAGGTGGCTGCATGAATTGGAGGCCATATTGCCCATACTGCGACTGGGGTGCGTATGGCATAGACCCTATCATCAGCTGAGGTTCGGTGTTGACGTATTTACCGCCTGTCCAACTCTCATGCAAGGACATAGAATTCCTTGCAGAAGCTTCCTTGAAGCCGTTGTCAAATACCATAGACATAGGTACCCCAAACCGGGTGATAATGTTCTTCCAGATGAAAGAGATGACATCCTTTGTCTTGATATTCTTAACTGCCTCCGCCTCCACCCATTTGGTGAAATAATCCACAGCCACCAAGATATAGCGCTTTCCGCCTGGAGCAGGCGTATAAGGACCCAAAATGTCCATGCCCCACTTAGCAAACGGGACTGGGTTGTGGATTGCCGTCAAATCAGTAGCCGGGCGATGTATTAGCTTGCCAAACCTCTGGCATTTATCACATTTCTTCACAAATTCTTTGGCGTCTGCCTCAAGGGTAGGCCAAAAATAATGTCGCCTGGCTCTGACGGCTAGGGACTTGCCGCCTTTGTGGGAGGCGCAAAATCCCGCATGCAGCTCTTCGAGTACCTCTTTCCCCTTTTCTGGGGTAACACATTTCAACAAGGGCTTGAGAAAACCAGCCTTGAAGAGTTCTCCGTTTCTCAACTCGAAGTTTGCTGCTCTCTTTTTCATGACGGCTGCCTCCTGAGGTGAATCAGGGAGCGTGCCGTCTGCAAGATACGCCCGGATGCCATCCATCCAAGTAGAACATCGATCCAGAATTCCAATGGGCTCTTCATAAATACTTCTTTTTTCAAGAACTTCCCAAAAGACTGACCGAGGCGTATCATGGCAGGCGGATGATGCCAATTTTGACAGTGCATCCGCCGGGTGGTTATCTGACCGGGGCACTTGATTTAATCTGAATTCCTCAAGTGTCCCAGCCTCATCTTTGACAGCCTAAAGATATTTGATCATAGCCGGATGGGTCGCTTCATAAGTGCCCTCATACTGGCTAACAACCAACTGAGAATCAGAATGGGCGTCATTCTTTGTTGCCCCTGCTGCCTTACACATGCGAATTCCGGCTAGCAGGGCTTCATACTCAGCCTCGTTATTTGAGGCCTGAAACTTGAACTGTAGTGCATACTCATATCTATCTCATTCTGGAGATTCGCAAACAATGCCTGCACCACAGCCGTTTTTTGTAGAGCTCCCATCTACATACACCCTCCAAACCTGATCAACATTATCCGGAAGAACCGGACGAGTTATTTCAACAATGAAGTCAGCAAACGCCTGACCCTTCACTGCTTTCCTTGGTTCGTAGGAGATTTCAAGACTTTGCATTTCAATAGCCCATTTCAACATTCTGACGGATGACTCCGGAGTGGAAATTGGCCGCTTGAGGGGCTGATTAGTGTAAATTACCACCGGATGTGCCAGAAAGTATGGCTTCAACTTTTTGAAGGCCATATATATAGCAAGACCAAATTTTTCCACCATGGGGTACCGGAGTTCAGCATTTTTTAACACATGGCTAATGAAGTATACCGGGAGCTGAGTACCGTCTCGTTCAGCAAGGAGAACGGTACTGAGAGCATGGTCTGAGACAGCTAGGTACATGTACAACTTCTCTCTAGGCAAAGGACTAACAAGCCTTGGCAAAGAGTGTAAGTGTTCTTTCAATTTTTGGAATGCCGCCTCAGCATCATCCCCCCATTCAAATCTAGTCTTCTTCCTGATTGCTTGGAAGAAGTAAAGGCATTTGTCACCTGACCGGCTGAGGAATCTCCCCAAGGCGGCTAGGCAACCGGTGAGTCTCTAAACTTCCATGACAGTGCGGGGTGACTTCATGTCAATTACCGCCTGTATCTTCTCAGGGTTAGCCTCTATCCCCCTTTGATCAATCAGGAATCCGAGAAACTTCCAAGACTCAACACCAAACACGCATTTCTTAGGATTTAACATAGCCTTATGCCGCCTAAGTGTGGTGAAGGTTTCTCGGAGATCAGCAAGGTGATCCGCCTGCTACTTGGATTTGACTATCATGTCATCAATGTACGCTTCTACGTTCCTCCCTATTTGATTAATGAAGACTGTATTAATCATCCGCATTGGGAGAACTTCACTACACTTCGTTCCTTAGGCAAAAGTTCTCCGATATCGGAAGCGTAATTATCCAACCCATATCACAGCACTGAAATCTGGTCGGTTGTGCTCCCCCCGTGGGTGGGGGTCGCGTCCCCTGAGCACTCGGGGCATAAGGGCCCCGCACAGAAGAGTCAAGACCAGGCTCCCTAGATCAACCTCTCCCATAATGATATCTATGCTACCTAATATCGTCATAATATCAGCCTGAGTAATGCCTGAGTCGCATCATCAAGGTCTGACCGTTGGAACGTAGCCGGCGCATTCTTCAAGCCAAACGGCATCACAGTATAACAGAATAACCCCTGATCGGTGACGAAGGCCATCTTTTCTTGATCTTTTTTCCATAGAGGTATCTGATGGAAGCCGGAATAGGCATCCATAAAACTCATCAAGGCATGTCCGGCTGTTGAATCGACCAAGCTGTCAATTTTTGGAAGTGGATAACTATCCTTTGGGCATGCCTTGTTGAGATCTGTGTAATCTACACACATCCGCCAGGTACCATTTGGCTTCTTTACAAGCACAACGTTTGCCACCCAGTCGGGGAAATTACAAGGCCGAATGAACCTGGCATCCAACAGCTTTTTTACTTCGGCAGCTGCCGCCTGACTTCTTTCCTCACCGTGGTTCCTCTTCTTTTGCCGGATGGGCTTCATTTTTGGATGCACGGCGAGTTTGTGGACAGCGAGATCCGGGCTGATTCCTGGCATCTCTTCCACTTCAAAGGCAAACACATCTTTGAATTCTTTCAGCAGAAGGTGCAAGTCTGCACCCAGAACAGCATTACCAACCGTCCCAAACTTAACAGTTCGCTCTGGACGGCTGTCGTCTAGAACAAGATCAATACTTTCCCCAGCCGGTTGGGGACGGAGCTCCTCTGACCGTTCACCGGTCAGTGATTGCTATTTCTTTTCTTTCTTCACCACCACCAGCTCTGCAGCTTTTCTCTTTTTTCCGGCTGCTGGTGGTGGTGAAGGAGCATCCTTGACATTGTCAAGGTCTATTGGTTCCTTCCCTTGGCCGTCTGAGGCCACAGTATCCTTAACGGCTGAGAGGTAGCACTCCCGGGCCGTCTTCTGATCCCCGTTCAGGGAACCAACAGAACCATCATCCCTCTCATACTTGATGAGCATGAGAGACGGGATGATTACTGCCTTGGCTTCGTTGAGGGTTGGCCTCCCAAGAATGATGTTGTAGGCGGTCAACTCCTCAACGACCAAGAATATGACGACAATATGTCGTCCCTTGCCCTTCTCAACCAACCGGATGGGTAGATCAATTCTACCGGCTGGATAGACCATCCCACCCCCAAAACCAACCAAGGGGTGAGTGACTGGGTGCATGTTGCTGGAGTTATATTTCAGCTTCTGCAAGCACAGGAGGCTGATGACGTCTGACGAGCTGCCGGTGTCAATAAGGATGCGCCCAACTAACTGGTTGGCGACCTTGCATTCAATAACAACCGGGTCGTCATGCGGGCGGCGGACGCTGCCACTGTCCTTCTCAGTAATGAGGACATCCGGAAAAGTGGAGCTGGCAGACGTCTGCTCCTCATCATCCTTATCCATCTTTCGAAGATGGCTCTTGGTGCCCCGGATGGTAGGGCCACCATAAGTGAATCCGCCTGCTATGGTGTAGACCAGATCCCTGTCGGTTTCCGAACTACTAGTAGGCTGGGGGGTAGCCTTAGAGGACTGACCCTTGTTTTTCTTTTTTGCCCCGGCTGGGGACTTAGAAATATAGGACTTCAGAAGCCCTTTGTCAGCCAGACGGTCCAACGTCCGCTGCAAGCTGAAGCAGTCGTTGGTGTCATGGCCAACCTCCTCATGGAACTGGCAATATTTATTTTTGTTCCGAGACTGGACAGAACTCTTCATTGGATTCGGCTTCTCAATGGACAGCCGGTCCTTCACCTCCATGAGGATGGAGTTACAGTCTTTGTTAAACTCGTACCGGGGAACGTACGGTTTAAACTCTTTTTTCTTCTTCTGGGACGGCTGCTCAGAATCACTGACCGCCCATACTTCTTTTCTTTTCTTGCTCTCTTCTTTTTTCTTTGCCGGCTGAGCAGAGCGGCTCTCTTTTTGTTTGTCAGACTTCTTGGAGTCCGACTGGCTACCAGGCGTGCAGAGGTAGGTTTCTTGTATATAGCTTTCCGCCTCCCTCAGGGCCGCCTGCAACGTAAATACCCCTTTTCTGACAAGGTCGAACTTAAAAGTCGACCCGTCTCTCAGACCCTTGAAGAAGTCTATAAATGCTACCTCGTCAGACAGCCCCTGGATCTGAATTCTGACCAGGTTGAACCGTCTGACATATGAGCGTAGCCCTTCTCTCTCTCCCTGATTAATGGTGCTCAAGTCTAAACTTGTTTTCTTAGCAGGGATGTTCATTGAGAAGTTGGTGGCAAACAAGAAGGCTAACTTCTTGAAGCAGTCAACAGATCCGGCTGGCAAGTTGCCAAACCATTGTTGGGCAATGCCCTTCAATGTAGCCGGAAAACAGCGGCACCAGGTGGCATCGTCCCAACCTTGTAAACACATCAGGTTGGTGTATGCCATCAGGTGGTCTTTTGGGTTGGTGGTGCCATCATAAGCACCGACCAAAATGTTCTTAACCTTGGCCGGCTGAGCCGCCTCGGTTATATTGGCTGCAAAGGCAGACGGCTGTTCGCCTAGCCTCATCAGCCGGAGCTGCCAGTCCAGTGGCTGGACATTTGTATATGCCGCCTGACCTCCGAATGGAGGGGGCTGCATGAACTGGAGGCCATATTGCCCATACTGCGCCTGGGGTGCGTATGGCATGGACCCTATCATCAACTGAGGTTCGGTGTTGACGGATTTACCGCCTGTCCGAATCTCATGCAAGGACATAGAGTTCCTTGCAGAAGCTTCCTTGAAGCTGTCTGGAAAGCTTGAGGTAGAAGCTGACTCAGACTGTTGCTGCCTCCTTCGATTGATGACTTCTCTTGCATCGAAGGTAGACATCTCTTTGGCCTCCGGCTGGGGTCGCCGGGGCATCAGAATCTTCGACCAGTCAAGTTTTGCGGCCGCTTTCTCCTTTGGATGAGGAGTTGGCTGCCTGTCCTTGACCGGCTTCTTCTTCTTCCCATCATTGGGAGTCTTTTTAGCCGGCGGACTCTTGGTAGAGCCTGCCTTGTTTTTGATCATCTCCTTGATTTCACCCTTGAAGGAGTTCATTAATTTCATGAGCTCGTTCCGGGTGACTGGAGCCTCTCCTCTGGTCTTCCGGGTTTCCCCGTCTGACCTCCCAGTGGGCCGGCTGCTTGGACCCGCCTGGTCTAGATTTCACTCCAGTTGATCTCTGGAGCGAATGGATTTAGAGATGAGGGAGCCATCCTTGGTTATGTAGGTCTCCACATCATTGTCTTCTTCTTCCTCCTCCTTAGTGAATACCTCTGGCTGAGGCTGAGGGGGAGACTGAAGGATTTCAAACCCTTCCAGGTGAAAAACCGGTTGCAAGTCCTCTGGGTTACCCGTCTGAGTACCCGGACGTAGAGAGGTAGAATTGAGAATTGGTACAGAATTTTGAACCATCTTGAGGTACTCTCCCCACAGACGGCGCCAAATGTTTTGGGTGTTTTTGTCCCTTGGGAGAGTTACAGCTCGAAGACTGGTCCTGCTGACTCTGTACCTGCAAAAACAACGGAGACACCGGTTGGGTGGTGCTCCGCCTCTGACGGTCAAGTTAGTAACTTGAAGGAGAATAAAAAGTGCGGAAATTTAGGTGGGGATCTGCTTGGATTCCAAGCTCAGGTGTTCTCTGATGAGAGAGAAAGTAAGAGGTAATAAATGATAGTAATTTTTTTGAATGTCCCCCATTTTGGGGGAATATCTCCCTATTTATAGGGTCATTGGGAAAAGTGCCCCTCCTTAGGTCATTCTAACTTAGGACTGATGGGCTGCGCCGCCAAATAGCGGATTTTTGGGGAATTGGGCCCTTGAAGGCCGCAATCCTAAGAGAGTATCTGGAGAGGCCATGTGTCAGCTGGAGATTGGTCAAGGATGACCTGCCAGCCTCTAACACGTGGCATCTCCTCATTGTTCCATTTGTCAAGGGTAAAAATACCCCAAACAAGACATAGCATGGCCCCTAATTCTAAGAAAACTAATAAAGTAAATGCTCCCACTTGAATCATCATGGATCGCATCCACTTTGCTCCTTTGGGCCTTCACTTCATGGGCTTCTTGGATTAACTGCAACCTGTAATTCTACTCTATTCTATCTACTACTTAAATAAAATAAAATAAAATTACAAAATACTTTATCGGTACGTAGATCGTACTAAGATTACAAAAATACATCACGATGCGCAGATCGTATTTAGCAATCTACTGGGCCATACTAGTCATTATATAGCAATAAACAACATCATATATTATAAAATTGCCACATAATAAATCACTCATCATGCTTTCCTAAACTACAACATCGAATGTTCACAATTAAGGAAACATGACATCTAAATATCTCATATTTTAATTAGTGTAATTAGATAATATCACATATTATTCATGATCATCAATAAAATATCATATATTCTAAATTAGTCATGAGATATAATCAAATCTTATTTTAATCTTAAAAGATAAATCATATTTATCCTCAAAGATTATCCTAATTACAAGCCAATCACAAAATTTTAAATCAATTATATCCAAAAATAATTATGGGTTAATCACATTATTTAAATCAATCTTTATCTTTTTGGAATATGCTCAGAATATTCTAACAAATTCTATCCAAAATAAACAACTTTAATTAAAGATAATTATCAAAAACCAACTTTTGAAATTCGATTTTATCCCAAAATAAAATTCAGATTTTATTTTGAAAATATTTTAAACAAAATAATTTAATAAAACACTTTTATTTTTAATAATTATTGCTGCTGCCACGTCAGCCAGGGAGTAATCCCCAACAAACGAAGCAGCTGCTTTCTGCAAAACCGCAACCGCAGCCAGGAGCAAACCCCAGCCACGGCACAACCGCATAAGCAGCCTGACCGGAAGTTGTCGCCGTTTCTCAATGGGCTCCAATCGCCGGAACCGCCTTCTTCCTCGCCTGAACCCAGCGGCGTCGTCTGAGGGCTGTCGTAGCAACTAGGCCGAAGCCCAGCTGAACACGGGTTATAGCTTGCGGCAGTGCAACAGTTGCACCGCCTGCTACCGCCCGTCGCCGCTAGCTGCCGCCCTCACTTCCCGCACCCTTTTCGACCTCCCGGGCAGCCGCCGTGGCCCACCTGACGGTGGTTCGACCACCCAGCCACGGCTGCCCCCTCCCAAGATTGAATCTCTTTATTTTTTTTTTGATTTTTTTTTTAGAGTTTTAATTTAATTAAACAACTTTTGCGAAATTAAATTAATTAGGTCTTTTGAATTAAAACATAACTTTTATACCTAATTCAATTTTGAAATCAAATTCATAATTCAATTTCAAATCTAGGGTTCTTCATTAAATTAATCAAAATTTGATTTAACTTTTAAAACAAATTATTGATTATACAAAAAATCATATTTTATGTATCAAATCAAACTAATTAAAATTATGAAGCATAAATATTCGAAAAATTAGGGTTCATAACACCAAAATTTCGGAAAAATTAATTAGGGCTTTAGGGTTCAAATAATTCGACTAGGGCATAGAAAGAAAATTGAGCAATTAAATCATATTTAATCATATTCCAAAATTTAAATCTCCATTTAATATAAAGATTGAACCATAATTAATTATTCTCCCTCCTAATTGAATTAAAATTGTGGATTATCAAAGAATTATTAGCATTATGCGTAAATGCAATAGGCTAACTGATACCACTGTAGGAGTTTATAGGTACTACGCAGCGGAAATAAACATGAATCATATTCATACAGTACCTAATCCAAGGATCTTTGCATAACACATAAAGAACACATAATCATACCTTTGAAGCGTGATTCCACGTGCGATCGAGCAAGAACAAAGGGAGATAAAGAACCCCAAGCGTGATTCCTCTACTTGGTCCACGGGTGACAAGGGAATAATCGCGTCGTCAAACAACTATCCCTAGATCAAATACAATTTATACAATCTAAACAAACCTAATACGAGTATAAGGCAAGCATAGGGGTCGAACCACAGAGAACGGATAAACACCACCAAATGTTATCGACAAATAAGCTAGTCCGGAATAGGAGATAAATAAACTAAAGTCTAAATATGATAAAACAAGAAATAAAACATTAAGGGAAATGGTTAGGAATAGCATTCACTTGAACATAAACAAAGGCATAGAAATTGAATTAATTATGAACTAAACATGCTCAAATATCGAAATAAAGGATCCAATCTAGCCGCCTTCCGGGGTCAATTGGCTTCTCCTAACATAGCCTCTATGTTTCCACATTAGAACCATATACTAGGAGGTACTATTAAATAACAATCGATAATAATGAACCTTAACTAAGTCAACTTCCGTTCCTTGTTAGCAAAGATTCACTCTCAATCAACTAACAACATGCATTTTGCAAGTAGATTAAAGAATATCGAACATATAAAGACTTTAATCACAAATAAATCAACTCTAAACCTAGAACATGCTCAAGATCCAACTACACCACAACCATCCCCTTAATGGGGGAATTACTCACTAATCATGATAACAACAAGATTAATCAACAAATAATCAAGAATCAACATGATTAACAAGCAATACCAACAACAAAAACGATAATCAAAAGAAAGCAAATAAAAATAGAGGAGAGAGAGTTAGAGATTCTCATTGATTGAAGATGAAAGTCTACAAACAAGATGATCAATCTTCTTCTTCAAAATCCAAGCTCAACAATGGTGAAACCCTCACTTTCTCTCTCTAAACTACTCTAATCCTAAGCTAAACCTAGAGAGAGAAGCTCTCCTAAAACTAGGGAAAAAGATCTAAAAGAATAAAGTTCTCCTTTTACAAAACAAGCCCCGCAATATATAAAGAATCGCGCAAAAACGGTGAACAGGACCCGCTGTGCGCCCGCGCAAGGATCTGTGCGCCCGCGCGTGCGCCCTCGCAGCGGTCTGTGCGCCCTCGCAGCGGCCTGCGCTCCCTCGCAGCAGCCTGCGCGCCCGCGCATTTGTGGGTTGCGCGGCTTGTGCTTGGGTGTGCGCGCCCGCGCGGTGTGGGTGTGCGCCCGCGCACATGTTGCGCACAGGCCGCGCAAAACTTTCTGCCTCGATTCTGCAATTTCGCCAATTTTGCGCGGGTTCTCACAGGGCTGCGCGCCCGCACATTATTCGCGCCCTTGCACCTTGCTTTCTTCGATTCTTCTCTCATGCTTCCTTGGCTTCTTCTTTGCAATCCAAGACTTCAAATACCTAAGCACAAACACCAAGGGAAGCAATAAGGTATAGGGAACGGTGCAAACACGCAATGAAGGCAAGCATACAACAATATACGCGATTTCATTAAAATCACATCGAGACATGTATGCACGCATTATTTGAACAAAACAACTACAAAACACCCTAAGACAAGCTAAAACAAGGCATAAACACTATCCTAGGAGTGACATAAATGTCACTCATCAAATTCCCCCAAGCTAAACCTTTGCTCGTCCTCGAGCAAAGCTAGAGCAAAAGAGAACAAGAGGAAATTATTGAAAGCAAAAGAAACAAAATAGAAACAAGGAGAAAGAATGTACACTAATTCACTGTCGTAGGAATCACGGTTGTTTTTAGCTACAACAAGCCCTTAAAACCCCAAAGCCGCCTATGAGGACGAGTGAGGTCTCGTGAGGGTTTCCTAAGAGCTTACCCCACAACTCTCGACAAAAGCCAAGGCAAGGAAACAAAAGGAAAAGGAAAAGAAACACGAAGAGAAAAAGCAAAACACAAGCTCATATATGGACAAGAGATGAGGACAAGTACTAATGAATGCAAACCTTTCTAAATGGACAAATGTATGCACGTTCCAAGATGTCAATGGTTGATTGAAACATAACACATGCTAAGCATAGAGAACTATTTGGGACTCAATCCACCCTAGCCCCAACCAATCGGGCCACGTTCTCTCTACTAGCTTCAAATCAACCCTTAAGCTAGCTTCTCAAGATTCCACGAAGGAACCGGAAAAATATAAAGAAATGAGAAATTTGAAAAGATAATTCCGGCGTCTCAACTATGCATACTCTTTCCATAGGTTTGAAGTCTATCTCCCTCCACCGTTCTTTTGACCTAACCCACTAGAGTCTAAGGGTCTTTTTATTGGTTATAACGTAAGGCTAAGGGTTAAGGCGGGGTAAAAATTTAAAATTTGGTGATATTTCCTAAGTGAAGCAAAAAGTGCGGCCGACACTCAAAATCACTCAAGAATTCACTCAATATCAAGCAAAAATACCACTAATGCCATTCCCCCAAGCTTATTCAACACAAACACACAATATTCCCCCCAAGCTTGAACAAAGCATTGTCCTCAATGCTTAAACTAAGGAAGAAAATGAAACCAACTATTTTTTTTTTTTTTTTTGACTTTATTCATTGTCCTTGCCTTTTTAACTTTGGACGGCTTTTTCTTGAAACTTCATTTGATTTCCATAAATTGAAATATTTCTTTACAAGCTCAACTCTAACCAAATCTCAAAGTGCTTCTTGTTTATGATCAACAGCTCTAAACTTCAAACCTCACATGCCAATGCTTCACTAACTAAAGGGTTGGTAAACATAGGTCATTAGGTTTGTAACTTGGTTTAACCAAGAGCGGGAAACATAAGGCTCAAATTGGTTAGCAAGTAGGTTTATGCAAAATAGAAAATCAAATTTGTAACAAAACAAAAAGAAAATAAAGAAAAATGAGAAAGGGTGCCCTTTTCCTCCCCTAAAGTGCTTTGGTCACGATCTTGGGAGCTATAAGTCAAAACAAGGATCAAGATATGCATAGCTAAGGATCCAAATGCGCCACACAACAAAGTGATGAAGGCTAGAACAATGTTACCTCACACGGGATTATAACTAAGCAAATACCAACTAAGGGTGCCAAATCCACTATAGAGAGCAACACCATCTTACCACATACCACGTGAACTAGGGCTTCATGGATTCCTAAAAGTTCTTAACCCGGCTACCTTAGCATGTAATATCCTAGAGTCAACCAATGACACTCTCAAACCGTGCACACATTAACCACTTAGGAAGAAAGGCATTCAAGAGTAAACAAATCCAAAAGATATAATGTCCAATTAAGAACAAACAAAACACAATTTGCTAAACTTGCCTTGAAGTAAACAAAAATCTTTTTGGATTTTCCAAAAGCATGAAAAACATGGAAATGCATATACTCAAGTGCATGACATATATGAATCAACATCCCACCAAACATGGTAGAATACCCTCCCCCAAGCTTGAATGAAACCAAGCTCTCAAATCATAAATGATGAAACCAAGGAGGGGAAAACAAGGAAAAATTAATCCAACATTACCAACACATGATCTTCAAGTCACAATAAGTAAGAGAGAGAGGGAAAAGAAGGATATTACCGGATATGGGATAAATGCAAAATCACACAAAAAACCCGAAATAACCTCATGTGAGCCACAATCTCTACAAATAAGGCTTGAATTCCACATGATAGGTAAGTTGAGGCACATTTCCTTGATTCTTGATCATCACCAATGCGCAAGAGTATATCAAGTTGTGTACCAAGTAAGGAACACAAACACGTCCATGAGATAAAATCTAATCTAAAAAGAAAAGAAAATGAAAGCAATAAAACACGGGTTATTTCCCGCAAAGGCTTGCTTAACGTCCAAGCATGACCAATCTAGTAAATAACCCGACAAAGAACGCAAAAGCTTGTCATATGCACCGGCAAACATATCAAGAAATAGAGCATACGCGATGCTCATATGACAAGCAAACATAAAGTAAAAGGAGACTTTATGCTTGAGAGAAGGGGGAAAAGAAAAAGTAAAAGAATCAAAAGAAAAATCAATAAAATAAGACTTAGAAAATTCAAAACTAGAACTAGGAAGAGAAAAGGGAGGAACAAACTCATTTTGTTGCTCTTTGGAAGGTAAAACTCCATCATTGAGTCCAAAAGAAGGGTAATGGGGAGCTAAAGAGATTAGGGGCCCCTCAATTGGTGGAACTTTGAGGATATATGGAAGTGAGATAGGGTAACAAGGAAGGTTGGTAAGCTTTCTTAAAAAGGGGGTGGGGATTGAAAGAATTGGAATGGGTACCTCACTCACAACTTCAATCACACCACCTTGCATTGAAACACAAGCCTTTTCCTCCAAAGGATTCCCTTCTAACACATCTTCACTACCCTCAAAGAGTTTGGAAATGTCCTCAACCACCAATTGGGTTTCTTCACTCTCAACAAGAGCACGGTTTTCATTCTCAACATTCCCCAACTTTACATGATCAAATATGAGTATCTCATCATCACCACAACCCATATTTTCTCTTAACAACCTCAAATTAGTTTCTAGGTCTACCAAAATGGGATCTTCAATGGGTTGCAAAGAGTGTTGAGGTTCAAGTTGGATAAAGGGGGTGGTTTTCAAAATTTCATCAAATGAAGTATCTTCCATACACCCTCTATCGCTTTCAACATCATCATCATAATCGTCCTCAACCATGCACTCAAAAGCCCAATTAGGTTCAACCATATGGGAGGGGGGAGAAGAAGGAAGGACATTTGTTTGGGATTGAGCTAGGTGGGAAATTTGGCTCTCAAGTGCCTCTAGCCTAGCTTTCATCTCCTTGTTATATTCTTCTTTCTTTTCCGTCATCTCATTAACCTTCTCCATCATCTCGTTGAGCTTCTCCATCAACTCTCCTTCCTCTCTATGTCCCATTGAATCACCCTCACGAAAATGTTCACTAGATACATGGGAAAACTCATTTGGAATCATGTTGGAAAAAGAAGAGGTAAAGGGAAGATCATGCAAGTGAGGATTAGGGGTATGGGGAGCATCATCAACATCCATGCACGCATTTAAAGAACATTGAGAAAGAGCATGAACATTATCAACATTAGGATGCATCTCATCATAAATAGCACACAAGGGGGAGGGATTTGCATCATGGGGAGCATAGGATTCATCATTAGAGTGCATGCAAGAGCTAGAAAAATCACAAGAATTAGCATTATTCTCTTGCTCATAACCATCCTTGGCAAACCACATATAGAAATCCCAAGCCTCATCCAAAGATTTGGCTCGAAATTGACCATTACACATGTTTTCAATCACCCCTCGAGTATACTCATTCAAACCCCAATAAATAACTTCACAAGCCTCCCATAAGGAACAACCATGGAAATCAGAGAAGTCTTCAAACCTATTAAAGTAGACCCAAAAGGGTTCATATTCAAATTGAGGCAAAGAGGAACAAGACATCTCATTTTGGACAAATTGATCCATGACTCAATGAAGACAAACAACAAGCAACAAAACAAGAACGCTCAAGAATTATACACAAACAAAAACAAAAGCAATAAGAAAAACAAACCAAAAGAAAATTATTCACAATGGACTAGTCACAATAAGATAACACAACGGTAATGGAAGCCGTTCCCCGGCAACGGCGCCAATTTGACAAGGGAATAATCGCGTCGTCAAACAACTATCCCTAGATCAAATACAATTTATACAATCTAAACAAACCTAATACGAGTATAAGGAAAGCATAGGGGTCGAACCACAGAGAACGGATAAACACCACCAAATGTTATCGACAATTAAGCTAGTCCGAAATAGGAGATAAATAAACTAAAGTCTAAATATGATAAAACAAGAAATAAAACATTAAGGGAAATGGTTTAGGAATAGCATTCACTTGAACATAAACAAAGGCATAGAAATTGAATTAATTATGAACTAAACATGCTCAAATATCGAAATAAAGGATCCAATCTAGCCGCCTTCCGGGGTCAATTGGCTTCTCCTAACATAGCCTCTATGTTTCCACATTAGAACCATATACTAGGAGGTACTATTAAATAACAATCGATAATAATGAACCTTAACTAAGTCAACTTCCGTTCCTTGTTAGCAAAGATTCACTCTCAATCAACTAACAACATGCATTTTGCAAGTAGATTAAAGAATATCGAACATATAAAGACTTTAATCACAAATAAAACAACTCTAAACCTAGAACATGCTCAAGATCCAACTACACCACAACCATCCCCTTAATGAGGGAATTACTCACTAATCATGATAACAACAAGATTAATCAACAAATAATCAAGAATCAACATGATTAACAAGCAATACCAACAACAAAAACGATAATCAAAAGAAAGCAAATAAAAATAGAGGAGAGAGAGTTAGAGATTCTCATTGATTGAAGATGAAAGTCTACAAACAAGATGATCAATCTTCTTCTTCAAAATCCAAGCTCAACAATGGTGAAACCCTCACTTTCTCTCTCTAAACTACTCTAATCCTAAGCTAAACCTAGAGAGAGAAGCTCTCCTAAAACTAGGGAAAAAGATCTAAAAGAATGAAGTTCTCCTTTTACAAAACAAGCCCCGCAATATATAAAGAATCGCGCAAAAACGCTGAACAGGACCCGCTGTGCGCCCGCGCAAGGATCTGTGCGCCCGCGCGTGCGCCCTCGCAGTGGTCTGTGCGCCCTCGCAGCGGCCTGCGCTCCCTCGCAGCAGCCTGCGCGCCCGCGCATTTGTGGGTTGCGCGGCTTGTGCTTGGGTGTGCGCGCCTGCGCGGTGTGGGTGTGCGCCCGCGCACATGTCGCGCACAGGCCGCGCAAAACTTTCTGCCTCGATTCTGCAATTTCGCCAATTTTGCGCGGGTTCTCACAGGGCTGCGCGCCCGCACATTATTCGCGCCCTTGCACCTTGCTTTCTTCGATTCTTCTCTCATGCTTCCTTGGCTTCTTCTTTGCAATCCAAGACTTCAAATACCTAAGCACAAACACCAAGGGAAGCAATAAGGTATAGGGAACGGTGCAAACACGCAATGAAGGCAAGCATACAACAATATACGCGATTTCATTAAAATCACATCGAGACATGTATGCACGCATTATTTGAACAAAACAACTACAAAACACCCTAAGACAAGCTAAAACAAGGCATAAACACTATCCTAGGAGTGACATAAATGTCACTCATCAACGGGCACAAGTTAAACCTCCACTAATGCTAGTTAGTCGTGACTGAACGCTTCAATCAACCTTCAACGGAGAAGAGAGACACGGGCTAACCATGAACCACCACGACGAACACCACAAGCCACCATGAGGGGCACCGCGCGTACGGACGTGAAGGGGAGAGGGGAGGGCCGTGAGTGAGGAGAGTGTTTAGGGTTTTGGGGCTTGGTTGCTTCTTTCACAATCTACTGTATGTTGATTGTTACTGCTTGCTTGCAACCCTAGGCATGGATCTTATTTATAGATCTCATCTCTAAATAAGAGCCCATGTCAAAAGCCCAAAACCCTTATCCTAAACACACTACTCTAGCCCAACACTCTACATGGTATGTCATAATCTCATGAGGCCCATTAATGGGCCTCTTACTTGTTTAACCCAATACCCTTGTTGTGTGACCTCATAGGATCCATTCTATAAGGCTTTGGGCTAACCCAAAGATCAATTATCATATCTAGCACCAGATATTGACGACCCTATAGAATGAACTTATTATCTCCATAATAGTGATCCTTGATATATCTAGTAATTGCACTTATCGAAGACATAATTCCTTCAATATCCTCTTTATAGCTATAAACCAAAACAAAGTGCTTACTCCCAACTGTGATGTATGTCGAAGGCCTTGCTCTAGCCTTTTTAGGTCTCTGTTGTTCTCCCTCACTATACAAAGCATAAAAGACAGGCGGATTTGTTTTTTTACATAATTATATCTGACATAATCATAGCTGTCATAATAACCTAGTACCTGATGGAATTCTGCGGCAATGATACACCAATTGCTCGTTTTGACTGTCGAACTTGAGCTGATGGCCTCTTAAAATTATAAGGCGCCTCCGCTATTACATAAATATTGTAAAACAGCAATAAAGCAACTATTCATTAAGGTGATAGTATGCAACAACACAATATTCAAAATAAATAAGAAACTTTTTTTTTTCTACAAAAATTATTTTACTGCACAAACGCACCCATCTAACACTGCCACAGCTAAAACCAGCTCTAGATCTTATATACGGTAGTAAGAAAGCCTGCGTTTTTTTTTCTTTTATTTCTGCATAAAACCACAACCAACAATCCAAGTTTACTTTTTGCAGCCAACTTGGTGTTTGACATTTGACTAAGCTTTAAAGAGAGTAAGATTTGTTTTGATGACTATTTCAGAGACAATAGGCAAAGGATAAATAATATGTTTATAAGTAACATAAAATAATGTAAACTTAAACAAGGCAATCAAAAGGTGCTTTCATTCATTTAGAAAGTACATTACATTATATTCAAGCCTTATCATACATACGATTTCTTTCATGCGGTTTCTACATACTCAAAAGAAGCACTAAATCTAAACGGCAAAAGCAGAACATAAGCTCATATAATAGAGCTAGTGCACACTAAACATAAACACTAATAATAAGGAAAACATCATGCCATTCTACCTATTAGCTATAATACTAAGTAACTTAAGCAAACTTAGCGCGCTTCCAAACAGTCTCTAGTTCAGGAATGCCAGAAACCAAAGGTTTTGTAACGCTGACAGAAGAAGAAGATGCGGTGTCCATTGTTGCACTTGAGCGGCGCTTCATCGGAGCAGAGGGTGGCACAATAGGCTTAGGAATCTGAAACCTTTCAGATGTCGGAGTCACACAGTCTCCTTCAGGAAAGCGGTCATCTCTAGCAGCTAATCGTTCCTTGAAATGATAAAACTTAGCCTTTAAATCAGAACAAGCAGCACCCTTCTCTGAAGCAAGGCCATAATTAGCGTCTGTAACCTGAAGGTTATACTGGGTGACCAAGTAATGGATTGCTCTTTTAGCAACCTTTTGCCTTGCAGCTGCTACTTCAGCACAAGGATCACTATAAATGCACTCCATACCAGTTCCATTGTGGGGGCAAGACACAGTTAGCCAAGACACAAAACCCAAACCTTCAGCCCAAATAGTCTCCAATGAACTTACCTCTGCTCCCGTTTTTGTAACAACAGCACCTAAAAAGCCAACATAATTCATCGTCACATGGACAACATCCTCAGTTGTTCTCCTTCCTAAATTGCCTTTAGTTATAGGCATCTCTAACTCTTTCTCACGACATAATTCAACAACCTTATGCTTATAAAGTTTACTACACAACTGATACATTCTTGCTCTATCAGCTGTGAAATCATTCACTCGCACTCCATAGTGGCTGATCATTTTCTGTACAGCTTTTTGAGCTGCCCTTTCCTGTGACTCCTGAATTGTATTAGCCTCCCCACCAAAGAATACAAATTCAGATCTGCCACACTCAGTCTTAACACGAACAAAAGCATTGTTCATATCCTTATCTACGTAACCATACACTGGTTCAGGGAAATTTAAACATTCAGCCACCTGACCTAATAAAGGTCGAAATGGAATGGTATTTTGTTCGGATGAATGGCCATAACCTGTAACCGGCAAAAAATAGCATCTTAATTAAAGCAACACAAGCACCAACTAATCAAACACACCTAGCAAATTACAAAATCTAACAGCAATCCAGCTAAGAAACCACATACACTCGAAACATTCCAGTCCAAATTCAGCACACAAACTTACTGATATTAGTATTGCGCTGATTCACCACCATAGCTAGCCCAAGATGCAGTTTCCTATAGTTATGTTTTATTTCACCAAGAAGAGGGGGGCAAAAAGGAAAAAGAAAACACATAACACACCAAAAAAAAAGAAACATAAGCAACAACATTTAAGCCAAATCTCCAGAAATACAACAATATTAGCATAAGTACATAAACTAACAACTAAACTAAAACTTGTAGTTCATATTTCCAGCTCATTTACATTCCTTTATAGTCCAGAAAGTCAAGTACTCTTTTTATCCAAGAATCACTATGTCAATATGCAAATCTGTTTATATAACTAAGTTTCAGTGAAATATGTTCCATTATCCTGCACTGTTCTCATCAAAATTAGCAAAAAGAAAACAGCCTTAGTCAAAGTTTCATATGACCAACCTTTTCTCACACAGCATATGAAGAAGAACAAAGAAATACATACAAGAAATAAGAGAAATATGTGCTGGTATAAAAGGCAAAAAAAAAAACTAAAGGACACACCTATACATATTTTAATAAAAAAGAAGTACATCACAAAAGTATTTTAAGCCTCGAAATTCAAATATGTTCTCTACTTAGTATATTTAAATACAATAAATATTCTAGCAATTTTGCAGTACAACTCAAACAGCTGCACCACATCATTCCTTGTGCAAACACTGTAGATTAACAGTATCCAACCCAAACCAATTTTCCAATTGCAATAATCAATCACTTAATTAGCTAAATTGCAATAACTAATCACTTAATTAGCTAACCACACCATATCCTTTGCTACTAAAATAACAATTCAAGAAGAAATAGCCCAAACAAATTTTCCAATCACAATAATTAAACACCTACTTATCTAACAATACCATAACCTCCGCCACTAACATAAAGCATACAAAATGAAATCCCAAGGTAAATAGCAAATTAACACATCCAACCACAAATCAAAGATAATTAAATTTCAGGGGAATAAAAAGGGAAAATAAAGAAAACGCACCTTATAATAACCCATAAGCACCATATATAAAGCAGCAGCAACCCAGATTACACGAAAAATCTCCATTGAACTATGCTCTGGAAGAGAAGAAAACGCAATTAACAAATAAATTGGCTAATTACATCAAAGATTATTACATCAATAAAGAAAGAAATAAGGTTCCCAGGAAGCATAGCTGTATACGTGGCCAACATCAGCTGACAAATGTACACCAAGCAAGGGAAAACGCGAAAGGACAATCCTACCCCTAGAATTTTGGTGCTGCAGCAAGGGAAACAAAGGGCAAAGGCGCCATTTCTCTGTTCCTAATGAACAGTAAAATTGGAAGCAACTTTGGTGCAACAGTAAGTTGCTTCGGGACTTTTATAAGAGTTAAGGATATAGGCATAGAATACTTGGGGGGGGGGGGGGGCAAGCCCTATTATTCTCTAAAAATCTCTAATGATCCTAATTAACCACTTAAAAATACACCACAATCTTTCATAATAATATCTTTATAATATTTATTAATTTGATATTATCCTAATATATAACAACAAAGTCATATAATCCTAAACATTTAGGGTCAAGGAAAAAAAAAATTAATCATGAATAATGAGACATAGTAGACGAAAATGGTTCAATGAGGATATAAAATATAACAAATGCCTAACTTTAGTAATATAATAAGCAAATCAATTTGGTACATACTCATATCCAAGATAAATTATGGCAACAACAAAAGCGTAGTAGGCTCACTATTGGAATGAAAAGCAAATCAAAACAAACAATCACAACATACAAAACTTAAACTACTATACTATATTAAAGAATCTCCATAAGCCAACAGCAAACTCAAAGTTGATAGAAGTTTCATACTTTTTGCATAGAAAATTGACGGATCTATAATTTTATTGTATGCGTACCTCTTGATCTTATGAATCGATAATACTACGTACCTTTTGATGATTCAGATCCAAGTCTCCAAGAGACCAAGAGCAATGGTGCTCATAACGTGTTATAAAATTAGAGAGAAAGAGGAGAAAATAAGGAAGTGAATAGATATATATTTCATCCTGAATGATATTGGAGTACATGTATATATACATGTGATACAATTAGGGTTTTCTTGTAGAATAATAAACCTATGTATATCTACAACATCCTAAAATTATCAAAAGGGTATAATGGGCATCCACCAAATACATATATTATATAACATAAACAACATTTATACATGTATTGAATTAAGACTTTTTATTTATTTAAATGTTAGGAGGGGATAAAAGGATAGGGTAATTGAGATGACATGTGGCATTATTCAAGAAGATGGTTTGTGTTTTTAAATATTAGGTATAGACGTATAGATTAGAGGTGATAATTATATCGTGTTGTGTTCCTATTCGAAATTAAATTGGTTGGGAAGCCTCGATACTAACCCGACCCATATAATGAATGTGACGTGTAAATTGCTAGTGTTGTTTTTTCCCTCCAAAATCCCCCTCGACACTAACCCGACCCATATAATGAACGTGATGTGTCGACCCATTTAATTACATGTGTTGAAAATTCTTGACACAGACTCTTTTTTTTTATTTTATTTTATTTTATTTATTTTTGTGCGGTTCATGTCATGTTGTTATTTTATATGAAATAATATTGACATCATTCAATAAATTTATCAAAAGTTCTGTAATTTATTAGGAATTTTCTTAGTCACTCTTCTAATTAAAAATAGTGAATTACCATTCGGGCACGGACCCTAATCTAGTACCGCTACTAATTCGGAGTACTTTTCTAATTATTTTCTCTGGCTAAAAATTAAATATATTTTCAATAACTTTAAATTATATTATAAAATTCACCTTATATTCTGTATTATTCAAACTTTGTACATGATCTACTATTGTGATAATTACAAAACAGAGGGAGTACTATTTAATCCATTGATTGTAAAAAAACACTCCCTCCGTTTTTAAATACTTGTTCCATTTCTCCATGTGTGGAGTTTTAAGAAAATTGGAGAAAGTAATAAAATATGAAGATAGTGGGGTTGGTGGAAGGTAAATTTGAGGAGAGAGAATCTAAAACTAATAAAATTGCAGTGGGTTTCTGGTGCGGCTGGCCGCACCATACGGCAAGTTGTCAAATCAGCAAATGACAAAGTAACCCCCAGACAAAGTAACCCCAAGACAAAAGTAACCCCTGACTGACTTAGTAACCCTGATTGACCTAGTAACCCCTGACCTAGTAACCCCTAACCGACCTGGTAACCCCCGACCTAGTAACCCCAAGTAACCCCTAACCGACCTGGTAAACCCCGACCTAATAACCCCTAACCGACCTAGTAACCCCCGACCTAGTAACCTCAAGTAACACCTAACCGACCTAGTAACCCCCGACCTAGTAACCCCAAGTAACCCCTGACCGCCGACCTAGTAACCCGAAGTAACCCCTAACCGTACGTCCTAGTAACCCCCGACCTAGTAACCCCAAGTAACCCCTGACCGACGACCTAGTAACCTCTAACCGGACCACCTAGTAACCCCGGATCTAGTAACCCCTTACCCACCACCAACAAAAAACTACCACCAACAACCACCACCAACGAACCACTACCAACCTAAACGCCTTGCCACTAGCCCCTAACCCACAAACAAACTCCGATCCAACCAAACCATTAAAAAAAAAAATCAAATCAAACAAATACCTTTAAATTTAACAATGGTTTCGAAAATCACTTCAAATATGGCTAAAAAGGCCAAATTCGACCATGAAAATTCTAGATCTAGAGTTTTCATGGCCGAATTTGGCCTTAAAAACTTTGAACTTGTTTTCCGACGACGGAGTCACCAAACCACCACTACCCTCCCAGTGAAACCACTATTTCCGACGAACGAACCATGAAGACGACTATTGATGACGATTGCGAAATTTGTGTTACGTTCTCTGAGAAAATGAGATGAATGTTCTAGCTTGAAGAAGAAGAAAAGAGGAGAGAGAAAGAGAATAGAGAGGAGAGAGAAAGAATTTTAAAAAATAAAAAAAATTGTGGCTGGCCACACCGTGTGGCCAGCCACATATGAAACTTTGTGATAAAATTGAGTCCACTTGTTGAAAAAATGAATTACGAGAAAATATTAGAGAAATTTTCCAAATAAAGAAATGAAGCAAGTATTTAAAAACGGTCATAAAAGAAAGTGAAATGTTATGAAAATATTAAAATATGGATGACTATTATCCCATGTACCATCTAGAATACTCTAGAGTTGGGTATTTGATCTTATCCGTTGATGAAACTCTAGATATTATTCATGTATATATATCCCGTACAGTATGGAGGAATAAAACACAACGTAAAATATATTTCTCTATCTCTCTATATTTCTCTATAATTCTCTTCTATATTTAACACGTTATCAGCACCACTCTAGCTTATTGAGCATACAATACGAATACACGCATTTGATTATAGTCATATATCAAGGATAAACAAAGGTACGCATATACTCCAAATTATGCATAATTATTAATTGATTTCCCAGATCGGTGTAGATATATAAATATGTATGCAAGTTGGATTGAATAAGTTATACTTCATAACAACCGATAATTTGTTTGGTAAATTTTGATGCACAAGGATTCAACGTGCCTAACTTATATTGATTTTTTAGTGCTATAGTTTGCATTAATAGAGTCACTATTCTTTACAAGTTCTTTGCATAATACTATTATTTATTTGGGTAATTGAACTCATTAAATCAATAGTTTTGGATAATGTCGCTTACTTTTGTGATTGATCAAATTAATGACATAATTATTGGCCTTATATTTTGCTGTCATAGGATTATTTGTTTTGATCATTCTTGACTATCATAGTATATACTTTTACAATTCTATAAATTTGATTATATATTGGTGATCATATACCCCGTGTCATATGTTTTCATATATCAATATTTGTATTTGCAATTCTCTGTTTGTTTATTTGATCACATACCTTTTATCGATCACCTCTTAATTATCTTTTGTGATTTAATTTTATTTAATCAATATCAATTATATTTTTGCGTCACCAATTATTTACACCGATGGCTCGATAATATTACTAATTAAATCTTTTAATTTACATATAATTTATTTCCTTAATAATGTTTGATCAATGTTTTGTATGATATCAATTACCCATTAGTTATGGATTTGGTGTTTTAATGAATTAACAAATTAGTCAGACCCTTCTTGAATTGAACTCTTTCTCAGGCTATAAGTTTATAATCCATAATTCTATTATTAAAGAGTATGCATTTTCTCCATATTGTTTAATACAGAGTAAATTATTATACCTTGAATGACCATCACACGTCAATTCTTTTTAAGCCAAAAACTTTAATGAGCTAACATTATTGAATAAATACCCATGGAATTTTCGTTTCGTATTGAAGTTTGACGATGAAATATAGGTCCTGCAATATTACTGTATTGAGTTTTAGAGTCGAATGTTTACGATGCTATGTTCTATTATGATAAGTTAGGCAACTAGAATGATAAGTTAGGTAACCATCAGAAAGATAATGCTTCGTATATTATATTAGTTGAGATTTCATGTTTGTTATGATAACTAACTTAAATTAGTTGTGGTTTCATGAACATTAATTCCCTCTAGATAGAATATATAGTATAATTATCTTCTTGGTAAAGTTTTTATATACATAGCTATATAACTGTCAAATATTAACTTGCAAAATTTGAGATCTTTTACGCCAATACTTAGCTAGAACTTTGTTTTGATCAAAACTTGAATTGGCATATGCGAAGTACATATTTATTATAATATCATAGTTCCTAATTTATAATATTGTTTTATATATTAGTGAATCATGTCAAACCTTGCAAAACTCGAATTTGTTGCCCTTGATATTACTGGAAACAACTATCGGTCTTGGGTGTTAGATGCTGAAATACATTTAAATGCAAAGGGACTTGGTGACACTATCAAAGAAAACAACACTGCAACTAGCCAAGATAAGGCTAAAGCTATGATATTCCTTCGCCATCACCTTCATGAAGGCCTAAAGACTGAGTACTTGACTATTAAATACCCACAAGTCCTTTGGAGTAATCTAAAGGAAAGGTATGACCACCAGAAAACTGTGATATTACCAAAAGCTCGTTATGATTGGTTACATTTAAGATTACAAGACTTTAAGTCTGTGAGTGAATACAACTCAGCCATGTTTAGAATTACATCACAATTGAAATTATGTGGAGAGAAAATCACGGATGCAGAAATGTTAGAAAAAACATACTCTACTTTTCATGCAAACAATGTTGTCCTGCAGACACAATACCGTGAAAAGGGCTTTAAAAAATATTCTGAATTGATATCTTGTCTCCTTGTGGCTGAGCAAAATAATGAACTATTAATGAAAAATCATGAATCACGGCCAACTGGCTCTACTCCATTCCCTGAAGCGAATGCGACATCCCATAGTGGGAAAGAGCAAAAGGCTAGAGATCACGCCAGCAGTCGTGGTCGAGGCCGTGGTCGCGGCCGCGGACGTGGATATGGTCGTGGTCGAGGTGGTCGTTTTAGGAACTCATACTCCCACCAGAAGTGGGACAACAAAGATGGAAATAAGAATGAGAAGGATAAAAATGAAAATATATGCTATCGTTGTGGAGGAAAAGGCCATTGGTCTCGTGTGTGTCGTACACCAAAACATCTAGTAGACCTTTATCAACAATCAATCAAACAGAAAGGAAAGAAAGTGGAAACAAATTTGGTGTATGAAGATGGCGAAGGTGATTTTGATTGCGGTGATACAACTCACCTAGAAGCGGCTGATTTCTTACCTAATCTTGAAGAAAACAATTGAATAAATTATGATCCACTGACGAATAAACTCTGTTAATTAGCTTGCATTTATTTTATAATTTTATCATAGTACTATGACTTTATGCTTTATGGGATATTTGTTTTATGTTTTTGGACATTTTTATGTTTTCGGATATTTCATTATTATCATTTATTAATTTAAGTTATTTAATATTGTGAATCTTATTTTAGTTCCTTTAATTCTATTAGAATATGAATTCTTTTGGAGCTCAATCATCAACCAGTGGTGAAGATTTATGCCTAGTTGATAGTGCTACCACTCACACCATACTTAAGAATAAGAAATATTTTTCGCAATTGATGATGAAAGAAATTAATGTGAGTACTATATCAGGTAGTACAAAAATTATAGAAGGCTCCGGAAGAGCAAGTGTTTTATTGTCAAGGGGAACAAAATTGGAAATTATTGATGCATTATACTCCCCTAAGTCTCAAAGAAATTTACTAAGTTTTAAAGATATTCGAAAAAATGGATACCATATTGAGACAATTAGTGAAGGAAATGATGAATTCCTTCAAATCACGAGTATAGCTCAAGGCAATAAACTTATTATGGAGAAATTACCTACATTCTCCACTGGTTTGTACTATACAAAAATCAATACAATTGAATCATATGCTATAGTAAACCAGAAGTTTACTGATGACTTTAAGGTTTGTCATGACCGGTTAGGCCATCCCGGTTCAATAATGATGCGAAAAATACTTGAAAATTCATGTGGACACTCATTGAAGAGCCAGCAGATTCTTCATAATAGTTTTTCATGTGCTGCTTGCTCAATAGGCAAGTTAATACTTCGACCATCACCAGCTAAAATAAATTTCGAATCAATTACTTTTCTAGAACGTATACAAGGGGATATATGTGGACCAATTCATCCCCCGTGTGGGCCATTTAGATATTTCATGGTTTTAATAGATGCATCAACCAGATGGTCACACGTATCATTATTATCAACTCGCAACCTGGCGTTTGCGAGACTACTTGCTCAGTTGATCAGATTACGAGCACATTTTCCAGATTTTCCTATTAAGGCTATTCGTCTTGATAACGCTGGTGAATTCACATCCCAGGCCTTTGATGAATATTGCATGTCAATTGGGATCAGTGTTGAACATCCTGTAGCACATGTTCACACACAAAATGGTCTTGCGGAATCATTAATTAAACGTTTGCAGTTAATAGCTAGACCATTACTTATGAAATCTAAGCTCCCAATTTCTGCTTGGGGGCATGCTATATTACATGCAGCAGCACTAATTCGCATCAGGCCGACAAGTCATCATAAGTTCTCCCCATCACAATTGGTTTTTGGTCAGGAACCAAATGTATCCCATTTGAGAATATTTGGATGTGCAGTATATGTTCCAATTGCTCCACCACAACGCACTAAAATGGGCCCTCAAATAAGACTAGGGATATATGTTGGATTTGAATCTCCATCGATAATTAAGTACTTAGAGCCAACTACAGGAGATTTATTTACGGCTCGCTATGCAAATTGCCATTTTGATGAATCAATTTTTCCAACATTAGGGGGAGAAAACAAACAGCTGGAAAAGGAAATTAGTTGGAATGAATTATCATTATCTCATCTAGATCCTCGTACTAAACAATGTGAGTTGGAAGTCCAAAAGATAATTCATTTACAGAACTTAGCAAATAAATTGCCAGACTCATTTACTGACCCAAAGAAAGTGACAAAGTCACATATACCAGCTGAAAATGCTCCTATTAAAATTGATGTCCCAGAAGGACAAGCCCAAGTTGCAAATGATTCTAAAGCACGCCTGAAGCGTGGTAGACCCATCGGTTCCAAAGATAAAAATCCTCGGAAAAGAAAAGGAGCAACAATTGACAATGGCCATACCGAGGAAGCTATTAATTTTGAAGGATCTCCAGAAGAGACCTTAGACATGATGGAAAACGATATTCAGGTACCTGACAATGAAGAAATTTCAACAAATTTTATCATGTCTGGAATTACATGGAACCGAAACCAAATCGACGTCGATGATGTTTTTGCATGCAATGTAGCATTAGATGTCATGAATGATGATGAGGATCATGAGCCAAAATCCATTGATGAATGTAGACACAGAAGCGATTGGCCAAAATGGAAAGAAGCAATTGAAACTGAATTGAAATCTCTCGAAAAAAGAGGAGTATTCGGACCTGTAGTCCGTACACCTGAAGGTGTAATACCAGTGGGATATAAATGGGTCTTTGTACGAAAAAGAAATGAAAATGGTGATATTGTAAGATATAAGGCCCGATTAGTTGCACAAGGATTCTCACAAAGACCTGGTATTGATTATGAGGAGACATACTCTCCTGTGGTGGATGCAACTACTTTTAGATTTCTAATCAGTCTGGCAATAAGAGAAGGACTTGATTTACGCTTGATGGATGTAGTCACAGCTTATTTATATGGCCCACTGGATAATGACATTTACATGAAACTCCCAGAAGGATTTAAATTGCCAAAAGCAACAAATTCAGGTTCTCGAGAACCATACTCAATAAAATTGAATAGATCTCTATATGGATTGAAACAATCAGGGCGTATGTGGTATAATCGACTAAGTGAGTACTTGTTGAAAGAAGGGTATAAGAATGACCCTATATGCCCATGTATTTTTATAAAGAGATTTGTATCAGGATATGTCATAATTGCAGTATATGTTGATGATTTGAATATCATTGGAACCCCTGAAGAGATTTCAATAACAGTAGAGTGCTTAAAGAAAGAATTTGAAAGGAAAGATCTTGGAAAAACTAAGTTTTGCCTAGGGTTACAAATTGAACACCTTAAGAATGGAATCCTTGTGCATCAGTCAACATATATAGAAAAGATTCTTAAAAGATTTTCTATGGATACATCATATCCATTGAGTAGCCCTATGGTTGTTAGAACACTTGATGTAGAAAAAGATCCCTTCCGACCTCGGGAGAATGACGAAAAAATTCTTGGTCCTGAAGTACCATATTTAAGTGCAATAGGGGCATTAATGTATCTTGCTAGTCATACACGACCTGACATATCATTTTCAGTAAATTTGTTAGCAAGATTTAGTTCATGCCCCACCCGAAGGCATTGGAATGGGGTTAAGCATGTATTTCGTTACCTTCAAGGTACGAAAGATATGGGTTTGTTTTTCTCTAATCTATCCAAAGAAAGTTTGATTGGTTTTGCAGATGCAGGGTACATGTCTGATCCTCATAATGCTAGATCACAAACTGGATATGTGTTTATGTGTGGAGGTACTTCTATTTCTTGGCGTTCTATGAAACAAACAATTGCAGCTACTTCTTCTAACCATGCAGAAATTTTGGCAATCCATGAGGCTAGTCGTGAATGTGTATGGTTAAGGTCTGTAATTCAACACATTCAGACAGATTGTGGCATAAACTCCGAGAAAGAAGTTCCAACAATTTTATATGAGGATAATGCAGCATGCATCGCGCAGCTTAAGGAAGGGTATATCAAAGGTGATAGAACGAAGCACATTTTACCAAAATTCTTCTACACTCATGATCTCCAGAAAAATGGCGATATAAAAGTCCTTAAGATCCGCTCGAGTGAAAACTTGGCAGATTTGTTTACTAAGGCGCTCCCAACAGCCACATTCAAAAGGTTAGCTTACGGCATTGGATTGCGTCGTCTTAGAGATCTCAAGTGATGTAGTCATGAGGGGGAGTTAATGCGCGCTGCACTCTTTTTTCCTTGACCATGGTTTTTCCCACTGGGTTTTCCTGGTAAGGTTTTTAACGAGGCAGCATCTTATGCGCATTATAGTGGTATTATTTTGTATGTGCTATGTTAGTTATTGTTTTATGTAATATATAGTCATCCAAGGGGGAGTGTTATGAAAATATTAAAATATGGATGACTATTATCCCATGTACCATCTAGAATACTCTAGAGTTGGGTATTTGATCTTATCCGTTGATGAAACTCTAGATATTATTCATGTATATATATCCCGTACAGTATGGAGGAATAAAACACAACGTAAAATATATTTCTCTATCTCTCTATATTTCTCTATAATTCTCTTCTATATTTAACATTAAACAATTATTTAAAAATGGAGGGAGTATTAAATAAAAATAAAAAATTAATTACAAGTACTAACACAGTAACACAATGGCAGTAAGCGTGCTATTGTCCGCTTGGTCATCCAAGTACTCAAATAGGGACAGGTGGCCACTAGGTGGGGACAAAAAATCACCGGCATTTGGGATGACGGAATTCCAGCTAATCTCTCAATTATACCCCCGATAAAGTCCAACACTGGGCCTAACTAAAGTGTACCTTAACTGCTAATTTCCCAATCTTCTCCTCTTTCCTCCATTTTTCAAGCTCTCTTTTAGGCTGTAAATTTCATCTTTCTTTTTAGAATTCTTGCCCACCTACCAAATTTACATCAAATACTTTCTTCATGGTTGATTATATTCCAACACACACAAAACTTTAATCAATGAAACAATTTATACTGTAATTATTTACAAATTGATTCAACCCTGAAATCCACTTCATCATGGGATCATCTTCAGGTCGATTGTTTAATAGGCAGCGAACCATCCATGAAATTTTCGGAGGCGCATTTGGTAACACTCAGATTCAATTTTTTTTTTTCTCTTGTTTTTTCTTGATATTTCAACTTATTTTGCATTTATAGTTACTATATTTTTGTGTTTTTTTGGTTTATTTTTTTGCTAAGCAGTAGCTGATGTGGTGTTATGGAGGCAAAGAAACATAACAAAGGGAATATTAATACTAACATTAATAATTTGGTTGGTATTCGAGGAATCTGGGTATACTCTGTTATCTCTCATTTCTAGTATTTTGCTGCTGTTGGTCACCATCTTATTTGTCTGGTCCAAAGCTGCATCACTTTTGAACAGGTTACCCTTTTACACTAATTTATTTAGCCTTGGTTTCAAAAAATATATATATATATATATAGCCTGAAGTTGTCAATTGAAATGTTTGGTTGATTTGAGTATTATTGAGTATAGTTTTTCTGGTAAAGAATTTTGTGAGCTATTGTGGTTGGCAGGTTGACAGATTCAGATGTTTTTCAAAGTCAATGAAAGAGTATGATGTTTGACTGTCAAGATTTAATTTTCTAATTATAAGACAATTATTCAAAATTTCTGCTACCACTTGAAATTACAAAGCTAAGTAAGCTGAATCTGCTCTTCAATTATGTGTCATGAGGATGTCATAAGGTGATTGGGGCAGTAGTTAGAAATTGTGTTTTGTTCAAATCATCATTAATTTCAATAGGCCGTGATTAGTGAAAACATAGCTGATTGGGTTAGTTGATTGTGTTAACTAATTTGACTAACTAATTGTATTAGCTCATTGTGTAAAAACGTTTAGTAAGTTTCTCACTGGTTATAGTTTTTTGAGTAGTGATTAGAAAGAGTATTTAAGTTTTCTTTGAGTAATAAAATCATGTCATATCCTTAATTACGAGATATTGGAACACTGACACAAATAAATATTCTTGAGAAAGTAAACAACTGATAATTGACTCGAGCAAAGGTTATATACGCATACATAAGACTGATATCAATTCAGACTCCAGATAGAGCAACCCCTTCACATACATCATGTTTATGCCAAATTTTGCCGAAGGGCGACCCAAGGCTGGGACGTACGACGGCTAGAGTATTAAACTATGAAATGCGTAAAAGAAAGCTATAAAAGACAAGGTATTTGATGACGCAGAAAACCCAAATGCGGGAAAATACAAGAAATACAACAACAATTTTCATCTATTCATTATCCCCTCGCCAAACATTCAAACTGGGAATCTTATTTTTACTCTGCTTTGACATAGGAAGTATGCACAAACCCTAGAGCCTTACCTTCTTTATCTCTTCTCTTAGGCGGCGGAGTTGATTCTCCTCTATGTCGTCGCAACATGTGATTCAATGACACTATTTGCCTCCCTCCCCCCCCCCCCCCCCTCCTCCCCTGCCCTCACCAACACATTCTTCCGGCCTGCTAACCTCTAAATCATCCCTCAAACAAGTTTCCTGCCCAAAATGTCTCCTATTGAAGTTGTAGCTGGCCTAGAAGCCGGCTGATATTAGTCATTATTATATCTTGTGTACTCTTAATCGTTTGAATTGAGCAGACTAGAATCCCTTCGAGGGCGTGCAGATAAAGAGTTTCTGAATCCCATCTTACATAGTCTCTCCTCAGATGCTTCTTAAATCCTTCTGAAGGCATCTATCTGTTCGCTTCTCTTAAACAGGTTTTCAGCTTTTTGAGCTTTGTCAGTTAATGCGAATACTCTTCAACTGAGAGACTAATTCTCCCCGGTTTTTTCTGATTATTGTAACTATCGAATGATATACTTTCATTGGTTGATAAAGCCCTGATCTCAGCTAAAGCAAGAGATTCAGCAGCCTTAGTAGCATCCTCGAGTTTCTTGGCTACACATCATTTCTATCACTTTAAGGCTTGTTTTTGTCTGTTCTACGTCTAACATTGCCTTCAGAACTTCTGATCTAGCTGCTTCAGCTGTCTTCATAAACTGCTTGGCCTCATAATTCAACTCCATCTGGCTTATTGTAGTAGTCAATCCTCTAATATTGGTCAAATTGGCTAACTTTGCCCAATAAGTTCTGCACCCAATACCTTCATAATTTTCTGGCTTAAGTGAGCCATAACAGCACATAAAGCACAAATAGAGAAGGTTATATATAGGATTTATTTGTTAACCACAAAAACAAGACTTCAATGGAATTTCATTGACAACATTGTCTTTTTGGTTATAAACTCTTAAGCATACACATATATTCTAACTAAAAACATTGAGGCCAGGCAACTGTTTGAGTTGAGACAGCTCACGAGCTGTCTACTGTGAAGATTGACTTGTGAAAACTTCATTTGAGTATAAGGGTGACTGACACTATTAGAAGAAGCATCTATATGCTGTGTTTCTTAACTTTTAGTCTGTAAATCTCCCTTTTAACGTATTTCAAAATTGTCGTAAATTCTTTAACTTAAAACTGCCAAGTTTGACAGCATTTGATAAATAATGAATGTTACGTTTTTATTGGGGATTGATTAAGGAATATTAAGCTCTTGGTTATCTTTTGTTTTCCCTATATAACCTGATTTTATCTTTAACTTTAAATTCTCTGTTTTTCATGCATAATTATTTACATTTTTCACTACGATTCCAAAGTAAATTAACAATCAAGATAATTTTAATTTTCACAATCCCAAAATATACTGAATGCTGTTTTTATTATTTCAGTTTTATAAGTGGAATTTTGCACTTGGTTAATAATTTTATTGTTTTCGTCTCCCAATTCCTAACAAAGAATGAGAGAATATTACCTGGTTATTTAATTGCATGTGAACATATTGAATCTTTGTTCGTTAAAACAGCTGAGTTTCTCAGGTTTGACTAAAATATCCCTGGAAAAGTACTTTTAATTGTTGCTACGAAGCAACCCAAGATCACTTTGTGGATGTTGAGATACTCAATCATCAAGATTGGTTCGACTCAAACTCTTAGCTTATACTTGGGGTAGACATAATATGTAGATTGTTACCACCCTACTGTGATCACTTTAAGAATAGCCCTTAGAACTAAATTCTACTCTAGGGCCTGTTCACATTTACTGAGCTGAGCTGAACTGAACTGATTGGAGCCGAGCCGAGCCGACCGGAGCTGACCTTTAGTAAGTGCATGCCAAAGTAAACAGAAATATAAGCAGAAATATGTTATGGAGTGGGTTGACCCAAAGGTAACAGTACTTGACTAATAGAATATAAGCAGGTATTAGATTTCCTTGTTTGAGAAATAAGCACTTGTCCAAAAATATTGCTACAAAAGTCATTTGTGCTTCGGTGTTTTGTTCAGTACACCATTTCAGAGGAAAAAAAAATTAAATTTCATGATCATAATATTACAATAAGCGCAAAATCTTTTGTACAGCAGGAATGTCCTCAGTCAACATATAGAGAGTAGCTAAAACTAGTAACAGCTTCCCTTATTATGCTTTTATTCTAATTTTGGGGGTTAATTTTCATAATAATATAAGCTTGCTTAACACATTGGCACATTTCTAACCCTATGCATTAGTTGACTTCCAACAGACCTGCACCACCTTTGCCAGATATGTATTTGAGAGAGGAAATCGTATCAGAAGTGGGAGAGCTTGCTCGCAAAAATATTAATTCTTTGGTCTTAGTTTGTCGGAATGTTGCTCTTGGCAAAGATTCAAGGCTATTTCTCAGAGTTGCTGCCTGCCTGCTGATGATTTCTGTTTTTGGAGCCTTGACTGATATTGTTACACTGTGCTATATGTGTAAGTTCCTGTTATATTCGTTACCAGGTTTTTTTTATCATGGAGGTCCTAAAATTTTCGAAGGAGGTGGTCTCTTGTTGTTGTCAGTAGGGACGTAGGGTACACAGTTTGCATTTCCTATCTGTACTTACCTTTTCCATTGATTATGCAGCCCTTGCTATTCTTCTCACGATTCCTGCATTATATGAGAGGTACGATGACCAGATTGATAAATACATGATGACTGCATACAGAAGCCTGCAACAAATTCGTGTATATTTTGACTATTATATCACCATGATAAGAAAGTTGGACCTCGAAAAGTTTCAATGAGAATGACTTCAGATTCTTTTTGGTACATATGATTATTGTAAAGAAGATTGTGTTTTTGAACTTTTCAATTCTGATATTTATTTTTTAGTTTATCATATCTACTTTTTTTTTTTTTTTTTTTTTTTTTTTTTTTTTTTTTTTTTTTTTTTTAAAAATTGCTTTTCATAATCTCACCTTTAGGTGATTCGCTATTAATCATCTCACTTTATGATAATTATCTTAAAATCCTACCTTTGGGGCCTTCTCTTCTAATGGTCCCTTGTGATCGGTAACTTATTCTCTAGGTAAGGTTTTTTTTTTGGCTTTTTTTTTTTGGCCACGCACAAGCCATCCCTTCCTCAACCAGTTCCCCCTCCCCAGCCACCTACTCACTGGCCCATCCCCTACACCTACCCCTACCCAAAATAGCCCCCCCTCTTCCCTAGCCACAAACCACCCCTAATCTATGCCTTATTTCAATGGCTGTTTGAGTTGTTTTGGGTGGGCTAGGGTCAGGGTGGGACGTTTTGAGCTGGCTTTTTGGGGCTGGGTGTTTCAAGTTGGGAGGGCTGAGGTGGAGTTTTTCGGGGGTTAGGGGATGGTAAGTGTGAGGCGTTTCGAGGAGGGTTGAAATGAAGCATTTCGGGGTGGCGATTGGTTGGGGTGGGGTGCTTTAGGGGGGTGGTTGGAGCAGGGTGGCCTATTTCAACGGTGGGTTTGGTGTTTCGAGGGTGGGGTTGGTGATGGTGGGATGTGGTTGGGGAGCTGCTTCACGGGTGGCAAGGTGGGCAAGGCTACGTCTATTATTTTGGGGTTGACAAAATGTTAGTAGTGATGGTTGGTTGCAAGGGGGAGGGATGGGGCTACCTAGCCAGAAAAAATGGAAGGAGGGGAAAGGGAAAAGGATAAGGCAGAAAGATAGGGGATTTATATAAAAAAATCTTTTAAAACAATAAATGATAGAAATATATTTCGGCAAACAATTAAGTTACGCATGATATGTTAACATATCATATCGGTTACCAAAAGGTCAGGGACCATTAGAAGAGAATGCCACCCCCCCCCCCCCAAAGTGGGAGATTATTAATAGCTAATCGGCTAAAAGTGGGATTATTAAAATTAATTTTTCCTTTTTTATGATTCAACTAAGGGTCGTTTAGGAAATTTCATTTATGAT
Source organism: Chenopodium album (assembly GCF_948465745.1). Lineage (NCBI taxonomy): Eukaryota > Viridiplantae > Streptophyta > Magnoliopsida > Caryophyllales > Amaranthaceae > Chenopodium > Chenopodium album. Next base: position 21,925,313 of record NC_137853.1, read on the forward strand.
TCAATTAGGGTTGTTTATGAAATTTCAAAAGGGAAAAGGGCGAACTAAAATATTGGGCCGTATTAATATAATTGCATGTAAAATATATTTACTTTTATTTTAAATTTAATTAATTTATGTTATTTTTATGTAGGAGAAGAATTATGTTACTTTAAAGTAATGATCTAATTCTTCACATTTCATTAAAAATTTAATGAATAAGCAAAACTACATTCGATTTTTAAAGATCTTGAAATGTTGAAATATGTGTCCAGAGTTACATGATTTTTTTCATGATTTTTCGTATTTATAATAATAGTCATTTGGGATTTTGTTTGATTCCCGAAATTTATTTTCCAAATAACAACTTTTAAAATTTTTTTAGTTATACAAAATTTAAATTATTCAAATTAAATTGCATTACAGTTTGTGCTAAAAGTGGGTGTAAAGAGTTTCCGAAACGAAGATAATATGTATTGCTCTATTTCATATTATTTGCAACTTACACTAAAAAACAAACACTTCAATTAATATGCAACCTTTCAAACACTTGTCTTTGGTAATTTTTTTGTAATAAAATTATAAGTACTGTTACAGTTTACCCTGCATTAGAATCTTTCTCCTCCACATCTGTACTCTCTATTTACCTTTGTCAAATGAGCTCTCTCCCTCTTCATTTTCCTTAATTTGTGCTCTCTCTTGGTTCACATACTCTTAGATCTTATTCGTATATCCCTTTTAATTTCAAAAAACGAACTAATTGCCCTGAAAGGGATGGTATCCCTTGAACAAGTGTATTATTCCGATATGGTTCAAAACTAATTGTTGGTTTTTGATGAGTCCGACTCACCGCAGATAATAAAACCCGAGCCAAGATCAAACTCACATTTAATATAATCAAAAGACATAATTAACAAGAATAAGGAAAGACGGAATTACCCTTGTAGCGTGCTTCGCTCGTCCACCGAGCTCTTACTTGAGAAAGCTTAATTCTCGCAACGGGCGATAACCTCCGACGGTATCTACCCGCAACACGACCCTGACAAGGTCTACTACTTGGAGGTTAGCCAAGTCCGACCAATAAGACTACCCGAGTAATTATCAGTTTAAATGTTTTCTCTCAAGTGGAGATGCCTTTTCTAACTCTTACTCAAGTGACTTTTCCCATACCCCAAGTTGGGTAGTTATAGGGAAACTCATGAGTGAAATCTTTTTTCCCATCAATGTGGGTGAGTTGGTAAAATTAATATTCCATCAAACACACACATGCACATAATCAATTGGAGATGCCTTTTCTAACTCTTACTCAACTTACAATGCAATCTAGTGTGAATAACTAGGGTGATCAAGCCTAAATCAAACACACACATGCACATAATCAATTAACCAATTTAATCACACATCAACTCCATCAAAATACCCAATCTACATCAATCCATTACATAATACAAGCTTCACCAAATCCCTAACCAAACAACTACTCTAGCAACATCATCAATTCAACCAACAACTAAAGAAATCAACAATCACCAATCAATGAATCAACAATCAAAGAAGAACAATTACTCTAATCAAACATCAATCATCAAATCATCAAAATCTAATCAAAATCAAACAATCTAAACATGAATACTAAACAAAACAATAAATGAGATAGAGTTTAGAAATGCTCATTGATAATAAAGTAGATCTCCAATACAATTGTCACCATTGAATCTTCAATCTCTCAATCACCATTGAAATTCTTCACTTTTCCTCTCTAAAATCTACTCCTAAAACTAACCCCTAGATCTAGAGAGAGAATCTCTCAACTAAGCTAAGAATATAATCTAATTCTATTATGAAACTTCTTGCCTACAAAAATAGAAGGAAATAACTATATATACAAAGGAGAAGTAGGAAAATGTCTCCCAAAAATAGACCCACGCCGGTGCGGTCACACGTAGGAGAGAGAAAGGTGCGCACGGGAAACACCCACACAGGTGCGCCCGCACGCACCTGATGTGCGGCCGCACTCGACACATGTGCGGCCGCACACCCCCCGTGTGCGCCCGCACCTGCCTGGGTAAGCTTCTTCTCTTCTCTTCGTCCTAGCTCATGAGGTGCACACACCCTTGATGATGGTGATGGAGCACAAGGTAGGCAGCAACTTTCCTTGGAATTTTAGATAAACACAAGGCAAGAAAAGTGCCCAACCAAAGTCTTGAAGCTTGCTCTTCGGGTCCCTCTTGACTTTGAGCTCTTTGCACAAGCATAAGGCATCAAAAGCGATGAAAACCAAGGAAAGGAAGCTCGGGAATTCTTGGACAACCGATCATAACCTACAAATAAAAGAGAACAAGCAAATAAAAGGGAAAAACAACAAATAAAATGCACAAAATAGAGAAACTAACTAAGAAAAGCACAAAATGAAGAAATTAAGAATAAAACTAAGGAAAATTAAAGAAAAGAGTTATAAAATGAAATGAAATTCATCCAAAAAGAGATCAAATGAGTGCCATAAATGTCACTCATCAGAGTCCAATTGTGTGCGCCTTCTGACAAGGTTGTGCGCCCGCGAAGCTCCAATCAAATTGGAGCTAAATTGCGAATTGGTGGAGGTGAGTTGCTCGGAGATGGTTCGAATTTGTGGTTGTGGGGTTGCGCGTTGGTGTGAGAACAGGGGGTAGTTCTAGGTGCTGAATGACTGCGATAAGTGGATGTTGGTGTGCGTTGTTGATGCGTGAGTGAAGGAGAGGGAGCAGGGGAGTGAGATGCTATTGCTTGGGGTGGTGTAGGATAATGAAGGGTGTGGTGATGGATAAGGGCAGCAGGTTTGTTTGGCGTTTGACTCAACTTGGAACCCGAACTCACTTGACATAAAACCCGAACCCCTACACACAAAACCGAAGGAAGGAATTGGGAAAAAGAATAAGAATAAAATAAAATGAAAATAAATAAAGGACGAAATAAAACAAAACCAAGACAAATAAAATAAAATAAATAAAATAGAAATAAATAAAATAAAATAGAAAATAAGAGACATAAAACTAAACTAAAAATAATTAAAACTACGCAAGCAAATAAAATAAAATAAAATACGAAAATAGACTAAAACTAATAAAATAAAGAAAATAAACTAAAACACTCCAAAATTACCAAAATAAACTAGAAACTTTATTAAAGAGAAAACAAGAGAATAAATGGAAAAATAAGGGAAAATAAACACGAAAAATAACCTAAACACTACCCCTAGGAGTGACATAAATGTCACTTATCAAATTCCCCCAAGCTAAACCTTTGCTCGTCCTCGAGCAAAGCTAATGCAAAAGAGAACAAGATGGAATTATTGAAAGCAAAAGAAACAAAATAGAAACAAGGAGAAAGAATGTACACTAACTCACCGTCGTAGGAATCACAGTTGTTTTTAGCTACAACAAGCCCTTAAAACCCCAAAGTCGCCTATGAGGACGAGTGAGGTCTCGTGAGGGTTTCCTAAGAGCTTACACCACAACTCTCGACAAAAACCAAGGCAAGGCAACAAAAGGAAAAAGAAAAGAAACATGAAGAGAAAAAGCAAAACATAAGCTCATATATGGACAAGAGATAAGGACAAGTACTAATGAATGCAACCCTTTCTAAATGGACAAATGTATGCACGTTCCAAGATGTCAATGGTTGATTGAAACATAACACATGCTAAGCATAGAGAACTACTTAGGACTCAATCCACCCTAGCCCCAACCAATCGGGCCACATTCTCTCCACTAGCTTCAAATAAACCCTTAAGCTAGCTTCTCAAGATTCCACGAAAGAACCGGAAAAAGATAAATAAATGAAAAACTTTGAGAAGGTAATCCCGACGTCTCAACTATGCATACTCTTTCCATAGGTTTGAAGTCTATCTCCCTCCACTTTTCTTTTGACCTAACCCACTAGAGTCTAAGGGTCTTTTTATTGATTGTAACGTAAGGCTAAGGGTTAAGGCGGGGTAAAAATTTGAAATTTGGTGATATTTCCTAAGTGAAGCAAAAAGTGCGGCCGACACTCAAAAATAACTCAAGAATTCACTAAAATCAAGAAAAAATACCGCTAATGCCATTCCCCCAAGCTTATTCAACACAATATTCCCCCCAAGCTTGAACAAAGGATTGTCCTCAATGCTTTAACTAAGGAAGATAATGAAACCATCTAAAATATTTTTGTTGTTTTTGTTTCTTTTTTTTCAATATTTTTTTTTTAAAACTTTATTCATTATCCTTGCCTTTTTTAATTTTGGACGGCTTTTTCTTGAAACTTCATTTGACTTTTATAAATTTGCATCATTCTTTACAAGCTCAACTCTAACCAAATCATAAAGTACTTCTTGTTTATGATCAACATTCTCAAAACTCCAACCTCACATGGCAATGCTTCACTAATTATAAGGGTTGGTAAACATAGGCCATTAGGTTTGTAACGTGGTTTAAACAAGAGCGGGAAACATAAGGCTCAAATTGGTTAGCAAGTAGGTTTATGCAAAATAGAAAATCAAATTTGTAACAAAACAAAAAGAAGATAAAGACAAATGAGAAAGAAGTGCCCTTTTCCTCCCCTAGAGTGCTTCGGTCACGATCTTGGGAGCTATAAGTCAAAACAAGGATCAGGACATGCATAGCTAAGGATCCAAATGCGCCACACAACAAAGTGATGAAGGCTAGAACAATGTTACCTCACACGGGATTATAACTAAGCAAATACCATCTAAGGGTGCCAAATCCACTATAGAGAGCAACATCATCTTACCACATACCCGTGAACTACGGCTTCATGGATTCCTAAAAGTTCTTAACCCGACTACCTTAGCATGCAATATCCTAGAGTCAACCAATGACACTCTCAAATCGTGCACACATTAACCACTTAGGAAGAAAGGCATTCAAGAGTAAACAAATCCGAAAGATATAATGTCCAATTAAGAACAAACAAAACACAATTTTGCTAAACTTGCCTTGAAATAAACAAAAATCTTTTTGGATTTTCCAAAAGCATGAAAAACATGGAAATGCATATACTCAAGTGCATGCCATATATGAATCAACATCCCACCAAACATGATAGAATACCCTCCCCCAAGCTTGAATGAGACAACATACTCAAACATAGACCAAATAATCCATGGGAGGGGAAAAGGAAGAGATCAAACCACAAACCAACACATGTCCAACAAGGCATCAACCATTAAAGAAAGAGCAAGGAAAAATGTTACCGGATATTAGGTGGGTGTAAATACCCGCAAATGACCCAAATAAACCTTTCAAAACTAAATTCCTCTAGAATCGAATCTCGCCTTCCATGTGCTAGCAATCGTGGTGCCGATCTTCCTTGATTCTTGATCCAAACCAATGCACCAAAGTATATCAAGTCATGTACTTAGCAAAAGGCACACAAACATTTCCATGAGAGAAAATCTATTCTAAAAAGAAAAGAAAATAAAAGCAATAAAACACGGGTTACTTCTCGAGAAAGGCTTGCTTAACGTCCAAGCATGACCGATTTAGTAAATAACCCGACAAAGAACGCAAAAGCTTGTCATATGCATCTGCAAACATATCAAGAAATAGAGCATACGTGATGCTCATATGACAAACAAACATAAAGTACAAGGAGACTTTATGTTTGAGAGAAAGGGGAAAAGAAAAAGTAAAAGGATCAAAAGAAAAATCAATAAAATAAGAGTTAGAAAATTCAAAACTAGAACTAGGAAGAGAAAAGGGAGGAAAACTCATTTTGTTGCTCTTTGGAAGGTAAAACTCCATCATTGAGTTCAAAAGAAGGGTAATGGGGAGCTAAAGAGATTAGGGGCCTCTCAATCGGTGGAACTTTGAGAATATATGGAAGTGAGATAGGGCAAGAGGGAATGTTGGTAAGCTTTCTTAAAAAGGGGGTGGGGATTGAAAGAATTGGAATGGGTACCTCACTCACAACTTCAATCACACCACCTTGCATTAAAACACAAGCCTTTTCCTCCAAAGAATTCCCTTCTAACACATCTTCACTACCCTCAAAGATTTTAAAAAGGTCCTCAACCACCAATTGGGATTCTTCACTCTCGCGTGCAGAGGTCGGTAGCCTGAATATAGCTTTCCGCCTCCCTCAGGGCCGCTTGTAGCGTGAATGCCCCTTTTCTGACGAGGTCAAACTTGAAATTTGACTCGTCTCTCAGACCTTTGAAGAAGTCTGTAAATGCTACATCGTCAGACAGCCCCTGGATCAGGATTCTGACGAGGTTGAACCGTCTGACATATGAGCATAGCCCTTATCTCTCACCCTGCTTAACGGTGCTCAAATCAAGGCTCGTTTTCTTAGCACGAATGTTCATGGAGAAGTTGGTGGCAAACAAGAAGGCTAGCTTCTTGAAGCAGTCAATTGAGCCGGCTGGCAAGTTTCCAAACCATTGTTGGGCAATGCCCTTCAAACACATTCAAACAAAGCTTTTTGAATCAAATGAAAGTCAAACACATTCAAACAAAGCATTTTGAATTAAATGAAGGTGAAATGCAGTTAACAAAGCTAATTGAGTCAAATGAAAGTCAAACACATACATAAAAAGCTAATTGAGTCAAATGAAAGTCAAATGCATTCAACAAAGATAAATGAGTCAAATGAAAGTCAAACACATTCAAACAAAGCTTTTTGAGTCAAATGAAAGTCAAGTGCATTGAACAAAGCTTTTTGACTCAAATGAAAGTCAAACATATTCAAACAAGGGTTTTTGAATCAAATGAAAGTCAAATGCATTCAATAAAGATAATTGAGTCAAATAAAAGTCAAACACATTCAAACAAAGCTTTTTGAATTAAATGAAAATGAAATGCAGTTAACAAAGCTAATTGAGCCAAATGAAAGTCAAACACAAACATAAAAAGCTAATTGAGTCAAACGAAAGTCAAATGCATTCTACAAAGCTAATCGAGTCAAATGAAAGTCAAACACATTCATACAAAGCTAATTGAGTCAAATGAAAGTCAAATGCATTCTACAAAGCTAATTGAGTTAAATGAAATTCAAACACATTCAAACAATGCTTTTTGAATCAAATGAAAGTCAAATATATTCAACAAAGCTAATAGAGTCAAATCAAAGTCTAACACATTCAAAAAATGCTTTTTGAATCAAATGAAAGTCAAATGCATTTAACAAAGATTTTTGAGTCAAGTGAAAGTCAAACACATTCAAACAAAGCTTTTTGAATCAAATGAAAGTCAAAAACATTCAAACAAAGCTTTTTGAATTAAATGAAAGTGAAATGCAGTTAACAAAGCTAATTGAGTCAAATGAAAGTCAAACACATACATAAAAAGCTAATTGAGTCAAATGAAAGTCAAATGCATTCTACAAAGCTAATTGAGTCAAATGAAAGTCAAACACATTCAAACAAAGCTTTTTGAATCAAATGAAAGTCAAATGCGTTTAACAAAGATTATTGAGTCAAATGAAAGTCAAACACATTCAAAAAAGATTTTTGAATAAAATGAAAATCAAATGTATTCAACAAAGATTTTTGACTCAAATGAAAGTCAAACACATTCAAACAAAAACTTTTGAATCAAATCTAAGTCTAATGCATTCAATAAAGATAATTGAGTCAAATGAATTAAAGTTAAACACATTCAAATAAGGGTTTTTGAATCAAATGAAAGTCGAATGCATTCAACGAAGATAATTGAGTGAAATGAATGTTAAACACATTCAAACAAAGCTTTTTGAACCAAATGAAAGTCAAATGCATTCAACAAAGCTAATTGAGTCAAATGAAAGTCAAACACATTCAACCAATGCTTTTTGAATAAAATGAAAGTGAAATGCAATAAACAAAGCTAATTGAGTCAAATGAAAGTCAAATGCATTCTACAAAGCTAATTGAGTTAAATGAAATTCAAACACATTCAAACAAAGCTTTTTGAATCAAATGAAAGTCAAATACATTCAACAAAGCTAATTGAGTCAAATCAAAGTCTAACACATTCAAAAAATGCTTTTTGAATCAAATGAAAGTCAAATGCATTCAATAAAGATTTTTGAGTCAAATGAAAGTCAAACACATTCAAACAAAACTTTTTGAATCAAACGAAAGTCAAACACATTCAAACAAAGCTTTTTGAATTAGATGAAAGTGAAATGCAGTTAACAAAGCTAATTGAGTCAAATGAAAGTCAAACACATACATAAAAAGCTAATTGAGTCAAATGAAAGTCAAATGCATTCTACAAAGCTAATTGAGTCAAATGAAAGTCAAACACATTCAAACAAAGCTTTTTTGAATCAAATGAAAGTCAAATGTGTTCAACAAAGATAATTGAGTCAAATGAAAGTCAAACACATTCAAACAAAGCTTTTTGAATCAAATCTAAGTCTAATGCATTCAATAAAGATAATTGAGTCAAATGAAAGTCAAACACATTCAAACAAGGGTTTTTGAATCAAATGAAAGTCAAATGCATTCAACAAAGATAATTGAGTCAAATGAAAGTCAAACACATTCATACCAAGCTGTTTGAATAAAATGAAAGTTAAATGCATTCAATAAAGATAATTGAGTCAAATGAAATTCAAACACATTTATACAAAGCTTTTTGAATCAAATAAAAGTCGAATGCATTAAACAAAGGTAATGGAGAGAAATGAAAGTCAAACACATTCAAACAAAGCTTTTTGAGTCAAATGAAAGTCAAGTACATTTAACGAAGCTTTATGAGTAAAATGAAAGTCAAACGCATTCAATCAAGGGTTTTTGAATCAAATGAAAGTCGAATGCAATCAATAAAGATAATTGAATCAAAAGAAAGTCAAACACGTTCATACAAAGCTTTTTAAATAAAATGAAAGTCAAATGCATTCAATAAAATCCCCCTTTGACTTGAAACTCTTTGCACAAGCATTACGCATGATAAACAATGAAAGACCATGGAGAGGAAGCTCGGGAATTCTTGGACAATCAATCACAACCTACAAACAACGGATAAAAAGCAAGTAAAAGGGAAAAATAGTGATGAGTGACATTTATGGCACTCATTTGGTCCCTTTTTGGATGAATTTTATTCCATTTTATTAATCCTTTCTTTAGTTTTCCTTAGTTTTATTCTTGTTTTCCTCATTTTATGCTTTTTGTAGTTAGTTTCTCTATTTTATGCCTTTTCTAATTTACTTGTTATTTTTCTATTTTACTTGCTTTTTATCCTTTGTTTGTAGGTTGTGATTGATTGTCCAAGAATTCCCGAGCTTCCTCTCCATGATCTTTCATTGTTTTCATGCCTAAAGCTTGTGCAAGAAGTTTCAAGTCAAAGGGGGATCCAAGGAGCATGCTTCAAGGCCTTGCATATGCTCTTTCCATGGCCTATATCCTTTAAGAATTTCAAGAAAGTTACTGCCTACCTTGTCCTCCATCACCATCATCTAGGATGTGTGCACCACATGAGCAAGGACGAAGAAGAAGAAAGGAGGCTGCAGTTTTGTGCGGGCGCACACGGGGAGTGTGCGGCCGCACATATGTCGTGTGCGGCCGCACATGGAGTGTGTGCGGGCGCACCTTTCTGGGTGTGTCCCGTGCACACTTCTCTCTCTCCTCCGAGCGCCCGCACCTGCGTGGGTCTATTCTTGGGCGTCAAAACCGACCTTCTCCTTTGTATATATAGTTATTTCCTTCTATTTTTGTAGTAAGAAGTTTCATAATAGAATTAGATCATATTCTTAGCTTAGTTGAGAGCTTCTTTCTCTAGATCTAGGGCTTAGTTTTAGGAGTAGATTTTAGAGAGAGAAAGTGAAGAATTTCAATGGTGATTGAGAGATTGAAGATCCAATGGTGACAATTGTATTGGAGATCTACTCTATTATCAATGAGCATTTCTAAACTCTATCTCATTTATTGTTTTGTTTAGTATTCATGTTTAGATTGTTTGATTTTGATTAGATTTTGATGATTTGATGATTGATGTTTGATTAGAGTTATTATTCTTCTTTGATTGTTGATTCTTTGATTGTAGATTGTTGATTTCTTAGTTGTTTGTTAAATTGATGATGTTGCTAGAGTAGTTGTTTGTTTTGGGATTTGGTGAAGCTTGTATTATGTAATGGATTGATGTAGATTGGGGATTTTGATGGAGTTGATGATGTGATTAAATTGGTTAATTGATTATGTGCATGTGTGTATTTGATTTAGGCTTGATCACCCTAGTTATTCACACTAGATTGCATTGTAAGTTCACATTGATACGAACCCTTGATTTGTGGCTTGCATTTACACGATTGAGGTGTCTTGTGATGTTTCCTAGCTAGAGTTTATCGTAGTTGACGCTAGTTAGACCTCTAGGAGAATAGCTTGATATGCTCTTTTGGTTGCATAATTGATCTTCCCTTACATTGCTTGACTTAGTCAACTTCCTAAACCAATTTCATTGTTTATTGCTATTGTAAGTGAATCCTAATCCCTAGAATTTTACTTGTTTGGTTTCTTTGTCTTAGTAGTTGTTAGTGTCCTCTTTTACCCTTTGTCTTCGACCTAGCTTAGGCACATAATTGAAAGCACTTAGACATTACTGTTCCTTTGGGTTCGACCCTTAACTTACCTCTATACTTGTATTTAGGTTTGTTGAGTGTTTATAAATTTTGTTTGGCTTAGGAGGATTAGTCCAACGACCTAATTTTCCCACGTCAAAATGGCGCCGTTGCCGGGGAACGGTGTCTATGTTTGAGTGTTTTTGATTGCTTGATTCTAGGTCTTTGTGTATACTTTTTCTTTTATTTGTTTTTGTTTTCTTTGTAAAAATGGCATGTCTATCTTTTTCTCAACATGATGATGAGCCTTTTTGTGAATATTTCAATAGACTTAAGGAATTTCTTGACTATAATTGTTGTAGTCTTTGGGAAGCTTGTGAGATTTGTTATCATGGTTTGAATGAGCAAACTAGGGATATAGTTGAAGGAATGCATAATGGTGATTTTAGAGCATTTTCTATTGAGGATGCTTGGAAATTTTATGTTTGGTTTGCTTGGGAAGTCTATAATAAGGGTAAACGTGCTTCCATTTTTGATGTGCAATGTGTTAATTCTTCCAATGCTAGCATGATTTACCATGATGTGTCACATGACCCCATAGTTGAACCTAGAACAAGTACTTCCAATTCTATTTCCTCATTTGTTCATGATAATGTGTTGCATGTTCAAGCTAACAAATCTCATACATTTGATAATGCCCCCAACGCCCTATTTGATGAAAATGCTCATGTTTGTAATGATGATGATCCTACTTTTGGTTGTACTTCTTCTTCTCTTGTTGAGCCTCAATCTCCTACCCCTTTTGAATCTCTTATTGCTACCTTGGAAACTCAAATTAGGCATGTTGAGCTTCGTGATGATCTTGGGCCTAACGAAGAGTCGACTCTTAATTGTTTAAGAAGTCAATTGGAGATGATGAGAAAGAGTGAGGAGCGTCTCGAGGTGGGAAGAAGGAGAAATGAAGAGCTAGGAAGCCAATTGTCATCTTTGATGCTTATGTGTGAAAGTTACAAATCCAATGTGTGTGTTGAGGGTGATGATGGTAATTTCGAGCAACCAAGAATGTGTGAGGATCCTATTGTTGAGCATAAGAGTGATGGAGAGAGAGTCGAGAGTGATGGAGAGAGAGTCGAGAGTGATGATGAGTTGATGAAATTTTAAGTTTAGACATCTCTTCCTTTGTTGATTGTGATGAGTTTCAAGTGTATGAATGTGACTCTTCTATCCATGAATATTTGGACTCGTTTGAGGTTATGTCAAATGTGTTTGTTGAGTGCATAAGGAATAGCCATAGCCTTTTAAGCAAGTTCATTGATGATGCTTCATGGGAGAGAGATGATTTTGAAATTGATTTGCCTCCATTCATGCATGGTTTTGAGACTCTAGGCTTAAAGGAAGTTGAGGGAGCTATTGTTCGTGAAGGTAGTGGAGGAGATTATGTGGTTCCTCTTGGGAGTTCGATATTTGAGGGAGATGGTGATCATGAGTGTTCTTCTTTTGAGGATTCTATGATTGATTTTCATGCCCTCATTGGCGATGTGAGACCTTGTGTTGAGGGAGTAGCTAACCCTTTGCCTATTTCTCATACCCCTTTCTCTCAAAAGTTTAATCACATCCCTTATTGCCCTATTTTTCTCCCTTCCTTTGTTGGTAAGCCTATTGGGGACCCTTTTGTCTATGAAGATTTGAATGTGGCTCATTTGTCTCCAATTTGGGAAAAGGGTGATGTTGCCACCCAAAAATATTTTGAGGAGAGTTTGCCTTCTTTTTCCTTTTCTTCTTCTTTTTCTTTTTCTTCTTATTTTGTTGAGTTTTCTTGTGATTCTTCTTCCTTCTCTTGGCATATCTCTCCTCATAGGTGTGCACTATGCTTGTTGCATGCCTTATTTTTGTCATGTGCACACTTACTTTCTTATGAAATGTGTAGTAGTGCATTTGACAAGCTCTTGCGTGCGTTGAATTATTATTTTACTAGAGCGGTCAAGCTTGGACCTTAAGCAAGCCTTTCTTGGGAAGTAACCCGTGTTTTAGATTAGATTTTCCTTTTCTTTTTAGAATAGATTTTCTCTCATGGAAATTTTTGTGTGCCTTTTGCTAGGTACATGACTTGATATACTTTGGTGCTTCGATTTGGATCAAGAATCAAGGAAGGTTGACCCCTATCTTTGCGAGCATATGGAAACAAGGTTTAATTCTTGAGAAATTAGCTTTGAAAGGTCTAATTTGGTCATTTGCGGGTATTTACACCCACCTAATATCCGGTAATATCTTTCCTTGCTCTTTCTCTAGTGGATGATGACTTGTTGGACATATGTTGGATTGTTGGATTGATCTCCTTGTTTTCCCCTCCCATGGATTATATGATTTATGTTTGAGTGTATTGTCTCATTCAAGCTTGGGGGAGGGTATTCTATCATGTTTGGTGGAATGATGATTCTTATGTGTTATGCACCTTTGTATATGCTTTTCCATGTTTCTTATATTTTGAAAAACCCCAAAAAGATTTTTGTTTCTATCAAGGCAAATTTGCAATGTGTTTTGTTTTGTTCTTGCTTTGGACATAATAACATTTGGACTTGTATAATTGAATGCTTTTCTTCCTAAATGGTAACGGTGTGCACGGTTTGAGAGTACGCTTGGTTGATTCTAGGATAAAGCATGCTAAGGTAGTTGGTTAGAACTAGTGGGAACATGAAACCGGATTCTACTTGTTTGTGGCATGTTTGGTAGTTGCTTCCTATAGTCGATTTGACGCCAATAGTGAGTTTTTACTACAACCATGTGAGTTCTATGTTTTTCAAGCCTTCTACCTTACTTGTATGAGCGGCATGGATCCTTGACTTTTTGCAAACCTAATCTTGAAACTTGACTCCTAGATCTTGAATCCGAGACCGAACCATTTAGGAAGGACAAAGGCACCTTTTTAGGGGTGGTATTTTTCTATTTTTAGGATAGTTTGTTTCATTCTTTATTTTTGGGTTCACATTTGCCTTCTTGCAACCATTTGAGCCTTATACCTTCTTTTCAAGCCACATCTTTAGATCTTTGGCCTTTTGTTTCATTCTCTTTCTTTTCTTGGTTTTTGTGAAGCAATTGATCATTCTTGATGGAGTTTGTGGTGGAGAAGTTGAAATGTTTGGTTCTTATGAAAGCAAGATTGTGTTATGATTTCTTTGTGAATAATGGCAAATGAGTATAAGTAAAAGCCGTCCTACATTATAAAAGGCATGGACAAATAAGTGCAAGAGTTGAAAAAGCCGTCCAAGGTTAAAAGAGGCGAGGACAAAGCACTATAAAAAAGAAAAAAAAGTGAAAAATGAAAAATTCAAAAATATTTTGATGTGAGTTTTCTCCCTTTTTGAGCATTGAGGACAATGCTCCATTTAAGCTTGGGGGGAAGCGTTCTCACGCTTTTTGTGTATATGTTTGTGGTTTATAGCTTTGAATAAGCTTGGGGGTGTTAGTTTGTTTTTGTTTGGTGACTACTTGATTGTGATTCTAAGAAAGGGCCCGTTCTTTGCTTCACTTTTAGGAAAACCACCAAATTTCAAATTTTTAGCCTACCTTCACCCTTTTGCCTTAACGTTACAACCTCGGGGAAAGACCTTTTGACCTAAATGGTTGAGTCATTCATCGGTGGAGAGGAATGTGAGTTTTAGGAATAGGGAGAGGGAATGCAAAAGTCAAGATGTCGAGTAGCCTAAAAATTCTCTTTTTTCCGGTTCCTTCGTGGAATCATTGGGATGCTCACTTGAGGTTGATTTGAAGCTACTAGGAAGAACGCGGTAAGATTGTTTGGGATGAAAGTGGATTGTGAAAGCTAGTTCCTATGCTTAGCATATTTATGTTTCAATCAACCTTGGGTATCTTGGAGCGTGCACTCCTTTATTTGTTTAGAAAGATATGCATCCACTTGTGCTTGTACATTTGCAAAAGTCCTTTCATGAACATTTGTTTGCTTTTCTTGTATTTTGTTTTCTTTTTCATGCTTTGCCTTGTTTGTACTATTATGAGAGATATGGGTAAAACTCTTAGGATACCCTTACGAGACCTCACTCGTCCTCATAGGCGACTTTGGGGTTTAAAGGGCTTGTTGTAGCTAAAAACAACCGTGATTCCTACGACAGTGAGTCTTAGTGTATATTCTTATCTTATGTCCTTCATTTTCATTTTCAATAAATTTTTCATCCTTGATCTTTCTTGCTTTGTTTTGCTCGAGGACGAGCAAAAGTTTAGCTTGGGGGAATTTGATGAGTGACATTTATGGCACTCATTTAGTCCCTTTTTGGATGAATTTCATTCCATTTTATTACTCCTTTCTTTAGTTTTCCTTAGTTTTATTCTTGTTTTCCTCATTTTATGCTTTTTGTAGTTAGTTTCTCTATTTTATGCCTTTTCTAGTTTACTTGTTATTTTTCTATTTTACTTGCTTTTTATCCTTTGTTTGTAGGTTGTGATTGATTGTCCAAGAATTCCCGAGCTTCCTCTCCATGATCTTTCATTGTTTTCATGCCTAAAGCTTGTGCAAGAAGTTTCAAGTCAAAGGGGGATCCAAGGAGCATGCTTCAAGGCCTTGAATATGCTCTTTCCATGGCCTATATCCTTCAAGAATTTCAAGAAAGTTACTGCCTACCTTGTCCTCCATCATCATCATCTAGGATGTGTGCACCACATGAGCTAGGACGAAGAAGAAGAAAGGAGGCTGCAGTTTTGTGCGGGCGCACACGGGGAGTGTGCGGCCGCACATATGTCGTGTGCGGCCGCACATGGAGTGTGTGCGGGCGCACCTTTCTGGGTGTGTCCCGTGCGCACTTCTCTCTCTCCTCCGAGCGCCCGCACCTGCGTGGGTCTATTCTTGGGCGTCAAAACCGACCTTCTCCTTTGTATATATAGTTATTTCCCTCTATTTTTGTAGTAAGAAGCTTCATAATAGAATTAGATCATATTCGTAGCTTAGTTGAGAGCTTCTCTCTCTAGATCTAGGGCTTAGTTTTAGGAGTAGATTTTAGAGAGAGAAAGTGAAGAATTTCAATGGTGATTGAGAGATTGAAGATCCAATGGTGACAATTGTATTGGAGATCTACTCTATTATCAATGAGCATTTCTAAACTCTATTTCATTTATTGTTTTGTTTAGTATTCATGTTTAGATTGTTTGATTTTGATTAGATTTTGATGATTTGATGATTGATGTTTGATTAGAGTTATTGTTCTTCTTTGATTGTTGATTCTTTGATTGTAGATTGTTGATTTCTTAGTTGTTTGTTAAATTGATGATGTTGCTAGAGTAGTTGTTTGTTTTGGGATTTGGTGAAGCTTGTATTATGTAATGGATTGATGTAGATTGGGGATTTTGATGGAGTTGATGATGTGATTAAATTGGTTAATTGATTATGTGCATGTGTGTGTTTGATTTAGGCTTGATCACCCTAGTTATTCGCACTAGATTGCATTATAAGTTCACATTGATACGGACCATTGATTTGTGGCTTGCATTTACACGATTGAGGTGTCTTGTGATGTTTCCTAGCTAGAGTTTATCGTAGTTGACGCTAGTTAGACCTCTAGGAGAATAGCTTGATATGCTCTTTTGGTTGCATAATTGATCTTCCCTCACATTGCTTGACTTAGTCAACTTCCTAAACCAATTTGCATTGTTCATTTCTATTGTAAGTGAATCCTAATCCCTAGCATTTTACTTGTTTGGTTTCTTTGTCTTAGTAGTTGTTAGTGTCCTCTTTTACCCTTTGTCTTCGACCTAGCTTAGGCACATAATTGAAAGCACTTAAACATTACTGTAATCCCCCACATTTTAATTTAATTATAATTTCATTATATGTTATTCTTGTAATTATATTTATGGTAATTTTATTAAAAAAATTATTTTATGGAAGTTTTTTTTAATAAAGTAGTGTTTTTTTTTTATATTTATTATTAATAATCCTAGCCTATTTAGGAATACCACTCCTAATTTAATTAGGAGATTATAAAGCCCAAAATAAAAACCCTTATACCTCTCCTCCCTCAAAACTCACGTACAAAAAAAAAAAAAGAAAAAAACACTCTCCTTCCTACTGCTTTCACGAAGAGAAGAGAAAAAAAAAAAAAAAAAAAAAAAAAAAAAAAAAAAAAAATTACCTGCTACAGTGCTGCCGCCAGCAGCACCGCCGCTGCCGCCACCGCCTGCCGCCACTGCCTGCCGCCGACCACAGCAGCCCAGCCCAGCAGTTTGCCTCCTTCCTCCCTTTCTCCTTCCCTTATTTCCCCTTCTCTTATTCTTTTTTTTTTTAATTAAAGCTTTGATCTTTATTAAATTTTGTTTATGAATTCTTATTCTTATGGTTTGATATTATATTTGGGTTATTAAAGTTTATAAATTTATGAGTTTTGTCATGTTTAATTTATTTAATAAATTTTCAGATTTGGTTTAATTATAAATTTGGGGTTTAAATGTGTATTTTTCATGGTTTTAGGGTTTAAAACGTACTAATTAAGTTATCTAACTATATTATATGTAAATTATGTTTAAGTTCAATTATTTTGATTATTATTAAATTTTCAGATTTTGTATCTTCTATTTTGAAGCCTCTAATTGCGTTGAATTGATGTATTTTTGGGTTTTTAACACTCTAAATTACTATATGATGGCTTTTTCAAATAATTATGCTTATGGGATTATTTTATATGCTTAAACCAAATTTTCAGATTTATTTTACCACTTTAAAGTTGCTGTAATTTATTATTAAACACTATATTTTCATGATTTTAACACCTAAACTTGTAGTTGGGATGTTGTACTATTAGTTTTGGCTAATTGGATTAATTTAAGGACTTTATTTTAATGGTTTGAGAGGTTTTTAAATACTTTAGTATTGCTGTAATTTTAATTGCTTTGGTATTGATTTATTCCTTATTATTTGGTTTAGGAGAGGACTTTGTAGAAGGCGATTTCTAGTCTTTAAAGTGGCCAATCGAATTGTTTACTCAAGGTACGTACAAGTTACAAAACCTTGCTTTTAGGTGCATGTTTAAGGATGGATCGAGAACTTAGTACCATGTCTAGGGATGACTGGGTTAAATTGTTTGGTTATACATTGTGAAATTCATTTGATGTGCATCATTTATTATTGCAATTATTGGTTATGTACTAATTATGTAAGGTATGCTTAGAGGCAAAGGTATGTGATTGGTGAAATGATTCAATTACTACTCATTCATGATTTAATGAAATAGGATGAGTAAAGGAATGGTTCATGTCTTATAAGACAAGGTTAAGAGTTTGGGGTGCCTTATGCACTCAAGGTGTTTATACACCGAGGTAGTAAAGGAATAAATAATAAATGTTGCTTGCCACTAATAAATCAAGAATTGAAATTGAAAAGTTGTTTTACTTGATTGAATTGATATTGGATTGATTGAATTATTATGCATGTGAGTCATCACCAAGTCTAAACATGTAAATCACGTAAAGTGCAAGATGGATGAGCAATAAAACTCTGGATTGGTGCACTTCTGGAGTAATGACAATCAGGGGTTGGGGTACATGGGGTATTAGCCGTGTACTTTTCTCGAGGCCGTCTGATCTACGAGTCTCTTATTTCAAATACTTTTTTTTATAAAACTAGGAGTTAGGTGAGATCTCATACTAACTACGGTCACGGAGTCGCGCCCGTGGTCGTTGGATGTTTATTGATGTTTCCGAAAGGAGGCATGGGGTTTTTCTTTATTGATGTTCCAAATGGGACATGGGTTGGACAACCTTGTCTATTGCTAAATCCAAAGAATAAATTGAAATGAGTTAGCTACTATTAGCTAGTGGAGTCTTAATAAATTAAATAATCGAGTCGTGTGTTGAGTTTGTGATTTAATTATGCGTATGATTGATTATTAGTAGCATGTTAAGTACTTCCTTATTTTACTTTGCAGCTTGTATGTACTCAGCTTTGCTGATTGCGTGCTTTTGTGTGTGTGTCCTTCTTTGGTCATGGCCTTCGCCTTCACATGACCCTGTGACGATCCAATTTTTACACTTGTAATATTGGGGCGGAGCAGATTAACCACAGGTTCTCTCACATGCAGCATTCATCAGGGTTGTGGGATCTTGAGTAGAGAGTTGGTTGCTTATTTTCGCGTTTCTTGCAAGTTTGATTTTATTTAACTCGATTTTATTTGACACTATTTCTCTTGGTTTAAGTTTGTTTTAACACTGAATTTTAATTACTTACTTTTACTTTTGGGTTTTGAATAAGGGCCTTAAAGGTTCCAACTTGTAATACTCATTTTGATTTAAATACTTTTCTTTGAGGTTTATTTAAACTGTTTGGTTTTCCGCTGCTAACTTCTGAGATAGCCTTAACGTTTGAACACGTGGCGGTAGCACACCAGTAATTCTCTTGGATTTGTTCAGGTTATTTACAGGTTTCTCACAGGTTTTTAAGAGAGAATTATTGGGGTGTTACAAAGTGGTATCTGGGAGCTTAGGTTTAGATTTAATTACCACTAAAACCAATTAGCTTAACATGTCTTAGGCGCCTAACTAATTAACATTGAGGATTTAAGTTCAAAGGCTAAAGTGATTTTTCGAAACTTGGTATGTTTGAAATGTTTTATCTAAAATGATGTTGAAGTTTATTTTGTCTACTTGGTGAGCTTTGGGTAGACTTAAGAAGGGAATGCATGCATATTCCATACATATCTTTACATTTTATTGTCATTTGGAGTGTCATTTTTCTTATTTATCTAACATTTAGTAATTAATGTCTTAATTGATGTGTTTTGTGATGTGCTTGTGTTATGCTTTTGTATGTTCGTTGCGTTGGGATGACGTAGAAAGGAGATGAGTGATTCAGTAAGCACGTCTGGAAGCACGAATAATGCTACTAGGAACAACCCTATTGTTGTGTCTGAGGATGAGAATGATGTGCGAAGTGAAGATACCTTAGAGAGGTACGAAAGGATTATGACGCCAGATAACCCTGATGAGGAAGACTACCAATATATACATGAGTTTAAAACTGCGAAGAATAAGAAGCATAAGATTAACACTTATAAAAGAATGTTCCATGACTATACCCTTATTGACTTTCCAGATGAGGATGACCTTGAATGGCTACAACCACCAATGGAAGATCCAAATGCGGGAAAAAGAGCTACTAGGAATCCTAATCCGCTTCACAAGTACATAACTATTGAAGATTCAGATGATGAAAAGGATCCCGATTTTGATGTCAATAACTATGATGAAAAGAAAGATAGGAACAGCAATGTGATACCTTGAGATATTTTTTTTAGAGTAGAGTTAGCATGAATAAGGCAACTTGCCATTAATAATAGTTATTAGAACTTTATTATAGTATGCTTTAGATGATTAATTTAAATAAGTAGCTAAAGCTATAGAGTTATTGTTCTTTGGGATTCATACTTTTAGTTAAGTTATAATAAAGTCATTATTATATTAGAAGTTTCATTTTACTAATATTTGTGAGCCAAAGAAAGTTAAAGTTGGTGAAATAAAGATTTTAAGATATTTCCTTTGGTTATTATTAAGCTAGTAAGAGTGACGTGGTATGGGGATTATTTTTCTTAACTTTACTTGAATTTGGGTGTGAATTGTGTTTATATTTGTATGATTCTACTTGGGACAAAGGGGTGCAAAGCAAGGTGCCCTTTTGAACCAATATATGTGATATTTATTATGATGATTCTGTGAGTATATGCGTATAGTATTTGAACTAGAGTATGATGTCCCTATATTTTCAGGCGTAAAACTACCATGGCCAATAACGCCGCCCTTGCTGAAGCCATCCGAATGTTGGCAGAGAATCTGAACCAAAACCGAGGGGATCAACTTGACCCCCAGGCAGAAATGTTCAAGAAGCTAGCACAAGTGAGACCCCCAGTGTTCAAGGGAGGTGCTGACCCCACCTTCTTAGAGAACTGGATACGTGAGTTTGACAAATTATTTGTGGCACTGAACTGCCCTGATAATTTGAAGGTGGATCAGGCAGCCATGTATCTTAAGGACGAAGCTGACATTTGGTGGAGAGATAACTGTGAGCTAGTGAAAGCCAAGCCTAACTTTGGGTGGGAGGTATTCAAAACCGCTTTAAGAGACAAATTCTACCCTCCTTTCCTAAAGAAACAAAAAGCCCAAGAGTTCATAAACCTGGAAATGGGGCAGATGACAATCTCTGAGTATTATAATAAGTTTATGGCACTTGCTAGGTTTGCCCCTGAAGTAGTACCCACTGAGGAGCTGAAGGCTCAGAGGTTTGAGCAAGGGTTAACTAACCAACTGCAAAAAGACCTAGCGGGGAAGGTATTTAAAACCCTAGACAAGGTATATGAAAGAGCTGCCCACATGTACCACCTAAATTCTAAGAGTGTGGGAGAGACTGCCAAGGCCGGGGAGAAGAGGAAGGACTTTGGGAGACCAGAGCACCAAAGTAGCTATAAGAGGCCTAGGAATGGGAACTCATTTGATAGAGGTGACCAAACTGCTAGCAACTCTTCTACTGTTAATAATGGAGAGAGAACCTACCATTGTAAGAGGTGTAGGAGAAACCACCTTGGGAGAGATTGTGATGGGAACTTAGTGACTTGTCGGTTCTGTAACAAGAAGGGGCACAGGGAATATGAGTGTTACACCAAACAGAAACAACAGGGAAATGGTGGGAATGGTGGGAACACTCAACAGAGGCCTAACAACTTCAACAACCAGGGGAACAGGGGAAATGGTCAGAATGGGAAGTTTGGAAATGGTCAGAATGGGAAGTTCGGCAATGGTAGCAACAACAACAACAGATCTGGCAACGGCAGCAACAACTCAGGCAACAAGAACAATGGTTACCAGGCAAGAAACAACACTCCCGGACGCTTGACTGTGATGAGCAAGGGAGAAGCTGAGAGGTCCTCAGATGTAGTTACTGGTACTTTTTCTATTCATTCTGCCTCTGTCAACACTTTGTTTGACTCTGGAGCAGCTTACTCTTTCATTTCTACTTCTGTTGTGCGCAAATTAAACTTAACTGAGTCCAGTCATGTTGATGTGTCGGTTAGTCTGCCTACTGGCAAACTTGTCCATTGTAATAGAATATTCAAAGGCTTGCCTTTGAAAATAGGAGAAGCTATCTTTCCTTCGAATCTTATTGAGTTTAATCTAGGGGATTTGGATGTAATTCTGGGGATGGATTGGCTGAGCTCATACAAGGCCAAGATAGACTGTGAGATGCAGAGGGTGCAGTTGAGAGATCCTTTGGGTAAGACGGTGTCATATAGACGTTTAGGGAAGCCTAAGGGTTTTGGGATTATTTCTGCTTTGAAGGTCAAGAAGCTAGTGAGTAAGGGATGTCCATTGTACTTTTGCTGTGTCCAAGATTTGAGTATGAGTGAGAGTAGGCGGATGGAGGATGTACCCATTGTGAATGAGTTTTTAGATTTTTTTCCAGAAGAGATTTCAGGAATGCCACCTAAGAGGGAACTTGAGTTTACCATTGATTTAGTCCCAGGAGCTGCACCTATCTCAAAAGCACCTTATAGGATGGCACCAGCTGAGATGAGTGAGCTAAAGGCTCAATTACAGGAGTTGTTAGACAAGGGGTTCATTAGGCCTAGTGCATCACCTTGGGGAGCACCTGTGTTATTTGTGAAAAAGAAGGATGGAAGCTTGAGGCTATGTATTGATTACAGATAGCTGAATAATGTGACTGTGAAGAATAAGTACCCTTTACCTAGGATAGATGACTTGTTTGACCAACTAAAGGGGGCAAGTGTGTTTTCGAAGATTGATTTGAGGTCGGGGTATCATCAGTTGAAGGTTGCAGATAAAGACATTCCAAAAACAGCCTTTAGAACTCGATATGGGCATTATGAGTTTACTGTCATGCCTTTTGGGTTAACCAATGCACCAGCCATATTCATGGACTTGATGAACCGAGTGTTTCATGAGTATTTGGATAAGTTTGTGGTTGTATTCATCGATGACATTTTGGTGTATTCGAAGAATGAGGAAGAACATGCTGAGCACTTGAGAACTACCCTTGAAACCCTTAGAAAGAACAAGTTGTATGCTAAGTTTTCTAAGTGTGATTTTTGGTTGGAGAAAGTTTCATTTTTGGGGCATTACATTTCGAAAGAGGGTGTATCTGTGGATCCTGCGAAGATTAAGGCAGTAAGTGAGTGGCCAACACCTAAGAATGTGACTGATGTTCGTAGTTTCTTGGGATTAGCTGGGTATTATAGAAGGTTTGTTAAGGATTTTTCGAAGATAGCTAGACCCATGACTACCCTTATGAAGAAGCAGAGTAAGTTTGAGTGGAATGAGAGTTGTGAGTCAGCTTTTCAAACCCTCAAAGAGCGATTGACTACTGCACCAGTGCTGGTATTACCTGATGGGAGAGAAGGATTCGAAGTGTATAGTGATGCTTCGAAGCATGGTTTGGGATGTGTATTACAGCAAAATGGAAAGGTGATCGCATATGCATCGAGACAACTGAAGAAACATGAGGTAAATTACCCTACCCATGACTTGGAGCTTGCAGCTATTGTGTTTGCCTTGAAGATTTGGAGGCACTACCTTTATGGTGTTTCTTGTAAGATCTTCACAGACCATAAGAGCTTAAAGTACATCTTCACCCAAGATCATTTGAATATGCGGCAACGTAGATGGCTAGAGTACCTCACAGACTACCATGTCCACATTCAGTATCATGAGGGAAAGGCAAATGTAGTTGCTGATGCCCTTAGCAGAAAGTCGAGTCATAATGTCAATGCTTTAATTGTAGCCAATGAGTTGTGTGAAGATATGAGGCGATTGAACCTTGAGGTTATCAATCAAGGAGAGTTAGAGGGATTACTGAGTGCTTTAACCATCCAACCTACCATATTTGAGGAGAATAGAGAAAGGCAACTGGAGGATGAGTCGTTTCAAAAGATTAGGGATCGAGTGACTAGTGGTGCGGAGACTGAATTCAAGATTCATGAGGATGGGAGTCTGAGATATAAAGAGAGATGGTGTATACCACAGAAATGCGAGGAGATTAAAAGGAAAATCATGGAGGAGTGCCATAATACACCTTATTCAGTTCACCCCGGGGGAGATAAGTTGTATAAGGACTTGAAAGAGTTCTATTGGTGGCCGAATATGAAGAGAGAGGTAGCTGAGTTTGTATCCAAGTGTCTGACGTGCCAGAAGGTGAAGATAGATCACAAGAGACCCATGGGAAAAGTACAACCCTTGGAGATACCGGAATGGAAGTGGGATTCTATATCCATGGACTTTGTGACAGGCCTACCCAAGACTCGTTCTGGGAATGACACGATTTGGGTGATTGTGGACAGACTTACTAAGTCAACGATGTTCATTCCTATCAAAGAGACCTGGAAAAAGAAGCAGCTAGCAAGTGTCTATGTGAAGAATGTAGTTCGGTTGCATGGAGTTCCTAAGGACATAGTGTCAGATAGAGATTCGAGGTTTCTATCAAAGTTTTGGCAAAAAGTGCAGGAGAACCTTGGGACAACATTGAAGATGAGTACTGCTTTTCACCCTGCAACAGATGGTCAGACTGAGAGAACAAACCAAACTATGGAGGATATGTTACGAGCTTGTGCTTTAGATTTCCAAGGAAATTGGGAGGATCACCTACCTTTGATAGAATTCTCCTACAATAACAGTTACCATGCAAGCATCAAGATGGCACCTTTTGAAGCACTATATGGAAGGAAGTGCAGAAGTCCAGTTTGCTGGAATGACTACAGTGAATGGGTTACTTTGGGTACAGATTTCATTGAGGATATGGTGGGCAAGGTGAGACTAATCCAGTCGCGTATCAAGGCAGCACAAGATAGACAGAAAAGTTATGCTGACTTAAAGAGAAGAGATGATGAATTTAATGTTGGGGACAAGGTCTTTCTGAAAGTTTCTCCAACAAAAGGTGTGATGCGATTTGGCAAGAAAGGGAAACTTAGTGCTAAGTATGTAGGGCCATATGAAATCCTCCAACGTGTGGGAAAGGTGGCTTACAGATTGGCTTTGCCAATGGAGTTTGAGAAAATGCATGATGTGTTCCACATTTCCCAGCTAAAGAAGTATGTGCCTAGTGAAACTCATCTAATTGAATAGTCTCTAACTTATGAGGAAAGACCAGTAAGGATACTAGATCACAAAGTGCGCAGTACTAGAAACAAAGATGTGAAGATAGTGAAGGTCCTTTGGTCTAATCAGGAATATGAAGAAGCCACTTGGGAGGCCGAGGAAGAAATGAGGAATAAGTATCCCGAGTTATTTGACGAGGTGAGTTACGAGGGCGTAACTCTTTTCTTTTGAGGGGGGAAGAATGCGATGTAATTTCGCGCTTTTACCTTAATTATACCATTTATTGCTTGATTTTGCACGTTTTTGCATGTTTTTGGTTATCATTATGCATTATTATTGCGTTTACATACAATAAAAGTATGTACACTTAAGCCAAATATGAGTTCATTGAGTACAAAGTCCGATTTGTTAAGTATGTTTGTTAAGAAGCAAGCAATTTACAGCAATACAAAACACAGAAGTTTGAGCGATTTTGAAAAATTATGGTTTTTGGGTTAAGTTTCGAGGGCGAAACTTCTTTTAAGAGGGGTAGATTGTAATCCCCCACATTTTAATTTAATTATAATTTAATTATATGTTATTCTTGTAATTATATTTATGGTAATTTTATTAAAAAAAATTATTTTATGGAAGTTTTTTTTAATAAAGTAGTGTTTTTTTTTATATTTATTATTAATAATCCTAGCCTATTTAGGAATACCACTCCTAATTTAATTAGGAGATTAAAAAGCCCAAAATAAAAACCCTTATACCTCTCCTCCCTCAAAACTCACGTACAAAAAAAAAAAGAAAAAAACACTCTCCTTCCTACTGCTTTCACGAAGAGAAGAGAAAAGAAAAAAAAAAAAAAAAAAAAAAAAATTACCTGCTACAGTGCTGCCGCCAGCAGCACCGCCGCTGCCGCCACTGCCTGCCGCCGACCACAGCAGCCCAGCCCAGCAGTTTGCCTCCTTCCTCCCTTTCTCCTTCCCTTATTTCCCCTTCTCTTATTCTTTTTTTTTTTAATTAAAGCTTTGATCTTTATTAAATTTTGTTTATGAATTCTTATTCTTATGGTTTGATATTATATTTGGGTTATTAAAGTTTATAAATTTATGAGTTTTGTCATGTTTAATTTATTTAATAAATTTTCAGATTTGGTTTAATTATAAATTTGGGGTTTAAATGTGTATTTTTCATGGTTTTAGGGTTTAAAACGTACTAATTAAGTTATCTAACTATATTATATGTAAATTATGTTTAAGTTCAATTATTTTGATTATTATTAAATTTTCAGATTTTGTATCTTCTATTTTGAAGCCTCTAATTGCGTTGAATTGATGTATTTTTGGGTTTTTAACACTCTAAATTACTATATGATGGCTTTTTCAAATAATTATGCTTATGGGATTATTTTATATGCTTAAACCAAATTTTCAGATTTATTTTACCACTTTAAAGTTGCTGTAATTTATTATTAAACACTATATTTTCATGATTTTAACACCTAAACTTGTAGTTGGGATGTTGTACTATTAGTTTTGGCTAATTGGATTAATTTAAGGACTTTATTTTAATGGTTTGAGAGGTTTTTAAATACTTTAGTATTGCTGTAATTTTAATTGCTTTGGTATTGATTTATTCCTTATTATTTGGTTTAGGAGAGGACTTTGTAGAAGGCGATTTCTAGTCTTTAAAGTGGCCAATCGAATTGTTTACTCAAGGTACGTACAAGTTACAAAACCTTGCTTTTAGGTGCATGTTTAAGGATGGATCGAGAACTTAGTACCATGTCTAGGGATGACTGGGTTAAATTGTTTGGTTATACATTGTGAAATTCATTTGATGTGCATCATTTATTATTGCAATTATTGGTTATGTACTAATTATGTAAGGTATGCTTAGAGGCAAAGGTATGTGATTGGTGAAATGATTCAATTACTACTCATTCATGATTTAATGAAATAGGATGAGTAAAGGAATGGTTCATGTCTTATAAGACAAGGTTAAGAGTTTGGGGTGCCTTATGCACTCAAGGTGTTTATACACCGAGGTAGTAAAGGAATAAATAATAAATGTTGCTTGCCACTAATAAATCAAGAATTGAAATTGAAAAGTTGTTTTACTTGATTGAATTGATATTGGATTGATTGAATTATTATGCATGTGAGTCATCACCAAGTCTAAACCTGTAAATCACGTAAAGTGCAAGATGGATGAGCAATAAAACTCTGGATTGGTGCACTTCTGGAGTAATGACAATCAGGGGTTGGGGTACATGGGGTATTAGCCGTGTACTTTTCTCGAGGCCGTCTGATCTACGAGTCTCTTATTTCAAATACTTTTTTTTATAAAACTAGGAGTTAGGTGAGATCTCATACTAACTACGGTCACGGAGTCGCGCCCGTGGTCGTTGGATGTTTATTGATGTTTCCGAAAGGAGGCATGGGGTTTTTCTTTATTGATGTTCCAAATGGGACATGGGTTGGACAACCTTGTCTATTGCTAAATCCAAAGAATAAATTGAAATGAGTTAGCTACTATTAGCTAGTGGAGTCTTAATAAATTAAATAATCGAGTCGTGTGTTGAGTTTGTGATTTAATTATGCGTATGATTGATTATTAGTAGCATGTTAAGTACTTCCTTATTTTACTTTGCAGCTTGTATGTACTCAGCTTTGCTGATTGCGTGCTTTTGTGTGTGTGTCCTTCTTTGGTCATGGCCTTCGCCTTCACATGACCCTGTGACGATCCAATTTTTACACTTGTAATATTGGGGCGGAGCAGATTAACCACAGGTTCTCTCACATGCAGCATTCATCAGGGTTGTGGGATCTTGAGTAGAGAGTTGGTTGCTTATTTTCGCGTTTCTTGCAAGTTTGATTTTATTTAACTCGATTTTATTTGACACTATTTCTCTTGGTTTAAGTTTGTTTTAACACTGAATTTTAATTACTTACTTTTACTTTTGGGTTTTGAATAAGGGCCTTAAAGGTTCCAACTTGTAATACTCATTTTGATTTAAATACTTTTCTTTGAGGTTTATTTAAACTGTTTGGTTTTCCGCTGCTAACTTCTGAGATAGCCTTAACGTTTGAACACGTGGCGGTAGCACACCAGTAATTCTCTTGGATTTGTTCAGGTTATTTACAGGTTTCTCACAGGTTTTTAAGAGAGAATTATTGGGGTGTTACAAAGTGGTATCTGGGAGCTTAGGTTTAGATTTAATTACCACTAAAACCAATTAGCTTAACATGTCTTAGGCGCCTAACTAATTAACATTGAGGATTTAAGTTCAAAGGCTAAAGTGATTTTTCGAAACTTGGTATGTTTGAAATGTTTTATCTAAAATGATGTTGAAGTTTATTTTGTCTACTTGGTGAGCTTTGGGTAGACTTAAGAAGGGAATGCATGCATATTCCATACATATCTTTACATTTTATTGTCATTTGGAGTGTCATTTTTCTTATTTATCTAACATTTAGTAATTAATGTCTTAATTGATGTGTTTTGTGATGTGCTTGTGTTATGCTTTTGTATGTTCGTTGCGTTGGGATGACGTAGAAAGGAGATGAGTGATTCAGTAAGCACGTCTGGAAGCACGAATAATGCTACTAGGAACAACCCTATTGTTGTGTCTGAGGATGAGAATGATGTGCGAAGTGAAGATACCTTAGAGAGGTACGAAAGGATTATGACGCCAGATAACCCTGATGAGGAAGACTACCAATATATACATGAGTTTAAAACTGCGAAGAATAAGAAGCATAAGATTAACACTTATAAAAGAATGTTCCATGACTATACCCTTATTGACTTTCCAGATGAGGATGACCTTGAATGGCTACAACCACCAATGGAAGATCCAAATGCGGGAAAAAGAGCTACTAGGAATCCTAATCCGCTTCACAAGTACATAACTATTGAAGATTCAGATGATGAAAAGGATCCCGATTTTGATGTCAATAACTATGATGAAAAGAAAGATAGGAACAGCAATGTGATACCTTGAGATATTTTTTTTAGAGTAGAGTTAGCATGAATAAGGCAACTTGCCATTAATAATAGTTATTAGAACTTTATTATAGTATGCTTTAGATGATTAATTTAAATAAGTAGCTAAAGCTATAGAGTTATTGTTCTTTGGGATTCATACTTTTAGTTAAGTTATAATAAAGTCATTATTATATTAGAAGTTTCATTTTACTAATATTTGTGAGCCAAAGAAAGTTAAAGTTGGTGAAATAAAGATTTTAAGATATTTCCTTTGGTTATTATTAAGCTAGTAAGAGTGACGTGGTATGGGGATTATTTTTCTTAACTTTACTTGAATTTGGGTGTGAATTGTGTTTATATTTGTATGATTCTACTTGGGACAAAGGGGTGCAAAGCAAGGTGCCCTTTTGAACCAATATATGTGATATTTATTATGATGATTCTGTGAGTATATGCGTATAGTATTTGAACTAGAGTATGATGTCCCTATATTTTCAGGCGTAAAACTACCATGGCCAATAACGCCGCCCTTGCTGAAGCCATCCGAATGTTGGCAGAGAATCTGAACCAAAACCGAGGGGATCAACTTGACCCCCAGGCAGAAATGTTCAAGAAGCTAGCACAAGTGAGACCCCCAGTGTTCAAGGGAGGTGCTGACCCCACCTTCTTAGAGAACTGGATACGTGAGTTTGACAAATTATTTGTGGCACTGAACTGCCCTGATAATTTGAAGGTGGATCAGGCAGCCATGTATCTTAAGGACGAAGCTGACATTTGGTGGAGAGATAACTGTGAGCTAGTGAAAGCCAAGCCTAACTTTGGGTGGGAGGTATTCAAAACCGCTTTAAGAGACAAATTCTACCCTCCTTTCCTAAAGAAACAAAAAGCCCAAGAGTTCATAAACCTGGAAATGGGGCAGATGACAATCTCTGAGTATTATAATAAGTTTATGGCACTTGCTAGGTTTGCCCCTGAAGTAGTACCCACTGAGGAGCTGAAGGCTCAGAGGTTTGAGCAAGGGTTAACTAACCAACTGCAAAAAGACCTAGCGGGGAAGGTATTTAAAACCCTAGACAAGGTATATGAAAGAGCTGCCCACATGTACCACCTAAATTCTAAGAGTGTGGGAGAGACTGCCAAGGCCGGGGAGAAGAGGAAGGACTTTGGGAGACCAGAGCACCAAAGTAGCTATAAGAGGCCTAGGAATGGGAACTCATTTGATAGAGGTGACCAAACTGCTAGCAACTCTTCTACTGTTAATAATGGAGAGAGAACCTACCATTGTAAGAGGTGTAGGAGAAACCACCTTGGGAGAGATTGTGATGGGAACTTAGTGACTTGTCGGTTCTGTAACAAGAAGGGGCACAGGGAATATGAGTGTTACACCAAACAGAAACAACAGGGAAATGGTGGGAATGGTGGGAACACTCAACAGAGGCCTAACAACTTCAACAACCAGGGGAACAGGGGAAATGGTCAGAATGGGAAGTTTGGAAATGGTCAGAATGGGAAGTTCGGCAATGGTAGCAACAACAACAACAGATCTGGCAACGGCAGCAACAACTCAGGCAACAACAACAATGGTTACCAGGCAAGAAACAACACTCCCGGACGCTTGACTGTGATGAGCAAGGGAGAAGCTGAGAGGTCCTCAGATGTAGTTACTGGTACTTTTTCTATTCATTCTGCCTCTGTCAACACTTTGTTTGACTCTGGAGCAGCTTACTCTTTCATTTCTACTTCTGTTGTGCGCAAATTAAACTTAACTGAGTCCAGTCATGTTGATGTGTCGGTTAGTCTGCCTACTGGCAAACTTGTCCATTGTAATAGAATATTCAAAGGCTTGCCTTTGAAAATAGGAGAAGCTATCTTTCCTTCGAATCTTATTGAGTTTAATCTAGGGGATTTGGATGTAATTCTGGGGATGGATTGGCTGAGCTCATACAAGGCCAAGATAGACTGTGAGATGCAGAGGGTGCAGTTGAGAGATCCTTTGGGTAAGACGGTGTCATATAGACGTTTAGGGAAGCCTAAGGGTTTTGGGATTATTTCTGCTTTGAAGGTCAAGAAGCTAGTGAGTAAGGGATGTCCATTGTACTTTTGCTGTGTCCAAGATTTGAGTATGAGTGAGAGTAGGCGGATGGAGGATGTACCCATTGTGAATGAGTTTTTAGATGTTTTTCCAGAAGAGATTTCAGGAATGCCACCTAAGAGGGAACTTGATTTTACCATTGATTTAGTCCCAGGAGCTGCACCTATCTCAAAAGCACCTTATAGGATGGCACCAGCTGAGATGAGTGAGCTAAAGGCTCAATTACAGGAGTTGTTAGACAAGGGGTTCATTAGGCCTAGTGCATCACCTTGGGGAGCACCTGTGTTATTTGTGAAAAAGAAGGATGGAAGCTTGAGGCTATGTATTGATTACAGATAGCTGAATAATGTGACTGTGAAGAATAAGTACCCTTTACCTAGGATAGATGACTTGTTTGACCAACTAAAGGGGGCAAGTGTGTTTTCGAAGATTGATTTGAGGTCGGGGTATCATCAGTTGAAGGTTGCAGATAAAGACATTCCAAAAACAGCCTTTAGAACTCGATATGGGCATTATGAGTTTACTGTCATGCCTTTTGGGTTAACCAATGCACCAGCCATATTCATGGACTTGATGAACCGAGTGTTTCATGAGTATTTGGATAAGTTTGTGGTTGTATTCATCGATGACATTTTGGTGTATTCGAAGAATGAGGAAGAACATGCTGAGCACTTGAGAACTACCCTTGAAACCCTTAGAAAGAACAAGTTGTATGCTAAGTTTTCTAAGTGTGATTTTTGGTTGGAGAAAGTTTCATTTTTGGGGCATTACATTTCGAAAGAGGGTGTATCTGTGGATCCTGCGAAGATTAAGGCAGTAAGTGAGTGGCCAACACCTAAGAATGTGACTGATGTTCGTAGTTTCTTGGGATTAGCTGGGTATTATAGAAGGTTTGTTAAGGATTTTTCGAAGATAGCTAGACCCATGACTACCCTTATGAAGAAGCAGAGTAAGTTTGAGTGGAATGAGAGTTGTGAGTCAGCTTTTCAAACCCTCAAAGAGCGATTGACTACTGCACCAGTGCTGGTATTACCTGATGGGAGAGAAGGATTCGAAGTGTATAGTGATGCTTCGAAGCATGGTTTGGGATGTGTATTACAGCAAAATGGAAAGGTGATCGCATATGCATCGAGACAACTGAAGAAACATGAGGTAAATTACCCTACCCATGACTTGGAGCTTGCAGCTATTGTGTTTGCCTTGAAGATTTGGAGGCACTACCTTTATGGTGTTTCTTGTAAGATCTTCACAGACCATAAGAGCCTAAAGTACATCTTCACCCAAGATCATTTGAATATGCGGCAACGTAGATGGCTAGAGTACCTCACAGACTACCATGTCCACATTCAGTATCATGAGGGAAAGGCAAATGTAGTTGCTGATGCCCTTAGCAGAAAGTCGAGTCATAATGTCAATGCTTTAATTGTAGCCAATGAGTTGTGTGAAGATATGAGGCGATTGAACCTTGAGGTTATCAATCAAGGAGAGTTAGAGGGATTACTGAGTGCTTTAACCATCCAACCTACCATATTTGAGGAGAATAGAGAAAGGCAACTGGAGGATGAGTCGTTTCAAAAGATTAGGGATCGAGTGACTAGTGGTGCGGAGACTGAATTCAAGATTCATGAGGATGGGAGTCTGAGATATAAAGAGAGATGGTGTATACCACAGAAATGCGAGGAGATTAAAAGGAAAATCATGGAGGAGTGCCATAATACACCTTATTCAGTTCACCCCGGGGGAGATAAGTTGTATAAGGACTTGAAAGAGTTCTATTGGTGGCCGAATATGAAGAGAGAGGTAGCTGAGTTTGTATCCAAGTGTCTGACGTGCCAGAAGGTGAAGATAGATCACAAGAGACCCATGGGAAAAGTACAACCCTTGGAGATACCGGAATGGAAGTGGGATTCTATATCCATGGACTTTGTGACAGGCCTACCCAAGACTCGTTCTGGGAATGACACGATTTGGGTGATTGTGGACAGACTTACTAAGTCAACGATGTTCATTCCTATCAAAGAGACCTGGAAAAAGAAGCAGCTAGCAAGTGTCTATGTGAAGAATGTAGTTCGGTTGCATGGAGTTCCTAAGGACATAGTGTCAGATAGAGATTCGAGGTTTCTATCAAAGTTTTGGCAAAAAGTGCAGGAGAACCTTGGGACAACATTGAAGATGAGTACTGCTTTTCACCCTGCAACAGATGGTCAGACTGAGAGAACAAACCAAACTATGGAGGATATGTTACGAGCTTGTGCTTTAGATTTCCAAGGAAATTGGGAGGATCACCTACCTTTGATAGAATTCTCCTACAATAACAGTTACCATGCAAGCATCAAGATGGCACCTTTTGAAGCACTATATGGAAGGAAGTGCAGAAGTCCAGTTTGCTGGAATGACTACAGTGAATGGGTTACTTTGGGTACAGATTTCATTGAGGATATGGTGGGCAAGGTGAGACTAATCCAGTCGCGTATCAAGGCAGCACAAGATAGACAGAAAAGTTATGCTGACTTAAAGAGAAGAGATGATGAATTTAATGTTGGGGACAAGGTCTTTCTGAAAGTTTCTCCAACAAAAGGTGTGATGCGATTTGGCAAGAAAGGGAAACTTAGTGCTAAGTATGTAGGGCCATATGAAATCCTCCAACGTGTGGGAAAGGTGGCTTACAGATTGGCTTTGCCAATGGAGTTTGAGAAAATGCATGATGTGTTCCACATTTCCCAGCTAAAGAAGTATGTGCCTAGTGAAACTCATCTAATTGAATAGTCTCTAACTTATGAGGAAAGACCAGTAAGGATACTAGATCACAAAGTGCGCAGTACTAGAAACAAAGATGTGAAGATAGTGAAGGTCCTTTGGTCTAATCAGGAATATGAAGAAGCCACTTGGGAGGCCGAGGAAGAAATGAGGAATAAGTATCCCGAGTTATTTGACGAGGTGAGTTACGAGGGCGTAACTCTTTTCTTTTGAGGGGGGAAGAATGCGATGTAATTTCGCGCTTTTACCTTAATTATACCATTTATTGCTTGATTTTGCACGTTTTTGCATGTTTTTGGTTATCATTATGCATTATTATTGCGTTTACATACAATAAAAGTATGTACACTTAAGCCAAATATGAGTTCATTGAGTACAAAGTCCGATTTGTTAAGTATGTTTGTTAAGAAGCAAGCAATTTACAGCAATACAAAACACAGAAGTTTGAGCGATTTTGAAAAATTATGGTTTTTGGGTTAAGTTTCGAGGGCGAAACTTCTTTTAAGAGGGGTAGATTGTAATCCCCCACATTTTAATTTAATTATAATTTAATTATATGTTATTCTTGTAATTATATTTATGGTAATTTTATTAAAAAAAATTATTTTATGGAAGTTTTTTTTAATAAAGTAGTGTTTTTTTTTATATTTATTATTAATAATCCTAGCCTATTTAGGAATACCACTCCTAATTTAATTAGGAGATTAAAAAGCCCAAAATAAAAACCCTTATACCTCTCCTCCCTCAAAACTCACGTACAAAAAAAAAAAGAAAAAAACACTCTCCTTCCTACTGCTTTCACGAAGAGAAGAGAAAAGAAAAAAAAAAAAAAAAAAAAAAAAAAATTACCTGCTACAGTGCTGCCGCCAGCAGCACCGCCGCTGCCGCCACTGCCTGCCGCCGACCACAGCAGCCCAGCCCAGCAGTTTGCCTCCTTCCTCCCTTTCTCCTTCCCTTATTTCCCCTTCTCTTATTCTTTTTTTTTTTAATTAAAGCTTTGATCTTTATTAAATTTTGTTTATGAATTCTTATTCTTATGGTTTGATATTATATTTGGGTTATTAAAGTTTATAAATTTATGAGTTTTGTCATGTTTAATTTATTTAATAAATTTTCAGATTTGGTTTAATTATAAATTTGGGGTTTAAATGTGTATTTTTCATGGTTTTAGGGTTTAAAACGTACTAATTAAGTTATCTAACTATATTATATGTAAATTATGTTTAAGTTCAATTATTTTGATTATTATTAAATTTTCAGATTTTGTATCTTCTATTTTGAAGCCTCTAATTGCGTTGAATTGATGTATTTTTGGGTTTTTAACACTCTAAATTACTATATGATGGCTTTTTCAAATAATTATGCTTATGGGATTATTTTATATGCTTAAACCAAATTTTCAGATTTATTTTACCACTTTAAAGTTGCTGTAATTTATTATTAAACACTATATTTTCATGATTTTAACACCTAAACTTGTAGTTGGGATGTTGTACTATTAGTTTTGGCTAATTGGATTAATTTAAGGACTTTATTTTAATGGTTTGAGAGGTTTTTAAATACTTTAGTATTGCTGTAATTTTAATTGCTTTGGTATTGATTTATTCCTTATTATTTGGTTTAGGAGAGGACTTTGTAGAAGGCGATTTCTAGTCTTTAAAGTGGCCAATCGAATTGTTTACTCAAGGTACGTACAAGTTACAAAACCTTGCTTTTAGGTGCATGTTTAAGGATGGATCGAGAACTTAGTACCATGTCTAGGGATGACTGGGTTAAATTGTTTGGTTATACATTGTGAAATTCATTTGATGTGCATCATTTATTATTGCAATTATTGGTTATGTACTAATTATGTAAGGTATGCTTAGAGGCAAAGGTATGTGATTGGTGAAATGATTCAATTACTACTCATTCATGATTTAATGAAATAGGATGAGTAAAGGAATGGTTCATGTCTTATAAGACAAGGTTAAGAGTTTGGGGTGCCTTATGCACTCAAGGTGTTTATACACCGAGGTAGTAAAGGAATAAATAATAAATGTTGCTTGCCACTAATAAATCAAGAATTGAAATTGAAAAGTTGTTTTACTTGATTGAATTGATATTGGATTGATTGAATTATTATGCATGTGAGTCATCACCAAGTCTAAACATGTAAATCACGTAAAGTGCAAGATGGATGAGCAATAAAACTCTGGATTGGTGCACTTCTGGAGTAATGACAATCAGGGGTTGGGGTACATGGGGTATTAGCCGTGTACTTTTCTCGAGGCCGTCTGATCTACGAGTCTCTTATTTCAAATACTTTTTTTTATAAAACTAGGAGTTAGGTGAGATCTCATACTAACTACGGTCACGGAGTCGCGCCCGTGGTCGTTGGATGTTTATTGATGTTTCCGAAAGGAGGCATGGGGTTTTTCTTTATTGATGTTCCAAATGGGACATGGGTTGGACAACCTTGTCTATTGCTAAATCCAAAGAATAAATTGAAATGAGTTAGCTACTATTAGCTAGTGGAGTCTTAATAAATTAAATAATCGAGTCGTGTGTTGAGTTTGTGATTTAATTATGCGTATGATTGATTATTAGTAGCATGTTAAGTACTTCCTTATTTTACTTTGCAGCTTGTATGTACTCAGCTTTGCTGATTGCGTGCTTTTGTGTGTGTGTCCTTCTTTGGTCATGGCCTTCGCCTTCACATGACCCTGTGACGATCCAATTTTTACACTTGTAATATTGGGGCGGAGCAGATTAACCACAGGTTCTCTCACATGCAGCATTCATCAGGGTTGTGGGATCTTGAGTAGAGAGTTGGTTGCTTATTTTCGCGTTTCTTGCAAGTTTGATTTTATTTAACTCGATTTTATTTGACACTATTTCTCTTGGTTTAAGTTTGTTTTAACACTGAATTTTAATTACTTACTTTTACTTTTGGGTTTTGAATAAGGGCCTTAAAGGTTCCAACTTGTAATACTCATTTTGATTTAAATACTTTTCTTTGAGGTTTATTTAAACTGTTTGGTTTTCCGCTGCTAACTTCTGAGATAGCCTTAACGTTTGAACACGTGGCGGTAGCACACCAGTAATTCTCTTGGATTTGTTCAGGTTATTTACAGGTTTCTCACAGGTTTTTAAGAGAGAATTATTGGGGTGTTACAAAGTGGTATCTGGGAGCTTAGGTTTAGATTTAATTACCACTAAAACCAATTAGCTTAACATGTCTTAGGCGCCTAACTAATTAACATTGAGGATTTAAGTTCAAAGGCTAAAGTGATTTTTCGAAACTTGGTATGTTTGAAATGTTTTATCTAAAATGATGTTGAAGTTTATTTTGTCTACTTGGTGAGCTTTGGGTAGACTTAAGAAGGGAATGCATGCATATTCCATACATATCTTTACATTTTATTGTCATTTGGAGTGTCATTTTTCTTATTTATCTAACATTTAGTAATTAATGTCTTAATTGATGTGTTTTGTGATGTGCTTGTGTTATGCTTTTGTATGTTCGTTGCGTTGGGATGACGTAGAAAGGAGATGAGTGATTCAGTAAGCACGTCTGGAAGCACGAATAATGCTACTAGGAACAACCCTATTGTTGTGTCTGAGGATGAGAATGATGTGCGAAGTGAAGATACCTTAGAGAGGTACGAAAGGATTATGACGCCAGATAACCCTGATGAGGAAGACTACCAATATATACATGAGTTTAAAACTGCGAAGAATAAGAAGCATAAGATTAACACTTATAAAAGAATGTTCCATGACTATACCCTTATTGACTTTCCAGATGAGGATGACCTTGAATGGCTACAACCACCAATGGAAGATCCAAATGCGGGAAAAAGAGCTACTAGGAATCCTAATCCGCTTCACAAGTACATAACTATTGAAGATTCAGATGATGAAAAGGATCCCGATTTTGATGTCAATAACTATGATGAAAAGAAAGATAGGAACAGCAATGTGATACCTTGAGATATTTTTTTTAGAGTAGAGTTAGCATGAATAAGGCAACTTGCCATTAATAATAGTTATTAGAACTTTATTATAGTATGCTTTAGATGATTAATTTAAATAAGTAGCTAAAGCTATAGAGTTATTGTTCTTTGGGATTCATACTTTTAGTTAAGTTATAATAAAGTCATTATTATATTAGAAGTTTCATTTTACTAATATTTGTGAGCCAAAGAAAGTTAAAGTTGGTGAAATAAAGATTTTAAGATATTTCCTTTGGTTATTATTAAGCTAGTAAGAGTGACGTGGTATGGGGATTATTTTTCTTAACTTTACTTGAATTTGGGTGTGAATTGTGTTTATATTTGTATGATTCTACTTGGGACAAAGGGGTGCAAAGCAAGGTGCCCTTTTGAACCAATATATGTGATATTTATTATGATGATTCTGTGAGTATATGCGTATAGTATTTGAACTAGAGTATGATGTCCCTATATTTTCAGGCGTAAAACTACCATGGCCAATAACGCCGCCCTTGCTGAAGCCATCCGAATGTTGGCAGAGAATCTGAACCAAAACCGAGGGGATCAACTTGACCCCCAGGCAGAAATGTTCAAGAAGCTAGCACAAGTGAGACCCCCAGTGTTCAAGGGAGGTGCTGACCCCACCTTCTTAGAGAACTGGATACGTGAGTTTGACAAATTATTTGTGGCACTGAACTGCCCTGATAATTTGAAGGTGGATCAGGCAGCCATGTATCTTAAGGACGAAGCTGACATTTGGTGGAGAGATAACTGTGAGCTAGTGAAAGCCAAGCCTAACTTTGGGTGGGAGGTATTCAAAACCGCTTTAAGAGACAAATTCTACCCTCCTTTCCTAAAGAAACAAAAAGCCCA
Source organism: Chenopodium album (assembly GCF_948465745.1). Taxonomy (NCBI): domain Eukaryota; kingdom Viridiplantae; phylum Streptophyta; class Magnoliopsida; order Caryophyllales; family Amaranthaceae; genus Chenopodium; species Chenopodium album. The sequence continues at coordinate 21,963,569 of NC_137853.1, forward strand.
AGAGTTCATAAACCTGGAAATGGGGCAGATGACAATCTCTGAGTATTATAATAAGTTTATGGCACTTGCTAGGTTTGCCCCTGAAGTAGTACCCACTGAGGAGCTGAAGGCTCAGAGGTTTGAGCAAGGGTTAACTAACCAACTGCAAAAAGACCTAGCGGGGAAGGTATTTAAAACCCTAGACAAGGTATATGAAAGAGCTGCCCACATGTACCACCTAAATTCTAAGAGTGTGGGAGAGACTGCCAAGGCCGGGGAGAAGAGGAAGGACTTTGGGAGACCAGAGCACCAAAGTAGCTATAAGAGGCCTAGGAATGGGAACTCATTTGATAGAGGTGACCAAACTGCTAGCAACTCTTCTACTGTTAATAATGGAGAGAGAACCTACCATTGTAAGAGGTGTAGGAGAAACCACCTTGGGAGAGATTGTGATGGGAACTTAGTGACTTGTCGGTTCTGTAACAAGAAGGGGCACAGGGAATATGAGTGTTACACCAAACAGAAACAACAGGGAAATGGTGGGAATGGTGGGAACACTCAACAGAGGCCTAACAACTTCAACAACCAGGGGAACAGGGGAAATGGTCAGAATGGGAAGTTTGGAAATGGTCAGAATGGGAAGTTCGGCAATGGTAGCAACAACAACAACAGATCTGGCAACGGCAGCAACAACTCAGGCAACAACAACAATGGTTACCAGGCAAGAAACAACACTCCCGGACGCTTGACTGTGATGAGCAAGGGAGAAGCTGAGAGGTCCTCAGATGTAGTTACTGGTACTTTTTCTATTCATTCTGCCTCTGTCAACACTTTGTTTGACTCTGGAGCAGCTTACTCTTTCATTTCTACTTCTGTTGTGCGCAAATTAAACTTAACTGAGTCCAGTCATGTTGATGTGTCGGTTAGTCTGCCTACTGGCAAACTTGTCCATTGTAATAGAATATTCAAAGGCTTGCCTTTGAAAATAGGAGAAGCTATCTTTCCTTCGAATCTTATTGAGTTTAATCTAGGGGATTTGGATGTAATTCTGGGGATGGATTGGCTGAGCTCATACAAGGCCAAGATAGACTGTGAGATGCAGAGGGTGCAGTTGAGAGATCCTTTGGGTAAGACGGTGTCATATAGACGTTTAGGGAAGCCTAAGGGTTTTGGGATTATTTCTGCTTTGAAGGTCAAGAAGCTAGTGAGTAAGGGATGTCCATTGTACTTTTGCTGTGTCCAAGATTTGAGTATGAGTGAGAGTAGGCGGATGGAGGATGTACCCATTGTGAATGAGTTTTTAGATGTTTTTCCAGAAGAGATTTCAGGAATGCCACCTAAGAGGGAACTTGAGTTTACCATTGATTTAGTCCCAGGAGCTGCACCTATCTCAAAAGCACCTTATAGGATGGCACCAGCTGAGATGAGTGAGCTAAAGGCTCAATTACAGGAGTTGTTAGACAAGGGGTTCATTAGGCCTAGTGCATCACCTTGGGGAGCACCTGTGTTATTTGTGAAAAAGAAGGATGGAAGCTTGAGGCTATGTTGATTACAGATAGCTGAATAATGTGACTGTGAAGAATAAGTACCCTTTACCTAGGATAGATGACTTGTTTGACCAACTAAAGGGGGCAAGTGTGTTTTCGAAGATTGATTTGAGGTCGGGGTATCATCAGTTGAAGGTTGCAGATAAAGACATTCCAAAAACAGCCTTTAGAACTCGATATGGGCATTATGAGTTTACTGTCATGCCTTTTGGGTTAACCAATGCACCAGCCATATTCATGGACTTGATGAACCGAGTGTTTCATGAGTATTTGGATAAGTTTGTGGTTGTATTCATCGATGACATTTTGGTGTATTCGAAGAATGAGGAAGAACATGCTGAGCACTTGAGAACTACCCTTGAAACCCTTAGAAAGAACAAGTTGTATGCTAAGTTTTCTAAGTGTGATTTTTGGTTGGAGAAAGTTTCATTTTTGGGGCATTACATTTCGAAAGAGGGTGTATCTGTGGATCCTGCGAAGATTAAGGCAGTAAGTGAGTGGCCAACACCTAAGAATGTGACTGATGTTCGTAGTTTCTTGGGATTAGCTGGGTATTATAGAAGGTTTGTTAAGGATTTTTCGAAGATAGCTAGACCCATGACTACCCTTATGAAGAAGCAGAGTAAGTTTGAGTGGAATGAGAGTTGTGAGTCAGCTTTTCAAACCCTCAAAGAGCGATTGACTACTGCACCAGTGCTGGTATTACCTGATGGGAGAGAAGGATTCGAAGTGTATAGTGATGCTTCGAAGCATGGTTTGGGATGTGTATTACAGCAAAATGGAAAGGTGATCGCATATGCATCGAGACAACTGAAGAAACATGAGGTAAATTACCCTACCCATGACTTGGAGCTTGCAGCTATTGTGTTTGCCTTGAAGATTTGGAGGCACTACCTTTATGGTGTTTCTTGTAAGATCTTCACAGACCATAAGAGCCTAAAGTACATCTTCACCCAAGATCATTTGAATATGCGGCAACGTAGATGGCTAGAGTACCTCACAGACTACCATGTCCACATTCAGTATCATGAGGGAAAGGCAAATGTAGTTGTTGATGCCCTTAGCAGAAAGTCGAGTCATAATGTCAATGCTTTAATTGTAGCCAATGAGTTGTGTGAAGATATGAGGCGATTGAACCTTGAGGTTATCAATCAAGGAGAGTTAGAGGGATTACTGAGTGCTTTAACCATCCAACCTACCATATTTGAGGAGAATAGAGAAAGGCAACTGGAGGATGAGTCGTTTCAAAAGATTAGGGATCGAGTGACTAGTGGTGCGGAGACTGAATTCAAGATTCATGAGGATGGGAGTCTGAGATATAAAGAGAGATGGTGTATACCACAGAAATGCGAGGAGATTAAAAGGAAAATCATGGAGGAGTGCCATAATACACCTTATTCAGTTCACCCCGGGGGAGATAAGTTGTATAAGGACTTGAAAGAGTTCTATTGGTGGCCGAATATGAAGAGAGAGGTAGCTGAGTTTGTATCCAAGTGTCTGACGTGCCAGAAGGTGAAGATAGATCACAAGAGACCCATGGGAAAAGTACAACCCTTGGAGATACCGGAATGGAAGTGGGATTCTATATCCATGGACTTTGTGACAGGCCTACCCAAGACTCGTTCTGGGAATGACACGATTTGGGTGATTGTGGACAGACTTACTAAGTCAACGATGTTCATTCCTATCAAAGAGACCTGGAAAAAGAAGCAGCTAGCAAGTGTCTATGTGAAGAATGTAGTTCGGTTGCATGGAGTTCCTAAGGACATAGTGTCAGATAGAGATTCGAGGTTTCTATCAAAGTTTTGGCAAAAAGTGCAGGAGAACCTTGGGACAACATTGAAGATGAGTACTGCTTTTCACCCTGCAACAGATGGTCAGACTGAGAGAACAAACCAAACTATGGAGGATATGTTACGAGCTTGTGCTTTAGATTTCCAAGGAAATTGGGAGGATCACCTACCTTTGATAGAATTCTCCTACAATAACAGTTACCATGCAAGCATCAAGATGGCACCTTTTGAAGCACTATATGGAAGGAAGTGCAGAAGTCCAGTTTGCTGGAATGACTACAGTGAATGGGTTACTTTGGGTACAGATTTCATTGAGGATATGGTGGGCAAGGTGAGACTAATCCAGTCGCGTATCAAGGCAGCACAAGATAGACAGAAAAGTTATGCTGACTTAAAGAGAAGAGATGATGAATTTAATGTTGGGGACAAGGTCTTTCTGAAAGTTTCTCCAACAAAAGGTGTGATGCGATTTGGCAAGAAAGGGAAACTTAGTGCTAAGTATGTAGGGCCATATGAAATCCTCCAACGTGTGGGAAAGGTGGCTTACAGATTGGCTTTGCCAATGGAGTTTGAGAAAATGCATGATGTGTTCCACATTTCCCAGCTAAAGAAGTATGTGCCTAGTGAAACTCATCTAATTGAATAGTCTCTAACTTATGAGGAAAGACCAGTAAGGATACTAGATCACAAAGTGCGCAGTACTAGAAACAAAGATGTGAAGATAGTGAAGGTCCTTTGGTCTAATCAGGAATATGAAGAAGCCACTTGGGAGGCCGAGGAAGAAATGAGGAATAAGTATCCCGAGTTATTTGACGAGGTGAGTTACGAGGGCGTAACTCTTTTCTTTTGAGGGGGGAAGAATGCGATGTAATTTCGCGCTTTTACCTTAATTATACCATTTATTGCTTGATTTTGCACGTTTTTGCATGTTTTTGGTTATCATTATGCATTATTATTGCGTTTACATACAATAAAAGTATGTACACTTAAGCCAAATATGAGTTCATTGAGTACAAAGTCCGATTTGTTAAGTATGTTTGTTAAGAAGCAAGCAATTTACAGCAATACAAAACACAGAAGTTTGAGCGATTTTGAAAAATTATGGTTTTTGGGTTAAGTTTCGAGGGCGAAACTTCTTTTAAGAGGGGTAGATTGTAATCCCCCACATTTTAATTTAATTATAATTTAATTATATGTTATTCTTGTAATTATATTTATGGTAATTTTATTAAAAAAAATTATTTTATGGAAGTTTTTTTTAATAAAGTAGTGTTTTTTTTTATATTTATTATTAATAATCCTAGCCTATTTAGGAATACCACTCCTAATTTAATTAGGAGATTAAAAAGCCCAAAATAAAAACCCTTATACCTCTCCTCCCTCAAAACTCACGTACAAAAAAAAAAAGAAAAAAACACTCTCCTTCCTACTGCTTTCACGAAGAGAAGAGAAAAGAAAAAAAAAAAAAAAAAAAAAAAAATTACCTGCTACAGTGCTGCCGCCAGCAGCACCGCCGCTGCCGCCACTGCCTGCCGCCGACCACAGCAGCCCAGCCCAGCAGTTTGCCTCCTTCCTCCCTTTCTCCTTCCCTTATTTCCCCTTCTCTTATTCTTTTTTTTTTTAATTAAAGTTTTGATCTTTATTAAATTTTGTTTATGAATTCTTATTCTTATGGTTTGATATTATATTTGGGTTATTAAAGTTTATAAATTTATGAGTTTTGTCATGTTTAATTTATTTAATAAATTTTCAGATTTGGTTTAATTATAAATTTGGGGTTTAAATGTTGATTTTTCATGGTTTTAGGGTTTAAAACGTACTAATTAAGTTATCTAACTATATTATATGTAAATTATGTTTAAGTTCAATTATTTTGATTATTATTAAATTTTCAGATTTTGTATCTTCTATTTTGAAGCCTCTAATTGCGTTGAATTGATGTATTTTTGGGTTTTTAACACTCTAAATTACTATATGATGGCTTTTTCAAATAATTATGCTTATGGGATTATTTTATATGCTTAAACCAAATTTTCAGATTTATTTTACCACTTTAAAGTTGCTGTAATTTATTATTAAACACTATATTTTCATGATTTTAACACCTAAACTTGTAGTTGGGATGTTGTACTATTAGTTTTGGCTTAATTGGATTAATTTAAGGACTTTATTTTAATGGTTTGAGAGGTTTTTAAATACTTTAGTATTGCTGTAATTTTAATTGCTTTGGTATTGATTTATTCCTTATTATTTGGTTTAGGAGAGGACTTTGTAGAAGGCGATTTCTAGTCTTTAAAGTGGCCAATCGAATTGTTTACTCAAGGTACGTACAAGTTACAAAACCTTGCTTTTAGGTGCATGTTTAAGGATGGATCGAGAACTTAGTACCATGTCTAGGGATGACTGGGTTAAATTGTTTGGTTATACATTGTGAAATTCATTTGATGTGCATCATTTATTATTGCAATTATTGGTTATGTACTAATTATGTAAGGTATGCTTAGAGGCAAAGGTATGTGATTGGTGAAATGATTCAATTACTACTCATTCATGATTTAATGAAATAGGATGAGTAAAGGAATGGTTCATGTCTTATAAGACAAGGTTAAGAGTTTGGGGTGCCTTATGCACTCAAGGTGTTTATACACCGAGGTAGTAAAGGAATAAATAATAAATGTTGCTTGCCACTAATAAATCAAGAATTGAAATTGAAAAGTTGTTTTACTTGATTGAATTGATATTGGATTGATTGAATTATTATGCATGTGAGTCATCACCAAGTCTAAACCTGTAAATCACGTAAAGTGCAAGATGGATGAGCAATAAAACTCTGGATTGGTGCACTTCTGGAGTAATGACAATCAGGGGTTGGGGTACATGGGGTATTAGCCGTGTACTTTTCTCGAGGCCGTCTGATCTACGAGTCTCTTATTTCAAATACTTTTTTTTATAAAACTAGGAGTTAGGTGAGATCTCATACTAACTACGGTCACGGAGTCGCGCCCGTGGTCGTTGGATGTTTATTGATGTTTCCGAAAGGAGGCATGGGGTTTTTCTTTATTGATGTTCCAAATGGGACATGGGTTGGACAACCTTGTCTATTGCTAAATCCAAAGAATAAATTGAAATGAGTTAGCTACTATTAGCTAGTGGAGTCTTAATAAATTAAATAATCGAGTCATGTGTTGAGTTTGTGATTTAATTATGCGTATGATTGATTATTAGTAGCATGTTAAGTACTTCCTTATTTTACTTTGCAGCTTGTATGTACTCAGCTTTGCTGATTGCGTGCTTTTGTGTGTGTGTCCTTCTTTGGTCATGGCCTTCGCCTTCACATGACCCTGTGACGATCCAATTTTTACACTTGTAATATTGGGGCGGAGCAGATTAACCACAGGTTCTCTCACATGCAGCATTCATCAGGGTTGTGGGATCTTGAGTAGAGAGTTGGTTGCTTATTTTCGCGTTTCTTGCAAGTTTGATTTTATTTAACTCGATTTTATTTGACACTATTTCTCTTGGTTTAAGTTTGTTTTAACACTGAATTTTAATTACTTACTTTTACTTTTGGGTTTTGAATAAGGGCCTTAAAGGTTCCAACTTGTAATACTCATTTTGATTTAAATACTTTGCTTTGAGGTTTATTTAAACTGTTTGGTTTTCCGCTGCTAACTTCTGAGATAGCCTTAACGTTTGAACACGTGGCGGTAGCACACCAGTAATTCTCTTGGATTTGTTCAGGTTATTTACAGGTTTCTCACAGGTTTTTAAGAGAGAATTATTGGGGTGTTACAATTACCGTTCCTTTGGGTTCGACCCTTAACTTACCTCTATACTTGTATTTAGGTTTGTTGAGTATTTATAAATTTTGTTTGGCTTAGGAGGATTAGTCCAACGACCTAATTTTCCCACGTCAAATAGCAAGTAAACTAGAAAATGCAAAAAATGGAGAAACTAACTAAGAAAAGCATAAAATGAGGAAAACTAGAATAAAACTAAGGGAAACTAAAGAAAAGAGTAATAAAATGAAATGAAATTCATCCAAAAAGAGATCAAATGAGTGCCATAAATGTCACTCATCAATAATTCAGTTAAATGAAATTCAAACACATTTATACAAAGCTTTTAGAATCAAATAAAAGTCGAATGCATTTAACGAAGATAATTGAGTGAAATGAATGTCAAACACATTCAAACAAAGCTTTTTGAACCAAATGAAAGTCAAATGCATTCAACAAAGATAATTGAGTCAAATGAAAGTCAAACACATTCAAACAATGTTTTTTGAATAAAATGAAAGTGAAATGCAATTAACAAAGCTAATTGAGTCAAATGAAAGTCAAACACATTCATACAAAGCTAATTGAGTCAAATGAAAGTCAAATGCATTCTACAAAGCTAATTGAGTTAAATGAAATTCAAACACATTCATACAAAGCTTTTTGAATCAAATGAAAGTCAAATAAATTCAACAAAGCTAATTGAGTCAAATGAAAGTCTAACACATTAAAAAAATGCTTTTTTAATCAAATGAAAGTTAAATGCATTCAACAAAGATTTTTGAGTCAAATGAAAGTCAAACACTTTCAAACAAAGCTTTTTGAATCAAATGAAAGTCAAACACATTCAAACAAAGCTTTTTGAATTAAATGAAAGTGAAATGCAGTTAACAAAGCTAATTGAGTCAAATGAAAGTCAAACACATACATAAAAAGCTAATTGAGTCAAATGAAAGTCAAATGCAATCTACAAAGCTAATTGAGTCAAATGAAAGTCAAACACATTCAAACAAAGCTTTTTGAATCAAATGAAAGTCAAATGCGTTCAACAAAGATAATTGAGTCAAATGAAAGTCAAACACATTAAAAAAAAACTTTTTGAATTAAATAAAAGTCAAATGTATTCAACAAAGATTTTTGACTCAAACGAAAGTCAAACACATTCAAACAAAACTTTTTGAATCAAATCTAAGTCTAATGCATTCAATAAGGATAATTGAGTCAAATTAAAGTCAAACACATTCAAATAAGGGTTTTTGAATCAAATAAAAGTCGAATGCATTCAACGAAGATAATTGAGTGAAATGAATGTCAAACACATTCAAACAAAGCTTTTTGAACCAAATGAAAGTCAAATGCATTCAACAAAGCTAATTGAGTCAAATGAAAGTTAAACACATTCAACCAATACTTTTTAAATAAAATGAAAGTGAAATGCAATTAACAAAGCTAATTGAGTCAAATGAAAGTCAAACACATTCAAACAAAGCTAATTGAGTCAAATGAAAGTCAAATGCATTCTAAAAAGCTAATTGAGTTAAATGAAATTCAAACACATTTAAACAAAGCTTTTTGAATCAAATGAAAGTCAAATACATTCAACAAAGCTAATTGAGTCACATGAAAGTCAAACACATTCAAAGAAAGCTTTTGGAATTAAATGAAAGTGAAATGCAATTAACAAAGCTAATTGATTCAAATGAAAATCAAAAACATTCATACAAAGGTAATTGAGTTACATGAAAGTCAAATGCATTCTACAAAGGTAATTGAGTCGAATGAAAAACAAACACATTCAAATAAAGCTTTTTGAATCAATTAAAAGTCAAATGCATTCTAAAATGCTAATTGTGTCAAATGAAAATCAAACACATTCAAACAAAGCTTTTTAAATTAAACGAAAGTCAAGTGCATTAAACAATTCTTTATGACTCAAATGAAAGTCAAACACATTCAAACAAAGCTTTTTGAATCACATGAAAGTCAAATGGATTTAACAAAGCTAATTGAGTCAAATGAAAGTCCTACACATTCAAACAATACGTTTTGAATCAAATGAAAGTCAAATGCATGCAATAAAGCTAAATGTGTCAAATGAAAGTCAAACACATTCAAACAAAGCTTTTTGAATCAAATGAAAGTCAAACACATTCAAACAAAGCTTTTGGAATCAAATAAAAGTTAAATGCATTCAATAAAGATAATTGAGTTAAATGAAAGTCAAACACATTCATACAAAGCTTTTTGAATAAAATGAAAACCAAATGCATTCAATAAAGATAATTGAGTCAAATGAAATTCAAGAACATTTATACAAAGCTTTTTGAATCAAATAAAATTCGAATGTATTCAACAAAGATAATTGAGTCAAATGAAAGTCAAACACATTTAAACAAAACTTTTTGAATCAAATAAAGTAAAATGCATCCAACAAAGGTAATTAGGTCAAATAAAAGTCAAGCACATTCAAACAATGCTTTTAAAACCAAATGAAAGTCAAATGCATTCAACAAAGCTTTTTGAATCAAATGAAAGTCAAACACATTCAACAAAGCTTTTTAAATTAAATGAAATGGAAATGCAATTCACAAAGCTAATTGAGTCAAATGAAAGTCAAATGCATTCTACAATGGTAATTGAGTCAAATGAAAGCCAAACACATTCAAACAAAGCTTTTTAAGTGAAATGAAAGTCAAATGCATTCAACAAAGCTAATTGAGTGAAATGAAAGTCAAACACATTCAAACAAAGCATTTTGAATCAAATGAAAGTCAAATGCATTCAACAAAGCTAATTGAGTCAAATGAAAGTCAAACACATACAAACAAAGCTTTTTGAATCAAATGAAAATAAAATGCATTCAACAACGATTTTTGACTCAAATGAAAGTCAAACACATTCAAACAAAGCTTTAAAATCAAGTGAAAGTGATAAGTGACTTTTATGTCACTTTTAGGGTGTTTATTGAGTCGTATTCCGGCTTATTTTCCAATAATTTCACCCTTTTTTATCCTTTATTTCTATTATTTTATTATTCTCGTCTTTTATATTTATTTTGAGTATTTTTGGAGCGTTTTAGTTTATTTTCTTTATTTTATTAGTTTTAGTCTATTTTCGTTTATTATTTTATTTTATTTGCTTGCGTAGTTTTAATTATTTTTTTTAGTTTAGTTTTATGTCCCTTATTTTCTATTTTATTTCTATTTTATTTATTTTATTTTATTTGTTTTGGTTTTATTTTATTTCGTCCTGTATTTATTTTCATTTTATTTATTTCTATTTTATTTATTTTATTTTATGTCTCGATCCTCTCCTCGGTTTTCTTTGGGTGTGTAGGTTTGCGTTCGGATTGAGGTTCGAGTGTCAAGTTATTCTTGTCCAAGGTTCGAGGCAAATGCACAAACTGCTGCCTCAAGCTGCTGCCGACCTTCTAACCTACACCGCACCTATTTTTAACCTCCACCACACGCTACAGCCACGAATCTCCCCTGCTCCCCTGCTTTCCACAACACCAACAGCAACAATAACAAGCACACACCATCAGCTCACCCCGCAACACCACCTACAGCACCTCACCGCACTCCACCACTGCTGCCCCCTTCACCACTCTCACCAGCCACGCAAAACCACCAATCAACCAACCACCACGCAACTACAACAACCACCAACAACGACAACCACCACGCAACTAAAACAACCACCAACAACAACAACCAGCAACCACCACCTGCCAGACCCCCAACGTCTCCAATTCACACACCCACGCAATTCCCGTGTTCCAAGACACCAAACCAACCTCCAATTAACCACGCATTTCACCCCACATTCACTAACAACAACCCGCCGCTACGCTGCACCTCTCACCAAATACAAACCTGAGCAGCAACGCAATTGACCACCACCAGCCACAACAACAACAACAATAACAATAACAGCAATGGCAGCAACACCTTCGCAACCCTCAGCACCAGCTACTACCAGCCCCGCATCTCCATTCACGCCTCCCACCGCAACCAACACAATCTGCAACAATTAAGCATCAAACCACCACAAATCAGCCCGCAACTTATACCCGGACCTCCGCGGCCGCGCAGGTCTGTCAGAAGGCGCACCAATTGGACTCCAAAACAGAGACGAGGCAGAAGCAATTGCGCGACCTCTGTGCGATATCTGCGCGGGCGCACAAATGTGGGTCAATCACGAGGTTTTCACGTGATTTTTAATGAGAATTGGACGGCCACGATTTCTTGATTGAGTGATAATTGCTGATGATGATGGAGTATGAACGAAGATGATGTTGGATGAAGGTTTATAGCAGCCATGGAGGGAAAAATCGTGGGTCTGATATGCCGTGGGAAATTTGGGGGATTTTGGGGTTTTATTTTCTTTTTAATTTATCTTTATTTCCTTTTCTATTTCCTTTCCTTTTTCTTTTGTTTATTTTTATTTTATTTTCTTTTTTTTATTTCTCTTTTCTTTATTTTTATTTAACTTGTATTATAAATACCCCTTTGGGGTTATTTCCTCACAACTTGGAATCAACTTTGAAACACTTAACATTATTCTACCCTAGATTAGATTAGAATAGTTTAGTTCTTTTATTTTCTCTTTCTTAGGGTTAGATTAGGAGTTTCTCTCTCTAATTTAGGAGTAGTTTAGAGAGAGAAAACTTGGATTTTTCATGGAGTTTTTGAGATTTTGAAGAAGCAAATTTGTGGATTTTTCCTCTCATAAATTCAATGAGTCTTCCTAACTTCCTCTCACCTTTATTGCTTTCATTTATTATTGTTTTTGCTTATTTATTTGTTGATTTGAGTAGATTAATTAGTTTAGTTATTTGATTCTTGCTTTTATTATTATTTTACCTTGTTTTCCATGTTTTTGTTCACCATGTTAGCTTAGGTTTTGTTCTAGGGAAATGGATGAAGATTATGTTAATTAATTTAATGATTGATTGTGATTAGTATGGAATTGTTTATTGATTATTGTGTATGGATGATGCTTTTATGGATTAGAATCTTTCTAGCTAATTGATTCTATGTTCTTAATTGTATTTTCAATCAATTGCGCGAGAGTGAGTTGGTTGAGAGCCCTAAATTCCTCCATACCTTTGCTAGGCTATTTGCACGAGAGTGAATTAGTTTAGTAGGATAATTAACATGCTTAACTGTGCGAGAGTGAGTTAAATGTGTTGATTGTTCCTAATCGAGGTCATTTTCATCTAATTGTTTGATGTTATTGAACGTATTGATGTAATTGGATTCCACTTTCCCTACTTTTAGTTATTTGTCCTTAGTTGTGTTTATTTTAACCTCTCTTTATCTCACAAGTTTTCTTACTAGTCTAATTGGCATAGATTGATACACTTAGTCCTTTTGCGTTCGACCCTTTACTTACCCCTATACTCGTATTAGGGTAGTTTAGGTTATAAATAATTAATTTGATTAGGGTTAGTAGACCAACGACACTACTTAATCCCGCGATCAAATTTTGGCGCCGTTGCCGGGACTAAGGTGTTCATTAGTTTGTGTTGATTAGATTAGCTAGGTTCTTGTATATTATTTGATTTTTGTTTGTTTTTCTTTGTTCTTTGTATAAAAATGGCATGCTTATCTTTTCCTCAATTTGATGATGAACCCTTTTATGCTTACTTTGAAATATTAGATGGTTTCCTTAGTTTCCATGGGTGTTCTCTTAGTGATGCTTATGGTATAGCTTATTGGGGCATGAATGAGTATATTAGGGGTATGGTTGAGAATATGCACAATGGTATATTCCGTCATTTGTCTATGCATGATGCTTGGAATTTCTTCACTTGGCTTGCTAGAGATTCTTATGATAGAGAAAGTCATGTTTCTTGTTTTGATTCTCAATGTCAAGATTCTTCTAATTTTTGCATGAATTCTCTTGATTATTTTAATGTGCCTTGTGATGATCCAAGTATGCATGTTGACCCCTTCCCCTCTTATGCTCATTGTGATGAGGTTTGTGCTAATTTTGATGATGTGCAATTTGATTTGGATCATGAACCTCAACCCGATAACATTACTCCCCAAATTCTTTCTCAAATGCAATATCTCACCCAACAACTTCAAGAGCTTCAAGAGGAACAAAAATTGAGAGAAGTGAGGCTTGCCCAAGTGATGAGTGCTATGGTTGATTTAAATGGATGTGAGGCACCTCATTTGGAGTGTGAGAGTGTTTTTGAGAATGATGTGGGCCAAGGGTGTGAAGGTGAGGGGAGTTTTTCTTGTGATGAGAGGATTTTTGAGGATTTTGATCCTTTTCATTCCCTATTTGAGCTTGAATGCCATCCTTCCCCATATTCACCCCCTTTTAGAGCTTCCCATGGTGAGGATGTGAGTGAGCCATCTTCCATTTTGAACGAGGGAGTTCATGAGGATGATGAGTTTGAGCAATTAAGAGAGATTGAGAGTCCCTTGAGTGATGGTGGAACAGTTGAGAATGAAGAAAATGTCAATTTTGAGGATTCCAACCCCCTTCCCCATCTTGATGAGTCTAGCTTGCATGTTTGTGACCCTTCTACCCATGAGTCTTTGGTTTCTTTTGAGGTTATGGCTAGTATGTTCATTGAAGGCAAAACAAAGCATTATAGCCTTTTGAAAGAGTTCATTGGCAATGCTTCATGGGAAAGGGATGAGTTTGAGAGAAACCTTTATCCTTTCATGCATGGTTTTGAGACTCTAGGTTTTAAGTTTGTTGAGGGAGTGGTTGTGCATCGTTGTGATAGAGAGGATGATGAGGTTGTTTTCCTTGGAGAGTTTTTGTTTGAGGGAGATTTGAGTCATGAGTGTTCTTTTGAGGATTCTATGATTGATTTTCATGCCCTCATTGGTGATGTGAGGCTTTGTGAGACCATTGTTTCTCCTCCCCTTCCTCTTGTCCCTTTCTCAAGGAAATTCGACCATATCCCCTACTATCCTATGTTCCTCCCCTCTTTTGTCAAAGAGCCTATTGAGGACCCTCTCTTCTTTGATGAGACTCTTCCTTCTCATCCTCACATTATTGAGGAAATGGGTGATTATGCCACCCAAAAATATTTTGAGGAGAGTTTGCCTTATTTTTCTTCTTATTTTTTTGATTTTTCTTTTGATTTTTCTTCTTTCTTTTGGCATCTCCCTCCTCACTTACGTGCAATAATCTTGTTGCACGTCCTCCTTCCTTTAATTGCCTACTATTTATCTTATGAAATGTGTAGTAGTGCATTTGATAAGCTCTTGCGTTCGTTGCAATATTATTTACTAGAGCGGTCTCGCTTGGACGTTAAACAAGCCTTTCTCCGGAAGTAACCCGAGATTTTTATTGCTTTCATTTTCCTTTCTTTTTAGATTAGATTTTCTCTCATGGTAATGTTTGTGTGCCTTTTTCTAGGTACATGACTTGATATACACTTATGCATTGGTTGGATCAAGAAACAAAGAAGTTTAATGCCTATTTTTGCTAGCATATGGAAATCGAGATTCAATTTGAGAGGAAATCGGCTTTGAAAGGTTAAGTTGGTTCATTTGCGGGTATTTACACCCACCTATATTCGGTAATATCTTTCTTAGCTCTTTCTCTAATGGTTGGTGACTCGTTGGACATGTGTTGGTTTGTTGGGTTGATATCTTTCTTTTCCCCTCCCATGGTTTATTTGGTTTATGTTTGAGTATATTGTCTCATTCAAGTTTGGGGGGAGGGTATTATATCATGTTGGGTAGAATGTTGGTTCATTTATGCCATGCACTTGAGTATATGCATTTCCATGTCTTTTCTTATATTTTGAAAAATTTCAAAAAGATTTTTGTTTATTTTCAAGGTAATTTTGGCAAAATGTCTTTTGTTTGTTCATATTTTGGATATATTGTTTTGGGACTTGTATTCTTGAATGTTTTTCTTCCTAAGTGGTAAATGTATGCACGGTTTGAGAGTGTCATTGGTTGACTCTAGGATACTATATGCTAAGGTAGCCGGTTTAAGAACTTTTAGGGGTCCATGAAGCCTTAGTTCACGGGAATGTGGTAAGATGGAGTTGCTCTCTATAGTGGATTTGAAACCCTTGGTTGGTATTTGTTTGGTTATAATCCCTTGTGAGCTTCATTTGTTCTAGCCTTCATCACCTTGTTGAGCGGCAATTTAGGATCCTTGACTATGCATGTCTTAATCCTTGTTTTGACCTCTAGCTCCCAAGATCGTGACCGAGCCACTCTAGGGGAGGAAAAGGGCACATTTTCTCATTTTTATTTATCTTCTTTTTGTTTTGTTACAAATTTGATTTTCTATTTTTGCATCAACCTACTTATTAACCAATTTGAGCCTAATGTTTCCCGCTCTTGTTTAAACCACGTTACAAACCTAATGGCCTATGTTTACCAACCCTTTTAGTTAGTGAAGCATTGGCATGTGAGGTTTGAGTTTTTTTTTTTTTTTGTGTGTTGATCATGAGCAAGAAAACTTTGTGAATTGGTTTAAGTAAGGTCTTGAAAGTTGAGCTTGAAAAGAATATGCAAAAAAGTTTGAGAAGAAAGATGCAATTTAAGAAAATCAAATGAAGTTTCAAGAAAAAGCCGTCCATGGATAGAAAAAGGCAAGGACATTAAAAAAAAAAAAAAAAATAAAAAAAATAAAAAAAAGAGAATAGGAAACAAAAACACAAATATATTTTAGTTTGGTTTCGTTTTCTTCCCTTGTTTAAGCATTGGGGACAATGCTTCGTTCAAGCTTGGGGGGGAGCGTTCCTTCATTTTTTTTGTATATATTGTGTATATGTTATTGTTGAGTAAGCTTTGGGGGATATGGCATTATTGGTATTTTTGTTTGATATTTTGTGAATTCTTGAGTTTGTTTTTGAGAGTAGGCCACTCTTTTGCTTCACTTAGGAAATATCACCATATTTTTCAAATTTTTACCCCGCCTTAACCCTTAGAATTACGTTACAACCAATAAAAGACGTGGGGTAAGGTCAAAGAACGGTGGAGGGAGATAGACTTCAAACCTATGGAGAAAGTATGCATAGTTGATATGTCGGGATAACCTTCTCAAAGTTTTTCATTTCTTTATCTTTTTCCGGTTCCTTCGTGGAATCATGAGAAGCTAGCTTAAGGGTTGATTTGAAGCTAGTGGAGAGAACGCGGCCCGATTGGTTGGGGCTAGGGTGGATTAAGTCCTCATTAGTTCTCTATGCTTAGCATATGTTATGTTTCAATCAACCATTGACATCTTGGAACGTGCATACATTTGTCTATTTAGAAAGGTTTGCATTCATTGGTGCTTGTTCCTATCTCTTGTCCAATTATGAACTTGTGTTTTCTTTCTCTTTTTATGTTTCTTTTTCTTTTCTTTTTATTGCCGTGCCTTTGTTTTTATTTAGAGTTGTGGGTTAAACTCTTAGGACACCCTCACGAGAGCACACTCGTCCTCTAGGGAGATCTAGGGGTTTAAAGGGCTTGTCATTAGTTGCTAAAAGTGACCGTGATTCCTACGAAAGTGAGTTAGTGTACATTCTTGTCTCCTTTAGTATTCTAGCTTTGCTTGAATAAATCATTCTCCTTCTCCCGTGTTTCATGTTAATTTGCTCGAGGACGAGCAAAAGGTAAGCTTGGGGGAGTTTCATAAGTGACTTTTATGTCACTTTTAGGGTGTTTATTGAGTAGTATTCCGGCTTATTTTCCAATAATTTCACCCTTTTTTATCCTTTATTTCTATTATTTTATTATTCTCGTCTTTTATATTTATTTTGAGTATTTTTGGAGCGTTTTAGTTTATTTTCTTTATTTTATTAGTTTTAGTCTATTTTCGTATATTATTTTATTTTATTTGCTTGCGTAGTTTTAATTATTTTTTTTTAGTTTAGTTTTATGTCCCTTATTTTCTATTTTACTTCTACTTTGTTTATTTTATTTCATTTGTCTTGGTTTTATTTTATTTCGTCCTGTATTTATTTTCATTTTATTTATTTCTATTTTATTTATTTTATTTTATGTCTCGATCCTCTCCTCGGTTTTCTTTGGGTGTGTAGGTTTGCGTTCGGATTGAGGTTCGAGTGTCAAGTTATTCTTGTCCGAGGTTCGAGGCAAATGCACAAACTGCTGCCTCAAGCTGCTGCCGACCTTCTAACCTACACCGCACCTATTTTTAACCTCCACCACACGCTACAACCACGAATCTCCCCTGCTCCCCTGCTTTCCACAACACCAACAGCAACAATAACAAGCACACACCATCAGCTCACCCCGCAACACCACCTACAGCACCTCACCGCACTCCACCACTGCTGCCCCCTTCACCACTCTCACCAGCCACGCAAAACCACCAATCAACCAACCACCACGCAACTAAAACAACCACCAACAACGACAACCACCACGCAACTAAAACAACCACCAACAACAACAACCAGCAACCACCACCTGCCAGACCCCCAACGTCTCCAATTCACACACCCACGCAATTCCCGTGTTCTAAGACACCAAACCAACCTCCAATTAACCACGCATTTCACCCCACATTCACTAACAACAACCCGCCGCTACGCTGCACCTCTCACCAAATACAAACCTGAGAAGCAACGCAATTGACCACCACCAGCCACAACAACAACAACAATAACAATAACAGCAATGGCAGCAACACCTTCGCAACCCTCAGCACCAGCTACTACCAGCCCCGCATCTCCATTCACGCCTCCCACCGCAACCAACACAACCTGCAACAATTAAGCATCAAACCACCACAAATCAGCCCGCAACTTATACCCAGACCTCCGCGGCCGCGCAGGTCTGTCAGAAGGCGCACCAATTGGACTCCAAAACAGAGACGAGGCAGAAGCAATTGCGCGACCTCTGTGCGATGTCTGCGCGGGCGCACAAATGTGGGTCAATCACGAGGTTTTCACGTGATTTTTAATGAGAATTGGACGGCCACGATTTCTTGATTGAGTGATAATTGCTGATGATGATGGAGTATGAACGAAGATGATGTTGGATGAAGGTTTATAGCAGCCATGGAGGGAAAAATCGTGGGTCTGATATGCCGTGGGAAATTTGGGGGATTTTGGGGTTTTATTTTCTTTTTAATTTATCTTTATTTCCTTTTCTACTTCCTTTCCTTTTTCTTTTGTTTATTTTTATTTTATTTTCTTTTTTTTATTTCTCTTTTCTTTATTTTTATTTAACTTGTATTATAAATACCCCTTTGGGGTTATTTCCTCACAACTTGGAATCAACTTTGAAACACTTAACATTATTCTACCCTAGATTAGATTAGAATAGTTTAGTTCTTTTATTTTCTCTTTCTTAGGGTTAGATTAGGAGTTTCTCTCTCTAATTTAGGAGTAGTTTAGAGAGAGAAAACTTGGATTTTTCATGGAGTTTTTGAGATTTTGAAGAAGCAAATTTGTGGATTTTTCCTCTCATAAATTCAATGAGTCTTCCTAACTTCCTCTCACCTTTATTGCTTTCATTTATTATTGTTTTTGCTTATTTATTTGTTGATTTGAGTAGATTAATTAGTTTAGTTATTTGATTCTTGCTTTTATTATTATTTTACCTTGTTTTCCATGTTTTTGTTCACCATGTTAGCTTAGGTTTTGTTCTAGGGAAATGGATGAAGATTATGTTAATTAATTTAATGATTGATTGTGATTAGTATGGAATTGTTTATTGATTATTGTGTATGGATGATGCTTTTATGGATTAGAATCTTTCTAGCTAATTGATTCTATGTTCTTAATTGTATTTTCAATCAATTGCGCGAGAGTGAGTTGGTTGAGAGCCCTAAATTCCTCCATACCTTTGCTAGGCTAGTTGCACGAGAGTAAATTAGTTTAGTAGGATAATTAACATGCTTAACTGTGCGAGAGTGAGTTAAATGTGTTGATTGTTCCTAATCGAGGTCATTTTCATCTAATTGTTTCATGTTATTGAACGTATTGATGTAATTGGATTCCACTTTCCCTACTTTTAGTTATTTGTCCTTAGTTGTGTTTATTTTAACCTCTCTTTATCTCACAAGTTTTCCTACAAGTCTAATTGGCATAGATTGATACACTTAGTCCTTTTGGGTTCGACCCTTTACTTACCCCTATACTCGTATTAAGGTAGTTTAGGTTATAAATAATTAATTTGATTAGGGTATGTAGACCAACGACACTACTTAATCCCGCGATTAGAAAGTCAAATGCATTCATCAATAAAGATAATTGAGTTAAATGAAAGTGAAACACATTCATACAAAGCTTTATGAATCAAATGAAAGTCAAATGCGTTCAACAAAGATAATTGAGTCAAATGAAAGTGAAACACATTCATACAAAGCTTTTTAAATCAAAATGAAAGTCAAATGCGTTCAACAAAGATAATTGAGTCAAATGAAAGTCCAAGACATTCAAACAAAGCTTTGTGAATCAAATGAAAGTCAAATGCATTCAACAAAGCTAATTGAGTCAAATGAAAGTCAAACACATTCAAACAAAACTTTTTAAATTAAACATAAGTTAATTGCATTCAATAATGCTTTATGACTTAAATGAAAGCCAAACATATTCATACAAAGCTTTTTGCGTCAAATGAAAGTCAAATGCATTCAACAAAGCTAATTGAGTGAAATGAAAGCCAAGCACATTCAAACAAAGCATTTTGAATTAAATGAAAGTCAAATGCATTCAACAAAGCTAATTGAGTCAAATGAAAGTTTAACACATTCT
This sequence comes from Chenopodium album, assembly GCF_948465745.1. Taxonomy (NCBI): domain Eukaryota; kingdom Viridiplantae; phylum Streptophyta; class Magnoliopsida; order Caryophyllales; family Amaranthaceae; genus Chenopodium; species Chenopodium album. The sequence goes on from NC_137853.1 coordinate 21,983,370, forward strand.
AAAAAAGCTTTTTGAATCAAATGAAAGTCAAATGCATTCAACAAAGATTTTTGAATCAAATGAAAGTCAAACACATTCAAACAAAGCTTTTTAAATCAAATGAAAGTCAAATGCATTCAATAAAGATAATTGAGTCAAATGAAAGTCAAACGCATTCATACAATGCTTTTTGAATCAAATGAAAGTCAAATGCATTTAACAATGCTAATATAGTCGAAAGAATGTCAAACACATTCAAACAAAGCTTTTTGAATCAAAAGAAATTCAAATGCATTCAACAAAGCTAATTGAGTGAAAAGAAAGTCAAACACATTAAACAAAGTTATTTGAATCAAATGAAAGTAAAATGCATTCAGCAAAGCTAATTGAGTCAAATGAAAGTCATACACATTCAAAGAAAGCTTTTTGAATTAAATAAAAGTGAAATGCAATTAACAAAGCTAATTGAGTCAAATGAAAATCAAACACATTCATACAAAGGTAACTGAGTTAAATGAAAGTAAAATGCATTCAACAAAGCATAATGAGTCAAATGAAAGTCAAACACATTCAAACACAGCTTTTTGAATCAAATGAAAGTCAAATGCATTCAAACAAAACTAATTGAGTCATATGAAAGTCAAACACATTCAAACAAAACTTTTTGAATCAAATGAAAGTCAAATGCATTCAACAAAGATTTTTGACTCGAATGAAAGTCAAACATATTTAAACAAAGCTTTCAAAATCAAGTGAAAGTCAAATGCATTCAACAATGATAATTGAGTAAAATGACAGTTAAATGCGTCCTACAAAGATAATTGAGTCAAATGAAAGTCAAAGACATTCAAACAAAGCTTTTTGAATCAAATGAAAGTCAAATGCATTCAACAAAGCTGATTGAGTCAAATGAAAGTCAAACACATTCAAACAAAGCTTTTTAAATTAAACAGAAGTTAAGTGCATTCAATAATGCTATATGACTTAAATGAAAGTCAAACACCTTCAAACAAAGATTTTTGAATCAAATGAAAGTCAAATGCATTCAACAGAGCTAATTGAGTTAAACGAAAGTCTAACACATTCAAACAATACTATTTTAATCATATGAAAGTAAAATGCATTCATCAAAGCTAATTGAGTCAAATAAAAATCAATTACATTCAAACAAAGATTTTTGAATCAAATGAAAGTCAAACACATTCAAACAAATCTTTTTGAATTAAATGAAAGTGAAATGCAATTAACAAAGCTAATTGAGTCAAATAAAAGTCAAACACATACATACGAAGCTAATTAAGTCAAATGAAAGTCAAATGCATTCTACAAAGCTAATTGAGTCAAATGAAAGTCAAACACATTCAAACAAAGCTTTTTGAATCAAATGAAAGTCAAATGCATTCAACAAAGCTAATTGAGTCAAATGAAAGTCAAACACATTCAAACAAAGCTAATTGAGTCAAATGAAAGTCAAACACATTCAAACAAAGCTTTTTAAATTAAACGAAAGTCAGGAGGATTCAATAATGCTTTATGACGCTTTATGACTTAATTGAAAGTCAAACACATTCAAACAAAGCTTTTTGAATCAAATTAAAGTCAAATGCATTCAACAAAGCTAATTGAGTCAAATGAAAGTCAAACACATTCAAACAATAATTTTTGAATCAAATGAAAGTCAAATGCATTCAACAAAGCTAATTGAGTCAAATGAAAGTCAAACACATTCAAACAAAGCTTTTTGAATCAAATGAAAGTGAAACTCATTCAAACAAAGCGTTTTGAATTAAATAAAAGTGAAATGCAATTAACAAAGTTAATTGAGTGAAATGAAAGTCAAACACATTCATACATAGCTAATTAAGTCAAATAAAAGTCAAATGCATTCTACAATGCTGATTGAGTCAAATGAAAGTCAAACACATTCAAACAATGCTTTTTGAATCAAATTAAAGTCAAATGCATTCAACAAAGCTAATTGCGTCAAATGAAAGTCAAACAAATTGAAACAAAGCTTTTTGAATCAAATGAAAGTGAAATGCATTCAACAAAGATTTTTGACTCAAATGAAAGTGAAACACATTCAAACAAAGCTTTTTGAATCAAATTAATGTCAAATGCATTCAATAAAGATAATTAAGTCAAATGAAAGTCAAAAACAAACATACAAAGCTTTTTGAATCAAATGAAAGTCAAATGCGTTCAACAAAGATAATTAAGTTAAATGAAGTTGAAACACATTCAAACAATGCTTTTTTTATCAAATGAAAGTAAAATGCATTCAACAAAGCTAATTGAGTTAAATGAAAGTCAAACACATTCTAACAAAGCTTTTTGAATTAAATGAAAGTGAAATGCAATTAACAAAGCTAATTTAGTCAAATGAAAATCAAACACATTCATACAAAGCTAATTGAGTCATATGAAAGTCAAATGCATTCTACAAAGCTAATTGTGTCAAATGAAAGTCAAACACATTCAAGCAATGCTTTTTGAATCAAATGAAAGTAAAATGCATTCAACAAAGATAATTGAGTCAAATGAAAGTCAAACACATTTTTACAAATCTTTTTGAATCAAATGAATGTCAAACACATTTAAACAAAGCTTGTTGAGCCAAATGAAAGTGAAATGCATTCAACAAAGATAATTGAGTCAAATGAAAGTCAAACACATTAAAACAAAGCTTTTTTAGTCAAATGAAAGTCAACTGCATTCAACAAAGCTTTTTGACTCAAATGAAAGTCTAACACATTCAAACAAAGCTTTTTGAATCAAATGAAAGTCAAATGCATTCAATAAATATAATTGAGTCAAATGAAAGTCAAACACATTCATATAAAGATTTTTGAATCAAATGAAAGTCAAACACATTCAAACAATGCTTTTTGAATCAAATGAAAGTCAAACGCATTCAACAAAGATAATTGAGTCAAATGAAATCTAGCAACAACAAGTAAGACAACTTGTTTTCAATAGCTGTAAAAAAGAGATATATTGAATCAAATGAAAGTCAAATGCATTCATACAAAGCATTTTGAGTCAAATAAAACTCAAATGCATTCAACAAAGCTAATTGAGTCACATGAAAGTCAAACACTTTCAAACAAAGCTTTTTGAATTAAATTAAAGTCAAATGCACTCAACAGAGCTAATTGAGTAAATGGAAAGTCAAACACATTCAAACAAAGCTTTTTGCATCAAATGAAATTAAAATGCAATCAACAAAGCTTATTGAGTCATATGAAAGTCAAACACATTCAAACAAATCTTTTTGAATCAAATGAATGTCAAACACATTTAAACAAAGCTTGTTGAGCCAAATGAAAGTCAAATGCATTCAACAAAGATAATTGAGTCAAATGAAAGTCAAACACATTAAAACAAAGCTTTTTTAGTCAAATGAAAGTCAACTGCATTCAACAAAGCTTTTTGACTCAAATGAAAGTCTAACACATTCAAACAAAGCTTTTTGAATTAAATTAAAGTCAAATGCATTCAACAGAGCTAATTGAGTAAATGGAAAGTCAAACACATTCAAACAAAGCTTTTTGCATCAAATGAAATTAAAATGCAATCAACAAAGCTTATTGAGTCAAATTAAAGTCAAACACATTCATACAAATCTTTTTGAATCAAATGAATGTCAAACACATTTAAACAAAGCTTGTTGAGCCAAATGAAAGTCAAATGCATTCAACAAAGATAATTGAGTCAAATGAAAGTCAAACACATTAAAACAAAGCTTTTTTTAGTCAAATGAAAGTCAACTGCATTCAACAAAGCTTTTTGACTCAATTGAAAGTCTAACACATTCAAACAAGGCTTTTTGAATCAAATGAAAGTCAAATGCATTCAATAAATATAATTGAGTCAAATGAAAGTCCAACACATTCATATAAAGATTTTTGAATCAAATGAAAGTCAAACACATTCAAACAATGCTTTTTGAATCAAATGAAAGTCAAACGCATTCAACAAAGATAAATGAGTCAAATGAAATCTAGCAACAACAAGTAAGACAACTTGTTTTCAATAGCTGTAAAAAAGAGATATATTGAATCAAATGAAAGTCAAATGCATTCATACAAAGCATTTTGAGTCAAATAAAACTCAAATGCATTCAACAAAGCTAATTGAGTCACATGAAAGTCAAACACTTTCAAACAAAGCTTTTTGAATTAAATTAAAGTCAAATGCATTCAACAGAGCTAATTGAGTAAATGGAAAGTCAAACACATTCAAACAAAGCTTTTTGCATCAAATGAAATTAAAATGCAATCAACAAAGCTTATTGAGTCATATGAAAGTCAAACACATTCAAACAAAGCTTTTTGAATTAAATGAAAGTGAAATGCAATTAACAAAGCTTATTAAGTCAAATGAAAGTCAAACACATTCATACAAATCTAATTGAGTCAAATGAAAGTCAAATGCATTCTACAAAGCTAATTGAGTCAAATGAAAGTCAAACACATTCAAACAAAGCTTTTTGAATCAAATGAAAGTCAAATGCATTCAACAAAGCTAATTGAGTCAAATTAAAATCAAACACATTTAAATAAAGCTTTTTAAATCAAATGAAAATCAAATGCATTCATCAAAGCTAATGGAATCAAATGAAAGTCAAACATTCAAATAAAGCTTTTTGAATCAAATGAAAGTCAAATGCATTCAACAAAGTTAATCGAGTCAAATGAAAGTCATACACATTCAAACTATGCTTTTTTAATAAAATTAAAGTCAAATGCATTCAACAAAGCTAATTGAGTAAAATGAAAGTCAAACACATTCAAACAAAGCTTTTGAAATCAAATGAAAGCCAAATGCATTCAACCAAACTAATTGAGTAAAATGAAAGTCAAACTCATTCAACAAAGCTTTTTGAACCAATTGAAAGTCAAACACATTCAAACAAAGCTTTTAAAATCAAATGAAAGTCAAACGCATTCAACGAAGCTAATTGAGTCAAATTAATGTTAAACACATTCATACAAAGCTTTTTGAATCAATTAAAAGTCCAATGCATTCAACAAAGCGAATTGAGTCAAATATAATTCAAACTCATTCAACAAAGCTATTTTTAATCAAATGAAAGTCAAACACATTAAAACAAAGCTTTTTGAATTAAATGAAAGTTAAATTCATTCAACAAAGCTAATTGAGTCAAATGAAAGTCAAACACATTTAAATAAAGCTTTTTGAATCAAATGAAAGTCAAATGCGTTCAACAGAGGTAATTGAGTCAAATGAAAGTCAAACACATTCAAACAATGCTTTATAAATCAAATGAACGTCAAATGAAAGTCAAACACAATCTTACAAATCTTTTTGAATCAAATGAATGTCAAACACATTCAAACAAAGCTTTTTAATAAAATGAAAGTGAAATGCAATTAACAAAGCTAATTGAGTCAAATAAAAGTCAAACACATGCAATTAACAAAGCTAATTGTTTCAGAAAGTCAAATGCATCTAATTGAGTTAAATGAAAGTCAAACACATTCAAACAAAGCTTTTTGAATCAACAGAAAGTCAAATGCATTCGACAAAGATTTTTGACTCAAATGAAAGTCAAACACATTCAAACAAAGCTTTTTGAATCAAATGAAAGTCAAATGCATTCAATAAAGATAATTGATTCAATTAAAAGTCAAACTCATTCTGTAATACCCCTCATGAATGCTTTAAAAGGAGTTTGATATACTACTCTTATCAACAAGATGCATCTTCCTTTTAAGGATCTTTATATGCTAAGAATACTCCATAGTTAAGCGTGCTTGGCTGGGAGTAGTCTTCGGATGGGTGACCTCCTGGGAAGTTTTCCCGAGGTGCGCATGAGTGAGGACAAAATGCGCCGGAAGGACTTGTGTTGGTCTATGGGGACAGTTGTTAGCCCTCGATGCGCATTTCGTGACAATAGGCCCCTCCATAATTTGTTGGGGGTCGGGGTGTTAGACATTCATGCAAAGCTTTTTGAATCAAATGAAAGTCAAATGCGTTCAACAAAGATAATTGAGTCAAATGAAAGTCAAACATATTCAAACAAAGCTTTTTGAATCAAATGAAAGTCAAATGCATTCAACAAAGATTTTTAACTCAAATGAAAGTCAAACACATCTAAACAAAGCTTTTTGAATCAAATGAAAGTCAAATGCATTCAATAAAGATAATCGAGTCAAATGAAAATCAAACACATTCATACAATGATTTTTGAATCAAATGAAAGTAAAATGCGTTCAACAAAGATAATTGAGTCAAATCAAAGTCAAACACATTCAAACAAAGCTTTTTGAATCAAAGGAAATTCAAATACATTCAACAAAGCTAATTGAGTCAAATGAAAGTCAATCACATTCAAACAAAGCTTTTTTAATCAAATGAAAGTAAAATGCATTTAACAAAGCTAATTGAGTTAAATGAAAGTCAAACACATTCTAACAAAGCTTTTTGAATTAAATGAAAGTGAAATGCAATTAACAAAGCTAATTTAGTCAAATAAAAATCAAACACATTCATATAAAGCTAATTGAGTCAAATGAAAGTCAAATGCATTCTACAAAGCTAATTGAGTCAAATGAGAGACAAACACATTCAAATAAATCTTTTTGAATCAAATGAAAGTCAAATGCATTCAATAAAGCTAATTGAGTCTAATGAAAGTCAAACACATTCAAACAAAGGTTTTTGTATCAAATGAAAGTAAAATGCATTCAACAAAGCTAATTGAGTCAAATGAAAGTCAAACACATTCGAACAATTGTTTTTGAATCAAATGAAAGTCAAATGCATTCAACAAAGCTAATTGAGTCAAATTAAAATCAAACACATTCAAACAAAGATTTTTAAATCACATGAAAATCAAATGCATTCATCAGAGCTAATGGAATCAAATGAAAGTCAAACATTCAAATAAAGCTTTTTGAATCAAATGAAAGTCAAATGCGTTCAACAAAGTTAATCGAGTTAAATAAAAGTCATACACATTCAAACAATGCTTTTTTAATCAAATGAAACTCAAATGCATTCAACAAAGCTAATTGAGTAAAACGAAAGTCAAACACATTTAAACAAAGCTTTTGAAATCAAATGAAAGTCAAATGCATTCAACAAAGCTAATTGAGTAAAATGAAAGTCAAACACATTCAAACAAAGATTTTAAAATCAAATGAATGTTAAATGCATTCAACGAAGCTAATTGAGTCAAATGAAAGTTAAACACATTCGTACAAAGCTTTTTGAATCAATTAAAAGTCTATTGCATTCAACAAAGCTAATTGAGTCAAATATAATTCAAACTCATTCAACAAAGCTTTTTTTAATCAAATGAAAGTCAAACACATTAAAACAAAGGTTTTTGAATCAAATGAAACTTAAATTCATTCAACAAAGCTAATTGAGTCAAATGAAAGTCAAACACATTTAAATAAAGCTTTTTGAATCAAATTAAAGTCAAATGCGTTTAACAAAGCTAATTGAGTCAAATGAAAGTCAAACACATTCAAAAAATGCTTTATAAATCAAATGAACGTCAAATGAAAGTCAAACACATTCATACAAATCTTTTTGAATCAAATGAATGTCAAACACATTCAAACAAAGCTTTGTGTTGATCTTAAGTTTTGATGATGACTCAAGGAACCTAAGCAAACCCATAAGGGCTTTAACTTTTGTCTATTAGCTTTGATGTGTTGACAGGTTTTATATGCAACGAAGTTCTAGAGTCAGAATGGAGCTTGGAACAAGGTCAAAGGAAGAGCTTTGGATGAGCATAGAAGAAAATCAGAAGCCAAGTTCCTTGAGTGAGGAACTGAAGCTCCAAAGTCGAAGCTTCACTGAGTTCCAAGGAGTCTATTGTATCTTTATTGTTTATTTTAGGCTTCTTGTATATATGTTAAATACTTTGAAAATTGATAGGATTTTAAGTGGATTTATTTTCAGTTTATAAAGATTTTATTTTCCTTTGTTTAAAAAGATTCTATTTTATTTTCGAAAAATTATCTTTTAAAACCATTCTATTTATTTAAGGATTTTCTGTTTTAATTTTATCCTATTATTTTGGAAAATCTGACTTGGTAAAAACTCTTTTAAACGGATCTTTTACTTGGTCAAGGAGGTTGAGAAATTTAAGGAAGCAGTAAACCACTTCCGTCAGTATACTTCAGCTTGTTGCCCAAGCATCCACGAACTGTACTTCCTTATTTCATGGGAGTTGTGGTGTAGTGGGAGTTAAGGCAAACGTATATGTTCAACTGATTTCCTCCAGTATAAATAGGATTAGTTTTCTGTTTTGAAAAGTACACTTGAATATTACAATCTTCTAAGCTTTTCGAAAAGAGTCAAAAATCCACTTAAGTCCTTGAGTGTCTTTGTACTTAGCATCTTAGAGTTTTAATTCGAGTTGTATTGGGGTAGAGTTTGGGTAAACGCTAGAGTGTTTAGATTGCTTTGAGTGAAGCAAGGAGAAAGAGAGAGATTTGAGAGCTCAACTGATTGAGGGATCAGTTGAGGGGGAACTTAAGTTCGTAGAGGAACTTAAGGTTAGAGTCCTAATTTGTAATAGGTTGTTTGCCCTATTATTATTAAGAATTGTGTTTAAAATCCCTTGTGGTCGTGGTTTTTCTTATTGATTAGGGAAAAGAAGTTTTCCACGTAAAATCTCTCTTGCACTTTAAAGTTTTTGTTTAAGGTTCTTTTAGAATTCAGCAAAAATTACCCCAGTTCCTCCACAATACAATTCACCCCCCCTCTTGTATTGTTCATTCAAGTCAACACTTTTTGAGCCAAATGAAAGCCAAATGCATTCAATAAATATTATTGAGTCAAATAAAAGTCAAACACATTCATATAAAGCTTTTTGAATCAAATGAAAGTCAAATGCATTCAACAAAGCTAATTGATTCAAATGAAAGTCCAACACATTCAAACACAGCTTTTTGAATCAAATGAAAGTCAAATGCATTCAACAAAGATAATTGAGCCTAATGAAAGTCAAACACATTCAAACAAAGCTGTTTGAATCAAATGAAAGTCAAATGCATTCTACAAAGATAATTGAGTCAAATAAAAGTCAAACACATTCAAACAAAGCTTTTAAAATCAAATGAAAGTCAAATGCATTCAATAAAGATAATTAAGTCAAATGAAAGTCAAACACATTCAAACAAAGCTTTTTGAATAAAATGAAAGTCAAATTCATTCAACAAAGATAATTGAGTCAAATGAAAGTCAAACGCATTCAAACTAAGCTTTTTGAGACAAATGAAATTCAAATGCTTTCAACATAGTTTTTTTACTCAAATGAAAGTCATACACATTCAAACAAAGCTTTTTATATCAAATGAAAGTCAAATGAATTCAATAACGATAATAGAGTCAAATGAAAGTCACACACATTCATACAAAACTTTTTGAATCAAATGAAAGTCAAATGCATTAAAAAAATCTAATTGTATCAAATGAAAGTCAAACACATTCAAACAAAGATTTTTGAATCAAATGAAAGTCAAATGCATTCAACAAAGATAATTGAGTCAAATGAAAGTCATACACATTAAAACAAAGCTTTTTGAATTAAATGAAAGTCAAATGAATTCAACAAAGCTAATTGGGTAAAATGAAAGTCAAACACATTTAAACAAAGCTTTTTGAATCAAATGAAAGTCAAACACATTCAAACAAAGCTTTTTGAATTAAATGAAAGTGAAATGCAATTAACAAAGCTAATTGAGTCAAATGAAAGTCAAACACATTCATACAAAACTAATTGAGTCAAATTAAAGTAAAATACATAATGCAAAGCTAATTGAGTCAAATGAAAGTCAAACACACTCAAACAAAGCTTTTCGAATCAAGTGAAAGTCAAATGCATTCAACAAACCTTTTTGACTCAAATAAAAGTCAAACACGTATAAACAAAGCTTTTTGAATCAAATGAGAGTCACATGCATTGAATAAAGATAATTGAGTAAAATGAAAGTCAAACACATTAAAAAAAAAGCTTTTTGAATCAAATGAAAGTCAAATGCATTCAACAAAGATAATTGAGTCAAATTAAAGTCGTACACATTCATACAAAGCTTTTTGAATCTAATGAAAGTCAAACACATTCAGACAAAGCTTTTTCAATCAAACGAAAGTCAAATGCATTCATGTAGACACCCATTTGTGTCTCCCTAAAACCAAACCCAGTGATTAATACCTTTTGCGTCGAACCATAATCGAATGAGGTGAAAGTGGTTGAAAGTCAAGTGTTGCGGTTTAGTTTTATTAAAATTCTCTTCTCTCTGTTTTTGAAAATAACTCTATTTATTTGAAAATAGCCAAACCAGTTTAGTTTGGTCCGTAACTAAGGTCTAATAATAGTGTAGTTGGATGGGGCTCGAAAAGACCTTTCCAACGATATATTATAAGCCCAAATCCGATGAATATTGAGGAAGTTATGGCCAAAATACTAAACTGGGCCCGGTTAATTATTTACATAGGGCCCAATGTTAATTATTATTCCTAAAATTATTAGGATTAATTATAATTATCTAGAAGTTTCTAGAAGGTTCTTTTTAATTCTAATATTATTAGATTTAATAATTATTTATTTTAAAATAGACTTTTATTTGGAATAAAACATTATTTTATTATTATTATTATCTTTTAAATACGTATTTTATCTTTTGTACGGATTCCGTAGATCAAGTTGATTATAGATCGGATTCCGCGTGGAAAAAACGCGCTAATACAGGTTGTCACCAAACGACAAGTCTGTCGCCTCGCGACAGAGTCGATTCCTGGCGACAGCGTGTAGTTTTATTCCTTATCAAATTTTCTATTTTTTCGGACTATTTTCCTTATAAATAAGGTCTCGAATCTCTTTTTTTCATTCATCAACTTTCATCAATTCTAGTTATCAATTCTCTCTATTCTCTCTCTAAGCAATATAGCTTAATTCTTAATTCTCTCTCTCTCTTTCTAAACTAACCTTTTTACAATACACAATTCCGCATTCACAAGACTTAGAATCTCTTAGCGAAGTTCGAAGTTGCCTTCGCCCTAGACATGCAAGGTTTGATAATTTCTGAGGGTTTGGTCCAAAACTAGTCAAAACTTTCTTTCATTTGATTTCAATTTAATTTTTTAATTATTCTTTATTATTTTCATTGAAGTTTACTAACTTGTGTATTTTGTTATTAGAAAGAGGTACGAGGCTTCAAAGTAAGTAGGTTAGCTTACTCCCTATTTTATTAACAATGTAGAAAGCATGCTTATTATTGTTTTATGATTCCTAATACCATGTTAGGATATTTAATTCCTAGTATCATGTTAGGATGTTATTTTATGCTTTCTAGTATCATGTTTAGGGTGCCTTTAATCTTTTCTGATATTGTAATATCATGTTAGTACCATGTTAGGTTTAAAGCTTTGATCTTTATTGCTTAGTGACATGCTAGGAGTTGTTGTTAATCTTGTTAGTATCATGCCTAGGATCTTGCTATTATGTTAAAGCTTTATTATGCCTCATCATGCTATTATCATCATTATTTAATATTGTTTTTTTGTTTATGTTGCTTGATATATTTTATTGTTATTGCTTGATCACACCTTTTATGATTGTTTAAAGGGAATTTTACTTGAAATCACGTTTAATAAGATGATTAATAATTTGGTTTAGGCTAATGTGATTTTAACTCAAGTGATCGCCAATAATAGTATTATTTGTGCATTAATATTCAACCAATATGGATAAATAGGGTAGGTTTAATATAATGTTTGTATGTTATTCGAAAAGCGTGCACTTATGGTGGGTCCTTTCTTTTGTAGATTGGATTCGTACCCTCATCCCCGAACCCTGTTTGGTTCAAGACCTTATGGAGTTGATGGTCCTTTTGGATTGTCTTTTGGGTTTACAAGTTCCTAAAACTTGTTGGCGACTCTTTTGCTCTCTTTTCTTTCCCTTTGGAACGCCACCATACTTTAATGTATGATCGCAGTGGCGTTTAAGTTTGGGATCATAATGCTTGAAATATTCCCTACAATTTTGTAGCATTGTTTGCTCGATTTTACTTATTGATTGAGTCCTTTTCTCACTTTTCTGAAGCCATATGTGTTCTACATATGGATATAACCCTCTGGGGGTTCGTGCTTCACCTGGCCAATTGAATAATCCACTATCATGTGCAAACAACGGGTACGTGCAAAGTTTGTGAATCCACCAAACCATGGAGTCGAGTTCGATTTCATCACGAACTCGCGGGGTCCCGTCCATTCGCACCAACCCTCACGGTAGGCTTGTGTGCAATGCATACGGATTCATAACCATGGACCTTTTTAACTTAACCCATATCCTTGAACTTTAGAGAATTAGAGCCATGGTTAGGTTGCAAACTCATTGCATCATATTGTGACTATGTGAGCATCCTTGCTTGTGCATAGTATATATGTGCTAACCGTTTGTTTGACTTGTGATTATGACTAAATAAATTGACTAATGACTAAAAGGACTTCGTCTAATTAATTAATTTTGAATTAATGAAAGACTAATAAATTAATTAATTTGACTTAGTACGACTTTAGGCATGTCCACTTAGAGTAAAATTACTGGAAACAGTCCAGATTGATGTTCCAGCAATGGCATAGAAATTTGGACTGTGGCGCTGCAGTTTAATGTCTGTCGCCTGGCGACAATTTTGTCGTCTGGCGATAGGCTTTAAACAGTGGCGACAGTCCTGTTGTTTTAACGACAGTCCAGTTTTCTTGCTCGGGTCATCACGACGAGTGTAATTAACAGTCTACTAATCAGTTTATCAATTTATTAATGGTTCAAACCACGTTTAAGTCTTTAATTGAGTCTAGGCACTTAAAGTCCAATGGTAATACACTAAGAGTCAAAGCATGTCACTCACACACATTCCTAAAGCACACACATAACATGTTTGTCACATTATGACCATGTCTAGAGAGTCTTGCTTGCGTGTTTTCCGCCATTTTTTTTAGGGGGGTAAGTCGGATATTAATCCTCCAAATTTAAATTTAAAATTTCCCTTAAAATATATACCCTATTTTTACCTTTTCTTTTTTTTTTAATTTTTAAACCATAAAGTCAAGTCAATTAGAATCGAGTATTTAAACAAATATGGTTTAACTTACAGCGCGTGGACAAGAAAGGAAGGGCGTTTGATCAAGGACAACACCTTTATGCAAATCTTACTTTTTGATAAACCGGTTAGTAGGAAAAGGAAAGCTAAGAAGGCAATGGCTAGTCAAGAATAACTTAATGACGTCAAGGGACAGGTAGCCAACTTGGTTGAGACATTACAAAACTTATCTCTGCAAATAAGTGACCCCGCAAGACAGAAACAAATGGATCTAATCCAGGAAAGCTTGGGCAAGCTGTCCAACGACTTTAGATTCCAAGGGATTAGCTCACAAGGGGTCTCGGTGGATAAGGACCTTCTCCCGCAGAAGTTCAATTCCAATGACATCCCTAAATTTAAGGCTATGGATAACCCTTATTTTCATTTAAGAGCATTTGAAACTATAATGAATATTAAGGGGATAGATAAGAAAGCATTTCATTCTGTATTTTCTTTATCTTTAGAAGCTGTATGTCAACAGTGGTACTTTTCACTTGATAAAGAAAGGATCTCTAGTTGGGAGTCTATTGTAAGTGCTTTCATTGAAAGGTATAAATGCAATATACAAATTGAAACTGATCATAGAGAGCTCGAAATTCTAAAGCAAAAAGAAAATGAAGGTTTCACTTCCTTCTTTAATAAATGGAGGGAAACCACTGCAAAAATGGTTGAAGTACCTAGTGAGAAAGAATCTGTCAGGATGTTCATTAAGAACCTCCAAGAAAAATATTCTAAGCATCTTAGGTACCAAAGCAATCTAAACACCTTGAAGGCCATCTATGATATTGGTATTAATATTGAAGATGACCTCGCTAAACAAAAAGTTGCTAACAATAATTCAAATAGTGGCTGGAAAAATAAGAAGAACGACAATCCTTCTTCATCTAAATCCACCCACTCAAACAATGTTAGCACCTTTAATCTAAATATAGTCCTAGCAATGAATAACAATCAAGGACAAAAGAAACCATTTAGGAAGAACTATACTCCTATTGGTATGAGTTATGACACCGCATTTGACCGCCTACATGCAAAAGGTCTTATAACTCCCATTGGACCATTTGGGGACCCACCTGTCGAAAGGAGAACGGCTAGCTGGAACCTAAATGCACATTGTAAATATCACCAAGGCAGGGGCCATCCTACGGAAAATTGTTGGAGGCTAAAGGAAGCCATTCAAGACTTAATCGATAGTAACAAGCTTCCATTGCCCCCTGCAAGCAAGAAGCCAAGCATCAACACCGCACCACTGTCGGATTCCTTGGCTATTTCTAACGAAGAAAATCAAGTGGACCCATCTAGTCTCATAGAGCCTATCGAGACCATTGAAGAAGAAATCTTCGAAGATGCTCTTGAATCTCATGACCAAGAACCTGCAACTAAGCAAGACGTTTATGTATTAACACTAATATTATCAGAAATGTACAAGTTGTTGTTCCAAACTTATGAGGCTTTAAGAGAGAAAAATGAGTTACTCAAGAGTAGACCTCCACCCAAGGAGAAGAAACCCTTTTCTCTCCAAGTAATTGACACTCCCAAGAAAAATAACAGATGTTATACTCCAATTGGGACGTCATACGCTAATATGTTCAAAATGCTCTCCGAGAATGGTAAAATTCAACCTCTCGAACCGAGACCATTTGAGTCACTAAAAAGGGTGGACAAATACTATTGTTCATATCATCAATCAACGCGACATACAATAGAAAACTGCTTCAAGTTCAAAGATTTGGTTCAACGATTGATTGATGAAAAGAAACTGGTTCAACTTCCACAAGATGCTACGATCAACGGAGTATGGGACAGTGATGATGAGGACATCTACCTTAAAGATATCGAAGAGATTCCTCTATCAACAATATACCCAGTAAGTGACATTTGGGATGAGGAAGATTCGCCCATAGATGTCCTCACCAGGTCCGGGAGAATGCAACTTCTCCCATTGTAACACAACCTATGCCCACTATCCAGCAAATTCCCATACCTATCATAGAAGACAACGATGTTGTCAAACAACTAAAAAAGACTAAGGTTGAAATGAACGTATGGAAGCTCTTAGCCACATCCCGAGAACATAGAGTTGCAATCATGGATGCCTTAGCTAAAGTAGGCATAGATTCGGACACCACTCCTGAGGGACTTGCTAACTTCCTCACGAGTGATCTTCCAAGTCCAATCAATTTAGTTACTTTTTCGGATAAAGACTTACCACCGGAAGGTGACAAACTCAACAAAGCTCTAAACCTCACAGTAATATGTAAAAGGATGAATGTTCCCATGACTCTTGTGGATAATGGTTCAGCAATTAATGTTTGCCCACTTAGAACCGCGAGAATGTTAGGAATAAGAGATGAGGATTTATCCCTATCAACTCAAGGGATAAGAGCTTATGATAACTCACGCCGTCAAGCATTAGGAACAATCACCATGAACATAACGGCGGGTGCAATTGAACATGCCACTACATTCTAAGTAGTGGACATTAAAGCATCTTTTAACTTACTATTGGGACGCCCGTGGCTTCATGATCTAAAGGCCGTCCCTTCATCTCTTCATCAACAAGTGAAAGCCATAGTTGGAGGAATTCCAATCACCATCGATGCTTCATCCATGAGAATCAAAACGGTGGAAAATCCACTAATCAATGTAGAGCAAGATGAAAATGATGAAGATTTGTGGGGCTTTAGCGAAGAGGTCTCATTAATAGAGGAAGATGAAAGGAGCCCTCTTCATTACGACCTCCACTCAAATATGACAACTAATGCTATTCTAAAAAGACAAGGACACTTTCCTGGAATGACTCTAGGAAAGAAGAAAGGAATAGCTAAACATATGGGATTACCTGGCCTCCCTAAATTGGATACTTTCGAACTTGGTTTTGAACCAACTCGCGAAGACCTCAAGCGGGCCTAGGAAAAATAAAGAGCACGGAAAAATGCTCGTGCACAAAAGAGGGAAATACCCATGGATCAATATCCTCTCACTCTTAATGGACAATTTATAAGAGAAGGAGAGGATTATCCTTGTCATGAGTTTCCTGAACCCTTCGTTGTAAATGGCATAAGACAACCTGGGTTCGAAATCTTTTTGGATTGTTATTTCCTAGACGAGATCCCAGCTCCAACTTATAAGGAGAAAGCACCCCGTTGCTTTGACTTTAATGTTATGAGACTCTTCTTTGGAAGAGAAAAGAATGAGCCAAGATACACGGAAGATGACTCTTCGCTCATTCAAACGGTCCTTCAAAGTGAAAACTTTGATCCCTCGAAATTTATCACTCCAATAGAAGATCAAGAGCGTGGATGGCGCAAAACAGTGAAGATAACCACTACAAATGGAAGGAAGATTTCAGTAACTACAGGACAAGGGCCAATGTTCGAAGAATCGTCTGAGTCAGAGTCTGAGTCAGAGTCTTCCCCTATCGAGTCTTCCAAATCTTTAGTTGTAGCACCCTCACCTTCTATTTCTACTCCTAGGATAGTTAGCAATCAAGTCCCAACAGACATCTCTTTATTCGATGTAATGATTTCAGAATTCAATAATATGTCTTTTTCCCCGTATTCCTCTTGTTTTTCTTTATTTAAAGATGACGAGCATTGCTTAACTAATGATGAAAATGACAAAGAAATAATTAAAGAAATGGAAACACTTGAAAACAAAACGCCAATAATTGAGGATACAGAAACGGTTGATATCTCAAAAGATCCAACCATTAAAAGAGAAGTTAAAATCGGACTAACACTAAGTAAAGATGAAAGAACCGATTTAATTAATCTAGTTAAGGAATTTATTGATGTATTTGCTTGGTCATATGAAGATATGCCAGGCATTAATAGAGAGATAGCTCAACACATAATACCATTAATTCCAGGAATGAAACCTGTAAAACAAAAGTTACGTCGAATGAAACCCGGCGTAGCTCTTAAAATAAAAGAAGAAGTGCAAAAACAAAAAACTGCAGGTTTTATTAGGGTATCTAAATACCCCGAATGGGTCGCCAATGTCGTCCCGGTTCTGAAAAAATATGGTAGAGTTCGAATGTGTGTCGAATATCGAGATCTAAATAAGGCAAGTCCAAAGGACGACTTCCCTTTACCGCACATCGATATTTTGGTAGATAATACAGCAAATCATGCGCTTCTCTCATTTATGTATGGGTACGGGGGATACAATCAAATCCTTATGGCTAAAGAAGACATGGAAAAGACAACGTTCATAACACCTTGGGGTACTTACTGCTACACGGTAATGCCATTCAGGCTGAAAAACGCGAGTGCCACTTACCAACGAGCAGCGACTGCCCTACTCCATGACATGATGCATAAAGAAGTGGAGGTTTATGTGGATGACATGATTGTAAAGTCCAAAGACCGCCCAGGACACCCAATAGCCTTAAAAAAGTTCTTTGAAAGGCTAATAAAGTATAACATGAGGTTAAACCCCTCCAAATGTGCGGAGTAACCTCAGGAAAGCTCTTGGGATATGTCATAAGCTCTAGAGGAATAGCGATAGACCCCACCAAAATCAAGGCGATCATGTCCATGCAACCGCCCAAAACCGAAAAGCAAATTCGGGGATTCATTGGCCGGTTGCAATAAATAAGTAGGTTCATATCCAAACTGACCACGATATGTGAACCAATATTCAAGAAGCTTAAGAAGAATGTACCAATTATATGGGACGATGAGTGCCAAAAAGCCTTTGAAAAGATCAAAGCCTATCTCTCGAATCCTCCCGTATTAGCTCCAGCACTCCCTGGAATACCCCTAAGGTTATACTTAACCGTCACAAAAGAAACAATGGGAGCCATGCTTGCACAAGAGGTAGAAAAAAAAGAAAATGCTATCTACTACCTAAGTAAGAAAATGCTCGAGTATGAGACACGCTATACACCACTGGAGAAGTTGTGCCTCGCATTAGTGTGGGCCACGACTAAATTAAGACATTACATGCTTGTACATACCGTTTACGTAGTCTCACGAATGAATCCTCTCAAATATCTATTCGAAAGATCTACACTTAACGGGAGTATCTCAAGGTGGATAGTAAATTTGGCCCAGTTTGATATAAGATTCATGCCTCAAAAGGCAATCAAAGGGTTAGTGGTATCGGATTTTCTGGCAGATTTCCCAATAGAAGATTCGACACCCTTGGAAGAGAATGTATTTCCAGATGAAAGTTTAATGATGACAGAGGATGATACATGGACTCTATATTTTGATGGAGCCTCAAACCAAAAGGGATGCGACGTAGGAGTCTTACTAGTATCACCTAAAGAGGAACATGTTCCTATATCCATTAAGTTAGATTTCGACGTTACCAACAACGCAGCCGAATATGAAGCATGCGTGGTAGGCCTCGAAACTGCTTTAGCCTTAGGAGTAAAAAAACTCCGGATATTTGGAGATTCCTCATTAATCATTAATCAAATCTCAAACAGATGGAAGGTTAGGAGTGAAAGCTTAGCCCCCTATCAAACATATTTGGAAACTCTCATTGATCAGTTGGAAAAGGTGGAATACACTTATCTACCTAGAGAAGAAAACCAATTTGCCGATGCCTTGGCAAGACTAGCCTCAATGGTTAGGATTCCTAAGGAAATTGAGCAAATGCCTTTAACCATAGAAAAAAGGCATAAACCAGCATATATTCAAGCTAATAGAAGACGATGAAGTGATTCAAGAGGAAGAACATGAAGAAGAACCATGGTTTACAGACATACTAAATTATGTCACCAAAGGAGAATATCCTCCTCATGCTGACAAAAGAGCAAAAAGAGCACTAAGGCTTTTAGCTTCCCAGTTTGTACTCATAGGAAATGAATTACACAAAAGGGTACCTAAAGGTCGAGCTCTATTATGTGTAGGCAAAAAGGATGCTCAAAGAGCTATGAGAGTAGTCCATGAAGGGATATGTGGAACACATGTTAATGGCAAAATGCTAGTCCAAAAGATAATGCGAGAAGGGTATTATTGGACTACCATGAATAAGGATTGTCATCAATATGTAAAAAGATGTCCCAAATGCCAAATTTATGCAAATTTGCAACATGTCCCACCATCCCTCCTCTACACATACACTTCACCATGGCCTTTCTCTACATGGGGAATAGACATAATCGGAAAAATTACACCTCCCGGAACAGGAGGTCATGAATACATCTTAGTCGCAATAGATTACTTCACAAAGTGGGTAGAAGCACAATCATATGCTAAACTCACCGCCAAACATGTAGGACTCTTTATCGAAAGAAACATAATTTGTCGATACGGAGTCACACATGAAATGATAAGTGACAATGGAACTCACTTTCAAGCCGAATGTGAAGAATTGCTACAAAAGTATGGTATTCAACATCATCATTCTTCCCCTTATAGACCTCAAGCAAATGGAGCAAATGAGGCCGCTAATAAGAATTTAAAGACAATTATCGAAAAAATGACCGAAAATTATAAGGATTGGTCTGACAAACTTCACTTCGCACTGTGGGGTTATCGCACGTCAATCCGAACAGGAAATACGCCATTCAACCTGGTATATGGAATGGATGCCGTACAACCTGTAGAGTTAGAAATACCTTCTCTACGCATTGCGTTAGAAAGTAAACTTGATGAAGTCGAATGGACTAGAGCACGATATGAAGAGCTAATTCTACTCGATGAAAAACGACTAGAGGCTCTACATCACACCCAATGCTATCAAACCCGCATGGCTAGACATTTCAATAAGAAGGTCAAGACTAGAAATATCAAGGTTGGAGACTTGGTATTAAAAGCATTATGAAAAAATGTTTTGGACCCAAGAGGCAAATTTAGGCCTAATTGGTCCGGACCATACATTGTTAAAACAATCCTGTCAGGAGGCGCGGCTAAGTTAACTGACATGGATGGTAATGAATTTTCAAACATGACAAATCTTGACCAACTTAAGAAATACTACCCATAATTACTTGAGTAAAACACTCAAGAGAGCTACGTTTGGCCTGATTCCATAAACAAAGGATACGTAGGCAACCCTGACAGGGTGCGGCCACTTTAATTTATCAAAATTCTGTATCCCAGAGATAAAAAATACATGTCCGCAAAATTTCAAGACTGGCGCTAGAAGATAGACTCTGTGAGTGTCTGGGAAAATTTTGTGTATTCTGGAAATTTGTTTGACTTCCGTACTCGAATAAATCCTCCGAAAAATAAATATTGTAATTGTTTTCATTGCTTTAAATGTAAAGTTAATTTAAATAAAAGCTGAAATTTTATTAATTAATAAAGAAATTACATTATTGATGAAATAAAGGCTTAAAAATCAACTAAAACAAATTAACTTTGTCTAATAAATCAAAGGAAAAGTAATGCTCTAATCTTTTTTCTCTTTCTTAATTCTTTTCCAATTTTTGTCCGCATTCTCTTCCTCTTCATCCATAACCTTTGCTAGGAGACATCCATTAGAAGATCAACACTCTATTTTAGTATAGATAGTTTCCCCTTCCGCTAAAACCCCGTGTTTCTTCTCTACCCAAGCTTTCTTTTCCGTAGAGTCAACTTTCCTTTTCCCTTTGTCTTTCTTAGAACTTTTCTTTCTTGGCATAATAGGAGTTTTGAATTCACTCCTTTCCCCTAGGCGTTCCTTTGCAGGGATCTTTTAGTCACCTAGACGATTCTTCACATCGGTCTTCTCAAAATTGACTTGGGATTTCTGAAATTTTCCATCAAGCCATTGTTTCACATTGTTTGACAAACAAGGTGGAACCCTGTGGGTAATCACCTCCCATAGGGGCCTACCACTCCAATACTTGTCAAGGCGCTCAACTTCTTGTGACACAGGAAATTCATAAGGACGACGGAGATCTCCTGTAGGGATGGTTTGTGCAAGACCATATTGTCTCTTAACTCTACAAGGGAAATAAAAAGTCAACTTTGATAAGCTCGGGAGACGACAGTATGCTTGGCTATTACAACCAACCATCTTCTCAATCCTCCACCAAGGGATGACCCAGTTTATGGTAAAATCACCAGCAACAAACACTTTGCTCCACTCACGGCGACCTATCCTCAAGAATCGTTTCTTTCGCCGGACTATGCAATTGGAAGTGTATCTGTGTATATGATCAGGAGGATTAATAAATTTTAACCTCTCCATGAGCCATATCTGTAAAACATACATTTGATTAGTATTACAGTGTAAAAATATTTTTTAATTCCTTGTAATTATGAATAGTATTATTTTATACCTGTAATAAAATTGGAGAACCTCGAAAAGGTGCTTTTGGATTCTTTCTCAATGCATCTAACCACAACATGGTCTCTCCAACAATTAGTGACATTGGGTTTCTCCCGGATTCAACTTGTTCTATAACAGATATAATTATTGCTTGACCTTCATTATCTTTACCACTAATTAAAAGAAGTTGGCTAAACATACAAAAGAGGAAAGCTCTTCTTTTATAGACATAAAAACCCAGGGTTAGGTTTGTCATAATAATAACGTGCAAATTCTGTCAAGTCAACTACATTGCCATGCACTATATTTTTTAAATCCATACCCCTTAGATGAAAGAAACATTCGAAATCCCTATAATAATATTCACTTACTCTAGGCATTACCGCGAGATCTGTGGAATAATAGCCTATAATGGCTCCAAATTCTTCCGGTAAAGGGCATATTTCTTCATGGAAAAATCTAAAACAGTGAGTATTAATATCCCAATAGTTTATGGCAGAATAAATAAAGTCCATGTCAAGACTCACCCCCTTTACACCATACATACCCCCCATACGGAAAGTATCTAATTCTTTTTTCTCTTTAGAAGTTAAAAGACGACACCACTCATTCATGTATCCACAAAAAGTTCTTTTAGCTAAAGGCATGATGTAATCCCCCGTATTTTAAATATTTTATAAATGAAAATTTATTTTATTTATAATATTTATTTGTTATTTTTCATAATTTAATTTCAAAAGTTTCAAATTATTAATCTGGGTCGAAAATTATTTGAACAAATTATTTTATGCACCTTTATTCTACAATTTATGTCCAATCATACAAGCCTAACCCATTTGTTTACTTAATCAACCCATTATTTTTTATGAGGCCCAATCTTTCTTTTTACCCTACAATAATTCTCTCCTATAAATATCCCATGAATCTTCAAAAATTTCCCACACAAAAAGGTTAGTCTTATTTTCATCCTCCTTTGTTTCTTTATTTTGCTTAATGTTAATTTAATTGTTTTGGGTTTTGATTTTAGTATAAAGATTATATTTTTAGTATCAAATTATATTTTAATGGTATAAAGATTATAAATTTCAGATTATATTTATGTTATAAATTTCATATTTTATGAATTATAAACCTAGGGTTTCAATTTATTGAAAATCATGATTTTAGGGTTTTTATGAACAATTGATTTAGGGCTTTTATAGTAATGATGTTTTGAAATTTTGGTGATTATAACTACTGATTAGTTTAACTTAATTCCAGATTATTTTGAACACATAGATTCGTGTTTTAATTTTTGGATTTCCGTTCGTTAATATTAATCCCGTTTTAATCCCGACCAGGTTCTAAACTCATCCGATTTTGACAAAAAGGTAGTGTTTTCCATGTGGAAACCACGTTTTAAGAAAGACTCACTACCTTTGGTAGTGAGCACCACCCTTTCGAGGCCAAATTCAGCCTCTAAATATGATTTTCGGGCAGTTTTTGATTTTAACGAAGTTTTTACATACTTGAAATATTATCCTTGAGTTTGATTAATAAAATTAATTATGTTTAAAGTTAATTAAGCATAAATATATGTTTTTATTGAAGTTTCAAGTGTTGGAAATAGTTTCTAAGTACTACTTTTGATGTTTTATAAAGAGGGTTTAATCACCCATTAAAAAGAGAGATTTTAGGGGTTTTTATATAATTTTCAGATTTTTATTAGACTTTGAACTTGCTGTAATTTCATGTATAAGAGTGTATTTTAAGGTTTTTATGAAGAAAAATTTAAAGAACTATATATAAGCCTTTAATTTTAACAAAAGGGAAGGTTTTAAAGTGTTGTTTGATTTGGATTTTGAAGGTTTTAAAGTAAGTTAGTATTGTTGTAAATTTGATTGATTGGGTATTGATTGAGATGTTATTATTTGGCTTAGGAGAGGATTTTATTGAAGGTGATTTCTAGTTAGTAAAGTGGCATACTAATTCGTTTGCTCAAGGTACGTACAAGTTACAAAACCTTGCTTTTAGGTGCATGTTTAAGGACGGATCGAGAACTTAGTATCATGTCTAGGGATGACTGGATTAAATTGTTTGGTTATACATTGTGAATTTCCTTTGACGTGCACTATTCCTTATTGTAATTATTGGTTATGTTCTAATTATGCAAGGTGCGCTTAGAGGCAAAGGTATGTGATTGGTGAAATGACTTAATTATTACTCATTCATGATTTAATGAAATAGGATGAGTAAAGGAATGGTTCATGTCTTATAAGACAAGGTTAAGAGTTTGGGGTGCCTTATGCACTCAAGGTGTTTATACACCGAGGTAGTAAAGGAATAAATAATAAATGTTGCTTGCCACTAATAAATCAAGAATTGAAATTGAAAAGTTGCTTTACTTGATTGAATTGATATTGGATTGATTGTATTGTTATGCATATGAGTCATCACCAAGTCTAAACCTGTAAATCACGTAAAGTGCAAGATGGATGAGCAATAAAACTCTGGATTGGTGCACTTCTGGAGTAATGACAATCAGGGGTTGGGGTACATGGGGTATTAGCCGTGTACTTTTCTCGAGGCCGTCTGATCTACGAGTCTCTTATTTCAAATATTTTTCAAAACTAGGAGTTAGGTGAGATCTCATACTAACTACGGTCACGGAGTCGCGCCCGTGGTCGTTGGATGTTTATTGATGTTTCCGAAAGGAGGCATGGGGTTTTTCTTTTATTGATGTTCCAAATGGAGCATGGGTTGGACAACCTTGTCTATTGCGTAATCCAATGAATAAAAATAATGATTTACCTATTATTAATTAATGGAGTCTTAGTAATATAAATAGTTGAGTCGCGTGTTGAGTCTATAATTTAATGATTGATTATTAGTAGCATGTTATGGAATTCTTAATTTATTTTGCAGCTTGTATGTACTCAGCTATGCTGATTGCGTGCTTTGTGTGTCTTTCTTTGGTCATGGCCTTCGCCTTTCAATGACCCTGTGACGATCCAATTTTTACACTTGTAATATTGGGGAGCAGAATTACCACAGGTTCTTACACATGCAGCATTCATCAGGGTTGTGGGATCTTGAGTAGAGAGTTGGTTGTTTCATTTTATTCCTTTTGCAAGTTTGAATTTATTTTAATTCGATTTTATTCGACACTATTTCTTTTGGGTTTGAATTTATTTGAACACTGAATTTAATCACTTACTACTTTTATTGGGTTTTGAATAAGGGCCTTAATGGTTCCAAGTTGTATGACTTAATTTGGTTTCATTCGTTGGTTTTGAAACTTATTTATAACTGATTTAGTTTTTCCGCTGCTATTTTCTGATAAAGCCTTAACGTTTGAACACGTGGCGGTAGCACGCCAGTAATTCTCTTGAATATTGTTCAGGGTCCTCAGAGGTTTAAAGAGAGAATTATTGGGGTGTTACACATGATTACTAGTTAATTAATTAATTAATAAACTGGTTAAACTATGCAGAAAACGAAGGATTCGGGGGCTATTTATAAGCTTTTTTCACGGCAGAATTCAACTCCTGTGAGAAATAGGAAAAGTGCCTATGTCGCCAAGCGACAAGTCTGTCGCGTGGAGACAAAAGCTGTCGCGTGGCGACAGACTCTGTCGCGTGGCGACAGGTTTAATTACGTGGCGCCAGCGTTTTCTTAGCAGCGACAGCTATTACGCGTTGGAAACCGTGTTTTATTTGCCCGAATTCGACTTTGACTTGACTTATCCTTATTATTTTCTCCTTTCTTATCCATACACCTTATTATCGTTATTATTATTATTTTTTTTTATTATTATTATATTTTATTAACCTTAATTAATTTTAGGCTTATTTTTAGTAATTATACTTTTGTTCCTTCATTTGTTCATTTTTCTTTTTTTGGGGGAGAAAGTCGGTACCCTCCACTAATATTAAAAATGACGGAAAATTTTGCGCAAAAATTACACTTTCTCACACACTCACATGCACAATAAAAAATAATAAATAAAAATAAGAGATAAAATGTGTAATAAGTGCATATATATACAAAATGTCTAATACATGAGTCATATAAATAAAATAGACAAAGTCCTACAAAGTCAAAATAAATAAAAATACAGGTACAACTACGGTGTTGGAGGTCGTAAATCGTGAGGGACACCAAAAGTATCAAAGAAAGCCCTACTCCGTGGAGTATGTCCATCACCGTCCCCTGAACCACCAGGCGGCGCAAACTGCCACTCAGGGCCAGGCCACCTATCCTCACCCTAGTACCCAACAGAAAGAGGCTGGGGCTGCAAAGGCTGCTGCGGCGACGAGCCAAACTCGTACATCCCACCACCCATCCCACCTCGTATGGTCGGCCCAGTCGGAGCGTCCTCAGGAGATGACGCCGAGTCCTCTACACCAGCGGCCTCAGAACGACCACGCCGACCACCAGAAGTAGTCCGACGACGCCTCGAGTCGGACCTAGTAGTCTCTCTCCTAGGCTCGGGTCTCGACCGAGTGTGTGGAGAAGGAATAGGCTGCCCCTGCAAAAGTAAATCATAGTTAGCAAATGCAAATAAAAAAAAAAGACAAAGATGCTAAATGTAAGAAATGATACCTCCTCAGCGTCGTTGCTACGACAGGTAGCACGATCCCGCAACCTCACGAGCTGGCTGCGAAAGGCATCTATTCACCTAGCCATAGCTGTCACCACCTCGCGAGAAAAATGTCAAAGTAAATACGTCAATAACAACCATAAGCAAAAATATAAGGACAAGATATGTGAAGATTACTTACTCGAGTCTGGTGATGAGGAATGGATTCGCTCCACAAACAGCTCACCCTCTGAAGCTGGTGGAATGAGCTCCTCGATCGGCCCGTACATACCCTGGTAACGTATGGACATCCTCGGGGGAATGAACTCCCTAGGACCGGCCTGGTAAGAATAAAAGGTTAGGAAAATACTTGGGGGCTACCTAAAGAAAGATAAATCAAATGAATAAAAGCATACCGCTGCCTCCTCTAAAAGGACAGGAGCCGGCGCTAGCAACAGTAGGAGGTCCTCCTCATAACACTGCTCGAGGAGAACGTAGGACCTCCAAGGAGTACCCCGAATAGATCCACTTGCACGATCCCGCTGCAAGGCATCGTGGAACTTATGCCGGGGTGGAGGAGCAGGAACAACAAAGACATCTGAGGAGTGCTGAATGGCTACCCTCTCCCCTAGGTAGACCACCGTGTCGTACGTCCCCAGAAAGTAACGACACTCAGTAGTGTACTGCGCCGCCAGCACAGGAATAGGAAAAGTAGCCCAAGGTCGATAGACCGGGCTGGGCTCCCACAAAAATCACTAAATAAGGCACTAATACCAAAAGGTCATAAAAGAAAAGTATAAGTTATAGAAACCTACTGAGAGGATCATCTCTCGAAGGCGTAACACCTCCGGAGGGCCTCTGCGGCCTCCCCAACTAGCAGCAATGGGCAGCACGCGAGGAGAAGGCCTCGCAGACGCAAGTGAAGGGAAGTACTCGTAGAACCAGATCTATATGAAAAGACAAAAGTCAGTAAAGATTATGTTTCTAACCTAGAGTTGAATCTCAAAAAGAAAAGAGATATACCTCTACGACCCTCCTAAAGCTGGAAAGGGCCACCTCTCCAGACAAGGCCTTGTGACAACAAAAACGCCGCAAGCCCAGTAGAAAGTCCGCGTAGGCCATGCTGGCCCAGTCATATGTCCCGACCAAGTGAAGGTCGCGAACAGCGGACAGGTAGTAAAGAAGTACTCTACTACCTCGATCAGGGGAAAACGTCCCTAACAGCAGAATCAGCACAAAGATGCGTACCCGCTGCTCCCGGGTGGTGGCATCATCCTCAAAAGCTGCAGCCAATGTGCAGCGACGAATACATCGGGAACTCAGCTGTCCCGACTGAGACTCAGCCTGGGCCCGAACAACAATCGGCCCCAACAACTTCTGAACCTCCGGCGAATAGACAGTAACACCGGCGTCAAACGGAAGAGGGGTAGACTGGAACTCTAACCCCGTGA
The DNA here is from genome assembly GCF_948465745.1 of Chenopodium album. Lineage (NCBI taxonomy): Eukaryota > Viridiplantae > Streptophyta > Magnoliopsida > Caryophyllales > Amaranthaceae > Chenopodium > Chenopodium album. Next base: position 22,010,705 of record NC_137853.1, read on the forward strand.
TGAGGCTGAAGTCAGCTGGAGTGACCGTCATCTCACCCTAAGGAAAGTGAAAGGTGTTGGTGGTGTCCCTAAAGAACTCCACCAAAGCACGAACGACGAGGTTACCCCCATCGTATGAAAACATGGCCCGAGTGGCCTGTAGAAGAGGATTCAACCCACATGACTCCCAAAGACGACGAAGACCCTCATCACGACTGATGAAGTTGTCGTACAGAGAAATGATGGTGGAGTTACCCGAGCCATGGCTACGGGTCCTCCCGCTCGCAAGACCTCGTCGGACTCGCTCCGACAGATGGTGAACTGGCGCATGGAACAGGGTGCGCTCATCCCAATCCGGCATGAGACCCAGCCTGGAAGTAGAAGGCACGTCCTCGCCCTCACTAGTGGGCTCGTCCTCTCGACGCGAGTCTCTCGACCGAGAACCAGAACCACGTCATCTAGCCACGCTAAAGTATATAAAAGTAATTAATTTTAAGGCTCTACAGTATCTAAGGTTCGCCTAGGCCCCATGATACTATGTTCACAAAACAGAGTACGTAGTACTAAAACAGAGAAAAAATTCAACTAAGCATGTAAGCATTTTTCAAGTAAACAAACAATTTCTTGCAAACATATGATGAATATTGTGACGAATTGTACAAGCAAAAGCAATATAAATGCGAAGAACGACCCACATTGTTCTCCACGACCTCAAGAGGTCCAACAATGGTGAATTGTTCGTTTCTTCACCAAATTGAGGCAAACAAGTCTCAAAATACTCCCAAGGTAATATATAAGCATAATTAAAAAAATTCAAGGCATAAAATTCAATAAACAAAGCAAATTAAGCAAGAACATTTTCGATTTTTTCGAAAATTCACGAACAAGAATGCATAATTCATCAAAAACCGAGTAGAGTTTGAGCAAAACTTACATAGATCGGGTAAGTAGATGAGAAAAGCTTCGATTTGCAACAAGTTTGAGCGAATTTGGTTGAGAAATGAGCAAGAACGAGTAAATTGAAGTTTCGCGAAAATATGAGAAGCAGAGCAGCGAAATGAGAAAGAAGAAGAAGACGGGTTTAAAACCCCGATTCTGTCGCCAAACGACAGAATTGTCTCGAGGCGACAGGAGTAAATGCTCGCGACAGGTGTCTCTGGCTAGCGCTGGAGCGGCGACAGAATGTTGGGCCCCACATTATGACTTTCCTATTTTAGCAGTTTGGGTTCCTTGGTACGCCAGTTAGCCCCTTTAAGTAAAATTAACATGATTTAATTAGCTTGATTGCGATTGCATTAAGTGATCGACTTGATGAAAGATCGTCTCACTTAGCTTAAAGCGCCTAAGTATTGGCTCATAACAAGGCACCGAAATAATGGTTCAATAGAGGCACCAAAATAATGGTTTACAAAGACAGAAGCACCGAAGCATTGGAACAAACAGAAATAAAATAATAATAATATATTAAGGGTCAATATGCAGAATGATTCTTTGGCGATATCCCAGCATAGAGGGGAGTTGTCTAGTGGCAAAATACAGCCGTGGCGAGGTAATGTCACAAATTTTGAAGATGGCGAAGCAAGGTCAACTTCGACGGTCCCTCAAGGTAAAGAAGAGATTGTCTATAGCGGCGATGCACTGCCGTGGCGACGTACGACCACAACGTAGAAGATGACGACATATAGTTATTTTCGACGATGTTCCCAAAATACTGTGGAGGATTGTCACCAAGAATATTGAAGGCGACGACATATGGTTATCTTCAACGATGGTGTTCACGAGGCACTGTGGAGGTTGTTACAAACAACAAATGAAGCAACAAAATGGTTACGTTCAGAGACGTGTGCTCGACGGTGCAAGATACGCGTTTTTTAACTCTTTTATCTGTTTAACAAATGATTAGTTTGCAGGTATCGGCGTTATAAGAATGATTTGGAATCGCAGAACGTTTTGAATCATTCTCCGTCCCTATCGATACTTTGACTTTCGTTTTCGAAACATAAGTTTCTCCAAACTCTGTCAAAGTGGGGGCTTCTGTAGACACCCATTTGTGTCTCCCCAAAACCAAACCCAGTGATGAATACCTTTTGCATCGAACCATAATCGAATGAGGTGAAAGTGGTTGAAAGTCAAGTGTTGCGGTTTAGTTTTATTAAAATTTTCTTCTCTCTGTTTTTGAAAATAACTCTATTTATTTGAAAATAGCCAAACCAGTTTAGTTTGATCCTTAATTGAGGTCTAATAATAGTGTAGTTGGATGGGGCTCGAAAAGACCTTTCCAACGATATATTATAAGCCCAAATCCAATGAATATTGAGGAAGTTATGGCCAAGATACTAAACTGGGCCCGGTTAATTATTTACATACGGCCCAATGATCTAGAGGAGGGCCCAATGTTAGTTATTATTCCTAGAATTATTAGGATTAATTATAATTATCTAGAAGTTTCTAGAAGGTTCTTTTTAATTCTAATATTATTAGATTTAATAATTATTTATTTTAAAATAGACTTTTATTTGGAATAAAACATTATTTTATTATTATTATTATCTTAAAAATACGTATTTTATCTTTTGTACGGATTCCGTAGATCAAGTTGATTAAAAATCGGATTCCGCGTGGAAAAAACGCGCTAATACAGGTTGTCGCCAAACGACAAGTCTGTCGCCTCGCGACAGAGTCGATTCCTGGCGACAGCGTGTAGTTTTATTCCTTATCAAATTCTGTATTTTTCCAGACTATTTTCCTTATAAATAGGGTCCCGAATCTCTTTTTTTCATTCATCAACTTTCATCAATTCTAGTTATCAATTCTCTCTATTCTCTCTCTAAGCAATATAGCTTAATTCTTAATTCTCTCTCTCTCTTTCTAAACTAACCTTTTTACAATACACAATTCCGCATTCACAAGACTTAGAATCTCTTAGCCAAGTTCGAAGTTGCCTTCGCCCTAGACGTGCAAGGTTTGATAATTTCTGAGGATTTGGTCCAAAACTAGTCAAAACTTTATTTAATTTGATTTCAATTTAATTCTTTAATTATTCTTTATTATTTTCATTGAAGTTTACTAACTTGTGTATTTTGTTATTAGAAAGAGGTACGAGGCTTCAAAGTAAGTAGATTAGCTTACTCCCTATTTTATTAACAATGTAGAAAGCATGATTATTACTACCTCCGTTACATATTAGTTGCAATTTTGAGCAATATTTGTGAGAGATAAAATATTATAAAGTTGCAACTAATATGTAACGGAGGTAGTATTGTTTTATGATTCCTAGTACCATGTTAGGATATTTAATTCCTAGTATCATGTTAGGATGTTATTTTGTGCTTTCTAATATCATGTTTAGGGTGCCTTTAATCTTTTCTGATATTTTAATATCATGTTAGTACCATGTTAGGTTTAAAGCTTTGATCTTTATTGCTTAGTGACATGCTAGGAGTTGTTGTTAATTTTGTTAGTATCATGCCTAGGATCTTGCTATTATGTTAAAGCTTTATTGTTTCGGGGTTTTTGAGTCCCTTGGGAGAGTTACAACACTAAGACTGGATGCTCGCTTGGATGCCTGTACCTGCAAAACAACGGAGCACCGAATGGTAGGTGGTCCGCCTCCGAAGCTTAAGTTAGTCTAAGTCCGAAGATTAAGGTGCGGAATGTAAAGGTTATCTGCTCGGATTCCGAGCTCGGGTGTACTGTTCTCTTGAGAGTGACAGTTCTGACAATGATTAGTAATCACTGAATATTCCTCGTAAGGAGTGTAAAAGGTTTTTTGTGTACGTATCACGTAGCTATAAATGAGGAGGTCATCTCCTATTTATAGGCTTCTCGAAAAACGCGCACTCCCTAGGGTTTCGTGCCCTAGGGAATATTCACGCAGCTTTTGCAGACCTCGGGATTTGGGCCTGAAAGCCGCCAATCCCAGGTCCTTTTATCCGTCTGCCACGTGTCGTTCCCTGAGAGGTCCAAGGTGGCGCCCCTTTCAGTGACACGTGGCGGACTCCGATTGGGCCAACTGGCCTAGGGTATTTTTACCCAAATCATTTGCCCCTCACAGGTGACACGCGCTTGCCACGTGTTGCCTGTGACAGGTGTCAGCATCCGATTGGTCGGATTTTGAATTGTTACTGTGGAGGGAAAGTTTTAGGGTTTTTAACCCCTCTATAAATAGAAAGTTTTCACCCCCCAAATTTTTCACCCCTTTACGAATCTTTGGAGAATCTTGGACTTTTTGACTTTAAGAATCTCAAAATTCCCTAAGTGTTTCTTAGCTTTCAAGCATCCGATACTCGGCCTGCTGTCCGACCATTCTCAGCCAACCAAGCGTCTCCCACCCTTCTTCTAAAGGTAACGCCTGTTTCTTCTTTTACTTTTCATTTTTTCTTTGTTTTCGAAAAAATGGTAACCCAATCGCATGCGGCACAACATAGGATAGTGATCAGCCGGTCACCAGGGATGGCTGAATCTAGAACTTGCAGTGCCGACTGCTTGGCCAGCGACTGTGCTTTGCGAACTTCTCCGAATCCGACTGTTTTCGTGTCTGTGCAGGACACAATGGCCAGAACCAAAAGAACAGCAAGAAAACCTAACTCCAATGGATCTTTTTTCCCGTCGGATGGTTCAACTCTTTATTCTGACGGCTCGATGAGGGTGCCTCGAAGTGAGGTGTCAGAACACCCTGATAGCCCTTCTTATCTTCCTCCTACCCCCACCTATTACCATTCGCCCTCTTCAAGCGGTACACCTAGTGATAGGATACTGGAGGAGGCAGATGAAACCTATGCAGCCGGGCCTTCTGAACAGGCGCCGGAAGAGAGTCTAGGGGAGGACCCTGCTGGCACCAGTCGGCAGTCCCTTAGCTCTGATGACAGTTCTGATGACGAGTCGGCCTCGTCATCTTCTTCAGATAATGCCTCCGCCTCTTCAGGGTAGGCAAGGGCCAGAATAGATACTACCAGGGAGTCCTTGGCAGTTGAGAGGGGGGAATCCTGGGCCGAGCCGAGCGTTTCCAGGCGCTTGGAGAAAGCCCCCTACTATCATCATGTTCCGCAGAGCAGGCGGAACACCATGGCAAACGGCCTTACAAGTTTTAAGCGTAAGGTTGTTCTGGGCCATGGCTTTACTTTGTGCGTCCCCAATAAGGACGACACCATTACTTGGCCGAGTATGGCCAGCTATGAAGACCGAGCATTCGGTTGTTATGAGGCAGCCTTTCAGGCTGGCTTGCGCTTCCCTCTCCATCCGGCCGTGGAGAGGATTTTGGATGGATACCAACTTGGTATCTGGCAACTCGTACCCAATTCCTGGATCAATATTCTGGGGTACGTTGCCGCCTGCGAGATGCTGGAAGTGGAGGCGAGCTTTGAAGCATTCGCCCACATGCATTATCTTAGCAGGGCGCGTGCTAGGGGTGGCGAGGGCTGGTACACCTTGACTACTTGCAAGGGGTACATGATGGCTGTCGGCAAAGAGAACAAGTGGAAAGACTGGAGAACTAAGTTCTACATAGTCAAAACTGCCGACCGCCGCTTGAACCAAAAGTATAACAGGTGGAATAAGGATCCACCTCTCCTGGCAGGCAAGAGTGCATTGCCAAGCCTTCCTAGACGAGCAAAGGAGGAGATCATGGATGCGGGTTTGTTCACCGTGTCTGTGAAGACGAATGATGAGGGGGACAAGGAAGTCACCCCTCAATGCTATCTCCCTTTGTACAAATGGTTTGAGGAAGGGACGTTCTTGGCCGCTTGTGGGCTAAGTACTGAGATGCCGAGAGGTAGTCGGCCGTCTGTTTAATATGCCATTTTTATTTTGCTTGTCTTCACTCGTTAAATGTGTCTAACAATTGATTCTTTTTTGCAGACAAAGCAATGGAAAAACTCTCGGCCTCCAAGAAGCCGGTTGTATCTGCTGCCAAATACAGATCAAACGTCCTTAACAAGACGGAAGCCACCACTGCAAGAGTGGATGAGCAGCAACCAGCCGGTACCCCAGGGGTGAGATTTTTATACTTAGCATTTTTCTGATTAATGTTGAGCTTTTGCCGAATGTTCTCTAACTTTTGTTTTGTCTTCAATGATGCAGGGTACCTCCTCCAAATCCCCGTCCAAATCATCCGACCCTAAGCTCCAAAAGACTAGGGCGGGTGATGTGAGCGCATCCGGCAAGGGCGGCCGGAAGCACATTGCTCATAAGCCCATGAGGCCCTCAGACGCCCCTGCCGGTGAGGCGAGGTTTTTGGGGAAAGAGCCCCCCTCTTCTACCGGTGAGAAGAGGTTTCTGGGGGAAAAGCCCCCCTCTTCTTCCGGTAAGGAGAGGCTTTTGGGGAAAAGGCCCGCCTCTTCTACCGGTCAGAAGAGGGTTCTGGGGGAAGAGGAGGTGGATGAGGACGACGGTAAGGACCATTCGTCCCCCCTTTCTTTCTTCAAGTTATCCATACTTGAGTATTTTTCTAACTTTTTCCTCTTGCAGTTCCTGTACGGAGGCCGACTGTAGTTCAAATGGCCAAGTCCATGCTGAGGACGATTGATCCGGATGATAAAGCATCCGTCAGAGGAGTCGGCACCCTAGACCTTGATGGCATTCTAGGGAACCTTTGTGAGGTATAGACTTAGCCTTGAATCACTTTTACATTCGTCTTGTCTTCTTCTTTTTTCTTTTTTCTTTTTTTTTTGTCTTTGTCCGCCTGGTTCTTAACCATCCGGCTTCTTTTTGCAGGCCATGCTGCGCGTCCAAGGGCTCGGGAAACCCCTCTAGGAGAAGTCCAAAGAGGTAAAAGTTGCTAAGGCTCAGGCCGAGTCCGCCTTGGATAGGGCTCAATTTGATATTGCTCAGAATGAATTTCTGAAGCTTGATATGATGTATTCGCAGTCGGAGGCCAATCTGCAGGTGAAGAAGGACCTGGACTCGGCCCGTCTTCAGGTCTCCAACCTCAAGAAGGAGATCAAATCCCTTAAGACGGAGCTCGAGCCCCTTCGGGATGCCAAGGATGAGGCCGAGAGGGCCCAGAAGAGGGTGAGCCGCCTGGAGCAGCGTCTCACCAACCAGGAGCACCAGCTGAGGGCCAAGTTTGAGTCCCGTGCCGAGCAAGATAGATCTGAACTGGTCAAACAAATGATCAGGGATAATGAGGCCATCATGCGGGACACTTGGGCGGCTGTTCAGCCAGGCTCGGACTATCAGATTTGGAAGTCCAAATTTGATGAACTCAGCAAAGCTCTCGACGATCGTCTCCTTGAGGAGATGGAAGAAGCTACCAAGGCTGATGCTGAGGCCGAGGCTGCCGAGGGCTCTGGGTCCGACTCTTCTGGGGAGTCGTCCTCTGATGAGGAGGAAGATCAGGAGGAGGAGCAGGAGCAAAAAGAGGAAGAGCAGCCGAAGGACAACATGCCGGCTGCCAATGAAGAGGCTCTCCCCTGATCACTTAAGCGTTTTATTTTTTCTGTTTCTGCTGCCGAATGGCCAAGTACTTGCTTTTCCGGCCTATGTGCCGAGTATTTATGTATTTTTACCGGCCGAGGGGTCGGGTAATTTGACAATTCCTCTGGCTCTGCCAGATAAAAATTTCAACCAATCGTCTGGTGGCGATTGGTCATTTTAATTTGAATCATTCGGCCATTTGGCTGGATTTTTTCATATTCTGTCCCTTGAATTGTTTTGAAATTTTTGCATGTTTTTTGGCTAAGTATTATAACCTATATACCATGCTAATGTTCTTGCCCCTGGACGGATGTCAAGTGGTTTCGGTTCATGAGATTGATTGACTTGGAAATTATTGATACTTAGAAGAGTATTAATGGTTTCTAAGTCAATCAATCACTATGGTGATTGCCCTAAACCACGCGGCAGACGTCCATCCAGAATTTGGCAAATATAAGTGTTTATTCGGCCATTGGCTCGAACAGAACTCAAATTTCCAAATTAGCTGTAATGCTAAGGAAAAATCCCCGCCTGTTCTGCCCCATAGGCAAAAACAGGCGCATCCGGCCATTTGGCCTCCTTGAGACTAAAGTGCTAAGTCTGGGACTTAGCTAATTTTCTTTAAAGTAATTTGTCCGCCTGTCTTGCCCCATAGGTAAGGATCAGGCGTCATCCGGCTGATAGCCTCAAATAAGTGCTAAGTAGTTAACTTAACGTATTTTTATAAAATTATTCCGCCTGTTTTGCCCATGAGCTAAAACAGGCGCATCTTGCTTTATGCCTCGGTTAGCCTCTACTTATGAAACAGTGACCATTTCTGAACTGTGCTAGAACAGATAGAAAATTCTGGCCTTTTAGATTTCACTTTCGATTAAAACAAACGACGGCGAGTGCTGCCTTAGCATTCGGTTGGGCCGCTTGTATATTCGTAGAGCAATGTGCCACCCAAATGGGAGATGCTTCTCCTCGACGAATTCACCCGAATGGGCGTCGCCGGTTATCTGACTCATGTTGGAGCAGACGGTCATACTCATGTTGGAGCAGACTGTGACCATTCGGTCTCTTTTTATTTTTATCTGGCCTTAGGCCTCGTAATTGATTAAGTAAATGTTGGTATAAACTTAATAAAATTTCGTAGGAACGACTGTTTAGAACAATCGGCTCCTTCAAAGGGTTTGGGGCGTCTGCTGTTGGGACAGACGCCTTTCAAACATATTGGCCGTCTGTAGCTAGTACAGACGGTACTAAAAAACTTTAAAAATAATAGAACAAGTTGGAACAGGTGCCGTCTCTTACTTCCTTATAGATTCGGTAGGGGCCTTCCCAATTTGGGGTTAGCTTTCCCTACTCATTCGCCCTACCGACTGCTTCCATTTTCCGTAGCACAAAGTCCCCGACTTTGAGAGGACGCTTATGTACACTTTTGTTGTAAGCCCGAGTCATTCTCAGACGGTATATCTCAAGGCGCAAGGCAGCATTGCCCTTGCGCTCTGGTAGTGAGTCCAATGCTAGACGCATGGCCTCCCAGTTCGCCTCTTCGTCATACAACATGATTCGAAGAGTCGGCTCATAGTGCTCAATGGGCAGGACAGCTTCTGCACCATACACCATAAGGAATGGGGTCTCTCCAGTTGCTCCTTTAGCAGTCGTCCTGATGGACCAGAGGACGTGTGGTAATTCATCCGCCCAAAGGCCACCAGCCTTTTCAATTTTCTTTTTAATCCCGTCTGAGATTAACTTGTTAAAAGCCTCGACCTGGCCGTTTGCTTGAGGCCGGCCGACTGATGCGAAGAAGCTAGAGATCCCTTGGTCTCCCAGCCAAGTCTTGAGTTGAGGCGTTTCAAATTGAGGACCATTGTCAAAAACCATAGACATGGGCACCCCGAAACGAGTGATTATGTTCCTCCAGATGAAGGAAATGACATCTTTTGTCTTAATGTTTTTGACCGCCTCCGCCTCTACCCACTTAGTAAAGTAGTCCACCGTCACCAATATGTAGCGCTTGCCGCCTGGTGCAGCTGTATATGGCCCCAGAATGTCCATGCCCCATTTGGCAAAGGGTATTGGGCTGTGGATGGCCGTCAGGTCTGTAGCCGGACGATGAATGAGCTTGCCAAATTTTTGACATTTGTCACATTTTTTCACCAATTCCATTGCATCCGACTCTAGTGTAGGCCAGAAGTAGAGCCGCCTGGCTTTGGCAGCAAGGGATCTGCCCCCTATATGGGAGGCGCAGAATCCCGCATGCAACTCTTCGAGGACTTCCTTACCCTTCTCAGGGGTAACACACTTCAACAGAGGCTTCAGAAAACCAGCCCTGAAGAGTTCTCCTTGTCGCAACTCGAAGTTAGCCGCTCGTTTTTTCAAAACAGCCGCCTCCTGTGGTGAGTTAGGGAGCGTGCCGTCTGTAAGGTAGGCCCGGATGCTGTCCATCCAGGTTGAGCTTCGATCAAGAACTCCAATGGGGTCTTCCTCAGATATACTCCTTTTTTCCATGACCTCCCAGAAGACTGACCGAGGCGTTTCACAAGAGGCGGATGATGCCAGTTTGGACAAGGCATCCGCCTGATTGTTGGAAGACCTGGGCACTTGACTTAGAGTAAATTCTTCAAGTGTCCCAACTTCAGCTTTGACCGCCTACAAATATTTTAACATGGCCGGATGAGTGGCCTCGTACGTTCCATTGACTTGGAGTACGACCAATTGAGAGTCTGAGCAGGCGTCAATTTTCTTTGCCCCTGCTGCCTTACAGTACCGAATGCCAGCAAGCAGGGCTTCATATTCGGCCTCATTATTAGAGACCTGGAACTTGAACCGTAGTGCGTATTAAAAGTTGTCCCCCTCAGGAGACTGACAGATAATCCCTGCACCACAGCCGTTCGCAGTAGAGCTCCCGTCCACATACACTTTCCAAACCTGACTAGTATCATCCGGAGCAACCGGCCTTGTCATTTCCACAATAAAGTCGGCGAATGCTTGCCCTTTTATTACTTTCCTGGGTTCGTAAGTGATTTCCAATCCTTGCATTTCAATCGCCCATTTGAGCAATCGCCCAGGAGACTCCAAAGTTGTCAGAGGCCACTTGATCGGCTGGTCAGTATAGACCACTACCGCATGTGCCAAGAAGTAAGGTTTCAATTTCTTGATGGCCATGTAGAGAGCGAGACCAAACTTTTCAACCATGGGGTACCGAAGCTCAGCGTTCCTGAGAACATGGCTGATGAAATAGACTGGGAGTTGAGTGTCGTCTCTTTCAGCGAAGAGAACAGCGCTGAGGGCATGATCGGAGACGGCCAGATACATGAAGAGCGTCTCTTTGGGCAAAGGGCTAACAAGCCTCGGCAAAGAGTGCAAATGAGTTTTTAACTTTTGAAAGGCCGCCTCTGCATCATCACCCCATTCAAAATTAGTCTTCTTCCTGATTGCCTGGAAAAAGTAGAGACACTTATCGCCTGACCGACTGAGGAATCTCCCCAAGGCCGCCAGACAACCTTTAAGCTTTTGAACCTTTTTCACAGTTCGGGGCGACTGCATGTCGATGACCGCCTGTATTTTCTCAGGATTGGCCTGTATTCCCTTTGATCAATAAGGAATCCGAGAAACTTCCCAGACTTAACACCAAACACACACTTTTTTGGATTTAGCATGACCTTGTGCCGCCTGAGTGTGGCGAATGTTTCTTGGAGATCAGCAAGGTGATCCGCTTGTAGTTTGGATTTGACTATCATGTCATCAATGTATGCTTCTACATTCCTCCCAATCTGATTAATGTAGACCCTATTAATCATTCGTTGGAAAGTAGCAGGCGCATTCTTCAAACCAAATGGCATCACAGTATAACAGAACAACCCCTGATCAGTGACGAATGCCGTCTTTTCTTGATCTTTTTTCCACAGGGGAATCTGATGGAAGCTTGAATAGGTGTCCATAAAACTCATCAAGGCATGCCCGACTGTTGAATCAACCAGGCTGTCGATCTTTGGCAATGGATAACTGTCCTTCGGACATGCCTTGTTCAGGTCGGTGTAGTCAACACACATCCGCCAAGTAACATTCGGCTTTTTTACTAACACAACGTTAGCTACCCAATCAGGGAAGTTGCATGGCCGAATGAACTTGGCGTCCAGCAGCTTTTTAACTTCAGCTGCTGCCGCCTGACTTCTCTCTTCACCGTGATTTCTCTTCTTTTGCCGAATGGGCTTCTTTTTGGGATCCACGGCGAGTTTGTGGACAGCGAGATCCGGGCTTATGCCAGGCATCTCTTCCACTTCAAAGGCAAAGATGTCTTTGAATTCTTTCAGAAGCTGGTGCAAACTGTCACCTAGCTTAGCAAATGCAACCGTCCCCACCTTAACAGTCCGCTCTGGCCGAGCGTCGTCCAGAGGGATATCAATGTGTTCACTAGTCGGCTGAGGACGGAGATCATCCGACCGTTCCCCGGTCAGTGATTGCTATTGCTTCTCTTTATAGACCACCACCAGTTGATCAACTTTTCTCTTTTTCTCAGCTGGTGGGGCCGCTTGGTCTTCCCTATTATCATCAAGGTCGACTGTTTGTTTGCCCCGGAAGGTTGCTGCGACCGCGGGCTTGACATCCGAGAGATAGCACTCCCGAGCTGTCTTTTGGTCCCCGTTAAGGGAACCGATTGTGCCATCATCCCTCTCATACTTAACAAGCATGAGGGCAGGAATGATGACGGCCTTGCACTCGTTAAGAGTGGGTCGACCAAAGATGAGGTTTTAGGCAGTAAGCTCTTCAACCACGAGGAAACGGATGGTCATATGCCGACCGTTTCCCTTTTGCCCCAGCCGGATGGGAAAATCTATCCGTCCGACTGGGTGCACGAGTCCTCCCCCAAACTCTACAAGGGTGTGTGAAACCTCCATCATGCTGTCTGGCTTGTACTTGAGATTGGACAAGAATTTGAGGCTGATGAGGTCAGAGGAGCTGCCTGTGTCGATCAAGATTCGACCAACCAGTTGGTTGGCCACTTTACATTCAATGACCACAGGGTCATCATGCGGCCGACAGACTTTGCCTCTGTCCTTTTCGGTGATGATGACCTTAGGGAAGGCGGATGTGCCTGCCGCCTCTCCCTCTTCAACAGAATGGATCATCTTTTTCAGATGATCCTTGGTGCCCCGAATGGTCGGGCCACCCCCGGCGAATCCGCCTGCTATGGTATATACCGGATCTTCATCGGTGTCGGTATTAACAGTCGGCTGGGGAGCCTTCTTTTTGGACTTCCCCTGATTCGCCTTTGAAGTCACATTGGACTTCACATAGGACTTCAGCTGTCCTTTGTCGGCCAGACGGTCAAGCTCTCGTTTGAGGCTGAAACAGTCGTTAGTGTCATGGCCGATGTCTTCATGGAAATGGCAATGTTTATTTTTGTTCCGATTTTCAACGGAACCTCTCATTGGAGTCGGCTTCTCAAGAGTCAGCCAGTCCTTTATTTCCATCAAGATGGAGCAGCAGTCCTTGTGGAATTCGTACCTTGGGACGTACGGTTTCCACTCTTTCTTCTTCTTCTGGGCCGGCTGATCAGAGTTATCAACGGCCCAGACTTGCTTTTTCTTTTTGCTCTCTTCTAGCTTGGTAGCCGACTGAGCAGGCCGACTCTCCTTCTGTCGGTCGGACCTCTTAGAGTCCGACTTCCTGTTGGAGGAGCAGAGCTCGGTCGCCTGTATATAGGCTTCCGCCTCTCGTAGCGCTCCCTGCAGAGTGAAGATTTGTTTTCGGACGAGTTCATACTTGAAAGTAGAACCGTCCTTCAGACCCTTGAAAAAGTCTGTGAAGGCGACCTCGTCAGATAGCCCATGGATCTGGATTCGTACCAGATTGAACCGCCTGACGTAGGAACGCAAACCTTCTCTATCTCCCTGCTGTAAATTTCCAAGATCAAGGCTTGTCTTCTTGGCAGGGATGTTCATAGAGAAGTTGGAAGCAAACAAGAACGCAAGCGTCTTGAAGCTATTGATACAACCAGCCGGCAAGTTGCCGAACCACTGCTGGGCTATGCCCTTCAGGGTAGCTGGAAAGCAGCGACACCATGCGGCATCATCCAGCCCTTGTAAATACATGAGGTGGGTGTATGCTAGCAGGTGGTCTTCGGGGTTGGTGGTCCCATCATAGGTTCCTACCAACACATTTTTAACCTTGGCCGGCTGTTCGGCGTCGGTTATTTCCTTAAAGAAAGTAGAGGGTTGGTCTCCAAGGTGCTGCAGCCTAAGCTGCCAGTCCATGGGCTGATAGCCGCATGCCGCCTGTCCTCCAAAGAAGGCAGGCTGGATGTAAGGTTGAGCAGGCGTTTGGTACAATGGCTGAGCCATGTACTGAGCCGGCTGGATTACATGAGGTCCAACTTGAACCCGGGGGCTGCTTATTGGAGTCTCATGCACAGATTGTAAATACCTCAACGAGGTATGCTGGAAGCTGTCGTGGTAAGTCGACGTTGAGGCCGACTCTGAAAGCTCATTCCTCTTCTGCTCGATGTAATGTCGAGCGTCAGAGAATGTTTTCTTGTTACCATCCGGCTGAACATGCCGAATGGCTTTCCTTGCAACCGTTTCTGGGAAACGGAGGCTTGAGAGGTCAAACTGAGGCCGAGCCGTTTCCTTGGGATGAGGAGTCGGCTTTCGGTCCCTGATCGATTTGTGCTTGCCCGTCTGGGCTGATTTCTTGGCCGACTGCTCCTTGGCAGGAGTAGCCGACTTCTTGTTGGTGAGTTGTTTTATCTCACCACAGAGAGTGCTCACAAGCTTCATGAGCTCGTCTCTGGTTACTGGGTCTGACCCTTCCGCCTGGGTAGAATCAGACGGCTTCTTTGAATGTCTGGCTGGTTTGCTCGGAGCATTCTGAGAGTGAGGGCGCTCCCGCTTTTCCTTGCTGCGGATGCGCCAGGAGATGAGGGACCCATCTCTGGCAGTATAGGTTTCAACGTCACCGTCGTCACCTGAATCATGGTCCGACTGGACCAATACTTCGTCCAGGGACCGATTGGTCTCTGGTGGCTGTTTGGTCTCTGGTGGCTGTTTGGTCTCCGGTGGCCGATTGGTTTCCGGAGGCCGATTGGTTACAGAAATTGGTACAGTTTCCAAAGAGGCCATCTTAGAGGTACTCTCCCCACAGACGGCGCCAAATGTTTCGGGGTTTTTGAGTCCCTTGGGAGAGTTACAACACTAAGACTGGATGCTCGCTTGGATGCCTGTACCTACAAAACAACGGAGCACCGAATGGTCGGTGGTCCGCCTCCGAAGCTTAAGTTAGTCTAAGTCCGAAGAATAAGGTGCGGAATGTAAAGGTTATCTGCTCGGATTCCGAGCTCGGGTGTACTGTTCTCTTGAGAGTGACAGTTTTGACAATGATTAGTAATCACTGAATATTCCTCGTAAGGAGTGTAAAAGGTTTTTTGTATACGTATCACGTAGCCATAAATGAGGAGGTCATCTCCTATTTATAGACTTCTCGAAAAACGCGCACTCCCTAAGGTTTCGTGCCCTAGGGAATATTCACGCAGCTTTTGCAGACCTCGGGATTTGGGCCTGAAAGCCGCCAATCCCAGGTCCTTTTATCCGTCTGCCACGTGTCGTTCCCTGAGAGGTCCAAGGTGGCGCCCCTTTCAGTGACACGTGGCGGACTCCGATTGGGCCAACTGGCCTAGGGTATTTTTACCCAAATCATTTATTATGCCTCATCATGCTATTATCATCATTATTTAATATTGTTTTTTTGTTTATGTTGCTTGATATATTTTATTGTTATTGCTTGATCACAACTTTTATGATTGTTTAAAGGGAATTTGTACTTGAAATCACGCTTAATAAGATGATTAACAATTTGGTTTAGGCTAATGTGATTTAAACTCAAGTGATCGCCAATAATAGTATTATTTGTGCATTAATATTCAACCAACATTGATAAACAGGGTAGGTTTAATATAATGTTTGTATGTTATTCGAAAAGCGCGCATGAATACGAGCAGAACAAAGTAGAGGCCTATTTTATAGGGCAGGTCCTTTCTTTTGTAGATTGGATTCGTACCCTCATCCCCGAACCCTGTTTGGTTCAAGACCTTATGGAGTTGATGGTTCTTTTGGATTGTCTTTTGGGTTTACAAGTTCCTAAAACTTGTTGGCGACTCTTTTGCTCTCTTTTCTTTCCCTTTGGAACGCCACCATACTTTAGTCTATGATCGCAGTGGGGTTCAAGTTTGGGATCATAATGCTTGAAATATTCCCTACAATTCAACAAAGCTAATTGAGTCAAATGAAAGTCAAACACATTCAAACAAAGCTTTTTGAATAAAATGAAAGTGAAATGCAATTAACAAAGCTAATTGAGTCAAATGAAAGTCAAACACATTCATACAAAGCTAATTGTGTCAAATGAAAGTCAAATGCGTCCTACAAAGCTAATTGAGTTAAATGAAAGTCAAACACATTCTAACTAAGCTTTTTGAATCAACTGAAAGTTAAACGCATTCGACAAAGATTTTTGACTCAAATGAAAGTCAAACGCATTCAAACAAAGCTTTTTGAATTAAATGAAAGTCAAATGCATTCAATAAAGATAATTGAGTCAAATGAAAGTCAAACTCATTCTGTAATACCCCTCATGATTGCTTTAAAAGGAGTTTGATATACTACTCATATCAACAAGATGCATCTTCCTTTTAGGGAGCTCATATGCTAAGAATACTCCATAGCTAAGCGTGCTTGGCTGGGAGTAGTCTTCGGATGGGTGACCTCCTGGGAAATTTTCCCGGGGTGCGCATGAGTGAGGACAAAATGCGCCGGAAGGACTTGTGTTGGTCTGTGAGGACAGTTGTTAGCCCTCGATGCGCATTTCGTGACAATAGGCCCCTCCCTAATTCGTTGGGGGTCGGGGTGTTACACATTCATGCAAAGCTTTTTGAATCAAATGAAAGTCAAATGCGTTCCACAAAGATAATTGAGTCAAATGAAAGTCAAACACTTTCAAACAAAGCTTTTTCAATCAAATGAAAGTCAAATGCATTCAACAAAGATTTTTGACGCAAATGAAAGTCAAACACATCTAAACAAAGCTTTTTGAATCAAATGAAAGTCAAATGCATTCAATAAAGATAATCGAGTCAAATGAAAGTCAAACACATTCATACAATGCTTTTTGAATCAAATGAAAGTCAAATTCGTTTAACAAAGATAATTGAGTCAAATCAAAGTCAAACACATACAAACAAAGCTTTTTGAATCAAAGGAAATTCAAATACATTCAAAAAAGCTAATTAAGTCAAAAAATAGTCAAACAAATTCAAACAAAGCTTTTTTAATCAAATGAAAGTAAAATGCATTCAACAAAGCTAATAAAGTTAAATGAAAGTCAAACACATTCTAACAAAGCTTTTTGAATTAAATGAAAGTGAAATGCAATTAACAATGCTAATTCAGTCAAATGAAAATCAAACACATTCATACAAAGCTAATTGAGTTAAATGAAAGTCAAATGCATTCTACAAAGCTAATTGAGTCAAATGAAAGACAAACACATTCAAATAAAGCTTTTTGAATCAATTGAAAGTCAAATGCATTCAACAAAGATAATTGAGTCAAATGAAAGTCAAACACATTCAAACAAAGCTTTTTAAATTAAACAAAAGTCAAGTGCATTCATTAATGCTTTATGACTCAATAGAAAGTCAAACACTTTCAAACAAAGCTTTTTCAATCAAATGAAAGTCAAATGCATTCAACAAAGCTAATTGAGTCAAATGAAAGTCAAACACATTCAAACAATACGTTATGAATCAAATGAAAGTCAAATGCATTCAACAAAGCTAATAAAGTCAAATTAAAGTCAAACACATTGAAACAAAGCTTTTTGAATCAAATCAAAATCAAAAGCCAATTTTTTACATGCTCTTTCTAATGAACTTAAAAGGCTTGATTCATGTCAAATATATGTATTTATAACTCCTAGACAAAGAAATCACAAAAACAAAGGATGTTATAAGGTTTTAAGGTCTTGTAGAACCAAAATCAACCAAATTCGGCCCAAATGGTAAAAAGCGTTCCCATTTTCTACATGCTCTTTCTAATGAACTTATAAAGGATAGAATCATGTAAAATACATGTATTAGTAACTGCCTAAGCATAGAAATCACTAAGACAAAGAAAGTTATAAGGTTTTAAGGTCTAGTAGAACCGAAATCAAGCAAATTCGGGCAAAATGGGAAGAAGCGTTCCCATTTTCTACATGCTCTTTCTATTGAACTTGAAAAGGCTTGATTCATGTCATATATATCTATTTATAACATGCTAAGAAATGAAATAACAAAAAAAAAGCATGTTATAAGGTTCTAAGGCCTTGTAGAACCAACATTAAGCAAATTCGGCCCAAATGAGAAGAAGCGTTCCCATTTTCTACATGCTCTTTCTAAAGAACTTCTAAAGGCTTGAATAATGTCAAATATATGTATTTGTAACTGCCTAAGCAAAGAAATCACTAAGACAAAGCAAGTAATAAGGATTTAAGGACTTGTAGAACCGAAATCAAGCAAATTCGGGCAAAATGAGAAGAAGCGTTCCCATTTTCTACATGCTCTTTCTAATGAACTTGAAAAGGCTTGATTAATGTCAAATATATGTATTTAAACTTCCTAACAAAAGAAATCACGAAAAAAGGATGTTATAAGGTTTTAAGGTCTTGAAGAACCAAAATCAAGCATATTCGGGTAAAATGCTAAGAAGCATTCCCATTTTCTACATGCTCTTTCTAATGAACTTATAAATGCTTGAATCATGTCAAATATATGTATTTATAACTGCCTAAGCATAGAAATCACAAAAAACAGTAAGTTATAAGGTTTTAATGTCTGGTTGAACCGAAATCAAGCAAATTCAGGCAAAATGAGTAGAAGCGTTCCCATTTTCTACATGCTCTTTCTAATGAACTTGAAAAGGCTTGATTCATATCAAATATATGTATGTATAACTTCCTAAGGAAATAAATCACAAAAATAAAGCATGTTATAAGGTTTTAAGGTCTTGTAGAGCTAAAATCAAGCAAATTCGGCCAAAATGGGAAGAAGCGTTCCCATTTTCTACATGCTCTTTCTAATGAACTTATAAAGGCTTGAATCATTTCAAATATATGTATTTGTAACTGCCTAAGCATAAAAATCTCTATGACAAAGAAAGTTATAAGGATTTAAGGTCTAGTAGGACCGAAATCAAATGCGTTCAACAAAGCTAATTGAGTCAAATGAATGTTAAACCCATTCAAACAATGCTTTATAAATCAAATGAACGTCAAATGAAAGTCACACACATTCATACAAATCTTTTTGAATCAAATGAATGTCAAACACATTCAAACAAAGCTTTTTGAGCCAAATTAAAGCCCAATGCATTCAATAAATATAATTGAATCAAATAAAAGTCAAACACATTCATATAAAGTTTTTTAAATCAAATGAAAGTCTAATGCATTCAACAAAGCTAATTGATTCAAATGAAAGTCAAACACATTCAAACACAACTTTTTGAATCAAATGAAAGTCAAATACATTCAAACAAAGCTGTTTGAATCAAATGAAAGTCAAATGCATTCTACAAAGATAACTGAGTCAAATGAAAGTCAAACACATTCAAACAAAGCTTTTTGAATCAAATGAAAGTCAAATGCATTCAATAAAGATAATTGAGTCAAATGAAAGTCAAACACATTCATACAAAGCTTTTTGAATAAAATGAAAGTCAAATTTATTCAACAAAGATAATTGAGTCAAATGAAAGTCAAACGCATTCAAACAAAGCTTTTTAAGTCAAATGAAATTCAAATGCTTTGAACATAGTTTTTTTACTCAAATGAAAGTCATACACATTCAAACAACACTTTTTATATCAAATGAAAGTCAAATGCATTCAATAACGATATATAGAGTCAAATGAAAGTCACACACATTCATACAAAACTTTTTGAATCAAATGATGGTCAAATGCATTCAACAAATCTAATTGTATCAAATGAAAGTCAAACACATTCAAACAAAGCTTTTTGAATCAAATGAAAGTCAAATGCATTCAACAAAGATAATTGAATCAAATTAAAGTCGTACACATTCAAACAAAGCTTTTTGAATCAAATGAAAGTCAAACACATTCAGACAAAGCTTTTTGAATCGAACGAAAGTCAAATGCATTCAACAAAGCTAATTGAGTCAAATGAAAGTCAAACACATTCAAACAAAGCTTTTTGAAATAAATGAAAGTGAAATGCAATTAACAAAGCTAATTGAGTCAAATGAAAGTCAAACACATTCATACAAAGCTAATTGTGTCAAATGAAAGTCAAATGCGTCCTACAAAGCTAATTGAGTTAAATGAAAGTCAAACACATTCAAACTAAGCTTTTTGAATCAACTGAAAGTCAAATGCATTCGACAAAGATTTTTTACTCAAATGAAAGTCAAACACATTCAAACAAAGCTTTTTGAATCAAATCAAAGTCAAATGCATTCAATAAAGATTATTGAGTCAAATGAAAGTCAAACTTATTCTGTAATACCCCTCATGATTTCTTTAAAAGGAGTTTGATATACTACTCATATCAACAAGATGCATCTTCCTTTTAGGGAGCTCATATGCTAAGAATACTCCATAGCTAAGCGTGCTTGGTTGGGAGTAGTCTTTGGATGGGTGACCTCCTAGGAAGTTTTCCCGGGGTGCGCATGAGTGAGGACAAAATGCGCCGGAAGGACTTGTGTTGGTCTGTGGGGACAGTTGTTAGCCCTCGATGCGCATTTCATGATAATAGGCCCCTCCCTAATTGGTTGGGGGTCGGGGTGTGACACATTCATGCAAAGCTTTTTGAATCAAATGAAAGTCAAATGCGTTCCACAAAGATAATTGAGTCAAATGAAAGTCAAACACATTCAAACAAAGCTTTTTGAATCAAATGAAAGTCAAATGCATTCAACAAAGATTTTTGACTCAAATGAAAGTCAAACACATCTAAACAAAGCTTTTTGAATCAAATGAAAGTCAAATGCATTCAATAAAGATAATCGAGTCAAATAAAAGTCAAACACATTCATACAATGATTTTTGAATCAAATGAAAGTCAAATGCGTTCAACAGAGATAATTAAGTCAAATCACAGTCAAACACATTCAAATAAAGCTTTTTGAATCAAAGGAAATTCAAATACATTCAACAAAGCTAATTAAGTCAAATAATAGTCAAACACCTTCAAACTAAGCTTTTTTAATCAAATGAAAGTAAAATGCATTCAACAAAGCTAATTAAGTTAAATGAAAGTCAAACACATTCTAACAAAGCTTTTTGATTTAAATGAAAGTGAAATGCAATTAACAATGCTAATTTGGTCAAATGAAAATCAAACACATTCATACAAAGCTAATTGAGTCAAATGAAAGTCAAATGCATTCTACAAAGCTAATTGAGTCAAATGAAAGACAAACACATTCAAATAAAGTTTTTTGAATCAATTGAAAATCAAATGCATTCAACAAAACTAATTGAGTCAGATGAAATTCAAACACATTCAAACAAAGCTTATTAAATTAAACGAAAGTCAAGTGCATTCATTAATGCTTTATGACTCAATAGCAAGTCAAACACATTCAAACAAAGCTTTTTCAATCAAATGAAAGTCAAATGCATTCAACAAAGCTAATTGAGTCAAATGAAAGTCAAACACATTCAAACAAAGCTTTTTGAATCAAATGAAAGTCAAATGCATTCAACAAAGATTTTTGACTCAAATGAAAGTCAAACACATCTAAACAAAGCTTTTTGAATCAAATGAAGGTCAAATGCATTCAATAAAGATAATCAAGTCAAATAAAAGTCAAACACATTCATACAATGATTTTTGAATCAAATGAAAGTCAAATGCGTTCAACAGAGATAATTAAGTCAAATAAAAGTCAAACACATTCAAACAAAGCTTTTTGAATCAAAGGAAATTCAAATACATTCAACAAAGCTAATTAAGTCAAATAATAGTCAAACACCTTCAAACAAAGCTTTTTTAATTAAATGAAAGTAAAATGCATTCAACAAAGCTAATTGAGTTAAATGAAAGTCAAACACATTCTAACAAAGCTTTTTGAATTAAATGAAAGTGAAATGCAATTAACAATGCTAATTTGGTCAAATGAAAATCAAACACATTCATACAAAGCTAATTGAGTCAAATGAAAGTCAAATGCATTCTACAAAGCTAATTGAGTCAAATGAAAGACAAACACATTCAAATAAAGCTTTTTGAATCAATTGAAAGTCAAATGCATTCAACAAAGCTAATTGAGTCAGATGAAATTCAAACACATTCAAACAAAGCTTATTAAATTAAACGAAAGTCAAGTGCATTCATTAATGCTTTATGACTCAATAGCAAGTCAAACACATTCAAACAAAGCTTTTTCAATCAAATGAAAGTCAAATGCATTCAACAAAGCTAATTGAGTCAAATGAAAGTCAAACACATTCAAACAATACGTTATGAATCAAATCAACGTCAAATGCATTCAACAAAGCTAATAAAGTTAAATGAAAGTCAAACACATTGAAACAAAGCTTTTTGAATCAAATCAAAATCAAAAGCCAATTTTTTACATGCTCTTTCTAATGAACTTGAAAAGGCTTGATTCATGTCAAATATATGTATTTATAACTCCTAGAAAAAGAAATCACAAAAACAAAGGATGTTATAAGGTTTTAAGGTCTTGTAGAACCAAAATCAACCAAATTCGGCCCAAATGGTAAAAAGCGTTCCCATTTTCTATATGCTCTTTCTAATGAACTTAATAAGGATAGAATCATGTAAAATACATGTATTAGTAATTGCCTAAGCATAGAAATCACTAAGACAAAGAAAGTTATACGGTTTTAAGGTCTAGTAGAACCGAAATCAAGCAAATTCGGGCAAAATGGGAAGAAGCGTTCCCATTTTCTACATGCTCTTTCTAATGAACTTGAAAAGGCTTGATTCATGTCATATATATCTATTTATAACATGCTAAGAAATGAAATAACAAAAAAAAAAGCATGTTATAAGGTTCTAAGGTCTTGTAGAACCAAAATTAAGCAAATTCGGCCCAAATGAGAAGAAGCGCTCCCATTTTCTACATGCTCTTTCTAATGAACTTCTAAAGGCTTGAATCATGTCAAATATATGTATTTGTAACTGCCTAAGCAAAGAAATCACTAAGACAAAGCAAGTTATAAGGATTTAAGGACTTGTAGAACCGAAATCAAGCAAATTCGGGCAAAATGAGAAGAAGCGTTCCCATTTTCTACATGCTCTTTCTAATGAACTTGAACAGGCTTGATTAATGTCAATATATGTATTTAAACTTCCTAACAAAAGAAATCATGAAAAAAGGATGTTATAAGGTTTTAAGGTCATGTAGAACCAAAATCAAGCTTATTCGGGTAAAATGGTAAGAAGCATTCCCATTTTTTACATGCTCTTTCTAATGAACTTATAAATGCTTGAATCATGTCAAATATATGTATTTATAACTGCCTAAGAATAGAAATAAAAAAAAACAGTAAGTTATAAGGTTTTAATGTCTGGTTGAACCGAAATCAAGCTTATTCGGGTAAAATGGTAAGAAGCGTTCCCATTTTCTACATGCTCTTTCTAATGAACTTGAAAAGGCTTGATTCATATCAAATATATGTATGTATAACTTCCTAAGAAAATAAATCACAAAAATAAAGCATGTTATAAGGTTTTAAGGTCTTGTAGAGCTAAAATCAAGCAAATTCGGCCAAAATGGGAAGAAGCGTTCCCATTTTCTACATGCTCTTTCTAATGAACTTATAAAGGCTTGAATCATTTCAAATATATGTATTTGTAACTGCCTAAGCATAAAAATCTCTAAGACAAAGAAAGTTATAAGGATTTAAGGTCTAGTAGAACCGAAATCAAATGCGTTCAACAAAGCTAATTGAGTCAAATGAAAGTCAAACACATTCAAACAATGGTTTATAAATCAAATGAACGTCAAATGAAAGTCAAACACATTCATACAAATCTTTTTGAATCAAATGAATGTCAAAGACATTCAAACAAAGCTTTTTAAGCCAAATTAAAGCCCAATGCATTCAATAAATATAATTGAGTCAAATAAAAGTAAAACACATTGATATAAAGTTTTTTGAATCAAATGAAAGTCAAATGCATTCAACAAAGCTAATTGATTCAAATGAAAGTCAAACACATTCAAACACAGCTTTTTGAATCAAATGAAAGTCAAATGCATTCAACAAAGATAGTTGAGCCAAATGAAAGTCAAACACATTCAAACAAAGCTGTTTGAATCAAATGAAAGTCAAATGCATTCTACAAAGATGACTGAGTCAAATGAAAGTCAAACACATTCAAACAAAGCTTTTTGAATCAAATGAAAGTCAAATGCATTCAATAAAGATAATTGAGTCAAATGAAAGTCAAACACATTCATACAAAGCTTTTTGAATAAAATGAAAGTCAAATTTATTCAACAAAGATAATTGAGTCAAATGAAAGTCAAACGCATTCAAACAAAGCTTTTTAAGTCAAATGAAATTCAAATGCTTTCAACATAGTTTTTTTACTCAAATGAAAGTCATGCACATTCAAACAACACTTTTTATATCAAATGAAAGTCAAATGAATTCAATAACGATAATAGAGTCAAATGAAAGTCACACACATTCATACAAAACTTTTTGAATCAAATGAAGGTCAAATGCATTCAACAAAGATAATTGAGTCAAATTAAAGTCGTACACATTCATATAAAGGTTTTTGAATCAGATGAAAGTCAAACACATTCAGACAAAGCTTTTTGAATCGAACGAAAGTCAAATGCATTCAACAAAGCTAATTAAGTCAAATGAAAGTCAAACACATTCAAACAAAGCTTTTTGAAAAAAATGAAAGTGAAATGAAATTAACAAAGCTAATTGAGTCAAATGAAAGTCAAACACATTCATACAAAGCTAATTGTGTCAAATGAAAGTCAAATGCGTCCTACAAAGCTAATTGAGTTAAATGAAAGTCAAACACATTCAAACTAAGCTTTTTGAATCAACTGAAAGTCAAATGCATTCGACAAAGATTTTTTACTCAAATGAAAGTCAAACACATTCAAACAAAGCTTTTTGAATCAAATCAAAGTCAAATTCATTCAATAAAGATTATTGAGTCAAATGAAAGTCAAACTTATTCTGTAATACCCCTCATGATTTCTTTAAAAGGAGTTTGATATACTACTCATATCAACAAGATGCATCTTTCTTTTAGGGAGCTCATATGCTAAGAATACTCCATAGCTAAGCGTGCTTGGCTGGGAGTAGTCTTTGGATGGGTGACCTCCTGGGAAGTTTTCCCGGGGTGCGCATGAGTGAGGACAAAATGCGCCGGAAGGACTTGTGTTGGTCTGTGGGGACAGTTGTTAGCCCTCCATGCGCATTTCGTGACAATAGGCCCCTCCCTAATTGGTTGGGGGTCGGGGTGTTACACATTCACGCAAAGCTTTTTGAATCAAATGAAAGTCAAATGCGTTCCACAAAGATAATTGAGTCAAATGAAAGTCAAACACATTCAAACAAAGCTTTTTGAATCAAATGAAAGTCAAATGCATTCAACAAATATTTTTGACTCAAATGAAAGTCAAACACATCTAAACAAAGCTTTTTGAATCAAATGAAAGTCAAATGCATTCAATAAAGATAATCGAGTCAAATAAAAGTCAAACACATTCATACAATGATTTTTGAATCAAATGAAAGTCAAAGGCGTTCAACAGAGATAATTAAGTCAAATCAAAGTCAAACACATTCAAACAAAGCTTTTTGAATCAAAGGAAATTCAAATACATTCAACAAAGCTAATTAAGTCAAATAATAGTCAAACACCTTCAAACAAAGCTTTTTTAATCAAATGAAAGTAAAATGCATTCAACAAAGCTAATTGAGTTAAATGAAAGTCAAACACATTTTAAGAAAGCTTTGTGAATTAAATGAAAGTGAAATGCAATTAACAATGCTAATTTAGTCAAATGAAAATCAAACACATTCATACAAAGCTAATTGAGTCAAATGAAAGTCAAATGCATTCTACAAGCTAATTGAGTCAAATGAAAGACAAACACATTCAAATAAAGCTTTTTGAATCAATTGAAAGTCAAATGCATTCAACAAAGCTAATTGAGTCAAATGAAAGTCAAACACATTTAAACAAAGCTTTTTAAATTAAACGAAAGTCAAGTGCATTCATTAATGCTTTATGACTCAACAGAAAGTCAAACACATTCTAACAAAGCTTTTTCAATCAAATGAAAGTCAAATGCATTCAACAAAGCTAATTGAGTCAAATGAAAGTCAAACACATTCAAACAATACGTTTTGAATCAAATGAAAATCAAATGCATTCAACAAAGCAAATTGAGTCAAATGAAAGTTAAACACATTCAAACAAAGCTTTTTGAATCAAATGAAAGTAAAATGCATTCAACAATGCTAATTGAGTGAAATGAAAGTCAAACACTTTTAAACAATGCTTTTTGAATCAAATGAAAGTCAAATGCATTCAACAAAGATAATTGAGTCAAATGAAAGTTAAACACATACGAACAAAGCTTTTTGAATCAAATGAAAGTAAAATGCATTCAACAATGCTAATTGAGTGAAATGAAAGTCAAACACATTTAAACAATGCTTTTTGAATCAAATGAAAGTCAAATGCATTCAACAAAGATAATTGAGTCAAATGAAAGTCAAACAAATTTAATAAAGCTTTTTGAATCAAATAAATGTCAAACACATTTAAACAAAGCTTTTGAACCAAATCAACGTCAAATGCATTCAACAAAGGTAAATAAGTCAAATAAAAGTGAAACACATTCAAACAAAGCTTTTTGAGTTAAATGAAAGTCAAATGCATTCAACAAAGCTTTTTGACACAAACGAAAGTCAAACACATTCAAACAAAGCTTTTTGAATCAAATCAAAGTCAAATGCATTCAACAAAGATAATTGAGTCAAATGAAAGTCAAACAAATTCAAACAATGTTTTTTTAATCAAATGAAAGTCAAATGCATTAAACAAAGCTAATTGAGTCAAATGAAAGTCAAACACATTGAAACGAAGCCTTATGAATCAAATGAAAGTAAAATGCATTTAACAAAGCTAATTGAGTCAAATGAAAGTCAAACACATTCAAACAAAGCTTTTTGAATCAAATGAAAGTCAAACACAATCAAACAAAGCTTTTTGAATTCAATGAAAGTTAAATGCAATTAACAAAGCTAATTGAGTCAAATTAAAGTCAAACAAATTATACAAAGCTAATTTAGTCAAATGAAAGTCAAACACATTATATATACCAATTCAATTGTACTTCCACCGTTTCTATTTAGTTGACGCGTTTGATTTAGGCACATATATTAAGGAGAGGAGAGAGAGTGATAGAGAATGAAAAGGCAAGTGGGGTAGCTTGTAAATGCAAGGTAAAAATTTTAAATGTGTCAACTAAAAAGAAACTTCCTAAAAAGGAATACGTGTCAACTAAAAAGAAACGGAGGTAGTATTAACTAAGGTTACTCACCGTCCCTCAGTTTTGTGCAATACTTCAGAAACATCTGGATTACCCGTGTCATCAGGAAATTCTACTTCCTCTTAATTTTCGTTATAGCCAGCACCATCTGCATCATCAATTTCCATCTCCTCTTGATCCCTATGTAGTTCTACAATATGAGAATTATCATTCATTTTACCATGTGATGGTGTTTGTTGAGAAGAAAGTTGTGATGAAACATTAGGTTGACGCCTAATGATTGGACCCCTCCCATTAAAGCCACCTCTAGTTAGAACCATTTTTGTGTATCTGCACACTAGAAAATGAGAAAAGACAAGGTAATATAGGCACTATAAGAGTTAAATATACTAAAGAAGTAATATTAACTATATGATATAAATTTCATATAATATAAAATTTAATTATCAAAATTACAATAACAAGAAGTTAAAGGCATTAAAAATATTTGAAAATTAAGATAACCAAAGTAAAAAGTAAAATGTCTAATCTAAAATGAACTATTTTCTTCATCTTCCTCTTCATCATCATCTTCCTCTAATTTCTCCTCCTCCTCCTCCTCCTCCTCCTCCTCCTCCTCATCCTCTCCCTCTTCCACTTCCTCATATTCAATACAAGAAAGCTCTTGGGCTTCTTCCTCATCTACTTCAAATTCAGATAACAAAGGAGGATTTTCAATTGAAGCAACTTGGGATGCATTAGGCTCAACGGGCGCATCAATAACTCCTCTAGCCTTAATGTTGAAAACAAACCACCATTGATTTCTTTCATTACTACTACTACTACTAGGACAAGGAGCATAATATACTTGTTCGGCTTAATATGCCAGTACGAACGGATCATACTTTGGATATCTTTTTGAATGGTTCACCTCAACAAGATTATAATTATCATGTATCCTAATGCCAAGTCTAACATCAAACCACTCACATTTAAACAACACTGTTGTATAACGTTTTCTTGCTCCAACATAAGTTAACTCTATTATTTCTTGTATAATTCCATAATAATCACTTCCTTGGACACTTTTCACACATATACCATAATTCATAGTTGACTTGTTGTAACACCCCAATAATTCTCCCTTTTCCAAACCACTTCCTTTAAATAAAAGAGTGGAGAACCATTGACATGTTACCGCCACGTGTTAAAACGTTAAGGCTTTGTCAAAGTATTGCAGCGGAAAACCAAACATAAGTCTTTAAATAACACATTTCAGAAAACGAATAAGCCAAGGCTTACAAGTTGGAACCATAAAGGCCCTTATTTAAAACCAAACCAATAATCAAAATCCAAGACATAAACGAAATAGCAAAGCATAAATAAGTTCAACACAAGAATCGAATACTCTAAATCACACAATCCCTTGACAATGCGTTTGTCAAATCCCTGAACTTCACATCATCAAGCTAACCTGTGCAATACTGCTCCCCAATAATACAAGTGTAATAATTGGATCATCACAGGGTCATTGAAAAGTGAAGGCCATGACTAAAGAAAGACATACAAAAAGCACGCAACAAGCAAAGCTAAGTACATACAAGTTACAACGCACAAAACCTAGCATGCTCAACTAATTAAAGTAAATAAACATATAACACAAATTCATTAATCAAGACTTCACACTTAAACAATTCAATTGACTCAACATACTTACTAACCAATTCCAAAAACTTGACTCTATATTTAATTTAATTACTTTAGTTTGGAGTAAGCAATAGATGAGGTTGTCCAATCCACCAAATCATTTTGGTCCCAAATGACCATTTGAAATAAAAGTTTAGCGCGATGCAAGAATGGGCGCGACTCCATTCTCACAAAGTTAGTCTAGGATCCCATCTAACTTTCATTATAAAATAAAATGTAAATACCAAAAGAGAAGAGGACATGTTGATCAAACAAGCCTCGAAAAGCCACAGGCTACCACCGTGTACCCCAACCCATAATTGTCAATACTCTAGAAGTGCACGCTTTCTAGAGTTTTATTGCTCATCCATGTTTCACTTTACGTGATTACAATGTTAATTAATATCCGACTCATTCAAGTAGACCATACATAACAATAATAAATCAATTCACTTTTAATCTTATTTAGGACAATGGTGATCACATCACAAGTTGACCTTTAATTCCATTAAACTTCCAAATTATCCAAAATTGTTGAACATAGTCAACCCACCTAGCCATTTCGGCTTAATAATCCACCTTTACTCAACATACTAACAAGTCATGATTGAGTAATAAATAAATAAATAACATTGTGGAATAATTAATAAATTCATTCCACTTAAACCATTCAATTCCAATCCTTTAATAATCCAAATGTGGTTAATAAATCAATCCAATAAAATATGTTTGTATCAACATTCCATACAAACAATTAATCCAATATAATTCAACATACTTGCATCCATGATTCCATTCAAGCATATTTAATTCACCAAAACATACCTCATAAACATAAATACAGGAATTAATTAAATATATAACCAAACAATTTCCATCCAATTGTTCTCTAATCAAGAAACTAAGTTCGTTCTTTTTGGTACCTAAACATGACACTACTTGCAACGAAGTAGACATGTACGTACCTCGTGTAAACAATCCTTTGCGCCACTTTTAATCACTTAAAAGTCTCCTAAGGAATAATCACCTCCTAGAAAATAACCTATAATCACAAATTAATACATACAAAAATTTCCAGCAATATAATCTACATTAAAAGTCCTTAAAACTTCCTTTAAAATATGTCTTTATGCTTAATTAATCATTAGAAATTGACTAGGAACAAAATCCCCAAATTAATTAGTCATTAGAACCCTAAAATACCAATTTCAATAAATTAAAACCCTAGGTTTTATAATTATAAAATCTGAAAATTATAATAACAATTATAAATCTGAAATTAATAATTTAAACTATTAAAAACATGATTTTAATACTAAAAATATAATCTTTATACTACAAAAATAAAACCCAAAACAAAAGTAATAATTTTGGAGCAAAATATAAGAAAACAAAGGAGGAAGAAGGGGGAAAAGGTGGCTGCAGTGGTAGGCGCCGGCTGGGTGGTCGCCGGCGACCAGGTGGCGGCGGCAGGGAGGCCCGCCGGTGGTGGCAGCGGCCATGAACAGGAGCAGCAACAATGGCAGTTGGGGGAAGCAGTGAGCATGGCTCACGTAGGAAGGAGGAGGAAAAGAAAAGAAAGAAAAAAAAAAGAAAAGGAAAAGAAAGGAAGAAAAAATAAAAAATAAATAAAAAAGGAAAAATAAAATAAAGAAAATAAAGAGGAGGAAAAAAAAATAAGACTAACCTTTTGTGTGGGGATAAAATTTGGGGATGTATGGGGTACTTATAGGAGATAGAGTGGTGTAGGGTTAGTTTTAAGATTGGGCCTCATAAAATTAATGGGCCAATTAGATAAATGAAATGGACTAGATTTGTCTAATATGTATGGCATAAATGTAGAGTGGACAATTAAAAATCCTTTTAGAACAAAATCAATTATCAACCCAAAAATAATTTGGAACTTTAAAACTTAAATCCCGGAAAAACACACACAAATATTATAAATGAAATAAAAATTCATTTATAATATATTTATAAATACGGGGGATTCTACTTGTTTTTCCAATGAGAAAGAGTATGAAAATGATAGTCATTGATGTGATAGTGATTAAATTTTCGAACTCTTGTTAGTGGTCCAAATGCTAACGAGCGAACAATGTCATTTTTGATGCCCTTTTCCAATACCTATATTAATCAAAGGTTCAAAATGTCATTACGGTCATATACTAACATGCTAAAAACACTAGTTAATCATATATTTAATTAGTATTTTATATTAGTTAAGTGACTTACATAATCTTAGAACCAATCAGGATATATGTCTTCATATTTGATCCAAACTTCATCTGAACTTTGGCATCTATGTTCTCTAATCTTTTGTTCTTCAAACAAACTGTTAATTATATTAGTATGTAAACATATAGATATGTTACGAGCAACATGTTATGGTACCTTTATAGAAATTTACCTTTCATATTGCTGTAGAGTTTCACAATTACTTAGAACATATTGGTGAGCAACTTTGTAATCTTTTTCAACAAGGTAACAAACTTGACCTTCTAACCAACTATGTCCAAAAGTTGAAGAGAACATCTCAGGTAAGTTAGGATTATTGTTCAATTCACTTTCAGCATGTGCACTCAATCCTAAATCCTTCACCTTAGAGTCAACTTCTTCTTCAAAATAAAGGGAGCAAAAATTTGTTACCTCCTCGAGTAGGTAGGCATTACAAATTGAGGCTTCCACTCGCGCTTTATGACCCACTTTCCTCTTTAAATGGTATAAAAACCTATAATAAAAAATGCTAAGTATCTTCAAATTAATTTTTAAAAAAAGAAAGTAAAAGATGAATTTTATATAATTACCTCTCAAAAGGGTACATCCACCTATATTGAACCGGCCCACCAATTTTTGCCTCATATGGCAAATGAATAGGAAGATGCTCCATACTATTAAAAAAACCAGGCGGAAATATTCTCTCTAATTTGCAAATAATTTCAGGAATAATTGCTTCCAATCGCACCATGTCAGTAATTTTTAAGGTGGTCGCGCAAAGATCTCTAAAATATTGGCTCAACTTAGTAATAACATTCCACACATTTAAGGATAACAAGTCTTTAAATACCGCTGGTAGCAATCGTTGCATAAAAACATGACAATCATGACTTTTCATATCGAATAGCTTACAGTCCTTTAAATCAATGCATCTACCTAAATTAGAAGTATATCCATCAGGAAACTTTAATTTCTTCTCCCATTCACAAATAAGTTTCCTTTTCTCTTTAGGCAACACAAAAGGAGCATTCGGTTTTAAAGTCCGTTTTTCCCCTTTACTATTAACAACATCTTGCGCCTCCAATTTTCGTCGTTTACAATACTCCCCCAAGTCTCTTCTTGCTTTCACATTGTCTTTAGTTTTACCCTTAACATCCATTACAGTGTGAAACACATTATCAAATACATTTTTTTCAATGTGCATGACATCAAGATTGTGGCGTATCAAGAGCTTGCTCCAATATGGAAGCTCCCAAAAGACGCTGTGCTTTGTCCAATGGTGGAACTTTCCATATCCTTCTGCCTCGTTATCATCACCCTTTATTTGCTCAACAGTTTTTGGAAATAAAGATACTCGATTCCAAATGTCCTCACCACTCATTCGTGGTGGTGGGGAATCATTCTCAACTCTGTCTTTAAAAAAAGCATTCTTATTTTTTCGAAAATTATGATCATGGCGTAAAAACTGACGGTGACAATCAAACCAACTTTGTTTTCCACCATTTTTAAGAGTGAAAGCCTTAGTGTTTTCTATAAAATATGGGCAAGCTAAGCTACCCGACGTGGTCCATCCCGAAAGCATGTCATAAGCCGGAAAATCACTAATAGTCCAAAGCGATGCAGCCTTCAATTGAAAATTTTGTTTTTGCGAGATGTCGTAAGTCGGTAACCCAACCTCCCATAATTGCTTTAACTCTTCAATAAGAGGTTGCAAGTACACATCGAGATTCCCTTTAGGATTCTTCGGACTTGGAATTATCAAACTTAGAAACATAAAAGGTTTCTTCATGCACAATTCAGGTGGAAGATTATAAGGAGTTAAAATAACGGGCCAACAAGAATATTGCCTTCCTGTCTTTCCAAATGGTGAAAATCCTTCGATACAAAGGCCTAGTCGGACATTTCTAGGCTCTGCTGCAAAAGAAGGGTACTCTTTATCTAGGTGTTTCCACGCCTCTCCATCACTTGGATGAGACATAAGGCCATGAACTCGAGGATTATCTTTATGCCACCTCATCTGCTCCGCAGTAGATCTTGTTGCATATAATCTTTGTAATCTCGGGCCTATAGGAAAGTAAATAAGAGCACTATGAGGAGAATTGTTTCCACTTTCTCTAATTGTTGCCATTTGGACATACATGAATCTTTTGGTGTAGAAGTTCTAGCCTTTCAAGCAATTTCTTAGTCTTGTAAAAACTATTTGTCATCTTGGTTTCATCTGGGCACATGTCTTACATTAAGGAAGCAACACCATATATAGCTTTATGTGGAATATTATACTCGCACTTGATGTTTTCCATCGTTGCAGTAGCAGACAATACAGACAACTTGCAGCCATCATACAATGGCTCTTCCGCTGCCTTCAACATGTCAAAGAACTTCTTGTAACTAGCATGTGGCTCTTCTTTAATATATTCTAAACCACCTTCTAGTCCAAAGGCATGTAATACCATGTTTATATATGGGTTCAATGCATCCTCGGTGGATATGGAGCTGCTACTTTGGGATTCTCTTTGGAAGTGCAGTTCACCATGAAAAACCCATTGGAAATAGTTAGGCAAAAAACCATTCCTATAGAGATGCTCCTTAATGGTATCAAGATCTTGATAAGTAATATTTCGACACTGTGCACATGGATATTTCATCACACCATCTATCACGACATTGTCTTGTGTGGTAGCAAATGTAATAAAATCATTGACCTTTCAAGCAAATTCGGCCAAAATGGGAAGAAGCGTTCCCATTTTCTACATGCTCCTTCTAATGAACTTATAAAGGCTTGAATCATGTTAAATATATGTATTTGTAACTGCCTAAGCAAATAAATAACAAAGAGAAAGCAATTTATAAGGTTTAAAGGTCTGGTAGAACCGAAATCAAGCAAATTCAGGCAAAATGAGAAGAAGCGTTCTCATTTTCTACATGCACTTTCTAATGAACTTGAAAAGGCTTCAGTCAAGTCAAATATATGTATTTATAACTTCCTAACAAAAGAAATCACAACAAACAAAGGATGTTATAAGGTTTTAAGGTCTTATAGAACCAAAATCAACCAAATTCGGCCCAAATAGGAAGAAGCGTTCCCATTTTCTACATGCTCTTTCTAATGAACTTATGAAGGCTTGAATCATGTCACATATATGTATTAGTAACTGCCAAATCATAGAAATCACTAAGACAAAGCAATTTATAAGGTTTTATGGTCTGGTAGAACCGAAATCAAGCAAATTCGGGCAAAATGAGAAGAAGCGTTCCCATTTTCTACAAGCTTTTTCTAATGAACTTGAAAAGACTTGATTCATGTCAAATATATGTATTTATAACTTCCTAACAAAAGAAATCACAAAAAAAGGATGTTATAAGGTTTTAAGGTCTTGTAGAACCAAAATCAAGCATATTCGGGCAAAATAGTAAGAAGCATTCCCATTTTCTACATGCTCTTTCTAATGAACTTATAAATGCTTGAATCATGTCAAATATATGTATTTATAACTGCCTAAGAATAAAAATCACAAAAAAAAGCAAGTTATAAGGTTTTAAGGTCTGGTAGAACCGAAATCAAGCAAATTTGGGCAAAATGAGCAGAAGCGTTCCCATTTTCTACATGCTCTTTCTAATGAACTTGAAAAGGCTTGATTCATGTCAAATATAAGTATTTAAAACTTCCTAACAAAAGAAATCACAAAAAAAGGATGTTATATGGTTTTAAGCTCTTGTAGAACCAAAATCAAGCATATTCGGGCAAAATAGTAAAAAGCATTCCCATTTTCTACATGCTCTTTCTAATGAACTTATAAATGTTTGAATTATGTAAAATATATGTATTTATAACTGCCTAAGCATAGAAATCACAAAAAAAAACGCAAGCTATAAGGTTTTAAGGTCTTGTAGAACCGAAATCAAGCAAATTCGAGCAAAATGGGAAAAAACATTCCCATTTTCAACATGCTCTTTCTAATGAACATGAAAAGGCTTGAGTAATGTCAAATATATGTATTTATAACTTCATAACAAAATAAATCACAAACAAAAGGACTTTATAAGGTTTTAAGGTCGTGTAGAACCAAAATCAAGCATTTTCGGGCAAAATGGTAAGAAGCGTTCCCATTTTCTACATGCTCTTTCTAATGAACTTTTAAATGCTTGAGTCATGTCAAATATATGTATTTATAATTTTCTAAGAATATTAATCACAAAAAAAAAGCAAGTTATAAGGTTTTAAGGTGTTTTAGAACCAAAATCAAGCAAATTTGGACAAAATGGGAAAAAGCGTACCCATTTTCAACATGCTCTTTCTAATGAACTTGAAAAGGCTTTATTCATGTTAAATATATGTATTTACAACTGCCTAACAAAAGAAAACACAAAAACAAACCAAGTTATAAGGTTTTATGGTCTTGTAGAACCAAAATCAAGCAAATTTGGGCAAAATAGTAAGAAGCATTTTCATTTTCTACATGCTCTTTCTAATGAACTAAAAACAACTTGAATAATGTAAATATATGTATTTATAATTCCTAACCATAGAAATAACAAAAACAAAGCAAGTTATGAGGTTTTAAGGACTGGTAGAACCGAAATCAAGCAAATTCGACCAAAATACGAAGAAGCACCAATTTTTTACATGCTCTTTCTAATGAAATTGAAAAGGCTTGATTCATGTCAAATATATGTATTTATAACTCCTAGAAAAAAAAAACCACAAAAACAAAGGACGTTATAAGGTTTTAAGGTCTTGTAGAACCAAAATCAACCAAATTCGGCTCAAATTGTAAAAAGCGTTCCCATTTTCTACATGCTCTTTTTGATGAACTTATAAAGGCTTGAATCATGTAAAATATATTTATTAGTAACTGCCTTAGCATATAAATCACTAAGACAAAAAAAGTTATAAGGTTTTAAGGTCTAGTAGAACCGAAATCAAGCAAATTCGGGCAAAATGGGAAGAAGCGTTTCCATATTCTACATGCTCTTTCTAATGAACTTGAAAAGGCTTGATTCATGTCATATATATGTATTTATAACATGCTAAGAGATAAAATAACAAAAAAAAAGCATGTTATAAGGTTCTAAGGTCTTGTACAACCAAAATTAAGCAAATTCGGCCCAAATAGGAAGAAGCGTTCCCATTTTCTACATGCTCTTTCTAATGAACTTATAAAGGCTTGAATCATGTAAAATATATGTATTAGTAACTGCCTAAGCATAAAAATCACTAAGACAAAGAAAGTTATAAGGTTTTAAAGTCTAGTAGAACCGAAATCAAGCAAATTCGGGCAAAATGGGAAGAAGCGTTCCCATTTTCTACATGCTCTTTCTAATGAACTTGAAAAGTCTTGATTCATCTCATATATATCTATTTATATCATGCTAAGAAATGAAATAACAAAAAAAAGCATGTTATAAGGTTCTAAGGTCTTGTAGAACCAAAATTAAGCAAATTCGGCCCAAATGGGAAGAAGCGTTCCCATTTTCTACATGCTCTTTCTAATGAACTTCTAAAGGCTTGAATCATGTCAAATATATGTATTTTTATTTGCCTAAGCAAAGAAATCACTAAGACAAAGCAAGTTATAAGGATTTAAGGACTTGTAGAACCGAAATCAAGCAAATTCGGGAAAAATGAGAAGAAGCATTCCCATTTTCTACATGCTCTTTCTAATGAACTTGAAAAGGCTTGATTAATGTCAAATATATGTATTTATAACTTCCTAACAAAAGAAATCACGAAAAAAGGATGTTATAAGGTTTTAAGTTCTTGTAGAACCAAAATCAAGCATATTCCAGTAAAATGGTAAGAAACATTCCCATTTTCTACATGCTCTTTCTAATGAACTTATAAATGCTTGAATCATGTCAAATATTTGTATTTATAACTGCCTAAGCATAGAAATCACAAAAAACAGTAAGTTATAAGGTTTTAATGTCTGGTAGAACCGAAATCAAGCAAATTAAGGCAAAATGAGCAAAAGCGTTCCCATTTTCTACATGCTCTTTCTAATGAACTTGAAAAGGCTTGATTCATATCAAATATAAGTATTGATAACATGCTAAGAAAATGAATCACAAAAAATAAAGCATGTTATAAGGTTTTAAGATCTTGTAGAGCTAAAATCAAGCAAATTCAGCCAAAATGGGAAGAAGCGTTCCCATTTTCTAATGCTCTTTCTAATGAACTTATAAAGGCTTGAATCATTTTAAATATATGTATTTGTAACTTCCTAAGCATAAAAACCTCTAAGACAGAGAAAGTTATAAGGATTTAAGGTCGAGTAGAACCGAAATCAAGTAAATTCGGGCGAAATGGGAAGAAGCGTTCCCATTTTCTATATGCTCTTTCTAATGAACTTGAAGCGGCTTGATTCATGTCAAAAATATCTATTTATAACATTCTAAGAAATGAAATCACAAAAACAAAGCATGTTATAAAGTTTTAAGGTCTTGTAGAACCAAAATCAAGCATGTTCGGCCCAAATGGGAAGAAGCGCTCCAATTTTTTACATGTTATAAGGGTTGAATCATGTCAAATATATGTATTTGTAACTGTCTAAGCATAGAAATAACTAATACTAAGCATGTTATAAGGTTTTAAGGTCTGGTAGAACCGAAATCAAGCAAATTCGGGAAAAATGAGAAGAAGCGTTCCCATTTTTACATGCTCTTTATAATGAACTTGTAAAGGCTTGATTCATGTCAAATATATTTATTTTTAACTTCCTAAGAAAATAAGTCACAAAATAAAGCATGTTATAAGGTTTTAAGGTCTTCTAGAGCCAAAATCAAGCAAATTCGGCCAAAATGGGAAGAAGCATTCTCATTTTCTACATGCTCTTTCTAATGAACTTAAAAAGGATTGAGCATTGTCAAATATATGTATTCATAACTTCCTCACAAAAGAAATCACTAAAACAAAGAAATTCATAAGGTTTTAAGATCTTGTAGAACCAAAATCAAGCAAATTCGGGCAAAATACTAAGAAGCATTCCCAAATTTTACATGCTCTTTCTAATGAACTTATAATTGTTTGAATCATGTGAAATATATGTATTTATAAATTCATAAGCATAGAAATCTCAAAAACAAAGCAAGTTATAAGGTTTTAAGGTCTTGTAGAACTTAAATCAAGCAAATTCGGGCAAAATAGTAAGAAGCATTCCCTTTTTCTACATGCTCTTTTTAATAAACTTGAAAAAGCTTGATTTATGTCAAATATATGTATTTATAACTTCCTATCAAAATAAATCACAAAAACAAAGTAAGTTTTAAAGTTTTAAGGTCTTATAGAACCAAAATCAAGCAAATTCGGGCAAAATAGTAAGAAGCCTTTCCATTTTCTAAATGCTCATCTTAATGAACTTATAAATTTTTGAATCACATAAAATATATGTATTTTTAATTTTCTAATCTTAAAAATCACAAAAACAAAGCAAGTTACAAGGTTTTAAGGTGTTGTAAAACCAAAATCAAGCAAATTCCAGCAAAATGGGAAAAAGTGTACCCATTTTCAACATGGTCTTTCTAATGAACTTGAAAAGGCTTGATTCATGTCAAATATATGTATCTATAACTGCCTTTCAAAAGAAATCACAAAAACAAAGCAAGTTATAAGGTTTCAAGGTCTTGTAGAACCAAAATCAAGCAAATTCGGGCAAAATAGTAAGAAGCATTCCCATTTTCTACATGCTCTTTCAAATGAACTAAAAAAATTTGAATAATATTAAAAATATGTATTTCTAATTCCTAATCATAGAAATAACAAAAACAAAGCAAGTTATAACTTTTCAAGGACCGGTAAAACCGAAATCAAGCAAATTCGAGCTGAATAGGAAGAAGCACCCATTTTTTACATGCTCTTTCTAATAAACTTGAAATGGCTTGATTCATGTCAAATATATGTATTCATAACTTCCTAAGAAAAGAAATCACAAAAACAAAGCAAGTTATAAGGTTTTAAGGTCTTGTAGAACTAAAATCAAGCAAATTCTGCCCAAATGGGAAGAAGCGTTCCCACTTTCTACATGCTCTTTCTAATGAACTTATAAAGGCATGAATCATGTCAAATATATGTATTTGTATTTGCCTTAGAATAGAAATCACTAAGAAAAAACAAGTTATAAGGTTTTAAGGTCTGGTAGAACCGAAATCAAGCAAATTCGGGCAAAATGAGAAGAAGCGTTCCCATTTTCTACATGCTCTTTCTAATAAACTTGAAAAGGCTTGATTCATGTCAAATATATCTGTTTATAACTTCCTAAGAAAATAAATCACAAAAAAAAAAGCATGTTATAAGGTTTTAAGGTCTTGTACAGCCAAAATCAAGCAAATTCAGCCAAAATGGGAAGAAGCATTCCCATTTTCTACATGCTCTTTCTAATGAACTTGAAAAGGCTTAAGTCATGTCAAATATATGTATTCATAACTGCCTCAACAAAGAAATCACAAAAACAAAGCAATTCATAAGGTTTTAAGGTCTTGTAGAACCAAAATCAAGCAAATTCAGGCAAAATAGTAAGAAACATTCCCATTTTCTACATGCTCTTTCTAATGAACTTATAAAATAATGTATATTATTTTATCGCCTTCGTTTTATTGCTAAAAGTGATTGAACGATTATTAATTCCTTCAAATATTTCTTTTGTAGTGAACAAGATGACTTGTTTTCGTTTTATTTATTACAACATATTATGTAAATTACTTCAATAACTCTTAATAAATTAGCAACAATTTAAGAGACAACTTGTTTCTAATGGCAACAAATTAAAATGTGATGTCATTTTAGCAACAAATAGTAAAACAAGTGTCCCAAATAGCAACAACTAGAAATTTTGTTGCCAATCGTTTTGTAAAATGGCATTGCTAAATGATAACAAATAAAAAATCTGTTATAATCTAGCAACAATAATGAGACAGCTAATTTCTAATAGGAACAATTCAAAAGTTTGTTGCCTCAAGTTGTTTCTAAATCGCTACACATAAAAAATTAGTTGTCAGTATTTTTTGATATATGGAAACAGAACAAAATTTGATGAAATATAGCAACAACTAGTAAGACAACTTATTTTCAATAGCAATAAAAAAGAGATATATTGAATCAAATGAAAGTCAAATGCATTCAACAAAGGTAATTGGGTCAAATGAAAGTCAAACACATTCATACAAAGCTTTTTGAATCAAATAAAACTCAAATACATTCAACAAAGCTAATTGAGTCAAATGAAAGTCAAACACATTCAACAACGCTTTTTGAATCAAATGAAAGTCAAATACATTCAACAAAGACAATTGAGTCAAATGAAAGTCAAACACATTCAAACAAAGCTTTTTTAATCAAATGAAAGTCAAATGCATTTAACAAAGATAATTGAGTCAAATGAAAGTCAAACACATTCAAACAAAGCTTTTTGAATCAAATGAAAGTCAAATGCATTCAACATAGCTTTTTGACACAAATGAAAGTCAAACACATTCAAACAAAGCTTTTTGAATCAAATGAAAGTCAAATGCATTCAACAAAGCTTTTTGACTCAAATGAAAGTCAAACACATTCAAACAAAGCTTTTTGAATCAAATGAAAGTCCAATGCACTCAACAAACCTAATTGAGTCAACTGAAAGTCAAACACATTCATACAAACCTTTTTGTATCAAATGAATGTAAAATGCAACAACTAGTGAGACGGCTAATTTCTAATAGGAACAATTCAAAAATTTGTTGCTTCAATTTGTTTTTAAATCGCTACAAAAAAAAATTAGTTGTCAGAATCTGTTGATATATGGAAACAAGACGAAATTTGATGAAATCTAGCAACAACTAGTACGACAACTTGTTTTCAATAGCAACAAAAAAAGATGTATTGAATCAAATGAAAGTCAAATGTATTCAACAAAAGTAATTGGGTCAAATAAAGTCAAACACATTCATACAAAGCTTTTTGAATCAAATAAAACTCAAATGCATTCAACAAAGATAATTGAGACAAATGAAAGTCAAAACACATTCAACAACGCTTTTTAAACCAAATGAAAGTCAAATGCATTCAACAAAGATTATTGAGTCAAATGAAAGTCAAACTCATTCAAACAAAGCTTTTTGAATCAAATAAAGTCAAATGCATTCAACAAAGATTTTTGACTCAAATAAAAGTCAAACACATTAAAACAAAGCTTTTTAAATCAAATGAAAGTCAAATGCATTCAACAAGGATAATTGAGTCAAATGAAAGTCAAACACATTCATACAAAGCTTTTTGAATCAAATAAAAGTCAAATGCATTCAATAAAGCTAATTGAGTCAAATGAAAGTCAAACACTTTCAAACAAAGCTTTTTGAATCAAATCAAAGCCAAATACATTCATCATAGTTGATTGAGTCAAATGAAAGTCAAACACATTCAAAAAACGCTTTTTGCATCAAATGAAGGTAAAATGCATTCAACAAAGCTTATTGAGTCAAATGAAAGTCAAACACATTTAAATAAAGCTTTTAAAATTAAATGAAAGTGAAATGCAATTAACAAAGCTTATTAAGTCAAATGAAAGTCAAACACATTCATACAAATCTAATTGAGTCAAATGAAAGTCCAATGCATTCTACAAAGCTAATAGAGTCAAATGAAAGTGAAACATTCAAATAAAGCTTTTTGAATCAAAAGAGAGTCAAATGCATTCAACAAAGTTAATTGAGTCAAATTAAAGTCAAACACATTCATACAATGCTTTTTTAATCAAATGAAAGTCAAATGCATTCAACAAAGCTAATTGAGTAAAAAAAAAGTCAAACTCATTCAACAAAGCTTTTAGAACCAAATGAAAGTCAAATACATTTAAACAAAGCTTTAAAATCAAATGAAATTCAAATGCATTCAACAAAGCTAATTGAGTAAACTGAAAGTCAAACTCAATTCACAAAGCTTTTTGAACCAAATGAAAGTAAAAAAATTCAAACAAAGCTTTTAAAATCAAATGAAAGTCAATGCATTCAACGAAGCTAACTGAGTCAAATGAAAGTCAAACACATTCATACAAAGCTTTTTGAATCAATTGAAAGTCCAATGCGTTCAACAAAGCTAATTGAGTCAAATGAAATTCAAACTCATTCAACAAAGCTTTTTTTAATCAAATGAAAGTCAAACACATTAAAACAAAGCTTTTTGAATCAAATGAAAGTTAAACACATTTAAATAAAGCTTTTTATATCAAATGAAAGTCAAATGATTTCACCACAACTAATTAAGTCAAATGAAAGTCAGACACATTCAAACAATGCTTTATGAATCAAATGAACGTCAAATGAAAGTCAAACACATTCATACAAAACTTTTTGAATCAAATGAATGTCAAACACATTCAAACAAAGCTTTTTGAACCAAATGAAGGTCAAATGCATTCAACAAAGATAATTGAGTCAAATGAAGGTCAAACACATTCAGAAAAAGCTTTTTGAATTAAATAAAAGTCAAATGCATTCAACAAAGATAATTGAGTCAAATGAAAGTCAAGCACATTCAAACTAAGCTTTTTAAATCAAATGAAATTCGAATGCATTCAACAAAGATAATTGAGTCAAATGAAAGTCAAACACATTCATACAAAGCTTTTTGAATCAAATAAAGTCAAATTCATTGAAAAAAGCTAATTGAGTCTGACGTGAGAAAATTAGGTCGTTGGACTAATCCTCCTAAGCCAAACAAAATTTATAAACACTTAACAAACCTAAATACAAGTATAGAGGTAAGTCAAGGGTCGAACCCAAAGGAACGGTAATGTCTAAGTGCTTCCAATTATGTGCCTAAGCTAGGTCAAAGATGAAGGGTAAAAGAGGATACTAACAACTACTAAGACAAAGAAATCAAGCAAATAAAATGCTAGGGATTAGGATTCTCTTATAATGGCAATGAACAATGCAAATTGGTTTAGGAAGTTGACTAAGTCAAGCAATGTGAGGGAAGATCAATTATGCAACCAAAAGAGCATATCAAGCTAATCTCCTAGAGGTCTAACTAGCGTCAACTACGATAAACTCTAGCTAGGAAACATCACAAGACACCTCAATCATGTAAATGCAAGCCACAAATCAATGGTCCGTATCAAAGTGAACTTACAATGCAATCTAGTGTGAATAACTAGGATGATCAAGCCTAAATCAAACACACACATGCACTAATCAATTAACCAATTTAATCCCATCATCAACTCCATCAAAATCCCCAATCTACATCAATCCATTACATAATACAAGCTTTACCAAATCCCTAACCAAACAACTACTCTAGCAACATCATCAATTCAACAAACAACTAAGAAATCAACAATCAACAATCTAAGAATCTACAATCAAAGAAGGACAATTACACTAATCCAATACCAATCATCAATCATCAAAATCCAATCAAATCAAACAATCTAAACAT
This sequence comes from Chenopodium album, assembly GCF_948465745.1. Lineage (NCBI taxonomy): Eukaryota > Viridiplantae > Streptophyta > Magnoliopsida > Caryophyllales > Amaranthaceae > Chenopodium > Chenopodium album. The sequence continues at coordinate 22,053,946 of NC_137853.1, forward strand.
GAATACTAAGCAAAACAATAAATGAGATAGAGTTTAGAAATGCTCATTGATAATAGAGTAGATCTCCAATACAATTGTCACCATTGGATCTTCAATCTCTCAATCACCATTGAAATTCTTCACTTTCTCTCTCTAAAATCTACTCCTAAAACTAACCCCTAGATCTAGAGAGAGAAGCTCTCAACTAAGCTAAGAATATGATCTAATTCTATTATCAAACTTCTTACTACAAAAATAGAAGGAAATAACTATATATACGAAGGAGAAGGTCGGTTTTGACGCCCAAGAATAGACCCACGTAGGTGCGGGCGCTCGGAGGAGAGAGAGAAGTGCGCACGGGACACACCCAGAAAGGTGCGCCCGCACACACTCCATGTGCGGCCGCACACGACATATGTGCGGCCGCACACTCCCCGTGTGCGCCCGCACAAAACTGCAACCTCCTTTCTTCTTCTTCGTCCTAGCTCATGTGGTGTACACATCCTAGATGATGGTGATGGAGGACTAGGTAGGCAGTAACTTTCTTGAATTTTTTGAAGGATATAAGCCATGAGAAAGGCATATACAAGACCTTGAAGCATGCTCCTTGGATCCCCCTTTGACTTGAAACTTCTTGCACAAGCTTTAGGCATGAAAATCAATGAAAGATCATGGAGAGGAAGCTCGGGAATTCTTGGACAATCAATCACAACCTACAAACAAAGGATAAAAAGCAAGTAAAAGGGAAAAATAACAAGTAAACTAGAAAATGCATAAAATAGAGAAACTAACTACAAAAAGCATAAAATGAAGAAAACTAGAATAAAACTAAGGAAAACTAAAGAAAAGAGTAATAAAATGAAATGAAATTCATCCAAAAAGGGACCAAATGAGTGCCATAAATGTCACTCATCAAATTCCCCCAAGCTAAACTTTTGCTCGTCCTCGAGCAAAACAAAGCAAGGAAGATCAAGGATGAAAAATTTATTGAAAAATAAAAAGAAAGACTCAAGATAAGAATATACACTAAGACTCACTGTCGTAGGAATCACGGTTGCTTTTAGCTACAACAAGCCCTTTAAACCCCAAAGTCGCCTATGAGGACGAGTGAGGTCTCGTAAGGGTATCCTAAGAGTTTGACCCATAACTCTCATAGTAATACAAATAAGGCAAAGCATGAAAAAGAAAACAAAATACAAGAAAAGCAAACAAATGTTCATGAAAGGACCTTTGCAAATGTACAAGCACAAGTGGCTGCAAATCTTTCTAAACAAGTAAGGGAGTGCACGTTCCAAGATACCCAAGGTTGATTGAAACATAAATATGCTAAGCATAGGAACTAGCTTTCACAATCCACTTTCATCCCAAACGATCTTACCGCGTTCTTCTTAATAGCTTCAAATCGACCTCTAATGAGCATCCCAATGATTCCACGAAGGAACCGAAAAAAGAGAATTTTTAGGCTACTCGACATCTTGACTTTTGCATCCCCTCTCCCTATTCCTAAAACTCACATTCCTCTCCACCGATGAATGACTCAACCATTTAGGTCAAAAGGTCTTTGTCCAAGGTTGTAACGTTAAGGCAAAAGGGTGAAGGTAGGCAAAAATTTAAAATTTGGTGGTTTTCCTAATAGTGAAGCAAAGAACGGCCAATTCTTAGAATCACAATCAAGTAGTCACCAAACAAAAACAAACTAACACCCCCAAGCTTATTCAAAGCTATAAATCACAAACATATACACAAAAAGCGTGAGAATGCTTCCCCCCAAGCTTAAATGGAGCATTGAGAGCATTGTCCTCAATGCTCAAAAAGGGAGAAAACTCACATCAAAATATTATTTTGAATTTTTCATTTTTCACTTTTTTTCCTTTTTTATTTTGATAGTGCTTTGTCCTCGCCTCTTTTAACTTTGGACGGCTTTTTCAACTTTTGCACTTATTTGTCCATGCCTTTTATAATGAAGGACGGCTTTTACTCATACTCATTTGCCATTATTCACAAAGAAATCATAACACAATCTTGCTTTTATAAGAACCAAACATTTCAACTTCTCCACCACAAACTCCATCAAGTATGATCAATTGCTTCACAAAAACCAAGAAAAGAAAGAGAATGAAACAAAAGGCCAAAGATCTAAAGATGTGGCTTGAAAAGAAGGTATAAGGCTCAAATGGTTGCAAGAAGGCAAATGTAAACCCAAAAATAACAAAAAAAATAAAACAAACTATCCTAAAAATAGAAAAATACCACCCCGAAAAAGGTGCCTTTGTCCTTCCTAAATGGTTCGGTCTCGGATTCAAGATCTATGAGTCAAGTTTCAAGATTAGGTTTGCAAAAATTCAAGGATCCATGCCGCTCATACAAGTAAGGTAGAAGGCTTGAAAAACATAGAAGTCACATGGTTGTAGCAAAAACTCACTATTGGCGTCAAATCGACTATAGGAAGCAACTACCAAACATGCCACAAACAAGTAGAATCCGGCTTCATGTTCCCACTAGTTCTAACCAACTACCTTAGCATGCTTTATCCTAGAATCAACATCAAACCGTGCACACCGTTACCATTTAAGAAGAAAAGCATTCAATTATACAAGTCCAAATGTTATTATGTCCAAAGCAAGAACATAACAAAACACATTGCAAATTTGCCTTGATAGAAACAAAAATCTTTTTTTGGAGTTTTTCAAAATATAAGAAACATGGAAAAGCATATACAAAGGTGCATAACACATAAGAATCAACATTCCACCAAACATGATAGAATACCCTCCCCCAAGCTTGAATGAGACAATACACTCAAACATAAATCATATAATCCATGGGAGGGGAAAACAAGGAGATCAATCCAATAAACCAACATATGTCCAACAAGTCATCATCCACTAGAGAAAGAGCAAGGAAAGATATTACCGGATTTGAGGTGGGTGTAAATACCCGCAAATGACCCAATTTAAACCTTTCAAAGCTAATTTCTCACGAATTGAACCTTGTCTCCATATGCTCGCAGAAATAGGAGTCAACCTTCCTTGATTCTTGATCCAAATCGAAGCACCAAAGTATATCAAGTTATGTACCTAGCAAAAGGCACACAAACATTTCCATGAGAGAAAAATCTATTCTAAAAAGAAAAGGAAAATCTAATCTAAAACACGGGTTACTTCCCGAGAAAGGCTTGCTTAAGGTCCAAGCTTGACCGCTCTAGTAAAATAATATTGCAACGATCGCAAGAGCTTGTCAAATGCACTACTACACATTTCATATGAGAGCAAGTATGCACATGACAAAAATAAGGCATGCAACAAGCATAGTGCACACCTATGGAGTTCAGAAGAAGTATGCCAAGAAGAAGAAGGAGAGAAGGGAAAAAGAAGAATATAAGAAAAAGGAAGAGAAATTAAAGAAAAAGAAGAAGGCATATTCTTCCCAACAAAATATTTTTGGTTGAAAATCCCACCATCATCCTCAAAAGTCATCAAATGAGGCACTTGAGGGACTAAAGGCTTTTCAAAAGGAGGGGATATGAGAAAAGAAGGTAATGATATGGGATAAGAGGGAACAAGATCAAGCTTTCTTGAAAATGAGGTGTAAGGTGAAGGAATAGGAATTGCTTGCTCACTTACACCACTATCCATTGAAACACAAGCTCTCTCATCCAATGAACTCACATCCAAAGGGCTCTCCTCCAATTCATCATCATTCAAATCAAGCTCATTCTCAATCACATCCTCCTCACAAACTTCACATCCTAAGAGAGCTCTCAAAAGCTTCAAATCACGATCAAGGTTCAAAGGAAGCTCATCAAAGGGTTGAGGGTCAAACTTGGGAGGTAGCTCAAAATAATCATGAGAAGTACAATCTCCCTCTAAAAAGGCCTCATCCATCTCAATGGTGGAAAATGTAGAAGAGAAAGGGTCATCAAAGGTGAAAGAGGAGGGCAATGTTTGAAAATTTGAGATAGAAGTTGGAGATTCAACCTCACCAAACACTTCACTCTCATCTTCATAATCATCTAAAGTAGGTTCTACCTCCTCAACCTTATCACATGGAACCTCTTCTTCATCAAAATCATCTAAGCTCAAGGCCTCACCCTCAAAGAAACCATGGTCATCATACAAAGGAGATGGGGTGGAAGAAGGTTGGTCTTCAAAATTGAGGAATGGGGGAATGAAATTGCAATCAAGGGAGGTGGGTGGGGAAATGAACTCTTCAATTGGTTTTTCAACACTCAAAACCTCTTGGTTCTCATCACCCTTAAACATCCAATCTCCCATGGAGACTACTTCATCCTTCTCATCCTCACTCTCTCTCCTCACAACTTCTCCACGCTTCAAAAATTGCAATGTCCCATCCTTCTTAACTTGAATTAATGTTTCCTCAAAACTAAGAGAAGTAAACCATTTTAGTTTCTCTTCAACTCCATGTAAAGGGTCAATGGAACAAAATTCAAATTGGGAAGGAGGTTCAAAATGCAAACTCTCTTTTGGAACATCCATCTCTTCACCCTTTTCCTCACTCATAGGCTCTCTAATGTCCTCCTCACACACCTTAGGCCTCTCAAAACAATCATCATCATCTTCTTCCACATCTACCAAAGTAGTAGAAACTTCATTTACATTCAATATTGATGACAATTGATTCTCCATCTCCTCATTCTTTCTAAAAACAACCTCATTTCTCTCTTCCAACTTTTTCAACAATTCCATTTGGCTTCTTACAATCTCCAAATATCTCATCTCATTTGGTTCCAAATTAGAATTCATCTCCAATTTTCTCAAAGAACCGCCAATTTGATTATAAGAAGACTCAATGTTAGGCTCCAAGGTTGTCAAAGGTGAAGAGAGTTGAGGAGCATAATGAGGAAAGGAATTATGAGCAAGCATGTGATGAAGATCAACACTAGAGATATGAGTGGCATCATTAATATGGGGAATGGGGGCACAAGTAGGCATGCAAGATTCATTATTCATGGAACATGGACCATAACAATCATCAATAGAAGCATTTGAACAACCATGACCACGATTATAACTATCTCTAGCAAACCATACATAAAAATCCCAAGCATCATCAATTGACAATGCCCGAAATCTACCATTTAACATGCTTTCAACAATGTCTCTAGTTTGCTTAGTCAAATTATGATAACAATCTCACAAGCCTCCCAAAGATCATAACCATGGTAACTAATGAAGTCCTCTAATCTATTAAAGTACACCCAAAATGGCTCATTCTCAAATTGAGGAAACGAGGTATTTTCCATTTTTATACAAAACAAGCAAAAATCAAATCAAAGAAAAGTATACACAAAGACCTAGACTCAAGCAATCAAAAACACTCAAACATAGACACCGTTCCCCGGCAACAGCGCCATTTTGACGTGAGAAAATTAGGTCGTTGGACTAATCCTCCTAAGTAAAACAAAATTTATAAACACTCAACAAACCTAAATACAAGTATAGAGGTAAGTCAAGGGTCGAACCCAAAGGAACGGTAATGTCTAAGTGCTTCCAATTATGTGCCTAAGCTAGGTCGAAGACGAAGGGTAAAAGAGGATACTAACAACTACTAAGACAAAGAAATCAAGCAAATAAAATGATAGGGATTAGGATTCACTTATAATAGCAATGAACAATGCAAATTGGTTTAGGAAGTTGACTAAGTCAAGCAATGTGAGGGAAGATCAATTATGCAACCAAAAGAGCATATCAAGCTATTCTCCTAGAGGTCTAACTAGCGTCAACTACGATAAACTCTAGCTAGGAAACATCACAAGACACCTCAATCGTGTAAATGCAAGCCACAAATCAATGGTCCGTATCAAAGTGAACTTACAATGCAATCTAGTGTGAATAACTAGGATGATCAAGCCTAAATCAAACACACACATGCACATAATCAATTAACCAATTTAATCACATCATCAACTCCATCAAAATCCCCAATCTACATCAATCTATTACATAATACAAGCTTTACCAAATCCCTAACCAAACAACTACTCTAGCAACATCATCAATTCAACAAACAACTAAGAAATCAACAATCAACAATCTAAGAATCTACAATCAAAGAAGGACAATTACACTAATCCAATACCAATCATCAATCATCAAAATCCAATCAAATCAAACAATCTAAACATGAATACTAAGCAAAACAATAAATGAGATAGAGTTTAGAAATGCTCATTGATAATAGAGTAGATCTCCAATACAATTGTCACCATTGGATCTTCAATCTCTCAATCACCATTGAAATTCTTCACTTTCTCTCTTTAAAATCTACTCCTAAAACTAACCCCTAGATCTAGAGAGAGAAGCTCTCAACTAAGCTAAGAATATGATCTAATTCTATTATCAAACTTCTTGCTACAAAAATAGAAGGAAATAACTATATATACGAAGGAGAAGGTCGGTTTTGACGCCCAAGAATAGACCCACGTAGGTGCGGGCGCTCGGAGGAGAGACAGAAGTGCGCACGGGACACACCCAGAAAGGTGCGCCCGCACACACTCCATGTGCGGCCGCACACGACATATGTGCGGCCGCACACTCCCCGTGTGCGCCCGCACAAAACTGCAGCCTCCTTTCTTCTTCTTCATCCTAGCTCATGTGGTGCAAACATCCTAGATGATGGTGATGGAGGACAAGGTAGGCAGTAACTTTCTTGAATTTCTTGAAGGATATAAGCCATGAGAAAGACATATACAAGACCTTGAAGCATGCTCCTTGGATCCCCCTTTGACTTGAAACTTCTTGCACAAGCTTTAGGCATGAAAATCAATGAAAGATCATGGAGAGGAAGCTCGGGAATTCTTGGACAATCAATCACTACCTACAAACAAAGGATAAAAAGCAAGTAAAAGGGAAAAATAACAAGTAAACTAGAAAATGCATAAAATAGAGAAACTAACTACAAAAAACATAAAATGAAGAAAACTAGAATAAAACTAAGGAAAACTAAACAAAAGAGTAATAAAATGAAATGAAATTCATCCAAAAAGGGACCCAATGAGTGCCATATGAAAGTAAAATGCATTAAACAAAGATAACTGAGTCAAATGAAAGTCAAACACGTTCATACAAAGCTTTTTTAATCAAATGAAAGTCAAATGCATTGAACAAAGCTTTTTGACTTAAATGAAAGTCAAATACATTCAAACAAAGCTTTTTGAATCAAATGAAAGTCAAATGCATTCAATAAAGATAATTGAGTCAAATGAAAGTCAAACACATTCATACAAAGCTTTTTGAATCTAATAAAAGTCAATTGCATTCAACAAAGATAATTCAGCCAAATAAAAGTTAAACACATTCAAACAAAGCTTTTTTAATCAAATGAAAGCCAAATGCATTCAACAAAGCTAATTGAGTTAAATGAAAATCAAACAATTTCAAACAAAGCTTTTTGAATCAAATGAAAGACAAACGCATTGAACAAAGATAATTGAGTCAAATGAATGTCAAACACATTCAAACAAAACATTCTGAATAAAATAAAAGTCAAATGCATTTAAAAAAGCTAATTGAGTCAAATGAAAGTCAAACACATTCTAACAAAGCTTTTTGAATCAAACGAAAGTAAAATGCATTCAACAAAGCTAATTGAGTCAAATGAAAGTCAAACAAATTCAAAAAAAGCTTTTTGAATCAAATGAAAGTCAAATGCATTCAATAAAGATAATTGAGTCAAATGAAAGTCAAACACATTTATACAAATCTTTTTGAATCAAATGAATGTCAAACACATTCAAACAAAGCTTTTTGAACCAAATGAAAGTCAAATCCATTCAACAAAGATAGTTGAGTCAAATGAAAGTCAAACTCATTAAAACAAAGCTTTTTGAGTCAAATGAAAGTTAAATGCATTCAACAAAGCTTACTGACTCAAATGAAAGTCAAACACATTCAAACAAAGCTTTTTAAATCAAATGAAAGTCAAATGCATTGAATAAATATAATTGAGTCAAATGAAATTTAAACAAATTCATACAAAGCTTTTTGAATCAAATGAAAGTCAAATGCATTCAACAAAGCTAACTGAGTGAAATGAAAGTCAAACACATTCTTACAAAGCTTCTTGAATCAAATGAAAGTAAAATGCATTCAACAAAGCTAATTGAGTCAAATGAAAGTCAAACACATTGAAACAAAGCTTTTTGAATTAAATGAAAGTAAAATGCAATTAACAAAGCTAATTGAGTCAAATTAAAGTTAAACACATTCATACAAAACTTTTTGAATCAAATAAATGTCAAATCCATTCAACAAAGATAATTGAGTCAAATGAAAGACATACACATTCAAACAAAGCTTTTTGAATCAAATGAATGTCAAATACATTCAACAAAGCTAATTGAGTCAAATAAAAGTCAATCACATTCAAACGAAGCTTTTTGAATCAAATGAAAGTAAAATGCATTAGACAAAGCTAATTGAGCTAAATAAAAGTCAAACTCATTCAAACAAACCTTGTTGAATTAAATGAAAGTGAAAAGCAATTAACAAAGCTAATTGAGTCAAATGAAAGTTAAACACATTATACAAAGCTAATTGAGTCAAATGAAAGTCAATTGCATTCTGCAAAGCTAATTGAGTCAAATTCAAGTCAAACACATTCAAACGAAGCTTTTTGCATCAAATGAAAGTAAAATGCATTCAACAAAGCTAATTGAGTCAAATGAAAGTCAAACACATTCAAACAAAGCTTTTTGAATTAAAGGAAAGTGAAATGCAATTACCAAAGCTAATTGAGTCAAATGAAAGTCAAATGCATTCACCAAAGCTGTATGATTTAAATGAAGTCAAACACATTCAAACAGAGCTTTTTGAATCAAATGAAAGTCAAATGCATTCAACAAAGCTAATAAAGTTAAATTCAAGTCAAACACATTCAAACGAAGCTTTTTGAATCAAATGAAAGTAAAATGCATTCAACAAAGCTAATTGAGTCAAATGAAAGTCAAACACATTCAAACAAAGCTTTTTGAATTAAAGGAAAGTGAAATGCAATAAGAAAAAGCCTTTTAAATTCAATAAAAGTGAAATGCAATTAACAAAGCTAATTGAGTCAAATGAAAGTCAATAACATTCATACAAAGCTAATTGAGTCAAATGAAAGTCAAATGCATTCTACAAAGGTAATTAAGTCAAATGAAAGTCAAACACATTCAAACAAATCTTTTTTAATCAAATGAAAGTCAAATGCATTCAACAAAGCTAATTGAGTCAAATGAAAGTCAAACACATTCAAACAAAGGTTTTGGTATCAAATGAAAGTAAAATGCATTCAACAAAGCTAATTGAGTCAAATAAAAGTCAAACACATTCAAACAATTGTTTTTGAATCAAATGAAAGTCAAATGCATTCAACAAAGCAAATTTAGTCAAATGAAAGTCAAACACATTCAAACAAAGCTTTTTGAATCAAATGAAAGTCAAATGTATTCAACAAAGATAATTAAGTCAAATGAAAGTCAAACACATTCAAACAAAGCTTTTTAAATTAAAGGAAAGTGAAATGCAATTAACAAAGCTAATTGAGTCAAATGAAAGTCAAATGCATTCACCATAGCTTTATGACTCAAATGAAGTCAAACACATTCAAACAAAGCTTTTTGAATCAAATGAAAGTCAAATGCATTCAATAAAGCTAATAAAGTCAAATTCAAGTTAAAAACATTCAAACGAAGCTTTTTGAAACAAATGAAAGTAAAATGCATTCAACAAAGCTAATTGAGTCAAATGAAAGTCAAACACATTCAAACAAAGCTTTTTGAATTAAAGGAAAGTGAAATACAATCAAACAAAGCTTTTTGAATTCAATAAAAGTGAAATGCAATTAACAAAGCTAATTAAGTCAAATGAAAGTCAATAACATTCATACAAAGCTAATTGAGTCAAATGAAAGTCAAATGCATTCTACAAAGCTAATTGAGTCAAATGAAAGTCAAACACATTCAAACAAAGCTTTTTTAATCAAATGAAAGTCAAATGCATTCAACAAAGCTAATTGAGTCTAATGAAAGTCAAACACATTCAAACAAAGCTTTTTGTATCAAATGAAAGTAAAATGCATTCAACAAAGCTAATTGAGTCAAATGAAAGTCAAACACATTCAAACAATTGGTTTTGAATCAAATAAAAGTCAAATACATTCAACATAGATAATTGAGTCAAATGAAAGTCAAACACATTCAAAACAAAGCTTTTTGAATCAAATGAAAGTCAATGCATTCAACAAATCTAATTGAATCAAATGAAAGTCAAACAAATTCAAACGAAGCTTTTTGAATCAAATGAAAGTATAATGCATTCAACAAAGCTAATTGATTCAAATAAAAGTCAAACATATTCAAACAAAGCTTGTTGAATTAAATGAAAGTTGTTTAGGGTAAAAATACCCCAAATACGTGGCCTAATCTCATAGTGACACATGGCCTAATAAGAAGGCGACACGTGGCCCTATGAGAGGGTGACACGTGTCCTCCTGACAGGGTGACACGTGTCAGCTACCTTTAAATACACAATACAACATCAGAAAGAGAAAAAGGCCTTGATTACATCAGGCCCAAATCCCGAGAAAACCTTGAATGCTGTAAAACGGCGCCCCCCATGACACGTGGCGACCCCTGATTGCGCAGCCAATCACGTCACGAAATTCTAGGTTATAAATCCTTGAGGGGTGATCGCGATTTAGTAGGTCGTTGGGACTACCAACCCAAATCGAATTAACTACTTATAACCTAAACTACCCTAATACAAATATAGGGGTAAGTATAGGGTCGAACCCAAAGGAAGCATGCAAGCTAAATATCAAATTCACTAATCAACAGTCAAGGAAAGGATAATTTTGTTGGTTTTTGGATAAAAAGCACTAAGACTACAAACAAGCAAATAAAAAGAAAATTAAAAATCAAGAGAGAACGACGCTAGGGGTACGAGGGTGTCAAACATGATTAGAAAGAGGTGAATAATGATAGTTATCATGAAGAACATGCCAAAGAACACAAGATCCTACCTAAACAATTCATTCTCATGCAATAGTCTAGGTAAATCAATGAAAGAGCCCTATGCTAATAGAATCATTCTCATGCATCCTATTAGACACTAGAAAAATCAAGAGAATAAAGAGGCACAATTCATAAAACACTATTTTAACAACTCATTTTCATGCAATCATCAAAATAGGGGTGATCTTAATCTAGTTCAAATCATTTTCATGCATTTAAACTAGAAGGCAATCAAATAAAGTGCAACAATAATCTCAAGCCATTAAAAATCATATCTTTCATCAATTTAAGGCATGTATTCAATCCAACCATCATCATTCATCCAACATTCAACACATATTTTCCACCCCCTTCCCCTAGCTAAGAAATTAGCCTAGAGAAGGGAGATTAAACATGATGATATAACTAAATGAAAACAAAATAGACATGGAAGCAAACATGATCAAAAACAATGAAAATACCAAAAGATATCAATCCACCAAATAGATAGAAATAAACAACTAGAGTGCAAATAAACAAAGCTAAGAGAAAGGAATAGAGATTACTAGATAGGCAATAGTAGAAATATTAAAACTTGCAAAGTTACTTATTGATTGATTGATTGAAGGGAAAGCTTGATACAAAGTTGCATTCAATGAGATAACTTGTGCAATACTACTCTACCTCTCTCTAAGATTAGGTTTAATTGTCTAGGATAATGAGATAATCCCCCAACATTACATAAAAACGTTCTAAAATAACCGCCTAAAGTAAACCGTACAAAGCAGCTAGCATAAAAGAGATGGTCCGACCGAACAGTGGGAAGGTTCGGCCGGACCACAGGGTAGGTTCGGCCGAACCCTGGGTAGGTTCGGCCGAACCCTGGGTAGGTTCGGTCGAACCTCCCCTGATCTTGGTCTGGTCGAACTCATGCAAAACGGCCGTTTTTCATCTTGAAACTGCCAAAGTGGTTCGGCCGCACCACAAAGAGGGTTCGGCCACACCCAGGTTTGACCGAACCTAGCTCATTCTTCCACCCTTCTACTTCTCTTGACCTTCATGCTCCTCCTTCACGGCATGCCATGCAATCCAAAGCTCATCAAAGGAGGCCAAGAACTTACAAAACAACAAAGAAGCGCAAGAAGAACCATCAAAAAGAGAAAAAGGGAAAGGAAACACGAGAAAAGAAAGAGAAAGGCAAAACTAAAGGAAAACCGCTTAAAAAGGCTCAAACGAGTGCAAATGAGGGGACGATCATTAGAGAAAAAGGATGTAAAAGTGGCATAACTGCCACTCATCAAGGGGCACATGTTCCCACCCCTATAAATACCCCAATCATTTATGATGGGAGGGGTGGATTGTGACATAACAAAAATATAGAGCATTAAATAGCTCCAACTTTTCTCTACTTTCTCTCTCTAGCTTTTCCGATTTCCGATCTCTAACTTGATTGTCGGAGGTGAATATTCCGATAAACGGAATATTCGTTGTTTTGCAGGTGTCCACGTCTCATTGCTAGGAGAACGCGACCAGTATCCGAGGAGTTCACAAAAAACCCTGAAACATTTGGCGCCGTCTGTGGGGATACTAGTCCGTTATGGCAATAGATGATAAGACACCTAATACTGGTCCTCGTCCAGGCGAGGACGGATATGTAGAAGACATACGTACTACCATACATTCAAGCAATCCTTTGACTGCCTCATTTCAAGAGGCCGAACAACCTCCTGTTACCCCAGCTACCCTAATGGCCGAGCTGACTAAGCTCCGCAAAGATTTGGCCTCCAACCAGCAAAAAGGGGGAGGAGGTACATCCAAGAAAGCAAACAACATGACCAATGCAACAGATGCTGGTAACACCCCATTCCGTCGTCCGCATGGAAGGTCTCCCCGAGTCCCACGGACCAACCTCTCTAGCCTGTTGACGAAAACACAGTCGGCTGGGGGGAGGGGCAGACAGCCGAAAAGAGTTGAGACTGAGCCATCACAGCGTTTCAAGGACGCATAGGATTACATTCGTCACAAGCAAAGGGAGAGGGCCGCATACTCTGACACGGCCTCTACCCCAACCATGCCGGATGAAGTCTCCAACCAATCTTTCTCTTAATACACCAACACGGCCGTCTCCAGCAGAAGTTAAGCCGCTCATACTATTACTCCCATTCTAGTTCAGCCATCACAATATCAGCCCCCTCAAGTACTCAATGGGTTGATACAGCCAACTCCCCACAAGTCTTTGGGCAATATGGGTCGTATAGCCAAGGGTTCGGCCAGGCTCCTTACTTGGCTGGAACGTCCGCGCAGCCTCAGCCCATCGATTGGCAGATGCGTTTGTTGAATTTGGGAGATAAGCCGCCTCCGTTTTCGCAAGACATACTAACGTCCCCTCAACCAGCAAAGGTGAAGAGTGTACTAGTGGGTGCCTATGATGGTACGGGCAACCCGGAGGAGCATATTACCTAGTACAAGAATTTGATGTACTTGCAAAGTGTAGATGATGCTACATGGTGAAGATGCTTCCCGGCCACTCTAAAGGGGGTGGCCCAGGATTGGTTTAACAGCCTTCCAGCCGGATGCATAAATTGTTTTACTACCCTCAGTTTGTTGTTTGTGGGAAATTTCTCATACAACATCCCACCAAGAAAGACAAGTCTCAACTTGGCAACAATTGTCCAACGAAAGAATGAAGGACTAAGCTCGTACGTCCAAAGATTTAACCAAGAAAAAGCCCAAATTCATAATCTTCCGGATGAAATGGCATACTCAGAATTTCTCCGGGGATTAAGGCATAATGGTTTTAAGTTTGATTTGGTAAGGAAAAAGATTCGATCATACGCAGGTGTATTGCGGGAAGCCGAAGCCTATATTGAGGCCGTGGACTTTTGTTCGCTCACCAAATCAAAACAGCCGGCCAAGGGGGCTGAGAAGAAGCAGTCTTCTCAGCAAGACTCGGCCGGTCGAAAGAGAGAAGGAAAGAAATCTGGGTAGCTGATGACAAGCAACCCAAGTCAAAGAAAAGCAAGACGTACGAGCCTCAGTATGAGTTCAACAAGGATGGCTACTCCATTTTGATGGAGATAAAAGACAAGTTTGAATTTGAGAAGCCTCAGCCTTTGAGATGCTCGGCCCAGTACAGAAACCAGAACAAGTATTGTCATTACCACAAGGATGTAGGTCATGACACGAACGATTGTATTAATCTGAAGAGGCTGTTGGATAAGTTGGCCGACAAGGGTCTGCTGAAACCCTATGTGACCAAGTCCAAATTCACCTACAAACAGACAGACAACACGTCCGAGAAAAAGCAACAAAGTGATAAGAAAAGTGACAAGGAGGATGATGGGAATAGCATAGATTCAGGTTTTGTGGCCGTGATATCAGGAGGCTTTGCTTCAGGCGGCCCTACCATGAAAGGAATTAAGCAGGACGCTCGAAATTTGTCAAATGTGATGCAAACAGACGCCGTTAAGGCCGAGCCATTCCCTGAAGTGATCATAAGTGAGGCTGACCGGGGAGAGGTCAGGGCTCTGCACAATGATCCCATGGTCTTTGTCATGAAGATAGCAAATTTGAAGGTGGGACGAATATTGATTGAAACGGGCAGTTCGACGGATATCATCAGCCTGTCTGCCCTAAGGAATTTAAGCTTCCCAGAAGATGCTCTCCAGGATATCACTCACCCCTTGGTAGGATTTGGGGGGAATATCATTCATCCGGTCGGAAGGATTGATCTTCCAATCCGTTTCGGGAAGAAGGGAGAGGGGAGAGACATGGTTGTCCACTTCGTTGTTGTTAAAGAGTTGACAGGGTACAACGTCATCCTTGGCCGCCCTACTCTGAATGCAGCCAAGGCGGTCATAGTGCCCCACTTAATGTTGTTGAAGTTTGAAAGGTCGGACGGAAAAATTGGAACAATTCAAGGAAGTCAGAAAATGGCTAAGGAATGTAATCAGCTGGCCGTGAAGCCAACAGCGCGCGGCCCAAAACTGTCCGAGCAAAAGGAAGAAGGAACCTCATTCCCAACATACAAGGTCGGCCAGAAGCGTAAGGCAGCCAGGGCAGAGGAAGCCTAGCAATTAATGACTGTCGGCCGGCCAGATGAGTTGAGGCCCCAGCCGGCCGGCAGCCACCAGGATATAGTGCTTGACTTCAACCATCCAGAACGGACAGTTAGTGTTGGCACTATAGCTTTGGGATTGCTTGGGGATGAGTTAGTTCAGCTGTTAAAAGAATTCAAAGATGTGTTTGCATTTGAAGTTGGTGAAATTCCAGGGATAAGTCCTGACCTGGCCGTGCACAAGTTGGCCGTGAACCCTTTGATAAAGCCTGTCCGCCAGAAGAAGAGGAATCACGGAGAAGAGAGGAATCAGGCGGCTGCAGCAGAGGTGAAAAAGCTGCTGGACGCCGATTTCATTCGGCAATGCTTCTACCCAGATTGGGTGGCCAATGTAGTTCTTGTGAAAAAGCCGAATGGGACTTGGAGGATGTGCGTGGACTACACGGACTTGAACAAGGCGTGTCCTAAGGATAGCTTCCCCTGCCTAAGATTGACCGTTTGGTTGACTCTACGGCCGGACACGCCCTAATGAGTTTTATGGACGCATACTCCGGATTCCATCAAATTCCTTTGTGGGAAGAAGATCAAGAAAAGACAGCGTTTGTGACCGAGCAGGGGTTGTACTGTTACAAAGTTATGCCATTCGGCCTTAAGAACGCCCCTTCTACATTTCAGAGGCTTGTTAACACAGTCTTTAGAGACCAGCTCGGCCGGAACATGGAGGCGTACATTGATGACAGGATTGTCAAGTCAAAAGAGCCGGCCGACCATCTCAAGGATCTTCGAGAAACGTTCACCGAACTCAGGCGGCATAAGATGATGTTAAATCCAAAGAAGTGTGTATTTGGTGTTGAGTCCGGCAAGTTTCTCGGATTTTTGATTGATCAACGTGGAATTGAGGCCAACCTTGAAAAAATTCAAGCAGTCCTCGACATGAAGTCTCCAAGAACAATTAAGGAGGTGCAAAGACTGACCGGCTGTTTAGCAGCCCTTGGAAGATTTTTGTCAAGGTCAGGGGATAAGTGCCGTTACTTTTTTCAAACCATTAAGAAGAAAGCCATGTTCGAGTGGACAAAGGAGGCCGAGGAAGCATTCGTACAGTTGAAAAGTCATTTGCATACATTGCCTCGCCTCGTCAGTCCGCTCAGGAATGAGAAGCTATATATCTATCTTGCCATCTCTGAACATTCTCTAAGTGTCGTCCTCCTTGCTGAGAGGGACGGCCATTAGGTCCCGGTGTATTTTATCAGCCATGTACTTCACAATGCTGAGCTTAAGTACCCCCCAATTGAAAAATTTGGCCTGGCCTTGTAGATGGCATCAAAGAAGCTGCGGCCGTATTTTTTGGCACATTCAATCGTGGTCTACACAAACCAACCCTTGAAGAAGCTGTTTTCAACGTTAGAAGCAAGTGGTCGCATGCTTAAGTGGGCTTTAGAACTCAGGGGCTTTGACCTTGTGTTTGAACCAAGAAAGGCAATCAAGGGGCAAGCTTTTGCGGATTTTTTGGCTGAAATGACACGGCCTGATCTTCAGCCGGCCGGGGACCAAGTCCGGAAAGTGTTTGTGGATGGTAGTGCAACAGCGACCGGGTGTGGTGCTGGTATTATATGTGAGTCTCCTTAGGGAGACAAGTATGAGTACGCGTTGAGATTTCAGTTCCAAGCGTCAAACAATGAAGCTGAGTACGAAGCATTGTTGGCCGGCCTTAGGATGTGTAAAGCGGCCGGGGCAACCAAAGTTGAAGTATGCTCGGACTCCCGGCTAATAGTCCACCAAGTCAATGGTGGCTTCGAAGCCAGAGAGTCGGCCATGATGAAGTACATGCAGCTAGTGAAAGATGAGGCCGAGTGCCTAGAACATTTCTCTCTCAGACAAGTTCCTCGTTCAGAAAATCATCAAGCGGACGCGCTCTCCAAATTAGCTTCCTCGGCATCATGTGACACTCCAAGATCAGTGTTCTGGGAAGTAAAGGAGAAAAGGAGTATTGATGCCGAGCCCGTTCAGATAATAGATAGAAGTTCAACCTGGATAGACGAAATTATTTCCTATCTAAGGGATGGAATACTTCCGGACGACCCATAAGAGAGTTGGCTAATGAAGAGGAGAGCGTCCTGGTTCGAGATGAAGGATGGGGAGCTATTCAAAAAAGCTTTTGTAAAGCCTTATCTTAAATGTATAACCCCTGAAAGAGGGCATGATGTGTTGGACGATCTCCATCAGGGACATTGTGGCTCACATATTTGAGGACGAGCCTTAGCTGAAAAAGCGACACATTTGGGATATTACTGGCCGAGCTTGAATATGGACGCCATGCAAATGGTGAAAAAATGTGACAAGTGCCAGAGGTTTTCAACCCTTATTCATCGTCCAGCAAATAGTCTGTCAGCCATTAGTAGTCCGCTTCCTTTTGCTAAATGGGGCATGGACATTTTGGGGCCGTATACTCCTGCATTCGTCCAGAGACGATATGTACTAGTGGCAATAGACTACTTCACTAAATGGGTTGTAGCTGAGGCCGTCCGGGGCATCAAATGGACGGATGTGTCAGCCTTCATTTGGAAGAGCATAATCACTCGGTATGGGGTACCTCAGTCAATGGTGTTCGACAATGGACCTCAGTTTGAGACGCGCCAACTCAAGGAATGGTTGGGGGACCAAGGCATAACTCATTGTTTTGCCTCAATCGGCCGACCACAAGCCAATGGCCAAGTTGAAGCCTATAACAAGTTGATTTCAAATGGGATCAAGCGCAAGCTTGAAAAGGCAGGCGGCTTATGGGCAGATGAGTTGGTTAATGTGTTATGGTCCATACGGACAACAGCAAAGAGTTCAACAGGGGAGACTCCATTCTTTTTGGTCTATGGAGCTGAGGCTTTACTCCCAATTGAAATGTACGAGCCCACTTTGCGGGTAATGCTCTATGATGAATCGGCCAATTGGGAGGCCATGAAGATCGCTATAGATTTTCTTCCAGAAGCTAGGGGCAATGCGGCGCTTAGGCATGAAATTTATCGCTTAAGGATGACAAGGGCATATAACCGCCAAGTGTCTAAGCGGCCACTCAAAATGGGGGACCTAGTGTTGAGGAAAATGGAAGCTGTTGGCCGTGCCAATGAGGACGGCAAGTTGACCCCAAACTGGGAGGGGCCGTACCGAATCAGGGAAGAAGTCCGAGACGGCACATATCGCCTTGAAGCAATTGATGGCCGTCAGATCCCACGGACATGGAACACTGACAATATGAAGAAATATCATGTTTAAGTTTTTATTTCTATAAGTACTTAGCCAGAAAGCTGTGTATACAGCTAGGTCTACTGACCGAGCCATGTAATCAAAGCCATACGGCCACAACAATGTACTTTTGACAAAATTAATGAAAAAGTCGAGCATTGTTGAACTATTTTGCTGTTTTACTTGTATTTATTTGCATATTATGATTCGTGATTAAAGGCCGAGTGAAATGACTTTCTAAGTTGTTTCCGGTATGGCAACACGGCTTATGGCCGAAGTAAAAAGGAAGCAACATTGCTTCCAATAGAGCAATTCGGCCACACAAAAAAAAAAAAAAAAAAAAAAAACTTATTCTATTCAGAGAACAATGCGTCCGCATCAATTCAAGGTGGATGGTTGAGGCAAGGTATTCTGAACATGTTTAAAAAAGCAAGTGTCCTTTACCAATAGAGCAAGGGCATACCTAGGCGTTTAGCCCGGCCGGGCCAAGAATCTCTAAGTTGAGATAATACTTGGAATTTCTAGGGTACGTCCGAGCGATAGATTCAATGGACTACTCGTACAAAGATAGCTGAACGGCCAATTAAATTAATTCGGGGCTTCACCTAGTCCAAGGGCAATCATTACTATGATTTGATTAACTTGCTAGTTGTCATACCCTTTAAGGCATAAAAGCTACCAAGTTAATCAATCCCCCTAGAGTATGGACTAGGCGAACACCGAATAAAGGGGCATACCCCTTGGATCGTACGAATGAGCGTAATATTGAGACGTACGAAAAGTATTCAAAAAACACAACATTTCAAAAATTGCTAAGTATGAAACAGAATTAAAAGAACCGCTCAACGAGCGTACAAAATTTCCATTAAACTGACCGCGCAAAAGGCGGCCGAACTGTTTACAAAACCGCTTAAATAGGCGGCCTCAAAATAAGAACCAAAAAAAAAGAGTACAGAATAAGCTATGTAAAGTAAAGCTGAAAAAAGAAGGAAAGCTTGAAAGCTGAGCAGACGGCTGCTGGAGAACTTGAGCTCTACTTAGCCGTATTATCTTTGGCAGGCTCCTCCGCGCTTTTGGCGTCCTCGACCGGGGCAGCCTCGTTGTCCGCCTCCTCCTCCTCATTCTCTTCTTCCCCCTCGTCCTCTCTGGACTCGGGAGAAGTAACTACCAGCTCTGGAGGAGGCTGGCCGGCCTTCTTCGCCTCTTCTCTGAGGCAGACATAGTTCAGCCGCTTCTTAAAGCGTTCTTCATAGTATGCGGCCTCACCATCATCCACCATCAGCTCGAAGGCATCGAAGAAGTATGCCTTAAGTCTGTCTTCAGCATTCTGCTCAATGCGGACGATTTCCTCCGCGCTGGGCGGCCGAGGAGCTTTTAGCTGCTCAGCATAGTCCGAAACAGACTTCTTCAAGGCCTCATCCTCGACCTTCAGCGCGTCCGCTTCGTCCAAAGTAGACTTAAGGTTGGCTTGGGCCAACTTCAGCTCAATCTTTAAGGCCTCAGATGCCTCAAAGCCCAGCCTCCACTTTTACTTCTCTAGGACGGCCTCGTCCCTTTCAACCCTCATGGCCTCCCTAGCCAAGGACTCTTGTTCGAGTGCCTTGCCCAGTTTGACCAGGTCCTCTGTTTGCCGCGCCGCTTTGTCGGACAGCGCGGTTATCTGGGTCTCAAAGTGCACCCTTTGGACGGCGGCCGTCCCAGTAACAGCGTCCTCGGCCTTTCTGATTTCTACCCAAGCTTGCTTCAACCGCTCGATCTCTTTATCCTTCCAGTCAAGGAAGGCGTTCAAGCGGAGGAAAAGCTGCGGACAGAAGAAGGAAAATTAGTCAAATAACAAGGAAAATTTGCTAAGTGTTGGAAAGGAAAAAGTAATGAAATAGAAGCGTACCTCGGCACTACAGTTAAGCATGGGGCCGAGGAACTCTTCATTTATTCCCCGCAGCTTGTCTCGCTGCGCTTGGGGAACTGCACGGACCATAGCCTCGCGCATTGCTTTTTTGTCCGCACCACTAAGTGACTAGCCGGGCAGTCTCATCTGCAACTCCTCTGAAATATCTGCGGACGACCGTGCAAATAGAATTAGCTAAAATTTACAAGTACAAGTAAATCAAAGGTACAAGAGTAAAGAAGAAAGGCTAACCAGTGGAGAAGCTTGGAAGGTGTCCCCCTCGTTTTCTAAACGGCCAACACTGTCACTAGCCGACTGACTGGCATTTAACCAATCAGATTTCTTAACTACCTCGACATGCGGAGTCGAGGTGAGGCCGGTCATTTTTTCCGGGGTTGACATACCCCCGTCGTCCATAGGGACGGACGCGTCGTGGACCTGATCAGCAACAGGATCCACGGAATTGGAGGCCTCGCTTTGTACCAGCCGAGGTTGATCTCCTTTAGACTGCGTTTGAGCAGTCTGCGACTTTGTCTTGGCCGCGGATTTGGAAGGTGTCTTGGTTGCAACTGTCTTCCTCCTTTTGGATGCGTTCGCATCAGGAGTGGACGAAGCCGGCTGCTTCCTTCTTGCCTTCGGAGTAGAGGAAGACTGTAAAAACACAAGCAAAGTTAGAAAAATTACAAGGCAAAGAACGTGTCAGCGTCCGTGTGAATTGGAGAGGGAGCTCCCTTCCAACATGCATGAACGGACGAAATGCGTCTGTGCAAACTCGGGAAGCAGGCTCCTCCCAATACAGCAGAATGGACAATGAGAAAAGACAGACTCCAAAATAAACTAAGTGTTTACCTCCTTGATTTGCTCGTACATCTTGAAACGAGCCTTGTATCGTGCAATGTCCACCTCGGACATAGCCACCTCCCCCCTCTGTGCCGGGTCAAGCATAGCGTACGCCTCCGCTGTAAAAAGAGAAAAAGGCAAAGTGTTAGAATATTTTTCTAAAAAACTCTACGTGCGTACAAAAGGTTTATATATCTAAGTGTCCACCTTTGGACATTTTCTGGTACAGGCTGTACGCAGACATAAAAGTGGTGTCCCTAAGCCGATTGTCGAGAGGAACCCAATGGCGAGGGACACGTTCAGTTTTGTTACCCCGCTTGACCCGATTAACCTTGAAATATTCAAGTTGGTGTTCTTGGCTTGGATGGATGGGCGGCTTGTCAGGCTTGTGATCCCCGCATCCGAGCTGAATGGGATCTGGACGGCACTTATTCATGCGGAGGTTAAACTCCGCATCTTTAGTTTTGATACGGTAGAAACGGTGCTTCCAGTCCCTCCATTTGCTGACACGGTCGACCACAACCATGTAATCCCTGGTCGCACTCAAGACGAGCCAACCATCCGTATCTTTTTCCAGCCATGTAAGTGAGTGCATCTCACAGAAGACCGCAAAGTCTGGCGTGAAACCCTTGCAGATGCACGTCACTAAGTACCCAAATATATTTAACCAACTGTTTAGCGTCAGTTGGAAAAGGCCAATGTCATTCTCGCCCAGAACTGTCCGGACGAATGGATGAAGAGGGAAGCGAAGGCCTACATCCAAGGTGGCCCTATAAACGCAAAAAGCCCTTTTGCACGGCTTCTCATCATCCCAGGTAGCCACAGCAATGGCTTTCCTGGGGACTTGTATTTCAAATCCCTCCCCCAAATGGACGGACTCCTTGTACTCATCAAACTCTTTCTTCAAGAACTTCAGGGCCGTCTCTCCAACTATACAGGCGTACGGGTCCCTGAAGTTATCAATGTTGGCGACGTTTTCTTTGGCCGCCGCCTTACCTTCGGCCGTCTCACCCACGGCCTCTTTCTCAACTTCTTCTTCTTCCATTTGGTGAGAGGGGGCACTCCCGAATTCTGATGCCTCGGCCGAGTACGCCCATGGAAGAAGGAACGCCCTCCTCAACTAATGGACGCTTGCCTTTGTCTTTGGCAGCGTCCGCCTCGTTCCCCGAAGGAGGGGCGTTGCAAATAGGCAGATCGGACGGTTCCTTGATTGAGATTCCCGTCATAGGTCTGTCCGCCCCGTCCAGTTGGAGCAGAGGTTGAGAGGAAGAGGGGACGGACGAACCAGCAGCGTCCGCCCTAGAATGGGTGGGATGTTCTTGGCAGAGTACCAGCTCGGCCTCATCCATGACCGTGCTGGCGAATTGGGGGAACCTAAGCTCTGGGGCTGGTGCGGACGAGGCGCCCTGAGCTCGTTGGCGCTCCTCGAACGAAGAAGTAACCTCCACGGCCAAATGATGAGAGCCAGTGGAGGCGGTTGTTGTCTGAGTGGTGGAGGTAGTCTCCACCTCCATTGTATTAGGGTTGCTCGGGTCATAAGGGACCCTAGGGTGAACCAGACTTCCGTCTGGGTTCCTAGCAGCATGAAGTTCACGCGTACGCATTTTCCTTGCCATTGCCTGTGGGGACAGAGAAGAATAGGAGGTGAGTACATACGCACTAAACATAGACTCACTCCAAGGAGGAGACGACTCTTCTCCGTCCAATCTAGACTCCTCAGTTCCAGGCGAACGGCCGGCCTCATGAGGAGAGTCGGACGAAGCCGAGTATGGATCCAGAATTGAAATAAAAAGAAAAAATGCAAGTAAAGAAAAGAAAGAAATGTAGACGGCCTACCTTTGTACGTTCTGAAAACTCTGAAAGGTGTTCTTGGAGTTCTTGAAGATTGACCGGAAAACTCAAAAATTCCCGGAAAACTCAAACTCACGGCGGCGCTCTTGAAGATTAAGGGAAAAATTACTTTATCTCACTAGAACGCTCTGACTTCTCTCTAGAATTCACAATTGGGTAAAGTGTGAAAATGAGAATTCACCTCCCATATTTATAGAATGAACTTATGAGGGCAAAATGGTAAAACCACCTTTCCCGCCTAAACATTCAAACGGTAATTTTTTGAGAAATTACTCGAAGAAAGGGACAGAATGACGTTAGGGTTCTGTTAACTTGTGAAAAAATCAGACGGACAATTGACGGCACGTCAAAGTGAGTTGAAGTGAGTTAAGTCACAAATTCAAGAGATTTACACCTTCAACACTTAGTCTCCTGAACGTAAAAATATCTAAGTGGAAAATGCGTCCGCCCAGTTCCCAGACGTTTAGTCCAAAGGGGAAAGTTCAGACGTACGCAGCATGATGAAAAAAACCATAGAGTACGCCTGAAATCAAGGAAGCCCAATCCATTTTAAACGCAGTGGACGCTCTAGGTAGCTAGGAAACAAGCTCCTCCCAGAGTATCAGAACGTCCAGACTAAAATAAGAGGACGTCCAGTCCCACTGCTGTGGCCGCTCTGGGTAGCTAGGAAACAAGCTCCTCCCAGAGTATGAGAGCGTCCAGACCAAAAAGCAGGGACGTTCATTTTAAATGTCGTGGACGCTCTGGGTAGTTAGGAGATAAGCTCCTCCCAGAGTATGAGGACGTCCAGTCCAAAATATGCGGACGTCCCGATGAGCTTGGAGATAAGCTCCTCCCAGAGTATGAAGACGTCCAGTCCAAAGTATGTGGACGTCCAAATGAACCAGGGGTTAAGCCCCTCTCAGAGTATGAGAACGTCCAGTACAAAGTATGGACGTCCAAATGAGCAAGAAGACAAGCTCACTCCAGACTACGAGGACGTCCAGAACAAAATATATGGACGCCCAGGTAGCAAAAAGAGCTTTGAGTCCAAAGTAAATTGACGTCCAGGGCAGATGGGAGGTAAACCCAACCCAGAGTACATGGACGTCCAGAATGGAAGATCAGAGGAGGCGGCCAATAAGTGTACGAGCCACCCCCTCTGAGGGGCAAATGTTTAGGGTAAAAATACCCCAAGTACGTGGCCCAATCTCATAGTGACACGTGTCCCAATAAGAAGGCGACACGTGGCCTTATGAGAGGGTGACACGTGTCAGCTACCTTTAAATACACAATACAACATCAGAAAGAGAAAAAGGCCTTGATTACATCAGGCCCAAATCCCGAGAAAACCTTGAATGCCGTAAAACGGCGCCCCCCATGACACGTGGCGACTCCTGATTGCGCAGCCAATCACGTCACGAAATTCTAGGGTATAAACCCTAGAGGGGCACATGTTCCCACCCCTATAAATACCCCAATCATTTATGATTGGAGGGATGGATTGTGACATAACAAAAATATAGAGCATTAAAGAGCTCCAACTTCTCTCTACTTTCTCTCTCTTGCTTTTCCGATTTCCAATCTCTAACTTGATCGTCGGAGGCGAATATTCCGATGTTTTGCAGGTGTCCACGTCTCGTTGCCAGGAGAACGCAACCAGTTTCCGAGGAGTTCATAAAAAACCCCGAAACAAAAGTGAAAAGCAATTAACAAAGCTAATTGAGTCAAATGAAAGTCAAACACATTGTACAAAGCTAATTGAGTCAAATGAAAGTTAAATGCAATTAACAAAGCTAATTGAATCTAATTGCAGCACTGCCACAGCACCGCAACAGAGCAGCAGCAGCAGCTCACTACCGCAGCACAGCAGCAGCACTGTCGCAACAGAGCAGCTGCACTGTAACAGCACTGCAGTAGCTGCACTGCCGCTCTCAACATATACTCTTGAGGAGCTATCTAGGAGTTTTGTAACTTCTGCCTTGTGATGGAAACTGTTATATGCTGCAACTATTTGCTTTGAAATCTGTCTCATTATCCCAATCCCAAGATGATGTCCTTATGTAACCGATAGTTTTTTTTTAAAAAAAAAAAATTTGGTCTATGTAACAAATAGTCTTTCATTATTCATATATCACAAAAGGACTTTTGAATGTTAGTCATTACTCTACTCCTTGTGTAATTGGTACTCTTTGATAATCCAATATACACATGCCAGTTCTTACAATTGAACAATCAGAAACAAAAGAGCAATGGGATTGTTTACTGTCCAATTTTACATGGATTTTGGTTTGATTAGTATTTAGGAGTCATAGTTTTGCTAGATACTAAATTAATTATGTCTAAGTATTTAATTATTTTTGTATATTTTTGTCGTAGGTTGATATCTTCACTCCTCGGGCCAAGCAGTTGCAACCTCAAGAATACTTTATAGGTACTTGGTCATAGTACTATGTCGTACTATGCCTTTAGTCTGCACTTACTCTAACATCCCAATTAGTCATTTAATCTGCATGCAAGCTTTGCAAATACCTGTTTCTAGGTTTTTGATTTGAAATTTTGGGGTTTGATATGGAATATCGGGTTGTTGTAGGGTGAGGCGTGTATGAATGCCCAAACAATAAAAAAATGCGATTAAATTCAATAACACGAGGATGAATTCTGTTTTCGATTATAATTTATAATTTATTCTTTTTCTTGCTCAAGCGTTCATTTTAGCTATTATTCTTTCTTTTTCATCTGAATATAATTCTCACTCTCCATTCAGTCTTTCTTTTTCCTTTTTCCCTGCTCCAGCTTTCATTCTTCATCTGAATCTAATTCTCATTCTTCAAGGAAGTGGTTCATAAATTTTCTATTCATGCATTAATGTGAAGTATCATCGGTAAGTATGTATCCTCAATTTCAAAAATATGTTCAATAAGTGGTTTAATTTGCATGCAAGCTTTGCAATTATCCGGAATTTCGATGACATCTTCGAGTAATTGTTGAGGGGTTTGATTGATATATAATTTGAACTTTGATAATTCGTTATTTGGGTGTATTTTTGTGTGAATTTTCTATTTGCTGAAAATCGAGATTATTTCGAATTTAGAGTGCTTTACTTTCGTCCAAATTACATATTTTATGAGATTAGTTGATGGGATCTCTAGGTTTTTTATTTTGGGTTTTAAATTCTGTTTTTGACAATTGTGTTTTCGCCTTTTGCTTCTAACAACAATTTAATTAGTCGTTTAATTTGCATGCAAGCTCTGCGATTACCTGGATTTTATTGTCGTTGTTGAATTATTAGAGTATTCTACTTTTATTTGATACAAAATATTTTCATGGGATCAGTTGGGATCTCTGGCTTTTTGATTTTGGTTTTGTAATTCTGTATTTTACAATCGGAGTTTTCCTTTTTTTCCCTGACAACATTCCAATTAGTCGTTTAACACTACAAGAAAATCTGTTTTTTACAACGACAAATATCGTAGCTATAAACTGTTTGTCGTTGCCAAAAATATCTTTAACAACGACAAATGTCGTTGCAAGATCTTTGCGGTTACTGGCGTCACAAAAATTGAGAGTAACGACTTTTGTCGTTGCAAAAAATATATTTTTGACAACGACTTTTTCCGTTGTGATAAATATGTCGTTGCTACACATAGTATTACTCAAATTGAAAATAGTAATTTATCGAAACGATAATTGTCGTTGTAAAAAAATTTACATGTTTGGCAACGACTTATATCGTTGTAAATGTTATTAAAGTAAGGTAAATAAAAATAAACAATTATAATATTTGCAATGACTTTTGTCGTTGCTAAACATAATTGTTTATTTGGCAATGATTATATCCATTACAAAAGATAAAATTATAATATTTAAAATAGGTAAATGTTATTTGAATAACGTACAATAAAGTAATGTACCTGCACATTTGTAGATTTTCTATAATATTGTACTAAATTTGATTTTCGTGTACCAAAAGTTTATTTTTAATAATATAAATTTACATTAATTAATACTTTAAAATTTTTTTACAATTATCAAAACACACTTATACACCATCAACGTCCAAAAAACGACCATCATTGTTCTAAAATCATTCTCATGATCACCGTACATGATAATATCCATTCTTGATCCATAATCATGCCCAAAAACTCATATCCAATTTCCAAAAGGTCATTCCGCAAAACATTCCATTCCTGATCCATAAACATGCCCCAAAAATCATATCCAATTTCCGAAAGTTCATTCCACTAAATATTACATACCATCCGCACTTTACATCTTTTCCATGCATCTACTTCCCCAACACAACCTGCAAAATAAAGATTATAGGTTAGCACATATCTTTGGAACATTTCTTCTAAATATCCACATTCATATAACCTGTAACTGAAAGACATTTAACAAAGCAAAATGACAGCAAAAACAAGCAACCCGCAAGTTTCAACTTAATTAAACCCAATAATCTGAAAAACTATAGTCAAACAAAAGGATAAATTAAGAATTTAACCGAATAATTAACTCAACAACTTCAAAATAAGGACTACAATTTTAAGAAGTAATAGATATAGAAACAAAGAAAGAAATTATTGAGATAAATGTTCATAACTTGAGAATAATTAACTCAACAAATTCAAACTAAGAAAGAAATTATTGAGATAAAAGGATATACCTTGAGAACTAGTAAAGAGATGACATTTAAGACAACCTGGAATCTCTTTACAACTACTTAGTTCACTTTCTTCAATCTTTAACTCTTAAAACTAATTTTCAACTAGCTAATCTCAAAATCCATACCAGAAAATAGATGGAAGTATAAATTGAAGTAGTACATTGTAGATGTAATTTGTAGTGGAAGGCGGAGATGGAGTGGCGGTGAGAAGTGGTGGTGGTAAATTGATGAGATGGCGGTGAAAGTAAGCTACAAAGACTCTGCAGAAGTATAAGGGTTTTGTGAATAGGAAAGTGAAATAAGAGGAGGGGGTCTAACTTAAGTTACAGAGTTTCATTTTTTGTTTTGTTTAATTTTTATTTTTTAATTTCTTTTGTAACGAGTTTATTGTTGCAATTTATAGGTTTCATCATTGGCAACGACTTAAGTCGTTGTCATAAATAGGTGGAAAGATTCGCAACAAAAAAGGTCGTTGCCAAATTATCAAATATTTTACAACGAATATTATCGTTGCAAAAAATAGGGCTGAAATTTTCATAGGCCCGCGCTTTACAAATCAGTGGAGGGAAATGAAATTTTACGTATGGCAACGACATTGTTGTCGCTATAGTTAGTTTTAGCAACAGTTATTAAATCGTTGCCAAAATACTGTTGCGAAAAATAGGATTTCTTGTAGTGAATAATTTGCATGCAAGCACTGCAGTTACCTAAAATTTTAGCGTCATTGGTCATCAGTTATTAGTATTCTACTTCACCCAATTCACAAATTTTCATGAGATTAGTTGATGGGACTTCTGGGTTTTGATTTTGATTCTGAAATTCTGAAGTTCGGATTATTTTTAGGTGGGTTTTGTTAATTATCAATAGTTATGAATTGGGTTATTGTTTACTTGCATATGTTATCCATTGTTGATATTTGATAATTTGTTATTTGAGTGTATCTTTGACTTAATTTTCTATTTGCTACTAATTAAGATTATTTCAAATTTGTAGTATTTTACTTTCACCCAAATCAAAGATTTTTTATGAGTTTAGATGATGGGATCCCTGGTTTTTTGTATTTTACAATTAGGTTTTTGCTTATTTCTCCTAACAACATTCTAATTAGTCGTTTAATTTGCATGCAAGCTTTGCAGTTACCTGAAATTTTAGAGTCATTGTCGAGTAGATATTAGTATTCTACTTTCACTCAATTCACAGATTTTCATGAGATTAGATGATGGGAACTCTTGTTTTTTTATTTTGGTTCTGAAATTTTGAATTTGGGAGATTTTCAAGCATTCAATATTTTATGAAGTTGATTAATGGCAAATTTATGGGTGTAATTTTTTCTAGTTATGTTATTTTTACGATTTTAGTTTGTGGGTTTACTTGCACATGTTATTTGTTTGTTGATTTTGATATTTTTATATGTTTTTTTTTTTAGATTTTTTAGATACTAAGATTGTTTTTGCATGCAAGCATATTTATGGGTGAAATTTTTATATATTATGTTATTTGTTCGATTTTAGTGTGTGAGTCTACTTGCATATGTTGTTGGTTTGTTTTCTTTAGGTGTTTTTAGATGGTTTTATTTTATATAAGCAGATATTTGGGTGTAATTTTTTCGAGTTATGTTATTTTTACAATTTTAGTGTGTTGGTTTACTTGGAGATGTTGTGGTGTTATTTCATTTGAGATAATAAGTGTTTAATTGAGATTTTGCATGCAGACATATTTATAGGTGAAATTTTTACCAATTATGTCATTTGTTCGATTCAAGTGTGTGAGTCTGCTTGCATATGTTGTTTGTTTGTTTGGTTTTGATGTTTTAAGATGGTTTTAGTTATGAATTGAGTTATTTTTTACTTGCATATGTCATTCATTGTTGATCTTAGATAATTCGTTTTTTAGGTGTATCTTTGACTTAATTTTCTATTTGCTGTTAATTTAGATTATTTTGAATTTGGAGTATTTTACTTTCACCCAAATCACAGATTTTCATGAGATTGGTTGATGGGATCTCTAGGTTTTTTTTATCTAAGTTATGAAATTGTGTATTTGGGATAGTTATTATTTTCTATTTGCTGCTAATTGTGATTATTTTGAATTTGGAGTATTTTGCTTTCATCCATATTACAAATTTTCATGAGATTAATAGATGGGATCTCTGGGTTTTTCTTTTTGGTTCTGAATTCTGAATTTGGGATAATTTTGAGGTGGAGTTTTGTTAATTGTCATTAGTTATAAATTGGGTTAGTTTTTCTTGCATGTGTTATTCAATGTCTTATATTCGATGTTAAAAATATAAAAGAGAATTTGATGTTAAAAATGGAATAAAGGACTTTTATTTAAGGTTCGATCTTTACCTTATACTATTGAAATTGATTGATCGACCATTTTTGTCTTGATTGTATACTACTATTTCATGTTAGGAATTAGTTTTCCGTCATCAAAATAAATGAAGTAATAATTGATGAGTGACTTTTATGTCACTTTTAGGGTGTTTATCGAGTCGTTTCTCGGCTTATTTTTCTAA
The DNA here is from genome assembly GCF_948465745.1 of Chenopodium album. NCBI lineage: Eukaryota > Viridiplantae > Streptophyta > Magnoliopsida > Caryophyllales > Amaranthaceae > Chenopodium > Chenopodium album. The sequence goes on from NC_137853.1 coordinate 22,083,954, forward strand.
TAATCTAACCCTTTTTATCCTTTATTTCTTTTATTTACTTATTCTCGTCTTTTATCTTTATTTCGAGTATTTTAGTAGTTTTTAATAGTTTTTAGCTTATTTTCTTAATTTATTTAAATTACCTTATTTTCTTTGTTTTTATTTTAAGTTTTTAGTTCTTGTTTCTTTTAATAAGTTCCTAGTTTCTCTTCTTTTCTTATTTTACTTTATTTTCATATTTGTTTTATTTTATTTTATGTTATTTTTATTTTATTTTATTTTCTCTTTATTTTATTTATCTCGTGGTTATACCCTCATGTTTTTGGTTGTAGGTGTTCCGGGTTTCAAGTTCAAATCGTGTTCGGGGTCCGAGGTTCGAGGCAAATGCACAATGTCCCTGCTCTTCCCCTGCTGCCACGTTAACCATCACCACCCCACACCTTAACCTCCACCACAAACTCGATCTCCTCGTCCTCCCCTGCTCCCTGCTTTTCCTCATCACCAATAGCAGCAACTAACAACACCGCCGCCACTCCACCACACACACACACCACTCAAACAACAAACACACTGCCCTGCTCTAACCTCCACCCACCAACACCAACAGCAACATCAATAACACAACACCACACACACACCACTGATGCCCCCTTCACCACACAGCAACAGCAGCAAACACAACCACCATCTCTCACCTTCCCCTACATCCCAACTCAGCAGCAAACACCATCACCCCGCAACATCCCTACTCAGCAAAAAACACCATCACCCTGCTACATCCCTCTCAACAACACCTCCAATCAGCCACGTTTCTCACCCCAACAACACCAACAACTCCACCAGCCAACAACACGCACCTGCTGCCACCCTCATCACACCACCAGCCACAACAATAACAGCAACGACCATACCACCATATCTCCCCTCACGCAACTCCCACACCACCTCCAATTACACCTTCACTATCCACCACCAATCCCAGCCACGCACTTCACCCTGCAACACCATAATTCACCACACAAAACAGGAGCCCTCACATCAACCCACCCATCCCCCACAAATTCAATCACACCAGCAGCAACCACGCACCACCTCACCGCAACTCACCCGAAACTCCAATCAACCACCATCAATCTCCACCAAAGCTACGCCATTAACCCCTGCTCTCTTCCACCACCGCAACAACAACAAAACAACCACCAACAACAGCAACGAACATAACACCAACAACAATCAGCAGCTTCAATCGAACCTTCGAAATTGCAGCAACCCAGACCACCGCGGGCACACAGCTCTGTCAGAAGGCGCACACAAATTGGAGTCCAAAACAGAGTTGAGGCAGTAAAGTTTGCGCGACCTCTGCGCGACGTCTTCACGGGCGCACAAATGAGGGTTCAATCACGAGCTTCTCATGCGAGTTTTAATGAAAATTGAACGGCCTTGATTGATGCTTGATTGATGACGATGAGGATTGACGGTGATGATTATGATAATTGATGATGGTTGTTGGATGATGATGATCAGAGAGCAGCCACGAAAAAGAAGAAGGGAATTGGGGTCTGATGACCGTGTGGGTTTATGAGGGAATTTGGGGGATTTTGGGTTTTATTTTCTTTTTATTTTATTTTTTATTTCCTTTTCTACTTCCTTTCCTTTTTCTTTTGTTTATTTTTATTTTATTTTATTTTTTATTTCTCTTTTCTTTATTTTTATATAACTTGTATTATTAATACCCCTTTGGGGTCCTCACAACTATCTCTCAACATTTTAATTCTACCCTAGATTAGATTAGAGTAGTTTAGTTCCTTTATTTTCTTTCTCTTAGGGTTAGATTAGTAGTTTCTCTCTCTAGTTTAGGAGTAGTTTAGAGAGAGAAAGCTTGGATTTTTCATGGAGTTTTTGGGAATTTGAAGAAGCAAATTTGTCGATTTTTCCTCTCATTTATTCAATGAGTCTTCCTAACTTTCTCTCACCTTTATTGCTTTTATTTATTATTGTTTTTGCTTAATTATTTGGTTATTTGAGTAGATTAATTAGTTTAGTTATTTGATTCTTGCTTTTATTATTATTTTACCTTGTTTTCCATGTTTTTGTTCATTATGTTAGGTTAGATTTTGTTCTAGGGAAATGGATGAAGGTTATGTTAATTAATTTAATGATTGATTGTGGTTAGTATGAAATTGTTTCTTGATTATTGTGTATGGATGATGCTTTTATGGATTAGAATCTTTCTAGCTAATTGATTCTATGTTCTTAATTGTGCTTTCAATCAATTGTGCGAGAGTGAGTTGGTTGAGGGTCTAAATTCTTCCATACCTTTGCTAGGCTAGTTGAACGAGAGTGAATTAGTTTAGTAGGATAATTAACATGCTTAATTGTGCGAGAGTGAGTTAAATGTGTTGATTGTTCCTAATCGAGGGCATTTTATCTAATTGTATGATTTTGTTGAATGCATTGATGTAATTAGATTCCACCTTCCCTAGTTTTATTTATTTGCTCTAAGTTGTGTTTAGTTTAATCTCTCTCTATCTCACAAGCTTTCCTAGCAGTCTAATTAGCACAAATTGATACACTTAGTCCTTTTGGGTTTGACCCTTTACTTACCCCTATACTTGTATTAGGGTAGTTTAGGATTATAAATTTCTAATTTGTTTAGGGTTAGTAGTCCCAACGACACTACTAAATCCCACGATCAAATTTTGGCGCCGTTGCCGGGGACTAAGGCGTTCATTAGTTTGTGTTGATTAGATTAGCTAGCTCTTGTATATTATTTGATTTTTATTTGCTTTTCTTTGTTCGTTGTACAAAAATGGCATGTTTATCCTTTCCTCAATTTGGTGATGAACCCTTTTACGCTTACTTTGATAGATTAGATGGTTTTCTTAGTTTCCATGGATGTTCTCTTAGTGATGCTTGTGGAATAGCTTATGTGGGCATAAATGAGTATACTAGGGGTATGGTTGAGAATATGCACAATGGTATATTCCATCATTTGTCTATGCATGATGCTTGGAATTTCTTCACTTGGCTTGCTAGAGATTCTTATGATAGAGAAAGTCATGTTTCTTGTTTTGATTCTCAATATCAAGATTCTTTTAATTTTTACATGAATTCTCTTGATACTTCTAATGTGCCTTGTGATGATCTAAATATGCATTTTGACCCCTTTCCCTCTTATGCTCATTGTGATGAGGTTTGTGCTAATTTTGATGATGTGCAATTTGATTTTGATGATGAACCTCAACCCGATAACATTGCTTCCCAAATTCTTTCTCAAATGTAATATCTCACCCAACAATTCCAAGAGCTTCAAGAGGAACAAAAATTGAGAGAAGTGAGGCTTGCCCAAGTGATGAGTGCTATGGTTGATGTAAATGGATGTGAGGCACCTCACTTGGAGTGTGAGAGTGTTTTTGAGGATGATGTGGGCCAAGAGTGTGAAGGTGAGGGGAGATTTTCTTGTAATGAGAGGATTTTTGAGGATTTTGATCCTTTTCATTCCCCATTAGAGCTTGAATTTCATCCTTCCCCATATTCACCCCCTTTGAGAGCTTCCCATGGTGAGGATGTGAGTGAGCCATCTTTAATTTTGAACGAGGGAGTTCATGAGGATGATGATGGTGAGTTTGAGCTACCAATAGAAATTTAGAGTCACTTGAGTGATGGTGGAAGAGTGGAGAATGAGAAAAATGTCGATTTTGAGGATTCCAACCCCCTTCCCCAACTTAATGAGTCTACTTTGCATGTTTGTGACCCTTCTATCCATGAGTCTTTGGACTCTTTTGGGGCTATTTCTAGTATATTTGTTGAAGGAGTAACAAAGCATTATAGCCTTTTGAGAGAGTTCATTGGCAATGCTTCATGGGAAAGGGATGAGTTTGAGAGAAACCTTTATCCTTTCATGCATGGGTTAGAGACTCTAGGGTTTGAGGATCTTGAGGGAGTTGTTGTTCATCGTTGTGATAGAGAGGAGGATGAGGTTGTTTCTATTGGAGAGTTTTTGTTTGAGGGAGATGTGAGTCATGAGTGTTCTTTTGAGGATCCTATGATTGATTTTCATGCCCTCATTGGTGATGTGAGGCTTTGTGAGACCATTATTTCTCCTCCCCTTCCTCATGTCCCTTTCTCAAGGACATTTGACCACATCCCTGAATATCCTATGTTCCTCCCCTCTTTTGTCTTAAAGCCTATTGAGGACCCTCTCTTCTTTGATGAGACTCTTCCTTCTCATCGTCCTATTATTGAGGAAATGGGTGATTGTGCCACCCAAAAACATTTTGAGGAGGTTTTGCCTTTTTATTATTCTCCTTATTTTTCTTCTTCTTTCTCTTCTTATTTTCTTGATTTTTCTTTTGATTTTTCTTCTTTCTTTTGCATCTCCCTCCTCACTTACGTGCAATAATCTTGTTGCACGTCCTCCTTCCTTCAATTGCCTACTTGTTATCATACGAAATGTGTACTAGTGCATTTGATAAGCTCTTACGTTCGTTGCAATATTATTTACTAGAGCGGTCTCGCTTGGACGTTAAACAAGCCTTTCTCGGGAAGTACCCCGAGTTTTTTATTGCTTTCATTTTCTTTTCTTTTTAGATTAGATTTTTTCTCATGGAAATGTTTGCGTGCCTTTTTCTAGGTAAATGACTTGATATACACTTATGCATTGGTTTCGATCAAGAATCAAGGAAGTTTGATGCCTATTTTTGCAAGCATATGGAAATCGAGATTCAATTCAAAAGGAAATCGGCTTTGAAAGGTTAAATTGGTTCATTTGCGGGTATTTAACCCACCAATATCCGGTAATATCTTTCTTAGCTCTTTCTCTAATGGTTGGTGACTCGTTAGACATGTGTTGGTTTGTTGGGTTGATTGATAAGTGACATTTATGTCACTCCTAGGGGTAGTGTTTAGGTTATTTTCATGTTTATTTTCCCTTATTTTTCCTTTTATTCTCTTGTTTTCTCTTTAATAAAGTTTCTAGTTTATTTTGGTAATTTTGGTGTGTTTTAGTTTATTTTCTTTATTTTATTAGTTTTAGTTTATTTTCGTATTTTATTTTACTTTATTTGCTTGTACAGTTTTTGTTTTATTTTTAGTTTAGTTTTATGTCTCTTATTCACTATTTTATTTTATTTATTTCTATTTTATTTATTTTATTTTATTTGTCGTGGTTTTGTTTTATTTCGTCCTTTATTTATTTTTATTTTATTTTATTCTTATTCTTTATCCTATTTCCTTCCTTCGGTTTTGTGTGTAGGGGTTCGGGATTCATGTCAAGTGAGTTCGGGTTCCAAGTTGAGTCAAACGCCAAACAAATCTGCTGCCCCTTATCCATCACCACACCCTTCCTTATCCTCCACCACACCAAAACGCCACACTCCCCTGTTCCCACCTATCTCACTTCCCCTACTCCCCTGCTCTACTCAACAACACCAACACCATCTGCAACAACAATATCTGCAATAACAACCTTCCCTCCACTCACGGCAACCACCTCTTCGCCACCATAACCAACCACAGCAGCCGCCAATCACCCCGTAACAATCAGCACACTCACCCCTTAATTGGTGCAGCAATTGCGCCATAACAGACCACCAAAACCCACTACACCAGCCACCCAACAACAGCAAACCCCAACACTCTCACGAGCCACCACAAAACAACCAGCAGCACCACTCACTCCCTTACCCCTCGCAACTCCCTTACCACCTCCAATTAACCACCACGCAGCCTCCCAAACTACCACCAATCCCAGCCACGCACATCAACCACACACTCACCAACAACCCCAATTACAGCAGCCACCAACGCCTTCTCAACCTTCCCCTGTTGTCACCTCGCAATAATCGCCCATCAATCGGAATTTGCAGCCTCGCAATTGGCAATTAATTACTCGAATTTAGCCCTAATTCGATAGGAGCTACTCGCGGTCGCGCAGCCCCGTCAGAAGGCGCACGTAATTGAAGTTCACGAAACAGATTGTAAGCAGAAGCTTTGCGCGACCTGTGCACGTCTTCTGTGCGGGCGCGCAATTGTGGGTCAATCACGAGCTTTTCACGTGATTTTTAATGAGAATCGGAGGGCCAAGATTTGATGCTAGATGATGATGATGCTGATTTGAGCCGTTGATGATGGTTGCGTGAAGCTGGATGATGAAGAGCAGCCACGAGATGATGGAGAGATGGTGGCGATGTATGTTCAGAGCAGCCAAATTTCGAAGAGGAGAGAGTTTGGGGTCTGTCGATTTTGGGTGGGATTTGTGGGTTTTATTATTTTAATTTCTTTTAATTTCCTTCCTTTTTTATTTTTATTTTCCTCTTTTTATTTTATTTCTCATTATTTTCTTTTCTTTTTTTAGCTTAGTATAAATACTCATTTTTGGGGTAATTAAGGGGGGGATCCATTATTCTACTCTCTAATTAGTTTTAGGAGAGCTTCTCTCTCTAGGGTTAGCTTAGGATTAGGGTAGTTTAGAGAGAGAAAGTGAGGGTTTCACCATTGTTGAACTTGGATTTTGAAGAAGAAATTTATCATCTTTTTTATAGATTTACATCTTCAATAAATGAGAATCTCTAACTCTCTCTCCTCTATTTTTATTGTTTTATTTTGATTATTATTTTTGTTATTGGTATTGCTTGTTGATCATGTTGATTCTTGATTATTTGTTGATTAATCTTGTAATTATCATGATTAGTGAGTAATTTCCCCATTGAGGGGATGGTTGTGGTGTAGTTGGATCTTAAGCATGTTCTAGGTTTAGAGTTGATTTATTTGTGATTAAAGTCTTTATATGCTTGATATTCTTTAATCTTCTTGCAAGTGCACATTGTTGGTTGATTAAAGGTGAATCTTTGCTAACAAGGAACGGAAGTTGACTTAGTTAAGGTTCATTATTATCGATTGTTATTTAATAGTACCTCCTAGTATATGGTTCTAATGTGGAAACATAGAGGTTGTGTTAGGAGAAGCCAATTGACCCCAGAAGGCGGCTAGATTGGACTCTTTATTTCGATATTTGAGCATGTTTAGTTCATAATTAATTCAATTTCTATGCCTTTGTTTATGTTCAAGTGAATGCTATACCTAAACCATTTCCCTTAATGTTTTATTTCTTGTTTTAGCATATTTAGACTTTAGTTTATTTATCTCCTATTCCGGAGTAGCTTAATTGTCGATAACATTTGGTGGTGTTTATCCGTTCTCTGTGGTTCGACCCCTATGCTTGCCTTATACTCGTATTTGGTTTGTTTAGGTTGTAAAAATTGTATTTGATCTAGGGATAGACAATTGACGACGCGTTTATTCCCTTGTCATTGATTTCTTTCTTTTCCCCTCCCATGGATTATTTGGTTTATGTTTGAGTATATTGTCTCATTCAAGCTTGGGGGAGGGTATTCTATCATGCTTTGGTGGGATGTTAATTCATATATGCCATGCACTTGAGTATATGCATTTCCATGTCTTTTCTAATATTTTGAAAAGTTCAAAAAGATTTTTGGTTTATTTTCAAGGTAATTTTGGCAAAATGTATTTTGTTTGTTCTTATTTTGGACATTTTGTCTTGGAATTGCATTCTTGAATGTATTTCTTCCTAAGTGGTAAATGTATGCACGGTTTGAGAGTGTCTTTGGTTGACTCTAGGATACTATATGCTAAGGTAGTCGGGTTAAGAACTTTTAGGGGTCCATGAAGCCTTAGTTCACGGGAATGTGGTAAGATGGAGTTGCTCTCTATAGTGTATTTGATACTCTTGGTTGGTATTTGTTTGGTTATAATCCCTTGTGAGCTTCATTTGTTCTAGCCTTCATCACCTTGTTGAGCGGCAATTTAGGATCCTCGACTATGCATGTCTTAATCCTTGTTTTCACCTCTAGCTCCCAAGATCGTGACCGAGCCACTCTAGGGGAGGAAAAGGGCACCTTTTCTCAATTTTATTTATCTTTTTTTTTTGTTTTGTTATAAATTTGATTTTCTATTTTGCATCAACCTACTTTTTAACCAATTTTAGCCTAATGTTTCCCGCTCTTGTTTAAACCGCGTTACAAACCTAATGGCCTATGTTTACCAACCCTTTTAGTTAGTGAAGCATTGGCATGTGAGGTTTGAGTTTTTTAGAGTGTTGAATTTGAGCAAGAAAATTTTGTTAATTGTTTTAAAGTACGGTATTGAAAATTGAGCTTGAAAAGAATATGCAAAAAGTTTGAGAAGAAAGATGCAATTCAAGAAAATTCAAATGAAGTTTCAAGAAAAAGCCGTCCATGGTTAGAAAAAGGCAAGGACACAAAAAAAAAAAAACAAATATATATTTTAGTTGGTTTCATTTTTCTTCCCTTGTTTAAGCATTGAGGACAATGCTTCATTCAAGCTTGGGGGGGGGGGGGGGGAGCGTTCCTTCATTTTTGTATATATTGTGTGTTAGTGTTGAGTAAGCTTGGGGGAGATGGCATTATTGGTATTTTTGTTTGATATTTTGTGACTTCTTGAGTTTGTTTTTGAGAGTAGGCCACTCTTTTGCTTCACTTAGGAAATATCACCAAAATTTTCAAATTTTACCCCGCCTTAACCCCCTAGCCTTACGTTACGCCTAATAAAAGACCCTTAGACTTTAGTGGGGTTATGTCAAAGAACGGTGGAGGGAGATAGATTTCAAACCTATGGAGAGAGTGTGCATAGTTGAGATGTTGGAATTACCTTCTCAAAGTATTTCAGTTCTTTTTTTTTTCCGGTTCCATTGTGGAATCATGTGAAGCTAGCTTAAGGGTTGATTTGAAGCTAGTGGAGAGAACGCGGGCCGATTGGTTGGGGCTAGGGTGGATTGAGTCCTCATCAGTTCTCTATGCTTAGCATATGTTATGTTTCAATCAACCATTGACATCTTAGAACGTGCATACATTTGTCTATTTAGAAAGGTTTGCATTCATTGGTGCTTGTTCCTATCTCTTGTCCAAATTTGAATTTGTGTTTTGCTTTCTCTTTTTATGTTTCTTTTTCTTTTCTTTTTTTTGCCTTGCCTTGGTTTTTGTTTAGAGTTGTGGGTTAAACTCTTAGGACACCCTCACGAGAGCACACTCGTCCTCTAGGGCGATCTAGGGGTTTAAAGGGATTGTCTTTAGTTGCTAAAATTGACCGTGTTTCCTACGAAAGTGAGTTAGTGTACATTCTTGTCTCCTTTAATTAGTGTTTTAGCTTTGCTTAAATAAATCAATCTCCTTCTCCCATGTTTAATGTTAATTTGCTCGAGGACGAGCAAAAGTTTAGCTTAGGGGAGTTTGATAAGTGACTTTTATGTCACTTTTAGGGTGTTTATCGAGTCGTTTCTCGGCTTATTTTTCCAATAATTTAACCCTTTTTGTCCTTTATTTCTTTTATTTACTTATTCTCGTCATTTATCTTTATTTCGAGTATTTTAGTAGTTTTTAATAGTTTTTAGCTTATTTTCCAAATTTATTTAATTTAACATATTTTCTTTGTTTTTATTTTAAGTTTTTAGTTCTTGTTTTTTTTAATAGGTTCCTAGTTTCTCTTATTTTCTTATTTTACTTTATTTTTATATTTGTTTTATTTTATTTTATTTAATTTCTTTTGGTTTTATTTTTATGTTATTTTTATTTTATTTTATTTTCTCTTTATTTTATTTTATCTTGTGGTTATACCCTCATGTGTTTGGTTGTAGGTGTTCCGGGTTTCAAGTTCAAATCGTGTTCGGGGTCCGAGGTTCGAGGCAAATGCACAATGTCCCTACTCTTCCCCTGCTACCACGTTAACCATCACCACCCCACACCTTAACCTCCACCACACACTCGATCTCCTCGTCCTCCCCTGCTCCCTGCTTTTCCTCATCACCAACAGCAGCAACTAATACCACCGCAGCCACTCCACCACACACACACACCACTCAAACAACAAACACACTGCCCTGCTCCAACCTCCACCCACCAACACCAACAGCAACATCAATAACACAACACCACACACGCACCACTCCTACCCCCTTCACCACACAACAACAGCAGCAAACACAACCACCATCTCTCACCTTCCCTTGCATCCCAACTCAGCAACAAACACCATCACCCCGCAACATCCCAACTCAGCAACAAACACCATTACCCCGCAACATCCTTCTCAACAACACCTCCAATCAGCCACGTTTCTCACCCCAACATCACCAACAACTCCACCAACCAACAACTAACACGCACCTTCTGCCACCCTCATCACACCACCAGCCATAACAATAACAGCAACCACCAGACCACCCTATCTCCCCTCACGCAACTCCCACACCACCTCCAATCACACCTTCACCATCCACCACCAATCTCAGCCACGCACTTCACCCTGCAACACCACAATTCACCACACAAAACAGCAGCCCTCACATCAACCCACGCATCCCCAACAAATTGAATCACACCAGAAGCAACCACGCAACACCTCACCGCAACTCACCCGAAACTCCAATCAACCACCATCAATCTCCACCACAGCCACGCCATTAACCCCTGCTCTCTTCCACCACCGCAACAACAACAAAACAACCACTAACAACAGCAACGAACATAACACCAACAACAATCAGCAGCTTCAATCGAACCTTCGAAATTACAGCAACCCAGACCACCGCGGGCGCACAGCTCTGTCAGAAGGCGCACACAAATTGGAGTCCAAAACAGAGTTGAGGCAGTAAGGTTTGCGCGACCTCTGCGCGACGTCTTCGCGTGCGCACAAGTGAGGGTTCAATCACGAGCTTCTCACGCGAGTTTTAATGAACGACCTTGATTGATTCTTGATTGATGACGATGAGGATTGACGGTGATGATTATGATAATTGATGATGGTTGTTGGATGATGATGATTAGAGAGCAGCCACAAAAAAGAAGAAGGGAATTGGGGTTTGATGATCGTGTGGGTTTATGAGGGAATTTGGGGGATTTTGGGTTTTATTTTCTTTTTATTTTATTTTTTATTTCCTTTTCTAATTCCTTTCCTTTTTCTTTTGTTAATTTTTATTTTATTTTCTTTTTTATTTCTCTTTTCTTTATTTTTATTTAACTTGTATTATAAATACCCCTTTGGGGTTATTTCCTCACAACTATCTCTCAACATTTTAATTCTACCCTAGATTAGATTAGAGTAGTTTAGTTCCTTTATTTTCTCTCTCTTAGGGTTAGATTAGGAGTTTCTCTCTCTAATTTAGGAGTAGTTTAGAGAGAGAAAGCTTGGATTTTTCATGGAGTTTTTGGGAATTTCAAGAAGCAAATTTGTGGATTTTGCTTCTTATTTATTCAATGAGTCTTCCTAACTTTCTCTCACCTTTATTGCTTTTATTTATTATTGTTTTTGCTTATTTATTAGGTTATTTGAGTAGATTAATTAGTTTAGTTATTTGATTCTTGCTTTTATTATTATTTTACCTTGTTTTCCATGTTTTTGTTCATTATGTTAGCTTAGATTTTGTTCTAGGGAAATGGATGAAGGTTATGTTAATTAATTTAATGATTGATTGTGGTTAGTATGAAATTGTTTCTTGATTATTGTGTATGGATGATGCTTTTATGGATTAGAATCTTTCTAGCTAATTGATTCTATGTTCTTAATTGTGCTTTCAATCAATTGTGCGAGAGTGAGTTGGTTTAGGGTCTAAATTCTTCCATACCTTTTCTAGGCTAGTAGCACAAGAGTGAATTAGTTTAGTAGGATAATTAACATGCTTAATTGTTCGAGAGTGAGTTAAATGTGTTGATTTTTCCTAATCGAGGGCATTTTTATCTAATTGTATGATTTTGTTGAATGCATTGATGTAATTGGATTCCACCTTCCCTAGTTTTATTTATTTGCTCTAAGTTGTGTTTAGTTTAATCTCTCTCTATCTCACAAGCTTTCCTAGTAGTCTAATTAGCACAAATTGATACACTTAGTCCTTTTAGGTTCAACCCTTTACTTACCCCTATACTTGTATTAGGGTAGTTTAGGATTATAAATTTCTACTTTGATTAGGATTAGTAGTCCCAACGACACTACTAAATCCCCCGATCAATAATTTCTTGAATAAATGTGCACAATATGGTGGATAAGGTAGAAGAAGGTGAGGAGAGTGAGGAGAATGAACTAGCAGAAGAACAGCTGCATGAAGTACTGTTTGAAGAAGTATTCCATTACTCAATAAGTGAGACTTGGAGTGCACTTCCTTTTATAAATGATAATACAACGGGAAGTACATTCCAAGTGTCACTCAATAAGCTGTAGGGAAGTTATGTGCTACACATTAAATTATAGGGCTATGCAGTGATCCATTGCCATTTGACGACAACTATTTGCATGTGAAAGAAAAGGTACGAATCAGGAGTGCAACTCACTGATATAATCAAACTTTAAATATAGTTAATTATAATTAAATGCATCTTCATCATGTGAATCCACATTCTAGACTTAAAATAGAGCCAATAAGAATCAAATGAATTTTCAACATGTGACTCCATAATCTAAACTTAAAATAGAACCAGTTTAAAGTAAATTTATTTTCATAATGTGAATCTATATTCTAAAACATGGTGAATTAGAAACTAATGCATTTTTATCATGTGAATTCAAATTTATCGTAATAATGAAACTTAAATCATAGCCTATTAGAATAAAGGTTTAAAATGATTTATATCATGTGATTGTTCCATGCTGTTTATGTTATCATGTTCATCATGTGGACTGGTTCTGCAGTTTTAAGCATAATAGATCCTTCTGATTGTTCTATGCTATTGATATTGCTATGAAATTTAAGTTTTTAGCATGTTAGTGTCTTGAACATGAATTTTACGGTTTGGAAAAAGCACGAGTTGATGGTTTATTTGTTATTAATTGGTCTTTTGTTAATTGAGGCTTATTGTTGTGGACTGGGTGTGAAGTACGTAGCATGATAGATTTTTCTGATTGTTTCATACTATTCGTTTTTATCATGATAGTATCTTGAACATGAATTTTATGGTTTGGGTAAAGCACAAGCTAATGGTTTATTTGTTATTAGATTAGTCAGATTGTTGTGGACTGGGTGTGAAGCACGTAGCATGATAGATTTTTTTGATTGTTTCAAATTATTTATATTGTTATCAAATTTAGGTTGTAGTATGCCAGGCTATTTTTGTCATCATGGACGAAATGTTTGCCAGCCAACTCAGTATCATATGTTTCTTGCACTCTATCCAGCACTTTTCTTCCAACTCCTTTCCCTACAACAAAGTGGCCATCCTCATACATGAGATTAATATGTGTAATTAATTTATAAGTATAGTATTAACAATATTTTAAAGGAAATCTTTGTCTTTGTAATAGTAAATAGGAAAAATAAAAAAAAACATACACTATAGTGAAAGAAATGGCCATCCACATTAGTTATGTTCATTTTGAAGTGATTACTGAGAAGCCGAATCTTTTGTCCTTAGGCTCCACTGACACGATTAGCCATAGGGACACATTTCTTCTTATGTAATAATTTATTTGATATTAGATTGGACTATTGTTAGTTGAGGCTTTTTGTCGTGGATTGGGTGTGAAGTTGAAATGGCCATCCACATTAGTCATGTTCATTTTGAAGTGATTACTAAGAAGCTCAATCTTTTGTCCTTAGGTTCCACTGACACGATTAGCCATAAGAACACATTTCTTCTTATGTAATGTCTTATTTGTTATTAGATTGGATTATTGTAAGTTGAGGTTTTTAAGCGTGATATATCCTTCTGATTGTTCCATGCTATTTATGTTGGTGCTAAATTTAAGTTCTTAGCATGATATTGTCTTGAACATGAATTCTATGGTTTGAGAAAAGCACAAGGTGATGGTTTATTTGTTATTAGATTGGTCTATTGTTAATAGAGGCTTATTGTTGTGGAGTGGGTGTGAAGTACTTAGCATGATACATTTTTCTAATGGATTCATACTGTTCATATTGTTATCAAATTTAGGTCGCTAGCATAAACAAATTCTTTTTACCAACATGGGCGAAATTTTTGCCAGCCAACTCAGTATCATATGTTTCTTGCACTCTGTCTAGAACTTTTCTTCCAACTCTTTTCCCCTCAACAGAGTGACCATCTTTATATATGAGATAAATATGTGTATTTAATTTATAAGTATTAGCAATATTTTAACGGAAATATCTCTTTTTGTAATAGTAAAGAGGAGACACAAATATACACTATAGTGAATGAAATGACCATCCACATTAGTTATGTTCATTTTGAAGTGATTATTGAGTAGTTGAATCTTTTGACCTTAGGTTCCACTGACACGTCAAGCCATAGGGACACATTTCTTCTTATGTAGTGGTTTATTTGATATTGATTGGACTATTGTTAGTTGAGGCTTTTTGTTTCGGATTGGGTGTGAAGTTGAAATGGCCATCCACATTCGTTATGTTCATTTTGAAGTGATTACTAAGTTGCTGAATTTTTTGACCTTAAGTCCCATTGCCACGTCTAGCCATAGAGACACATTTCTTCTTATGTAATGGTTTATTTGATATTGATTGGACTATTGTTAGTTGAAGCTTTTTGTTGCGAGTTGGGTGTGAAGTTGAAATGGCCATCCACATTAGTTATGTTCATTTTGAAGTGATTACTAAGTTACTAAATCTTTTGACCTCAAGTCTCATTGCCACGTCTAGCCATAGAGAAACATTTCTTCTTATGTAATGGTTTATTTGATATTAGATAGGACTACTGTTAGTTGAGGCTTTTGGTTGTTGATTGGGTGTGAAGTTCTTAGCATGATATTGTCGTGAACATTACTCCATGGTTTGAGAGAAACACGATTTTATGTTTTATTTGTAAGAGTGGTTTATTGATAAAGGTTACCAAATTAATGTCAACAATATTGACACCTTTTATTTCCATAATGAAATATTATTTAGTGGTGGTGGTTGTGTTAATTACCATTATTGTTGTGTGATAGTGTTTTGAGTTTAAGATCTATATTTTGAGGGTAGCACAAGTGAGAGTGACACAAGTTTTAGATTAGTTATTTTGATTGGTTTATATTGATAAGGGCTTATAATGGTTTACAAATCTTTAATTGTTGTCTGCAGTTTATGTGAAGTTTGTGAGATGAATTGAGGTTAGCATTATGTGAAGGAGTTATGTCTTCGATAAGTGCAATTACTAGATATATCAAGGATCACTATTATGGAGATAATAAGTTCGTTCTTTTGGGGCATCATCCTTTGTTGCTAGACTATGAGAGATGATCTTTAGACTACTCAAATAGTCTAAAGCCCTCTAGAATGGATCCTATGAGGTCATACACAAGGGTATTGGTTTAAGCAAGT
Source organism: Chenopodium album (assembly GCF_948465745.1). Classification (NCBI taxonomy): domain Eukaryota; kingdom Viridiplantae; phylum Streptophyta; class Magnoliopsida; order Caryophyllales; family Amaranthaceae; genus Chenopodium; species Chenopodium album. The sequence goes on from NC_137853.1 coordinate 22,099,246, forward strand.
TAGAGGCCCATTAATGGGCCTCATGAGCATTTAATTAGTCATAAGTATGATTGGGCTAAATGTAGTTTGATTGGGATTAGGAATTGGGCTTTGATGTGGACTATTATTTAGAGATATGATCTATAAATAATAGTCATGCCTAGGGTTGATTAATTAAGTCACAATTAACTTACAGTGAATTGTGAATCTAAGCAACCAACATCCAAATCCCTCACCTCTCTCAAACTTACGGTCCTCTCTCCCCCCTCTCACCCACGGCCGGCCACCCTAGTGGTCCTCGTGGTGTTGCGCGGTGGTTCTTGGCTAGTACGTTGTTCATACATCTCCGTAGAAGGTCGATTGAAGATTTCTTTCGCAACTAACTAGCATTAGTGGAGGTCTTAATCTGTGCCCGTGGACCAAGGAGAGGAATCACATTTGAGGTTCTTTATCTCCCATTGTTCTTGCTCGATCGCACGTGGAATCACGCTTCAAAGGTAAAATTATGTGTTCTTTATGTGTTATGCAAAGATCCTTGGATTAGGTACTGTATGAATATGATTCATGTTTATTTCCGCTGCGTAGTACCTATAAACTCCTACAGTGGTATTAGTTAGCTTATTGCATTTACGCATATTGCCAATAATTCTTTGATAATCCACAATTTTAATTCAATTAGGAGGGAGAATAATTTAATTATGGGTCAATTATTATATTAATTTTGATTTAACTATTGGAATTGATTAAATATGATTTAATTTCTCAACATTTCCGAATAGAGCCCTAATTTTTCGAAAATTTAAATTGAAATAAAGCCCTAAAATTTTGATTTTGTGCTAAATTTTGATGATTTTCGAATATTTATGCTTCATAAATTTAATTGGATTGATTTGATACATAAAATATGATTTTTTTATATAATCAATAATTTGATTTAAGAGTTAAATTAAATTTAAATTAATTTTATGAAGACCCTAGATTTGAAATTGGATTTTGAATTTGATTTCAAAATTAAATTAGGCATAAAAGTTATGTTTTAATTCAAAAGACCTGATGTAATTTAATTTTGCAAAAGTTGTTTAAGTAGATTAAATATCTCAAAAAAAAGGAAAGAATCAGTTTTTGGGAGGGGCAGTCGTGGCTAGGTGGACGAACCACCGTGAGGTGGGCCACGACGGTTGGTGGACGAAAGGGTGTGCGAGTGAGGGCGGTGGCAACAGGCGGCAGCAGGCGGTGCAGCTTGCAGTCTGCTGGTGGCTGGGCTCTGGCCTAGCGGCGACGGTCGCCAACAACCCTCGGTCAACAGACGCAGGTGGCAGGGCACAGAACTCAGGTGGCTGGAACGGTTTTCGGCTAGCTACAGGTTGATGCCGTTGCTGAGATTTGTTCCTGGCTGCGGTTGTGCATTGGTTGGGGTCTTCTTGACTGACGCACAATGTGTGTGGTTCAGCTGCTTCGTTGGCTGGGGATTACTCCCTGGCTGACGTGGCAGCAGTTTTAATTTCAAAATAAAAAAAAATGTTTTTTAAAATTATTTTGTTTTAAAAATTTTCAAAATAAAATTTGATTTTGGGATAAAATCAAATCTTTCAAAAGTTGTTAAGTTTGATATTATCCATATTTAAGTTGTTATTTTGATAATTATCCATAATTAAAGTGGTTAATTTTGGATAAGACTTGTTAGGTTATTCTGAGCGTATTCCAAAAGGATAATAATTGATTTAAATAATGTGATAATCCCATAATTATTTTTGGATATAATTGATTTAAAATTTTGTGATTGGCTAGTAATTAGGATAGAATTTCCTAACATTGTTAGGATAATCTTTGAGGATAAATATGATTTATCTTTTAAGATTAAAATAAGATTTGATTCTATCTCATGACTAATTTAGAATATATGATATTTTATTGATGATCATGAATAATATATGATATTATCTAATTATATTAATTAAAACATGAGATATTTAGATGCCATATTTCCTTAATTATGATCATTCGATGTTGTAGTTTAGGAAAGCATGATGAGTGATTTATTATGTGGCAATTTTATAATATATGATGTTGTTTATTGCTATATAATGACTAGTATGGCCCAGTAGATTGCTAAATATGATCTGCGCATCGTGATGTATTTTTGTAATATTAGTATGGTCTACGTACCGATAAAGTATTTTTGTAATTTTATTTTATTTTATTTAAGTAGTAGATAGAATAGAATAGAATTACAAGTTGCAGTTAATCCAAGAAGCCCATGAAGTGAAGGCCCAAAGGAGCAAGGTGGATGAGATCCATAAGATTCATGTCGGAGCATTTACTTTATTAGTTTTCTTAGGATTAGGGGCCATGCTACGTCTTATTTATGCATTCAGTATTTTATGCATGTTAGATTTTATTTATGTTTTGTGATGATGCGCTAGAGTTCACTATTTAATCACAGCATAACAAATCTAGATCCTAGTAATATTGAGGCAACTTTTCCAATTAAAAACCCGACGAAACCTTCGATCATTTATGATGGGTCGGCCTCAGCAGAGTGTCATAATATATCTTGGGGAATTGGGGGTAGATCACGTTCTACATTTTTAATTGGTTATACTCAACAAGGTTACCTAAAGATCAGTTTAGAACCTTGAAGCTAAGGGTAATAATTAATCATGTGATGGTTAATTATTCAACCAAGAGTTACAAGAGTTGTAATCAGTAAAGAGTTTACTCACCTTGAAAATGTAATTGTTGATGGTAGGGCCTTAGTCCGGTCAATTATTGCACGAATAAAGGATCTTGAAATCACTTAATTCAAGTTTGGATCACTTAAATTGAATAGAGTGTTTTAAAGTTACCAATTTAATTCGCTTTTGGTACTTAAAATTTTATTAAACATAATTGAATTTTGCATTTACTTATAAGTAACATGTTGTTCTAATTTTATTATTATATATAATCTCCTCGATTGAAAATAAAGTTGAGAAACGTTCTCAAAAGTTTAAAAGATAATCCATAAACCTATATTCCAATTTTTCTAAGATATTTCTAAAAGGCAAGTTTTAGAAATCTATGTCATATGTCTAAGGTTAGTTTTATTCAAAAGGTTTGAGTAAAATGCCGACACATCTTCATTTTGAAAAGTGTTTCAAGGGATATAATGAGATGGGAGGTACAAACCCTCTTAAAGACAAATAAAGAAATCCAATAAAATCTCTTATCCTCAATATGATTGAATATAAGAAAGTGATTGGAAATATCTATGATCAAAAGTTGATCAAATGACACTATTTTTCATCTATTTCATATAGAGTTTAATATTTGATTAAACTCAAATATGAAAAATGATTGAATAGACTTAGCAAAATCATGAAATGTGCTTAAAAGGTTAAGAAAAGCATCATTTTGAACCTAAGAGAAGTGTTCTAAGTTGCTCAAATGGAAAAGGTTTTGGAATGTATGAGGATTGCAATAAGAAGTTATAGGCCAAGAAATGCAAACAAGTTGCTACTTCTCAAACCTAAAACTACTTACATGCTAAAAGTTGTTATGAATAGCAAATGTTTCAAATTAAATGGACCAATTCCAATTGATTAGAAACTACTTCATATAGTTGGAAGGTAAAAGAATGGAAATGTTCCAATTTAAGAAGTATATTATAGAAATTGATTTAGCATATTGCTACTTCTTGGACATATGATGTTGATGAGTGTCATTTATGGCACTCATAGGGTAGTCTTTTAGGTTATTTCTTTCCCTCTTTGTTGCTTTCTTCTCTTAGTTTTGGTTCTTTTTCCTTTAGTTTCTCCCTTTTCCTCTTTTCTCTTTGTTTCTCGTGTTTTTATCGTGTTTTCCTTTATTTTGCACTTTTTCCCTTTTATTTCCTTCTTTTGTTTACTTGTGTAGGTTTTGTGAGTTTCACCTCGGCAAAGGATACAATTCGGGACCTCAAGGATCAAGCAAGGAAGAAGAATTGGGCTAGAGAGGGCTTAGAGAGGCCTTGGAGAGGCTTAGAAAGGCATTGCTGCTGGCCGCGGGCGCGGGTCATCAAGCCGCGGGCGCGGGTCTTTTGGAGAGGAACTGCCAAAAATTGGCAGGAACTCCCCGCGGTTGCCCTGAGGGCTTCCCGCGGGCGCGGATCTTCTACCCGTGGGCGCGGGCCCCTGATGCCGCGGGCGCGGGTTCTGCCCAGATGGCCGCGGAGGGTTCCGTACCCATTTTTCCGCGGGCGCGGGTTTAGCGGTAGAGACCGTGGGAGCTGCCGATTTCTTCTTTGTTTATAAATAGAGTTATATTTCCTTTTTAAAACAACTTTTAGATAATATTCATTAGCTTAATTTTAGAGAGAGAAGTTAGAGAGAAGATAGAGAGAACTTGTTAGCTTTGTATTTGTAACTCAACATTTGATCAATCAAGTTTGGATTTCTTCATCAATTTTAGTGAGATCTTCTTCTTTCCTTAATCTTTACTTACTTGTTAATTGATTCTTTTGCTTGATGTTTGTTTTTTTCTTGGAATTTAGTTGTGATAATATTGAATACTTTGATTTCTATTGGATTTTGCTTTAGAATGATGATCAATGCAATTTCTGGTTATTTGTTCTTGAATTTCATCATGATTAGTGAGTAATTTAGTTGCTAGGGAAGGGGGGGAAGCATGTTTGATTGATGGAAATGCTAGTTGAAGCTCTTGATTGGTTGATTTGTTGCAATTAATTTGGTTGACATAGTTTTGCATGAGATTGATTAGACTAGGATTGATCACCCTATAAGATTAATCTAGATTGCATTGCAACTCTTAATGACATGACCAATTGATTTAAAAGTTGCTTTAATTGATTGAGTTTGTTTATGATTCTTCTTGGTTTGCCTTTCATAGTGACCACTAGATTGGCCTATAGGAGATAGTATTTGAACTCTCTTGATTGCTACTATCGTTTGTCCATTGCAAACATTTGAACTAATTGAATGAGTTTTAATCTAGCATTATCATTGGTTTTGCATGTGGAACCCATCTCCCTAGTGTTTAGACTTTTGATCAAGTTCATTTAGTACCAACCGATATCTCATTCTCATCTCCGAGGTAGCTTGACTTAGACTTAGGTTTTCATCATTGCATTCCCTTGGGATCGACCCTTAACTTACCCTATATTCATATAAGGTTGGTTAGGTGTTTACAAATTTAGTTTGGCTAGGGGAAAGGGTAGGAACGACATGCATTTTCCCCTCGTCAAAATGGCGCCGTTGCCGGGGACTGCTTTTGGTGCTTAGCTTTTGTTGTTGAGTCTACTTCAATTAAAAAAAAAAACAAAAAGATTTTGTTTCTTTAGGCTACACTTGTAGCCGTGCTACTAATATTGTTGTTTGAGTTTTTGCATGCACAGAACCCGTGTTCGTCCCCTTCTTCCCCTTGATCCGGAAATAGAAAGGACTATTTCAAGAAGAAGAGTGGATATTAGATCCTTGGCTTATAGCTCTTCAAGTGAGGAAGAAATTCAAGAAGGACAAGGAATGGGTGAACATCCTAGATTAGCCTTGAAGGAGCTTGGAGTCCCCGGGGCTTATAGATTTGAAAGTGGAATAGCTCCTCCCACTACCCCGGCAAATGACTTCGAAATCCGTCCGGCAATGATTACCTTGATCGAGAGAAGGCAATATAGTGGGGCTAAGAATGAGAGCCCATTGAACCATTTGAAAGAATTTGAAAAATATTGCAATACCATTAAAGTCAATGGGGTTTCTCAAGAATTTATCCGCCTCAAGTTGTTCCCTTTCTCTCTAATCGGAAGATCCTTGGAATGGCTAGACAAGGAAGTGAAGCCCAACTCCTTGAGAACTTGGGACGATGTCACAAAGGCTTTCTTGTCCCGCTTCTACCCCCAAAAGAAGACGGCGGAGGCAAGAGCCTTGATTCAAGGGTTCAAGCAAAGGCCGAGTGAAAGCCTTTATGAAGCATGGGAGAGATTCAAAGAGTATCAAAGGGAGTGCCCTCATCATGGAATCCCCACATACCAAGTGATCCAAATCTTCTATGGCGGTTTAAGTCCCCAAGGCAAGTCATGCCTTGATGGAGGGGTCGGGGGCCCTATCATGAACAAAACCGAAGAAGAAGTTGTGGACATCATTGAGGATGTGGTGACTTATTATAGGGATTGGCAAGATGGAGAGAGGGACTCTTCAAGCAAACAATCTTCATTGTATTCGGTGGACCATCTCAATGCAATCAACAACCTTTCCTCTCAAATGACAAATTTAGGGAAAGAGGTCACCGCAATCAAGGCAAAGTTGGAGAGCAATTCTTCCTCTTCTCAAGCTTCTAATCTTCCCTCCCAATTTAAGGGGAGAGGTACTCCTTCTAACTCTCAACCCCCTCCCTCTTCGCATAACATGCCTTTGGGTTGTTTGTTTTGTGATGCATGTGGATCGTATGATCATGATTCTAGTGTTTGTCCTAATGAATGTGTTGATGAGTTTGATAACCATGAAAGTGAACATGTGAATTATGTGTCAAATAATAATGTACAACGGTTTGAAAACCAAAGGGGTCAATGGAATAGGAACTTCCAAGGCCAAAGCAATTTTGACAATTATAACCAAGGCGGTGGTTATAGAAACCAAGGGAACCAAGGTTCCCGTGGTAGCTATAATGGTCAAGGTTATAGTGGCCAAAATCAAGGCCAATATTATGGTAACCAAGGCCAAAGTTATGGTTCTCAAAACCAAGGTTATGGAAATCATAACCAAGGTAGTGGGAACCATAATCAAGGCGGTGGAAACCATAATCAAAATTATGGCCAAAATCAAAATAGGAGTAGTTGGAACAACCAAGGTCGGGGAAATTTTCAAAATAATTCTCAAAGAGGTCCCCCACCCGGGTTTGTTCCAAAAACTCAAGGGGAAAGTTCCTATTCTCAACCCTCTTCACCTAGGACTAATTTGGAAGAGATAATTGAGAATCAAACCAAGTTGTTGAACACATACATGGCCGTGAGCGATAAAAAATTCAATGAAATGATGACTCATAACAAAATGCTTGAAAACCAAATCTCTCAACTTGCTAATGCCTTGAAAGATCATGCTAGCCCTTCTTCTTTACCTTCCCAAGGCCTTGACCCAAAAAAATCCGTGAATGCTATTGTTACTAGGAGTGGAAAGGTTCTTGAGGAGGTATTGCCTAGAAGTGGTTTAGATAAGGAGATTCCTAGGGAGATTTTGGTTGAGGATGAGGAAAGAAAGGCATCTTTGGATGAGGTAGTTGTTGAGACACCTAGAGAGGTGAGAGTAGAGAAAGAGATTGTAAGACCCAAACTCCCCTATCCACAAAAATTCATGAGACACAAATTGGATGAACAATTTGGGAGATTTATTGAAATGTTAAAACAACTTCACCTTTCTCTACCTTTTACCGATGTGATCAACCAAATGTCAAACTATGCCAAATTCCTCAAGGACATTTTGAGTGGGAGAAGAACTTGTGAGGTTGTGGAGACCATCAATTTGACCGAAAATTGTAGTGCTATCATCATGAACAAAATGCCACCCAAGTTGAAAGACCCCGGAAACTTCTCCATCCCATGTGCAATCAACAAAATGCAAATTGATAATGCCTTATGTGACTTGGGAGCTAGTGTGAGCCTAATGCCATATTCGGTTTATCAAAGACTTGAGTTAGGGGAACTTCTACCTTCTAACATTACCTTGCAATTAGCGGATAGGTCTATCAAATTTCCAAAAGGTAAAGTAGAAGATGTCCCTTTGAGGGTAGGGAAGTTTGTGTGTTCCGGTAGATTTTGTTGTTCTTGAAATGGATGAGGATGCCACCATTCCAATCATTTTAGGTAGACCCTTTCTTGCTACCTCGGGAGCTATGATTGATGTGAGAAATGCAAAGATCTCCCTTAAGGTGGGAGAAGAGATTATTGAATTTGATTTGAATGAAAGCATGAAATATCCATGTTCTTCTTTGGAAAATTGTATGATGATTGATTCTCTTGATATTGTTGTGTCTTCCATGCATGAGCACTTGCTCACTTCTAACGATGCTCTTGAGAATGTATTGTTGAACAAAGGCAAGGTAGGTGTTTCATGCAAGGAGATGAATTTCTATGAGGAATTACTTGATAGAAGTGTGGAGGATGTGGATGAGCAATCATGTTTTGGAATCTCAAGCAATGAAACTTTGCAAGCAACCATATCACAAGAAGGTAATGGTGTGCCTATGGTAGAGCTCAAACCTCTACCATCACACCTTAGGTATGAATTCTTGGGCCCTCATTCTACTTACCCCGTGATAGTAAGTGCATCCTTGAGCGAAAGCCAAGCTCAAGCATTATGTGGTGTTTTGAGAAAACACCAAAGTGCTTTGGGGTACACAATTGATGACCTTAAAGGTATAAGCCCCGCTTTGTGCCAACACCACATAACACTTGAGGAAGGCGCCCTTCCTTCTATTGAACGACAACGGAAACTACATCCCCAAATGGGAGAAGTAGTTAAGAAAGAGATCACCAAGCTCTTGAATGCGGGAATCATATTCCCCATCTCAAGCTCAAGGTGGGTCTCCCCCGTGCATGTCGTTCCTAAGAAGGGGGGTATGACCGTAGTTGAGAATGAGAAAGGTGAGCTCATTCCAACTAGAACGGTCACCGGTTGGAGGATGTGTATAGACTATAGACGTCTAAACACATCAACCAAAAAGGATCACTTCCCTCTCCCTTTTATTGACCAAATGCTTGAAAGGTTGACTAGGCACAAATTCTATTGCTTCCTTGATGGATATTCGGGATTCTTTCAAATTCCCATTCATCCCGAAGATCAAGAAAAAACAACCTTCACATGCCCCTATGGTACTTTTGCATATCGAAGAATGCCCTTTGGATTGTGTAATGCTCCGGCAACCTTTCAAAGGTGTATGATGAGCATTTTTGGGGACATGCTTGAAGAGGAAATGGAGGTTTTCATGGATGATTTTTCTGTGGGAGGTGTTTCTTTTGAGGATTGCCTCAAGAATCTTGAGAGGTGCCTAGAAAGATGTGAAAAGGTCAATTTGGTGCTTAATTGGGAGAAGTGCCACTTCATGGTGGAGGAAGGGATAGTGCTTGGGCACAAGATTTCACATAAGGGCATTGAGGTGGATAAGGCAAAGATTGATGTGATAGAAAAGCTTCCACCTCCAATAAATGTCAAGGGAGTAAGATCGTTCCTTGGTCATGCGGGTTTTTATAGGAGATTCATCAAGGACTTCTCACTCATTGCTAAGCCCCTAAATGACCTTCTTCAAAAAGATGTTGAGTTCAATTTTGATGACAAATTCTTGAAGGCATTTGATACATTGAAGAAGGCCCTAATCTCTACTCCTATTGTTCAAGGCCCAAGGTGGGACCTACCTTTTGAGTTGATGTGTGATGCAAGTGATTGGGCAATTGGAGGTGTTTTGGGACAACGGGTAGACAAGAAACTTCATGTCATTTACTATATGTCCAAGACTCTCAATGGGGCTCAAAAGAACTACACAACAACGGAGAAGGAATTTTTGGCTATTGTGCACTCTTTTGAGAAATTCCGGTGTTACTTGTTGGGTTCCAAAACCATAGTCTTCACGGATCATGCGGCCCTCAAGTATCTCTTTGCTAAAAAAGAGTCCAAGCCAAGGTTGATTCGATGGGTACTTGAATTACAAGCTTTTGAGATTGAGATTAGGGACAAGAAGGGTGCGGAGAATGTAGTGGCGGATCATCTTTCTCGCCTTGAAGGGGATCAAATTCATGATGATGGTTTGCCTATAGAAGATAAGATGCTTGATGATTTCTTATATGCCATAGAGGTGAAGGAACTCCCATGGTATGCCGATTTGGTCAATTTTCTAGCATGTGGGGAGTTTCCACCCTCTTTCTCCAAGAATCAAAAGAGGAAGATCAAAAGAGAAGCAAGGAACTATTTGTGGGATGAGCCTATCTTATACAAATGTGGGGTTGATGGTCTACTTAGGCGTTGTGTTCCAAATGAAGAGGTGCCTAGTGTTTTAAAGATGTGCCACTCGGATCCTAGTGGTGGACACATGGGTGTTTCCAAGACCGCTACTAAAGTCCTTCAATGTGGTTTTTGGTGGCCAACTCTTTTCAAAGATTCATGGGGCTTTGTTAAATCATGTGACCAATGTCAACGAGTTGGGAACATTTCCAAACGAAATGAGATTCCTCAACAACCTATCCTTGAGTTGGAGGTGTTTGATGTATGGGGAATTGACTTCATGGGACCATTTCCCTCCTCATATGGGAACCAATATATTCTTGTAGCGGTGGACTATGTTTCTAAGTGGGTTGAGGCCATCGCCTCTCCAACAAATGATCACAAGGTTGTATTGAAGTTATTCAAGAAGATCATTTTTCCAAGGTTTGGTGTTCCAAAGGCGGTGATAAGTGATAATGGATCCCATTTTGTCCATAATGCCTTTCAAAAGATGTTGAGGAAACATGGTGTGCATCAACGATTTGGGCTCCCCTATCACCCTCAAACGAGTGGCCAAGTTGAGGTTTCAAATCGTCAACTCAAGCTTATTCTTGAGAAGACGGTTGCTCGTAATAGAAAGGATTGGGCGGACAAATTGGATGATGCTCTATGGGCTTATAGGACGGCCTTCAAGACACCAATCGGTACCACTCCATATCGCCTTGTCTATGGCAAATCATGCCATCTCCCGGTTGAGCTTGAACATCGTGCCATGTGGGCTATCAAGACGATAAATTTTGACTTAGCAAGTGCGGGAGAGAAGAGGTGGTTGGACCTTCATGAATTAGAGGAACTTCGACTTGATGCCTATGATTGTGCTAGCACTTACAAAGCTCGATCCAAAGAGGTTCACGACAAGTTGATTGAGAAAAAGGAGTTTTGTGTAGGTGACAAAGTCCTCCTCTATAATTCTAGAATGAAGTTGTTCCCCGGAAAACTCATGTCAAGATGGAGTGGTCCGTTCTTGGTAAAGGATGTTTTTGGTAATGGTGCCGTGGAAATTTCTCCTTTGGATTCCTCCTCATCGTTTAAGGTTAATGGTCATCGGCTCAAGAAGTACTTTGACAAAGTTTTTGTTGGTCTTGTCCACCATATGATTCTTTTCCAACCACCTTGAGTGGAGTGAAGCACGTCGAGCTAACGACATTAACCAAAAGCGCTTACGGGAGGCAACCCGGATTCTCATCTCATTTTTCTTTTCTTTTCTTTTCATTTTCCTTGTTTCGTTTTTGATCTTATTTTGTGTTGGTTTTATGTTTGTTTTGTAGGTTTCCTATTGTCAACACTTGATGGAAAAAAAGGGGTTTCATGAAGAGTTTAAAGTGCAGGGGAGAGGGCTCCCCGAGGGCTTGGAGAGACCTCGGGGGCCTCTCCAGTTTTCAAAGGAAAAATCAATCAGGAACTCCCCGCGGTTGCCCCGCGGTCTCTCCGCGGGCGCGGGGGAGTATAGAGAGGCCTCGGGAATTTGGAGAGGGCGCGGCCCTTTAAATCAGCCAAAATGTAAAAACGGATCAGGAACTTCCCGCGGTCGCCCCGCGGTCTCTCCGCGGGCGCGGGAAGTTTTGGAGCGGGCGCGGCAAATCTTGAGAGGGCGCGGCCATCATCAGGTATAATTTCTTCACATTTGGTCAGGAACTCCCCGCGGTTGCCCCGCAGTCTCTCCGCGGGCGCGGGAGAGTTCCCGAGACCGCGGGTTTATCGGGAGCGGGCGCGGCAAACTGGGTTACATGTACCCGGACGCGGCCTCTCCCTCTCTCTCCTCTCTTATTTTCAACTTTCCTCTCTAATTTTTCCCCTTTCTCTCTCTACATACTCTCAAACCCTAACCCCAAATCATCAAATCCTTACTCCTTTCTTCAAATTTCCATCAAATCTTCACAAAATCAACCTTATTTCTCCATTTTCATCACTTCTACTCAAGTTTCTCGTGGTTTTTCGGCAAATTTCGGTAGTGTGTGGTGTTCTATGCTTAATTTGAGTCTCCAATCTTGGTATACTTCTAACCTTTGTATTATTCTTGTCAATTTTGCTTGATTTCTTTACATTGGTTGGTATTATCTTGATTTTGAGCATGATTTTGTGTTTCATGGCTATTTTTTTGTGAAATTTGGTATTTTTGAGTGATGCTTGTTTTTCTTGATAAATCTTGCATATATTTGATGGATGATTGTTAATGTTGGAATTTGTTGTTGGAATTTTGGTTGTTGTGTTGATTGAAACAGGTACCTTGTAGTTTTTGGGGGTTTTGGTTGGATTTGAAGGAGGATTGTGCGTGTTTGAGGTGTTTGTTGTTTGATTGAGGGAGTTGGACTACTTCTTGAGCATTTTTGTGTGAGTTTGTGTGAAAAAAAAAAAAAGAAACAAAATGAATTTGTTGAGACGTTCCAAGAGTAGCAAAAACCGCTCCACCCAATCCCCCGGCCAATCTTCTCAAGGCCAATCCTCTAACCCTAACCCACAAACACACCCCTCTAACCAAGATGACGCCCCTCCTCCTCTACCTCCTCTAAAATTGTGGAATCGGTCTAAGCAATTGCCCATTTACAACAAAATGAAAGACCGTAGGTTTAGACCCACCCGCCACTACTTCCGTGATGATATGGCCAAGCTAGGGATAGATAATGATCTTGAGGTTCTTCTCAACAACCTTAGCTTAGGTAACTTTTTGAAGTACAACCCCCGAACTTACTTGGAACCCTCGATTGAGTTTTTCTCCACTTTCGAGTTCAATAGGGTTGGGGACACCGACTACATCATCTCCTTCCAACTTTTCAACATTAAACACACAATGAACCTAGCCGAGTTTAATGTTGCCCTAGGTTTCAACCCGGATGGTGATATTTTCAAACCCCTTATCACCCTTGCCCAAAGTGAGTACAATGAGGTTTCTTGGTGGAGAACTATAGCCCACAAAAGACATTTCGACTCTAAAACTTCCCTTGCTAGTGAGATCATTCATCCGGCCCTTAGGATCCTCCATAGAATTCTTGGGTACTCGGTTTATAGTAAGCAAGACTTGGGTAAGTTGTCTCGAGAGGAGATAATGGTTTTGTGGATGGCTACTAAGCCGGAATTGGGTTCTAGGATTAACTTTGGGTACATTTTCATGGAAGGGTGCAAGGAGATCATGCACGGGGTGAAAACGGGGGAGGTTCATTGTGGGGGAATGGTGACCTGGTTGGTGAGGTATTTTAACCAAGAACGATTCTTGGAGTCTTGCACTCCGATTGGAGGGAGTGAAGACATTTGGATCAACTTGAGGCAAGTTAACACCCTCCGTTTCATCGCTAGTACTAAGAGAGCCGGTACTTACTCTTGGCTAGTAAGGAATACCCACCATTGCCTTCTCCCTAACCCGGTCGCTACCTCCATTTTTCGCGAGGCTAGGAATGTGTGGATGGTCCCTAGGGACAATGGTAGGGTTGATGAGGATGAGATGGAGGAGGATGCTGCTTTTGTTGAGGGGGTCGGGTTAGAAGAAGTGAATGAGGAGGAGGAGGAAGGTAGAGGAGAAGAAGATGAGAAACAACAACAACAACAACCATTTCAACAACAACACCAACAAGGAAGGAGGAGAAGACAACAACGACAACAACAACAACAAGAACAACAACAACAACCGTCATATGGCATTGAGCAAGATATGGCGGCTATGTGGGCGCAAATGGACCGCATGAGACTTTCCATGCATGGTATGTATTCTGATCACCAAACTCTTTCTTATCAAACTAGCGCTTTGTATGATGCTAGTGTACGTAGGGGAGAGGTCGCACCCCCGGTCAACTATCCTTATGTGCCGCCCCAACAAGGGCCGGTACCTTCCCGGGGTGGTGATGACCTCCCTACGTACCCTTATTGGCAAGGGGTTGAGAACCCCGATGTGCCAAGGCGCAACTTCCCGCCTTATGACTATAGGGCCCCGGGGGGGAGTGATTATAGGGGTGACCCCGCCTATTATTATGTTGACCCCCGTCACCCCGAGCCCCTCGTTCAACAACCGCCCTTTGACCAATTGACCCCATCCCAACAAGACTTATTTAAGGGTTATTACGGTTTTCCACCCGGTTTCACCGGCGGTTGGGATGGGGGCGATGGTTTTGGGGGTGATGATGGTGCCGGCCCGAGTGGCCATTAGTCCTTTTATTTGCATTTTTGTTTCCCTTTTGCTCTCCCCTTTCCCTATTTTTGCATGGTTGACGGCATCGGGGTCGATGCTTTCATTTTGTGAGGGGGGAGGGTCAAAAGGATGTGTTAGCATGGGGACGGCACCTTTGGCTCGGTGGGAAGTCTTTGATAAGGTTTTTGGTGGATCTTGCTATTTGGTCTTGTTGTTTGTTGTTGATTATTTCTTTGGATGGTGCTTTTGGGTTCTTCTATACAATTTTTGATGATGATGGGTTCTTCTAGGTTTTTGTATATAGTTAGTGTTTTCGTTTTCCTTCTTGTTTGCTTTTGTGTGGAAGTTACTAACAATTTCACTTTGTATATATATAGCTTTCTTTTCTTTTACTCACCTTGTTCGTAGCTCATGCTTTGGATTGTGGAGCCCTTTGGAGAAGCTTCTGCGAACTCTTTGGGTACTTTAATCTAGCACGGACGCTTGGTGAGACCTTTCTTATTTTACTTCTTTTTATCTTTCACTCCTTTTTATTTTTCTTGGTTGCTTAGATTAAGATTAGACTTAGGGGAAGTTGAATGGTTCGAGGATGTATGAATTTAACACCTAGTGTGTTTGGGGTCTTTGGCGATGTGGCCATTAGACCACTTGTATGTCGATTGGGATAAATTTGTTTTGATTGCATCTTTGCCTTTTTCTCTTTCTCTTTTCTTATCTTTGTCTAGGTTTTCCGTCTTTTCCTTTCTTTTCTTTTCTTTTATTCTTGTTGGTGTGAATATCTTTTTGAGGCTTTCCTTCTTACTATTTCTCTTTTTGAAAGTCGGACTTGTATGCAATGGACTTTTGCTCTTGAATAATAGTCTTCCTAGGTAATTATGGTATGCACGGTTTGAGATTACGTTTGGTTGATTCTAGGATAAAGCATGCTAAGGTAGATGTCTAGAACTAGAGGGATCATGAAGCCGGATTCTACTTGTTTGTGGCATGTTTGGTAGTTGCTCCCTATCTTCGATTTGACAACCTTAGTGAGTTTTTGCTACAACCATGTGAGGTGTTTATTTGTTCAAGCTTTCATCACATTCTTGCATGAGCGGCATGGATCCTTGATTTTCGCAAACCTAATCTAGAATCTTAGCATATGATTCCCGAGACCGCGACCGAACTTCCTAGGAAGGACAAAGGCACCTTTTTCAGGGTGGTATTTTCATTTTTAGGATAGTTTGATTCAATTTTGTTTTTGGGTTTACATTTGCCTTCTTGCAACCATTTGAGCCTTTTCCCTTCTTTTCAAGCCACATCTTTAGATATTTGGCCTTTTGTTTCATTTTTCATTCTTCCTTGTTTTTGTGAAGCAAATTGATCATATTTGTTGGAGTTTGTGGTGGAAAAGTTGGATGTGGGGTTTCCATAAGTGCAAGATTACGTCTTTGTGAATAATGGCAAGTGCTATTGTAAAAGCCGTCCTAATTCATAAAAGGCATGGACTAATAAATTGCATTATTAAAAAGCCGTCCGATTTTAGCAAAAGGCAAGGACATTGCAAGTTTAAGCTTTTAAAAAAAAAAAAAAAAAAAAAAAAAAAAAAAAGTTGAAAAAAAGTAAAATTCCAAAAATATTTTGTTTGGTGATTACTTAAAGTTTGGTGTTGAGATTTGGCCGGTCTTTGCTTCACATTTTTAGGATAACCACCAAATTTTAAAATTTTTTTAGCCTACCTTAACCCTTCTTGCCCTACGTTACAACCTTGGGGAAAGACCTTTGGACCTAGGAGTTGAGTCTTTCATCGGTGGAGGGAATCATAAGTTGTGGACTAAGGAAAGGGGATGCGAAATCAAGATGTCGAGTAGCCTAAAACTTTGATCTTTTTCCGGTTCCTTCGCGGAATCTATGAGATGCTCACTAAGGGGAGATATGAGATTAGTAGGGGGAACGCGGTAAGATTGTATGGGATGAGGGTGGAGTGTGATAACTAGTTCCTATGCTTAGCATATTTATGTTTCAATCAACCTTAGGTATGTTTTAACGTGCATACCATAATTCGCTTTAGAAAGGGTGTTATTCATTTGTACTATAGTCTCTTTGTAAAGTCCTTTTCATAAAGATTTTATTTCCTTTTTCTTCTTTGTGCTTTTCCCTTGGTTTGCCTCTTGGGGGTTTGGTGGAGAGTTATGGGTAAACTCTTTGGAAACCCTTACGAGAGCATCACTCGTCCTCTTGAGCGATCTAGGGGTTCAAAATGGCTTGTTGTAGCTAAAAACAACCGTGATTCCTACGACAGTGAGTCCTAGTGTAAATTCTTACCCCTCTTTTTCTTTTTATTTGTCCCCTCTTATTCCTTCTTGGCCTTTGTTTTGCTCGGGACGAGCAAAAGTCTAGCTTGGGGGAATTTAATGAGTGTCATTTATGGCACTCATAGGGTAGTCTTTTAGGTTATTTCTTTCCCTCTTTGTTGCTTTCTTCTCTTAGTTTTGGTTCTTTTTCCTTTAGTTTCTCCCTTTTCCTCTTTTCTCTTTGTTTCTCGTGTTTTTATCGTGTTTTCCTTTATTTTGCACTTTTTCCCTTTTATTTCCTTCTTTTGTTTACTTGTGTAGGTTTTGTGAGTTTCACCTCGGCAAAGGAAACAATTCGGGACCTCAAGGATCAAGCAAGGAAGAAGCATTGGGCTAGAGAGGGCTTAGAGAGGCCTTGGAGAGGCCTCGGAGAGGTCTCTAAGGCATTGCTGCTGGCCGCGGGCGCGGGTCATCAAGCCGCGGGCGCGGGTCTTTTGGAGAGGAACTGCCAAAAATTGGCAGGAACTCCCCGCGGTTGCCCCGAGGGCTTCCCGCGGGCGCGGGCTAAATGGAGAGGTCTCTCCACTCAGAGAGACCGCGGCCCCCTGATCTGCCTTTGGGAGCAGGGGATTTAGCCGCGGGCGCGGATCTTCTACCCGCGGGCGCGGACCCCTGATGCCGCGGGCGCGGGTTCTGCCCAGATGGCCGCGGAGGGTTCCGTACCCATTTTTCCGCGGCCGCGGGTTTAGCGGGAGAGACCGCGGGAGCTGCCGATTTCTTCTTTGTTTATAAATAGAGTTATATTTCCTTTTTAAAACAACTTTTAGATAATATTCATTAGCTTAATTTTAGAGAGAGAAGTTAGAGAGAAGATAGAGAGAACTTGTTAGCTTTGGATTTGTAACTCAACATTTGATCAATCAAGTTTGGATTTCTTCATCAATTTTAGTGAGATCTTCTTCTTTCCTTAATCTTTACTTACTTGTTAATTGATTCTTTTGCTTGATGTTTGTTTTTTTCTTGGAATTTAGTTGTGATAATATTGAATACTTTGATTTCTATTGGATTTTGCTTTAGAATGATGATCAATGCAATTTCTGGTTATTTGTTCTTGAATTTCATCATGATTAGTGAGTAATTTAGTTGCTAGGGAAGGGGGGAAGCATGTTTGATTGATGGAAATGCTAGTTGAAGCTCTTGATTGGTTGATTTGTTGCAATTAATTTGGTTGACATAGTTTTGCATGAGATTGATTAGACTAGGATTGATCACCCTATAAGATTAATCTAGATTGCATTGCAACTCTTAATGACATGACCAATTGATTTAAAAGTTGCTTTAATTGATTGAGTTTGTTTATGATTCTTCTTGGTTTGCCTTTCATAGTGACCACTAGATTGGCCTATAGGAGATAGTATTTGAACTCTCTTGATTGCTACTATCGTTTGTCCATTGCAAACATTTGAACTAATTGAATGAGTTTTAATCTAGCATTATCATTGGTTTTGCATGTGGAACCCATCTCCCTAGTGTTTAGACTTTTGATCTAGTTCATTTAGTACCAACCGATATCTCATTCTCATCTCCGAGGTAGCTTGACTTAGACTTAGGTTTTCATCATTGCATTCCCTTGGGATCGACCCTTAACTTACCCTATATTCATATAAGGTTGGTTAGGTGTTTACAAATTTAGTTTGGCTAGGGGAAAGGGTAGGAACGACATGCATTTTCCCCTTGTCAGATGTCTTGTTTAGTTCACTCATTGCACAATGTGATTGAACTAAAGAAAGAAGTTATGGCTAAAGGAGAAATAAATCTACAAGTTTAAGAAGCAAACGTTGCTACTTCACAAGTAGAATCTACAAGTCTGGAAGCAAAAGTTGCAACTTTACAAGTGGAACCAATATTTCACCTTACCTAATAATTGGCTAGAATTTAATAAATGTTATTCATTCTTGCCATTATCAAAACATCATTCAATGTTAGTAATGACTAAGCATCGAAGATTAAAAAACGTAGAATAAATGTTATTCTATGTTTCATTGAGGCATAAAGTGTTTTGAATTGCTAAATAGGTTTAAAATTCTATATGATAGATTTATATATATATATATATATATATATATATATATATATGTATATATATATATATATATATATATAGATAAATTGTCTCTAAAATGTCAATTAATTCAAATGAAAATGAACATTGCATGCGAAAGATCCAAAGGGATGGACTTTCAATATCATTATATTGTGAATCTATTGATATATGTAAATATCATTCTTATTTGAAATTTTGACTAAGTCACCATTTAGAGAAATGATGATGAGAACTCAAGGTCGATTACATATCGATGTAAGAAAACCAAAGGTTCAAAGTCTAGAGATGGACAATGAAACTTCATTTGTGATATGATCACTTATGCTTAGTTGAAGCATAAGAATGAAAATTTTGAAAATTTTAAAATGTTCAGTATGAAGTTCAGTATCAACTTGACAGGATAATGATTACATTACAATATGATTGAAATTGTGAAAATTTAAGTCAAGACAAGTACCTTTACAATCATAGTATGACTATGACAACGATGAAACCTTTACATGTTGCAAAGATCTATTAAAGATATTTAGTGATTTCTACCTTATAAGATTTGGTAGATGGATTTCAAAACGCTTTCTTGAAATTGTTCATGAAATAAAATTTACAATCAAAAGTTTGGTGATCGGGGTTGACTAGGTCGTTGGGACTACTAACCCTAATCAAATTAATTATTTATAACCTAAACTACCCTAATACGAGTATAGGGGTAAGTAAAGGGTCGAACCCAAAAGGACTAAGTGTATCAATTTATGCTAATTAGACTACTAGGAAAGCTCGTGAGGTAAAGAGAGGTTAAAATAAACACAACTAAGAACAAACAACTAAAACTAGGGAAAGTGGAATCTGTTTAGGGTAAAAATAACCCAGTTACGTGGCCCAATCTCATAGTGACACGTGGCCCAATAAACAGGCAACACGTGGCCCTATGAGAGTGAGACACGTGTCCACTTGTCATGGTGACACCTGTCAGCCATCTCTAAATGCCCCAATGCTGCAATCAGAAAGAGAAAAGGGCCCTGATGACCTCAGGCCCAAATCCCGAGAAAACCTTGAAAGCCGTAAAACGGCGCCCCCTACGACACGTGGCGACCTCTGATTGCGCAGCCAATCACGTCACGAAATTCTAGGGCATAAACCCTAGAGGGGTACATGTTCCCACCCCTATAAATACCCCAATCATTTATGATGGGAGGGGTGGATTGTGACATAACATAAATATAGAGCATTAAAGAGCTCCAACTTCTCTCTACTTTCTCTCTCTAGCCTTTTCCGTTTCCGTTCACTAACTTGAGCGTCGGAGGCGAATATTCCGAACACCGGAATATTCGTTATTTTGCAGGTGTCCGAGTCTTTGTCAGCAGAGCGTGACAAGTATCCGAGGGAATCACAAAAAACCCCGAAACATTTGGCGCCGTCTGTGGGGATACTCGTCCGTTATGGCAATAGATGGTCAGACACCTAATTCTGGACCTTGTCCAGGCGAGGATGGATATGTAGAGGACATACGTACTACCATACACTCAAGCAATCCTTTGACTGCCTCATTTGAAGAGGCCGAACAACCTCCTATCACCCCAGCTACCCTAATGGCCGAGCTGACTAAGCTCCGCAAGGAGTTGGCGGCTACCCAGCAAAAGGGGAGAGGAGGCACTTCCAAGAAAGCCAACAACAAGACCAATGCAGCTGATGCTGGTAACACCCCATTCCGTCGTCCGCACGGAAGGTCTCCCCGAGTCCCACGGACCAACTTCTCTAGCCTGCTGGCGAAAACACAGTCGGCTGGGGGGAGGGGCAGACAGCCAAAAAGAGTTAAGACTGAGCCGTCACAGCGTTTCAAAGACGCAAGGGATTACATTCGGCACAGGCAAAGGGAGAGGGCCACATACTCTGACACGGCCTCTACCCCAACCATGCCGGAGGAAGTCTCCAACCAATCTTTCTCCCAATACACCAACACGGCTGCTTCCAGCAAGAGTCATACTATTACTCCCCGTCCAATTCAGCCATTGCAATATCAGCCCCCTCAAGTACTCAATGGGTTGATACAACCAACTCCCCAAGTTTTTGGGCAATATGGGCCGTATGGTCAGATGTTCGGCCAGACTCCTTACCTGGCTGGAACGTCCGCTCAGCCTCAGCCTATTGATTAGCAAATGCGTTTGTTGAATTTGGGAGATAAGCCGCCTCCGTTTTCGCAAGACATACTAGCATCCCCTCAACCAGCAAAAGTGAAGAGTGTACTAGTGGGTGCCTATGATGGTACGGGCAACCCAGAAGAGCATGTTACCTCGTACAGGAACTTGATGTACTTGCAAAGTGTAGATGATGCTACATGGTGTAGATGTTTCCCGGCCACTCTCAAAGGGGTGGCCCAGGATTGGTTTAACAGCCTCCCAGCCGGATGCATCAATTGCTTTACCACCCTCAGTTTGTTGTTTGTGGGAAACTTCTCATACAACATCCCACCAAGAAAGACAAGTCTCAACTTGGCTACAATTGTCCAAGGAAAGAATGAAGGACTACGCTCGTACGTCCAAAGGTTTAACCAAGAAAAAGCCCAAATTCATAATCTTCCGGACGAAATGGCTTACTCAGAATTTCTCCGGGGATTAAGGCATAATGGTTTTAAGTTTGATTTGGTAAGAAAAAAGATTCGGTCATACGCAGGTGTATTGCGGGAAGCCGAAGCCTATATTGAGGCCGCGGATTTTTGTTCGCTCACCAAATCAGAACAGCCGGCCAAGGGGGCTGAGAAGAAACAATCTTCTCAGCAAGACTCGGCCGGTCGAAAGAAAGAAGGAAACAAAAGAAAAGAAATCTGGGTAGCTGATGACAAGCAACCCAAGTCAAAGAAAAGCAAGACATACGAGCCTCAGTATGAGTTCAACAAGGATGGTTACTCCATTTTGATGGAGATAAAAGACAAGTTTGAGTTTGAGAAGCCTCAGCCTTTGAGAGGCTCGGCCCAGTACAGAAACAAAAACAAGTATTGTCATTACCACAAGGATGTGGGTCATGACACGAACGAGTGTATCAACTTGAAGAGACTGTTGGATAAGTTGGCCGACAAGGGTCTGCTGAAACCCTATGTGACCAAGTCCAAATTCACCTTCAAGCGGACAGACAACACGTCCGAGAAAAAGCAACAAAGTGAAAAGAAGAATGACAAGGAAGATGATGGGAATAGCACTGATTCAGGTTTTGTGGCCGTCATATCAGGAGGCTTTGCTTCAGGCGGCCCTACCATGAAAGGAATCAAGCAGGACGCTCGAAACCTGTCAAATGTGATGCAAACGGACGTTGTTAAAGCCGAGCCATTTCCTGAAGTGATCATAAGTGAGGCTGACCGTGGTGAGGTCAGAGCTTTGCACAATGATCCCATGGTCTTTGTAATGAAAATAGCCAATTTGAAGGTGGGACGGATATTGATTGATACGGGCAGTTTGGCCGATATCATAAGTCTCTCTGCCTTGAGGAATTTAAGCTTCCCCGAAGATGCTCTCCAAGATATAACTCATCCCTTAGTAGGATTTGGGGGGAATATCATTCATCCAGTCGGACGGATTGACCTTCCCATCCGTTTCGGGCAGAAGGGGGAAGGAAGAGACATGGTCGTTCGTTTCCTTGTGGTAAAAGAGTTGACTGGGTACAATGTAATCCTTGGCCGCCCTACTCTTAATGCAGCCAAGGCGGTCATAGTTCCCCATTTGATGTTGCTGAAGTTTGAAAGGTCGGACGGAAAAATTGGAACAATTCAAGGAAGTCAGAACATGGCCAAGGAATGTAATTAGCTGGCCGTGAAGCTAACAGCACGCGGCCCAAAGTTGTCCGAGATTAAGGAAGAAGGAACCTCACTCCCAGCATACCAGGTCGGCCAGAAGCGTAAGGCGACCAGGGTAGAGGAAGCCTAGCAACTAATGACTGTCGGCCGGCCAGATGAGTTGAGGCCCCAGCCGGCCGGCAGCCACCAGGATAAGTGCTTGACTCCAACCACCCAGAACGGACAGTTAGTGTCGGCACTATAGCCTTGGAATTGCTTGGGGATGAGTTAGTACAGCTGTTAAGAGAATTCAAAGATGTGTTTGCATTTGAAGTTGGTGAAATGCCAGGAATAAGTCCTGACCTGGCCGTGCACAAGTTGGCCGTGAATCCTTTGATAAAGCCTGTCCGCCAGAAGAAGAGAAATCACGGAGAAGAGAGGAATCAGGCGGCCGCAGCAGAGGTAAAAAAGCTGCTGGACGCCAGTTTCATTCGGCAATGCTTTTACCCAGATTGGGTGGCCAATGTAGTTCTTGTGAAAAAGCCGAATGGGACTTGGAGGATGTGCGTGGATTACACGGACTTGAACAAGGCGTGTCCTAAGGATAGCTTCCCCTTGCCTAAGATTGACCGTTTGGTTGACTCTACGGCCGGACACGCCCTTATGAGCTTCATGGACGCATACTCCGGATTCCATCAAATTCCTTTGTGGGAAGAAGATCAAGAGAAAACAACGTTTGTGACCGAGCAGGGGTTGTACTGTTACAAGGTTATGCCATTCGGCCTCAAGAATGCTCCTGCTACATTTCAGAGGCTTGTTAATACAGTCTTTAGAGACCAGCTCGGCCGGAACATGGAGGCATATATTGATGACATGATTGTCAAGTCAAAAGAGCCGGCCGACCATCTCAAGGATCTACGAGAAACGTTCGCCGAACTCAGGCGGCATAAGATGATGTTAAATCCAAAGAAGTGTGTATTTGGTGTTGAGTCCGGCAAGTTTCTCGGATTTTTGATTGATCAACGTGGAATCGAGGCCAACCCTGAAAAAATTCAAGCCGTCCTTGACATGAAGTCTCCAAGAACAATCAAGGAAGTGCAAAGACTGACCGGCTGTTTAGCAGCCCTTGGAAGATTTTTGTCAAGATCAGGGGATAAGTGTCGTTACTTTTTTCAAACCATTAAGAAGAAAGCCGTGTTCGAGTGGACAGAGGAGGCCGAGGAAGCATTCGTACAGTTGAAAAATCACTTGCATACATTGCCTCGCCTCGTCAGTCCGCTCAAGAATGAGAAGCTATATATCTATCTTGCCATCTCCGAACACTCTCTAAGTGCCGTCCTTCTTGCTGAAAGGGACGGCCATCAGGTCCCGGTGTATTTTATCAGTCATGTACTTCACAATGCTGAGCTGATGTACCCCCCAATTGAAAAATTTGGCCTAGCCTTGTACATGGCATCAAAGAAGCTGCGGCCATACTTTTTAGCACATTCAATTGTGGTCTATACAGACTAACCCTTGAAGAAGCCGTTCTCAACTTTAGAGGCAAGTGGCCGCATGCTCAAGTGGGCCTTAGAGCTCAGAGGTTTTGATCTTGTGTTTGAACCAAGGAAGGCAATCAAGGGGAAAGCCTTTGCGGATTTTTTGGCTGAAATGACAAGGCCTGACCTTCAGCCGGCTGGGGACCAAGTCTGGAAAGTGTTTGTGGATGGTAGTGCAACAGCGACCTGGTGTGGCGCTGGTATTATATGTGAATCTCCTGAGGGAGACAAGTATGAGTACGCGTTGAGGTTTCAGTTCCAAGCGTCAAACAATGAAGCTGAGTACGAAGCATTGTTGGCCGGCCTAAGGATGTGTAAAGCGGCCGGGGCAACCAAAATTGAAGTATGCTTGGACTCCCGGCTAATAGTCCATCAGGTCAATGGTGGCTTTGAGGCCAGGGAGCCGGCCATGATGAAGTACATGCAGCTAGTTAAAAATGAGGCCGAAGGCCTAGAGCTTTTTTCTCTCAAGCAAGTTCCCCGTCCAGAGAATCATCAAGCGGACGCCCTTTCCAAATTGGCTTCCTCGGCGTCATGTGATACTCCAAGATCAGTGTTTTGGGAAGTAAAGGAAAAAAGGAGCATTGATGCCGAGCCCGTTCAGATAATAGATAGAAGTTCAACCTGGATGGACGGAATTACTTCCTACTTAAGGGATGGAATACTTCCGGACGATCCGAAAGAGAGCTGGCTATTGAAGAGGAAGGCGGCCTGGTTTGAGATGAAAGATGGGGAGCTATTCAAACGAGCCTTTGTGAAGCCTTACCTTAAATGTATAACTCCTGAAAGAGGGCATGATGTGTTGGATGACCTTCATCAGGGGCATTGTGGTTCACATATTGGAGGACGAGCCTTATCTGAAAAGGCGACATAGTTAGGATATTACTGGCCGAGCCTGAAGTCGGACGCCATGAAAATGGTGAAAAAATGTGACAAGTGCCAGAGATTTTCAACCCTTATTCATCGTCCAGCAAATAGTCTATCAGCCATCAGTAGTCCGCTTCCCTTTGCCAAATGGGGCATGGACATTTTGGGACCGTATACTCCTGCATCCGGCCAGAGACGGTATGTATTAGTGGCAGTAGACTACTTCACTAAATGGGTTGAAGCTGAGGCCGTTCGGGGCATTAAATGGACGGATGTGTCAGCCTTCATTTGGAAAAGCATAATCACTCGGTATGGGGTGCCTCAGTCAATGGTATTCGACAATGGACCCCAGTTTGAGACGCGTCAACTCAAAGAATGGTTGGGAGACCAAGGCACTACCCATTGCTTTGCCTCGGTCGGCCGACCACAAGCCAATGGTCAAGTTGAGGCCTATAACAAGTTGATTTCAAATGGAATCAAGCGCAAGCTTGAAAAGGCAGGCGGCCTATGGGCAGACGAGCTGGTCAATGTGCTATGGTCCATACGGACAACAGCAAAGAGTTCTACAGGGGAGACTCCATTCTTTTTGGTCTATGGAGCTGAGGCTGTACTCCCAATTGAAATGTACGAGCCCACTTTGCGGGTAATGCTTTATGATGAATCGGCCAATTGGGAGGCCATGAAGACCGCCCTAGATTTCCTTCCAGAAGCTAGGGGCAATGCGGCGCTTAGGCATGAAATTTATCGCTTAAGGATGACAAGGGCATATAACCGCCGAGTGTCTGAGCGGCCGCTCAAAATGGGGGATCTAGTGTTGAGGAAAATGGAAGCTGTTGGCCGTGCCAATGAGGACGGCAAGTTGACTCCAAACTGGGAGGGACCGTACAGAATCAGGGAAGAAGTCCGAGACGGCACATATCGCCTTGAGGCAATTGATGGCCGTCAGATCCCATGGACATGGAACACTGATAACTTGAAGAAGTATCATGTTTGAGTCTTTTTTCTTTAAGTACTTAGCCAAAAAGCTGTTTATACAGCTAGGTCTACTGACCGAGCCTTGTAATTAAAGCCGTACGGCCACAACAATGTACTTTTGACAAAAATTAATGAAAAGTCAGGCATTGTTGAATTATTTGTTGTTTTTATGATTAAAGGCCGAATGAAATGATTTACTGAGTTGCTTCCAATATAGTAACACGGCTTATCATTCTTTTTGAATGGTCGAGTTAAAAAGGAAGCAAGGTTGCTCCCAATATAGCAACTCGGCCACACACACAAAAAAAAAAAAAAAAAAAAAAAAAAAAAAAAAAAAACTGATTTAATTTAGAGACCAATGCGTCCGCCCAATTCTAGGCGGATGATTAAGGCAAGGTATTCCGAACTTGTGTAGAAAACAAGTGTCCTTTACAAATAGGGCAAGGGCATACCTAGGCATTTAGCCCCGGCAAATCAAGGAATCTCTAAGTTGAGATAATACTTAGGATTTCTAGGGTACGTCCGAGCGATAGATTCAACGGACTACTCGTACAATGATAGCCGAACGGCCAATTAAATTAATTCGGTGCTTCACCTAGTCCAAGGGCAATCATTACTATGATTTGATTAACTTGCTAGTCGTCATACCCTTTTAAGGCATAAAAACTACCAAGTTAATCAAACCACTTAGAAAATGGACTAGGCGAACACCGAATAAAGGGGAATACCCCTAGGAACGTACGAAAAGGCATAATACTGAGACGTACGGAAAACTTGCAAAAAGCAGAAAATTTGCAAAAAACTGCTAAGTATGAAACAGAAGCAAAAGCCGCCAAAAAGGCGGACAAAATTTTCATTAATAAGACCGAACAAAGGCGGCCGAAATGTTTACAAAACCGCTCGAACAGGCGGCCTCAGAAGAAGAACAAAAAAAGAGAAGTACAAAATAAGCTAAGTACATAGTGAGCTGAAAAGAAAAGGAAAGCTGAGCAGACGGCTGCTGGAGGACCTGAGCTCTACTTAGCCGTATTATCTGTGGCAGGCTCCTCCGCTGTCTTGGCGTCCTCGGCCGGGGCATCCTTTTCGTCCGCCTCCTCCTCCTCCTCATCCCCGTCCCCTCCGGACTCGAGGGAAGTAACTACTAGTTCTGGAGGAGGCATGCCGGCCTTCCTTGCCTCTTCTTTAAGGCAGACGTACTGAAGCCGCTTCTTGAAGCGTTCCTCGTAATAGGCGGCTTCACCTTTGTCCACCATCAAGTTGAAGGCATCAAAGAAGTATGCCTTAAGCCTGTCTTCAGCATTTTGCTCGATGCGGATGACTTCTTCAACACTGATTGGCCGAGGAGCTTTAAGTTTCTCCTCATAGTCCGCAAGGGACTTCTTTAAGGTTTCCACCTCGGCCTTCAGCGCGTCCGCCTCATCTAGCGCAGACTTAAGGTTGGCTTGGGCCAACTTCAACTCACTCTTCAGGGCCTCGGACGCCTCGAAGCCCAACTTCCATTTTTCCTTCTCCAGGACGGCCTCGTCCCTTTCAACCCTCATGGCCTCCCTGGCCAAGGACTCCTGTTCGAGTGCCTTGCCCAGTTTGACCAGGTCCTCTGTTTGCCGCGCCGCTTTGTCGGACAGCGCGGTTATCTGGGTCTCAAAGTGTACCCTTTGGAGGGCGGCCGTCCCAGTTACAGCATCCTCGGCTTTCCTGATTTCAACCCAAGCATTCTTCAACCGTTCGTTCTCCTTGTCCTTCCAATCTAGGAAGGCGTTCAAACGGAGGAAGAGCTGCGGACAGAAGGAAGAAACTTAGTCAAAAATATGGAAAAATTGGCTAAGTGTTGGAAAGCAGAAACATAAGGAGATAGAAGTATACCTCGGCGCTGCAGTTTAGCATGGGGCCGAGGAAGCCTTCGTTGATCCCCCGCAGCTTATCACGCTGCGCTTGGGGGACCGCGCGAACCATGGCCTCGCGCATGGCCTTCTTGTCCGCGCCAGTCAGTGACTGGCCGGGTACCTTCAACTGCATCTCCTCTGATATATCTGCGGACGACCGTGTAAGAAAAGTTAGCTAAATTTTACAAGTAAACAAAGACTTATAAAAAGTGAGAAAAAAGATGGCTAACCAGTGGAGAAGGTTGGAGGAGAAAGATTGGTGGGAGGAGGCGGTAAAGGAGCTTCCCCCTCCTCCGGACGGCTCCCTTCAGCGTCGCTGGACGGCGGGTTGACCAGCATCGTCCCGGTCCAGCGACCGGTCATTTTTTCTGGGGTTAACCTATCCCCACCGTCCGAAGGGACGGACTCTTCATGGACCTGATCAGCAACAGGTTCCATGGGCTTGGAGGCCCCGCTTTGTATCAGCCGGGGTTGTTCTCCTTTAGACTGCGTTGTAGCAGTCTGCGACTTTGCCGTTGCCGCTGCTTGAGAAGACGGCTTGGAAGCAACCGTCTTTCTCCTCTTGGATGCGTTCGCATCAGGAGTGGACGTGGCCGGCTGCTTCCGCCTGGCCTTCGGGGTAGAGGAGGAGGTCTGCAAAAATACCAAGTTAAAAAAAAAAAATTTGATGGCGTCCGTGCGATTTGGGAAAGGAGCTCCCTTCCAACATGCGTGAATGGACATAAAGCGTCTGTGCAAACTTAGGAAGTAGGTTCCTCCCAATATAGCAGAACGGACACATTAAGGAATGAGAAATTCAAAAAATAAACTAAGTGTTTACCTCTTTGAGTTGCTCGTACATCTTGAAACGAGCCTTGTATCTGGCCAAGTCCACCTCAGACATCTCAACCTCTGCTTTTTGGGCCGGGTCAAGCATAGCGTACGCCTCCGCTGCAAAAACAAAAGGCAAAAGTGTTAGAATATTTTTCTGAAGAACTCTACGTGCGTACAAAAAAGTTTATATATCTAAGTGTCCACCTTGGGGCATGTTCTGGTACAGGCCGTACGCAGACATGAAGATAGGGTCCCTAAGCCAATTGGCAAGAGGAACCCAATGGCTAGGGACCCGTTCAGTTTTGTTGCCCCGCCTGACTCGATTAACTTTGAAGTACTCGAGCTGGTGTTCGTGGCTTGGGTGGATGGGCGGCTTGTCAGGCTTGTGGTCTCTGCGTCCGAGCTGAATAGGCTCTGGACGGCACCTGTTCATGCGAAGGTTGAACTCCGCGTCCTGAGTTTTGACACGGTAGAAGCGGTGCTTCCAGTCCCTCCACTTACTAACACGGTCGACCACGACCATGTAATCCCTGGTTGCACTCAAGATGAGCCAACCATCCACCTCCTTTTCCAGCCGGGTGAGTGAGTGCATCTCACAAAAGACCGCAAAGTCTGGCGTAAATTTCTTAGCGATGCACGTCACTAAGTACCCAAAGATGTTCAACCAACTGTTTGGCGTCATTTGGAAGAGGCCGATGTCGTACTCGTCCAGGACAGTCCGGACGAATGGGTGAAGAGGGAAGCGGAGCCCCACATCCAAGGCGGCCTTGTAGACGCAAAACGCTCGTTTGCGCGGCTTCTCCTCATCCGAGGTAGCCACAGGAATGGCCTTCCTGGGGACTTGAATTTCGAATCCCTTCCCCAAATGGAGGGACTCCTTATACTTCTCAAAATCCTTCTTTAAAAACTTCAGGGCTGTCTCCCCAACCGTACAGGCGTACGGGTCCTTGAAGTTATTAATGTTGGCGACAGTTTCTTCGGCCGCCGCCTCGCCTTCGGCCGTCTCACCCACAGCCTCTTTCTCAACTTCTTCTTCTTCCACCTGGTGAGAAGGGGCACTCCCAAACTCCGAAGACAGCACTCTGTCCAAATCTGCTGCCTCGGCCGAGCTTCGGCCCCTTGAGCTTGGAACGCCCATTGAAGAAGGAACGTCCTCCTCGAACATTGGACGCTTGCCTTTATCCTTGGCAGCGTCCACCTCATTTCCCGAAGGAGGGGCGTTTCGAATAGGCAGGGCGGACGGTTCGCGGATTGAGATTCCTGTTAAGGGTCTGTCCGCCCCACCTAGTTGAGGCCGAGGTTGAGAAGAAGAGGGGACGGACGAACCAGAAGCGTCCGCCCCAGGGTTGGAAGGGTTGTCTTTGCAGGCTACCAGTTCGGCCCCATCCATGACTGAACTGGAAAATTGAGGGAACTTAAGTTCCGGAGTAGGTGCGGACGAGGCGCCTTCAGCTCGCAGGCGTTCCTCGAAGGAAGAAGTGACCTCCACGGCCAAGTGATGAGAGCTAGTGGAGGCGGTCGTTGTTTGGGTGGTGGAGTCAGTCTTCACCATTGTACTTGGGTCACTAGGGTCATAAGGGACCTTAGGATGAACCAGACTTCCGTCTGGGTTCCTGGCCGCGTGAAGCTCACGCGTACGCATGGTTCTTGCCATTGCCTGTTGGGACAGAGAAGAATAAGTGGGGGTGAGTATGTACGCATTAGACATAGACTCACTCCAAGGAGGAGACAACTCTTCTTCGTCCACTCTAGATTCCTCAGTCCCAAGCGAACGGCAGGCCTCATGAGAAGAGTCGGACGAAGCCGAGTATGGATCCAGAATTGAAGTAAAAGAAAAAGAAAACAAGTAAAAGTAAAAGAGAAAATGTAGACGGCCTACCTCTGTACGTTCTGAAAGTTCTGAAGGTGGTGGTGAAGTTCTTGAAGATTGACCGGAAAACTCAAAAATGCCCGGAAAACTCAAACTCACGGCGGCGCTCTTGAAGATTAAGGAAAAATAACTTTCTCTCACTAGAACGCTCTAACTTCTCTCTAGAATTCACAATTGGGTAAAGTGTGAAAATGAGAATTCACCTCCCATATTTATAGAGTGAATTCATGAGGGCAAAATGGTAAAACCGTCTTTCCCGCCTAAACATTCAAACGGTAATTTCTTGAAGAAATTACTCGAAGAAAGGGACAGAACGACGTTAGGGTTCTGTTAACTTGTGAAAAAATCGGACGGACAATTAACGGCACGTTAAAGTGAATTGAAATAAGTGGAAAATTCAAGAATTTTACACCTTCAACACTTAGTCTCCAAAACTTGAGAAAATCTAAGAGGAAAAAACGTCCGCCCAGTTCTCAGACGTTTAGTCTAAAACAGGAATTCAGACATACGAAGCATGAATAGAAAGCCAGGAAGTACGTCTGAAATCAGGGAAGCCCAGATTACCCCAAAGAAGATAGGTGGCCGTTCTGGGTGGTTAGGAGATAAGCTCCTCCCAGAGTATCAGAACGTCCAGTCTCATTGCTGTGGCCGTTCTGGGTGGTTAGGAGATGAGCTCCTCCCAGAGTATCAGAACGTCCAGTCTCATTGCTGTGCCCGTTCTGGGTGGTTAGGAGATAAGCTCCTCCTAGAGTATCAGAATGTCCAGTCTCATTGATGTGGCCGTTCTGGGTGGTTAGGAGATAAGCTCCTCCCAGAGTATCAGAACGTCCAGTCTCATTGCTGTGGCCGTTCTGGGCAGTTAGGAGATCAACTCCTCCCAGAGTATCAGAACGTCCAGTCTCATTGATGTGGCCGTTCTGGACAGTTAGGAGATCAACTCCTCCCAGAGTATCAGAACGTCCAGTCTCATTGATGTGGCCGTTCTGGGCAGTTAGGAGATCAACTCCTCCCAGGGTATGAGGACGTCTAGCTTGAAACATGTGGACGACCACATGAATTCAGAGGTTAAGCCTCTCAGAGTACGAGAGCGTCCAGTACAAAGTATGGACGTCCAGATAAGCAAAAAGCCAAGCTCACTCCAGACTACGAGAACGTCCAGGGCAAGATATATGGACGTCCACGTAGCAAAAAGAGCCTTGAGCCAAAAGTATATGGACGTCCAGGGCATATGGGAAGCAAACCCAACCCAGAGTACCAGGACGTCCAGAGCGCAAGATCAGAGGAGGCGGCCAGTAAGTGTACGAGCCACCCCCTCTGAGGGGCAAATGTTTAGGGTAAAAATAACCCAGTTACGTGGCCTAATCTCATAGTGACACGTGGCCCAATAAACAGGCGACACGTGGCCTTATGAGAGTGAGACACGTGTCCACTTGTCATGGTGACACCTGTCAGCCATCTCTAAATGCCCCAATGCTGCAATCAGAAAGAGAAAAGAGCCCTGATGACCTCAGGCCCAAATCCCGAGAAAACCTTGAAAGCCGTAAAACGGCGCCCCCTACGACACGTGGCGACCTCTGATTGCGCAGCCAATCACGTCACGAAATTCTAGGGCATAAACCCTAGAGGGGTACATGTTCCCACCCCTATAAATACCCCAATCATTTATGATGGGAGGGGTGGATTGTGACATAACATAAATATAGAGCATTAAAGAGCTCCAACTTCTCTCTACTTTCTCTCTCTAGCCTTTTCCGTTTCCGTTCACTAACTTGAGCGTCGGAGGCGAATATTCCGAACACCGGAATATTCGTTATT
Source organism: Chenopodium album (assembly GCF_948465745.1). Classification (NCBI taxonomy): domain Eukaryota; kingdom Viridiplantae; phylum Streptophyta; class Magnoliopsida; order Caryophyllales; family Amaranthaceae; genus Chenopodium; species Chenopodium album. The sequence goes on from NC_137853.1 coordinate 22,131,232, forward strand.
TTGCAGGTGTCCGAGTCTTTGTCAGCAGAGCGTGACCAGTATCCGAGGGAATCACAAAAAACCCCGAAACAGAATCCAATTACATCAATGCATTCAACAACATCATACAATTAGATGAAAATGACCTTGATTAGGAACAATCAACACAATTAACTCACTCTCGCACAATTAAGCATGTTGATTATCCTACTAAACTAATTCACTCTCGTGCAACTAGCCTAGCAAAGGTATGGAAGAATTTAGACCCTCAACCAACTCACTCTCGCACAATTGATTGAAAGCACAATTAAAAATGTAGAATCAATTAGCTAGAAAGATTCTAATCCATTTAAGCATCATCCATACACAATAATCAAGAAACAATTACATACAAACCACAATCAATCATTAAATTAATTAACATAACCTTCATCCATTTCCCTAGAATAAAATCTAAAATAACATAATGAACAACAACATGGAAAACAAAGTAAAATAATAATAAAAGCAAGAATCAAATAACTAAACTAATTAATCTACTCAAAATAACAAATAAATAAGCAAAAACAATAATAAATGAAAGCGATAAAGGTGAGAGAAAGTTAGAAAGACTCATTGAATTAATGAGAAGAAAAATCCACAAATTGTATCTTCAACCTCTCAAAACTCCATGAAAAATCCAAGCTTTCTCTCTCTAAACTACTCCTTAACTAGAGAGAGAAAATCCTAATCTAACCCTAAGAGAGAGAAAATAAAAGAACTAAACTACTCTAATCTAATCTCGGGTAGAATAATGTTAAGTGTTAGTTAAAAGAGAAATAACCCCAAAAGGGGTATTTATATACAAGGCCTAAAAAAATAAAATAAAATAAAAATAAAATAAATAAAACTAATGAAACTAAATCCAAAAACAAAACTAAAATAAAAATGAAAATAAAAGAAAATGAAAATAGAAAACATAACCCCCAAAATTCCCACCAAACCCACGAAATACATCAGACCCCCAAATGTTTTTCTTCTTTTTCGTGGCTGCTCTCTTATCATCATCATCCAACAACCATCATCAACGCCATTCATACTCCATCATCAATCATCATCAACAATCATCACTTAATCGCAACCGTTCAATCTCACTAAATGCCATGTGCGAAGCTCGTGAAATGGTTCGATCGAACCGAAAGTAGGTGCGACCGAACTATGGGTTGGTTTGATCGAACCATGGGTGTGTTCGACCACTCCTCTAAAATCAGAAAAACTAGAATGATTCTGATTGTTTTTGCATAATTAATTCGACCGAACTTCTCAATGGGTTTGCTCGAACCCAATTGATTTGAATTGCTCTGAATTTTGGGCGCTGTTGTTGTGCGATTTGCGAAGCTGATTGGAGTTGCTATTTTGTTGCGGTGGCAGGTGGTTGGTGTGATTGAATTTGTGGGGTTGCGCGTGAAGGATGCGAGGAGTAGCAGGGGTTAATGGCGTGGCTGTGGTGGAGATTGATGGTGGTTTCGGGTCGGTTTGTGTGGAGGAGATGGTGGCAGTGGTTGCGAGTGGTTTGGTGGTTGAAATGGGTGATTGCGGTGGTTCTGGGTGGTGTTTGCGTGGGGAGCTAGGAGCATGGGAGAAGCTGCTGTAACTGTTGTTGTTGTTGCGTTGTTTGCGTTGTGGCTGGTGGTGTGTGGTGTGGGGTAGAGTTGCGTGGGTGGTGTTTTTCGTGGGTTTGGTTGGAGTTGCGGGTTGGTCAGTGGTTGAATGGTGTTATTGTTGTTGTTGCTGTGGAAAGCAGGGGTGGTTTGGTGGCTATTGTTGTTGCGATGTGTGGTGTTGCGTGGTGGGAGCAGGGGAGTGAGTGGTGGAGGTTAAGAAGGTGTGTGGTGAAGTTTAAGCTGGCAGCAACAGGGCAGCAGTTTGCTTGGGAGCTTGTGCCTCAAACCTTGGACTCGGACTTGAACCCGATCGACCACGGACCCGAAAACACCTACAACCAAAAACAACACGATGGTATAACCACGAGACAAAATAAAATAAAATAAAAATAAAATAAACTTAAAAATAAAATCAAAAGAAATTTAATAAAATAAAGTAAAACAAATATGAAAATAAAATAAAATAAGAAAATAAAAGAAACTAGGAACTTATTAAAAAATACAAGAACTAAAAACTTAAAATAAAAACAAAGAAAATAAGATAATTAAAATTAATTAAGAAAATAAACTAAAAACTACTAAAATACTCGAAATAAAGATAAAAGACGAGAATAAGTAAATAAAAGAAATAAAGGACAAATAAGGTTAAATTATTGGGAAAATAAGCCGAGAAACGACTCGATAAATGCCCTAAAAGTGACGTAAAAGTCACTTATCAAACTCCCCCAAGCTTACCTTTTGCTCGTCCTCGAGCAAATTAACATGAAACACGGGAGAAGGAGAATGATTTATTCAAGCAAAGCTAGAACTCTAAAGGAGACAAGAATGTACACTAACTCAATTTCGTAGGAATCACGGTCACTTTTAGCAACTAATGACAAGCCCTTTAAACCCCTAGATCGCCCTAGAGGACGAGTGTGCTCTCGTGAGGGTGTCCTAAGAGTTTAACCCATAAATCTAAATAAAAACCAAGGCACGGCAATAAAAAAAGAAAAGAAAAAGAAACATAAAAAGAGAAAGCAAAACACAAGTTCATATATGGACAAGAAATAGGAACAAGCACCGATGGATGCAAACCTTTCTATATAGACAAATGTATGCACGTTCCAAGATGTCAATGGTTGATTGAAACATAACATATGCTAAGTATAGAGAACTAATGAGGACTCAATCCACCCTAGCCCCAACCAATCGGGCCGCGTTCTCTCCACTAGCTTCAAATCAACCCTTAAACTAGCTTCTCATGATTCCACGAAGGAACTGGAAAAAGATAAAGAAAAGAAAAACTTTGAGAAGGTAATCCCGACATCTCAACTATGCATACTCTCTCCATAGGTTTGAGTCTATGTCCCTCCACCGTTCTTTGACCTAACCCCACTAAAGAAAATTTTGGTGATATTTCCTAAGTGAAGCAAAAGAGTGGCCTACTCTCAAAAACAAACTCAAGAATTCACAAAATATCAAACAAAAATACCAATAATGCCATCTCCCCCAAGCTTACTCAACACTAACACACAATATATACAAAAAAAATGAAGGAACGCTCCCCCCCAAGCTTGAACGAAGCATTGTCCTCAATGCTTAAATTAGGGTAGAAAACGAAACCAAACTAAAATATATTTGTGTTTATTTGTTTCTCTCTTTTTTTTTTTTTTTTTTTTTATTTATTTTTTTTTTATGTCCTTGCCTTTTTCTAACCATGGACGGCTTTTTTTTCTTTTTTTTTTTTTTTTTTTTTTTTTTTTTGAAACTTCATTTGATTTTTTTGAATTGCATTTTTCTTTTCAAACTTTTTCACATATTCTTTTCAAGCTCAATTTTCAAGACCTTACTTAAACCAATTCTCAAAGTTTTCTTGCTCATATCACTAGGCGAAAATATGAATTGGCCACCGGTTCAAAACCCCCCAATGCCACCGGTTTTGAACCGGTGGTCATTTGGGGGGTGGCAATACTCCGAAGCAAAGGCCACCGGTTCAAAACCGGTGGCAAAAAGGAGTATTGCCACCGGTTAACCGGTGGCAATTATCGTTTCGCGCTTATTTTTTTTTGGGTATTAATTATTTTTGCCACCGGTTAACCGGTGGCAATGCATTCATAATTTTTTTTTTTTTTATATATATATTTTTTTTGTCTTTTTCAAAAAGAAATATAACAAACAATTCAGTCAAAAAAATTTACAAACATCAAAATATATAACAAACAATATCAATCTATATAATCGAAATTTTATTTACAATATGAATCAATAAAATTGATCAATTACAACATATAAATAAAAAAAAATTACAATACAAATCAAAAAACAAATATACATCATCAAAATCCAAAAAACCCCATACAACATCAAAAACAATATTCCTGCATCATGATTCTTCGATTTAAGATCTTAAGCAAAATACCTGCATCAATCAAAACAAAAAAATAAATTGACTAATATACATAAGCTGCGAAAAAAAAAAAACTGAAAACTATGCATGTTCTATATATCGAGGATATACCCATAAATTGATTAAAATCATTAAAAAAAAACTCCCAGAAAAAGCATGTACCCATAATTAAAATCGAATTTTACCCAAAAGAAGATCGAATAAAAATTGGATTAAAATCGATTTTAAAACTCAAAAAACTCGATTTAAAAAACCTAGAAATTAATTAAACTCAAAACCAAATGCGAAAAATAAACCAGATTTACGAAACTGAAAAACCCAGAAAATTTTCGGACAACCCAGAAAATTTTCGAAAAATAAAAAATTAATATGAAAAAGGATGAAAACCCATAAAAAAATCGCTTGTAGATCCGAAAAAAACAACAAGAACTGTAGATCTGAAAAAATTAATATGAAAAGGAAGAAAACCCTAACATAAATCAATTAAACCCAAAATTAAAATCGAATTAAACCCAAAATTAAAATCGAATTAAATCTAGAAGGAGATCGAATTAAAAACTGAGAAAATTCCAAAATCGAATTAAACCTACCAACCACCATAACCACAACCACCACCACAACCCACGAATTCCACCAAAAACAACAAAAAAACAAAATAAAAGTAAGAAAAGAGAGAAATTACCTCGAATTTCACCAAAAACCCCCGAAATTATGTTGAATTTCGGTTATAAAGGTCAAAATCAACCATGAAAACTCTAGATCTAGATTTTTCATGGTCGATTTTGACCAAAAAACCGTTGGCGGCAATAGTAGGTGTCGGCGGCGGCGGCGGTCGAAAGAGGTGAAGAGGAGGGAGGGGGCGAGCGAGATAAGAGAGGAAGATCTTGCATGTCTTCGTGCATGTCTTCGTTGTTGTTGTTGCGGTGTTAAGGAGATCGAGAAGGAAATCGAGAAGGAGGACGAACAGGAAAGAGAAGGAGAGGAGAGGAGAGAGAGAATGAGGGAGATCGAACAGGAAAGAGAAGAAGAGGAGAGGAGAGAGAGAATGAGGGAGGCTGATGAGTGAGTAGGGTTTGGGTTTTTATATGGGGCGCTTTTTTTTTTTTAATTTAATTGGATATTGCCACCGGTTCAAAACCGGTGGCCTTATAATTATTGCCACGGGTTTGGTTTGAACCGGTGGCAAAACCGGTTTGGCTCATCCCGCCCATTAATTAAGCCACTGGTTTTCAAAAACCAGTGGCCAATTAGCGATGCATTTTTCAATTTTTCTACTAGTGTATTCAACACTCTAAAAACTCAAACCTCACATGCCAATGCTTCACTAAATAAGAGGGTTGGTAAATATAGGCCATTGGGTTTGTAATGTGGTTAAGACAAGAAAGGGAAACATTAGTCTCAAATTGGTTAATAAGTAGGTTGATGCAAAATAGAAAACCAAATTTGTAACAAAATAAAAATAAGATAAAGGAAAATGAGAAAATGTGCCCTTTTCCTCCCCTAGAGTGGCTCGGTCACGATCTTGGGAGCTAGAGGTCAAAACAAGGATTAAGACATGCATAGCCAAGGATCCTGAATTGCCGCTCAACAAGGTGATGAAGGATAGAACAAATGAAGCTCACAAGGGATTATAACCAAACAAATACCAACCAAGGGTTTCAAATCCACTATAGAGAGCAACTCCATCTTACCACATTCTCGTGAACTAAGGCTTCATGGACCCCTAAAAGTTCTTAACCCGACTACCTTAGCATATAGTATCCTAGAGTCAACCAAAGACACTCTCAAACTGTGCACACATTTACCACTTAGGAAGAAAAACATTCAAGAATGCAATTCCAAGACAAAATGTCCAAAATAATAACAAACAAAACACATTTTGCCAAAATTACCTTGAAAGTAAACAAAAATCTTTTTGGATTTTTCAAAATAAAAGAAAAGACATGGAAATGCATATACTCAAGTGCATGGCATAAATGAACCAACATTCTACCCAACATGATAGAATACCCTCCCCCAAGCTTGAATGAGACAATATACTCAAACATAAACCAAATAATCCATGGGAGGGGAAAAGAAAGAAATCAACCCAACAAACCAACACATGTCCAACGAGTCTCCAACCATTAGAGAAAGAGCTAGGAAAGATGTTACCGGATATTGGTGGGTGTAAATACCCGCAAATGAACCAATTTAACCTTTCAAAGCCGATTTCCTTTTGAATTGAATCTCGATTTCCATATGCTAGCAAAAATAGGCATTAAACTTCCTTGTTTCTTGATCCAAACCAATGAATAAGAGTATATCAAGTCATGTACCTAGCAAAAGGCACACAAACATTTCCATGAGAGAAAATCTAATCTAAAAAGAAAAGAAAATGAAAGCAATAAAAACCTCGGGTTACTTCCCGAGAAAGGCTTGTTTAACGTCCAAGCGAGACTGCTCTAGTAAATAATATTGCAACGAACGCAAGAGCTTATCAAATGCACTACTACACATCTCATATGATAACAAGTAGGCAAATGAAGGAAGGAGAACGTGCAACAAGATTATTGCACGTAAGTGAGGAGGAAGACGCCAAAAGAAAGAAGAAAAATAAAAAGAAAAATCGAGAAAATAAGAAGAAGAAGAATAAGAAAAAGAATAAAAAGGCAAAGCCTCCTCAAAATCTTTTTGGGTGGCATAATCACCCATTTCCTCAATAATGGGAGGATGTGAAGGAAGAGTCTCATCAAACAAGAGAGGGTCCTCAATAGGCTTTAAGACAAAGGAGGGGAGGAACATACGATAGTAGGGGATGTGGTCAAATTTCATTGAGAAAGGGACATGAGGAAGGGGAGGAGAAACAATGGTCTCACAAAGCCTCACATCACCAATGAGGGCATGAAAATCAATCATAGAATCCTCAAAAGAACACTCATGACTCACATCTCCCTCAAACAAAAACTCTCCAAGAAAAACAACCTCATCGTCCTCTCTATCACAACGATGCACAACGACTTGATGTGTGTCATAAATGGCACACATTTGATGAGCATTTAGATCCTTTTTATCCTGTTTTCATAGCTTTCTTGCTCAATAAATGTTCGGTTTTATGCTTTCTCTCTCTTTTCTACATTTCTATGGTTTTCTAGTATTTTCTCTTTTATTTCTTTTATTTTCTTTATTTTAGTTGTTTTCTCTTTATTTTAGATTTTATAGATTTAGTTTTATTTTATTTTAGTTTATTTGATTTTATTTTCATTTCATTTTCTTTACTTTATTTTATTTTCATTTTATTATATTTTTCTTTCCTTTATTATTTTCATTTTCATTTTATTTCTTTTACTTTTATTTGTCGGTTTTAGTTTTATTTCACTTTGTTTTATTTCTCGGTTTTATGCGTGTTTTGTAAGTGTTGGTTCCAAGTCCAAATTGGTGCTAGCTACTGCATACTTTGGTCTTCGTCACCATCATGGTGATGATTGTGATGGTGATGAAAGGAGGCAGGAACTTCTCCTCCATTTCCCCTGTTCCCGCTCTTCACGCAACAACAACAACTCCGCAACTCCCCTGCTTTCCCCTGCTTCACAACAGCAACGTCAAACCCCGCAACACCAACCTCCCAGCAGCCCCTGCTGTCCCTTGCTCCAGCCACCAACAACCACCACTTCCCCCTGTTCTCCAGCCACCGCAACCCAATCATTTCCCCAATTCAAACGCCAGTCAGCCACCGCATTTACACCTACAATTCGCACCACAATTGCAACCCGCAACCAATTCCACTCACTCCCTCACCTCGAAACCTCCGGCCAGCCACCAATTGCAGCAGCTCCGTCGCACCTCCAAACGCAACACCGCAGCTCCCACATCAACCTAAAGCCACCAATTCCACCTTATACCTCACGCAACAACAGCAGCAATTCCCGCAATTCAATTGCCCAGTCAGCCACCTGCCACCGCCGCACCACTCTCCGAGCGGCAGCGCAACCCTAGCAAGCCTCCGCAACTTCCGGCAGCACCGCCGCTGCTCCTCCTTCATTTGAACCTCAACAGGTGCGGGCGCACACTCATCTAGTGCGGCCACACTCAGCTGGGTTTGAGTGAGGGATTGATTGATGATTGTTGCTGATTTCGTGAGAGGATAAGCAGGGGATTATTCCCCTTTGAGGAGCAGCAAATTTCGAGCCTTTGAGGAGCAGCAAATTTCGAGCCGTTTTCCTCTTTATTTTCATTGATTTTCATTTTTCTTTTATTCTCTTAATTTTCCTTTCCTTTTCTTTTATTATTTTCTTTTAATTTCTTTTCTTTTCTATTTTCTTTTCCTTTTATTTTATTTTCTATTTTATTTCCTTTTATCCTTGTATTTATAAATACCCATTTTTGGGTAGAGAGAGAAACAATTAGACAATTAGAGAATTAGATTAGATTAGATTTTAGAGAGAGAAAAACACTACTTCTTAGCATTTTAGAGAGAGAAAATGTGGGTTTGATGATTGATGATTGAAGATTGCTACATTTTATTTGATTTCTATCAAGTTTGTAATGATTCTTTACTCTTTAATGTAATTAAATGTTTGATTTCATTAGTATTGTTGTTTGATTTGGATAATTGATAGTTTGATTGATTTTGATTGAATTTGTTGGTTTCAATTGATGAATTTGAGTATGATGATTATCTTAGCTTTGATTTAGATGTTTTTCATGGATTGTGAGTAGTTTTATTGCTAGGGTAGTGGTGAAGCATGTGTTGATGATGAATTGAGATTAATTTGGGGAAATTGATTGAGTTGACAATGTGATTAAATTGGTTGATTGATTTTGTGCATGTGTGTGCTTGATTAGGCTTGATCACCCTTGTTATTCACACTAGATTGCATTGTGAGTTCACATTGATACGGACCATTGATTTGTGGCTTTCATTTACTCGATTGAGATATCTTGTGATGTTTCCTAGTGATGAGTGGCATTTATGCCACGGTTTAGTGCTCCTTTTACGGGGTTTTTCCTCCCACTTGTAGCTTGTTTGCCCCTTTTTCCTTCCCTTTTTGTTCTCCTTTTCTTTGTTTGCCTTTCTCGTGTTTTCTTTCTTTCGTTCCCTTTTTCTTGTCTTTTCTAGCTTTTTCTTTTGTTTTGTAGGACTTTGGCCCTTCCGAATGAACCATTGAAAGCTTGGCTTGACTTGGATAGGGATAATGTTGGTCAAAGATGGAAGATTGGCAAAGCAGGGGAGCCGCGAGCGCGGAGCCTGGAGCCGCGGGCGCGGGGACCTGAGCAGGGCAGCACAGCAAACCTTCAGTAGATGCCGCGCTGCGCCTCAGGAGAGGGCTCTCCTCCCTGACCCGCAGGCGCGGCACCAGAAGCCGCGGGCGCGGCTGTTCGAACACTATTTTCCTCTGATGCTGTGCCGCGGCCTCTCCTCAGAAGAAGATGCCATCTCCTTGGAGCCGCGGGCGCGGGTCTCTGGGTTAAGCAACTCCGTAACCCACAATGTAGAGGGCGCGGCTACAAGCTTGAAGGCTCTCCAAGGCTTATTATTTCCGTCTTTTATGCTTCATATATATAACCTCCTATTCAAGTTTGTATTATCAACTATCATTACTTAGAAACATTTTTAACCCTAATCTTAGAGAGAGAAAGTGTAGTGTCACTCAAGTTTTCTTCATGTATGCAACTTTGTTCAAGTTCCATTTCAATCAATCAAGCAACCTTGCAAGTTTTAATCTTTCTTCCTTTGCCTACTTAGTAATCTCTAATCCTTTCTCTTAGCTTAGTTTATTTGCAATCTAGTTGTTTATTTCTATCTATTTTGTGGATTGATATCTTTTGGTATTTTCATTGTTTTTGATCATGTTTTCTTCCATGTCTATTTTGTTTTCATTTAGTTCTATCATCATGTTTAATCTCCCTTCTCTAGGCTAATTTCTTAGCTAGGGGAAGGGGGTGGAAAATATGTGTTGAATGTTGGATGAATGATGATGGTTAGATTGAATACATGCCTAAAGTTGATGAAAGATATGATTTTTAATATCTTGAGATTATTGTTGCACTTTATTTGATTACCTTCTAGTTTAGATGCATGAAAATGATTTGAACTAGATTAAGATCACCTCTATTTTGATGATTGCATGAAAATGAGTTGTTAAAATAGAGTTTATTGATTTGTGCCTCTTTATTCTCTTGATTTTGCTAGTGTCTAATAGGATGCATGAGAATGATTCTATTAGCATAGGGCTTTTTCATTGATTTACCTAGACCATTGCATGAGAATGAATTGTTTAGGTAGGATCTTGTGTTCTTTGGCATGTTTTTCATGATAACTATCATTATTCACCTTTTTCTAATCATGTTTGACACCCTCGTACCCCTAGCGTCGTTCTCTCTTAATTTTTAATCTCCTTTTTATTTGCTTGTTCGTAGTCTTAGTACCTTTTTATCCTAAAACCAACAAAATTACCCTTTCCTTGACTCTTGCTTAGTGAATTTGATATTTAGCTTGCATGCTTCCCTTGGGTTCGACCCTATACTTACCCCTATATTTGTATTAGGGTAGTTTAGGTTATAAGTAGTTAATTTTATTTGGGTTGGTAGTCCCAACGACCTACTAAATCCCGATCAAATTTTGGCGCCGTTGCCGGGGAAGCGGCTTGTTTGGTGTCTAATTTGCTTTTGTTAGAGTAATTTTAATTGCTTTCTTTTTGTTTTGTTTTGTTCTATCATACTTGTCATTGCTAATTGTTTGCTTAGCTTTGGTGAATGCTTAGAAGATCTCAAGGACCACCTACCCATCAAATTGACCAAGAAATCAACCGAACTTTGAGACAAATCCGTAGGCTTTTTGAAGAAGAAGGGAGAGGACTTGGTGCTATAATTGATAGTGGGAGTGATTCTTACTCTTCTAGTTCGCAAAGTGAATCAATGGCGGGACAAGAAGATGATGTTTTGTTTCGTGAGCTTGGTAATCCGGAGGATTATGAGCTCACGGGAGGGATTTTGTTACCCGTCACGGAGACTAACTTCACAATTCATCCCCAATATACAAGGATGGTTCAATCGGAGCAATTTTCGGGTTCTACAAGTGAAGATCCCATAGAGCACCTTGATAGATTCCTTGAGCTATGTGCCATGATTCAAACCAACCAAGTTTCTCAAGAGTACATCCGGATGCATTTATTTCGACAATCTCTTTCGGGTAGAGCAAAGAAGTGGTTGAAGCAAGTGAAGCCTAACTCACTCACATCTTGGAGGGAGGTAGTTAAGGCATTCTTGAAGAGGTTCATTTCCGAGGAGAAGACCGCCGAGATGAGAAGGAAGATTGCATCATTTGAACAAGAAGCGGATGAGAGTCTTAATGAAGCTTGGGAGAGGTTCAAAGAGTTGGTACAAGAATGTCCTCACCATGAATACTATCAAAGTTTGCTCATGAGGTTTTTCTACGATGGTTTGGAGCCTATGTCTAGAGCCAACTTGGATGCGGGGGCGGGTGGACAACTAATCAAGATCCCTCAAAATCAAGTGGAAGCAACAATCGAGGAGGTAGCAAAGAACTACTCTTGGGGAGGTAGAAGAAGGAGTGCACCAAAGAAAGGTGGGATGTATGAATTGGAGAAGGCCGATCAATTGCAACATCAAATTGAGCAACTCACAAAAGGGCTTTCAAAGTTGAACACAAGCGTTAATGCAAGCTCAAGTGGTGGAGCAAGCTCTTCTCAAGTCAACTCTTTCTCATGTCAAAATTGTGGAGGAATGAACCATGATACATCTTATTGTGGAGGTTTGAGCCCCGAGCATGTGGCGGCATACAACACAAGACAATGGGGAGTAGCTTGGAGAGAACCACCACCCGGGTTTGCATCTCAACCTCAACAATGGGGCCAACAAGTTCAACCTTCTTACAATTCCAACCCCCAATACCAAAATCCACCTCCATCTCAAAACCAAAACCCAAGAGGAAGCTACCCTAGGAACAACCAATACAACAACCAAAACCAATACACCAATCAAACCCAAGGGCCCCAAAGAAATCAAGAACAAACACCTCAAGCGGAGCCAACACCCACACAACTCCTTCAATCTATGCATTCACAAATGCAAAATTTTGGGCAACAAATGCAAGAAATAAGGGCACACAACAAAATGGTTGATTCACAATTAGCTCAATTGGCCGAGAGGGCTCCTTTCAATTCACCATCAACTTTACCCGGACAACCACAACCTAACCCTTCTCATAACCAAAAACCCGATACATGCAAGGCAATCACTTTGAGGTCGGGAACTTCTTATGATGGTCCAAATGAGGGGGATAGCGAGGGAAAGAAGGGAGGAGAAGTGAGTGTGAGTGAAGATAGGAGAGGTGAGGAAGAAAAAGGTGATGAGGTCGAAGGAAGATCGGAGAAGAAGAAGTTCAACAACGAGAAGACAACTTCAATTCCTAGTGAGACTAGGAACCTTGATGGACCGGTTCCTTTTCCAAGTAGGCTTGCGGAGAAGAAGTTGAATGACAAGTTTGCAAAATTTCTAAGTGTTATGAAGAACTTGCACATCAATCTCCCTTTTCTTGAAGTAGTGACACAAATGTCATATTACTCCAAATTTCTCAAGGACATCCTCACCAACAAAAGGAAGCTCAATGATGAGCTCATCACCCTTCCACACCAAATGAGTGCTCTTGTTCAACATAAAATGCCCAAGAAGGAGAAAGATTCGGGGAGTTTCACTTTACCGGTGAAAATTGGAAACATGGAAGCTAGGGGTGCATTGGCCGATCTTGGAGCAAGTGTTAGTCTAATCCCCTTATCCATTGCTCAAAAACTCAATATTGAGATGATCCCTACAAGGAAGACCATTCAACTAGCCGACCGCTCGGTGAAGTTACCATGTGGAGAACTTGAGGATGTTCCAATTCAAGTGGGACAGATCTATGTGCCTTGTGACTTTGTAGTGATGGACATGGAGGAAGATGTGGATACACCTTTGATCTTAGGTCGGGAAGCTCTTAAGACTTTGGGGGCGGTCATCAATTGCAAAAACAACACCATCACATGTGAAGTGGCCGATGAGAAGATAGTTTTTTAGTTCTCCAAGTTGCTAAAGACCCCTATGGTTGAAAAATGCTACCGTGTTGATGTTGTGAATGAGGAGTTGGACCGTTTGGGAAGGGTTACGATGAAGCCTCAAGATCCAATTGTGGAAGCTCTAACATGCAATGAAGAGTTCCACTCTCAAGAAGCCAAAGAATTTGTCATGGCAATGGAGGAATCCTCAAAGGAGGAAGTTGATGAACAAGGCAAAATTGAGCTTGAATCAATGGAGGAAAAATCGGAGGAGAGTTCCAAGCCTCCTCCCAAGGTAGAACTCAAAACCCTCCCCCCTTCTTTGAAGTATGCTTATCTTGATGAGGAGGAAAAATACCCTATTATTGTCAATGCTACCCTTGATGAACTTAATTTGAAAAAATTGCTTGATGTTTTGAGAAAATACAAGGATGTGATAGGGTATAGCATTGATGATATCAAGGGAATTAGTCCTTCTCTTTGCATGCATCGTATTCATCTTGAGGATGATCATTCCACCTCCATTGAACCTCAAAGGAGGTTGAACCCCAACCTCCAAGAGGTTGTCAAGAAAGAAAATTTGAAACTACGTGAGGTGGGCATCATCTATGCTATCTCCGATAGCAAGTGGGTGAGCCCGGTTCATGTGGTTCCCAAAAAGGGTGGAATGACCATTGTCAAGAATGAAAAGGGAGAGGAAATCTCCACCCGGACGGTGACCGGGTAGAGAATGTGTATTGATTATTGGAGATTTAACAAAAACACCAAGAAAGATCATTTTCCTCTCCCTTTCATGGACCAAATGCTTGAAAGGCTTTCTCACCACGCTTTCTTTTGCTTCTTGGATGGATATTCCGGATTTTTCCAAATCCCTATCCATCCAAGCGATCAAGAGAAAACTACTTTCACATGTCCATATGGGACATTTGCATACCGAAGAATGCCATCCGGATGATGCAATGCTCCCTCTACTTTTCAACGATGCATGACTTCTATTTTCTCCGAAATGCTTGAAAAAGAAATTGAGGTCTTCATGGACGATTTTAGTGTTGGTGGCTCGTCTTTTGACACTTGTCTTTTTAACCTTGAAAGAGTTTTGCAAAGGTGTCAAGAGACGAGTTTGGTGTTGAATTGGGAAAAATGCCATTTTATGGTCGAGGAGGGCATTGTCCTCGGTCATAAAGTTTCAAAAAATGGCATAGAGGTTGATCCGGCCAAAGTTTCGGTGATTGAGAGATTGCCCCCTCCTACTTCCGTCACGGGAGTACATGCTTTTCTTGGGCATGCCGATTTCTACCGGAGGTTTATAAAAGATTTCTCCTCAATCGCCAAACCTTTGACCGAATTAATCAAGAAAGATGTTGTTTTTAGCTTTGATGAGGCTTGCCTTGAGGCATTTCGCAAGCTCAAGGAAGCTCTCATCTTTTCTCCTGTTGTGCAAGCTCCGGATTGGAGCTTGCCTTTTGAGCTAATGTGCGATGCGAGTGATTTTGCAGTAGGTGTCGTCCTTAGTCAAAAGAAGGAAGGAATATCATGTGTCATCTACTATGCAAGTAGAACTCTTGATGAAGCTCAAAAGAACTACACAACAACGGAGAAGGAGATGCTAGCCGTGGTCTTTGCTCTTGATAAGTTCCGGTCTTATCTCATATGTTCCAAAGTCATTGTGTACACGGACCATATCGCGGTGCGATACCTCATGACTAAAAAGGAAGCGAAGCCTCGCTTGATCCGGTGGGTTCTCTCTCTTCAAGATTTTCACATGGAAATGAGAGATAAAAAGGGAGCGGAGAATTATGTAGCGGATTATTTGTCAAGGCTTCCATTTGAAAACAAGGAGGTTGTTCCGATCAATGATGAGATAGGGATCGAAGCTCTAATGGCTATGGTAGCGTCTTCTACACCTTGGTATGCCGATATTGCTAACTATCTTGCTTGTGGAGTAGTGCCTCCGGAATTCTCTTCTCAACAAAGGAAAAAGTTCTTCAAAGAAGTGAGGAGATATTTTTGGAATGATCCCTACCTTTTTAAGCAATGTGGTGACGGTCTATTTAGGAAATGTGTCCCCGACCATGAAATTGAGGGGGTCCTTGAGCATTGTCACTCACTACCATGTGGGGGACATGGTGGTGTTGACAAGACGGTAGCAAAAATTTCACAATCTCTACTTTGGTGGCCTTCTATGCACAAGGATACTCACAAATTCATCATGCAATGTGACCGATGCCAAAGAAGTGGTGGGATCACTAAGAGGGACGAGATGCCTCAACAAAGTATTCTAGAGGTGGAGCCTTTCGATGTGTAGGGAGTGGATTTTATGGGTCCGTTCGTTTCTTCATGTGGGAACCTTTACATCTTGGTACCGGTTGACTATGTGACGAAGTGGATAGAAGCTATACCATCTCCTACCAATGACCACAAAGTTGTTCTCAAGCTTCTCAAGAAGAAAATTTTTCCGAGGTTTGGGGTACTGTAAGGAATATTTCAAGCATTATGATCCCAAACTTGAACCCCACTGTGATCATACACTAAAGTACGGTGGCGTTCCAAAGGGAAAGACAAAGAGCAAAAAGAGTCGCCAACAAGTTTTAGGAACTTGTAAACCTAAAAGACAATCCAAAAGGACCATCAACTACTCCATAAGGTCTTGAACCAAATAGGGTCCGGGGATGAGGGTACGAATCCAATCTACAAAAGAAAGGACCCGCCCTATAAAATAGGCCTCTACTTTGTTCTGCTCGTATTCATGTGCGCTTTTCGAATAACATACAAACATTATACTGATCCTACCCTGTTTATCTATGTTGGTTGAATATTAATGCACAAATAATACTATTATTGGCGATCACTTGAATTAAAATCATATTAGCATAAACCAAATTATTAATTATCTTATTAAGCGTGATTTCAAGTACAAATTCCCTTTAACAATCATAAAAGGTGTAATCAAGCAATAACAATAAAATATATCAAGCAACATAATAATAAATCAATAACAATAATGATGATAATAGCATGATAAGGCATAATAAAGCTTAATAATAGCAAGATCCTAGGCATGATACTAACAAGATTAATAACAAATCCTAGCATGTCACTAAACAATAAAGATCAAAGCTTTAACCTAACATGGTACCAACATGATATTAGAAATAATAAAGGCACTCTAAACATGATTCTAGAAAGCATAAAATAACATCCTAACATGATACTAGGAATTGAACACATCCTAACATGATACTAGGAATCATAAAACAATAATAAGCATGCGATCTACATTGTGAAAGAAATAGGAAGTAAGCTAATCTACTTACTTTGAAGCCTCATACCTCTTTCTAATAACAAAATACACAAATTAGTAAACTTCAATGAAAATAATAAACAATAATTAAAGAATTAAATTGAAGTCAAATTAAATAAAGTTTTGACTAGTTTTGGACCAAACCCTCAGAAATTATCAACCTTGCACGTCTAGGGCGAAGGCAACTTCGAACTTGGCTAAGAGACACTAAGTCTTGCGAATGCGGAATATTGTATGTGAAAAAGCTTGTTTAGAAAGAGAGGGAGAAAGAAAGCATATATTGCTCAAGAGAGAAAAGAGAGAATTAAGGAAGAGTTAATGAGAATTGATGAATAAAAACAAAGGTTCGGACCCTATTTAAAAGAAAACAGTCCGGAAAATCATAGAATTTGATAAGGAATAAAACTCCACTCTATCGCTAATCAAACCGACCTTGTCGCCAAAGATTTATCTTGTCACCAGGCGACAAACATGTCGTTTGGCGACAGAAACAGTTTTTGTGTATTTTGTTTTTATCATATCTTTTGATATAGAAGTCCAAATAAGTCATATAATATGTCGTTGGAAAGAACTTGAAGTCTATTTTCTAATGCAATTGGAATCAGATTAAAATTTTTAGTAGATAAAAAGATATGGACGAAATAGTGAAAGGGTGTCAATTTTGGATAGAGTTTCGTATATCTTTCATATCTTTTTCGATATAGCTCGGATTTATTATTATAATATATCATTGGAAAGATAATTTCAAGATATATCAAACCATATAAAATTTGAATAAAAAATATGAGGCACGAAAATAATATCTGACTATCTTTGAGCATCTTTAAATCCGAATAGAATTAGGAAAGTTTTAAAAAAGGAAAGTTTATATTTAAATAAAATTCTATAATCTTATCTTTTCAAAAAAGGATAATTAAGATATTTTAGAAACTTATAGAAGATTCTAATCAATCCTAATTAGTTTAGGAATAGGATTAAACCTTTGGACCCTCCTCATGATCATTGGGTCGTAGGTAAAATCCGGTTTGGGCCCAGTTTTGTATTTTGGCCATAACTTCCTCATTAATCATCGGAATTGGGCTTATAATATATCGTTGGAAAGGTCTTTTAAAGCCCCATCAAAATACACCATTATTGGACCCTTATCATGGACCAAACTAAACTGAATTGGACGTTTTCATAAAGTAGAAATGGTTTTCGAAAACAGAAAGAAGGATTTTAATAAAAACTAACCGCAACACTTGACTTTTCACACTTTTACCTCATTCGATTATGGTTCGACGCAAAAGGTATTCATCACTGGGTTTGGTTTTGGGGAGACACAAATGGGTGTCTACAGAAGCCCCTACTTTGACTGAGTTTGGAGAAACGAATGTTTCGAAAACAAAAGTCAAAGTATCGATAGGGACGGAGAATGATTCAAAATGTTCTGCAATTCCAAATCATTCTTATAACGCCGATACCTGCAAACTAATCATTAGTTAAACAGATAAAAGAGTTAAGAAACGCGTATCTTGCACCGTCGAGTACACGTCTCTGAGCGTAACCGTTTTGTTGTTGCTTTTGTTCTTTATGACAACCTCCACAGTGCTTCTTGAACATCGCCGAAAATAACTGTACATTGTTATCTTCAGGGTTGTGGCCGTATGTCGCCACGGCAGTGCATCGCCGCTATAGAAAATCTCTTCTTTACCTTGAGGGACCGTCGAAGGTGACCTTATCTTGCCATCTTCAGAATTTGTGACAACTCTCCGCATCCTAGGGAACGCTGTCTATCATTGCTGCTACATCTCGAGCTTTTCCTTGAATCATGGTGACAACCTTCCCAATCATAGCGAATGTCGTCGAAGACCGCCTCATCACGAACCGCTCTTCTCAAATATAGGTGACAACTTCCACAATCTTAGCGGGCATTGTCGAAGACCGCCTCATCACGAACCGCTCTTCTCAAATCTAGGTGACAACTTCCACAATCTTAGCGACGTTGTCGAAGATTGCTCATCTCGTGCTATCTTCTCAAATCAAGTGATAACCTTCACAATCTTAGCGAAAGCTATCAAAGACCGCTTCATCTTGAATCGTTCTTGTCAATAATAACCTCCCCAATCATAGTGAAAGCTATTGAAGGTCGCTTCATCTCAAATCGGCCTTCTCAAATCCAAGTAATAGACTCTTTTTAATCTTAAAGCCCCCTGTTGAAGGCTTCGTCTTCTTGAACCTTCAAATCATCTTCCATCCTAGGAAATCATTGTGAACCGTTACTTTGGTGCTTGCAATGAGCCAATACTTAGGCGCTTTAAGCTAAGTGAGACGATCTTTTGTCAGGTCGATCACTCATTGTGATTGTAATCGAGCCGATTACTAAATCATGTCAAATTGCTTAGAGGGGCTAACTGGCATACCAAGGAACCCGAAATTTCTGTAAAAGGTCCGCATAATCCAATATGGGGCCACACATTCTGCGCTGCACTGGCGCATGCCAGAACCTTCTGTCGCCGCGATATCGTTCTGTCGCCAGGCGATAAACCTGTCGTTTGGCGACAGATTCCTTTTTCATTTCTACCGCTGCTGCTGCTGTTCATTGCCTGGTTTTCTCTCCAAACTTTCAATTTGGTCGTTTCCTTACAACCAAATTCGCTCAAATCTTTTGCAAATTAAGGTTCTTCATAATTTTGCTCAAACTTCTCTTATCTTGAAAGAATCTCATGTATCTATATTTGCGATTTTTCGAAAAAATCCAAAAATATTCTTGCTCGCTGGAATGTACCTGCATCTATATTTCGGACTATAGGACTTTGCTAATCTTTTATTATCTTAGGGTTGACCTAAGACTTAGCGTTGCTTGACTCATTGATTTGACATGACTTAACTCAAATCGTTTGACACATGTGTTAGCTAGACTCCACTCGATGTGATATGACACGACATGACTCAATGTATGAACTTTGACTTAATGATGACTCAACTACGTGTGACTCGTGTGTGCACTCGACTCGATGTGTACATGACTCAAAAACAAAAATTTTCCGTCATTTTTGTGGAGGGTACCGACTTTCTCCCGAAAAAAGAAAGACGCGAAAAAGAATCGAAGTGTTAAATGGTGCATGTTGAATGAGCTTAATCAAGTATATGCATTTGATACTATCCCTCAAGGTATAAGGATTAATTCATCCTAAACTATCTTAGTTGACTCAATTATGAAAGTATTTAGGTAACTTAGGCGCGGAGGCTAAGTACTTCATACTTTGATACAATGATGATTATAAGTGATGAGTGATGTGTGATTTTGATAAGGTATGCTTCAATGTTATGTTATGAATTCATGACAAAGGGTTCCTAATTGGAAGTCTATTTGGTCATGTATCTGTGATATGTGTGAAAGTGACACTAAAGTTAAGCTGCAAAGGCTAACGGTGTGAAAAAGTATTATTTGATAGAGTCAAATAATGATGACTCTTAGGCTAGGTAGGCTAATGATGTAAGGATCAAGCCCCCAAGTCTAGCTCTAAGTGAATAAGGATGAGCATTGGAGATCCCTTGATATGATCATGGTGTAAGTGTGTGAATGTGAAAATGAATGCATTTTTATTATGGCCGCACCTCAATGTGAGGTTGCCTACGTATCCGTTAGGAATCAGGCCAAACGTAGCTCTAGCCGAACCTCGCACAAGTGTGTGTATACCTCAAAAAGGTCTTTTTTAAGGGTTGTAACGTGGTTAGGCTAAAGGTTAAAGAAAGAAGGGGATAAAGGCTCAAGACCCTAGATAAGCCCCCAAGGTGTGCAACCTTGCTTTTGAATCTTTGTATTTTTTATGCTTGAGGTTTCTCATTTTTGAGCTCTCTTTTTTTTTATTTATTTTTGCTCTCTATTTACTTTGCTTTTGCATTTTTTTATTTTTATAAGTGTGGGCAATCCCGATCATGCGGTCCATCACTCACTTGGCATTCATGTTTCTCAGGCACGGTACCGAGCACTCGATAAGAAACGCAATCTGAGACATGTTCTTATCAAAGACATTGGAACACTTGCCCTTTTGTACACTTTTATTATTTTTTTTATTTTTATTTTTTTGAGATCACTCAAGCTTTTGTAAATTGGAAATTGCGTAAGTTACACACCATCCCATCCCAAGGTTAGGTAGATATGGGTTGAAAAAATGAAAGGTCTATCGTTAGACGAGGCTCAAAGTGGTTTATCAAAAAAAGGATTATATATTTGAAGGGTGAAAGATATGATATGGCTACAAGGGTGCCTCAAATCATAGGTATACCTTGTGCTTAATTCGGCGATTTTTTTTTTTTAATTTTTTTTTTTTTTTTTTTTTTTTTTTGGAAATGCAATGATCATATGCAAGGAATAAAATGCTCATTTTATTAAAAGGGGGAAAAAAAGTAAATGAAAGTCCTACAAAGTAAAAACTAGGGGAAAATGAACGGTGCCTATGTTAGACTTTATTGGGAAAAGGTTTGAAAAAGGAAGAAGAAGAAAGCATGAAATCTTAGTGAGAAGCTTGCCTTGTGTTTTGTCTCATCATTTACTCTTTTTTTTTTTCTTGTCAATCATTTGACTCAAACTCGATTCAACATGCATAGATGGAGAAAGATCATGAAAGAATGAAGGGAATGATATGTGTGGAGAAAGTATGTGGAGAGTGGAAAGATGATGTGGATGGAGTAATATGGAAGAAAGTATGTGGAGAATAGGAAGAAGATGTAGATGGAGAAAAATGGAAGAAATAGGAATAGAATGGACCCTAACTCAAATGACGGAAAAATCGACTCATGCATGAACCTAAGACATGGTCATGGTGACATGTACAAAGTGTGTGCTAAGACTAGTGAGTTAAGGTGACATGTTAAGACTTGTGTCATGACCATGTGGCTAGACAATGTGACTAGACTTAAGTAAAGACTAAGTTAAGACTTCACGTATGTGCATTAAACTGGACAGGCTGTGGTATTTTAGTCTTAACTTTTAATCCGTGACTCCGATTGGGACGAAACCAACGCCAAATTAAAGATAAAACTCGGGGGTATAGATCCATAGGTTGTACGACTCGTGGTTCATCATAGAACTCCGACTATGATCAAAACAAGTTGATGCATGTGCAGTATACGAGAATAAAAATCCGGGTTGACTTAATGGAACTATGACTCGACTTTAGGCTCGTTCATTAGTTCAAATTAATTAATTAATTAAACAAAGTCTTTGACTCTTAGTGTATGACCATTGGACTTTAAGTGCCTAAACTCAATTAAAGACTTAAACATGGTTTGAACCATTAATAAATTGATAAACTAATTAGTAGACTGTGAATTAGACTCGTCGTGATGACTCGAGCAAGAAAACTGGACTGTCGCTAAAACAACAGGACTGTCGCCACTTTTTATAGCCTGTCGCCAGACGACAAAATTGTCGCCAGGCGACAGACACTAAACTGCAGCGCCACAGTCCAAATTTCTGTGCCATTGCTGGAACATTAATCTGGACTGTTTTTAGTAATTTTACTCTAAATGGGCATGCCTAAAGTCGTACTAAGTCGAATTGATTAATTTATTAGCCTTTAATTAATTCAAAATTAATTAATTAGACAAAGTCCTTTTAGTCATTAGTCAATTTATTTAGTCTTAAACATAAGTCAAACAAACGGTTAACACATATATAATATATACAAGCAAAGGTGCACAAGTAGTTCACATAGTCATAATATGATGAGTTTGCAACCTAACCATGGCTCTAGTTCTCTAAAGTTCGAGGATATGGGTTATGTCAAAAAAGGTCCATGGTTATGAATCCATATGCATTGCACGCAAGCCTACCGGGAGGGTTGGAGCGAATGGACAGGATTCCGCGAGTTCGTGATGAAATCAAACTCGACTCCATGGTTTGGTGGATTCACAAACTTTGCATGTACCCAAATTTGAACTTTGCACATGATAGTGGGATATTCCATTGGGCAAGTGAAGCAGGAACCCCCAGAGGGTTATTTCCATATGTAGAACACATATGGGTTCAGAAAAGTGAGAAAATGACTCAATCAATAAGCAAAATCAAGCCAACAATGCTAGAAATGGTCAAAGCAAGAAGGCAGACCCCTGGCTCGGTATTGGAAGAACTTGGCGCCAGACTACAGGGACTGTCGCCGCAAAAAAGCTCCTGTCGCCAGGCGACAGAAACTTTTTACGGGCGACAAGCCCTGTTTTCTAGACGCTAGTTCCTACATGCCTTGGCAAGTTTCTGTGTTCTTCGAATTTTCCAGATTTCGCATCATCTTGTCAATTCTAGTCATGAAAGATATTTCTCAAATTTCCTACGTGTAAAATTCCTATGGAGTGACTCATGGGGTGCTCCCATGAGGACCTTTTAATGCATATGACAATAATGTTAATCAAATCACGCACATGAAATACTTAGAATTTTTCGAGTCTCATCCGCACATTCTAAATAATTGCCAAAATTAAATAAATTTCAGGAATATAAATAGAAATCCTCCCCAGTGGAGTCGCCAAAAACTGTAGGGAATATTTCAAGCATTATGATCCCAAACTTGAACCCCACTGTGATCATACACTAAAGTACGGTGGCGTTCCAAAGGGAAAGACAAAGAGCAAAAAGAGTCGCCAACAAGTTTTAGGAACTTGTAAACCTAAAAGACAATCCAAAAGGACCATCAAATACTCCATAAGGTCTTGAACCAAATAGGGTCCGGGGATGAAGGTACCAATCCAATCTACAAAAGAAAGGACCCGCCTTATAAAATAGGCCTCTACTTTGTTCTGCTCGTATTCATGCGCGCTTTTCGAATAACATACAAAAATTATATTGATACCCTGTTTATCTATGTTGGTTGAATATTAATGCACAAATAATACTATTATTGGCGATCACTTGAATTAAAATCATGTTAGCCTAAACCAAATTATTAATTATCTTATTAAGCGTGATTTCAAGTACAAATTCCCTTTAACAATCATAAAAGGTGTGATCAAGCAATAACAATAAAATATATCAAGCAACATAATAATAAATCAATAACAATAATGATGATAATAGCATGATAAGGCATAATAAAGCTTAATAATAGCAAGATCCTAGGCATGATACTAACAAGATTAATAACAAATCCTAGCATGTCACAAAACAATAAAGATCAAAGCTTTAACCTAACATGGTACTAACATGATATTAGAAATAATAAAGGCACTCTAAACATGATTCCAGAAAGCATAAAATAACATCCTAACATGATACTAGGAATTGAACACATCCTAACATGATACTAGGAATCATAAAACAATAATAAGCATGCGATCTACATTGTGAAAGAAATAGGAAGTAAGCTAATCTACTTACTTTGAAGCCTCGTACCTCTTTTTAATAACAAAATACACAAGTTAGTAAACTTCAATGAAAATAATAAACAATAATTAAAGAATTAAATTGAAATCAAATTAAATAAAGTTTTGACTAGTTTTGGACCAAACCCTCAGAAATTATCAACCTTGCACGTCTAGGGCGAAGGCAACTTCGAACTTGGCTAAGAGACTCTAAGTCTTACGAATGCGGAATATTGTATGTGAAAAAGCTTGTTTAGAAAGAGAGGGAGAAAGAAAGCATATATTGCTCAAGAGAGAAAAGAGAGAATTAAGGAAGAGTTAATGAGAATTGATGAATAAAAACAGAGGTTCGGACCCTATTTATAAGTAAACAGTCCGGAAAATTATAGAATTTGATAAGGAATAAAACTCCACTCTGTCTCTAATCAAACCGACCTTGTCGCCAAAGATTTATCTTGTCGCCAGGTGACAGAGTCTGTCGCAAGGCGACAAACCTGTCGTTTGGCGACAGAAACAGTTTTTGCGTATTTTGTTTTTATCATATCTTTTGTTATAGAAGTCCAAATAAGTCATATAATATGTCGTTGGAAAGCTCTTGAAGTCTACTTTTTAATGCAATTAGAATCAGATAAAAATAGTTTGTACATAAGAAGATATGGACGAAATAGTGAAAGGTTGTTAGTTTTGGATAGAGTTTCGTATATCTTTCATATCTTTTTCGTTGTAGCTCGGATTTATTGTTATAATATATCATTGGAAAGATAATTTTAAGATCTATCCATCCATATAAAATTTGGATAAAAAATATGAGGCACGAAAATAATATCTGACTATCTTTGAGCATCTTTAAATCCGAATAGAATTAGGAAAGTTTTAAAAAAGGAAAGTTTATATTTAAATCAAATTCTATAATCTTATCTTTTCAAAAAAGGATAATTAAGATATTTTAGAAACTTATAGAAGATTCTAATCAATCCTAATTAGTTTAGGAATAGGATTAAACCTTTGGACCCTCCTCATGATCATTGGGTCGTAGGTAAAATCCGGTTTGGGCCCAGTTTAGTATTTTGGCCATAACTTCCTCATTATTCATCAGAATTGGGCTTATAATATATCGTTGGAAAGGTCTTTTAAAGCCCCATCCAACTGCACCATTATTGGACCCTTGTCATGGACGAAACTAAACTGAATTGGACGTTTTCATAAAATAGAAATGGTTTTTGAAAACAGAAAGATGGATTTTAATAAAAACTAACCGCAGCACTTGACTTTTCACACTTTTACCTCATTCGATTATGGTACGACGCAAAAGGTATTCATCACTGGGTTTGGTTTTGGGGAGACACAAATGGGTGTCTACAGGTACCAAGGGTTCTAATTAGTGACGGAGGGTCTCATTTCGCCAAAAAGCAACTGGAAGCTCTCCTCAAGAAATATGGTGTTCATCACAAGGTTGGGTTACCCTACGATCCTCAAACGCAAGGGCAAGTGGAAGTGTCAAATCGAGAAATCAAGAATGTCCTCGAAAGGATGGTAAATGAATCAAGAAAAGATTGGTCCCTAAAGCTTGACGATACTCTTTGGGCTCTTCGAACGGCATACAAGACTCCCATTGGTACAACCCCCTATAGGTTGGTGTATGGGAAGGCTTGCCACTTGCCAGTCGAGCTAGAATACAAAGCTTGGTGGGCCATCAAAAAGCTAAACATGGATTTGTCGTTGGCGGGTGAAAAGAGGTTGTTGAAGCTCAACGAGCTCGAGGAGCTTAGGGATGATGCCTATGAAAACTCAAGAGTCTACAAGGAGAAGACAAAAAGGTGGCACGACCAACATATCCGGAACAAGAGCTTCAAAGTTGGGGACAAAGTCTTACTCTTCAACTCAAGGCTTTGTTTGTTCCCGGGCAAGCTCAAATCCAAGTGGTCGGGGCCTTTCATTGTATCAAAGATCACTCCTTATGGTTCTTTTGAGTTGGATGCCGACGGGAACAAATTCATGGTGAACGGCTCTCGTTTGAAGCACTATTTTTGCAAGGAAGAAGTCGGTGTGATTGAGTGTCTAAGGCTTGACCCTTTGGGTCCTAAGCCTCTCATTTGAAGGAATTTGCATCATGGTCAAGCTAATGACCTTATAAAGAAGCGCTCCCGGGAGGCAACCCGGCTTTTTAACCCTTTTTCTTTTCTATCTTCCTTATTTTTAGTTAGTTCCGTTGTTTCATGGTTTGCCTTATGGCTTTCTTTTGCTATTTGTAGGTACTTGCCTCATGGTGCATGTTTGTTTGGGTTTTGGGAATCTTATGATGATGTTTATGGAGATCACTTTAAGTTGAAAGAGAAATAAGAAGGCAAGAAGGATTCGAAGGCCCGCGGGCGCGGGTTTTAAAGGAGAGGGCGCGGGTGGCTGACGCAAAAACTAAGCCATCTTTCAGTAGATGCCCAGCCGCGCCCGTGGAGAAGGCGCGACTCGACAACCGCGGGCGCGGCACGAGAAACCGCGGGCGCGGCTGCCAGAGGACCCGCGGGCGCGGCCCTGAACCCGCGGGCGCGGCCCTGCGGGTTCTACAGCACTCACGAAATACATCAGCAGCAGCCCCGACTTCTATCACTATATTTTCGACATCCCTTTCTTCACTTCTCACTCTCTCTCTAAAAACCCCCAAAACCCCAACCCTAACTACTTCAAATCCATCAAATTCTCTCCAAAAACTCACAAATTTCTTCCTTAAATCATCAAATTCATGTTTCATTTCCACTTTCCATCATCAAAAATCCAAAAAAAATTGATTTTTCCAGCATTGTTACTCCTTGAAGCATTTTGGGAGATCTTGTTCTTGAAAGCTAGTTAGAGGAGATTCTTAGCTTCATTGTTGGTATAGTTCTCTCCTTTCTAGTTTTTATTGAACTATTATACAATTTTGGATGAATTTCATGATAAATTTTTGAGTTTTAGATTTGGAAATTACTATGTATGGTTTGACGATTTTTGTTGTTAGTATTGTTTTAACTCTTGGTTGATTGGTTTTGTGAGTTGTTTATTGGAATTATTTGTTGTGTTCTTGGTTAATTTGTGTTGTCTTGTGAAGTATTTTGTTTGTGGTGGTTGCTTGGTGATATTTGTGGTGGTTGTGTGGTGTTTCTTGTGGTTGTTGGTTCATTTGGAGTAAGATTTTGGTGTAGTGCTCCTTGAGAAGGAAGAGTAAAAAAAAATGGAGGTTGGTAGTAGTTCAAAGAAGAGGAAGAGTGGTAAAGAACGTAGAGGATCATCCTCTCAAGCACAACAAAATGTGGAACCCCCACCACCTTTGCCTCCTCTAAAATTCTCCAACCGACAACACCGAGCTAACTATGATGTCCTCCAATCCCGAAAACTCCTTCCCACCAAACACTACGACCAAACCATAACCACCAAGCTTAATGTTGACGAGCAATGTTGGTTCCTCTTTAACAACCTAGGGCTAACTGACTTTGTCACCAAAACATACAACACCTATCGAGAACCTACCCTTGAGTTTCTTGCCTCCTTTGAGAAACACACCTCGGAGAACAACAATATCTCCGTCTCTTTCCAACTCTTCAACAAAAAAGAGACAATGTCCCTCCACAAGTTCAATGAATACCTTGACCTCAACCCCAATGCCGACAACCTCCTACCCGAATATGCCCAACTCCCGGACTACAACCCCCGCCGATGGTGGAAGCATATCTCCCGGCACAACAACTTTGATGCCAAGTATTCTTTGGCTAGTGAAATCATGCATCCCGCCTTGAGATTGCTACACCGCATACTTGGGTATATGGTCTTCAACAAGCAAGACTTGGGGAAGATAACTTTGGAGGAGATTAGGATACTTTGGTTGCAACAATGCCGGATTTGGGACATAGAGTCAACTTGGGGTTCATCTTCACTCAATGTATTAAAGCCATTGTCTCGGGTGCCAAGAGTGGAGAGATCCATTGTGGAGCTATGGTGACTAGATTGGCCATAAAGTGTGGCCATGAGGACAAATTGAGGTCATGCACCATAATGGGAAAAGGTATAGAAGTGACATTTTTCTTGATGAGAAGCAATTGAAGACAATGCAATTCATCCGGGGCATAAAGGGAGTTGAGGGAGTATGGAGCCTCCTTGTTTCTCGCCAACATCATTGCTTCCTACCGAGACCGGCGTACACCTCTCATACAAGAGAGGGAGCACAACACCCTTGGTGGGTGAGGAAGGATTCGGGGGTGCTCCATATCAATGTGCATGTCGATTTAGAGGAGGTGTTCGAGGAGGATGATGTAATTATGATGGAAGGAGAAGAAGAGGATGAAGTGGCGGAGCAACAACAACAACAACATGTCCAACAAAAACAACAAGGAAGAAGAAGAAGGCAACAACAACAACAACAACAACAACAACCCGATTTTCAACAAGATACGGCGGCCATGAGGGCGCAAATGAAAAACATGCAACTTTGCATGCAAGGTATGTATCCCTCTTACCAAAACAATGCTTATCAAACTAACGACTTATACGATTTGAGTGTGCGTAGGGGGGAGGTCGACCCTCCTGTCAACTATCCATACACACCGCCCCAACAAGGGCCCGTGGCGTCATGGAACGGTGACAACCTCCCTACGTACCCTTTCTGGCAGGGTGTTGAGAACCCTAATGTGCCTAGGCGTAACTTCCCTGACGAGTCCGGTCACTATGACTATCGTGTCTCGGGTGGGAGTGATTATAGAGGTGACCCCGCTTACCACTATGTTCACCCCGAGCACCCCGCCCCATTGGTGCAACCCGAGCCCTTCGATCAGATGACCCAGCCCCAGCTTGACCTTTTCCGTGGTCACTACGGGTTCCCTCCCGGTTATACCGGTGGTTGGACCCTCATGGGCCGCCACCCACCCCACCTAGGGAAGATGGTGCCGGCCCTAGTGGCCACTAGTCCCCCCCTTGTATGCATGTTTCCCCCCCCCCTTTTGGTCCCTCCCTTATTCTTTTTATTTGCATGTGAGGCATCGAGGACGATGCTCGTATTTAGAGTGGGGGGGGGTATTTGAATCAAAAGGGAGTATTTTCGAGTCAGTGTGGGGGAAGGCATTAAGGACTCGTGGGAAGGTTTGAAAATCTTTTGTCGGGAAGTCTTGTTTTTAAGCGTCGGGTTGTAGTTGGTTGTTGTGTGGTATTTCCTATGATGATGTTGAGTTAATGATGATGATGCTTTTGATGATGATTTCGATAGTTTGTCCATGGGCCAAGTTTTTAGTGTTCTTTTGTTTTTCTTCCCCGTTCTACTAACTCTTTTTCTTTGTGTAGTGTTCGCTTTTGTTTTCTTTTCTCTCTCTTATGTAGCCTTGAAGACCGATGGAAGCAACTCTTGGAGCTTTGGAGCCTTGGTAAATGGTTTGGTTGCTCTATTTTTCTTTAAGAGACATTTGGGTGAGATCTTTCCTTTCCCCTTTTTCCTTTTTCTTTGAGTGCTTAGTTTAGGTTTAGTCTAGGAAGAGTTGAATGGTTCGAGGTTGTTTGATTTGGTTCTAAGGAACCTGGGATCGTTGATGTTGTATTCAACGATCATTGTATTTCGATTGGGATTTATATGATTTACATGCCTCTATTATGAACCTATTTGATCTCTTCCTTTTTCTTCGTGTGTTGTTTTCTTCTTTCTTTTGTGTGACATTCATGATCATGACAAGTGACTAATTTTTTCGGTGAGAATTCGCTCGTTCATTTGGACTTGTGGACCTATATACTTTCGTGATGACATGTTTTTGAATGCTTACCTTCTTAGTTGAAGAGGGTCTTCACGGTTTGAGAGTGCTTAGGGTTGAACTAGACACATTTTTAGCTAAGGTAGCCCGATTTAGAACTCTTGAGGACGTTTGAACCCCTAGTTCACGGGAAAGTGGTAAGATGGTGTTGCTCTCCGTAGTGAATATGATTCCCTTAGTTGGTATTTTCTTATTTCCATATCCCGTGTGAGCGTCAATTGTTCAAGCCTCCATCACTTTTGTTGAGCGGCATATTGGATCCTTAACTATGCGTGTCTTAATCCTTGTGTTGGTATCTAGCTCCCAAGATCGTGATCATATAACTCTAGAGGAGGAAGAGGGCATTTCTTCTCATTTTTCTTTGTTTTCCTTTTGTTTTGTCACAAATTTGGTTTTTATTTTACATATACCTTCTTGCTAGACATGTTGAGCCTTATTTCCTCTTTCTTAGTTAAACCACATTACAAACTTAGCGGCCTATGTTTTACCAACCCTTGTAGTTAGTGAAGCATCGGCTTGTAAGGTTCGAGTTTGAGTGTCTTGGTTTTAGGCAAGGAAGTTGTGCAATTTGGTTCGAATGAGGTCTTGAAAGTCTATACATGAAAAAGTGTGCAAAAGGGTTAGGCAAGGAAGTTGTAAGTTATGAAAACCAATCACCATTCAAAAAAAAAAAAAAAATGATGAGGAAAGAAAGAAAAGAAAAAGAGAAGGAAAAATTGAGTTGAATGAAAATCTTGCAAAAAGAGTAGTATTGTCATGTAATTTGTATTGAAGGTTGTGATTTGAACTTTAGGATAGATTCCTATGTTGTTATTGAGAGATGGCCACTCTTATGCTTCACTTAGGAGTTTCCACCAAAATTTTCAAATTAATTCCCAACCTTAACCTTTAGCCATGACGTTACAACCTTAACTAAGACCCTTGGACTTTAGAGGGGCGTGGTCAAGGAAACGGTGGAGGGAGATGGATTTCAACCCTATGGAGAGAGTATGCATAGTTGAGATGTCGGGATAGCCTCATTGTTCCACATAGAATTATTTTTTTTCCGGTTCCCTCGCGGAATCATGAGGAGCCAACTAGGGGATGAATTGAAGCTAGCGGAGAGAACGTGGACCGTCTTGGATGGGGCTAGGGCAGAGGATGAAATCATTAGTTCTCTATGCTTAGCTTAGGTTTGTCTTTTTCAACCTTGAGCATCTTATAGCGTGTTTCCCCTCTTGAATTTAGAAAGGTAAGTATTCTTGATCAATGTCATCATATTTGAGTCCGAATTGAGCATTTTTCACCTTGGTACTTGATTGATTTTCTCAAACCTTGTCATGTCATGTTTGTTGTGTTGTGTTTCCTTGTGCCTAGGTTTCCTTTTCTTGAGGACAAGCAAGAAGCAAGTGTGGGGGAATTTGATGAGTGGCATTTATGCCATGGTTTAGTGCTCCTTTTACGGGGTTTTTCCTCCCACTTGTAGCTTGTTTACCCCATTCTCCTTCCCTTTTTGTTCTCCTTTTCTTTGTTTGCCTTTCTTGTGTTTTCTTTCTTTCGTTCCGTTTTTCTTGTCTTTTCTAGCTTTTTCTTTTGTTTTGTAGGACTTTGGCCTTTTCGGATGAACCATTGAAAGCTTGGCTAGACTTGGATGGGGATAATGTTGGTCAAAGATGGAAGATTGGCAAAGCAGGGGAGCCGCGGGCGCAAGGCCTGGAGCCGCGGGCGCGGGGACCTGAGCAGGGCAGCACAGCAAACCTTCACTAGATGCCGCGCCGCGCCTCAGGAGAGGGCTCTCCTCCCTGACCCGCGGGCGCGGCTGTTCGAGCACTATTTTCCTCTGATGCTGTGCCGCGGCCTCTCCTCAGAAGAAGATGCCATCTCCTTGGAGCCGCGGGTCTTTGGGTTTAGCAACTCCGTAACCCACAATGTAGAGGGCGCGGCTACAAGCTAGAAGGCTCTCCAAGGCTTATTATTCCCGTCTTTTATGCTTCGTATATATAGCCTCCTATTCAAGTTTGTACTATCAACTATCATTACTTAGAAACATTTTTAACCCTAATCTTAGAGAGAGAAAGTGTAGTGTTACTCAAGTTTTCTTCATGTATGCAACTTTGTTCAAGTTTCATTTCAATCAATCAAGCAACCTTGCAAGTTTTAATCTTTCTACCTTTGCCTACTTAGTAATCTATAATCCTTTCTCTTAGCTTAGTTTATTTGCACTCTAGTTGTTTATTTCTATCTATTTTGTGGATTGATATCTTTTGGTATTTTCATTGTTTTTGATCATGTTTGCTTCAATGTCTATTTTGTTTTCATTTAGTTCTATCATCATGTTTAATCTCCCTTCTCTAGGCTAATTTCTTAGCTAGGGGAAGGGGGTGGAAAATATGTGTTGAATGTTGGATGAATGATGATGGTTGGATTGAATACATGCCTAAAATTGATGAAAGATATGATTTTTAATGTCATGAGATTATTGTTGCACTTTATTTGATTACCTTCTAGTTTAGATGCATGAAAATGATTTGAACTAGATTAAGATCACCTCTATTTTGATGATTGCATGAAAATGAGTTGTTAAAATAGAGTTTATTGATTTGTGCCTCTTTATTCTCTTGATTTTTCTAGTGTCTAATAGGATGCATGAGAATGATTCTATTAGCATAGGGCTTTTTCATTGATTTACCTAGACCATTGCATGAGAATGAATTGTTTAGGTAGGATCTTGTGTTCTTTGGCATGTTTTCATGATAACTATCATTATTCACCTCTTTCTAATCATGTTTGACACCCTCGTACCCCTAGCGTCGTTCTCTCTTGATATTTAATCTCCTTTTTATTTGCTTGTTCGTAGTCTTAGTACCTTTTTATCCTAAAACCAACAAAATTACCCTTTCCTTGACTCTTGCTTAGTGAATTTGATATTTAGCTTGCATGCTTCCCTTGGGTTCGACCCTATACTTACCCCTATATTTGTATTAGGGTAGTTTAGGTTATAAGTAGTTAATTTGATTTGGGTTGGTAGTCCCAACGACCTACTAAATCCCGATCACCTAGCTAGTGTTTGATGTAGTTGACACTAATTAAACCTCTAGGAGAATAGCTTGATGTACTCTCTTGGTTGCAATTTCGGTTTTCCCTCACATTGCTTGACTTGATTGGTTGATTCCCCAAGTTGATTGAACTTCATTGTTGGTGCATGTGGATCCATTTCCCTAGTGCCTTTGCATTTGTTTAGTACTAAATTTTTGCATTGCCTAGCTTAGCTCTAGTTTCTACCATAAACCCCTACTAGACTTCGGAATAGCTTGACTTAGGCATTGTGCATTCGACCTCTATTCCTTTGGGTTCGACCTTGACTTACCACTACACTTTATAGGGGTTAGTTGAGTTACAAATTTTGTTTGATTGGGTGGGGTGGTAGCTCAACGACCTACCGTTCTTCATCCCATCAAAATGGCGCCGTTGCCGAGGAATGGTGCTTTGAGTGCATGTTGTTGTTGAGTCTATTCCACTCTATTTGCAAAATACAAAAAGATTTTACACTTTAGGCTACACTTGTAGCCGTGCTATTAATATTTTCTTTGAGTTTTGTATGCATAGATCCCAAGCCATGGGAGGAAATTCAAGAGTTGCCTTGAAGGAACTTGGAGTGCCCGGTGCATATAGGTATGAGAGCGGCATAGCTCCACCTACAACACCAGAAATTGACTTTGAAATTCGGCCGGCAATGATCACCCTAATTGAGAGGAGACAATATAGTGGGGCTAAGAATGAGAGCCCATTGAACCATCTTAAGGAGTTTGAAAAATATTGCAACACTATCAATGTCAATGGAGTTTCTCAAGAGTTTATCCGCCTTAAGTTGTTCCCTTTCTCTCTAATAGGAAGATCTTTGGAATGGCTAGACAAAGAAGTGAAGCCCAATTCCTTGAAGACAGGGGATGATGTCACAAAAGCTTTCTTGTCCCGTTTCTACCCACCACAGAAGACGGCGGAAGCTAGAGCCTTAATCCAAAGTTTTAAGCAATTGCCTAGAGAGAATCTCTATGAAGCATGGGAGAGGTACAAGGACTACCAAAGGGAATGCCCTCATCACGGAATTCCAACATACCAAGTGATCCAAATCTTCTATAGTGGTTTGAGCTTTCAAGGTAGATCGAGCCTAGATGCCGGAGCCGGAGGGCCGATTATGAACAAGACGGAAGAAGAGGTTGTGGATGTTATAGATGATGTGATAAGGAATTACATGGATTGGCATGATGTAGAGAGGGAATCGACAAGCACAAGTTGCTCAACCGATCAATCTTATGTCATCAACGAATTGTCCACAATGGTCTCGGAGTTAGGAAAGGAGGTGAATTCTCTCAAGAACAAGCTCGAGAGTCCTTCACAAGCTTCTTGTCTTCCTTCCCAATTTAAGGGGAGAGGTACATCTTCCTACTCTAACCCTCTTTTTGCTTCTTGTTGCATAATTAGAGAATGCTTGGTTTGTGATATGTGTGGAAAGAATGATCATGATGCTTCTAATTGCTCCAATGTTCCTTGTGATAGATATGATGGATATAAGAATGTGCATGTGAATTGTGATGATAATAATGATTTTGGACCTAGATTTAATGCTCAAAAGATTGTTGGGAATAGGAATTATCACAATAATGGGAGCTATGATAATTACAATCAAAAGAGTGGTAATGGTAACCGTGTGACCCAAGAATTTTGTGGTAACCATAACAACTTTTGTTGTAATGATCAAAGCTATGGCCAAGAATATGGGGATCATAACCAAGGATATGGTAACCATAATCAAAATTCCGGCCAAAATCATGGTAAGGGTAATTGGAGTAATCAAGGTAGGGGAAATTTTCAAAATGATGTTCAAAGAGTTACCCCACCCCAAATTACTCCAAAGACTTAAAGCCAAGGTGATGATTTCTTTACTCAACAATCCCAATTGAATAGGCTAGAAAATTTCATGATGGATCAATCTAGGATGTTGAATGAATTCACATTGTCTTGTAATAAAATGTTTGAGGTCCTATTTACTCATGGAAAGATGCTTGAGAACCAAATCTCATCTCGTCTTCACACCCTTGGCCCACATCATCCTCAAAAACACTCACACACTCCAAATGAGGTGCCCCACATCCATTTACATCAACCAAAGCACTCATTACTTGGCAAGCCTCACTTCTCTCAACTTTTGTTCCTCTTGAAGCTCTTGGAGTTGTTGGGTGAGATATTGCATTTGAGAAAGAATTTGGGGAGTAATGTTATCGGGTTGAGGTTCATGATCCAAATCAAATTGCACATCATCAAAATTAGCACAAACCTCATCACAATGAGCATAAGAGGGGAGGGGGTCAACATGCATAGTAGGATCATCACACGGCACATTAGAAGCATCAAGAGAATTCATGCAAAAATTAGAAGAATCTTGACATTGAGAATCAAAACAAGAAACATGACATTCTCTATCATAAGAATCTCTAGAAAGCCAAGTGAAGAAATTCCAAGCATCATGCATAGAAAAATGACGGAATATGCCATTGTGCATATCCTCAACCATACCCCTAGTATACTCATTCATGCCCTAATAAGCTATACCACAAGCATCACTAAGAGAACACCCATGGAAACTAAGGAAACCATCTAATCTATCAAAGTAAGCATAAAAGGGTTCATCATCAAATTGAGGAAAAGATAAGCATGCCATTTTTATACAAAAAAAACAAAGAAAAGCAAACAAAAATCAAATAATATACAAGAACCTAGATAATCTAATCAACACAAACTAATGAACGCCTTAGTCCCCGGCAACGGCGCCAAAATTTGATCGCGGGATTAAGTAGTGTCGTTGGTCTACTAACCCTAATCAAATTAGAAATTTATAATCCTAAACTACCCTAATACGAGTATAGGGGTAAGTAAAGGGTCGAACCCAAAAGGACTAAGTGTATCAATCTATGCTAATTAGACTACTAGGAAAGCTCGTGAGGTAAAGAGAGGTTAAAATAAACACAACTAAGAACAAACAACTAAAACTAGGGAAAGTGGAATCCAATTACATCAATGCATTCAACAACATCATACAATTAGATGAAAATGACCTTGATTTGGAACAATCAACACAATTAACTCACTCTCGCACAATTAAGCATGTTGATTATCCTACTAAACTAATTCACTCTCGTGCAACTAGCCTAGCAAAGGTATGGAAGAATTTAGACCCTCAACCAACTCACTCTCGCACAATTGATTGAAAGCACAATTAAAAGCATAGAATCAATTAGCTAGAAAGATTCTAATCCATTTAAGCATCATCCATACACAATAATCAAGAAACAATTTCATACAAACCACAATCAATCATTAAATTAATTAACATAACCTTCATCCATTTCCCTAGAATAAAATCTAAGCTAACATAATGAACAAAAACATGGAAAACAAAGTAAAATAATAATAAAAGCAAGAATCAAATAACTAAACTAATTAATCTACTCAAAATAACAAATAAATAAGCGAAAATAATAATAAATGAAAGCAATAAAGGTGAGAGAAAGTTAGAAAGACTCATTGAATTAATGAGAAGAAAAATCCACGAATTGTATCTTCAACCTCTCAAAACTCCATGAAAAATCCAAGCTTTCTCTCTCTAAACTACTCCTAAACTAGAGAGAGAAAATCCTAATCTAACCCTAAGAGAGAGAAAATAAAAGAACTAAACTACTCTAATCTAATCTCGGGTAGAATAATGTTAAGTGTTAGTTAAAAGAGAAATAACCCCAAAAGGGGTATTTATATACAAGGCCTAAAAAAAATAAAATAAAAATAAAATAATTAAAACTAATGAAACTAAATCCAAAAACAAAACTAAAATAAAAATGAAAATAAAAGAAAATTAAAATAGAAAACATAACCCCCAAAATTCCCACCAAACCCACGAAATACATCAAACCCCCAAATGTTTTTCTTCTTTTCGTGGCTGCTCTCTT
The DNA here is from genome assembly GCF_948465745.1 of Chenopodium album. Classification (NCBI taxonomy): domain Eukaryota; kingdom Viridiplantae; phylum Streptophyta; class Magnoliopsida; order Caryophyllales; family Amaranthaceae; genus Chenopodium; species Chenopodium album. Next base: position 22,167,653 of record NC_137853.1, read on the forward strand.
ATCATCATCATCCAACAACCATCATCAACGCCATTCATACTCCATCATCAATCATCATCAGCAATCATCACTTAATCGCAACCGTTCAATCTCACTAAATGCCATGTGCGAAGCTCGTGAAATGGTTCGATCGAACCGAAAGTAGGTGCGGCCGAACTATGGGTTGGTTTGATCGAACCATGGGTGTGTTCGACCATGATGAGTGACATTTATGGCACTCATTTGGTCCCTTTGTGGATGAATTTCATTCCATTTTATTACTCCTTTCTTTAGTTTTCCTTAGTTTTATTCTTGTTTTCTTCATTTTATGCTTTTTATAGTTAGTTTCTCTATTTTATGCCTTTTCTAGTTTACTTGTTATTTTTCTATTTTACTTGCTTTTATTCCTTTGTTTGTAGGTTGTGATTGATTGTGCAAGAATTCCCGAGCTTCCTCTCCATGATCTTTCATTGTTTTCATGCCTAAAACTTGTGCAAGAAGTTTCAAGTCAAAGGGGGGATCCAAGCGGCATGCTTCAAGGCCTTGTATATGCCTTTCTCATGGTTCATTTTCTTCAAGATTTCCAAGGAAGTTTCTGCCTACTTTGTCCTCCATCATCATCATCTAGGATGTGTGCACCCCATGAGCTAGGACGAAGAGAAGAAGAGGAGGTTGCCAGATATGTGCGGGCGCACTCGGGGAGTGTGCGGCCGCACATGGGGTGTGTGCGGGCGCACCTTTCTGGGTGTGTCCCGTGCGCACTTCTCTCTCTCCTCTGAGCGCCCGCACCTGCGTGGGTCTATTCTTGGGCGTCAAAACCGACCTTCTTCTTTGTATATATAGTTATTTCCTTCTGTTTTTGTAAGTAAGAAGTTTCATAATAGAATTAGATCATATTCTTAGCTTAGTTGAGAGCTTCTCTCTCTAGATCTAGGGGTTAGCCTTAGGAGTAGATTTTAGAGAGAGAAAGTGAAGAATTTCGATGGTGATTGAGAGATTAAAGATCCAATGGTGACAATTGTATTGCAGATCTACTCTATTATCAATGAGCATTTCTAAACTCTATCTCATTTATTGTTTTGTTTAGTATTCATGTTTAGATTGTTTGATTTTGATGATTTGATGATTGATGTTTGATTAGAGTAATTGTTCTTCTTTGATTGTTGATTCTTTGATTGTTGATTTCTTTAGTTAATGGTTGAATTGATGATGTTGCTAGATTAGTTGTTTGGTTAGGGATTTGGTGAAGCTTGTATTATGTAATGGATTGATGTAGATTGGGGATTTTGATGGTGTTGATGATGTGATTAAATTGGTTAATTGATTATGTGCATGTGTGTGTTGATTTAGGCTTGATCACCCTTGTTATTCACACTAGATTGCATTGTAAGTTCACATTGATACGGACCATTGATTTGTGGCTTGCAATTACACGATTGAGGTGTCTTGTGATGTTTCCTAGCTAGAGTTTATCGTAGTTGACGCTAGTTAGACCTCTAGGAGAATAGCTTGATACGGTCTTTTGGTTGCATAATCGATCTTCCCCCGCTTTGCTTGACTTAGTCAACTTCCTATACCAATTTGCATTGTTCATTGCTATTATAAGTGAATCCTAATCCCTAGCATTTTACTTGTTTGGTTTCTTTGTCTTAGTAGTTGTTAGTGTCCTCTTTTACCTTTTGTCTTCGACCTAGCTTAGGCACATAATTGGAAGCACTTAGACATTACCGTTCCTTTGGGTTCGACCCTTGACTTACCTCTATACTTGTATTTAGGTTTGTTGAGTGTTTATAAATTTTGTTTGGCTTAGGAGGATTAGTCCAATGACCTAATTTTCCCACGTCAAAATGGCGCCGTTGCCGGGGAACGGTGTTTATGTTTGAGTGTTTTTTATTGCTTGAGTCTAGGTCTTTGTGCATACTTTTCTTTTATTTTGTTTTTGTTTCCTTTGTATAAAATGGAATGTCTATCTTTTTCTCAACATGATGATGAGCCTTTTTGTGATTATTTCAATAGACGTAAGGAATTTCTTGACTATAATTGTTGTAGTCTTTGGGAAGCTTGTGAGATTTGTTATCATGGTTTGAATGAGCAAACTAGGGATATAGTTGAAGGAATGCATAATGGTGATTTTAGAGCATTTTCTATTGAGGATGCTTGGAAATTTTATGTTTGGTTTGCTTGGGATGTCTATAATAATGGTAAACGTGCTTCCATTTTTGATGTGCAATGTGTTAATTCTTCAAATGCTAGCATGATTTACCATGATGTGTCACATGAGCCCATAGTTGAACCTAGAACAAGTACTTCCAATTCTATTTCCTCATTTGTTCATGATAATGTGTCGCATGTTCAAGCTAACAAATCTCATACATTTGAAAATGCTCCCAACCCCCTATTTGATGAAAATGCTCATGTTTGTAATGATGATGATCCCAGTTTTGGTTGTACTTATTTTTCTCTTGTTGAGCCTCAATCTCCTACCCCTTTTGAATCTCTTATTGCTACCTTGGAAACTCAAATTAGGCATGTTGAGCTTTGTGATGATCTTGGGCCTAACAAAGAGTGGACTCTTAATTGTTTAAGAAGTCAATTGGAGATGATGAGAAAGAGTTAGGAGCGTCTCGAGGAGGGAAGAAGGAGAAATGAAGAGCTAGGAAGCCAATTGTCATCTTTGATGCTTATGTGTGAAAGTTACAAATCCAATGTGTGTGTTGAGGGTGATAATGGTAATTTCGAGCAACCAAGAATGTGTGAGGATCCTATTGTTGAGCATAAGAGTGAAGGAGAGAGAGTCGATAGTGATGATGTGTTTGATGAAATTTTAAGTTTAGACATCTCTTCCTTTGTTGATTGTGATGAGTCCCAAATGTGTGAATGTGACTCTTCTATCCATGAGTATTTGGACTCGTTTAAGGTTATGTCAAATGTGTTTGTTGAGTGCATAAGGAATAGCCATAGCCTTTTAAGCAAGTTCATTGATGATGCTTCATGGGAGAGAGATGATTTTGAAATTAATTTGCCTCCATTCATGCATGGTTTAGGGACTCTAGGCTTTAAGGAAGTTGAGGGAGCTATTGTTCATGAAGGTAGTGGAGGAGATTATGTGGTTCCTCTTGGGAGTTGGATGTTTGAGGGAGATGGTGATCATGAGTGTTCTTCTTTTGAGGATTCTATGATTGATTTTCATGCCCTCATTGGCGATGTGAGACTTTGTGTTGACGGAGTAGCTAACCCTTTGCCTTTTTTCTCAAACCCCTTTCTCTCAAAAGTTTAATCACATCCCTATTGCCCTATTTTTCTCCCTTCCTTTGTTGGTAAGCCTATTGGGGACCCTTATGTCTATGAACATTTGAATGTGGCTCATTTGTCTCCAATTTGGGAAAAGGGTGATGTTGCCACCCAAAAATATTTTGAGGAGAGTTTGCCTTCTTTTTCCTTTTCTTCTTCTTTTTCTTTTTCTTCTTGTTTTGTTGAGTCTTCTTTTGATTCTTCTTCTTTCTCTTGGCATCTCTCTCCTCATAGGTGTGCACTATGCATGTTGCATGCCTTATTTTTGTCATGTGCACACTTACTTTCTTATGAAATGTGTAGTAGTGCATTTGACAAGCTTTTACGATCGTTGCAATATTATTTTACTAGAGCAGTCAAGCTTGGACCTTAAGCAAGCCTTTCTCGGGAAGTAACCCGTGTTTTAGATTAGATTTTCCTTTTCTTTTTAGAATAGATTTTCCTCTCATGGAATTTTTTGTGTGCCTTTTGCTAGGTACATGACTTGATATACTTTGGTGATTTGATTTGGATCAAGAATCAAGGAGGTTGACTCCTATCTTAGCGAGCATATGGAAACAAGGTTCAATTCTTGAGAAATTAGCTTTGAAAGGTTAAAATTGCGTCATTTGCGGGTATTTACACCCACCTCAAATCCGGTAGTATCTTTTCTTGCTCTTTCTCTATTGGTTGGAGACTTGTTGGACATATGTTGGTTTGTTGGATTAATCTCCTTGTTTTCCCCTCCCTTGGATTATATGATTTATGTTTGAGTGTATTGTCTCATTCAAGCTTGGGGGAGGGTATTCTATCATGTTTGGTTAGATGTTGATCCTCATATGTTATGCACCTTTGTATATGCTTTTCCATGTTTCTTATATTTTGAAAAAATCCAAAAAGATTTTTGTTTCTATAAAGGCAAATTTGCAATGTGTTTTGTTTTGTTCTTGCTTGGGACATAATAACATTTGGACTTGTATGATTGAATGCTTTTCTTCCTAAATGTTAACGGTGTGCACGGTTTGAGAGTACGCTTGGTTGATTATAGGATAAAGCATGCTAAGGTAGTTGGTTAGAACTAGTGGGAACATGAAGCCGGATTCTACTTGTTTATGGCCCGTTTGGTAGTTGCTTCCTATAATCGATTTGACACCAATAGTGAGTTTTTGCTACATCCGTGCGAGTTCTTCGTTTTTCAAGCCTTCTACCTATACTTGTATGAGCGGCATGGATCCTTGACTTCTTGCAATCCTAATCTTGAAACTTGACTCATAGATCTTGAATCCGAGACCGAACCATTTAGGGAGGACAAAGGCACCTTTTTCGGGGTGGTATTTTTCATTTTTAGGATAATTTATTTCATTCTTTATTTTTGGGTTTACATTTGCCTTCTTGCAACCATTTGAGCCTTTTACCTTCTTTTTAAGCCACATCTTTAGATCTTTGGCCTTTTGTTTCATTTTCTTTCTTTTCTTGGTTTTTGTGAAGCAATTGATCATTCTTGATGGAGTTTGTGGTGGAGAAGTTGGAATGTTTGGTTCTTATGATAGCAAGATTGTGTTATATCTTCTTTGTGAATAATGGCAAATGAGTATGAGTAAAAGCTGTCCTATATTATAAAAGGCATGGACAAATAAGTGCAAAAGTTGAAAAAGCCGTCCAAATTTAAAAGAGGCAAGGACAAAGCACTATAAAAAAAGAAAAAGAAAACAAAAAGTGAAAAATGAAAATTTCAAAAAATATTTTGATGTGAGTTTTCTCCCTTTTTGAGCATTGGACAATGCTCCATTTAAGCTTAGGGGGAAGCGTTCTGACGCTTTTTGTGTATATGTTTGTGATTTATAGCTTTGAATAAGCTTGGGGGTGTTAGTTTGTTTTTGTTTGGTGACTACTTGATTGTGATCCTAAGAATTGGCCATTCTTTGTTTCACTATTAGGAAAACCACCAAATTTTAAATTTTAGCCCACCTTCACCCTTTTGCCTTAACGTTACAACCTTGGGGAAAGACCTTTTGACCTAAATGGTGAGTCATTCATTGGTGGAGAGGAATGTGAGTTTTAGGAATAGGGAGAGGGGATGCAAAAGTCAAGATGTCGAGTAGCTTAAAAATTCTCTTTTTCCGGTTCCTTCGTGGAATCATTGGGATGCTCATTTAACGTCGATTTTAAGCTATTAGGAAGAACGCGGTAAGATCGTTTGGGATGAAAGTGGATTGTGAAAGCTAGTTCCTATGCTTAGCATATTTATGTTTCAATCAACCTTGGGTATCTTGGAACGTGCACTCCCTTACTTGTTTAGAAAGATTTGCATCCACTTGTGCTTGTACATTTGCAAAAGTCCTTTCATGAACATTTGTTTACTTTTTTTGTATTTTGTTTTCTTTTTCATGCTTTGCCTTGTTTGTATTATTATGAGAGTTATTGGTCAAACTCTTATGATACCCTTACGAGACCTCACTCGTGCTCATAGGCGACTTTGGGGTTTAAAGGGCTTGTTGTAGCTAAAAACAACCGTGATTCCTACGACAGTGAGTCTTAGTGTATATTCTTATCTTGAGTCTTTCTTTTTCATTTTCAATAAATCTTTCATCCTTGATCTTTCTTGCTTTGTTTTGCTCGAGGACGAGCAAAAGTTTAGCTTGGGGGAATTTGATGAGTGACATTAATGGCACTCATTTGTCCCTTTTTGGATGAATTTCATTCCATTTTATTGCTCCTTTCTTTAGTTTTCCTTAGTTTTATTCTTGTTTTCTTCATTTTATGCTTTTTGTAGTTAGTTTCTCTATTTTATGCCTTTTCTAGTTTACTTGTTATTTATCTATTTTACTTGCTTTTTATCCTTTGTTTGTAGGTTGTGATTGATTGTCCAAGAATTCCCGAGCTTCCTCGCCATGATCTTTCATTGTTTTCATGCCTAAAGCTTGTGCAAGAAGTTTCAAGTCAAAGTGGGGATCCAAGGGGCATGCTTTAAGGCCTTGTATATGCCTTTCTCATGGCTCATTTTCTTCAAGATTTCCAAGGAAGTTTCTGCCTACTTTGTCCTCCATCATCATCATCTAGGATGTGTGCACCCCATGAGCTAGGACGAAGAGAAGAAGAGGAGGTTGCCAGATATGTGCGGGCGCACTCGGGTCGTGTGCGGCCACACATGGGGTGTGTGCGGGCGCACCTTTCTGGGTGTGTCCCGTGCGCACTTCTCTCTCTCCTCCAAGCGCCCGCACCTGCGTGGGTCAATTCTTGGGCGTCAAAACCGACCTTCTTCTTTGTATATATAGTTATTTCCTTCTATTTTTGTAAGTAAGAAGTTTCATAATAGAATTAGATCATATTCTTAGCTTAGTTGAGAGCTTCTCTCTCTAGATCTAGGGGTTAGCCTTAGCAGTAGATTTTAGAGAGAGAAAGTGAAGAAATTTAATGGTGATTGAGAGATTGAAGATCCAATGGTGACAATTGTATTGGAGATCTACTCTATTATAATGAGCATTTCGAAACTCTCTCTCATTTATTGTTTTGTTTAGTATTCATGTTTAGATTGTTTGATTTTGATTAGATTTTGATGATTTGATGATTGATGTTTAATTAGAGTAATTGTTCTTCTTTGATTGTTGATTCTTTGATTGTTGATTGTTGATTGTTGATTTCTTTAGTTGTTGGTTGAATTGATGACGTTGCTAGAGTAGTTGTTTGGTTAGGGATTTGGTGAAGCTTGTATTATGTAATGGATTGATGTAGATTGGGGATTTTGATGGAGTTGATGATGTGATTAAATTGGTTAATTGATTATGTGCATGTGTGTGTTGATTTAGGCTTGATCACCCTTGTTATTCACACTAGATTGCATTGTAAGTTCACATTGATACGGACCATTGATTTGTGGCTTGCAATTACACGATTGAGGTGTCTTGTGATGTTTCCTAGCTAGAGTTTATCGTAGTTGACGCTAGTTAGACCTCTAGGAGAATAGCTTGATATGCTCTTTTGGTTGCATAATCGATCTTCCCTCGCATTGCTTGACTTAGTCAACTTCCTATACCAATTTGCATTGTTCATTGCTATTATAAGTGAATCCTAATCCCTAGCATTTTACTTGTTTGGTTTCTTTGTCTTAGTAGTTGTTAGTGTCCTCTTTTACCCTTTGTCTTCGACCTAGCTTAGGCACATAATTGGAAGCACTTAGACATTACCGTTCCTTTGGGTTCGACCCTTGACTTACCTCTATACTTGTATTTAGGTTTGTTGAGTGTTTATAAATTTTGTTTGGCTTAGGAGGATTAGTCCAACGACCTAATTTTCCCACGTCAGAACACTCCTCTAAAAATCAGAAAAACTAGAATGATTCTGATTGTTTTTGCATAATTAATTCGACCGAACTTCTCAATGGGTTTGCTCGAACCCAATTGATTTGAATTGCTCTGAATTTTGGGCGCTGTTGTTGTGCGATTTGCGAAGCTGATTGGAGTTGCGGTTTTGTTGCGGTGGCAGGTGGTTGGTGTGATTGAATTTGTGGGGTTGCGCGTAAAGGATGCGAGGAGTAGTAGGGGTTAATGGCGTGGCTGTGGTGGAGATTGATGGTGGTTTCGGGTCGGTTTGTGTGGAGGAGATGGTGGCAGTGGTTGCGAATGGTTTGGTGGTTGAAATGGGTGATTGCGGTGGTGGTGCTGGGTGGTGTTTGCGTGGGGAGCTAGGAGCAGGGGAGAAGCTGCTGTAACTGTTGTTGTTGCATTGTTTGCGTTGTGGCTGGTGGTGTGTGGTGTGGGGTATAGTTGTCTGGGTGGTGTTTTTCGTGGGTTTGGTTGGAGTTGCGGGTTGGTCAATGGTTGAATGGTGTTATTGTTGTTGTTGTTGTGGAAAGCAGGGGTGGTTTGGTGGCTGTTGTTGTTGCGATGTGTGGTGTTGCGTGGTGGGAGCAGGGGAGTGAGTGGTGGAGGTTAAGAAGGTGTGTGGTGAAGTTTAAGCTGGCAGCAACAGGGCAGCAGTTTGCTTGGGAGCTTGTGCCTCGAACCTTGGACTCAGACCTTGAACCCGATCGACCACGGACCCGAAAACACCTACAACCAAAAACAACACGATGGTATAACCACGAGACAAAATAAAATAAAATAAAAATAAAATAAAATAAAATAAACTTAAAAATAAAATCAAAAGAAATTTAATAAAATAAAGTAAAACAAATATGAAAATAAAATAAAATAAGAAAATAAAAGAAACTAGGAACTTATTAAAAAAACAAGAACTAAAAACTTAAAATAAAAACAAAGAAAATAAGATAATTAAAATAAATTAAGAAAATAAATTAAAAACTACTAAAATACTCGAAATAAAGATAAAAGACGAGAATAAGTAAATAAAAGAAATAAAGGACAAATAAGGTTAAATTATTGGGAAAATAAGCTGAGAAACGACTCGATAACTACCCTAAAAGTGACGTAAAAGTCACTTATCATTTGGAGATCCAATAATCCTAGGGATGTATAAAAGATGCATAATGGATTTAAGTTAGCATCAGGGAATTAATGTTCTTAATTTTTTGTAAGTTAATCAAATCGTTTGATGTTCTCGGAAAATGAAGAAAAGGTCTTATGTGTACAAGACGTTTAGTGGGAGCTATGAAGTTTTCTTGGTCTAGTACAGAGAGCAATTTTTCATTTCTTGAAGGGTCAAGTGATAGCTAATGCATTTTGTATGAAAACCTTGAAGAAGAAGATGAGTACATTTGGGATTCAAGATCTATATAGATAGGTCTCGAAGGATGTTTGAGTTTGGTTAAGAAACTTATATTGATAAGATTCTTATAAAGTTCAACATTTTATTGAAAGGAGTTTCAATCCCATGGCACATTGCTTAATGATTCAATACTTTGAGAAATGTTGATGAAATTAAGATTTTGAGTGATGATCCTTATGCAATTTGCAAAGGATGCATCATGCATGTCATGGACTATACTCGTCTATTTGACTCACATGTTTTAATAACAAGTGATGATAGATTTCAATCGAAATCCAATGTGATGTTGGAATACAAATTAGAAATTCCAAAGTTCCTTGCGAAAGGGCGAAGGAAAATTCTTAGTGTATGGAGATGAAAATGATTAGAAATTGCAAAATTCATGTTAATGAGAATCTCTAATGAACTCTACTTACTAAACGCCTTCCAATTCCAAGGCATGAGAAACATGCTAATGAAACTGGATTGAGTCAAACGATGTAATTAGAAGTTGTATGTGATTTTGGAGAAAAACAAGGTACATGTGTAATACATTCATTTGCATTATGTTTATCAATTGAAAGAAAGTTTCAATCTTATTTAATCGTGGTTTCAAGATTAAATAAAATATCCAAAATAATTATGAATTGATGGGCTCACTAGGTTAATGACCTTTTGAATGAAACCCTACAGGTGAACTAAATTCATATACTATTTAAGTTCCTAGTTCGAAATCATTAAACTGGACATAAATGATTTCTTAAATTGGACTAGCATGTTAAGATTGATTGGATAGCGCAGTTTCATAAGCTATAGGAGCGTAGTGATGCTCGGTCAATCACATAGATATGCATGAATGATGCATGATCGAACTATAGACCTACTTTGAAGTTCAAGTATAGACCTTCCGAATATATTAGTGGATTCCTTTCACATGAGTGGAACATTGATCTCATTCAATGGATGTTATAACTGTGGTACATTCAAACATCTTCCCGTAACTGGAGATTATAAAGGGTGTTTCCTGGTTATTTCAGAAGTTGAGTGGGAGCCTTGGTTTCCATAAGATTGGATTGAGTCTACCTATTAATTAATTAGGAATGTGTCTTATTTTGGCCCCTTGAAGAGGGAGAATTCAGAAAATGCATGGCCGTGCTCAAGTCTGTTACATAGTAACCATTTGTTTTGTAATTCTAACTCAAATTTCAAGAAAAGATTTGTAGATTAATAATGATTACATAAGATGCAATCATATTATCAAATCGACACAATTTGACTTAAGGAATTTGAATATTGCGCACTTGTCTCAGACAAGTGGGAGATTGAATGTGTTTTGTCTTCGATAAATGCAATTACTAGATATATCAAGGATCACTATTATAGAGATAATAAGTTTGTTCTTTTGGGGCGTCATCCTCTGTTTCTAGACTATGAGATATGATCTTTGGACTACTCAAATAGTTTAAAGCCCTCTAGAATGGATCCTATGAGGTCACACACAAGGGTATTGGGTTAAGCAAACTAGAGGCCCATCAATGGGCCTCATGAGCATTTAATTAGTCATATGTATGATTGGGCTAAATGTAGTTTGATTAGGATTAGGAATTAGGCTTTGTGTGGACTATTATTTAGAGATATGATCTATAAATAATAGTCATGCCTAGGGTTGATTAATTAAGTCACAATTAACTTACAGTGAATTTTGAATCTAAGCAACCAACATCCAAAGCCCTCACCTCTCTCAAACTTACGGCCCTCTCTCCCCCCTCTTACCCACGGCCGGCCACCCTAGTGGTCCTCGTGGTGTTGCGCGGTGGTTCTTGGCTAGTACGTTGTTCATACATCTCCGTAGAAGGTCGATTGAAGAGTTCTTTCGCAACTAACTAGCATTAGTGGAGGTCTTAATCTGTGCCCGTGGACCAAGTAGAGGAATCATATTTGAGGTTCTTTATCTCCCATTGTTCTTGCTCGATCGCTACGTGGAATCACGCTTCAAAGGTAAAATTATGTGTTCTTTATGTGTTATGCAAAGATCCTTGGATTAGGTACTGTATGAATATGATTCATGTTTATTTCCGCTGTGTAGTACCTATAAACTCCTACATCATGTATTAGAAAGTTAAGGTTAACAATGCTTATTGGTCAATTGGTAGGTGGTTTATATGGTTTTAGTGTCAAGTGATTGATCTCTAGTGTCTGTAGTTGCAGTTTGTCTAGGCTGAATTTAGTCTAAACTAGCTGATTGTACATGAATTACAGGTTATGGATGCTCCGCTCACACAAGTAGGGATATCATTTCGTCCTTTGTTAAAGCAAATTACCAGATGTTTGGATTTCCTTGATCCAGAATATAAATATCTCAATCTCCGAAAATGAATTGCTTGTGTGGCTATTAGGAGCGAAATAGTGTTGTTCCTACTGTTTATCTTGGTGGAGATACGGGTAATGTAGATGAATCGTGTGAAATTACAGCTAAAAAGGCAGTGTATGATCTTATAAAATGATATGACTTAGTTGTTGAAGATGTATCTGCTTTACATAAACAAATGTATAAACGTTGTGGACGATTGTATTGTTTCAAGAAAGAGAAATTGGAGCCAATTGAAAAAGGAAAATTTATAAATTCAAGAATCCGGGACTTTCTCCACTTTATAAATTCTCTTATTAAATTAATTAAACAATACCTTTATAATACTATAATTCAATATTACACCAAATAAAAAAGAAAAAAAATAAAAACTAAAACTAAGAAATACGATCGACAATATCAACACTCGATATTCACCATTTTGGACTATCGTGCGCCTCGCGCACGATGGGACAACTAGTTAAACAAAAAATTACATCATATACCTATGAGCAATCCGTGAATTGAACGGGCCAGAAGGCTAGTTTAAATTTTTAAAATGTATAAAGTAGGAGATATGGAAAATATTTTAATATAAATATGGAATACATATGAATCAAAATTATTACAACTATGTGATATATTGAATATTTTGTGCTTATTTTATAGTAAGTAGTAGATGGTATTGACAAGTGGGGGCGGCGGAGGAGGGGGGTTTTTGGAGAGAAAAAACAACACCAAAAATTGACACGTGTCAAACCTAATGTCTGGTTTAGTACTATATTACATATTGATAAGTTGGGTTGGTAGAATAGAAAAATAATAAAACATTTAGGTAAAAGAAGATAGAGGGAAAAGAATTAATTAAACAGTTTTAGATCTTTATCAAATTAGAAAGTATTGTTGTCTCAATATAAAAAAAAATGTTGCAATTATTATACTATCTCCGCTTCGTATAACTCGCAATAAAGTACTTCCTCCGTATTATTTTAAGTCACACAGTTTGACCGGCACGTAATTTTAGGCGATTTTATTGACTTTAATAAAAATAAGTTGTTAGTGGGGTAGGTTAGAGGAGTGAGAAATGATAAAGTAAAAGAATGTGAGAGGAAGTCGGGATCATGAAAGGAGTGAGAAATGATAAAGTAAGAGATAGCGGGGTGAAGATATATTATTAAAATGTAAGGAATTTCTAAAAGAGAAAGTGTCACTTAAAAAAAAAACAACCGTTTAAGGAAAGTGTGTCAGTTAAAAAAAACACGGAGGGAGTAAAAGTTTGCGGACTCTTGGGCAAAAGATCTTAAGTGTAGTGGTTGAAAAATAAGGGCATATACTTAAGCATAAATTCAACCAAAAAAAAAGAAAGAATTAATTTAACAATAACTAACCCACCACTACCAACAGCACTGCCACCACCCACCACCAACACTGCCACCACCCACCACCATCAAACTAAACCACTCACGACCACCACCACCAGCATCAAAACCACTAATACCACCATCACCCACTCGCAATAAAGTACTCACGACGCGTGGACCAATCAGAGAGGGACACGTGTCAAGCCTGGACTGGTCCCTCTAGGCTACTCAACAGCTGACACGTGTCAGCCTCAGATATTAGTTGGAATTGCGGCCTTCTTACCGAGAAAGTCGCAAAACCGCGCAGCCCACCATATCTAGGTCAGAGTGACCTAAGAGAGGGCACAATTCCCAGCGACCCTATAAATAGGGAGATATCCCCCATTTTAGGGGCACGTTCAATCATTTATTATTATACCCTACATTCCCTCTCATCAGAGAAAACACCTGATCTCAGAATCCAAGAAGATCTCATTTTACTTTCCGTACCATTTTCACATTCCAACGTTTTCTAACTAGATCGTCGGAGGCGGAACTCCAACAACCCGGAGTCTCCGTTGTTTTACAAGTATAGGCTGCACCGGACTAGTCTTCGAGCCTTAACTCTCCCGAGGGACAAAAACACCCAGAACATTTGGCGCTGTCTGTGGGGAGAGTACCTCAAAGATGGTTCAAGAGTTTGTACCATCTCTTGATCCCAATGAACCTCGGCACCAACCTGAGGTCTTTACAGAAAAGGAGGATGACGACCCTCGGGTCGAAACATATGTGGCCAAAGATGGGTCATTCATTTTTAGATGCATCCGTCCAAGGGATAACCTGGAATAGGGCGACAGTTAGGCGGGTGCTAGTAACCCTCATGTACAACCAGATGCCCAAGCGGTAGAATCAGCTCCCGTCACTTAGGACGAGCTCATGAAATTCATGAGTAGCTTCAAGGGTGAGATCAAGGATCTGATCAACCAAAACAAGGCTGGCTCAAGCAAGGGTCTTTCGGAAAAGAAGACTCCTCAAGCTGAGAGGAGGAAGCAGGCCAGGGACAGGCAGCCGACTCCACATCCAAAGGAGAAGGCCGTCGCAACACTTGACTAGTCTAAAATCGTTCTGCCAAAGAAGGATCCGAAGAGATACATCTGGCAGGACCAACCGGGTGGCAGCAAGAAAACAATCTCTAACGCTCGAGAAATAATCGAGCGCAAGAGAAACCATCAGCTGTCTTAGTCAGCCTCTACCTCGAGCTTTCCAGACAACTTCAAAGCAACATCCGCAAGGAATACCCAATCCTTGCATGAGAGCCATACATGCAACAAGTCCGTCCATACAGGTCCTCAGATGATTGGGTCAGCCCTATAGCACCTCAGATGCCATACGGGCAATATGGCCTTCAATATATGCAGCCAACCCTCCATGGAGGTCAGGCGGCATAGAACAATGTCTAGCCCCTAGACTGGCAGCTCTGTCTGCTCAAACTTGGTGAATAACCTTCTGCGTTCACCAGGGGAATAATCGAGGCGGCACAACCGGCCAAGGTTAAGAATGTGTTAGTTGGTACCTATGATGGTACCACCAACCTTGAGGACCACCTCATGACACACACCAACCTCATGTATTTACAAGAGTTGGATGATGCTACGTGGTGCCGTTTCTTCCCGGCTACGTTTAAGGGTATCTCCCAACAATGGTTTGGCAACTTGCCAGCCGATTATATAGACAACTTCAAGAAGCTCGCCTTCTTGTTTGCGTCCAATTTTTCCATTAACATCCCTGTGAAGAAAACAAGCTTAGACATGAGCACCATTAAGTTGGGGGGAGAAAAAACGACTCCGCTCTTATTGCAGACAGTTCAACTTGACAAGAATTCAAATTCAGGGATTGTCTGACGAAGTAGATTTTACAAACTTCTTCAAAGGTCTGAAAGACGGGTCGACTTTTAAGTTCGACATCATCAGAAAGGGGGCGTTCACCGTACAAGTGGCGTTGATGGAGGCGGAAAGCTTTATCAAAGCTACTGAACTCTGCTTAGTCCAACAATTAGTCAGACCCCAAGAAGTTTGACAAGAAAAAGGATAGTAGGCCTACTTAGCTGGCTAAGAAACTAGAAGAGAGGAAAAAGAGAAAAGAAGTTTGGGCGACCAATGATTCTGATCAGCCGTTCTAAAAGAAGAAGGAGTTTAAACTGTACGTCCCTAAGTACGAGTTTAACAAGGACTGAAACTCCATCCACATGGAGATAAAGAACCGGCTGACTCTTGAGAAGTCGAATCCAATGAAGAGTTTCATCCAGTCACAGAACACAAATCAATTCTTCCAATACCATGAGGAAAATGGCCATGACACCAACGACTGCTTCAGTCTTCAGCGAGCGTTGGATCGTTTGGCTGATTGATGTGTGTCATAAATGGCACCCATGTGATGAGCATTTAGGTTGTTATCACCTTCTTTTCATAGCTTTCATGCTTAATAAATGATTAGTTTTATGCATTTGGTCTTAGTTTTACCTTTCCTCTTTTTTTTTGTTGCTTTTGTGATTTTTGTTGGTTTTGCTAGTCTTTTCTCCTTTATTTGCTCTATTTTCGTGGTTGTAGGTATTGTACGAGGTTCGGGTCTTGATACTGGTGATTTAGTAAGGTGGAATATGCTTTTAAAGCAAGCTCATGGCAATAGGGAAGCTCAAGATGCAAGGAACTAGATTCTCCAAGTTCTAGCTCTTGCGCTCTCAAACCGTGCTATCATGAAGGAGTGGTGCTAAACCCACTATCAAGTGCATTAGAAGCTGCCTCTCTTAGTGTTCATCATCATCATATTGCGTGTTCATTCGAAGACCCTAGCGAACGCACGAAGCTGCAAGAAGAGTCGAAGAAACCTAGAGGAGCGCGGGCGCGCCAATAGCCCGTGCCTCCTCAGGTTCCCTCTTTGCTCGGTTTTTTGTCGCACCTCCTATGTATACCTTTGTAACTTGATTTTGATGCAACTTTAATTCATATTTAGATCATAATTCTTAGTTAGTTGAGAGTTTCTCATTCTAGTTTTAGGGTTAGTTTAGGAGTAGATTTTAGAGAGAGAAAGTGATGAATTTCAATGGTGATTGAGAGATTGAAGGTGCAAGAGTGATAATTGTGTTGAAGATCTTCTGTATTATTAATGAGCATTTCTAACTCTATCTCATTCTATTGTTTGCTTAACTCATGTTTGATTTGATTTTATTTGATGTTTGATGCTTGATTAGAGTAGTTGATCGTGATATTTTGATGATTCTTGATTTCTTTAGTTGTTTGTTCATTTGATCATGATGTTAGAGTAGTTGTTGGGCTAGGGATAGGGTGAAACTTGTATGATTGATTGATTGTGATTAATTTTGGGAATGTGTTGATTGATGGTTGAGATTAAAGTGATTAATGGAAGTTTGCAAGTGTGGTATTTGATAGGCCTTGAGAATTATGCTAGATTGCATTGTAGTCTTTAATGATTTAGGAATTGCAATTGTCGATGATGTTTGATTAGTGATGCTCCTTGTTAGAGTCTCTCGTAGTTTGCGCTATTTAGACTTCTAGGAGATAGCATGTTGACTCTTTTGATTGCTCTTGCCATTAGTCTTCACAACAATTGATTTGCATGTTGTTCTTAAGTTGCTACAATTGTCATGATTACTTGTTGATCATGTTTCCCTAGTGCTTATTTGTTTTATCCTTTGTTTTGGTAGTTGTTTGTGTTACCTTCTTACCTTAGACTTCGACCTAGCTTAGGCACTAATCGAGAACACTTGAACATAACTGTTCCTAGTTGTTCGTCAGTCCTTGACTTGCTTCTATACTTGTATTTAGGTTAGTTGAGTGATTATAAATTTTGTTTGACTTAGGGAGGATTGGTTCAACGACCTAGTCTTTCCCCTCTTCAAAATGGCGCCGTTACCAAGGAACGGTATCTATGATTGAGTGTTTTTGATTGCTTGAGTCTAGGTCTTTGTATACACTTTTCTTTTATTTGATTTTTGTTGGTTTGTAAAAAATGGCATATTCTTATTTTCCTCAATATGATGGTTTGTGTTTTCATGCCTATTTCCATAGAATTACAAGGTTTGTGAAATAAAATTGTTGTAATCTTTAAGAGGCTTGTGAGGTTTGTTATTTTGGTTTGAATGAGCAAATTAGGGAAGTAGTTTAAGGAATTTGTAATGGTGAGTTTAGAGCATTGTCAATTGATGATGCTTGGTATTTCTATGCTTGGTTTTATATAATATAGTATATTTCTACTTTTGATGTGTAATGTGTTGATTTTTCTAATGTTGGCATGATTTTCCATGATGTGTCACATGATCCCATTAGTGAACCTAGAACAAATTCTTTCGTTCCTATTTCCCCTTTTGTTCATGATAATGAGGTGAATGCCCAAGTTGACAAATCTCATATGATTGATTGTACCCCCACTCCCCTATTTAATGAAAATGCTCATGTTTGTAATGATAATGATAGTACCATTGGTTGTTGCTCTTCTTTTACTCTTGATCCCCAACCCTCTTCACCTTTTCATTCTCTAAATTCTTGTGATGAGTCTTTAATCCCTTATAGCAAAATTGATGAATCTTTGAGGGAGTTATAGATGAATCCTAACCTAAGGCCCTTGGAGAGACAAATGATGGAAACTTTAAGGAGCCAAATGGAGATGATTAGAGAGCGTGAGGGTGTTTTGAATAAAGAAATGAAAATAAGAGAAGAGTTGGAAAGTCAATTGTCATCTTTGATGCTTGTGTGTGAAAATTTCAAATCCAATGTGTGTGTTGAGGATGATGATGATAATTTAGAGCAACAAAGAGAGTATAGGGATTCCTTTGATGAACATTTGAGTGTTGGTGAAGGAGTTGAGAACGAAGAGAGAGTTGAATTTGAGAATCCTAGCCTTCTTTCCCATCTTGATGAGCCTCAAGTGTATGTTTGTGAGCCTTCCATCTATGAATACATAAACTCTTTTGAGGTAATGCCCCATTTGTTTTGTGGGAGTCATATAAAGATTTATAGTGTTTTTTAATGTGTTCATCGAGAACGCTGTTTGGGATTTAGATGAGTTTCCGATGACTCTACCTCCATTCATGCACGGTCTTGAGGACTTAGTTTTGAAATAGTTGATGGAAAGGTTGTTTATTGTGGTGGAAAGGAGGATGAGCTTGATGCTTTTGGAGTTTTTGTGCTTGAGGGAGGTGTAGATTGTGAGAGCTCTTCATTTGAGGACTTTATGATTGATTTTCATGCCCTTATTGGCGATGTGAGACCTTGTGTTGAGGGAGTAGCTATCCCTTTTCCTATTTCTCATACCCCTTTTTCTCAAAGGTTTGACCATATCCCTTCTTCCCCTATTTTCCTCCCTTCCTATCCGAAAGAGCCTATTATGGAGCCGATTTCTATGGACGATCTTAATGTCCCTCATTCATCTATTGTTGAGGAAAAGGGGTGGTGTTGCCACCCAAAAATATTTATCGAGGAGGATTTACCTTTTTCTTTTTCTCTCCATTCTTGTATTCCCCTTTTTTCTTCTTATTTTCTTGTTTTCTTTTTGATCCCTCTTATTCTTTCTTTTGGCATCTCCCTTCTCATATACGTGTAATAATCTTGTTGCACGTTCTTATCCCGTCATTTGCCTACCGTTTATCTTATGTAATGATTAGTAGTGCATTTGACAAGCTCTTGCGTGCGTTGAATTGCTATTTTACTAGAGCGGTGAAGCTTGGACCTTAAGCAAGCCTTTCTCGGGAAGTAACCCGTGTGTTATTCATTTTATTTATTTTATTCTTAGAATAGATTTTCTCACATGGAAATGTTTGTGGCCTTTTGCTAGGCACATAACATGATATACTTTGGTGCTTCGATTGGGATCAAGAATCAAGGAAGGTTAACTCCTATTTTTCTAGCACATGGAAAACAAGTTTCAATTCTTGAGGAAATTAGCTTTGAAAGGTTTAATTGGGTCATTTGCGGGTATTTACACCCACCTAAATCCGGTAATATCTTTGTTTGCTATTTCTCTATTGGTTGATGACATGTTGGACATGTGTTGGTTTGTTGGATTAATCTCCTTTTTTTCCCCTCCCATGGATTATTTGATTTATGTTTGAGTGTATAGTCTCATTCAAGCTTGGGGGAGGGTATGCTATCATGTATGGTGGGATGTTGATTCATATATGCTATGCACCTTTGTATATCCTTTCACATGTTCTTTTATTTTGAAAAACTCCAAAAAGATTTTTGTTTCTATCAAGGCAAATTTGCCTTGTGTTTTGTTTTGTTCTTGCATTGAAAATAATAACATTTGGACATGTATGATTGAATGCTTTTCTTCCTAAATGGTAACGGTGTGCACGGTTTGAGAGTATGTTTGGTTGATTCTAGGATAAAGCATTCTAAGGTAGTTGTTTAGAGCTAGTGGGACCATGACACTGGAGTTTTTGCTACATCCATGTGAGGTTCATTCTTTTTCAAGACTGTTTGGGGTATTTTTACCCTAGACACATGTACCAATGAGGGAACGCCACGTGTCAGAGGCCTTCAAGGGTCCAATTCACCAAATCCGCTCTTTTGCGGCGCAGCCCACCTGCCCTAGGTCAGAATGACTTAGTGGAGGGCACTTTTCCCAATGACCCTATAAATAGGGAGATATTCCCCCATTTTTGGGACATCTACAATCATTTATATTACACCCCATTTCTCTCACATCAGAGAATATCTGAGTTTGGAATCCAAGCAGATCCCCACCTAAATTTCCTCGCTTTTTACCTTTCTTCAGGTTACTAACTTGATCGTTGGAGGCGGAGCTCCACCCACCCGGAGTCTCCGGTATTTTTGCAGGTACAGATCCAATCGGACAAGTCTTCGAGTTGTAACTCTCCCAAGGGACAAAAACACCCAAAACATTTAGCGCCGTCTGTGGGGAGAGTACCTCAAAGATGGTTCAAGAATCTGTACCACTTCCTAATCCTACTACTCTGCAACCGGTTATCCAACCGGGTAACCAAAATAACCCTTAACCGGTTAGTCAACCGGGTAATTCTGGAATTCCTCAGTTGCTCTCTTAGCCTCAGCCGAAGGTTTTTACTGAGGAAGAAGATGATGATGATGATGATGTGGAGACCTATGTAGCCAATGGCGGCCCCCTGCGCGGACAGAAGGGGAAACCCAGAAGGCTAGAGGAGAGGCTCTAGTCACTCGGGACGAGCTCATGAAATTCATGAACTCCTTCAAGGGTGAAATCAGGGAGATGATCAGCAAAAACAAGGATGGCTCTAGCAAGGGTTAGCCGGCTAAAAACACTTCCCCTACCGGGAGGAAAAAGTCAGTCAAGGATAGGCAGCCAACTCCCCATCCCAAGGAGAAGGAGAATGCAGCCGCAAAACTTGACTGGAGCAAGATTCTGTTGCCCTAGAGGCAACCCCTGTAAGAACAGCCGGAGGCCATCAAAAAATCCGTTTCTGATGCTCGACACATCATTGAGCGAAGGAGACACCAGCAACTGTCTGAGTCAGCCTCTACATCGATCTTTTTGGACAGTTTCAAAGGAACGTCTGTAAGACACTCTCAGTCCTTACAGGAGAGTCAAACAAGCGGCAAGACCGTCAACACTGAACCTCAGCTGCTGATAGGGTCTGTCCCATACGCACCCCAGGCGCAGTATGGACAATATGGCCTCTAATTTATGCAACCACCCCCATTTAGAGATCAGGCGGCATACCAAACTGTCCAACCATTGGAGTGGCAGCTACGGCTGGTTAAGCTTGGCGAACAACACTATGTGTTTGCCAAGAACATAACCGAGGCGGCCCAGCCGGCCAAGGTTAAGAATGTGTTGGTAGGTACTTATGATGGTACCTCTAACCTAGAAGACCGCCTAATAGCATACACCAACCTTATGTGCTTACAGGGTTGGGACGATGCCACTTGGTGTCGATGCTTTCCGGCTACTTTGAGGGGCATTGCCCAATACTGGTTTGACAACTTGCCAGCCGGTTTTATTGACTGCTTCAACAAGTTAGGATTCTTGTTTCCCACCAACTTCTCAATGAACATCCCTGCTAAGAAAACAAGTCTAGACTTGAGCACCATCAAGTGGGGTGAAAGGGAAGGGCTATGCTCATATGTCAGGTGGTTTAACCTGGTCAGAATTTAGATTCAGGGACTGTCTGACGAGGTAGCATTTACAAACTTCTTTAAGGGTCTGAGAGACAAGTCAAAATTTATGTTTGACCTTGTCAGAAAAGGGGCATTTACGCTATAGGAGGCCCTGAGGGAGGCGGAAAGCTATATTCAAGCAACTGACTTCTGCATGCCTGGTAGCTAGTCGGACTCTAAAAAGTCCGATAAACAAAGCGAGAGCCGGTGTGCTCAGCCAGCAAAGAAAAAGGAGGAGAGCAAGAAAAGAAATGAGGTCTGGGCGGCAGTGATTCCGAGCAGCCGTCTTAGAAATAGAAGAAAGATTTTTAACCGTACGTTCCTCGGTACGAGTTTAATAAGGACAACAACTCCATCTTCATGGAGGTAAAGGACCGGATGTCTATTGAGAAGTCGAATCCAATGAAAAGTTCCACCCACTCATGGAACAAATTCTGCCAGTTACATAAGGAAGTTGGCCATGACACCAACGACTGCTTCAGTCTTCAGCGGACGTTGGACCGTCTGGCCGACAAAGGGATGTTAAAGTCCTACATTTCTAAGTCTCCAGCCGGGGCAAAGAAGAAGAACAAGGGTCAAACATCCAAGACTTCCCATCAGCCTACTAGTAGCTCTGATACTGATAAGGATCCGGTCTACACCATAGCAGGCGGATTCTCATGTGGTGGCCCTACCATCCAGGGCACCAAGAGCCATCTTCGAAAGATGGATAAGGACGATGATGAGCAGGCGTTCGCTAGTTCCACCTTCCTAGATGTCCTCATAACTGAGAAGGATCAGGGCAGCGTCCGCCGTCCGCATGACGACCCGGTCGTCTTTGAATGTAAGGTTGCCAACCAATTGGTTGGCCGGATCATTATTGACACCGACATCTTGTCGGACATCATCAGCCTCCGATGCTTGCAGAAGCTGAAATACAACACCAGCAACATGCATCCGGTTACTCACCCATTGGTTGGCTTTGGGGGTGGGATGGTCTACCCAGCCGGAAGAATTGACTTACCCATCTGGTTGGGAGAAAAAGGAGAGGGACGACATAAAGTCGTCAGATTCTTGGTCGCTGAGGAGCTGACCGCCTACAACATTATTCTTGGCCGGCCAATCCTCAATGAAACCAAGGTTGTAATCATCCAGTCTCTCACGCTTACCAAGTATGAGCGGGATGATGGCTCTGTTGGTTGCCTGAACGGGGATCAGAAGACGGCCCGGGAGTGCTACCTCTCAACCGTCAAAGATATTGTGGCAACAGACGGGCAGGCGAAGGAACTAATAGACCTTGACAATGTCAAGGAGAATAACCCAACTCCACTAGCAGCCGGAAAGAAAAGAAAAGCTGCTCAGTCGGTGGAGGTGAAAAAAGAAAAGAAATAGCAATCACTGACTGGTGAACGGTCAGAGGAGCTCCGTCCCCAACCGGCTGGCGAAAGCATTGATCTTTCTCTGGATGACAGCCGTCTAGAGCGAATTGTAAAGGTTGGGACGGTTGCTTATGCTAATATGGGTGCAGACTTGCACCTTCTGTTGAAAGAATTCAAAGACAATTTTCCTTTGAAGTGGAAGAGATGTCAGGCGTCCGCCCGGATCTCGCTATCTACAAGCTCGCTGTGGATCCAAAAATGAAGCCCATCAGGCAAAAGAAGAGAAATCACAGCGAGGAAAGAAGTTAGGCGGGAGCTGCCGAAGTAAAAAAGCTAACGGATGCTAGGTTCATTCGGCTATGTAATTTCCCCGACTGGGTGGCAAATGTTGTGCTTGTAAAGAAGCCGAATGGTACCTTGCGTATGTGTGTTGATTACACAAATCTCAACAAGGCATGTCCAAAGGATAGTTATCCACTTACAAAGATTGACAGTTTAGTCGACTCTACAGCCGGCCATGCCTTGATGAGTTTCATAGATGCCTATTCTGGCTTCCATCAAATTCCCCCGTTGAAAAATGATCAAGAGAAGTCGGCCTTCGTCAATGATCAGGGGTTATTTTGTTATACTGTAATGCCGTTTGGCTTGAAAAATGCGCCGGTTACGTTCAAACGGATGATTAATACAGTCTTCATTAATCAAATTGGGAGGAACGTAGAGGCATATATTGATGATATGATAGTCAAATCCAAGCAGCAGGCAGATCAGCTTGCTGATCTCCGAGAAACCTTCACAACACTCAGGCGGCATAAGGTTATGTTAAATCCTAAGAAATGCGTCTTTGGTGTTAAGTCTGGGAAGTTTCTCAAATTCCTGATTGATCAAAGGGGGATAGAGGCTAACCTTGAGAAGATACAGGCAGTAACTGACATGAAGTCACCGCGCACTGTCAAGGAAGTTTAGAGACTTACCGGTTGCCTGGCCGCATTGGGGAGGTTCCTCAGCCGGTTAGGTGACAAATGCCTATACTTTTTCCAAGCAATCAGGAAGAAGACTAGATTTAAATGGGGGGATGATGCTGAGGCGGCCTTCCAGAAATTGAAAGAACACTTGCACTCTCTGCCAAGGCTTGTTAGTCCATTGCCTAGAGAAAAGTTGTACATGTACCTAGCCGTCTCAAAACCATGCCCTCAGTGCCGTTCTCCTTGCTGAGAGAGACGACATCCAGCTCCCGGTTTATTTCATTAGCCATGTGCTAAAAAATACTGAACTCCGGTACCCTATGGTTGAAAATTTTGGTCTTGCTCTGTATATGGCCTTCAAAAAGCTGAAACCATAATTTACATATCCGGTTGTAATTTACACCGATTAGCCCCTCAAGCGGCAAATGTCTTGAAGTGGGGTATTGAAATGCAAAGTCTTGAAATCACCTATGAACTAAGAAAGGCAGTGAAAGGTCAGGCGTTTGCCGACTTCATTGTTGAATTGACTCGCCCGGTTGCTCTAGATAATATTGATCAGGTTTGGAAGGTGTTTGTAGATGGGAGCTCTACAAAAAACGGTTGTGGTGTAGGCATTATCTATGAATCTCCAGAAGGAGATAAGTTTGAGTATGCACTACAGTTCAAGTTTCAAGCCTCAAACAATGACGCAAAGTATGAAGCTCTGCTAGTCGGAATCCGCATGTGTAAGGGAGCAGGGGCAACAAACATTGACACCTTCTTTGATTCTCAGTTGGTCGTTATCCAGTATGAGGGCATTTATGAAGCAACCCATCCGGCTATGATCTAATATCTTCAGGCTGTCAAAGAAGAGGCCGAGACAATTAAGGAATTCCGTCTGAGTCAAGTGCCCAGGTCAGACAACAACCAGGTGGATGCGTTGTCAAAACTGGCATCGTCCGCCTGCCATGGTATGCCTCAGTTAGTCTTTTGGGAAATGATGGAAAAAAGAAGTATATATGAAGAGCCCATTAGAATTCTGGACCGAAGCTCTACCTGGATGGATGGCATCCGGGCGTAATTAACAGACGGCACACTCCCTGATTCACCATAGGAAGCAGCCGTCATGAAGAAAAGAGCAGCAAACTTCGAGATGAGAAATGGAGAACTCTTCAAGGCTAGTTTCCTTAAGACATTATTAAAGTGTGTTACCCCAGAAAAGGGGAAAGAAATTCTCGAAGAATTGCATGCGGGATATTGCGCTTCCCATATAGGCGGCAAGTCCCTAGCCGTTATAGCCAGGCGGCACTATTTTTGGCCTACCTTTGAGGCAGACGCCAAAGAATGTGTGAAGAAATGTGAAAAATGCCAAAGGTTTCGCAAGCTTATACATCGCCCAGCTACTGACCTGATGGAATCCACAGCCTAGTCCCGTTTGCAAAATGGGCATGGACATTTTGGGTCCTTATACGCTTGCACCAGGCGGAAAGCGCTATATTCTGGTGGCTGTGGATTACTACACCAAGTGGGTTGAAGCTGAGGCAGTTAAGAATATCAAAACAAAGGATGTCATCTCTTTCATTTGGAAGAACATCATCACCTGGTTTGGGGTACCTATGTCTTTGGTATTTGATAATGACCCTCAGTTCGAGACGCCCAGCTCAAGACTTGGTTAGGAGATCAAGGGATCTCAAGTTACTTTGCCTCAGTCGGCCGACCCCAAGCAAATGCCTAAGTTGAGGCTTTTAACAAACTCATCTCAGACGACATTAAAAAGAAAATTGAAAGAGCAGGTGGCTTAAGGGTAGAAGAGTTGATTCTTGTCCTATGAGCCATCCGGACAACTGCCAAAGGGGCAACCAGAAAGACCCCATTTCTCAGGGTGTACGGTGCTGAAGCCGTCTTGCCTATTGAACATTACGAGCCAACTCTCATAGTGATGCTCTATGATGAAGAAGCAAATTGGGAGGCCATGCGGCTAGCATTGGATTCCCTCCAGGAACGCATGGGCAATGCTGCCCTGCGTCATGAAATCTACCGTATGAGAATGACAAGAGCTTACAACAGAAAAGTACACTAGCCTCCTTTGAAAGTTGACGACTTTATGTTACGAAAAATGGGTGCAACCGGTAGGGCCACTGAGCTTGGGAGCTAACTCCAAATTGGGAAGGCCCCTACCGGATATATGAAGAAGTAAGGGATGGCACATACCGCCTGGAAACCCCAGACGGTAGACGCCAGCCTAGAACTTGGAATGTAAACAACTTAAAAAAGTACTACTTCTGATTATTGTAAATTTTTTGTAACAAAGAGTATTGATGAGAAGTGCCTTTTGTTTTCAATTATGTTTTTCTTAATTTAAGTTCCGTCTCGGTTCTCCCCATCTGGGTCATTTGCTAAATGACACCAAGTCTAAGTTTTAGTAACTAAACGTCCGAGTGACGTGAGGCCAATGGCCAGATAACACACTAAGTTTGAAACTTAGTATCGAATTCAAATGTCCAAAGCGACACGCGGCTTATGGCTAGATCTTTAAGCTAGGCACAAAACCGCCTAATGGCTATACAGCCGGTCTCCAACTAGACCAGAGGCCAATGGTCGGATGATTGTCTTTCCCACAAATTCGCCTATCCCAACATGGATAAAGGCGTCCGGCGACACCCCTCCGGGTGCAATCGTCGCAGAGGGCAACCTACCTGCTTGCTCTACGTACCCATGCAGACGACAAAGATTGAATGGCCAAATTGGCCAACTTATAGCCGTCTGACCTGAACAGCCGTTAAGAACGATTAAGATTGCGAACTTCCGGATGTCCCAAGACATCAGTCGAAGTTCCACCGAAGTTCTTACTTGTTTTTTCACTCTTAAATTACGTATTGCGTTATTGGGGCAAAACATTTTGTGTAATGGCTATGTTTGTTACCTAGACAATGATTTACCGCCTAGGGCAGAGGTTGGAACGCCTGTTTTTTGGCCAGCTGTGCACTTGATTTGGGGCAATCACTATTATGATTGATTTTCTTACAAACCTCTCATACTCTTTAAAGTATAAGAAGTTTTCAAGCCAATTAATCAATTTCAGATGAAACCAACCACACAGCCGTCCAAGGGCAAGGACAGCCGTATTAGTACCTGTCGCATGCTTTTCATTAGGCAAAATATAAAGTATATATCATATATGCAAAATGCAAAATTCAAAAAACAAACGCAAATATAAAACCGACTGAGTCGGTATACTTCATAAATTTAATTGGCACAAGGCCAAGTTGCATTGTTAACCGGATTAACATCTGGTGTAAAGAAAAAAGAAAAAAAAAATTGTCAACCCGACCCCTTTGTCGGTAAAAGATACAAGATACTCGGCATATAAGCCGGAATGAAAAGCAAAATGGCATACTGCCGCTGAAAGAAGAAAAGTGGCTGATTCACACCTGGAGGGGTGGCTGTCCCGGCTGGTCCTGCACCGGGGGGAGGTTTCCTGTCTCGTTTGTAGCCGCTTCAGGCTGGCTTCCTAAATCCTCCTGGTTCTCCGCCTGCTCCCCCTTGTCATTTGAGACTTCATTTCCTTGTTTAGCTGCCCAAACCTTAAAACGTGGCGGCGCTGCCTCCCCTAGAACTTGGGCATCATACGCCACTAAGGCGTAATCCTACCTGAGTTTATAGACTTTGAAGTCTACTTCTGGGTAGAGGAGATCCCAGGTCATCTTCACGGGCCTCGTAGTCCCGTTCATTTTCCTAGATTAGTCGGGCTTGCTCCTTGGAAATTTCTTCCCGCTGCTAGTTCTTCAGATTAACCATTTCCACCCCTAACCGACTGACATTCGCCCGGAGCTTGGTATTCTCTTTTTCAGCATCCTCCAACGCCTTGAGATCTGATTGAGCATCCTTCAGTTTTTGCTCAAGTTCGTTGGCCCGGGTGTTCGCGGCTTCGTTAGCTACCGTCGGGGTCTGAATCAGCTCCTCCTGTTTCAACTCCACTACTTTAATCTTAATTTTTGTCATATAATTTGCATATTCTGCAGAGTTGAGATTTTGAGTGGCCCTTCCTTTAGCGTCATTTACTTCTTCCTGTTTCCTGCTGAAGGAGCTTTGGAGCCCATCCACTCTCAGCATAACCTAAAAGGGGTCAACCGGAAAATTTAGTACTTGAGGAAATAAAGTAAAACATACAAGGGTTGAGAATGAGATCAACTTACCTCTGCCACCTAGCCTATTATCCGGTCAATATCCACCACCTGCAGATTAGGCACTGAATTCTTCTCAGTCCGGGTGAGGGTCTTCACCATTCTCTTGGAAAAGGCTGGAAGCCAGGTGACCCGGAGGTAGCATCTGCACCAAAAGAAGTACTTGGTGAGAGAGATGCAGCATAGGTGGCATTCATCCGTTGTCGGCTGCTTACTGAGCCTCCGGAAGGGTCGACCTTAGTCTTGACTCGCATGAAGTTAAGAGGATAAGGAATTTCAATTCGAGCCTTACCTTGAGTTTGGGGCAGTGGGGTTTCTCCCTCCCTAGTCCCTGCAGTGTCGACTGCAGCATTAAGTGGCTTGCCACTCTTTGATGCCTCAGAGGCATCCAGCATTTTCTTCCCCGAGCGCTCTGAGCTTTCACTCAAAGCCCTCATTACAGAAGGGGACTTGCCACCAGTCGTGGGATGATCAGGTTTGGCAAAGAAGTTGACTTGGAGGGGGCTTTCCTTGCGGCCTTGGCAGCCGGGGTTTTTTTGCAGCTTATCTCCCGGTCTTTTTATGTGTTTAGAGAAGGAGCGAGGAATGATCTTGCTGGCATCCTTCAAAGAGAAAATAAAAAGTCAGTAGCCGATAAGAATACTTAATGGAATTGAAAGAAAATAAGGCAGGTCAGGCGGTCTTACCCCGCCTTTCTTGGCTTCTTTGGCCTTGATGGCTGCTTTCTTGGTAAGCAGTTGTTCCTTGCGCAGTAGCGCAACAGATTTTGCCGGGGTCTTCTTCGGGTCAACCATCTTCAAGGCTTCGGCAACAAGAAGCAAGCGGGATGTTAGTCAAAGCAATAAAAGATTAAGCATAAAAACAAAGACAGCAAATCTTTCGAATGTAAAGTGGATCTACCTTTAGGAAACATGGGGCTTAGCCCGCAGGCGGACATGAATCTTTCATCCTTGAAAAAGTATGGATGAGGGATCCAATTCTTTGGCACAATAATCTGAGTCCCATCCCCCAAGGGCTTAGTTGTGGTTTTGAAAAAACCCGGGTCCATTATTTGCCCGGCCCTTGAAGAGAACTCATGAAGGGCGCACTATCTACCCAGCAGAGCCGGTTCTTTATTGCACCGGCGCAGTGTCCGGTTGTGACTTACTGAGAGGGAGGAAACCAAATAAAACTTTTCCCTCCACCCGGACCATTTAAACACCTTGTCCAAAGTTATTTGTTATTGGGGCAGGGTAGTAAGTGTATACCATGCCCCATGACCGCCTGGGGCCCTGCTCAGGTAATGCATGTGAGCAAAGGCCGAGAAGCTAGGGTCTATGTTCTTGAACTCACATGCGGCAATATAGCTCAATATATTCCCCCATGAATTTAGATTTAGCTGCTAGACGCCTAGATCGTACCCCTTGAGGATTTTTCTTATCCCTGTATGAAGGGGAATTGGAGGCCGGTATCTATCACCGCCTCGAAGCAAACAAAATAGTTATCTGCATTGTCAATGTTATCTCCCCAGGCAATAACGGCATCCGCAAGCGGAATAGTAATATACCACATGTGGACACCCATTTGTGTCTCC
The DNA here is from genome assembly GCF_948465745.1 of Chenopodium album. NCBI lineage: Eukaryota > Viridiplantae > Streptophyta > Magnoliopsida > Caryophyllales > Amaranthaceae > Chenopodium > Chenopodium album. Next base: position 22,196,519 of record NC_137853.1, read on the forward strand.
CCAAAACCAAACCCTGTGACGAATACCTTTAGCGTCGAACCATAATCGAATAAAGTGAAAGTGTGAAAAGTCAAGTGTTGCGGATAGTTTTTATTTTAAATTCTCTTCTCTTTGTTTTTAAAAACAACCTTATTTTGTGAAAATTGCCAATCTAGTTTATTTTGGTCCGTGATAAGGGTCCAATAATAGTGTAGTTGGATAGGGCTCGCAGAGAGCTTTCCAACGATATATTATAAGCCCAATTTCGATGAATATTGAGGAAGTTATGGCCAAAATACTAAACTGGGCCCGGTTTGATCTTTACATGCGGCCCAATGATCTAGAGGAGGGCTTATTGTTAAGTATTTACTAGTAGAAAAATTGAAAAATGAACCGCTAATTGGCCACCGGTTTTTGAAAATCGGTGGCTTAATTAATGGGCGGGATGAGCCAAACCAGTATTGCCACCAGTTCAAACCAAACCCGTGGCAATAATTATAAGGCCACCGGTTTTGAACCGTTGGCAATATCCAATCAAATTAAAAAAAAAAAAAAAAGCGCCCCTTTTGTTCCTTCAAATATAAAAACCCCTTTACCAAACCCTAGCCCCTTCATCTTCTCTCTCCTCCCTCATTCTCTCTTCTGATCTTCTTTCTCCTCCCTCTCTCCTCCCTTATTCTCTTGTCCGATCCCCTTGCTCCACATCTCTTCTCCCTTCTCTCATCCCCTCATCCCTCCTCTTCCCCTGTCCTCTTCCTCCTTTTATCTCGCTCGCCCCCTCCCTCTTCCTCCTCTTCACTTCTTTGGACCACCACCGCCGCCGCCATGTACTATCGCTGCCAGTGGTTTTCTGGTCAAAATAGACCATGAAAACTCTAGATCTAAAGTTTTCATGGTCGATTTTGACCTTTAATTTATAACCCAAATTCAAGATAATTTCGGGGGTTTTTATTATAATTTGAGGTAATTTCTCTTTTTTCTTACTTTTATTTTGTTTTTTAATATTTTTGGTGGAATTCGTGGGTTGTGGTGGTTTTTGGTAGTGGTTGTCGTTATGATGGTGGTGGGTGGGTTTAAATATTCGAGGTTAGGGTTTAATTGGAATTAAACCAAATTTGTAATTTTCTGATTTTTTAATCGATTTTTATTTGATTTTGAGCGATTTTAATTATGGTTTTTTTTTCTTGAGTTCTAGAAAATTAATTTCTAGGTTTTTAAGGATATTTATGGGTTTTTGTTTTTTTTTTTGGGCTTTTTCTGGGTTTTTAAGGATATTTATCGGTTTTTGTTTTTTTTTTTTGGATTTTTTCTGGGTTTTAAAAACTGATTAGTGTTCTTTTTTTTTATTCAGAGATTAGTGTTCCGTTTTTTTTTTCAACAGCTTATTTGTATTATTCAATTTATATTTTTGTTTTAATTGATGCAGGTATATTGATTTGGATGTGAAATTGAAGAATCAAGATTTTGATTTAGATGATGTATGGGGTTTTTGTGATTTTGATGTTGTAATTTTTTATGATTTATATTGTAATTTTTTACTGATTTATTTGATGTAATTGTTGGATTAAATTGTAATTTTTTTTTTAATTAAATGTTGTAATTTTTCGATTAAATTGAATGATATTGTTTGATTTGTATTTAGATGCTGTCATTTTTTTTTTTGATTTGATTGTTCGGTTATATTTCAAGTAAAAAAGACAAAAAAAATATATATATATATATACGTTCATTGCCACCGGTTAACCGGTGGCTTTTATATTTAATAAAACATAAAAAAAAAGTTGGAAGGTGCATTGCCACCGGTTAACCGGTGGCAATAACAAGTATTGCCACTGGTTTTGAACCGGTGGCTTTTTAAGAGACTATTGCCACCCCCCAAATGCTCAGCGCTTCAAAACCGGTGGCATAGGGGGGTTTTGGACGGGTGGCCAAATGCATTTTTGTACTAGTGATTATTCCTAAAATTACTAGGATTAATCATAATCATCTAGAAGTCTCTAGAAGGTTCTTTTTAATCTTAATAGAATTAGGACTAATAATAATATTTTAATGAATTTTTAGTTGGAATAAAACATTATTATTTTATTATTTTATTGAAATACGATTTTAGTTTCTGTACAGATTCCATAGATCAAATTTTGTTAAAGATTGGATTCCGTGTGGAAAGCGCGTACAAACCCAGCTGTCGCCAAACGACAGGTCTGTCGCCACGCGACAAACCTTGTCGCCACGCGACACACTCTGTCGTCAAGCGACAGAGTGGATTTGCGGCGACAGCTTGTAGTTTTATTTCTTATCAAATTCTATGTTTTTCCATACTATTTTTATTATAAATATGGTCCCGAAACTCCGTTTTTATTCATTCACAGTCAACCAATTCTCTCTATTCTCTCTTGAGCAATATATGCTTTCTTTCTCTCTCTTTCTAACCTAGCTTTTTAAAAACACAATTCCGCACTCACAAGATTGTGAAACACCTAGCCAAGTTCGAAGTTGCCTTCGCCCTAAACCTGAAAGAGTGATAATTTCTGAGGGTTTGGTCCCAAATTCAGTTTAAACTTTATAACTCTTTCTTTCAATTCTTTAATTTAATCCTTTGATTTTATTGTTTTCATTAAAGTTTACTAACGCGTGTATTTTGTTATTAGAAAGAGGTACGAGGATTCGAAGTAGTAATTAGCTTACTCTCTTTTTAATTTCAATGTAGAAAGCATGCTTAGATTTGTTTTATATTCCTAGTATCATGTTAGGATGTTATTATTGCTTTCTAGTATCATGGTTACGGTGCCTTTACTCTTTTCTAATATCATGTTAGTATCATGTTAGGGTTAAAGCTTTGATCTTTAATGCTTAGTGACATGCTAGGATTCGTTATTAATCTTGTTAGTTTCATGCCTAGGATCTTGGTATTGTATTTAAGCTTTATTATTTGACATAATTATTATTATTGTTATCATAATTAGGTTGTTTTATTGTATTGCTTGATCACGCCTTTAATGCATGTTTAAAGGAAATTTGTACTTGAAATCACGCTTAATAAGATAATTAATAATTTGGTTTATGCTAATATGATTTTAATTCAAGTAATCGCCAATAATAGTTTTATTTGTGCATTAATAATCAACTAACATAGATTAAAAAGGTTAAGGGTTAATCTAATGTTTGCAGGTTAGTCGAAAAGCGCACATTAATAAGAGTAAAATAGAGTAAAGGCCTATTTATAGGGTGGGTCCTTTCTTTTGTAAATTGGATTCGTACCCTCATCCCCGAACCCTATTTAGTTCAAGACCTTTTGGAGTTGACGATCTCTTGGATCGTTAAGGGGTGTAACCTTCACCTCATGATTGGTTTTCAAGTTCCTAAAACTTGTTGGCGACTCTTTTGCTCTCTTTTCCTTCCCTTTTGGATGCCACCATACTTAAATATATGATCATACTAGGGTTCAAGCTTAGGGTTATGATGCTTGAAATATTCCCTACAGTTTATGGCGACTCCGCTCGGAGGATTTCTATTTTAATTCCTGAAATTTATTTTGGCAATGATTTAGAATGAGCAGATGAGACTCGAAAAGTTCTAAGTATTTCATGTGCGTAATTTTTATTAGCATTATTGTCATATGCATAAAAAAGGTCCTCATTAGATAGACCATCCGAAATTAGTTAAAAACATAGGATTTTACGCGTAGGAAATTTGAGAAATATCTTTCACAACTAGAATTGAAATAATATTGCGAAATCTGGAAAATTCTAAGAACACAGATACCTGCCAAGGCATGTAAGAACTAGCGTCTAGAAAACAGGGCTTGTCGCCTGTAAAGAGCTTCTGTCACCTGGCGACAGGGGTTCTTTTGCAACGACAGTCCCTGTAGTCTGGCGCCAAGTTCTTGCAATACCGACCCGGAACTCTACCTTCTTGTTTTAACCATTTCTAGTAATGTTTGGTCGATTCTATTTCCTGATTGAGTTTTTCTCACTTTTCCGAAACCCGTATGTGTTCTACATATGGCCATAACCCTCAAGGGGTTCATGCTCCATCCACCCAATTGAACGCTCCTGCAACGACGGGTACATCCAAGTTTGTGAATCCACCAAACCGTGGAAGCAAGTTTTTAACTTGCGGGGTCCCATCCATACGCGCCATCCCTTCCAAAGGTAAGGCTTCTGCGCGATGAATCCGGACTCATAACCATGGACCCTCTTTGACTTACCCATATCCTAGAACTTTAGAGAACTAGAGCCATGGTTAGGTTGCAAACTCATTACATCATATTGTGACTATTTGAACTACTTGTGCATCTTTGTTTGTACATACTACATATGTGCTAACAATTTGTTTGACTAGTGTTTAAGTCTAAATAAACCGATTAATGACTACAAAGGACTTTGTGTCAATAATTAATTAATTATTTCGACTAATTAAAGGCTAATATATTAATCAATTTGACTTAGTACGACTTTAGGCATGTCCCCGTAGAGTAAAACTACTAGAAACAGTCTAAATTAATGTTCCAGCAATGGCACAAAGATTTGGGTTGTGACGCCTCTATTTATTGTCTGTCGCCTGGCGACAATTTTGTCGTCTGGCGACAGGCTTCAAACGATGGCGACAATTCTATGGTTCCTGCGACAGTCCAGTTTCTTACTAGAGTCATCACAACGAGTCTAATCAAACAATCTACTAATCAGTTTCACCAATTTATTAATGGTTTAAACCATGTTTAAGTCTTTAATTGAGTCTAGGCACTTAGTCCCATGGTCACGCACAAGAGTCAAAGCATGTCACTTATAAAGCACACACTTAACATGTTTGTCACACTATGACCATGTCTAGAGAGTCTTGAATGCGTGTTTTCCGTCATTTTTTTAGGGGGGTAAGTCGGATATTAATCCTCCAATTAACCACTTGTTTCAACCCATTCCCAAAAATATGCACCCTATTTTTGCTTTTCTTTTTTTGCTTTTTTTTAAACCTTAAAGTCAAAGTCAATTTGAGTCGAGTCATTAAAACGAATATGGTTTAATTTACAGTGCGTGGTCAAGAAAGGAAGGGCGTCTAATCAAGGACAACACTTTCGTTCAAGTCTTACTTTTTGATAAGCCAATCGGTAGGAAAAGGAAAGCTAAGAAGATAATGGCAAGTCAAGAAGAACTCAATGAGTTAAGGGACAGGTGGCTAACTTGGCTAAGATGTTGAAGGGTCTAATTCTTTAAATTAATGACCCTACAAGACAACAACAAATGGAGCTCATTCAGGAAAGTTTGAGCAAGCTATCTAATGGCTATAGCTTCCAGGGGATTAGCTCGCAAGGGGTGTCGGTGGACAAGGACCTTCTTCCGCAGAAGTTCAATGCCAACGACATCCCGAAATTCAAGCCAATGCATAACCCTTATTTTCATTTAAGAGCATTTGAAACTGTAATGAACATTAAGGGAATAGATAAGAAAGCATTTCATTATGTGTTTTCTTTATCATTAGAAACTGTGTGTCAACAATGTTACATTTCTCTTGGCAAAGAGAAAACCTCTAGTTGGGAGTCTATTATAAGTGCTTTCATTTATAGATACAAGTGCAATGTTCAAGTTGAAACTGATCATAGGGAATTTGAAATACTGAAACAAAAAGAAAATGAAAGCTTTACTTCCTTCTTTAACAAATGGAGGGAAACTTCAGCGAAAATGGTTGAGGTGCCTAGTGAAAAAGAATTTGTAAGGATGTTCATCAAGAACCTCCAAGAAAAATACTTAAAGCATCTCAAGTACCAAAACAACTTGCACACTTTCAAGGTCGTCTATGACATTAGTATCAATATTAAAGACGACATGGCTAAACAAAAAGCTGCTAACAACAATAACTCCAATAGTGGCTGGAAAGGTAAGAAGAACGACAATCCTTCTTCCAAAACCGCCCACTCGAATAATGTTGTCACCCTTAATTTGAAAGAAGTCCTTGCTATGATGAATAATCAAGGACAAAAGAAACCATTTAGGAAGAACTTTACTCCTATCGGCATGAGTTATGGCACCACGTTCGATAGCTTGCATGCAAAAGGTCTTATAACTCCCATTGGACCGTTTGGGGATCCACCCGTCGAAAGGAGAACGGCTAGCTGGAATCCCAACACACACTGTAAATATCATCAAGGTAGGGGCCATCCCACGAAAAATTGTTGGAAGCTAAAGGAAGCTATCTAGGAATTGATTGATAACAACAAACTTCCATTGCCCCTTGCAATTAAGAAGTCTAGCATCAACACCGCACCACTATCGGATTCTTTTGCTATTTCCAATAAGGAAAATCAAGTTGACCCATCAAGTCTCATCAATCCTGTTAAGACTATTAAAGAAGAGGAAATCTTAGAGGATGCTAGTGACTATTTCCCTTATGGGCAAGAACTTGCAACTAAACAGGAAGTGTACATGCTTATGCAGGTTATGTCAGAAGAAAATAGGTTGATGCACCAGGCCACGAAGGTTCTAAAAGAACACAACGAACTACTAAAAAATAGGCCTCCACCTAAGGAGAAGGAATCCTTCTCCCTCCAATTGATTGATACCCCTAAAAGGAACAATAGGTGATACACTCCAATTGGGACATCCTAGGAAAACATGTTCAAAATGCTCTCCGAGAATGGTAAAATTCAACCTCTCGAACCGAGACCATTGGAGTAACTTAAAAGGATAGATAGGTATTACTGTCCATATCATCAGTCAGGAGGACATACAATAGAAAATTGTTTCAAGTTCATAGAATTGGTCCAACGACTGATTGATGAAAAGAAGCTAGTCCAACTCCCGCAAGAAGCTACAATTAATGGAGTTTGGGACAGTGATGATGAAGATGTCTACCTTAAATATGTCGAAGAAACTCCACTTTTGGCAATATATCAAGTAGGTGACATTTGGGACGAAGAGGATTCACCTATAGATGTCCTCACAAGGTTCGGGAGAATACAACCTCCCATCACAACACAGCCTATCCCTACTACTCAACAAGTTCCCATACCAATCATAGAAGACAATGATGTTGTTAAGAAGTTAAAAAAGACTAAGGTCGAAATGAATGTATGGAACTTCTAGCTACATCCCGAGAGCATAGAGTTGTGGTTATGGATGCTCTAGCTAAAGTAGGGATATACTCGGACACCACTCCTGAGGGGTTGGCTAACTTCCTCACGAGTGATCTCCCAAGCCCCATAAATTTGATCACTTTTTCCGACTAGGATTAATCTACTGCAAGAAGGTGACAAGCATAACAAAGCTCTTAACCTCACAGTAACCTACAAGAGGATGAACGTCCCTATGACCCTTGTAGATAATGGATCGGCAATTAATGTTTGCCCACTTAGAACTGCGAGGATGTTATGAATAAAAGATGAGGATTTATCCCCATCAACACAAGGAATAAGAGCCTAGGAATAAAAGATTAGTTACAATTACTATGAATATAACGGTGGGAGCAATCGAACATGCTACTACATTTCAAGTAGTGGACATTAAGGCTTCATTCAACCTACTATTAGGACGCCCTTAGCTTCATGACCTAAAGGCCGTCCCTTCATCTCTTCATCGACAAGTAAAAGCCATAGTTGGAGGAATACCGATTACGATCGATGCTTCACCTATGAGAATCAAAACAACAGAAAATCCACTAATTAATGTGGAACATGATGAGAATGATGATGTTTTGTGGGGCTTTAATGAAGAGGTCTCATTGATAGAGGAAGATGAAAGGACCCTTCTTCACTATGACCTCCACTCAAACATGGTAACCAATGCTATGTTGAGAAAACAAGGACACTTCGCTGGAATGACTCTAGGAAAGAAGAAAGAGATAGCCAAACATATGGGACTACCTGGCCTCCCTAAGTTAGACACTTTCGGACTTGGTTTAGAACCAACTCTCGAAGATCTTAAGCGAGCCCTGGGAAAAATCGAAGGCACGTAAGAACACTCGCACGCAAAAGAAAGTAATACCAATGGATCAATATCCTCTTACCTTAAATGGATAGTTTATAAGAGAGGGAGAGGATGATCCATGTTATGAATTTCCAGAATTCTTTGTTGTAAACGGCATAAGACAACCAGGGTTCGAGATATTTCTGGATTATTGCTTCCTAGCTATAAGGAGAAAGCATCCCCATATTTTAACTTTAATGTCATAGGACTCCTCTTTGGGCGAGAAAAGAATGAGCCAAGATATGTAGAAGGTAACTCTTCACTCATTCAAATGGTCCTACAAAGTGAGAACTTTGATCCTTCAAAGCTCATCACTCCAGCGGAAGATTTAATATGAGGATGGCGCAAGACAGTAAAGGTGACTATTGCAAATGGAAAGAAGATCATTATAACTACAGGACAAGGGCCAATGTTTGAAGAATCGTCTGAGTCAGAGTCCGAATCGGAGTCTTCCCCTATCGAGTCCTATAAGTCTTTAGTAGAAGCACCTCCCTCTAATTCTTCTATTTCTGCATCTATTCCTAGGATAGTTTGTAATCAAGTCCCAACGGACATTTCTTTGTTTGATGTAATGATTTCAGAGTTCAATAATAATATGTGTTCCTTCCCTTACTCTTCGTGCTTTTCTTTAACTCAAGATGACGAGCATTGCTTAACTAATGATGAAAATGACAAAGAAATTATTAAAGCAATGGAAACACTTGAAAACAAGACACCAATAATTGAGGATACTTAAACGGTTGACATCTCAAAAGATCCAACCACTAAAAGAGAAGTTAAAATAGGACTCACGCTAAACAAAGGTGAAAGAATCGATTTAAGTAATCTACTCTAAGAATTCATTGATGTATTTGCTTGGTCATACGAAGATATGCGAGGCATTAATAGAGAAATAGCTTAACACACTATACCACTAATCCCAGGAATGAAACCTGTAAAACAAAAGTTACGTCGAATGAAACCCGACGTAGCTATCAAAATTAAAGAAGTACAAAAACAAATAACTGTAGGTTTTATCAGGGTATCCAAATACCCCGAATGGGTCGCAAATGTGGTCCCAGTTCCGAATAAGGATGGTAGAGTTTGAATGTGTGTCGACTATCGAGATCTCAATAAGGCAAGTCAAAAGGACGAATTCCCTTTACCATACATCGATATTTTAGTAGATAATACAGCGAATCATGCACTTCTCTCATTTATGGATGGATACGCGGGGTACAACCAAATTCTCATGGCCAAAGAAGACATGGAGAAAACAACATTCATAACACCTTGGGGTACTTACTGTTACACGGTAATGCCATTCGGGTTGAAAAACGCGAGTGCTACTTACCAACGAGTAGCAACTGCCCTTCTCCATGACATGATGCACAAGGAAGTTAAAGTATACGTGGACGACATGATTGTGAAATCTAAAGATCGTCCAGGACATCAAACAGCCTTAAGAAAATTCTTCGAAAGGCTAAGGAAGTACAACATGAGGTTAATCCCATCCAAATGTGCTTTTGTAGTAACCTCAGGAAAACTCTTGGGATATGTCATAAGCTATAGAGAAATAGAAATATACCCAACCAAGATCAAAGAAATTATGTCAATGCCACCGCCCAAAACCGAGAAGCAAATTCAAGGATTTATCGGCCTGTTGCAATACATAAGTAGCTTCATATCCAAGTTGACAACAATATGTGAACCAATATTCAAGAAGCTCAAGAAAAATGTGCCAGTAATATGGGACGATGAGTGTCAAAAAGCCTTTGAGAAGATCAAAGCTTATCTCGCCAATCCTCCCGTATTAAGTCCAGCACTCCCAGGAATACCTCTTAGGTTGTACTTAACAGACACCAAAGAAACAATGGGAGCTATGCTCGCACAAGAAGTAGAAGAAAAAGAAAACGCCATCTACTATATAAGCAAAAACATGCTCGAATATGAAACACGCTATACACCACTTGAGAAATTGTGCCTCGCATTGGTGTGGGCCACAATGAAGTTAAGACACTACATGCTCGTTCACACAGTCTTTGTAGTGTCACGAATGGACGCTCTCAAGTACTTATTTGAGAAATCTACGCTTAACGGACGCATTTCAAGGTGGATAGTTAATCTAGCCCAGTTTGATATAAGATTCATGCCTTAAAAGGCTATTAAAGGATCTGTGGTCTCGGACTTCTTAGCGAACTTCCCAATAGAAGATTCGACACCAATACATGATAATGAATTTCCAAATGAAGACTTGATGGTCACGAAAGAAGATACATGGACTCTATACTTTGATGGGGCCTCAAACCAAAAGGGATGTGGCGTAGGAGTATTATTAGTATCTCCTAAACAGGAACATGTTCCAATCTCAATAAAGCTATACTTCGACGTTACCAACAACGCTGCGGAATATGAAGCATGCGTGGTAGGCCTCGAAATAGCTTTAGCATTAGGGATAAAGAAACTTCGAATATTCGGAAATTCCTCTTTGATCATTAACCAAATCTCCTTGAGATGGAAAGTTAGGAGCGAAAGCTTAGCTCCTTGCCAAAAATACTTGGAAACTCTCACTGATTAACTGGAAAAGGTAGAATACACCTATCTACCTAGAGAAGAATATCAATTTGCCGATGCCTTAGCAAGACTAGCCTCAATGGTTAGAATTCCTTAGGAAATTGAGCAAATGCCTCTAATTATATGGAAAAGGCATAAACAGGCATATATAAAAGCTATAAAAGACGATGAAACGGTCTAAGAGGAAGAAGAAGAAGAAGAAGAATAAGAAGAACCATGGTATACTAATATACTCAATTATGTCACCAAGGGAGAATATCCTCCTCATTCTGATAAAAGAGCAAAACGAGCTTTAAGACTTTTGGCTTCCCAATACGTGCTCATAGGAGCTGAGTTACACAAACGGGTACCTAAAGGTCGAGCTCTTTTATGTGTAGGCAAAAAAGACGCTCGATGGGCTATGAAAATAGTCCATGAAGGAATATGTGAACCACATGTTAACGGCAAAATGCTAGTCCAAAAGATAATGCCAGAACGATACTATTGGACTACCATGAACAGGGATTGTCATCAATATGTAAAAAGGTGCTCTAAATGCCAAATTTATGCAAACTTGCAACATATTCCTCCGTCCCTCCTTTACACATACACATCACCATGGCCATTCTCGACATGGGGAATCGACATAATTGGAAAAATTACACATCCTGGAACAGGAGGTAATGAGTACATCCTAGTCGCAATTGTTTACTTCACAAAGTGGGTTGAAGCACAATCATATGCTAAACTCACTACAAAACATGTAGCACTCTTTATCGAAAGAAACATAATTTGTCGATATGGAGTCCCACATGAAATGATAAGGGACAATGGAACTCACATTCAAGCCGAATATTCAACATCATCACTCTTCCCCTTATATACCTCAACCAAATGGAGCAGTTTAGGCAGCTAACAAAAATTTAAAGACTATCATCGAGAAAATGACAGAAAATTACAAGGATTGACCTGACAAACTACATTTTGCACTTTGGGGTTATCGCACGTCAATTCGAACATCAACAGGAAACACGCCATTCGCCCTAGTATATGGAATGGATGCCGTACAACCTGTGTTTTAGAAATACCTTCTCTACGCATCGCGTTAGAAAGTAAACTTGATGACGTCGAATAGACTAGAGCACGGTATGAAGAGCTAATTCTACTTGACGAAAAGCGATTAGAAGCTTTACATCAAACCTATGCTACCAAACTCGTACGGCTAGACACTTCAACAAAATAGTAAAGACTAGAAATATCAAAGTTGGAGACTTGGTACTAAAAGCATTAAGGAAAACTGTTTTGGATCCAAGAGGCAAGTTTAGGCCCAATTGGTCCGGACCATACATTGTCAAGACAATCTTGTCAGGAGGTGCGACTAAATTAACGGACATGGATGGCAATGAATTTTCAAATGTGACAAACCTTGACCAACTTAAGAAGTACTACCCATAATTACTTGAGTAGAACACTCAATAAAGCTACGTTTGGCCTGATTCCTTAGGAAAGGTTACGTAGGCAACCCTTTAAAGGGTGCGGCCACTTTTAATTTTTTAAATTTTTCGCCTCCCAGCATCGACTAAAGCATAAACGCAAGAAAGCAAGTTTGTCGCCATAAAACAGACTCTGTCGCCAGGCGACGACAGAAGGAAAACTCCGGCGACAGACTCGAATGAGTAGCGCCAATAACGGACATCTAGGCAAGTTTGGTGCATTCTAGAAATTTTTGGACTTCCGTACTCGAAGAAATTTTTCGAATGAAATAGTTTAAGTCGTTTTCGTTGCTTTAATTAAACAATTGTAAAGTCAATTTAATTAAATGATGAAATTGCATTAATAAATAAGAAATTACATTATTGATGGAATTTAAATGAAGCTTAAAGAAATTAAAATAAAAATAACAATTTATTGTCTAATAAGTCATAAGAAAAGTAATGCTCTAATTTTTCTTTTCTTTCTTAATCTTTTCCAATTCTTGTCTAAATCTTCCTCTTCATCCATTACTTTTGCTAAGAGACATCCATTAGAAGATCTACATTCTATTTTAGTATGGATGGTCTCTCCCTCATCCAACCTTTCCTTTTCCTTTAGAGCTCTTCTTTTTAGGCATGACAGGAGTCTTAAACTCAACTTTTTCACCTAGGCGTTCCTTAGCAGGAATTTTCTTGTCTCCAAGGCGAGTCTTAACATTGGTCTTCTCTGCTTTGATTTGGTCCTTTTGAGATCTCCCATCTAACCATTGCTTCACATTATTGGACAAAGAAGGTGGAACCTTATGGGTAATCACCTCCCATAAAGGTCTAGCACACCAATACTTGTCAAAGCGTTCAACTTCTTGTGAAAAAGGGAATTCATAAGGACGACGAAGATCTCCTGTAGGAATGATTTGTGCAATCCCATATTGTCTCTTTACTCTACAAGGATAATAAAAGGTCAATTTTGTCAAGATAGGAAGACGGCAAAAGGGTTGAGTATTACAACCAATCATCTTCTCAAGCTTCCATCAAGGAACGACCCACTTAATGGAATAGTCACCAGAGGCAAATACTTTGCCCCACTCACGGCGACCCATCTTCAAGGAGAAACGTTTCTTTTGCCGAACGAAACAATTAGGAGTATACTTTTCTATATTATCAGGAGGACTAATAAATACTAGTCTGTCCATGAGCCATATCTGTAAAAATTCAATGCACATAATTAGTATTGCTATACAAAAATACATTTTTAATTTCTGTAATTAAGAATATTATTTTTCTACCTGTAGTAAAATTAGAGAGCCTCGAAGGGGTGCTTTTAGATTTCTTTTGAATTCATCAAGACTAAGCATAGTCTCTCCAACAATTAATGGCATTGGATTTCTCCCTGATTCAATTTGTTCTAATATGGATATTATAATTACTTGGACCTCATTATTTTTACCACTAGTAAGAAGATATTGGCTAAGCATGCAAAAGAGGAAAGCTCTTCTTCTATAAACATAAAAGATTCAAAGCGTGGTCTATCAAAATAAAAACGTGCAAATTCTTTTAAGTCAACATTGTTACCATGCACTATGTTTTTTATATCTTTTCCCCTAAGATTAAGAAAAGGCTCATAATCTTTATAATAATACTCACTTACCCTAGGCATTACCGCAAGATTTAAGGAAGGGAAGCCTAGAATGGCACCAAATTCTTCCGGTAAAGGGCATATTTCATTATAGCCTAATCTAAAACAATGAGTATTAGAATCCCTATATTCTAAGGCGGTATGAATAAAGTCTATGTCAAGATCTACCCCCTTTATGCCATAAATATCCCCCATATGGAAAATGTCAAGTTGTTTTCTCTCTTTAGCGGTTAAAGAACGACACCACTCACGTGTGAAATCAAAAAAGCTTTTCTTAACTAAAGACATGATTAATTGTTAATTTAATTAATTTTTAATCTGTTCGAATTATACATAAATTGTCAGATTTGGGGGCTATTTATAAACAAATTTTCGCCAGAATTTGAATCTTGAAGGAATTCGGAAAATAAAGTCTGTCGCCAGACGACAAGCTTGTCGCGTGGCGACAAAGTTGATAAGTGACTTTTATGTCACTTTTAGGGTGTTTATTGAGTCGTTTTCCGGCTTATTTTCTAATAATTTAACCCTTTTTATCCTTTATTTCTATTATTTTATTATTCTCGTCTTTTATCTTTTTATTTGAGTTTTTTGTAGTTTTTAATAGTTCTTAGTTTAATTTCGTAATTTATGTTTGTTTCTTATTCTCTTTTGTTCTTATTCTAGGTTCTTGTTATTATTTTTCTTGTCGTTTTCCTTTTATTTTTCTTTTATTTTCTAGTTTGTTTTCTTTATTTTATTTTATTTATTTTCTTTTGATTTTATTATTTCTTTTAGTTTTAGTATTTTACTTTACTTTATTTTATCTTTATTTTATTTCTATTTTATTATCGATCCTACCCTCGTGTTTTTGGTTGTAGGTGTTCCGGGTTTCAAAGTTATATTCGTGTTCGGGGTCCGAGGTTTGAGGCAAATGCACAATACTCCTTGCACAAACAAGCTGCTGCCCTTTTGCTGCCCTCTTATCCTTCACCACACCTCAGCTTAACCTCCACTGCACCAAAACACCAAACTTCCCCTGCTCCCTCTACTTTACTGCTTCCATCTCCACCTCAAACTGACCAATAACAACTCCAACAGCACCACCTCTGCGCAGCCCATGTTTCAACCAGCCACCACTAATCACTCCACAGCAGCCTGCATCACGCCAACACCATACCCTGACCACCACACACAACCAGCCACAACGACAACAATTCTCCACCACCAGCAACCAGCAACTACCACCGAACTCACCTCCAATCTACCTCCGTCAACCATCAATTAAAGCCACCGACACAGAGCGACCACCAATCAGAGCAGCCCCCAGCCGCAAGCTCCATTAAGCCTAAATTTTGAGACCCACTAGAGCGGGCGTTCTTTCATACAAAGCGGCCGCTCCATTTTCATTTTCACCAATTGAAAACAGGGCCGCTCTTATGAGTATGAGCGGTTGCTCCGATTTCACGCTTTTTCTGTACGGAACTAATGAGCTTCAACGGTTGATATTAATCCAATTAATCTAACGGCCGTGTCTATTTAGGCTTGATGAGGATTTGGCTTATTAAAATTGATTATGGTCGTATGTGATGATGTTGATGAACGGTGGTGATGATGGCTGAAGTTGCGTGATGTCTGATGATGAAAGCAGAGCAGCCACAAATGAAGGGGGTGGAATTGGGGGTCTGATGTGATTTTGGGGGTTTTTGGGTTTTATTTTCATCTTTATTTTCTTTACTATTTTTGTTTTGTTATTTTATTTACTTTAGTTAGTTTAATTTATTTATTTTCTTAAGTTGTATTATAAATACCCCTTTTGGGGTTATTTCTCTCACAATTCTTAACATTTATTTACCCTAGATTAGATTAGTTTAGCTCTTTTATTTTCTCTCTCTTAGGGTTAGATTAGGAGTTTCTCTCTAATTTAGGAGTAGTATAGAGAGAGAAAGCTTGGATTTTTCATGGAGTTTTGAGAGGTTGAAGAAGCATTTTTGGTGGATTTTTCTTCTCATTTATTTAATGAGTCTTCCTAACTTTCTCTCACCTTTATTGCTTTCATTTATTATTGTTTTTGCTTATTTATTTGTTGTTTTGAGTAGATTAATTAGTTTAGTTGTTTGATTCTTGCTTTTATTATTATTTTACCTTGTTTTCCATGTTTTTGTTCATCATGTTAGCTTAGATTTTGTTCTAGGGAAATGGATGAAGGTTATGTTAATAAATTGAATGATTGATTGTGATTAGTATGAAATTGTTTCTTGATTATTATGTATGGATGATGCTTTTGTGGATTAGAATATTTCTAGCTAATTGATTCTATGTTCTTAATTGTATTTTCAATCAATTGCGCGAGAGTGAGTTTGTTGAGAGCCCTAAATTCTTCCATACCTTTGCTAGGCTAGTTGCACGAGAGTGAATTAGTTTAGTAGGATAATTAACATGCTTAATGGTGCGAGAGTGAGTTAAATGTGTTAATCGTTCCTAATCAAGGTCATTTTCATCTAATTGTATGATGTTATTGAATGCATTGATGTAATTGGATTCCACTTTCCCTAGTTTTAGTTGTTTGTTCTTAGTTGTGTTCATTTTAACCTCTCTTTCTATCTCACAAGCTTTCCTAGTAGTCTAATTAGCATAGATTGATACACTTAGTCCTTTTGGGTTCGACCCTTTACTTACCCCTATACTTGTATCAGGGTAGTTTAGGTTATAAATAATTAATTTGATTAGGGTTAGTAGACCCAACGACCTACTTAATCCTCGATCAAAAGTCTGTCGCGTGGCGACAACACGTTTTAGCCAGCGACAGCCACAAGCAACATAAACCGCGTTTTTTTTTACTCCGATTCGACTTTGATTTTGCATATTAAGACCCCGCTATATCCAATTCAATTAATTTTTGCTTTTCCCTTAGATTAAATGGAGCTTTATTAAAACTTAAGCTTATTTTTTGTCAAATTTATTTTATTTCTCGTTTTTTCTTTTGGGGGAGAAAGTCGGATACCTTCCATTGGAAATAAAAATGACGGAAATTTTTGCGCAAAAATTAAGTCACAATTTTCGCACACACTCACATGCACATAAAATGAAAAATAAAATGCAAAGGTATAAAATGCGAAGATAATGCAGGCTTAATATAAATATTTTGTCTATACAATTTGTGTAATATACGAGTCACATAACAATGGACAAAGTCCTACAAAGTCAAATAAAAAGTACAGGTACAACTACGGTGCCGGAGGACGCAAATGATGAGGAATGTTGAAAGTATCAAAGAACGTGGTACTACGTGGAGTATGCCCCTCACCACCTCCTGACCCGTCAGTCGACGGAAACCTCAGCTCAGGGCCAACCCAACCCAGCTCACCCTGATAGTTAACCGACAACGGCTAAAGCTGCAAGGGCTGCTGCGACGACGAGCCAACCTCTTATGTCCCACCACCCATCGAAGGAGCCCCTGTTGTCCCTCCTTGGCCAGTCGGCCCGGCAAGAACCTCCTCGGGAGCGGAAGCTGAGTCCTCCGTAGGAGCAGCCTCAGATCGGCCACCGCGAGCACTGGAAGAAGTGCGGCAACGGCTCGAGTCGGACCTAGTCGACTCTCTCCTAGGCTCGGGCCTCGACCGAGTGCGTGGAGAAGGAAAAGGACGTCCCTGCAAAACTGAATCAAGTCAACCAGACAAAAAATGTAATAAAAGACAATACAAAAGAAACACAAGAGAAATACCTCCTCGACGTCATTGCTACGACAGGTAGATCGGTTCCGCAACCTCACGAGCTGGCTGCGAAAGGCGTCTATACACCTTGCCATAGCTGTCACCAACTCGCGAGAAAAATATCAAAGGAACAAAGTCAGTAATAATACAAGACAAAATTCAAAAGCAGAAATATGCGTAAGCTCACCCGAGTCTGGTGACGAGGAATAGAGCGCTCCACGAAACTCTCCTCCTCAACAGCTGGATGAATCATCTTCTCAATCGGCCCAAACATGCCCTGGTAATGAATGGACATCCTCGGAGGGACGAAATTCTTTGGTCCAGCCTGATAAACATAAATAAAAAATATTAGAACCCACTTAGGGGCTACCTAAGTGAATAAAAAGGAATAAAGCGAAGCATACTGCTGCCTCCTCAGACGAAATAGGGGCCGGCGCTAACAGAGGCAACAGGTCCTCCTCATAGCTCTGTCCCAAATAGACAAGAGACTACCAGGGGGTGCCCCGAGACGATCAACTTGCCGAATCCCGCAGAAAAGCCTCGTGAAATATATGTCGAGGCGGGTGAGCTGGGACAAGAAAAACATCCGACGAGTGCTGAATAGCCAATCTCTCGCCGAGATATACCACAGCGTCATATGTCCCCTGAAAGTAATTACACTTAGTAGTGTACTGCGCGGCCAACGCAGGTACAACAAGGTTAGCTCACGGTCGGTATACCGCAACAGGCTTCTACAAAGCAGCTGTGTAAGATAAATGCTATCGAAAGAAATAATAATCAAAGGGTAAAGGTTCACGTGAACCTACCGAGAGGATCAAATCTCGAATGCGTGCAGTCTCGGCCTGACCGCGGCGACCTCCCCAACTAGCAGCGATAGGGAGCTCGCGAGGAGAACGTCTCGCTAGTGCGAGAGAAGGGGAATACTCGTAGAACTAAATCTACATAGATAAGCGAAAGTCAGTAAATGCTAGCATCAATATAGAGCTAAATTTAAAAAAACAGACATAAATATACCTTTACGACCCTCCAGAAGCTGGAAAGTGCGATCTCTCCAGACAAGGCCTTATGACAGCAGGAACGTCGCAAGCCCAGAAGAAAGTCAGCGTAGGCCAAACTGGCCTAGTCATATGTCCCGACCAAATGAAGGTCTCGAACAGCCTTCAGGTAATAGAGGAGCACTCGCGTACCCTTGTTAGGGGAAAAGTTCCTTGACAATAAGATCAACACAAAGATGTGCACCTGCTGCTCACGAGTGGTCGCATCATCCTCGAAAGCCGCTACTAGCGTGCAGCGGCGAATGCACCGAGATCTAAGCTCTCCCGACTGAGCCGCAGCACGGGCCTGTACAACAATCGGACCCAACAACTCCAGAACAATCGGCGAGTACACAGTAATGTCGCTGTCGAACGGTAGCGGTGTAGACTGAAACTCCAATCCCGTGATAAGACTGAAGTCGACTGGAGTGACTGTCATCTCACCCCAAGGAAAATGGAAAGTGTTGGTAGTGTCCCAAAAAAACTCCACCAAAGCTCGAACGATGAGGTTACCCCCATCTTAGGATAACATGGCCCGGGTGGCCCGCATAAGAGGAGTCAACCCACATGACTCCCATAGCTCTCGTAGTGCGTCATATCTGCTAAAGTACGCGTCATATAGCGTACCTATGGTGCCGTTTCCCGAACCGTGGCTATGGGTCCTCCCACTCTCAAGCCCACGTTGAGCTCGCTCCGAAAGATGGTGTGCGGGAGCGAAGAAAAGAATGTGCTCATCCAACTTTGGGAGAGGTCCAAGTCTGGACGTAAACGGAAGGTCCTCACTCTTGCTAGAAGGCTTGTCCTCCCGGCGCGAGCCCCTCGACCGAGAACCAGAATTGCGTCGTCTAGCCATGCTATACTATGCAAACTAAATCAAAATTCAAAGCTCTACAGTATCCAAGGTTCGCCTAGCCGCATGATACTATGTTCGCAAAAATAGAGTACGTAGTACTAAAACTACGCATGAATTCAATCTAAGCATAACTAGTATTTTCAAGCAACCAAAAAATTTCTTGCAATACTATGGCAAACATTGTGACAAGTTGTACAAGGAAAACTAGCAAAAACGCAGAGAACGGGTCACATTGTTCTTCGCGACCTCAACAGGTATAACAATTGTGAATCGCTCGTTTATTCACCAAATTGAGTCAAACAAGTCTCAAAATACTCCCAAGACAATATACAAGCATGATTAAGGAAATTCATGGCATAAAATTCGACAAACAAAGCAAATTCAGCAAAACAAGTTTCGGATTTTTCAAAATTCCATGAACAAGAACATGCAATTCATTAAAAACCGGATTGAGTTTGAGCAAAAATTACATACATCGGGAAAATAGATTAGATAGGCTTCGAGTTGCAACAAGTTTAAGCGAATTCGGCTAAGAAATGAGCAAGAACAAGTGAATTGAATTTTCGAGCATAATTAAGGAAATGCAGAGCAGCAGCGGAAAAATGAAGAAGAAAGGGCGGTATTTAAAATACCCGACCCTGTCGCCAAACGACAGATTTGTCGCGTGGCAACAAGGTCTGTCGCTTGGCGACAAGCATAAAACGCTGCGACAAGCATTTCCAGCGTGCGATGGAGCGGCGACAAAATACAGGTCTCTATATTTTGGTTATATGGACCTCGTGCAGCAGTTTGGGTTCCTTGGTACGCCAGTTATCCCCTCCAAGCAATTTGACATGATTTAGTGATCGACTTGATTACAATCACATTAAGTGATCGACCTAATGAAAGATCGTCTCACTTTGCTTATAACACCTAAGTATTGGCTCATTGCAAAGGCACCGACATAATGATTCATAAACAGTAGAAGCACCAAAGTGCGGTTCACAAACAGCGAAAGCGCCGGCGTATTGGCGCAACAGCAACATTCAAGCTACATCAAAGATCAATAAGTAGAATGGTCTTCGATAGCGCCGAAGCACTGCCTTGGCGAGGTAATGCCACAACTCTGAACATGGCGAAGTATGGTCACCTTCGATGATAGCATGAGGTATGGAGGAGATTGTCTATAGCGGCGAAGCGCTGCAGTGGCAATGTTCCCGAGGTACTTTGGAGGATTGTCACCAAAAATATTGAAGATGGCGTTGTAATGTTACCTTCAACGATGTCGTTCACGAGGCACTATGGAGGTTGTCACAAAATGCAGCAACGAAATTTGTTACTTTCAAAGACGTGTGCACGACGGTACAAGATACGCGTTTCTTAACTCTCTATATCTGTTTAACTAACGCTAGTTTGCAGGTATTGACGTTAAAAGAATAATTTAGGATCGCAGAACGTTCTGAATCATTCTCCGTCCGTTGGGTACTTTGGCTTTTGTTTTCGAAACATGTGTTTCTCCAAACTCAGTCGAAGTTGGGGCTTCTGTAGACACCCATTTGTGTCTCCCCATTTGTGTCTCCCCAAAACCAAACCCAGTGATGAACAAATTTCTCTACGAACCATAATCGAATAAGTGAAAGTGTGAAAAGTCAAGTGTTACGGATACTTTTTATTTTAAATTCTCTTCTCTCGTTTTTAAAAACAACCTTATTTTATGAAAATAGTCAATCTAGTTTAGTTTGATCCATGACAAGGGTCCAATAATAGTGCAATTGGATAGGGCTCGCAGAGAGCTTTCCAACGATATGTTATAAGCCCAATTCCGATGAATATTGAGGAAGTTATGACCAAAATACTAAACTAGGCCCGGTTTGATCTTTACATGCGGCCTAATGATCTAGGATTAATCATAATCTTCTAGAAGTCTCTAGAAGGTTCTTTTTAATTTTAATGGAGTTAGGATTAACAATTATATTTTGATGAATTTTTATTTGGAATAAAATATTATTATTTTAATATTTTATTGAAACACGATTTTAGTTTCTGTACGGATTCCATAGATCAAATTTGGTTTGAGATTGGATTCCATGTGGAAAGCGCATACAGACCCAGCTGTCACCAAACGACAGAGTGGATTTGCGGCGACAGCTTGCAGTTTTATTCCTTATCAAATTCTATGCTTTTTCGGACTATTTTTCTTATAAATAGGGTCCCGAAACTCCGTTTTTATTCATTCACAATCACCCAATTCTCTCTATTCTCTCTTGAGCAAACTATGCTTTCTTTCTCTCTCTTTCATAACTAGCTTTTTACAAATACAATTCTGCACTCACAAGATTGTGAAACACCTAGCCAAGTTCGAAGTTGCCTTCACCCTAGACGTGAAAGGTTGATAATTACTGAGGGTTTGGTCCCAAATCAAGTCTAAACTTTGTAACTCTTTCTTTTAATTCTTTAATTTGATCCTTTGATTTTATTATTTTCATTGAAGTTTACTAACGCGTGTATTTTGTTATTAGAAAGAGGTACGAGGCTTTGAAGTAAGTAATTGTCTATAGGTACGAGAGCTAAGCTTGATGCTCAATTTGGGAAGTTTTTGGATGTGATTAAGAATTTGCATGTTTCCCTTCCTTTTGTTGATGCCATGAAACAAATGCCCCATTACTCCAAGTTTTTGAAAGACCTTTTGAGTGGGAGAAGGGAGTCTGAAACGGTGAGCTTGACCGCCAATTGTAGTGCAATTCTTTCCAACAAACTCCCTACCAAGTTGAAGGAACCGGGTAGTTTTTCCATCCCTTGTTCTATTAATGGAATTGAATTTGATAAGGCTTTGTGTGATTTAGGAGCAAGTGTGAGTCTCATGCCCTACTCCGTTTACAAAATCTTAGTGTAGGAACCCTTTAACCCACTAACATTACTCTCCAACTAGCGGACCGTTCCATTAAGTTCCCCATGGGTAAGGTTGAGGACATTCCCCTTAGGGTAGGAAAGTTCACATTCCCCGTGGATTTTTATGTGCTAGAGATGGATGAGGATGAGAGGATTCCTATAATTTTGGGTAGGCCATTTCTAGCTACTTCTAGCGCTATCATTGATGTGAAGGAGGGTAAGATATCTTTGAAAATTGACAATGATTCCATTGAGTTTGATTTGAATAATTTCATACAACAACCCTCCTCAAGTGGTGAATGTTTTAGAATAGATGTTCTTGATACCGTGCTTAATGAATTTTCTCGCTCCTACTTGCAAGGTACTAATGATCCTCTTGAAAGTGTGTTGTTGAATGAATCCAAGATAGGTGCTCACAAGGACGACATACAATTTTACGAGGATTTGCTTGAGGAAAGCAAGAGTGAGTCCATGGAAGAAGAGGCTTTTCACATCCATGATCTCTTTCAAGTTGAAGAAAGAGAAGAGAGCACCAATGGTAAGGGAGCACCAAAAGTAGACTTGAAACCTCTACCTTTGGGCTTGAGGTATACATTTCTTGGTTCCAATGAGTCTTTCCCCGTAATTGTTAATTCCAACCTAACGGAGGAGCAAACCTTCCTCGTGATCAATGTTTTGAGAAAACACAAGAAAGCTTTGGGCTATACCATTGATGATATCAAAGGTATAAGCCCTTCTTTATTCATGCACAAAATTGATCTGGAGGGAGATGCCAAACACGTTAGGAAAAGGCAAAGGAAGCTTAACCCTTCCATGCAAGAGGTTGTGCTGAAGGAAGTGGCTAAGCTTCTTGATGCAGGAATTATATACCCAATTGCTCATAGTGATTGGGCATCTCCCGTGCAAGTTGTGCCTAAGAAAGGGGGTATGACGATAGTGAAAAATGATCATGATCAACTAGTTCCCACTAGGCTTGTCACCAGTTGGCGCATGTGCATTGACTATCGCCAACTTAATACAAGTACATGCAAAGATCATATTCCATTACCGTTCATTGATCAAATGTTGGAGAGGCTTACAAAGCATTCCATCTATTGTTTCCTTGATGGTTACTCGGGATTTTTCCAAATCCCGATTGACCCCAAGGATCAAGAGAAGACGACTTTCACATGCCCCTACGATAATTATGCGTATCGTAGGATGCCTTTTGGGCTTTGTAATGCTCCCCCAACATTCCAACGTTGCATGATGTCTATTTTCAGTGATATGATTGAGGATGAGATAGAGGTCTTCATGGATGACTTCTCCGTTAGAGGAGCCACCTATGAAAATTGTCTATCTAATTTATCTCGTTGCTTGGAAAGATGTGAGAGGGCTAACCTCGTGTTGAATTGGGAAAAGTGCCATTTTATGGTAGAAAGTGGGATTGTTCTTGGGCACAAAATTTCCCATGCCAGCATTGAGGTTGATAGAGCCAAGGTAGAGGTCATTGAGAAACTCCCTCCCCCCACCAACGTGAGGGAAGTGAGATCCTTTCTTGGCCATGCCGGGTTCTATCGGCGTTTCATAAATGATTTTTCATTGATTGCAAAGCCCCTCACATTCCTATTGCAACAAGATAAAGAGTTTATATTTGATGATGCTTGTCAAGAGTCCTTTAGTAGGTTGAAAGAAGCCCTTTGCACCGCCCCTATTGTCCAAGGTCCGGATTGGTCTCTTCCATTTGATCTCATGTGCGATGCAAGCGACGAGGCTATTGGTTCGGTTCTTGGGCAATGAAAGGATGGAAAACTTCATGTCATACATTATTTGTCCAAAACACTAAATGATGCCCAACGAAACTACACAACCACCGAGAAAGAGTTTTTAGCGGTTATTCACTCATTTGAGAAGTTTAAAACCTACCTCATTGGTTCTAGGATGATTGTGTATACCGACCACTCGGCTCTTAAATATTTGATAGGGAAGAAGGAAGCTAAACCAAGGTTGTTGATATGGATTTTAGTTCTCCAAGACTTTGATTATGAAATGAGACACAAGAAGGGAGCTGAGAATGTGGTGGCGGATCACCTTTCAAGGTTGGGCGGTGCAAGGTTCAAAGATGATGGTTTTCCAATAGAGGATGCTCTAAGGGATGATGTGCTATATGTTCTTGAGGTGAAGTCGGCGCCATGGTACGCGGATATTGTGAATTATTTGGCTTGTGGTGCCATACCTCCGGATTTCACTTCACAACAACGTCGAAAGCTCAAGCATGAGGCAAAGAGATATATTTGGGATGATTCGATTTTGTTAAATAGAGGGGTCGATGGTTTGTTGAGGAGATGCGTCCCCAACGACGAGGTTCAAAATGTTCTCCATATGTGCCACTCTTCTCCTTGTGGTGGGCATATGAGTGCTCAAAAGACCGCCTCAAAGGTTCTTCAATCTATGCTCTTTTGGCCTTCTCTATTCAAGGATGCTTGGATGTTTGTCAAGACTTCTAATAGATGTCAACAGATGGGGAATATTTCTAGAAGGGATGAGATGCCGCAAAACCCCATCCTTGAGCTTGAAGTTTTTGATGTGTGGGCTATAGACTTCATGGGCCCTTTCATTTCTTCACATGGGAACAAGTATATTTTGGTCGCCGTTGACTATGTTTCTAAGTGGGCAGAGGCTGTGACTTCTCCAACGAATGACTCTAAGGTGATGGTCAATCTTTTCAAGAAAGTGATCTTCCCGAGATTTGGTGTTCCGAGAGCAATAATTAGTGATGGGGGATCGCATTTCAAGCACCACACCTTCGTTCGACTACTTGATAAGTATGGGGTGTCTCATAAGCGAGGGCTTGCTTACCACCCTCAAACGCGTGGTCAAGCGGAGGTCACCAATAGAGAGCTGAAGGTAATTTTGGAGAAGACGGTTGCTTGGACAAGGAAGGATTGGTCCTCCAAACTCATTGATTCACTATGGGCTTATAGGACCGCCTTCAAGACTCTGAAAGGGACCACCCTCTACAAGCTCGTATATGGGAAGAATTTTCATTTGCCCGTGGAGATGGAGCATCGTGCTCATTGGGAGATCAAGCAAGTTAACTTGGATCTCCATAGTGCGGGAGAGCGAAGGCTTTGAAAGTTGCATGTGCTAGAGGAGTTGAGGATGAATTCCAATAAGAATGCAAGTATGTATAAGGCAAGAGCAAAAGCTTGGCACGATGCCCAAATCATCAAGAAAGATTTTGTCAAGGGGAAAAAGGTGCTCCTCTTCGACTCGCGATTGAAGCTCTTTCCGAGAAAGCTCCAATCAAGATGGAGTGGGCGGTACATTGTAACGGAAGTGTTCCCATATGGTGCTTATGAAATCTTCCAAGATGGCCACTCTCTTTTCAAAGTCAACGGTCACCGTCTCAAGCCCCATTATGAAGGATTCCCAAGTGATGAACCGATTTTCGTGACTCTTCTTGATGTGCATCGTCAATTTGACCCTCCTTGATCAACTCAAGGAACTTCGAGCTAACGACGTTAACCAAAAGCTCTTCCGGGAGGCAACCCGAGTTTCTAACCCTTTTCTACTTTCTTCTTTTCATGTTGCTTTTATTTTTCTATCTACATTTTTGGATTGTTGGGATTTATGAGTTTTGATTGTGTTTGGGTTTTGATATGCCTTGCATCTACCAAGATTGTATAGTGTTTAGATGTATGTTAAGGACTTTTTTTACTTGTGCGATTCTTTATGGGAATTTGGCCGAACCACTTTATGTTAGGCTGTAGACACCCATTTGTGTCTCCCCAAAACCAAACCCAGTAATGAATGCCTTTCACGTCGAACCATAATCGAATGAGGTGAAAGTGTGGAAAAGTCAAGTGTTGCGGTTTAGTTTTATTTTCTTCTCTCTGTTTTCGAAAATAACTCTATTTATTAAAAATAACCAAACCAGTTTAGTTTGGTCTGTAATTAAGGCCCAATAATAGTGTAGTTGGATGGGGCTCGAAGAGACCTTTCCAACGATATATTATTAGCCAAATTCCGATGAATATTCAGGTAGTTATGGCCAAAATACTAAACAGGGCCCGGTTAATTATTTACATACGGCCCAATGATCTAGAGGAGGGCCCAATGTTAATTTTTATTTCTAAAATTATTAGAATTAATTATAACTTTCTAGAAGTTTCTAGAAGGTTCCTTTTAATTCTAATATTATTAGATTTAATAATTATTATTTTAAATGGTTTTTTATTTGGAATAAAATATTATTATTTCATTATTATTATATTTGAAAACACGTTTTTATCTTCTGTACGGATTCAGTAGATCAACTTGATTAAAGATCGGATTTCGCGTGGAAAAGCGCGTCCAAGTCAGATTGTCGCCAAACGACAAGTTTGTCGCCTCGCGACAGACCATGTTGCCTCGCGACAGACACTGTCGCTTCGCGACAGAGTGAATTTCTGGCGACAGCGTGTAGTTTTATTCCTTATCAAATTTAGTACTTTTCCAGATTATTTTCCCTATAAATAGGGTCCCAAAACTCCGTTTTCATTAATTCAGAATCACCCAATTATCTCTATTCTCTCTTGAGCAATATACATGCTTTCTTGCTCTGTCTTTCTAAACTAGCATTTACAAACAATATTCCGCAATCACAAGATTTAGAATCACCTAGCTTAGTTCGAAGTTGCCTTCGCCCTAGATGTGCAAGATTTAATATTTTCTGAGGGTTTGGTCCAAATCTCGTCAAAACTTTGTTTAATTTGATTTCAATTTAATTATTTAATTATTCTTTATTAATTTCATTGAAGTTTACTAACTTTTGTATTTTGTTATTAGAAAGAGGTACGAGGCTTCAAAGTATGTAATCTTATTACCTTCTTTCAATGTAGAAAGCATGCTAAATATTGTTTAATTCCTAGTATCATGTTAGGATGTTTTTATTGATTTCTAGTGTCATGTTTAGGGTGCCTTTTACTCTTTCTAATATAATGTTAGTACCATGTTAGGTTAAAAACTTTGATCTTTGATGCTTAGTGACATGCTAGGGTTTGTTATTAATCTTGTTAGTATCATGCCTAGGATCTTGCTATTATATTTAAGCTTTATTATGCCTTATCATGATTATGATTGTTCTTATATTATGTTGCTTGATATTGTTATTGCTTGACCACACCTTTTATGCTTGTTAAAGGGAATTTGTACTTGAAATCACGCCTAATAAGATAATTAATAATTTGGTTTAGGCTAATATGATTTTAACTCAAGTGATCGCCAATAATAGTTTTATTTGTGCATTAATATTCAACCATCACAGATAAACAGGTTAGGACTAATATAATGTTTGTATGTTAGTCAGAAAGCGCACATGAATACGAGTAGAACAAAGTAGAGGCCTATTTTATAGGGCGGGTCCTTTCTTTTGTAGATTGGATTCGTACCCTCATCCCCGAACCCTATTTGGTTCAAGACATTATGGAGTTGACGGTCCCTTGGATCGTTTTTGGGTTTACAAGTTCCTAAAAATTGTTGGCGACTCTTTTGATCTCTTTTCTTTCCCTTTGGAACGCCACCATACTTTAGTGTATGATCACAGTGGGGTTCAAGTTTGGGATCATAATTCTTGAAATATTACCTACAGTTTTTTGGCGACTCCACTAGGGAGGATTTCTATTTATATTTCTGAAATTTATTTTGGCAATTATTTAGAATGAGCGGATGAGACTCGAAAAATTCTAAGTATTTCATGTGCGTAATTTGATTAACATTATTGTCATATGCATAAAAAGGTTCTCATTGGATAGACCAATGAGTCAAAAACATAGGATTTTACACTTAGGAAATTTGAGAAATTTCTTTCACAACTAGAATCGAAATAATACTGCAAAATCTGGAAAATTCTAAGAACACAGATACCTGCTGAGGCATGTAGGAACTAGCGTCTAGAAAACAGGGCTTGTCGCCTGTAAAGAGCTTATGTCGCCTGGCGGCAGTTATGTCGCTTGGCGACAGGGGTTCTTTTGCGGCGACAGTCCCTGTAGCTAGTCTGGCGCCAAGTTCTTCCAGTGCCGTGCCAGAACTCTACCTTCTTGTTTTGACAATTTCTAGTACTGTTGGCTCGATTCTACTTCTTGATTGAGTTCTTTTCTCACTTTTCTGAAACCCATATGTGTTCTACATATGGACATAACCCTCTGGGGGTTCACGCTTCACCTACCAAATTGAACGCTCCTGGCAACAACGGGTACATGTAAGTTGTGAATCCACCGAACCATGGAAGCAAGTTTTTTTTTAACTTGCGGGGTCCTATCCATACGCGCCAACCCTTCACGGTTAGGCTTCCGCGCGATGCATCCGAACTCATAACCATGTACCCTCTTTGACTTAACCCATATCCTTTAACTTTAGAGAACTAGAGCCATGGTTAGATTGCAAACTCATTGCATCATATTGTGACTATATGAACTACTTGTGCATCCTTGCTTGTGCATACTATATATGTGTTAACCGTTTGTTTGACTTGTGTTTAAGACTAAATAAATTGACTAATGTCTAAAAGGACTTGTCTAATTAATCAATTAATTTAAAATTAATTAAAGGCCAATAAATTAATCAACTTGACTTAGTACGACTTTAGGCATGTCCATTTAGAGTAAAATTACTGGAAACAGTCCAGATTAATGTTCCAGCAATGGCGCAGAAATCTGGGTTGTGGCGCCTCTGTTTAGTGTCTGTCGCCTGGCGACAGTTCTGTCGTTTGGCGACAGGCTTTAAACAATGGCGAAAGTTCTGTTGTTTTAGCGACAGTCCAGTTTCTTGCTTCAGTCATCACGACGAGTCTAATTAAACGGTTTACTAATCAGTTTATTAGTTTATTAATGGTTCAAACCATGTCCAAGTCTTTAATTGAGTCTAGGCACTTAAGTCCCATGGTAATACACTATATTTAAAGCATGTCACTCACACACATTTATAAAGCACACACACATAACATGTTTGTCACACCATGACCATGTCTAGGGAGTCTTGAATGCGTGTTTTCCGTCATTTTTTTTAGGGGGGTAAGTCGAATATTAATCCTCCAATTAAACCTATCCCTAAAATATGCACCCTATTTTTGCTTTTTTCTCTTTATTTTTAATTTTTAAACCATAAAGTCAAAGTCAATTAGAATCGGGTTATTAAAAAAATATGGTTTAACTTACAGCGCGTGGACAAGAAAGGAAGGGCATTTAATCAAGGACAACACTTTCGTTTAAGTCTTACTTTTTGACAAACCAATCGGTAGGAGAAGGAAAGCTAAGAAGATAATGGCTAGTCAAGAAGAACTTAGTGAAGTTAAGGGAGAGGTAGCTAACTTGCTGAGATATTGAAAAACTTAACCCTGCAAATGAATGACCCTGTGAAACAACAACAAATGGACCTAATCCAAGAAAGCTTGGGCAAACTTTCCAACGATTTTAGATTGCAAGGGATTAGCTCACAAGTGGTCTCGGTGGATAAAGACCTTCTCCCACAGAAATTCAATGCCAACGACATCCCGAAATTCAAACCTATGGATAACCCTTATTTTCATTTAAGAGCATTTGAAACTGTAATGAACATTAAGGGGATAGACAAGAAAGCCTTTCATTATGTATTTAATTTCTTTGTCTTTAGAAGCTGTGTGTCAACAGTGATACTTTTCACTTGATAAAGAAAAGACCTCTAGTTGGGAATCCATTGTAAGTGCTTTTATTGAAAGATATAAATGTAATATTCAAGTTAAAACTGATCATAGAGAACTTGAAATTCTAAAACAAAAAGAAAATGAAGGCTTTACTTCCTTCTTTAATAAATGAAGGGAAACCACTGCAAAAATGGTTGAGGTAACTAGTGAGAAAGAGTTTGTAAGGAAGAACCTCCAAGAGAAATACTCTAAACATCTTAGGTACCAAAGTAATTTGCACACCTTTAAGGCCGTCTATGATATTGGTATCAATATTGAAGACGACCTAGCCAAACAAAAAGCTGCTAACAATAACTCCAACAGTGGCTGGAAGGGTAAGAAGAACGATAATCCTTTTTCTTCTAAATCCACCCAATCAAATAATGTTGGCACCTTTAATTTGAATGAAGTCCTAGCTATGAACAACAACCAAGGACATAAGAAACCATTAAGGAAGAACTACACTCCTATTGGTATGAGTTATGACACCGCATTTGACCGCTTACACGCAAAAGGTCTTATAACTCCTATTGGACCATTTGGGACCCACCTGTCGAAAGGAGAACGGCTAGCTAGGACCCAAATGCACACTGTAAGTATCATTAAGGCAGGGGCCATCCTACGGAAAATTTGTTGGAGGCTAAAGGAAGCCATCCAAGATTTGATTGATAGTAACAAACTTCCGTTGCCCCCTGCAAGTAAGAAGCCAAGCATCAACACCGCACCACTGTCGGATTCCTTAGCCATTTGTGACGAAGAAAATCAAGTGGACCCATCTAGTCTCATAGAACCTATTCAGACCATTGAAGAAGAAATCTTCGAAGATGCCATTGACTCCTATGACCAAGAACGTGCGACTAGGCAGGACGTATACGTATTAACACTACTTTTGGCCAAAGTAAACAGATTATTGTTTCAAACCAAGGAGTAACTAAGAGAACAAAACGAGTTGCTCAAGAGTAGACCTCCACCCAAGGAGAAGAAATCTTTCTCTCTTCAAGTAATCGACACTCCCAAGAAGAGTAATAAACTTTATACTCCAATTGGGACGTCATATGCTAACATGTTCAAAATGCTCTCCGAAAATGGTAAGATCCAACCTCTCGAACCGAGACCATTTGAGTCACTCAAGAGGACAGACAGGTATTACTGTTCATACCATCAATCAGTGGACATACAATAGAGAACTGTTTTAAGTTCAAAGAGTTAGTTCAACGACAGATTGATGACAAGAAACTAGTCCAACTCCCACAAGATGCCACGATCAATGGAGTGTGGGACAATGATGATGAGGATGTCTACCTCAAAGATATCGAAGAGACTCCTTTATCAACAATATACCCAGTTTGTGACATTTGGGACGAAGAAGATTCACCCATAGATGTCCTCACCAGATCCGGGAGAATGCAACCTCCCATTTCAACACAACCTATGCCCACCATTAAACAAGTTCCCATACCAATCATTGAAGACAAAGATGTTGTCAAACAATTAAAAAAGACCAAGGTCGAAATGAAGGTATGGAAACTCTTAGCCACATCCCGAGAGCATAGGGTTGCGGTTATGGATGCTTTGGCCAAGGTAGCCATAGATTCGGACACCACTCCTGAGGGATTAGCTAACTTCCTCACGAGTGATCTCCCAAGTCCAATTAACTTGGTCACTTTTTCGGATAAGGACTTACCACCGGAAGGTGACAAACACAACAAGGCTCTTAACCTCGCAGTAATATGTAAGAGGATGAATGTTCCTATGACCCTTGTAGATAATGGATCGGCAATCAACGTTTACCCACATAGGACTGCAAGAATGTTAGGCATAAGAGATGAGGATTTGTCCCCATCAACTCAAGGGATAAGAGCCTATGATAACTCACGCCGTCAAGCATTAGGAACAATTACTATGAACATAACGGCTGGGGAAATTGAACATGCCACAACATTCCAAGTAGTAGACATTAAAGCGTCCTTCAACTTGCTATTGGGACGCCCTTGGCTTCATGATCTAAAGGTCGTCCCTTCATCTCTTCACCAACAAGTGAAGGCCATAGTTGGAGGAATACCAATCACCATTGATGCTTCATCTATGAGGATCAAAACAGTGGAGAACCCAGTAATCAATGTAGAACATGATGAAAATGATGAAGATTTGTGGGGCTTTAACGAAGAGGTCTCCTTGATAGAGGAGGATGAAAGGACCCTTCTTCACTACGACCTCCACTCAAACATGGTAACTAATGCTATCCTAAGAAAACAAGGACATTTTCGTGGAATGACTCTAGGAAAGAAGAAAAGGATAGCTAAGCATATGGGATTACCTGGCCTCCCTAAGCTGGATTACTTTCGGACATGGTTTTGAACCAACTCGGGAAGATCTTAAACGAGCCCAGGAAATGTCGAGAGCACGTAGGAATGCTCGTACGCAGAAGAAGGAAATACCTATGGATCAATATCCTCTCACCCTAAATGGACAATTTATAAGAGAAGGAGAGGATTACCCCTGTCACAAATTTCCTGAACCTTTCATTGTAAATGGCATAAGACAACCAGGGTTCTAGATATTTCTGGATTGTAAAAGGATCAAATGGTTGCAAGAAGGAAAATGTAAACCCAAAAATAAAGAAAATAACAAACTACATTAAAAATGAAAAATACCACCCCGAAAAATGTGCCTTTGTCCTTCCTAGATAGTTCGGTCTCGAGTTCAAGAATCATACGTCAAGCTTTATAGATTAGGTCTGCATAGTCAAGGATCAACGCCGCTCATATAAAGATTGTTGAAGGCTAGAAAAACAATGAACCTCTCATGGATGTAGCAAAAACTCACTAATGATTTCAAATTGACTATAGGGAGCAACTACCAAGCATGCCACAAACAAGTAGAATCCGGCTTGATGATCCTCCTAGTTCAAACCAACTACCCTAGCATACACCTATCCTAGAGTCAACCGAACATAGTCTCAAACCGTGCATACCTTTACTACTTAGGAAGAAAATCATGCAAAAGACAAAGTCTAATGTATAAAGTCCAATTCAAAAGAAAAATAAGCCTCAAAATCACACCACAAATAAGAAAAGAAAAATAAAAGAAAATAAAAGAAAAGGAAAATAAAAGAAAACAAAAGAAAAGAAATGGAGACATAGAAAAAGGAAAATAGGAGAAATATAATGAAATGGACTAGAAAGCAAGTTAAACACATAAGAATCTCAATCGACAAACAAGTGATCAATCGACATCATCGTCATCGATCCCAAACACATTACGTGTTAACAAGCATTCATCCTCGAACCATTCAACTTACCCTAAACTAATCCTATTCTATGCAACTAAAGAAAAATAAAGAGAAAAACAAGAAAGATCTCACCGGGCTCCAAGCTTAGCAAAAATAAACGAAGTAAGTAGAAACCACCTTCGTTGCATTCCATGACCAAAAGCTTCTTCAAGAAACCAAGTGAGAAAAAGAAAAATAAAAGAGGCTATAAACAAAGAAAATGGTTAGTAACTTCAAAACAAAGGTAAGAAAATAACAAATAAAAGGAAATTAGACTAAGCAAAAAGTATATACAACTAAGGGAAATAAAAGCTAAACTATCAAAGAATAAAAAGAATAAAAGAAATAAAATCTAAGAAAGCAAGAAAGTAACTAACTAACTAAAGAACTAAGCTAAACTACAAGATTTGGATTTTAGGGATTTGGATCAAAGGGTTTTGGATTAAAGGGATTTGGATATAAGGGAGCAACCACAACAACAACATCATAAGCAAAGCATCATCACAATCAACAAGTAACCAAACAAACCGGGCAAGCATACAAGCTACAAGGAAAGTAGCATAGAGATCAAGAAAAAGAGGAAATCAAACAAGAGAAGCAAAATAAACTTGCAAGCAACTAAGATATGTACACAACAACAAATATTGGCCACCGAGCAAAGCATTAGTTCCCCCAAGCTAGATAAAAATACATCTCAACATCCCAAGCAATACAAAACAAGCATCAAAAATATAAGGGGTGGAGGCAAAAAGCACAAAAAGCATAAGGGAACTAATGACTACTACCATCACCACCACCACTACCACTACCACTAGGCCCGACCCCATTGGGGTCAATGTTGCCCACGGGGTCATCGGAAGATGGAGGTGGATAAGGCTCCCATCCTCCGGTGAAACCCTCGGGCTACCCATAATGCCCCTTGAAAAGATCTTGTTGCCAAGGAGCAAGAGGGGTGAAGTTGTCGGGCAAGCGTAGTTCGTAGGGGTGGTTTTCATGGACATAGGGGTAATTAGGATCACCCCTATAGTCACATCCACCGGGAGCCTTGTAATCGTAATTACCTAGCTCATCCGGGTAGAAGCGACGCTCAGTATCGGGGTCGGAAGGACCCGGCCAATATGGATGCCCGTAAGAAGGTATAGGACCTTGTTAGGGCGGGAAGTGAGGATAGTTAACCGGGGGAACAATGTTCCCGCGGTCAACTTCCACATCATAGAGTTGTTGTTGTTGTGCAAACATACCTTGTTGCATTTCTTGGATACCTCTCAATTGGTTGTAGACGGCCTCAAAATCTTGATCATACATGCCGTCCAAACGGATTTGCAATCCGCTCATTTGCTCACTAAGAGCCCTCATGTCGGCATTCTCATTAGCATGTTGCCCTTCTTGTGCTTGTTCTTGAGGGACTTGTTGTTGTGGAATTTGTTGTTGTTGTTGACGTTGTTGTTGTTGTTGTTGGACTCTTTCGAAATCCTCATCATCATCGTCATCATCCTCATCGGAGTCAAATTTGGGGCGCCAAAAAGACCTAGGGACATGCCAAATGTTTTCGGTGTTGATCCGGCCTAAAGAAGTCAACCCGGGGTTAGGCAAAAAGCACAAATGCTCATTGTTCCTTAACCACTCATATCTCCCATCTTCATAGTTCTTGGAGATGAATTGAATTTGCCCCAATTGTCTCAATTCAAAATATTGGGTGGTGTTGTCTCCAACCTCCTTGTAAAAGGGTAGATAGTGGTCAAGGCGGAGGCGAGTCAAAAGCCTAGTCACCATGCCCCCGCATGGTATCTATCCCGTGCTCCGGCCCCTTAGATCAACACAATATTGGGCGAAGATGTACCCCAAGTTCAATCGGCCTCGATACTCCGGGCGAGTAGACAACCAAAGCACCTTGAGCTCAAGCTTGCTCGTCTTCCCCAACTCTTTCTTGGGGAACACAACGTACCCCAAAAGGCGGTGTACTACCCGAAGGCAAGGTTGGTACACCGATGAGATCTTGGCTTTGTTGGTGATGAATTCATTACCACCCGAAATATCTGTAGGAGTTTATAGGTACTACGCAGCGGAAATATTATATATGAATCATATTCTATAAAGTACCTAATCCAAGGATCGCATGCAAAACACACAAGACACATAATCATACCTTTAAAGCGTGAATCCCACGAAGCTATTCGACAGGCAAATCAGGGAGAGAATAGAGCCCCAAGTGTTGCTCCTCTACTTAGTCCACGAGATTCGAACGAGCCGTCTACCAATACTAGATTGGTCGAGTGATTGAGGAAAACCGCGATCACCACCTTTTCGGACAACCGACTGTTTGGGGAATTTTTACCCTAGACAAGTGGACCAATGAGGAGGTGCCACGTGTCAGAGGCTGGCAGGTCATCCTTGACCAATCTCCAGCTGACACGTGGTCTCTCCAGATAATTTCTTTGAATTGCGGCCTTCAAGGGCCCAATTCCCCAAAATCCGCTATTAGGCGGCGCAGCCCATTAGTCCTAGGTCAGAATGACCTAGGGAGGGGCACTTTTCCCAATGACCCTATAAATAGGGAGATATTCCCCCAAATTGGGGGACATTCAGAAATTTACTATCATTTATTACATCCTACTTTCTCTCTCATCAGAGAACTCCTGAGCTTGGAATCCAAGCAGATCCCCACCTAAATTTCCGCACTTTTTATTCTCCTTCAAGTTACTAACTTGAGCGTTGGAGGCGGAGCACCACCAAATCGGTGTCTCCGTTGTTTTTGTAGGTACAGAGTCAGCAGGACCAATCTTCGAGTTGTAACTCTCCCAAGGGAAAAAAACACCCAAAACATTTGGCGCCGTCTGTGGGGAGAGTACCTCAAGATGGTTCAAAATTCTGTACCAATTCTCAATTCTACCTCTCTACGTCCGGTTACTCAGACGGGTAACCAAGAGGACTTGCAACCGGTTATTCAACCAGAAGGTTTTGAAATCCCCCAGCCTCCGCCTCAGCCTCAGCCAGAGGTATTCACTAAGGAGGAGGAAAAAGAAGACAATGATGTGGAGACCTACATAACCAAAGATGGCTCCCTCATCTCTAAATCCATTCGTTCTAGAGATCAACTGGAGCGAAATCTAGACCAGGCGGGTCCAAGCAGGCGGCCCACTGGGAGGTCAGACGGGGAAACCCAGAAGGCTAGAGGAGAGGCTCCAGTCACCCGGAACGAGCTCATGAAATTAATGAACTCCTTCAAGGGTGAAATTAAGGAGATGATCAACAACAAGGCAGGCTCTAGCAATAGTCCGACGGCTAAAAAGACTCCCAATGATGGGAAGAAGAAGAGGCCGGTCAAGGACAGGCAGCCAACTCCTCATCCAAAGGAGAAGGCAGCCGCAAAACTTGACTGGTCCAAGATTCTGATGCCCCAGAGGCAGCCCCGGCAACCCCAGCTGGAGGCCAAAAAGACGTCTACCTTCGATGCTAGAGAAGTCATCAATCGAAGGAGGCAGCAACAGTCTGAGTCAGCTTCTACCTCAAGCTTTCCAGACAGCTTCAAGGAAGCTTCTGCAAGGAATTCTATGTCCTTGCATGAGAGTCGGACAGGCGGTAAATCCGTCAACACCGAACCTCAATTGATGATAGGGTCTATGCCATACGCACCCCAGGCGCAGTATGGGTAATATGGCCTCCAGTTCATGCAGCCACCCCCATTCGCAGGTCAAGCGGCATATACCAATGTCCAGCCACTAGACTGGCAGCTGCGGCTAATGAGGCTAGGCGAACAGCCGTCTGCCTTTGCAGCCAATATAACCGAGGCCGCTCAGCCGACCAAGGTTAAGAATATTTTGGTTGGTGCTTATGATGGCACCACCAACCCAGAAGACCACCTGATGGCATATACCAACCTAATGTGTTTACAAGGTTGTGACAATGCCACCTGGTGCCGCTGTTTTCCGGCTACATTGAAGGGCATTGCCCAGCAATGGTTTGGTAACTTGCGAGTCGGATCTATTGACTGCTTCAAGAAGCTAGCCTTCTTGTTTGCCACCAACTTCTCAATGAACATCCCTGCTAAGAAAACAAGTTTAGACTTGAGCATCATTAAGCAGGGAGAGAGAGAAGGGCTACGCTCATATGTCAGACGGTTCAACCTTGTCAGAATTCAGATCCAGGGGCTGTCTGATGAGGTAGCATTTACAGACTTCTTCAAGGGTTTGAGAGACGGGTCGACTTTTAAGTTCGACCTTGTCAGAAAAGGGGCATTTACGCTACAGGCGGCCCCGAGGGAGGCGGAAAGCTATATACAAGCAACCGACCTCTGCACGCCTGGTAGCCAGTCGGACTCCAAGAAGTCTAACAAGCAAAAAGAGAGCCGGTCTGCTCAACCGGCAAAGAAAAAAGAAGAGAGCAAGAAAAGAAAAGAAGTCTGGGCGGTCAGTGATTCTGAGCAGCCGTCCCAGAAGAAGAAAAAAGAGTTTAAACCATACGTCCCCCAGTATGAGTTTAACAAAGACTGCAACTCCATCCTCATGGAGGTAAAGGACCGGCTGTCCATTGAGAAGCCAAATCCAATGAAGAGTTCCGTCCAGTCACGGAACAAAAATAAATTTTGCCAGTTCCATGAGGAGGTCGGCCATGACACCAACGACTGCTTCAGTTTACAGCGGACGTTGGACCGTCTGGCTGACAAAGGGCTTCTAAAGTCCTATATTTCTAAGTCCCCAGCCGGGGCAAAAAAGAAAAGCAAGGGTCAGCCCTCTAAGGCTACCCCCCAGCCTACTAGTAGTTCGGATACCGACAGGGATCCGATCTACACCATAGCAGGCGGATTCTCTTGTGGTGGTCCTACCATCCGGGACACCAAAAGCCATCGTCGAAAGATGGACAAGGATGATGATGGGCAGGCGTCTACCAGCTCTACTTTTCCGGATGTCCTCATTTCTGAGAAGGACAGGGGCAGCGTACGCCGCCCGCATGGCGACCCGGTTGTCATTGAATGCAAGGTCGCCAACCAGTTGTTTTGGCGCATCCTTATTGACACCGGCAGCTCGTCAGACATCATCAGCCTCCGATCACCCACCCCTTGGTTGGTTTTGGGGGTGGGATGGTCTATCCAGCTGGAAGGATTGACTTACCTTTCCGGTTGGGTGAGAAGGGCCAGGGATGACATATTGTCGTCAGATTCTTGGTCGTTAAGGAGTTGACCGCCTATAACATCATCCTTGGGAGGCCAACCCTCAACGAAGCCAAGGCGGTAATCATCCCGTCTCTTATGCTCATCAAATATGAGAGGGATGATGGTTCTGTTGGTTCCCTGAACGGGGATCAGAAGACGGCCCGGGAGTGCTACCTCTCAGCCGTCAAAGATACTGTGGCCTCAGACGGCCAAGGGAAGGAACCAATAGACCTTGACAATGTCAAGGATGCTCCTTCACCCCTACCAGCAGCCGGAAAAAAGAGAAAAGCTGCAGAGCTGGTGGTTGTGAAGAAAGAAAAGAAATAGCAATCACCGACCGGTGAACGGTCAGAGGACCTCCGACCCCAACCGGCTGGTGAAAGTATTGATCTTGTTATGGACGACAGCCGTCCAGAGCGAACTGTTAAGGTTGGAACGGTTGCTAATGCTGTTCTGGGTGCAGACTTGCACCTTTTGCTGAAAAAATTCAAAGATGTGTTTACCTTTGAAGTGGAAGAGATGCCAGGCATCAGCCCGGATCTCGCTGTCCACAAACTCGCCGTGGATCTAAAAATGAAGCCCATCCGGCAAAAGGAGAGGAACCATGGTGAGGAAAGAAGTCAGGCGGCAGCTACCGAAGTAAAAAAGCTGTTGGATGCCAGGTTCATTCGCCCTTGTAATTTCCCCGACTGGGTGGCAAACGTTGTGCTTGTAAAGAAGCCGAATGGTACTTGGCGGATGTGTGTAGATTACATAGACCTCAACAAGGCATGCCAAAAGGATAGTTATCCACTTCCAAAAATTGACAGTTTGGTTGATTCAACAGCCGGTAATACGTTGATGAGTTTTATGGATGCCTATTCCGGCTTCCATCAGATACCCCTGTGGAAAAAAGATTAAGAAAAGACGGCCTTCGTCACTGATCAGGGGCTATTCTGTTATACTGTGATGTCGTTTAGCTTGAAGAATGCGCCGGCTGCGTTCCAACGGATGATTAATATAGTCTTCATTAGTCAAATTGGGAGGAACGTAGAGGCGTACATTGATGACATGATAGTCAAATCCAAGCAGCAGGCGGATCACCTTGCTGATCTCCGAGAAACCTTCACCACACTCAAGCGGCATAAGGTTATGTTAAATCCTAAGAAATGCGTCTTTGGAGTTGAGTCTGGGAAGTTTCTCGGATTCCTGATTGATCAAAGGGGGATAGAGGCTAACCCTAAGAAGATACAGGCGGTAATTGACATGAAGTCACCCCGCACTGTTAAGGAAGTTCAGAGACTCACCGGTTGCCTGGCCGCCTTGGGGAGATTCCTCAGCCGGTCAGGTGACAAATGCCTTTACTTCTTCTAAGGAATCAGGAAGAAGACTAGATTTGAATGGGGGGATGATGCTGAGGTGGCCTTCCAAAAATTGAAAGAACATTTACACTCTTTGCCAAGGCTTGTTAGTCCTTTGCCTAGAGAGAAGTTGTACATGTATCAAGCCGTCTCAGACCATGCCCTTAGTGCCTTTCTCTTTGCTAAACGAGACGGTACTCAGCTCAAGGTATACTTCATTAGCCATGTGTTAAAAAATGCGGAACTCTGGTACCCCATGGTGGAAAATTTTGGTCTTGCTCTATATATGGCCTTCAAAAAGTTGAAACCATACTTTCTGGCACATCCGGTTGTAATCTACACCGATCAGCCCTTCAAGCGGCCAATGTCTACTCTGGAGTCATCCGGCAGAATGTTGAAATGGGCTATTGAAATGCAAAGTCTTGAAATCTCCTACGAACCAAGGAAAGCAGTGAAAGGTCAGGCGTTTGCCGACTTCATTGTTAAAATGACTCGTCCGGTTCTCTCGGATAATGTTGATCGGGTTTGGAAGGTGTATGTAGATGGGAGCTCTACAAAGAACGGCTGTAGTGCAGGCATTGTTTGTGAATCTCCAGAAGGAGATAGATATGAGTATGCACTACGGTTCAAGTTTCAGGCCTCAAATAACGAGGCAGAGTATGAAGCCCTACTAGCCCGAATCCGCATGTGTAAGGCAGCAGGGGCAACAAAGATTGACGCCCATTTTGATTCTCAGTTGGTTGTTAGCCAGTATGAGGGCACTTATGAAGCGACCCATCCGGCCATGATCAAATATCTTCAGGCTGTCAAAGATGAGGTTGGGACACTTGAGGAATTCAGATTGAATCAAGTGCCCCGGTCAGATAACCACCCGGCGGATGCACTGTCAAAATTGGCGTCATCCGCCAGCCATGATACGCCTCGGTCAGTCTTTTGGGAAGTTCTTCAAAAAAGAAGCATTTATGAAGAGCCCATTGGAATTCTAGATCGAAGTTCTACTTGGATGGATGGCATCCGGGCGTATCTTGCAGACGGCACGCTCCCTGATTCACCTCAGGAGGCAGCCGTCATGAAAAGGAGAGCAGCTAACTTCGAGTTGAGAAACGGAGAACTCTTCAAGGATAGTTTTCTCAAGCCCTTGTTGAAATGTGGTACCCTAGAAAAGGGGAAAGAGGTACTCGAAGAGTTGTATGCGGGATTTTGCGCCTCCCATATAGGCGGCAAGTCCCTAGCCGTCAGAGCCAGGCGGCATTATTTTTGGCCTACCCTTGAGGCAGACGCCAAAGAATTTGTGAAGAAATGTGATAAATGCCAGAGGTTTGGCAAGCTAATACATCGCCCGGCTACTGATCTGACGGCAATCCATAGCCCAGTCCCGTTTGCTAAGTGGGGCATGGACATTTTAGGTCCTTATACGCCTGCTCCAGGCGAAAAGCGCTATATCTTGGTGGCTGTGGACTATTTCACCAAATGGGTGGAGGCGGAGGCAGTTAAGAATATCAAGACAAAGGATGTCATCTCTTTCATCAGGAAGAATATTATCACCCGGTTTGGGGTACCTATGTCTATGGTATTTGACAACGGCCCTCAGTTTGAGACGCCTCAGCTCAAGACTTGGTTAGGAGATCAGGGTATCTCAAGTTACTTTGCCTCAGTCGACCGTCCTCAAGCAAATGGTTAGGTTGAGGCATTCAACAAACTCATCTCAGACGGCATAAAAAAGAAAATTGAAAGAGCCGGTGGTTTTTGGGCTGAAGAGTTAATTCATGTCCTTTGGGCCATTCGGACAACTGCCAAGGGGTCAACCGGAGAAACCCCATTTCTCATGGTATACGGAGTTGAAGCCATTTTACCCATTGAACACTATGAGCCTACGCTAAGAGTGATGCTCTATAATGAAGAGGCAAATTGGGAGGCCATGCGCCTCATCCCGGAACGCAGGGTCAATGCTGCCCTGCGACATGAGATATACCGTCTAAGAATGACGAGAGCCTACAACAGACGAGTGCACAAACGTCCTTTGAAAGTGGATGACTTTGTGTTACGGAAAATGGAGGCAACTGGTAGGGCCAATGAGCTTGGAAAGCTAACTCCTAATTGGGAAGGCCCCTACCGGATTTATGAAGAACTTAGGGATGACACATACCGCCTGGAAATCCCAGACGGTAAACGCTTGCCTAGAACTTGGAATGTAGATAACTTAAAAAAGTACTACTTCTGAGCATTTTAAAGTTTTTTGTAACAAGAAGTATTAATGAGAAATGCTTTTGTTTCATTTGTTGTCTTTTTATTTCCGTCTGGGTTTACCCATACACATGTTGTAAAGTTAGTAGCAAACTTAATATGCGAATAACTTGAGGCCAGTGGCCAGATGAAAAACTAAGTTTGATACTTAGTATTTTAAATCAAAAGTCCATAGTGACAAGAGGCCAATGG
Organism: Chenopodium album; assembly: GCF_948465745.1. Classification (NCBI taxonomy): domain Eukaryota; kingdom Viridiplantae; phylum Streptophyta; class Magnoliopsida; order Caryophyllales; family Amaranthaceae; genus Chenopodium; species Chenopodium album. The sequence goes on from NC_137853.1 coordinate 22,238,411, forward strand.
CCGGATCCTTAAGCTAAGCACATAACCGTTTAGTGGCTATGCAGCCGGTCTCCAACTAGACCAGAGGCCTAAGGCTAGATGTTTGTCTTTTTTACAAATTCGCCTATCCTGTTATGGATATAGGCGTCCGGCGACACCCCTCCGGGTGCAATCGTCGCAGAGAACAACCACCTTGCTCGTTCTATATACCCATGCAGGCGGCAAAGACTGAGTGGCTAGATTAGCCAACTTATAGCTGTCTGACCATGTTTTTTCTACTAAGTAATTTTTGGTTGTGAAGACTCCGGCTGCCCACAAGTATCAGCCGGAGTACCATCATAAGTTTTTACTTAGGAAAATTCTCTTTAAATTGCGCACTTTTAGGGCAAAACCTTCTTTGCGCACTTAAAGGTTGTATGCCTGTCGTTTGACCGGCTGTGTACTTGGTTTGGGGCAATCACTATTGTGATTGATTGTCTTACAAACATCCCATACTCTTTAAATTATGAGAAGTTTCCAAGACAATCAATCCTTTTTCAGATTAAACCAACCACACAGCCGTCCAGGGGCAAGGACAGCCGGATTTGTACCTGCCGCATGCTTTTCATAAGATAGGAAAAATCACAAGTATATATTGAGTATACATGCAAAAGTGAAAAAACTGAAAAAATTGAAAAATTGTGCAAGTATAAGAATACCGACTGAGTCGGTATATTTCATAAATTAAACTGGCTCAAGGCCAGGAATGATTGTCAGTCAGATCCACATCCGGTATACAAAGAAACAAAGAAAAAAGAAAGAATTACACAAATACTCGGCACACAGGCCGGAAAAGCAATGGTTGGCATACTGCCGCAGAAAAGGAGGGGAGCTACGCTTGGGGCTGTTCCGGCTGGGCTGGAGTTGTAGAAGGAACTTCATCCGGAACCACATCTTCTTCAGGTTGGCTGTCCTTGGTGCCCAGTTCCTTCATTATCTCATCTAAGTCCGGCTCCTCTGTATCCGAGACCTCAGCGCCATTCTCCAAAGCCCATTCCTTGCAACGAGGCGGAGTAGGATCCCCAAGAACCTTGGCATCATAAGCCTCAGTGGCATAGTTATACCTCAGTTTGTAGACTTCAAAGTCTACCTCAGGGTAGAGAATCCCCCAAGCCATCCGGAGGCGGATCTCATTATCCCGCTCATTCTCCTTGATGAGCCGCCCCTGCTCAGCCTTGAGCTCTTCTTGATGCTGACTTTTCAGAGTGGCAAGCTCGGCAATCAGCTGGGACTTATCCTTCCTTAGGTCAGCATTTTCCTTGTCAGCTCCTTCCAAGGCTTTGAGACTTGAGCCGGCATTTTTCAGCTGCAGCTCCAGATCGCTGATCCGGCTGTTAGCCTCATCGTGAGCAGTCGTCAGGGTCTTGACCAGCTCCTCCTGTTTCAACTCTAGGGCTTTAATCTCAAGATCAAAGTTAATATATGCATATTCAGCAGAGTTGAGATTGGCTTGAGCCCTTTTCTTGGCATCAGTTACCTCTTCCTGCTTCTTCCGGAATGGCACCCGGAGCCCATCCACCCGGACCATAAAGTGAGCAAGGTCATCCGGGAAACTGTATACTTAGCAAAAATGAAGAAAAATGAAATGAATTGAAATGAAAAAGATTAGGGGCAAGTTTCACTTACCTCCGCCAGCTACCCCAGAATCTGGTCGAAGTCGACCTCATGGCGGTTGGGTATGGAGTTCTTCTCCGTCAGGGTGAGAGTCCTCACCATTCTTTTGCCAAACCCCGCTAGGTCCGGGGGCCTAGAAGTAGCATCTGCAGCATAAGAAGGACTCGGTGAGAGACTAGCAGCGTATTTGGCATTCATTCTTTGGCGGCTACTCACGGAACCCCCGGAAGGGTCGGTCATAGTCTTGACGCGCATAAAATCAAGCAGCCAAGGAAACTTTATCTTACCTTTGGAGTCGACCCTCGCCGGCTCCTCCCCTGCGGCTGCAGCACCACCTGCAGCCCTGGATGGCTCGCCATCCTTCGATGCTACAGCAGCATCCAGTTTTCACTCAAAGTTGCCATAGCTTTGGGGCCTTTTCCCCCAGTTGTTGGGTGGTCTTTGGCATTAGAGCCGGAGACCGTTGAGGTTGCCTTCTTCCCGGCTTTGGCAGCCGGCTTCTGAAGCTTCTCATCCCCAGGTCTTTTTAAGACCTTCGTTACTGAGCGGGGGAGGATTCCTTTGAAGCCTGCAAAAACGCAAGGAAACCATAAGTCATCCGGTATCAAAAATACTAAAAAAAAAAAAATCAAAAGTTTGAAGTTATCTTACCCCGCCTTTTTTGGCCTCCTTGGCCTCAATATTGGCCTTCTTGGCCAGAATGTTATCTTTGCGGAGCTGAGCCACAGATTTAGCCGGTGTTTTGGCTGGGTCAACCATTCTCCTTGCTTCCTCTGCAGAAAAACATGAAAAGTGTTAGAACAAGAAAAAGTTCAAGGCATTGAAATATAAATTGCAGGCGGAAGATCGCCGGGTGGGTGAGTGTATCTACCCTTTGGAAAAATAGGGCTCAACCCGCAGGCGGACAAGAATCTCTTGTCCGCAAAGAAATCCGGATGGGGGATCCAGTTTTTTGGAACAACTATGTGAGTCCCATCCCCCAAGGGCTCAGTTGGTGTCTTAAAGAATTCCGGCTCTATTATTTGCTCCCGGGCTTTGGTAGTGAGAGCTGGGCGTATACACTTCTGGCCCACCAAAGCCGGCTCTTTGTTGTAGCGCCGGAGAATCTTGTTTATCCTCACTTGTGGGGAGGAGACCAAGTACCACTTGTCTTTCCAGCCCCCCCACTTGGACACCTTGTCCAAGGTCATCAGATATTCCGGGAGCGTGGAAATAGTGTACCACGCTCCATATCCGCCTGGGGCACTCTTGAGGTAGTGCATATGGGCGAAGGCGGTGAAGCTGGGCTCAATGTCCTGGAGCTCGCAGGCGGCGATGTAGCTCAAGATATTGACCCAAGTGTTAGGCGTTAATTGCCACACTCCCAAGTTATATCCCTTCAGGATCTTCCGGATGCCTCTGTGAAGGGGAAAGCGGAGGCCGGCTTCTATCACCGCCTCATAGCAGACGAAGTAGTTGTCTACATTGTCTATGTCATCCCCCCAGGCTAGAACAACATCAGCCGGAGGGACGATGATATCCCAGTCATCCCCAATGGGATGTTGTTGTTTGAAAGCCTCAAAGCCGCTTTCAAGAAGAGCCCAGTCTCCAAGCTTCATCCGGGTCTTAGTAGGATCCGGATTTATTTCTTTCTTTGCTGTTTGGCGATAAGCCTCAGCAAGGTCTTCTCCATCAGAGCCGGATTCCCCTGACTCTTCAGCAGCCTTCTCGGCTGAGTCCTTTGGTTGGTCTGGGGAGGAGGCGGTCTCCTCACCGTCTCCTCTTGAGTCATTATTGCTGGAGGTAGACGAGGTGTCCTCAGCTGAATTACTTTGCTCAGCCGCCTCGTAGTCTTCCTCCCTCACAACTTCACTTGCGGGCACTTCCCTAGTGCGCCGCCTGCTGGGCTTGGTAGCCGTTTGCTTAGTTCTAGCCATTGTGTCCTGCACAGACACAGAGAGGAAGAAGCCGGAGATGAGCTAAGCACTCCATAAATTCCAGACAAGGCACCCCCGGTTCTAGACTCAGCCGTCCCTAGGGACCGGCTGAGCGTCCTAGGCAGTGCCGTGTGTGCAAATGGAGAGTTCATTTTATTTTTTGAAAAATTAATGTATACAGCCGGAAACGAGTGTATACAGGCTAAAGGAAGAGAAAAAGAAGAAAACTTAAAGAAGGAAACGGATAGTTACCTTACTTTGAGTTCTGAAAATTTGAAAACGGCAAAGTAACCGGTGACCGGGTGACTTCAAAAGAGCACACGGAAATCTTGAACTTGCTTAAACGAAACCGGGATTAGAGCACCTCTCTCTAGAAAACTCTCTTTCTCTCTCTAAAAAGTCAAGGAATGTAAAAAAGTGAAGAGGAGAGAGGGGGGGTAAATCCCTATTTATAGGGGGTGAAACGGTGCAAATCCCCGTCACCTCCGTCAAAATATAGCCGTTTTTACTGTTCACCTTTCATGGGCTGACACGTGTCACAGGTGCTACGTCCCACCTGTGAAGGGCAAATGTTTGGGGAATTTTTACCCTAGACAAGTGGACCAATGAGGAGGTGCCACGTGTCAGAGGCTGGCAGGTCATCCTTGACCAATCTCCAGCTGACACGTGGCCTCTCCAGATACTTTCTTAGAATTGCGGCCTTCAAGGGCCCAATTCCCTAAAATCCGCTATTTGGCAGCACAGCCCATCAGTCCTAGGTCAAAATGACCTAGGGAGGGGCACTTTTCCCAATGACCCTATAAATAGGGAGATATTACCCCAAATTGGGGGACATTTAGAAATTTACTATCATTTATTACATCCTACTTTCTCTCTCATCAGAGAACTCCTGAGCTTGGAATCCAAGCAGATCCCCACCTAAATTTCCGCACTTTTTATTCTCCTTCAAGTTACTAACTTGAGCGTTGGAGGCGGAGCACCACCCAATCGGTGTCTCCGTTGTTTTTGCAGGTACAGAGTCAGCAGAACCAATCTTCAAGTTGTAACTCTCCCAAGGGACAAAAACACCCAAAACACCGACCACCGCACAAACCACCACCACCACGAGACACCACTGGCGCCGGGAGGAGGAGAGTGACGTGAGAGAGGGAGTATAAGAGGGGGTTGGTTTTGTGTTTGCTAATTAGGGTTTGATCTAAAATAATCAGTCAATTCCTCTACTACAAACCTAGGCACCTAGTCTATTTATAATCTTATTATAATTAGACTAGGGCACGAAGCCCAATAGCCTCTTAAAGCCCCATATGGCCGGCAACCTAGAGTGATGAGGCCCATGATGGGCCTCGTCCTCTAATGCTCGATCTAGCCCCTTTGTGTGACCTTATAAGATCCGTCCAATTGGGCTTTGGCTTATTTTACTAGTCCAAAGATCGTAAGTACCTCTTGCTATGGCAAAACGACGACCCAAATGTCCGGACTTAATTATCTACATAATTTGATCCAACTATATATCTAGTAATTGCACACGACGAAGACATAACTCATTTAATCTCCCACTTGTCTGAGACAAGGGTGCAATATTCATATTCCTTAAGTCAATGTATATGTCGATTTGATAATATGAATGCATCACATGTCGAGATCATATTAATCTACAAATCGTTTCTTGAAATCTGAGTTAGAATTACAAAACCAAATGATTACTGAGTAATGCATTTGAACGCGGCCACGTATTTTCTGAATTCTCCCTCTTCAAGCGGCCATGACACATTTCCTAATTTAATAGGTAGACTCTATCCAATCTTGTGGTAACAAGCCTCCCACTCAACTTATGAAATGACCGGGAAACACCCTTTATAATCTCCAGTTACGGGCAGACGTTTGAGTGTACCACAACCATAACATCCATTGAATGAAATCAATGTTCCACTCATGTCAAAGGAATCCACTAATATATACGGAAGCTCTATACTTGAACTTCAAAGTAGGTCAATAGTTCGATCATGCATCATTCATGCATATCCAAGTGATTAACCGAGCATCACTATGCTCTATAGCCCAGGAAACTGCGCTATCCAATCAATCTTACATGCTAGTCCATTAACTGAAATCATTTATGTCCATTTTAATGATTTCGAACTAGGAACTTAAATAATATATGAATTTTGTTCACCTGTGGGGTTTCATTCAAAAGGTCATCAACCTAGTGAGCCCATCAATTCATAATTATTTTGGACATTTTATTTAATTTCAAAACCATAATTAAATAAGAGAAATTATAATTTCTATTTTAAACATAATTCTGCAAATTGATGTATTTTCTTATGTAATATGTTTTCTCAAACATACACTACTTAAATTACATAATTAGCTTCAATCCAAGACTTTTATATGACTTTAATACCTTTGTCTATGGAAGGGGTTTAGTGATTTCTCACTCATAATAAAACTTTGCAGAATGTGACCTTCCGCTGGTCAATGATCTCATAACTGAGGCGATATCTCATATTCATTTGTTTGGATTTGTGATGTGACCCTGGCTCCTTTGTTCTTGGGAAAAGGTGACCCTTTAGTCATATGACATTTTAATCCAAACTTCCTCCAAAACTATCCGACTATAGCTTCATACACATATTATGACATTGAGCATGCAATAGTGCTTTGCTTTGAACTTTTCTAGCTCACTATACTTCTCCATACTAACAAAATATGCATCTAGATCAACTTCTAGAATCATCTTGCCTGTTTGGAAAAACTTGCATTCGTAAAACCTTTTGACAACTTGTTTACCTTTAACACCATAAACCAGAATAATTCCTTTAGCGCTTCTCAAGTACTCAAGGATTTGTTCTTGGTAACTCTCCATATGCTTATTCTGTATTTGCTTGAAACTTGCTACACATGCACAAGTCATATGTAACAACTTTCTTTGTACATTTCATGGCACATGTAATGGCCCCTTTTGCAAAAGCATAAGGTACATTACCTTTATAACTCAACTCTACTAGCTTTTAAGGCACTGAGTTTTACTGAGTGTAAAACCATGAGACATGGGAAGAGATCCTCTCTTAGAACCTTGAATCTTGAACTTGTCAAGAAACTTATCAACATAAGTCTCTTGATTAGGTCCAGTCATTCTTCAAGATTCACTTTGTGGATTTTGATTCGCAATATGTATTCAACATCTCCTAAGTCTCCCATATATAAACAATATTTCTAACCATTGCTTGACTTATTCAAGCATTGATATATCATTTCATATGAAATGTATGTCAACTACATACTAGACTAAGAAGACCAATTGCTCCCACTAAAATTCTTGTCTCTACAAGATTCCTTTTCGTTCTTCCAAGGTAATCAAACTGTTTGATTTCCTAATGAATATTCCCACTCCCTGATGCTTACTTCAATCCATAAATGAATTTCTGAAGTTTGCAAAACATTCTAGGAATTCTCGGATTTCAAAACTCTAAGGTTGTATCATATACATACCATCCATCAAGAACATTTCATGAAAGTGATTTTGATTTCCATAACTAGAAATAATCCGAATAGGCTTACATGACTAATAGGTTTGACCCTATTTGTAAGACTATCATGGACCAGCACATCTTTACAAACATGGAGTCCATTCAGGATTTCTTGTCTTTAGGCCATTTCCTGAGTTGGCACTTATCTAAAGCTTGCTTGTAGGTATGGATTCCAACCATTCCAATAGAAAACTTTTAGAATCCACCTTTTACTAGAATTCCAACAAACTGTTTGTTTTAATCCTAAGTAACCTACGATAGGTATGAGCGACAATATAATTATTCTCTTCAACTCTTTGAAGCCTTTTATTCTAGTAGGACGATAGAAGTCTCGCTACTTGAATTAGCTTGCTTCGACACATGTTTTATCAAATTAGATGATTTCATGCGCATTCGTCCCTAATGTAGTGTTATCTACATCCATTTGTTGCTCGTCTCGAATCTCATCGAGATCTAACTTTACTCCCACTTGGCTTTGTAGGAAGACACTTCTTTCTATAAAGACACTATCGCGAGCAACAAACATTTTGTTTTTACGCGATTGTAGGAATAATACCTCTGATTTTAGGGTTTATGATGTCATCTTTGTAAACATTTTACATAGATTTCATACTCCCTCAATCCTGTTTAGAAAAGATTACTTTGGAATATTTCCATCCTTTCTACTGCTTTAGTTAAGTTTCTGTTCAGTATATTCACAATTGTTGTTGTTCTAATGCATATCCTCAATACGATATTTGTAAATCATTAAATCTTGGATCGAACCATGGCAAGCAAAGTTTGATTCCTACTTTATACATACATTTTAATTGTGATGTTCTTGGATTGTGGACTAATTCAACAATTCCTTTAGATGATCACAACAATCATATTGTAGTGCTAAATTGTTTATCTCAAACTTGATTTTACATTTTATTTTGGAATTTTGAACATTTTAATGATTCCTGCTTTTATTTCATTAAGTAATTATCGTTAAATCGTTAATAAGAGCAATGAAATAGTTAAATCCTTTTGCTAAATCTTGAATTTATGGTACACTCTCATCATATGTTTGTGTTCCAAAAGGTCATTTTAGCTCTTTTACCCTTTCAACTAAAAGGTAACTTGGTCATTACACCTTATCAAGCATGACTTCTAATTCTTATGTGATTCATAATCATATAAGAGTAAGATTCCATCCATAACTTTGGATGTGAAAATGGTTTATGTGACCTAACCTTACTTTATTTATAAGTAAGTTTACTTTGAATCATCTAAATTTACTTTTGTGATCTACTTATGTCAATGTCATAAATAAAATTAACTCATATTTAGCAAAATGAAAACAATTTATTACCTTGGTCATGGATCAACATTTGTCCAAGCCAAGTAAAACCAAATCAGTATTCAAAACAAGAAACTGAAATATTGTCTCATCAAAAACTGGAAATTGTTCTAAATGTCATGATAGATATCAGAAAATAAAACTATGAAGCTATCTCTGGCCACTCAAAACTTTTAATGCACCTTCAAGCTCCATCTCCATGCTAGCTTCACTTGTTTGCAGTTCCTGCGCAACATCATAATGTTAAGCTCTGGAACTTGGTATCACATACCTTAGTGAAAGTTAAAATGTTTACAACATAATACCTGAGGTTGATGCTCCATTCTTCTTCTTGAGGAAATCAAGGTATTTCTGGCAATTGTGTTTCCAATGCCCCTTCTTCTTGCAGTAAAAGCATTCACTCTCACTTGCAGCTTTGGGTTTTGGATTTGCCTTAGGCTTTTCAGGAGCCTTGGCAACTTCCTTGCCCTTGCTCTTGGCACTAGCCTTTTGCCCCTTCTTCTTGAACCCCTTTCCCTTTTGAATCATAAGAACTTCCTTCTTAGGTTCCTTAGGGATTTGTTTCTCAGCACTAACCAGCATTGCATGCAATTGATTCATAGTCTTTGCATTCGCAGTCATGTTAAAGTTCATGATAAACTGGTTGAAACTTTCTGGAAGTGTGTGGAGAATGATGTCTGTTGCCAAATCATCACTAATTGGGTACCCCATTTTTTCCATACTTTGAATTAGGCCGATCATTTTGAAAACATGATCATGAACTGTAGCACCCTTCTTCATCCTACAATCCAGAATCTCACGATGAAGCTCATACCTTTCAACTCTAGCTTGTTTCTTAAACAAAGCTTTGAGCTCTTCCATGATTGAGTAGGCATCCTGGTCCTCAAAACGCTTTTGAAGACTAGGTTCCATGGTAGCAATCATTAAGCAAGTGATAGGCATAGCTCTATCGTGAGCTTCCTTGTGCTTCTTGAGCTCTACCGCAGTTGGATTTTCTGGCAGAGGTCCTGGTAATGGGGTATCAATGACATCCTTCTTACCTTCAGATTTCAGAACAAGCCTTAGCATTCTTTCCCAGTTGGAAAAGTTTTCCCCTGTCAACCTATCCTTCTCAAGGAATGGTCGCAAATTGTAAACGTTGCTGTCATTGTTATTACGGCTACCCATCTATGTCAAAATAAGGCAAAGTTTAATAATTATGTTTAATAAAATTAAAGTACCATAAAAACATTCATTTGGTAATTTTAAAACACTTTATTCAATAATTAAATGATCCCAATTGAATTTTAAGTGATTCCAAGATCCTTTATTTGTGCAATAATTGACCGGACTGAGGCCCTGCCATCAACCATTACATTTTCAAGGTGAGCAAACTCTTTACTGATTACAAATCTTGTAACTCTTGGTTAAATAATTAACCATCACATGTTTAATAATTACCCTTAGCTTCAAGGTTCTAAACTGATCTTTAGGTAACCTTGTTGGGTATAACCAATTAAAATTGTAGAACGTGATCTACCCCCACTTCCCCAAGATATATTATGATGCTCTGCTGAGGCCGACCCATCATAAACGATCGAAGGTTTCGTCGGGTTTTTAATTGGAAAAGCTGCCTCAATATTATTGGGATCTAAATTTATTATGTTGTGATTATTTAGTGAACTCTAGCGCATCATCAATCAACATAAATAAACCTAAAAATGCATAATCTACTAATGCAATAAAATATGACATAGTATGACCCCTTAGTCCTAAGAAAACTAGAAATGAAAAATGCTCCCACTTGAATCATCATGGATCTTCATCCACTTTGCTCCTTTTGGCCCTTCACTTCATGGGCTTCTTTTGGGCTAACACCATTTAAATAACTATTCTATTTACATTAAATAAAAGTTATAAAAATACTTAACGGTACGGAGACCGTATTTAGATTACAAAAATACATCACGATACGCAGATCGTATTTAAGAATCTATGGGCCATACTAGTCTATATATAGCAACATAATATCATATATTAGAAAAGTGCCATATAATAAATCACTCAACATGCTTGTCTAAACTACAACTTCGAATGTTCATAATAAAGTCAACGCATTTCCTAAAATATCTTATATTTTAATCATAATTAGATAATATCATATATTATTCATGACGATTCATAAAATATCATATATTTAATTTAGTCATGAGATAGAATCAAATCATATTTTAATCTAGAAGGATAAATCATATTTTAATCTTCCATGATTATCCTAACTAATTTAGGAGATTCTATCCTAATTACTAGCCAATCAAATAATTTTAAAATCAATTACATCCTAATCTAATTATGGGATAATCACATTATATAAATCAATTATTATCCTTTTGGAATATGCTCAGAATATCCTAATCAATCTTATCCATAATTAACCACTTTAATTTAGGATGATTACCAAAATAACAAACTATATATGAATAATATCAAATATAACAACTTTTGAATATTTGATTCTATCCTAAAATAAAAGATTTCATCCAAATAAAACTAACTTTATCTTTTAAAATAAAAGATACATTTTGAAAATATTTTAACTTATCCAAAATAAAAACAATTTTATCCCAAAATAATTCATAATTATCTTGAAATAATTTTTCAAAACAGAGTTTTTTTTTTGAAAAAATGCAACCGCCGACGCCGGCCACCATGGTTGGCTAGCCGAAGCTAGCCACGGTGGCTTGCTGCCGTGACAGCAGCCACTGACGCAAGGGCAGTAGCGTGGCAGCTGCTTCTTCCGGGATGCAGGCCACCGTGGGTGGCCAGCCGAGGCTAGCCACGGTGGCTGGCTGCCTTGCAGCAGCCACTGTCGCGCAAGGCAGCAGCACCCCGGAGCTGGCAGCCGCGGCAGCAGCCGTGCAACGGTTGCACGCTGCTGCCCATGGCCACCCTAGACCGCCGCCCTACCTTCCCCTCCCTCTTGGACCGCCACCTGGTCGGCAGCCGCCGTGGCTGCGCCACCTAGCCGCGGTTGCCGACCTTAAATAATATATTTTTTTTTGTGTTTTCAATTTAATTAAATAACACTTATCCTAATTAAATTAAATTATTCCATAAGATTAAAATTAAATCACATTCAACTTTAAAATTAGGGTTCATCATAAAATTTATCCCAATTTAATTCTAACTTTTAAAATTAAATCTATGATCGTACATAAAACATTTTTATGCATAAATCAATCCAATTAAAATTATGAAACATAAAGCAAAACGAATTAAAACAAAAATCAAGCACAAAAATCATATTTTAGGGCTTGGAATTTTCGAAATTAGGGATCTAGGGCTCGAAATTTTCGAGCATATTAGGGCATAATTCGGTCCTTTCATGGCTATTTGAGCATAATTAAATCACATTTAATCGATTCCAAAAGTTTAATCACATTAAATATAATAATCGAACCATAATTAAATTAATTTCTCCCTCTTAATTGATTATAAAATTAACGTGGACATCAAATAATCGTATTAATATGATCTAGCGCGTTCATGCAAGAGGCTAACTGATACCACTGTAGGAGTTTATAGGTACTACGCAGCGGAAATAATATATATGAATCATTTTCAATAAAGTACCTAATCCAAGGATCGCATGCATAACACACAAGACACATAATCATACCTTTGAAGCGTGAATTCCACGAAGCTATTCGACAAGCAAATCAGGGAGAGAATAGAGCCCCAAGTGTTGCTCCTCTACTTAGTCCATGAGATTCGAACGAGCTGTCCACCAATACTAGATTGGTCGAGTGATTGAGGAAAACCGCGATTACCACCTTTTTGGACAACCGACCACCGCACGAACCACCACCACCACGAGACACCACCGGCGCCAGAAGGAGGAGAGTGACATGACAGACGATGTATGAGAGGGGGTTGGTTTCGTGTGTGCTAATTAGGGTTTGATCTAATATGATTAGTCAATTCCTCTACTGCAAACCTAGGCACCTAGTCTATTTATAATCTTATTATAATTAGACTAGGGCACGAATCCCAATAGCCTCTTAAAGCCCCATATTGCCGGCCACCTAGAGTGATGAGGCCCATGATGGGCCTCGTCCTCTAATGCTCGATCTAGCCCCTTTGTGTGACCTTATAGGATCCGTCCAATTGGGCTTTGGCCTATTTTACTAGTCCAAAGATTGTAAGTACCTCTAGCTATGGCAAAACGACGACCCAAATGTCTGGACTTAATTATCTCCATAATTTGATCCAACTATATATCTAGTAATTGCACACGACGAAGACATAACTCCTTCAATATCTTCCCACCAAGAGTTGTGATCATACCCCGGGAAGATGTACGGCTCCACATTCAAAATATCCCCATGGGGGTCAAAATCCAACGCCGCATTAAACTCTTCCAATGAATGATCAAAAGGATGGTTGAAAATTTGGAAACGCACCCGGTATTGCCCTCCCATGGGCACAAGCTCCAAGGTAGCCAAGAACTCCAATGTTGGCTCCTTGTAGGTGCGGTAGGTCGTGTTGATGAAAGTCCCCATTCGCAAATTCAAGAGCAAAGACCTTACATCTTCATCTATCCCCAAACTAGTCATGTCACGTTGGATAAAGTGGCGGGTCGGCTTAAGGGTTCTTTCTTCCTTTAGTTATGCGTAAATGGTTCTTTGTTTGGTGGTGAGGTTTTTCTTTTTAGGAAGAGGAGTAGGTGATCGTGTTTGACAGGAAGGGTTTGAAGATGAGATCGGCCTAGAAGAAGTGCTAGGCCGGGAAGATGTACTTGGGCGAGGTTCCTCGATGGAAACATCGGTTTTTCTCTTTTTGGTTAATTTCTTGAAGATTTTAGACATTTTTGAGGCTAGGGAAAATCACCAAACAAACAATCAAAGAGCAACTCCAATAATCCAAAGAACACCACACCAAGAGTCACACCTTCCTACCAAAATTTTCAATTCACAACTCACACTTTCTTCCACCAAAATCAATTCCAATCAAAGCAAATACACCAATTGACCAAGAAGAACCTCTTTCAACAATCCAAAGAACACCCAATTAACCAATACCAATATCAACACTTACTACCCAATTTCCAAAATTCAATCTCAAAATTTATCAATTAACAATGATGAAAAATGCTAAAAAACCAACAAACAACACAATGTTATACAATTTCAATCATCAAAAATCACAAATTCACATCCAAAATCAAAATCAATCATCAAAAATCACGAAACCCATACTACACCATTCATGCTCATACAAAAATTTAATCTTAGCAAAATTATGATATAATTAACAAAATTAAAGCAAGGAGAAGTGATTATACAATACAAGATGCAAGATTGACCAAGTAAGAGCTTCCAATTGCAAGCACACACAAAAGCCCCAAATTACACCCAACAATGGAGGAGAGAGAATGGGGGTTTATTTGGGTAAAAATGTGTGGAATTTGATGAGTAGGAAGGTTTGTGTGTGAATTTAGGTGAAAATGGAGTGATTTTTGTGAAGATTTGAAGAGATTTTGATGGTGAATGGAGATGTTAGGGTGCGCACAAGAGGGTTTTGAGGGAGAGGAGGTCGTGAGATAGAGAGGATGATTGAGGGAAATGATATAAAGAAGAAGAAGAGGAATAAGAAGGGGCACGGAAGCAGGGGAGTGCGGCCGCACCAAGCTGATGTGCACCCGCACACGCTGTGTGTGCGCCCGCACCATGCGCGTGTGCGCCCGCACATCCCTGTGCTCCGACTTCTCTTTTTTTTCTTTCTTTGATGCTTACTGATCACTTGGGTGCGCACATGAATGATGATGGTGATGAGCAACAACATAGGCAGTAGCTAAAAACATTTTTAAAGAGCTCAAAGTTAAAGATTCATGTGCTCACCACAAGAACTCACTAGGCATCAACTTCCTCCAACTTTCAAAACATGAATTTCCTATCTTACCTCTCTAAAATTCTTACCCCTTTTACCTCAAATTTCGATCGGAATCGAACACAACCATGATATATGCCGCAAACACCTTCCATTCATCATGCTATCTTGAGGAAATCCAATCCCGCAAAGTTCATCCTAAAAATCCAAACAAGTAGAAAAGTGAAAGAAAAGAAAAGGTAATAAAAGAAACAAAAACAAGAAGAATCAAAAATCAAAAGGAAAGGTTAGAATCTCCGGGGTGCCTCCCGGGAAGCGCTTGCTTAAGGTCCTAAGCTCGACCCTTCCTCCAAATCATGGAGGGTCAAAGAACACCACCTTCTTCAAGGTAGTAGAAAGAGCAAAATCCTCTTCATTCTTTAGCAACCTCTCATTGTTTCTTGATGAAATCTCCATGGAATTCTTCTCAAATTCACATTTTTCTTTTCTCAAATTCTTTATTTTTCTCAATTTCTTTTAATCACGAGCCTTCTTCTTCGGCTTTTTGTTCAATGTAGATGGAACTTCAACATCCACAACCATAGAAACTTTCTCTTCTTCTTGAGAAAGAAGCTCAAACCAACTTGGAATCTCAACTTCCTCCTCATCCTTTGGCTTGGGAATCATAATTTCTTCTTCACTAACCTTCATGCTATCAAAACTTGCAAGAACATCATCAAAATTCTCAAGAGCATTGTTAGTAGAAGAATCGATCATGCATACATTGTCAATAGAACGAGAAAAACTAGCACATGCCATATCTTGCACAAAAGATAGAGACTCATGCATTGGCTTCAACTTAAAACTCTCCTCTTGCTTACCACATCTCAAAGTAATGCGGCCTCCTTTCACATTTATCAAAGCTCCCGAGGTAGCTAAGAAAGGTCTCCCTAAGATTATAGGATTATGTTTATCTTCCTCAATCTCCAAAACCACAAAATCTACGGGAAAAACAAATTCTCCAATCTTAAGTGGGACATCATCAACTCTCCCCTTATGAATCTTGATAGATCGATCGGCCAATTGATGGGTTATATTAGATGGTAGAAGCTTACCTAAATCAAGTCTTTTGAAATTCGAATAAGGCATGATATTCACACTAGCTCCTAGATCAAATAGAGCATTCTCAAACATCATTTTCTTGATCTTGCAAGGAATTGAAAAGTTTCCCGGATCCTCCATTTTCTCCGGAAGCTCACCATGGATAAGAGCACTAAAACATTTCCCTCCTTCCACCGAATTGCCCTCATTACATTCTTCCTTCTCCTCTAGAATCTCCCTAAGAAACTTGGAGTACTTAGGCATTTCGGGAATTGGCTCGGTAGAGGGTGTGGAAACATGAACTTCCTTAAGCACTTCAAGGAACTTCCCAAATTGCTCATCCATTTTAAACCTTAGGAATTTTTGGGGGTAAGGTAGATCGGGAAATCTCTCCTCCTCACAAATCTTTCCAACAACATTCTCTTCTTTTTCCTCATCCTTACAATAGACTTCCTTGGACTCAACCCTCTAAACTTCATTCTCCAAAGCACTCCTCTCATCTTCTTCCTCCATTGAACAAGAAACTCCCCCACTAAGGTCACTTCCACAACTAGTGGTAATAGAATACACGGGTTCTTTGGTTCAACACCTTGGGAAGGTAAAGAAGAAGGACTAGCATAATCCTTGAGAGTATTTGCTAGTTGGGTTATTTGAGTCTCAAGCATCTTATTGTGAGTCATCATCTCATTGAACTTCTTATCACTAACCGCCATGTAGGTGTTAATGATCTTAGTTTGATTATCAATCAATTCTTCCAAATTAGTTCTAGGTGAAGAAGGTTGTGAATAGGAATTTTCACCATAAGTCTTTGGAACAAATCCGGGTGGGGGACCTCTTTGAGCATTATTTTGAAAATTGCCCCTTCCTTGATTGTTCCAAGTACCCTTATTTTGATTTTGACCATAACCTTGATTATAGTTACCACCACCTTGATTATGGTTACCACTACCTTGGTTATGATTTCCATAGCCTTGGTTATGATTTCCATAGCCTTGATTTTGATTACCATAATTTTGGCTTTGATTTTGGCCACTATAACCTTAGTTATTGTGGCTACCACGAGAACCTTGATTCCCTTGGTTTCTATAACCACCACCATGATTATAGTTGTCAAAATTGCCTTGGTTTTGGTAATTCCTATTCCATTGACCTCTTTGATTATCAAACCTTTGAACATTGTTGTTTGACACATAATTCACATGCTCACACTCATTGTTATCAAATTCATCAACACATTCATTATTACAATTGCTAAAGTCATAATCATATGATCCACATGCATCACAAAACAAACAACCCATAGGCATATTATGTGAAGTGGGAGGGGTTTGAGAGTAGAAGAAGTACCTCTCCCCTTAAATTGGGAGGGAAGATTCAAAGCTTGAGAAGAGGAAGAAACACTCTCTGACTTGGATTTGATGGCGGTCACCTCCTTTCCCAAGTTTGTCATTTGAGAGGAAAGATTGTTGATCGCATTTAGATGGTCCACCGAATACAATGAAGATTGCTTGCTTGAAGAATCTCTCTCCCCATCTTGCCAATCTCTATAATAGGTCACCACATCCTCAATAATGTCCACCACTTCTTCTTCGGTCTTGTTCATGATAGGACCATCGGCCCCTCCATCAAGGCATGACTTGCCTTGGGGACTCAAGCCACCATAGAAGATTTGGATCACTTGGTATGTTGGGATTCCGTGGTGAGGATATTCTCTTTAATACTCCTTAAATCTCTCCCATGCTTCATAGAGGCTTTCATTTGGCTTTTGCTTAAACCCTTGAATTAAAGCTCTTGCCTCCGCCGTCTTCTTTTGAGGGTAGAAACGGGACAAGAAAGCTTTTGTGACATCATCCCATGTTCTCAAGGAATTGGGCTTCACTTCTTTGTCTAGCCACTCCAAAGATCTTCCTATGAGAGAGAAGGGGAACAACTTGAGGCGGATAAACTCTTGAGAAACTCCATTGACTTTGATGGTGTTGCAATATTTTTCAAACTCTTTAAGATGGTTCAATGGGCTCTCATTCTTAGCCCCACTATATTGTCTCCTCTCAATTAAGGTGATCATGGCCGGCCGAATTTCAAAATCGTTTGCCGATGTTGTAGGTGGAGCTATGCCGCTCTCAAACCTATAAGCACCGGGCACTCCTAGCTCCTTCAAGGCAACTCTCGGATTTTCTCCCATGACTTGCTCTTCTTCAATCTCTTCTTCGCTTGAAGAATTATAATCCAATGACTTGTTACCTACTCTCCTCCTTGAGAGAGTTCTCTCAATTTCCGGATCAAAGGGAACAATTGAACAGTCTCGGGATCTATGCATGCAAAACTCAAAGAAAATATTAGTAAGACGGATACAAGTGTAGCCTAAAGAGTAAAATCTTTTTGTATTTTGCAAATAAAGTGGAATAGACTCAACAACAATACACAATCAAGACACCATTCCCCGGCAACGGCGCCATTTTGATGGGAGAAGAAACGGTAGGTCGTTGGGCTATCTCCCCACCCAATCAAACAAAATTTATAACTCAACAAACCCCTATAGGAGTATAGTAGTAAGTCGAGGTCGAACCCAAAGGAATGGAAATTGAATGTCTATTGTCTAATGTTAAGCTATTCCGAAGTCAAGTGCGGGGTTTATGGTAAGGACTAAGGCTATAGGTAACAATGCAAATGAACTTGTATAAAATCAAATGTAATAGACACTAGGGGAATGGATCCACATGTAATTGCAATAGAGAAGGGTAATTTGGGAGGTCAAACTAACTAAGTCAAGTGATATGAGGGAAGATCAAACATGCATCCAAAAGATCATACCAAGTTATTCTCCTAGAGGTCTAACTAGTGCCAACTACGCTAAACACTAACTAGGAAACATCACAAGATACCTCAATCGTGAAATTGCAAGTCACAAATCAACGGTTCGTATCAATGTGAGCTTACAATGCAATCTAATGCAACGAACAAAGATGGCCAAGCTTCAATCAATTACACACATGCACATGAATCATCAACCAAGTTTAATCACATCATCAACTCCATCAATTATCCCCAAATTACTCTAATCCATCACTCATACATGTTTCACCATTACCCTAGCAAGTAAACTACTCACTAGCCATAGAAATTAAGATCAAAACTAAACTAATCATCAATTTCATCACCAACATATTAGAAATCAAAAGATCAAATCAAAAATCAATTAAACTTCAATCAAACTTCAATCAAACATCAAACAATCAACAATCATAAGAAAAACAAATGAAATCAACTAAAAACAAACTTATATTGAAATCAAAGATGAAAGATCCTTACAAACTTGATCAAAAGATCAATTACAATGGAGAATTCTTGAACAATCAATTAAAAACCATGAGTTTCTCTCTCTCTCTTCAATCTTGAGTTTCTCTCTCTAAAATTCTAATCAAAAACTAATATCTAATTGTTGAATGAAAAACTTAGCCAAAAATAGAAGGAAATAACTATATATACAAAGGAGAAGTCGGTTATGTCGCCCAAAAATAGACCCACGCCGGTGCGGCCGCTCGTAGGAGAGAGAAAAAGCGCGCACGGAACATACCCAGCTGGGTGCGCCCGCACGTGCCTGATGTGCGGCCGCACGCGCCACCTGTGCGGCCGCACATCCCTCGTGTGCGCCCGCACCTGGCTGGGTGAACTTCCTCCATTTCTTCGTCCTAGCTCATCTGGTGCACACACCATAGGTGATGGTGATGGGGAACGAAGTAGGCTGCAACTTTTCTTTGTATTTTTGGTGAACACAAGTCATGAAAGGTGCACACACAAGGTCTTGAAGCTTGCTCTTCGGGTCCCTCTTGACTTGGAGCTCTTTGCACTAGCATAAGGCCATCAAAAACGATGATAACCCTTGAAAGGAAGCTTGGGAATTCTTGGACAACCGATCATAACCTACAAACAAAGGAGAAAAAGCAAATAAAAGGGAAAAACAACAAATAAACTAGAAAATGCACAAAATAGAGAAACTAACTATGAAAAGCATAAAATGAAGAAATCAAGAGTAAAACTAAGGAAAACTAAAGAAAAGAGTTATAAAATGAAATGAAATTCATCCAAAAAGAGATCAAATGAGTGCCATAAATGTCACTCATCACTCCTCTACACATACACTTCACCATGGCCTTTCTCTACATGGGAAATTGACATAAATGGAAAAATCACGCCTCCTGGGACAGGAGGTCATGAACACATCCTAGTCGCAATAGATTACTTCACAAAGTGGGTAGAGGCGCAATCATATGCTAAACTCACCGCAAAGCATGTAGCACTCTTTATCGAAAGGAACATAATCTGTCGATATGGAGTCCCACATGAAATGATAAGTGACAATGGAACTCACTTTCAAGCTGAATGTGAAGAATTGCTACAAAAGTATGGTATTCAACATCACCATTCTTCCCCTTATAGACCTCAAGTAAATGAAGCAGTTGAGGCCGCTAATAAGAACTTAAAGACTATCATTAAAAAAATGACTGAAAATTATAAAGATTGGCCTGGCAAGCTCCACTTCGCACTAAGGGGCTATCACACGTCAATCCGAACATCGACAAGAAATACGCCATTCAACCTAGTATATGGAATGGATGCCGTACAACCTATAGAATTAGAAATACCTTCTCTACACATTGCGTTAGAAAGTAAACTTGATGAAGTCGAATGGACTAGAGCACGGTATGAAGAGTTAATTCTACTCGATGAAAAACGACTAGAAGCTCTACATCATACCCAATGCTATCAAACTCGTATGGCTAGACATTTCAATAAGAAGGTCAATTATCAAGGTTGGGGTCTTGGTATTAAAATCACTAAGGAAAAATGTTTTGGACCCAAGAGGCAAATTTAGGCCTAATTGGTCCGGACCATACATTGTCTAAACAATTTTGTCAGGAGGCGCGGCTAAATTAACTGACATGGATGGCAATGAGTTTTTACATATGACAAATCTTGACCAACTTAAGAAGTACTACCCGTAATTACTTGAGTAAAACACTCAAGAGAGCTACGTTTGGCCTGATTCCTTAAGCAAAGGATACGTAGGCAACCCCAAAGGGTGCGGCCACTTTAATTTTTCAAAATCTCGCATTCCAGAATTAAAAGAAATCATGTCTGCCAAACTACAAGACTGGCGCCAGAGAAAAAAACTCTGTCGCCAGACGACAACTTTGTCGCCAGGCGACAAAAGAAAAACATCGGCGACAGACATTTAATCAGTAGCGCTAAGTTTCTACGAGTGTCTAGGCAGATTTTGTATATTCTGGAAATTTGTTTGACTACCGTACTCGAACAAATTCCCCAAAAATAAATATTTTTAATTGCTTTCATTGCTTTAAATGTAAAGTTAATTTAAATAAAAGCTGAAATTTAATGATTGGTAAAGAAATTTCATTATTGATAAAATAATGCTTAAAATTAACTAAAAACAAATTGAAATTGTCTAATAAATCAAAGGAAAAAGCAATGCTCTAATCTTTCTTCTCTTTCTTAATCCTTTTCCAATTCTTGTCCGCATTTTCTTCTTCTTCATCCATAACCTTTGCTAAGAGACATCCATTAGAAGATCTACATTCTATTTTAGTATAGATAGTTTCTTCTTCCGCTAAAACTCCATGCTTCTTCTCCACCCAAACTTTATTTTCTATAGAGTCAACTTTTCTTTTTCCTTTGTCTTTCTTAGAGCCTTTCTTTTTTGGCATAATAGGAGTCTTAAATTCACTTCTTTCCCCTAGGCGATCTTTAGCAGGAACCTTCTTGTCACCCAGACGAGTCTTCACATTGGTCTTCTCAACCTTGACTTGGGTTTTCTGAGGTCTTCCATCAAGCCATTGCTTTACACTATTAGACAAAGAAGGTGGAATCTTGTGGGTAATCACTTCCCATAAGGGCCTAGCACACCAGTACTTGTCAAAGCGCTCAACTTCTTGCGAAACAGGGAATTCATAAGGACGGCGGAGATCCCCTGTAGGGATAGTTTGTGCAAGCCCATATTGTCTTTTGACTCTACAAGGGAAATAAAAAGTTTATTTTGCTAAGCTAGGGAGACGGCAGTATGCTTGGCTATTACAACCAACCATCTTCTCAATCTTCCACCAAGGGACAACCCAGTTTAGGGTAAAATCACCAGCGGCAAACACCTTGCTCCACTCACGGCGACCCATCTTTAAAGAAAACCGCTTCTTTCGCTGAACTAAGCAGTTGGGAGTGTACTTGTCAATATCATCGGGAGGACTAATTAATCTTTGCCTCTTCATAAGCCATATCTGTAAAAATGCACTTGATTAGCATTACAATATAAAAATATTTTTAATTTTTGTAATTAAGAATATTATTATTTTATACCTGTAATAAAATTGGAGAACCTCGAAGAGGTGCTTTTGGATTCTTTTTCAATGCATCCAGACACAGCATAGTCTCTCCAACAATTAGTGACATTGGATTCCTCCCTGAATCAATTTGTTCTATAATAGATATGATTATTGCTTGGCCTTCGTTATCTTTACCACTAATAAGGAGATATTGGCTAAACATGCAAAAGAGGAAAGCTGTTCTTTTGTAAACATGAGAAAATCCAGAATTAGGTTTAACAAAATAATAACGTGCAAATTGTCTCAAATCAATTACATTGCCATGCACTATATTTTTTAAGTCCGTACCCCTTAGATCAAAGAAACGCTCATAATCTTTGTAATAATATTCACTCACTCTAGGCATTACCGCAAGATCCATGGAATTAAAGCCTATAATGGCTCCAAATTCTTCCGGTAAAGGGCAAATTTCATCATAAAATAATCTAAAAAAGTGAGTATTAATATCCCAATATTCTAAGGCGGTATAAATAAAGTATATGTCAAGATCTACCCCCTTTACACCATAAATACCCCCCATATGGAAAAAGTCGAGTTCTTTTCTCTCTTTAGTAGTTAAAGAACGACACCACTCACGTGTATATTCGTAAAAAGTTTTCTTAGCTAAAGACATGATTAATAGTTAATTTATTTAATTATTAATCTGGTCGAATTATGCAGAAAACGTCAGTTCTAGGGGCTATTTATAAGCTTTTTTCACAGCAGAATTAAATTCCTGTAAGAATTGGGATAATCGACCCTATCGCCAAGCGACAAGTCTGTCACGTAACGACAACAGCTGTCGCGTGGCGACAGGTATGATTACCCGACTCCAGTATTTTTTCAGGAGCGACAGTTTATGCGCGTTGAAAACCGTGTTTTTACTTACTCGAATTCCACTTTGACTTGACTTATTCAAACACATTTTATTTCACCCTTACTACTTTTTTCTTTTATTTTTACTTAAAGTAAGCTTAATTAATTTTAGGCTTATTTTTAGTAATTATACCTTTTTCCCTTCATTTTATTTTTTCATTTTTCTTTTTTGGGGGAGAGAGTCGGTACCCTCCATTAATATAAAAAATGACGAAATTTTTGCGCAAAAATACACTTTCTCACACACTCACACGCACATAAAATAAAATGAAAAAATAAAATACAAGAGATAAAATGTTTAATAAGTAATATATGCATATGTACAAAGTGTCTAATACATGAGTCATATAAATAAATAAAAATTAGACAAATTCCTACAAAGTCAAAATAAATAAAAATACAGGTACAATTACGGTGCAGGAGGCCGTAGATGATGGGGGACGCCAAAAGTGTCGAAGAAAGTCCTACTCCGTGGAGTATGTCCCTCACCATCCCCCAAACCGCCAGTCGGCGGAAACTGCAACTCAGGGCCGGGCGAACCCGTCTAACCCTAGTACCGAATAGAGAGAGGCTGAGGCTGCAAGGGCTGCTGCGACGACGAGCCAACCTCGTACGTCCCACCACCCATCCCACCTCGACTGGTCGGCCCAGTCGGAGCATACTCAGGAGATGATGCTGAGTCCTCTACAAGAGCGGCCTCAGAACGACCACCTCAACCACCTGAAGTAGTCCGGCGACGCCTCGAGTCGGACCTAGTAGTCTCCCTCCTATGCGCGGGTCTCGATCGAGTGCGTGGAGAAGGAATAGGCTGTCCCTGCAAGAGTAAATCAAAATTAGAGAAAACAAGTAAAGAGCAAGATAAAGATGCTAGTGCAAAAAGTAATACCTCCTCAGCGTCGTTGCTACGACAGGTAGCACGGTTCCGCAGCCTCACGAGTTGGCTGCGAAAGGCGTCTATGCACCTCGCCATAGCTGTCACCACTTTGCGAGAGAACTACCAAAATAGCCAAGTCAGTAACAGTTTTTAAACAAATGTAAAAACAAGATATACAAAGTTACCTACCCGAGTCTGGTGACGGGGAATGGAGCGCTCTACGAACCGCTCCCCCTCTGGAGCTGGCGGAATCAGCTCCTCGATCGGCCCGTACATGCCCTGATAGCGTATGGACATCCTCGAGGGAATAAACTCCCTAGGACCAGCCTGATAAAAACAAAAGGTTAGAAAATACTTGAGGGCTACCTAATAGAAAACAAGTCAAGTAAATAAAAGCATACCGCTGCCTCCTCTAAAAGGACAGGAGCCGGCGCTAGCAACGGTAGTAGATCCTCCTCGTAACTTTGCTCGAGGAGAATGTAGGATCTCCAAGGAGTACCCCGAGATGATCGACTAGCTTGATCTTGCTGCAAGGCATCATGGAACATGTGCCGGGGTGGAGGAGCCGGGACGATGAAGACGTCTGAAGAATGCTGAACGGCTACCCTCTCCCCTAGGTAGATCACTGCGTCGTATGTCCCCAGAAAATACCGACGCTCAGCAGTGTACTGCGCCGCCAACGTAGGAATAGGAAAGATAGCCCAAGGTCGATAGACCGGGCTGGGCTCCTGCAAGATTATAATGTAAGGACTAATACCAAAAATGATAAAAGAAAAAGTAGTGTTTATAAAGACCTACCGAGAGGATCATCTCTCGAAGGCGAAGCACCTCCGGCGGACCTCGGCGGCCTCCCCAACTAGCAGCAACGGGGAGCACGCGAGGAGAAAGCCTCGCAGGCGCAAGAGAGGGAAAGTACTCGTAGAACCAGATCTTCATGAAAGGTAGAAGTCAGTAAGAGTTTTGCATCTAACCTAGAGCTAAATCTCAAAAGAAAGGAGAGATAGACCTCTACGACCCTCCAGAAGCTGGAAAGTGCCACCTCTCTAGACAAGGCCCTGTGACGGCAAGAGTGTCGCAGGCCCAGTAGAAAGTCCGCATAGGCCATGCTTGCCCAGTCATATGTCCCGACCAGTTGAAGGTCGCGAACGGCGGACAGGTCGTAAAGAAGTACTCTACTACCTCGACCAGGGGAAAATGTCCCTGATAGCAGAATCAGCACAAAGATGCGCACCCGCTGCTCGCGAGTGGTGGCATCGTCCTCGAAAGCTGCAACCAATGTGCAGCGCCGAAGACATCGGGAACTCATCTGTCCCAACTGAGCCTCAGCTTGGGCCCGAATAGCAATCGGACCCAACAAATCCTGAACGACTGGTGAATAGACCGTGATGTTGCTGTCGAACGGCAAAGGAGTGGACTGGAACTCTAACCCCGTGATGAGGCTGAAATCGGCTGGAGTGACTGTCATCTCACCCTAAGGAAAATGGAAGGTGTTGGTGGTGTCCCAGCAGAACTCCACCAAAGATCGGACGACAAGGTTACCCCCATCGTATGAAAGCATGGCTCGAGTAGCCAGTAGAAGGGGAGTCAACTCACATGACTCCCAAAGTCGGCGTAAACCCTTATCTCTACTGATGAAGGTGTCGTAGAGTGAACCAATGGTGGAATTACCCGAGCCGTGGCTATGGGTCCTCCCACCTGCAAGACCGCGTCGGACTCGCTCCGACAAATGATGAAGAGGCGGATGAAACAGAGTACGCTCATCCCAATCTGGCATGGGACCCAGCCTGGATGTAGATGGAACGTCCTCGCCCTCGCTAGTAGGCTCGCCCTCTCGGCGCGAGTCTCTCGATCGAGAGCCGGAACCACGTCGTCTAGCCATGCTAAATTACGTAAAAGTAATTAATTTTAAGGCTCTACAGTATCTAAGGTTCGCCTAAGCCGCATGATACTATGTTCGCAAAAATAGAGTACGTAGTACTAAAACAGAGCAAAAATTCAACTAAGCATGATTAGCATTTTCAAGCAAACAAACAATTTCTTGCAAATATATGATGAATATTGTGTCAAATTGTACAAGGAAAACTAGCAAAAATACGAAGAATAGACTACATTGTTCATCACGACCTTAGGAGGTCCAACAATGGTGAATTGTTCGTTACGTCACCAAATTGAGTCAAACAAGTCTCAAAATACTCCCAAGGCAATATACAAGCATAATCAAACAAATTCAAGGCATGAAATCCAACAAACAAAGCAAATTAAGCAAGAACATTTTCGATGTTTTTCGAAAATCCGTGAACAAGAACGCACAATTCATCAAAAACCGAGTAGAGTTTGAGCAAAACTTACATAGATCGGGAAAATAGATGAGAAAAGCTTCGATTTGCAACAATTTGAGCGAATTTGGCCAAGAAATGAGTGAGAACGAGCTTTTTGAAGATTTCGTGAGAATGAACAAAGCAGAGCAGCAGCGAAATGAAGAAGAAGACGGGTATTTAAAACCCCGATTCTGTCGCCAAACGACAAGATTGTCGCGAGGCGACAGACACAAATTTTGTCGACAGGTGTTCCTGGCTGGCGCTGGAGCGGCGATAGAATGATGGGCCCCACATAATGACTTTGTGGACCTATTGCCGCAATTTGGGTTCCTTGGTACGCCAGTTAGCCCCTCTAAGCAAATTTGACATGATTTAGTAATCGACTCGATTGCAATTGCATCAAGTGATCGACCTGATGAAAGATTGTCTCATTTAGCTTAAAGCGCCTACATATTAGCTCATAATAAGGCACTGAAATAATGGTTCAATAGTAGCACCGATGTAATGGTTCACAAAAGTAGAAGCACCGAAGTATTAAAACGAAAATGGTATTTTAAAGATCGATACATAGAGTGATCTTCGGCGATTTCCCAACATAGAGAGGAGTTGTCTAGTGGCGAAATACTGCCGTGGCGAGGTAATGTCACAAATTTTGAAGATGGCGAGATATGGTCACCTTCGACGGTCCCTCAAGGTAAGGAAGAGATTGTCTATAGCGGCGACATACCGCCACAACCCTGAAGATGACGACATACAGTTATTTTCAACGATGTTCCCGAAATACTATGGAAGATTTTCACCAAGAAGTATTGAAGATGACCACGTAGTGTTACCTTCAAAGATGGCGTTCTCTAGCTTGAAGAAGGTCGTCAAGACAAAATGCAACAACAAATGGTTACCTCCAGAGACGTGTGCTCGACGGTGCAAGATACGCGTTTCTTAACTCTTTTATCTGTTTTAACTGATGATTAGTTTTGCAGGTATCGGCGTTATAAGAATGATTTGGGATTGCAGAACGTTCTAAATCATTCTCCGTCCCTATCGCTACTTTGACTTTTGTTTTCGAAACTTTTGTTTCACCAAACTCAGTCAAAGTGGGGGCTTCTGTAGACACCCATTTGTGTCTTCCCAAAACCAAACCCAGTGATGAATGCCTTTCACGTCGAACCATAATCGAATGAGGTGAAAGTGTGGAAAAGTCAAGTGTTGCGGTTTAGTTTTATTCTCTTCTCTCTGTTTTCGAAAATAACTCTATTTATTAAAAATAACCAAACCAGTTTATTTTGGTCCGTAATTAAGGCCCAATAATAGTGTAGTTGGATGGGGCTCGAAGAGACCTTTCCAACGATATATTATAAGCCCAATTCCGATGAATATTGAGGAAGTTATGGCCAAAATACTAAACTGGGCCGGTTAATTATTTACTTACGGCCCAATGATCTAGAGGATGGCCCAATGTTAATTATTATTCCTAAAATTATTAGGATTAATTATAACTTTCTAGAAGTTTCTAGAAGGTTCCTTTTAATTCTAATATTATTAGATTTAATAATTATTATTTTCAGATGGTTTTTTATTTGGAATAAAATATTATTATTTTATTATTATTATATTTGAAAAGTTGATTAAAGATCGGATTCCGCGTGGAAAAACACGTCCAAGTCAGACTGTCGCCAAACGACAAGTTTGTCGCCTCGCAAAAGACCTTGTCACCTCGCGATAAAGTGAATTTCTTGCGACAGCGTGTAGTTTTATTCCTTATCAAATTTCGTACTTTTCCGGATTATTTTCCTTATAAATAGGGTTCCAAAACTCCGTTTTCATTAATTCAGAATCACCCAATTCTCTCTATTCTCTCTTGAGCAATATACATGCTTTCTTTCTCTCTCTTTCTAAACAAGCTTTTACAAACAATATTCCGCATTCACAAGATTTAGAATCACCTGGCCAAGTTCGAAGTTGCCTTCGCCCTAGACGTGCAAGGTTTAATATTTTCTGAGGGTTTGGTCCAAATCTAGTCAAACCTTTGTTTAATTTGATTTCAATTTAAATATTTAATTATTCTTTATTAATTTCATTGAAGTTTACTAACTTGTGTATTTTGTTATTAGAAAGAGGTACGAGGCTTCAAAGTATGTAATCTTATTACCTTCTTTCAATGTAGAAAGCATGCTTAATATTGTTTAATTCCTAGTATCATGTTAGAATGTTTTTATTACTTTCTAGTATCATGTTTAGGGTGCCTTTTACTCATTCTAATATCATGTTAGTACCATGTTAGGTTAAAAGTTTTGATCTTTGATGCTTAGTGACATGCTAGGGTTTGTTATTAATCTTGTTAGTATCATGCCTAGGATCTTGCTATTATATTTAAGCTTTATTATGCCTTATCATGATTATGATTGTTATTATGATTGTTCTTATATTATTTTGCTTGATATTGTTATTGCTTGATCACACCTTTTATGCTTGTTAAAGGGAATTTGTACTTGAAATCACGCCTAATAAGATAATTAATAATTTAAATTAGGCTAATATGATTTTAACTCAAGTGATCGCCAATAATAGTTTTATTTGTGCATTAATATTCAACCAACATAGATAAACAGGTTAGGGTTAATATAATGTTTGTATGTTAGTCAGAAAGCGCACATGAAAACGAGTAGAACAAAGTAGAGGCCTATTTTATAGGGCGGGTCCTTTCTTTTGTAGATTGGATTCGTACCCTCATCCGCGAACCCTATTTGGTTCAAGACCTTATGGAGTTGACGGTCCCTTGGATCGTTTTTGGGTTTACAAGTTCCTAAAACTTGTTGGCGACTCTTTTTCTCTCTTTTCTTTCCCTTTAGAACGCCACCATACTTTAGTGTATGATCACAGTAGGGTTCAAGTTTGGGATCATAATGCTTGAAATATTCCCTACATCGGCCACTGCAGCATTTTCAAGGATTTATTGCAACATTCTGCCAACAACTCAATTTTGCATTTTGGCAGGAGGTTCGACCGAACCTAATGATGGTTCGACCAAACTTATACTGTAGTTCGGCCGAACTGTCCTGGGTTCGGTCACTCCTCAATTTTTGAAAAATTTCAGGAACATTCTGCCAAAATTTGTAAAGATCAAGTTTCAGCATAGGTTCGACCGAACCCAGGGGTGATTCGTCCGAACATGCTATGTAGTTCGACCGAACTCTCTCCAGGTTCGGTCACTCCTCTATTTTCGCAAATTTGCTGGAACTTTCTGCCTGGAGTTTAGAAAAATGAATTTTAGCCATGGTTCGACCGAACCTAAGGTGAGTTCGACCGAACTATCACTGTGGTTCAACCGAACATACCCCTGGTTCGGCCGAACCATTCTTCAGATTTGAAAAAAAATTGTTGCTGCTATAATTTTTATGCCGCTGAAAATTTTCGTGACCCTTCATTCCCATTTTCGTCACCTACCCCTTTCTCCTCTTCTCACTCTAAACCTCCATTAAAACCCCCCTTCAACCTCAAACCTCCATCAAAATCACTCCAATCTTCACTTTTCCTTACTTATTTTCCATCCTCTACTCAATTTCTACAATCTCCACCAAAAATTCCTCACAAAAATCCCATCTTTTTATTTTCCCCAATTTCAAGGGTTTGAGTGCTTTGGTGTTTTTGGGTTTCAACTTGCTTACAATCAATTGTGGTATGGTTTTCCTAGCTTTTGCAAGTTTATTTCTTCAATTTCTCATAGTTTTACCATGTTTTACATGTTTAAGTATGAATTGTGGTATTCTTGAAATTGTTAGTAATAACTTGTTTGATTCATGTGGTTCTTTGGATTTACTTGTTGCAATTGATTGGTTGTTGATAGTAGAACATGTTGTTATGATGATTATGCATGTTTGCCTTGGTTCTATTTCGATTTCAATGTCTTTGTTGAAGATTGTTGATTTCATACTAGGGTGTTCATGTTACTATTTTATGATTGAGAAATTCATGAGTTAGATGTTGTTGGAGATTGTTATTCATTATTTTGGTTTGTTTTTTATAGTTTAATGAATGGTTGTCATGAAAATTAGGGGACATCATGTCGAATTCACCTAGTTTTTGTTAGGACTCATATAGGAATGACATAAGATTTCTTATTTAAGCGTTGGTTCAAATGTATTCATGCATGCCTTGAATTGTTTACATCAATTGTATTCATGCCTTTGTTTTCTTATTCATGCATGCACTTTTACCTTGGCTAGTCTCTTGTGTCATTTCCTATCAATTTGTTCTAATGATATACCCTTGGCGAGTTTGTAGAACCAAAATGTGGGGCAAAGGCAAAGGCAAAGGACAATCAAAGAGGAAGAGAGTGGGAGAATCATCAGGACCACATTTCCCACCTCCTCCCGGCATCAATGATCACGGTACTATTGCTTCGGACGAGCAATTTTGGCCCATCTTTCAGCCACTCATCAAGCGTCCAATCCATTCAACAAGATTCTTTTGCCCTCAAACTTTGAGGAAGCGAGGCATTTTGGATAAGGTGTTCAGGTTGGCTCAAAACTTTGGATGGGGTGACTTCATTCACCTCCACGCTTACACTTATGAGCGTGTAACTTTGGAATTCCTTGCCTGTCTTCGCATGGAAGTCATTGAGCCGGAGGATGATGATGAGGATCCTCAACTTATGATCCACTTTAGAATGTTCAACGAGAATCACTCTGAAAGGAATGGCATCCTTCAAACAAGTGTATTATTCTGATAACGGGTTCAGAATTATTAGAAAGCTAATATATTAAGTAAGGTCAAGTGATCGGAATGCCTGGGTGGAGGCCGCTTCCGATCAGTAATATTAATATAATTAATATTACAGCTTAATCTTGACTGACCCCTTCGGGTCACACCCAAGCAAAATATACGAACCGACTCGACGAATTAATTCGGAAGAAATTAATTCGTCGCCCGAGTGTTAAATATTTAGACGTCGGTAATTCGAGCTTGGAGCGTCGAAACCGAGCGTCGGAAGTCGAGTCAAAAATAATAAAAAGACGAGACACGCAAAATAATAATAAATCGACCATATTCCCAAAATACCTCTAGCATCGGAGTTCCCCGAGCATCCGAATGCTAGGGGCAAAAATGTCCAAGCATAGGTGGCTAGCAAGCGCACCAAGCCGAGCCTAGCATGGCTGGCTAGGTGCGTGCTAGCACACCGTGCTAGCAGCCACGCACATCAGCAGCTAACAGCCGCGTGCACGTGGGGCGTGCAGCAGCTAGCTACCGCAAGCTAGGCGTGCTAGCAGTGCACGCACTAGCAGCCACGCACAGCAGCAAGCCCGCACCAAGTGCGTGGCTTGCGCGCACAGCAGCAACTCGCATCTTGGTGCGGGCCTGGGCTCGGGTTGGGCTCGTGGCTGGGCTATAGGGCCGGTCACTATGGGGAAGCTTGAGGAATATGGGAGCAAGTGGGTAAGGACATGTGGTACAAGGAGAGTATTGAGTGGGGAGCAAGTATGGTCCCCTACTCTCCTTGTGGTCCTCACCAACCCATTTCACATGGTAATGCCACTTGTAGATTTATTATTAGTTTGCAATTTTAATTTAATTTAGCTTTAAATTAATTTGTGGAATTTCATGATCCAACATTGATGGGATAGAAATTTCCACTCATACTTTCCTCTATAAATACCAACCTTGGGATTTGGAGTAAAGTGCTTGAGTGGGAGTTAGAAAGAGCATTCCATATTTTGGAAAAACTCTTAAACTCCATTAACACTTGGGTTTTGGTCGGACCTTGCTAACTCCAAGGTAACGGACCTAAAAAGTCGTGTTCGTCCTTTGTGGGTGGATACTGTTGGAGGCACGGCATTTGCGGTGCTCGAGGCTTTCAAGTAAGAGCCCGTTTTGTGAGGGCGAAGCTCGCTTCAAGGGTATGATTCGTTCTTCCTTTTCTTGTGTCTATTTATTTATGCTTTATGGTTTTATTAATTACGAGTGGTTCCTTGGGTCGGGATTGTTTCCGCGGTGAGTCTGACTCACCAAACCCCAACAGCGGTATCAGAGCCCCGCTCGTTTATTTTTCTAATCATGTTTTTCAAGGTTTATTTTGGCTTATTTTTCTGGTTTAAGTTACTAATTAGATTGGTAGCTCGGTTTTAGTAATTTTAATCCCGTTTTTAATGTCGAATCCGGCCTAGAACCCAGATTTTCATCGAAAACAAGTGAATTTTGGGTGGAAAAGGTGTTCTGGAAAGGTTTTTACCCCTTTGGACCTGTGATTTTAGCCAAATTCTGACCAGAAAAGCCTTTTTCGAGGGATTTTTTGTTTTTAACAAAAATTTTAAGTCTTTTCTAACCTTGAAATTAATGGCATAACTTGTTGATTATGTGGTTGATTATTTGCATTATTTTCTGCATTTTTAAGTCCCCTTAAAGCACACTTACTTGGTAGTATTTGATGCTTAAAGGATGATATATTTTCACATAATTGCAAACTAATTGCTTTTTAGTGTGAAAATTTTTGTTTTGAGGCTTCCTAAGTGTTAAAGATTCAATCTTTATTTGTATTTGTGATAAGTGATTGAAACTTTAAAAACCACCAAATTCCATGTTATTTTGTGTTAAACTTTGTTGTTTTAATCATTTTGAGGTTATTAGAAACATAAAGTTCCAATTTTGTGATAGAAATTTGGTTATCTTCATGTTGGAAGATATAATTTTCAAGGATTCACAAAATTTAGATGTTGGAATCTTCATTTAAACATTAAAGTTCATATTTTTCCAACTTCCCCTTACTTTGTCAAACTAGTTGTTGGAGCACGCGCGTTGCGCGTGCCCCCCCGATGATAAGACAAGTAAATTACGTTGGTTGTGTTCGAGTTTTGTAATAATAAGGATACATGAATTTGTAAGTACTAACAAGGAGTAGTGATAATGTTTCTATGGTGAAATATCTATGGAAAAGCAATTGTTATAAGTGAAGTCATCTAGAATTTGTTATAACTCCATGATTTTTAAAAAATTATTTTATTGTTTTAGATATTATTTTAGAACGCAATTGTTTTCTTATCGAGTATCTAAACAATTTTCAAATAGTTCATTTTTAAATGATTGTGATAGTAAAGAGTAGTAATAAAAAAAAATGCAATACTTATGATATATTAGTTTGTTAGACTTTTTAGAGTACAAAATTTTGAGTGGCTCTTCTATTGAAAATTATATTGGTTAGATTTGATAATCAATACAGAATGTGTAAAATGAATGAGAAATATCATTTGTGTAAGTATTAAAGTTTATTTGCTGCTCATTTATCTATAAATTATTTTATGTAAAATTGTTTTTGATAATATGGTTGGAGGAATAGCCTTACACTTTTAATATTTAAGATTATAGTAGTTGGAGCACACAATATGCGCATCCCTCCCCCCTGATGGGCGCGGAAACGGTAGGTCGTTGGGCTACCTCCCCACCCAATCAAACAATATTTATAACTCAACAAACCCCTATAAGAGTATATTAGTAAGTCGAGGTCGAACCCAAGGGAATGGAAATTGAATGCCTATTGTCTAGTGTTAAGCTACTCCGAAGTCAAGCGCGGGGTTTATGGTAAGAACTAAGACTAAGCTAATCAATGCAATAAATTTGTACTAAATTAAATGAAAAGACACTAGGGGAATAGATCCACATGCATCAACAATGAGAATCAATCAATTTGGGAGGTCAATCAATCAAGTCAAGCAATGTGAGGGAAAATCGAAATTGCAACCAAAAGAGCACATCATGCTATTCTCCTAGAGGTCTAATTAGCGCCAACTACATCAAACACTAACTAGGAAACGTCACAAGATATCTCAATCGAGTAAATGTAAGCCACAAATTAATGGTCCGTATCAATGTGAACTCACAATGCAATCTAGTGTGAATAACAAGGGTGATCAAGCCTAATCAAGCACACACATGCACAAAATCAATCAACCAATTTAATCACATTATCAACTCAATCAATTTCCCCAAATTAATATCAATTCATCATTAATACATGCTTCACCACTACCCTAGCAATCAAACTACTCACAATCCATGAAAAACATCAAAATCAAAGCTAAACTAATCATCATACCCAAATTCATCAATTGAAATCAACAAATTCAATCCAAATCAATCAAACTATTAATCAACCAAATCAAACAACAATACTAATGAAATCAAACATGAAATTGCATTAAAGATTAAAGAATCCTTACAAACTTGATAGAAATCAAATCAAATGTAGCAATCTTCAATCATCAATCATCAAACCCACATTTTCTCTCTCTAAAACTGATCGTGTTTCGTAGTTTGGGGTGTTATTAACATGATGATTAGGTGAGCTTATTCGTATAGTAGTCACTAACTTGATTTTAAGTTCTTCCTATCTCTTCTACCTTCATATATACCCTTTCTCTTGTATTTCATCCTCGACTTATCTCATTTCCCTTTTCAATTCATTCTTGCTTTCTTTCACGTTCTTGTTCCTTTTTTTTCCACCAACCTATTTACTCTTCTTGTATGGTTTGAACGGTTAAGTAAGCCTCCCTCTTTCTATTATTCTCTCCTAGACTCTTCTCTATTTCCGGACTCATCTATCTCTTTATCACACTATCTCTCTCTCCTTACCATTCTTTCTCTTGATTGCTATTTCTTTCTCTTTCGGCCCTTATCTCACTTTTTCTCCCAACCTCTCTCTCTCGCCCTCTCCTCTTGGCTCATCTCTATTTCTCGTTATCTCTCTCTTTCTCTATCTCGACCCTTCTCTCTCTCTTTCTCACACCTCTCTCTCGTCCCACTCCCTCCGTCCCCCCTCTTTCTCTTCTCCCACTCCTTCCCTTTTTCCTCTCTCTCTCACTCCTCCTCCTACTTCCGCCCTTTTTTTTCTTTTCTCTCTCTCTCCTCCTCCTCCCACTCCCTCTTTCGCTTCCTCTCTTCTCCTTTCTCCATCCTTCTTTCATTTTCTCTCTTAAAAGCTATCTATTACTATGGTTATATAAACATTTTTAAAATTCATTTACTAGAGAATCTATAGCACAATTCTACTATAAGATTAAACGTTTTATTCTTAAAGTGCTACAAATTAGTTAACATTTCTATAATTATCAACAACCAGATTTGTTAACGAATATGATTTAGTGAAAGAATCGAAGTTTGTCCAAATCTAATTGTCGATTTCCATTCCCTCTTTCTTGGTCACTTTGTTTCTCCATCCTTTTAACTTTCATTTTCTTATGTATATATTTTATAATTTTTGAGTAGTTTTTAAAGTTTCTAAATCCTATTTTCATCTTCTTAATTAAATTCTGAAAAGTTTCTCTCTCCTTACTTTTTTTATTTCCTCGAACTCTCTCTCTCTCTCTCCCTCTCTCTCTCTCTCGCGGTTATAGAATGTCATGGCTTATATGCTAATACCCCAAAGTAAAATTTAAAACTTCAAAAGTATATGTAACGATATAAATATATACTGTTATCATATGCATACAATCTCTAAAGGGACACACATTAAGATAATGGTTGGACTTCTTCCTATATCCAAAGCATAAAAGTAGCTTGATGATTACATAACAGATTTATAAAATCGTGGAATTCAAGCGCAAATTTGCATAATGCTCTGCCTATTGAATAAAGAGGCTAGTGTTATGTAGGCAATATAAGTAAAAGTGATGCATTTTTATACTACCAATCTTACAATATTACTCTTTAAATTAAAACCCAGAAAATAGTATTAAAAAAAACAGAGCTTAATGTACAATTAGCTAACAATTTGACATGCAACAACTTCCAATCCAAATTATCCAGAACAAAACAAATTTATCATATTCTTAGATTATACATGTATCCAAAATAACATATTAACTTGCCCAGATTGACAAGAATCAAATCAAGCTATATCAAGCACACGATCAGAAGATAATTTACAAAGAATGTAGAATTCTGGGCCTACTAAGAAAAATCTCGACATAAAAAATGGATCTAATTATATGTAAGATTCGTGAAATTTTGATCGTGTTTCGTGGTTTGGGGTGTTATTAACATGATGATTAGGGAAACTTATTTGTGTGGTAGTTACTAACTGAATATTAAGTTCTTCCTATCTCTTCCTCTTTCATATATATCCTCTCTCTTATATTTCTTCCTTGTCTTATATCATTATCCTTTTCTATTCTTTCTTGCTTTTTTCACCTTGTTATTCCTTTTTTTCCAACTTATTTACTCTTCTTGTATGGTTTGAACGGTTAAGTAACCCTCCCTCTCTCTCTTATTCTCTCTTGACTCTTCTCTCTTTCCCGACTGATCTATCTCTTTATCACTCTATCTATCTCCTTGCCCCTCTTTCTCTTAATTTCTCTATTTCTTTCTTTTCAGACCCTTATCTCTTTTTTCTCCCAACCTCTCTCTCTCTCTCTCTCTCTCTCTCTCTCTCTCCTCTTAACTCATCTCTATTTGTCTCTCTTTTTCTTATCTCAACCCTTCTCTCTCTCTCTTTCTCACACCTCCCTCTCTTCCCACTACCCCCTCTCTTTCTCTTCTCCCACTCCCTCCCTTTTTTCTTCTCTCTCTCTCCTCCTCCTCCCACTCCCTCTTTCTCTTCCTCTCTTCTCCTCCCCCCATCCTTCTTCCATTTTCTCTCTTAAAAGCTATATATTACTATGGTTATATAAATTTTTTTAAAAAAAATAGTTACTTGTAAATCTATAGCACAATTCTACTATAAGGTTAAACGTTTTATTCTAAAAGTGCTACAAATTATTAACATTTCCATAATTATCACAAAATCACATTTGTTAACAAATATTAGGCCTACCTAGATTCCAAGAAGTAATTAAGGGAGTAAAAATCAATGGGACAAAAGTCACAGAGGGATTTATTATGGGTGATATTTACTTTTTCAAGAGTTTGTCATCTTTACTTGGTAAAAGAAAAACTTTCTTTCCCTTCCTTCTCCATGGAAAGCCAAGCTTGAAATTGAGCTACACCATTGAACGGACCACCATATCAACCAACTTATAAACCCAATCCCACCTTGAAAACTACCATTAATGTCCTGCTTATTAAAAACAAAACAACATATCTGAAAAAGAGAAGAGGCGAATAAAAGAAATAATTCATCAAAAATTCTTCATGAAGGTATAATTCAACTCCTTTGTGGTGAAATTTGAGCATGAAGGTTGTGGATCTAAAATTATTAGTCAATTTCGACAGCAATTCAATTGATTTTAGTGCACCTTGTTCATTAAAAAATGGAGTGAAGATGATGGTAGAAGAGAGACGGTTTGGTGGCAGTAGTCGGTAAAAGCCTTGGTAGTGGGTGGTAGCGAAAGGTTGGGGAAGGGTTGGTGGTAGAAGATGGAAGCTAAAAAGGAGAGAGATGGAAGAGATAGAAGAGTAGTTGTTCAGGGGAAATAAATAACGCTAGGGGGGGCCTAGCACTAGTGGAAAAATAGTTATCTGTAACGGGCAAAAATAGCCTATTCGTAACGGGCAGCGGGCGTTACGTATGCTGCCGTTACGGATAGTCTATGTTAATCGTAACGGGCAGTGCCCGTTACAAATAACAAATAACAGGTTATTCGTAACGGGCAGTCAAACTGCCCGTTACGAATAACTCGTTATTTGTAACGGACAGTTTGACTGCTCGTTACGAATAACCTGTTATTTGTAACGGACAGTTTGACTGCCCGTTACGAATAACGGGTTATTTGTAACAGACAGTTTGACTGCCCGAAGTGCCCGTTATGAATAACCCGTTATTTGTAACGGACAGTTTGACTGCCCGTTACGAATAACC
This sequence comes from Chenopodium album, assembly GCF_948465745.1. Classification (NCBI taxonomy): domain Eukaryota; kingdom Viridiplantae; phylum Streptophyta; class Magnoliopsida; order Caryophyllales; family Amaranthaceae; genus Chenopodium; species Chenopodium album. The sequence continues at coordinate 22,275,982 of NC_137853.1, forward strand.
CGTTATTTGTAACGGGCAATCACACTGTCCGTTACAAATATAATTGAACCCAAATTTTTTTTAAAAATGCAGCAGGTGATACCTGCTACAATGCTAACCTTTGATGATGCCAAATTTTAGTTACTATTATGAATATTAAATAATAATAAATGTATAATTTAATTAATTATAAAATCAAAGATACAACTTTAATAAATGTCCAAATTGACTTTAATTTACAACAACTCCCTAACATGAGTCAAAAGCTACTACATAAATAATACTCCTTAATACAACATGAAAATTTATAATTATAGAGAGTGATTTATGTGTCTTCTTTGCATTGTAACTCTAGTTATGTTGAAGCTCCTGATGTCAGCTTAAGTGACGCTAAATTAGGAGACGTGTTACTCTTGAGTTTATGGTGAACAAAAATAATTGATTCTGAGTCGGCAGAAACAACATCACTGATATTCTGAAGGCTTGATAGAGCCTATAACTAAGAAAATACAGGTCAAAGGACAATGATTGAACTCTAATGGAATTCAATATTTACTAGAAATCAATGGAAAATAAGTAAAATAAAAATTACTTACCAACCTCAACTTTGAAAAATCAACAGTGAACTTCACTTGAGATTTAAATGAGGTGGCCAATCACTGCATAGCTTGGCTCAACTAAGATCATGAACATGCTTGCATTTGTAGAATAAGGAGTAGTTCTAGTTATAAACGGCAGTTAATATCACAAAACAACAAAAATTTATGATTTGGTAAAACAAGATAAGCTCTCATTACTAATATTAATGTTGAGAATATATGCGCATACCCTGCAGAATATGGAGAATATTTGGAGTTTTCAGCTCTTGTAAAACATAGTTCAGAAACCTCAAGGGATACAAAATAGTATGGAATGAAAACAGAATGGTAGGTGAATAAGATATACCTTAGCTTCCCAAAGTAAAAGTCAGTACGCGCGGCAAAGTGTAGTGTAATTTATCTTAACTCTGACTTCTTGTGGTGGAGCAACCTCTACTTGCTCTATCACCATCGGCTTCCTGGCCTCCCATGCTACATCAGCTAATCAGCTATACAACAAACCAATAAATCAACAAAGTGAAGATGAGATTTTGTAGTTAACACAACGAGCCTGAGATTCATACCTTTGCAGGATATCACAAGGCCAGCAGTACTAGACATTGGTAATGTTCAGATCAATCAGATGAGTTCTCACTTTGAAATTACTTTCCAGGCACATTCAGTATCAACCTTGAATTCAGACGATTTGAACAAACCCATGGCCTGGGTAGAAACCTTGGCAGCCCCTCTAGTATGCAATAAATCGAGTACTTCGAAATTAGTAAGAAAGCCAGCATTGCAGAGGTTGCATAAAACAAAACCTAACATGAAGAGGCCATTGCAATATACAAAAATTTCTGAGCTCATGCAACCTTATCAGGTAGAAAACATCAACTTAAAATCACCAACACTCACCAATTGCAGATTAAAACACCTAAGAATGCAGAAAGAAAGAACCTTGCATAGAGAATCAATAACCAATACCCAATTTCTCACTTCAACAAACAGATTAATAGAGATTATATAACAACAACCCATAAATTACCAATAAAAATGAACGAATTGGGGATAAATTGATCGATTTCGGTAAAAAAACTCGAAGAACCGTAGAATTAATCAACATGCCATATCAGGATTCTTAATTCTCTCTATAAACAAAAAAAATTACAAAAAAATCGGCAATCAGGTATTAATCGACAAAGATGAACTAAATTCATTACTGATTGCATGTATTACTCGTTTCAATTGAAGAACATATTTTTTAAAAATTTATTATTCGTTTCAGACGTACAAAGGAAACCATATAAATGCCAAAAATGAATCAAATACAAATTGCATGTTGAAAAAAAATAAAGCAAATTAGAATTCACAAGAACAAATTCAAGAATTTATACAATTAGATGCCCAGAAATCAATTCAAGAAGAGGAAAAAATAATTGAAGGACTTCTTACCTCACGATCTAAAATGGTTGAAGTTTTAGGCAAAGATATCCAAAATTATCTAAGAATTGTTCTTCAGTAGTTTTTGACAATTCGCCGCTATCTAGATCCAATATTTGGAATTCACTATAAGAGCAACAACAAATTAACACTGATTTCTTTTTCTTTGCACAAGTGTTTTGAAAACTCAGATTGATGGAGGAGAGGAGAAAGAGGCCGCTGAATGACGGGGAGGAGAGGAAAGGAGAGAAGAGAGAGAGAGGGACTGATGAGAGAGAAAGGGGTGTGACGGCTATTAGGTGAAATCCTAAAAAGCCAAGTAATGGGCTCCTCTCATCAGTTGGGCCTGTTACGTGGAATATAGTATTCGTAACGGGCAAAATAGTGTCTGTTACGAATAAATATTCGTAACGGGCACTAATTTATCCGTTACGAATACTTATTTATTCGTAACGGGCAATAATTGTCCGTTACGAATACTTATTTATTCGTAACGGACACTATTTTGCCCGTTACGAATAAATAAGTATTCGTAAAGGACACTATTTTGCCCGTTACGAATATCTTAATTGTAACGGGCAAAGCTTTGCCCGTTACAAATAGCCTGTTACGAATGAGATTTTTTCCACTAGTGTGGGTAATTAATATTTACCTATTTACCCCCATTTCTAGGGAAATATATAAAATATTATTCCTATCGAGGCAAATTAAAAAAATCTAATTTTTTCATCCCATAGCTTTTACTCTCCTTTTATTAACAATCTAGGCAGACCCTTAGTGAAAGAATTGAAGTTTGTCCAAATCTAATTGTCGATTTCTATCCCCTTTTTCTTGGTCACTCTGTTTCTCCATCCTTTTAGCTTTAATTTTCTTTTATTTATGTTTTGAATTTTTGAGGAGTTTTAAAAGTATCTAAAACCTATTTTCATCTCTTTAATTACACTCTAAAAAGTTTCTCTCTCCTTACTTTTTTTATTTCCTCAAACTCTCTCTATCTCTTTCTCGATCTCTCTCTCCCTCCTTTTTAATGGCCTCTCTCTCTCTCTCGCGCATGGTTATAGAATGTCATGGCTATAGGGTAATACCCAAAAGCAAAATTTAAAATATTTAAAGTATATGTAACGATATAAATATATACTGCAATCATATGCATACAATCTCCAAAGTAAAACACATTAAGAAATTGATTGGACTTATTCCTATATCCAAAGCATAAAAGTATGTTTGATAATCACATAACAGATACATAAAATCGTGGAATTCAAGCGCAAATTTGCATAATGCTCTGCCTATCGAGTAAAAAGGTTAGTGTCATTTAGGGCAATATAAGTAAAAGTGATGCGTTTTTAAATTACCCATCTTACGATATTCCTCTTTAAAAACCCAGAAAATAGGATGTTTTCACCTTTAAAAGCTTAATTTACAGCTATTGGAGGAGGGAAAAAAAAAAAAAGCTTAATGCCTTAATGTACAACCAGCTAACAATTTAACATGCAACAACTTCCACTCCAAATTATCCGAAACAAAACAAATTGATCATATTCTTAGATTATACATTTATCCAAAAGAGCATATTAACTCGCCCAGTTTGACAAGAATTAAATCAACCTATATCACGCGATCAGAAGATAATTTACAAAGAATATAGAATTTTGGGCCTACTAAGAAAATTCTCGACATAAAAAATGGATCTAAAAATGTGTAAAATAACAAGCCAAAAAGCTACAAAGCTCAATATTATTACTCTGTACTATATATTTGTAAACTCTTCTGAAGCTCACATTTTGTTTTGCCTGAACGACAAGATAAAGAAAAGCGATCTGTTGCATTTGAAGTCATAATTGCTATCGATATATTCTTGATGCAATGAGCTGAAGTTGCTACCTTAGAGTATTAAACTGAAAGAGTCAAACCAGAACTCCAATTAATCAAAACCAAATATTTCAGTTGGGAAAAAAGGAATTCTTGATATCACACTTATAGTGGCATCATATAACTTCTGCCACAAAGTAAATACGGAGTATGTCACAAGCTTAGATCAATACCGAGATAGTTTTCTTGTTTTTGCAAGCATACCTCACTACTTTATCTATTAACAGACATTAATTGATCCCTAATCATAAGTATAAAGTCTAATAATAGTATAATACAGGATTTCAAGTTCACAATTACATAAACTACAGAAGCAATTAAATGGATCGTTGAGCACTCTGCTTATAATTTACTTCGGATAATAAAAGCAATACATGGCTGTCCATTTTGGATCAAGAGTGTGTTATAAAGGTTTCATCATTGAAGATAATTTAAAACAATTAGCTTAATTTTGAAATCATACAATCTTTTAATAAGCAATTATTGGAGGCGTCCTTTTTTAGATGAACATTTACCGAAGAGCAACAGTTCCAAGATGGTAACGCGAGGGTTCTTGTCTCCTCCGCTAGTCAAAGCTAATTTTCTAGTAACCTTCATTAAGAAAATAATCACTTAGATATTTAACAATCTTAATCAAATAAATAAATTAATAAAGCCCTAACTGTAGAATGCAGAGAAATCAAATCCCTATTTTTTTTTACCAAATTGCATTGAAACTACCCCAAAATAATGAACTAATTGATTTAAACCAGAAATCTACAATTTTAAAACGATCTGCATTGATTCGAAAAAACCCCTCAATTTCAAACGAACTTAACTAAATCAGAAGCCCCCAATTTCTTATCAAATTGAATTGAGAAATTCTCAATCTTAAAATGAACTAAATAAAGGAAACCATGGGAATGAAGAGATACCTTAGTACACTTAGTAGCAAGTTTCTATGTAAGAGCCATTGAATTGGTTATCCATATATCAAGAACACACACACGAGTACTCAATTTAGGAAGGAAGCACAGTAGCCCCAAACAAAACAAACAACCCTTGCAGCAGCAATAAGCAAAGAAAGAAGAAGAACACAAGAACGATCACACCTCAACAACTAACTCACAAGCACCACACAAAAATCCCACACACTACCATATCACGAATGGAAAAAAAGACCTTGAAAAACCTCCTCACATTTGCACACAAAGAACTTGGGTTAAAGCAAGTCTTTTCCCTTCAAGTTTAACTTTGAGCTATGGCATGTCCCTCTCCACACTGAAGCTGAGGCCATTAGGACACGTCCTGAGCTTAACATTAGTGTTGTCACCTTCAGCAGTCATGTTGAGCAGTACTGATGGTGAAAATCATAAAAGGCTAGGGAAGAATGTTCCTTAACAGATTCCGAATAAGATCTGGTAGTACAAGATCTTGAAAAAAAAGGTAAGGCTGATGAAAAAAGATTATTGAACAGTCATTCACAAAAGAGTTTGACATAGAAACTGTGATGCATTTAGTTAGTGAATGTTCTTAAGCTATTCCCAGCAAATATATGCAACTACTTATCCTTCCTATGTTCTGTTCTAACTAAGGATCGAAACCAGCACAAACTAATTTTCAACATTATGCTAAGTGGAGGTGCAATATTAGATAATTGACACTGTAAGGTGCAAGTATGCCAAACATTAGATTGAACTATACGCCAAAACAACCAAAAGTATGATGGGCAAAGAATTCATTGCAAAAACAAGATAGGTTCAGGAAAAAATAAAAATAAATAAAATAAGTTTAGATAAATATAAGGATACATTTACGAATACTATTTGTGGGCCTCAAAATACGAAAAAATGTTACCAATTCACGAGTATATTTCCAAGAAGATGCCTCCTCTCAACCCCACTTCTGAAATTTTCTAAAGTTTTTTCTTGCCCCATAATTTGGAGAAAGTGTGAATCCAAGCACCAATAGATAATAGTCATATTGGTAGCTGGGAATTAAAGATCTTAGAAAAAGCATATGCTTATGCAAATGAACAAAAATGAATAGCCGAAAGTATAACAGAGCAACGCATATAAGCAAGTGAGCTAAATTGCATTATTTTGTGACAAATTTTTTTTGCAGTAAATCTAAACAGTTCAAATTTCAATCTACCACACCCAACAACATATATAAAAGTGAAAGCATGCTCTACGTCGAACATAATAAGATTTGTTACCGGATACATAAGAATGAAAGCAAACTGCTAAAACAAGGATTCCATTACAATATTATATCCTAAAAATACTCCCTGTTCTCAAATACAAATTCACTAATAGAGAAGAGAATATTAAGTAATTTAGATGCAGGAAAGCTCTCAAAACAGTTTGCAAACAAAAGAGCGCAGTTTAAAAGGACAGAGCAGTACATTACTTTTATAACACATTGTTCATGTTCAGAAATTGAAAAGCATATGTTAATACAGAAGTCTCATTAGTAATCAACCCGGCTAATTGTCTTGCATTAGGCAACTAACAGGGTAAGAAGTGTCATAAATAGTGCTTTGAGTTGAATCGAACAACAATTTGCGTATCAATTTAGGACATTGTGCATCTAGTAACAAGGATGAAAAAAGTATTAGTGTTTACAGTGTGACCATTGCAGGAGACATCTAAGCAGCAAAACTCTCTCCTAGATTTATCTGTACAAAGTTAAAACCTTAGGGGGTTTCAGTACAGTTGTAGGTTTATTGTGTTCCATATTTTCCCTAAATTAAAACATGAAACAGTTCTGTTGAAAAAATTAATTCAAAGGCAAACTTTATAAAGTTAAAGTTTGATATATAAGACATTAAAAGTGGTTTAAGAAAAAGTGTATTGTTTGTTCTACTTCCCACAGCCCTTCATACCTCTGAACTGAAGTAAGCAAACACTGCCCAATTGCAAGCTCGTTTTTTACAACCATCCCCAACCCAACATGTGACCCAGAGATCAAATTACCTTCGACCTTCAGCATGATAATACCTTCAGGAGGGGGGAGGGGATCCAACCTGATGCAGAAGGGTAGTCATGAGCTGCAGTTCTAACCAATACTTGGTGTGTATAAGAGCCATATGCCTCAACATATTTTACAAATCCCATAGTTTTATACACTATGTTCACATTTTCGTTCTTGTCTTGACTCTTTGGATAATCCTGCTCTCGCTCTTCCTTCACTCAAATCCTACCCCTAGAAGTATACGTGTCTCTTGGTCGCCCCCTCCCCCTAGTGTTATTATAATAATAATCTGTTCGGGATATTTTAGTGGTTGTAGGCATTGTTATATGAGATCATTTCAACAAAAAATTGTGGCTCAACCAAGAGGAAGAAATTCCTTAATAGCTACGTATTCCTCCACCAGAACCTGTTAGCACTTGCACTTACCAGCAACCATAGCCTAGAATTTAACAGTGGTGCTACAACAATATTGCAAGTCAATTACAAAATTTATTACCTCAGATCCAATCATTTCAAAAGTTTCCAAATCCCAGAATTTGACAGTTCTATCTACTGAACCTGAAAAATGTTATACATAAGAGTACAGATAATGAAATTATAAACTAAAAGGGAACAGCTGAGCACCATAACATTAGCACTAACTCTAAGGGCATAAGGTCTGAGAGGTGCTCAAGTATAGGTTCAGGCAAAGAAGAGCAAAAACAAAAGGAGATATAGAGCTTGAAGAAGTAATGGACATTTGTTATATATGATGATGTAGCAAAAAGGCACTTCATGACTTAGACTGATAATGCTAGATTCATGAGAAAGAAATGGGACCTCAAACCAAGGAAAGAAACAAAGGCAGCACTATTTATGAACCCGACATGTCATATTGCTGATATGTAAGGGCAGCACCAGCATATATGCGAGTGGGACTGCTCTGGTAAATGGGAAGCAATTGTTCTAGAATCAAGAAAGACTTTGATATAGGTAGAAGTGTAACTAACTGAATAGCAAATAACTAAAGACTTCAAAAAAGTACTAATTGGAGTCCTCAAAATCAATTGAAAATCTCAGTTGAGTTCAAGCTTACCACAAATATGTATATACACATTTATTGAAACACTTAACCGAGATGCAAGGATCCTGTGGCGGAAAGATATTCTCCAGCAAGCCTCCCAAATGAAAATGCACTTGACTCTGAAATCTGAAAGAGAAAAAATGCATGGGCTCTCCTTTCGACTTATGCTCAACTGACATAAGCTTTTTGAACAGGAGCTATAATGAAACTTCAAAAAGATTAAGTTGTTCGACATTTATGGCATATTCTATCTACACTATGACAAAGGTAAGTATCGATCTAACAATTAATTGCCACCTTGGGAAATGGACACTAAGCAAAATAGATTAATAAATGTAAAGGGGAATGTGACATGCACCTTTGTAAGTGATCAGTTCTAACCAAATGGACAAGTACCTATGGCAAGAAGAAACTCTAGTGGGTAGAAGTCTAAGGATGTGATGGAACCATCATGCAACTTGAAATCATGCAGCAACTTTCCAGCAGTCAAATCCCAGACCTGTGCAGAAAAGATATGTTCTACTTAAGAAAAGCGATCAAAATTCTTCAACCAACAAATCTATCCATGTGACAAGTGCTCATATTATGTTCTCATCTTACCTTTGCAACATTATCGGATCCTTGCATCTTAGAATCAAGTAGCACACATCATAGCAAGTATAGTTGCGAGTTAAGAAGGATTATCACAGCAAGGATAGGAGGACCTTTCCCTCAAGAAGCAGCATGGTTTGGAGCCACATCCTTCCTTTTATCCCCTGTCATAAGACAATTTTGGAAGATTCAAGACATAGAGCATATAAGTGTTATGATCTCGTACTTTATTGAACACAAACCACTGCAAGTAAAACGAATTAAAACACTATCTAGATTGTAACTACATGTTAAAATTTTACGAACTTGGTTAGTGTTGTTAGAGCATGCTACATTCAGCATAGCTAACTTCAATCACCCTTGCCATGTACTGATTTAAAGTTGCAGACTTTACCTGAAAATGATTCACTTGCACCTTAACCATCTAGCATCAAAACCAATAGTCCGTAAGTAATGAAAATCCCTAGCAGACTTCATTAAGAAAATAACCAATTAGATACTAAAAGTTCTTAATCAAATATATAAATAAATAAATAAAATAAATAAATAAATAAACAAGTAAGACTCTTAACTTTAAAATGCATGGGAATATAATCCAAATTTTTTACCAAATTCAATCAAAACCACCCCATAATTCTGAAATAATTTTTCACCCTCCATTTCTGCATATATAGAAATTAAAGCACCGCTCATAATCAAGGTACAAGAAATACAACGGAAAAAAAAGGAAACAAACACAACCTTAAGGGAAGAAACAATGAAGCCTACCTAACTAATCTTCATGAAACAATTCTCATACAAAAGAACACAAAATAAATAAATTTTAAACCGAATTTAACAATAATGTTGCGAATAAAACCTAATTTAATCATTACCTAAAATTATTGAACAACAAAACACCATCAATGTGTAAAATTAACACTCAAAACTCTTACCAATTTATTTGACAAAAACCAGATTTGACAAAAAAATTGCCTAATATCAACTGAGCTTGTTTCTCAATCAATCAAATTAAAATTCCATCAATTCCACAAAATACAAACAAACATCAACAACAACACACAAATCACAGCACACAGATCATAAATAAATCATCACATTCTAGAAATTAAGTAAATAAATAAAAGGAAAAATTAGAAATATTAATCCCAACTTTCATCAATTTTGCTACAATAATCCCAACTTTGAATTATTCTGGAATAATCCGAACTTTGGGGGTTCCTCTTTTTCTTCAATCCCAAAAACCGGTAACCGTTTGAATGGGTAAATTTTTTTTTTTTAAAAAAAGTGACACGTGTCACAATGGAATTGGCTAAAACAAGTTATAAAAAAATAATAAATAAATAAATATAAATTAAAATGAAAAATAAAAAAAAAAAACCAACAAAACCCCAAAATCCCAGCCAACCCAAAACCACCAGTTCAACCCTAAACGGTGGCGCTAATCCCCTTCCCCCTCCCCTTGCGCCGGTTTCCCCCTCCCCACTCGCCGTTTCTCGCTCCTTTTCCCCCGATCTCCTCCGCTCAAATCACCACTTAAATCCTCAAAAACTCTCGATCTCCACTCCCGAAAACCCCCCAAAATCTCCTCCCACCGTCGAAAAACCCCCAAAAACTCCTCCCCACCGTCGAAAACCCTAGCCGCTTAGGGTTTCGGGCTGGTGGGAGGAACGATTGGGTGTTTTTTGCAGTGGGGAGGAGTTTTTGAGGGTTTTCGACGGGAGTGGAGGGGTTTTGTTGGTGGATTTGGGGTTTCGGGGTGTGGATTCGGGGGGAATTAGGGGTGTTTCGGGGAGGAAGGGAGACGGCGATGGTGGAGGTTGTTCCACACGTCTGGTCAACGACAAAGGGGCGGCAAGCTGGCTGTGAGGTGGTGGTTAGGGTGGCCGGTGGGGCAAGTTGGCCGTGACAGGTGGTTGGTGATGTTTGGATTTTTGTTTTTTTTTTAAGTTTTTTTTTATTTTTTATGGACCAATCAGGGCTTGACACATGTCAAGTGACTTGATATTATAGGTCATTGACTTTTGTTGGCTGTTTTGGGATTGAAGAAAAAGAATGCCCCTAAAGTTTAGATTATTTCAGAATAATCCAAAGTTGGGATTATTGTGGCAAAATTGAAGAAAGTTGGGATTATTATTTCTAATTTTTCCTAAATAAAAAACAAATCGACCATGCATTAATATATGAGTTTCTTCACCTTAAAATCGAATCCACCAAACCTTGCTCCATCTTACTCCTTCCGCCTATTTTAGAAAGAAAATAGAGAAACTGGAGGATGAGAAAAGAAAGGAAAAAAGAGATGAAATAAACAAAAAAAAAAACACACAGTCAACATTCATATTAGATTTTAAATGAAAATTGAAGCAATTTGAACAAGAAAGAGAAAGGAGAGTAGAATTGTACCTGGAGATCAACAATTCTGTTACAAATCAGACAATAATACTACCAACAATCATTTTTAAAAAATCAACCTACGAAAACGATAAATTACTCATATTCAACCCAAAAAAAAACCACCACACAATCGAAGAAGGCACTAAAATTCAACCCAAAAAATGGAATAAATAGAACAAATAAACCCTTAAAAGATCGAAAAAACAATCGAACAAATAAACCCAATAAATCGAAAACAAATCGATCAAATAAACCCCAATAAAAACGAAACGATTTCGCACAAATAAACCCACAAAGATTCAACCCAATAAAATCGAAAACATAGAACATATATGCAAAAAATCCATGACAATCGAACAAGTAAAGCGTAAAAGATTGAAACTAAATCAAGAAAGAGAAACGATATCGAACCTAATGAATGTGACGATCGGAGAAACGCTGAGAAGAATCAAAAATACAAATGAGTTTTTTTTTACTCCTGAGAAGAATCGAAACGTTGAGAAGGTCTTGAGAAACACAGTCAACTCAAGAACCTGATGAATGAATGAGTTTCTAAATCCTTGTTTCCCCTTTTTCCTTCTGAGATGAAAATACAGAGGGGGAATAAAGGTGAGGAAGTCAGTGAGAGAGTGAAGGCCAAGTAAAAAGCAGGCAACAAACAGTAGGAATAAAGGGTAGAATGGGCAATTCATTAATGTTGGGGGCAAGGCTGTAATAGCACCACAAAGTACTATTCACCAGCTACAGTATTTTCTTTTGCATGTTTATAAGGGTTATAGATTCTCAAGTTTAATTAAAATTGATTAAATTAAAAGTGAGAAATTGCCTCAACTTTATTATTGCACCAAGCTAAACCAATTTAATTAAGAATGTTTCTTGGAATTATTTTGGTTATTTGCACATTGAAATTTTATTAAGTTGGCCTTGTTTAAAATTTTTATTTTTTGCTCATTAAGTTAGTTCTAAAAATTAATTTAGAATTAATTAATTTATGTCTCGCGAAATGGGATCAAATCCCAAGGCCATGGCACGCAAAACGAGGCAAAGAACCATTCTTAGCTAGCCGGGCTGCATAGCAGCCCGCATGTGGCTGCCAAGGTGGCTGCCCCGCCTTGCGAGCGGCCACGCGCGCGGAAGCAGCACACGGCCGCAGCAGCCACGCACCAGCAGCTATGGCTGTGCGTGCGCGTGCGTGCGGTAATGGCAGCAGCCCATGGCTGCTTGCCGCGGGCCGTGTGGGCGGAGTTTTTTGCTTGGTGCGGTGAGGTGAATAGCCGTAATATGCTTGGTTTGCTTGAACCGCGATTATTCGAGTTTCCTTGGCAAAACGCTTAAAGCGAAAGCTACTTTTAATGCGGTTGGCTTAATATTGCTTATTTTGCCGTTTTATTTATTTTAATTAATTTTGTTTATTTTAATTAAAATTTTGGGAGGCTAGGCCTTGGTTTTGAGCGGCATTGGCAAAATTGTATTTTGACAAATTTGGGTGCTACCGACTTAATTAATTGGATTAATTAAGGGAAATGCGGAATTTAGTGGGAGCTTCAATTATAAATGACGTCAATTACATAATCGGTTAAACAACTTTGACTAGTTTTAATTAGGCGTGTTAATCGGATTAACCACCTAGATTAGTTACTAGTGCGCGTTTTGTTTAAATGCATTTTACTTGTTTGATATTGTAAATTGCATTGGCCATTCACAAATAATGAATGGATGAATGGAATGTATATTCTCTCTCACAGGTTTTATGAAATGGCAACTAGTAGGACCCGATTAGGATAGAAAATACGGACTACGTGCCGTTATGTATTTTTGTAAATCTAAATATGGTCTACGCATCGTTAAGTATTTTTGTACCTTTATATTTAGATTATTCCTAGTCGTAGACACTAGTATTTGCATAGTTTGGTTAAATCTTGAAGATGGCGTATCTTGGAAGACAAAGCCTTGAATTGCAAATGAAGACCTTTTGATGATTTGAAGAATTCAAGGGGTCATGCTAGTTGCCAATATGGATCTATAATTTCGCTTTATATTTTATGCTTATATACATGTGAATTATTCGTTAGATGCATGTTTAGGTTTTCTTTGTGCTGCAATGATTAGTTAAGTTCACTTAAATCAACCAACATAGAAATCCTAGGTCCCTAATAATATTGAGTCAAATTTGCCTTTCCAAAACAACACTTACCAACCGAAAGAGGATGATGGTAGGCTACGCCAAAGCGAGGTGCCATCACTTCTCCAAGGCTCATAAGGCACACCGGGTGTGCATGTTGGTTTTGGTTTGACTCATTGGTATGAGTGTGGAGTCCTCACATACCGTGGCAAAGGAGATACATCGTCAAAGATGCATTAGATGCTACGATTGTCTAACCAAGAGTGGCTTAGAGCCATTAGCAAGGCAATGCTTACCTTAGAAGATTGAGTGTTAAGACAAGCCAAAGCATGCTTAACCACTCTTTGTTTCTTCGGATCTTGGAATTGCCTTATTTTCGCCAAAAAGGGACAATTTTCATGCGTAAATAAGACGTTTAATAAGATTGAAGTTTGCATGAATGCATCTAAATTTCAAACTTATTATGTTCTTGATAAATGGTTATACTTTGCCCTTATATTTATAGTATTCTAAATCAAATAATATTGTTTCCATGATTGGTAAAGGAAATCCTTGAGAATAGTTCTCAAAGAAAGGAAAAGCATTTCTAAATTACAATTATCATAAATGACTTTTATAACTAAGTCCGAAAGGACGGTTGGACATCATGTATTCAAAATACTAGGTAGTTTTGATAAAACATGAGGTATTGAGTTGCAAACTCAAGATTGTCAATGTTTGACAACCAACGTATCTTTTTGCTTCATACATAATTGAGTAGGACTCATTGATGTAGTAATTCGAGTAAGAATTAATGGAAAAGATGGAACTTTGTTTTACGGCACACTAGGTGCTTGATTATGCCTAACAAAGTATAAGAGTCAAGGTACTTAAAGAAAGGATTCTTAAAGTAAGATTATGAGATATTGTATGATAAGAAATATAGGAAAGAAGGATCGAAGAAAAGGAATTAAATTTCAATTCAACTCATGAGTTCATGTTATTGTAGTTAACTTAGCAATTCATTATTTTCACAAGTATCGGATACTCCTTAAGTGTTCCACTATGATAGTGACCTCAAACTATTGAAGTTAAGCTAAGTTATCGATTTGCAAGCTTAGGATGAAGCAAGTAGAGCTACATCAGTTGTAAAGTCGTATGTTTTGTTTAAAGACCTTTTAAGCCAAAGGCTGGAACAAGTAATGGTTATTATGTTCCATAATCAGCAATTGATCCGTTTACACACGGAAAGACACACATTCAAAGTAATGAGCAATAGTTGCGAGATTTATATGAATGGCATGGTTATCCAAGCGTTGAGTCAAGAATGCTTGATTATAAACAAACATTTCCCTAACATGATAAACTCACTAAGTTCAAGTCATGGGCTTGATTTGCATTCCAAACATCTTTAACAATGTCATATCGACAAGAACGTCCTCAAGGCTCTATTAGATAGGCTCTTGATAGTTACTCGATTTGTAATCATTCTAAGACAAGCAAGTCTAACTTGTTGAAACCGACAAAGCTGATGTGTGTTATAAATAGCACACATTTGATGAGCATTTAGGCCCTTCTTATCCTCTTTTCATAGCTTTCTTACTCAATAAATGTTCAGTTTTATGCTTTCTTTCTCTTGTTTACCTTTCTTCTCTTACTTTACGGTTTTTGTGCATTTCTATGGTTTTCTAGTATTTTCTCCTTTACTTCTTCTATTTTTGTTACTTTAGTTGTTTTCTCTTTATTTTAGATTTTATAGATTTAGTTTTATTTTATTTTAGTTTATTTTATTTCATTTTCATTTCATTTTCTTTCCTTTATTTTATTTTTATTTTATTACATTTTCCTTCTTTTATTATTTTCATTTTCATTTTATTTCTTTTACTTTCATTTATTGGTTTTGGTTTTATTTTACTTTATTTTATTTCTCGGTTTTATTTGCGTTTTGTAGGTGGATGTTCCATGTGCAAGTCCTTGCACTCGAAGTGGTGCTCGCAAGCCGGATAGCCTTGAACCCACCAATTAGATGCTTTGCTACTGCACACTCTAGTGTTCATCAACATCATGCTTTGATGGGGATGCTCGCGCCCACCGACAACCAACCTTCCGAGCTTCCCCTGTTCCACAAATCACCAAAGCAGCCACCACTCACGCAACCTCCTTTATTTCCCCCAATTCACCAACAACTCCAGCAAACCACCAACAGCCATCATCGCCACCTTTTACCTCCTTAACCGCAGCCACTCAATTCCCCCTTCTCTGCCGCAACCACTAGCCACCACCTCACGCAACTACAACAATTGCAGCAACATCCTCAGCCACCATCCACCACGCAAACCACCATTCCCTTTCCAAGTGCTACCTCCGCAACTGCTACCACGCAAACACCAACAACAACCGCAATAATCACTCCATTTCCGCCACCAATTGCAGCCTCCCCTGCTGCCCCTGCTCCATCTCCACCACCGCACAAAGCAGCCTTCTAATTCAGCCACCAATCCCTCACTAATTGCGCCACCTACTGCCCACAAATTCCACCCACAACCAGCCACCTTTCCTCCAGCAAACAACCACCAGCCGCAGCTCCCGAATTCCTCCAATAACCACCGCAGCTCCGCCTTCATTCGTACCTCAACAGGTGCGGGCGCACGTTCATTAAATGCGGCCGCACACAGCTGGGTTCGAATTGAGGCTTTGATTGATGATCGAACCTGATGATGATGAGCAGCCGTGATGATGATGCTACAGGATGCGTGAGATGCAGGGGATTTTTTCCTTTTTAATGAGCAGCAAAAAGAAACCGATTCCTTTTCCTTTTCATTTCTTTGATTTTATTTTCCTTTTTATTTTTTTTATTTTTCTTTTCCATTTTCTTTTCTTATTTTTATTTTCTTTTCTTTTCTTTTCTTTACTTTTCCTTTTCTTTTATTTTCTTTTCTCTTTTATTTTCTTTTTACCCTTGTATTTATAAATACCCATTTTTAGGTAGAGAGAGAGACACTTACAATTGGAATTAGAATTACAATTAGAATTAAAATTAGGTATTTTCCTAGCTTAGTTGAAAGTTTCTCTCTCTAGTTTTAGGGTTAATTTTAGGAGTAGATTTTAGAGAGAGAAAGTGAGGAATTTCAATGGTGATTGAGAGATTGAAGATTCAATGGTGACAATTGTATTGGAGATCTTCTCTATTATCAAAGAGCATTTCTAAACTCTATCTTATCTATTGCTTTGTTTAATATTCATGTTTGGATTACTTGATTTTGATTGGAATTTGATGATTTATATTTGATATTCATGTTTGTTTGGTTTGATATTGATGATTGATATTTGATTAGTGTATTTGTTCCTCTTAGATTGTTGATTGTTGATTTCATTAGTTGTTTGTTGATTTCATGATGTTGTTAGAGTAGTTGTTTGGTTAGGGATTTGGTGAAGCTTATGATGTAATGGATTGATGTAATTTGGGGATAATTGATGGAGTTGATGATGTGATTAAACTTGGTTGATTGATCATGTGCATGTGTGTGATTAATTGAAGAGTAGCTAACTTTAATTATTGCACTAGATTGCATTGTAAGTTCACATTGATACCATTGATTTGTGGCTTGCATTTACACGATTGAGATGTCTTGTGATGTTTCCTAACTAGAGTTTATCGTAGTTGACGCTAGTTAGACCTCTAGGAGAATAGCTTGATATGCTCTTTTGGTTGCATGATTGATTTTCCCTCACATTGCTTGACTTAGTCGACCTTCCATTCCAATTTGCTATGTTCATTGCTATTATTTGCGGATCCTAATCCCTTGATCTTTATTCGTTTGGTTTCTTCATTTTAGTAGTTGTTAGTATTCTCTTTTATCCTTAGACTTCGACCTAGTTTAGGTACATAATTGGAAACACTTAGACATTACCGTTCATTTGGGTTCGACCCTTGACTTCCCTCTATACTTGTATTTAGGTTAGTTGAGTGTTTATAAATTTTGTTGGGCTTAGGGAGGATTAGTCCAACGAACTACCATTTCACCATCGGTCAAAATGGCGCCGTTGCCAGGGAACGGTGTCTATGTTTGAGTGTTTTTGATTGCTTGAGTCTAGGTCTTTGTTTATACTTTTCTTTTAATTGATTTCTTTTGTTTGCTTTATATAAAATGGCATGTCTATCTTTTCCTCAATATGATAATGAGCATTTTCGTGAATATTTATATAGACTAGCGAGATTTCTTGAATATTTGTAGTCTTAGGGAGGCTTGTGAGATTTGTTATTTTGGTTTGAATGAACAAACTAGGAATGAAATAGAATGCATGCGTAATGGTAGATTTTGAGCATTGTCAATTAATGATGCTTGGGATTTCTATGTTTGGTTTTCTATTTCCTCCTTTGTTCATGATAACAAGGTGCATGCTCATATTAACAAATCTCATATGTTTGATTGTGCCCCCACCCCCCAATGTGATGTATATGCTCATGATTTCAATGTTGATTCTTCCAATCTTGGTTGTACTTCTTCTTCTTTTGTTGAGCCTCAATCTCCTACATCCTTTGAATCTCTTATTGCTACCTTGGAAACTCAAATTAGGCATATTGAGCTTAGTGACGACCTTGGGCCTAAAAGGAGTCGACTCTAAATTGTTTGAGAAGTCAATTGGAGATGATGAAAAAGAGTGAGGAGCGTCTTCAGGAGGGAAGAAGGAGAAATGATGAGCTAGAAAGCCAATTGTCATCTTTGATGCTTGTGTATGAAAATTGCAAATCCAATGTGTGTGTTGAGGATGATGATGGTGATTTTGAGCAACCAAGAGAGTGCGAGGATACCATTGGTGATCATATGGATGATGGTGAAGGAGTTGAGAGCGAAGAGAGTGTTGAATTTGAAAATCCCAATCCTCCCACCCATTGTAATGAGTCTCAAGTGTATGAATGTGACTCTTCTATCCATGAGCATTTGGAATTGTTTGAGGTTATGTCAAATGTGTTTATTGAGTGTATAAGGAATAGCCATAGCCTTTTAAGCAAGTACATTGTGGATGCTTCATGGGAGAGAGATGATTTTGAGTTATATTTGCATCCATTCATGCACGGTTTTGAGGACTTAGGTTTAGAGCTAGTGGAAGGAAAAGTTGTTTATTGTGGCGAAAGGAGGATAAGGTTGATTCCTTTGGAGTTTTTGAGCTTGAGGGAGATGTGGATTGTGAGAGATCTTCATTTGAGGACTCAATGATTGACTTTTATGCCCTCATTGGCGATGTGAGACCTTGTGTTGAGGGAGTCGCGAACCCTTTTCCTATTTCTCATACCCCTTTTTCTCAAAGGTTTGACCACATCCCCTGTTGCCCTATTTTTCTCCCTTCCTTTGTTGATAAGCCTATTGGGGACCTTCTTGTCTATGATGATTTGTATGAGGCTCATTTGTCTCCAATTGGGGAAAAGGGTAATGTTGCGACCAAAAAATATTTTGGTGAGGAGGATTTGCCTTTTTTTTTCTTTCCATTCTTTTATTCCCCCTTCTTCTTCTTATTTTCTTGTTTTTCCTTTTTATCCTTCTTCTTTCTTTTGGCACCTCCCTTCTCACTTACGTGCAATGATCTTGTTGCACGTTCTTCTCCCGTCATTTGCCTGCGTTTATCTTATGAAATGATTAGTTGTGCATTTGACAAGCTCTTGCGTGCGTTCAATTATTATTTTACTAGAGCGGTCAAGCTTGGACCTTAAGCAAGCCTTTCTCGGGAAGTAACCCGTGTTTTAGATTAGATTTTCCTTTGTTTTTAGAATAGATTTTCTCGCATGGAAATGTTTGTGTGCCTTTTGCTAGGTACATGATTTGATATACTTTGGTGCTTCAATTTGGATCAAGAATCAAGGAAGGATGACTCCTATTTTTACGAGCATATGGAAACAAGGTTCAATTCTTGGGAAATTAGCTTTGAAAGGTTAAATTGGGTCATTTGCGGGTATTTACACCAACCTAATATCCGGTATTATCCTGCCTTGCTCTTTCTCTAATGGATGATGACTTGTTGGACATATGTTGGTTTATTGGATTGATCTCCTTGTTTTCCCCTCCCATGGGTTATATGATTTATGTTTGAGTGCATTGTCTCATTCAAGCTTGGGGGAGGGTATTCTATCATGTTTGGTGGAATGTTGATCCTTATGCGTTATGCACCTTTGTATATGCTTTTCCATGTTTCTTATATTTCGAAAAACTTCAAAAAGATTTTTGTTTCTATCAAGGCAAAGTTGCAATGTGTTTTGTTTTGTTCTTGCTTTGCACTACTACAAAATTTGGAAAAATAACCCCCAATTAAAGAGCCGTTATTTAACTAACGGATCTGTTTGATATAAGAGATCCAATATTAATTATAACGGGTCTCTTATGTGTATTAAGAAAAAAAAAGAGATAAGAGACCCGTTCTACTTTTAAGGGTCTCGAAACTTTGCTCCCAAAACTGCAGTGCCCTGACGTTTTTTTTAAATTAATATTTCCCTATTCTCACTCTATGTCATTCATCTAATCTCCCTCTCTTAAAACCTCCGCCCAAACCAAGCCCAACCCTCAAATAAATCCCTCAGCCTCTCCTGATGAATCCGCCGTCACTTCATCTTCCCTTCTCTATTGAATCAAACCACTACAATGGTAAATAGGGGCTCTTTCTTTCCCCTCAATTTGCTTACTTTTCATCCTCACATTTTTCTGAAGTTCAAGAAATCATCAAGTTAATGGGAGATGTATGTGGAAAAATAAACAACATAAACCATCATCAATCGCATTCGACTTTTCTAAATTTCGAACCCCATTCAAGGTATACTTCAATTCTTCAATGGTGAAAAGAAGTTTAACCTCTTATGCTAATAGATCTGGAAATTATGAAGAATTGTTGTCTTAGTTGATGAGCTAAATTCCTATCAAAATTGAGGTAATCCATCTATAGATTGATTTTTTTTATTTTTATTATTGTTATTATTATTGAATGTGATTTCAAATAAGTTTTCTAATAGAATTCTTAGTCACAACTACCCATTTTCGTTTTGGTTGTAGTCCTCTTTTCGGATCTCACCTTCAGGTCATTTTTCAGAGTTGATTGATTAATGGAGGTTCGGCCGAGATGATGTAGTATTTCCTAGGGGTGAGCAAACCGGGTACCCGGTCAAAATTTTAGTACCCGGACTTGGAATTGGTTGGAACCGGGTCCTAAAATTCGGAACCGGAATTGGTTTAACCGGGTCCTAAATTTTAGAAATTGGAATTGGAACCACCCGGTACCGGTTCCGGTTCCGAGTACCCACTTATGTATGTAAATGTTAAAATATAATACAAATTATAATTCTTATTTTAGTTAGTATCATTATTAGTGTTTAATACTTATATTTATATATGCATTAAGCTATTTGTATTCATGTTAGGTATTAATAATACTTTTTTTATTGTACAAATTAGATACATTTAACATATTTTTATTACTACCTCCGTTAATTATTATATGCAACTTTCGAATATTTTATATCTCACAAATAATACCTCAAAGTTGCACATAATAATTAACGGAGGTAGTATTTAAAATTTATTTAGTTTAGTATATATTGGGTAACCGGGTACCCAACCGGTTCCGGGTCCAAAAAGTTGAGAATTGGAATTGAAATTGATTATAACCGGGTCCTTAATTTATTACCCGGAATTGGAACCACCGGGTCCAATCTCGGTTCCGAACCCGCCGGTTCCTAACCAGTTCCGGTTCCAATTCCGGGTACCCGGAATTTTTGCTCACCCCTAGTATTTCCTGGGAGTTCATCCACTTTAACGATGCGTATTAATTGCAGGTGTTCTTTTACTTTGTATTATTATGAATTTATGCTCATGGGTAATTATTTTGTTTACAAGTATAATAGGAGTAGAGTTTTGGTTGTAGTGTAGTGTTATCTTAATAAATAAATGTTACATACGAAGTTATTTAATTAGCTTTTTTATTTTTCTTGTTTTTGTTGGATCACCAATATAATTATACGAGCTTTTATATAATTTCATTAAGAGCAATTTGTCTTTGTTTATTTTTTTGTCAGATTTGCGTGATTTTGCACAAGATCTGCTCAACCAAGGAGATGGAAAATGGAGTATACAAGTCTTTATTGATGTAACTATAATTGTAAATTTCAGTAAAATTATTTTTTTTTTCTTTTTTCTGTTGCAATTTTATGTTGGATGATTTTTTTTGTATTACATCAATTTTACTTTACTCTATTGCTATTTTTTGTGGTCTTAAATTGTCACTTACAGTTTACTTTCATCTGATTTATCCGCCAATTTTTATAAACAAAATTTTCAAAATTCAAATGCGAACCTGCCAAACCACACCAAATAAAAAAGAAAAATTATTATTTTTTTTAAAAGTTGAAGAATAAAGAGACCCGTTATTTGACATAATAGGTCTGTTAGATACCACCAAACAGCCCCTTATCTCAAATAACAGGTCTGTTATTCTTCTAAATTATTAATTTTGTAACATATATAGCAGACCCGTAATCACTTACCACGGGTCTCTTTGTTCTCAAAAACAGACCCCTCCAACGAACGGGTCTCTTTATCAAACAGACCCCTGAGATAGAGACCCGTTGTAAAGCGGTCTCTCAGGCATATTTGAACGGGTCTCTTTGCCAATTTTTGTAGTAGTGTTGGACATAATAACTTTTGGACTTGTATGATTGAATGCTTTTCTTCTTAAATGGTAACGGTGTGCACGGTTTGAGAGTATGTTTGGTTGATTCCAGGATAAAGCATGCTAAGGTAGTTGATTAGAACTAGTGGGAACATGAAGCCGGATTCTATTTGTTTGTGGCATGTTTGGTAGTTGCTTCCTATGGTCGATTTGACGCTAATAGTGAGTTTTTGCTACATCCGTGTGAGTTCTTTGTTTTTCAAGCCTTCTACCTATATTTGCATGAGCGGAATGGATCCTTGACTTTTTGCAAACCTAATCTTGAAACTTGACTCATAGATCTTGAATCCGAGTCCGAACCATTTAGGAAGGACAAAGGCACCTTTTTCGGGGTGGTATTTTTCATTTTTAGGATAGTTTGTTTCATCTTTATTTTTGGGTTTACATTTGCCTTCTTGCAACAATTTGAGCCTTATACCTTCTTTTCAAGCCACATCTTTAGATCTTTGACCTTTTATTTCATTTTCTTTCTTTTCTTGGTTTTTGTGAAGCAATTAATCATACTTGATGGAGTTTATGGAGGAGAAGTTTGAATGTTTGGTTCCTATTAAAGCAAGATTGTGTTATGTCTTCTTTGTGAATAATGGCAAATGAGTATGAGTAAAAGCCGTCCTACATTATAAAAGGCATGGACAAATAAGTGCAAAATCGAAAAAGCCGTCCAAAGTTAAAGGAGGCTAGGACAAAGCAATATTAAAATGAAAAAAAAAAAAAATGAAAAATTCAAAAAAAATTTGATGTGAGTTTTCTCCCTTTTTGAGCATTGAGGACAATGCTCCATTTAAGCTTGGGGGGAAGCGTTCTCACGCTTTTTGTGTATATGTTTGTGATTTATAGCTTTGAATAAGCTTGGGGGTATAAGGTGTATGTATTTTTGTTTGGTTTGGTGACTACTTGATTGTGATCCTAAGAATTGGCCATTCTTTTGCTTCATTGATTAGGAAAACCACCAAATTTTGAAATTTTAGCCTACCTACACCCTTTCTCGCCCTTGCATTACAACCTTAGGGAAAGACCTTTTGACCTAAGTGGTTGAGTCATTCATCGGAGGAGAGGAATGTGAGTTTTAGGAATAGGGAGAGGGGATGCAAAAGTCAAGATGTCGAGTAGCCAAAAAAATTCTCTTTTTCCGGTTCCTTCGTGGAATCATTGGGATGCTCACTAGAAGTGGATTTGAAGCTATTAGGAAGAACGTGGTAAGATTGTTTGAGATGAAAGTGAATTGTGAAAGCTAGTTCCTATGCTTAGCATATTTATGTTCCAATCAACCTTGGGTATCTTGGAACGTGCACTCCCTTACTTGTTTAGAAAGATTTGCATTTATTTGTGCTTGTACATTTGGAAAAGTCCTTTCATGAACATTTGTTTGTTTTGCTTTTCTCTTGATTTCTTTTCATGCTTTGCCTTGTTTGTATTATTATGAGAGTTATGGGTTAAACTCTTAGGATACCCTACGAGAACATCACTCGTCCTCTAGGGCGATCTAGGGGTTTAAATGGCTTGTCTTTAGTTGCTCAAATTGACCGTGATTCCTACGAAAGTGAGTTAGTGTATATTCTCATCTCGTCTCTTCTTTTGTTCGTTTGAATAAGCTCGTAATTTTCACTCCCTTGGTTTTGTTTTGATCGAGGACGAGCAAAAGATAAGCTTGGGGGTATTTGATGTGTGTCATAAATGGCACACATTTGATGAGCATTTAGGTCCTTTTTATCCTCTGATCATAGCTTTCTTGCTCAATAAATGTTTAGTTTTATGCTTTCTTTCTCTATTTTACCTTTCTTTTCTTATTTTACGGTTTTTGTGCATTTCTATGGTTTTCTAGTATTTTCTCCTTTATTTCTTCTATTTTTGTTACTTTATTTGTTTTCTCTTTATTTTAGATTTTATAGATTTAGTTTTATTTTATTTTAGTTTATTTTTTTTTATTTTCATTTCCATTTCATTTTCTTTCCTTTATTTTATTTTCATTTTATTATATTTTCCTTCTTTTATTATTTTCATTTTCATTTTATTTCTTTTACTTTCATTTATTGGTTTTAGTTTTATTTTACTTTATTTTATTTCTCGGTTTTATTTGCGTTTTGTAGGTGGTTGTTCCATGTTCAAGTCCTTGCGCTCACAAGTGGTGCTCGCAAGCCGGATAGCCTTGAACCCACCAATTAGATGCTTTGCTACTGCACACTCTAGTGTTCATCAACATCATGCTTCGATGGGGATGCTCGCGCCCACCGACAATCAACCTTCCTAGCTTCCCCTGCTCCACAAATCACCAAAGCAGCCACCACTCACGCAACCTCCTTCATTTCCCCCAATTCACCAACAACTCCAGCAAACCACCAACAGCCATCATCGCCACCTTTTACCTCCTCAACCGCAGCCACTCAATTTCCCCTTCTCTGCCGTAACCACCAGCCACCACCTCACACAACAACAACAATTGCAGCAACATCCCCAACCACTACCTCACGCAACAATAACAATTGCAGCAACATCCTCAGCCACCATCCACCACGCAAACCACCATTCCCTTTCCAAGTGCTACCTCTGCAACTGCCACCACGCAAACACCAACAACAACCGCAATAATGACTCCATTTCCGCCACCAATTGCAGCTTCCCTGCTGCCCCTGCTCCATCTCCACCACCGCACAAAGTAACCCTCTAATTCAGCCACCAATCCCTCACCAATTGCGCCACCTGCTGCCCACAAATTCCACCCACAACCAGCCACCTTTCCTCCGCCAAAAAACCACCAGCCGCAGCTCCCTAATTCCTCCAATAACCACCGCAGCTCCGCCTCCATTCGTACCTCAGCAAGTGCGGGCGCACGTTCATTAAATGCGGCCGCACATAGCTGGGTTCGAATTGAGGCTTTGATTAATGATCGAACCTGATGATGATGAGCAGCCCTGATGATGATGCTAGAGGATGCGTGAGATGCAGGGGATTATTTCCCCTTTAATGAGCCACAAAAAGAAACCGATTCCTTTTCCTTTTTATTTCTTTGATTTTATTTTCGTTTTTATTTCTTTTACTTTTCCTTTCCATTTTCTTTTCTTATTTTTATTTTATTTTATTTTCTTTTCCTTTTCTTTTATTTTCTTTTCTCTTTTATTTTCTTTTTACCCTTGTATTTATAAATACCCATTTTTGGGTAGAGAGAGAGACACTTACAATTGGAATTAGAATTACAATTAGAATTAGAATTAGATATTTTCCTAGCTTAGTTGAGAGTTTCTCTCTCTAGTTTTAGGGTTAATTTTAGGAGTAGATTTTAGAGAGAAAGTGAGGAATTTCAATGGTGATTGAGAGATTGAAGATTCAATGGTGACAATTGTATTGGAGATCTTCTCTATTATCAAATACCATTTCTAAAATCTATCTCATTTATTGCTTTGTTTAATATTCATGTTTGGATTACTTGATTTTGATTGGAATTTGATGATTTGATGATTGATATTTGATATTCATGTTTGTTTGGTTTGATATTGATGATTGATATTTGATTAGTGTATTTGTTCCTCTTAGATTGTTGATTGTTGATTTCATGATGTTGTTAGAGTAGTTGTTTGGTTAGGGATTTGGTGAAGCTTATGATGTAATGGATTGATATAATTTGGGGATAATTGATGGAGTTGATGATGTGATTAAACTTGGTTGATTGATTATGTGCATGTGTGTGATTAATTAAAGAGTAGCTAACTTTGATTATTGCACTAGATTGCATTGTAAGTTCACATTGATACGAACCATTGATTTGTGGCTTGCATTTACACGATTGAGGTGTCTTGTGATGTTTCCTAGCTAGAGTTTATCGTAGTTGACGGTAGTTAGACCTCTAGGAGAATAGCTTGATATGCTCTTTTGGTTGCATGATTGATTTTCCCTCACATTGCTTGACTTAGTCGACTTTAAATTCTAAATTGCTATGTTCATTGCTATTATTTGCGGATCCTAATCCCTAGCTCTTTATTCGTTTTGTTTCTTCGTTTTAGTAGTTGTTAGTATTCTCTTTTATCCTTAGACTTTGACCTAGCTTAGGCACATATTTGGAAGCACTTAAACATTACCGTTCCTTTGGGTTCGACCCTTGACTTACCTCTATACTTGTATTTAGGTTAGTTGAGTGTTTATAAATTTTGTTTGGCTTAGGGAGGATTAGTCTAACGACCTAGTTTTCCCCACGTCCACATCCTAATTGAGAACATGATATTTGTTGCTCTAAGTGGTGTCTTTTTGGAAAGTAACACGTTTCCAAAACGACAAGTGGGAGGAAAATGAACTCGATGACCATCGAGCTTAGCAACAAACTAGAACTGAGAATCTCGGAAGACCTTAAAGAACTTCATGAGAATGCTTGATCAAGAATACTCAAAAGGACTTTACAAGTGCCTTAAAAGAGAATTCATTACTCACAAAACATTAAAATGTTGGAGTAAGATCAACATAATAAAAGGGCTTTGAAAGCGCCTTAAAACTCAGTGTTTGATGCAATTACCCCGTATAGGTTTAGAATTCACCAAGGGCTTGGATTGAATAATATAAATTTTCTATTAAGTTAGAAACAAACATAAGACTTACAAGAATACTATTTACTATTAGATAGTAAAGGAATAATGTCTTGTAAGATAGCTATGACAAATCCAAATTCCGAATAATGGTCAAAGGCCATCAAAATCCGAAATGGACTCCATGTTTGAAAATCATGTTCGAAACTTGATTAATTTGCATGAAGGATGAAAGATCCATTGATTGCAAATAAGTTTTCAAGGAGAAAACTAACAAATGTGGAAATGTATATGCATACATAGCTAGATTGGTTGTAAAGGATATAATTAATTTCAAGGAGTTGATTTTAATAAAATTCACCAATCGGAATGCTTAAGTCATTTCGTGATTGATCTAGCAATATTGCACATATGAAATATGGCAAAATAGATACCAAAACCGCCTTCCCAAAATAGGATTTTGGAAGTGACTATGGAATAGTCTAAGGGTTTTTGAAAATCTAAATAAATGCTAGATTTGAAAGCAAGCACATGGGATCCGTCATGGGATCAAAGGAAGCATTGCATGAAGGAATTGGAACGGGTTTTATCATAGAGTTAATAAGAGGATTGGCTTATGGAGAAACATAGAAATTCTGATGAATAAGAAGTTTAGTGGGAGCAAAAGTAAAGGTCCAACGAGAAGTTTACGAACTCTATTGTGAAACAACTATCAAATGCTAAATGTTTAAATTAGAAACTATTTTTTCGACAATGGACCAAACTAAAGACGATACTTAGTACATGTTGGGAATTAATTTCTATGGTATAGACTTAATTAAATGTTTAAATGAGTAAAGGAATTTACCATGTTAAACTTGAAGGAATTTGAAAAGCTTTCGACCCATATGTATACAGCTAAGTAAATGTTTGAACTAAGTATAAGCTAGGCTAAATACTGAGTCAACCAAGAAAGACTCTAGTAAGAGACTTTCAACCATATCACATAGCCAACAATTTGGCACAACTTAGTGTAACTGAATAAGCTAAATGTCACATAGATGGAATAAAATTGAGAATCATTCTAGAATTAAATCCATCATGTAAAGCTATGATATGGAATCGACAGACGACTTACTTGCTTAGAGCATATGAAGTACGTATATAATACCAGTCGACATTAATCTAAGTATTAGATCATTATATTATAGTCAAGAAAATCCATAGCACTTAAATAAGTAGTTGGATGAGTTCTTGACGCATGGTAACAAATATAATTTGAGTTTTGATGTTGCAAGCACAAACCTTAACAAGAATTAGATCTTTAGCAAGGATGCCATTTATAAGCACTAGGCAAGAAGTGTCGTGGCTTGAGAATGGTAACATGGATATGCATCCATGTATAATGTGCGGAAATTTAAGATAAATTTTCATGTTCGCAAGTGATTTGAGTATTCCAAATCAATGTGAATCGTTTGGAGTGAAATCCGTGCAAGGCATCATCGGAGAGTCTGCTAAAACATATGTTGAGAATATTGTTGCCTTAAAGGCAATAATAAGATAGATGTTAAATGGAAAATTTCTTTGTTGAACGTTGATGATTGTAGGTTGTTAAGTAGAAGGTCTCAAATCATAAAAATGAGTGGGAGCCATTGCTTGGATAATAAATCCTGAATCACGTGTAATCCATCAACACTCTCAAAATTTTATCATCTTATTATGGAAATGGCGGATAATGAAGATGCTAAGGTTTGCAAAGTAATTATAACTAAACCTATGCAATAAGTGAACAACAACATTCATAATTGCATGAAAGAAATTAAGCATATCAAATATGAGTGTGATTTCTATGAATGTTTTATGAAGAGTGTTACTCTTAAAACATTTAGGAAAGACCATTTATCATAAGATGAAACGTTGTGAAGTTTCATAGTGGAATAAAATATTTCTAAATATTCCACAAAACTATTTAATTGTGGTTTAGAATTAAATAATGAGTCCATTCAATTTTAATAAATATTCAAAATAGGGTATCAAGTCAATGGCTTGGATAAAGAAACACCTATTAAGTGAACATTGAATATTTTAATCAAAAAATATCCCTAATCAAGGTCATATTTTTTGTGGACGATTAATGACCATTAGAGATTAGTGTGTAGTATGATTTATAGCACTGTTTCTTGTGCTATGAGGATATAAATCATTTGCACAGGTATTGGTTTAGAACCATAATGGATCGACCTATGAGAATACTTTAAGAGATTTTAAAAATCGTCATAAGTATTTTTCTCATTATTACTATCAGAACTCTTTTCCTTGACCATGAGTAGTGGGAGGTCTCTTGTTTGAGTACTAGTCCGCTTTGGTATCCGCCAAACGTCTGCCGTAACTGGGGATTATAACGACAGACATCGGGCGGCTAGGTCCTCTTAGTAAGAGAAGCTACATTACAAGACTGGAAATGTCCCCCTACTAACAATAGGGAACATGTCTTGTTGTTTACAAGGCCTCTTGAAGAGCGAGACTGTGAAAATGCATAGCCGTGCTAAGATGGATTTTAGAAATCATCTGCTTATTGACAGTCAAACTCGGATTTCGAGAAACACTTCTGTACGTAACAGAGATGACGAGTAATCTTACTCTGTAGTTCATGAAGAGACATGTAAAGACATAAGAAAGGGGCTATACACTAAATGCACACTTGTCCGGAGGGACAAGTGGGAGATTGAAAAGAATGGTGTCCTTCAAACAAGTGTATTATTCTGATAGCGGGTTCAGAATTATTAGACAGCTAATATATTCAACAAGGTCAAATGGTCGGAATGCCTGGGTGGAGGCTGCTTCCGATTAGTAATATTAATATAATTAATATTACAGCTTAATCTTGACTGAACCCTTCGGGTCACACCCAAGCAAAATATACGAACCGACTCGACGAATTAATTCGGAAGAAATTAATACATCGCCCGAGTGTTAAATATTTAGACGTCGGTAATTTGAGCTTGGAGCGTCGAAACCGAGCGTCGGAAGTCGAGTCAAAAATAATAAAATGACGAGACACGCAAAATAATAATAAATCGACCATATTCCCAAAATACCCTAGCATCGGAGTGCCTTGAGCATCCGAATGCTAGGGGCAAAAATGTCCAAGCATAGGTGGCTAGCAATTAAACCAAGCCGAGCCTAGCATGGCTGGCTAGGTGCGTGCTAGCAGCCACGCACAGCAGCAGCTAGCAGCCGCGTGCACGTGGTGCGTGCGGCAGCTAGCTGCCGCAAGGTAGGCGTGCTAGTAGTGCACGCACTAGCAGCCGCGCACAGCAGCAAGCCCGCACCAAGTGCGTGGAACAAGATGCAGGCTGCTGCTATGCGCGCAAGCCACGCACTTGGTGCGGGCTTGCTGCTAGTGCGTGGCTGCTAGTGCGTGCACACGGCTGCTAGCTGTTGCTGTGCGTGGCTGCTAGCACGGTGTGCTAGTACGCACCTAGCCAGCCATGCTAGGCTGATCTTGGTGCGCTTGCTAGCCAATTATGCTATGACATTTTTGCCCCTAGCATTCGGATGCTCGGGGCACTCCGATGCTAGGGGCATTTTGGGAATATGGTTGATTTATTATTGTTCCGGGTGTGGATCCAAGGGTTCTGCTGGGTCCCGTCAACTACCCACACAAGGCAGCACACGTAAACTGCCCTCGGGGGTGGCTCGAGGAACCCCCCTCCGAAGATTAAGTCAGAAAGTGTTTAGAGAGAGAAGGTGTACTTAGAAAGATGTATAGAGTACAATAATTTTAGTGTCTAACCTCCTTTCCGTTGTACTTTACCCTCTATTTATAGGCGTGCTATATCCTTCGTGGACAGTTCCAGCCTGGTCAACCCTGCGCGCTGGCTCTGCCGGGCTGATGAGCCCTTCCTTAGCCGTTTACTCAACAGTGAGTGCGCACCCTGGGGGCTGGGCGATAGTTTAGCGGGAGCTACCCTATACAACTAGCCCCTCAAGAGGTGGTATGAGGTCATGTCGACTCTTTGCCTGTAAGAACGTTCCTCTCAACTGAGCCCACTTGGAAGGAATAGCTTAGCAGGAGCTATCCCCTACAACTAGCCCCTCAAGAGATGGCATGAGGTTCTTTTCATGCCAGCTTTTCTGAGCATGTGGCCTTATCAGCCTTAACTTAACGGGTCGTTGATGGGATGAAGAACGGTAGGTCGTTGGGCTACCACCCCACCCAATCAAACAAAATTTGTAACTCAACTAATCCCTATTAAGTGTAGTGGTAAGTCAAGGTAGAACCCAAGGGAATGGAGGTCGAATGTATATTGCTTAGGTCAAGCTATTCCGAAGTCAAATAAGGGGTTTATAGTAGAAACTAGAGCTAAGCTAGGTAATGCAAAAAGCTTGAACTAATCAAATGCAAAGGCACTAGGGGAATGGATCCACATGCATCGACAATGAAGTTCAATCAACTTGGGGAATCAACCAATCAAGTCAAGCAATGTGAGGGAAAACCGAAATTGCAACCAAGAGAGTACATCAAGCTATTCCCCTAGAGGTCTAATTAGCGTCAACTACATCAAACACTAGCTAGGAAACATCACAAGATATCTCAATCGAGTAAATGTAAGCCACAAATCAATGGTCCGTATCAATGTGAACTCACAATGCAATCTAGTGTGAATAACAAGGGTGATCAAGCCTAATCAAGCACACACATGCACAAAATCAATCAACCAATTTAATCACATTATCAACTCAATCAATTTCCCCCAAATTAATCTCAATTCATCATCAACACATGCTTCACCACTACCCTAGCAATAAAACTACTCACAATCCATGAAAAACATCAAAATCAAAGCTAAGCTAATCATCATACCTAAATTCATCAATTGAAACCAACAAATTCAATCAAAATCAATCAAACTAGCAATTATCCAAATCAAACAACAATACTAATGAAATCAAACATTAAATTGCATTAAAGAGTAAAGAATCCTTACAAACTTGATAGAAATCAAATCAAATGTAGAAATTTTCAATCATCAATCATCAAACCCACATTTTCTCTCTCTAAAATGCTAAGAACTAGTGTTTTTCTCTCTCTAAAATATAATCTAATCTAATTCTCTAATTGTCTAATTGTTCCTCTCTCTACCCAAAGATGGGTATTTATAAATACAAGGATTAAAAGAAAATAAAAGAGAAAAGAAAATAAAATAAAAGAGAAAAGGAAATAAAAATAAAAGGAAAGGAAAAGAAAAGAAATAGAAATAAAAATAAGAAAAGAAAAGGAAGGGAAAAAGAAAAATAGAAAATAAAAGGGAAATTAAGAAATGAAAATTCCCTTCAAGCAGGGCTCGAAACTGAGCTTCAAGGATGGGAATTAATCCCATGTTTCGCACCCAAATCGAACCCAGCTGAACGCTTCATCATCAATCAATGCTTCAACTCGAACCCAGCTACGTGCGGCCGCATTCTTTGAATGTGCGCCCGCACCTGCTGAGGTACAAATGAAGTCGGAGCTGCGGTGGTGCTGCCGGAGGTGATAGGTGGCGCAATTGTTGCGGAAGCTTGCTGGAGCTGCGCCGTTGCTTGGAGTTGCATCAATTGTTGTTGTTGTGTGAGGTAGAAGGTGGAATTGGTGGCTGTTGATTGATGCGGGAGCCGCGGTGATGCGTGGGTGGCTGAGTTGATTTGGGGGTTCGATTGGTGGCGTTGCGGTGGCTAGGAAAACAGGGGAAATGGTGGTGCAATCGGTGAGTGTTGCGGGAGCAGGGGAAGTGGCGAAGGTTGCTACTGGTGGCTGACTGGTGTTGTTGGTGTTTGCTGGAAGAGGTGGCGCAAATGGAGGAAATTGGTGGCTGAAATAGGGGGCTGCGGTGACGGTGGCTGCGTGTGTGGAGCAGGGGCAGCAGGGTTGATTTGTTGTTGATGTGAGGAGTTGTAGCTGGATTGAGGAGCAGGGGAAATAAGGAGAAGTTCCTGCCTGCTGTAATCACCATCACCATCATCACCATGATGGTGATGAAGGCTCAACCATGCAGTAGCTAGCACCAAATTGGACTTGGAACAAACACCTACAAAACACACATAAAATCGAGAAATAAAATAAAGTGAAATAAAACTAAAACCAATAAATAAAAGTAAAAGAAATAAAATGAAAATGAAAATAATAAAGGAAGGAAAATATAATAAAATGAAAATAAAATAAAGTAAAGAAAATGAAATGAAAATAAAATCAAATAAACTAAAGTAAAATAAAACTAAATCTATAAAATCTAGAATAAAGAGAAAACAACTAAAATAACGAAAATAAAAGAAATAAAAGAGAAAATACTAGCAAACCATATAAATGCTCAAAAGCCGTAAAATAAGAGAAGAAAGGTAGAATAGAGAGAGAAAGCACAAAACCGAACATTTATTGAGAAAGAAAGCTATGAAAAGAGGATAAAAAGGACCTGAATGCTCATCAAATGTGTGCCATTTATGACACACATCAAATGCCCCCAAGCTTACCTTTTGCTCGTCCTCGAGCAAAACAAAACCAAGGGAGTAGAAATGACGAGCTTATTAAAACAAACTAAACAAGACTCAAGATAAGAATATACACTAAGACTCACTGTCATATGAATCACAGTTGCTTTTAGCTACAACAACCCCTTTAAACCCCAAAGTCGCTTATGAGGACGAGTGAGGTCTCGTAAGGGTATCCTAAGAGTTTAACCCATAACTCTCCACCAAACATCAATGAGGCAAACCATAAAAAGAAAGGAAAATAAAATAAAAACAAACCTTTGCGAAATGAACTAACATTAAGACTATAATGCAAATGAATGACAATCTTTCTCAAGTAGTTAAGGTATGCACTTTTCAAGATATCTAAGGTTGATTGAAACATAGGGTATGCTAGGAATAGGAACTAGTCATCACAATCCACGTTCATCCCAAACAATCTTACCGCGTTCTCCCCACTAGTCTCAAATCTCCCCTTAGTGAGTATCCCAATGATTCCTCGAAGGAACCGGAAAAAGAATTATTTTTAGGCTACTCGACAATCTTGACTATGCATCCCCTTTCCTTAGGCAATGACCCATGATGCCCTCCCCCGAATAGTGACTCAACTATCTAGGTCGAAAGGTCTTTCCCCAAGGTTGTAACGTAAGGCATAAAGGGTGAAGGTAGGCTAAAATTTAAAATTTGGTGGTTTTCCTAATAGTGAAGCAAAGATTGCACATTTCTTTACACCAAAACTAAGTTATCACCAAACAAAAACAAAACCCCCAAACTTACTTGAAGCTATATTTACAAAGAAATATATACAAAAAGCGTACACGCTTCTCCCCCAAGCTAAAATGAAGCATTGTCCTCAATGCTTAGAAGGAGAAAAGAATACATCAAAATATTTTTGAAATTTTTCACTTTTTTAATTTTTTTGTTTTTTTTTTATACGAAATTGCAATGTCCTTGCCTTTTACTTAATTCGGACGGCTTTTTCTATATGCAACTTATTAGTCCATGCCTTTTATGAAGTAGGACGGCTTTTTCACAAATATTTGCCATTATTCACAAAGAAAATCTTATCACAAACTTACATCCATAGAAACCAAAACTCCAACACATCCACCACAAACTCCGTCTCAAATGATCATAATGCTTCACAAAAACCAAGAAAAGTAGAAAATGAAACAAAAGGTCAAATAACTAAAGATGTGGCTTGAAAAGAAGGGATAAGGCTCAAATGGTTGCAAGAAGGCAAATGTAAACCCAAAAATAAAGAAAATAACAAAATATAACAAAAATGAAAAATACCACCCCGAAAAATGTGCCTTTGTCCTTCCTAGATAGTTCGGTCTCGGGTATGAGAATCATACATCAAGCTTTATTAGATAAGGTTTGCATAGTCAAGGATCCACGCCGCTCATACAAAGAATGTTGAAGGATAGAAAAACAAGTAACCTCACAAGGATGTGGCAAAAACTCACTAATGGTGTCAAATTGACTATATAGGGAGCAACTACCAAGCATGCCACAAACAAGTAGAATCCAGCTTCACGATCCTCCTAGTTCAAACCAACTACCCTAGCATACACCTATCCTAGAGTCAACCAAACATAGTCTCAAATCGTGCATACCTTTACAACCTAGGAAGAAAATCATGCAAAAGACAAAGTCCAATGTACAAAGTCCAATTCAAAAGAAAAATGAAAAATAAGGCCTCAAAATCATACCACAAAGAAAAATGAAAGAAAATAAAAAAAGGGAAAATAAAAGAAAATAAAAGCAAAGTAATGGAGACATAGAAAAGGAAAATAGGAGAAATAATATGAAATGGACTAGAAGGCAAGTTAAAGACATAAGAATCCCAATCGACAAACAAGTGATCGATCGACATCATCGTCATCGATCCCAAACACATTACGTGTTGACAAGCATCCATCCTCGAACCATTCAACTTCCCCTAAACTAATCCTATTCTATGCAACCAAGAAAAAAAAAGAGAAAAATATATAAGAAAGATCTCACCGGCTCCAAGCTTAGCAAATATTAACGAAGCAAGTAGAAACCACCTCGTTGCATTCCATATATCCAAAAGCTTCTTCAACAAACCAAGTGAGAAAAGGAAAATAAAAGAAACTATAAACAAAGAAAATGGTTAGTAACTTCAAAACAAAGAAAAGAAAACAACAAATAAAAGGAAACTAAACTAAGCAAAAAGTATATACAACTAAGGGAAATAAAAGCTAAACTAATCAAAGAATAAAAAGAATAAAAGAAAAGAAACTAAGAAAGCAAGAAAGTGACTAAACTAACTAAAGAACTAAACTAAAAATTGAAGGATTTTGATGGAGAATGAGGAGGGATTGAGATGCGCACGAGTGAGGAGGGTTTGAGAGGGAGTGCGTGAGGTAGGAGATGAGGAATGAGGGGAATGAAAGAAAGAATAACGAAGAGGAATTAAAAGGAACACGGAGCAGGGATGTGCGGCCGCACAAGGCTGGTGTGCCGCCGCACACTGCCTGGCTTCTCCCTTTCTTTTTTTTTCTTTTCTTTGATACTTACTGCCTATTTGGGTGCGCACATGAATCATGATGGTGATGAGGAACACCATAGGCAGTAGCTAAAAACACTTTTAAAGAGCCCAAAGATAAAGATTCATGTGCTCACCACAAGAATTCACTAAGTATCAACTTTCTCCTACCTTGAAAATATGAATTTCCTATCTTACCTCTCTAAAATTCTTACCCCTTTTACCTCAAATTTCGATCGGAATCGAAAACATTCATGATAAGTGCCGCAAACACCTTCCATTCACCATGCATTCTCGAAGAAATCCAATCCCGCAAAATTCATCCTAAAAATCCAAACAAGTAGAAAAGTGAAAGAAAAGAAAAGGTAATAAAAGAAACAAAAACAAGAAAACTCAAAAATCAAAAAGAAAAGTTAGAATCTCCGGGTTGCCTCCCGGGAAGCGCTTGCTTAAGGTCCTAAGCTCGACCCTTCCTCCAAATCATGGAGGGTCAAAGAACACCACCTTCTTCATGGTAGTAGAAAGAGCAAATTCCTCTTCAACTTCTAGCAACTTCTCGTTGTTGCTCGATGAGCTTTCATACAAAGACCTTTCAAATGCAAGCTTTTCTTTCCTCAACTTCTTTCTCTTTCTCTTTTTCTTAGAAGCTCGTGCTCTTTTCTTTGCCTTGTTTTTCTTTGTAAATGGTTCTTCACCATCTAAACTCATAGAAACATCACCTTCATCTTGAGGATGGAGTTCAAACCAATGAGGAATATCAACTTCCTCCTCGTCCATAAGCTCGGGAATCATCGCTTTATCTTCACTAACCTTCTTGCAATCACAACTCAAAAGCACATCATCATAATTCTCAAGAAAATTGTTATGTGAAGAATCAATAGTGCATACATCATCAATAGGGCGAGGGAAATTAACACACATAATTTCTTTTACAAGGGACAAAGACTCATGTGTTGGTTTCAAATGGAAATTTTCCTCATTCTTACCAATTCTCAAGGTAACACGACCTCTCTTAACATCTATCAAGGCTCCCGAGGTGGCTAAGAAAGGTCTTCCTAAGATGATAGGGATATGGTCATCTTCCGCAATCTCAAGCACAATGAAATCAACGGGAATGGTGAACTCTCCTATATTGAGAGGAACATCCTCAACTCTCCCCTTAGGAAACTTAATAGACCGATCGGCCAATTGAAGGGTCATATTGGATGGAAGGAGTTCACCTAACTTAAGTTTCTTAAAAACGGACTAAGGCATGATACTAACACTAGCACCAAGATCACAAAGAGCATTTTGGAACAATTTTCCTTTGATTTTGCAAGGTACGGAGAAATTTCTGGGATCCTTCAACTTTTGGGGTAGGTCATTTTGAGTAAAGGCACTAAAGCACTCCCCTAGATTCACCGGTTCCACCAAATTGCAATCTCTCTTACCGCTCAAAATTTCCTTAAGAAACTTAGCATAGTTTGGCATTTGTTCTACAACATCGGTAAAGGGAAGAGTAAGATGAAGTTGCTTAAGCATGTCGATGAATTTCCCAAATTGCTCATCCAATTTATGCCTATTGTGCTTTTGGGGGTAAGGAAGTCTAGGTTTGTAAACCTCATCTTGCTTCCGCTCTTTCTCCTTAGGCTTATCATTGGAATCCTCACTCATCTTGTTAGGCTCTTCATTCTTATTCTCTTCACTCGAATCATTCTCCTTTTCACTATCCTTACTCTTCCTAGGAGCACTCTCTTTAAGGACCTTACCACTCCTAGTGGTCAAAGCACACATCGGTTCCCTAGAATCAACTTCTTGTGAGGGTAAAGGAGATGGACTAGCACAATCTTTCAAACGGTTGGCTAGTTGAACAATTTGGTTCTCAAGCATCTTTCCATGAGTAAATAAGACCTCAAACATTTTATTACAAGACAATGTGAATTCATTCAACATCCTAAATTGATCCATCATGAAATTTTCTAGCCTATTCAATTGGGATTGTTGAGTAAAGAAATCATCACCTTGGCTTTAAGTCTTTGGAGTAATTTGGGGTGGGGTATCTCTTTGAACATCATTTTGAAAATTTCCCCTACCTTGATTACTCCAATTACCCTTACCATGATTTTGGCCGGAATTTTGATTACGGTTACCATAACCTTGGTTATGATCCCCATATTCTTGGCCATGGCTTTGATCATTACAACAAAAGTTATTATGGTTACCACAAAATTCTTGGGTCACACGGTTACCATAACCACTCTTTTGGTTGTAATCATCATAGCTCCCATTATTGTGATAATTCCTATTCCCAACAATCTTTTGAGCATTAAATCTAGGTCCAAAATCATTATTATCATCACAATTCACATGCACATTCTCATATCCATCATATCTATCACAAGGAACATTGGGGCAATTAGAAGCATCACGATCATTCGTTCTACACATATCACAAACCAAGCATTCTCTAATCATGCAACAAGAAGCAAAAAGAGGGTTAGAGTAGGAAGATGTACCTCTCCCCTTAAATTGGGAGGGAAGACTAGAAGCTTGTGAAGGACTCTCGAGCTTGTTCTTGAGAGAATTCACCTCCTTTTCTAATTCCGAGACCATTGTGGACAAATCGTTAATGACATAAGATTGATCGGTTGAACAACTTGTGCTTGCCGACTCCCTCTCTACATCATGCCAATCCATGTAATTCCTTACCACATCGTCTATTACATCCACAACCTCTTCTTCCGTGTTGTTCATAATCGGTCCTCCGGCTCCGGCATCTAGGCTCGATCTACCTTGAAAGCTTAAACCACTATAGAAGATTTGGATCACTTGGTATGTTGGAATTCCGTGGTGAGGGCATTCCCTTTGGTAGTCCTTGTACCTCTCCCATGCTTCATAAAGATTCTCTCTAGGCAATTGCTTAAAACTTTGGATTAAGGCTCTAGCCTCCGCCGTCTTCTTTGGTGGGTAGAAACGGGACAAGAAAGCTTTTGTGACATCATCCCATGTCTTCAAGGAATTGGGCTTCACTTCTTTGTCTAGCCATTCCAAAGATCTTCCTATGAGAGAGAAAAGGAACAACTTAAGGCGGATAAACTCTTGAGAAACTCCATTGACATTGATAGTGTTGCAATATTTTTCAAACTCCTTAAGATGGTTCAATGGGCTCTCATTCTTAGCCCCACTATATTGTCTCCTCTCAATTAGGGTGATCATTGCCGGCCGAATTTCAAAGTCAATTTCCGGTGTTGTAGGTGGAGCTATGCCGCTCTCAAACCTATATGCACCGGGCACTCCTAGTTCCTTCAAGGCAACTCTTGGATGTTCTCCCATGACTTGGGATCTATGCATACAAAACACAAAGAAAATATTAGTAGCACTGCTACAAGTGTAGCCTAAAGTGTAAAATCTTTTTGTATTTTGCAAATAGAGTGGAATAGACTCAATAACAACATGCACTCAAAGCACCATTCCCCGGCACCATTCCCCGGCAACGGCGCCATTTTGATGGGATGAAGAACGTCAGGTCGTTGGGCTACCACCCCACCCAATCAAACAAAATTTGTAACTCAACTAACCCCTATTAAGTGTAGTGGTAAGTCAAGGTCGAACCCAAGGGAATGGAGGTCGAATGTATATTGCCTAGGTCAAGCTATTCCGAAGTCAAATAAGGGGTTTATAGTAGAAACTAGAGCTAATCCAGGTAATGCAAAAAGCTTGAACTAATCAAATGCAAAGGCACTAGGGGAATGGATCCACATGCATCAACAATGAAGTTCAATCAACTTGGGGAATCAACCAATCAAGTCAAGCAATGTGAGGGAAAACCGAAATTGCAACCAAGAGAGTACATCAAGCTATTCCCTTAGAGGTCTAATTAGCGTCAACTACATCAAACACTAGCTAGGAAACATCACAAGATATATCAATCGAGTAAATGTAAGTTACAAATCAATGGTCCGTATCAATGTGAACTCACAATGCAATCTAGTGTGAATAACAAGGGTGATCAAGCCTAATCAAGCACACACATGCACAAAATCAATCAACCAATTTAATTACATTATCAACTCAATCAATTTCCCCCAAATTAATCTCAATTCATCATCAACACATGCTTCACCACTACCCTAGCAATAAAACTACTCACAATCCATGAAAAACATCAAAATCAAAGCTAAGCTAATCATCATACCCAAATTCATCAATTGAAACCAACAAATTCAATCAAAATCAATCAAACTATCAATTATCCAAATCAAACAACAATACTAATGAAATCAAACATTAAATTGCATTAAAGAGTAAAGAATCCTTACAAACTTCATAGAAATCAAATCAAATGTAGCAATCTTCAATCATCAATCATCAAACCCACATTTTCTCTCTCTAAAATGCTAAGAACTAATGTTTTTCTCTCTCTAAAATCTAATCTAATCTAATTCTCTAATTGTCTAATTGTTCCTCTCTCTACCCTAAGATGGGTATTTATAAATACAAGGATTAAAAGAAAATAAAAGAGAAAAGAAAATAAAATAAAAGAGAAAAGGAAATAAAAATAAAAGGAAAGGATAAGAAAAGAAATAGAAATAAAAATAAGAAAAGAAAAGGAAGGGAAAAAGAAAAATAGAAAATAAAAGGGAAATTAAGAAATGAAAATTCCCTTCAAGCAAATCGAAACTGAGCTTCAAGGATGGGAATTAATCCCATGTGCACCCAAATCGAACCCAGCTGAACGCTTCATCATCAATCAATGCTTCAACTCAAACCCAGCTATGTGCGGCCGCATTCTTTAAATGTGCGCCCACACCTGCTGAGGTACAAATGAAGTCGGAGCTGCGGTGGTGCTGCCGGAGGTGATAGGTGGCGCAATTGTTACGGAAGCTTGCTGGAGCTGCGCCGCTGCTTGGAGTTGCTTCAATTGTTGTTGTTGTGTGAGGTAGAAGGTGGAATTGGTGGCTGTTGATTGATGCGGGAGCCGCGGTGATGCGTGGGTGGCTGAGTTGATTTGGGGGTTCGATTGGTGGCGTTGCGGTGGCTAGGAAAACAGGGGAAATGGTGGTGCAATCGGTGAGTGTTGCGGGAGCAGGGGAAGTGGCGAAGGTTGCTACTGGTGGCTGACTGGTGTTGTTGGTGTTTGCTGGAAGAGGTGGCGCAAATGGAGGAAATTGGTGGCTGAAATAGGGGGCTGCGGTGACGGTGGCTGCGTGTGTGGAGCAGGGGCAGCAGGGTTGATTTGTGTGGTGGTGGAGTGTGCGTTGAGGGGTGAGTATTGGTGGAGCTGATGTTGTTGCGTGGAGACAGCAGCTATGAGGAGAGTAATTGTTGTTGATGTGAGGAGTTGTAGCTGGATTGAGGAGCAGGGGAAATAAGGAGAAGTTCCTGCCTGCTGTAATCACCATCACCATCATCACCATGATGGTGATGAAGGCTCAACCATGCAGTAGCTAGCACCAAATTGGACTTGGAACAAACACCTACAAAACACACATAAAACCGAGAAATAAAATAAAGTGAAATAAAACTAAAACCAATAAATAAAAGTAAAAGAAATAAATGAAAATGAAAATAATAAAGGAAGGAAAATATAATAAAATGAAAATAAAATAAAGTAAAGAAAATGAAATGAAAATAAAATCAAATAAACTAAAGTAAAATAAAACTAAATCTATAAAATCTAGAATAAAGAGAAAACAACTAAAATAACAAAAATAAAAGAAATAAAAGAGAAAATACTAGCAAACCATAGAAATGCTCAAAAGCCGTAAAATAAGAGAAGAAAGGTAGAATAGAGAGAGAAAGCATAAAATCGAACATTTATTGAGCAAGAAAGCTATGAAAAGAGGATAAAAAGGACCTAAATGCTCATCAAATGTGTGCCATTTATGACACACATCAGTCGTCTGACTGAAATAACCTTGACACTCCTAGCCCCTCAAGCCTCTAGGGTGTTAGCGTGCCCTGGGGCTTGGGAGGTCAGGTAATGCTGTTGACGAGTCTGCTGCCCTATCGCGTGTATGGTGACGTTTGCTCCAGACTTGAAGAGTGAAGAGCCCGTAGAGGGGAATTTTGATCACTCCCGCTGAAGTCCGAGAAATAACGAGCTTGTAGAGAGGATTTTTGATCACTTTCGCTGAAGTTTGAAAATTGACGAACTTGGAGAGAGGATTTTCGATCACTCCCGCTGAAGTGCTCTCTTCTCAAATGGGTTTAAGGATTTTTTTTTTGGGCGGGAATCACATTTGCATGAGTGGGACACGTGTTGGCAATCCGGGCTGTCAGTTTGATTTTACTGAAGTGACATGGCGGTTTGGCTTTGCCTTTAGTCTAGCTGCCCATCTACTCCGTATTAATTTCACTGTCCCCCCTGTTTAACTTATTTCTTTTTACGCCCCCAATTTTTCATCTTCCCTCTTCATTATTTCGTCATTTCAAAATTTTTGCTCTTTGGTCTTCCTCTGTCAAGCGTCCTCGATCCTCCATTGTTGTGGTAAGTTCCTGCTTCTTCATCTTTGTTTTTGCTTTAATTTTCGCTTTACTTGCTTTTTCTCCTTTAATTCATTCTCTTTTACTGACTTCTTCCTTCTTTGTTCTTCTTAACTGCAGACTTGAATTTTCATCTTGCTTGGGCCTTTGTCTCCGCCATTGTTGTTGTACTCTGTTGCTTCTGCAACTTTTTTCCCTAAAGGTACTTACTTTGTACCTTTTGTTGTTTGTATATACCCAATTTTGCTTCTTTTTTCTTATTCTTCACAAGATTGTGCCTTTTGATTCTTTCCAATTGTGGCTGTTCCCATTTTTTCTCTTTTGTTGTTGTATTTGCATTCTTGGCTTTTTCCTACTTATTCCTTCATTGCCTCTAAACTGATTCGTTGATTTTCTGGTGCCCCATTGCTTTTTTCTCCTTTTGCGGGCTTGCATTCCTTTGTAGATTTCATAATGTCTGACGCCTCTGATAGCCAGAATATGAGTGAGCCTCAAACGGCTACAGGGTCAGATTCCTCCTCTTCCCGATCTTCTCTTTCAGGTGAGCGCCCTGCGCACACTTCTTCTTTTTCTCCTACCCCTTTACAAACTGTTTTGCCTTCTGATCCTTCCCCCGCTGCGAGCGGGATGGGTACTGCTGCGACTCCCGCTGCTGCGTCTAGGTCAGGTAGTAGTCGTCCGGTTGAGGGTAGTGCATTTCACCCTTTCCGGTGTAGACCCCGTCCCGATTTCTTTGATCCTTACTGTGAGCGGGTGCTTACGCTGGACGGGGTTCCCTTATCCCATCTTACCCGTCTAAGGATGCGCGCAATGCGCCATCAAGTGTTGGCTGATGCTGTTAAGGCCAATCCCCCTGATATGTCCCTTGTTAGCCTCATTCCCCATGTTCAGCCCTTAAACAGTTATGCTTGGCTTGATGACATGGCTGACATGCATCGGTTTGATCATTATGTAGTGCATGGTGGGAATACTAGGACTCCAACACCTTCTCCCTCCACAGAAATTCAATCAAGTAGGATGGCTGAATCTCCTGGTGATCGCTCATACTTCGACTGCCAACCTACTTACGTTGTTGAGCCCGTAGAGGAGGGAAAAATTGAGTTCTTCCTTGACGACAAGCGCTAGGGGCCTAAGAGCTGCGTGCTAGATTCCGGTTGGCGTAAGGACGCTAAGAGACTGGACCTAGCTGCTATTGGGCAGAAATTTTACGCTTTTGGGGAGGGCTACGAGCTGGTTCTGCCTGGTAATGGTGCTAAGTTATCAGCCCCTCTTCCAGGTCATATTGCTGTCTTTGCTTCACAGCTTGACTTGGGTTTGAGGTTCCCTTTAGACCCTACTTTAGAGAAGTTGTTGCTTGCTTTTAACATCTGTATATCTCTGATTCATCCTGCCTCCCTCCACACTCTGATTTGCTTGCTGTGGTTTCTGAGGTTTCGGAGGTACCCTGAGTATCTACATTTGTTCAAGTCTCTCATGAGCCTGAAAAGATCAGCCTCCGGGACTGAGTCAGGGTGGTATTATGTTGCTCCCAAAGAGAGCAGAGTCTTGTCCTATCCAAAACTTGGGCGTTTCAGGGACTGGACTGGTAAGTTTTTCTGGGTGAAGGTGCCTTCCAACTTTGCTGCTCCTCGCAACTTCAGAGACATTCGCACCAACATGGCTGGGGTCACAGTTTCTCCTTCCAAACCTGCTCGTGAGACAGAGGCATTTGAGGCTCTGCAGGGAGCGGGGACAAGTGACTCCAAATTTCCCAAAGTCTGGCTGCCTAACTGCATTTACATTGTGGGTAATGAGCAACTTTCTGCCATGCGTTTGTGTCGTACACATGAGTCTGGTAAGCTCTTTCTGTCTTTTGTCTTTCTCTTGTTTTCCTTCTTTTCTTTCTTCCTTCCTTCTCCTTTTTTTTATTCTTGACTTTTTGTCATTTTGTGTTTTTAGGTTATGACAAGTTGGACAAAGGCATGCTCGGGCTGGCTGATAACTAGAAGGACCCCATCACTGCCACCCCTGAGAACCTTCCTCAGCTCTTTGATACGCTGGAGGTGTATGCGGGCTCCCAGAAGGGTGAGGCGCGTTTGGCTCCCGCCGAGCTGCGGGCTACTTTTGGTACTGTGGCCACTGGTGAGCGTGCTGGGTCCAGCCGCGCTGAGCCAGAGCCCTCGTCTTCTATTGTTGGGAGTAGGCGTGAGACTCGCCCTGCTCCTCGAAAGGTGGCTTCTGAGTCTGAGGCGTTAGTGGCGCCTACTACTTCCCTTTATAAGTAGTCTGTCGCGGCTTCCGGCCGGGTGGCACCTAAAACTTCTGCTGTCAAAAGGCAACGTGAACAAGCTTCTGAAGAACCAAATGATACTGCCGATGATTTTGCTGACAGTGTTCTCCAATTTCCATCTAAGGGGATTGAGACCACTGCTGCGAGTGAAAAACCCGTGTCCTTTGCTGAGCATGTTCTGCTCTATCCTACTTCTACTGTTGATACTACTGCTGCGAAGGACGCTGCAATCCCTTCAGCTGCAGCTACTAATTTTCAGCTCCCTGATGAAGCTGCCATGGAGCTTCCAAGGATCCCGCCGCGTCCCTACGGGCTGAAGGGGCGGCTCCGAAGCGCCACCCGGGGTGGGCTCTCTCGGGCTACGGGCTCTCTTCAGCAAGATCGTCCAGTGATTGACCTGGAGGACGATCGTATGTCTTCTGCCCCTGCCAGGGATGAGCCTGAGGCGAAGAAGGCTCGCATCTCTCCTGGCCCAAACCCTTTTGCTTTCACATCTGCCAACACTGGGCACCCAGGTGGGAACATTGGTGGGGGAGATACTCAGAATTCCAGTGAGCTTAACCGCTGCATTCACCAGTTCCTGGGTGATGCCTTTGAGAACCCTCTTTCTGCGTCCTCTCTTTCTGCTGGAGGGACTTTCCGCCCAACTGGGGCCATTGAGTTTGCTGAGGTCCCCATTGACATCCATTTGCGCCCTATACTCTGCCCTTCTGGAGCTGAGAACGC
Organism: Chenopodium album; assembly: GCF_948465745.1. Classification (NCBI taxonomy): domain Eukaryota; kingdom Viridiplantae; phylum Streptophyta; class Magnoliopsida; order Caryophyllales; family Amaranthaceae; genus Chenopodium; species Chenopodium album. The sequence continues at coordinate 22,320,630 of NC_137853.1, forward strand.
TCCTTTTCGGCCTTTGATGAATGTGAGGCTGATGAGTCTTTATATGTAGACGACCCTCAGAAGGGTTGTATTTTGGGATACCGTCTGACTCAGGGGGTTCGTCTCCCTGCGGATTCTACGCGTAGCTCAATCAGCCTTCCAGTGGCTACTACCGGCCATGACTTGCAGAAGGTTAGTCTCTGCTTTTTGTTTCTCTTTTTCTTGTTTCAGCTTTTCTTTGCTTGTGTTGCAGCTGTTGTCTTTCCTTACTAGTTACCATATTTTATTTTTCGTTGTTGACTTCCTCTGTTAGCTCTTACTTTGGCTAACTCTTCTTTTCTGCCTTTACTACAGCTTGTTATGTCTGTGGGGGATTTGTCAAATGCTTTGCTGTCAGTGGAGAAGGAGTACCAGAACCAAGGCATAACCCTTTCCCAGAAGACTCTGGAGGCTCGGCAGGCTCAGGCTGAGAAGGATGCTATGGCTTTTGAGGTGACTTCTCTGAGAGAGAAGGCGGATGCCTTGCAGCTCCAATTGGGAGATTTCAGCTCACTCAGACCAAGCTGAAAGACTGCCAAGAGCAGTTGGGGACTTCTCAGGCCTGGGTGAAGACGTTAGAGGCGGAGGTGGCAGACTTGTAGGTTGCGCACGCTACTGCGCTGGAGGCTGCTAGGAGGGAGGCGCTCAAGTCTTTTGCGCTCTCTCCTGCTTTTGCCAAACTCCTTGCTGAACGCCATGATGGAGGGTGGGAAGCCGCGGCTCGATGTGTCAGCAGTTTGTATGGTGAGGGTGAAGAGCAACAGGCTCGCTTTAACGCCTTCTGGGCTAAGGTTGAAGCTGGTTTGTTCGATCTCCCTACTGATCACCCTCGCGCTGCGGGCTGCAAGATTCCCAATCAGGCTGTGCTGAACTTAGAGGTGCCTCTCTGTCCTGACGTTGCTGCAGCTATTGGAGTGGAGTCTCTGACCGATGATCAATAAAGGTTATGGCGGCTGTCACCCTCCTACTCCACTAGTTCTTCTAAGTTTCCCTTACCCAGATCTGTTGTAACTAGGTAGTTTTTATTACTATCTTTCGGGTGCATAGCTGCCAAAGATTATATTTCTCTGTGTATTTTCAGGATACTTTGTCTTTTGTTGCTGGGTCTGCCCAGCTTAACTTAAATATTGTATTCTCCTAACTTTACTTGTTGAGTGTTTCCTTGTCCTAGTGGACCAGGGCTCGGCTTTATTTGTTCTGTAACTGTTCTGCTTAATGTTTACGCTGCCTTGGTGGGCAGGGGTTCAGCTTTATAATGTATGCTCTTTATGATATTCTTCTACTGATTTGCCTGCTGTTTATTTCATTGTTTGCACATTTTCTTGGAACTAAGCGTTTCTTAGCAATATCCAGATCTTTTAGCGCTGCAGTATCTTTATTACATTTGGTGGGGCCTCGTAGGTTGGTCCTCCCTATCCCTTCGATTTGGTTGTTTAGCGCTTTTCTGCTCCTTTTGCGTTCTGCTGCGTTTCAGCAGGGGCTTTGTTATAACGTTTAAGGAAGAAGCAAGTGATTTCTATCCTTCCTTGTTCAAAGACTAAGCTAGCCATTCGTTTTGTCTCAATAAGTTGAGGAAGTCTTCTTTGCTTTTTGTTTTTTTATGGGATTGTACGAGACCTTGCTTGTTTCTGCCCCCGCTTTTTTCCCGGACTCCAAAAAAGGTAGGGAAAGAAAGCAAGGGGCAGCCAATCTCTTTGTTCCTTCCCCCCCCAAGGGGGGTTTTAATCTGACCCTTCCTTCGTAGATTTGCAGATTTCACCCCTACACACGAAATTCCACTCTCCTCTGTCTCACCAGCCTTTAGCACATAGCAGTTGACGTAGAAGAGAAATTTTATCTTTCCTTTTCTTCATGCTTCAAGTATTTCTGCACTGCATACTTCATTTGGCTTTGGCCAAAGGTTTCGTCTGCGTGCTGTCTAGTATACTTAGTTTAGCGTTGTTTGACTTACCCTTGCTGAGACTTGTTTGTGTCAATCAGCTTGTTCGTGCTGAGACTTATTTATGTCAATCAGCTTGTTTGTGCTGAGACTTATTTGTGTCATTCAGCTTATTCGTGCTGAGACTTGTTTATGTCATTCAGCTTATTCGTGCTGAGACTTATTTATGTCAATCAGCTTGTTTACGCTACCTACTTACTTCTTTTGTAAGGGCTTTTAGCTTGGCCGCTCTCGCCCTCGAAGAGATGTGCTGAATGGGACTAAAAAGACCTTAGTGTTGCCCATGTAGCTTATCTCTTCTTTTCCTCCTCTCTCCCCTGCTCAAGCTGAACGTGTCAGGCTCCCCCTCAGGCGTCCCTGAGGAAGTGCCCTGTTTTGCTTTTCGCAGGTGAGGTGAGGTTTTAAGGTGGGATGTCCTTGTGTTGTTATTTTGTGCTAGGGTGCTTCTTACCTCTAACACTTTACTATCATTCTTGTTTGATTTCTGCATGTTAGTATATGATGCTTGGGCATACTATATTTAAACAGATTTATGCAACATACTCCTCACGCAGAGGCTTGTATTTCATTGAATAGAAATGGCTTAAATGCCTTAATTAACATGACATAGACTGAGTAAAGTGCATCAAGCTTAAAGCAGCTATATTTCGAGCTAATTAAACAAAGTATTTCTTTAACACATCAGCATTGAAACTGTTTCTTAAGACCTGACCTTCTTGATCTACAAGGAGGAACGCTCCGGGGCCAACCTGCTCATGGATGATGAAAGGGCCTTCCCAGTTTGCTGACAGGTTTCCATGCTGATTTCCTCTTCCAACTGCTGCTGTCCTCCTGAGGACTAGGTCTACAGGCAGGAGCTCCCTGTGCTTGACCCTCTTGTTGAAAGCTTTTGAGATCCTGCTCTTCTGGGCTGCCAGCTTAAGGGCCGCTTTTAGTCTTACTTTTGGCAGGAAATCTAGCTCTTCCAGCATGCGCTTTTCATTCCCCTACTGCTCATAATGCTGTATCCTCAGGCTGGGGATTTGTACTTCCACAGGGACTACTGCATCGACCCCGTAGGCCAAGGTGAAAGGGCTTTTATTAGTTGCCTCCTTCTCTGTGGTCCTATTCGCCCATAGGACTTCTGGGACTAAGTCTGCCCACAGTCCTTTGTATTCTTCCAACTTCTTCTGTAGGGCTGTCAGGATTAGCTTGTTTGCTGCTTCTGCTTGGCCATTGCTCTGCGCGTGGCAGACTGAGGCACTTGCATACTTGGTGCCCATGTCTCCCAAGTAATCCTTTATGGTGTCGCAGTCAAACTGGAACCCATGATCGAAGACTATGCACTGTGGCACCCCGAATCTGGTGATGATGCTCTTCCATATAAATGTTCTGACCTGGGTTGCCTTTATGTATTTGGTGGGCTCAGCTTCTATCCACTTCGTAAAGTAATCAACTGCCACAATAAGATACTTCCTGCCCGCCGACCGAGTGGTGCAGGGTCCTAATATGTCCATTCCCCACTAAGCAGACGGGATCGGGCTGAGGATCGGCATCAAATCGTTTGCTAGCTGATTTATGACCGGTGAATATTTCTGACACCTGTCGCAATTTTTAACATACGCCAGCGTATCTTGTGTGAGAGTTGGCCAATATGCCCCTCTTCTAAGGACCTCCACTCCCAGTGCTTTCCCGCCAATGTGATTGGCACATATCCCGGAGTGGGCTTCTTCCATGATACCCTCTTGCTCCCATTCTAGGATGCACCGCAGCAATGGCTTTGAAAAGCCTTTCTTTTTGAGCTCTTCATTCATCACCACATACCAATTTGCATCTTTCTTCACCCTTTTAGCCTGTACTTCGTAATCGGGTAGCGAGCCATGAAGCTTGTATTTCAAGATGTCAGAGAACCAGGCTCTCCGACTCCCAATGCAGTTTACCTGCTCCTTTTCGACAATGCTACTTTCTTCTAACACTTCGACCATCACTGTTCTTGTGAGGCTTTGCAAAGTGGAGCTAGCCAACTTAGATAAGGCATCAGCCTGAGAGTTTCCTGCTCGGGGAAATAAGTGTATCTGGAAATGGACTAGCTGGGCTGCCAGTTCTTTCAGTTTGGTCACATATATCATCATAGTGAGTTCCCTTATCTCGTATGCCCCCTGCAGCTGGCTGGCAATGAGCTGAGAATCAGTCTGCAGGAGTACTTTGCGAGCCCCGGCTGCAAGGCTCATGCACAAGCCTGCTAGCGTCGCCTCGTACTCTGCTTCATTGTCAGATGCTTTGAACTTGAACTTGATGGCATACTCAAATATGTTACCTTCTGGAGACGTCATTATGACTCCTGCTCCACTCCCCGTTTGGGCTGAGGACCCATCCACTTCCACCTTCCAGACTCCAATGTCGTCTTCTTTCTCCTCAAAAAGGCTTCCACTATGAAGTCTGCTAGATCTTGTGCCTTGATGGCTGCTCTAGGCTTGACCTCGAATTCATACTCAGAAAGTTCAATTGCACATTTCAAGAGTCTGCCTGATGCATCCATCTGTTGTAATGCTTTTTCCAGCGGGTGGTTTGTGACGACCTCTATTATATGTGCGTCGAAGTATGGTTTTAGCTTTCTTGCTGTCGTGACCACTGCAAAGGCTAGCTTTTAAAATAGGGGGTATCTTAGCTCTGCGTCGGTCAGCACGTGACTCACGAAATATATTGGCCTTTGTTGTTTTTGTCTTTCTACCAGCGGAACAGCTGCGATTGTTTGTATTGATGCTGAGATGTATAACTGTAGCCTTTCCCTCATCTCCGGGCTGATCATTGTCGGGAGGTTAGTCAGATGCTCCTTGATGCCCTCAAAGGCTTCTTTCTCTTTGGCTCCCCACTTGAATTCCCTGTTTCCTTTCAATAGCTGATAGAATGGTAAGGCTTTATCTGTTGACTTACTAATGAACCTGGTCAGTGCAGCCATTCTGACAGTCAATCGCATGACATCCTTAATGCTCTTAGGCTCAGGCAGATTGAGAACTACTTCGACCTTCTCTAGGTTGGCATCTGTTCCTCTCTCGCTGATTAGAAAACCCAAGAACTTTCCCGAGCTCACTCCAAAGACACATTTCTTCGGGTTGAGCTTGATCTTATACTTGTTCAAGGTAGCGAATGTTTCCGCTAAATCCATGATATGTCCAGCCTGCGTGACGCTCTTGACAATTGAGTCGTCAACGTATACTTCTACATTTCGTCCTTTCTAATGAAGGAACACTTTATCCATTGCCTTCTAAAAAGTTGCCCCTACATTCTTCAGCCTAAAGGGCATAACTATGTAATTGTACACTCCCCCTTCAGTGATGAATGCAGTTTTCTGCCTGTCTGGCTCATGCAGGCTGATCTGTTGGTACCCTGAGAAGGTGTCCATAAAGCTTAGCAAGGCGTGCCCGCTCGTTGAATCTACCAGTTGATCTATTCGTGGTAGTGGGTAGCAGTCCTTCGGGCAGGCCTTGTTAAGATCTGTGAAATCAACACACATTCTCAACTAACCATTTGCCTTCTTCACCATGACTACGTTGGCTAACCATTTTGGATAGTCACAGGGTTCGATAAATCCTGCTTCCAAGAGCTTTTCCACCTCTTCCTGGTTTGCCTGATTTTTCTCCGTGGAGAAGCTTTGTTTTTTTGCCTGACTGGCCTAATATCCTCCTTTACATTCAGCCTATGCACCATGACCGCTGGATCAATTACGGGCATCTCATCTGCTGAAAATGCGAAAATGTCTTTATTCTTTCTTAGTAGCTCTATAAGGTGGACCCCCACTCCTGGGTCAATGTCTTTCCCGATTTTCACTGTTCTTGAGGGGTCACCTTCTGTGAGCTCGACCGTGACATGCTCCTCTGCTGGGAAGTGGTCTGGCCACTTCTTCTTTTGCAGGCTCAAAGTTTTCCATGGCCAACTTTTGTTTATCTGTTCCCCCATGTACTGGTCCTCCACTAATCACATACACCCTGCCCTCTGGCTTGCCATCTCTATCCCTGTCTCCAGCTGGACCCCTATAACCTCCTCCGCGGTCAGCTCGACCCACTCTATCCTTCTCCCTCCTTCTGGGAGGATCATCACACTGCTTAAATTAGGTCAGATATCCTCTCCTGATTAAGTCTTCTATGTTGTCCTTCAAGTGCGTGCACTCTTTAGTGGTGTGGCCATGGTCTCTATGGAAGTCACACCACCTACTGGTATCACGGCTTTTGTTTATCATCCTTGGGGGCCTCTGCCACTTATCATCAGCTTTTTTCACGCTGAATATGTGAGATCTTGAATGGGTCAGTGGGGTGTATTGATCAAACTTCCCAGGCCTTGGCCCTCTCCGCGGATCAGATCTTCTCAGCCCTGCAACCCTGTCCGTTTCTCTGCGGGTTTGCTCAGCTCTGCTTGGCTGGTCCACCATGGGGTTTGTTCTCTGCCCGGATGACCTCTGCCCGTCTGACTAGGTCCCTAGCTTCTTTCCTACCCAGCATTGCCCTGTGAGTCTCGTCTGCCTTGATGAACTCGTGCGCTTTACCCAGCGCTTCCGCGAGTGTTTTGAGGCTCTTACGCCCAGTATGCGCCCTGAAGGGTGACCCTGGCAGTAGACCACTCTGCATTGCCAATAGTACTACCACCTGGCTCATGTTCGGAATGGTTGTTGCCTTCTTGTTAAATCTAGTGATAAAATCTCTCAAGGGCTCATCTTTTCCCTGAACCAAGGACATCTGCTTGGTTGTAATCTTAGTTCTGTCCACCAGGGCTATGAAGTGCTCCATGAACATCCTCTTCAGCTGGTTGTACGAGTATACAGAACATTTTGGGATGGCGCCATACCATTCCGCTGCCAGCCCCTCTAGAGTTGGTGGGAAAGCCTTACACCAGACTAAGTCCGTCAAGGTGTAGAGTACCATATGATTCTCGAAAGCTGATATGTAGCGTTAGGGCGTTGTAGTCCCATTGTACTTGCAGCTCGGCATCTTCACCTTCTCCATGGGTTCCTCCAGAATCTCCCAGCAAAATGGGGAATCATTTGGAACAACCTGGATTCGTGCTCGCTTGTCTCTCTCCGGGCTGGGTCCCCCCTCTGCGGCCGTTGACCTACTGCGAGGGACCCGCTTCTCTGGGCTGATCGAAGTGGGGGTTATTTCCTCCACGCTCCATTCTCGGTTCAGGTTGCGAGCATCCAGCTCTAATACCTTTTTCCTCAGTTGAATGAGCTCCTTCTGCTCCGGGGTGAGAGTCGAGGCTTCCGGCTTTTTCAATGTAGGCTGCACAGCTGCCGTTGCCGATGATGGATTAGCTTCTTTACCCATGTTGGTAAGGACCGCCGTCATTGCAGCCAGTTGCTCCTTACTGCACTTAGAGTGGTTCTGCAAAATGGTTGGCATATTCACAGGCTGCGGTTTCTGGGTCACGGTGCTGAAATAATAAGTTCATTATTCGCATCAGTTAACGGCATTCCGTACTTGAAAATAAAGCTGGACCCTACCGGATCTACTGGTTTCGCCACTGCTTTAGCAGTAGCTGACGTCGATCTGATGGGGTTTGATTTCTGTGAGATGGTTGATTTGGGGTTTCCGGTGGATCCTTTTGGATCGTTAGTTACTGGGGGTGCTTTTTTTGGTGTCAGGTTGGTCTCATTAGCTTTGGACGTGGGTGTTTGTATAGTTTCTTCTCCGGCCATGGTGGTAAGTTAACTAGTCCCTAGCTCAGTTAGTGAACCTCAGGTTAGGTGATCCTATCCCCTTCTTTTAGCGCCAATTGTTACAGGTGTGGATCCAAGGGTTCTGCTGGGTGAGCTGGATCCCGTCAACTACCTACACAAGGCAGAACAAGTAAAGTGCCCTCAGGGGTGGCTCGAGGAACCCCCCTCCGAAGATTAAGTCAGAAAGTGTTTAGAGAGAGAAAGTGTACTTAGAAAGATGTATAGAGTACAATAACTTTAGTGTCTAACCTCCTTTCCGTTGTACTTTACCCTCTATTTATAGGCGTACTATCTCCTTCGTGGAGAGTTCTAGCTAGGTCAGCCCTGCGGGCTGGCTCTGCCGGGCTGATGAGCCCTTACCTAGCCGTTTACTCGGCAGTGAGTGCGCACCCTGGGGGCTGGGCGATAGTTCAGCGGGAGCTACCCTATACAATTATTATTTTGCGCGTCTCGTCTTTTTATTATCTTTGACTCGAATTCCGACGATCGGTTTCGACGCTCCAAGCTCGAATTACCGACGTCTAAATATTTAACACTCGGGCGACGAATTAATTTCTTCCGAATTAATTCGTCAAGTCGGTTCGTATATTTTGCTTGGGTGTGACCCGAAGGGTTCAGTCAAGATTAAGCTGTAATATTAATTATATTAATATTACTGATCGAAAGCGGCCTCCACCCAGGCAATCCGATCACTTGACCTTGCTGAATATATTAGCTTTCTAATAATTTTGAACCCGCTATCAGAATAACCCACTTGTTCGAAGGACACCATTCCTTTCAATCTCCCACTTGTCCTTCCAGACAAGTGTGCATTTAGTGTATCACTACTACAAAAATTGGCAAAGAGACCCATTAAAATATGCCTGATAGACCGCCTCACAACGGGTCTTTATCTCAGGGGTCTGTTTGGTAAACAGACCCGTCATTAGTGGGGGTCTGTTTTTTATGACAAAGAGACCCGTTGTAAGTGATGTCAGGACTGTTACATGAGTTATAAATTTAATAAGTTTGAAGAAAAAGAAACCCGGTATAAGAGATAGGGGGTCTGTTAAGTGGTACCGAATAGACCTACCATGTCAAATAACGGGTATCTTTGTCCTCTTAGTTTTTTTTTTTTAAAAAAAATATAATATTTTTGTTTTTTATTTGGTACGATTTTGGAGGTTTTTTATTTGATTTTTGAAAATTCTATTTATAAATTGGCAAATTATTTATAAATTGTAAATTACACTTTAAGAGCACAGAAAATAGCAACGGATTAAATTAAAATTGATGCGAGATACAATAAAATCCAACATAAATTTGCAAAAAAAAAAAAAAAAAAAAATACAAATTTACTGAAATTTTACAATTACAATAACACCATACAACAACAAGGCTTGAATACTCCATGTCCAGTCTCCTCTGTTTGAGAATTTACTATGACGAAATCATACAAACCCTGACAAAACAAAAAAAAAAAGACAAATAAATCTTGATTAATGAAATTGATATACGAAGTAAAACAAAACAAATTCACTAACAAAACAATATACTACATCCAAAACAATTATAACATAGTTAGTAAGTTACCCACTTGAGTATAATAAGACTGAATGGTGAAGAACACCAGCAAAAAAATACAACACTTAGCTCCGGAAACCTGACCCGAAATAGGACTATAACCAAAATTGAATATAAGGTGTAATTAAGAGCCGCATCATATGTAATTCATAAAAAATACAAAAAAAAAATAAATTTGTATGTACTTTTCATAAACTTGAACTCATAAAATTTGTTCAATTAAATTGAGAAAATTCTGAAACGAATGAATGATAAGAAACTTTATATAAAATACAATTCAAAAGTTTAATAACAATCAAACCACAAATATAGAGACAATTTAAACTGAAAATTCAGTTTATAGATCGATTACCTTAATTATAATCGGAATTTCAGTCATAAATTAGACAAAAATTCTTAGAATAAATGTAGTACATTATTGAACCGTCATCGAAACTTAGCAAATAGCGATTTTCTCAAACTTGGGAAAAAAAAGAGGATAAAAGGCAAGCATGTATAAGAGGAGAGAAAGAGCCCATTTTACCATTCTTAGAATAAATGTAGTATTTCGATTTAATGGAGAAAAATGACAGAGTATTGATTCAATGGAGAAGGGAATTGAAGAGTTGACGGCGGCGCATTCATAAGGAAAAGACGAGGGTTTTAATTATGGGTTGGGCTTGGGAGGAGGTTTTGTAGAGAGAGAATAGGTGAATGCCAAGTAATGATGAAAATGAAATGGTCAGGAGTCAGGACTCCAATTCTACTAGCAGGAGGTAAGGATTAAGAGCAAAGCTAAGAGACCCGTGATGTTAGTCAACGGATCTTTCAATTCCCTTCTCTAATTAAAGGTGTGGGACCTAACAAAATAAGAGACCCGTTAGGATTTATAACTGGTCTCTCATTTCTCACTCTCTTTGTTTACTACACATAAGAAACCCGTTATAATTAATATTAGATCTTTTACATCAAACAGACCCGTTGGTTAAATATCGGGTCTTTTATTGGGGGTCATTTTTCCAAGTTTTGTAGTAGTGTATAGCCCCTTTCCTATGTCTCTTCATGTCTCTTCATGAACTACAGAGTATGATTACTCGTCACCTTTGTTACGTCCAGAAGTGTTTCTCGAAATCCGAGTTTGACTGCCAATAAGCAGATGATTTCTAAAATCCATCTGAGCACGGCCATGCATTTTCACAGTCTCACTCTTCGACAGGCCTTGTAAACAACAAGACATGTTCCCTATTGTTAGTAGGGGGACATTTCCAGTCTTGTAATGTAGCTTCTCTTACTAAGAGTACCTAGCCGCCCGATATCTGTCGTTATAATCCCCAGTTACGGCAGACGTTTGGCGGATAACAAAGCGGACTAGTACTCAAACAAGAGATCTCCCACTACTCATGGTCAAGGAAAAGAGTTCCGATAGTAATAATGAGAAAAATACTTATGACGATTTTTAAATCTCTTATAGTATTCTCATAGGTCGATCTAGTATGGTTCAAAACCAATACCTGTGCAAAAGATTTATATCCTTATAGCACAAGAAACAGTGCTATAAATCATACTACACACTAATCTCTAATGGTCATTAATCGTCCACAAAAAATATGACCTTGATTAGGGATAATTTTCGATTAAAATATTCAATGTTCACTTAATAGGTGTTTCTTTATCCAAGCCATTGACTTGATACCCTATTTTGAATATTTATTAAAATCGAATGGACTCATTATTTAATTCTAAACCACAATTAAATAGAGACGGAGTGAATTAAATTGCATGAAAATTTTTAATTACTCCAAAAACTGAATGGTTCATCATAGTTCTTTACACATTGTCCAAAATTTAATTAAAACACTATAATATGGAAATCAAAGCCAGTTCGCGACATGCTTGATTCCCATTGCCTCAATGTGTTTGTTCTGCTTCACTTGAGATAAAGGCTTAGTAAGTGGATCGGCTACATTGTCATCCGTTCCCACTTTGCAAATTCTGATTTCACCCTCTGTCTTTCATTCTCGAATCATGTGAAATCGCCTCTTGACATGTTTGACCTTCGGATGTTCTCGTGGCTCTCTAGCCTTAGCAATAGCTCCATTGTTGTCACAATAGAGTTCTATTGGACCCTTTATGGAGGGTACAACACCAAGTTCATTAATGAACTTGCAAATCCAAACTTTCTCCTTGGCTGCCTCAGATGATGCCAAGTACTCGGCTTCAGTTTTAGGATCAGCGGTTGTGCTTTGTTTTGCACTCTTCCAACTAAATACTCCTCCATTAAGACAGAATATGTATCTGGATTATGACTTGGAATCGTCTCTGTCTGTTTGGAAGCTTGCGTCAGTATATCCCTCAACAACCAATTCATCTTTACCGCCATAGACCAGGAATTTATCCTTGTTCCTTTTTAGGTACTTCAGAATATAATTGGCTGCAGTCCAATGCGCCTCTCCTGGGTCTGATTGGTATCGGCTCGTAGCACTCAAGGCATACGATACATTCGGCCTAGTACATATCATGGCATACATGATCGATCCAATAAGCGAAGCATATGGAATACGACTCATCCTTTCTCGCTCATCAGGTGTCTTTGGACACTGATTTTTGCTTAAGGTTATGCCATGTGACATGGGTAGGTGCCCTCTCTTGGCTCCTTCCATTTGGAATCGAGCTAGTACCTTATCGATGTAAGTACTTTGACTCATTCCTATCATCCTCTTTGATCTATCCCTATAGATCTTGATGCCTAGTATGTACTGAGCCTCTCCCAAGTCTTTCATTGAAAAACATTTCCCGAGCCAAGCCTTTACAGACTGTAACAACGGAATGCTATTTCCAATGAGCAAAATCTCATCGACATATAAGACTAGAAAGGCAATGTCACTCCCACTGACCTTCTTGTAAACACAAGACTCATCTGGATTCTTGATAAAACCAAACTTAGTGATGGCTTCATCAAATCGCAGATTCCAACTTCTGCTTGCTTGCTTTAATCCATAAATGGACTTCTTAAGCTTGCATACCTTCCTAGGATTGTTCTAGTCGACAAAACCTTCAGGCTGTGTCATGTACACAGTTTCTTTTAAAATTCAATTGAGGAAGGCGGTTTTGACGTCCATCTGCCATATTTCATAATTGTAATATGCAGCAATCGCTAGAAGAATTCGAACGGACTTAAGCATAGCTACTGGAGAAAAGGTTTCATCATAATCAACGCCGTAAATTTGCCTGTAACCTTTTGCTACCAGCCTTGCTTTGTAAATAAATGCATTTCCATCTTTGTCGGTTTTCATCTTAAAAATCCATTTACATCCGATAGGTGTGTAACCTACGGGTAAATCAACCAAGTCTGATACTTGATTTTCAAACATGGAGTCCATTTCGGATTTCATAAACTCTTGCCATTTTGCAGAGTTGGGGCTCGTCATAGCTTGCTTGTAGGTTGTCGGCTCATCTCCATCCATTACTAGGATGTCCTGATCTTCGGTTAATACAACACCGAGATATCTGTCAGGTTGAGATCTTGGCCGAGTTGACCTACGTAGGGTAATGGACTGAGCATTTGCATTGTTGGTTTGACTTTGCATATTTTGACTTTGACCAATGTCAACAGATGCTTCGTGAGCCCTTTGATTGTCAACTTGTCCTTGTTGCTCGTCCTCTCGAACTTCGTCGAGTTCGATTTTCCTCCTTCTTGTCATTTTGGAGAGATGCTCCTTCTCCAAAAAGACACCATCACGAGCAACAAACACTTTGTTCTCGGATTTGTTGTAGAAGTATTACCCTTTGGTTTCTTTTGGATAACCCACAAAATAAACCTTGTCAGATTTCGGATGAAGTTTGCCAGAAATAAGTTTCTTGACATATGCTTCGCATCCCCAAATCTTGAGCAAAGACAACCTTGGAGGTTTATTTGTCCATAATTCATATGGAGTGTTTTCCACTACCGTTGACGGAGCACGATTCAGTGTAAATGCCGCAGTTAAAAGTGCATGTCCCCAGAAAGAGATTGGAAGTTCATTAAGACCCATAGTCGATCGGGCCATGTCTAACAGGGTTCGATTCCTCCTTTTAGATACTCCATACCATTGAGGAGTTCCTGGAGGTGTCAACTCTGAAAGTATTCCATGTTCTTTCAGATGGTCATCGAATTCTTGGCTAGAATATTCGCCACCTCGATCCGATCGAAGCGCTTTGATTTTCTTGCCGAGTTGGTTTTCAACTTCGTTCTGAAATTCCTTGAATTTATCAAACGATTCAGATTTGTGCGACATTAGATAGACATAACCATATCTACTATAGTCGTCCGTGAAGGTTATGAAATACCGATAACCACTCCTTGCGGGTGTTCTCATTGGCTCACATACATCGGTGTGTATTAGTCCCAACAAGTCACCGGCCCTTTCTCCCAACTTGGAGAATGGTTGCTTTATCATCTTGCCTAATAAACATCCTTCGCAATTCTCAAAGGATTCTAAATAAAATGAGTCAAGAATACCTTCTTGAAGAAGCTTCATGATGTGTTTGATGTTAATGTGGCTAAGACGACAATGCCACAAGTAAGTTTGACTAGACGGTGTAGTCTTAGCTTTCTTTGCAGGATTATTAACGTTATAAATTTCTCTATTTAGAGATAACACATAAAGACCATTTTCTGAATGTGCCGTACCATATAAAACATTATCGAGATAAAATGAACATGATTGGTCCTTAACTCGAAATTCAAAACCTTTGGTGTCCAACGCCGAAATTGAAATGCTGTTTTTGGTAATGTTGGGAACACAATAAACATTGTCAAGTTCCAAAACTAGCCCCGTGGGCAAAGACAAACTAAGAGATCCTACGGATATAGCACCAATCCTTGCTCCATTTCCTACCCGGAGCTCGATCTCTCCCTTCGTTAGCCTCCTAGTGTTCCTTAGTGCCTGTGAATTAGAATAAAGGTGTGAGCCACATCTGGTATCTAATACCCATGAAGCCGAGCTAGTGAAGTTAAAGTCTATAACGTAAATACCTGATGTAGAAGCAATGGTTCCGTTCTTCTTATCTTCCTTGAATTTGACGCAGTCTCTCTTCCAATGTCCCTTCTTCTAACAATAGAAGCATTTGGAATCAGACTTAGAAGATGCTACCTTTTTCTCCTTGTTGTCTTTGGTAGCTATCGGCTTAGGCAGAAAGTTCTTCTTTCCTTTCCCCTTGAAGCCCTTATTCTTTTTGCTCGCCCTTTTGAATGGCTTGCCCTTCTTAATCATGAGCATATCATGCCTTCCCTCATCCTTGAGCGTCTGCTCAGCTTGCTTCAACATCCCATGAAGTTCGGTGAGGGTTTTCTCCATGCTATGCATGTTGTAGTTCATCTTGAACTGGTCATAGCCTTTGTGAAGGGAATGGAGAATGATGTCAATAGCCATTTCAGTTGAATACCCCGCATCAAGCCTTCCCATTTTCTCAAATAATCAGATCATTTTGAGCACATGTGGGCTGACAAGCTCTCTTTTCTTGAGCTTAGTCTCAAGGATCTGCATGTGGGTTTCAAACCTTTCAGTTCGAGCCTGTTCTTGAAACATATTCTGTAACTCAGAAATGATCCCATAGGCCGATTCCTTCTCGAAGAAGGTTTTTAGAAGTTCAGGAGACATAGTGGTTAACATTACGCACTTAACATCCCAATCGGCTACTTGCCATCGGTTAAGGGCTGCTTGAGTTACCTCCTCATTGGGAGCCTCGGGCATTTCCTCACCAAGGACATACTCTTTCTGTTCTAGCATAAGAACGATATGCAAATTCCTTTGCCAATCAAGGAAATTTGTACTACTCAACTTCTCCTCGTCGAGAATTGAGCGTAATGAAAATTGGTTGTTTGAGGTTGAAGACATGATTCTACAATTGAAAGAATTTTAATGAAAAACCATTCAAAATTACTTAAATAAGATTGAATTTTATTCATGCAAATTTTCAATACTTATTTAGCGTCTTATTTAGACGTAAAATTGTCCCTATTTTGTGAAAATAAGGCGATTCCAAGATCCGAAGAAACAAAGAGTGATTAAGCATGCTTTGGCTTGTCCTAACACTCAATCTTCAAGGGTAAGCACTGGCTTGCTAATGGCTCTAAGCCACTCTTGGTTAGACAATCGTCGCATCTAATGCATCTTTGACGATGTATCTCTTTTGCCACGGTATGTGAGGACTCCTCACTCATACCGATGAGTTAAACCAAAACCAACGTGCACACCCGGTGTGCCTTATGAGCCTTGGAGAAGTGATGGCTTTGGCGTAGCCTACCATCACCCTCGTTCGGTTGGTAAGTGTTGTTTTGGAAAGGAAAGTTTGACTCAATATTATTAGGGACCTAGAATTTCTATGTTGGTTGATTTAAGTGAACTTAACTAATCATCGCAAAATAAAGAAAACCTAAACATGCATCTAACGAATAATTCACATGTATATAAGCATAAAATATAAAGCGAAATTATAGATGCATATTGGCAACTAGCATGACCCCTTGAATTCTTCAAATCTTCAAAAGGTCTTCATTTGCAATTCAAGGCTTTGTCTTTCAAGATACGTCGTCTTCAAGAGTTAACCAAACTATGCAAATACTAGTGTCTACTACTAGGAATAATCTAAATATTAAGGTACCAAAATACTTAACGGTGCGTAGACCGTATTTTGTTTTACAAAATACATAACGGCACGTAGTCCGTGTTTTCTACCCTAGTCGGGTCCTACTAGTTGCCATTTCATTAAACCTGTGTGAGAGAATATACATTCCATTCATCCATTCACAATTTTTGAATGGCTCATTCAATTTATAATATCAAACAAGTAAAATGCAATTAAACAACGCGCGCACTAGTAACTAATCTAGGTGGTTAATCCGATTACCACGCCTAATTAAAAATGGTCAAAGTTGTTTAACCGATTATATAATTGACGTCATTAATAATTGAAGCTCCCACTAAATTCCGCATTTCCCTTAATTAATCCAATTAATAAAGTCGGTAGCACCCAAACTTGTCAAAATAAAATTTTTCCAATGCTGCTCAAAACAGAGGCATAGCCTCCCAAAATTTTAATTAAAATAAACAAAATTAATTAAAATAAATAAAACGGCAAGATAAGCAATATTAAGCCAACCGCATTTCAAGTGGCTTTCGCTTTAAGCATTTTGCCAAGGAAACTCGAATAATCGCGGCTCATGCAAACCAAGCATACTACGACTATTCACCTCACCGCACCAAGCATATGCACACACAAAAAAATTCCGCACACACGGCCCGCAGCAAGTAGCCATGGCTGCTGCGGCCGTGTGTTGCTGCCGCGCGTGTGGCCGCACGCAAGGCGAGGCAGCCACCTTGGCAGCCACATGTGGGCTGCTATGCAGCTCGGCTAGCCAAAGGTGGTTCTTTGCCTCGTTTTGCGTGCCATGGCCTCGAGATTTGATCCCATTTCGCAAGACATAATTAATTAATTTCAGAACTAACTTAATGAGCAAAAAATAATAATTTTAAACAAGTCTAAGTTAATAAAATTTCAAAGTGCAAATAACAAAAATAATTTCAAGAACCATTCTTAATTAAATTGGTTTAGCTTGGTGCAATAACAAAGTTGAGGCAATTTCTCACTTTTAATTTAATCAATTTAAATTAAACTTGAGAATTTGACAAAGTAAGGGGAAGTTGGAAAAAAATGAACTTTAATGTTCAAATGGAAATTCCAACATCTAAATTTTGTGAATCCTTGAAAATTATATCTTCCAACATGAGGATAACCAAATTTCTATCACAAAAATTGAGTCTTTATGTTTCCAATCAACTCAAAATGATTAAAAAAACTAAGTTTAACACAAAATAACATGGAATTTAGTGGCTTTTACAGTTTCAATCACTTATCACAAATAAAGATTGAATCTTTAACACTTAGGAAGCCTCAAAACAAAAATTTTCACACTAAAAGGCATTTAGTTTGCAATTATGTGAAAATAAATCAACCTTTAATCATCAAATACTACCAAGTAAGTGTGCTTTAAGGGGACTTAAAATGCAGAAAATAATGCAAATAATCAACCACATAATCAACAAGTTATGCCATTAATTTGAAGGTTAGAAAAGACTTTAAATTTTTCGTCAAAAGCGAAAAATCCCTCGAAAAAGGCATTTCTTGTCAGATTTGGCTAAAATCACAATCCCTGTAGGATAAAAATATTTCCTAAACACCTTTTCTACCAAAAATTCACTAGTTTTGGGCGAAAATCTGGGTTTTGGGCCAAATTCGACATTAAAAACGGGATTAAAATAAATAAAACCGAGCTACTAATCTAATTAGCAACTTAAACCAGAAAAATAAACACAACAAAAGGAAGAACGAATCATACCCTTGAAGCGAGCTTCGTCCTCTTAAAACGGGCTCTTACTTGAATCCTTGAGCACCGCAAATGCCATGCCTCCAACAGTATCAACCCACAAAGGACGAACACGACTTTTTAGGTCCGCTACCTTGGAGTTAGCAAGGTCCGACCAAAACCCAATTGTTAATGGAGTTTAAGAGTTTTTCCCAAAATATGGAATGCTCTTTCTAACTCCCACTCAGGCACTTTACTCCAAATCCCAAGGTTGGTGTTTATAGAAGAAAGTATGAGTGGGAATTTCTATCCCATCAACGTGGGATCATGAAATTCCACAAATTAATTTAAAGCTAAATTAAATTAAAATTGCAAACTAATAATAAATCTACAAGTGGCATTACCATGTAAAATGGGTTGGTGAGGAACACATGGAGAGTAGGGGACCATACTTGCTCCCCACTCAATACTCTACTTGTGCCACATGTCCTTACCCACTTCCTCCCATATTTCTCGAGCTTCCCGATATTGACCGGCCCTATGTCCCAGCCACGAGCCCAGCCCCGCACCAAGATGCGGGCTGCCCCAGGCGCAGTATGGGCAATATGGCCTCCAGTTTATGCATCCACCCCCATTCGGAGGTCAGGCGGCATATAACAATGTCCAGCCACTGGACTGGCAGCTACGGCTGATGAGCTTGGCGAACAGCCGTCTGCTTTTGCCACAAATATAACCGAGGCGGCCCAGCCGGCCAAGGTTAAGAATGTGTTGGTGGGTACTTATGATAGTACCACCAACCCAGAAGACCACCTGATGGCATACACCAACCTAATGTGCTTACAAGGTTGGGACGATGCCACCTGGTGCCGTTGCTTTCCGGCTACATTGAAGGGCATTGCCCAAAAACGGTTTGGCAACTTGCCAGCTGGATCTATTGATTGCTTTAAGAAGCTAGCCTTCTTGTTTGCCACCAACTTCTCAATGAACATCCCTGCTAAGAAAACAAGTTTAGACTTGAGCACCATTAAGTAGGGAGAGAGAGAAGGGCTACGCTCATATGTTAGGCGGTTCAACCTGGTCAGGATTCAGGTCCAGGGGCAGTCTGACGAGGTAGCATTTACCTACCTCTTTAAGGGTCTGAGAGACGGGTCGAACTTTAAGTTCGACCTTGTCAGAAAAGGGGCATTTATGCTGCAGGCGGCCCTGAGGGAGGCGAAAAGCTATATTCAAGCAACCGACCTCTGCACGCCTGGAAGCCAGTCGGACTCCAAAAAGTCTGACAAGCAAAAAGAGAGTCGGTCTGCTCAGCCGGGAAAGAAAAAAGAAGAGAGCAAGAAAAGAAAAAAAAGTCTGAGCGGTTAGTGATTCTGAGCAGCCGTCCTAGAAGAAGAAAAAAGAGTTTAAACCGTATGTTCCCCGGCACGAGTTTAACAAAGACTGCAACTCTATCCTCATGGAGGTAAAGGACCGGCTGTCTATCCTCATGGAGGTAAAGTATTGCCAATTCCATGAGGAAGTTAGCCATGACACAAACGACTGCTTCAGTCTTCAGCGGGCGTTAGACCGTCTGGCTAATAAAGGGATGTTGAAGTCCTATATTTCTATGTCCCCAGTCAGGGAAAAGAAGAAAAATAAGGGTCAGTCCTCCAAGACTACCCACCAGCCTACCAGTAGCTCGGATAGCGATAAGGATCTGGTCTACACAATAGCAGGCGGATTCTCTTGTGGTGGCCCTACCATCCGGGGCACCAAAACCCACCTTCGAAAGATGGATAAGGATGATGATGAGCAGGAGCTCCACCTTCCCGGACGTCTTCATTACTGCGAAGGACAGGGGTTGCGTCCGTCGACCGCATGATGACCAGATTGTCATTGAATGTAAGGTCGCCAACCAATTGGTTGGACGCATCCTTATTGATACCGGCAGCTCGTCGGACATAATCAGCCTCCGGTGCTTGCAGAAGCTGAAATATAACACCAGCAGCATGCATCCGGTCACCCACCCCTTGGTTGGTTTTGGGGGTGGGATGGTCTACCCATCCAGAAGAATTGACTTACCCATCCGGCTGGGAGAGAAAGGCCAGGGACGACATATTGTCGTCAGATTCTTGGTCATTGAGGAGTTGACCGCCTACAACATTATTCTTGGGAGCCCAACCCTTAACGAAGCCAAGGCGGTAATCATCCCGCCTCTTATGCTCATCAAGTATGAGCGGGATGATGGCTCTGTTGGTTCCCTGAACGGGGATCAGAAGACGGCCCGGGAGTGCTATCTCTCAGCCGTCAAAGATACTGTGGCCGCAGATGGCCAAGGGAAGGAACTAATAGACCTTGACAATGTCAGGGAT
Source organism: Chenopodium album (assembly GCF_948465745.1). Classification (NCBI taxonomy): domain Eukaryota; kingdom Viridiplantae; phylum Streptophyta; class Magnoliopsida; order Caryophyllales; family Amaranthaceae; genus Chenopodium; species Chenopodium album. The sequence goes on from NC_137853.1 coordinate 22,340,510, forward strand.
GCCAGTTCACCCCCACCAGCAGCCGGAAAGAAAAGGAAAACTGCAGAGCTGGTGGAGGTGAAAAAAGAAAAGAAATAGCAATCATTGACAGTGAACGGTCAGAGGAGCTCCGTTCCCAACCGGCTGGTGAAAGTATTGATCTTGCTCTGGATGACAGCCGTCCAGAGCGAACTGTTAAGGTTGGGACGGTTGCTAATGCTGCTATCGGTGCAGACTTGCACCTTCTGCTGAAAGAATTCAAAGACATTTTTGCCTATGAAGTGGAAGAGATGCCAGGCATCAGCCCAGATCTTGCTGACCACAAACTCACCGTGGATCCAAAAATGAAGCCCATCCGGCAAAAGAAAAGAAATCATGGCTAGGAAAGAAGTCAGACGGCGGCTGCCGAAGTGAAAAAGCTGCTGGATGCCAGGTTCATTCGGCCATGTAATTTCCCCGACTGGGTGGCGAATGTTGTGCTTGTAAAGAAGTCGAATGGTACCTGGCGGATGTGTGTAGATTACATAGACCTCAACAAGGCATGCCCAAAGGATATTTATCCACTTCAAAAAATTGACAGTTTTGTCGATTCAACAGCCGGTCATGCCTTGATGAGTTTCATGGATGCATATTCCTGCTTCCATCAGATACCCCTGTGGAAAAAAGATCAAGAGAAGACGACCTTCGTCACTGATCAGGGGTTATTCTGTTATACTGTGATGTCGTTTGGCTTGAAGAATGCGCCAGCTACGTTCCAACGGATGATTAATACAGTCTTCATTAATCAAATTGGGAGGAACGTAGAGGCATATATTTATGACATGATAGTCAAATCCAAGGAGCAGGAAAATCACCTTGCTGATCTCCGAGAAACCTTCACCACACTCAGGCGGCATAAGGTCATGTTAAATCCTAAGAAATGCGTCTTTGGTGTTGACTCTGGGAAGTTTCTCGGATTCCTGATTGATCAAAGGGGGATAGAGGCTAACCCTGAGAAGATACAGGCGGTGATTGACATGAAGTCACCCCGCACTGTCAAGGAAATACAGAGACTCACCGGTTGCCTGGCCGCATGGGGAGGTTCCTCAGCCGGTCAGGTGACAAATTACTTTACTTCTTGCAAGCAATCAGGAAGAAAACTAGATTTGAATGGGGAGATGATGCTGAGGCGGCCTTCCATAAATTGAAAGAACACTTGCACTCTTTGCCAAGGCTTGTCAGTCCTTTGCCTAGAGAAAAGTTGTATATGTACCTAGCCGTCTCACACCATGCCCTCAGTGCCGTTCCCTTGCTGAGCGAGACGACGCTCAGCTCCCGGTATATTTCATTAGCCATGTGTTAAAGAATGTTGAACTCCGATACCCCATGGTGGAGAAATTTGGTCCTGCTTTATATATGGCCTTCAAAAAGCTGAAGCCTTACTTTCTAGCACATCCGGTTGTCATTTACACCAACCAGCCCCTTAAGCGGCCGATGTCTACTCTGGAGTTATCCGGAAGAATGTTAAAATGGGCTATTGAAATGCAAAGTCTTGAAATCATCTACGAACCAAGGAAGGCAGTGAAAGGTCAGGCGTTTGCCGACTTCATTGATGAAATGACTCGTCCGGTTCCTTCGGAAAATATTGATCAGGTTTGGAAGGTGTATGTAGATGGGAGCTCTACGAAGAACGGCTGTGGTGCAGGCATTGTCTGTGAATCTCAAGATGGAGATAAATATGAGTATGCACTACGGTTCAAGTTTCAGGCCTCAAATAATGAGGTAGAGTATGAAGCCCTGCTGGTCGGAATCCGCATGTGTAAGGCAATAGGGGCAACAAAGATTGACGCCCACTCTAATTCTCAGTTGGTTGTTACCCAGTATGAGGGCACTTATGAAGCAACTAATCCGGCTATGATCAAATATCTCCAGGCTGTCAAGGATGAGGCTGGGACACTTGAAGAATTCCGACTGAGTCAAGTGCCCCGGTCAGATAATCACCCGGCGGATGCATTGTCAAAATTGGCATCTTCCGCCTGCCATGATATGCCTCGGTCAGTCTTTTGGGATGTTCTTGAAAAAAGAAGTATTTATGAAGAGCCCATTGGAATTCTAGATCGAAGTTCTACTTGGATGGATGGCATCTCGGCGTATCTTGCAGACGGTATGCTCCCTGATTCACTACAGGATGCAGCCGTCATGAAGAAGAGAACAGCTAACTTCGAGTTGAGAAACGGAGAACTCTTCAAGGCTGGATTTCTCAAGCCCTTGTTGAAGTGTGTTACCCCAGAAAAGGGGAAAGAAGTTCTCGAAGAGCTGCATGCGGGATATTGCGCCTCCCATATAGGCACTATTTTTGGCCTACCCTTGATGCGGACGCCAAAGAGTTTGTGAAGAGATGTGATAAATGCCAAAGGTTAGGCAAGCTAATAAATCTCCTGGCTACTGATCTGATGGCAATCCACAGCCCAGTCCCGTTTGCTAAATGGGGCATGGACATTTTGGGTCCTTATACGCCTGCACCAGGCGGAAAACGCTATATCTTGGTGGATGTGGATTATATCTCCAAGTGGGTGGAGGCGGAGGCAGTTAAGAATATCAAGACAAAGGATGTCATCTCTTTCATCTAGAAGAACATCATCACCAGGTTTGGGGTACCTATGTGTATTGTATTTGACAATGGCCCTCAGTTTGAAACGCCCCATCTCAAGACTTGGTTGGGAGATCAAGGGATCTCAAGTTACTTTGCCTCAGTCGGTCGTCCTCAAGCAAACGGTCAGGTTGAGGCATTCAACAAACTCATCTCAGACGGAATTAAAAAGAAAACTGAAAGAGCCGGTGGTTTATGGGCTGAAGAGTTAATTCATGTCCTATGGGCAATCCGGACAACTGCTAAAGGGTCAACCAGAGAAACTCCATTTCTCATGGTGTACGGCGCTGAAGCCGTCTTGCCCATTGAACACTATGAGCCCACGCTCAGAGTGATGCTCTATGAGGAAGATGCAAATTGGGAGGCCATGCGGTTGGTATTGGACTTCCTTCCGGACTGCAGGGGCAATGCTGCCTTGCGTCGTGAGATATACCATCTAAGAATGACCAGAGCCTACAACAAACAAGTGCACAAACGCCCTTTAAAAGTAGACGATTTTGTGTTACGGAAAATGGAGGCAACCGGTAGGGCCAATGAGCTTGGAAAGCGAACGCCAAATTGGGAAGGCCCCTATCGGATTTATGAAGAAGTTAGGAATGGCACATACCGCCTGGAAACCCCAGACGGTAGACGCCTGCCTAGAACTTGGAATGTGGATAACTTGAAAAAGTACTACTTTTAATGTAATACCCCGTATTTTCATACGTATCTTCCAAATTAATTAATTAGGAACTATTTTATAAAAAGGGTATTTTAGTAAATTTATTATTTGGAGCCAAAATAATATTTGAATTTTGGCGCCAAAAGTATTTTTGAAAACTAATCATTATTTTGGATAAGAATTATTATCCATTTATCTTATCTTAAAAATCGGATTATTTACATATTTCGGATATTTTAATTAAAGCAAAATTATATTTTATTAATTATATTAAATGGCCGAAAATCCCCATTTATTTAGCTAGGAAATTTGGATTTTCTATGTATAGAAAATCTGATTTTCTTAGTTAATTATTGGTGAATAATTGGTATTTAATTAGTTAATTATTTATTTAATTATTCTATATTATTTACACAATTATTTTTATTCCTTAAACCGAGCAAAATCTTTCTAAATACTAGTAAGGGAATCTCCTATTTTCCTTAATTCTAATTCTCCATCTTTTTAGTATCTAATCATCATATTCTCTAGCCTTTTGTTCCTCTTGATTATTCCCCAAGTAATTCTAATTTCCTTATTATTTTTCATGACATACATACATTCCATATTCAAGTATACACAATGACCTTAATATCCAAACTTTCCTTAATTCTTTACTCACTTCTCCAAGTAATCTCTTAAACCCTAATTACCATAATTCTTCCTACATTTTCCTACCATAATTCATGCTTATACTAGCCTATAAATACCCCTTCATACCTCTCACATTCTTCACACCAATTCTCTTCTTTTCTTTTCCTCAATTTTACACAAATAATCCCGTTTATCTTTGAAGCCAATTTTCGGGAACTTCTGGTCAGTTTTTGGGGTATTTACGTTTCACAGAAGATTGTTCCTCTCGAAAAATCCTTGAGGTTAGGCTCAAGAATCACCCAATTCGGAGTTATATCGAAGGAGGTATAGCCTCTGCAAGTTCTGCCTATTATTTCCTACGCAAATCCAATTCTTCTCTTTTCCTCGGTTTCTTATCCTTTCTTCTTCTCTTCTCTCATTCAAGTATTATTGTTATTATTATTATGGGGGATTTATAAAAATTATTATGAGTAGTTTTAATTATATAAAATCATATTTTAATGATATTTATGAGAAATTAATTAAAAGGTTCATGTACATATAGTTGGGGGTTTTTAATTATTTGTTAACCTTATATTGATTAAGGTTATATTTATTTGTAGGGTGTGTTCTATCAAGATTCTTGAGGTTCTCTATGAGGTTCTTTTGGTGTGTTTGCTAAGCAAGGATCAAGGTACGTTAGGTGGCTAGATACCTTTGAAAGTGATTGGTTTGAATAACATGTTTTATATGATTTGATTGGTGATTGAATTAAATTGATTTGAATTGTGATTATTATATAAATTATGTTTGGAGGTATTGATAAAAGTATTTTGAATGATTGATTTTAAAATCATGTTTTGAATGGTTTGAATTACTTATCGTGTTTAAAGAAAGGATTTGATTTGAAAAGGTTTTCAAAGAAGAGTTATTGATTTTGAAAAGTATTAATACGAGATTTTATTCTCAAGTATTTATTTAAAAGATTTTGATTTTGAAAGTATTTGGAAGGAGTTTGAATTATATTGGAATTATTGGATATTAAAAGGATTTATTATTGAACCATTGAAAGATTATTAAAGCTTTATAAGCATGTTAGTAATCCCACTATGCGGATTTGGTTTATTGATAAGACTATGGACTTTGTATGACCTAGTATTTCCTCAAGAATAGCCTTGTAATATACGGAGACTAGCTTGGGGGGTGTGCACACTTGGGTGAGGAATTGGATTTAAAGAAATTGGTTCAAAAAGGAATTTGGGATTTTTAATGGAATTGGTTTATCAATTATTTTGAATGTTGAATCATTGGAATTGGTTTTGAATCATGAGTTTTGAAATTATTGGATTAATTATTGGAATTGATTTTAAAAGCATGTTTGCAAATAAATTGAGTTTACATTATCTTGCACTTATCGTACTTAGCATAATTTGCTAATACGTATTTCTTATTTGTTTTCGTTCGCCCTGTTTATCGTAATGGTAAGCAGCGTTGACTATTTTCAGGTGGAGTCATGAATGAGCATATGGGAGTCCTGGGATTTGCTTCACCTAGTTTAGGAATGTTGGTCTTGTCTTTATTTATAATACTCATCACAATGTTACTATTTTTATAAGTATTAATTAAAGAAAGTTGAGTTTCCGCTGCAAAGTATTGGTTTTATTTAGTAAGTTTGAGTAGTCTTGCGTAATCACGTGGCGGTAATACGCCCAAGTCTATCTCTACGATATAATTATACGTATTATACTGGTATTTCCGTAGAGGGAGATTTGGGGGTGTTACATCTAAGTATTATAAAGTTTTTATAACAAGGAGTATTAATGAAAAGTGCTTTTTGTTTCAATTATGTTTGTCTTTTTATTTCCTTACAAGTATTGTAAAGTTTAGTAGCAAATTTAATGTCTAAATGACATGAGGCCAATGGCCGGATAACAAACTATGTTTGATACTTAGTATTCAAAGTCAAATGTCCATAGTGACACGAGGCCAATGGCCAGATCCTTAAGCTAGGCACAAAACCACCTAGTGGCTATGCAGTCGGTCTCCAACTAGACCAGAGGCCAATGGCCAAATGGTTGTCTTTTTTACAAATTCGTCTATCCCAACATGGATATAGGCGTCCGGCGACACCCCTCCGGGTGCAATCGTTGCAGAGAACAGCCTACCTGCTCGTTATACGTACCAATGCAGGCGGCAAAGATTGAACGGCTAAATTAGCCAACTCATAGCCGTCTGACTCGAACATTTCCTAAGAATGATTTAAGACTGTGAAACTCCGGATGTCCTCAGACATCAGCCGGAGTACTATAACAAGCTTTTACTTGGGATTATTTCATTTTTTAAGCTGCGCACTCCCTCTATTGGGGCAAAACTTTTCGCATAATGGCTATAATGGAACACCCAGACGGTTCGATACCGTCTGGGGCAGAGGTTGTATGCCTGTTATTTGTCCGACTGGGTACTTGGTTTAGGGCAATCACCATTGTGATTGATTGTCTTACAAACATCTCATACTCTTTTAAGTATGAGAAGTTTCCAAGGCAATCAATCCGTTTCAGATGAAATCAACCACACAGCCGCCCAGGGGCAAGGACAGCCGGATTTATACCTGCCGCATGCTTTTCATAAGATAGGCAAAATCACAAGTATATATCAAGTATATATGCAAAAGTGAAAAAGTGAAAAAATTGAAAAATTGTGCAAGTATAAGAAAAACCGACTGAGTCGGTATACTTCATAGATTAAATGGCCCAAGGACAAGAATCATTGTTAGCCGGATAGATATCCGGTATACAGAGAAAAAAAAACCATTGTCAACCCGATTCCTTAGTCGGTAAACTACAACACATACTCGGTGCACAGGCCGGAAAAGCAAAGAAAGTTGGCATACTGCCGCTGAAAAAAGAAAAAAATGGTTGGTTGGCATACTACCGCAGAGATTGAGGAGAGCTATTCAGTGGGCTGCTCCGGCTAGTCTTGGCTTGTGGGGGGAACTTCCTACGGAACAACAGCCTCTTCAGGCTGGATATCCTTATCTCCCTGTTCCCCCATCAGCTTGTCAAGGTCCGGCTCTTCTGTATCCGAAACCTCAGCGCCCATTTCAGCTGCCCATTCCTTGAACCGAGGCGGAGCTGGATCCCCGAGAACCTTGGAATCACACGCCGCAGTGGCGTAGTCATACCGAAGTTTGTAGACGTCAAATTCTACCTCTAGGTATAGGAGTCGCCACGCCACCTTTAGGGGGACCTCATTATCCCGCTCGTTCTCAGAGACGAGCCGTTCCTGTTCAGCCTTGAGCTCTTTCTTATGCTTGTTCTGCAGGCTGACAACCTCGGCAACCAGCCGTGAGTTCTCCTTCCTGAGATCAGCATTCTCTTTGTTAGCTCCCTCCAAGGCCTTAAGGTCCGAGCCGACATTTTTCAGTTGAAGTTCGAGGTCATTGATCCGGTGTTAGCCGCATCGTTGGCAGCCGTCAGAGTCTTGACCAGCTCCTCCTATTTCACCTCCACTGCTTTAATTGCAAGATCAAACATATAATATGCGTATTCAGCAGAGTTGAGGTTTTGTTGAGCCCTCTTCTTGGCATCATTTACCTCATCTTGTTTTTTTCGGAACGGCACCCAAACCCCATCCACCCGGACCATAACCTATGCAAGGTCATCCGAGAAATCAAACACTTAGCAAAAAAAAAAAAAAAAAAAGAAGAAGAATGAAATGAAATGAAAGATAAGTGGCAAGTCCAACTTACCTCTGCCAGCTGCCCCAGAATTTAGTCAAAGTCGACATCATTTACCTCCGACTGGGTGAGAGTCCTCACCTTTCTTTTTGCGAACCCCGCCATGTCCGGGGGCCCAGAAGTAGCATCTGCACCACAAGGACTCGGTGAGAGACTAGCAGCGTATTTGACATTCATTCTTTGCCAGCTGCTTACTGAACCCCTGGAAGGGTCAACCATTGTCTTGACTCGCATAAAATCAAGCGGCCAAGGGATCTCAATCTTACCTTTGGAGTCGACTCTCGCCGTCTCCTCTCCTCCGGCTGCAGCACCACCTGCAGCTTTGAGTGGCTCGCCACTCTTCGATGCCTCTAGGGCATCCGGCTTTTTCTTGCCAGCCTTCTCCGAGCTTTCATTCAGAGACGCCATGGCGGCAGGGCCCTTGCCTCCGGTTGTTGGGCGGTCTTTGGCAGCAGAGCTGGAGACCGATGAGCTTTTCCTCCCGGCTTAAGCAGCCGGTGTTTTTAGTTGCTCATCCCCAATTCATTTTAAGACCTTTGTGACAGAGCGGGAAAGGAGGCCAGTAGAAGCTTGCAAAACAAGTTGACTTTTAGTCATCCGGTATCAAAAGAACTTGAAAAATTCAAGGCAAAGCTAAGATGATCTTACCCCGGTTTTTTTGGCCTCTTTAGCCTCGATGGAGGCTTTCTTTGCCAGCACCGACTCCTTGCGGAGTTGTGCGGCAGACTTTGCAGGAGTCTTATCCGGATCAACCATCCTCTTGGCTTCCTCTGCAAAAAACAAGAAAAGTTATTAGAACAAGAATAATCCAAAAAATCATTGAAGTGTGAAAATGCAGATAGCAAACTGCCGTTTGGGTGAGTGAATCTACCCTGTGGGAACATAGGACTCAGCCCGCAGGCGGACAAGAATCTCTCGTCCGTGAAAAAATCCGGATGGGGGATCCAATTTCTTGGTACAACTATGTGAGACCCATCCCCCTAAGGGCTCAGTTGTAGTCTTGAGAAACTCCGGCTCCATAATCTGCTCCCGGGCTTTGGTAGACAGAGCCGGGCGCACACATTTTTGGCCCACCAAAGCCGGCTCCTTGTTGTAGCGCCGGAGAATTTTATTCATCTTCAAACAATAGCATGGAGTCTGAAGCACACAGAGCCAAGTCATTATATTCATCTATAAAAATTTCTGGCAGTTTGAGAAGATCTCAGATCAGCAAGAAGAGCTGCAGCAGCTAGTTCAAGTAATAATAGCAATGGTGAATGAGTCTTGCAAATAAATTTAAAAGCTCGACAACTAAGACTTTTGAAGTATAATCACTCGGCCTAGAGTAGTGTTTGTTATATGTCCTGGCCTTGACCAACGATTCGTGACTTCTGTTGGCAAAAATTTGAAAGCTGAAGCTATGTCAAAACTCATGAAAAAGCTCCGCACATGGATTATTAGCCAAGCTGAAGTGTCGGCCTAGGAAGTCTGTCCATTTCAGACAAGAATGAGAAATAAAAATAAATATTTGATGATGAATCTGGGCAGAGTGAACAGTACAATAAATTTTATTGTCACTTTGTGAGCTAGAGAAGCTCCTAGTCAGCGCAAGGTGCCTAACAACAGTCCCTGCAGTAGCCTAGCAAAATACTGCAGCAGCATGTGTCAGCAAGAAGGCAAGCTCCCAATGAGCGCACTATCGCTGGTGGATAACCAGAATTTTGAGGGAGAATGGATATATCAGTTGCTTTTTATCTGAGCGTAATCAAGCTCCCACTTAGTTGTTGCGAGTTCTAGCAAAGAAGGTTTATAAAGAATCTTGCAAATAAAACCTTACAATCTTACATTTTGCGATCAATAAGATATCGGGAAAGAAAAGAGTTGCTGTAAGATTCGGGAATTATTCACCTACAACATGGCAAGACGATTGAAAGCGATCTTAAAGAGCAGCATACAGAAGCAGCTGTAGTAGCAAAATGTGACCAATAAAGCTTGCAGATCCTGTTGCTTACAGTCGCAATTCCTTAATAAAGTTGCTTGCCAGATGTGATACTTACTGTATCCTATCAGATTAGAGAAAATTTCTACTGCCAAGACCAATGATGATGCCAATTCTACAAATTATGGAGCCCTCAAATTCTGATCAGCTCTTTCTACAAGAGCTTATACCTCTTTCAATAGCTATTTTTGTAGAAGAAAGAGTATATTTTTGCTTGATTAAATGTCAAAGCGATACTTGACCCCCTAGGATGTCATGATCGCGAAGACTGAAAACAAAGGTACCTACAACCTGCTCTATTCTGATCGACAGAAGTAGTCTGCTGTAAGAGTTTTCCTGCCAGCCAGCATAACGTCTCAGTGCACAAAGTTGAGCTTTGCAGCAGTAGGTTCCCACTTGGCTTGATACAAAATTTTGTATAATAGTTAGTGGAGAGGATGAAAAGCACAGAGGAATCCGCACAAATCAAGAAATTGGAGCAGTGACAGTAAGTCCGAAGGCAAATGAAGCTATACAACAAATTATGAGAAGTTATATGATCAGCAAAAAAAAAAAAAAAAAAAAAATAACTATTGCAACAGCAAGCTCAGGCAATAACTGTTGTGAGCATACAGCAGCAGCTGAAGACTAGGAGCAAGCTGTATGGCACAGAACTCAGAAGGGACTGGTTTTCATTCGGCGTTTCTAGTGGATAATAAGATACCTCATGAAGAGCAGCAGCTCGGTTCATCAGCAAATCCAAAATGAAGCAAAGAAGACTTCAAATGAAGGAAAAGAACAAAGAGAATCTTCGGCACCTCAGGAAGGCATGAAGAAAACATCAACAACAACAAGTCTCTAATTATCAAGCATTTCAAGAATGAATGATCAGGAGAGAAGCAATCTAAACCCATCAAAGAGGGAAATAGTTAGAATTTTCAGTAGGAAATTCAAAATTGTTGCTGGAGCAAACAGATTTTTCAGCACAAATATTAAAATATCTCAACGGAAAAATCAGAATTTTCTGTAGGAAACTACAAATTCTCAGCAATGAAATCAGAAATTTCAGAAGAAAAATCAATACTGCCAGAAAATCTAAGCAGTAGCACTCAGTTTTTCCAATAGGAAAATAGTAATTCAACAAATTCGTGAGCTTTTCAGAAGACAATTCATGAATTTTGCCAAGCAGTAAGGTTTCTAAGCAAGAGAAATCAGATTTTTCACCAAGTCAGTCAGGTTTTTCAGCAAGAAAATCAAAGCTTCAAGAGGATTTAAGAACTTTTTAGCAAGCAGGATAATCAGCAGTTTCAAAAAACAAGAAGATTTTCAAGAAAAAAAAGTTATATCCTCGCAAAATTTCAACAGAAAAAATCAGCATTTACAACATAAAAATAACAATTTCAGCGAGGTTGTAAGCTTCCCAGAAGAGGATTTGAAATTTTTGCAAGAGGACAAAGTTCCTCTGCATGAAGAATCAGATTATTCAGCAAGTCAGCCAAATTTTTTCAGCTAGAAAAATTTTAAATTTTAGCAGATACATCGAGTTTTCCAGCTGAAATCAGAATTTTTTAAGCGAGAAGGATATTCCGATGCTTTAGCAAGAAAGTACAACTCTCATCAAAGCAGTTAAGATTTTTCAGTAGAAAAAATCAAAATCTCAGCATAGTAACTTGGTGTCTCAGAAAATCTTCAGCAAGCCAATTAGACTTTTCAATAAAAACTAGAGTTTTCAGCAAGATAGTCTAAATTTTCCCAGTTAGCCAAGAAATCTAACTTTGCACTAGCAAGAAGAGAGTAATGCAACTCCAGGCTGCCACAAATCATCAACCTCCTTTAAGTCTTAGAACCGTTGTAGCATATCTAAGACTTGGGGGGCTAGGAGTAGGGGAGCAACTCTACAGTGCTCCATCTTCTGAGGGTTTTCTTATGTGGAATGACTCCCTCCGATTCATATCACTAGCAGATCTGGTTCTTACAACAATCGATCCTGCTCGAAAACACTACTTCTACTCCAAAAAAGAACAACTTAAGCTATACAGAGCTGCTTCTTTCCTTAAAAGTTCAAAAAGGAGCTCATTGAGTTCTCTATAATTTATTTACACTAATTCTCTTTTATGCCAAATGTTTGTGTATAACAGATATAAAGGATTACTGGGTGACATAGTGTTGAAAAGAGCACCAAGTCAAGTGACAATTGAAATGGAAACCTACAGATCAAAGTGAGAAACATGATATCAATTCTTACTCACCAAAGTGGGGATCTTAAGAATTTCTAGCTCAATATAAAGCGAAAAATGAAGAAAGTATCCAAGACTTGGTCTTAATCAAGTCCAGCATGAGCATGTCAAAATTCAGCCAAGACCTGGTCTTAACCAAGTCCACCTCAGTGATCGAAGTCTACAACAACAAGCAGCAACAATTCCTCACTGTTCTCGCTTCTGTAAAGGGGACGACAAGTATTTTCTAGAAGTCTACAACAACAAGCAGCAACAATCGTGTCGTGTCATGTTCATACCTGTGTTTTAAATTAACCCGATTTTTCGTGTCTGGGTCATGTCCTATTGTCATGTCTTATTAGTTTCGTCAGCTCTAGTTCAAAGTTCACTCCCTAAACTAAGTGCGAGCAGGAGGATAGCTATTCGGTCACACATCGCAGAGAGTCAGTGAGGGGTACCAAGGATCTCTTAGGTACTTCTCTTTGACACTCTTGTAGGCAAAAAGGATAGAGTCGAATGGTACCAAGGCACTCTTGGTTCTGCTCCACTCGATTCCTCAGCATGTCAACCAAAACAAACTGAAGGAAGACCATTGCATAAGCACTTACATAAATTAAGTAAGGAGCACAAGCAAAAGGTCACAACTAAAACAAACTGAAGGAAGACCATTGCATAAACCCTTACATAAATTAAGTAAGGAGCACAAGCAAAAGGTCACAACCAAAACAAACTGAAAGAAGACCATTGCACAAGCCCTTACATAAATTAAGTAAGGAGCATACGCAAAAGGTCACGGCCAAGACAAAATTCCTCGTAATTTTTTCAGCTCGTAATTTTTTCAGCATTCAGCGGGGAGAGATCAAAATTCCTCGCCTAAGCTCAGCTCGTAATTTTTTTCAGCATTCAGCGGGGAGTGATCAAAAATTTCTTGCTCAAGCTCAGCTCGTAATTTTTCAGCTTGCAGCGGGGAATGACAAAAATTTCTCGCTCAAGCTCAGCTCGTAATTTTTCAGCGTGCAGCGGGGAATGACAAAAATTTCTCGCTCAAGCTCAGCTCATAATTTTTCAGCATGCAGCGGGGAATGACAAAAATTTCTCGCTCAAGCTCAGCTCGTAATTTTTTCAGCCTGGAGCGAGGAGTGATTGAAATTCCTTGCTCAAGCTCATAATTTCACAAACTTCAGCGGGAGTGATAAAAAATCCTCTCTGCAAGCTCGTCATTTCTCAAACTTCAGCGGGAGTGATCGAAAATCCTCTTTTCAAGCTCGTCATTTCTCAAACTTCAGCGAGAGTGATCGAAAATCCTCTCTGCAAGCTCGTCATTTCTCAGACTTCAGCGGGAGTGATCGTAAATCCTCTCTGCAAGCTCATCATTTCTCAGACTTCAGCGAGATTGATCGAAAATCCTCTCTACAATCTCGTCATTTATCAGACTTCAGTGGGAGTGATCCAAATTCCTCTCTGCGAGCTCGTAATTTCTCAAGACTGGAGCCAACGTCACCACACAAACAATATGACAATAGACTCAACAATAACAGAACCTGACCTCCCAAGTCTCCAGAGCGCATCAACACCATAGAGACTTGAGGGGCTAGGAGTGTGCAGGTTAATTCGGCCAGACGATCCGTTGAGTCACGGCCGATAAGGCTACACGCTCAGAACAACTGGCATGAAAAGAACCTCATGCCATCTCTTGAGGGGCTAGTTATAGGGGATAGCTCCCGCCGAGCTATTCCTTCCAGCTGGGCTCAGTCAAAAAGAACGTTCCGACAAGCAAAGAGTCGGCATGAGTGAACTCATACCACCTCTTGAGGGGCTAGTTGTATAGGATAGCTCCTGCTGAACTATCTCCCAGCTCCCGGCTGCCAGCTTAACCAGGGTGAGTCACCTCTAGGCTCCCGGCTGCCAGCCCGACCAGGATAAGTCGGCTCCAAGCTCCCGGCTCCCGACTGCCAGCCGACCAAGGTGAGTCAGCTCCAGGCTCCCAGCTGCCAGCTCGACCAGAGTAAGTCGGTCACAAGCTCCCGGCTGCCAGCCCAGCAGAGTTAGTCGGCCACAGGCTGACCACTGAAATTAGGGTTATCATACACTATAAATACCCTCACATATGCCACATAAAAGGGGTGGATCAATCTCTCTCTCTCTCTTTAAGCTTATTAAGCTTTATACTCTCCCAAAAGGCAAACACTTACTTAGCCATCGGAGGGGGGTTCCTCGAAACCACCCCTGAGGGCAGTTTACGTTCTCTCTCTTGTAGGTCCCCCAGCAGTGCTGAAGGAGTTTCTTGAGGTTCAGCCCTAGGTCCCAGCAGGCAGCCTAAGACCCCAGCAGGCAGCCCGAGACTCCGAAAGTGCAGTCAATGGTTCGGATATTCCCATCGAAGTACACCCGAAACAGCTCCATTTGGCCTGAGATGAATGTGAGGGCTAACTAATTTCTGTTCATGTATGACCCCCGGAAGGGTGGTACTTTGGGGTACCGTCTTACACAGGGAGTTTGTCTTCCAGCTGATTCTACGCGCATCTTAGTCACCCTTCTTGCTGCTACGGCTTGTCATGACTTGTAGAAGTTTAGTTTCTGCTTTTCTTTGTTCTCTGTTTCTAGTTTTTCTTTCTTCTTTGTTTAGTCCTTTATTATTGCCTTGTCTTATTTTTATTTTCAATTGATTCCTGTTTTGACTTACTCCTTTCTTTCTCTGCCCTTTTTGCAGCTTGTCAGGAATGTTAGAGATTTATCCAATGCCTTGCTGTCAGTGGAGAAGGAGTATCAGAATCAGGGCATAATTCTTTCTCAAAAGAATTTGGAGGTTCAGCAGGCTCAGGCCGAGAGGAATGCTATGGCCAGTGAGGTAACTCCTCTGAGGGAGAGGGTGGACGCCATGCAGCTCCAGTTGGGAGAATTTCAGCTCACTCAGACCAAATTAAAAAGCTGCAAAGAGCAATTGGGGACCTCTCAGGCAAGGGTGCAGACGTTGGAGGCAAAGATTGCAGATCTGCGAGCTGGACACATAACCGAGCTAGAAGCTTCCAGGAAGGAGGCACTCAGAGCTTTTGCGCTCTTCCCTGCTTTTGCTAAGTTATTGGCTGATCGCCATGTTGGTGGATGGGAGGCTGCATCTCAGTGTGTGAGCAGCTTGTATGGTGAAGGTGAAAAGCAGCAGGCTCGTTTCAACACCTTCTGGGCTTAGGTTGAGGCTGTAGGCGATGCTCGTTTGTTTAAGCTCCCTGTTGATCATCCTCGTGTTGTTAGCTGCAAGGTTCCTGACCAAGCTGTGCTGAACTTGGAAGTTCCTCTCTGCCTTAACGTTGCTGCGGCTATTAGAGTGGAGTCTTTGGCTGGTGATCAATAAAGTCTATGGCGGTTGTCACCCTCCTACTCAAGTGGTTGTTCTGAGTTTCCCTCACCCAGATCTGTAGTAACAAAGTAATTTTTGTAGCTATCTTTGGGGTGTATAGCCGCCAAAGATTATATTTTCCTATGCTTTTGCTGAATACTTTATCTTTTGTTGTTTGGCCTGTCCAGCTTAACCTGACTTTATATTTTTCTAACTTTCTCTGCCGAGTGTTTCCTTGTCCTGGTGGACGAGGGCTCAGCCTTGCATATATTTAATTAACTTGCTGAATGTTTACTCTGCCCTGGTGGGCAGGGGTTCAGCTTTATGTTGTATGTATTTGGTGATCTTTTTGCTACTTTGTCTGTTGATTATTTCGTAGCTTGCGCGTTTGTCTGGAATTGCTGCTGGGCCAAGGTGTAGCAGTACCTCGACCTTAGCACAGTAGTCTCTTTGTTGCATTCAGTGAAACCTCGTAGGTTGGGCCTCCCTGTTTTCCTGATTTGGTTGCTGAAGGCTCTCTTGCTTTCTTGTTCTCCGCTATGCTTAGTAGGAACTTCGATGAGCTTTACTCTTCCTGCTCTATTTGCTCTAGATGATTATGCATTATGTAATCTATTAAATTTGATAGAGGTTTGCTTTGCATGTTAATTAGTTTTTCAGATTGTTGCCTGTCTGGGCATTATTCATTTGCTCTGCTGAGACTTACTTGTGTCGATCAGCTTTTTGGCTGCTCATTCTGTGTCATTCAGCTTGTTTTGCTGTGACTTATTTTATGTCGTTCAGCTTGTTTATGCTGCGACTTTTTATTTTGTGCCACTTACTTCTCTTCGTAAGGGCTTATCATATGTCTATTTCCTCCTCCTCTTCCCCACAAAGAGGTGAGCTGGGTGGGACTAAGAGAACCTTAGTGTTGCCCGCGTAGCTTATCTCTCTCCGTTTTACTGTTCCTCCCTGCTCAAGTTGAACGTGCTAGGCCTCCCCCCATGCGTCCCCAAGGTCTGTTTTACTTTGAGCAGGGAAGGTGAAACTTTAGGGAGGGATGATCTTTTGCCGTTTTGCGTTGTTTTACTTCGTCATGCTAAAGTGTTTTCCCTTTCAGCACATTTTGCTTGTTATTTTTTTTATTTTTTTTTTTACTTTTGCACGTTAGTATGTGATGCTTAAGCATGGTACATTCAGACAAGTTTATGCAATATACTCCTCACGTAGAGGCTTGTATTTCATTGAATTAAAATGGCTCAAATGCCTTAGTTAACATAACATTAACTAAACAAGGATTTTGCAAAATTGAAACAGCTATCTCCGTTCCTTCTTAATTTCATGCCTTTTAAACAAAATATATTTTTTTTAACACATCAGCATTGAAGCTATTTCTTTAGACCTGACCTTCTTGATCTGCGTGGAGGAATGCACCTGGTCCCACCTGCTCGTGGATGATGAAAGGACCTTCCCAGTTTGCTGACAGCTTTCCATGTTGATTTCCTCTTCCTACTTCTGCTGTCCTTCTGAGGACCAAATCTCCAGGCAAGAGCTCTCTGTGCTTGACCCTTATGTTGAAAGCTTTGGAAATCCTACTCTTCAGGGCTGCTAGCTTGAGGGCTGCTTTTAGCCTCACTTCCGACAGGAAGTCTAGCTCCTCCAGCATGCGCTTTTCATTTCCTTATGGTTCGTAGTGTTGTATCCTCAAGATGGGAATTTGTACTTCTACTGGGACAACTGCATCAGCTCCATAGGCTAGGGTGAAAAGGCTTTTAGCTTTTACCAGTAGATTCTTTCTCAGTGGTTTTATTTGACCATAACACCTCTGGGACTAGGTCAGCCCATAGGTCCTTATGTTCCTCCAGCTTCCTCCGTAGGGCTGTTAAGATCAGCTTGTTCGCTACTTCTTCTTAGCCA
Source organism: Chenopodium album (assembly GCF_948465745.1). NCBI lineage: Eukaryota > Viridiplantae > Streptophyta > Magnoliopsida > Caryophyllales > Amaranthaceae > Chenopodium > Chenopodium album. The sequence continues at coordinate 22,357,530 of NC_137853.1, forward strand.
TTACTCCGCGGGTGGTAGACTGAGACAATTGCATACTTGGTGCCCATTTCATCCAGGTAATCCTTGATGGTGTCACAGTCGAACTGACATCCATGATCAAAGATTATGCACTGTGGGACACCGAACCTTGTGATGATGTTCTTCCATATGAATGTCCTTACTTGGACTGCCTTTATGTACTTCGTGGGTTCAGCCTCTATCCACTTGGTAAAATAATCTACTGCCACAATGAGATACTTCCTGCCCGCTGACCTAGTGGTGAAAGGTCCTAATATGTCCATTCCCCACTGAGCGAACGGGATCGGGCTGAGGATCGGTGTCAGATCATTTGCTGGTTGGTTATGACTGGGGAATATTTTTGACATTTGTCGCACTTTTTCACATATGCCATTGCGTCTTGCGTCAGAGTTGGCCAGTACACAGCTCTTATGAGGTCTTCTACTCCCAATGCTTTTCCACCAATGTGGTTGGCACATATCCTTGAGTGTGCTTCTTCCATGATCTTCTCTTGCTCCCACTCTAGCTAGGATACACTTCAGCAGTTGTTTCGAGAAGCCCTTCTTGTTAAGCTCCCCATTCATTACCACGTACTAGTTGGCATCCTTCTTAACCTTTTTAGCTTGCACCTCATCATCTGGAAACGAGCCATGAACTTTGTCTGCCAGAATGTCTGTGTACCAAACTCGCTGCTACCCGATGCAGTTCACTTGCTCTTTTTCGGCGATACTGCTTTCGTCCAGGACTTCTACCATTACCGTCCTCGTGAGGCTCAGCAGGGTAGAACTGGCTAACTTTAACAAAGCGCCAGCCTTGGAGTTTCCTGCTTTGGGAACCAAGTCTATCTGGAAGTGGACTAGCTGAGCTTCCAGTTCCTTTATGTTAGTTACATATTTCAACATAGTGGCTTCCCTAATCTCATACGCCCCCTGCAGTTGGCTGGCGACAAGCTGAGAGTCAGTTTGCAGATGTACTTTTCAGGCTCCGGCTACGATAATCATACACAGGCTTGCCAACACTGCCTCGTACTTTGCCTCGTTGTTTGATGCTTTGAACTTGAACTTTATGGCATACTCAAATATATTTCCCTCTGGGGATGTCATTATGACTCCTTTTCCGCTCCCTATTTGGGCTGAAGACCCATCTACTTCTACCTTCCAAATCCCAATGGCATCTTTTTTTTCCTCATAAGAGGCTTCCACAATGAAATCTGCTAAGGCTTGTAGATGGCTGCCCTAGGTTTGACCTCAAACTTGTACTCAAAAAGCTCGATGGCCCATTTTAAGAGTCTGACTGATGCATCCATTTTCTGTAACTCTTTTTCGAGCGGGTGATTTTGTGAGGATTTGTATTACGTGCGCGTCAAAATAAGGTTTCAGCATCCTAGTTGTTGTTACCACTGTGAAGGACAGCTTCTCTAACAATGGGTACCTTTGTTCTGCTTAAGTCAGTACGTAGCTCACGAAGTATGGCCTTTGCTGCTTTTGTCTTTCTACTAGTAGAACGGTTACGATTGTCTGAATCGATGCAGAAATATACAGCTACAATTTTTCCCTTAGCTCTGGGCTTATCACTGTTGGCAGCTTAGTCAGATGCTCCTTAATAGCCTCAAAAGCTTCTTTTTCTGCAGCTCCCCACTTAAATTCTTTGTTCCCTTTTAGTAGCTGGTAGAATGGCAGAGCCTTGTCTGCTGACTTGCTGATGAACCTGGTCAGCGCGGCCATTCTGCTTGTCAACCGCATGATGTCTTTAATGCACTTAGGCTTCGGTAGGCTTAGGATTGCTTCGACCTTTTCCGGATTTTGCGTCTATTCATCTTTTGCTGATCAGGATACCTAAGAATTTTCCCAAGCTCACTCCGAAGACACATTTCTTTGGGTTGAGTTTGATTTTGTACTTGTTCAGGGTTGCAAATGTTTCATCCAAATCTATGATATGCCCTGCCTGCGTGACACTTTTAACAATTGAGTCGTCAACGAATACTTCAACATTTCTACCCTTCTAGTGTAGGAACACCCTGCCCATTGTCTTCTGAAAGGTTGCCCCTGCATTCTTCAGCCCGAAGAGCATAGCTATGTAATTGTACACTCCCCCTTCGGTGATGAATGCGGTTTTCTGCCGGTCTGGTTCATGTAGGCTGATTTGATGGTACCCTGAGAAGGCATCCATGAAGCTAAGCATGTGGTGCCCGCTGGTTGAGTCCACCAGCTGATCAATCCGTGCCAGCAGGTAACAATCTTTTGGGCATGCCTTGTTGAGATTTGTGAAATCAACACGCATTCTCCACTGGCCATTTGCTTTCTTCACCATGACCACGTTGGCTAACCACTCTGGTAATCGCAAGGTTCAATGAATCCTGCCTCCAAAAGTTTCTCCACTTCAACCTAGAATGCTTGATTATTCTCTGTGGAGAAGCTTCGTTTTTTCTGCCTGACCGGCTTAATATTCTCCTTCACATTCAGCCTATGGACCATGACTGCAGGGTCAATTCCAACCATCTCATATACGGAGAATGCGAAAATATCCTTGTTCTGTCTCAGTAGCTCTATGAGGTGTACCCTTACTCCAGGATCGATGTCTTTCCTAATTTTTACCATTCTCAAGGGGTCACCTTCTGTGAGCTCAACTGTGACATGCTCCCCACTAGGAAGTGGTCTAGCCATCTCCTCTTTTGCCGGCTCAAAGTTTTGCATTGCTAACTTCTGTTTATCCTTTTCCCTGTGATATTCTTCGCGCTTCCTTTTTCTTGATTTCCTCTTAGCCTGCTCAATGGACCTCTGTTCTGAGGTTGGCTGCTGTCTGGTCGTTGCAGGCTGCTTTAAGGCAGTTATGTAACATTATTGAGCTGTCTTCTGGCTTCCCCTGAGCTTTGTTGATCGTCCCTCATTAGTCGTGTAGGCCATGGCAAGGTGGTAGGTGGATACCACTCCGCCTATCTTGTGGATGAGCAGCCTTCCCATGATCATGTTATAGGGCGAAGGAGAATTTATCACGAGGAACTCTGCCCGAACATCACGTCTTTCTTACCTTTCCCCCACTCGAACTTAGAGCTCAATTATATTTTTCGGAGTCAACCCTAATCCATTAATCCCGGCGACTTCATAACTCACCCTTTTCAGATCCTTCATGTCCAACTTCACCTTGATGAACGCGCTGATGTATATGATGTTGGCTAAGCTGCCTCCATCTATCAATACCCTGTCCACCTCCCAGTTTGCAGTTCTCATTGTCACTACCAGAGGATCATCACAAAGGTAAATTATGCCTTCTTGGTCATACTCGTCAAATGTAGCTCGTGGCTACGGGGGAAGGGGTGGCCATCTGCGCTTCTCATTGAAGTTTATCTGATGTATCATTGCCCACAGGTCGGCCCGTGCTTTATTCATTGTTCCTCCATGCACCGGTCCTCCACTGATCACATATACTCTGCCTTCTGGCTTACTATCTCTGTCCGTGTCCCCAGTGGGACCGCTATGACCTCCTGTGCGGTCATCGCGGCCTGTCTTATCCTCGTCCCTTCTTCAGGGAGGATCATCGTCGCGCTGCTTAAACTGATTCACGATCCTCTCCTGACTAGATTCTCTATGTTATCCTTCAAATGTGTGCACTCATCGGTGGTATGGCCGTGGTCCCTATGGAAGTCACACCACTTGCTGGTATCACGATCCTATTGACCATTCTTGGTGGTCTCTGCCACTTATCGTCGTCATTATTCACGCTGAAGATATGACACCTTGAGTGGGTTAGTTGGGTATATTGGTCGAACCTTCCAGACCTTCCCCTCTCTTTGGATCGGACCTTCCCACCCCTACGGCTCTATCCGCTTCTCTGCTGTTTTGCTCAGCTCTGCTCGGATGGTCATCCCTTGGTGTGTTCTTTGCCCAGGTGACCTCTGCCCGCTTAATTGAGTCGCCTGGTGCCTTCCTACTCAGCATTGCTCTGTCAGTTTCATCTGCTGTAATGAACTCATGCGCTTTACGTAGCGCTTCAACTAGCGTTTTGAGGCACTTACGCCCCATATACTCTCTGAAAGGTGAGCCTGGCAGTAAACCGCTCTGCATTGCCAGTAATGCTACCTCCTAGCTCATATTAGGTATGGTTGTTGCATCCTTGATAAATTTGGTGGTGAACTCCCTCAAGGGTTCATCCTTCCCTTAAACTAGTGGCATCAGCTTAGTCGTCATCTTAGTTGGGTCTACCAAGGTGACAAAATGCTCCATAAACATCCTTTTCAGCTGATTATACAAATATACCGAACCTTTTGGGACGGCTCCATACCACTCCGGTGCCACCCCCTCCAGGGTTAGTGGGAATGCCTTGCACCAGACTGAATCCGTCATGGTGTAGAGCAACATGTGGTTCTCAAAGGCCGAGATATGATTCTTAGGTGTTGTGGTTCCATTATACTTGCGGCTTGGCACTTTTATCTTCTCCATCAGCTCCTCCTGAATCTCCCGGCAAAATGGGGAATCATCCGGAATAACTTGGATCTTTGCTCGCTTCTCCATATCCGGGCTCGGACCCCACTGAGAGATTGGTGACCTACTGCGTGGAACTCGCTTCTCCGGACTACCTCCAGCTTGGGATACTTCTTCCACGCTCCATTCTCGATTTAGGTTCCTAGCCTCCAGTTCCAACACCTTTTTCCTCAAGTGAACGAGCTCAATCTGCTCCGGAGTGAGGGTTGCAATTGTTGCCTTTTTTTACCTCTGGTTCTGTAGCTCTTGCTACTGGTGACGACCTCGTCCCCTTGCCAAAGTTAGTGAGGACTGATGTCATCGCTGCCAACTGTTCCTAGCTGCACTAAGAGAGAATCTGCAGGATGGCTGGCATGTTTACGGGCTGCGGTTTCTGGGTTGCTGGTGTTGAAACGATGGGTTCATTGTTCGCGCCTGTTTACGGCATTCCATATTTGAAAATTGTACTGGATCCTATCGGATCAACTGGTTTTGCTGTTGCTTTGGGTGCAGCAGACGTCGATCCGGTGACATTGGATTTTTGTGAGATAGAGGATCTAGGTTTTTCGGCGGATCCTTTTGGATCGAGGGTTACCGACGGTGTTTTTTGTGATGTTTGGTTGGTCTCATTGGCTTTGGGTATGGGTGTTTGCACAGCTTCCTCTCCGGCCATGGTGGTTTGTCAATTAGTCCCTAACTGAGCTGGCGAACCTCAAGTTAGATGATCCTTCCCCTCCTTCTAGAGCCAATTGTTCCAGGTATGGATCCAAGGGTTCTGCTGGGTTAGTTGGTTCCCGTCAATAACCTGCACACGGCAGCACACGTAACTGCCCTCGGGGGTGTTCCAAGGAACACCCCTCCGATGCCTAAGTAAGTGAGTGTTTTAGAGAGAGAAAGTGTACTTAGAAAGATATAGAAAGTATAATAACTTGAGTGTCTAACCCTCATTTCCGTTGTACTTTGCCCTTTATTTATAGGTGTACTATCTCCTTCGTGGAGAGTTCAGCCTGGTCAGCCCTGCGGCTGACTCCATCGGGCTGATGGGCCCCTTTTAGCTGCTCCCTCGGCAGTGAATGCGCACCTTGGGGGCTGGGCGATAGTTCAGCGGGAGCTATCCTATACACTATCAATGAAAGCGTTTTGTACTCCATCCCAAGTAGAGATTTTTTCTTTATTAAGAGAGAAGAACCAATGTTGACAAACGGTTTCTAAAGATAGTGAGAACGAAGAATGAAAAGCTTTCTTGCCTATTCCCTTAATATTCATTGAAGTCTCAAAGGCTCTTAAATGAAAATAAGGGCTATCTATTGCCTTGAATTTTGGGATGTCGTTGGCATTGATCTTCTACGGAAGGAGATCCTTGTCCACCAAGACCCCTTGGGAGCTAATGTCCTGGAATCTATAGTCATTAGACATCTTGCTCAAGCTTTCTTGCATGAGCTCCAATTGTTGTTGTTGCACAGGGTCATTAATTTGAAGAGTCAAATTCTTCAACATTTCAGCCATGTTAGCCACTTGTCCCTTGAGTTCGTTGACTTCTTCTTTAGTTGCCATTATCTTCCAAACTTTTCTCTTTCGGCTGACTGGTTTATCAAAAAGTAGTACTTGAACAAAGGTGTTGTCCTTGATTAATCGCCCTTCTCTCCTTGACTAAGTATTGTGGAAAGGGAAATTAGGGGTAAGTTTTTTATTATCTTGACTCAAGCTTTATTCAACATGCAATAGGTAGGAAGAGAACATGAAAGGGAATAGAAATGGAATGGACCCTCAACTCAAATGACGGAAAAAACGACTCATGCATGAACCTAAGACATGGTCATGGTGATACACAAAGTGTGTGCTAAGACTAGTGATTGTAGGTGACATGTTAAGACTTGTGTCATGACCATGTGGCTAGACTATGTGACTAGACTCGAGCAAAGACTAAGTTAAGACTTTACGTATATGAATTAAACTGGACAGGCTTTGGTATTTAGTCATAACTTTTGATCTGTGACTCTGATTGGGACGACATCAACGCAAAATTAAAGATAAAACTCAGGGCTACAGATCCATTGGCTGCACAACTCGTAATTCTTCCTAGAACTCCAGTTATGACCAAAACAAGTTGACACTTGTGCAGTATACGGGAATAAAAATCCGGGTTGACTTAAAGGAACTATGACTCGATTTAAGGCTTATTCATTAGTTCAAATTAATTAATCAATTAATTTGGCAATGTCTTTTAGTCATTGGTTTGTTTATTCATGATCACAAGTAAAACCAAACGTTTACTTTAGTCACATAACGAGTATGCACAAGTAAAGATGCACAAATAGTTCAAGTAGTCACAACATGATGGAATGAGTTTGCAACCTAACCATGGCTCTAGTTCTCTAAAGTTCAAGGATATGGGTTAGTCAAAGAGGGTCCATGGTTATGAGTCCAGATGCATCGCGCGGAAGCCTTACCTTTAAAAGGGTTGGCGCGTATGGATGGGACCCCGTAAGTTAAAAAACTTGCTTCCACGGTTTGGTGGATTCACAAACTCGGATGTACCCGTCGTTGCCAAGAGCGTTCGATTAGGTAGATGGAGAGTGAACCCCCAGAAGGTTATGTCCATATGTAGAACACATATGGGTTTCAGAAACGAGAGAAAAACTGAATCAGGAAGTAGAATCGAGCCAACAGTGCTAGAACTAGTCAAAACAAGAAAGCAGAGTTCTGGCTCGGTATTGGAAGAACTTGGCACCAGACTGCAGGGACTGTCGCCGCAAAAGAACCCCTGTCGCCAAACGACAGATTTGTCGCCAGGTGACAGAAGCTCTTTACAGGCGACAGGAACTGTTTTCTAGGCGCTAGTTCCTACATACCTCAGCAGGTATCTACGTTCGTAGAATTTTCCAGATTTTGCAGTATTATTTCGATTCTAGTTGTGAAAGATATTTCTCAAATTTCCTTCATGTAAAAATCCTATGTTTTTGACTCATTTCGGATGGTCTATCCTATGAGGACCTTTTTTGTGCATATGACAATAATGTTAATTAAAATTACGCACATGAAATACTTAGAATTTTTCGAGTCTCATCCGCTCATTCTAAATCATTGCCAAAATAAATTTCAGGAATTAAAATAGATATCCTCCCCGGTGGAGTCACCACTGTAGGGAATATTTCAAGCATTAACCCCAAGCTTGAACCCCACTGTGATCATACACTTAAGTATGGTGGCGTCAAAAGGGAAGGAAAAGACAGCAAAATAGTCGCCAACAAGTTTTAGGAACTTGTAAACCAATCACGAGGTGAAGGTTACACCCCTTAACGATCCATGAGATCGTCAACTCCAAAAGGTCTGGAACCAATAAGGGTTCGGGGATGAGGGTACGAATCCAATCTACAAAAGAAAGGACTCGCCCTATAAAATAGGCTTCTACTTTGTTCTACTCGTATTCATGTGCGCTTTCTAACTAATATGCAATCATTAGATTAATCCTAAACCTGTTTACTCTATGTTGGTTGAACATTAATGCACAAATAAAACTATTATTGGCGATCACTTGAATTAAAATCATATTAGCCTAAACCAATTTATTAATTATCTTATTAAGCGTAATTTCAAGTACAAATTCCCTTTAACATGCATAAAAGGCGTGATCAAGCAATAACAATAATATATATCAAGTAACATGATAATAATTATAATAATAATCATCATCACAATAATGATAGTAATAAAGCTTAATAATAATAGTAAGATCCTAGACATGATACTAACATGATTAATAACAAATCCTAGCATGTCACTACACAATAAAGATCAAATATTTAGCCCAAACATGATACTAACATGGTATTAGAAAGAAGGAAAGGTACCCTAAACATGATACTAGATAGCAATAAAAACATCCTAATATGATACTAGGAATTAAACGAATCTAAGCATGCTTTCTACATTGAAATATATAGGGAGTAAGCTAATTACTTACTTTGAAGCCTCGTACCTCTTTCTAATAACAAAATACACGCGTTAGTAAACTTCAATAGAAATAATAAATCAAAGAATTAAATCAAAGAATTGAAAGAAAGAGTTAAAAAGTTTAGACTGGATTTGGGACCAAACCCTGAGAAGGTATCAACCTTTCACGTCTAGGGTGAAAGCTACTTCGAATTTGGCTAGGTGTTTCTAGATCTTGTGAGTGCGGTATTGTGTTTGTAAAAAACTAGAGAGAGATAACTTAGAGAGATTTGGAGAGAATAAATTGATTGTTGATGAATAAAAACGGAGGTTCAGGACCCTATTTATAAGAAAATAGTCCGGAAATAAGTAGAATTTGATAAGGAATAAAACTCTACGCTGTCGCTAGAAAACCAACGCGACAAGCCTTGTCGCGTGGCGACAAGCCTGTCGTTTGGCGACAGCTTAGATTTTCACGTGCTTTCCACACGGAGTCCACCTAGTGATCAAAATTAATCTGAAGAGTCCGTACGAAGGCTAAAAATGTAATTTTACATAAAACAATATTTTATTTCATGTAAAATTCATGAAAACACCATTATCAATCCATTAGGATTTAAGAGATCCTTCTAGAGAATTCTAGAAGACTATAATCGATCCTAATAGCTTTACGAATAATAATGGACATTTGGCCCTCCTCTAGATCATTGGGCCGCATGTAAGGATCAAACCATGTCCATTTTAGTATTTTGGCCATTACTTTCTCAATATTCATCGGAATCGGGCTTATAATATATCGTTGGAAAGCTCATTGCGAGCCCTATCCAACAACATTATTATTGGACCCTTATCATGGACCTAATTAAACTGGATTGGCTATTTTCATAAAATAGAGTTGGTTTTCGAAAACAGAAAGAAAGGTTTTAATAAAAACTAACTGCAACACTAGTCTTTTCACACTTTCACTTCATTCGATTATGGTTCGACGCGAAAGGTATTCGTCACTGGGTTTGGTATTGGGAGACATAAATGGGTGTCTATAGTCCCGTACTAAGCTCATAGATATAACATAACATGGTCATTTCTCAACCAAAATACATGCATTTGTTATCAAAACCCTTACAATTTAACATACAATCATATAGAACAATTAATTTAGACAATTATACATCACAACAGAAAGCCCCAAATCTATTTTTTAGGCTATTTTCGAAAAATCCGAGAATCTCAATCAATTGTCAAGTCAAGTCAAGCATAAATCATGAACAAATATAATCAACAATATTTATTTTCACTATCCTTACCATCCTCTTCACATTTTTAATTCAAACATGAACTATGAACAAATAAAATGGAGTAATTTAGCAGGAAGTTGAGGAGAGAGAAAATAGGGGTGGGTTAAAGGTGAGGGAGGAGAGAGAAAGTGAAGTAGGATTGAGTGGGAGTATAGTTGGTGGTGGTGAGTAGAAATGAGGGTGTGAGAAGTTTGTAAGACCCTATCCAATGGTGAGACTCAAGTGAGTATTTTTAGGAAAGAGAGGGTATTTTTTCAAAGGATACCAATAAGTTGGTATTTAAACTTAGCAACTCCAAAAGAAAGTTGCTAAGTTTAGATACTCAACTTTGAGTCTCATTTGACAAAAAGTGTGGGTCCCATGTTAATATTCTAATATATTTTGTAATTTATTTATGTTTTAGCTTTTTTTTTTTAATCCTACAATATTGTTTAGATACTCAACTTTTATTTTAGTCTCACCATTGGGAATTTAGACATCACTGGAGTTGCTAAATTGAGAAGTAGGTATGGTCTCACCATTGAAGGTAAAAAAACAACTCATTTTGTATTTCAATACTCAAAGTTGAGTCTCACCATTGGAGGTGGTCTAATGTCTTACAAAAATCAATAGATGGACTGACAAACTATTTGGTCAGGCTGGACTAACCCAATAGTTTGTGTAAAACTAAAACTAAAGCTAATGCTTAAAGAAAATAATCTAACCTCCCCTATACTACCAACTACTACTCCTATTCATAAGAAAAAGCCCACAAATCCCACTAACTATAAAACTCTCAATCAAAGCTGACAAAACACCTTGCAGCATACTCATTCGATCGGGCATTGGGCCACCCGATCGGGCCCGGTCAAAAATCAAGCCCTGCAGCTCCATTTTCTTGTACGGGTTTTGAACATCTTCACTTGGGCTTTGCACCTCCTTGTATTTGGACCCTTTTTAATGAGTTTAATTTCCTAATAGTAGTTTGGTCATATTTCTTGTAAGAACTTTGAACCCTTCTCTCCTCTAATCGGGCCCTTAATCACCAAACTAACTTTATTTAGCTCAGTGCTGACTTTAAATCTACGATCATAAAACACGATCTGACTCCAATGTTTCGAAGTGACTTAATACGCTCGGGAATTGTCATAAATCTGTAACTTCCTACAAAATAATACCAACTCTACTAATATAGGTTTTACTAGAAAACGTATATTAGTAATAAAATTATATTCGTAGAACTCAAATAAGCACAAATATGACCGTGGGACGGGGAATAAAAATATATAAAAAAAATAGACTCATCAACTACATATCAAACCATAATAAAATCAAGAAAGAAAATCAAGAAAGGTGATATGATGATGAACTTACTTGGGCCTTGATAATCGCTATAGAGGCTATACCATTTCAACCTACAATAAAAATTGAGTAATTCTAATTAGCTTACAAGATAAATCAACTTATTATACATCAAACCATAATAAAATCAAGAAAGAAAATGAAGAAAGGAGATATGATGATGAATTTACTTGGGGCTCAACTTCAATTCTCCTCTTTAGCTCACCCGTACAACAATATATATTATTGCTCTTCTTAAAATTTGAAATGTGCAACAGTAACTAACCATAGTTAACAAGCGTCAGATGGCAACTAACAGCAACCAACGGGCTTTGAACCTGTCATCCAAATATTGCCTAACAGTGCAAATGGTGAACTGTACAAATTTCTTGAAATAAGGGGCATGCTTTCCCAACAATTTACAAGAAATGCATTAGATAAACCAAATTCGTTTATCTAGGGCATGAACTTGTATTTGCATTTTTAGAAAACATGCTTAGATTTTACTAATTCTTAGTATCATGTTTAGGATGCTTTTATTGCTTTCTAGTATCATGTTAGATGCTTTATTTGCTTTCTAGTATCATGTTAGGGATAAAGCTTTAATTTTTATTAGTGACATGCTACAATACTACAAAACAGGTCATTTCCAACGGAACGGTTTCGACGGACAATAAAATATGTTGAAAAGTACAAAATTTTCGACAGATTTTATTTCAGTCGAAGATCCGACGAAATTGTAATCCGTCGGAAAATTCTTTAATTCCGACGAAAAATTCGTCGGAAATGTTATATTTTCCGATGGATTTAATATTCTTCGGAAATTTCCGACGGATTTAATTTCCATCAGAAGTTACCGACGGAATTTAACCTTTTTCCGACGGAATTTAAGTTTAAAAAAAAAAACAACAACAAATCCCCCCACAACCCTAATTAATATGGCGCTCGTTCCCCCTTTTTATTTCTGATTTCTCTCTCTCCCCCCCTCTTACCGCCTCTCTTTTGCTTCTCTCTCCTCTCCTCTCCTCTCTTCTCCTTTCTTCCTCTCATCTTCTCTTTTCTTTCCTCACTCACGGATCTCCTCTCTCTTCTCCTTCTCTTTCCTCACTTCTCTTTACTCACGGATCTCCTCTCTCTTCTCCTCTTCTCTACTCTTCCTTATTTTCTAAAGAACTCACGGTATTTAAGCTCATGGATCTCCTCACTTTTCTATTTTCCTCACGGATCTCCTCTCTCTTCTCTAATCTTCTCTATTTCCTTTATATTAATGGTTTATATGGTTAAATTCGACCATGAAATCTCTAGATCTAGAGGTTTCATGGTCGAATTTAGCCATATTAAACCAAATTCTAAGAGAAATTAACATCCAACTTCCTGTTAAGGTATGTGTAGACACCCATTTGTGTCTCCCCAAAACCAAACCCAGCGATGAATACATGTCACGTCGAACCATAATCGAATGAGGTGAAAGTGTGAAAAGTCTTGTGTTGCGGTAGTTTTTTATTAAAAATCTTTCTTTTTGTTTTCGAAAACCCACTCTATTTTATGAAAACGTCCAATCCAGTTTAGTTTGGTCCATTATAAGGGTAAAATAATGGTGTATTTGGGTGGGGCTTGAAAAGACCTTTCCAACGATATATTATAAGCCCAATTCCGATGAATAATGAGGAAGTTATGGCCAAAATACTAAATTGGGCCCAAACCGGATTTTACCTATGACCCAATGATCATGTGGAGGGTCCAAAGGTTTAATCCTATTCCTAAACTAATTAGGATTGATTAGAATCTTCTATAAGTTTCTAAAATATCTTAATTATCCTTTTTTGAAAAGATAAGATCATGGAATTTGATTTGAATATAAACTTTCATTTTTTAAAACTTTCCAAATTCTATTCGGATTTAAAGATGTTCAAAGATAGTCAGATATTATTTTCGTCCCTTATATTTTTTATCCAAATTTTATATGGTTGAATAGATCTTGAAATTATCTTTCCAATGATATATTATAATATTAAATCCGAGCTATAACGAAAAAGATATGAAAGGAATACGAAACTCTATCCAAAATTGACACCCTTTCACTATTTCGGCCATATCTTTTTATCTACAAAAGATTTTAATCTGATTCTAATATTAGAAAGTGGGCTTCAAGATCTTTCCAACGACATATTATATGACTTATTTGGACTTCTAGATCTAAAGATATGATAAAAACAAAATCCGCAAAAACTGTCTCTGTCGCCTCGCGACAAGATAAATTTCTGGCGACAGGTCTAGTTTTCTGGCGACAGCGTGGAGTTTTATTCCTTATCAAATTCTATGATTTTCCGGACTGTTTTCTTATAAATAGGGTCCTCGACCTCTATTTTTATTCATCAATTCTCTTCATCAACTCTCATCAAGAATTACTTAATTCTTAATCTCTCTCTCTCTTCTAAACCAACCTTTTTACAAAATACAATATTCCGCATTCACTAGACTTAGAATCTCTTAGCCAAGTTTGAAGTTGCCTTCGCCCTAGACGTGCAAGGTTTAATATTTTCTGAGGGTTTGGTCCAAATCTAGTCAAAACTTTATTTAATTTGATTTCAATTTAATTATTTAGTTATTCTTTATTATTTTCACTGAAGTTTACTAACTTGTGTATTTTGTTATTAGAAAGAGGTACGAGGCTTCAAAGTATGTAATCTTATTACTCTCTTTCAATGTAGAAAGCATGTTATTATTGTTTGATTCCTAGTATCATGTTAGGATGCTTTTAATGCTTTCTAGTATCATGTCAGGATGTTTTTATGCTTTCTAGTATTATGTTTAGGGTGCTTTTACTCTTTTCTAATTTCATGTTAGTACCATGTTAGGTTTAAAGTTTTGATCTTTTGATGAGTGGCATTTATGGCAGTCATTTAGTCCCTTTTTGGATGAATTTTATTTCATTTTATTACTCTTTTCTTTAGTTATCCTTAGTTTTATTCTTATTTTTTTCATTCTATGCTTTTTGTAGTTAGTTTCTTTATTTTATGCATTTTCTAGTTTACTTGCTATTTTTCTCTTTTACTTGCTTTTTATCCTTTGTTTGTAGGTTGTGATTGATTGTCCAAGGATTCCCGAGCTTCCTCTCCATGATCTTTCATTGTTTTTCATGCCTAAAGCTTGTGCAAGGAGTTTCAAGTCAAAGGGGGATCCAAGGAGCTTGCTTCAAGGCCTTGCATATGCTCTTATCATAGCCTATATCCTTCAAGAATTTCAAGAAAGTTACTGCCTACCTTGTCCTCACCAGGTGCGTGCGGGCGCACCTTTTTGGGTGTGTTCCCGTGCGCACTTCTCTCTCTCCTCCGAGCGCCCGCACCGGCGTGGGTCTATTTTTGGACGTCAATCCTAACTTCCCCTTTGTATTGATAGTTATTTCTTTCCAATTTTAGAGAGAGAATTAGATTTTTCATTAGTGAGAATTAGATTAGATTAGATTTTAGAGAGAGAAAAACACTAGTTCTTAGCTTTTTAGAGAGAGAAAATGTGGGTTTGATGATTGATGATTGAAGATTGCTACATTTAATTTGATTTCTATCAAGTTTGTAAGGATTCTTTACTCTTTAATGCAATTTAATGTTTGATTTCATTAGTATTATTGTTTGATTTGGATGATTAATAGTTTGATTGATTTGGATTGAATTTGTTGATTTCAATTGATGAATTTGGGTATGATGATTAGTTTAGCTTTGATTTTGATGTTTTTCATGGATTGTGAGTAGTTTTATTGCTAGGGTAGTGGTGAAACATGTGTTGATGATGAATTGAGATTAATTTGGGGGAAACTGATTGAGTTGATAATGTGATTAAATTGGTTGATTGATTTTGTGCATGTGTGTGCTTGATTAGGCTTGATCACCCTTATTATTCACACTAGATTGCATTGTGAGTTCACATTTATACGGACCATTGATTTGTGGCTTACATTTACTCGATTGAGATATCTTGTGATGTTTCCTAGCTAGTGTTTGATGTAGTTGGCGCTAATTAGACCTCTAGGAGAATAGCATGATGTGCTCTTTTGGTTGCAATTTCGGTTTTCCCTCACATTGCTTGACTTGATTGGTTGATTCCCCAAGTTGATTGAACTTCATTGTTGATGCATGTGGATCCATTCCCCTAGTGCCTTTGCATTTGATTAGTACAAGCTTTTTGCATTGCCTAGCTTAGCTCTAGTTTCTACCATAAACCCTTACTAGACTTCAGAATAGCTTGACTTAGGCAATATACATTCGACCTCCATTCCTTTGGGTTCGACCTTGACTTACCACTACACTTTATAGGGGTTTGTTGAGTTACAAATTTTGTTTGATTGGGTGGGGTGGTAGCCCAACGACCTACCGTTCTTCATCCCATCAAAATGGCGCCGTTGCCGGGGAATGGTGCTTTGAGTGCATGTTATTGTTGTGTCTATTCCACTCTATTTGCAAAATACAAAAAGATTTTACACTTAAGGCTACACTTGTAGCCGTGCTACTAATATTTTCTTTGAGTTTTGTATGCATAGATCCCAATCCATGGGAGGAAATACAAGAGTTGCCTTTAAGGAACTAGGAGTGCCCGGTGCATATAGGTATGAGAGCGGCATAGCTCCACCTACAACACCAGAAATTGACTTTGAAATTCGGCCTGCAATGATCAGCCTAATTGAGAGGAGACAATATAGTGGGGCTAAGAATGAGAGCCCATTGAACCATCTTAAGGAGTTTGAAAAATATTGTAACACAATCGTGGTCAATGGAGTGTCTCAAGAGTTTATCCGTCTTAAGTTATTCCCTTTCACTCTCATAGGAAGATCATTGGAATGGCTAGACAAAGAAGTGAAGCCCAATTCTTTGAGAATTTGGGATGATGTCACCAAAGCTTTCTTGTTCCGTTTCTATCCTCAAAAGAAGACGACGGAGGCAAGAGCTTTGATTCAAGGGTTCAAGCAAAAGCCAAATGAAAGTCTCTATGAAGCATGGGAAAGATTTAAGGATTATCAAAGAGAGTTTCCACGCCATGGGATTCCTACCTATCAAATCATACATATCTTCTATGGTGGGTTGAGTTCTCATGGGAGAGCAAGTTTGGATGCCGGAGCCGGAGGCCCAATCATGAACAAAACGGAACAAGAAGTGGTTGATGCAATTGATGAATTGGTTCGTCATTACATGAATTGGCAAGAAGTGGAGAGAGAACCAACAAGCAAGGGTTACTCAATCGAACAACTTAGTGCCATCAATGATTTGACTACTTTGATTGCGGATTTAGGGAAAGAAGTTATGTCTCTCAAAGAAAAGCTTGAGAAGCCCCCTTTCCAAGCTCCAATTCTTCCCTCCCAAATTAAGGGGAGAGGTACATCTTCTCACTCTAACTCTAATCTTTCTTCTTGTTGCATGATTGTGGAATGTTGGCCTTGTGAATTATGTGGAATGAATGATCATAATGCTTCTATGTGCCCAAATGTTCCTTGTAATGAATGTGATGGAAGTGAAATGGAACATGTGAATTATATCAATGATCATGCTTGTGAACCTAGAATTGATGTTCAAAGGAATGTTGGAAATATGAATTATCATATGAATCATGATAATTATAACCAAAATGGAGGTTGTAGAAATCATGGATACCAGGGGGTTCATGGGAACTATAACCATCATAGTTGTAATGGTCATGGTCATGGCCATAGACATGGGGGTCATAATCAAGGTTATGATAACTATGGTCAACAAAGGAGCCAAAATCAAACCATGGGTAATTGGAATAATCAAACTAGGGGATATTTTCAAGCAAATTTTCAAAGAGGTTCCCCAATTGATTTAGTTCCAAATGCTCAAAGTTCAAGTGATAATTCCTATGATCAATCATTCTCTTTTAGGGAATTTTTGGAAAGTGTCATTGAGAAACAAGCCAAAACATTGGAAATTTATATGGCTTTGAATGAAGAGAAGTTTAATTACATGTTGGCTTATAACAAGGATTTAAGTGAAAAACTTTCTCAATTGACTAGTGTGTTTAAGGGTTATGCAAACTCTTCTTCTTTGACTCCACCTAGCCTAGATTCTAGGAACCCTATGGATGCCATTGTTACTAGAAGTGGTAGGGTCCTTGAGGGAGGTATGCCTAGGAAGAGTGTTGCTAGAGAGAGCACTAGTACGACCCCCATTGAAGTTGAAGGTGATGAATGTCCTTTGAGTGAAAATGTTGATGAGGGACGAGAAGAGAAGGTGATAGAGAAAGAGAAAGAGGTTTGCAAACCAAAGCTTCCCTATCCCCAAAGTATAATAGATATAAGTTAGATGAGCAATTTGGGAAATTTGTAGAGATGCTTAAGCAACCTCATCTAACTCTTCCCTTCACCGATGTTGTTGAACAAATGCCAAACTATGCTAAGTTCCTTAAGGAGATTTTGAGTGGAAAAAGGACTTGTCATATGATGGAGACAATTAGCCTTACCGAACATTGTAGTGCAATTATCATGAACAAGATGCCTCCTAAGTTGAAGGATCCCGTTAATTTTTCCATCCCTTGTGCCATTAACAAGACTCAAATTGATGATAATGCCTTATGTGACTTAGGAGCTAGTGTTAGCCTTATGCCATATTCGGTTTATCAAAGATTAGGTCTAGGAGAACTTCTACCTTCCAAGATTACTTTGCAATTAGCCGATAGGTCGATTAAGATTCCTAAGGGGAAGGTAGAAGATGTGCCTTTAAGGGTTGGGAAATTTGTTATTCTGGTTGATTTTGTAGTGTTGGATATGGATGAAGATGCTACAATACCTATCATCTTAGGTAGACCTTTTCTTGCTACATCGGGGGCTATGATAGATGTTAAGAGTGCTAAGATTTCTCTTAAGATTGGAGAGGAGGTAGTTGAATTTAATTTGAATGAAGGAATAAAATATCCCTCTTCTTCTTTTGAGAATTGCATGAAAGTTGAAGTGCTTGATAATATTGTGAATTCCATGCATGAGCACTTGCTTGCTCACATCTAATGATCCTCTTGAGTGTGTTTTGTTGAATAAGGAAAAGATAGGTATCCCAAGCAAGGAAGTGCAATTGTATGAAGATTTGCTTGATGGAGGCAATATAGGGAGTGATGAAGAAATTTGTATGGGGATATCAAGTCAAGATGCTTTGCAAGTGGCCTCAACCAAAGAAGGTAAAGGTGTTCCCATGGTAGAGCTCAAAACTCTACCATAACACCTTAGGTATGAATTCTTAGGCCCTAATTCTACATATCCCGTTATTGTTAGTGCATCCTTGAGTGAGAGCCAAGCTCAAGCGTTATGTGGTGTTTTAAGAAAGCATCAAGGTGCTTTGGGGTACACAATTGATGATCTCAAAGGCATAAGCCCCGCCTTGTGTACACACCACATAACACTTGAGGAGGGCACCCTACCTTCTATTGAACGACAAAGGAAGCTACATCCCCAAATGGGAGAAGTAGTTAAGAAAGAGATCACCAAGCTTTTGGATGCGGGAATCATATTCCCCATCTCAAGCTCAAGGTGGGTCTCCCCCGTGCATGTCGTTCCTAAGAAGGGGGGTATGACCGTAGTTAAGAATGAGAAAGGTGAACTCATTCCAACTAGAACGGTCACCGGTTGGAGGATGTGTATAGACTATAGACGTCTAAACACATCAACCAAAAAGGATCACTTCCCTCTCCCTTTTATTGACCAAATGCTTGAAAGGTTGACTAGGCACAAATTCTATTGCTTCCTTAATGGATATTCGGGATTCTTTCAAATTCCTATTCATCCCGAAGATCAAGAAAAGACAACCTTCACATGCCCCTATGGTACTTTTGCATATAGAAGAATGCCCTTTGGATTATGTAATGCTCCGGTGACTTTTCAAAGGTGTATGATGAGCATTTTTTGGGACATGCTTGAAGAGGAAATGGAATTTTTCATGGATGATTTTCCGTGGGAGGAGTTTCATTTGAGGATTGCCTCAAAAATCTTGAAAAATGTCTTGAGAGATGTGAAAAGGTCAATTTGGTGCTTAATTGGGAAAGATGCCACTTCATGGTGGAGGAAGGGATTGTGCTTGGCCACAAGATTTCTCATAAAGGCATTGAAGTTGACAAAGCTAAGATTGAGGTGATAGAGAAGTTGCCCCCTCCGATTAATGTGAAAGGAGTAAGATCGTTTTTGGGTCATGCCGGGTTTTATAGAAGGTTTATCAAAGACTTTTCTCTCATTGCTAAGCCTTTAAATGATCTTCTCCAAAAAGATGTTGATTTTGTCTTTGATGATGCTTGTTTGGAAGCTTTTAATAGATTGAAGAAAGCTTTGACTTCTACTCCTATTGTCCAAGCCCCTAGATGGGATTGCCTTTTGAGCTTATGTGTAATGCAAGTGATACGGCCATAGGAGGTGTGTTGGGTCAAAGAATTGACAAAAAGCTTCATGTCATCTATTATATGTCGAAGACCCTTAATGGTGCTCAAAGAAATTACACAACAACAGAAAAGGAATTCTTGGCTATTGTTCATTCTTTTGAGAAATTCCGTTGTTATTTGTTGGGGTCTAAGACTATAGTTTTCACCGATCATGCGGCTTTAAAGTATCTCTTTGGAAAAAAGGAATCCAAATCGAGGTTGATTTGTTGGGTCCTTGAGCTTCAATCATTTGATCATGAGATCCGGGATAAAAAAGGTGCGGAAAATGTTGTTGCGGATCATTTGTCTAGACTTGAGGATTATCAAGTTCAAGATAATGGGTCCCCTATAGAAGACTGGATGTTGGATGATTCATTATATGTTATCAATGTGAAGGAGGTCCCTTGGTTTGCCGATTTGGTGAATTTTCTTGCCTGTGGGGAGTTCCCTCCTTCCTTTTCCAACAATCAAAGGAGGAAGCTCAAGAGAGAAGCTAGGCACTATGTTTGGGATGAGCCAATCTTGTACAAAAGAGATGTGGATGGATTGTTGCGCCGGTGTGTGCCAAATGAGGAAATACCAAATGTTTTGAAGATGTGCCACTCGGATCCTAGTGGTGGTCATATGGGTGTTTCAAGAACGGCCTCTAAGGTGCTTCAATGTGGATTATGGTGGCCTAACCTCTTCAAGAATGCTTGGGAGTATGTCAAAAGTTGTGACCAATGCCAAAGGACCGGGAATATTTCAATAAGGAATGAGATGCCCCAACAACCAATACTTGAGTTGGAAATATTTGATGTTTGGGGTATAGATTTTATGGGTCCTTTTCCATCTTCTTATGGGAATCAATATATTCTTGTTGCCGTTGATTATGTGTCAAAGTGGGTGGAAGCTATTGCTTCTCCAACTAATGACCATAAAGTGGTGATGAAGTTGTTCAAAAAGATAATATTCCCAAGGTTTGGCATCCCCAAAGCGGTTATAAGTGATAATGGCTCCCATTTTGTGCACTATGCTTTCCGGAAGATGTTGAAGATCAGAAGCATGGATTAAACCAAAGATTTTGTCTTCCTTATCACCCTCAAACTAATGGGCAAGTTGAGGTATCTAATCGTCAAATTAAGTTAATTCTTGAGAAGACGGTTGCAAGGAGTAGGAAAGATTGGGCAAACAAGCTTGATGATGCCTTGTGGGCGTATAGAACGGCTTTCAAGACTCATATTGGTACCACTCCTTATCGCTTGGTTTATGGGAATTCTTGTCACCTTCCGGTTGAGCTTGAGCACCGCACTCATTGGGCAATTAAGAAGATCAATTTTGATTTGGCTAGTGCGGGTGAGCAACGTTGGTTGGACCTTTATGAGTTAGAAGAGCTTCGGTTGGATGCGTATGATTGTGCTAGCTTGTATAAAGCTAGAACCAAGGAGGTGCATGATAAGCTCATTGAGAAGAAAGAGTTTGTTCCGGGGGATAAGGTACTTCTTTTCAATTCCAAAATTAGGCTTTTTCCCGGAAAGTTGATGTCTCGTTGGACCGGTCCTTTTGTTGTTCAAGAGGTGTTCTCAAATGAGTCTATTGAAATTTCTCCTTTGGATTTTTCGAGGACTTTTAAGGTCAACGGACATAGACTCAAGCGCTATTATGATGGAGTATTTGTGGGGCTCATCCATGATATGACTCTCTATGATCCACCTTGAAAGAGGTGGAGGATGTCTAGCTTAAGACTCTAAAATAAGCACTTCACGGGAGGCAACCCGTGTTCCCTAACCTTTTCTTCCTTTTTCTTTTGATTTTTCTTTGTGGTTTGATGGTGTTTTTGTGATTTAATCTTGTTGTGTTTGATGTTGTAGGTTGGTTTGAGTTGATTTCCAACAACTTTGATGCCAATTTTGAGGTAAATTTGTCCCAATTCTTAAGTTGGAAAAATGGGTAAGTATGGAGGATGGTGAGTACTTGTGTTTATTTTCATGATTTTCATGTTTTTCACTCTCCAATATGAAGTGTAGCTACTGCCTATATGGTTCACCATGACCATCATAGGGGGTGTGCGCACTAGGTGAGGGAGGAAAGAATTCGAAGGAAAGGCATTATGTTTGGTGCGGCGCACAAAAGCTATGTGTGGCCGCACACGAGCTTTGTGCGGGCGCACGTCTCCCGTGTGCGGCCGCACCTAGCTGGGTGTACGTACCCATGCTTTGCCTCTTCCTTTTAGGCCGATTTCCCCCATCTCTCTCTCTCTCTCCTACTTCATTCTACTTCGTTCATAGATCTATTGGAGTTGCTCATTGTTCTACTTCATCTTCATCATATTATTTTCATCCTTCTTCATCATATCTCCATAATTTTCACTACTTTGTTACCCAAGTCTTCATTCTACATCACTAAAGGTAATTTTCTCTCTCCTAGTTTGAAAATTTTGGGTATTTTTCAATTGGAACTTGTTGGTATGTTGTTGGAGATGTTTATGTGTAGTAGTGTTTTTCTTGCTTTAATCTTGTGATTTCCTATCAATTGAGAGTATAATTGCATGTTTTATGTGATAAAGTTTCAATTTTTATACCTCATGAGACTTTCAGCATGATTAGTACTACCCTCACTCACATCACCATTGTTACCACTACTTGTTCCAATGTTGATGACTATGGAAATGATGATGTTGATTTTGTGAAATTTAATTATGATGATGGTATTATTTGAGCATATTATGAATTTTGGCATGAACTTTGTTGGATTTTCATATGGATTAGTTTTTGGGTATTTTTGTTGATGTTGATGGTGATAATGGAGACAATGGTTTGTTTATAATGTAGTATATTGTTGCTTCTATTAATTGTGTTTTGGGGTAATATTTGTGACAATTATGGTACTTTGATTATGCACTATTCAATTTTATTGAATTTTTGCTCACTCCTTTGAATATTGTACACTTTATTTTTCCCCATATTCATGATTAATTTTGGCATACTATTCCTATTTTTGAAACCATTCTCATTGTCCATTATTTTGTAGATGGGTGGTGCAAGGCAAGCAAAACGTACCAAGGTTGTAAATTCAAGAGGAACCATTGATCCACCTTCTACCGTCAAAGAAACATACGGCATCAAGTTTAGGGTCCAAAAGCATTGGGACCGATTTGTGAGTCTATCATCGAGGAAGCTATATTCTACGAGATTCTATGATCAAGATACTACCACTCTTCTAGGGATCGACGATGATGTTCGAATGCTAGCACGAAATTTGGGCCTTGAGCAATTCATCGATCTTAGTGCTCCCACATTTGCAAGGCTCACATATGAATTTCTATCATCTCTCGATGTGCACAAGAGCGGCAACGACAATGAATGTCCCACACTCTTTTTCCAAGTGTTCAATGAGGATTATTCTATTCCCCTCTCATTCCTCAACAAGATGTTCCATTTCCCGGAGCCCATCGAGGGTGTGCCTTTGATTTATCCAGCTTATGAAACACTTCATCATGACCATAAAAACGATGAAGATGATTGGTGGGATAGCATTTCTCATGAAGAAGCCTATTGTGCTCAAACTTCAAAGTCGGCTTCCATAATCCATGGTGCGATGCGCTATTTTAGCCGCATCCTTACTTACGCCTTCTTCTCCAAGGAATCCCTTGGAGCCATGTCTCAAGAACAACTAAGTTGGTTATGGTTGGCAAGTCAACCTAAGGATGAGGAAGTGGAGGTGATCGACTTTGCAAGGAACTTGCTCGACCGTTTCATCGACATTAGGGACGGTTTCTTTCTCTCGAAAAGCATACAAATAGGTGGTATGATTACCATCATTGTGTTGTCACTTAATAAAAAGTATGCATCCATGATTGGGAAGCTTAAGGAGATTAAAGATCCAAGAGAGAAGTCTTCATCTTACTTGTTGTGCACGTTTGCCTTGATCAACCAAAAGTTCATTGAGCGTACCATCATGGATGATTTGTTCATTTGGAAAGTGTCTAGGACTATCGATTGGTGCCTTATCCCCTACGAAGGATCTATGGTGAGGGACAAAAATTCACCCTACCCTTGGAAGCCGTATAAGAGGGATATTCCAAGTTCTTTTCGTCGAGTTTCCTTGCCTCCTTCGGGAAATGCTCCGCAAAAGTATAAGGCTTCATCATCCAAGGGAGGTAACCCTAATACTTCTTCTCCTACTCCTCTTTCTCCTTCATCTCCTTCCTTGCATGACTTGTCTAGCTTGCATGAAAAGATTGATGCCCTTGCTTTTGCCCTGTCTTCTTCCTCTTCTATGGGGAATGGTTGTTTGGAGGGTAGCTATGATTATCATGCTAGGAGGGTATACGATTTTCATGTTTCTCGGGGGGATATTGAGCCTTATGTGAACAACCCGTACCTCCCGGTCCAAGAGGGCCCTATCCCTCAGTGGGAGCCTTATGACAAGGCAGTGGGGCCCCGTCTTTGCTATCCCTATTGGGAGGGCCCACATGTGGCACATAGTGCCATTCGTGGGACCTCTAGGGGGGATTATGATTACAAGAGGCCGAGAGGGTGTGACTGGACTTATGATCCAGCTAACCCTGCTCCTTTCCCTTCCCCTGAGACTGAGGGGAGGTGGGGTCGTTCGGGCCCACCAGTTTTGGATGATTGGTTTGAGTATTTTGCTGCTGATGCCCTTAGGAGGTTGGGAAGGGCTAAGGGGAAGGAGGTTGTTTCCATGGGTGGGGGGAGCTCTAGTTCTACCCCCTACTATAGTGCCGAGTGAGCCATGTTGGCTACCCCTTTCCATATGCTTGTTTTATGATTGTGTTTCTTGTCTGCCCTATGGTTGGGATTAGCTTGAGGGAGGGGTAGCTCATATCTAGCTTGGGGGAGTTGGTTTAGGTTGGCTGTGTTTTGCTTGTCCTCCTCCTTGCTAGTGGTTCATTTAGCATTATTCCTTCTTAGCCCCCATGTCCTTTTTCTGATCTGATGTCTCTGTGATGTTTTTCTCTGATGATTTCTCTGATGATGACTTACACTGATTCCCTATCTATCTGCTCTACTCTTGTTCTGACGATTCTTGTTGATGATGATGTTTCCTGATGTTTCACTGTCTGTGATATATATTTTTCATTTAATGTCGTTATGCTGCCGAATTTTCGGCTGGTTTCATTTGGAAGTTACTAACAATTTTCTTTGTATATAGATTCTTTTATTTTTCTTTTTCTCACTTGATTTCTTGAAGAAGCTTTTGGTTATGGAATGCAACGAGGTGGTTTCTACTTGCTTCGTTAATTTTTGCTAAGCTTGGAGTCCGGTGAGACCTTTCTTATTTTTCTCTTTATTTTCATTGGTTGCATAGTATAGGATTAGTTTAGGGGAAGTTGAATGGTTCGAGGATGGATGCTTGATTAACACGTAATGTGTTTGGGATCGATGACGTTGATGTCGATCGATCACTTGTTTGTCGATTGGGATTTACATATGTTTAACTTGCTTTCTAATCCATTTCATACTATTTCTCCTATTTTTCCTTTTCTATGTCTCCATTTCTTTTCTTTTATTTTCTTTTACTTTCCTTTTCTTTTACTTTCTTTTATTTTTCTTTTTCTTTTTATTTTTGATGTGATTTTGAGGCTTTATTTTTCATTTTTCTTATGAAATGAACTTTGCACATTGGTCTTGTCTTTTACATTATTTTCTTCCTAGTTGGCAAAGGTATGCACGGTTTGAGACTATGTTTGGTTGACTCTAGGATAGGTGTATGCTAGGGTAGTTGGTTTGAACTAGGAGGATCATGAAGCCGGATTCTACTTGTTTGTGGCATGTTGGTAGTTGCTCCCTATGGTCAATTTGACACCATTAGTGAGTTTTTGCCACAACCTTGTGAGGTTACTTGTTTTTCTAGCCTTCAACATTCTTTGTATGAGCGGCGTGGATCCTTGACTATGCAAACCTAATCTAATAAAGCTCGATGTATGATTCTCAAACCCGAGACCGAACTCTCTAAGAAGGACAAAGGCACATTTTTCGGGGTGGTATTTTTCATTTTTGTTATATTTTGTTATTTTCTTTATTTTTGGGTTTACATTTGCCTTCTTGCAACCATTTGAGCCTTATCCCTTCTTTTCAAGCCACATCTTTAGTTATTTGACCTTTTGTTTCATGTTCTTCTTTTCTTGGTTTTTGTGAAGCAAAACGATCATTTGAGGTGGAGTTTGTGGTTGATAAGTTGGAGTTTTGGTTTTTATGAATGCAAGTTTGTGATATCATTTTCTTTGTGAATAAGGGAAAATATTTGTGAAAAAGTCGTCCTACTTCATAAAAGACATGGACTAATAAAGTTGCATATAGAAAAAGCCGTCCGAATTAAGTAAAAGGCAAGGACATTGCAAATTCGTAAAGAAAAACAAAAAAAAATTTAAAAAGTGAAAAATTCAAAAATATTTTGATGTATTCTTTTCTCCTTCTAAGCATTAAGGACAATGCTTCATTTTAGCTTGGGGGAGAAGCGTGTACGCTTTTTGTATATATTTCTTTGTGAGTATAGCTTCAAGTAAGCTTGGGGGTGTTGTTTTTGTTTGGTGATAACTTAGTTTTGGTGTAAAGAAATGCGCAATCTTTGCTTCACTATTAGGAAAACCACCAAATTTTAAATTTTTAGCCTACCTTCACCCTTATTGCCTTACGTTACAACCTTGGGGAAAGACCTTTCAACCTAGATAGTTGAGTCACTATTCGGGGGAGAGCATCATGGGTCATTGCCTAAGTAAAGGGGATGCATAGTCAAGATTGTCGAGTAGCCTAAAAATAATTCTTTTTCCGGTTCCTTCGAGGAATCATTGGGATACTCACTGAGGGGAGATTTGAGACTAGTGGGGAGAACGCGGTAAGATTGTTTGGGATGAACGTGGATTATGATGACTAGTTCCTATGCCTAGCATACTCTATGTTTCAATCAACCTTAGATATCTTGAAAAGTGCATACCTTAACTACTTGAGAAAGATTGTCATTCATTTGCATTATAGTCTTTATGTGAGTTCATTTTGTAAAGGTTTGTTTTCATTTTCTTTTCCTTTCTTTTTATGGTTTTCCTCATTGATGTGTGGTGGAGAGTTATGGGTTAAACTCTTAGGATACCCTTACAAGACTCCACTCGTCCTCATAGGCGACTTTGGGGTTTAAAGGGCTTGTTGTAGCTAAAAGCAACCGTGATTCCTACGACAGTGAGTCTTAGTGTATATTCTTATCTTGAGTCTTTCTTTTCTTTTTCAATAAATTTTTCATCCTTGATCTTTCTTGCTTTGTTTTGCTCGAGGACGAGCAAAAGTTTAGCTTGAGGGAATTTGATAAGTGGCATTTATGGCACTCATTTGGTCCCTTTTTGGATGAATTTTATTTCATTTTATTACTCTTTTCTTTAGTTGTCCTTAGTTTTATTCTTATTTTCTTCATTCTATGCTTTTTGTAGTTAGTTTCTTTATTTTATGCATTTTCTAGTTTACTTGCTATTTTTTTCTTTTACTTTCTTTTTAACCTTTATTTGTAGGTTGTGATTCATTGTCCAAGGATTCCCGAGCTTCCTCTTCATGATCTTTCATTGTTTTTCATGCCTAAAGCTTGTGCAAGGAGTTTCAAGTCAAAGGGGGATCCAAGGAGCTTGCTTCAAGGCCTTGCATATGCTCTTTTCATGGCCTATATCCTTCAAGAATTTCAAGAAAGATACTGCCTACCTTGTCCTCCATCACCATCATCTAGGATGTGTGCACTACATGAGCTAGGACGAAGAAGAAGAAAGGGAGCTGCTGCTTTGTACGGGCGCACTCGGGGAATGTGCGGCCGCACACCAGGTGCGTGCGGGCGCACCTTTCTGGGTGTGTTCCCGTGTGCACTTCTCTCTCTCCTCCGAGCGCCCGCACCGGCGTGAGTCTATTGTTGGACGTCAATCCTAACTTTCCCTTTGTATTGATACTTATTTCTTTCCATTTTTAGAGAGAAAATTAGATTTTTCATTAGTGAGAATTAGATTAGATTAGATTTTAGAGAGAGAAAAACACTAGAGCTTAGCTTTTTAGAGAGAGAAAATGTGGGTTTGATGATTGATGGTTGAAGATTGCTACATTTGATTTGATTTCTATCAAGTTTGTAAGATTCTTTACTCTTTAATGCAATTTAATGTTTGATTTCATTAGTATTGTTGTTTGATTTGGATGATTAATAGTTTGATTGATTTGGATTGAATTTGTTGATTTCAATTGATGAATTTGGGTATGATGATTAGTTTAGCTTTGATTTTGATGTTTTTCATGGATTGTGAGTAGTTTTATTGCTAGGGTAGTGGTGAAGCATGTGTTGATGATGAATTGAGATTAATTTGGGGGAAATTGATTGAGTTGATAATGTGATTAAATTGGTTGATTGATTTTGTGCATGTGTGTGCTTGATTAGGCTTGATCACCCTTGTTATTCACACTAGATTGCATTGTGAGTTCACATTTATACGGACCATTGATTTGTGGCTTACATTTACTCGATTGAGATATCTTGTGATGTTTCCTAGCTAGTGTTTGATGTAGTTGGCGCTAATTAGACCTCTAGGAGAATAGCATGATGTGCTCTTTTGGTTGCAATTTCGGTTTTCCCTCACATTGCTTGACTTGATTGGTTGATTCCCCAAGTTGATTGAACTTCATTGTTGATGCATGTGGATCCATTCCCCTAGTGCCTTTGCATTTGATTAGTACAAGCTTTTTGCATTGCCTAGCTTAGCTCTAGTTTCTACCATAAACCCCTACTAGACTTCGGAATAGCTTGACTTAGGCAATATACATTCGACCTCCATTCCTTTGGGTTCGACCTTGACTTACCACTACACTTTATAGGGGTTTGTTGAGTTACAAATTTTGTTTGATTGGGTGGGGTGGTAGCCCAACGACCTACCGTTCTTCATCCCATCATCTTTAATGCTTAGTGACATGCTAGGATTTGTTATTAATCTTATTAGTATCATGCCTAGGATCTTGCTATTATTATTAAGCTTTATTATGCCTTCACATGATTTATTATTGCTTTGTTATTATGTTGCTTTATATTTTATTGTTATTGCTTGATCACACTTTTATGCTTGTTAAAGGGAATTTGTACTTGAAATCACGCTTAATAAGACAATTAATAGTCTTGTTTAGGCTAATATGATTTTAACTCAAGTGATCGCCAATAGTAGTATTATTTGTGCATTAATATTCAACCAACATAGATAAACAGGGTAGGTTTAATATAATGTTTGTATGTTATTCGAAAAGCGCACATGAATACGAGGAGAACAAAGTAGAGGCCTATTTTATAGGGCGGGTCCTTTCTTTTGTAGATTGGATTCGTACCCTCATCCCCGAACCCTGTTTGGTTCAAGACCTTATGGAGTTGATGGTCCTTTTGGATTGTCTTTTGGGTTTACAAGTTCCTAAAACTTGTTGGCGACTCTTTTGCTCTCTTTTTCTTCCCTTTGGAACGCCACCATACTTTAGTGTATGATCACAGTGGAGTTCAAGTTTGGGATCATAATGCTTGAAATATTCCCTACAGTTTTTGGCGACTCCACTGGGGAGGATTTCTATTTATATTCCTGAAATTTATTTTGGCAATTATTTAGAATGAGCGGATGAGACTCAAAAATTCTAAGTATTTCATGTGCGTAATTTGATTAACATTATTGTCATATGCATAAAAAGGTTCTCATTTGATAGACCAATGAGTCAAAAACATAGGATTTTACACGTAGGAAATTTGAGAAATATCTTTCACGACTAGAATTGAAAAAACGCTACGAAATCTGGAAAATTCTAAAAACATAGATACTTGCCAAGGCATGTAGGAACTAGCGTCTAGAAAATAGGGTTTGTCGCCTGTAAAGAGCTTCTGTCACCTCGCGACAGTTCTGTCGCTTGGCGACAGGGGTTCTTTTGCGGCGACAGTCCCTGTAGTCTGGCGCCAAGTTCTTCCAATACCGAGCCAGGGATCTGCCTTCTTGTTTTGACCATTTCTAGTACTGTTGGCTCGATTCTACTTATTGATTGAGTCCTTTTCTCACTTTTCTGAACCCATATGTGTTCTACATATTAACATAACCCTCTAGGGGTTCCTGCTTCACCTGCCCAATTGAATATCCACTATATGTGCAACAACGGGTACGTGCAAAGTTTGTGAATCTACAAAACCATGGAGTCGAGTTCGATTTCATCATGAACTCGCGGGGTCCCGTCCATTCGCACCAACCCTCACGGTAGGCTTGTGTGCAATGCATACGGACTCATAACCATGGACCCTTTTTGACTTAACCCATATCCTTGAACTTTAGAGAACTAGAGCCATGGTTAGGTTGCAAACTCATTGCATCATATTGTGACTATGTGAACTACTTGTGCATTCTTACTTGTGCATAGCTTATATGTGACTATATTAACCGTTTGGTTTGACTTGTGTTTGTAAATAAGTCTAAATAAACTAACCAATGACTAAAGGACTTTGTATAATAAATTAATTAATTAATTTGAACTAATGAACAAGCCTAAAATCGAGTCATAGTTCCTTTAAGTCAACCCGGATTTTTATTCCCGTATACTGCACATGCGTCAACTTGTTTTGGTCATAGCCGGAGTTCTAGGAAAAGTTACGAGTCGTATAACCTATGGATCTGTAGCCCAGAGTTTTATCTTTAATTTGGCGTTAGTTTTGTCCCAATCAGAGTCGTAAATCAAAAGTTATGACTAAAATACTACAGCCTGTCCAGTTTAATGCATATACTTGAAGTCTTAACTTAGTCTTTGCTTGAGTCTAGTCACATTGTCTAGCCACGTGGTCATAACACAAGTCTTAACATGTCACCTAAACTCACAAGTCTTAGCACACACTTTGTACATGTCACCATGACCATGTCTTAGGTTCATGCATGAGTCGTTTTTCCGCCATTTGAATTGGGGGGTTCATTCTATTCCTAATTCTTCAATATTTCTCCATCTCCATCATCTTCCCACTCACTACATTCTTTCTCCATACATATCATTCCCTTCATTCTTTCATGATCTCTTCCCATCTATGCATGTTGAATCGAGTTTAAGTCATGTGATTGACAGTAATAAAAAAAGAGTGATGATAAAGTCAACGACACAAGGCGAACTTCAACGACAAGATTTTGTGACCTCTTTTTTCTATTTCTTTTTTTTATTCCTTTCTCCAATAAGTCTAGCATAGACACCTCCAATAAGTATGAAGTGCTTAGCCTCCGTGCCTAACTTACCTAAATACTTTCATAATCAATTCAACTAAGATAGTTTAGGAGGAATTAATCCTTGCACCATGAGGGATAGTATCAAACGCGTATATTTGCCTAAGCTCATTCAACATGCACCATCAAACACTTCGATTCCTTTTTTCGCGTCTTTCTTTTTTGAGAGAAAGTCGGTACCCTCCACAAAAATGACGAAAAATTTTTGCTTTTTTTTTTTGCACATCACACACAAGTCATGTACATTGAGTCATGTTGTGTCATATCACATCGAGTGGAGTCTAACACATGTGTCAAACGCTTTGAGTCGAGTCATGTCAATACAATGAGTCAAGCAACACTAAGCCTTAGGTCAACCCTAAGATAATAAAAGATTAGCAAAGTCCTATAGTCCAAAATATAGATGCAGGTACATTCCAGCGAGCAAGAATATTCCCGGAGTTTTTCGAAAAAAACCGCGAATATAGATATATGAGATTCTTCCAAGATAAGAGAAGTTTGAGCAAAATTATGAAGAGCTTTAATTTTCAAAAGATTTGAGCAGATTTGGTCGTAAGGAAACGACCAAATTGAAAGTTCGGAGCGAAATCGAGCAATGAACAGCAGCAGCAGCGGTAGAAATGAAAAAGAAATCTGTCGCCGAACGACAAGGTTTGTCGCCTGGCGACAGAACGATATCGCGGCGACAGAAGGTTTTGGCTTGCGCTGGTGCGGCGACAGGTCACGTGGCTTCATGATGTGGTCATATAGACCTGGCTCAGCAATTTTGGGTTCCTTGGTACGCCAGTTAGCCCCTATAAGCAATTTGACAGGATTAAGTAGTCGGCTCGATTACAACAACAATAAGTGATCGACCTGACAAAAGATCGTCTCACTTAGCTTAAAGCGCTTAAGTATTGGCTCATCGCAAGCACCAAAGTAACGGTTCACAACGATATCCTAGGATGGAAGAAGATTTGAAGATTCAAGAAGACGAAGCTTTCAACAGGGGGGGCTTTAAAATTTAAAGGGTCTCACTTGGATTTGAGAAGGACGGTTCAAGATGAAGCGACCTTCAATAGCTTTCACTATGATTGGGGAGGTTATTATTAGATCTGAGAAGAACGATTCAAGATGAAGCGGTCTTTGATAGCTTTCGCTAAGATTGTGAAGGTTATCACTTGATTTGAGAAGATAGCATGAGATGGGCGATCTTCGACGACCTTCGCTAAGATTGTGGAGGTTGTCATCAAGATTTGAGAAGATAGCACGAGATGGGCAGTCTTCAACGACATTCGCTAAGATTGTGGAAGTTGTCACCTATATTTGAGAAGAGCGGTTCGTGATGAGGCGGTCTTCGACGACATTCGCTAAGATTGTGGAAGTTGTCACCTATATTTGAGAAGAGCGGTTCCTGATGAGGCGGTCTTCGACGACATTTCGCTATGATTGGGAAAGTTGTCACCATGATACAAGGAAAAGCTAGAGATGTAGCAGCAATGATAGATAGCGTTCCCTAGGATGTGGAGAGTTGTCACAAATTTTGAAGATGACAAGATATGGTCACCTTCGACGGTCCCTCAAGGTAAAGAAGAGATTGTCTATAGCGGCGACGTACTGCCGTGGCGACATACTGCCACAACCCTGAAGATGACGACATGCAGTTATTTTCGACGATGTTCCCGAGATACTGTGGAAGATTGTCACCAAGAAGTATTGAAGATGACGACGTAATGTTACCTTCAAAGATGGCGTTCTCTAGCTTGAAGAAGGTAGTCAAGACAAAATGCAACAAAAACGGTTACCTACAGAGACGTGTGCTCGATGGTGAAAGATACGAGTTTCTTAACTCTTTTATCTGTTTAACTAACATTGTTTTACAGGTATTGGCGTTATAAGAATGATTTGGGATCGCAGAACGTTCTGAGTCATTCTCCGTCCCTATCGTTACTTTGACTTTTGTTTTCGAAACATAAGTTTCTCCAAACTCAGTCAAAGTGGGGGCTTCTGTAGACACACATTTATGTCTCCCCAAAACCAAACCCAGTGATGAATACCTGTCACGTCGAACCATAATCGAATGAGGTGAAAGTGTGAAAAGTCTTGTGTTGCGGTAGTTTTTTACTAAAAATCTTTCTTTCTGTTTTCGAAAACCCACTCTATTTTATGAAAACGTCCAATCCAGTTTAGTTTGGTCCATGTTAAGGGTCCAATAATGGTGTAGTTGGATGGGACTTGAAAAGACCTTTCCAACGATATATTATAAGCCCAATTCCGATGAATAATGAGGAAGTTATGGCCAAAATACTAAATTGGGCCCAAACCAGATTTTACCTACGACCCAATGATCATGTGGAGGGTCCAAAGGTTTAATCCTATTCCTGAACTAATTAGGATTGATTAGAATCTTCTATAAGTTTCTAAAATATCTTAATTATCCATTTTTGAAAAGATAAGATCATGGAATTTGATTTGAATATAAACTTTCCTTTTTTAAAACTTTCCTAAATGTATTCGGATTTAAAGATGTTCAAAGATAGTCAGATATTATTTTTGTGCCTTATATTTTTTTATCCAAATTTTATATGGTTGGATAGATCTTGAAATTATCTTTCCAATGATATATTATAATATTAGATCCGAGCTATAACGAAAAAGATATGAAAGGAATACGAAACTCTATCCAAAATTGACACCCTTTCACTATTTAGGCCATATCTTTTTATCTACAAAATATTTTAATCTGATTCTAATTGCATTAGAAAGTAGACTTCAAGAGATTTCCAACGACATATTATATGACTTATTTGGACTACTAGATCAAAAGATATGATAAAAACAAAATCCGCAAAAACTGTCTCTGTCGACAAACGACAGGTTTGTCGCCTCACGACAGACTCTGTCGCCTCGCGACAAGATAAATTTCTGGCGACAGGTCTAGTTTTCTGGCGACAGCGTGAAGTTTTATTCCTTATCAAATTCTATGATTTTCCGGACTGTTTTCTTATAAATAGGGTCCTCGACCTCTGTTTTTATTCATCAATTCTCTTCATCAACTCTAATCAAGAATTACTTAATTCTTAATCTCTCTCTCTCTTCTAAACCAACCTTTTTACAAAATACAATATTCCGCATTCACTAGACTTAGAATTTCTTAGCCAAGTTCGAAGTTCCCTTCGCCCTAGACGTGCAAGGTTTGATATTTTCTGAGGGTTTGGTCCAAAACTAGTCAAAACTTTATTTAATTTGATTTAATTTAATTCTTTAATTAATTTTTATTATTTTCATTGAAGTTTACTTACTTGTGTATTTTGTTATTAGAAAGAGGTACGAGGCTTCAAAGTAAGTAGATTAGTTTACTCTCTATTTCTTTCACAATGTAGAAAGCATGTTTATTATTTTTTTATGATTCCTAGTGTCATGTTAGGATGTTTAATTCCTAGTATCATGTTAGGATGTTATTTAATGCTTTCTAGTATCATGTTTAGGATGCCTTTACTCTTTCTAATAGCATGTTAGTACCATGTTAGGTTTAAAGCTTTGATCTTTATTGCTTAGTGACATGCTAGGATTTGTTATTAATCTTGTTAGTATCATGCCTAGGATCTTGCTATTATATTTAAGCTTTATTATGCCTTATCATGATTATAATTATATTATAATTATTATTATCATTATTGCTTGTTATTTATGTTGCTTGATTTATTTATTGTTATTGCTTGATCACACCTTTTATGCATGTTTAAAGGAAATTTGTACTTGAAATCATGCTTAATAAGATAATTAATAATTTGGTTTAGGCTAATGTGATTTTAATTCAAGTGATAGCCAATAATAGTATTATTTGTGCATTAATATTCAACCAACATAGATAAACAGGGTAGGTTTAATATAATGATGTTTGTATGTTATTCGAAAAGCGCACATGAATACGAGCAGAACAAAGTAGATGCCTATTTTATAGGGCGGGTCCTTTCTTTTGTAGATTGGATTCGTACCCTCATCCCCGAACCCTGTTTGGTTCAAGGACCTTATAGGGAGTTGATGGTCCTTTTGGATTGTCTTTTGGGTTTACAAGTTCCTAAAACTTGTTGGCGACTCTTTTGCTCTCTTTTTCTTCCCTTTGGAACGCCACCGTACATTAGTGTATGATCACAGTGGGGTTCAAGTTTGGGATCATAATGCTTGAAATATTCCCTACAGTATGTATCGTTTTTCTTTTTTAATTTTTTGGTTTTTTTTTAAGTTTTTTGGTTGTATTAGTGGTTTTCGGCAGTAGCGGCTGTAGTTTTGGTTGTGATTTTTTTTTTTGTTAATTTTTGGGTGGTTGTTTAGTTAGAATTGTATATCTGGGTTGGTTAGGGTTTAGTGGGTGGGTTCAGGTGTTGTGTTTGGTTCGATTAGGTTAGGGTGGGTTGTAGTGGTGGCAGAATTTTTTTATTTCTAGGGCTTCAAGCAGTCGTGGTAATGGTAATGGGTTGTGGTGGTTGGAGGCGGTGATACGCCATGCCGGTGGTGGCGCGGCGTATTTTTTTTTAATTTCTTAAAAGAATTGTCCGAGGGAAATTTCCAACGGAAGTAAATCCGTCAATAATTTACGACGGGTTTTTTCGGAAACCCCTATCGAGGGAAAATTCTGTCGAAAATCCGCCGAAAAAGTGTTTCCAACGGAATTTCCGACAAAAAAGGTGGCTTTTCCTACGAATCCTTTTCCGACAACCAGTTACGACGGAATTTCTGTCGTAAACATGTTTTCCGACTTTAGGGTGTTTCCGACGGATTTCATGGTGTTTCCGACGGAAAAATTCCGTCAGAAATGGCCGGTGCTAGATTTGTTATTAATCATGTTAGTATCATGCCTAGGATCTTGCTAATATGCTTTGATGAGATTAATACCCCCTCCATTTTTAAATACTTGCTCCATTTCTCCATGTGCGGAGTGTAAGGCAAAATTTGAGAAAGTAATAATATATGGAGGTAGTGGGGTAGTTGAGAAAATAAAAAATTGTAAAAAGCAAAAGTTGTGGAAGAATAGGAGGAGAGAGAGTATTATGTTGGGCTCACTAAGTGTGAGAAATGAATTAAATATTGTAAAAGCTTTCCAAAAGAGGAAATGGAGCAAGTATTTAAAAACAGCCGGAAAACGAAAGTGTAGCAAGTATTTAAAAACGGAGGGAGTATTATGATGATGATTGTTGTATCAATATTATTACATTGCTCGATTATTAATGATATTGTTGTTATTGCTTGATCTCGCCTTTTTTATATAGGTTTAAAGGAAATTTGTACTTGAAATCACGCATAATAAGATAATTAATAATTTAATTTAGACTAATATGATTTTAAATCAAGTGATCTCCAATAATAGATTTATTTGTGCATTAATAATCAACCAACGTAGATAAAACAAGTATAGGGCTAAATTAATGATTGTTTGTTGACTGGAAAGCGCACATGAATATGAGAATAATAAAATAGAGGCATGTTTAAGACGGATTCAATCTCTTTTAGGTTGGATTCGTACATTAATCCCCTAATATCTAGTCATGGTTCTGGACTACTATAGAGTTAGCGATCTCTGTAATCGTGAATGGGGTGTAACCTTCACACTGTGAACGGTTTACAAGTTCCTAAAACTTATTGGCGACTCTTTTGCTCTAGCTTTCTTCCCTTTGGATGGCACCATGCTTAAGTGCATGATCACAATGGGGATCACAGCTGGGCTGCGCCGCAAAAGTAAGGGTTTATGGGGAATTGGGCCTTGAAGGCCGCAATTCTGAAGGAGTATCTGGAGAGGCCACGTGTCAACTGGAGATTGGTCAGAGATGACCTGCCAACCTCTGACACGTAGCAGCCCCTCATTGGCCCAAGTATCTAGGGTAAAAATACCCTAAACATTTGCCCCTCACAGGTGGCACGTGGCAGGCCATGTGGCGCCTATGACACGTGTCCACCCATGAGAGGTGAACAGTAAAAATGGCTATCTTTTTTAATGGAGGTGACGGGATTTCCACTGTTTCACCTCCTATAAATAGGGATTTAACCCCCCCCCCCTTCCACTCTCCTAATCACTTTTACAAATTGACTTTTTAGAATGAGAAAGAGAGTTTCTTAGAGAGAGGTGCTCTGATCCCAGCTGTGTTCTTTGCAAATTCAAGATCTCCGCGTGCTTTTCAAAACCACCCGGTCACCGCTTACTTGCTGTTTTCAGATTTTCAGAACTTAAAGTAAGGTAACTATCCGTTTCCTTCTTTCAGTTTTCTCCTTTTCTTTTTCTTTTAGCCTGTATACATTCGTTTCCGGCTGTATACATTAGTTTTTCAAAAATAAAATGGATTCTCCATTTGCACACACGGCACTGCCTCGGACGCTCAGCCGGTCACCAGGGACGGCTGAGTCTAGAACCGGGGGTGCCTTGTCTGGAGTTTCAGGAATGCTTTGCTCATTTCCGGCTTCTTCCCTCTCTGTGTCTGTGCAGGACACAATGGCAAGAGCCAAACAAACGGCTACCAAGCCCAGACGGCGGCGCACTAGGGAAGTGCCCGCAGATGAAGTAGTAAGGGAGGAGGACTACGAGGGTCCTGAGCAAAGAAACTCTGATGAGGATGCCCCCTCCACCTCTTCTAGCAGTGAATCGAGGGGAGACGGTGAGGAAACCGCCTCATCTCCAGAACAACCAAATAACTCAGCCGGCGAAGCTGCTGAGAGATAAGAGGACTCCGGCTCAGATCAAGAGGACCTTGCTGAGGCTTATCGCCAAACAGCAAAGAAAATAATAAATCCGGATCCTACCAAAACCCGAATGCGGCCAGGAGATATCTCTCTCCTAGAAAGTGGCTTCTCAGCCTTCAAACAACAGCATCCATTTGGGAAGGACTGGGATATCCTTGTCCCTCCGCCTGACGCTGAACTGGCCTGGGGGGATGACATTGACAACGCAGACAATTATTTTGTCTGCTATAAGGCGGTAATAGAAGCCGGCCTCCGCTTCCCCCTTCACAAAGGCATCCGCAAAATCTTAAAGGGGTACGATTTGGGAGTGTGGCAATTGACTCCAAACTCTTGGGTCAATATCTTGAGCTACATTGCCGCCTGCGAACTCTAGGATATTGAGTCTAGCTTCACCGCCTTCGCCCAAATGCACTACTTGAAGAGTGCCCCAGGCGGATACGGGGCGTGGTATACCATTTCCACGCTCCCGGAATACTTGATGACTTTGTACAAGGTGTCCAAGTGGGGAGGTTGGAAAGACAAATGGTTTTTGGTCTCCTCCCCTTCTCTGAAGATGAATAGAATACTCCGGCGCTACAACAAGGAGCCGGCTTTGGTGGGACTAAAATGTGTGCGCCCGGCTCTGTCTACCAAAGCCCGGGAGCAAATCATGGAGCCGGAGTTTTTCAAAACAACATCTGAGCCCTTGGGGGATGGGTCTCACATAGTTGTTCCAAAAAATTGGATCCCCCATCCGAATTTCTTCACGGACGAGAGATTTTTGTCCGCCTACGGGTTGAGTCCCATGTTTCCACAGGGTAGATTCACTCACCCACCCGGCGGTTTTCCGTCTGCATTTTAATACTTCAATGCCTTTGAACTTTTTCTTGTTCTAATAACTTTTCATATTTTTCTGCAGAGGAAGCAAGAATAATGGTTGACCCGGCTAAGACTCCGGCGAAGTCTGCCGCACTACTCCGCAAGGAGCAGGTGCTGGCCAAGAAGGCTTCAATTGAGGCCAAGGAGGCCAAAAAAGGCGGGGTAAGATAATCTTCATTTTGTCTTGAATTTCTTCAAGTTCTTCTTGATACCGGATGACTAATAATTAACTTGCTTTTTGCAGGCTTCAACTGGCATCCTCCCCCGCTCCGTTACAAAGGTCTTAAAAAGACCCGAAATGAGCAACTACAAAAGCCGGCTGCCTAAGCCGGAAAGAAAATCTCATCGGTCTCCGGCTCTGCCGCCAAAGACCGCCCTACAACCGGGGGAAAGGGCCCCGCAGCCATGGCGTCTCTGAGTGAAAGCTCAGAGAAACAAGGCAAGAAAAAGTCGGATGCCTCTGAGGCATCGAAGGGTGGCGAGCCACCCAAGGCTGCAGGTGGTGCTGCAGCCGGAGAAGAGGAGGCGGCGAGAGCTGACTCCAAAGGTAAGATTGAGATCCCTTGGCCGCTTGATTTTATGCGTGTCAAGACAAAGGTCGACCCTTCCGGGGGTTCAATAAGCAGCCGGCAAAGAATGAATGCCAAATATGCTGCTAGTCTCTCACCGAGTCCTTCTTGTGGTGTAGATGCTACTTCTGGGCCCCCGAACATGGCGGGGTTCGCAAAGAGGATGGTGAGAAGTCTCACCCAGTCGGAGAAGAACTCTATGCCCAACCGCCATGAGGTCGACTTCGACCAAATTCTGGGGCAGCTGGCTGAGGTAAGTTGGACTTGCCACTTATCTTGTTATTTCAGTTCATTTCATTCTTCTTCTCTTTTTTGCTAAGTGTTTGATTTCCCGGATGACCGTGCACAGGTTATGGTCTGGGTGGATGGGCTCCGGGTGCCGTTACAGAAAAAAAAAAAAGATGAGGTAACTGATGCCTAGAAGAGGGCTCAATAAATCCTCAACTCTGCTGAATATGTTCATTATATGTCTGATCTAGCAATTAAAGCAGTGTAGTTGAAACAGGAGGAGCTGGTCAAGACTCTAACGGCTGCCAATGATGCGACTAACAACCGTGTCACTGACCTCGAGCTTCAACTGCTGAATGCCGGCTCGGACCTCAAAGCCTTGGAGGGAGCAGACAAAGAAAATGCTGAACTCAGGAAGGAGAACTCCCGGCTGATTGCCGAGATTGTCAGCCTGCAGAACAAGCATAAGGAACAGCTCCAGGCTGAGTAGGAACGGCTCGTTGCTGAGAACGAGCGGGATAATGAGATCCGCCTTAAGATCGCTTGGAGGCTTCTCTACCCTGAGGTAGACTTTGATGTCTACAAACTTCGGTATGACTACGCCACTGCGGCGTATGATGCCAAGGTTCTTGGGGATCCAGCACCGCCTCGGTTCAAGGAATGGGCAGCCGAAATGGGCGCTGACATTTCGGACACGGAGGAGCCGGACCTAGAAGAACTGATGGGGGAACAGGGAGATAAGGATATCCAGCCTGAAGAGGCTGTTGTTCCGGATGAAGTTCCCCCCACAGGCCAAGACCAGCCGGAGTAGCCCAATGAGTAGCTCTCCTCAATTTCTGCGGCAGTATGCCAACCAACCATTTTTTTTTCTTTTCTTCAGCGGCAGTATGCCAACTTACTTTGCCTTTCCGGCTTGTGTGCCGAGTATGTGATGTAGTTAACCGACTAAGGAGTCGGGTTGACAATTTTTTAATCTTCTCTGTATACCGGATATCTATCGGGCTAACAATGATCTCTGGCCTTGGGCCATTTAATTTTATGAAGTATACCGACTCAGTCGATTTTTCTTACACTTGCACAATTTTTCAATTTTTTTTTTTTCACTTTTGCATATATACTTTTGCATATATACTTGTGATTTTGCCTATCTTATGAAAAGCATGCGGCAGGAACAAATCCGGCTGTCCTTGCCCCTGGACGGCTGTGTGGTTGGTTTCATCTGAAAAGGATTGATTGCCTTGGAAACTTCTCATACTTAAAAGAGTATGAGATGTTTGTAAGACAATCAATCACAATGGTGATTGCCCCAAACCAAGTACACAGGCGGTCAAATAACAGGCGTACAACCTCTGCCCCAGACGGTATCGGACCGTCTAGGTATACCATTATTGCCATTACGCTTAAAAGTTTTCCCCAATAGGGGGAGTGCGCAACTTAAAAATGAAACAATCATATGTAAAACTTGTGATAGTACTCCGGCTGATGTCTGAGGACATCCGGAGTTCCACAGTCTCAGAATATTCTTAGGAAAAGTTCAGGTCAGACGGCTATGAGTTGGCTAATTTAGCCGTTCAATCTTTGCCGCCTGCATGGGTACGTAGAACAAGCAGGAAGGTTGTTCTCTGCGACGATTGCACCCGGAGGGGTGTCGCCGGACGCCTATATCCTTGTTGGGATAGACGAATTTGTAAAAAAGACAACCATTTGGCCATGGGCCTCTGGTTTAGTTGGAAACCAACTGCATAGCCACTAGGCGGTTTTGTGCCTAGCTTAAGGATCTGGCCATTGGCCTCGTGTCACTATGGACATTTGATTTTAAATACTAAGTATCAAACTTATTTTATTATCCGGCCATTGGCCTCAAGTTATTCACACATTAAATTTGCTACTAAACTTTACAATACTTGTATGGGTAAAACCAAGACGGAAATAAAAAGACAATAATTGAAACAAAAGCATTTTTCATTAATACTCCTTGTTACAAAAAACTTTACAATACTTAGAAGTAGTACTTTTTCAACTTATCTACATTCCAAGTTCTAGGAAGGCGTCTACCGTCTGGGGTTTCCAGGCGGTATGTGCCATCCCAAACTTCTTCATAGATCCGGTAGGGGCCTTCCCAATTAGGAGTTAGCTTTCCAAGCTCATTGGCCCTACCGGTTGCCTCCATTTTTCGTAACACAAAATCGTCAACTTTCAAAGGACGTTTGTGTACTCTTTTGTTGTAGGTTCTTGTCATTCTCAGACGGTATATCTCATGTCGCAGGGCAGCATTGCCCCTAGGTTCTGGGAGGGAGTCTAATGTCAGCCGCATGGCCTCCCAATTTGCCTCTTCATCATAGAGCATTACTCTGAGCGTGGGCTCTTAGTGTTCAATGGGCAAAACAGCTTCAACACCGTATACCATGAGAAATGGGGTTTCTCCAGTTGACCCCTTGGCATTTGTCCGGATGCCCCATAGGACATGAATTAACTCTTCAGGCCATAAACCACCGGCTCTTTCAATTTTCTTTTTGATGTCGTCTGAGATGAGTTTGTTGAATGCCTCAACCTGACCATTTGCTTGAGGACGGCCGACTGAGGCAAAGTAACTTGAGATACCTTGATCTCCCAACCAAGTCTTGAGCTTGGGCGTTTCAAACTGAGGGCCGTTTTCAAATACCATAGACATAGGTACCCCAAATCGGGTGATGATGTTCTTTCAAATGAAAGAGATGACATCCTTTGTCTTGATATTCTTAACTGCCTCCGCCTCCACCCACTTGGAGAAATAATCCACAGCCACTAAGATATAGCGTTTTCCGCCTGGTGCAGGCGTATAAGGACCCAAAATGCCCATGCCCCATTTAGCAAACGGGAATAGGCTGTGGATTGCCGTCAGATCAGTAGCCGGGCGATGTATTAGCTTGCCAAACCTTTGGCATTTATCACATCTCTTCACAAACTCTTTGGCGTCTGCCTCAAGGGTAGGCCAAAAATAGTGTCGCCAGGCTCTAACGGCTAGGGACTTGCCGCCTATATAGGAGGCGCAATATAGCTCTTCGAGAACTTCTTTCCCCTTTTCTGGGGTGACACACTTCAACAAAGGCTTGAGAAATCCAGCCTTGAAGAGTTCTCCGTTTCTCAACCGAAGTTTGCTGCTCTCTTCTTCATGACGGCTACCTCCTGTGGTGAATCAGGGAGAGTACCGTCTGCTAGATACGCCCGGATGCCATCCATCCAAGTAGAACTTCAATCCAGAATTCCAATGGGCTCTTCATAAATAATTCTTTTTTCAAAAACTTCCCAAAAGACTGACTGAGGCGTATCATGGCAGGCGGAATATGCTAATTTTGACAATGCATCCGCCGGGTGGTTATCGGATCGGGGCACTTGATTCAATCGGAATCCTTCAAGTGTCAAAGAATGGGTTGTCAAAGAATTCCGATTGAATCAAGTGCCCCGATTGAATGGGTTGTCAAAGAATGGGCTGTCAAAGAATTCCGATTGAATCGGAATGGGTTGACAGCCTGGAGATATTTGATCATAGCCGAATGAGTTGCTTCATAAGTGCCCTCATACTAGCTAATAACCAGCTGAGAATCAGAATGGGCGGCAATCTTGGTTGCCCCTGCTGCCTTACACATGTGGATTCCGACTACCAGGGCTTCATATTCTGCCTCATTATTTGAGGCCTGAAACTTGAACCGTAGTGCATACTCATATTTATCTCCTTCTGGAGATTCACAGACAATGCCTGCACCACAACCGTTCTTTGTAGAGCTCCCATCTACATACACCTTCCAAACCTGATCAATATTATCCGGAGGAACCGGACGAGTCATTTCAACAATGAAGTCGGCAAACGCCTGACCTTTCACTGCCTTCCTTGGTTCGTAGGTGATTTCAAGAATTTGCATTTCAATAGCCCATTTTAACATTCTTCCGAATGACTCCAGAGTAGACATTGGCCGCTTGAGGGGCTGGTCGGTGTAAATTACAACCGGATGTGCCAGAAAGTATGGCTTCAGCTTTTTGAAGGCCATATATAAAGCAAGACCAAAATTTTCCACCATGGGGTACCAGAGTTCAACATTTTTTAACACATGGCTAAAGAAATATAGCGGGAGCTGAGTACCGTCTCGCTCAGTAAGGAGAACAGCACTGAGGGCATGGTCTGAGACGGCTAGGTACATATACAACTTTTCTCTAAGCAAAGGACTGACAAGCCTTGGCAAAGAGTGCAAGTGTTCTTTCAATTTCTAGAAGGCCGGCTCAGCATCATTCCCCCATTTCTAGCCTTCTTCCTTGCTTGGAAGAAGTAAAGGCATTTGTCCCCTGACCCGCTGAGGAACCACCCCAAGGCGCTCAGGCAACCGGTGAGTCTCTGTACTTCCTTAACAGTGCAGGGTGATTTCATGTCAATTACCGCCTGTATCTTCTCAGGGTTAGCCTCTATCCCCCTTAGATCAATCAGGAATCTGAGAAACTTCCCAGACTCAACACCAAAGACGCATTTCTTAGGATTTAACATAATCTTATGCCACCTGAGTGTGGTGAAGGTTTCTCGGAGATCAGCAAGGTGATCAGCCTGCTGCTTGGATTTGACTATCATGTCATCAATATATGCCTCTACGTTCCTCCCAATATGATTAATGAAGACTGTATTAATCATCCGTTGGAACGTAGCCGGCGCATTCTTCAAGTCAAACGGCATCACAGTATAACAGAATAACCCCTGATCAGTGACGAAGGCCGTCTTGTCTTGATCTTTTTTCCACAGGGGTATCTGATGGAAGCCGGAATAGGCATCCATGAAACTCATCAAGGCATGACCGGCTGTTGAATCGACCAAACTGTCAATATTTGGAAGTGGATAACTATCCTTTGGGCATGCCTTGTTGAGGTCTGTGTAATCTACACACATCCGCCAGGTACCATTCGGCTTCTTTACAAGCACAACATTCGCCACCCATTCAGGGAAATTACATGGCCGAATGAACCTGGCATCTAGCAGCTTTTTTACTTCGGCAGCTGCCACCTGACTTCTTTCCTCGCCGTGATTTCTTTTCTTTTGCCGGATGGGCTTCATTTTAGGATCCACAGCGAGTTTGTGGACTGTTGCCTGGCATCTCTTCCACTTCAAAGGCAAAAACATCTTTGAATTCTTTCAGCAGAAGGTGCAAGTCTACACCCAGAACAGCATTACCAACCGTCCCAACCTTAACAGTTTGCTCTGGACAGCTGTCATCCAGAGCAAGATCAATACTTTCACCAGCCGGTTGCGGGCGGAGCTCCTCTGACCGTTCACCGGTCAGTGATTGCTATTTCTTTTCTTTTTTCACCTCCACCAGCTCTGCAACTTTCCTTTTCTTTCCGGCTGCTGGTGGGGGTGAGCTGGCATCCCTGACATTGTCAAGGTCTATTGGTTCCTTCCCTTGGCCGTCTAAGGCCACAGTATCTTTGACGGCTGAGAGATAGCACTCCCGAGCCTTCTTCTGATCCCCGTTCAGGGAACCAACAGAGCCATCATCCCGCTCATACTTGATGAGCATAAGATACGAGATGATTACCGCCTTG
The DNA here is from genome assembly GCF_948465745.1 of Chenopodium album. NCBI lineage: Eukaryota > Viridiplantae > Streptophyta > Magnoliopsida > Caryophyllales > Amaranthaceae > Chenopodium > Chenopodium album. The sequence continues at coordinate 22,402,087 of NC_137853.1, forward strand.
GCCTCATTGAGGGTTGGCCTCCCAAGAATAATGTTGTAGGCGGTCAACTCCTCAACGACTAAGAATCTGACGACAATATGTCGTCCCTTGCTTTTCTCTCCCAGCCGGATGGGTAAGTCTATTCTTCCGGCTAGGTAAACCATCCCACCCCCAAAACCAACCAAGGGATGGGTGATCGGATGCATGCTGCTGGTGTTGTATTTCAGCTTCTGCAAGCACCGGAGGCTGATGATGCCCGACGAGCTGCCGGTGTCAATAAGGATGCGTCCAACCAATTGGTTGGCGACCTTACATTCAATGACAACCGGGTCATCATGCGGACGACGGACGATGCCCCTGTCCTTCTCAATAATGAGGACATCCGGGAAGGTGGAGCTGGTAGACGCCTGCTCATCATCATCCTTATCCATCATTCGAAGATGGCTTTTGGTGCCCCGGATGATAGGGTTACCACAAGAGAATCCGCCTACTATGGTGTAGACCGGATCCTTGTCGGTAACCGAGCTACTAGTAGGCTGGTGGGTAGTCCTGGGGGACTGACCCTTATTCTTCTTCTTTGCCACGGCTGGGGACTTAGAAATATAGGACTTCAACATCCCATTGTCAGCAAGACGGTCCAACGCCCGCTGAAGACTGAAGTAGTCGTTGGTGTCATGGCCAACTTCCTCATGGAACTGGCAGTACTTGTTCTTGTTCCGTGACTGGACGGAACCTTTCATTGGATTCGGCTTCTCAATAGACAACCGGTCCTTTACCTCCATGAGGATGGAGTTGCAGTCTTTGTTAAACTCGTACCGGGTAACGTACGGTTTAAACTCTTTTTTCTTCTTCTGGGACGGCAGCTCAGAATCACTGACCGCCCAGACTTCTTTTCTTTTCTTGCTCTCTTCTTTTTCCTTTGCCGGTTGAGCAGACCGGCTCTCTTTTTGCTTGTCAGACTTTTTGGAGTCCGACTAGCTACTAGGCGTGTAGAGATCGGTTGCTTGGATATAGCTTTCCGCCTCCCTTCAGGCCGCCTGTAGCGTAAATGCCCCTTTTCTGACAAGGTCAAACTTAAAGGTCGACCCGTCTCTCAAACCCTTAAAGAAGTCTCTAAATGCTACCTTGTCAGACAGCCCCTGGATCTGAATCCTGACCAGGTTGAACCGTCTGACATATGAGCGTAGCCCTTCTCTCTCACCCTACTTAATGGTGCTCAAGTCTAAACTTGTTTTCTTCGTAGGGATGTTCATTGAGAAGTTGGTGGCAAACAAGAAGGCTAACTTCTTGAAGCAATCAATAGATCCGGCTGGCAAGTTGTCAAACCATTGTTGGGCAATGCCCTTCAATGTAGCCGGGAAACAACGGCACCAGGTGACATCGTCCCAACCTTGTAAGCACATTAGGTTGGTATATGCCATCAGGTGGTCGTCCGGGTTGGTGGTACCATCATAAGTACCCACCAACACATTCTTAACCTTGGCCGGTTGAGCTGCCTCGGTTATATTTGTGGCAAATGCAGACGGCTGTTCGCCAAGCCTCATCAGCCGTAGCTGCCAGTCTAGTGGCTGGACATTGTTATATGCCGCCTGACCTCCAAATGGGGGTGGCTGAATAAACTGGAGGCCAAATTGCCCATACTGCGCCTGGGGTGCGTATGGCATAGACCCTATCATGAGTTGAGGTTCGGTGTTGACGGTTTTACCGCCTGTCCGACTCTCACGCAAGGACATAGAGTTCCTTGCAGAAGCTTCTTTGAAGCTGTCTGGAAAGCTTGAGGTAGAAGTTGACTCAGACTGTCGAGCATCGAAGGTAGACGTCTTGTTGGCCTCCGGCTGGGATTGCCGAGGCTGCCTCTGGGGCATCAGAATTTTAGTCTAGTCAAGTTTTGCGGCTGCCTTCTCCTTGGGATGAGGAGTTGGCTATCTGTCCTTGACCGGCTTCTTCTTCTTCCCATCATTGGAAGTTTTTTTAAGCCGGCGGACTCTTGCTAGAGCCAGCCTTGTTGTTGTTGATCATCTCCTTGATTTCACCCTTGAAGGAGTTCATGAATTTCATGAGTTCATTCCGGGGACCGGAGCTTCTCCTCTGGTCTTCCGGATTTCCCTGTCTGACCTTCCAGGGGGCCTCCTACTTGGACCCGCCTTGTCTTGATTACACTCCAGTTGATCCCTGGAACGTATGGACTTAGAGATGAGGGAGCCGTTTTTGGTTGTGTAGGTCTCCACATCATCGTCCTCTTCATCTTCCTCCTCAGTAAATACCTCTGGCTGAGGATGAGGCTGAGGAATTTCAAAGCCTGGCGGTTGAATAACCAGTTGTATATTTTCCAGGTTACCCGTCTGAGTAACCGGTTGCAGAGTAATAGAGTTAGAGATTGGTACAAAATCTTGAACCATCTTGAGGTACTCTCCCCACAGACGACGCCAAATGTTTTGGGTGTTTTTGTCTCTTGGGAGAGTTACAACTCGAAAACTGGTCCTGCTGGCTCTGTACCTGCAAAAACAACGGAGACACCGGTTGGGTGGTGCTCCGCCTCCAACGCTCAAGTTAGTAACTTGAAAAAGGATAAAAAGTGCGGAATTTAAGGTGGGGATCTGTTTGGATTCCAAGCTCAGGAGTTCTCTGATGAGAAAGAAAGTGGATGTAATAAATGATTGTGAATTGCCTCCAAAATGGGGGAATATCTCCCTATTTATAGGGTCATGGGGAAATGTGCCCTCCCCTAGGTCATCTGACCTAGGACAGCTGGGCTGCGCCGCAAACGTGCGGGTTTATGGGGAATTGGGCCTTGAAGGCCGCAATTTTGAATGAGTATCTAGAGAGGCCACGTGTCAGCTGCCAGCCTCTGACACGTGGCAGCCCCCCAAGTGTCTAGGGTAAAAATACCCTAAACAGAAACCGACTTCCAATTAAATTGGGTTAATCACATGTACGTACTTATCTTTTTTTAATCTGAATTAAATCTATAAAAAAAAAAAAAAAAAAAAAACATATGTTTTATCCGAAATAAAATTCTTAATCATTATATTTTCAAAAACAGGATAATTATCAACCCTAATGCCTTTAGGATTCAAAGCAACCTTCTAGATAAATCTAGAAGCTAAAGATAAACCCTAACAGTTTTTAGAAATATAATCAAAATTAATGGATCCTCCGCATGATCATTGGGTCCGCATATAAAGTTCAGGTTGGGTCCAGTTTAGTATTTTGTCAATAACTTCTTTGTTATAATTCAGATTTGAGCTTATAATATATCGTTGGAAAGTTGTTTTCAAGATCCATCCAACTACATAATTATTGGACCCAGATTATGGACCAAGCTAAACTAGATTGGACATTTTTCATAAATAGGACAGAAAATCAACAAATTTGGACACGAAATGAATTATTTTGATATAAAGCATTTTTAAGAAAACGAAGAAAGGGAAATTCATGAGACTCTTCAACATTTCACCTTACTCGATAATCAATGATGTGAAAGATACTCATCACCAGGTTTGGTTTTTGGGGAGACAATCAGGCTTCTACATTACCCCATTTTTGACAAATTAATCTATTTATAGCATAAAATAATATAAAAGTTGTTCAATATCTTGAGCAAAATTGAAGTAACATGAATATTTGATCAAATTCATATTCTTAAAAAATATTCCACTGAAATTACATCGTAAAAAAATTATATATTTCCTTACTATTCCGTAATTAATTTTATATCAACATAAAAATGGTACATATTATTGCTCATTTATATAGTTGACAAAAATAAACTTTTTTTTTTTTTGTAATAATATCCTTAAAAAACCTAATATTAATTATTAAAAAATATAAACTAAGAACACACCAGAAATTGACACGTGTCATTGATGGTATATCTTTTAGTATATAGTTATTGATGATTGATTGTAATATGAGAGCGGGGGTGAGTCTGAATGGACGAGCTATGTAAATAGGAGGGTAAAAGTAATTTCCGGTGATTCAAATTTTAAAACCAAAGACAGTGGTCCATTATAATATACCATTATGCATGTATAATGTACCACTAAAGTATAAATTGTCTTAATAGTATTTTTTCTGGACTATTACGCGTGTAGTGGTACATTTTACCATCATATAGGTTGAATATTTTCTCCTAAAATACTTACCATCTGTCACTTATTATGCATGTAATGGTACATTTTTCATCCACCTATCACTTATTATGCATATAATGGTACATTTCTCATCCTATTGCCATCCTATATGCGCTGAAATCTATAGGCGCTATGCAGCGAGACTTAACCATGAGAGTCAGTGACAATTAAGGTGGTTAAAAACTTCATTTCCTCCTAAATTCATAGGATTTTTAAATCGATTCTTATCACCCGTATTTGTGGCTGTAAATACCCAAAATAAAATACAAATAATCCAAATTTTATAATATTATTCCGAAGATCACAAATATTTTGTCCCATCTTAATATATTATATAGTATCACTTTTTACAAATATACAAACATTACAACACAGCAAAACTTCCACTTTGCCTTATTTGGATACGGAAAGAGCTTGTACAGGTGAGAAAAAATAATGAACTATCATGAATCGGTAATAAATATAGACATCTTCCAAACCACACTAACGAACAATCTTTGGGCGATAAGTAACAGAACTTACTCCAAGTACTGAAGATCAAATTCACACAATTCCAACTATATATTAAGCCACTCCAAACATGGACACAGGCCCCAGCAAAATTTGGCTGGGTAGCGATCTTTCAGATAAACATCTCTGCTGAAACCAATAATATAGAAACTGAAGGTGCGAATAGAATGAGACATGGTGATGCGCGTCACTGGTACGACACAGATGGTATGCCGTTCACAAATGACCCTAGCAGTAGGCTGAACAGGAGCCCTATCAGCAATAACTTCAGACGAAAATTTGTTTAGAAAGTAGGAATCCGCAAAAAAGGCTGGTGTACATTGATAAGCTTGCATATTGCATAGTTGCTCTCCTTTAGCTCTATGGAAGACATCATCAGGTACTGAGGCAGCGCCTTTTGTAGCACTTACTTTTCGAGTTGAAAGTGTTTTCCTGAACATATACAAACAATTTACATTTTTGGGTCAAATTTATGGAAAGTTTGTCAAATATGACACTACAAAACTCACATCTTGTGAGAAACTACCTTGATTATATGTCGACTACCAAGTGTGATCTATTTTCCCCTAAACATGTCCCTATGTCCTCCTACCTCTCAAAATTATTATAATTTTCAATTGAACTTAAATCAAATTTTTGATTAACTGATTGGTAATATCCCAGAACTTCAACTGTCAGACATTAGCCAACACACCAAATTCTGTCAAGTGGCACCTTATCACACCAAAAAAAAGTCCTAAGGTATTCATCAAAAGATTTTTTCATCTTTGATTAACGGGTTAGTATTATCCCAGAACTTGCTTCAAATATAAGGAAAACTAGCCAACACACCAGATTCCTTCTAGTGATACCTTATTGCAAAAAAAAAACGCAAGGTATTTTGTTAAGGAGTACAAGATTTTTTTCATTATGTAGTTTTTAGCTAAAGTATATTTTTATAAGGTATTTCGAACATGTTTTCCTAAATTTATTACTTCCTCCGATTTTTAGTTGACACGCTTTGACTTTCACACTATTCACTCACTTACCTTTTACCGTAGTTTGTGATGTATACGGAATGATTTATTAGTTCTCTCTCTTACTTTAGACCCCACTAAAATTATTTTATCATTTCTCTCTCCTCTATGGTCCCCTCACATACTTTCTCTTTCATGGTCTCCATTTTACTTTTATTATAATAAATTGGAAAATTTGTCAAAAACAACCTTTTAAAGTGTCTATTTTATTAAAAACAATCTTTTAAATTTTTTTTTGCAACTTCAGACCACATTATAAAAATTTTTTACCAAAGACAACCTAATGCTAGTTTTCGGCGTTGACTCTATTTTTCCGATGTTGATCACGAGTGTGTGAGGCACGTGACTTCATATATTGCTAATTATACCCCTTTCCCCTCCAATTAACTCCTATTAAAACCCTTCAAAGTGACAAATTACTTTGAGAGAGGAGGGGATTTAGTACGAGTGAATTGGAGGGAAAGGGGTGTAATTAGCACTATATGAGGTCACATGTCTCATACACTCGTTGTCAACATCGGAAAATAGAGTCAACGCCGAAAACTAGCATTAGGTTGTCTTTGATAAATAAAAATTATAATGTGGTCTGAATTTGTAAAAAAATATTTAAAAGGTTGTTTTAAATAAAGTGAACACTTTAAAAGGTTGTTTCTAACAAATTTTCCTAATAATTTATTCACTCAATCACAATATTATATTACTATCCAAAGACTCTGCGCATTACAAAGTGATGCAAATAAATAAAAAAATAAAAATAAAAAAACGGAGGGAGTACTTACCATTTGATGATTGCAATACTTCGAGTAAGAAGAGAGCCACTACCTTGACATATAGTGCATTTTATCAATCCACGAGAGCTGCAAGTAGCACAAGGAATCTTGCCTTTGCCATTGCACTGCAAGCAACTGTAAAATTGCATCAATGTGTGAATGAAATCAGTATATCGATAACAAAGTTAATGAAGATTAGTTCCTTTAAGGGTGATCATATGTTAATTTCAAATGATATCATAAAACTGTAAGATGCTTACATTGTGTCAGACCCATCTCTATGAGCAATTAAACCCCTTCCATAACAAGAATTGCACGGATTCATCTGATTTTCTTTGTAATAACCAGATTCTTGATCTGCATTGCACATCGGACACGGAGTATCCCCTCGACCATCACAGCCTGTAAAATTATTTATGCTATGATCTCAGTGTCATTGCATTTCTATTCCAGAATTGATTTAAAAAACAGTAGACATATACCAGGGCATTTCTCAATGGCCTCTGAATGTGGAACTTTGAATCTTGTTTCTTTTTCTGGTGTGAATAGAACAGGGAACTGAGACCTAAGGTCCAATTCCCAAATGCCGGGTTCAAGGCCACTATTTTTTCCATCAATATTGCCACCATGATAAGGGAGGCGTTCATTAATGACTTCCCTCTCCTCTATAAAAGTATCCAAAGTCCCTACATATACATTGCAGTCTTCCACCATCTGTATCTTCCATGTTCGAGCAGGACGACTTCCCCAGCAACAACGATGACCAACATGATCAGTGAGCAACTCTCTTATCTCCACTTCATCCAATACTTGTCTGTGCAGAAAGCTCAGCCATGTAAAACACAACCAATATCACAATATTCATTTGAAAATACAACTAAATAAAAATCCATATAACTTCTTATAGGATTAAATATAATACTTTCAATACATATCAATAACTTACTAATGCAATTACAACTCTGACCTTATAATCAATTATACACTTATCACTAAATTGACATCCTGTATAGCTTTGGCTAGTAGTAAAGCTAAACTATTGTAAAAATGCTTCAGTACCAATATGCTAACTAGCTTATCTAGTTTCTCGTAAAGAATTTATATTTATCAATATAATATACAATAGACAACTCTTCATCCATGGGTGTTGCTCCATAAATAAAAGGTACCCTTACAGACACCTAAAGTAACAGAAAAAAACGCTGATGTTTTGCACATTAGATTCCGACTAAGGGAATTTTACATGGCATTAGATTATGCAATGCGCTCATGATTACTTGGTTATAGTGACAAAAAAGAGCATTTTAAATGCTTGGGATAGATAATTCAAGATAATTGTGATGATGATAATGTTTACCGGGTGGCTTAAAAATGGAGTTTTTAATTTTTCTTGAATGCTCTTTCATTTATATCGTATAATTCATTATGATGATTCATGTTAGCCAACCCCCAAATCATTTTGGGACTAAGGCTTTGTTGTTGTTGTTGTAGAGACAATTTATATTAGGGATGGATTTAGGCCAGGCTGCCAGCTATACTCAATAGAACAGAATGTTGGTAAATGCAGTGCACTAAAAGCTGTAAAAATTTCTTTGAGGATGAGAATAGTTTACTGAAGAAGAGTTGGAAAGAGTTTATAAGGCATGCTTGGCCTAACTGAACAGAGAACCCTTTATTGACAACATTAGTGGAACTTCTAATAATCTAAGTTAGAATTACACCAATACTCCTACATAACCCCATTTTCTCTCCACTTTTTTTCCCTATTCCATCAATTTCTGTCTTCTCCATAATCACAAGTTCAAAACAGCTTCTCACTTTCGCACCTCCGATAGTCCAAAACTCACCACATGCGAAACCACCCTACTACCTTCAACAAAAGTAGCGCCAACATTACCCACCAAGACCACTAGCAATGCAACCCTTTCTATTCTACGCTATTACCTTGCCACTATCAAACTTTGACACTATCCCGAGATAATTTAATGATCTATTTTTATCTCTTATCTTTAACTAGTTTAGTCCCCGTGCGTTGTCCGGATTAGGTAGCTATTATTTGTTTAAAATAGTTGTCAATTTTATATTCGAAAAAAGTGCAATCATAATCCATTAATTATTTTGAAAGAAGTATTGTTTATATTTAGTTTTGGAATAGATAAGGAAAAAATTAGAGAAAAAAAAGGATGATGTCAAAAATAGTTTAGGCGGGAAATTTTTTAATAAGAAATTGACATGTGTCCTCTAATGATGTCAACATGTTTTGTTTTTAGTAATAGTTAATAGATTCCCCACCCACCCCCCACCCCCCTTCCCTTTAATAAGAAATTTAATCTTTTTGGTACGCATTTAGACGACTAAAATTAATTAAATTAAAACTTTAAAAATTGATAGGTCGGTTGATCAAATTCGAAGAGGGAGAGTGGACCCCTCTTCCGATTTCTCCATCCATCATAGTTGATGGTTTTTGAAGCTTAAATTTTGATTAACAGACATATAAAGACAATAACGCAGAGAGGGAGAATAAGAGCAGAGAAAAAGAGGAGCTTTGAAGGAGGAAAAAGGGAGGGTGGATGAGGAACAAGGAAGTAGAGAGAAGATGGCTTCCCTAGATGTGTTCACATAATACTATCTACCTAAACAAATTAAATGAACGCTTAAATGCTTATTAATGCTAAAATAGTAAAATATAATCAAACAAGATCACCACGAACACTACCCTTTTTTTCTATTAGAAAATCGCAAGATAATTAAACATCTATACACTTTTATAAGAATTGTAACACAAAGGTGCATTTTAAAGGCTATTTCTCTGTTTGATCAAGTAATCTATATTTTATCAGTTAATTCTACCTCCCCACCCCTACTCTCTTGTTTTACTCTTCCTCCTTCCCTTTCCCTATGTATTTCAACTATAATAAAGGAGAAAATGGAGCAAGAAGAACCCATAGGAAAAGAGGTAGTGGTGACCATATATGAATTTTCAATAAAATGAGTTTTATAGTTCTTAATTAAAATGAAAACACCATCACAACATCCGAATCAAAGCATTAATAGTGAAAATTAACATAATTCATATTAAAATTTTGAAGTCCAAATACCAAGAATGATAAATACAAAGTGCAATTTTAGATTTAACAACGAACACTTAATATGTAACTCCAACTACAAATATACCTTTGAAACACATTGACATCTCTGCCACAATCTCTTCCATAACCATTTGGTTGTTCAACAACTTGTTCTACAAGAGGTTAACATTTGGATTAAATTTTTTTAAAAAAATAAATAAATAAAACAAGTACTAAATGCAGTATAAAATAATCTAAATACAGGATAGATGGATGACATGTGTAAACACAAAAGACCAAATTACCCTTATAATAATTATAACCACTAATCTACACTCCTACCGTGCCATGTTCTTACTCTTCCCAAACTACAGGAGAAATGATGAATACGGCAAACCAACCAGCAGCTTCTACTCCATCATTATTAGGAACTACAATTTTTGGCCTTCAATATGATTTTTCTTCCTTTTGCTTCCGTTGTAGTTGGCTATTGAATTTTATTGATTCATAATGATTGCAAAAAATCAAAATAAAAAATAAAAAATCAAAGATTTTGGTTTATCATCTAGCTCAATTGTTGCCTAGTTGGTAGTAGCTTGGACTACCGGTACCAAATCCAGCAACCCAAGAAGGCTATTGGGTAAAGGCCTCCCTATGTAAAGGCCTCAGAGATATAAGGAAAGAGTCCCGAAATTTAACGTTGATAGGTGGAATTTAACGTCGATAGGTGGTCTACGACCCCGGAAATTAACTCCGGTAGAAACTAAAGGGCCTCGAAATTTTATTCCGATAGGCAGTGAAGAAGCCCGAAAATCATAGCCAATCATAAAATGAAGGCGCTGGAATATTTTACGAACGCGATTGAATTTGGGTATCGAAAAGTTTTAGTGATAATATGGCTTTGGTATTGAAAGTTTGAGTAATAACCGGATTTAAGTACCTGAGATTTTCTATTGAGGACGAATGGTTGAACTGTTGAAGCTTGAAGACAAAAAGATACCAGATACGTCTACAAGTTAAATTTTAAGGGTAGTTAAATAGTTATTGGGTGTTGGTTTAAAACAAGGGTAAGCTTGGAAAACTAAAATTTGACTAAAATTAAATTGTCCTGCATTTAGTTAAAATTATACATGCATTTAGTACCTCCCAAAAACAAAAAAAAAATCAAAAGTACATTTACTTTAAATGAGTAAAAAAGCCCAAACGTGAGTGTGTGTGTGTGGGTGGGTGGGTGGGTGTGTGGGGGGGGGGGGGGAGGGGGTCCGGTGAAAATCATAGCATAAAACGAGAGATACTTTGCAAGAAAAACTTTTGCATGTTATAAATTACTCAGATTATTTCTCTCCTTTCGAATCTTTGTGAGCGTATTTATCTTTGTGATAAATAATTTTCATCTAATTTTGTGTGAGATTGAAAAATCAAAAGCTCGAATTCTTTTAACATTGTGATTGGTAAATAAAGTATTCATATGTTTCTTCTATATCATTTATTTTATCCCAAAACTCTGAGCATCTCAAACAGTGAGCAATTATGAGTATTTGATTGATTAGATAAAAAAAATAAATAAATAAAAATGCACCAAGTAGTATCTAATGCAAAAATCCCTGGTTGGTGATGTTTGACATATGACCTATGGAGAATCTGTGTACTACTAAAATGAGGGTGTCCAATAAATCAATCAATCAAAGCCTTAATCCCAAAAGTGAGGTCAGTTAACATGAACCAAATTTGATTATTCCGTGTAGTCATCGACATAAATCTTGCTCCTCCATCCCTTACGATCCAATGCTTTATCCTCAAGCAAATCCAAATTTTGTACCACTATAATAAAAGGCTGAGTGGTACAATCACTACAATGTAAACATCAGGATCAAGCTATTTCTCAAATTTCTAAATTATTAGCTGAGAATAAATAAATTCAGCAATGTCTTTAAGATATTTAGCTTCTGGAAACTTAAAAAACCCATACCATGTGGCTTAATTTCATGATTGTTTCCCTGATGTTATGGATAGCAAGTCTCCATTAGGAAGCTTCATGTCCTGCATGCCTACACAAGTCTATGTCATAGTGTATATAATTACTCATACTAGGCAGTGTTTTATGTCTGTTGCCCCAACCCGTATCTCACCTCAGGGATTCAAGCGTTTCATGGTTGATTTGCACTCGTCATGTGATGAAGTACTAACATACCACCTGGTCCACTCTGATCAGCAGACTAACAACAAAAGTTAACTAAAATTGGTATCAAACTTTGAAGCACTGACTTTATTAAAGCTTAGTAACTTTACTGGATTATAAATTTAACTTCCCAGGTGGCTTTAATCCTACGCAATGCTAGGGAAGAGCATAAAGTTAAAATTTGGTGCTATCCATTGGTTAGAATTTGGTGCTATCCATTGGTTAGAAAGACATTCAATGGGAAAAAAGTACATATCATAAAAAAGGCAGAACATGGTACTCCGCTGCTATTATCAGCACTGCCAGATTGCGATGCAAGAGTGAATGTCAATGCAATAGACCCTGTGAGACCACCAGTGGTCCTCACCTACTCCAGGAGGAAGGAACGCCCTAAGAGGATCAACGGACCTCTGACTACAGCAGAGCAGCCAAATGAACCCACCCCAATCAACACAGAACAGATGGCAGCAAATAGTGGGAAAGAGAGCAGCACATAAGACAAAATCAGCAGCCAGTAGTATTCATCTACAGTGTGTTTGGATAAAGAAAGAGGAAGGAAAACAAGGGGGAGGGAGGAGAAGAGGAGGGGAGGGAAGAATGGTGAGTTTTCCTTCCAAATCTCTCCATTGTTGGAGGGGCTAATTTCCTACAATTTAATCCATCAATTTCTCTCCCCTCCAATTCCCTTCCTTCCTTATTTGCTATCCAAATGAAAGATACTCCATCTCTCCATTGCCCTTCCCTTCTTTTCCCTCCATTTCCTTCAATCCAAACACACCACTAGGGAATTGCTCGTACATATAAAAAGGGGAGAGAGAGATTGATGAGGTAGGTAATTTGTGAGTGAGTTTGTGGAGATTGGTAAGCTAAAGTTACCCTAGGAGAGTGGTGGGCTAAACCCACCATTTGTAAGAAACTTTTGGTTTGAACATTTAATCAAAGATTCTTTCTCCCTCAAATATTGTGATTTGTGTCTTTAGTTTGTGAGCTGATCTAAATCTAATCCAAGTGGTATCATAGCAGTCACGATCATGGTGGAATCACACACTCAGCGTCTGGATGCTTTGGAAGAGAGGTTTGCTGGAGTGGAGGGTCGGATAGCTTCCATGGACGCAAGCTTACTAATCAAGAATAGCCCATCAATCGTGTGGTGTCACAGGCAGTAGCAGAAGGGATAGCCTTCGCAGCACTGGACGTCGGTAAAGAGAAGAACCAGAAGGATATAGAGGCAGCCAACCGCCTTGAAGGCCAGATTAACATATTAAGAAACACCCCACGAAACAGAGGCTAACATGCAGAGAAACCGAATAGAGAAGTTCAGAGAGGATATTAGAGAAGTTTAGAGAAGTTCAGAGAGGATATTCGAGCCTTGGTGGGAGGCCTAGGGCAACAGGCGACCGGAGTTGGAGGGCTGAACCGCCAAGCTGGGACGGGAGAGCAGGCTGATGAAGGTGGCGGAGGATGTGGGACTAACTGGAAGTATCGAAAACTTGATACTCCTCTATTTGATGGAACCGACCCAGATGTGTGGATTCTGAGAACCTATCAATATTTCGAGTTTTATCGGCGCCGTTGGAAGATTTATTGGAGACAACAACGTAGATGCACTTTATAAATGGGCTGAAGGAGGAAGTAAAGAGATCCGGTTGCTTAACCCATTTAGTCTGGATCAGGCTATGGATCTTGCGATCTGAGGAGCGAAATCGGGTTGGAGCTGGATTTGAGCCTCTTAGATTGGTCCCAGTAGTGAACAATACAAGGGCTCTGTGAATAAGGGTCCATGTAAAAATGAGGTGAAAGGTGGAGTAGAATTTCACTGTTAAGCTCTTATTTTCCTAAAGAAAAAGGAGAAACAAAACGCCTCACAGAGAAAGCCAGAAAAGAAAGAGAAGGGGTTGTGTGTTAAGTGTGATGAGAGGTGGAGAATAGGGCACAGGTGTAAGAAGAAGGAGCTTAGTGTTTGATAACTTGTTATTCAATATGATTAAAGGGTGATTTGGAACCTTGTTTGCTTGATAAATTGGTGTTTTGGTTCACTTTTACTCTATTATCGTGCAATTTTTGTGTATCCTTTGCTTCATGGGTTGTTAGTGTTATTGTTGAATTGGATGATTTACCGAGGTTAGAAGCCAAGGCAAAGGAGCAAAACCGAAGAAAAGGTGAAGAAAAGGGCCTAAGAGACACTGCACGGCCGTGCCATATCCTGAACATCCATGCAGGAGTGTTGTGTTCCACCAGGCAGAACATTCAGCCATGACCTGCAGACGAGCCCGACTCTTGTTTTCTCCGTCCTTTTTATTTGGGGGTCATATAAATACTCCCCTTAACTCATTTGTACAGTTATCCAAGTTTTTAGAGCTTTTCTCTTAGTTTGTAATCTTAGAAACACAAAAACTCTAAAATCAATAATTAGATTTTAATTATTAGCTTGGAAATTTCAATCTCAATCATTGTAGGAGACAAGTTCCACCATTGTTATTCAAAGTTGAAGCTTCTAATAACATTTCTTACTCTTCCCTTCCATTTTAATTGCTTTAATTGTTAATTATTCCCTTTATTCTTGTATGCTTAGATTGTTATTTAGCTTAATCTTTAGTTTGAATCTTGTTCATGAATTGATTGAAATTCTTAATTGCTTTAATCTCCATGGATTGTGAGTAGTCTAATTTTGTGAGTAGTCTAATTTTCTAGGGTTTGGGTATGTAGTCACTGATTATTTGTTGCATGTGTTAATTTGGTAATTGTTGGTTGTTAATTAGTTGAGCTTAAGTGGTTTAATTGCTTAGTTCTTGTATATGGTCATTGCTAGAACTATTATCCAAGCCTTTTCAACGAAGGATGAATTTGAGTTAGCTCCCTTATGCTTAATTGACTTGAAATTCCATGAGAATAGGAATTTCCAATCAAGGGAATGTTTTTATCATCGTAATTATGCTTTAATACTTGTTTTATGCTTTCTAACCACGAGAGTAGTTGGGTGCTTTAGATGACTTCCCCTATATTATCCCCTTAATTTACCATTGATTGCTACATGCTATTTGTGAGTTGTGATGAAGTTGAGTGGTATAACCCGAGCCCTAGAATCCTGTAAAAATTGTTAATCTCCCCTTAGCGTTAGTTGATTTGAACTAGTACATTTCACTTAAAACCAAACCAATTTCGACTTCATATATCTTATTTAAACGGTAGTATTTCAGTGTGTTTGATTTAACGCCTCTCTTGGGTTCGACCCTTTCTTACCCTTGCTATTAGCTAGTGAGACCAAGATAGGATTTTATCTTTAGTAGGCTCGACAACGGCTTATCAGTGTTTTGCTAGTGGAGGATGATCACGAGGAGTCGTTTGAAGAGACGGAGATGGGGACGCTATTGTGCTCGGTCGTAGAACTTTCTAATCCTCGCACGATGAAGCTGAGGGGGACGATGAATCGGGTAGGAGTGATAGTCATGGTGGACCCCGGTGCGACAAATAATTTTGTGTCAACGGAGAAGGTGGAGGAATTACAGTTGAACGTGGCCGATACGAGGGAATTTGGGGTTTGATTGGGTATTAAAGGGAGAGGAGTGTGTAAGGGAGTTCGATTTAAGTTTGATGGGGGATTGGAAATTAAAGAGGGTTCCCTACCTCTTACGTTGAGTAATGGTGATATAATTTTGGGGGTGCAATGATTATAAAAGTTAGGGTCAGTGTTAATGAATTGGTGCACTCAAGATATGAAATTTCAGCAGTGTCCTTAGAAGGGGATCCTTGCCTCGACATATCACAAGTGTCACTTAGGGCCATGATTAAAGCAGTAACCCGTGAGAGAAAAGGGGTGATTGTCGAGTTGTGTAGAGATGAAGAAAGGGTAGAGGAGAAGAGACGGCACAAGGATGAGTTCCAGAGTTTTTAAAGGAGGTTCTCCAAAAGGGCTGCCACCTTCAAGGGGGCCACGAGCATGAAATACAAAAATTGATTAGAGAGGTATTGGAGGTTGGAATAATCAAACCCTCAACCAGCCCGTATTGTTAGTGAAAAAAAAAAAGGGATCCGCATACCGAGCACTTAACAAAGAAACCATTCCTGATAAATACCCGTCATTAATGATCTCTTTAGATGAGTTGTTTGGAGCTACTATTTTTTCGAAACTGGACTTGAAGGCACGGTACCATCAAATTTTAGTGCAGCTCAAGGATACTCATAAAACCGCGTTTCAAACTCATGAGGGCCATTACGAAATTTTGATAATGCCCTTCAGCTTGACCAATGTGCCAGCAACATTTCAGTCAGTAATGAGCAACGCGTTCCGAGTGTATAAGATTATATTACATGAAATTAATGACAATTTGTGTGTCACTTGTGTAGTTGAGTGATCGTGCAAACGATAAACTATGAGAAGTTCAATAATCAATAGTTCAATACATACTACTCCTTATATAAACTAATTATAGCCATTTGCTCATTTCTAAGTGTTTGAATATATGTAACATATATTCTCTAATTGTATATAACTTTATTATCGTAAATATTAACTAGCAATAAAGATATATACAATAATTAAAGAATGTATGCTAAATATATTTTAAGGTACTCGTAAAGTCGTAATTTAATAAGACTAATTAGTACTTTAAAGTTTGAAGCCAAGATTTAATTGTGAGTAACTAGCTAAGCTAATCGGTATTGAGCAAAGAACTCCAAAATTATAGGCTATAAAGGAAACAATAAGGCTAAAACTACTCGGTCACTAACAATTTATCGTGCTCCCAATACCCATGCTATAAAGGAAACAATAAGGCTAAAACCACTCTTTGTGCAAGATCAAAGAATTTTGTCTTAGAATGCGACATATCAATTATTTTCCTTGTATTGTTTTTTCTTTTTTTTCCCCCCATATTTTATGATTTATTTTCCTATTTTTTATTCAAATCTTTTTAATAAAATTCTCTATTATCGAATGTATTACAATTTCTATGTAAATAATACTGTATAAAAATTTATGAATACTACTACTTTTTGGGTTCATGTGCATCCTTTATTTCAATTTAGTAATTATGATTTACGAATACTACTACTTTTTAGGGGCAAGTACATTCTATATTTCAATTAAATAATTACGGTTTACTAATATTACTACTTTGTAGATGCATACAATCAATCAATCAAAGACTTGATCCCATAAATGGGGTCAGCTAACATGAACCAAATTTGATTATTGCGTGAAGTCATCAACATAAATCTCCCTCCTCCAACCCTAACAATCCAATGCTTCATCCTCATGTAAATCCATATACTTCATACCTTTCCTAACTCCTTCCAACCAAGTCATTTTCGATCTCCCTCCTTAACGATCCAATGCTTCATCCTCATGTAAATCCATATACTTCATATCTTTCCTAACTCCTTCCAACCAAGTCATTTTCGGTCTCCCTCTCCCTTGTTTTACCCCTCCATCGTCCCATTCTTCCACTCTTCGAACCAGTGCAACCTCGGGTCTCTTAGAGTGTTCCAACACATCCACCTTGATATGCGCATTTCCGTAACTTCCATCTTTTTAATGTGTTCCTTCTTAGAAGCCCAACATTCTGTACTATAGAGCAACACGGGTCTTATGGCTGTCCAATAGAATTTTCCCTTAAACCGTAAGGGAATGCTTCGGTCACATAAAAATCATATGGCCGCTCTCCATTTAAGCCACCCCGACTTAATCCTATGTACCAATGTCACCATTCTTCTCTTCTAGATGATCGACACAAGATACTTAAAACATTCACTCATGGTCAATCCCTTTCCATCCAAATCACCACTTCATTGCTTGCCCCCCTCTCACTCGGGTCTCCGTCTTACATGCCCAAACCTATTCAAGTGATTTTCCCTTAATTTATGCCACATCTACTTTCTTGCAAATAACCTCATTTCTGATCCTATCTCTTAGAGTGTTCCAACACATCCACCTTGACATGCGCATTATCGTAACTTCCATCTTTTTACTTTGTTCCTTCTTAGAAGCTCAACATTCTGTACCATAGAGCAACATGGGTCTTATGGCAATTCTATAGAATAATCCTTTCAACTGTAAGGGAATGCTTCGGTCACATAAAAATCATGTGGCCGCTCTCCGTTTAAGCCGCCCCGACTTAATCCTATGTGTCACGTCTTGATCAATGTCACCATTCTTATGGATGATCGACACAAGATACTTAAAACATTCATTCATGGTCAAATCCTTTTCATCCAAAATCACCACTTCATTCCTTGCCCCCCTCTAAATACCAAAGCGACATACCAAATATTCTGTCTTACTCCGATTTAGCTTAAACCCTCTATATTCCAACCTTTGCCTCCATTGCTCCAACTTGGCGTTAACTCATCCTTAGTTACATCCACCGAAACGGTATCATCCGCGAACAACATACACCATGGAACCTCATGTGCATTCTAAATTTCAATAATCTATTTATTTCCATTTATTTGACCTTAGGCTTGCTTTTTATTATCTTTTATTTTATAAATAAAATAATAATTTTAGATAATTTCAAATATAAAATTAGAAAGGAAAATTTGTCAAAAATAAATCAACTTTTGTCTAGCTAGGTCAAAATAAATCAACCTTTTGATTAACTAAAAAATAAGTCAAGATTTATAGAATATCTTCCCAAAATGAGTCATGACCTGTTGAATATTGGAAAAACCGGTTATTTCGATTAAGTATGCCACGTGTCAATATGTGGCTGGTCCTCTATTTAAAAATTTTAATTAAGATTTATTTTTGATTAATTGTTATTAAAAAAAAACCTTTTTTTCATTTAGCAATTACTTCATATATCAATATGCCTCAAAAAAAGAAGAAAAATTATTCAAACGCCACTTGAACTACCGTCCATTGTACAATGGCTGCTTGATTCTTTTCAGATTTTCAGCACAAATCTACTGATATTATTAGCTAATAATATGAGCTAATTTTTAGATTTTTTCTTATTCTTCACTTATTAAAGCTTGTTAATTATTCTAGCTTAATATGTAGTTTTCGTTAAAAATTTTAATCTAGATGTGAGTTCATATTGACAAGCCATAAGAATTTCGTTTGAATTTAATGATTTGAGATCAGTTTCATTATCCATTTTTTTGATCAATTTAAGGTTTAATTTTTGATTTAGCTAAATAATTTGGTTGACTTCATTAAAATTCGAGCTCAACGAGTTCGCCAGAAATTCATTCATTGAAGTCGTTCATTGAACATTTCCTCCGGCGAACTAGAAGCGAAAGAACATATGTACAAACGAATGCATATTATGATATTCTTGGATGATCAAATAGTACCACTAAATATACAGTGATACTATATATGCACATAATGGTATTATATATGCATTCCGTTGTACAAAATTTATGCATAAATAGTATCACTGAGGATTCAATGATACCATATAAACTTTCAGTGGAACAATCAACATGTGGTCCCCCATCACGTGATACAATCCGACCAAAAAATAGGTGGGGTCCACCTACAGACCTCTCTCTTCCTATCTATCTCCTCTTTTCTCTCTCTATCATGTGTTTTAAAAATATTATAATTTTAATCAATGTTATGCATTTACAAATGCCTAACTTTCCTCTCTTTAAAATTCCTCTGTTTAATAGAGTATATAAACCAATTTGAAGTTTTAACTATTAGCTTAAGTTTTTGTCTGAATTGGTGCTTTAACACGTCATTTTAAGCCCAAAAGGCTCTCTTGTGAGGGCGTGATATACAGATATATACAAACCAATGAGGAGGTTTCAACTATAAGCTTAAGCTTTATATTGAGACAACAATCAACAATGTGACAACTAATATGGACGAAGCAAATCAGCAAACACATAGACTACTCTCCCCTCACCCTTAACATCAACAAACAACCAAACAATTACTCATCAACTACAAATAAATACAAAACCATTAAAAGTCAAATGTTAGAAATTGAGGCAATTGAGAAGAAATGATTAACATACCATCAGAATACGAGTACGAATCGGGAGAAGAGATTAATGGCGCATGGAGAGAAGGTGGGTAATGTGAGTCCGGGTACGAAGCCGCGTTCCGAATTTCCTCAACGCTGAGTTCAGCACCAGCCATTGATGCGGTAGGAATTGCTGCACTTGTACTTCCTAAGTATTGATAAGAGCTCCAGCCTTGATTCTCACCTTCCCCTGCTTCACTTTTTACGCTCTCTAAACAAACAAAAACAATAGCAATAATCAGATGAACTTTTGTAGCCCAATTGAACAAACAATTTTTGAAATTCCTTGAAATTTTGAATACAAAATTAAAAAATTAAAAACAAAGAAATGGGTTTCGAAATTTACCTTGAAGCAATGGCTGCTGAATGATTTGCTGATCCATTTGGACAGGAAGATAATGGGTGATTGGTGGAATTTTGGTTTATACAAGAAAGAACCGGTGAATATTAATCAGAAGAAAATTTGTATTTCAATTTATGTAATTGTTGGAAATGTATTTCTTAGGAAGGAAGGAAGGAAGGAAGGAAATGAGTCAAATGATGACAAGAAGTGAAAAGACAGATGTACGTGGGTTCTGCGCGTCTGGTGGGGAACGAAAGATAGATAAGATCGTTCGGTTACTTCGGTATCAATAATCAAGACAAATTTTTAAAAAGAGAAGGTATTGTGTCAGTCCAGACTGATGAAATTAGTGAAATGATTTCTTTTATTAGCCGGAAGATATCCTCTATTGACTAGATAATATTCTCTATTAACTAGATAACATCTTATATTGACTGGATAATATCCTTTATTGACAGGATGATATTTCTACTGGCTAGATGATGTCCTCTATTAGATGAATAAATCCTCTATCGGCTGAATGATATCCTCTACTAACTGGATGATATTTTTATTAGTTATATGATATCCTTTGTTGGCTATATGATATCCTCTATTGGCTGGATGATATTATATAGCCATTAGACGATATATATCATCCAGCCTATAAACGATATATCATAGGCAATAGATGATATCATCCAACTTATAGATGATATCATGGAACCAATAGAGGATATCATCCAAACTATAGATAATATCATTAAACCTATATATAATAGAATTTATCATTGAACTAATAGAGGATATCATGGAACTTATAGAGGATATCATATGGACAATGGATAGATGATATCATCCAACTTATGAGGATATCATCTAACTTATAAAAGGATACCATCCACCTTATTATAGACAATATAATCAAGAAAATAAATTTATTTTATAAAAATAATTAAAAGGTGGACAATGGTGGAATCACCATTAAAGGTCCCGTACTAAGCTCATGGGTATAACATAACATACTCATTTCTCAACCAAAATACATGCATTTGTTATCAAAACGCTCACAATTCAACATGCAATCATATAGAACAATCAATTTCGACAATTATACATCACACAAGAAACCCCAAAATCGATTTTTGGGCAATTTTCGAAAAATCTGAGAATTCAATAAATTATCAAGCGAATTCAAGCATAAATCATGGACAAATATAATCAACATTTTTTTTTCACTATCCTTACCATCCTCTTCAAATCTTCAATTCAAACATGAATTATGAACAAATTAAATGGGGTAATTTAGCAGGAAGTTGAGGAGAGAGAAAATAGGGGTGGGTTAAACGTGAGGGAGGAGAGAGAAAGTGAAGTAGGATTGAGTGGGAGTATTGTTGGTGGTGGTGAGTAGAAATGAGGCTATGAGAAGTTTGTAATATTTTACAGAAAACAATAGATGGACTGACAAACTATTTGGTCAAGTTGGACTGACCCAATAGTTTGTGTTTTAAAAAAAACCGGATTTACATTAATCTATTGCGCGACGGTTTGATTAAGGAATTAAAAGGTTTCCTTGTCTTTGGTCACACGTGCCAGGTGCCACTACCACCACATTAGATTTTTTTAACTTGCATTACTATTTTAAGTAGTACTGTAATATGTTATTTCCTCTCTCTTCTTATTTTCACTTCTCTCTTATGCTCAGGCTTTTCAATTACTCTTTTGCCATTGTTTCAACTTTCTTCCATTGATTTATTTGTTTTTATATCTCATATACTAATATTTTGCATTTTGCGTAATATATTATTCTTTAATTGTTTATTATTTGTGTTTTTTTTCTAGTGAAATTTGTCTTGCAATTAGTCCAATGAATAAGAAGAGGATTAATCAATCTTCTGATGAAAATATGGGTTCATTTTTAAAAAAATATGGGTTACTTTCGACAAAAATTCGAGTGAGATAAGTAAATTAGTATAATTTATGCGATTTTTTCTATTATTGAACATTGATTTCAATTTTTAATTGCGTTTCTTTCATCGTTTTTCAGAACATTTTTACTTGTATATTGTGGAATGAAGAAGACTAGTAATCTAGCTTCAATAAATGATGGAGATCTATTGTGTATTAAGTTTTGTGAAAATAAAAGGGTCACTTTTGTAAAAAAAAAAAAGGGTTACTTTTGTGAAAGTATGGGTCACTTTTATAAATAAATAAATAAAGGTCATTTTTGTAAATATGGGTCTCTTTTGTGAAAAAAAAGGGTCACTTTTATAAAAATATTACTGTTCACACGCAAAAAATGTTAGATGTACAATAAAATTATTGTAAATCGGGGGCATGCAAAAGTTTTTGAATAATCAATACTTTCTCCAAGCCTCATTTTTCTTTTAAGATAAATCAAAATAGTATAATACAATGCCTCTTTTTGTTTAAAGATTGTTTTTTTTTTACTTTCTCTGTTTTTTTTAAATGCATCAGTTTGACCAACACACTTGCCAAAACGTAACTTTGACCATGAATACCTTTAATAGTCTATTTATAAAAATGGAAATATGGAAAAGAAAAATCCAACCTTTGCGCTGTCTGACAATAAAAATCCAACCTTCCATTAATCTCAGAAAAATCCAACCACCTTCTTTGACAGATCCATTTGAACTTTAACCTGTTGAACATGTTAATTTTTTTTATTTTTTTTTATAATTCTCACTTCCCTTCTCACTCCTCTTTTTTCTCTCTCCTCTCTACACCACCACCAGTCCACCACCTGTGCCACCACTTACCCCACCAGTCCATCCCCGACCACCCCATCACCACCGTACCTGACCACCCCATCCCCACGTAGTTAAACCTAAACCCAGAAAATTAAACCCAAACCTAGAAAACTAAACCCAAATCCCAAAATAAAACCCAAACCCAGAATATTATTAAACCCAAATGACGAAGGAGGTGCGGGTTTTGGGCGGTGCTGGTGTTAGGGAGGGGGATTTCGAGCAAGCTAGCATTTTTGGAGGAGATTTACTGGTGATTGGATGGGAGGGCTGACGACTGGGAATCACGGCGGTGGGGGGAGAGGTGGTGGTTGGGAATACGGTGGTGGTGGGGTTGGCTTTTCTGATTTTTTTTTCCTTTAATTTTTTTTTGTTTTGTAATGATTAAAAAATTAATTTTACCAATTAATGACTGACACGTGGCACATTACTTACAAAAATCGGTCATCAACATGTAATGGATCTGTTGGAGAAGGTGGGGTATAAAGGTTGGATTTTTATGAGATTAATGGAAGGTTGGATTTTTATTGTCAGACCGCGCAAAGGTTGGATTTTTAGTTTCCATTTTTCCTATAAAAATTGTAATTAAAATATTTTATGAAAGTAGACATTGTGACGAATATAATGATATATTATATAATAAATGTTTAGAGTAATTTTACCCATTCCACGTGACCTAGTAAGAGGGCAACACGTGTCACTGAAGGGATAGTCCAAAGTGGACCAATCTCGGCCTAACACGTGGCACCCCAAGGAAATAGGAGAAAAGGCGGCCTTCAAGGGCCCGAATCCCGAGAAAGCCGCAATGCGGCGCAGCCCACCTAAATTAGGTTAGAATGACCTAATTAAGGACACGTTTTCCAATGACCCTATAAATAGGGAGATTCTCCCCATTTTGGGGGCACGTTCAATCATTTATTACAACCCCACATTCTCTTACAACAGAGAACTGCTGATATCGGAATCCGAAAAGATCCCACCTAAATTTTCGCACTTTTCACATTCTCCTACGTGTACTAACTTGACCGTCGGAGGCGGAGCTCCAACCACCCTGAGTCTTTATTATTTTGCAGGTACAACTCGCACCGGACCAGTCTTCGAGACGTAACTATCCCGAGGGAGGAAAACACCCAAAACATTTGGCTTCATCTGTGGGGAGAATACCTCAAAGATGGTTCAAGAGTTTGTACCACCTCCTGATCCCAACAATCTTCAACCGGTTATTCAGTCTGGTAACTCAAACAATCCTTAGCCGGAATCTCAGCCGGAGGTCTTTACTGACCACGAGGATGATGATAGAGTTAAAACGTATGTGGCCAAAGATGGGTCATTCTTTTCCAGATACATTCGTTCCAGAGAACAACTGGAACGCCATACTAGCCAGGCGGGTCCAAGCAGGCCCTCTGGGTAGCCAGAAGGGGAAACCCAGACGACAAAAGGATCATCCCCAGTGTAGGGAATATTTCAAGCACTATAACCCCAAGCTTGAACCCCACTGTGATCATACACTTAAGTATGGTGGCGTCCAAAGGGAAGGAAAAGAGAGAAAAAGAGTCGCCAACAAGTTTTAGGAACTTGTAAACCAATCACGAGGTGAAGGTTACACCTCTTAACAATCCATGAGATCGTCAAATCCATAAGGTCTTGAACCAAATAGGGTTCGGGGATGAGGATACGAGTCCAATCTACAAAAGAAAGGACCCGTCCTATAAAATAGGCCTCTACTTTATTCTACTCGTATTCATGTGCGCTTTTTGACTAACATGCAAACATTAGGTTTAATCCTAAACCTGTTTAATCTATGTTGGTTGCTTCTCCAACGAATGATTCTAAGATGGTGGTCAATCTTTTCAAGAAGGTGATTTTCCCGAGATTTGGTGTTCCAAGAGCCATAATTAGTGATGGGGGGTCACATTTCAAGCACCACACCTTCGTTCAACTTCTTGATAAGTATGGAGTGTCTCATAAGTGAGGGCTTGCTTACCACTCTCAAACGAGTGGTCAAGCGGAGATCACCAATAGGGAGCTCAAAGTGATCTTGGAGAAGACGGTTGCTAGAACAAGGAAAGATTGGTCTTCTAAACTCATTGACTCTCTACGGGCATACAGGACCGCTTTCAAGACTCTGATAGGGACCACTCCCTATAAGCTTGTTTATGGGAAAAATTGCCACTTACCCGTAGAATTGGAGCATCGAACTCATTGGGTGATCAAGCAAATCAATATTGACCTTCATAGTGCGGGTGAGCAAAGACTTCTTGAGCTACACGAGTTAGAATAGTTGAGGATGAATGCCTACGATAGTGCAAGCATGTACAAGGCAAGGACTAAGGCTTGGCACGATGCTCAAATTGTCAAGAAGGTATTTGTCAAAGGCCAAAAAGTCCTCCTATTCAACTCCCGCTTGAGGCTTTTTCCGGGGAAGCTTAAGTCAAGATGGAGTGGGCCATACGTTATTACAGAAGTGTTCCCATATGGTGCCTATGAGATTTCTCAAGACAGTCATTCTCCATTCAAAGTCAACGGTCACTGGCTCAAGCCTTATTACGAAGGATTCCCAAAAGATGAACCAATTTCAGTGACTTTCCTCGATGAGCATCATCAATTTGACCCTCCTTAATTAGTTCAAGGAACGTCGAGCTAACGACCGTAAACCAAAAGCGCTTTCGGGAGGCAACCCGAGTTTCTAACCCTTTTCTACTCTCTTCTTTTATTGATGCTTTGTTATTTTCTATCTATAATGTTTGGATTGTTGGATTTTTGAGTTTTCATTGTGTTGGAATTTTTGGTATGCCTTGCCTCTAGCATAATTGTATGGTGTTTTAGTGTGTGTTGGGGAAATCTTATTTTTGTCTGATTTTGGAGAATTTTTGAGGTGAGTTCAACCGAACCACATAAAGGTTCGGCCACTCTCGTGCTAGAACTGAAATTATGTTGCAAACTGCAAAGTTTGGGCGTTTTAGGGAAGATCGACCGAACTCCTTGAAGGTTCGGTCGAACCTTGTAAGAGGTCCGGCCGAACCTCCATGAAATTCGGCCGCTGCTATTTTGCGCTGGAAATTGGGCAGCATTCTGCCAAAAGTACTAAAATTGCGTTTTGGGAGCAGGTTCGACCGAACCTTGGTGAGGTTCGATCGAACTTTTCCAATAGTTCGGCTGAACCTTTGCCAGATTTTTTTTCTTTTAAAAAAAGGCGCTGCTGCTGTTATGTATTGCTGTTGTTTTCACGAGCATCCTCCCTCAATTTCGACACTCCCTCTTTCGATTCTCCTCCTTCTCACTCTAAACCTCCATTGTAACCCCTCTTACAATCTCAAATCTCCATCACAAACACTCCAATATTCTCCTTTTCTCACTTATTTTTCATCCTCTACTCAATTTCTACAATCTCCACCAAAAATTCCACACAAAAATCCCATCTTTTCATTTTTCCCCAATTTTTAGGGTTTGAGTGCTTTGGTGTTTTTGGGTTTCCACTTGCTTTCAATCAATTGTGGTATGGTTTTCCTAGCTTTTGTAAGTTCATTTCTTCGATTTCTCATAGTTTTACCATGTTTTACATGTTTAACTATGAATTGTGGTATTCTTGAAATTGTTGGTAATAACTAATGATGATTATGCATGTTTACCTTGGTTTTATTTGATCTCAATGTCTTTGGTTAAATATGTTGATTTCATACTAGGGTGTTCATGCTACTACTTTATGAGTTGGATGTTGTTGGAGATTTCTTCTCATTGTTTTGGTTTGATTTTGATGGTTTGATGAATGATCATCACGAAATTAGGAGACATCATGCCAAATTTCACCTAGACTTTGTTAGGACTTACATATGAATGTCATAGGATTTCTTACTCATGCCTTGGTTCAAATGTGTTCATTAGTGCCTTAAATTGTATACTCTCATGCATACACTTTTACCTTGGCTAGCTTCTTATGTCATTTCTTATCAAATTGATCTAATGATAGCTCTTGGTGAATTTGTAAATTCAAGATGCTTAGTAAAGGCAAGTCAAAGAGGAAGAGAGCAGGTGAATCCTCAACACTGCAATTCCCGCTTCCTCCCGGCATAAATGATCATAGCATAAGTGCTCCGAATGAGCACTTTTGGGACGTCTACAAAACCCTCATCAAACGTCCCATCCGATCAACAAGGTTCTTTTACCCTACAACATTGCGGAAGCTCGGTATCTTGGATGAGGTAGTCCGGTTAGCACAAAATTTTGGATAGGGTGACTTCATCAACCTCCACGCTCACACTTATGAGCGAGTGACATTGAAATTCCTTGCCTCTCTCTGCAAGGAAGTCTTAGAGCCGGAAGATGACGACGAGGAACCTCAACTTGTGATACACTTTCGCATGTTCAATGAGGATCACTCCCTAACCGAGAGTGATCTAAACGAGATCTTCCATTGGCTTGCGACCGAGCTAGGTCATCCCTCCGAGATGACTTCCACTCATCGCATCCCTTACAACGAGCAAGAGTAGTGGAGGAGCATATCCTCCAAGGACAAGTTCAAAACTAACGCCTCTAAGGTCAACAACATCATCCATATAGCCATGAGGTACTTTGTTCGGCTTCTTTAATATGTCGTGTTCTTCAAGGAAAACCTCGGCTCTATGGTGAAGGATGAGGTAGCTTGCCTCTTTTTGGCCGACAACCCTCAACGCCTCAAGTTCCAATGCTCATCCACCTTCATCCAACGACTTTTGGATACTCGGGACAACCGTCTTGGTGACGATATTTTTATGGGGGGCATGATCACTATTATCGCCCTTTCCTTGAAGAATGGAGCCTACAAGGACAAAATAGAATTGCTCCCATTTGTGCACCAAACCCGAGAGGAAGTCACCGACGAGTTTCCTCCCTATGCTCTCTCCATTAGTGCTCTCCGTCACAACTAGGGGTGAGCAAAAATTTAGGGTACCCTCATGTAGAACCGGAACCTGTTCGGAACCGCAGGTTCCAAACCCGGAACCTGTTGAACAGGTTCCGGTTCCGGGTAATAAAATTAGGAACATGTTGCAACAGGTTCCGGTTCCGGGTAATAAAATTTTGGACCTAGAACCTGTAGGGTACCCTGTTAGTCCATGTTCCCTATAGGATACATGAAACCAAAACCTATATGGTATTGAATATTCTAGACAAGTAGTGTTAGTTTGTTATATTTGAAGCAGTTTACTAAAGTTGTAAGCTTTTATTGTGAACATCCATTTTTAAAAATATAGAATTGTCACAATTATCAAGTAACTATTAAGCTTACTTTGAAAAACAGGGTACCCTGTTTAGGAACCGGAACCTGCAGGTTCCGGTTCCGGTTCCCAATTCTTAGGAACCTGTTGCAACAGGTTCCGGTTCCGGTTCCTATTTTTAGGAACTTGTTGCAACAGGTTCCGGTTCCGGGTACCGATATTTTTACAGGGTACCCTGCTACGCTCACCCCTAGTCACAACCGCTTCATCAACTACACTAATAGCAAGTGCAAGTTCATCCTTTTAGTGGATAAAGAGGTAGAATGGTGTGTCCTTCCGGACCCCTCTCTCACTACGGTGGACCATTCCACCCCTCTAAAATGGAAGATCTCCCGGCAGCACATCCTCGATGAATTAAGAAGAACTCGAGCCCGAGGTGCAATTCCTCATCCTCCACTGGTCCACCACCCAGAGCAAACCGTTCCCCCCCCCCTTAGCGGGGGAGGTGAGGCATCTTCTTCTTCTTCCATTCCTCCATTTGATTTGAATGCCCTCTGTAGTACCCTCGAGGATATACTCCGTGATAACAAAGCTTCCATTGAACAACGGGGGTACTACGAAAGGATGAATTATGATAATCTTGTGCAAGCGGGCATTCAAGCGCCCTATGTTAACCATTGGGGCCCCTATGACCCCAACAACCCCACCCCCAATGACTACCCCTATTGGGAAGGTAACATCAACCTTTCCCAACGTATTGGCACCCCACCATACAACCCCTATCGTTCGGGTGGGTGTGATCCGACTTATGATCCGGCTTATGATCCGGCATCCACATCAACCCCTAATCCTTTTAATGGTGGTTGGGGTGGCCAAGGGTGGCCTTATGAGCATTTCAACCAACCCTTCCACCCATTCATGGATACTCCCAGATTTGATTTTGATAACCCCCCTTAACCTAGAGGGTAAGGAGATAGGAACCCGTGATGAGGGTTCCCTTCCTCCTCCCCGGATCTTCTAACTTTTAACTTTTGCTCGGGACGTGCAAAAGATTAGTGTGGGGGAGGATGTTCCTTTTGGTTTGTTGAAGTGTACATAGGAGGGTAGTGTGGTAAGGTAGTAGCTTGTACATGAGGAGGACTATTGAGGATAGTGGCCTGGCCTTGTTGTAGTTGATGATGTTGTGTAGTTGATGATGATGATGATGTTGTGATGATGATGATGATGTAATGATGATGATGATGATGTGATGCTGATTATGGTGATGTTATGATGATGTTTTTATGACGATATTTGCTGATTTTTTTGATGATTCTTGAGTTTTGTGTAGGCAAAGATGTTCCCAAGGAAAAATCCAAAATTCCTGACAATCCAAATTCCTTTAATCCAAACTTTGTAGATAACTTTTTATTTATTTTTCTTCTTTTTGTTTATAACTTTAGTCTATTTCTTTGTTTTCTAACTTTTTCTTGTTTTGTCGTAGTTTCTTTTGTTTGGCTCACTTTTCTTGAAGCTTGAAAGAGGAGACGAAGGAAGTTAAGGAGCAACACGAGCTCCCTTAGTGAGATTGTATGAATTATCTTGTCTTCTATTTCAAGCGGCATTTGGTGAGACCTTTCCTCTCTTCTATTTTCTCTTTCTTTGAATGCTTAGTTTAGGATTAGCTTAGGAAAAAGTTGAATGGTTCGAGGTTGCTTGAATTCGGTTCTAAGGAACCTGGGATCGTTGATGTTGTTATCAACGATCACTTTTATGACGATTGGGTTTTACATTGATTATATGCCTCGTTTGTGAACCTTTTAAATTTCTTCCTCTTTCTTTTCTTTTGTTTTTCCTTTTTTTTTTTTTTTTTGTGACAAACATGACTATGACAAGTTGAAATGATTTTTGATGTGGAATTTGCTCATTCATTTGGTTGTGTATGCCTTTTATGATGTTGTATCTTTGAATGCTTATCTTCCTAATGGATGAGGGTTTATACGGTTTGAGAATACTTAGGGTTGAATTAGACACATTGTAAGCTAAGGTAGCCCAGTTTAAAACTTTTGAGGACATTTGAACCCCTAGTTCACGGGAAAGTGGTAAGATGGTGTTGCTCTCAGTAGTGGATAGGATTCCCTTGGTTGGTATTTGCTTATTTCTTATCCCATGTGAGCGTCATTTGTTCTAGCCTTCATCATTCTTGTGAGCGGCATTTTGGATCCTTAACTATGCATGTCTTAAGCTTTGTGTTGGTATCTAGCTCCCGAGATCATGACCAAACAACTCTAGAGAAGGAAGAGGGCATTTCTTCTCATTTTTCTTTGTTTTCTTTGTTTTCTTTGTATTTTGTTACAAATTTGGTTTTCATTTTTACATCCACCCACTTGCTAACCAATTTGGGCCTTATTTCCCTTTCTTGACTTAGCCATATTACAAACCTATCGGCCTATGTTCTTCCGACCCTTGTAGTTAGTGAAGCATTGGCTTGTGAGGTTCGAGTTTGAGAGTGTTGGTTTTGAGCAAGAAAGTTGTGAATACTGGTTCAAGTAAGGTTTTGAAAGTTGTTCATGAAAAAAAAATGCAAAAAGTTTGTGAAGAAGGATGCAAATCATGAAAACCAAGTGAAAAAAAAAGAAAAAAAAAGAGAAAAGAATGATGGAAATGAAAAAATGAAAAAAAAAATTGAATGAAAAAGAAAAACAATGAATGAAAGAAATGAAAAGAGATGAAGTAATGTTGTGAGATTTGTATTGAAGGTTGTAAATTGAGATTAGGTTCAATTCTTAGGTTGTTCTTGAGAGATGGCCACTCTTTTGCTTCACTTATGATTTTCTACCAAAATTTTTAAATTGATTCCCAACCTTAACCCCTAGACATGACATTACAACCCTAGTTAAGACCCTTGGACTTGGAGGAGCGCGGTCGAAGAACGGTGGAGGGAGATAGGTTTCAACCCTATAGAGAGAGTATGCATGGTTGAGATGTAGGGATAACCTTATGATTCCACATAGAAATATCTTTTTCCGGTTCTCTCGAGGAATCATGAGGAGCTAACTAGGGGATGAATTGAAACTAGTGGAGAGAACGTGGACCATCTTGGTTGGGGCTAGGGCGGAGAGTGAAATCAATAGTTCTCTATGCTTAGCTAAGGTTTGTCTCTTTCAACCACGAGCATCTTATAACATGTTTTCCCTCATTGAATTGAGAAAGGTGAGTATTCTTCGGTGCATGTCTTTTCGTTTGAGTTCAAATGGAGCATTTTCTACCTAAGTGCTTAAGTGGTTTTCCTTAACCCTTGTCATGTTATGTTTGTTGTGACTTTCTCTTTGTTTTGGTATTCCTTGCTCGAGGACTAGCAAGAGGCAAGTGTGGGGGAAGTCGATGAGTGGCATTTATGCCACGATTAAGGTTCATTTTGATGGTCATTTTCCCACATTTGCGGCTTGTTTGCATCCTTTTCTTTGCACTTAGTTCCCTTTCCCTTTATGCATCTTATTTCCTAGATTTTGCCCTTTTTCTTGCTCTTTACTTAGATTTCAATGCTTATGCTTTGTAGGAACCACAGGGGTCTTCAAGAGGAGGAAGCTAAGCTCAAGGAAAGCTGAAGGAAGCAAGATTCAGGAGAGGTTCGGCCGAACCCCCTAAACATGTGGTCGAACTAGGGTCTGGCCGAACCTGCTTAGTGGTCCGGCCGAACAGCTTTGGCAGTTTCAAGTGGCATTTTGGAGAATTTGCAGGAGTGGCCGAACCTTAAAAGTTCGACCAGACCAGGATCAGGGAGGTTCGACCGAACCTACCCATGGTTTGGCCGAACCTACCCTGTAGTCCGGCCGATCCTTTCCAGTGTTCGGTCGGACCACTCCTCTATTTCAGCTGGCTGTGTACGGACTATATAAGTCCCACTTTAGAACGTGTTGATATAATTAAAATAACTTAGTTTTAATTTTCTGGATATTTTTGGCTTAATCTAGAGAGAGAAACACCATTAGTCTTCATTTGTAAGAGAGAGAAAGTGGGGATTTCTTCATTGATGAACTTGGATTTTGAAGAAGAAGCTTGTTTAATCTTTTGTAGATCTTTAACTTCAATTAATGAGCAATCTCTTACTCTTTCTTTTTACCTTTACATTTAATTTTGTTTGTTTACTTTGATTTTCCTTCTTTGTTTATTAATCATGTTGATGCTTATTGATTTGATGGCTGATATTTTTTTCAACATGATTTGTGAGTAGTCACCTAGCCAAGGGTATGGGGATGGTGTAGTTGCTAATTGTTTATGCTTATAATGTTGGGATTAAGTTAATGGTGATTAAAATCTTTGCATGCTTGATATTCTTTGATCTTCTTGCAAGTGCACATTGTTGGTTGATTAAAGGTGAATCTTTGCTAACAAGGAACGGAAGTTGACTTAGTTAAGGTTCATTACTATCGATTGTTCTTTGATTGCACCTCCTAATATATGGTTCTAGTGTGGAAGCATAGAGGTTATGTTAGGAGAAGCCGATTAACCCCGGAAGGCGATTAGATTGGACCTTGTTTCGATATTCATACATGTTTAGTTCGCTATTGATTTGCTTTTATGTTATTGCATGTTCAAGCAGCAACTACATCTACCCATTTCCCTTGGTGTTTAGTTATATTGATTTTAACTCGTTTTACCCTTAGTTTAATCTCCTAGTCATTCCTTTTCTTTGTCCCGAGATAGCTTAAGGTCTAGTGATGAATGCGGTGTTTATGTGCTTCTCCCTGTGGTTCGATCCCTCTTCTCACCATATACTTGTATTAGGTTAAGTCAAGTGTTATAAATTCATTTGATTTAGGTGTAGTCGTCTAACAACGCGATTATTTCCTTTGTCACTATGTACATCAATTTTTAAGTGATGCCTTTGAGAATCCTTTCTCAGCGACCTCTCTTTCAGTTGGTGACACTTTTCGCCCTACTTTGCATATAGAATTTGGGGAGGTGCCTATTGATGCTGCCTTTCGTACCGTGTTGTGCCCTACTGGGCTAGGAATAGTATGCTTTGGCCTTTGATGAACGTTCAGGCTGACGAATCCTTATATGTGGATAACCCACAACAAGGCGGCACTCTAGGGTACCGTCTTACTCAGGGTATTCGTCTTCCTACTGATTCTTCTAGTGGCTCAGTCAGCCTTCCAGCTGCCACTACGTGTCACAATCTGTAGAAGGTTAGTTTATATGTCCTGGTTTTTCTCTTATTGCTTTAGCTTTCCTTTTCTCTTTCCCTTCTCATTTTTGCCGTTTTGCTTATTTTTATCTTTTATGTTTGTTTGCAGCTCACCAAGTCTGTTACCGATGTGGCTAATGCCCTGCTTACGGTAGAGAAGGAGTGCCAAAATCAAAATGCAACCCTTGTTGAGAAGGATAAGGAGGTTCAGTTGGTTTGTGGTGAGAAGGATGCAATGGCTGGTGAGGTGATTCCTTTAAGAGAGAGAGCGGTTGCCTACAACCTCAGCTACAGGAGTTCCATCCTCTTAAGACTAAACTAGCAGACCGTGAGAGTCAATTGCACGTGTCTCAAATCAGGGTGCAATCATTAGAGGCTAAGATTGACAGCATTCAGGCAGGGAGGGAGGGTGAGCTCGAGGCTGTTAAGAAGGAGGCACTTAAGTCTTTTGTGCTTTCTCTAGCTTCTGTCAAGCTGCTCGCTGATCGTCATGATGGAGGTTAGGAGGCTACGACTCATTGCGTGAACAACCTCTATGGGGGGATTGGGGAGCAGTAGGCTCGCTTTAATGCCTTTTGGGCTAAGGTTGTTGCTACTAGGGAAGCTGACTGTCACAATCTTCCAGATGACCATTCCCACGTTGTCAATTGCAGAGTTCCCAACCATGATGTATTAAACTTGAAGGTGCCTTTTAGCCCTGATATTGCTGCTGCCATTGGAGTGAAAACAATGGTTGATGAGTAATAAAGGTTTTGGCGGTTGTCTCCCCCCTCCTCTAGTGGTTCCTTAGAGTTTCCTTCTCCTAGGTATGTGGTTACTAAGTAGTACTTGTTTACTATCTTTGGGATGTATAGCCGCCAAAGATTGTATTTAATATTTTTTGTTTCTATCCTGTTGGGCTTATCCAGCTTAACTTGGATTTTTTTTTTCTTCAGACCTTTTGCTGAATGTTTCCTTACCTTGGTGGGTGAGGGTTCAACCCGTAAATGCTTTAACTTTTTAGTTGGATGTTTCTCTCCCTTCTAGGAGGAGGTTTAGCTTGATAACGCATGTGTATAGGATATCTCCCGCTGAGATATCACCGAGCTCCTAGTTTGGCTCACGAGGTGCGCACTCACCGTTGGAAGAATAATTAGAAGGGCTCACCAGCCCGACAGAGTCAGCTCGCAGGCTGGCCAAGTAGGACTCTCCACAAAGGAGATCGTACACCAAAAATAAGGGATAAAGTACAATGGAAAATATCTACTCTAGTGTTCGGTTTTGTTGGTGTGTGTAGGTATGTTTTCGGGTCAAAGAACGGATTTTAAGGTCAAATGAACACGTTGGGAGTTTGGGACCAAAGTCAATCAAGATTCCAAGCCTTAAGTTTCTCCCACTCTAACCTACACCACTTTATTCCTAATCCTACACCACATCACCACCAACACTCCCCTGCTTCCCCAATTCACCAACAACAATTACAGCAACAGCAGCAAATCCGCACACTAACCCATTTCAACCACCATCCACCCAACAGGCCCGACCCTTAGGGTGTGCGGCATGCGCAACCGCACAGGGGCCAAAAATCGCTTGGGGCCTCAAAGTCTTACAATATATACAAAATTGTTGTAATAAATGTTTAGTGTTATTGTTGTGGCTTAGTTGTAAGTATGGTGATATTAAATCTTGCAGGTACGGGTAGATATTCTTTCGATTTTCAAATACTCTATCTATCTGTGCTTTACTTTTCCTTTTCCTTTTCGTTTTTCGTTTTTTATTTTTTTTAAATTCCATTCATATTTTTTGGAAGATAGTAATAATATTTTAATATTTTTATCCCCAATAATGGTCCCTTAACTCATTTTCATTTTTGTAAAATATTACCATTCTCTCTCCTCTTTACAACAACCCGTAAATACTTTTATATTTTATTTTTTTTCTTTTCAACATATTTCGATCTCTTCAATAATATTATAAAAATTACATTTATTTATTTATTCTAAACCTCTACAACAAATCATAGCAGAGCATTTATTAAAAAAATGCAATATTATTATACGTTTCTTTTTTTTTAAAAAAAAAGGGGCCTAATTGTATCTCAATTGCATAGGGCCTCCATAATAGTTGGGACGGCCATGCCACCCCACTCTATTACAATGGAAAAGAGGTTAGGCACACATTCTATTACATCATCTATCTCTTTAAGTACACTTTCTCTCTCTAAAACACATTCTAACTTAGGCATAGGAGGGGGGTTTCTCGAGCCACTCCCGAGGGCAATTTACGTGTGTTACCTTGCGCAGGTCATCAACTAGACCCAGCCCGTGCCAGCCAGAACCCTTGGATCCATACTTGGAACAATTGGCGCTAGAAAGAGGGGAAGGATCATTTGACATGAGGTTTAGAACAATTGGCCATGGTTGTCTAAGGCTAGAGATCACAACACCACCACCTCGCCGATTAGCGAGTGATGTCAATTTTCTCTTTTTTGCGTTGTCGTCAGTCATAATTTCAGCTCTTCTTTTAGCACTAACTACAGGAGCACGACCGCAAAATGAGGAAAGGGTGTCGTAAGAAGGGACCGTAGCTTTCGGGCAACGTCTAATAACCTTTTTCCCGTCAGCTGATAGACCAAGTTGTCTATTATCTAACTTATCAACACCTGAAACATGAAAATTTTGTCAATTAGGGATAAACCACATTTTTTAGCAAAATAAAGCATGCAAAGAGATATTATAAATAAAAATTATTAAGGTAGATAAGTTAGTACCATGATGGTCGGTCCAGTAGAGACCGACACGAGATAAAGGTGCGTTGCCAAGAATGTAACTCACATTCGGCACCCAAACCTTGGGACTTAGGCGAACTTTGCTGTCACCATTATCAGTTTCTGAGATGTCAAAATGATTGACAGCTCTCTACTCTTGTTTACCGAGATCTCTCTCGGGGATTGAGTCAAATCTTGGATGGGGCCTGAAAAATGTTCTCCTTAATGAAAAATCATCAGGATCTGACAAAAAGAAGAACTTGTCTTACCAGCCCTTGCAACTTGAATGCTTGGGATAGACGGTATACTTGTGAGGTTTGGTGCATAAAGACCACCACCCTTCTGATTGACCATCTCTCTTCACAGTGATCAATCATCTAAATACGTTAAGGGTTAAGGGGTAATTTTGGTACAACATAACCCAAACCGTGGCAATAACGGCGCGAATTGTAGGAGGAGTTGGCTGCAGCAGGCAAATGTTCCAAACCTTTATAATCTTGGCAACAAAAGGATGAAGGGGAAAACGAAGGCCGAAGTCAAAATGCTTCATGTAAACGGCCACAAAATCTGCCGGACAGTCTAATACAGAAGCTCCAGAAGGGGGGATAGATAGCTCATATCCGTCAGGTAGATTGAAAAATGTTTTAGCACGACGACATTAATCTTTTTCAGTTGCAGTTTTTCTAAAGGCTTCACTTATTTTAGCCTTTGCAACCTTACCATTTGTCTCAGAGTTATACCCTTCATCCAGGTTCTCTTCCTAAATAACTTCTGCCGTCATATCGACAATATCTTCCCTGCTCTCGGTGTTGACACTACCTTCCTGGGTTTCGTCATCACCCAGAACTGAATTAACAGCAGAGTCATGAACAGGAGATGTCGGATTCTCCCGTGGGTTTGGAGGAATAATTGTATCGTCTGACTCAGAAGAACTCACAACCTGACCTTGTCCAGGACTTTTGCTGGATTCAGCCGCTTTAGCAACTTCACGGGCCGCAGCTTTAGGCTGGTAATTGGTTCTCTTTACTCTTGGCATAGTATTTATACCTATATTGACAACGTAAGTGCCGTATTGATCAAAATACCGTTTCTCGGCAAAGCTGCGTAAATGATAACGGACACTAACAGGCTCAACGTCAAGAATTTCAGTACCAGTAGGAATATTAGGGTTAGTGGGGTTATAGGCTTGTTTGCGATGAGCAATAGTCTTATGTCGAATATAAGCACGCCTTTCTTCTTCAAAAGATAAGGGCTCAAAGGGGTAATCAATATTGTCGGAAAAGGAAAGAGAATTACCCTGATTACTACCGATTTCTTTGCCTAGAGATTGTCTAATTAAACGACTGTAGACATCCATTTGTGTCTCCCCAAAACCAAACCCAGTGATGAATGCCTTTCGCGTCGAACCATAATCGAATGAGGTGAAAGTGTGGAAAAGTCAAGTGTTGCGGTTTAGCTTTATTTAAAATTCTCTTCTCTCTAATTTTTGAAAATAACTCTATTTATTAAAAATAGCCAATCCAGTTTAGTTTGGTCCGTAATTAAGGTCCGATAATAGTGTAGTTGGAAGGGGCTCGAAGAGACCTTTTCAACGATATATTATAAGCCCAATTCCGATGAATATTGAGGAAGTTATGGCCAAAATACTAAACTGGGCCCGGTTAATTATTTACATATGGCCCAATGATCTAGAGGAGGGCCCAATGTTAATTATTCCTCCTAAAATTATTAGGATTAATTATAACTTTCTAGAAGTTTCTAGATTGTTCCTTTTAATTCTAATATTATTAGATTTAATAATTATTTTTAAGATGGATTTTATTTGGAATAAAATATTATTATTTTATTATTATATTATTATTTTTGAAAATACGTTTTATCTTCTATACGGATTCCGTAGATCAAGTTGGTTAAAGATCGGATTCCGCTTGAAAAAACGCGTCCAAGTCAGACTGTCGCCAAACGACAAGTCTGTCGCTTGGCGACAGACCTTGTCGCCTCGCGACAGCGTGTATTTCTGGCGACAGCGTGTAGTTTTATTCCTAATCAAATTCTATACTTTTCCGGATTACTTTCCTTTTAAGTAGGGTCCCGAATCTCTGTTTTCAGTCATTCACAATCACCCAATTCTCTCTATTCTCTCTTGAGCAATATATGCTTTCTTTCTCTCTCTTTACAAACAATATTCCGCATACACAAGATTTAGAATCATCTAGCCAAGTTTGAAGTTGCCTTCGCCCTAGACGTGCAAGGTTTAATATTTTCTGAGGGTTTGGTCCAAATCCAGTATAAACTTTTTAACTCTTTCTTTCAATTTATTTACTTTAATTCTTTGATTTATTATTTTCATTGAAGTTTACTAACTTGTGTATTTTGTTATTAGAAAGAGGTACGAGGCTTCAAAGTAAGTAGATTAGCTTACTCCCTATTTCTTTCACAATGTAGAAAGCATGTTTATTAATGTTTAATTCCTAGTATCATGTTTGGATGTTTTATTGCTTTCTAGTATCATGTTTAGGGTGCCTCTTATTATTTCTAATATCATGTTAGTACCATGTTAGGTTTAAAGCTTTGATCTTTATTGTTTAGTGACTTGCTAGGATTTGTTATTAATCTTGTTAGTATCATGCCTAGGATCTTGCTATTATATTTAAGCTTTATTATTAACATGATTATTGTTAATTTGATTATTTTGATTATAATTATGTTGCTTGATAATTATTATTGTTATTGGTTGATCACACCTTTTATGCTTGCTAAAGAGAATTTGTACTTGAAATCACGCTTAATAAGATAATTAATAATTTGGTTTAGGCTTATATGATTTTAACTCAAGTGATCACCAATAATAGTTTTATTTGTGCATTAATATTCAACCAACATAGATTAAATAGGTTTAGGGCTAAATCTAATGTTTGCATGTTAGTTAGAAAGCGCACATGAATACGAGTAGAACAAAGTAGAGGCCTATTTTATAGGGCGGGTCCTTTCTTTTGTAGATTGGATTCGTACCCTCATCCCCGAACCCTATTTGGTTCAAGACCTTATGGAGTTGACGATCTCCTGGATCGTTTTGGGTTTACAAGTTCCTAAAACTTGTTGGAGACTCTTTTGCTCTAGCTTTCTTCCCTTTCGAACGCCACCATACTTTAGTGTATAATCACAGTGGGATTCAAGCTTGGGATCATAATGCTTGAAATATTCCCTACAGTTTTTTGGCGACTCCACTGTGGAGGATTTCTATTTTAATTCCTGAAATTTATTTTGGCAATGATTTAGAGTGAGCGGATGAGTCTCGAAAAATTCTAAGTATTTCATGTGCGTAATTTTGATTAACATTATTGTCATATGCATAAAAAGGTTCTCATTGGATAGACCAATGAGTCAAAAACATAGGATTTTACACGTAGGAAATTTGAGAAATTTCTTTCACAATTAGAATCGAAATATTACTGCGAAATCTGAAAAATTCTAAGAACACAGATAGTTGCTGAGGCATGTAGGAACTAGCGTCTAGAAAACAGAGATCGTCGCCTGTAAAGAGCTTCTGTCGCCTGGCGACAGTTCTGTCACTTGGCGACAGGGGTTCTTTTGCGGCGACAGTTCTTGTAGTCTAGCGCCATGTTCTTCTAATACCGAGCCAGAACTCTCCCCTCTTGTTTTGACCATTTCTAGTACTGTTGGCTCGATTCTAGTTCCTGATTGAGCTTTTCTCACTTTTCTGAAACCCATATGTGTTCTACATATGGACATAACTCTCTGGGGGTTCACACTTCATCTACCCAAAAGAACGCTCCTGGCAACGACGGGTACATGCAACTTTGTGAATCCACCAAACCATGGAAGCAAGTTTTTAACTTGCGGGGTCCCATCCATACGCGCCAACCCTTCACGGTTAGGCTTTCGCGCGATGCATCCGGACTCATAACCATGGACCCTCTTTGACTTAACCCATATCCTTGAACTTTAGAGAACTAGAGCAATGGTTAGGTTGCAAACTCATTGCATCATATTGTGACTATATAAACTACTTGTGCATCCTTGTTTGTGCATACTATATATCTGCTAACCGTTTGTTTGACTTGTGTTTAAAACTAAATAAATTGACTTATGACTAAAAGGACTTTGTCTAATTAATTAAATAATTAATTTAGAATTAATTAAAGGCTAATGAATTAATGAACTTGACTTAGTACGACTTTAGGCATGCCCCTTTAGAGTAATATCACTGGAAACAGTCCCGAATACTGTTCCAGCAATGGCGCAGAAATCTGGGCTGTGGCGCCCCTGTTTAGTGTCTGTCGCCTGGTGATAGTTCTGTCGTCTGGCGACCGGCTTTAAACAGTGGCGACAGTACTGTTGTTTTAGCGACAGTCCAATTTCTTGCTCGAGTCATCACGACGAGTCTAATTAAACAGTCTACTAATCAGTTCATCAGTTATTAATGGTTCAAACCATATCCAGGTCCTTAATTGAGTCTAGGCACTTAAGTCCCATGGTCATACACTAGAGTCAAAGCATGTCACTCACACACATTTATAATACACACACATAACATGTTTGTCACACCATGACCATGTCTAGGGAGTCTTGAATGCGTGTTTTCCGTCATTTTTTTAGGGGGGTAAGTCGGATATTAGTCCTCCAATTAACCAATTCATTGAACCTATTCTTAAAAATAGGCACCCCATTTTTGCTTTTTTTTTTCTCTTT
This sequence comes from Chenopodium album, assembly GCF_948465745.1. NCBI lineage: Eukaryota > Viridiplantae > Streptophyta > Magnoliopsida > Caryophyllales > Amaranthaceae > Chenopodium > Chenopodium album. Next base: position 22,442,629 of record NC_137853.1, read on the forward strand.
ATTTTTTTATTTTCTAAACCATAAAGTCAAAGTCGATTAGAATCGGGTTATTAAAACAAATATGGTTTAACTTACAGCGCGTGGACAAGAAAGGAAGGGCGTCTAATCAAGGAAAACACATTCATTCAAGTAGCACTTTTTGACAAACCAATTGGTAGGAAAAGGAAGGCTAAGAAGATAATGGCTAGTCAAGAAGAACTTAATGAAGTTAAGGGAGAGGTAGCTAACTTGGCTGAGATATTGAAAGGTTTGACCCTTTAAATCAATGACCCTGTGAAACAGCAGTTTAGGGAATATTTCAAGCATTATGACCCCAAACTTGAACCCCACTGTGATCATACACTAAAGTACGGTGGCGTTCCAAAGGGAAGGAAAAGGGAGCAAAAGAGTCGCCAACAAGTTTTAGGAACTTGTAAACCCAAAAGACAATCCAAAAGGACCATCAACTCCATAAGGTCTTGAACCAAACAAGGTCCGGGGATGAGGGTACGAATCCAATCTACAAAAGAAAGGACCCGCCCTATAAAATAGGCCTCTACTTTGTTATGCTCATATTCATGCGCGCTTTTCGAATAACATACAAACATCATATTAAACCTACCCTGTTTATCTACGTTGGTTGAATATTAATGCACAGATAATACTATTATTGGCGATCACTTGAATTAAAATCATATTAGCCTAAGCCAAATTATTAATTATCTTATTAAGCGTGATTTCAAGTACAAATTCCCTTTAACAATCATAAAAGGTGTGATCAAGCAATGACAATAATATATAAATCAAGCAACATAATAATAAACAATAAATAATAATAACGATGATAATAACATGATAAGGCATAATAAAGCTTAACAATAATAGCAAGATCCTAGGCATGATACTAACAAGATTAATAAAAAATCCTAGCATGTCACTAAACGATAAAGATCACAGCTTTAAACCTAACATGGTACTAACATGATAACATGACATTAGAAATAAGTAAAGGCACCCTAATCATGATACTAGAAAGCATAAAATAACATCCTAACATGATACTAGGAATTAAATACATCCTAACATGACACTAGGAATCATAAAACAATAATAAGCATGCTTTCTACATTGTTAATAAAATAGGGAGTAAGCTAATCTACTTACTTTGAAGCCTCGTACCTCTTTCTAATAACAAAATACACAAGTTAGTAAACTTCAATGAAAATAATAAAGAACAATTAAAGAATTAAATTAGAATCAAATTAAATAAAGTTTTGACTAGTTTTGGACCAAACCCTCAGAAATTATCAAACCTTGCACGTTTAGGGCGAAGGCAACTTCGAACTTGGCTAAGAGACTCTATGTCTTGTGACTGCGGAATTGTGTATTTTGTAAAAAGTTGGTTTAGAAAGAGAGAGATAAAATAAGAATTATGTAATTCTTGATGAGAGTTGATGAATGAAAACAGAGATTCGGGACCCTATTTATAAGAAAAATAGTCTGAAAAATCATAGAATTTGATAAGGAATAAAACTCCACGCTGTCGCCAGGAATCAACTCTGTCGCGACGCGATAGGGTCTGTCGCGAGGCGACAGACTTGTAGTTTGGCGACAACCTGTATTAGCGCGTTTTCTCCATGCGGAATCCGATCTTTAATCAACTTGATCTACGGAACCCGTACAGAAGATAAAATACGTACTTTTAAGATAATAATAATAATAAAATAATGTTTTATTCCAAATAAAAGTCTATTTTAAAAATAAATAATTATTAAATCTAATAATATTAGAATTAAAAAGAACCTTCTAGAAACTTCTAGAAAATTATAATTAATTCTAATGATTTTAGGAATAATAATTAATATTGGGCCCTCCTCTAGATCATTGGGCCGTATGTAAATAATTAACCGGGCCCAGTTTAGTATTTTGGCCATAACTTCCTCAATATTCATCGGAATTGGGCTTATAATATATCGTTGGAAAGGTCTCTTCGAGCCCCATCCAACTACACTATTATTGGACCTTAATTATGGACCAAACTAAACCGGTTTGACTATTTTAAAATAAATAGAGTTATTTTCAAAAACAGAGAGAAGAGAATTTTAATAAAACTAAACCGCAACACTTGACTTTCAACCACTTTCACCTCATTCGATTATGGTTCGACGTGAAAGGCATTCATCACTGGGTTTGGTTTTGGGGAGACACAAATGGGTGTCTACATGCAGCAAATGGACCTAATCTAGGAAAGCTTGAGCAAACTGTCCAATGATTTTAGATTCCAAGGGATTAGCTCAAAAGGGGTCTCGGTGGATAAGGACCTTATCCCACAGAAGTTCAATGCCAACGACATCCCGAAATATAAACCTATGGATAACCCTTATTTTCATTTAAGAGCTTTTAAAACTGTAATGAACATTAAGGGGATAGACAAGAAAGCCTTTCATTCTGTATTTTCTTTGTCTTTAGAAGCTTTGTGTCAACAGTGGTACTTTTCTCTTGATAAAGAAAAGACCTCTAGTTGGGAATCCATTGTAAGTGCTTTCATTGAAAGATACAAATGTAATATTCAAGTTGAAACTGATCATAGGGAACTTGAAATTCTAAAGCAAAAAGAATATGAAGGCTTTACTTCCTTCTTTAACAAATGGAGGCAGACTACTGCAAAGATGGTTGAGGTACCTAGTGAGAAAGAGTCTGTAAGGATGTTCATTAAGAACCTCCAAGAAAAATACTCTAGACATCTTAAGTACCAAAGCAATTTACATACCTTTAAGGCTGTCTATGATATTGGTATCAATATTGAAGACGACCTAGCCAAACAAAAAGCTGCTAACAATGACTCCGACAGTGGCTGGAAGGGTAAGAAGAACGACAATCCTTCTTCTTCTAAAACAACCCACTCAAATAATGTTGGCACCTTTAATCTAAATGAAGTCTTAGCCATGAAAAACAACCAAGGACAAAAGAAACCATTTAGGAAAAACTATACTCCTATTGGTATGAGTTATGACACCGCGTTTGACCGCCTACACACAAAAGGTCTTATAACTCCTATTGGACCATTTGGAGACCCACCTGTCGAAAGGAGAACGACTAGCTGGAACCCAAATGCACATTGTAAGTATCATCAAGGTAGGGCCCATCCTACGAAAAATTATTGGAGGCTAAAGGAAGCCATCCAAGATCTAATTGATAGCAACAAACTTCCATTTCCCCCTGCAAGTAAGAAGCCAAGCATCAACATCGCACCACTGTCGGATTCCTTGGCCATTTCTGACGAAGAAAATCAATTAGACCCATCTAGTCACATAGAACCTATTGAGACCATTGAAGAAGAGATTTTCGAAGATGCCATTGACTCATATGGATAAGAACCTGTGACTAGGCAGGACATATGGCTGAAGTAAACAAATTACTGTTTCAGACCAAGGAGGCTCTAAGAGAACAAAACGAGTTGCTTAAGAGTAGACCTCCACCCAAGGAGAAGAAACCCTTCTCTCTACAAGTAATTGACACTACCAAGAAGAATAATAAACTTTATACTCCAATTGGGTTGTCGTATGCTAACATGTTTAAAATGCTCTCCGAGAATGGTAAGATCCAACCTCTCGAACCGAGACCATTTGAATCACTGAAAAGGACAGATAGGTATTACTGTTCATACCATCAATCAGGGGGACATACAATAGAGAACTGTTTTAAGTTCAAAGAGTTAGTTCAACAACTGATTGATGATAAGAAACTAGTCCAACTCCCACAAGATGCCACAGTCAATGGAGTATGGGACAGTGATGATGAGGATGTCTACCTCAAAGATATTGAAGAGACTCCTTTGTCAACAATATACCCAGTAAGTGACATTTGGGACGAAGAAGATTCACCCATAGATGTCCTCACCAGGTCCGGGAGAATGCAACCTCCCATTACAACAGAACCTATGCCCACTATTCAACAAGTTCCCATACCAATCATAGAAGACAACGATATTGTCAAACAACTAAAAAAGACTAAGGTCAAAATGAATGTATGGAAACTCTTAGCCACATCCCGAGAACATAGGGTTGCAATTATGGATGCCTTGGCTAAGGTAGGCATAGATTCGGACACCACTCCTGAGGGGTTAGCTAATTTCCTCACGAGTGATCTCCCAAGTCCAATTAACTTGGTCAATTTTTTGGACAAGGACTTACCACCGGAAGGTGACAAGCACAACAAGGCTCTTAACCTCACAGTAATATGTAAGAGGATGAATGTTCCTATGACCCTTGTAGATAATGGATCGGCAATCAACGTTTGCCCACTTAGAACTGCAAGAATGTTAGGCATAAGAGATGAGGATTTATCCCCATCAACTCAAGGAATAAGAGCCTATGATAACTCACGCCGTCAAGCATTAGGAACAATTACTATGAACATAACCGCGGGGGCAATCGAACATGCCACTACATTCCAAGTAGTAGACATTAAAGCATCCTTTAACTTACTATTGGGACGCCCTTGGCTTCATGATCTAAAGGCCGTCCCTTCATCCCTTCACCAACAAGTGAAAGCCACTAATTACTATTGATGCTTCACCTATGAGAATTAAAATAGTGCAGAACCCACTAATTAATGTAGAACATGATGAAGATGATGAAGATTTGTGGGGCTTTAACGAAGAGGTCTCCTTGATAGAGGAAGATGAGAGGACCCCTCTTCACTACGACCTCCACTCAAACATGGTGACTAACACTATCCTAAGAAAACAAGGAAATTTTCCTGGAATGACTCTAGGAAAGAAAAAAGGGATAGCTAAGCACATGGGATTACCTGGCCTCGCTAAGTTGGATACTTTCGGACTTGGTTTTGAACCAACTCGCGAAGATCTTAAGCGAGCCTAGGAAAAGTCAAGAGCACGAAGGAATGCTCGTACACAAAAGAAGGAAATACCCATGGATCAATATCCTCTCACCCTAAACGGACAATTTATAAGAGAAGGAGAGGATTACCCCTGTTACGAATTTCCTGAACCTTTCGTTGTGAATGGCATAAGACAACCAGGGTTTGAAATATTTCTGGATTGTTATTTCCTAGATGAGATCCCAACTCCAATCTATAGAGAGAAAGCACCCCCTTGTTTTGACTTTAATGTCATGGGACTTTTCTTTGGACAAGAGTAGAATGAGCCAAGATATGTGGAGGACAATTCTTCACTCATTAAAACAGTCTTTCAAAGTGAAAACTTTGATCCATTAAAGTTCATCACTCCAATAGAAGACCAAGAGCGAGGATGGCGCAAGACGGTAAAGGTGACCACTACAAATGGAAGGAAGATTTCAGTAACCACGGGACAAGGGCCTATGTTTGAAGAATCGTCTAAGTCAGAGTCCGAGTCCGAGTCTTCCCCTATCGAGTCTTCTAAATCTTTAGTTGTAGCACCCCCATCTTCTATTTCTACTCCTACGATAGTTAGTAATCAAGTCCCAACGGACATTTCTTTATTTGATGTAATGATTTCCGAATTCAATAATATGTCTTCTTCCCCTTATTCCTCTTGTTTTTCTTTAACCAAAGATGACGAGCATTGTTTAACTAATGATGAAAATGACAAAGAAATTATTAAAGCAATGGAAACACTTGAAAATAAAACGCCAATAATTGAGGATACAAAAACGGTTGACATCTCAAAAGATCCAACCATTAAAAGAGAAGTTAAAATCGGACTTACATTAAGTAAAGATGAAAGAACCGATTTAATTAATCTACTTAAAGAATTTATTGATGTATTTGCTTGGTCATATGAAGATATGCCAGGCATTAATAGAGAAATAGCTCAACACACAATACCATTAATTCTAGGAATGAAACCTGTAAAACAAAAGTTACGTCGAGTGAAACCCGACGTAGCTCTTAAAATAAAAGAAGAGGTTCAAAAACAAATAACTGCAGGTTTTATTAGGGTATCTAAATACCCCGAATGGGTCGCCAATGTCGTCCCAGTTCCGAAAAAAGATGGTAGAGTTCGAATGTGTGTCGGCTATCGAGATCTAAATAAGGTAAGTCCAAAGGACGACTTCCCTTTACCACACATCGATATTTTGGTAGATAATACAGCAAATTACGCACTTCTCTCATTTATGGATGGATACGCAGGATACAACCAAATTCTCATGGCCGAAGAAGACATGGAAAAAACCACATTCATAACACCTTGGGGTACTTACTGTTACACGGTAATGCCATTCGGGTTGAAAAACGCGGGTGCTACTTACCAACGAGCAGCGACTGCCCTACTCCATGATATGATGCACAAAGAAGTGGAGGTTTATGTAGACGACATGATTGTAAAGTCTAAAGACCGTCCAGGACACCAAATAGCCTTAAGAAAGTTCTTTGAAAGGTTAAGAAAATACAACATGAGGTTAAACCCCTCCAAATGTGCTTTCTGTGTAACCTCAGGAAAGCTCTTGGGATATGTCATAAGCTCTAGAGGAATAGAGATTGACCCAACCAAGATTAAAGCGATCATGTCCATGCCACCGCCCAAAACCGAAAAGCAATTCGGGGATTCATTAGCCGGTTGCAATACATAAGTAGGTTCATATCCAAGCTAACCACAATATGTGAACCAATATTCAAGAAACTCAAGAAGAATGTGCCAGTCATATGGGACGATGAGTGTACCCTTAAGGTTATACTTAACGGTTACAAAAGAAACAATGGGAGCTATGCTTGCGCAAGAGGTAGAAGACAAAGAAAATGCTATCTACTACCTAAGTAATAAGATGCTCGAATATGAGACACGCTATACACCATTAGAAAAGTTGTGCCTCGTGTTGGTGTGGGCCACGACTAAATTAAGGCACTACATGCTTGTACATACGGTTTATGTAGTATCACGAACGGATCCCCTCAAGTATTTATTTGAGAGATCTACACTTAACGGGCGTATCTCAAGGTGGATATAGTTAACTTAGCCCAATTTGATATAAGATTCATGCCTCAAAAGGCAATTAAAGGATCTGTGGTATCGGATTTCCTAGCAGATTTCCCAATAGAAGATTCGACACCATTAGAAGAGAACGAATTTCCAGATGAGGATTTAATGATGACAGAGGATGATACATGGACTCTGTACTTTGATGGAGCCTCAAACCTAAAGGGTTGTGGCGTAGGAGTCCTACTAGTATCACCCAAAGAGGAACATGTTCCCATATCTATAAAGTTAGATTTCGCTGTTACCAACAACGCAGCCGAATATGAAGCATGTGTGGTAGGCCTCGAAACTGCTTTAGCCTTAGGAGGAGTAAAGAAACTCCGGATTTTCGGAGATTCTTCTTTAATTATCAATCAAATCTCAAAGAGATGGAAGGTTAGGAGTGAAAGCTTAGTTCCTTACCAAACATATCTGGAAACCCTCACTGATCAATTGGAAAAATTAGAATACACCTATCTACCTAGAGAGGAAAACCAATATGCCGATGCCTTGGCAAGACTAGCCCCAATGGTTAGAATTCCTAAGGAAATTGAGCAAATGCCTTTGACTATAGAAAAGAGGCATAAACCAGCATACATTCAAGCTATAGAAGACGATGAAGTGGTCCAAGAAGAAGAACAAGAAGAAGAACCATGGTTTACAGACATACTTAATTATGTCACCAAAGGAGAATATCCTCCTCATGCTGACAAAAGGGCAAAACGAGCCCTAAGACTTTTGGCTTCCCAGTTTGTGCTCATGGGAGATGAGTTAAACAAAAGGGTACCTAAAGGTCGAGCTTTATTATGTGTAGGTAAAAAGGATGCTTGACAGGCTAAAGTCGTCTCACCTAATCAAAAGTAATTACCTAAGTCCTCTAACTAAATTAGATAGGGAAGTAGGGTCGAATACACAGGGAAACTGGTCTTTCTATTCCTAATTAATTATTATAATCCAAATTATTAAAGTAACCAATATTTGTTGTGATTATAAACTATACTACGAAGATTATGAGTAAAGAGAATAATTAAGGAAGAAATCAATAATAATAAAGCCTAGGGCATAGGTTCACTAATAAACAATATTCCAGGGTAAAACACAATAATCAATCATCAATGCATTAATTAATCAGATCATAAAGGGCTTTCGCTACGTATTACAATCACAGAATTAATTTACCGGTATTAAATCTCATCTCTCGAATCTCGACCTAACCATTTATAAATTAATCTGCCTATTGAAACTAAGCCTAAACATCAATTCTCATCTCTCGAATCTCGAATCAATATTGCTAAACTCATACAATTAAACCTGGCCAAATCTAATTGCATAGCATTAAAACAATCAATGGGAAATCAATTAAGCATTAATAATCAACAATCATAAAATTACCCCCTTCATATTATTTATTAGATCCCCATAAACCCTAGAAGGAAGACTACTCAGACATAATTAAAATTAAGCAAAACATAATAATTAAACAAAACATGAAAGAAAAATAGAATGAATAAAATACTGAGATTAATTAAGAGAGAAATCGTACCAAGACGGCGGAATTACAATAGAGTTGAGGAACAAAAAAGAGAATAAAAGTCTAGAGAGAGAAAGTTGAGTAGAGAGAAGGAAGAGAATAAAAACTAGAGTAAGAGAATTATGAAGAAGTCTACAATTTTGTCTCCTAAAATTGCATTAATACTAAGCAAGAAGATTTCCGCTAAAACAAAAGTAAAACGGAAAACCAAACTCCCTAAAGAAAACACGCGCCCGGTCGGGCAGTGGCTCGCCCGACCGGGCCCGCCTTTTCCTCTTCAAATGTCTTCTCGCGCCCGGCCGGGCAGTGGCTCGCCCGACCGGGCCCGCCTCCCTTGCCTTAGATATCTTCTCGCGCCCGGTCGGGCGCATGATCCGGGCGCGGGTCCCTTCAAGGTATTGCTCCGCCCCGCCCGGCCGGGCGCGCCTTCAAGCGGTGCTCTGGTGGTCCGGGCGAGGCTTCTTGGGCCTCGAGGCTCTTCCTTGGGCTCTCCAACTTGGCCCAAACGCCTCATATCTCCAAAACTGAGCCCTTAGTCACCGATTTGCTACCTCCAATCGGTCTTGGGCTATCGAACGTGGTCGCGGTCTTTCAATACTTGTAGATGCTCCTCGAAAAACCCGGGAAAATGCTCCAAGTACGCAAATTCCTACAAAACTCAAGCAAAACTACCAAAGCACTGGAAAACACAAATTAGTAATAAAAGTGGCTCGTAGGAGCCAAAAACACTACTAATTACGACCAAAGGACGGGGATAAATATATATATAAAATGAACACATCAATGCTCAAATAGCTATGAGAGTTGTCCATGAAGGAATATGTGGAACACATGTTAATGGCAAGATGCTAGTCCAAAAGATAATGCGAGAAGGGTATTATTGGAGTACCATGAATAGGGACTGTCATCAATACGTAAAAAGATGTCCCAAATGCCAAATTTATGCAAATCTACAACATGTCCCACCATCTCTCCTCTACGCATACACTTCACCCTGGCCTTTCTCTACATGGGGGATTGACATAATTGGAAAAATTACGCCTCCCGGGACATGAGGTCATGAATACATCCTAGTCGCAATAGATTACTTCACAAAGTGGGTAGAAGCACAATCATATGCTAAACTCACCGCAAAGCATGTAGCGCTCTTTATCGAGAGAAACATAATTTGTCGATACGGAGTCCCAGATGAAATGATAAGTGACAATGGAACTCACTTTCAAGCTGAATGTGAAGAATTGCTACAGAAGTATGGTATTCAACATCACCATTCTTCCCCTTATAGACCTCAAGCAAATAGAGCAGTTGAGGCCGCCAATAAGAACCTAAAGACTATCATCGAGAAAATGACTGAAAATTACAAAGATTAGCCTGACGAGCTCCACTTCACACTGTGGGGCTATCGCACGTCAATTCGAACGTCGACAAGAAATACGCTATTTAGCCTAGTATATGGAATGGAAGCCGTACAACCTGTAGAATTAGAAATACCTTCTCTACGCATTGCGTTAGAAAGTAAACTCGATGAAGTCGAATTGACTAGAGTACGGTATGAAGAGCTAATTCTACTCGATGAAAAACGACTAGAAGCTCTACATCATACCCAATGCTATCAAACTCGTATGGCTAGACACTTCAATAAGAAGGTCAAGACTAGAAATATCAAGGTTGGGGACTTGGTATTAAAAGCACTAAGAAAAAATGTTTTGGACCCAAGAGTCAAGTTTAGGCCTAATTGGTCCGAACCATACATTGTCAAAACAATCTTGTCAGGAGGCGCAACTAAATTAACTGACATGGATGGCAATGAATTTTCAAATATGACAAATCTTGACCAACTTAAGAAGTACTACCCATAATTACTTGAGTAAAACACTCAAGAGAGCTACGTTTGGCCTGATTCCTTAAGCAAAGGATACTTAGGCAACCCTTAAAAGGGTGCGGCCACTTTAATTTTTCAAAATCTCGCATCCCAGAGTTAAAAAATTCATGACTGCGAAAATACAAGGCTGGCGCTAGAAAAAGGACTCTGTCGCCAGACGACAACTCTGTCGCTAGGCGACAGAGCGAAAACGTCGGCGACAAACATTTAACCAGTGGCGCTAATTTTCTGCAAGTGACTGGGCAGATTTTGTGTATTCTGGAAATTTTTTTCGACTTCCGTACTCGAAGAAAATCTTCCGAAAAATAAATATTTTAATTGTTTTCATTGCTTTAAATGTAAAGTTAATTTAAATAAAAGCTGAAATTTTATTGATTAATAAAGAAATTACAAAGCTTAAAATAAACTAAAAACAATTTAAATTGTCTAATAAATCAAAGGAAAAGCGATGCTCTAATCTTTCTTTTCTTTCTTAATTCTTTTCCAATTTTTGTCTGCATTCTCTTCTTCTTCATTCATCACCTTTCCTAGGAGACATCCATTAGAAGATCTGCATTCTATTTTAGTGTAGATGGTCTCTCCCTCTGCTAAAACTCCATGCTTCTTCTCCACCCAAACTTTCTTTTCTGTAGAATCAACTTTTTTTTCCTTTGTCCAATCGCGCCCGGTCGGGCGCCAATACCGCCCGGTCGGGCGATCAATTCTTCTCCAAAATTTCTTCTCGCGCCCGGTCGGGCGATTATTAAACAAATTCAAAGACAACTCTCGCGCCCGGTCGGGCGAAACTCCGCCCGGCCGGGCCAAATAAATGCCCGTATACGTCAACTCTCGCGCCCGGTCGGGCGAAACTCCGCCCGGCCGGGCCCGAGAGTAAGGTTTGACGATTCTACTTTCTTCAAATTTGGCTAACTCTTTTCCTGTAAACTGTACCAAAAAACTCGTAAAACTCATTAAATTCCCTCCTCTCTCCTCTCATAAGAAAAAGAAGAAAAACAAAATAAAAACAAATAAAATACGGGTTGCCTCCCGCAAAGCGCTGGTTTATCTAGGTCCCGCACGACCTACTTACCATAGTTTTCTCAAGGTGAACTGGAACTAGTTAGGTGTAGTAGTTCAACTGCACCAATTGTAGCCCCTTCGTGATATATCTTAAGCCTCTGACCATTTACCTTGAACTCATTACCATGCTCGTCAAACAACTCTACAAAACCGAACTTGTTGGCCCTTTTCACTGTGAAAGGACCCGACCACCTTGACTTCAACTTTCCTGGGAAAAGTTTAAGCCTGGAGTTGAACAACAACACCTTGTCACCCTCTTTGAATTCTCTCGGAAAGATCATCTTGTCGTGCCGTCTCCTAGTCTTCTCCTTGTAGACTCGCGCACTATCATAGGCCATCAACCTAAACTCATCAAGCTGGTTAAGTTGTAGAAGCCTCTTTTCTCCGGCTAGCTTAGCGTCCAAATTGAGCTCTTTAATAGCCCAATATGCCTTGTACTCTAACTCCACCGGAAGATGACATGCTTTACCATACACAAGTCTATAGGGAGTGGTACCTATAGGGGTCTTAAATGCGGTTCTATATGCCCAAAGGGTGTCATCCAACTTATCGCTCCAATCTTTCCTAGATTTTGCTACCACCTTCTCTAAGATGACCTTTATCTCGCGATTAGACACTTCGACTTGGCCACTAGTTTGGGGATGGTAGGCTAGCCCTGTCCTATGGTAAACACCATACTTCTTTAGGAGGGTATCTAACTTCTGCTCATGAAAGTGGGATCCTCCGTCACTGATTATGGCTCTAGGCACTCCAAATCTAGGAAAAATAGTTTTCTTGAAAAGCCTATGGACCACCTTGGCATCATTGGTAGGAGTGGCAATGGCTTCTACCCACTTGGATACATAATCTACGGCGACTAGTATATAACGGTTCCCTCTAGAGGAAGGGAACGGTCCCATGTAATCAACACCCCAAACATCAAAAATTTCTACTTCCAAAATCCCAGTTTGAGGCATCTCGTGCCGCCGCAAAATGTTGTCGGTCCTCTGGCAAGAGTCACAAGCCTGCACAAAAATGTTAGCATCCTTGAACATGGTGGGCCAATAGAATCCTGACTCGTTTATCTTGGCCACTGTTTTAGAGGGACCATGATGTCCTCCATAAGGTGAAGTGTGGCAGCTAGTGAGAATACCATGTACCTCCCATTCTGGGACACACCTGCGAAATAATCCATCTGCACACTCGCAAAACAAAAAGGGATCATCCCAAAAATAATGTTTGACATCATACAGGAATTTCTTTTTTTGTTGGTAGGACAAGTCAAGAGGTAGAGTACCACCCACTAAATAATTTGCAAAATCGGCGTACCAGGGGTGTTGCTCTACAACTGCATACAGGTTGTCATCAGGGAATGAATCATCTATAGGGAGAAAATCCTTACCCTCATCATACCTGATTCGTGACAAGTGATCTGCCACAACGTTCTCTGCACCCTTTTTATCCCTTATTTCAATGTTGAAGTCCTGGAGCAAGAGAACCCACCGGAGTAGCCTAGGCTTTGATTCAGCTTTGGCTATCAGGTACTTTAAAGCTGCATGGTCCGTAAAAACAATAACTTTAGAACCAACTAGATATGATATAAATTTTTCTAAAGCATAAATGACAGCTAAAAACTCCTTCTCCGTAGTGGCATAGTTGACTTGAGCCTCATCCAAAGTTTTACTAGCATAGTAGATAGCATGTAAAAATTTGTCCTTCCTCTGTCCAAGCACGGCTCCTAGAGCAAAATCGCTTGCATCACACATGATCTCGAAAGGAAGATTCCAATCGGGAGCACATATGATGGGTGCCGATATCAAAGCCTGCTTAATCCTGTTGAAAGACTCAAGACACTCATCAGTAAAAATAAAAGGGGCATCCTTAAGTAAAAGCTGAGTCAATGGTTTGGCAATTTTAGAAAAATCTTTGATAAAACGGCGATAAAACCCCGCATGACCCAAGAAACTCCTAACTCCCTTAACATTAACTGGGGGAGGTAATTGCTCAATCACTGAAATTTTAGCTTTATCTACCTGTATGCCCTTATCAGATACAATATGACCTAGGACTACTCCCTCCGTCACCATAAAGTGACACTTATCCCAATTTAAAACCAAGTTGCATTCTTCACATCTCTTAAGGATTTTAGCTAAATTTATTAGACATGAATCAAATGAAGAACCATAGACACTAAAATCATCCATAAAGACTTCCATGATAGACTCTATGAAATCAGAAAAAATGCTCATCATGCAACGTTGAAAAGTAGCAGGTGCATTACACAAACCAAAAGGCATTCTACGATATGCAAAAGTGCCATAAGGGCATGTAAATGTTGTCTTTTCCTGATCTTCAGGGTGGATCGGAATTTGGAAAAATCCTGAATACCCATCTAGATAGCAAAAGAACTTATGGTTAGCTAACCTCTCAAGCATTTGATCAATAAAGGGGAGAGGGAAATGGTCCTTTTTAGTGGCGACATTTAATCTACGATAATTAATGCACATACGCCACCCTGTAACAGTTCTAGTGGGAATTAATTCATTTTTATCATTTTTAATAACGGTCATCCCACCCTTCTTAGGAACCACTTGTACAGGACTTACCCATTTGGAGTCAGAAATAGGATAGATAATACCTGCATCAAGTAATTTCATAACCTCTTTCTTGACCACCTCTTGCATATTAGGATTCAACCTCCTCTAGGGTTGAATGCAGGGCTTGTAGTTGTCCTCTAGGTGTATCCTGTGCATACAAAAATCTGGGCTTATACCCTTGAGATCATCAATACTGTACCCTATTGCCCTTTTGTGGGTTCGGAGAACCTCTAGAAGTTGGGAAGTTTGTGGGTCATCAAGTGCAGTACTAATGATCACAGGGTGCATTTCCTGCTTATCAAGAAAAACATATTTTAAATGAGAAGGGAGAGATTTTAGTTCAGGTTTCTTTACCTCTGCAGGTTTCGATTCCTGAACTAATTTTACTACCTTCTTATTTTCTTTGTCATCAAGTTCTTCCATGGCAAGTGCTTTCTCAATAATATCCACCTCCTTGCTACAGATACTCGCATCATCTGCAGACAAATTACCACAAAGTATTTCTTCCAAGGGATCCCTTGCAAGAATCTGTGTCAGGCTATCATCACAAATATCATCCATTATATCGATAACATCGATCAAACAACAATTTTCCTCAAGCATAGGACCTTTTAAAACCTTCCCTAAATTAAAAGTAATATTATCATCACCAACAGATAGGGTTAGTTTACCATTTTTAACATCTATAATGGCTCCTGCAGTATGGAGAAAAGGCCTACCTAATATAATGGGTATTTGTGTGTCCTCAGCCATGTCTAATACAACAAAATCAACAGGGATGAAAAATTTACCAACTCTAACAGGGACGTCCTCTAAAATACCTAGGGGATATTTAACAGAACGGTATGCCATTTGCAAAGTGATATTAGTAATTTTTAAATCACCCATATTTAATTTAGCACAAACAGACGATGGCATTACACTAACAGAAGCACCCAAATCACATAATGCTTTATCTATGAAGACATTACCAATATGACAAGGGATAGAAAAACTACCAGGATCCTTTAATTTAGGAGGAGATTTATTTTGTAACAATGCACTACACTCCTCAGTAAAAGCTACAGTTTCTACCTCATTAAAGGCCCTCTTCCTAGTCAAAATATCTTTCATAAATTTAGCATATGCAGGAACCTGTGTAATAAGTTTAGTAAAAGGAACCGTTACCTGCAAATTTTTAACAACCTCCAGAAACTTACCAAACTGCTTGTCCAACTTAGTCTTTAGTTGGCGATTAGGGAATGGTAATTTGATAACTGGTGGTGCTTCCCTACTCTTCCCCTGGGGTACATCCTTCCCTGGGGTTGTACCCTGCAATGAATCATCAAAAATATTAGCATCAGGAATTTTACCCTGCAGCCCTGCAGGGGAAATTGGTACAACGGAATCAGGATTAGCAATATTAGATAATTCAGGTTCATCCTCTTTGGGCATCTGGGGCCCATCGTAGTGTGAACCACTCCTTAGGGTGATTGCATTTGCATGATCCGTAGGTTGAATTCCCTGCGCTGGTAGAGCTCCCTGCTGACGAGATTGAAGGGTAGAGGACAATTGTGCTATTTGGGTGTCCATGACTTTATTATGGGCTATAATAGAGTCAATCTGTTGGTCTCTACTCTCCATATGTTTTTGCATGTTGGTCAGCATTGCCCTAATTTCTGATAAAGCAGGGTCAGAAGATGTAGTAGGGGGCTGTGATGGGGGTTTCTGATTAGCATGAGGATGGTAATATTTCTGCTGTGGAGGGGGTGCTTGTTGTGGTTGTTGTGGAGGTGGAGGATTTTGAACATTGGTGCTACGGTAAGATAGGTAGGGATGGTTCCGGTAGCCAGGATTGTAGGAATTGGAGTATGGGTTATTTTGCTTGTAAGTTTGGAAAGCATTAACTTGCTCCATTGAACTCCTGCAATCTTGTTCAAAATGACCTACACTTCCACAATTTTCACAGAAAGCATCATTAGCATTATTAGAAACAACAGAAACATTAGCAACAGAATTAGGATTGTTAGTAGTAAGATTATCTAGTTTCTGACAAATAGAAGTAAGCTGGGCTTGCAATAAAGTGACTGAATCAACATGATGCTTGCCCTTGTTAGCAAAACCTCTAGCATTCCCATATTGGGAATTATGGATTGCCATATCTTCAATAACCTGACCTGCATCATCAACATTTAAATTCATAAATCTACCGCTAGCTGCGGAATCTAAAATTGTCCTAGATGCATTTCCTAAACCATTGTAAAAAGCTTGAATCAACTGCCACTTCGCCAAATTGTGGTGGGGACACTCCCTCTGCAGATCCTTGAATCTTTCCCAAGCTTCATATAATGCTTCATCTGCCTCTTGGGCAAAATTCTGGATGGCGCTTCTCAATAAAGCTGTTTTCTCTGCAGGGTAATATTTATTATAAAAATTCAACGCAAGAGTCTCCCAGTTAGTAATACCAAGTGCAGCTCTATTCAAACCATTAAACCATAATTTAGCTTTTCCACATAAAGAAAAGGGAAAAAGAATCTCCCTGATTTGATCCTGCGTTACCCCATTCTGCCTAATAGTATTGCAGTATTGACAGAAATCTGCAATGTGAAGATTAGGATCTTCACCCTTTGCTCCACTGAATTGCTTTCTTTCTATCATCGTTATGAACTGGGGCTTGATCTCGAACTGGACTCCCTCGAGGTCGGGCGTAGGAGAAAGATGTGGAAAATCCGTCAGCGATGGTTGCGAATAATCGCTAAGCTTGCGAGGTGGAGGTGGTGGTGGTGTACCCATCTCTAGTTCTGAATCAGAAGAATGCTCTGAATCACTAGAAGTAGGTAATGGATTTCTAGGAATATTATTACTCCCAGAGTCTGCTGAGATCTGCCTGTAGAAATTCTTCTGTCTATGAAACGAGGGTTCGATCTCAGGATCGAATGGAATGTAACCTGATCTGGAACACCTGGGCATAAACAAAGAACTAAAAAGACAGATATTAGAACTACCTCAAGGAACTAATGTCCTTTGAGGCAAAAGGGAAAAATAATCTAAACTACAAAAACAATTATAAATAAAAATAAAGCCGTTTCCCCGGCAACGGCGCCAAATTTTGACAGGCTAAAGTCGTCTCACCTAATCAAAAGTAATTACCTAAGTCCTCTAACTAAAGTAGATAGGGAAGTAGGGTCGAATCCACAGGGAAACTGGTCTTTCTATTCCTAATTAATTATTATAATCCAAATTATTAAAGTAACCAATATTTGTTGTGATTATAAACTACACTACGAAGATTATGAGTAAAGAGAATAATTAAGGAAGAAATCAATAATAATAAAGCCTAGGGCATAGGTTCACTAATAAACAATATTCCAGGGTAAAACACAATAATCAATCATCAATGCATTAATTAATCAGATCATAAAGGGCTTTCGCTACGTATTACAATCACAGAATTAATTTACCGGTATTAAATCTCATCTCTCGAATCTCGACCTAACCATTTATAAATTAATCTGCCTATTGAAACTAAGCCTAAACATCAATTCTCATCTCTCGAATCTCGAATCAATATTGCTAAACTCATACAATTAAACCTGGCCAAATCTAATTGCATAGCATTAAAACAATCAATGGGAAATCAATTAAGCATTAATAATCAACAATCATAAAATTACCCCCTTCATATTATTTATTAGATCCCCATAAACCCTAGAAGGAAGACTACTCAGACATAATTAAAATTAAGCAAAACATAATAATTAAACAAAACATGAAAGAAAAATAGAATGAATAAAATACTGAGATTAATTAAGAGAGAAATCGTACCAAGACGGCGGAATTACAATAGAGTTGAGGAACAAGAAAGAGAATAAAAGTCTAGAGAGAGAAAGTTGAGTAGAGAGAAGGAAGAGAATAAAAACTAGAGTAAGAGAATTATGAAGAAGTCTACAATTTTGTCTCCTAAAATTGCATTAATACTAAGCAAGAAGATTTCCGCTAAAACAAAAGTAAAACGGAAAACCAAACTCCCTAAAGAAAACACGCGCCCGGTCGGGCAGTGGCTCGCCCGACCGGGCCCGCCTTTTCCTCTTCAAATGTCTTCTCGCGCCCGGCCGGGCAGTGGCTCGCCCGACCGGGCCCGCCTCCCTTGCCTTAGATATCTTCTCGCGCCCGGTCGGGCGCATGATCCGGGCGCGGGTCCCTTCAAGGTATTGCTCCGCCCCGCCCGGCCGGGCGCGCCTTCAAGCGGTGCTCTGGTGGTCCGGGCGAGGCTTCTTGGGCCTCGAGGCTCTTCCTTGGGCTCTCCAACTTGGCCCAAACGCCTCATATCTCCAAAACTGAGCCCTTAGTCACCGATTTGCTACCTCCAATCAGTCTTGGGCTATCGAACGTGGTCGCGGTCTTTCAATACTTGTAGATGCTCCTCGAAAAACCCGGGAAAATGCTCCAAGTACGCAAATTCCTACAAAACTCAAGCAAAACTATCAAAGCACTGGAAAACACAAATTAGTCATAAAAGTGGCTCGTAGGAACCAAAAACACTACTAATTACGACCAAAGGACGGGGATAAATATATATATAAAATGAACACATCAATGCTCAAATAGCTATGAGAGTTGTCCATGAAGGAATATGTGGAACACATGTTAATGGCAAGATGCTAGTCCAAAAGATAATGCGAGAAGGGTATTATTGGAGTACCATGAATAGGGACTGTCATCAATACGTAAAAAGATGTCCCAAATGCCAAATTTATGCAAATCTACAACATGTCCCACCATCTCTCCTCTACGCATACACTTCACCCTGGCCTTTCTCTACATGGGGGATTGACATAATTGGAAAAATTACGCCTCCCGGGACAGGAGGTCATGAATACATCCTAGTCGCAATAGATTACTTCACAAAGTGGGTAGAAGCACAATCATATGCTAAACTCACCGCAAAGCATGTAGCGCTCTTTATCGAGAGAAACATAATTTGTCGATACGGAGTCCCAGATGAAATGATAAGTGACAATGGAACTCACTTTCAAGCTGAATGTGAAGAATTGCTACAGAAGTATGGTATTCAACATCACCATTCTTCCCCTTATAGACCTTAAGCAAATGGAGCAGTTGAGGCCGCTAATAAGAACCTAAAGACTATCATCGAGAAAATGACTGAAAATTACAAAGATTAGCCTGACAAGCTCCACTTCACACTGTGGGGCTATCGCACGTCAATTCGAACGTCGACAAGAAATACGCTATTTAGCCTAGTATATGGAATGGAAGTCGTACAACTTGTAGAATTAGAAATACCTTCTCTACGCATTGCGTTAGAAAGTAAACTCGATGAAGTCGAATTGACTAGAGTACGGTATGAAGAGCTAATTCTACTCGATGAAAAACGACTAGAAGCTCTACATCATACCCAATGCTATCAAACTCGTATGGCTAGACACTTCAATAAGAAGGTCAAGACTAGAAATATCAAGGTTGGGGACTTGGTATTAAAAGCACTAAGAAAAAATGTTTTGGACCCAAGAGTCAAGTTTAGGCCTAATTGGTCCGAACCATACATTGTCAAAACAATCTTGTTAGGAGGCGCAACTAAATTAACTGACATGGATGGCAATGAATTTTCAAATATGACAAATCTTGACCAACTTAAGAAGTACTACCCATAATTACTTGAGTAAAACACTCAAGAGAGCTACGTTTGGCCTGATTCCTTAAGCAAAGGATACTTAGGCAACCCTTAAAAGGGTGCGGCCACTTTAATTTTTCAAAATCTCGCATCCCAGAGTTAAAAAATTCATGACTGCGAAAATACAAGGCTGGCGCTAGAAAAAGGACTCTGTCGCCAGACGACAACTCTGTCGCTAGGCGACAGAGCGAAAACGTCGGCGACAAACATTTAACCAGTGGTGCTAATTTTCTGCAAGTGACTGGGCAGATTTTGTGTATTCTGGAAATTTTTTTCGACTTCCGTACTCGAAGAAAATCTTCCGAAAAATAAATATTTTAATTGTTTTCATTGCTTTAAATGTAAAGTTAATTTAAATAAAAGCTGAAATTTTATTGATTAATAAAGAAATTACAAAGCTTAAAATAAACTAAAAACAATTTAAATTGTCTAATAAATCAAAGGAAAAGCGATGCTCTAATCTTTCTTTTCTTTCTTAATTCTTTTCCAATTTTTGTCTGCATTCTCTTCTTCTTCATCCATCACCTTTCCTAGGAGACATCCATTAGAAGATCTGCATTCTATTTTAGTGTAGATGGTCTCTCCCTCTGCTAAAACTCCATGCTTCTTCTCCACCCAAACTTTCTTTTCTGTAGAATCAACTTTTTTTTTCCTTTGTCTTTCTTCAAGCTCTTCTTTTTTGGCATAATAGGAGTCTTAAACTCACTTCTTTCACCTGGGCGCTCTTTAGCAGGAGCCTTCTTGTCACCTAGACGAGTCATCACGTTGGTCTTCTCAACCTTGACTTGGGTTTTCTGAGGTCTTCCATCAAGCCATTGCTTTACACTATTAGACAAAGAAGGTGGAACCTTGTGGGTAGTCACTTCCCATAAGGGCCTAGCGCACCAATACTTATCAAAGCGTTCAACTTCTTGCGAAACAGGGAATTCATAAGGATGAAAGGAATGGTGTCCTTCGAACAAGTGTATTATTCTGATAGGGGGTTCAGAATTATTATAAAGCTAATATATTCAGTAAGGTCAAGTGATCGGAATGCCTGGGTGGAGGCCGCTTCCGATCAGTAATATAAATATAATTAATATTACAGCTTAATCTTGACTGAACCCTTCGGGTCACACCCAAGCAAATATATGCGAACCAACTCGACGAATTAATTCAGAAGAAATTAATTCGTCGCCCGAGTGTTAAATATTTAGACGTCGGTAATTCGAGCTTAGAGCGTCGAAACCGATCGTCGGAAGTCGAGTCAAAATAATAAAAGATGAGACGCGCAAAATAATAATAAATCGACCATATTCCCAAAAATACCCCGAGCATCGGAGTGCCCCGAGCATCCGAATGCTAGGGGCAAAAATGTCCTAGCAAAGGTGGCTAGCAAGCACCAAGCCGAGCCTAGCATGGCAGGCTGGTGCGAGCTAGTGCATCGTGCTAGCAGCCACGGCCAGCCGCGGCTAGGCACAACAGCAGCCACGCCGCGCCACAGCGGCAGCTGGGTGCGGGCTGGGTGCGGGCTGGGCTAAGGCCAGGCTCGGGCTTGGCTCGTGGCTTGGCTCGGGCCATAAGGCCGTGAATTAAGGGGAAGCATGGAATATGGGAGCAAGTGGGTGAGGAAATGTGGCACAAGGAAAGTATTGAGTGGGGAGCAAGTATGGTCCCCTACTCTCCATGTGGTCCTCA
Organism: Chenopodium album; assembly: GCF_948465745.1. Taxonomy (NCBI): domain Eukaryota; kingdom Viridiplantae; phylum Streptophyta; class Magnoliopsida; order Caryophyllales; family Amaranthaceae; genus Chenopodium; species Chenopodium album. The sequence goes on from NC_137853.1 coordinate 22,463,962, forward strand.
CCAACCTATCTCACATGGTAATGCCACTTGTAGATTTATTATTAGTTTGCAATTTTAATTTAATTTAGCTTTAAATTAATTTGTGGGATTTCATGATCCAAATAATTCTAGATTTGAAAGCAAGCACATGGAATCCCTCATGGGATTAAAGGAAGCATTGTATGAAGGAATTGGAATGTGTTTTCTCATAAAGTTAATAAGAGGATTGACTTATGGAGAAACATAGAAATTCTGATGAACAAGAAGTTTAGTGGGAGCAAAAGTAATAGTCCAACAAGATGTTTACGAACTCTATTGTGAAACAACTATCAAATTCTAAATGCTTAGATTTGAAAGTATTTTCGACAATGGACTGAGCTAAAGACGGTACTTAGTACATGTTGGGAATTAAGTTCTATGGTATAGACTTAATTAAAATGTTTAAATGAGTAAAGGAAATTACCATGTTAAACATGAAGGACCTTGAAAGGCTTTCGACCCATATGTATGAAGCTGAGTAAATGTTTGAACTAAGTATAAGCTAGGCTAAGTACTAAATCAAACAAGAAAGACTCTAGTAAGAGACTTTCAATCATATCATATAGCGAACAATTTGGCAAGACTCAGTGTAACTGTATGAGCTAAATGTCACATGGATGGAATAAAATTGAGAATCATTATAGAATTAAATCCATCATGTAAGGCTATGATATGGAATCGTCAGATGACTTACATGCTTAGAGCATGTGAAGTACGTATATAATACCAATCGACATTGATCTAAGTATTAGATCATTAGATTATAGTCAAGAACTTCCAAAGAACTTAGATAAGTAGTTGGATGAGTTCTTGACGCATGGAAACAAATATAATTTGAGTTTTGATGTTGCAAGCACAAACTTTAACAAGGATTAGATCCTTAGCAAGGAAGCCATTTATAAGCACGAGGCAAGAAGTGTCGGATGTGCATCCATGTATAATGTGCGTAAATTTAAGGAAAATTTCCATGCTCACAAGTGATTAGGGTACCAAATCGTTGTCAGTCGCTTGGAGTGAAACCCAAGCAAGGCATCATCAGGGAGTCTACTAAAATATATGTTGAGAATATTGTTGCCATAAAGGCAATAATAAGGAAAGATGTTAAATGGAAAAGTTCGTTGTTGAACGTTGATGATTGTAGGTTGTCAAGTAGAAGGTCTCAAATCATGAAAATGAGTGGGAGCCATTGCTTGGAAAATAAATCCTGAATCACATGTAATCCATTAACACTCTCAAAATTTTATCATCTTATTATGGAAATGGTGGATAATGAAGATGCTAAGGTTTGCAAAGTAATTTTAACTAAACCTTTGCAATAAGTGAACGACAACATTCATAATTGCATGAAAGAAATCAAGCATATCAAATATGGGTGTGATTTCTATGAATGTTTTATGAAGAGTATTACTCTTTAAACATTTGGGAAAAACCATTTATCATAAGATTAAACATTGTGAAGTTTCATGGTGGAATAAAATATTTCTAAATATTCCACAAAACTATTTAATTGTGGTTTAGAATTAAATAATGAGTCCATTCGATTTTAATAAATATTCAAAATAGGGTATCAAGTCAATGGCTTGGATAAAGAAACACCTATTAAGTGAACGTTGAATATTTTAATCGAAAATTATCCCTAATCAAGGTCATATTTTGTGGACGACTAATGACCATCAGAGATTAGTGTGTAATATGATTTGTAGCACCGTTTCTTGTGCTATGAGGATACAAATCATTTGCACAGGTATTGATTAAGAACCATACTGGATCGACCTATGAGGATACTTTAAGAGATTTAAAAATTGCCATAAGTATTTTCTCATTATTACTATCGGAACTCTTTTCCTTTGACCATGAGTAGTGGGAGATCTCTTGTTTGAGTACTGGTCCGCTTTGGTATCCGCCAAACGTCTGCCGTAATTGGGGATTATAAAGACAGATATCAGGCGGGTGAGCCCTCTTAGTAAGAGAAGCTACATTACAAGACTGGAAATGTCCCCCTACTAACAATAGGGAACATGTCTTGTTGTTTACAAGGCCTCTCGAAGAGCGAGACTGTGAAAAATGCATGACCGTGCTCAGATGGATTTTAGAAATCATCTGCTTATTGACAGTCAAACTCGGATTTCGAGAAACACTTCTGGATGTAACAGAGATGACTAGTAATCTTACTCTGTAGTTCATGAAGAGACATAGGATAAGGGCTATACACTAAATGCACACTTGTCCGGAAGGACAAGTGGGAGATTGAAAGGAATGGTGTCCTTCGAACAAGTGTATTATTCTGATAGCGGGTTCAGAATTATTATAAAGCTAATATATTCAGTAAGGTCAAGTGATCGGAATGCCTGGGTGGAGGCTGCTTCCGATCAGTAATATTAATATAATTAATATTATAGCTTAATCTTGACTGAAACCTTCGGGTCACACCCAAGCAAATATATGCGAACCAACTCGACGAATTAATTCGGAAGAAATTAATTTGTCGCCCGAGTGTTAAATATTTAGACGTCGGTAATTCGAGCTTAGAGCGTCGAAGCCGATCGTCGGAAGTCGAGTCAAAATAATAAAAGACGAGACGCGCAAAATAATAATAAATCGACCATATACCCAAAAATACCCCTAGGATCGGAGTGCCCCGAGCATCCGAATGCTAGGGGCAAAAATGTCCTAGCAAAGGTGGCTAGCAAGCACCAAGCCGAGCCTAGCATGGCTGGCTGGTGCGAGCTAGCGCACTGTGCTAGCAGCCACGGCCAGCCGCGGCTAGGCATAGCAGCAGCCACGCCGCGCCACAGCAGCAGCTGGGTGCGTGCTGGGCTAAGGCCGGGCTCGGGCTTGGCTCGTGGCTTGGGTCGGGCCATAAGGCCGTGAATTAAGGGGAAGCATGGAATATGGGAGCAAGTGGGTGAGGACATGTGGCACAAGGAGAGTATTGAGTGGGGAGCAAGTATGGTCCCCTACTCTCCATGTGGTCCTCACCAACCCATCTCACATGGTAATGCCACTTGTAGATTTATTATTAGTTTGCAATTTTAATTTAATTTAGCTTTAAATTAATTTGTGGGATTTCATGATCCCACATTGATGGGATAGAAATTCCCACTTATACTTTCCTTTATAAATACCAAGCTTGGGATTTGGAGTAAAGTGCTTGAGTGAGAGTTAAAAAGAGAATTCCATAATTTTGGGAAAACTCTTAAACTCACATAACACTCGGGTTTGGGTCGGACCTTGCTAACTCCAAGGTAGCGGACCTTAAAGTTGTGTTCGCCTTTTTTGTGGGTGGATACCGTCGGAGGCACGGCGCTTGACGTGCTCGTGGCTTTGAAGTAAGAGCCCCGGTTTTTGGGCGAAGCTCGCTTCGAGGGTAAGATTCGTTTTCTTTTCTTTGTGATTATTTATTTATGCTTTATGATTTTAATTATTGCGAGTGGTTCCTCGGGTGGGGTTGTTTCCGCGGTGAGTCGGACTCACCAAATCCCAACAAAGGACGGTAGAAATCTCCTGTAGGGATCGTTTATGCAAGCCCATATTGTCTCTTAACTCTACAAGGGTAATAAAAGGTTAATTTTGATAAACTAGGAAGACGGTAGTAAGGTTGGTTATTACAACCAACCATCTTCTCAATCTTCCACCAAGGGACAACCCAGTTTATGGTAAAATCACCAGCGGCAAACACTTTGCCCCACTCACGGCGACCCATCTTTAAAGAAATCCGTTTCTTTCGCCGAACTAAACAGTTGGGAGTGTACTTGTCAATATTATCAGGAGGACTAATTAATCCTAGCCTCTCCATGAGCCATATTTGTAAAAAATGCACTTGATTAGTATTGCAACATAAAAATATTTTTAATTTTTGTAATTAAGAATATTTTTTTTTTATACTTGTAATAAAATTGGAGAACCTCAAAGGGGTGCTCTTGGATTCTTTTTCAATGCATCTAGACACAGCATAGTCTCTCCAACAATTAGTGGCATTGGGTTTCTTCCTGATTCAATTTGTTCTAAAACAGATACAATTATTGCTTGGCCTTCGTTATCTTTACCACTAATAAGGAGGTATTGGCTAATCATGTGTTTATCAAAATAATAACGTGCAAATTCTTCCAAGTCAATTGTATTACAATGCACTATATTTTTTTAGGACCGTACCCCTTAGATCAAAGAAACGTTCATAATCTTTGTAATAATACTCACTTACTCTAGGCATTACCGCAAGATCTAAGGAATGAAAGCCTAGAATGGCTCCAAATTCTTCCGGTAAAGGGCAAATTTCATCATAGAATAATTTAAAACAGTGAGAATTAGTATCTCAATATTCTAAGGCAGTATGAATAAAGTCTATGTCAAGATCTACCCCTTTTACACCGTAAATACCCCCCATATGAAAAAAGTCTAGTTCTTTTCTCTCTCTAACAGTTAAAGAATGACACCACTCACGTGTATATTCGCAAAAAGTTTTCTTAGCTAAAGACATGATTAATAGTTAAAATATTTAATTAATAATCTGTTTGAATTATGCAGAAAACGTCAGTTCTGGGGGCAATTTATAAACTTTTTTCGCAGCAGAATTCAATTCCTGTAAGAATTAGGATAATCTACTCTGTCGCGTGGCGACAGGTATGATTACGCGGCGCCAGTATTTTTCAGCAGTGACAACCACACGCGTTGAAAACCATGTTTTTACTTACTCGAATTCGACATTGATTTGACTCATTCAAACCCACTTTGTTTCACCTATGATATTTCTATTTTTATTTTTATTTTTTCCTTTTACTTAAATTAAGCTTAATTAATTTTAGGCTTATTTTTGGTAAAAATACTTTTTTCACTTCATTTTATTTTTTCATTTTTCTTTTTTGGGGGAGAGAGTTGGTACCCTCCATTAATAATAAAGATGACGGAAATTTTGCACATAAATCACACTTTCTCATACACTCACACGCACATAAAATAAAATGAAGAAATAAAATACAAGAGATAAAATGTTTAAATAAATAATAATTGCATATATACAAAGTGTCTAATACATGAGTCATATAAATAAAAATTAGACAAAGTCCTACAAAGTCAAATAAATGAAAATACAGGTACAACTACGGTACAGGAGGCCGCAAATGATGGGGGACGCCAAAAGTATCAATGAAAGTCCTACTCCGTGGAGTGTGTCCCTCACCATCTCCCGAACCACCAGCCGGCGGAAACTGCAACTCAGGGCCAGGCCAACGTGTCTCACCCTGATACCCAATAGAGAGAGGCTAAGGCTGCAGGGGCTGCTGCGACGACGAGCCAACCTCGTACGTCCCACCACCCATCCAACCTCGACTGGTCGGCCTAGTCGGAGCATCCTCAGGAGATGACGCCGAGTCCTCTACAGGGGCGGCCTCAGAACGACCACTCCGACCGCCTGAAGTAGTCCGGCAACGCCTCGAGTCGGACCTAGTAGTCTCCCTCCTAGGCTCGGGTCTCGACTGAGTGCGTGGAGAAGGAATAGGCTGTCCCTGCAAGAGTAAATCAAAATTAGAAAACAAGTAAAAAGCAAGATAAAGATGCTAATGCAAGAAGTAATACCTCCTCAGCGTCGTTGCTACGACAGGTAGCACGGTTCCGCAACCTCACGAGCTGGCTGCGAAAGGCGTCTATGCACCTCGCCATAGCTGTCACCACCTCGCGAGAAAACTGCCAAAATAACTAAGTCAGTAACAGTTTATAATCAAACATAAAAACAAGATGTACAAAGGATGCCTACCCGAGTCTGGTGACGGGGAAAGGAGCGGTCCACGAACCGCTCCCCCTCTGGAGCTGGCGGAATCAACTCCTCGATTGGCCCATACATGCCTTGATAGCGTATGGACATCCTCGGGGGAATGAACTGCCTAGGACCGGCCTGATAAAAACAAAAGGTTAGAAAGCACTTGGGGGCTACCTATTAGAAAACTGACAAAGTAAATAGAAGCATACCGTTGCCTCCTCTAAAAGGACAGGAGCCGTCGCTAGCAACGGTAAGAGATGCTCCTCGTAACTCTGCTCGAGGAGAACGTAGGATCTCCAAGGAGTACCCCGAGATGATCCACTAGCTCGATCCCGCTGCAAGGCATCATGAAACATGTGCTGGGGTGGAGGAGTAGGGACGACGAAGACGTCTGGAGAATGCTGAATGGCTACCTTCTCTCCTAGGTAAACTACCGCGTCGTATGTCCCTAGAAAATACCGATGCTCAGCAGTGTACTGCGTCGCTAGCGCAGGAATAGGGAAGTTAGCCCAAGGTCGATAGACCGGGCTGGGCTCCTGCAAGATAATCATATGAGATAAGAAGAAGGTTTAACACGAAAAAGTGAAAAATAGTATCTACAAAAAACCTACCGAGAGAATCATCTCTCGAAGATGAAGCACATCTGGCGGACCTCGGCTGCCTCCCCAACTAGCAGCAATGGGGAGCACGCGAGGAGAAGGCCTCGCAGGCGCAAGTGAGGGAAAGTACTCGTAGAACCAGATCTACATGAAAGGTAAAAGTCAGTAAGAGTTTTCCATCTAATCTAGAGCTAAATCTCAAAAGGAGAAAAGAGATGTACCTCTACAACCCTCTAGAAGCTGGAAAGTACCACCTCTCCCCAGACAAGGCCCTGTGACGGCAGGAGCGTCGCAGGCCCAGTAGAAAGTCCGCATAAGCCATACTGGCCCAGTCATATGTCCTGACCAGGTGAAGGTCGCGAACGGCGGACAGGTAGTAAAGAAGTACTCTACTACCCCGATCAGGGGAAAACGTCCCCGACAGCAGAATAAGCACAAAGACGCGCACTCCCTGCTCACGAGTGGTGGCATCATCCTCGAAAGCTGCAACCAATGTGCAGCGGCGAATACATCGGGAACTCATCTGTCCCGACTGAGCCTCAGCTTGGGCCCGAATAGCGATCGGATCCAACAACTCCTGAACAACCGGTGAATAGACCATAATGTCGCTGTCCAACGGCAAAGGAGTAGACTGGAACTCTAGCACCGTGATGAGGCTGAAATCGGCTGGAGTGACTGTCATCTCACCCAGGGAAAGTGAAAAGTGTTGGTGGTGTCCCAAAAGAACTCCACCAAGGCTCGGACAACGAGGTTACCCCCGTCGTATGAAAGCATGGCCCGGGTGGCCAGAAGAAGAGGAGTCAACCCACATGACTCCCAAAGCCGACGTAAACCCTCATCTCTACTGATGAAGGTGTCGTAGAGCGAACCAATGGTTGAATTACCCGAGCCGTGGCTACGGGTCCTCCCACCTGCAAGACCGCGTCGGACTCGTTCCGACAAATGATGAACGGGAGCGTGAAACAAAGTACGCTCATCCCAATCTGGCAGGAGACCGAGGCTGGACGTAGATGGAACGTCCTCGCCCTCGCTAGTAGGCTCGTCCTCTCGGCACGAGTCTCTCGATCGAGAGTCGGAACCACGTCGTCTAGCCATGCTAAATTATGTAAAAGTAATTAATTTTAAGGCTCTATAGTATCCAAGGTTCGCCTAAGCCGCATGATACTATGTTCACAAAAACAGAGTACGTAGTACTAAAACAGAGCAAAAATTCAACTAAGCATGATTAGCATTTTCAAGCAAACAAACAATTTCTTGCAAATATATGATAAATATTGTGATAAATTGTACAAGAAAAGGCAGCAAAAATACGAAGAACGGGCTACATTGTTCTTCACGACCTTATGAGGTCCAACAATGGTGAATTGTTCATTTCTTCACCAAATTGAGTCAAACAAGTCTCAAGGTACTCCCAAGGCAATATACAAGCATAATCAAACAAATTCAAAGCATAAAATTCAACAAACAAAGCGAATTAAGCAAAGTAAGTTTTGAATTTTTCGAAAATTCGTGAACAAGAACGCACAATTCATCCAAAACCGAGTAGAGTATGAGAAAAACTTACATAGATCGGCAAAATAGATGGAATAAGCTTCGATTTGCAACATGTTTGAGTGACTTTGGCCAAGAAATGAGCGAGAACGAGCGTTTTGAAGATTTCGTGAGAATGAACGAACAAAGCAGCAGCGAAATGAAGAAGAAGACGGGTATTTAAAACCCTGATTCTGTCGCCAAACGACAGGATTGTCGCGAGGCGACAGACGCAGATGCTGGCGACAGCTGTTTCTGGCGACAGGATGTTGGTCCCCACATTATGACTTCGTGGACCTGTTGCAGCAGTTTGGGTTCCTTAGTACGCCAGTTAGCCCTTCTAAGCAAATTGACATGACGTAGTAATTGGTTCGATTTCAATTACATTAAGTGATCGACTTGATGAAAGATCATCTCACTTAGCTTAAAGCGCCTACATATTGGCTCATAATAAGGCACCAAAATAATGGTTCAATAGTAGCACCGACGTAATGGTTCACAAAAAATGTAGAAGCACCGACGTATTGGTACGAAAATAATGTTATAGTAAAGATCAATACATAGAGTGATCTTCGACGATATCCCAACATAGAGAGGAGTTGTCTAGTGGCGAAATACTGCCATGGCTAAGTAATGTCACAAATTCTGAAGATGAGGAGATATGGTCACCTTCGACAGTCCCTCAAGATAAAGTAGAGATTGTCTATAGCGGCGACGCACTGCCGTGGCGACATACTGCCACAACCCTGGAGATAAGGATGTACAGTTATTTTCGACGACGGTCCCGAGATACTGTGGAGGATTGTCACCCCAAGAAATGTTGAAGATGACGATGCAATGTTACCTTAAAAATGGCGTTCTCTAGCTTGCAGAAGGTCGTCAAGATAAAGATGCAACAACAAAATGGTTACCTCTAGAGACGGGTGCTCGACGATGCAAGATACGCGTTTTTTAACTCTTTTATCTGTTTAACTAACATTATTTTACAGGTATCGGTGTTACAAGAATGATTTGGGGTCGCAGAACGTTCTGAATCATTCTCCGTCCCTATCGCTAATTTGACTTTGTTATCGAAATATTCGTTTCTCCAAACTCAGTCAAAGTGGGGGCTTCTGTAGACACCCATTTGTATCTCCCCAAAACCAAACCTAGTGATGAATGCCTTTCGCGTCGAACCATAATCGAATGAGGTGAATGTGTGGAAAAGTCAAGTGTTGCGGTTTAGTTTTATTTAAAATTCTCTTCTCTCTGTTTTTGAAAATAACTCTATTTATTAAAAATAGCCAATCCAGTTTAGTTTTGTCCGTAACTAAGGTCCAACAATAGTGTAGTTGGAAGGGGCTCGAAGAGACCTTTCCAACGATATATTATAAGCCCAATTTCGATGAATATTGAGGAAGTTATGGCCAAAATACTAAACTGGGCCCGGTTAATTATTTACATACGGCCCAATGATCTAGAGGAGGGCCCAATGTTAATTATTAATCCTAAAATTATTAGGATTAATTATAACTTTCTAGAAGTTTCTAGAAGGTTCCTTTTAATTCTAATATTATTAGATTTAATAATTATTTTTAAGATGGATTTTATTTGGAATACAATATTATTAATTTATTATTATATTATTATTTTTGAAAATACATATGTACGGATTCCGTAGATCAAGTTGGTTAAAGATCGGATTTCGCGTGGAAAAACGCTTCCAAGTCAGACTGTCGCCAAACGACAAGTCTGTCGCCTCGCGACAGCGTGTATTTCTGGCGACAGCGTGTAGTTTTATTCCTAATCAAATTCTATACTTTTCCGGATTATTTTCCTTATAAATAGGGTCCAGAAACTCTGTTTTCATTCATTCACAATCACCCAATTCTCTCTATTCTCTCTTGAGCAATATATGCTTTCTTTCTCTCTCTTTACAAACAATATTCCGCATACACAAGATTTAGAATCATCTAGCCAAGTTCGAAGTTGCCTTCGCCCTAGACGTGCAAGGTTTAATATTTTTTGAGGGTTTGGTCCAAATCCAGTCTAAACTTTTTAACTCTTTATTTCAATTTATTTAATCTATTTCTTTGATTTATTATTTTCATTGAAGTTTACTAACTTGTGTATTTTGTTATTAGAAAGAGGTACGAGGCTTCAAAGTAAGTAGATTAGCTTATTCCCTATTTCTTTCACAATGTAGAAAGCATGTTTATTAATGTTTAATTCCTAGTATCATGTTTGGATGTTTTATTGCTCTCTAGTATCATGTTTAGGGTGCCTCTTATTATTTCTAATATCATGTTAGTACCATGTTAGGTTTAAAGCTTTGATCTTTATTGTTTAGTGACATGATAGGATTTGTTATTAATCTTGTTAGTATCATGCCTAGGATCTTGCTATTATATTTAAGCTTTATTATTAACATGATTATTGTTATTTTGATTATTATGATTATTATTATGTTGCTTGATAATTATTATTGTTATTGTTTGATCACACCTTTTATGCTTGCTAAAGGGAATTTGTACTTGAAATCATGCTTAATAAGATAATTTAATAATTTGGTTTAGGCTAATATGATTTTAACTCAAGTGATCGCCAATAATAGTTTTATTTGTGCATTAATATTCAACCAACATAGAATAAACAGGTTTAGGGCTAAATCTAATGTTTGCATGTTAGTCATAAAGCGCACATGAATACGAGCAGAACAAAGTAGAGGCCTATTTTATAGGGCGGGTCCTTTCTTTTGTAGATTGGATTCGTACCCTCATCCCCGAACCTTTTTTTGGTTCAAGACCTTATGGAGTTGACAATATCCTGGATCGTTTTGGGTTTACAAGTTCCTAAAACTTGTTGGCGACTCTTTTGCTCTAGCTTTCTTCCCTTTGGAACGCCACCATACTTTAGTGTATGATCACAGTGGGGTTCAAGCTTGGGATCATAATGCTTGAAATATTCCCTACAACGACGCCTAGCAGTACTAAGATTAGGAAATTCCTCCTCAACACTATTTTCAGACATTTAATTAAAAAGAAGAAACAAAAACCAACATGCAAAATTAGGAGTTAGGGTTCGACAATACCTTCGACAAAAAGCACAACGACCATGCTGAAACGCGCAAACTGATTTATGGAGGGAAATGTGAAAGTTTTAATCAAAGCAAAATTAACACTGTGGGAGATAAAACTGAAAGAGGTGAAAAGTAAAAAAAAAATGGCAGAAATTTGATCTAAAAAGGAAAAACTGAAAAGTTAGTTGAGGTGAAAGGCGGTTCAGAGATCTGACGGGCCAAAATCATTTAAAGTTTTAAAAAGCAACGGTGGGATGAATGACACGTGTTTCTTATTTTTAGCATTTTCCCGCCCAGAAGAGAAAAACCATTATACTTCCACTTAACAAGTAGACCTTGTCTGCTATCGGCAAACAAGGTTACTTGGGGGGGGGGAAACGGAGTTTTTCGCTCCCAATATTTTTTATCAAGTAGACCTTGTCTGCTATCGGCAAACAAAGTCACTTGGGGGGGGGGAACGGAGTTTTTCGCTCCTAGTATTTTTTATCAAGTAGACCTTGTCTGCTATCGGCAAACAAGGTCACTTGGGGGGGGGGGGGGTAGGGGAAGCGGAGTTTTTCGCTCCCAGTAATTTTTATCAAGTGGACCTTGTCTACTATCGGCAAACAAGGTCACTTGTGGGGGGAAACTTAGTATGATGCCAAATTTATGTAAGAAATTTTTAAATTTATGATTGAGTACAACGGCGTAAATATACACAACAGAGAATTTTAGTGTAATGTTAAATTGAAAATTCCAAATAAGTCATCCTAAATATTAAAACACATACTCTCAAAAATAATGCTTGACAGAGTGCAAGAAACTGCAACGTCATGTTACTATTAACTTTGTTTGCATCATACCTTACATATAGGAATTAATAACTTCAGTATAAAATGACAAGTGGAAACCAAAGTTTCTTCACCTTAAACCAACTGAGAACGATGATTTGCAATCATGCGTCCTCACTTGGGGGGTTAGTTGTATGGGATGATATGTGAGACAAGGCCGATATCTTAAAGAATACACGGTCAAACCCAGCATAACTACTTAACAGACTGACATGTACCAAATAAGCAGACATAACGGCTTGTCGGAATTCGGCACGTGGCAACAGAAGCTTGACACTTGGCGAAAGAAGCTTTGCATGATTAAGGGCCACCTGTCATGATGGTCATTATAAATAGTAGATAAGACCTCGTTAATGAGGACATTAATTACTCTCTCTCTCTCTATCTCTCTACTTTTTCTCTCTCACTTATCTTCTCTCTTTCTTAAACACATTCTGACTTTATCATCGGAGCGGTTATCCCCGGACCACCCCGGGGTTAGCTAACTTCTCTTCATTGTGCAGGTTCTTAGCTTGCCGATAGGAGTATCAGGATCTCGGGCTCAGGTTCTTGGGCAATCGGATCCAGACAGAAACACTGTAGTTCACCTTCAACAATGATACTAAGGAGTACAAACTTCATGTGTATGCTGAAATGGTCTTGCGCAAAAGAGAAAGAGTGGAATGATATAATAAAAAAGCAAAGCCCACAATCAAGTGCAAGGAACCAGCTGTGTCACGAGGTTTCAACTTTTTTGAGAAGTATGAAAAGCAAAATTATTATGTACAGAATATTGTACAAAAGCAATAAAGTATCAAGTGCACCTGCTATGAAGAATGAGAACTACATCGCCTAATTTTTTTCAAAACTCTAGGGGAGAAACGCCTAGAATTTTCAAAAGATCCCAGGAGATTCGAAAATTCTAGGCGTTTTACCCCGTAGAATTTTTCAATTTTTTTTTGAGTTTTTTATTTTTATCATAACTTTTGATTCCAAACTTGGATTAAAGCAAATAATATATCGTTGGAAAGTTTTGGAAGTCTATTTTCCAAACTATTTAGAAAACAAGTTAATATCATTTCTAAATCTTAATATATGATTGAAATAGTGCAAGGGTATTGGAGGTATCCACAATTGCAATTGAACGGAGAGATGGCTCGTTCTTTGACTCGTGCTGCTACATATGTTCGAAAGTCAGTGTGCAACAACACATCCCTTACAATTTATTGATTAGATAGCAACAAGCAGGTTTTGTGATGGGTATATTAGCGCAATGAAAGCAGCTACAAGGATTGTGATTGGGATTTCATAATTCACAACGCAAAGGGAGCAAAGTATAAGCCAATATAAAAGAAAGAGCTCTACCACTTCGATGGGTAAGAGATCTGGCATCTCACCAAAAACATGACCTGTTCTAGCAGAAACAGGTTGGTAAAAGCAGAGAGTGTGCAATCAGCTCACAGGAAATGATTCGTAGGCTAAGAGCCCCATATACAGCTTGCTAATGAGATTTTGTACAGCATGATATTGAAGACCTTAATGAGTCTACAACAAACATAAACGGAGGCTATGATGAAGTTGTCTAGCCACCATATAATTAGTGGTCATGCATGCAGCAATTTCGAGGATAAAAAGTTCAACTAAGGTGAAGCTCATCACAGGAAACCTTGGCGTCTTCTTCTTCCCACCTTCTCACTCAAAATAAAAAAATCATTACATTTTTTGAGGGAGAATGGGCAGAATTACTTCCTATTGTTTGAGTGTCGTCATCAGCTTACTCTTGAAAGCATGACCGCATTCTTAATGGGACTGCAATTGTTTAGCAGCAAAGGAGTGGTAATGCTATAGTTTGAGGAGAGCTATAAAGTAGTAGAGTGGTGCCTTCTTAAGTTCAAATGATATGAGTTCTGCAATGAACAGTAATTATGAATACAATAAGATCACAATGCAAGAACTCAAATACTCCGAAAGCGCTTTGTAAAAAAAAAAAAAACGAAGTTATTTCTATAACCTGGTACTGCAAGCTACTTAGTCATCTTATCAGCTGTATAAAGATAGGTAGGCAAGAGCAATTTCAGACCTAAAGGTTTGAAAAATATTTATAGACCTTCAAAAGTACCCGGTGGAGCTTCTTCATGGTGTGTGACAGCAAGCAAGCAAGTGCACAACAAGCACACTGCAGCTCAGGGGTAGACAGGTTCAAGGTAGTTACTCAAGAAATATTGCCTTCTTCTTTCAGTTACATTCTCACACAAAACAAATTCTATAGCGTTTTTTGAGGGAGGATGGACGGAATGGCTACTTACTATCTGAGCACCATCAAGTTTACACTTAGTAATTGCAAATATTGGTAGAGAAGAATGGAAAATACCTTCAAAGGCATTTTACATGTAATGATATGGAAAGTGTCCAGCAACCAGGGAAGCAAAAAGTTGCTGCGATTTTCAAAAATTAATCATGCTGACCATGACAAAGATAATAAACTATGTGATTCTGATCAAAAGGCTAGGCGCAAAGTTGAATGTAACAATTTTCAGATGTACTACGAGGGGGAGATTTCCTTAGCAAGTTACTAGCAAAGCCGATTAGATAGTAACAAGATAGTATGGAAACAAAGGCCCGAGCTTTAGAAATATCAGTCAAATATTCAGTTTTAAGGTTCAAAAAATAGTGTGGAGTCTGAAGCACACAGAGTCAAATCATTGTATTCGTCTATACAATTTTTTGTCGGTTTGAGAGGATCTTAGATTAGCAAAGAAGAGATGCAGCAGCTAGTTCAAGTAACAACAACAATGGTGAATGAGTCTTTCATATTTGAAAGCTCAACAGGTAAGATTTTTGAATTTTAATTACTCGTTCTAGTGTAGTGTTTGCTATATGTCCTGGCCTTGAACAACGGTTCGTGACTTCTGCTGACAAAAATCTGAAAGCTCAAGCTATGTCAAAACTCATGAAAAAGCTCCACACATGGATTATTGGCTTAGCTGAAGTGTCGGCTTGGGAAGTCTGTCAATTTTAGACAAGAATGAGAAATAAAAATAAATATTTACTGATGAAGCTGGGCAGAGTAAACAGTGCAAGAAATTTTATCGACACTTTTTCAGCTGGAGAAGCTCCAAGTTCAGCGCAAGGTGTTTAACAACAGTCCACACAGCAGCCTAGTGAGAGACAAGATTAAATTTACTGCGATAGCAAGTGTCAGCAATCAGGCAAGCTCCCAATGAGCACATTATAGCCGGTGGATAACCAGCAGTTTTGGGGGAGAATGGGCAGATCATCAAGCTCCTATCTAGCTGTTGTGAGTTCTGGTAAAGAAGGTTGATAAAGAATCCTGCAAGTAAAGCCGTACAATCCTACATTTTGCGATCAGTAAATATTAAGAAAGTAAAGAGCTGCTGTAAGATTCGGAAATTATTCACCTACAACATGGCAAGATTAACTGAAAGCGATTTTAAAGAGTAGTATACAGAAGTAGCTAGTAGCAAAATGTGACTAATAAAACATGCAGATCCTATTGCTTGCAGCCACAATTCCTTAGTAAAATTGCTTACCAGATGTGATACTCATTGCATCCTATCAGATTAGAGAAAATTTCCACTGCCAGGACTAATGATGATAACAATCCCACAAATTATGGGGCCCTTAAGTTTTGATCAGCTCTAAGTTTAAGATTTAGTTACCTTTTTCAAAAGCTCTCTGCTAATGAAACAGTGTATTTGTCTCTGATAAAATGTCAAAGCGATATTGGATCCCCTAGGATGTCATGATCGTGAAGGCAGAGAATATTAAGAGCTCGAGGTCCAGCTTTGCAGCATTTTGAGGAAGATCAACCTATACCGTGTCTAAGCATTATTTACGAGAGGATCAGAATGCTAGAGCTCTAGGGAATATTAGTTTCTCTGGAATCTCTGCTAAGATATTTTCTGAAGAAAACACAACCGGATTGATCTTCAATAGCAATGTGATTGGGAACACAACCTGAATAAGCTTCGCCCAGGAGCAATATATAGTTTAGAGACAAACAAATCAATAAAATAAATATAAAGTCTCGAGCAGAGCAGCAGCTCAATTGATCAGCAATTCCTCACTGATGCAAATAAGACTTCTAATGGAAGAAATCAGAACAAGAATCTTAAGCACCTCGGGGATGCATGAAAATTAGCAACGGCTACAGGTCTTTGGTTATCAAAGGAGAGGGGATCAGAGCCCAACAAAGAGGGAAATAGCCAGAATTTTCAGTAGAAAATTCAAAATATTTGCTGGAGCAATTAGATTTCTCAACGCAAACATTAGAGGTTTAGTGGGAGAAATCAGTTTTTCCAGCAGAAAAATAAGAATTTCAGCAGGTGAAACAGGTTCTCAGAAGAAAATTCAAACTTTTTGCAAAGCAGTAAAGTTCCTCAGCAAGAAGAATTAGATCTTTCAGCAAGTCAACTAGAATTTTTGGCAGAAAGACTAGATTTTTCAGCAGGGAAATTGAAATTCCAGCAGAAATCAGATTTTTTTTCAGCGAACAGGATATTCCGATGCAAGAAAGTAAAATTTTCATCAAAGCAGTTCAAGTTTTTCAGTAGAAAACCAGAATCTTAGCAGAGCAACCTGGTGTTTCAGCCAGAAAGTTAAAATCTTCAGCAAGCTAATTAGACTTTTCAGCAAAAGCTAGAGTTTTCAGCAAGGTAGTCTAATTTCCTAGTACGCCAAGAAATCTAACTCCGCACAAGCAAGAAGATAGTAATGCAACTACAGGCTGCCACGAATCATCAATCTCCTTTAAGTCTTAAAACCGCTGTAGCATCTCTAAGACTTGGGGGGCTAGAGGTAGGGGAGCAACTCTACAGTGCTCCATCTTTTAGGGGTTTTGTTGTGTGGAATGACTCCCTCCGAGTCATATCACTAACAAATCCGGTTCTTGCAACAATCGATCCTGCTCCAAAACACTGCTTCTGTTCCAAAAAAGAACAGCTTAAGCTATACATAAACTGCTTCCTCCCTTAAAAGTTCCTTCAAAGAGGAGCTCATTGACTTCTCTATAATTTATTTACACAAATGCTCTTTTATGCTAACTATTTGTGTATAACAGATATAAAGGATTACTGGTGACATAGTGCAGAAAAGAGCACCAAGTCAAGTGACAATTGATATGGAACCCTACACATCAAAGTAAGAAACATGAGGCTAAAAATTTTTACTCATCAAAGAGGGATCCAAAAATTTTCCAGCTCAATATGAGGCTAAAAATGAAGAAAGCATCCAAGACATGGTGTCCAGCATGAGCATGACAATATTCAGCCAAGAAATAGTCTTAACCAGCTCACAATGAAAGCAGCAGCCAAGACTCAGTTGAATGATTAAAATCTACAACAACAAGCAGCAACAATTCCTCATTGTTCTTGCTTTTGTAAAGGGGACGATAAGTATATTCTAGAGCTGACAATAGTGTCATGTCATGTCGTGTCAATTCATACCGATGTTTTAAATAAACCCGATTTTTCGTGACTGGGTCATGTCTTGTTGTCATGTGTTGTTAGTTTCGTCAGCTCTAGTTCAAAGTTCGCTCTCTAAACTAAGTATGAGCAGGGGGATAGCTGTTCGGTCACACATCGTAGCGAATCAGTGAGGGGTACCAAGGATCTCTTAGGTACTTCTCTTTGACACTCTTGCAGGAAAAAAGGATAGAGTTGAATGGTACCAAGGCACTCTTGGTGCTGCTCCACTTGATTCCTCAGCATGTCAGCCAAAACAACCTGAGGGTAGACCATTGCATTAGCCCTTACATAAATTAAGTAAGGAGCACAAGCAAAAGGGTCACAACCAAAACAAGCTGAAAGAAGAACATTGCATAAGCCCTTATATAAATCAAGTAAGGAGCATAAGCAAAAAGTCACGGCCAAAACAAAATTCCCCGTAATTTTTTCAGCATTCAACGGGGAGTGATCGAAATTCCTCGCCTAAGCTCAGCTCGTAATTTTTCAGCATGCAGCGGGGAGTGATCAAAATTCCTCGCCTAAGCTCAGCTCGTAATTTTTCAGCATGCAGCGGGGAGTGATCGAAATTCCTCGCCTAAGCTCAGCTCGTAATTTTTCAGCATTCAGCAATGAGTGATCGAAATTCCTTACCGAAGCTCAGCTCATCAGCATTGAGTGGGGAGTGATCAAAATTCCTTGCCGAAGCTCAGCTCATAATTTTATCAACATTCAGCGGGGAGTGATCAAAATTCCTCGCCTAAGCTCAGCTCGTAATTTTTCAACATTCAGCGGGGAGTGATCAAAATTCATCGCCTAAGCTCAGCTCGTAATTTTTCAGCATTCAGTAGGAAGTATTAAATATTCCTCGCCTAAGTTCAGCTCGTAATTTTTCACCGTGTAGCGAGGATGATCGAAGTTATTTGCTCAAGCTCATAATTTCTCTAACTTCAGCGGGAGTAATCGAAATTCCTTGCTTATGCTCGTAATTTCTCAAATTGCAGTGAGAAAAATCAAAGCTCCTTGATTCAGCATGTTACTTCTCGGTTTTCAACGGGAGAAACAGAAATTCCTCGCTAAAGCTAGTAACTACAGTTCTTTGCGTAAACGACAACTTTATCATTTGGCAACACATCTCTCTAAGTCTTAGAACCGCGAAAGCACTCCTAAGACTTGGGGGGCTAGTTGTATGGGAGGACCTCAGTCAGACGACCTATTGAGTAATTACCGATAAGGTTACAACCTCAAAAGAGCTGGCATTAGTAACCTCATACAACCACTTGGGGGGCTAGTGGTACGGAATAGCTCCTACTGAGCTATTCCTTCGCTTCCAACCTCACTCAAGGGGTGAAGGACGACCAAGAGAGTTGGCATGAGTCATCTCATACCATCTCTAGGGGGCTAGTTGTATAGGGTAGTTCATGTTGAACTACCTCCCGCTCTCAACCCCTCTAGGGATGGCACACCTCGAGTACCATTTTGAACCCGTTGAGTCAGCTCCAGGTTCCTCGGAGGGGGGTTCCTCGAAACCACCCCCGAGGGCAGTTTACATTTTCTCTCTTGTAGGTCCTCTAGTGGTGCTGACGGAGTTTCCCAAGGTTCAGCCCGAGGCCCCAGTAGGTAGCCCGAGACTCCAGCAGTGCAGTCAGTGGTTCGAATATTCCCATCGGAGTACACCCAAAACAATTATTATTATTATTATAATAATTATAATAATAATATTAATAATAATAATAATAATTATTATTATTATTATTATTTACTACTACCATTACTAATATTATTATTAATTATTATTATTATTAATTATTATTATTACTGTTAATTATTATGATTATTATTATTATTATAACAAAACCTATAGAGTCAATCAATTTACAAGAAATTGGTAGGGAGCCGAGATACGATCTGGGCCCCCACCCCTCTAGCTATAGCGAACCCGATCCTACTGAAGATGTGAGCAGCTGCACGAGCACCAATATCCTGAGACTTAGCGAACGCCTGAACCCGCTTCAGCAACGCAATAGCATCCTTGTCTAATTCCCCCAATGAAGAAAAGGAGAAAGGAAGAAAACCATAGCCAATAGCCCTACAACGTGCCCCATACTTGTCCCGCTTACGCTGAGCTGCTGCCGACACAACATGACCAGGAACGAAGTCAGACAACCCCGAATGTGTCAAAGGTGAAGACCCCATCAAGTCAACACATACATCACGACCTCTATCCCAGGAATAAAGCAACACATCTGCTGGTCGTAGCGCCCCCTCGTTCCCACCAGTGAACCCAACGTTAACCTCCTTTCGAGCAGAAATCCCAAACCGAAAACAAATATCAACAATGGTGTCACGAACAACGTTGTGCCGATGTTTAATACCTACTATCCCAGCACAAGATACTTCATGATCCCCATAAATATCTCCATCAAAAACCCTTGAGCAAGTAGAACACAGTGTTGAAACGGAGAACAATGGAACACCCAATCGATAGAAAAGAACACTACGGTAAGTCTTAACATTCATAGTCTGACCTAAACCCGATATCGAGACCGTTCTCAACCAGGCCGAAGAGTGATTCCCCTGTTGGGACTTCCATAAGGCAACCTGACGCGGAGATAAGGAGAAAGTGGAATCCACAGATGCAGTGACCTTCGTGAAATATATATCTGCCAATTTTTTCATGAGTCTGGGGGCAGCGATCTCACTAGGGTTACTCAAAAGGTCAGTCTCCACAGTCCTGTTAAAAAGACTAAGAGCACCATCAAAGGCCGATCCCGGACCAACAATACCAGAATCGCGAAGAAGCGTAGCCTGAAGACCAGAAGACTGGAGACGCGACGCAAGGAAAGCGTAATGCCGAACATCACCCGCCGAATAGACACCCAAACCACCATTATTATTATTATTATTAAAAACAAACAAAGTCATACAATCTACAAAAAAAACTGGTGGAAAGTCGAGATACAATTAGGACCCCACTCCTCTAGGTATTGCAAAGTATGTCCTGGTGAAGTATGAGCAGTAGCACGTGCCCAAATTTTATGACTTTTCGAGAATTTTTTACCTACTTCAGCAAAACAACTACCTTCTTCTTTAATTTCCCAAGAGATGAAAAGAGAGAAAGGTAGGACATCGTAACCAATCACCTAACAACTAGCTTCGTATTTGACCCACTTACACTGTGCTGTATTAGCCACTATCTGACCAGGAACAAAGTTAGACAACCCAAATTGAGTCAAAGATTATGATTATTATTAAAAGTGAACAAAGGTAATCATACTATTATTATTATTGTTATTAATCTTTATTTTTTTTATTAAATATCAGTTATTTATTTTTGAATGGAATTAAATATCATCTATTAGTTAAATAGTTTTATACTAAATAATAATATTATGCGTAGTATAAGTTAATATAATTATAGTAAAAGCATTATTTTAAGTAATTTTAAAATATTATTATATTTATAATTTTAATCATTATTTGTAACTATGACGATGATGAAATTTGGTTACCTTAATAAATAAGGGGTTATTGCACTACTAAAATTCGGTCGTTTTGCGACCGTTTTTCTACAACCGTCATGGAAACGGTCGCAAAATTTGATATTTGCGACCTTTTTTTACACGGTCGCAAATTTGCGACCGTTTTTTGCGACCGTTTTGGGTTATAAAACGGTCGCAAAGGTATTTAAATATATTTTTTAAATAAAATACATATAAAAAATAATTCAAAATTAAATAAATTTGGTTGCGGCCGTTAGTAGCGGTCGCAAAATGTGACAATTACGACCGTTTCTCAAACGGTCGTAAAATTACGACCGCTTCTCAAACGGTCGTAAAATTACGACCGCTAATGCCGGTCGCAAAAGTGTTTTTATTTTATTTTAAAAAAAGGGTATTAAAGAGCTCCACTCTTAACCCTAATCTATTGATAGCCGCTCAACCTCACAATCTCACAATCTCACGTTCCTCCTCTTTCTTCTCTCTCCTTTCTCTTTCTACTTTTTCCTTTCTCACAATCTCAAGTTCCTCCTTCTTCTCTTTCTTTCCTCCTTCTCTTTCCTTACTCCTTCCTCTTTCCTTCCTCCTCTTTCCTCTTTCATCGATCTCACGACACTCCTTTTTTTCTCTTTTTTTTTCCTTTATTCTTTTCAGATCTTGAGTTTTGGTGTTATGGAAAAGGGTTTATCTTCAACAAACAGGTTATGGTAAAGGGTTTATCTTCAACAAACGACTTATGAATTTCATGGTCAAATTTGCCCATAAAAATTCCAGATCTAGAGTTTTGATAGTCGAATTTGACCATATAAACCCAAAGAGGAAGAAATATTGGGAAAGGTATGTTGGTTTTTCTGAAATTTTTGTTTGTTTATGTTTATTTTCTATTTTTGTGGTTTTGTTTCGGTTTTTAATCAATTTTTGTAATTTTTGTTGTAGTTTGTATTCGAATTTCTTTGACTTGGGTTTGATTCTGATTTTTTGTTAATTTTGTTCGAATTTTCATGAATTTTGTACATATATTATTCGAACTTCTTTGATTTGGGTTTGAATATATTTTTTGTTAATTTTGTTTGATTTTCATGAATTTTGTTCATATAGTGTTCGAATTTCGTTGATATTGTGTTTGATTTTCAATTTCATTCATGTTCGAATTTTGTTGATTTTGAGTTTGATTTTAGTTTTTGTATACTTTGTAAAAATTTTCATATTTTGTTGATTTTTTTGCGTTAATTTTGTTTGCTTTTCATTAAATTTTTGGAGTTTGATAATTCTGTGGCGTTTGGTGGTGGGTGATGGTGGAGTTGGTTGGGGTGGGTGGGAATGGTGGTGGGGCTGTGTGAAAAGTACAGGCAGGGGGCTATTTTTTTTTGTTTTTTTAATACATTTAGCGACCGCCTAAAGCCGTTGCTAAATTCAGTATTTGCGACCGGCACATACGACAGTCGCAATTCTAAACATTTGCGACCGTTTTTTATTTGGTCGTTGAAAATAATAAAAACGGTCCCAATAAATCTGCAACCGCTTACCGGTCGCAAAAATCATTTTTTGCGACTAAGTGAATAACGACTTACCTATTACGACCGTCAACGGTCGCAATTCGTTTAGCGACCGTTTTTGCTATTATCTACGACCGTCAGAGACGGTCGCAATTTGGCTGAATTTTAGTAGTGTTGGTTACTCATAGTACAAAGTATAATCTTCTATACAATATGTTTAGCGTATTTTTCACCCATGCCACGTGGGCCAATCAGGGGGCGACACGTGTCCTCCAAGAGTAAGTCCAATCCCGGACTTAAACGTGGCACTCTAAGAAAATGAGAGAAAAGGAGGCCTTCAAGGGCCCAAATCTCGAGAAAGCCACATTGCGGCGTAGCCCACCAAAATTAGGTCAGAATAGCCTAATTAAGGGCACATATTCCAATGACCCTAAATATAGGGAGATTCCCCCTTTCTTGGGGCACATTCCAGTCATTATTACAACCCCACTTTCTCTTACAACAGAAAACGCCTGATCTCGGAATCCGAGAAGATCCCACCTAACTTTCCGCACCTTTTTACTCTCTTTCAAGTGCTAACTTGATCGCTGGAGGCGAAGCTCCAACCACCCGGAGTCTCCGTTGTTTTTTCAGGTACAACTCACGTCGGACCAGTCTTAGAGCTGTAACTCTCCCGAGGGACAAAAACACCCAAAATATTTGGTGCCGTCTGTGGGGAGAGTACCTCATAGATGGTTCAAGAGTCTGTACCAACTCCTGATCCAAACAACCCTCAACAGGTTATTCAGTCGGTTAATTAAAACACTCCTCGGAAGCTCAACTGAAGGTCTTTACAGACCATGAAGATGACGACGGTGTGGAAACGTATGTGGCCGAGGATGGGTCATTCATTTCCGAATACCTTCGTTCCAGGGAACACCTGGCACACCATACAAACCAGGCGGGTATAAATAGGCCCTCTGGGCGGCTAGAATGGGAAGCCCAGACGGCCAGAGGATCAGTCCAGTCACCCGAGAGGAACCATTCATGACTAGTTTCATGGGTGAAATCAAGGATCTGATAAACAAGAACAAAGCTAGCCCTAGCAGGGGTCATTCGGCAAAGAAGACCTCTTTTGCTGAGAAGAGAAAGCCGGTCAAGGACAGTGTAGGGAATTTTTCAAGCATTATGATCCCAAACTTGAACCCCACTGTGATCATACACTAAAGTATGGTGGCGTTCCAAAGGGAAAGAAAAGAGAGCAAAAGAGTCGCCAACAAGTTTTAGGAACTTGTAAACCCAAAAGACGATCCAAAGGACAATCAACTCCATAAGGTCTTGAACCAAATAGGGTTCGGGGATGTTGGTACGAATCCAATCTACAAAAGAAAGGACCCGACCTATAAAATAGGCCTCTACTTTGTTCTGCTCGTATTCATGTGCGCTTTTCGAATAACATGCAAACATTATATTATTCCTAAATCTGCTTATCTATGTTGGTTGAATATTAATCCACAAATAAAACTATAATTGGCGATCACTTGAGTTAAAATCACATTAGCCTAAACCAAATTATTAATTATCTTATCAAGCATGATTTCAAGTACGAATTCCCTTTAACAAGCATAAAAGGCGTGATCAAGCAATAACAATAATAAATATCAAGCAACATCATAATAATAAATAATAACCATGATAATGCATAATAAAGATTAAATAATAATAGCAAGATCCTAGGCATGATACTAACAAGATTAATAACAAACCCTAGCATGTCACTAAGCAATAAAGATCAAAGCTTTAACCCTAACATGATACTAACATGCTATTAGGAATAATAAGAGGCACCCTAAACATAATACTAGAAAGCATTAAATAACATCCTAACATGATACTAGGAATCATAAATACATCCTAACATGGTACTAGGAATAAACAATAACAAACATGCTTTCTACATTGTAAATAAAATAGGGAGTAAGCTAATCTACTTACTTTGAAGCCTCGTACCTCTTTCTTGCACGTCTAGGGCGAAGGCAACTTCGAACTTGGCTAGATGCTTCTAAGTCTTGCGAATGCGGAATATTGTTAGTAAAAAGGTTGGTTTAGAAAGAGAGAGAGAAATCAAGTAATCCTTGATAAGAGTTGATGAATGTAAACGGAGGTTGAGAACCCTATTTATAAGAAAATAACCCGAAAAAGTATGGAATTTGATAAGGAATAAAACTACACGCTGTCGCCAGGAATTCACCCTGTCGCGAGGCGACAGCCTTGTCGTTTGGCGACAGTCTGACTTAGACGCGCTTTTCCACGCGGAATCCGATCTTTAACCAACTTGATCTACGGAATCCGTACAGAAGATAAAAAAACGTGTTTTTAAAGATAATAATAATAATAATAATAATAATAATGATAATAAAATAATAATATTTTATTCCAAATAAAAGTCCACCTTAAAATAAATAATTATTAAATCTAATAATATTAGAATTAAAAGGAACCTTCTAGAAACTTCTAGAAAGTTATATTAATCCTAATAATTTTAGAAATAATAATTAACATTGGGCCCTCCTCTAGATCATTTGGCCGCATGTATATATTTAACCGGGCCCAGTTTAGTATTTTGGCCATAACTTCCTCAATATTCATCGGAATTGGGCTTATAATATATCGTTGGAAAGGTCTCTTCGACCCAATCCAACTACACTATTATTGGACCTTAATTATTGACCAAACTAAATTGGTTTGGCTATTTTTAAATAAATAGACTTATTTTCAAAAACAGAGAGAAGAGAATTTTAATTAAAACTA
This sequence comes from Chenopodium album, assembly GCF_948465745.1. Lineage (NCBI taxonomy): Eukaryota > Viridiplantae > Streptophyta > Magnoliopsida > Caryophyllales > Amaranthaceae > Chenopodium > Chenopodium album. The sequence continues at coordinate 22,488,976 of NC_137853.1, forward strand.
AACGCCAACACTTGACTTTTCCACACTTTCACCTTATTCGATTATGGTTCGACGTGAAAGGCATTCATCACTGGGTTTGGTTTTCGAGAGACACAAATGGGTGTCTACAGAAGCCCCCACTTTGACTGAGTTTGGAGAAACGAATGTTTCGAAAACAAAAGTCAAAGTATCGATAGAGACGGAGAATGATTCAAAACGTTCTGCGATTCCAAATCATTCTTATAACGCCGATACCTGCAAACTAAATCTTTAGTTAAAATAGATAAAAGAGTTTAAAAAACGTGTATCTTGCACCGTCAAGCATGCGTCTCTGAAAGTAACCATTTTGTTGTTGCATTTATTGTTTGTGACAACCTCCACAGTATCTCGTGAACGCCATCATTGAAGGTAACATTACGTCGTCATCTTCAATACTTCTTGGTGACAATCCTCCACAGTATTTTGGGAAAATCGTCGAAAATAACTGTATGTCGTCATCTTCAGGGTTGTGGCAGTATGTCGCCACAGCAGTATTTCGCCACTAGACAACTCCTCTCTATGTTGGGATATCGCCAAACATCATCTATGTATCGATCTTTAATATACCATTATTTTTTTTGTTCCAATACTTCGGTGTTTCTTTTTTTGTGAACCATTACATCGGTGCTATTATTGAACCATTATTTCGGTGCTTTATTATGAGCCAATATGTAGGCGCTTTAAGCTAAGTGAGACGATCTTTCATCAGGTCGATCACTTAATGCAATCGCAATCAAGCTGACTAAATCATGTCAATTCTGCTTAAAGGGGCTAACTGGCGTACCAAGGAACCCAAACTGTTCCAATAGATCCACAAAGTCATATTGTGGGGCCCATCATTCTGTCGCCGCTTCAGCGCCAGCCAGAAACAACTGTCGCCAGCATTCGCGTCTGTCGCCTCGCGACAATCCTGTCGTTTGGCGACAGAATCAGGGTTTTTAAATACCCGTCTTCTTCTTCATTTCGCTGCTGCTCTGCTTCGTTCATTCTCACGAATATTTCACAATGCTCGTTCTTGCTCATTTCTTGACCAAATTCGCTCAAACTTGTTGCAAATCAAAGCTTTTCTCATCTATTTTCCCGATCTATGTAAGTTTTGCTCAAACTCTACTCGGTTTTTAATGAATTTTGTATTCTTGTTCACGGATTTTTGAAAAATCCAAAAATGTTCTTGCTTAATTTGCTTTGTTTGTTGAATTTTATGCCTTGAATTTGTTTAATTATGCATGTATATTGCCTTGGGAGTATTTTGAGACTTGTTTGACTCAATTTGGTGAAGAAACGAACAATTCACCATTGTTGGACCTCTTAAGGTCGTGAAGAACAATGTGACTCGTTCTTCGCATTTTTATTGCTTTCCCTTGTACAATTTGTCACAATATTCATCATATATTTGCAAGAAATTGTTTGTTTGCTTGAAAATGTTTATCATGCTTAGTTGAATTTTTGCTCTGTTTTAGTACTACGTACTTTGTTTTTGTGAACATAGTATCATGCGGCTTAGGCGAACCTTAGATACTGTAGAGCCTTAAAATTAATTACTTTTACATAATTTAGCATGGCTAGACGATGTGGTTCCGGCTCTCGATCGAGAGACTCGCGCCGAGAGGACGAGCCCACCAGCGAGGGCGAGGACGTTCCATCTACTTCCAGGCTAGGTCTCATGCCAGATTGGGACGAGCACACTCTATTTCATGCGCCTGTTCATCATCTATCGGAGCAAGTCCGACGTGGTCTTGCAGGTGGGAGGACCCGTAGCCACGGTTCGGGTAATTCCACCATCGGTTCTCTCTACGACACCTTCATCAGCCGAGATGAGGGTTTACGTCGGCTTTGGGAGTCATGTGGATTGACTCCTCTTCTTCTGGCCACCCGGGCCATGCTTTCATACGATGGGGGTAACCTCGTCGTTCGATCTTTGGTGGAGTTCTTTTGGGACACCACCAACACCTTCCACTTTCCTTGGGGTGAGATGACCGTCACTCTAGTCGATTTCAGCCTCATCACGGGGCTAGAGTTTCAGTCTAGACACCGACATTACGGTCTATTCACCAGACGTTCAGGAGTTGTTGGGGCCGATTGCTATTGGGCCCAAGCTGAGGCTCAGTCGGGACAGATGAGTTCCCGATGTATTCGACGCTGCACATTGGTTGCAGCTCTAGAGGATGATGCTACCACTCGTGAGCAGTGGGTGCGCATCTTTGTGTTGATTCTGCTATCAGGGACGTTTTCCCCTAGTCGAGGTAGTAGAGTACTTCTTTACTACCTGTCCGCCGTTCGCGACCTTCACCTGGTCGGGACATATGACTGGGCTGGCATGGCCTATGCGGATTTTCTACTGGGCCTGCGACGTTCTTGTCGTCACAAGGCCTTGTCTGGAGAGGTGGCACTTTCCAACTTCTGGAGGGTCGTAGAGGTATATCTCTTTTCCTTTTGAGATTTATCTCTAGGTTAGAAGCACAATCCTTACTGATTTTTACTTTTCATGTAGATCTGGCTTTATCAGTACTTTCCCTCACTTGCGCCTGTGAGGCCTTCTCCTCGCGTGCTCCCCATTGCTGTTTGTTGGGGAGGCCGCCGAGGTCCACCAGAGGCGCTTCGCCTTCGAGAGATGATCCTCTCGGTAGGTCTTTAAAAACATTACCTTTTCTTTTATCATTTTTTTTGGTATTAGTTCCTTACATGGTAATTTTGCAGGAGCCCAGCCCGGTCTATCGACCTTGGGCTATTTTTCCTATTCTGCGTTGGCGGCGCAGTACACTGCAAAGCGTCGGTATTTTCTGGGGACATACGACGTGGTGGTCTATCTAGGGGAGAGGGTAGCCATTTAGCACTCCTCAGATTTCTTTGTCGTTCCTGCTCCTCCACCCCGGCACATGTTCCATGATGCCTTGCAGCGGGATCGAGCTAGTGGATCCTCTAGGGGTACTCCTTGGAGATCCCATATTCTCCTCGAGCAAAGTTACGAGGAGGATCTACTACCGTTGCTAGCGCCGGCTCCTGTCCTTTCAGAGGAGGCAGCGGTATGTTTTTATTTACTTGACTTGTCTTTTATTAGGTATCCCCCACGTATTCTCTAACCTTTGTTTTTTACAAGGCCGGTCCTAGGGAGTTCATTTCCCCGAAGATGTCCATACGCTATCAGGGCATGTACGGGCCGATTGAGGAGCTGATTCCGCCAGCTCCGGAGGGGGAGCGGTTTGTGGAGCGCACTATTCCCCGTCACCAGACTCGGGTAAGCAACTTCGCCTATCTTGTTTTTTTACGTTTATTTATGGTTGTTACTGACTTAATTACTTTGGCAGTTTTCTCACGAGGTGGTGACAGCCATGGCAAGGTGCATAGACGCCTTTCGCAGCCAGCTCGTGAGGTTGCGGAACCGTGCTACCTGTCGTAGCAACGACGGTGAGGAGGTATTACTTCTTGCATTTAGAATCTTTATCTTGCTTTTACTTGTGTTTGCTAATTTTGATTTACTCTTGCAGGGACAGCCTATTCCTTCTCCACGCACTCGGTCGAGACCTGAGCCTAGGAGGGAGACTACTAGGTCCGACTCGAGGCGTCGCCGGACTACTTCAGGTGGTCGGGGTGGTCGTTTTGAGACCGCCGCTGTAGAGGATTCAGCATCATCTCCTGAGGATGCTCCAACTGGGCCGACCAGTCGAGGTGGGATGGGTGGTGGGACGTACGAGGTTAGTTCGTCGTCGCAGCAGCCTTTGCAACCTCAGCCTCTCTCTATTGGGTACCAGGGCGAGACGGGTTGGCCTAGCCCTGAGTTGCAGATTCCGCCGACTGGAGGTTCGGAGGATGGCGATGGACATACTCCACGGAGTAGGGCTTTCTTTGATACTTTTAGTGTCGCCCACCATTTGCGACCTCCTGCACCGTAGTTGTACCTGTGTTGATATTTATTTGGATTTTGTAGGACTTTGTCTTATTTTTATATATTTATATGACTCATGTATTTGACACTTTGTGCATATGCATCTATTTCTTATTAAACATTTTATCTCTTATTTTATTTTTTCATTTTATCTTATGTGCATGTGAGTGTGTGAGAGAGTGGGATTTTTGCGCAAAATTTCCTTCATTTTTAATATTAGTGGAGGGTACCGACTCTCTCCCCCAAAAAAGAAAAATGAAAAAATAAAAATGAAGGAAAAAAGGTATAGTTACTAAAAATAAGCCTAAAATTAATTAAGCTTAATTCAAGTAAAAATAAAAGCAAAAAATAATAAGGGTGAAAAATGTGTAAGGATAAAAGAGAAAAGAAAAAATAATAGTAAGAGTGAAATAAGGATAAGTCAAGTCAAAGTCGAATTCGAGTAAGTAAAACACGATTTTCAATGCGTATTGACTGTCGCTACTGAAAAAATACTGGCGCCGCGTAATCATACCTGTCGCCACGCGATAGGTATTGTCGTCACGCGACAAACTTGTCGCTTGGCGACAAAGTCAATTAACCTAATTCTCACAGGAGTTTAATTCTGCTGTGAAAAAGCTTATAAATAGCCCCCAGAACTTACGTTTTCTGCATAATTCGATCAGATTATTAATTAAGTAAATTAACTATTAATCATGCCTTTAGCTAAGAGAACTTTTTGCGAATATACACGTGAGTGGTGTCGTTCTTTAACTTCCAAAGAGAGAAAAGAATTAGACTTTTTTCATATGGGGGTATTTATGGTGTAAAGGGGGTAGATCTTGACATAGACTTTATCTATTCCGCTGTAGAATATTAGGATATTAATACTCACTGTTTTAGATTTTTTCATGATGAAATTTGCCCTTTACCGGAAGAATTTGAAGCCATTCTAGGCTTTAATTCCATGGATCTTGCGGTAATGCCTAGAGTAAGTGAATATTATTACAAAGATTATGAGCGTTTCTTTGATCTAAGGGGTACGGATTTAAAAAATATAGTGCATGGCAATGTAATTGATTTGAGAGAATTTGCACGTTACTATTTTGACAAACCTAATTCTGGATTTTCCCATGTTTATAAAAGGAGAGCTTTCCTCTTTTGCATGTTTAGCCAACATCTCCTAATTAGTGGTAAAGATAATGAAGGCCAAGCAATAATCATATCAATTATAGAACAAATTGAATCCGGGAGAAATCTAATGCCACTAATTGTTGGAGAGAATATGCTGTGTCTAGATGCATTGAAATAGAATCCAAAAGCACCTCTTCGAGGTTCTCCAATTTTATTACAGGTATAAAATAATAATATTCTTAATTACAAAGAATTAAAAATATTTTTACATTGTAATGCTAATCAAGTGCATTTTTTTTTTTACAGATATGGCTTATGGAGAGGCTAAAATTAATTAATCCTCCCGATGATATTGAAAAGTACACTCCCAATTGCTTAGTGCGGCGAAAGAAGCGGTTTTTAAAGATAGGTCGCCGTGAGTGGAACAAGGTGTTTGCCGCTGGTGATTTCACCCTGAACTGGGTTATCCCGTGGTGGAATATTGAGAAGATGGTTGGTTGTAATAGCCAAGCATACTGCCGTCTCCCTAGCTTATCAAAATTAACTTTTTATTTCCCTTGTAGAGTTAAGAGACAATATGGACTTGCACAAACCATCCCTACGGGAGACCTCCGTCGTCCTTATGAATTCCCTGTTTCACAAGAAAGTGAGTGATTTGACAAGTATTGGTGTGCTAGGCCCTTATGGGAGGTGATTACCCACAAGGTTCCACCTTGTTTTTCAAATAGTGTAAAGCAATGGCTTGATGGAAGACCTCAGAAATCCCAAGTCAAGGTTGAGAAGACCGATGTGAAGACTGGTTTGGGTGACAAGAAGGTTCCTGCTAAAGAACGCCTAGGAGAAAGAAGTGAATTAAAGACTCCTATTATGCCAAAAAAGAAAAGCTCTAAGAACGACAAAGGAAAAAGAAAAGTTGACTCTACAGAAAAGAAGGTTTGGGTGGAAAAGAAGCATGGAGTGTTAGCGGACGGAGAAACTATATATCTATACTAAAATAGAATGTAGATCTTCTAATGGATGTCTCCTAGCAAAGGTTATGGATGAAGAGGAAGAGAATGCGGACAAGAATTGGAAAAGAATTAAGAAAGAAAAGAAAGATTAGTGCATTGCTTTTCCTTTCATTTATTAGACAATTTCAATTTGTTTTAGTTAATTTTTAAGCTTTATTTTATCAATAATGTAATTTCTTTATTAATTAATAAAATTTCAGCTTTTATTTAAATTAACTTTACACTTAAAGCAATGAAAACAATTAAAATATTTATTTTTCGGGGAATTTCTTCGAGTACGGAAGTCGAACAAATTTCCAGGATATACAAAATCTTCCCAGACACTCGCAGAAACTTAGCGCTATTCAATAAATGTCTGTTGCCGACGTTTTGCCTCTGTCGCCTGGCGACAAAGTTGTCGTCTTGCGACAGAGTTCTTTTTCTGGCGCCAATCTTGCAACTTTGCAGACGTGAACTTTTAATTCTGGGATGCGAGATTTTGAAAAATTAAAGTGGCCGCACCCTTTTGGGGTTGCCTACGTATCCTTTACTTAAGGAATCAGGCCAAACGTAGCTCTCTTGAGTGTTTTACTCAAGTAATTATGGGTAGTTTTTCTTAAGTTGGTCAAGATTTGTCATATTTGAAAACTCATTGCCATCCATGTCAGTTAACTTAGCCGCGCCTCCTGACAAAATTGTTTTGACAATGTATGGTCCGGACCAATTAGGCCTAAATTTGCCTCTTGGGTCCAAAACATTTTTCCTTAGTGCTTTTAATACCAAGTCCCCAACCTTGATATTTCTAGTCTTGATTTTCTTATTGAAATGTCTAGCCATGCGAGTTTGATAGCATTGGGTATGATGTAGAACTTCTAGTCGTTTTTCATCGAGTAGGATAAACTCTTCATACCGTGCTCTAGTCCATTCGACTTCATCCAGTTACTTTCTAATGCAATGCGTAGAGAAGGTATCTCTAATTCTACAGGTTTTACGGCATCCATTCCATATACTAGGTTGAATGGCGTATTTCCTGTTGATGTTCGGATTGACATGCGATAGCCCCACAATGCGAAGTGAAGCTTATCAGGCCAATGTTTATAATTTTCAATCATTTTTTCGATGATAGTCTTTAAGTTCTTATTAGCGACCTCCACTGCTCCATTTGCTTGAGGTCTATAAGGGGAAGAATGGTGATGTTGAATACCATTCTTCTGTAGCAACTCTTCATATTCAGCTTGAAAGTGAGTTCCATTGTCACTTATCATTTCATGTGGGACTCCATATCGACAAATTATGTTTCTTTCGATAAAGAGTGCTACATTTTTTGCGGTGAGTTTAGCATATGATTGTGCTTCTACCCACTTTGTGAAGTAATCTACTGCAACTAGGATGTATTCATGACCTCCTATCCCGGGAGGTGTGATTTTTCCAATTATGTCAATTCCCCATGTAAAGAAAGGCCATGGTGAAGTATACGTGTAGAGGAGAGATGGTGGAACATGTTGTAAATTTGCATAAATTTGGCATTTGGGGCATCTTTTTACATATTGACGACAATCCCTATTCATGGTGGTCCAATAATACCCTTCTCGCATTATCTTTTGGACTAGCATTTTTCCATTAACATGTGTTCCACATATTCCTTCGTGGACTACTCTCATAGCTCTTTGAGCATCTTTTTTACTTACACATAATAAAGCTCGACCTTTAGGTACCCTTTTGTGTAACTCATCTCCTTTGAGTACAAACTGGGAAGCCAAAAGCCTTAGGGCTTTTTTTGCCCTTTTGTCAGCATGAGGAGGATATTCTCCTTTGTTGACATAATTTAGTATGTCTGTAAACCATGGTTCTTCTTCTTGTTCTTCTTCTTGGATCACTTCATCGTCTTCAATAGCTTGAATGTATGCTAGTTTATGCCTTTTCTCTATGGTCAAAGGCATTTGCTCAATTTCCTTAGGAATCCTAACCATTGAGGCTAGTCTTGCCAAGGCATCGGCAAATTGGTTTTCCTCTCTAGGTAGATAGGTGTATTCTACTTTTTCCAACTGATCAGTGAGGGTTTCCAAATATGTTTGGTAGGGAGCTAAGCTTTCACTCCTAACCTTCCATCTCTTTGAGATTTGATTGATTATTAATGAGGAATCTCCGAATATCTGGAGTTTCTTTACTCCTAAAGCTAAAGCAGTTTCGAGGCCTACCACGCATGCTTCATATTCGGCTGCGTTGTTGGTAACGTCGAAATCTAACTTTATTGATATAGGAACATGTTCTTCTTTAGGTGATACTAGTAGGACTCCTACGCCACATCCCTTTTGGTTTGTGGCTCCATCAAAGTATAAAGTCCATGTATCATCTTCTGTCATCATTAAATCTTCATTTGGAAATTCGTTATCTTCCAATGGTGTCGAATCTTCTATCGGGAAATCTGGTAGAAAATCCGATACCACTGATCCTTTGATTGCCTTTTGAGGCATGAATCTTATGTCAAATTGGGCTAAGTTAACTATCCACCTTGAGATACGCCCGTTAAGTGTAGATCTTTCAAATAGATATTTGAGGGGATCCATTCGTGATACTACATAAACCGTATGCACAAGCATGTAGTGTCTTAATTTAGTTGTGGCCCACACCAATGTGAGGCACAACTTTTCTAATGGCTTATAGCGTGTCTCATACTCGAGCATTTTCTTACTTAGGTAGTAGATGACATTTTCTTTATCTTCTACCTCTTGTGCAAGCATGGCTCCCATTGTTTCTTTTGTAACGGTAAAGTATAACCTTAGAGGTATTCTTGGGAGTGTTGGGGCTAATACAGGAGGATTCGAGAGATAGGCTTTGATCTTTTCAAAGGCTTTTTGACACTCATCGTCCCATATAACTGGCACATTTTTCTTGAGTTTCTTGAATATTGGTTCACATATTGTGGTTAGCTTGGATATGAACCTACTTATGTATTGCAACCGGTCAATGAATCCCCGAATTTGCTTTTCGGTTTTGGGCGGTGGCATAGACATGATTGCCTTAATCTTGGTTGGGTCTATCTCTATTCCTCTAGAGCTTATGACATATCCCAAGAGATTTCCTGAGGTTACTCCGAAAGCACATTTAGAAGGGTTTAGCCTCATGTTATACTTCCTTAGTCTTTCAAAGAACTTTTTTAAGGCTATTGGGTGTCTTGGACGGTTTTTAGATTTTACAATCATATCATCTACATAAACTTCCACTTCTTTATGCATCATGTCATGGAGTAGGGCAGTCGCTGCTCATTGGTAAGTGGTACCCGCGTTTTTCAACCCGAATGGCATTACCGTGTAACAGTAAATACCCCAAGGTGTTATGAATGTTGTCTTTTCCATGTCTTCTTCGGCCATGAGAATTCGGTTGTATCCTGCGTATCCATCCATTAATGAGAGAAGTGCGTGATTTGCTGTATCATCTACCAAAATATCGATGTGTGGTAAAGGGAAGTCGTCCTTTGGACTTGCCTTATTTAGATCTCGATAGTCGACACACATTTGAACTCTACCATCCTTTTTCGGAACCGGGACGACATTGGCGACCCATTCGGGGTATTTAAATACCCTGATAAAACCTGCAGTTATTTGTTTTTGTACTTCTTCTTTTATTTTAAGAGCTACATCGGGTTTCATTCGACGTAACTTTTGTTTTACAAGTTTCATCCCTGGAATTAATGGTATTGTCTGTTGAGCTATCTCTCTATTAATGCCTGGCATATCTTTATATGACCAAGCGAATACATCAATAAATTCTTTGAGTAGATTAATTAAATCAGTTCTTTCATCTTTACTTAGTGTTAGTCCGATTTTAACTTCTCTTTTAATGGTTTGATCTTTTGAGATGTCAACCGTTTCTGTATTCTCAATTATAGGCGTTTTGTTTTCAAGTGTTTCCATTGCTTTAATTATCTCTTTGTCATTTTCTTCATTAGTTAAGCAATGCTCGTCATTTTTAGTTAAAGAACAACAAGAGGAATAAGGGGAAGAAGACATATTATTGAATTCGGAAATCATTACATCGAATAAAGAAATGTCCGTTGGGACTTGATTGCTAACTATCCTAGGAGTAGAAATAGAAGGTGGGGGTGCTACAACTAGAGATTTGGAAGACTCGATAGGGGAAGACTCTGACTCAGACTCTGACTCAGACGATTCTTCAAACATTGGCCCTTGTCCCGTGGTTACTGAAAATTTCCTTCCATTTGCAGTGGTCACCTTCACTGTCTTGCGCCATCCTCGCTCTTGATCTTCTATAGGAGTGATGAATTTCAATGGATCAAAGTTTTCACTTTGAAGGATTGTTTGAATGAGTGAAGAATTGTCTTGCACATATCTTGGCTCATTCTTTTCCCTTCAAAAGAGGAGTCCCATGACATTAAAGTCAAAGCAAGGGGGTGCTTTCTCCTTATGAATTGGAGTTGGGATCTCATCTAGGAAATAACAATCCAAGAAGATCACGAACCCTGGTTGTCTTATGCCATTTACAATGAAAGGTTTAGGAAATTCATGACAGGGGTAATCCTCTCCCTCTCTTATAAATTGTCCATTTAGAGTGAGAGGATATTGATCCATGGGTATTTCCCTCTTTTGTGCACGAGCATTCCTTCGTGCTCTCGACTTTTCCTGGGCCCGCTTAAGATCTTCGCGAGTTGGTTCAAAACCATGTCCGAAAGTATCCAACTTAGGGAGGCCAGGTAATCCCATATGCTTAGCTATTCCTTTCTTCTTTCCTAGAGTCATTCCCGGAAAGTGTCCTTGTTTTCTTAGAATAGCATTAGTTACCATGTTTGAGTGGAGGTCGTAATGAAGAGGGGTCCTCTCATCCTCCTCTATTAAGGAGACCTCTTCGTTAAAGCCCCACAAATCTTCATCGTTTTCATCATGTTCTACATTGATTAGTGGGTTCTCCATTGTTTTGATCCTCATAGATGAAGCATCAATGGTGATTGGTATTCCTCCAACTATGGCTTTCACTTGTTGGTGAAGTGATGAAGGGACGGCCTTTAGATCATGAAGCCAAGGGCGTCCCAATAAAAAGTTGAAGGATGCTTTAATGTCCACTACTTGGAACGTAGTGGCATGTTCAATTGCTCCCGCCGTTATGTTCATAGTAATTGTTCCGAATGCTTGACGGCGTGAATTATCATAGGCTCTTATTCCTTGAGTTGATGGGGACAAATCCTCATCTCTTATGCCTAGCATTCTTGCGGTCCTAAGTGGGCAAACATTGATTGCCGAACCATTATCCACCAGGATCATAGGAACATTCATCCTCTTGCATATTACTGTGAGGTTTAGAGCCTTGTTGTGTTTGTCACCTTCCGGTGGTAAGTCCTTATCCGAAAAAGTGACCAAGTTGATTGGACTTGGAAGGTCACTCGTGAGGAAGTTAGCTAGTCCCTCAGGAGTGGTGTCCGAATCTATGCCTACCTTAGCCAAAGCATCCATAACTGCAACCTTGTGCTCCCGGGATGTGGATAAAAGTTTCCATACATTCATTTTGACCTTAGTCTTTTTTAGTTGTTTGACAACATCGTTGTCTTCTATAATTGGTATGGGAACTTGTTGAATGGTGGGCATAGGTTGTGTCGAAATGGGAGGTTGCATTCTCCCGGACCTAGTGAGGACATCTATGGGCGAATCTTCTTCGTCCCAAACGTCACTTACTAGGTATATGGTTGATAGAGGAGTCTCTTCGATATCTTTGAGGTAGACATCCTCGTCATCACTGTCCCATACTCCATTGATTGTGGCATCCTGTAGGAGTTGGACCAGTTTCTTGTCATCAATCAGTCGTTGAACCAACTCTTTGAATTTAAAACAATTCTCTATTGTATGTCCCCCTAATTGATGGTATGAACAGTAATACCTGTCTGTCCTCTTTAGTGACTCAAATGGTCTCGGTTCGAGAGGTTGGATTTTACCATTCTCGGAGAGCATTTTGAACATGTTAGCATATGACGTCCCAATTGGAGTATAAGGTTTATTATTCTTCTTGGGAGTATCAATTACTTGGAGAGAGAAAGTTTTCTTCTCCTTGGGTGGAGGTCTACAATTGAGCATCTCGTTTTGTTCTCTAAGAATCTCCTTGGTTTGGAACAATAATTTGTGTACTTAAGCCAAAAGTAGTGTTAATGCATATACGTCCTGCATAGTCGCAGGTTCTTGGTCATAAGAGTCAACGACATCTTCGAAGATTTCTTCTTCAATGGTCTTAATAGGTTCTATGAGACTAGATGGGTCCACTTGATTTTCTTCGTCAGAAATGGCCAAGGAATCTGACAGTGGTGCGGTGTTGATGCTTGGCTTCTTGCTTGCAGGGGGCAATGGAAGTTTGTTACTATCAATCAAATCTTGGATGGCTTCCTTTAGCCTCCAACAATTTTCCGTAGGATGGCCCCTGCCTTGATGATATTTACAGTGAGCATTTACGTTCCAGCTAGCCGTTCTCCTTTCGACAGGTGGGTCCCCAAATGGTCCAATAGGAGTTATAAGACCTTTTGCGTGTAAACGGTCAAATGCGGTGTCATAACTCATACCAATAGGAGTATAGTTCTTCCTAAATGGTTTCTTTTGTCCTTGGTTATTGTTCATAGCTAGGACTTCATTCAAATTAAAGGTGCTAACGTTATTTGAGCGGGTGGATTTAGAAGAAGAAGGATTGTTGTTCTTCTTACCCTTCCAGCCACTGTTGGAGTTATTGTTAGCAGCTTTCTGTTTGGCTAGGTCGTCTTCGATATTGATACCAACATCATAGACGGCCTTAAAGGTGTGCAAATTACTTTGGTACCTAAGATGTTTGGAGTATTTCTCTTGGAGGTTCTTAATGAACATCCTGACAGACTCTTTTTCACTAGGTACTTCAACCATTTTTGCAGTGGTTTCCCTCCATTTATTAAAGAAGGAAGTGAAACCTTCGTTTTCTTTTTGCTTTAGAATTTCAAGTTCTCTATGATCAGTTTCAACTTGAATATTGCATTTATATCTTTTAATGAAAGCACTTACAATAGACTCCCAACTAGAGGTCTTTTCTTTATCAAGTGAAAAGTACCACTGTTGACATACAGCTTCTAAAGACAAAGAAAATATAGAATGAAAGGCTTTCTTGTCTATCACCTTAATATTCATTATAGTTTCAAATGCTCTTAAATGAAAGTAGGGGTTATCCATAGGCTTAAATTTAGGGATGTCGTTGGCATTGAACTTCTGCGGGAGAAGGTCCTTATCCACCGACACCCCTTGTGAGCTAATCCCTTGGAATCTAAAGTCGTTGGACAGTTTGCCCAAGCTTTCCTAGATTAGGTCCATTTGTTGTTGTTTCACAGGGTCATTCATTTGCAGGGTTAAGTTTTTCAATATCTTAGCCAAGTTGGCTACCTCTCCCTTGACTTCATTAAGTTCTTCTTGACTAGCCATTATCTTCTTAGCTTTCCTTTTCCTACCAATTGGTTTGTCAAAAAGTAAGACTTGAACGAAAGTGTTGTCCTTGATTAAACACCATTCCTTTCTTGTCCACGCGCTGTAAGTTAAACCATATTTGTTTTAATAAGCCGAATCTAATTGACTTTGACTTTATGGTTTAAAATAATTAAAAAGAAAAAAGCAAAAAATAGGGTGCATATCTAATTGGAGGATTAATATCCGACTTACCCCCCTAAAAAAAATGACGGAAAACACGCATGCAAGACTCTCTAAAATGTGTGTGTGTGACATGCTTTGACTCTAGTGTATGACCATGGGACTTTAAGTGCCTAGACTCAATTAAAGACTCGGACATGGTTTGAACCATTAATAAACTAATGAACTGATTAATAGATTGTTTAATTAGACTCGTCGTGATGACTCGAGCAAGAAACTGGACTGTCGCTAAAACGACAGAACTGTCGCCACTGTTTAAAGCCTGTCGCCAGACGACAGAACTGTCGCCAGGCGACAGACATTAAACAGAGGCGCCACAGCCCAGATTTCTGCGCCATTGCTGGAACATTAATCTGGACTGTTTCCAGTAATTTTACTCTAAATGGACATGCCTAAAGTCGTACTAAGTCAAGTTGATTAATTTATTAGCCTTTAATTAATTTGAAATTAATTAATTGATTAATTAGACAAAGTCCTTTTAGTCATTAGTCAATTTATTTAGTCTTAAACACAAGTCAAACAAACGGTTAACACATATATAGTATGCACAAACAAGGATGCACAAGTAATTCACATAGTCACAATATGATGCAATGAGTTTGCAACCTAACCATGGCTCTAATTCTCTAAAGTTCAAGGATATGGGTTAAGTCAAAGAGGGTCCATGGTTATGAGTCCGGATGCATCGCGCGGAAGCCTAACCGTGAAGGGTTGGCGCGTATGGATGGGACCCCGCAAGTTAAAAACTTGCTTCCATGGTTTGGTGGATTCACAAACTTGCATGTACCCGTTGTTGCCAGGAGCGTTCAATTGGGCAGATGAAGCGTGAACCCCAAGAGGGTTATGTCCATATGTAGAACACATATGGGTTTCAGAAAAGTGAGAAAAGAACTCAATCAGGAAGTAGAATTGAGCCAACAGTACTAGAAATGGTCAAAACAAGAAGGCAGAGTTCTGGCTCGGTATTGGAAGAACTTGGCGCCAGACTACAGGGACTGTCGCCGCAAAAGAACCCCTGTCGCCAGGCAACAGAAGCTCTTTACAGGTGACAAGCCCTGTTTTCTAGACGCTAGTTCCTACATGCCTCAGCTGGTATCTGTGTTCTTAGAATTTTCCAGATTTCGCACCGTTATTTCGATTCTAGTTATGAAATAAATTTCTCAAATTTCCTACGTGTAAAAATCCTATGTTTTGACTCATTGGTCTATCCAATGAGAACCTTTTAATGCATATGACAATAATGTTAATCAAATTACGCACATGAAATGCTTAGAATTTTTCGAGTCTCATCCGCTCAGTCTAAATAATTGCCAAAATAAAATTCAGGAATATAAATAGAAATCCTCCCTAGTGGAGTCGCCAAAAACTGTAGGGAATATTTCAAGCATTATGATCCCAAACTTGAACCCCACTGTGATCATACACTAAAGTATGGTGGCGTTCCAAAGGGAAAGAAAAGAGAGCAAAAGAGTCGCCAACAAGTTTTAGGAACTTGTAAACCCAAAAGACGATCCAAAGGACCATCAACTCCATAAGGTCTTGAACCAAATAGGGTTCGGGGATGATGGTACGAATCCAATCTACAAAAGAAAGGACCCGCCCTATAAAATAGGCCTCTAGCTACTTTGTTCTGCTCGTAATCATGTGCGCTTTTCAAATAACATGCAAACATTATATTAATCCTAAACCTGCTTTTCTATGTTGGTTGAATATTAATGCACAAATAAAACTATTATTGGCGATCACTTGAGTTAAAATCACATTAGCCTAAACCAAATTATTAATTATCGTATTAAGCGTGATTTCAAGTACAAATTCCCTTTAACAAGCATAAAAGGCGTGATCAAGCAATAACAATAATAAATATCAAGCAACATCACAATAATAAATAATAACCATAATAATGCATAATAAAGCTTAAATAATAATAGCAAGATCCTAGGCATGATACTAACAAGATTAATAATAAACCCTAGCATGTCACTAAGCAATAAAGATCAAAGCTTTAACCCTAACATGATACTAACATGCTATTAGGAATAATAAGAGGCACCCTAAACATGATACTAGAAAGCATTAAATAACATCCTAACATGATACTAGGAATCATAAATACATCCTAACATGATACTAGGAATAAACAATAATAAACATGCTTTTCACATTGTAAATAAAATAGGGAGTAAGCTAATCTACTTACTTTGAAGCCTCGTACCTCTTTCTTGCACGTCTAGGGCGAAGACAACTTCGAACTTGGCTAGATGCTTCTAAGTCTTGCGAATGCGGAATATTGTTTGTAAAAAGGTTGGTTTAGAAAGAGAGAGAAAAATCAAGTAAGCCTTGATAAGAGTTTATGAATGAAAACGGAGGTTGAGAACCCTATTTATAAGAAAATAACCCGGAAAAGTATGGAATTTGATAAAGAATAAAACTACACGTTGTCGCCAGGAATTCACCCTATCGCGATGCGACAGTGTCTGTCTGTCGCGAGGCGACAGTCTGACTTAGACGCGCTTTTCCACGCGAAATCCGATCTTTAACCAACTTGATCTACGGAATCCGTACAGAAGATAAAAAAAACGTGTTTTTAAAGATAATAATAATAATAATAATGATAATAAAATAATAATATTTTATTCCAAATAAAAGTCCACCTTAAAATAAATAATTATTAAATCTAATTATATTAGAATTAAAAGGAACCTTCTAGAGCCACAAGGCTACTTCAAGGCAAGCTGGATCTCCAGAAAGTTATAATTAATCCTAATAATTTTAGGAATAATAATTAACATTGGGCCCTCCTCTAGATCATTGGGCCACATGTAAATAATTAACCGGGCCCAGTTTAGTATTTTGGCCATAACTTCCTCAATATTCATCGGAATTGGGCTTATAATATATCGTTGGAAAGGTCTCTTCGACCCCATCCAACTACACTATTATTGGACCTTAATTATGGACCAAACTAAACTGGTTTGGCTATTTTTAAATAAATAGAGTTATTTTCAAAAACAGAGAGAAGAGAATTTTAAATAAAACTAAACCGCAACACTTGACTTTTCCACACTTTCACCTCATTCGATTATGGTTCGACGTGAAAGGCATTCATCACTGGGTTTGGTTTTTGGGAGACACAAATGGGTGTCTACAGACAGGCAGCTGACTCCACATCCCAAGGAGAAGGCAGCCGCAAAACTTGATTGGACAAAGATCCTCCTTCCTCAGAAGGGTCCAGTATGAAACCCCCGGCAGCATCAGCCAGTTGGGAGCAAAAAATCAGCCTCTGACGCTCGACACATCATTGAGCGAAGGAGAAGTTAGCAGCTGTCTGAGTCAGCCTCCACCTCAAGCTTTCCAAACAGCTTCAAAGAAACTTCTGTAAGGAATTTAATGTCCTTACATGAGAGCCATACAAGCGGCAAGTCCGTCCATTTCGGCCCTCAAATGATCGGGTCAGTCCCGTATGCGCCTTAGGCGTAGTATGGTCAATACGACCTTCAATACATGCAACTGGCCCACTATGGAGGTCAGGCAGCATAAAACAATGTCCAGCCACTAGACTAGCAGCTCCATCTGCTCAAACTTGGTGAACAACCTTCTGCGTTCACCAGGAATATAATCGAGGCGGCACAGCTGGCCAAGGTTAAGAACGTGTTGGTAGATACTTATGACGGTACCTCCAACCTAGAAGACCACCTCATGGCATACACCAACCTCACATATCTACAGGGGATGGATGATGCTACGTGGTGTCGTTGTAACCTGGCTACATTGAAGGGCATCGCCCAACAATGGTTTGGCAACTTGCAAGCCGTATCTATTGATAGCTTCAAGAAAGAAGCTTGCCTTCTTGTTTGCTTCAAACTTCTCAATGAAAATCCCTGCGAAGAAAACAAGTTACCCACCCCCTGGTTGGCTTTGAACGTGGAATGGTGTACCCAGTCAGTAGGATTGATTTACCCATCCGGTTGGAAGAAAAAAAGAGAAGGACGACACCTGGTCGTCAGGTTCTTGGTAGTTGAGGAGATAACCGCCTATAACATCATTTTGGGCAGACCAACTCTGAACGAAGACAAGGCGGTAATCATCCCTTCCCTCATGCTGCTGAAATATGAGAAGGATGATGGTTCTATTGGCTCCCTAAATGGAGATCATAAGATGGCCCAGGAGTGTTATCAGTCAGCCGTCAAGTCCATTGTGGCCTCAGACGGCCAAGGGTTGGAGCCAATAGACCTTGACGAAGTTAAGGATGCCAACCCAGCCCCACCAGCCGGAAAGAAAATGAAAGTTGATCAGCTGGTGGAGGTGAAGAAAGAGAAGAAATAGCAATCACTGACCGAAGAGCGGTCAGATGTGCTCCGTCCCAAACCAGCCGGTGAGCACATTGATCTCGCTCTGAATGACAGCCGTGCAGAGCGTATTGTTAAGGTGGGGACGGCTGGGTGAGCACATTTTTTCCTTTAAAGTGGAAGAGATGCCAGGTGTCAGGCCGGATCTCTCTATTCACAAACTCGCCGTGGATCTAAAAAAGAAGCCCATCCGGCAAAAGAAAGAAATCACAGCGAGGAAAGAAGTTAGGCGGCAGCTGCCGAAGTAAAAAAGCTGCTAAATGCTGGGTTCATTCGGCCATGTAATTTCCCCGACTGGGTGGCGAATGTTGTGCTTGTAAAGGAGCCGAATGGAGCCTGGCGCATGTTTATTGACTACACATACCTCAACAAGGTCTGTCCAAAGGACAGTTTCCCGCTTCCAAAGATCAACAGTCTTGTCGACTCCACAGCCGATCATGCCTTAATGAGTTTCATGGATGCCTATTCCGGCTTCCATCAGATACCCCTATGGAAAAAAGATCTAGAAAAGACGGCCTTCGTCACTGATCAGGGGTTATTCTGCTATACTGTGATGTCATTTGGCTTGAAGAATGAGCCGGGTACTTTCCAACGAATGATTAATACCGTCTTCATTAATCAAATTGGGAGAAATGTAGAAGCGTACATTGATGACATGATAGTCAAATCCAAGCTACAGACGGGTAATCTTGCTGATCTCCGAGAAACCTTCACCACACTCAGGCGGCATAAGGTCATGTTAAATCCTAAGAAATGCGTCTTTGGTGTTGAGTTTGGGAAGTTTCTCGGATTCCTAATTGATCAAAGGGGGATAGAGGCTAACCCCGAGAAGATACATGCGGCAATTGACATGAAGTCACCCCTCACTATCAAGGAAGTTCAGAGGCTAACCGATTTCCTGGTGGCATTAGGAAGATTCCTCAGCCGGTCAGGTGACAAATGCCTTTACTTCTTCCAAGTAATCAGGAAGAAGACTAGACTTGAATGGGGGAATGATGCTGAGGCAGCCTTTTAGAAATTGAAAGAACACTTGCACTCTTTGCCAAGGCTTGTTAGCCCTCTACAAAAGGAGACGTTATACATGTTGTATAGGATAGCTCCCGTTGAACTATCGTCCAGCCCCTAGGGTGCGCACTCACTGCCGAGAAAGCAATTAAAGGAGGGCTTACCAGCTCGGCAGAGTTAGCCCGCAGGGCTGACCAGGCTGAACTCTCCACGAAGGAGATGGTACGCCTATAAATAGAGGGTGAAGTACAACAGAGAGGAGGTTAGACACTCAAGTTATTATACTTTACACATCTTTCTAAGTACACTTTCTCTCTCTAAATCACTCTCTAACTTAAGCTTCGGAGGGGGGTTCCTTGAGCCACCCCCGAGGGCAGTTTACGTGTGCTGCCTTGTGTATGTAGTAAACGGGACCCAGCTCACCCAGCAGAACCCTTGGATCCACACCTGGAACAATTGGCGCTAGAAGGAGGGGAAGGATCATCTAACCTGAGGTTCACCAACTGAGCTAGGGACTAGTTAACTAACCACCATGGCCGGAGAAGAAGTTGTACCGACACCCATGTCCAAAACTAATGAGACCAACCAAACACCACAAAAAACACCCCCAGTAACCCTCGATCGAAAGGGATCCACCGGAAATCCCAAATCGACCATCTCGCAGAAAACCAACCCCATCGGATCGACATCGGCTGCTGCTAAAGCGGTGTCGAAACCAGTAGACCCGGTAGGATCCAGTTCCATTTTCAAATACGGAATACCGTTAACATGCGTGAACAAGCTCATTGTTTCAGCACCTATAACCCAGAAACCGCAGCCCGCAAATATGCCAGCCATTCTACAGAACCTCTCTAAGTGCAGTAAGGAGCAGCTGGCTTCAATGACGGCGGTCCTCATCAATATGGGCAAGGGGGCGAGTCCGTCACCGACAACGGCAACTGCGGAGCCCGCAGCGAAGAAGCCGGCGTCCTTAACCCTCAACCCTGAGCAAAAAGAGCTCATCCAGCTGAGGAAGAAGGTATAGGAGCTAGATTTCGTAACCTAAATCGAGAATGGAGCGTGGAGGAAATAACTTCGGCTCGAATCAGCCTGGAGAAGCGGGTCCCTCGCAGTAGGTCGCCAGCCTCTGATCGAGGACCCAACCCGGAGAGAGACAAGCGAGCGCGAATCCAGGTTGTTCCAGATGATTCCCCATTTTGCCGGGAGATTCTGGAGGAAACAATGGAGAAGGTAAAGATGCCAAGCTGCAGATACAACGGAAGCACAACACCCAAAAGCCACATATCAGCTTTTAAGAGCCACATGGTACTTTACACTATGACAGACTCAGTCTGGTGTAAGGCTTTCCCGCCGACCCTAGATGGGCTGGCAGCGGAGCGAAATGGAGCCATTCCCAAATGTTCTGTATACTCGTACAACCAACTAAAGAGAATGTTCATGAAGCATTTCATAACCCTGGAAAGACCGAACTAAGATGACAACCGAGCTGATGTCATTAGTTCAAGGGAATGACGAGCCCCTAAGGGAGTTTATCACCAGATTCAATAAGGAGGCAACAACCATCCCAAATATGAGTTAGGAGGTAGCGCTACTAGCAATGCAGAGTGGCTTACTACCAGGATCACCATTCAGAGGGTATATGAGGCGTAAGAGCCTCAAAACACTTGCAGAAGCGCAGGTAAAGCGCACGAGTTCATCAAAGCAGACGAGACTGATAGAGCAATATTGGGTAGGAAAGCACCTGGTGACTCGGTTAAGCGGGCAGAGGTCACCCGGGCAGAGAACACACCCAGGGAGGACCAGCCGAGCAGGGATGGGCAAAGTCGCAGAGAAGCGGACAGGGCAGTGGGACCATGGCCACACCACTGAAGAATGCACACACTTGAAGGACAACATAGAAGATTAAGAAGGTTTAATGGATCTCTCACCCCTTCTTGATCCTAGTGGGGAGCATGTCACAATCGAGATCACAAAAGGTGACCCCTCAAGAACGGTGTAAATTGGAAAAGACATTGATCCTGGAGTAGGGGTACACCTCATAGAGTTGCTGAGGAAGAACAAGGATATTTTGGCATTTTCCGCAGATGAGATGCCCGAAATTGACCCTGCAGTCATGGTGCACAGGCTGAATGTGAAGGAGGATGTTAAGCTAGTTAGGCAGAAAAGGCGAAGCTTCTCCACGGAGAAAAATTAAGCAATCTAGGAGGGTAGAGAAACTCTTGGAGGCAAGACTCATAGAACCTTGTGACTACTCAGAGTGGTTAGCCAATGTGGTCATGGTGAAGAAAGCAAATGGCCAGTGGAGAATGTGTGTTGACTTCACAGATCTCAATAAGGCATGCCCAAAAGACTATTACCCGCTGTCGCGGATAGATCAGCTGGTAGACTCACCAGCGAGCACACCCTGCTAAGCTTCATGGACGCCTTCTCAGGGTACCATCAGATCAGCCTGCACAAACCAAAGCGACAAAAACCGGCATTCATCACCGAAGGGGGAGTGTACAGTTACATAGCTACGCCCTTCGGGCAGAAGAATGCTGGGGCAACCTTTGAAAAGGCAATGGATAGAGTGTTCCTTCACCAGAAGGGTAGAAATGTGGAAGTATACGTTGACGACTCAATTGTTAAGAGTGTCACGCAGGCAGGGAATATCATGGTCCTGGAGGAAACATTTGCCACCCTGAACAAGTATAATATCAAACTCAACTCGAAGAAATGTGTCTTTGGAGTGAGCCCGGGAAAGTTCTTGGGTTTTCTGATCAGCGAGAGAGGGATAGACACATATCCAGAAAAGGTCGAAGCAGTCCTCAGCCTGCCAGAGCCTAAGTGCATCAAGAATATCATGCGATTGACGGGCAGAATGGTTGCGCTGACCAGGTTCATCAGCAAGTCAGCGGATAAGACTCTGTCGTTCTATCAGCTACTGAAAGGGAACAGAGAATTCAAGTGGGGAGCTAAAGAAAAAGAAGCCTTTGAGGGTATTAAGGAGCATCTGACTAAGCTCCCAACAATGATCAACCCGCAACTAAGCGAAAAATTGCAAATGTACATCTCTGCGTCAATACAGAAAATCACAGCCGTTCTGCTAGTGGAAAGATAAAAGCAGCAAAGGCCAATATACTTCGTGAGCCATGTGCTGACTAAGGCAGAACAAAGGTACCCATTGGTAAAGAAGCTGGCCTTCGTAGTGGTCACAACAACAAGGAAACTAAAACCATATTTTGACTCGCATGTAAAATAAATCCTCACAAATCACCCACTGGAAAAAGCGTTACAGAAAATGGATGCATCAGGCATACTCTTAAAGTGGGCAATTGAACTTTCTGAGTACGAATTCAAGGTCAAACCTAGGGTAGCCATTAAGGCACAAGCCTTAGCGGACTTCATAGTGGAAGCCTCCTATGAGGAGAAAGAGGATGATATTGGGGTCTGGAAGGTGGAAATAGATGGGTCCTTAGCCCAAACGGGAAATGGAGTAGGAGTCATAATGACATCTCAAGAGGGAAACGTATTCAAGTACGCCATAAAGTTCAAGTTCAAAGCATTAAACAACGAAGTGGAGTACGAAGCGGCGCTGGCAGGCCTGCGTATGAGCATCACAGCCGGAGCCCGCAAAGTACACCTGTAAACTGATTCCCAGCTCGTCGCCAGCCAACTGCAGGGAGCGTACGAGATTAAAGAAGTTGTCATGCTGAAATATGTAACCAAAGTGAAGGAGCTGGCAGCCCAGCTAGTCCACTTTCAGATAGACTTGGTTCCTAGAGCAGGAAACTCCAAGGCTGACGCTTTATCTAAGTTAGCCAGTTCCACATCACAGAGCCTCACAAGGACGGTGATGGTTGAAGTCCTAGAGAAAAGCAGCATTGCTGAAAGGAGCAGATAAACTGCATTGGAAGGTAGAGAGCCTGGTTCTCAGACATTTTGGCGTACAAAGTTCATGGGTCGCTGCTCGATGATGAAGTGTATGCTAAGAAGGAAAAGAAGGACGCCAACTGGTATGTGGTGATGAATGGGGAGCTCAACAAGAAAGGCTTCTCAAAGCCACTATTGAGGTGTATCCCAGAGTGGGAGCAGGAAGGCATTATGGAAGAAGCCCACTCGGGAATATGCGCTAACCACATTGGTGCAAAGGCATTGGGAGTAGAAGTCCTTAAAAGGGGGGCATACTGGCCAACTCTCACGCAAGACGCGCTAGCATATGTGAAAAAATGCGACAAGTGTCAAAAGTATTCACCAGCCAGCAAATGATCTAACTCCAATCCTCAGCCCGATCCCGTTTGCTTAGTGGGGAATAGACATATTGGAACCTTTCACCACTGGGTCAGCGGGTGACAAGGGAATAAGCGCGTCGTAAATTGTCTATCCCTAGATCAAATACAATTTATACAACCTAAACAAACCTAATACGAGTATAAGGCAAGCATAGGGGTCGAACCACAAAGAACGGTTAAACACCACCAAATGTTATCGACAATTAAGCTAGTCCGGAATAGGAGATAAATAAACTAAAGTCTAAAAATGCTAAAACAAGAAATAAAACATTAAGGGAAATGGTTTAGGTATAGCATTCACTTGAACATAAACAAAGGCATAGAAGTTGAATTAATTATGAACTAAACATGCTCAAATATCGAAATAAAGGGTCCAATCTAGCCGCCTTCCGGGGTCAATTAGCTTCTCCTAACATAGCCTCTATGTTTCCACATTAGAACCATATACTAGGAGGTCCTATTAAATAACAATCGATAATAATGAACCTTAACTAAGTCAACTTCCGTTTCTTGTTAGCAAAGATTCACCTTTAATCAACCAACAATGTGCACTTGCAAGAAGATTAAAGAATATCAAGCATATAAAGACTTTAATCACAAATAAATCAACTCTCAACCTAGAACATGCTCAAGATCCAACTACACCACGACCATCCCCTTAATGGGGAAATTACTCACTAATCATGATAATAACAAGATTAATTAACAAATAACCAAGAATCAACATGATTAACAAATAATACCAACAACTAAAACAATAACAAAAATAAAGCAATAAAAATAGAGGAGAGAGAGTTAGAGATTCTCATTTATTGAAGATGAAAGTCTATAGAAAAGATGATCAATTTCTTCTTCAAAATCCAAGTTCAACAATGGTGAAACCCTCACTTTCTCTCTCTAAACTACCCTAACCCTAAGCTAAACCTAGAGAGAGAAGCTCTCATAAAAACTAATTAGAGAGTAGAATAATAGATGGATGATAAGTTTTTTTTTAATTACCCCAAATATGGGTATATAAACTAAGCTAATTAAAATAAGAAAAATAAATAAAGAAAACAAAGAAAATAAAAAGAAATAAGAAAAGAGAAAGGAAAAAGGAAATAAAATAAAAAGAAAAGAAAATAATAAAAACTCAAATCCCCCAAACAAAAACATCAGACCCCCCCTCCTTCTTCGATTCTTTAGCTGCTCAATTATGGGGTTTGATCCCCTGCTTCACGCTCACTGATTCCATCATCAATCATCATTCAACATCAACGGCCATAAACTCCCATTCAAGAACCATCATCACCGATCTCACCGTTAATTTAAGTGGGTTAATTGCAGCCGTCCAACTTCATTAATCCGTACGATTAAACTCGATAAAAACGGAGTGGCCGCTCATACCCATTGGAGCGTCCGCTCTGAGCTTCTGCCTCGAATTGGTGAAATTGAACCAAAAATGGAGCGGCCGCTTCAGAGGAGTGAGCGCCCGCTCTGAAGGGTCTTGAAATTGAGGCTGAATTAGAGCTTGCGGCTGGTGGCTGTTCTGATTGGAGGCCGCTGCTATGTCGGGCTTTGTGGGCGGTGGTTTTGGCGGCTGACGGTGGTTCAGTGGAGAGGTCGGAGCTGCTATAATTAATGGTTGGTGGTGCTGTGAGGGTGGCAGCAGGTGAGTGAATTGGAGCAGGGGGTTTTGGTTTGTGGTGTGCTTGAGAACAGGGGGTAGTGGTGGCTGTTATTGGTGGAGCTGGTGGTGCGTGGCTGGTGTTAATGGTGGTATTGTGAGTGGAGTCGTGTTTGTGAGGTGAGGGAGCAGGGGAATTGACGAGTTGTTGTTGTTGTTATAGATTGCTGATGTAATGGTTGTTGTTGATTGAGTAGATGCGTGGTGGAGCAAGGGAGAAGCAGAGGAGGTTGTTGTGGTGGAGGATAAGGGGAATAGAGAGGAAGAGTGTGGTGATGGATAAGGGGCAGCAGGTTTGTTTGGCGTTTGACTCAACTTGGAACCCGAACTCACTTGACATAAAACCCGAACCCCTACACACAAAACCGAAGGAAGGAATTGGGAAAAAGAATAAGTATAAAATAAAGTGAAAATAAATAAAGGACGAAATAAAACAAAACCACAACAAATAAAAATAAAATAAATAAAATAGAAATAAATAAAATAAAATAAAATAGGAAAATAGACTAAAACTAATAAAATAAAGAAAATAAAATAAAACACACCAAAATTACCAAAATAAACTAGAAACTTTATTAAAGAGAAAACAAGAGAATAAAAGGAAAAATAAGGGAAAATAAACACGAAAATAACCTAAACACTACCCCTAGGAGTGACATAAATGTCACTTATCAAATTCCCCCAAGCTAAACCTTTGCTCGTCCTCGAGCAAAGATAAGGCAAAAGAGAACAAGATGAATTATTGAAAGCAAAAGAAACAAAATAGAAACAAGGAGAAAGAATGTACACTAACTCACTGTCGTAGGAATCACGGTTGTTTTTAGCTACAACAAGCCCTTAAAACCCCAAAGTCGCCTATGAGGACGAGTGAGGTCTCGTGAGAGTTTCCTAAGAGCTTACCCCACAACTCTCGACAAAAACCAAGACAAGGCAACAAAAGGAAAAGGAAAAGAAAGACGAAGAGAAAAAGCAAATACAAGCTCATATATGGACAAGAGATGGGGACAAGTACTAATGAATGCAAACCTTTCTAAATGGACAAATGTATGCACGTTCCAAGATGTCAATGGTTGATTGAAACATAACACATGCTAAGCATAGAGAACTACTTAGGACTCAATCCACCCTAGCCCCAATCAATCGGGCCACGTTCTCTCCACTAGCTTCAAATCAACCCTTATGCTAGCTTCTCAAGATTCCACGAAGGAACCGGAAAAAGAAAAAGAAATGAAAAACTTTGAGAAGGTAATCCCGACGTCTCAACTATGCATACTCTTTCCATAGGTTTGAAGTCTATCTCCCTCCACCGTTCTTTTGACCTAACCCACTAGAGTCTAAGGGTCTTTTTATTGGTTATGACGTAAGGCTAAGGGTTGAGGCGGGGTAAAAATTTTAAAATTTGGTGATATTTCCTAAGTGAAGCAAAAAGTGCGCCCGACACTCAAAAATAACTCAAGAATTCACTAAATATCAAGCAAAAATACCACTAATGTCATTCCCCCAAGCTTATTCAACACAAACACACAATATTCCCCCCCAAGCTTGAACAAAGCATTGTCCTCAATGCTTAAACTAAGGAAGAAAATGAAACCAACTAAAATATTTTTGTTGTTTTTGTTTTTTTTTTTTTTTTGTTTTTTTTTTTTTTTAACTTTATTCATTGTCCTTGCCTTTTTTAACTTTGGACGGCTTTTTCTTGAAACTTTATTTGATTTTCATAAATTTGCATCATTCTTTACAAGCTCAACTCTAACCAAATCTCAAAGTGCTTCTTGTTTATAATCAACAACTCAAAACTCAAACCTCACATGCCAATGCTTCACTAACTAAAAGGGTTGGGAAACAAAGGCCATTAGGTTTGTAACTTGGTTTAAACAAGAGCGGGAAACATAAGGCTCAAATTGGTTAGCAAGTAGGTTTATGCAAAATAGAAAATCAAATTTGTAACAAAACAAAAAGAAGATAAAGAAAAATGAGAAAGTAGTGCCCTTTTCCTCCCCTAGAGTGCTTCGGTCACGATCTTGGGAGCTATAAGTCAAAACAAGGATCAAGACATGCATAGCTAAGGATCCAAATGCGCCACACAACAAAGTGATGAAGGCTAGAACAATGTTACCTCACACGGGGTTATAACTAAGCAAATACCAACTAAGGGTGCCAAATCCACTATAGAGAGCAACACCATCTTACCACATACCCGTGAACTAAGGCTTCATGGCGCCCTAAAAGTTCTTAACCCGGCTACCTTAGCATGTAATATCCTAGAGTCAACCAATGACCACTACTACAAATCCCTTAGTTTCTCGACGCTTTTGCCTCGACGCTGAATATAAGCCGTCAGCATAAAATTTAGGTTCCGTTTTTTCTCGACGCTTTTCTGAGTCATAATATTGTATGGACATTAAAAAGCGTCGAAAAAAATCTCATGCACGTGCCTCAATCTTATATTTCAGATAAGCATATTACGACTAACAAAAGAAAGCAGGGAAATAAAAAACACAATAAAAAATTAAAACTGCTTGCTTCCACTCGCCGCCACAGACCCATCTCTATCTCAATTTCTCCCAAAACCTAATTACTCCGGACATTCTATCATCATCCATACAATCTCATCTCCTACAACCACTTGTGATTCAGAGATTTTGGCTTAAACTTGTGGAAAAATTGTTCATCTACTTGTTATTTTTTTCAAATCCTGGTAATGTTCTCATAAATTTCCTTTTTTTTTATAATTTATGTAGTTTGATCAGTCAAATTAGGTATTTATATTGATTTATTGTTCAGAAATTATCTTGAATTATTAGTTATTGTATAGTAATCGGTCATTATTAGTATCAAATTAAGGGTTTGATTCAATTGTTGTGTTGGGTGCAGGCCAGGGGAATTGATAACATATTCGTTTGTTTATACTTCATTATTTTGGGTTGCTGGTGTAGATTTTTGTATATTTCACACTATCGCCACCCTCACCACCCACACTCGCACCGACATCAGTGCAGACCACCACATATGCCGTAAGTCCTCTTGCCTAATTGCCTTACACATCCACTAACTCTGTTTATTCCAATTATATTAAAATTGGATCTTATTCAGTTATTTTTTTTTTGGACATTGTATATTGGTGGTAGGTTGAATAAGAGGATATATTATGCCATCAAAGTAGAAAGATTTGGCGAGGATGCATGCAAATCTAGGTAAGCTTATTTGGATTTTTTTTGTCATTAATATTGATTTAACATCTTCTAATTATTTATTATAGTTTAATTTTGTTAGGAGATTTGATTATAATTAAAGGAACTGAATAATTGAAGGATTTGATTATATTTGAGAGGTTGGATTGCTGGGTTTATTGTGGCGATGTACTGATTGAATGTTAATGGTGACATTGTTAGATGCACAAGGTTCTAATGTTTTAATTGAGCAAAGGTTTGTTGCTAGTGACAAAGGACGATATGATGATCAAGAACGTAACTAAATTCAGGGATAGATTCATCAAGAATTTGGGTGGTATTCTTGTTAAACAAATTGCCAACTATAGCTGTTGGGGATGGTAAAAATTAATACTTTTGAACTACAGATTTATTTGAAGGTAGAAGATAGTTTTTAAGCTAGTTTTTTTATTTTTTTTATATTTTTTATTATTAATAGTAGTTTTTAAGCTAGTTGTTGAGGTTTTGGTATAAGTTAAATAAGATACGTAATCCTGAACCAACCTCTTGTTTACTCACTAAGTGGAAGATTTTAAATGCCATATGATCTTGATGCAGATATCAGTAAAGACGTGGGCAACAAATCATTTGTCTCTGTTTCGTGGAAAAAGAATTTGACCTGCAAAAGTTGGGTTTGATTTACCTTGGCTTATTAAGGTTCCTCTGATGAATGAGTTAGAGTAGTTAAAATGCAAGCAATCTGATCTCTAGGAAGAATTCTCAATCCTTTTGCATATTAAGTCATGGGTTTTGTAGTTACCTTATCTAATCATGTTGATATACTAAACTAGTACTAGATTCGATGGCATTGTACTTAAGAACTAAATATCCTTGTATGCATTTGATCTTTGATTTGAGTTATATCAAACTATAAAACAGAATATTATGAGGTTTTATACTTATATATGTAATGAGTTAGCTCTTTTATAATTTTAATCGGTACTCGTTTAATTTGATTTATTTCAATTTATGAGTATTTACAACTTTTTGCAGAGGAATAATTAACAAAAAATTATATAACTATTTATAATTGGATTTTTACTGTGATTGGAGCTTCATTGTTGACGTCATTTTTGTCTGATGATTTGATCTTCGTTGTGAGTTATAGCGATTTTAAGACTCCCCAAAAGATCCAAGACTTTTTTTTAGGTATTTTTTACTTTATTAATTGTATGTTTTTTTTTTTGGTACAGTTACTCAATCTGCATTTTAGTTTTCGAGCAGGAGTGATGTGATGGTGCAGGGATCAAGGTATACCTTTTTTTTAGGGATCAAGGGATTAAGGTATACCCAGGTTTATGATTTTGGGTAAGTGTTACATTATTATTGTTTCAATTGATTTTGTACTCCAATTCTTTCTGATTTGCGATTTTTAGTTTATAAAATTAATATGAATTTTTTATTTCTATTTTTTTTTCTTTGATGTGATTTATTATTGGTGATTTTTGCAACACCTGATTTTTGAGGTGAATTGTCTGAATTTTTATCATAAGCTCAAGAAAGGTTCTTATGAGTTATCTACAATGGGCACTATTACTATGATATTGATTTGCATTAATTTTGTTCAAATATTGCTTTTGTTTTAACTATATATGCTGCTTGTTTAATTTATAGTGCTTGCTTGGTCCATTGTTTCCGCTCCCTATGTTCCTATTATTGTGAACTTTTATTAATTTTGGGTTGTGTTTTTGCTTTTGTTTCGATAATATTTGTATTTTTGGGTTGATTCATGAATGGTGAAGATTTGAAAGAAGGGGGTGGTTTCTAGTTATTTTCTTAAAGTCTTAGGTGTGGTTTCTTTTTGAATAGAATCATTGTAATTGGTATTCGTATATATTACAAATTCAATTTCCACTACTAAAAAATGCTTGTATTCTCGACGCTTTACCTTCGACACTATGGAAGACCGTCATAGTTAAATTAAGAGTTCCGTGTTTTGTCGACGCTTTTAAGCGTCCTTTGACTTTCTCGTCTATTTTCTGCGTCGAGAAACATAATCACATGCCCTACACGTGATAATACGTTGCAGCTTAGGGTTATCGCTTTTCAATCTTACTATTTTCAACTGCCGCCCCTCTCATCTTCTCTATTCTCTCTCTCGCTCTAGTCACTACTCAACTTCTTCTCATTCTTTGCTTCAAAATTCAAGATCTACTTACAAAAATTAATGAATTTTTCTGTCTTCACAAGATTTGTACTTCTCAAGGAATTTCAAGCAAGTGCAATTTTTTTTTTCCACATCTCGATTTTCGATTCTAATTGTTGAAGTCGATCGACAATCCATTTTTGTTTGTCTTCTAATTTATGTATTTTACTCTTAGCTTCACTCGTTTTGATTTGTTTTCTGGTAAGATTCTTTAATTTCATGTTTTGATTTTGCTATTTTAAAGGTTTTCTCTAATTTCTGTTTATCTAGGTTTCATTGATTTTATATCAGTTTACAATGCCCAGAAATAAATACATGTTAATTGTTCGAATTCAATTTCAAAGTCTAAGGTTTGTATAACCAATTTCTTTGTCAGAAATATTCTTCACAGCTTTAAGCCTCCATTGCTGTTTAAGAGGTTGGACTATAGAGATGGGTAATTGACTTTCTTTGTCAGAGATATCTTGTTGATTTTATTATGAATTATTCATTCTTAGCTTTTATATACGTACCTTGCTATCAATATTAATGATCTGGTTTCTTTGTTTATGTATGATCTTTATCTAAAATTCCCTTCTGTTGGACTAGATTTGAGGCTAGACACCAGCTATTGGTGAAGCAATTGAATTAGGAGCAGCTATATATAGACCATCTATCTAGAATCGGCCAGCAAAAAATCCATGATTACGAGGTAGATTATTGTCTTACACCTAATATATTCCTGGCCTATCGCTCATTGATTTCTAATATTCAGGCAGCTATGAATTTTGAAACTTTAAGCTCCTATATTGGTTATCATAATCCTAGTAGTAGTACTACTAATACAATTATTACTTATTTGTTATTGTGTGATTGTGTGTATGGCTGATTAGATGTGCATGATTTTATGTATATTAGAATAGGATAAAGTAAGATTTGTCTGTTATCTTTATTTCACAACATCTTTTAAACTTTTAATGCCCTATTTTAATGGTCTGTAGCTTTTTATCTGTTATTAGATTAGATGTGCATGCTCTTATACTAGTGGTGTTGTAGGTATGATAAACATAATGTTAGTGTTAATCTTTAATCTATTATTATAATCAGAGGTTGACATAGAAATTTAGTGACTTCTTGAATGCAGCTCTTTTCAGTCACATTCTTAGTTCTTAAGAAGGTAGGATATTAATCAATATTACTTCTAACCTTCTGAGCATGGAGTATTATAGTAACGATTATAGTATCAATATGACCTTCTGACCTAGTCCTAAGGCAATTTTGGACTTTGGCTTCTTACATGTGAAAGGAATTTGGTAGTTAAAGTAGCAAGCAAGTCAAATTAACTTGGATTTAGGTGATTTATATACGCTTTACTTTCACAATGGAAATAGTTCTTAATAGAAAATTATGTCCTCGGACATCAGATTACTGATGCAGCACTCCGTATCTTTTAAAGATGTTCCCCAGAAGCTGAAGAACATAACTCGTGTTTGCAACGCCTTTGGGAATTATCTTGAATGCCATTTTTTCTCTTTATTGCTTGTTACCAGCTTGGACTTCTCGTTTGTGAGAAGAACAGGTAATAGAGTTGCACATTTGCTTGCAAACTCTAGTAGTGACTTTGAGGATGTGAGGGTGTGGTCTGATGAGGTCCCCCCCATGGTTTTTGTTGTTGTTGCTTTGGAGGCTTCCTAAATTATAATATCAGTTGCTTCCTGTCAAAAGAAAAAAAAAAAAAAAGATATTCCCCCCATAGCAGTCTCATGCTTAATTATGTGAGCGGGTTTTATCAATATAAACCTGATAGGAGTATCCTTTGTGAAATTGGTCTTTTCTTTATTTGTTTTTTTTTTTTTGTTGAAATTGGTCTATTGTTGCTCTCATTGCACACCTTGGGTTGGTTGTTTCCACTAGCACTGTTCCATGGACTTTGCCTAAGATACTTATTAGAAAGACTAAAGATTGCTCGTGTAATCTTGAATATACTTGATTTGAACCTTGTTGGATTGCCATTATGCCCGAGATTTGCTTCAAATTTCTGATTAATTCACTAAGGTTTTTTTACTCTTTACCTGTTAATTGTAGTACATTTTAGTCAAGAATGATGCAGTGTTCATGTTCAGAAAATTGAAATTAAATGTCAGATATTATGAGGAATTCTTTTATGTTGCAAATGTGTCTTGTAACTCTGTAAGAGTTGCCTATGAAATTGAAGAGGTAGTTGGTGGTGGTGGCGGCTACTGCTGGTGCTGTGTGGTTAAGGAAGGAGCAAGAGGTGGAGAAGTGTCACCCCGAGAGTAAAATTTTATACCAACCTTGGGAAAATACAAGTATACCAGTACAACTCCGAATATGAGCATTAGTACTCTGTCCACCCTTTGGGTAATGTAACCTTAATACTAGCGTAACATAAAAAAATAAAAAAAAGATGTTCATTTATATTTCTATATTTAACTTACAATTCTATGTTTAAATAATATACAACATGTTGAATCTTGAGTCTATTGTGTAATGTACTAATTTATACTCTTTTTTTTTTTTTTTTTTTTTTTTTTGAAGATTGGAAAAGGCAATGTAGGTGCAACAAGAGAATAGGTCGGGACACTTGAGCATCAACAAGCAACTATATCGTCTATAAGGCCATCATCTATCTATTTTGGTTTTTAGTCTCATGATGTATTTATTTAGGGACAAGCTACTATAATATGCGACGTTTTTTTTTTGTTTTTTTTATAAAAAATAATTGTGTTGATGTTTTCTTTTATAAATTTGGTAATAAAGTACATGCTCTTATAATTGTTGATTAATTATTTTTTTTTAATCTAGTTATATAGAATATTTGTTTATTTTTATTATAATGTTATTAATTTAATTTAATTTATGATAAATTTAAATAACTATAATGTATGTATGATGGTAATAATTTAATAAAAAGAAAAAAAGCTTAAAAACAATTCTGGACGCTTTTTATTGTATACATATTTGCACATTTTCAAATTTCAAATAGTTTCCCGCCATACCATAGGTTGACACGAATAAACGCAAGACAACAAAAAGCGTCGCTAAATTTGAGTATGTGGACAAGTAAAAGCGTCGCTAAAAAATTAAACACATTTGGAATAATGCGCGAAATACGTAATTTTCGACGCTTCGTATATTAATTAGGACACAAAAAAGCGTCGATATTCTCGACGCTTTTTGGGTCCTTGAAAATTTTCGACTCACGTATTTTCGACGCTTTTTAGCAGCGTCGAGAAATAAAAAAAGCGTCGAAAAAAGGCCTAAAAAGCGTCCAGAAAACACGCTTTTTGTAGTAGTGGACACTCTCAAATCGTGCACACATTAACCACTTAGGAAGAAAGACATTCAAGAGTAAACAAATCCAAAAGATATAATGTCCAAAATAAGTACAAACAAAACACATTTTGCTAAACTTGCCTTGAAGTAAACAAAAAAAAAAAATTGGATTTTCCAAAAGCATGAAAAACATAGAAATGCATATACTCAAGTGCATGACATATATGAATCAACATCCCACCAAATATGATAGAATACCCTCCCCCAAGCTTGAATGAAACCAAGCTCTCAAATCATAAACGATGAAACCAAGGAGGGGGAAACAAGGAAAAATTAATCCAACATTACCAACACATGATCTTCAAGTCACCATAAGTAAGAGAGAGAGGGAAAAGAAGGATATTACAGGATATGGGATAAATGCAAAATCACACAAAGAACCCGAAATAACCTCATATGAGCCACAATCTCTACAAATAAGGCTTGAATTCCACATGATAGGTAAGTTAAGGCACATTTCCTTGATTCTTGATCATCACCAATGCGCAAGAGAATATCAAGTTGTGTACCTAGCAAGGAACACAAACACGTCCATGAGAGAAAATCTAATCTAAAAAGAAAAGAAAATGAAAGCAATAAAACACGGGTTACTTCCCGCAAAGGCTTGTTTAACGTCCAAGCGAGACCGCTCTAGGAAATAATAATTCAACGCACGCAAGAGCTTGTCAAATGCACTACTGCACATTTCATAGGGGTGTAAATAGGCAAATGACGGAATAAGAATGTGCAACAGAATCATTGCACGTAAGTGAAGAGGGAGATGCCAAAAGAAAGAAGAAGAAGGATCGAAAGGAAACTCAAGAAAGTAAGAAGTAGAAGAATGGAAAGAAAAGGAAAAAGGCAAATCCTCATCACAAATTTTTTTGTTGGCCAAATTCCTCTTATCCTCAACAATGATGGAAGGAGGGACATGAAAATCATCCATAGAGGGCGGCTCCCCAATAGGCTCTTTGAGATAGGAAGGGAGAGAAATAGGGTAAGGAAGGATGTGGTCAAACCTTAGAGAAAAAGGGGTATGAGAAACGGGAAAAGGGGTAGCTACTCCCTCACCACAAGGCCTCACATCGCCAATGAGGGCATGAAAATCAATCATAGAGTCCTCAAACGAAGGGCACTCACGATCTACACCTCCCTCAAGCTCAAAAACTCCAAGGGAATCAACCTTATCCTCCTTTTCACCACAATAGACAACTTTTCCTTCAACTATCTCAAAACCCAAGGTCCCAAAATCGTGCATGAATGGAGGTAGATTCATCTCAAACTCATCTAAGTTCTAAGAAGCGTTCTCGATGAAATCATCCAATAATCTATAAGTCCTCATATGACTCTCGAAAAATATGTGGGACATTACCTCAAAAGAGTCTATATACTCGTAGATTGAAGGGTCACAAACATACACTTGAGACTCATCAAGATGGGAAAAAGGATTAGGATTTTCAAAATCAACACTCTCTTCATTCTCTACTCCTTCACCATCACTCGAATGCTCTCTAATGGGATCCTCACTCATATGGGGAAGAGAAGAAGAAGGAAGGGCATTTTCTTGAGAGTTGGCTAATTGGAGAATTTGGCTCTCAAGCATCTTCATTCTAGCTTCCACCTCCCTATTCTCAACTTCCCTCATCTCGTTATACCTCTCCATCATCTTCATTATCTTCATTATCTTCTCTTCCTTCAAATTTTCCATAGAATTACCCTCATAAAAGGATTCATTAGAAGCATAAGGGAAATCATTTGGAGCCATGTAAGAACAAGAAGATGAGGAGGGAGGATCATTCACATTATATACATGAGCATCATCATATTGGGGAAAGGGGGCATAATCAAGCAAATGAGATTCATTATCAACAATACGAGAAAAAGAGTTGAAATCACTTCTACTAGGTTCACGTATAGGATCACAAGACAAATCATGGGGATTCATGCCACCAATAAAACTATTATCATATTGAGAATCAAAATTAGCAACATTACATGCCCTATTGCGTACATCCTTAGCGAACCGTACAAAAAAGCTCCAAGCACTATGAACCGTTAATGCTTCAAATTCACCACTAAACCTACTTTCAACTTCATATCTCGTTTGTTCATTCATGCCACAATAACAAATATCACAAGCTTCACAAGGATTACAACCATTATAGTTCAAAAACTCTACAAGTCTATGGAAATAGACATAAAAAGGCTCACTATCATATTGAGGAAAAGAAAAACGTGCCATTTTTCAACAACAAAAACAAATCAAAGAGAACAAAAATAAATCAAAGGAAAAATATACAATGGACTAGTCTCAATAAGATAACACAAAGGTAATGGAAGTCGTTCCCCCGCAACGGCGCCAATTTGACAAGGGAATAAACGCGTCGTCAATTGTCTATCCCTAGATCAAAAACAATTTATACAACCTAAACAAACCTAATACGAGTATAAGGCAAGCATAGGGGTCGAACCACAGAGAACGGTTAAACACCACCAAATGTTATCGACAATTAAGCTAGTCCGGAATAGGAGATAAATAAACTAAAGTCTAAAAATGCTAAAACAAGAAATAAAACATTAAGGGAAATGGTTTAGGTATAGCATTCACTTGAACATAAACAAAGGCATAGAAGTTGAATTAATTATGAACTAAACATGCTCAAATATCGAAATAAAGGGTCCAATCCAGCCGCCTTTCGGGGTCAATTGGCTTCTCCTAACATAGCCTCTATGTTTCCACATTAGAACCATATACTAGGAGGTCCTATTAAATAACAATCGATAATAATGAACCTTAACTAAGTCAACTTCCGTTTCTTGTTAGCAAAGATTCACCTTTAATCAACCAACAATGTGCACTTGCAAGAAGATTAAAGAATATCAAGCATATAAAGACTTTAATCACAAATAAATCAACTCTCAACCTAGAACATGCTCAAGATCCAACTACACCACAACCATCCCCTTAATGGGGAAATTACTCACTAATCATGATAATAACAAGATTAATTAACAAATAACCAAGAATCAACATGATTAACAAATAATACCAACAACAAAAATAATAATCAAAATAAAGCAATAAAAATAGAGGAGAGAGAGTTAGGGATTCTCATTGATTGAAGATGTAAATCTATAGAAAAGATGATCAATTTCTTCTTCAAAATCCAAGTTCAACAATGGTGAAACCCTCACTTTCTCTCTCTAAACTACCCTAATCCTAAGCTAAACCTAGAGAGAGAAGCTCTCCTAAAACTAATAGAGAGTAGAATAATAGCTAAAAAAATATGTTCTTCCTCTAATTACCCCAAAAATGGGTATTTATACTAACTTAATAAAACTAGGAAAAATAGAAAAATAAAAGGAGAAAAATAAATTAATTAAAGTAAATAAAAAAAAGGAAATAAAGAAAGAGGGAAAGAATTAAAAGAAAGTAAAAATAAAGTAAAAAGAAATGGGAAAAGAGTAAATAAAAATAAAATAAAAAGAAATACAAAACCCCAGCCCATTTCCCTTTTCTTTTTCGATCTTGGCTGCTTTGTGAGCTTCATCACCACCGTTTATCAACCATCAACAACAATTGTCAAGGGTAATCATCAAACATCATCTTTCATCTTTGCTCTTAGCCGTTCGATCTCACTAAATACCATGTGCGAAGCTCGTGAAATGGTTCGATCGAACCGAAAGTAGGTGCGGCCGAACTGTGGGTGTAGGGAATATTTCAAGCATTATGATCCCAAACTTGAACCCCACTGTGATCATACACTAAAGTACGGTGGCGTTCCAAAGGGAAGAAAAAGAGAACAAAAGAGTCGCCAACAAGTTTTAAGAACTTGTAAACCCAAAAGACAATCGAAAAGGACCATCAACTACTCCATAAGGTCTTGAACCAAACAGGGTTCGGGGATGAGGGTACGAATCCAATCTACAAAAGAAAGGACCCGCCCTATAAAATAGGCCTCTACTTTGTTCTGCTCGTATTCATGTGCGCTTTTCAAATAACATACAAACATTATATTAAACCTACTCTGTTTATCTATGTTGGTTGAATATTAATGCACAAATAAAACTATTATTGGCGATCACTTGAGTTAAAATCACATTAGCCTAAACCAAATTATTAATTATCTTATTAAGCGTGATTTCAAGTACAAATTCCCTTTAACAATCATAAAAGGTGTAATCAAGCAATAACAATAAAATATAAATCAAGCAACATAATAATAAATCATTAAACAATAACAATGATGATAATAGCATGATAAGGCATAATAAAGCTTAATAATAATAGCAAGATCCTAGACATGATACTAACAAGATTAATAACAAATCCTAGCATGTCACTAAACAATAAAGATCAAAGCTTTAAACCCAACATGGTACTAACATGATAACATGATATTAGAAATAAGTAAAGGCACCCTAAACATGACACCAGAAAGCATAAAATAACACCCTAACATGATACTAGAAAGCATTAAAAGCATCCTAACATGATACTAGGAATCATAAACAATAATAAGCATGCAATCTACATTGTGAAAGAAATAGCAAGTAAGATAATCTACTTACTTTGAAGCCTCGTACCTCTTTCTAATAACAAAATACACAAGTTAGTAAACTTCAATGAAAATCAATAAAGAATAATTAAAGAATTAAATTGAAATCAAGTTAAATAAAGTTTAGACTAGTTTTGGACCAAACCCTCAGAAATTATCAACCTTGCACGTCTAGGGCGAAGGCAACTTCGAACTTGGCTAAGAGACTCTAAGTCTTGTGAATGCGGAATATTGTGTGTAAAAAGCTAGTTTAGAAAGAGAGGGAGAAAGAAAGCATATATTGCTTAGAGAGAATAGAGAGAATTAAGGAAGAATTGATGAGAATTGATGGTAAGAGTTGATGAGAGTTGATTGAAAAAGGGGAGATATGACCTCTATTTATAAGAAAAAAAGAGAAGGTCGAAGAATAAGAAAAGAATCCAAATTCTAATCGAAATAAAACTCGTAGACAGCAGTTTTTACGAATTTGTTTTTATCATATCTTTTGATCCAGAAGTCTAAATAAGTCATATAATATGTCGTTGGAAAGCTCTTGAAGTCTACTTTCTAATGAAATTGGAATCAGATTATAATCTTTTGTAGATAAAAAGATATGGACGAAATAGTGAAAGGGTGTCAGTTTTGGATAGAGTTTCGTATTCTTTTCATATCTTTTTCGTTATAGCTCAGATTTAATATTATAATATATCATTGGAAAGATAATTTCAAGATCTATCCAACCATATAAAATTTGGATAAAAATTAGAAGGCACAAAAATAATATCTGACTATCTTTGAACATGTTTAAATCTGAATAGAATTAGGAAAGTTTTAAAAAAGGAAAGTTTATATTTAAATCAAATTCCATGATCTTATCTTTTCAAAAAAGGATAATTAAGATATTTTAGAAACTTATAGAAGATTCTAATCAATCCTAATTAGTTTAGGAATAGGATTAAACCTTTGGACCCTCCTCATGATCATTGGGTCGTAGGTAAAATCCGGTTTGGGCCCAGTTTAGTATTTTTGCCATAACTTCCTCATTATTCATCGGAATTGGGCTTATAATATATCGTTGGAAAGGTCTTTTAAAGACCCATCCAACTACACCATTATTGGACCCTTATCATGGACCAAAATAAACTGAATTGGACGTTTTCATAAAATAGAGTGGGTTTTCGAAAACAGAAAGAAGGATTTTAACAAAAACTAACCGCAACACTTGAATTTTCACACTTTTACCTCATTCGATTATGGTTCGACGCAAAAGGTATTCATCATTGGGTTTGGTTTTGGGGAGACACAAATGGGTGTCTACAGTGGGTTGGTTCGATCGAACAATGGGTGTGTTCGACCACTCCTCTAAAAATCAGAAAGCATCGAATGATTCTGATTGTTTTCGCCCTTTTACTTCGACCGAACTCTTCAATGGGTTTGCTCGAACCCGATTGATTTGCTAATTGCTATGATTTTGGATGCTTGATTTAAGGGCCGAATTGCGGTTGCAATTGGCGCTATTGCTGTGTGCGGTGACAGCGATTGTGCGTGGCTGGAGCATCGTCGCTGCTCTGTTGATGGTGAGAGTCGCAGCGAGGAGATGGTGGCAAGCGTGGGAGGCGATGTTTTGGTGCGGTGGTGTTGTGGTTGCGCTGGGTTGAGTGGTGTGGCTGCTGCAAATGGTTGGAGGTTGATGATGCGCGCTCTGTTGCGTGAGGGAGGTACAGGGGCTGCTCTGTGGTTTCGGTTGTGAGGTGGAGTTGATTGGTGGCTTGATGATTGATGGTGGTTGGTGCTGGTGTGTGTGGTGTTGCGGGGATGCAGGCTGGAGGTATGGTTGTTGTTGGTTTGTGGGAACGGCTGTGATTGCTGGTTGTCGTTGGAGCAGGAGATTGGGTGGTTCGGCTGGTGGTTGCTGCTGTTGTAATTGATGTTGCGTAAGTGATTGCTGTTGGCTGGGTATTGCAGGGAAGAGGTGGTAAGTTACTGGTCGAATTGGAACAAAGGAGGCTGGTGCTTTGTTGGTGTGGTGGAGGATAAGGGAAAGGTGGGGTGATGGATAAGGGGCAGCAGCAAGTAGCAGGGCAGCAATTGAAAAGCCTTGACTTGGACCTTGAACTCGAGCCTACACACAAACAAACCCGAGGATAAAAGTGTGAAACCGAGACAAATAAAATAAAATAAATAAAAAGGAAATAAATAAAATAAAATAGAAAAAGAGAAGTAACACTAAACTAATAAAAATAAATAAAAGTAAAAATAGAAATGAGAGAAATTAAACTAAAACTAATAAAGACATAAAACTATACAAGTAAATAAAATAAACTTAAAACTAATTAAAACTATGAAAGTAACAAAGGAAAGGAACGAAATAAAATAAAACGAAAGCAAATAAAATACGAAAATAAACTAATTCTAATAAAATAAAGAAAATAAACTAAAACACTCCAAAATTACCAAAATAAACTAGAAGCTTTAATTTATTAAAGAGAAAACAAGAGAATAAAAGGTAAAATAAAGGAAAATAAACACGAAAATAACCTAAACACTACCCCTAGGAGTGACATAAATGTCACTTATCAAATTCCCCCAAGCTAATATGTGGCTTTTGGGTGTTGTGGTTCCATTGTAGTTGCAGCTTGGCATCTTCACCTTCTCCATGGGTTCCTCCAGAATCTCCCGGCAAAATGGGGAATCATCTGGAACAACCTGGATTCGCGCTCGCTTGTCTCTCTCCAGGCTGGATCCTCGCTCTGCGACCAGTGACCTACTGAGAGGGACCCATTTCTCCGGACTGATTCGAGCGGGGGTTATTTCCTCCACGCTCTATTCTCGATTCAGATTGCGAGCTTCCAGCTCCAATACCTTTTTCCTCAACTGAATGAGCTCTTTCTGCTCAGGGGTGAGAGTTGAG
Organism: Chenopodium album; assembly: GCF_948465745.1. NCBI lineage: Eukaryota > Viridiplantae > Streptophyta > Magnoliopsida > Caryophyllales > Amaranthaceae > Chenopodium > Chenopodium album. The sequence goes on from NC_137853.1 coordinate 22,530,044, forward strand.
ACTTCCGGCTTTTTCGCTGCGGGCTCTGCAGCTGCCGTTTTCGGTGATGGACTTGCCCCCTTACCCATATTGGTAAGGACCGCTGTCATTACAGCCAGCTGCTCCTTGCTGCACTTAGAGAGGTTCTGCAGAATGGCTGGCATATTAACGGGCTGCGGTTTCTGGGTTACAGGTGCTGAAACAACAAGCTCGTTGTTCGTGCCTGTTAACGGCACTCCGTACTTGAAAATAGAGCTAGATCCTACCGAATCTAATGGTTTTGCCACTGCTTTAGTAGTAGCTGATGTCGATCCGATGGGGTTCGATTTTTGTAAGATGGTCGATCCAATAGATCTAGTGTTTGTACAGTTTCTTCTCCGGCCATGGTGGTTAGTTAACTAGTCCCTAGCTCAGTTGGTGAACCTTAGGCTAGATGATCCTATCCCCTCCTTCTAGCACCAATTGTTCCAGGTGTGGATCCAAGGGTTCCGCTGGGTGAGCTGGGTCCAATCAACTACCTACACAAGGCAGCACACGTAAACTGCCCTCGGGGGTGGCTCGAGGAACCCCGCTCCGAAGCTTAAGTTAGAGAGTGTTTAAAGAGAGAAAGTGTACTTAGAAAGATGTAGAGAGTGTAATAACTTGAATATCTAACCTCTTTTTCGCTGTACTTTACCCTCTATTTATAGGCGTACTATCTCCTTCATGGAGAGTTTAGCCTGGTCAGCCTTGCGGGCTGACTCTGCCAGGCTAATGAGCCCTCCTTTAGTTGCTTACTCGGCGGTGAGTGCGCACCCTGGGGGCTGGGCGATAGTTCAGCGGGAGCTATCCTATACAGTACCTTTAGGAGAAAAAGTTGCAGAAGCAACAGAATACAACAACAATGGCGATCACAAGCACTCGAATAAGGCAAAGTTTAAAATTGCAACCAAAAAAGGCAAATGGAAAACAAATCAGTGAAGTGTAGGAGCAAAAACAAGGAAAATGAAGCAAAATAAAGGCGAGAGAGACAAGAACTTACCTCCACGATCGAAGAACACAAGCGTTTGAAAGGGAGAAATGAAGAGCGAAAATTTTTAAATGATAAAAATGTAGAAGGGAAGATGAAAAATTGGAAAAGTAAAAGAAGTGAATTTAAAAAGGAGACACTGAATTTAATACGGAGTAAAAGGACGGTTGGGCACAAAGTAAAACCAAACCGCCATGTCACTTCAGTAAAATCAAAACTGACGACCTAGATCATCGACACGTGTCCCACTCACGCAATCACTGTTCCCGCCAAAAAAAAAAAAAAAAAAAAAAAAAAAAAAAAAAAAGAGCACTTTAACAAGAGTGATCGAAAATCCTCTCAACAAGCTCGTCATTTCTCAAACTTCAGCGGGAGTGATCGAAATTCCTCCCCGCAAGCTCATCATTTCTCAGACTTCAGCGGGAGTGATCGAAATTCCTCTCCGTGAGCTTGTCATTCCTCAAAGTTGGAGCCATCGTCAACATACAAATTATACGACAACACAACCAACAAAAACAGAACCTGACCTCCCAAGTCTCTAGGCCGCATCAACACCCTAGAGACTTGAGGGGCTAGGAGACTGTGCAGATTAATTTAGCCGGACGACCCGTTGAGCCATGGCCGATAAGGCTACACGCTCAGAACAGCTGGCATGAAAAGAACCTCACGCCATCTCTTGAGGGGCTAGTTTTAGGGAATAGCTCCTGCTGAGCTATTCCTTCCAGCTGGGCTCAGTTAAGAAGAATGTACCTGCAGGCAAAGAGTCGGCATGAGTGACCTCATACCACCTCTTGAGGGGCTAGTTGTATAGGATAGCTCCCGCTGAACTATCGCCCAGCCCCCAGGGTGCGCACTCACTGCCGAGAAGGCAATTAAAGGAGGGCTCATCAGCCCGGTGGAGTCAGCCCGCAGGGCTGACCAGACTGAACTCTCCACGAAGGAGATGGTACGCTTATAAGTAGAGGGTAAAGTACAACGGAAAAGAGGTTAGATACTCAAGTTATTAAACTTTCTACATCTTTCTAAGTACACTTTCTCTCTCTAAATACTCTTTAACTTAAGCTTCGGAGGCAGGCTGACCCGTGTGCTGCATTGTGTAGGTAGTTGACGGGACCCAGCTCACCCAGTAGAACCCTTGGATCCATACCTGGAACACTTTTATTTTGGCGCCAAAATTTAAAATTTATTTTGGCTCCAAACTCAAATAAGCAAAGGAATAATTAAGAAAGTATTTCTCAAATTTCGGGGTATTACAACACCATTCCTTTCATTGATAATTTCATCAACATATTTGTAAGCCAGGGCCCAAATGCCATTATCCATCCCAGATGCCAGATCCGACTAAGCATTTTTAAGGGTAGCCTCAAAGTCAAAGGCCTTCTTCTTTTCAGTCTCAAGCTCAATCGTCAACTGTCTGATGTTCTCCGCCTGTTTCAGTTCAAATGCTCTAGTCTCAAGTTCATTTATTGTGCATTGATACTGAGCAACGTTTGATGAGTCTCTGGCCTCCTTAGTGGCCCATTTTACCTCAGTTTATTTCCTCCCCCATGGACTTCTCAAACCCTTCATTCTCAGCAACGCCTGAGAATGCAAATGGCATGTTAGGAACACATGCGGCAAAAACCTTGACAATATTTAAATAAAGGCAATGTACCTCTAACAGAAGGGCAGTGATCAATTCAATTTTTAACGTCTCAATGCCAGGAATGACATCTTTCTCCTTCTTGGGGACCGCCCCAAGCATAATTTAGCTTATTTTTGCACATCCGGCCATCGGAGGGAATTTGCATCATAACCAAGATTGGGTGAGAAACCAGCACAGGCGGCATCCATATGCAGACGGTTTCCTGATGAGCCTTTAGAAGTCTGTTGTGAGTAATATTTTATTCGCATAGGCCAAGGAACCTCAAACGGCGACCGTGAGGGGCTATTCATACCTTGCTCAATTATCTACAAGCTACCAGCACATGCAGCCGCTGTGGAGCTCTTAGCCGCCTTGGACTTCTCGTCCGGCTTGGATTTCGACTCAAACCCAAGATTGCCTAAATCGAAGCCTAGCCAAAAGTCCTGTACGCTGATACTCTTCCCCCCGATGTTGCGTCGGGTCTTTCCGACAGGCGGCATGGAAGCCGTTTGAGAAAAGGAAACCTTCAGAGATTTGGATGGGGTGTCAGCGGCCTCATCTGGTTTACGCTTGAAAAGCTAAAAGGATCGAGGAGCGTCCTACGAAGCAAAAACCTTAATGAGTATACATCCAGAATTATAACTATGTAAGGGTAATAACTAAGGCAAAAGGTCAAACGGGGTATACCTGTCCTTTCTTCTCCAACTCCCGCTTTTGTTTCTCCGCCTAGTCCTTGCGAATCTGGCCAGCAAAACTTCTGGGGGTCTTCTCATCAGAAACCATCTCTCTACCTTATTCTGACCAAAAAGAATAAAAAAAAGAGTGTAAGTACAAATCCAAATAAATGAAAACGACACGAACAATACAAACGGTGAAAATAATGTCGTTTGTATGAAGAACCTACGTCTAGTAATTGCAGTATTAAGTCCACAGGCGGACAAAAAAGCCTCACCTCTCAACCATAAGTGCCGGGAAATCCAATTTTTGGGCACAGAGATCAGTTCCCCGGTCAAGAGAGGCATGGTAGTAGCCCAAAAAAGTCTAACTCAATGATGTTCTCATTGTCCTCATCCGGGATTCGGGGGAGGACATACTTCCTGCTAAAAAGCTCTAGCTTCCTATTGTACCGCCTGTATTCACGATTCTGCCTTTCCTTGGAAGAAGACACAAGATAAAAACGCTCCTTCCAATAATCCCACTTAGACGGTTTGTCTAAGACCATTTGGTATTGGGGATACGTGGTGAGAGAATACCACGCCCTCCACCCGCCTGGGCTCCCACTCAAATAGTGCATGTGTGTAAAAGCTTTCCAACCGGGATAGAGTCCTTGCCACTCACAAGCGGCTATGTAACCAAGTATGTTGACCCAAGAATTTGGGGTCATCTGCCAAACACCCAAGCCGTACCCTCGGAGGATGGCTTTGACAGCATCATGCAAGGGGAAGCGGAGACCGGCTAAGAACGCCGCCTCGTAACAGCCAAAGTACAGGTTGCCGTTTCTTTGTTCGTCTTCCCAAGCAATGGTGCCATCTATAGGCGGCACCCAGATGTTGTACCAGTCACCTAAGGGGTGGGTGAGTTTGAAGTTGTCCAAGCCTGACTCCATTGAAGGTATGTTTTTGGCTAACACATGGATCTCAGCCGGGTTATTCTTATCCAACCAACTTTTTCGCTCTTTCTCCTCAATATCCTCAAGCGGGGGAAGATCATCATCATCACTATCACTACTATCCTTAGAGCTAGACCCTGAGGTAGTATTTCTCTCGTCTCTCTCCTGGGAGACTTCTTCCTCATCTGATCCAGAAACAGACACGGCGTCTTCCCCATCTCCATTCCTAGAGTTAACTTCATTAGACCCAGCATTAGAGGCGGCTTCCTCACCGTCTCCCCCCTCTTCCTCATATAATCTCCCATCACTTGGGTCCTAGGGGTCCAGACGAAGAGAACTCCTCCCTATCACCTGGCATATCAACCCCTTCAGCCGGGGTCATTTCATCAGATTGTACCTCCAACGTACCGTCTCTTCTCTGCCGTCTAGTGCCAGTTTGTTTGGTTCTGGCCATTGTGTCCTGCACAGATCGACACAAGACGGTCAGATTCGGGGATGTACAAAATTTCTCCATGAACCCAGAGCCGCCACCCCTAGTCCTAGACTCAGCCGTACTAGGGGACCAGCTGACTACTGATCTAGGTTGTGCCGTGTGTGTTGGTGATGAGTCCATTTATTGAATGAAAAGTATGCAAACGGAAAAACAATAATGAGTAGAAGTAGGCGGTACCTTTAAATTTGACATTGAAAGGGGTCAGGCGTTGACCAGCTGCAGTTGGACTGAAAGTAACTTTACTTGTATAAACACACAAGCAATTGCAAACCGGTTGGGCAGGCGAAAGAGGGAAGGATTGTTTGTTTGACACAAACGGAAGTCAGAACTACTCTCTCAAGGTTCTTTGGATTTTCTCTCTCTAGAAAGTTTTTGGAAAGGTCTAAAAGTGAGAAGGGTAAATCCCTATTTGTAGAAGGGTAAATTCAGGGGCATCCACATCATTTCCCCAAAACTCTGAATAGTAAAAACTCACAGTCAAAGAGCATCCAATGGCAGAGTGACATGTGTCACAAATGCCATGTGGCACGCCACGTCACATATGTGAAGAGCAAATGTTTAGGGTATTTTTCACTTATGCCACGTTGGCCAATCAGGGGGCGACACGTGTCCTCCAAGAGTAAGTTTAAAATGGACCAATCTTGGACTGACATGTGGCAGTCCAAGAAAATGGGAGAAAAGGCGGCCTTCAAGGGCCCAAATCTCGAGAAAGTCGCATTGCGGCGCAGCCCACCTAAATTACGTCAGTAGGATCGAACCTAATTAAGAGCAAATATTCCATTGACCCAATAAATAGGGAGATTCCCCCTTTCTTGGGGCACGTTCCAATCATTATTACAACCCCACTTTCTCTTACTACAAAGAACACCTCATCTCGGAATCCGAGAAGATCTCACCTAAATTTCCGCACCTTTTTACTCTCTTTCGAGTACTAACTTGATCGTCGGAGGCGGAACTCTAACCAACCTTTTTACTCTCTTTCGAGTACTCTCTTTCAAGTACAACTCGCGTCGGACCAGTCTTGGAGCTGTAACTCTCCCGAGGGACAAAAACACCCAAAACACAATATAAAAAAGGAAATTTTTTTGGGTATAATCCCACCTTTGGGGCGTCCGCGAAACATAATACCACCTTTGGGATATTTTTTAATAATTCCACCTTATCCAATCTGCTTCTTATGGTTCGAACCGATCATGTAACTTGTTATAACAAGTTACAAAATACGTGTTGGCCCGTGATTGGTAAAAAAAATAATAAATTATAAAGTTCAATTTTTTGAGGAAAAAAAATTAATTGAATAATTAAAAGATCCACCCACCAGATAAAACCCTTCCCGCCACTCGTTCCCGCCGGCATTGCTATCAAAGTCCATGCCCCACATCGCCGATCACCCAGACTCCCTCCGCCAATGCTGATTCCCCCCTCCCCAGAACCACCAACCCCCCTTCCAGCGTCACGAAGAGTCGAAAACCCTTTAAAACCAACCATCCCAAACCCTCGAAAACCCTTTCTCCGCCCCGATCGCGGCTCCCCTCCTCTTCCCCCATTTCGATTCCGACAGCTCTCCCTTTTCCCCGTCCCTATCCCGGCCTCCCTCCCCTCTCCCTGATTTGATAGTTGCTCCGATCTTTATTGCGGCCTCCCTCCCCTTTCCTCGATCTTATGGTTGCAACCCTAGACAGCCACGGTTGATCGCGGAATTGCAACCATGGTTGATTGCTGGATTGCGAGATCCGATCCGATGGGTTTCTCCGACCTGTAATGCGGTGGGGGGCCGGTGGAAGGGGTAGTTGGCTTATTTCTTTTTTTTTTTTTTCAATTTTTTTATTTAAAATTTCAGACAAAATTGTATGGTGACACGTGTACTTTTTTACCCAACAAAAAGTTACCATTTTAATAGGTAACCAGTCACTTGGGACCATTAGGAGTGGATAAGGTATAAAGGTGGGATTATTAAAAAATATCTCAAAGGTGAGATTATTTTTTGCGGATGCCTCAAAGGTGGGATTATTCCCGGCAACTTTTCCTATATATAAAGACATTTCCAAATAGGTTATTACAATACATTCCTTAAAAAAAAAAAAAAAAAGTCTGATTCTTACAAGATTTGGACCCATAACCTTAAATTTAAAGGTGTATGTAACCTATTATTCACTAAGCTATTACCACACTATGATAAAAAATTAAATATTGATAAGTTTATTAATCATGGATATAATGCATAAAACTCAGGGCATCGCCCTGACTAAAAACTAAAAACTACAGTAGTTGAAAGACACGATAAATATAATAAATAATAAAAATATAACCAAATAAATTTATTTGTAATAACTATAGTACTTCGAACGAGTATAATTTATCTTTTAGAGCAGTGAGTGAAGTCTAGTTCTAGATGCCCATCGGTTAACGAGCCCTCTTTATTAGAGTTGGCTCTTTAGTCTTTATCTCTTTTCTTCTTTTTCTTTTTTGCTCTTTATTTCTTTTTATCCAGCCCATGAAAGAGCATGTTTTTGAGTTGTTTCTTCCTACTTTTTGACTTTTAAGGCAAAATTTTCTGGTTGATCACTAAGCCTTTCTTTTTTCATTTTATTATTTTTTTTTTTACCATAAAGAAAAAAAGGAGAATGAAATGATCTCAAAATATATTCATTCAGCTTAAGACAATCAAGTATTTTGATTTCCCAATAGGCTAAAGCAGCACTCATTTAGGATTTAATCATTGCCGTTTTGCTTAGTTTGATCCCATTTTTCCCACGGGATTTGGGCAATCAAGCGCTTTCCGTGTGAACATTATTCATCTATCCCCATTTAATTTTTGGGGTCAAAAGTTGCATACAAACTACTAATCCTATTACATTTTTTATTGAATTATTTTACCACTAATACATCCCAATTGATTCATACTAACCAAAAGGGGTATTAGGAAGAACACAAACTTTTAAATAAAACGGATGTTCAGTAATAGGCGCAAAACTTACACTAAAATGCACAAAAGTTACTCTGACATATATAAGAGTTATTTATACTTGTTTGAAAAATTTGACAAAAGTGATACTAAATTTGACAAAAGTGACACTAAATTTGACAAAAGTGAACTCGATGTACAGTAAATTACTGAAAACCGGGTGTATTTAAAAGTGATTATGGATAAAATGAACTAGAAATTAATATGTTTATTGAATTAAATGGTTTAGATACAATTAAAATTATTCCACCAGGCATTTAACCGATAATCGCATTTTATAATTTCATTACTTATGGTTAGATATGATTATTGTACATTGACTCCGCTTAGATTTAGCCATCTTATTATTTCTTGTTAGATATAACTGTTGTACATTGAATCCGCCTAGATTTAGTTATCACGTTAATAATGAATTAAACACCAATGTTTCCAACTGTATATATAATAAGTTATTGTGGGCTGACTGCCTAGATTTAGTTATCTCAATTTTCTTTAGCAAACTCATGATTTCATTTTATAAGATAAAACATACATGTGTAAATTGATATTTAAAATAAATAATTGCAAATTGTTTTTGCTTAGATTTAGTTGTCACATTCATAGTTATTCCGTGATAAGAAAGGAGTACTGATTTTCAATAATAAGACTAACAGAAACGACCAAAAATACATTCCCTCATGCTCATCATTTAGGAACCGCATAAGTGGTACTGGCCCCTGTATGACTATGTGGTAAGATCTTTGTACCAATATTTTTCTACAGACTGTTTTGCAGACACGGGTGTATTAGCACTGCCTCTACCAAAACTTCCATCCAAAACCCATACTTTAGAGTTTGATCAGAATCAATAAACATAATATACTTCATTATATCATATTAGACACAGACTAACAACACTTTTGACTCCCAACATATTTGTATGAAATTGAAATTATTATCGCAAAATATAGATTTCAACGAGATCTATAAAGCTTTAATTACCAAACAAACTAATGCATTACAAGATCAATTAATCAGTATCAAAATAGAGACGAAATACTTGATTTACCAATTACGATATAAACATTTGACATTCATCAAAAATGCAGCTAACTCTAACATAAAGAATGAGTATGTGTACACGTCACAAGGTCAGCATGAGCTACATATAGGAATAGGCCAAGGTAACAAAGAATCTGAAAAAAACTAAGATTCCGGCAAAGCTTCAAAACAAGCATTTGAATCCACAGATAACTGAAATTATGGAATATGGGAGCAGTGGTTAGCTTCTGACAAGATCAGATTCAATTGATTTTACAGTAATTATGTATAGAATATAACTCAGGCAGACATTGTTTTGAGTAATTAATTGAGAAATCGAAGAACTTTTGATGACATAATATCGGAGTGTATAATAACAGTGTCACATAAGGACAGTGCAATCTGCCATGAACATCAGAGAATCTACCATAATTAATGGAATGAGCAGAAATTTCATCAAATAAGGTGGACAGAATTAAGCTTCTTCTGACGGATGCTTATTATAAGATTAATGATTCAGGAAGGAGCTTTTCAGTTATCAACCCTGCTACTATGATTAATCAGGGAAATTAAACTACATTACTAAAGGAAAGAAAACAATGTACAAGTTTTACTCATTGATCAGAGAATGCTGAATGTAAAACTTTAATGCAAGGGTACCTTTTATAGTATCAACCACAAAGGAAACAGAGGTTTGGATCCAACGCTTGTACACAAATTCAAAATATTTAGACATTAATCAAAAGGAACATCAGATGAAACTGGAGAGATTCAGTTTTAATAGAATCGCAACACACTCCTTGCGAAGGAATGTGAGTAAGCGGGCTTTGGTTTCCCTGAGCTGCCCCTTCTGCTGCCTCTCATCGGTGTCAAATAGAAGCGTAACATCCCGTTATCAGTATGACTTGGAGAGTACCTTGCACTCCGATTCCTTTCTAATACAAACTCATCCTTTTTCTTTTTGTTGTGACTGTTGGAATCAATTATACCACCCTTCTTAATGCTTCCAATAGATGCTGCACCCCCTATGTTATACGAGTTCCTCCAACTGACACTGCTATTACTGCGAAACACATTTCTACTAAAACCAGCCCTTGGATCACCATGCCAAGACTCCGAGTATGATCGTTCCACCCCATTTGGTATTGACCTACTGTATCTATCATCATCCTCACCTTTGTTATTGCCTCGTCGATAAATCAAACCCCAAATGTTCCACGCCCTCCATCTACTAGACTTCTTTGATCCCTTTCTGTCGCAGGTGCTACCTATCACAGAGGCATTATCCCTAAATCCCATATCAAAGCTCTCAGAATAATCATCTCTAAGCGAATTAGAATTAGAATTCAACAAATCTAAGCCCCTAAAATCCCTATCACCACCAAAACCAGCAACAACTTTGGTTCCATTTAAATAGTCTGCACAAGGAGGGGAGATCTTGTTAGTGCAGTCATTCTTCATCTCGTCCATTTCAGCAACAACAGAAGCAGCCGTCTTCCTAATAGAGCTAGACCTATCAAGACTCTTCCTCCTCCGTGAGGATGAATCAGAGTAATAATCCTTTGTCTGAGAAGCTCCACCAGGGAAAGAGTCATCACCATTAATCGAAACAGAACTCCTCCTCGGTTCCTCTACCGGAATCTGAGTATCTTTCCTCAACACCGTTACCGGAGCATCCTCCACCACTGAAACCATAGGTGGTATCATCCTCGGAAAAGTCCTACCAGTCAAATAACCATCCCAAGAAGCCCTAGGTTCATCAAACGAGCACCTGAGATCATCAAATGAAACTCTTCCAGCATCAACGGAAAATCTCCCAGCAGTCGCGGCATCAACAGAAAACCTCCCAGCATCAAGAGAAAACCTAGGATCAGTATCACAAGATCTCCTCCCAAACCCATAATCCGCAATTTCAGACTGAGTATCTCTGTAATTCCTCCCAGCATTATCCTTTTTACCACTCACTTGTACAGTATGAGACCCACTCATATGCCTTTTAATCTTCTGATTATTGTTCTTCCTTGTCCAAGACCTCAATTTCTTGCTAAAAACCGAGGCCGCAGACCAAAAACTACCGGCAATTTCCTTGAAATCTTTGCTACCCACTTTCTTATTTTGTGAATCTAGATCGATATGGTCTTTCATTGGCTTCAATTCCACAGTCTGCCCTTGACAATTTCCACCCACCACCTGCTCACCCGATGAGTAATCCCTCAAATTATTATCCACACTATTATTATTATTATTATTATTATTATTATTATTATTATTATTATTATTATAATCATCATTACATTCAACAATTTCCTCCTCTATAACCTGGATTTCATCCCCATTATCAATGCTTTCATGGAATTCCTCCTCTTCTTCCGCTTCTCCTTCCCCTTCTTCCTCGGCTACCACGTGATCTCCAACCTTCGCCTTCAATTCAATCACCGCGGATGAAGTCGAAGGCTCATTAATAACAGGATTATGCCCTTGCCCTTGTGTACCGCGCTTCCCATTCCCGTTGCCATCATCCTGCGAGAAGAGAGAGAAAAGCGTACTCCTACCTCGAACATCGCACGACTTACGCTGCGGCTCGAAAGCACCGGACAATCCGAGAAACCCTCCCTCGTTCTTTCCCCCGGAAAAAGACTTAGTCCGTCGCAGCTCCGGTAAAAAAGAACTCGAACTCGGCCTACCTCGTAATGCGGACCCACTATCGTTGCTAGGTTTAAACAGTGATTTGAGTGCAGAAGAAGCGGATTTACGGCCAGTAGAGGGGGTTGCTGCGGATGATTTGTCTAACACCGCTAAACGCTCGCAAAGACAAGAGGGGCAGAACCCAGTGAACTGCTCATCGGGATGACGGTCGCAACTGGTGGACTTCAGGTGGGGCTGCGGTGGTTGTGGCGGCGGCGGTAATTGCTGAGCTGTTACGGGATTCATGCCCGAATAAAATTCCCCTTCTCTCCCCTTTGTGATTCCACTATTGCATTTTTCAGAGAAAATCAAAGAGAAAAAGAGATGGTAGAGAAAGTAGAAGGTGGTGATATTGAGGTGGAGTGTTCCAACGGACAGTGAGAAGAGAAAAGCAAAAAAAAATAAAAAAGAAGGAGCAAAGCAACGGGAAGACGATGTAATTTAAATATTTTTATTTATTTCTCTACTCACACCTGGGGAGAATGATTTTGAGTCCCGTCAAAAGAAATAAAAAAAAAAAGATTTTTATTTTTATTTTTTTGTTGGGAGGGTGAGATAGACAAATAGACAGACTTTATTTCCGTCAGCCTCGCAATTTGTCTGTATCGTTTTGCTTTTGGTTAAGGGTGTGCTTTAATTCTTTTACGGGAGTACGCGTAATCGATTTAAGCATACTCTCTGATTACTCTCTTTCTCACTTGAAAATTGAAAAGGATGGATTCACTCTTTTGTTGCTCGTCATGTCCCTGTAACGGAACGAATCGTTTAGTGTGTTAATGTTTATTATACATTTATACTTATATTTGCTTTTTTATGGTTTTTGATCCCCACGATGTGTGCGGTCCCCTAAATCAATCTGGGAATGAAATAGGTTCAAGACTGTTTGGTTTATATTCCACATTTCCTCCATTTCTTTCTTTTTTTTTTTCTTTTTTTTTTTTTCAATAATCAATCAATATACCTATACTAAAGGCAAAACCAGAGATGACACTTGTCATGTTCTGATTAAAAATTTTCCCGCCACTTTTTTCTTTCCTTTTTTTTTTTTTTTTTTTGGTACAAAATCTTCATTTATATCAATTTACATTAATAAGCAAAACTAAAAAACTCCCTCGAAAGAAAGGGTTTGCTACCTTGAGAGAAATGTCGTTCTACCATTGTTGTGGTTGATCTCCGGTCACTATGGCTGAAGATCTAGCGATACAATGCTCTAATCTGACACTTGATGAAGAGGAAAAGGATATCGTGGATGTAGGGGGCGTTACCTCTAGTGATCAAGAGGCTAGGGTTTCGCTGCTGTTGGTAGGGAGATTATTATCTGATCGTGGTGTTAATCTTGAAGCTTTCAAAACGACTATGACAAGGTCTTGGGGTGTGGCTGGGCGAATTGCTATTCGATCGATTTGGGCTAATAAGTTTGCTTTCCAATTGTTCCATTGGAAGGACAAGGAGAAGATCATGAATGGACGTCCTTGGTGTTTCGAACAGAATCTTCTTATTCTCAATGAAATCAAGGGGGATGAACAACCAAACGATGTTGCACTGGTACACTCCCCGTTTTGGGTTCGCCTTGAGGATTTGCCTTTTAACTGTCGAACTGATGACCATGTTAGGGCTGTTGTGAAGAATCTTGGAGAGGTACTTGAAGTAGAGGAAGATACTCTGAATATCGACAATGCGAGACGTGTGAAAGTGTGCCTTGATGTTCGTAAACCCTTACGTCGATTTCAGAACATCATGAACAAAGAAGGTAACATCGCTAAAATAAAATTAAAGTATGAACGATTACCTTTTTTCTGCTTTATGTGTGGAATTATGGGTCATAGTGAGAAGGATTGCCTAAATGTGTCGGAAGATGCTCATGATAGAGGTATGGGTTGGGGAACTTGGCTGAAAGCATCTCCAAGAAAGGGGTGGATGAACAATTTGGAGGAAGTTAGTAGAATGACTTGCTCTAAAAAACTGAATTTTGTTACTAAAGTTGCCACTGATTATACTGCTAAAGAATCTATGCACAAACCGCATGTATCTGATGCTCTTGTTATAAAGGAGGGGAATGTGAAGTGTGCTAATGTGAGTGAGGTGTCATGTGTGGAAGTGAGGGATACTGCACAAAGTGAGAGGGGTGTGAATGTTAATGAAAATATTGTTGACAAAAGGGATAGGCAGCAAGGTGATGTGGGGACGGGGAGTGTGAAACCTGCTGGGGACCCACCTCAAATTTCCCTTTCTTTTCCTGTTTTGTCTCCTACACTAGACAGTAAGGGAGGGTTAGGTGAGAAGAGTATCGGGTCTGGGGGGAGCCACAAAAAAACCTTTAAAAAGATCCCGAGAGCTCCAACTTTTGATGAACATATGGTGAATGCTGATGGTGTGAGGGGTCTGACTGGTGTCAAAAGGAGTGTGAGGGAGGATGTGGATGAGATGGAGTTGGAGGTGTCGACAGGGAATAAGGTGAAGGAGTGTGAAATGGCTTGTGTTGATGATGTTCCATGTAAAGTAGCGGAGGTTGGTGTTCCCCAACCCCGCAAACGACAATGAAAACATTAAGTTGGAATTGCAATGGGCTTGGCAACCCATTGCGAGTTAAAGCCATCCAAGATCGATGTTGGAGGGATAGGCCGGAGTTGGTGTTTGTGATGGAGACAAAGATAGATGAACAACGCTTGGAATTGATTCGCAATAGATGTGGTTTCTCAAATGGTATGTGTTTGAGTAGTGATGGGAGATCGGGTGGTCTTGGCCTATGGTGGAGAGACTTAAATGTGAAGATTGGCGCCTTTTCGACCTACCATATTGAAGCAGAAATTTGTAGTGTAAATGGGGACCCGTTGTGGAAGATTGTGGGGGTGTATGGCTGGCCAGAAGCGGCTAATAAACACCTTACTTGGAGCTTGATGAGAAGGATAAGGTCGAGTACTACAATCCCTCTTTTAATGTGTGGTGATTTTAATGAAATTTTAAGCATGAATGAGAAGGATGGTGGTGCGATTAGAGGGGAGCGCCAAATTGATGCTTTCCGGGATGCTATAGGAGATTGCCTATGTAGAGATTTGGGATTTAAAGGCAATATTTATACATGGCAAAGGGGTACCTCGATCGATACTCTTGTTAGGGAAAGACTTGATAGGTTCATTGCGGATTCTTCGTGGTGTACTATGTTCCCTTTTGTGGAGGTTCTTCATCTACCAATTTGTTACTCTGATCATGCACCTATTTTGTTGAAATTTAGTGACAAGTTGGAAGAGGAGAGGCAAAGCCGAATTTTCAGGTTCGAGGCTTTATGGTTATCTAGTCAATATACCTATACTAAAGGCAAAACCAGAGATGACACTTGTCATGTTCTGATTAAAAATTTTCCCGCCACTTTTTTCTTTCCCTTTTTTTTTTTTTTGGTACAAAATCTTCATTTATATCAATTTACATTAATAAGCAAAACTAAAAAACTCCCTCGAAAGAAAGGGTTTGCTACCTTGAGAGAAAGGTCGTTCTACCATTGTTGTGGTTGATCTCCGGTCACTATGGCTGAAGATCTAGCAATACAATGCTCTAATCTGACACTTGATGAAGAGGAAAAGGATATCGTGGATGTAGGGGGCGTTACCTCTACTGATCAAGAGGCTAGGGTTTCGCTGCTGTTGGTAGGGAGATTATTATCTGATCGTGGTGTTAATCTTGAAGCTTTCAAAACGACTATGACAAGGTCTTGGGGTGTGGCTGGGCGAATTGCTATTCGATCGGTTTGGGCTAATAAGTTTGCTTTCCAATTGTTCCATTGGAAGGACAAGGAGAAGATCATGAATGGACGTCCTTGGTGTTTCGAACAGAATCTTCTTATTCTCAATGAAATCAAGGGGGATGAACAACCAAACGATGTTGCACTGGTACACTCCCCGTTTTGGGTTCGCCTTGAGGATTTGCCTTTTAACTGTCGAACTGATGACCATGTTAGGGCTGTTGTGAAGAATCTTGGAGAGGTACTTGAAGTAGAGGAAGATACTCTGAATATCGACAATGCGAGACGTGTGAAAGTGTGCCTTGATGTTCGTAAACCCTTACGTCGATTTCAGAACATCATGAACAAAGAAGGTAACATCGCTAAAATAAAATTAAAGTATGAACGATTACCTTTTTTCTGCTTTATGTGTGGAATTATGGGTCATAGTGAGAAGGATTGCCTAAATGTGTCGGAAGATGCTCATGATAGAGGTATGGGTTGGGGAACTTGGCTGAAAGCATCTCCAAGAAAGGGGTGGATGAACAATTTGGAGGAAGTTAGTAGAATGACTTGCTCTAAAAAACTGAATTTTGTTACTAAAGTTGCCACTGATTATACTGCTAAAGAATCTATGCACAAACCGCATGTATCTGATGCTCTTGTTATAAAGGAGGGGAATGTGAAGTGTGCTAATGTGAGTGAGGTGTCATGTGTGGAAGTGAGGGATACTGCACAAAGTGAGAGGGGTGTGAATGTTAATGAAAATATTGTTTACAAAAGGGATAGGCAGCAAGGTGATGTGGGGACGGGGAGTGTGAAACCTGCTGGGGACCCACCTCAAATTTCCCTTTCTTTTCCTGTTTTGTCTCCTACACTAGACAGTAAGGGAGGGTTAGGTGAGAAGAGTATCGGGTCTGGGGGGAGCCACAAAAAAACCTTTAAAAAGATCCCGAGAGCTCCAACTTTTGATGAACATATGGTGAATGCTGATGGTGTGAGGGGTCTGACTGGTGTCAAAAGGAGTGTGAGGGAGGATGTGGATGAGATGGAGTTGGAGGTGTCGACAGGGAATAAGGTGAAGGAGTGTGAAATGGCTTGTGTTGATGATGTTCCATGTAAAGTAGCGGAGGTTGGTGTTCCCCAACCCCGCAAACGACAATGAAAACATTAAGTTGGAATTGCAATGGGCTTGGCAACCCATTGCGAGTTAAAGCCATCCAAGATCGATGTTGGAGGGATAGGCCGGAGTTGGTGTTTGTGATGGAGACAAAGATAGATGAACAACGCTTGGAATTGATTCGCAATAGATGTGGTTTCTCAAATGGTATGTGTTTGAGTAGTGATGGGAGATCGGGTGGTCTTGGCCTATGGTGGAGAGACTTAAATGTGAAGATTGGCGCCTTTTCGACCTACCATATTGAAGCAGAAATTTGTAGTGTAAATGGGGACCCGTTGTGGAAGATTGTGGGGGTGTATGGCTGGCCAGAAGCGGCTAATAAACACCTTACTTGGAGCTTGATGAGAAGGATAAGGTCGAGTACTACAATCCCTCTTTTAATGTGTGGTGATTTTAATGAAATTTTAAGCATGATGAGAAGGATGGTGGTGCGATTAGAGGGGAGCGCCAAATTGATGCTTTCCGGGATGCTATAGGAGATTGCCTATGTAGAGATTTGGGATTTAAAGGCAATATTTATACATGGCAAAGGGGTACCTCGATCGATACTCTTGTTAGGGAAAGACTTGATAGGTTCATTGCGGATTCTTCGTGGTGTACTATGTTCCCTTTTGTGGAGGTTCTTCATCTACCAATTTGTTACTCTGATCATGCACCTATTTTGTTGAAATTTAGTGACAAGTTGGAAGAGGAGAGGCAAAGCCGAATTTTCAGGTTCGAGGCTTTATGGTTATCTAGTTATGCGTGTGGTAGGGTGGTCAAAGAAGCATGGGAAGAAGGAGGCACTGATCCCATACATGTCCGAATAAATAATGTTGCTGGGAAGCTGTCAACGTGGGCTAGCAAGGAGTTTGGGGCTCTGAAAAAACGGATTGAGAAGGCTGAAAAAAGGCTTATTGTGTTGCAAGGTGGCAAGTTTGATGTTGAGAAATTGGCGCAATGAATTGATATAGCGGAGTTAGAAGATTGGAGGAGTCTTATTGGCATGCTCGTTCTAGAGCCAATGAGATTCGTGACGGTGACAAAAATACTAGCTATTTTCACCACAAAGCTAGTCAAAGAAGGGCTCGAAACAGAATTGTGGGACTCAATGATAGCTCCGGTGTTTGGCAGACTTCAAAAGAAGGGATAAACCAGATTATGGCAACATACTTTGATGACTTATTCCGCACGTGTGCTCCCTCTAATTTTGATGAAGCGCTGGCCGGAATTAATCACCTTGTTACTGATGACATGAATGACACCCTAGACTGTGAGCCTACTGCGGAGGAAATTAAAGAGGCGTTATTCTAAATGGATCCTAATAAAGCTCCAGGCCCTGATGGTATGCATGCTCTCTTTTTTCAGAAATTTTGGGATGTTATTGGAGGGGATGTAATCCGGTTGGTGCAGGGTTGGTGGAGGGGAAATTTGGCCTTGAATGATGTTAATTCCACTTGTATTGTGCTTATTCCCAAATGCAATGACCCGAAGAGTATAACGGAGTTTCGTCCTATTAGTTTGTGCAATGTGCTTTATAAGATAATTTCAAAGACTCTTGCAAACAAACTAAAACCTCTCCTAGAGTCGATAACTTCTATACAGCAGAGTGCTTTTGTCCCGAAGAGGTTAATTACTGATAATGCCCTTGTTGCTTTTGAGATCTTTCATGCTATGAAGAGAGGTGGGGAAGGTAGGGATGGTACGGCGGCTCTTAAGTTGGATATGAGTAAGGCCTACGATAGAGTTGAGTGGTGTTTTTTGGAGAGGGTGATGCTTAAATTTAGCTTCAAGATTGCTTGGGTTAAGCGCATAATGCAATGTCTTACAAGTGTCTCGTTCTCCTTCAAATATAATGGCATGATCAAGGGATCACTTGTTCCGTCCCGGGGTCTAAGACAAGGGGATCCAATTTCTCCATATCTTTTTCTTATCTGTGCTGAGGCTTTTTCCACTCTTATATCTAAGGCTGTGTTAGATAAACAGGTAAGTGGGGTTCGAATCTGTAGAGGGGCTCCCAAAATATCTCATCTCTTTTTTGCCGATGACAGTATTATTTTTGCTAAAGCAAATTTGCAAGAATGCTCTAAAATTGCTAATATAATCAGTACATATGAAAGGGCATCGGGTCAGAAAGTCAATCTAAGCAAGACGGAAGTTGCTTTTAGCAAAGGTGTGCAAAGCGAGCAAAGGAACTTGATTGTGGAAACTCTTGGAGTTCGTGAGGTAGTACGTCATGAAAAATATTTGGGATTGCCAACTATAATTAGGAGATAAAAAAAGCTGTTTTTGCATGTTTGAAAGAAAGGATATGGAAAAAATTACAGGGTTGGAAGGAGAAGTTATTATCTCGTCCGGGGAAAGAAGTGATGATCAAAGCAGTTGCCCAAGCTATTCCCACATATATGATGAGCATTTTTAAAATTCCGGATGGCCTTATTGATGAGATCCACTCTCTTCTTGCTAGATTTTGGTGGGGATCGAACGGGGAAGAAAGGAAAATGCATTGGCATAGTTGGGAAAAGTTTTGTCTTCCAAAGTCGATGGGAGGTTTGGGGTTCCGTGATTTAAAGTGTTTCAATCAAGCGCTACTTGCGAAGCAATATTGGAGACTCACTCAAAATGGCAACTCTTTACTTCATGCTGTGTTGAAGGCTCGATACTATAAGAATTCTGATTTTTTAGGAGCCGCAAGAGGGTATGATCCGAGCTATAGTTGGAGAAGCATATGGGGGGCGAAATCTCTCCTCCTTGATGGTTTGAAATGGAGAGTTGGAAATGGGTCTTCAATTCGGGTATGGGACGATTTTTGGGTTAAGGGGGAAGGACAACACTATGTGCCTACGCCTCTTCCAAATCATAATGCTGAGCTTCGTGTTTGTGATTTGATTGATTTTGATGGTGGTTGTTGGGATATTGGTGAGTTGAATGCTCATTTTACTGCTGAAGATAGGAAAGCCATTTTGGATGTGCCTGAAAGGAATGGTGTCCTTCGAACAAGTGTATTATTCTGATAGCGGGTTAAGAATTATTAGAAAGCTAATATATTCAGTAAGGTCAAGTGATAGAAATTCCTGGGTGGAGGCCGCTTCCGATCAGTAATATTAATATAATTAGTATTACAGCTTAATCTTGACTGAACCCTTTGGGTCACACCCAAGCAAATATATGCGAACCAACTCGACGAATTAATTCGGAAGAAATTAATTCGTCGCCTGAGTGTTAAATATTTAGACGTCGGTAATTCGAGCTTAGAGCGTCGAAACCGATCGTCGGAGGTCGAGTCTAAAATGATAAAAGACGAGACGCGCAAAATAATAATAAATCGACCATATTCCCGAAAATACCCCTAGCATCGGAGTGCCCCGAGCATCCGAATGCTAGGGGAAAGACGAGCTAGCACACCGTGCTAGCAGCCCCGGCCAACCGCGGCTAGGCACAGCAGCAGCGCGCCGCACCACGGCAGCAGCCGCAGCCGCACCAAACCGCAGCAGCAGCCGCACCCAGCAGCAGCTGGTGCGGGCCGGGCTCGGGCTTGGCTCGTGGCTTGGCTCAGGCCATAGGGACATAAATAAGGGGAAGCTTGGAATATGGGAGTAAGTGGGAGAGGACATGTGTCACAAAGAGAGTATTGAGTGGGGAGCAAGTATGGTCCCCTACTCTCCATGTGGTCCTCACCAACCCATCTCACATGGTGATGCCACTTGTAGGTTTATTATTAGTTTGCAATTTTAATTTAATTTAGCTTTAAATTAATTTGTGGAGTTTCATGATCCCACATTGATGGGATAGAAATTCCCACTCATACTTTCCTCTATAAATACCAACCTTGGGATTTGGAGTAAAGTGCTTGAGTGGGAGTTAAAAAGAGCATTCCATAATTTTTGGGAAAACTCTTAAACTCACATAACACTCGGGTTTGGGTCGGACCTTGCTAACCCCAAGGTAGTAGACCTTAAAGTTGTGGTCGCCCATTTGTGGGTGGATACCGTCGGAGGCGCGGCGCTTGACGTGCTAGTAGCTTTCAAGTAACAGCCCCGGGTTTTGGGCGAAGCTCGCTTCGAGGGTAAGATTCGTTATCTTTTCTTTGTGAATATTTATTTATGCTTTGTGATTTTAATTATTGCGAGTGGTTCCTCGGGAAGGGGTTGTTTCCGCGGTGAGTCGGACTCACCAAACCCCAACAGCGGTATCGGAGCCCCGCTCGTTTATTTTATAATCATGTTTTTCAAGGTTTATTTTTTGGCTTAATTTTCTGGTTTATGTTGCTAATTAGATTAGTAGCTCGGTTTTATTTATTTAATCCCGTTTTTAATGTCGAATTTGGCCCAGAACCCAGATTTTCGCCAAAGACTAGTGAATTTTGGGTGGAAAACGTGTTCTGGAAAGGTTTTATCCCGTTGGGACTGTGATTTTAGCCAAATTCTTACCAGAAATGCCTTTTTCGAGGGGTTTTTCGTTTTTGACGAAAAATTGTAAGTCTTTTCTAACCTTGAAATTAATGGCATAAATTGTTGATTATATGGTTGATTATTTGCATAATTTTCTGCACTTTTATGTCCCCTTAAAGCATACACTTACTTGGTAGTATTTGATGCTTAAAGGTTCTTTTATTTTCACATAATTGCAAACTAATTGTTTTTTAGTGTGAAAATTTTAATTTTTTTTTTGAGGCTTCCTAAGTGTTAAAGATTCAATCTTTATTTGTGATAAGTGATTGAAACTTTGAAAACCACTAAATTCCATGTTATTTTGAGTTGAACTTTGTTGTTTTAATCATTTTGAGTTGATTAGAAACATAAAGTTTCGATTTTTGTGATAGAAATTTGGTTATCTTCATGTTGGAAGATATAATTTTCAAGGATTCACAAATTTTAGATGTTGGAATTTTCATTTGAACATTAAAGTTCATATTTTTCCAACTTCCCTTTACTTTGTCAAATTCTCAAGTTTAATTTAAATTGATTAAATTGAAAGTGAGAAATTGCCTCAATTTTATTTTGCACCAAGCTAAACCAATTTAATTAAAGATAGCACTTTGAAAATTTTATTAAGTTAGACTTGTTTAAAATTTTATTTTGCTCACTAAATTAGTTCTAAAATTAATTTAGAATTAATTATTTTTGTCTCGCGGAAAAGGGATCAAATCCCAAGGTAGTGGCACGCAAAACGAGGCAATGCACCACCATGGGGAGCCGGGCTGCACAGCAGCCCGCATGTGGCTGCCACGGTGGTTGCGCCGCCTCTATGGTGGGCCACACGCGCGGCAGCAGCCACGCACAGCAGCAGCTCACGCGCGGCTGTGCTGTGGCAGCGGCTCGCGGCCGTGAGCCGTGGGTCGTATGTTCGTGGTCTTGGCATGTGCGTATGCTTGGTGCGGTGAGGTGTCTAGCCGTAGTAGGCTTGATGTTAATTATTTTGCCGTTTATTTATTTTAATTAATTTTGTTTATTTTAATTCAAATTTTGGGAGGCTAGGCCTCGGTTTTTTGAGCGGCATTGGCAAAATTTCATTTTGACAAGTTTGGGTGCTACCGACTTAATTAATTGGATTAATTAAGGAAATGCGGAATTTAGTGGGAGCTTCAATTATTAATGACGTAATTTATATAATCGGTTAAACAACTTTGACTAGTTTTAATTAGGCGTGTTAATCGGATTAACCACCTAGATTAGTTACTAGTGCGCGCGTTGTTTGAATGCATTTTACTTGTTGTTAATTTTGTAAATTGCATGGGCCATTCACAAATAGTGAATGGATGAATGGAATATATATATTCTCTTTCTCACAGGTTTTATGAAATGACAACTAGTGGGACCCGACTAGGATAGAAAATACGGACTACGTGCTGTTATGTATTTTTGTAAATCTAAATACGGTCTACGCACCGTTAAGTATTTTTGTACTTTAATATTTAGATTATTCCTAGTTATAGACACTAGTTTTTTCATAGTTTGGTTAAGTCTTGAAGACGGCGTATCTTGGAAGACAAAGCCTTGAAATGCAAATGAAGACCTTTTGAAGATATGAAGATTTCAAGGGGTCATGCTAGTTGCCAATATGCATTTATTGTTTCACTTTATATTTTATGGTTATATATATGTGTGTGAAATATTCATTAGATGCATGTTTAGGTTTTCTTGATGTTGCGATGATTAGTTAAGTTCACTTAAATCAACCAACATAGAAATCCTAGGTCCCTAAATAATATTGAGTAAATCTTGCCTTTCCAAAACAACACTTACTAACCGGACGATGGTGATGGTAGGCTACGGCAAAGCGAGGTGCCATCACTCCTCTAAGGGGCATAAGGCACACCGGGTGTGCACGTTGGTTTTGGTTTAACTCATCAGTATGAGTGAGGAGTCCTCACATACCGTGGCAAAAGAGACACATCGTCAAAGATGCATTAGATGCGACGATTGTCTAACCAAGAGTGGCTTAGAGCCATTAGCAAGGCAATGCTTACCTAGAAGATTGAGTGTTTAAGACAAGCCAAAGCATGCTTAACCACTCTTTGTTTCTTTGGCTCTTGGAATCGCCTTATTTTCGCCAAATAGGGACAATTTTTATGCGTAAATAAGACGTTTAATAAGATTGAAGTTTGCATGAATGCTATTAAATTTCAAACTTATTATGTTCTTGATAAATGGTCATACTTTGCACTTATATTTATAGTACTCTAAATCAAATCATATTGTTTCCATGATTGGTAAAGGAAATCCTTGAGAATAGTTCTCAAAGACAGGAAAAGCATTTCTAAAATACAATTCTCATAATGACTTTTATAACTAAGTCCGAATGGACGGTTGGACATCATGTATTCAAAATACTAGGTAGTTTTGATAAAACATGAGGTATTGAGTTGCAAACTCAAGATTGTCAATGTTTGACAACCAACGTATCTTTTCGCATCATACATAATTGAGTAGGACTCATTGATGTAGTAATTCGAGTAATAATTAATGGAAAAGATGGAACTTTGTTTTACGGCGCACTAGGTGCTTGATTATGCCTAACAAAGTATAAGAGTCAAGATACTTAAAGAAATGATTCTTAAAGTAAGATTATGAGATATTGTATGATAAGAAATATAGGAAAGAAGGAACGAAGAAAAGGAATTAGATTTCATTTCAACTCATGAGTTCATGTTATTGTAGTTTACTTAGCAATTCGTTATCTTCACAAGTATCGGATACTGCTTGAGTGTTCCACTATGATAGTGACCTCAAACTATTGAAGTTAAGCGTTATCGACTTACAAGCTTAGAATGAAGCAAGAAGAGCTACATCAGTTGTAAGGTCGTATGTTTTGTTTAAAGACCTTTAAGCCAAAGGCTGGAACAAGTAATGGTTATTATGTTCCATAATCAGCAATCGATCCGTTCACACATGGAAAGACTCACATTCAAAGTAATGAGCAATAGTTGCGAGATTTATTTAAATGGGATGGTTATCCAAGCGTTGAGTTAAGAATGCTTGATTATAAACAAACATTTCTCTAACATGATAAACTCACTAAGTTCAAGTCATGGGCTTGATTTGCATTCCAAACATATTTAGAAATGTCACATCGACAAGAACGTACTCAAGGCTCTATTAGATAGGCTCTTGATAGTTGCTCGAATTGGAATCGTTCTAAGACAAGAAAGTCTTACTTGTTGAAACCGACAAAGCAGAGAGCTATTGTTCTCGGTATAGACAATTGACTCCGAAGGCTAAAGAGGATTCAATAACTTCAATGTTTCACAAAGAATTTGAAAGGATATGGCTATATTCATCAAATGTGAACAAAGTTGACTTGAGTAGCTCAAGAGTCCAGTGAAGTACAGAATCGACTTGGCAAGATATCAAAATGTCTAGATTAGATCGAGCGATGTTTGCTTGAGCCAAGCGTGACTATCTCAAAGTTATGAATGGAAATTTTCATAAATAACTCCACAAAGAACATGGTGTGTCTTCACGGAGACCTCGGTGTCATTTGAAAATGACTCGAACGATGATTGTTCACAACCCTTCCTATAAAGTTCTTAAAGATTTGCACAAATGACTAATGTTACACTAAACAAAATGTCGAAGCTAAGAAAGGACGCCATATTTAGTTATGGATAGAAATAACTTCTAAAAGTCTTTTCAAGTATATGTCTAAGGCTTTTAGTCTCAGTGGGAGCTGAATGGCTCAATAAAGACTAAGATAGCTCAAGTAGGAGCTAACTGTTTGTTTCACAACGAACTTTTACCCAAAAACAATATACATGTCTCTTTGTAAGCATTCAAGTGAGACTACGGGTATTACCTCCACATCCTAATTGAGAACAAAAAATTGTTTGTTGCTCTAAGTGGTGTCTTTCTGGAAAGTAACACGTTTCCAAAACGACAAGTGGGAGGAAAATGAACTCGATGACCAACGAGCTTAGCAACAAACTAGAACTGAGAATCTCAGAAGACCTTAAAGGACTTCGTGATAATGCTTGATCAAGAATACTCAAAAGGACTTTACAAGTTCCTTAAAAGAGAATTCATTACTCACAAAACATTAAAGATGTTGGAGTAAGATCAACATAATAAAAGGGCTTTGAAAACGCCTTAAAACTCAGTGTTTGATGCAATTGCCCCGTATAGGTATAGAATTCACCAAAGGCTTGGGTTGAATCCTATAAATTTTCTATTAAGTTAGAAACAAACCTAAGACTTACAAGCAAAGGAATAATGTCTTGTAAGATAGCTACGACAAATCCAAATTCCGAATAATGATTAAAAGCCATGAAAATCCGAAATAGACTCCATGTTTGAAAATCATGTTTGAAACTTGATTAATCTGCATGAAAGGTGAAAGACACATCGATTGCAAATAAGTTTTCAAAGAGAAAACTAAAAAATGTGGAAATGTATATGCATACATAACTAGATTGGTTGTAAAGGATATAATTAATTTCAAGGAGTTGATTTTAATAAAATCCCATTCACCAATCGGAATGCTCAAGTCTTTTCGTGATTGATGTAAAAAAATTGCGCATATGAAATATGGCAAAATAGATACCAAAACCGCCTTCCCAAAATAGAATTTTGGAAGTGACTATGGAATAGTCTAAGGGTTTTGAAAATCTAAATAATGCTAGATTTGAAAGCAAGCACATGGAATCCGTCATGGGATTAAAGGAAACATTGCATGAAGGAATTGGAACGTGTTTTCTCATAAAGTTAATAAAGAGGATTGACTTATGGAGAAACATAGAAATTCTGATGAACAAGAAGTTTAGTGGGAGCAAAAGTAATGGTCCAACAAGATGTTTACGAACTCTACTGTGAAACAACTATCAAATGCTAAATGCTTAGATTTGAAAGTATTTTCGACAATGGACCGAGCTAAAGACGATACTTAGTACATGTTGGGAATTAAGTTCTATGGTATAGACTTAATTAAAATGTTTAAATGAGTAAAGGAAATTACCATGTTAAACATGAAGGACTTTGAAAGGCTTTCGACCCATATGTATGAAGCTAAGTAAATGTTTGAAATAAGTATAAGCTAGGCTAAGTACTAAATCAAACAAGAAACACTCTAGTAAGAGACTTTCAATCATATCATATAGCGAACAATTTGGCAAGACTCAGTGTAACTGTATGAGCTAAAGGTCACATGAATGGAATAAAATTGAGAGTCATTCTAGAATTAAATCCATCATGTAAGGCTATGATATGGAATCGTCAGATGACTTACATGCTTAGAGCATGTGAAGTATGTATATAATACCAATCGACATTAATCTAAGTATTAGATCATTAGATTATAGTCAAGAACATCCAAGGAACTTAGATAAGTAGTTGGATGAGTTCTTGACGCATGGAAACAAATATAATTTGAGTTTTGATGTTGCAAGCACAAACCTTAACAAGGATTAGATCCTTAGCAAGGAAACCATTTATAAGCACGAGGCAAGAAGCGTTGTGGCTTGAGAATGGTAACATGGATGTGCATCCATATATGATGTGCGGGAATCTAAGGAAAATTTCCATGATCACGAGTGATTAGGGTATCCCAAATCGTTGTGAGTCGCTTGGAGTAAAACCCAAGCAAGGCATCATCGAGGAGTCTACTAAAATATATGTTGTGAATATTGATGTTAAATGGAAAGGTTCGTTGTTGAACATTAATGATTGTAGGTTGTCAAGTAGAAGGTCTCAAATCATGAAAATGAGTGGGAGCAATTGCTTGGACAATAAATCCTGAATCACATGTAATCCATTAAGACTCTTAAAATTTTATCATCTTATTATGGAAATGGTGGATAATGAAGATGCTAAGGTTTGCAAAGTAATTATAACTAAACCTATGCAATAAGTGAACGACAACATTCATAATTGCATGAAAGAAATCAAGCATATCAAATATGAGTGTGATTTCTATGAATGTTTTATGAAGAGTACTACTCTTAAAACATTTGGGAAAAACCATTTATCATAAGATGAAACATTGTGAAGTTTCATAGTGGAATAAAATATTTCTAAATATTCCACAAAACTATTTAATTGTGGTTTAGAATTAAATAATGAGTCCATTCGATTTTAATAAATATTTAAAATAGGGTATCAAGTCAATGGCTTGGATAAAGAAACACCTATTAAGTGAACATTGAATATTTTAATCGAAAATTATCCCTAATCAAGGTCGTACTTTGTGGACGAATAATGACCATCAGAGATTAGTGTGTAGTATGATTTGTAGAACCGTTTCTTGTGCTATGAGGATACAAATCATTTGCACAGGTATTGGTTTAGAACCATACTGGATAGACCTATGAGGATACTTTAAGAGATTTAAAAATCGTCATAAGTATTTTCTCATTATTACTATCGGAACTCTTTCCTTTTGACCATGAGTAGTGGGAGATCTCTTGTTTGAGTACTGGTTCGTTTTGGTATCCGCCACACGTCTGCCGTAATTGGGGATTATAAAGACGGATATCGGGCGGGTGAGTCCTCTTAGTAAGAGAAGCTACATTACAAGACTGGAAATGTCCCCCTACTAACAATAGGGAACATGTCTCGTTGTTTACAAGGCCTCTCGAAGAACGAGACTGTTAAAAATGCATGGCCGTGCTCAAATGGATTTTAGAAATCATCTGCTTATTGACAGTCAAACTCGGATTTCGAGAAACACTTCTGGACGTAACAAAGATGACTAGTAATCTTACTCTGTAGTTCATGAAGAGACATAGGATAAGGGCTATACACTAAATGCACACTTGTCCGGAAGGACAAGTGGGAGATTGAAAGGAATGGTGTCCTTCGAACAAGTGTATTATTCTGATAGCGGGTTCAGAATTATTAGAAAGCTAATATATTCAGTAAGGTCAAGTGATCGGAATGCCTGGGTGGAGGCCGCTTCCGATCAGTAATATTAATATAATTAGTATTACAGCTTAATCTTGACTGAACCCTTCCGGTCACACCCAAGCAAATATAGGCGAACCAACTCGACGAATTAATTCGGAAGAAATCAATTTGTCGCCTGAGTGTTAAATATTTAGAAGTCGGTAATTCGAGCTTAGAGCGTCGAAACCGATCGTCGGAGGTCGAGTCTAAAATGATAAAAGACGAGACGCGCAAAATAATAATAAATCGACCATATTCCCGAAAATACCCCTAGCATCGGAGTGCCCCGAGCATCCGAATGCTAGGGGCAAGACGAGCTAGCACACC
Organism: Chenopodium album; assembly: GCF_948465745.1. Lineage (NCBI taxonomy): Eukaryota > Viridiplantae > Streptophyta > Magnoliopsida > Caryophyllales > Amaranthaceae > Chenopodium > Chenopodium album. Next base: position 22,558,004 of record NC_137853.1, read on the forward strand.
GTGCTAGCAGCCCCGGCCAACCGCGGCTAGGCACAACAGCAGCCGCGACGCACCACGGCAGCAGCCGCAGCCGCATCAAACCGCAGCAGCAGCTGCTGCAGGCTGGCTGCGGGCCAGGTGCGGGCCGGGCTCGGGCTTGGCTCGTGGCTTGGCTCGGGCTATAGGGCCATAAATAAGGGGAAGCTTGGAATATGGGAGTAAGTGGGAGAGGACATGTGTCACAAGGAGAGTATTGAGTGGGGAGCAAGTATGGTCCTCTATTCTCCATGTGGTCCTCACCAACCCATCTCACATGGTGATGCCACTTGTAGATTTATTATTAATTTGCAATTTTAATTTAGCTTTAAATTAATTTGTGGAATTTCATGATCCCACATTGATGGGATAGAAATTCCCACTCATACTTTCCTCTATAAATACCAACCTTGGGATTTGGAGTAAAGTGCTTGAGTGGGAGTAAAAAAGAGCATTCCATAATTTTTTGGAAAACTCTTAAACTCACATAACACTCGGGTTTGGGTCGGACCTTGCTAACCCCAAGGTAGTAGACCTTAAAGTTATGTTCGCCGATTTGTGGGTGGATACCGTCGGAGGCGCGGCGCTTGACGTGCTAGTAGCTTTCAAGTAAGAGCCCCGGGTTTTGGGTGAAGCTCGCTTTGAGGGTAAGATTCGTTATCTTTTCTCTGTGAATATTTATTTATGCTTTGTGATTTTAATTATTGCGAGTGGTTCCTCGGGAAGGGGTTGTTTCCTCGGTGAGTCGGACTCACCAAACCCCAACAGTGCCTTTGTCCAACAGGTTGCCAAATGATACAAGGTACTGGTGGCCAACCAAGGATGGAATATACTCTGTTAAATCTGGGTATCGGCTTGGTAGACTTGGGCATTTGCGTGCTTGGGAGTTGTTTCATGGGGGAGATACTGCTGATCTGTGGAAGAAGGTGTGGAATCTGAAGGGTCCACCGAAGTTGTGTCACTTTATTTGGAGGGCATGTATGGGTAGCTTGGGTGTCCTTGATGTGCTTCACAAACGACATATAAGACCTTCTAGTCGCTACAATTTGTGCCACAATGATGATGAGACAATAATTCATGCGCTTTTCTACTATAAGGCTGCCACGAAAATTTGGGAAAAAAGCAATTTTCTGGAATTGCTGTCTGATGCACCAAAGAGCTCATTTTCTGATTTGTTTGTCTGGGTAAGTGATAGGCTGGATGGTGCAATGCTTGGTTGCTTCACAGCTCTTGCGTGGGCTGCTTGGTACTGTCGCAACAAGGCTACTTTTAGTGCTGATTTGGTGGCTGATCCTGTTACAGTGGCAATTGGTTTTGTCAAGCTAAGTGCTGATTATGTGTCGTATAATACAAAAGTCTGCAAGGGTGCCCCTGCTCCTAGAGTTGCTGCTTCAAACGCTCGATGGTTCCCTCCTGCTGCTCCGTGTGTGAAAATTAATGTTGATGCACACATATTGGATGGTGTGAGTACTAGCCTTGGTGTGGTTATTCGAGATGCTGCTGGTTCTTTATTGGTGGCTGCTGTGAAGAAGATTATGGCGAGATGGAGCCCTGAACTTGCTGAGGTTGGTGCAGCAGCTTATGGTGTGCAGCTTGCAAGGAGGTTTGGCTACAGCAATATTATCTTGGAGAGTGATGCGCTGCGTGTGGTCTCTGCAATCAAAGGGCAGCAACATGGCAATTCCCCTGTTCATCTATTTTATGAGGATGTGATTAGTACTAGCTCTTCTTTTAACTCTTTTAAGTGTATGCATGTTAAGCGTGATGGTAATGTTCTTGCTCATAGTGTTGCTCGGTGGGATACTTATAACTCATCGGAGCGCATTTGTTTGTCCTCATTTCCCCAAAGTTTAACAACTTTGGCGGAAATTGATTTATTATAATAAAATCCCGCTTGCTTGCTTCAAAAAAAAAAAAAAAAAATCTATAATATTTAACCTTCAATTTGGCAATCATATTCAAATATATTCTATATGCATATTTTTTATATTTTTTTATAATAGGTATTTTTCTATAATAAACAAACATATAAGTTAATATATTAAATTAGAATAATGTACTAATCCCGTACTTCGTATCATTCTACAATGTATTTTTTCCTTGAAAGTTTTTTTTTTTTGCTCCAACCAGGATTAGACACTTTAGCTTTTACTATAAATTTTTTGATTTATTTATAATAATAACGCTACAATTCAATAACTATAAACATAAATATAAAACAAAAATTAAAAAAACCTTAATTATTAATTTTCATAAAAGTTAAGTCAATTAAATTTGTATAAAATATTTTTCCGGTTATAGAATACTATAAAATATTGTGCCGGTCAAAACAGGCCAACAAAATAGGGAACTATGGGGTATATAATTACATTGCACGGGTTATAATTAACATAAATTTTATTTCTCATATAAAACAGTATAATAATTAAATTTGAGTGTTTTTTTTAATGTTTAATAATCAATAGCTTTTGTATGGGCATTTTTCACGGGAATTAATAAACACAAACAAGAATAGTAAAGGTACATTGAAAAGGTAAATTCACATTGGGTGTGCAAAAAAAGTAGAAAGATAAAGTAATAGAAGTACATGGGAAAACAATATTTACATGGGAAATTTAAATTTGCACAAGTATTGTTGCAAATTAGAGGGAATTTTGGTAAAAAATTAATATTAATGGTTGTTGGAGAAAGCAAATGGGGTGAACATTTTGGGACTAAAATTTGTCCATAAGGGACTATCAAAAGGGGACGGAGGGAATATTAATTCAAGTTAATTTTTTTTGAAGAGAAATTCAAGTATTTGTTTTAATTTTTTTTTTATATATAAATATATTAATGTTATAGCAACATTGTAATTCATAATTTGATTAAGTAAAACCGTGCATTGCACGGGACCTTAAACTAGTATTGTAATAAAGATGAAATTATGCATTCTAAAGCATATTTAATTTTTTTTATCTAAAATACCTTTAATTGTAGAAGAACAAAAATTTTTAAAAGTTAATATTGTGAAAGTATTTTATGAGACAAATTTAACAAATAAGAATGATAAATAGTGCAAGACTCCAATTATTACTATAATATTGGACCAAAGGAAGTATAAAAGAAAGAAAAGAATACAAAAATTTAACGGGATTTGTTTAATTATTTGTTGAAAAGAGGGAATTTAAATCAATATTTTATATTTTTGTTTTGTTAGCTAGATTGAAACAAATCTCACTTTCAATAATTTATTGTAACATGCACATTGCTTAAAATTCAATTTAATCACTATAAACTTTATTCTCCATTATTCACCCTTGTTCTTCATTGCCTTCATCATAAACAAGGACAATTGAAAGTAAGATATGAAAATAAAACTTAAATTTTTAGCCAAATTTGACGCATTGTTAAATATAAGATCTTCTATAATTGATAGAATATGATAAATATTCTAGATATTATTCAGTATAGAAGGATATATTATTGTGATTATTTTATAAATATCTTTTGAGATTTTCTAACAAGAGTAGGTCTCATTGTTGTAACCCTATATATACGAATCAATAAAATACACTCCAATTAAGGAAATTTCATAATATCTAACATGGTATCACAACCTAGTTTTTGATCCAACCTAGCTTTCACATTATTTTTATTTTTTTCCATTAAGCCCTAGCCGCCACCCCTCAACCGTCTCCACCACTAACAGGCCACCATGACCAAGGACAATGCCACACCATCCTTTTCCGATTATCACCATGCTTTTGGAGTCAACAACATCAAGAATGTTATTCCTTTAATTCTTGATTGTCAAAAGGTTCAATTTTCAAATTAGGTTGAACACTGTGAATGTCATACTCATGCGTTCAACGTCCTAGATATATGGACCCAAAAACTACTAAGCCCACAGATTTGTTGGATGCTATGTGGAAAAGACATGATTCAGTTGTCAAGAGCTGGATCTATGGCACTATCTCATCTGATTTGCTTGACACAGTTTTGTGCAAAGGGGATACGGCTCAAGAACTTTGGGACAAGATCAAGGCGATTTTTCAAGATAATAAAACAACTAGGGCAATATATCTTGAAAATTAATTTAATGCCTTGCATCCCTCAAAATTTTCTGATATTTCTTCATACTGGCGTGAATTGAAAAATTTAAAAGATCAATTGGCCAATGTCGATCAATCGGTGTCGGAGCAAAAGATGGTCATCCGATTGGTCTCAAGACTCGTCAGTACTATTTTGATACATTTGTTCCAAGTATGGATCCAAGGGTTCTGGCTGGCATGGGTTGGGTCCGGTTGATGACCTACACAAGGCAAAACACGTGAACTGCCCTCGGGGGTGGCTCAAGGAACCCCCTTCCAATGCCTAAGTTGGAATGTGTTTTTAGAGAGCGAAATTATAATTAGAGAGATATATGATGTAATAGAATGAGTGTCTAACCTCCTTTCCGTTGTACTTTATCCCATATTTATTTGTGTACGATCTCCTTTATGGAGAGTCCTACTTGGTCAGCCTACGGACTGACTCTATCGATTTGGTGTGCCCTTCTTATTGTTCTTCTAGTGGTGAGTTGCACCTCGTGAACCAGACTGGGAGCCAGGTCATAGCTTAGCGGGAGCTATCTCCTATACAATTAGCCCCTCAAGAGATGGTATAAGGTCACTCATGCTGGCTCTTGTTTGCGCTGTGCAGCCTCTCAATGAGCCCAGCTAGGGGGAAATAGCTCAGCAGGAGATATCCCATACAATTAGCCACTCATACCAGCTGTTCGGAGCACGTAACCTTATCGGTGATTGCTTTAAAGGTCGTTTGGCTAAGTTACCCGGTACACCTCTAGCCCCTCAAGTATTGGGATTGACTACGCAATTCTGAGACATGGGAGGTCACGATGCAAGTTGATGAAGTTGTGGTTGTGTTATTACTTGTTTATAGTGGATTTTCTCTATCTGTGAAGTGCATGTCTTCCATGTATCAGGGGATATTTCATTTATTCCTGCTGATACTAGAGGGATGGTAGACTTTATAGGAGGAATTTGAATTACTCCCCCTAAAGTCTGAGACATGGCGAGCCTACAGGGAGGCATTCCGATAACTCTAGCTAAATTTTGAGAAATTACGAACTTACAGGGAGGAATTTCGATTACTCTCTTGTTGAAGTTTGAGAAATGACGAACTTGCAAGAAGGAATTTTGACTACTCCCGCTGAAGTTTGAAAAATGACGAACTTGCTAAACCTTTTGAATCTCAGCTTGATTGTATTTAGAATCTTAAAATAGGTGCATTGAGCTTGATAATGAGCTTGGGCCTATTAAGGAGATGATTCTTAATTCTATGAGAAGTCAATTAGAAATAATGAAAAAGAATGAGGAGCGTCTTAAGGAGGGAAAGAGAAGAAAAGATGAGTTAGAAAGCCAATTGTCATCCTTGATGCTTGTTTGTGAAAAATCCCATTCTAATGTGTATGTTAAGGATGATGATGATGATGATGATGATTTTGAGCAACCAAGAGAGTGTGAATATCCTATTGGTGATCATTTGAGTGATGGTGAAGGAGTTGAGGATGAAGAGAGTGTTGATATTGAAAATCCTAACCCTCTTTCCTATCTTGATGAGTCTCAAGTGCATGATTGTGATTCTTCTATCCATGAGTATTTTGATTAATTTGAGGTTATTTCCAATATGTTCTTAGAGTGTCAAATGAAAACTCATAGCCTTTTGAGTGAGTTCATTGAGAATGCTTCATGTGAGAAAGATGAGTTTGAAATGAATTTACATCCATTCATGCATGGCTTTGCGACTTTAGGCTTTAAGGAAGTTAAAGGAGTTATTGTTCATGATTGTAGTGAAGGGGATTATGTAGTTCCTCTTGGAAGTTGGATGTTTGAGGTAGATTGTTAGTTGAGACGAATACTACAAGAGGGGGGTGAATTGTATGTGAGTTGCTAGTGACTACTTTTGCGGAATATAAAACAGAATATAAAGGAACTTGCAATGCACACAGGATTTTACGAGGAAACCTTTTAGGGCCCAACTGGAAGTAAAACCTCAACCCTTCTAAGGGATTTCCAAAACCAAACCACTTCACTATAATAGGGCAAACATACAAGTTACAACCTATAATAATCAAACCTTTACTCACAAGTTCCAGAATGAACTTGTTACACAGTAGGACTCTATCCTACCCAATCTAAGTCCCACACTTAGATTCACTCGTATTTCCAAAGTACTAATTCTTAAAGCTTCACACTAGAAGCTTACACTACTATATGCAATGTAAATTTCATACTCTCACCCAATAACCCAACCAATACAAATAATATGACACCTAGTGTATGATAGGCAAACTAGGGATGAAACCCGAAACTAATATGACAAAGTTATAAGCTTGGCAAACTTACACAATTAAAGTACAATGATTTCTTCACACTAAACTCACCGAAAACTATGAAGTGAGATCACTACTATTTATACAAGACAAGCCCGTATAGCAAGTAGGGTTTTCAAAAGATAAAGATGCTGAATTTCCAAATCTCAAAACATGGTTTTAAGTAAATCATTTTTAAAGAAAATCTTTTCGGAAAACAAGATTAAGGAAGATTATCAAAAAGAATAATATCTTTTCGATAATCAGTTTTTAAGAAACAAATCATTTAGAAAATCTTTTTTTAAAATCTTTTTTAAAAGGTAATAGGTGAGATGAGAGGGGATTTGAGTAGTTAGGGTTTGTGTTTGTGAGGTGAGAGAGAGAGAATTGAGCTTGAGTATGTTAGAGTGATGAAGAAATCGGGGAAAAAGAAGAAGTATCCCCCGATAAACCCAGATCTGCGCGCCCGCGCAGATGTCGCACACACATCGCGCAAAACCTTCTGCCAGATTCTGAAATTTGGCTAAACATCTGCGCGGGTTCTCCCAGGGCTGCGCGCCCGCACAGATGTCGCGCACAAGGCACGCATAACGTTCTGCCTTTTTTGCCTTGCTGAGCTTCCCCAGTGCGCGGGTTCTCCCAGGGCTGCGCGCCCGCGCACAGGGTCTTCATCAAAAATTTTGCCTTAATACCCCCTCACTCACATCCAAGTCTCCTAACCCCGACTTAGCTCCATGAATATCCCTAGCATGTCTCCCAAAGCTTAATACCCCCTAACTCACATCCAAGTCTCCCAAAGCTTAATACCCCCTCACTCACATCCAAGTCTCCTATCCATTCAAAGATGAAAGATCCTTACAAACTTGATCAAAAGATCAATTACAATGGAGAATTCTTGAACAATCAACCAAAAACCCTGAGTTTCTCTCTCTTCAATCTTGAGTTTCTCTCTCTAAAATTCTAATAAAAAACTAAGATCTAATTGTTGAATGAATAATTTTTCCAAAAATAGAAGGAAATAACTATATATACAAAGGAGAGGTCGGTTATGACGCCCAAAAATAGACCCACGCCGGTGCGGTCGCACGTAGGAGAGAGAAAGGCGCGCATGGAAAACATACCCAGCTGGGTGTGCCCGCACGCGCCTGATATGCGGCCACACGCGCCACCTGTGCGGCCGCACATCCCTCGTGTGCGCCCGCACCTTGCTGGGTGAACTTCCTCCCTTTTCTTCGTCCTAGCTCATGTGGTGCACACACCAAAGGTGATGGTGATGGGGAACAAAGTAGGCAGCAACTTTCCTTGGTATTTTTGGTGAACACAAGTCATGAAAGGTGCACACACAAGGTCTTGAAGCTTGCTCTTCGGGTCTCTCTTGACTTGGAGCTTTTTGTACTAGCATAAGGCGTCAAAAGCGGTGAGAACCATGGAAAGGAAGCTCGGGAATTCTTGGACAATCAATCATAACCTACAAATAAAAGAGAAAAAGAAAATAAAAGGGAAAAACAACAAATAAACTAGAAAATGCACAAAATAGAGAAACTAACTAAGAAAAGCATAAAATGAAGAAATTAAAAGTAAAACTGAAGAAAACTAAAGAAAAGAGTTATAAAATGAAATGAAATTCATCCAAAAAGAGATCAAATGAGTGCCATAAATGTCACTCATCAAATTCCCCCAAGCTAAACTTTTGCTCGTCCTTGAGCAAAACAAAGCAAGAAAGATCAAGGATGAAAAATTTATTGAAAATGAAAAAGAAAGACTCAAGATAAGAATATACCCTAAGACTCACTGTCGTAGGAATCACGGTTGTTTTTAGCTACAACAAGCCCTTTAAACCCCAAAGTCGCCTATGAGGACGAGTAAGGTTTCGTAAGGGTATCCTAAGAGTTTGACCCATAATTCTCCACCAAACATCAATGAGGCAAAACCATGAAAAGAAAAGAAAAGAAAATGAAAACAAAACCTTTGCGAAATGGACTCACATAGAGACTATAATGCAAATGAATGAAAATCTTTCTCAAGTAGTTAAGGTATGCACTTTTCAAGATATCTAAGGTTGATTGAAACATAGGGTATGCTAGGCATAGGAACTAGACATCTCAATCCACGTTCATCCCAAACAATCTTACCGCGTTCTCCCCACTAGTCTCAAATCTCCCCTTAGTGAGTATCCCAATGATTCCTCGAAGGAACCGGTAAAGAAGTTTATTTAGGCTACTCGACAATCTCGACTATGCATCCCCTTTCCTTAGGCAATGACCCATGATGCCCTCCCCCGAATAGTGACTCAACTATCTAGGTCGAAAGGTCTTTCCCCAAGGTTGTAACGTAAGGCATAAAGGGTGAAGGTAGGCTAAAATTTAAAATTTGGTAATTTTCTTAAAAAGTGAAGCAAAAGGGTGATCAATCCTTAACACCACAATCAAGAAATTACCAAACAAAAACAACACCCCCAAGCTTACTTGAAACTATACTCACAAAGAAATATATACAAAAAGCGTAACCGCTTCTCCCCCAAGCTAAAATGAAGCATTGTCCTCAATGCTTAGAAGGAGAAAAGAATACATCAAAATATTTTTGAATTTTCACTTTTTTCAATTTTTTTTTTTTGTTTTTTAATTTGAATTTGCAATGTCCTTGCCTTTTGCTAAAATCGGACGACTTTTTCTATAATGCAACTTATTAGTCCATGCCTTTTATGAAGTAGGACGGCTTTTTCTCAAACATTTGCCATTATTCACAAAGAAAATGATATCATAAACTTGCACTCATAGAAACCAAAACTCCAAATCATCCACCACAAACTCCATCATACATGATCAATTTGCTTCACAAAAACCAAGAATAGAAAGAAAATGAAACAAAAGGTCAAAGTACTAAAGATGTGGCTTAAAAAGAAGGTATAAGGCTCAAATGGTTGCAAGGAGGCAAATGTAAACCCAAAAATAAAGAAAATAACAAAATATATCAAAAATGAAAAAAATACCACCCCGAAAAATGTGCCTTTGTCCTTCCTAGATAGTTCGGTCTCGGGTTTAAGAATCATACATCAAGCTTTATAGATTAGGTTTGCATAGTCAAGGATCCACGCCGCTCATACAAAGAATTTTGAAGGCTTGAAAAACAATGAACCTCACATGGATGTAGCAAAAACTCACTAATGGTGTCAAATTGACTATAAGGAGCAACTACCAAGCATGCCACAAACAAGTAGAATCCGGCTTCATGATCCTCCTAGTTCAAACCAACTAACCTAGTATACACCTACCCTAGAGTCAACCGAACATAATCTCAAACCGTGCATACCATTACTACCTAGGAAGAAAATCATGCAAAAGACAAAGTCTAATGTATAAAGTCCAATTCAAAAGAAAAATGAAAAATAAGGCCTCAAAATCATACCACAAATAAGAAAAGAAAAATAAAAGAAAATAAAAGAAAAGGAATAAAAGAAAAGAAAAGAAAAGAAAAGAAATGGAGGCATAGAGAAAGGAAAATAGGAGAAGTAATATGAAATGGACTAGAAAGCAAGTTAAACATATAAAAATCCCAATCGACAAACAATTGATCGATCGACATCATCGTCATCGATCCCAAACACATTCCGTGTTAACAAGCATCCATCCTCGAACCATTCAACTTCCCCTAAACTAATCCTATTCTATGCAACCAAGAAAAATAAAGAGAAAAATAAGAAAGATCCTACCGGGCTCCAAGCTTAGCAAAAATAAACGAAGCAAGTAGAAACCACCTCGTTGCATTCCATGACCAAAAGCTTCTTCAAGAAACCAAGTGAGAAAAAAAAAATAAAAGAAGCTATAAACAAAGAAAATGGTTAGTAACTTCGAAACAAAGAAAAGAAAATAACAAATAAAAGGAAACTAAACTAAGCAAAAAGTATATACAACTAAGGGAAATAAAAGCTAAACTATCAAAGAATAAAAGGAATAAAAGAAACAAAACTAAGAAAGCAAGAAAGTAACTAAACTAACTAAATAACTAAGCTAAACTACAAGATTTGGATTTTAGGGGTTTGGATCAAAGGGTTTTGGATTAAAGGGATTTGGATATAAGGGAGCAACCACAACAACAACATTATAAGAAAAGCATCATCACAAACAACAAGTAACCAAGCAAACCGGGCAAGCATAGCATAGAGATCAAGAAAAAGAGGAAACCAAACAAGAGGAGCAAAATAAACATGCAAGCAACTAAGATATGTACACAACAACAAATATTGGCCACCGAGCAAAGCATTAGTTCCCCCAAGCTAGATAAAAATACATCTCAACATCCCAAACAATACAAAACAAGCATAAAAAATATAAGGGATGGAGGCAAAAAGCACAAGGGAACTAATGACTACTACCATCACCACCACCACTACCACTACCGCTAGGCCCGGCCCCATTGGGGTCAATGTTGCCCACGGGGTCATCGAAGGGATGTGGATAAGGCTCCCATCCTCCGGTGAAACCCTCGGGCCACCCATAATGCCCCTTGAAAAGATCTTATTGCCAAGGAGCAAGAGGGGTGAAGTTATCGGGCAAGCGTAGTTTGTAAGGGTGGTTGTCATGAACATGGGGGTATTTAGGATCACCCCTATAGTCACATCCACCGGGAGCCTTGTAATCGTAATTACCTTGCTCATCCGGGTAGAAGCGATGCTTGGTATCGGGGTCGGAAGGACCCGACCAATATGGATGCCCGTAAGAAGGTATAGGACCTTGTTGGGGCGGGAAGTACGAATAGTTAACCGGGGGAACAATGTTCCCGCGGTCAACTTCCGCATCATAGATTTGTTGTTGTTGTGCAAACATACCTTGTTGCATTTCTTGGATACCTCTCAATTGTTCGTAGATGGCCCCAAAATCTTGGTCATACATGCCGTCCAAACGGATTTGCAATCCGCTCATTTGCTCACTAAGAGCCCTCATATCGGCATTCTCATAAGTATGTTGCCGTTGTTGTTGTTGTTCTTGAGGGACTTGTTGTTGTGGAATTTGTTGTTGTTGTTGACGTTGTTGTTGTCGTTGTTGTTGTTGTTGTTGGATTCTCTGGAACTCCTCATCATCATCCTCATCATCCTCATCGGAGTCAAAGTTGGGGCGCCGAAAAGACCTAGGGACATGCCAAACGTTCTCGGTGTTGATCCGGCCCAAAGAAGTCAATCCGGGGTTAGACAAGAAGCACCAATGCTCATTGTTCCTTAACCACTCATATCTCCCATCCTCATAGTTCTTGGAGATGAATTGAATTTGCCCCAATTGTCTCAAGTCAAGATATTGGGTGGTGTTGTCTCCAACCTCCTTGCAAAAGGGAAGATAGTGGTCAAGGCGGAGGCGAGTCAAAAGCCTAGTCACCATGCCCACGCATGGAATCTCTTCCGTGCTCCGGCCCCTAAGATCAACACAATACTGGGCGAAGATGTACCCCAAGTTCAATCGGCCTCGATACTCCGGGCGAGTAGACAACCAAAGCACCTTGAGCTCAAGCTTGCTCGTCTTCCCCAACTCTTGCTTGGGGAACACAACGTACCCCAAAAGGCGGTGTACTACCCTAAGGCAAGGTTGGTACACCGATGAGATCTTGGCTTTGTTGGTGATGAATTCATTACCACCTGAAATATCTTCCCACCAAGAGTTATGATCATACTCCGGGAAGATGTACGGCTCCACATTCAAGATATCCCCATGGGGGTCAATATCCAACCCCGCGTTAAACTCTTCCAAAGAATGACCAAAAGAGTGGTTGAAAATTTGGAAACGCACCCTATATTGCCCTCCCAAGGGCACAAGCTCCAAGGTAGCCAAAAACTCCAATGTTGGCTCCTTGTAGGTGCGGTAGGCCGAGTTGATGAAAGACCCCATTCGCAAATTCAAGAGCAAGGACCTCACATCTTCATCTATCCCCAAACAAGTCATATCTCGTTGGAGATAGTGGCGGGTCCATTTAAGGGTTCTTTCTTCCTTTAGTTGTTGGTAAATGGTTTTTTGTTCGGTGGAGAAGTTTTTCTTTTTGGGAAGAGAGGTAGGTAATCGTGTTTGAGAGGAGGGGTTTGTAGATGTGCTTGGCCTAGAAGAAGTGCTAGGCCGGGAAGATGTACTTGGGCGAGGTTCCTCAATGGAAACATCGGTCTTTCTCTTTTTGGTGAATTTCTTGAGGATTTTAGACATTTTTGAGGCTAGGGAAAATCACCAAATCAATCAACCAAGAACAATTCAAATAACCAAAGAATACCACACCAAAGTCACACCTTTCTACCAAAATTTCCAATTCACAACTTCACACTTTCTTCCACCAAAATCAATTCCAATCAAACCAAATACACCAATTATCCAAGAATAACCTCTTTCAATCAATCCAAGAACAACCAAATAACCAATACCAACATCAACACTTTCTACCCAATTTCCAAAATTCAATCTCACAAAATATCAATCAACAATGATGAAAATTGCTACAAAACCAACAAACAACACAATGTTATGCAATTTCAATCATCAAACATCACAAAATCACATCCAAAATCAAAATCAATCATCAAAAATTACAAAACCCATACTACACTATTCATGCTCATACAAAAATTCAATCTTAGCAAAATTATGATATAATTAACAAAATTAAAGCAAGGAGAAGTGATTATACCATACAAGAAGCAAGATTGACCAAGTTTGAGCCTCCAATTTCAAGCACACACAAAAGCCCCAAATTTCATTCAACAATGGAGGAGAGAGAATGAGGGTTTATTTGGGTCAAAATGTGTGGAATTTGATGAGTAAGAAGGTTTGTGAGTGAATTTAGATGAAAATGGAGTGATTTTTGTGAAGATTTGAAGAAATTTTGATGGTGAATGAGTGTTATGGAGGTGCGCACGAAGGAGGGTTTGAAAGGGGAGTGCGTGAGGTTGAGAGTAGGAATAAGGGGAATGAAAGAAAGAAGAAGGAGAAGGAAAATAAGAGGGGCACGACTCATCAGGTGCGGCCGCACCTGGCTGGTGTGCGCCCGCACACGACGCGTGTGCGCCGGCACCTGATGGGTGTGCGGCCGCACATCAGCTGCTTCCTCTTTCCCCTTTATTTTCTTTTCTTTAATACTTACTGACCACTTGGGTGCGCATATGAATCATGATGGTGATGAGAAACAACATAGGCAGTAGCTAAAAACATTTTTAATGAGCTCAAAGATAAAGATTCATGTGCTCACCACAAGAACTCACTAAGCATCAACTTCCTCCAACCTTTAAAACATGAATTTCCTATCTTACCCCTTTTACCTCAAATTTTAATTGGAATCGAACAAAACCATGATATGTGCCACAAACACCTTCCATTCATCATGCCATCTTGAAGAAGTCCAATCCCGCAAAGTTCATCCTAAAAATCCAAACAAGTAGAAAAGTGAAAGAAAAGAAAAGGTAATGAAAGAAACAAAAACAAGAAAACTCAAAAATCAAGAGATAGGTTAGAATCTCCGGGTTGCCTCCCGGGAAGCGCTTGCTTAAGGTCCTAAGCTCGACCCTTCCTCCAAATCATGGAGGGTCAAAGAACACCACCTTCTTCAAGGTAGTAGAAAGAGCAAAATTCTCTTCATTCTTAAGAAACCTCTCATTGTTTCTTGATGAAATCTCCATGAAATTCTTCTCAAATTCACATTTTTCTTTTCTCAACTTCTTTCTTTTTCTCAACTTCTTTGAATCACGAGCCTTCTTCTTCGGCTTTTTGTTCGATGTAGATGGAACTTCAACATCCACAACCATAGAGACTTTCTCTTCTTCTTGAGAAATAAGCTCAAACCAACTTGGAATCTCAACTTCCTCCTCATTCTTTGGCTTAGGAATCACAATTTCTTCTTCACTAACCTTCATTCTATCAAAACTTGCAAAAACATCATCAAAATTCTTAAGAGCATTGTTAGTAGAAGAATCAATCATGCATACATTGTCAATAAAACGAGAAAGACTAGCGTATGCTATATCTTGCACAAAAGATAGAGACTCATGCATTGGTTTCAACTTAAAACTCTCCTCTTGCTTACCACATCTCAAAGTAATGTGGCCTCCTTTCACATCTATCAAAGCTCCCGAGGTAGCTAAGAAAGGTCTCCCTAAGATGATTGGAATATGTTCATCTTCCTCAATCTCCAAAACCACAAAATCTACGGGAAAAACAAACTCTCCAATCTTAAGCGGGACATCATCAACTCTCCCCTTAGGAATCTTGATAGATCGATCGGCTAATTGAAGGGTTATATTGGATGGTAGAAGCTCACCTAAATCAAGTCTTTTGAAACCGAATAAGGCATGATACTCACACTAGCCCCTAGATCACATAGAGCATTCTCAAACATCATTTTCTTGATCTTGCAAGGAATTGAAAAGTTTCCCGGATCCTCCATTTTCTCCGAAAGCTCACCATGGATAAGAGCACTAAAACATTTCCCTCCTTCCACCGAATTGCCCTCATTACAATCTTCCTTCTCCTCTAGAATCTCCCTAAGAAACTTAGAGTACTTAGGCATTTCGGGAATTGGCTCGGTAGAGGGTGTGGAAACATGAACTTCCTTAAGAACTTCAAGGAACTTCCCAAATTGCTCATCCATTTTAAACCTTAGGAATTTTTGGGGGTAAGGTAGATCGGGAAACTCTCTTCCTCACAAATCTTTTCAACAACATTCTCTTCTTTTTTCTCATCCTCACAATAGACTTCCTTGGACTCAACCCTCTCAACTTCATTCTCCAAAGCACTCCTCTCATCTTCTCCCTCCATTGAACAAGAAACTCCCTCACTAAGGTCACTCCCACAACTAGTGGTAATAGAATACACGGGTTTAATTTCTTCGGTTCAACACCTTGGGAAGGTAAAGAAGAAGGACTAGCATAATCCTTATGAGTATTTGCTAGTTGGGTTATTTGAGTCTCAAGCATCTTATTGTGAGTCATCATTTCATTGAACTTCTTATCACTAGCCATGTAGGTGTTAATGATCTTAGTTTGATTGTCAATCAATTCTTCCAAATTAGTCCTAGGTAATTAAAGAAGGTTCTGAATAGGAATTTTCACCTTGAGTCTTTGGAACAAATCTGAGTGGGGGACCTCTTTGAGCATTGTTTTGAAAATTGCCCCTTCCTTGATTGTTCCAAGTGCCCCTATTTTGATTTTGACCATAACCTTGATTATGGTTACCACCACCTTGGTTATGATTTCCATAACCTTGGTTTTGATTACCATAATTTTGGCTTTGATTACCATAATTTTGGCTTTGATTTTGGCCACTATAACCTTGGTTATTATGATTACCACGAGAACCTTGATTCCCTTGGTTCCTTTAACCACCACCATGATTATAGTTGTCAAAATTGCCTTGGTTTTGGTAATTCCTATTCCATTGACCTCTTTGATTATCAAACCTTTGTACATTGTTGATTGACACATAATTCACATGCTCACACTCATTGTTATCAAACTCATCAACACATTCATTATTACAATTGCTAGAATCATGATCATATGATCCACATGCATCACAAAACAAACAACCCATAGGCATATTATGTGAAGTGGGAGGAGCTTGAGAGTTAGAAGAAGTACCTCTCCCCTTAAATTGGGAGGGAAGATTCGAAGCTTGAGAAGAGGAAGAAACACTCTCCAACTTGGCTTTGATTGCGGTCACCTCCTTTCCCAAGTTTGTCATTTGAGAGGAAAGATTGTTGATCGCATTTAGATGGTCCACCGTATACAATGAAGATTGCTTGCTTGAGAGTCTCTCTCCCCATCTTGCCAATCTCTATAATAGGTCACCACATCCTCAATAATGTCCACCACTTCTTCTTCGGTCTTGTTCATGATAGGACCACCGGCCCCTCCATTAAGGCATGACTTGCCTTGGGAACTCAAACCACCATAGAAGATTTGGATCACTTGGTATGTTGGAATTCCATGGTGAGGACATTTTTATGGAAACAATAATATTTGATTTAGAATACTATAAATATAAGTGCAAAGTATAACCATTTATCAAGAACATAATAAGTTTGAAATTTAATAGCATTCATGCAAATTTCAATATTATTAAACGTCTTATTTACGCATAAATTTTGTCCCTATTTGGCGAAAATAAGGCAATTCTAAGATCCAAAGAAACAAAGAGTGGTCAAACATGCTTTGGCTTGTCTTAACCCTCAATCTTCTAAGGTAAGCATTGCCTTGCTAATAGCTCTAGGCCACTCTTGGTTAGATAATCATCGCATCTAATGCATCTTTGACAATGTATCTCTTTTGCCACGGTATGTGAGGACTCCTCACTCATACCGATGAGTTTAACCAAAACCAACATGCACACCTAGTGTGCCTTATGAGCCTTGGAGTAGTGATGGCACCTCGCTTTGGCGTAGCCTACCATCACCCTCGTTCGGTAGGTAAGTGTTGTTTTGGAAAGTCAAATTTGACTTAATATTATTAGGGACCTAGGATTTCGATGTTGGTTGATTTAAGTGAACTTAACTAATCATCGCAACATAAAGAAAACCTAAACATGCATCTAACGAATAATTCACATGTATATAAGCATAAAATATAAAGCAAAATTATAGATGCATATTGGCAACTAGCATGACCCCTTGAATTCTTCAAGTCTTCAAAAGGTCGTAACTTGCAATTCAAGGCTTTGTCTTCCAAGATACTCCGTCTTCAAGACTTAACCAAACTATGCAAATATATACTAGTGTCTACGACTAGGAATAATCTAAATATTAAGGTACAAAAAAACTTAACGGTGCATAGACCGTATTGAGATTTACAAAAATACATAACGGCACGTAGTCCATATTTTCTATCCTAATCGGGTCCCACTAGTTGCCATTTCATAAAACCTGTGAGAGGGAATATACATTACATTCATCCATTCACTATTTGTGAATGGCCCATGCAATTTACAATATCAAACAAGCAAAATGCATTTAAACAACGCGCGCACTAGTAACTAATCTAGGTGGTTAATCCGATTAACACGCCTAATTAAAACTAGTCAAAGTTGTTTAATCGATTATGTAATTGACGTCATTAATAATTGAAGCTCCCACTAAATTCCGCATTTCCCTTAATTAATCCAATTAATTAAGTCGGTAGCACCCAAACTTGTCAAAATAAAATTTTGCCAATGCCGCTCAAAACCGAGGCCTAGCCTCCCAAATTTTAATTAAAATAAACAAAATTAATTAAAATAAATAAAACGGCAAAATAAGCAATATTAAGCCAACCGCATTTCAAGTGGCTTTCGCTTTAAGCGTTTTACAAGGAAACACGAATAATCACGTCTCATGCAAACCAAACATACTACGGCTATTCACCTCACCGTACCAAGCATATGCACACACAAAAAACTCCGCACACACGGCCCGCGGCAAGCAGCCATGGGCTGCTGCCACTGCCGCATGCACGCGCACTCACAACCATGGCTGCTGGTGCGTGGCTGTTGCGGCCGTGTGCTGCTGTCGCGCGTGTGGCCGCACGCAAGGCGGGGCAGCCACCTTGGCAGCCACATGTGGGCTGCTATGCAGCCCGGCTAGCCAAGGGTGATTCTTTGCCTCGTTTTGCGTGCCATGGCCTCGGGATTTGATCCCATTTCGCGAGACATAATTAATTAAATCTAAATTAAATAACTTAATGAGCAAAAATAAAAAATTTTAAACAAGTCCAACTTAATAAAATTTCAAAGTGCAAATAACCAAAATAATTCCAAGAACCATACTTAATTAAATTGGTTTAGCTTGGTGCAATAACAAAGTTGAGGCAATTTCTCACTTTTAATTTAATCAATTTAAATTAAACTTGAAAATTTGACAAAGTAAGGGGAAGTTGGAAAAATATGAACTTTAATGTTCATATGAAAATTCCAACATCTAAATTTCGTGAATCTTTGAAAATTATATCTTCCGACATGAAGATAACCAAATGTCTATCACAAAAATTGAAACTTTATGTTTCCAATCAACTCAAAATGATTAAAACAACAAAGTTTAACACAAAATAATATGGAATTTAGTGGTTTTTAAAGTTTCAATCACTTATCACAAATAAAGATTGAATCTTTAACACTTAATTAGGAAGCCTCAAAACATAAAATTTCACACTAAAAAGCAATTAGTTTGCAATTATGTGAAAATAAATCAACCTTTAAGCATCAAATACTACCAAGTAAATGTGCTTTAAGGGGACTAAAAATTGCAGAAAATACTGCAAATAATCAACCACATAAACAACAAGTTATGCCATTAATTTCAAAGTTAGAAAAGACATAAAAATTTTCGTCAAAAACGAAAAATCCCTCGAAAAAGGCATTTCTGGTCAGAATTTGGCTAAAATCACAGTCCCAACGGAGTAAAACCTTTCCAGAACGCCTTTTCCACCAAAAATTCACTATTTTTGGGCGAAAATCTAGGTTCTAGGCCAAATTCGACATTAAAAACGGGATTAAAATTAATAAAACCGATATACTAATCTAATTAGTAATTTAAACAAGAAAAATAAGCCAAAATAAACCTTGAAAACATGATTATAAAAATAAACGAGCGGGGCTCCGATACCGTTGTTGGGGTTTGGTGTGTCCGACTCACCGTGGAAACAACCCCGACCCTAGGAACCAATCGTAATTAATAAAACCATAAAGCATAAATAAATAAACATAAGAAAAGGAAGAACGAATCATACCCTTGAAGCGAGCTTCGTCCTCTTAAAACGGGCTCTTACTTGAAAGCCTTGAGCACCGCAAATGGCGTGCCTCCAACGGTATCCACCCACAAAGGACGAACACGACTTTTTAAGACCGCTACCTTGGAGTTAGTAAGGTCCGACCAAAACCCAAGTGTTAATGGAGTTTAAGAGTTTTTCCAAAATATGGAATGCTCTTTCTAACTCCCATTCAAGCACTTTACTCCAAATCCCAAGGTTGGTATTTATAGAGGAATGTATGAGTGGGAATTTCTATCCCATCAATGCGGGATCATTAAATTCCACAAATTAATTTAAAGCTAAATTAAATTAAAACTGCAAACTAATAATAAATCTACAAGTGGCATTACCATGTGAAATGGGTTGGTGAGGACCACATGGAGAGTAGGGGACCATACTTGCTCCCCACTCAATACTCTCCTTGTGCCACATGTCCTTACCCACTGGCTTCCATATTCCTCAAGCTTCCCCTTATGACCGCCCCTATGGCCCAGCCATGAGCCCAGCCTCGCACCAAGATGCGGGCTGCTGTTGTACGCGCAAGCCACGCACTTGGTGCGGGCTTGCTGCTGTGCGTGGCTGCTAGTACTTGCGCTGCTAGCACGCCTAGCTTGCGGCAGCTAGCTGCTGCACGCACCACGTGCACGCAGCTGCTAGCTGCTGCTAGCTCGTGGCTGCTAGCATGGTGCACTAGCACGCACCTAGCCAGCCATGCTAGGCTCAGATTGGTGCGCTTGCTAGCCACCTACGCTTAGACATTTTTGCCCCTAGCATTCGGATGCTCGGGGAACTCCGATGCTAGGGGTAT
The DNA here is from genome assembly GCF_948465745.1 of Chenopodium album. Taxonomy (NCBI): domain Eukaryota; kingdom Viridiplantae; phylum Streptophyta; class Magnoliopsida; order Caryophyllales; family Amaranthaceae; genus Chenopodium; species Chenopodium album. Next base: position 22,577,915 of record NC_137853.1, read on the forward strand.
TTAGGAATATGGTCGATTTATTATTTTGCGCGTCTCGTCTTTTTATTATTTTTTACTCCACTTCCGACGCTTGGTTTTGACGCTCCAAGCTCGAATTACCGACATCTAAATATTTAACACTCGGGCAACGAATTAATTTCTTCCGAATTAATTCGTCGAGTCGGTTCGTATATTTTGCTTGGGTGTGACCCGAAGGGTTCAGTCAAGATTAAGCTGTAATATTAATTATATTAATATTACTGATCGGAAGCGGCCTCCACCCAGGCATTCCGATCACTTGACTTTACCGAATATATTAGCTTTCTAATAATTCTGAACCCGCTATCAGAATAATACACTTGTTCGAAGGACACCATTCCTTTCAATCACTTCGTACAGGAATTTGTTGTACTTGCAAAGTGTAGATGATGCTACATGGTGCAAATGCTTCCCGGACACCTTAAAAGGAGTGGCGCAGGATTGGTTTAATAGCCTTCTGGCCGGGTGCATTAATTGCTTTACCACCCTCTGTTTGCTATTTGTAGGGAATTTCTCTTACAACATCCCACCAAGAAAAACAAGTCTGAACTTGGCAACAATTGTGCATGGAAAAAATGAAGCACTACGCTCGTACGTCCAAAGATTTCACCAAGAAAAGGCCCAGATTCATAATCTTCCAGACAAAAGGGCATACTTTGAATTTCTCCGGGGATTAAGGCATAATGGTTTTAAGTTTGATTTGGTAAGAAAGAAGATTCAGTCATACGCAGGTGTTTTGCGGGAAGCCGAAGCCTACATTGAGGCGACGGACTTTTGTTCGCTCAAGAAATCAGTTTTCGGCCAAGGGGGCTAAGAAGAAACAACCTTCTCAACAAGACTCGGTCGGCCGAAAGAAAGAAGAAAACAAGAGGAAAGAAGTCTGGGTGGCCGACGGCCAGCAGGCTAAGTCAAAGAAAGTCAAGACGTACGAGCCCCAGTATGAATTTAACAAAGATTGCTACTCCATTTTGATGGAGATTAAGGATAAGTTTGATTTTGAAAAGCCTCAGCCTTTGAGAGGCTCGGCCTAGTACAAGAACAAGAACAAGTACTGTCACTACCACAAAGATGTGGGTCATGACACAAACGATTGCATCAACCTGAAGAGGTTATTGGACAAGCTGGTTGAGAAAGGCATGTTGAATTCTTACATGATGAAGTCCAAGTACACATACACACGGACGGACAACACGTCCGAGAAGAAAAAGAAAAATGATGGGAATGGTACTGATTCAGGCTTTGTGGCCATGATATCAAGAGGTTTTGCCTCAGGCAGCCCCACCATGAAGGGGATCAAGCAGGACGCCTGGAACTTGGGAAAAGTGATGCAAACGGATGCAGTAAAGGCCAAACCTTTTCCTGAACTAACCATCAGCGAGGCTGACCGGGGGTAGGTCAAAGCCTTGCATAATAATCCTATGGTATTCATTATGAAGATATCTAACTTGAAGGTTGGAAAAATATTGATTGATACGGGTAGCTCGGCCGACATCATCAACCTAGCCGCCCTAAGGAATCTTAGCTTCCCAGAGGATGCTCTTCAAGACATCACTCACCTGTTGGTAGGATTTGGGGGGAATGTTATCCACCCAGTTGGGCAGATAGACTTATCCGTCCTCTTCGGACAAAAAGGGGAAGGAAGAGATATGGTTGTCCGCTTCCTGGTGGTAAAAGAGCTGACTGGATATAATTTTATACTCGGCGCCCCACATTGAATGCAGATAAGGCAGTCATTATACCTCATCTAATGTTGTTGAAGTTTGAAAGGACGGACGGTAAAATTGGAACGATGCAGTGAAGTCAGAAAATGGCTAAGGAATGTAATCAGTTGGCTGTTAAGCCTACCACACGCGGACCAAAATCGTCCGAGCCAAAAGAAGAAGGAACCTCACTCCCAGTGTCACAGTCGTTTTGGTCGACCTAGGCAAGGCCGTCGACCACCCCGAATAGGCGCGCAAGGCCTTCGGGTTCTCACTTGCCCACATGATCAAGTGTATGCTCGGTTCGGAACGGACGAGCCAAGTGAGGCTAGAATAGCTCACTACCATGCCTAAGGCATATGAGGTTAATGTAGATGGCCTCCTAGTTCTTAGGCCATGGTGCTAGCAAAGCCATAGTTGGCTAGGCCATGGGCCTTAGACTAGCATGCGCGCGCGCCACTAAAAAGATTCCCGGAGTGTTTGGTTGAGCAAAACTCCATAACAACCTTTGATACTTATTGAGGGGACTTATTGGGACCCTAATAGATCATACATGGCCTTAGGGTCAAGGTTGGGTTCAAGGATTGGGCTAGAGAGCCCATTATTGTGTTACTGTCAGTTGGGTGTTCACTAGGGTTTTAAGGCTAGTGCCATATAAAGCTCTATAGGGGGCGAGTGCTCACTCAAGGGGTCAGTGGCTGACCCAAGGGTGGCCTTAAGGCTAGGGGCCTTAGGCATGGTCTTGGACATAGGATGGCCTATGGGGACCATAGCACACATGGATGGCTATGGTGGACACTCGATAGGACAAACCGACTCGGTGGTCCCGACTAGGATGGGTGCGGGTTGACTAACGAAGGCAAAGGTCTTAGTACGGTGCATGCTTGCTAGATGGCGCGTGGTTTGACTAAGGGATGCTCTTGGGATCGTGCTAAGGGGCCTCTATGGTTATAACCGTAGTGGCTCCGACATAAAGGAACAAGGGCGGCCCGGGTCAACGATGTCTTTCGTGCCTTCGACGAAACCATGGACTTACGTGGCCAATCGCTAGATGCTAAGGAACGACCATGGCTTGTAGATTATCTACCCATAGCTTTCCTTAGTGGACTATAAGTAGTAGGGACTCCTTGACGGTTATGCTTTGCCATCACGGTTGCATACGGTTGCCTTGAATCTAGGGATTGGCTAAGTGGGGGAAGTTGTGGGCGGTTGAGGTAACCACCCACGATGCACCACTCTCCCTAAATTGTCGGAACGGTTATGCTGAGGGTGCACGTGGCTAAGTATGGTTCCTAAAATATAAGACCACGATGTTAGTGGGCTGACCAACGGTTAAGTTGACCGGATCTTTGACGTGGTCAAATGGAGACGCGGTTAACCACTCCGGAGTCGGTTCCTATAAAATAGGGACTCCAGAGTAGTGGGGTAACCATGGACGTGGGTAGTTATTCTGAGAGGATAATGCCACGTCAGATGGAAGTTATTCCACTCACTTAGTGGCCCCTAGAAAATAGGAGCACTAAGGGAGTGGGCAGTTACTTACAGACGGTTGAGCGCCACTCAAGCACACTGATGCAGCCTCCTTGAAATACGGGGATATGGCATAGTGGGGCTTGACGGTTACCAAGCGGTTACAAGAGTATGTTGAACGTGGATAACTCCTTGAGTACGTGGCCAAGTCCAGAGGCATCCAAGTAAGCATCCAAGGTAGTGGGTAGTTACTAGATCATAGGAGCAGTGGGCATAGTGGGTATTTTTCCTACCTGACTGGGCTGTAGTCAGTGCCTATAAATAGGCCAAGGAATTCATTTGTTGGGCATCGAATTTGGGAGCTCTAGAGAGAGAATCTAGAGAGAGAAACTCCTTGTAATTTGTAAAGCCACAAAATTAATAAAGTGTTCCTCGTAGGTGTTTGTCTTTTCCTTGTGTGCGTTTGTCTTCTGTGTTTGATTGTTAGGCTGGTCTAGGCTTGGTATAGACGCCATCACGGGAACCTCCTTGGTCCCTAACTTAGAAAAAAAAATTAGTCCTCAAATTTTCCCGTGACAATTTTGGTCCGACCTGCCGGAAAGGCAAGTTCCATTTAAGGGACGCAACAAAATGAGACCTCCTCCCTCTCGATCAGTGAAGCAAGCTTGGTCAGTGTCGAACCCCACGGCCAGAAAGCTAACCTTCACAAGGGACATTCCTAAGGGAGTGTTAGTAAGCCCGATTGCAGCCAAGCCCCTTCGTGCTGTTGCTGGGGAATCAAGTGGTTGCGTGCCTCCTCCGAGGGCTCACACCCCTCAACCCACGAAGGAACTCGAAAACCTCCTAGATGAGGACCCCTTGTACGCCAAGGTGATGACCTACCTGGGGGATCTTGCTGGAGAGGTACTTCACTCGAGTGACCCATGGCTGTCCCTTAGCCAGCTAAAGGCCCTTGTGCAAGAAAACCGAGAGAAATTGGGGTTTAGCCTCGAGGACCCATGGTCTTCGTGGTGGGATCAGGTAAAGGCTGGAGAGATGTTCTCCATGGATGACCGCCAGGCGGAAGTCATGGAGAAGTGGTGCAGCCGTGTGTGGGCTATAGTCAGTGCCTATAAATAGGCCAAGGACTTCATTTGTTGGGCATCGAATCTGGGAGCTCTAGAGAGAGAAACTCCTTGTAATTTGTAAAGCCACGAAATTAATAAAGTGTTCCTCGTTGTAGGTGCTTGTCTCTTCCTTGTGTGCGTTTTTCTTCTGTGTTTGATTGTTAGGCTGGTCTAGGCTTGGTCTAGACGCCATCACGGGAACCTCCTTGGTCCCTAACTTAGAAAAAAAAAGTAGTCCTCAAATTTTCCCGTGACAATTTTGAACCGACCTGCCGGAAAGGCAAGTTCCATTTAAGCGACGCAACAAAATGAGACCTCCTCCCTCTCAATCAGTGAAGCAAGCTTGGTCAGTGTCGAACCCCACGGCTAGAAAGCTAACCTTCACAAGGGACATTCCTAAGGGAGTGTCAGTAAGCTCGATTGCAGCCAAGCCCCTTCGTGCTGTTGCTGGGGAATCAAGTGGTTGCGTGCCTCCTCCGAGGGCTCACACCCCTCAACCCACGAAGGAACTCGAAGACCTCCTAGATGAGGACCCCTTGTACGCCAAGGTGATGACCTACCTGGGGGATCTTGTTGGAGAGGTACTTCACTCGAGTGACCCATGGTTGTCCCTTAGCCAGCTAAAGGCCCTTGTGAAAGAAAACCGAGAGAAATTGGGGTTTAGCCTCGAGGACCCATGGTCTTCGTGGTGGGATCAGGTAAAGGCTGGAGAGATGTTCTCCATGGATGACCGCCAGGTGGAAGTCATGGAGAAGTGGTGCAGCCGTGTGTGGGATGTTAGCAGCAACTTCATCTCACAAGTCCCTTCTCCAAGGATGGAAGTAACTTCGGTAACTAACTTTGTTCCTTGTAATGCTATTGTTGCTAATGCAGGTGGGTGGATTGAAGATCCTCCCACACAAGAAAGCAAAGTGGATGTTGTCCCCAAGGAAAGGTCTAAGAAATTGGCACAAGCGTCCAACCTCATCAAGGTGGCAACCAAGGCTGTGGAGGTGATCAACCTTGAGGACTCGGAGGATGAGAGTGTAGATGATGCCCCGGCGAATGCCGAGAGCTCTCCCAGTTGGAAGGGGTATCACTTCAGTGATGATGAGGGAAACAAGGTGATTCCTTCACCGGAGTATAACCCGACCACCCCCGAGTATGCCAAGTTCAAGACTGATTTTGGTCCTTTCGGTCCATGAAAGCTAAGGGTATATCCTATGTGAGGATTTAATCTATTTATGTTCATTGTTGTTAGTTATGTTGTCTTTTCATTTACGTTTGAATTCCGTTTACTTCGGTTTTGTACATTGCCTATTTTCATAGTCATGGTGTGTTATGCGATAACACACTAGCTTAATCGATGTGTTGATTTTAAGCCGGAGATGTGCACGAGGTGCCACTCCACCCATGAAACTGACTTGAAACAAGGCAAGTGCAAAGAATGGGGAAGTTGAGCGATAAGTCCTTTGTAGCAATAAAGTTCCTTGCGTATCACACTTAAACCTTTGAGAATTCCAACCGGAATGGGGACATCCTACAAAGGTTGGCAGTTAAGCTGGGGGTTACGCCCGATTCTTAAAGTATAAGTGATGATGTCGAAGGGATAGATGCTATTGATTTGGCAAGATCCTTCCGATGAAAACCGTTGGCAGAGTTGTTAAACTTTGCAAACTTAGCTTGGAGCGGTGAGCAAGCTAAGGAAAGCAACGCAAAGTCCCATGTAGTTGGGCATTTGGTCGTTGAGTACCATGTTAATCTGAATGTCAAGGTTCTGAGATGAACCATGGGAACCTCTTAGTATAAGAGTGGATGACAGCGAGCATCCTTGCAACCAGAGCCCGCCCTGGATTTTCTCCCAAAGGCCAGGGACAACGCGGCGATAAGACACGAGGTTTATCGTTTAAGGATGACTAGGGCATATAATCGCCGAGTGTCTAAGCGTCTGCTGAAGATGGGGGATCTGTACTAAGAAAATGGAAGCCGTTGGCTGAGCCAATGAGGACGACAAATTGACTCCGAACTGGGAGGGGCCATACAGAATCAGAGAAGAAGTTAGAGATGGCACGTATCGCCTTGAAGCCATTGATGGTCGTCAGATCCCACGGACGTGTAACACTAATAATCTGAAAAAATATCATGTTTAAGTCTTTACTTAATACATAGCCAAAAAGTTGTATATACAGCTAAGTCTATCGACCGAGCATTGTAATTAAAGCCGTACATCCACAACAATGTAATTTTGACGAAATTAATGAAAAGGCAAACATTGTTATCTTATGTGCTATTCTACTTATGTTTATTTTGCACTTTCATGGTTTAAGCTGAAATGCCGAGTGAAACTTGTAACTAGGTTTCTTGCAACATGGTAACCCGGCCTATAAAGGCTAAGCAAGATTGACAAAGTGAGAAGGTTACAAGATTGCTGGAAACATAGCAACCCGGTCGCTAGGGCAATCCTAAGATTGCCTAAAACTGACTTAAAGTCACATACATACGTCCGTCCCTCATACGGACGGACGGTAATGGCAAGGTATCCCAAATTTTCCCAACACAAGTATCCCTTACAAGTGGGGCAATGGCATATCTAGGCGCCTAGCCCAGCCGAACCGAGAAATTTCTAAGTTGAGATAATACTTGAAATTTCTTGAGTATGTCTGAGCGATAGTTTCAACGGACGGCTCATATAAAGCCAATAAAACGGTCGTTTAATCTGATTGATACGGCGTTTCACCTAGTCCAAAGGCAATCATTACTATGATTTGATTAACTTGCTAGTTGTCATACCCTTTAAGGCATAAAAACTACCAAGTCAATCAAACCAGTCAGAGTATGGACTAGGACTAGGTGAACGCCGAATAAAGGGGCATACTCCTAGGTTCGTACGAAAGCAGTAAAAAGCATAAAATTGCGAAAAATTTGCTAAGTATGAAACAGGTATAAAAACCGCTCAAAAGGCAGAGAAATCAACATTAAAATAAGGCCGCTCAGAAGGCGGCAAAGTATCTTACAAGACCGCTCAAAATAGGCGGCACCAAACAGAAATAAAATAGTTCAACAAAAAACAGAAGAAAATAAGCTAAGGCTTGAAAACAAAAAGCTTGAAGCCGGACAGACAGCCGATGGAGGACCTGAGCTCTATTCAGCCGTATTATCATCTTTGGCAGGCTCCTCCATGGCAGACTTCTCCTCGTTGGCCAGGGCAATGACAGACGCCTCTTCCCTCGGCTTCTCATCAACATTTTCCGCCTCCTCCTCTCCATCTTCAGCTTCCTCTTCATCCTCTCCGGAATCAGGGGAAGTGACCACAAGTTCAGGAGAAGGTTGGCCGACCTTCTTTGCCTCTTCCCTAAGGCAGACGTACTCAAGACATTTGGTGAAGCGTTCCTGGTAATAGGCAACATCGCCCGCGTCCACCATCAGCTCGAACGCATCGAAGAAGTGGGCCTTTAACCGCTCTTCGACATTATGCTCAATGCGGACAATGTCTTCAGCACTGGGCGGCCGAGGTGCTTTAAGCTTTTCAGTTAAGTCCGAAACGGAATTCTTCAAGGTTTCAACCTTGGCCCTTAGAACATCTGCTTCCCCTATGGCCTTCTGAAGGTTTGCCTGTGTTAAGGCTAAGTCCCCCTTCAGCTTCTCAGAGGCCTCGAAGCCTGCCTTCCATTGCTGCCCCTCAAGGACGGTCGTATCTCTTTCCTCGCACATGGCCTACCTGGCCAAAGTCTCCCATTCGAGAGCTTTGCCCAGTTTAACCAAGTCCTTAGTTTGTCGTGCCACCTTGTCAGTCAGCGCGATTATTTGAGCCTTTAGGTGGACCCACTGGAGCGCGGCCGTCCCCATCACGGCGTCCTGAGCCTTGCGGACCTCTGTCCAAGCCTTCTTCAGCCGGTCATTCTCCTTCTCCTTTCATTCGAGGAAGGCATTAAGCCGAAGAAAGAGTTGCGAACAGGAGCAAACGAAGTTAGTGAGACAATAGAAAAACACTCTAAGTATGAAATCAACCAATTTGTGATAAGTAACCTCAGCGCTGCAATTTATCATAGGACCGAGGAAGCCCTCGTTGATCCCTCGTAGTTTATATCGCTGCGCTGGGGGAACGGCCCTGGCCATGGCTTCCCGCATGGCCTTCCTGTCCGCGCCAGTTAGAGATTGGCCGAGCAACTTCATACTTATCTCCTCCGCAATGTTTGCAAATGACCGCACAAAGTTGTCAGATTGAGTAAAAAGACTTAGGTGCAAAATGAAATTTTATGCAAAAGGTTATTCAGGATAACCGTCCGAGAAGCTCGGAGGAGATAAGGTGCCAAAGTTGAATGGAGGAGGCGGTGCTGGTTTGTCCCCCTCCTCACCGGTGCGACCAAGGCCTATAGCCAATCAAATTTTTGATCCCTCTCGACATGCGGAGTCGAGAAGGGTCCGGTCGTTTTTTCTAGGGTCGACTTACCCCCATCGTTCGTTTTCACGGACTCCTCATGGACTTGCTCAGCCGCAAGATCCACGGACTTGGAGGCCCCGCTTTGTCCCAACCGGGGTTGATCTCCTTTGTACTGCTTAGAAGCAGGCTGCGGCTTTGTCTTGGCCGCTGTCTTGGAAAGGGTCTTAGAGGCGACCGTCTTCCATTTCTTGGATGCGCTCCCGTCCTTTGCAGCCGTGGACGGCTGCTTCCTCTTAGCCCGGGGAGCTGGAGTGGCCAGCTGAAAAGAGCATGTAAGAGTTAGTAAAATATAAGCAGAGTAATAAACCAGTGTCCGTGTGGAGCTGGGAAGGAGGTCCCTTCCATCACACCAACACGAACGCAAAATTACGTCCGCGTGATGTCAGGAAGTATGTTCCTCCCAATATACCAACACGGATGAAAAGGAAAAATGAAGAGGAAAGGGATATGTCTTTACCTCATTAGTTTGCTCGTACATCTTTTGACGAGCTTTGTATCGAGCCAAGTCGATGTCCCACATGTTCAATTCCCCCTTCTGCTCAGGATCATACATCCCGTACGCTTCAGCTGTAAAAAAAGTAGAAGAAAGTGTTAGAAAATTTTTCAACTGAAAAAACTATGCACGTACAAAAAATATATATATGTCCAAGCGTCCACCTTGGGGCAAGTTCTTGTACAGGTCATAGGCCGACATGAACGTAGGGTCCCGAAGCCAACTAGATAGAGGGATCTAGTTACACAGAACGCTCTCAGTTTTGCCGTTCTTCTTTACCCTTTTGACTTTGAAGTAGTTAAGCTGATGCTCTTGGCAGGGGTGGACGGGTAGTTTATCCGGCTTGTGATCCCCGCGTCCAAGCTGAATCGGCTTGGCGTTAAACCAATTCATCCGCAAATTGAACTCGACGTCCTTAGTTTTGATGCGGTAGAATCGGTTCTTCCAATCACACCATTTGCAGACGAGGTCAACCACCACCATGTAGTCTCTAGTGGAGCTCAGAATAAACCAGCCATCCGTATATGAGTCCAACTTGGTCATCGATAGGATCTTATAGAAGACCGCAAAGTCCGGCTTGAAGCCCTTGCAGATGCATGTCACCAAGTACCCAAATACGTTCAACCAGCTGTTTGGCATCAGCTGGAAGAGGGCGATGTCATACTCGTCCAAAATAGTGTGAACGAAAGGGTGGAGAGGGAACTGCAGTCCAACGTCCAAAGCTGCCCTATAGACGCTGAAGACCCTTTGGCGCGGCCTCTCTTCCTCCTAGGTAGCCACGGCATGTGACTTCCTCGGAGGCTGAATCTCAAATCTCTCTCCAAGGTGGAGGAATGAATTGTATCTTTCAAACTTGTCGTTTAGGTAACCCAAGGTCGTGCTACCTACCATACAAGCGTACGGATATTTGAAGTTATCAATGTTAGTCGTCTCACCCTCAGCCGCCTTCTCAACTTCTTCCACTTCCTCATGGTGAGGAGCGTTCCCAACCTCAAAGGACAGCACTTTATCCAGATCTGCTGCCTCGGCCGAGATGCGGCCCCTAAAGCTTTGGCCGCCTCTAGTTGAGGGAAAGTCTTTAGAAATTAACGGGCTTTTGCCCTTGTCTTTACTAGTAGCCGCCTGATTTCCCATTGAAGGGGCACTGCGAGGAGGCAGGTCGGACGGTTCATCAATCAAGATCCTTGTCCTTGGTCTGCCTTACCTGCTATAATGGAGATGGGGTTGAGAAGAAGATGGGACAGACGGACCAGCATCCGCCCAAGAAGAGGAAGGCTATTCTTCACGAGATAGCAACTCGGCTCATCCATGACCGAGTTAGCATACTGGGGGAACCTTAGTTCCGGAGTTCGCCCGGACGTTCCCACCACAGAAGAAGCGCCTTGAGCTCTTTGGCGCTCCTCGAAAGAAGAAGTAACCTCCACGGCCGAATGATGAGTGCCAGTGGAGGTGGTTGTACGGGTGGTAGACTCGGTCTTAATTTCAGTACTGTTTGGGTCATAAGGGACCCTAGAATTAACCAGACTACCGTCTGGGTTTCTGGCCGCGTGACGTTCGCACGTACGCATAGTCCTTGCCATGTTCGCCTGTAGGGACAGAGAAGAATAAGTGGAAGTGAGCAAGTACGCACTAGACATAGACCCATTCCAAGAAGGAGACAAATCTTCTCCGTCCACTCTAGACTCCTCAGTCCCAGGCGAACGGCCGGCCTCATGAGGAAAAACGGACGAAGCCCAGTGTTGAGCCAGATTTAAAATAAAGAATATAACACAAGTAAAGAAAAAGGAAGAATAGTAGGCGGCCTACCTCTGTACGTGTTGAAAACTTGACAAGTTCTTGAAGGTCTTGAAGATTGACCGGAAAACTAAAAAAATGTCTTGATAACTCAAATTACGCAGCGGAGCTCTTCAAGATTCAGGAGAAATCACTTTCTCTCTCTAGAATTGCTCTGACTTCTCTCTAGAATTCTCAAGATTGTAAAGTGCCAAAATGAAGTCAAACCCCTCATATTTATCGGCCAAATTTATGGGGGCAAAATGGTAAAATCATCTTTCCCGCCTAAGGATTCGAACGGTTACTTTTTGAAAAAAATTAACCTAGAATTCAAAACGTTGGTATTAGGGTTCCGTCAACTCGGATGAAAAAAGAGACGGACAACTAACGGTGCGTCCAAATGGACGGCCGGGTCAGCGGAATTCAAATATCCATCCCAAGAGACCTAGCGTCCGCACCTTCTTCCAAAAACCCAGGTGGCAAGTTCTGGTCGCCTACTTTCCGGACCTTATCAGTCCGGGAAAAATTTTATGCGGACAAGACACGACTTTTGGTCTAAAATCGTCCGCCCCTTTTGGAGGACATGATCTGTCCGCCCTTGCAACAAGCTCAAATCTCCACATACTCGGATGTATTAAGACGAGTAGAGGATCAGAGGAGGCGGCTTGTAAGTGTACGAGCCATCCCCTCTGAGGGGAAAATGTTTAGGGTAAAAATAACCCCAAAAATGTGGTCCAATCCCGTAGTGACACGTGGCCCAGTCAAAGGGCGACACGTGTCCCTATGGGAAGATGACGCGTGATTGATTCCCTAAAAAGCACCTGAAATCAGCAAGATAAAGGGCCCTTATTACATCAGGGCCCAAATCCCCGAGGAAAATCATTGAAAGCCGCAAAGCGGCGCTCCCATACGACACGTGGCACTCTCTGATTGCGCAGCCAATCATGACACGGAGTTTTAGGGTACAAACCCTAAAGGGGCACACACTCTCACCCCTATAAATACCCCAATCATTTATGATGGGAGGGGTGGATTGTGACATAACCTTAAAAAGAGCATTAAAGAGCTCCAACTTCTCTCTTCTTTCTCTCTCTAGATTTTTCGTTTCCCGATCTCTAACTTGATTGTTAGAGGCGAATATCCCGGTAAAGGAGTAATTGTTCGTTTTGCAGGTGTCTGTGTCTCATTGCCTGAAGAACGCGACCAGTATCCGAGGAGATCACAAAAAACCCGGAAATAACTTTTATCTTTCTTGACAAAAAGAAGATAACTGCCATGCCCATGAGACATGCTTCTCCCTTCTTGGAATTCTAGGCAATATAGTTTTCTTAACAAGATTAAACAGCAATTTGTTCATGGGGCTCTAATCATTGTGACACATTATGTTCTTCCGATCCCCCTTTAATTTTTCCTCCCAAAGCTTCAACTATATCACCACTTAGAAAATCTCCTACCTTAACACTTGATTTTCCCTTTATGTAGGTCTCATACCCTTCAATTGGAGTTTACAGAATCTTCCCTAGGGTTTCTACATCAAATTCAATTTTTACACTGTCAATCTCACTAGAAATTACTCCTTGTTTCACTTGAAAATTTTGGTAGAACTCAGTCATAGCAATCAAATACATGCAATTATTAGATGCTTTTGACAACAAGTACTCCCATCCTTGCAACTTAATCAAATCAATGAACTCTAAAAACGTAGCTTTCCTACATCAACTTAAATCAATTCGATGACCAACAACATACCTCCCTGCTTGTGATTCAAGTTCAGCTTGATTAGTGATTTCCTCTTCTTCCTCCTTTTCAGAATCTTTTTTCTTAGAATCCTCCATTTTCTTTTCAAAGTCCTCAACCTCCTTAATGTGTTCTTCTACTGTTTTTCTCTTCTCCTTCAATAGCTTCCACTCTCTTAGTCTATTGAGAATTGCTTCGGAAGTCAATTCCTCTGTTTCAGCAAGCTTAAGGTTTTGCTTGGTTGAGGAAGAGGATGGTTTATTCGTGGCTTGAGTTTCTTTAAAGGTTACCATAGGAAGTGAGGTGACTTCTTCCTATTCATAATTTTGGTTGTTTTGAGAGTTTTCGGAAGAGCTATGGAAGTAATTATGGCCATGGTTTAGCAATTAAGGGTTTTAGGAAGGCTGTAGAAAGTTTTTCACAATGAGAAATTGCGATTTGACAGTAATAATATATGGTGGGTGAAGATGCCTTTTATATTAATTGAGGTGGTGTGAGGGAGTTGAATGGTTTTACTGTTCAGTCATTTAATTGAACATGTTCAATTAATTTTCACAAAATAAATTAGGCAGGATGAATTTACCAAAAACCTTTTCTTTCCAAATTCATTCAATTTCCGAAAAAAAAAATTACTGTATGAAAATACACGTATTTGGAACTCGCTTTGTACACACATGCAATGTACATTACTAATTACAAACGCAATTGAGTGTTTAGTGAACTAACGTCAAGTGATCAACAACGGTGACACTTCAGATATGTTTATCACACCAAAATTGTTCTAGATGCCCTTTTTGCTTAATTTATATTTTCGATTTTGCCATATCTTGGAACTTCAGAAGCAATCAATTTAGCTTGATCATCCCAAGTTCCAGTCTCAATTTCTCAAATCTTTCTCTATTCAAAGGCTTGGTCAGAATGTCTGCAATTTGATTTTCAGTTTTACAAAATTCTAACTTAATATTCCCTTGCTCCACATTATCTTTTAGGAAGTGATGCCTAATCTGGATGTGTTTTACCTTTGAGTGTTCAACTGGATCCTTAGAAATACAAATAGCACTAGTATTATCACAGTAAATAAGAACATATTCAAAAATAATTCCAAAATCTCTAACCTATTGCTTTATCCATAGAACTTGTGAACAACATGCTTCTTCTGCCACATACTCAGCTTCAGACCCCAAAAAAAAATAAACAAGGTCCTAAAAACTGTACCATACCTATAGTACTTTTCTGTTAACCAAATCATCTGCATAGTCAGCATCAGTAAAGCCGTTTAAATCAAAAGAATCAATTCTAGGATAGAAGAGACTCTGATCATCAGTTCCTTTCAAATATCAAAGGATTCTCTTTACTGATATCAAGTGGGACTCCTTTGGATTTTCTTGGAACCTAACACACAGACCTACACTAAAAGATATGTCAGGTCTACTAGCTGTTAAGTAAAGTAGAGAGCCATTCATACCTTGATACATAGTTTGATCTACACAAGTTCCAGATGGATCTTCATCCAATCTAGTTGCAATATTATAGACACCTAATTGTGTTTCCCCAAAACCAAACCTAGTGCTGAATACCTTTTGCATCAAATTATAATTGAATGAAGTGAAAGTATGGAAAGTCTGTTGATGCAGTTGTTTTTATTAATACTCTTTCTTTCTATTTATGAAAACCTGCTCTATTTATAGAAATGTTCAATCCAGTTTAGTTTGGTCCATGATAAGGGTCCAATAATGGTGTATTTGGATGAAGCTTGAAAAGATCTTTCCAACGATATATTATAAGCCAGATTCTGATGAATAATGAGGAAGTTATGGCCAAAATACTAAACTAGGCCCAAACCCGATTTTACCTGCGACCCAATGATCATGTGGAGGGTCCAAAGACTTAATCCCATTCCTAAACTAATTAGGATTATTTAGAAGCTTCCATAATTTTCTAAAAGATCTTAATTATCCGTTTTGAAAAGATAAGATTAAGGAATTTGAATTAAATAAAAACTTTCCTTTTTGAAGTCCTAATTCTATTCGAATTTAAAGATTTTCAAAGACAGTCAGATATTATTATTGTGACTCATAATATTTATCCAAATTTTATATGGTTGGATAGATCTTGAAATTATCTTTCTAATGATATATCATAATATTAATTCCGAGCTATAAGGAAAAAGATATGTAAGAAATACGAAACTCTATCCAAAACTGACATCGTCCCAATATTTCGGCCATATCTTTTTATCTACATAATATTGTAATCTGATTCTAAATGGATTGGAAAGTATACTTCAAGAGATTTTAAACGACATATTATATGACTTATTTTGAATTCTGGATCAAAAGATATGATAAAAACAAAATCCGCAAAAACTGCTGTCCATCGAGTTTTAGTCCTATTCGAATTTGGATTCTTTTCTTAATCTTCGACCCTCTTTTTTCCTATAAATAGAGGTGATATCTCTCCTTTTTCAAATCATCAACTCTCATCAACAATCACCTAATTCTCTCTCTTCTCTCTTGAGCAATATAGCTTTATTTCTCTCTTGTTTTCTAAACTAGCCCTTTTACAAACACAATTCTGCATTCACGAGATCTTGACACACCTAGCCAAGTTCAAAATTGCTTTCGCCCTAGACGTGAAGGGTTAATACCTTCTAAGGGTTTGGACCCAAATCCAGTCTAAACTTTTTAGATCTTTCTTTCAATTATTTAATTTATTTGTTTGATTTAATATTCTATTGAATTTTACTAACACCTGTATTTTGTTATTAGAAAGAGGTACAAGGAATCAAAGTGAGTAATTTCATTACTCTATTCTTGTATAAAGCGTGCTTAGATTTTATTAATTCCTAGTATCATGTTAGGATGTTATCATTGCTTTCTAGTATCATGTTTAGGGTGCTTCCTATGTTTTCTAATGTCATATCAATATCATGTTAGTACCATGTTAGGTTTAAAGCTTTGATCTTTATATGTTTAGTGACATGCTAGGGTTTGTTATTAATCTTGTTAGTATCATGCCTAGGATCTTGCTACTATTGTTAAGCTTTATTGAGATAGTTATTATAATTATGATGATTGCTATTAAGATTATGTTGCTTGTTAATATTGTTATTATTGCTTGATCACGCCTTTTATGCAGGTTTAAAGGGAATTTGTACTTGAAATCACGCCTAATAAAATAATTTATAATTTGGTTTAGGCTAATATGATTTTAATTCAAGTGATCACCAATAATAGATTTATTTGTACATTAATATTCAACCAACATAGATTAAACAGGTTTAGGGTTAACTTAATGATTGCATGTTAGTCAGAAAGCGCACATGAACATGAGTAGAATAAAGTAGCTAGAGGCCTATTTTATAAGGCGGGTTCTTTCTCTATTAGATTGGACTCGTACCCTCATCCCCGAACATCCAGTCATGATTCCAGACTTATTGGAGTTGACGATCTCATGGATCGTTAAGGGGTGTAACCTTCACCCTGTGATCGGTGTACAAGTTCCTAAAACTTATTGGCAACTCTTTTGCTCTAGCTTCTTTCCCTTTGGACGCCACCATGCTTAAGTGTATGATCACAGTGGGGTTCAAGTTTGGAATGCTTGAAATATTTCTTTCAGTTTTTGGCGACTCTATTGGGAGGATTTCTATTTTGATTCCTAAAATTTATTTTGGCAATGATTTAGTATGAGTGGATAAGACTGGAAAAGTTCTAAGTATTTCATGTGCGTAATTTTGATTGACATTATTGACATATGCATAAAAAGGGTCCGCGTTGGAAAGACTATCCGTAATGCATCAAAAACATAGGATTTTTCACGTAAGAAAAATTTAGGAACTATCTTTCACAACTAGAATTGAAATAATACTGCGAAAACTGGAAAATTCTAAGAACACAGAGAGCTGTAGAGGCATGTAGGAACTAGCGTCGAGAAAGCAGAGCCAGCGCCTTGCGATGCTTCTGTCGCCTGGCGACAGATACATCTCCTGGCGCCAGTCTCTATTGTCTTGTGCCAAGTTCTTCCAATACTGATGAGGGAATAATCGCGTCGTCAAACGACTACACCAAGATCAAATACAATTTATACAACCTAAACAAACCTAATACGTGTTTGGGGTAAATATACCCCCTATATGTGGACCAATGCAACCGCGACACCTGTCCGCAAGCTCAGCGCTCAATGAGCCAATTAGAGCATGACACGTGTCACTCAATGATAGAAGGGTGAAAATGGGCTCTAAGCCCATAACCCTAGAAACCGTAAAATGATGGGAAGCCAATCTACTTAGGTTAAATAACTTAAGAGGCGCATATCCCAATGCTCTATAAATACTGATCTTTACATCAGTTTCAAGGGATCGAATTCTCTCTCCAAGGGCAATGCCCCCCACAATTACTCTCCCTTCTCTCTACTTTCTCTCTCTAAAATACATTATTTCGATCACTGACTTGATCGTCGGAGGTGAACCTCCGGCCCCCCGGGGTCCGTTGTTTTGCAGGTGTCCGGGTCGTTCGAGTGTTGCATTACGGATCTGTCTCCCGAGGGACGTACACACCCTCCATTCGGGTACGTACAAAAAACCCCAAAACATTTGGCGCCGTCTGTGGGGAGACACATCTGTAATGGCACAACGGTTGTGGATCACCGACTCAAGGGAGGAGCCTCCTTTGGGAGGCAGCAGGCGTCATGAGGCCAGATGTCAAGTACAGCAGGCATCATGAGGCTGAATGTCGAAAGTCAGGCGGCCAAAAAGGCCTGTCAGACTAAGTCGTGCAGATTTGAAGGTTAAAGGGCAATGTCGTTTAATCTAAATTTTATTAGGGGAGAGACGGCTAAATTTGCCAACTCCCATATTTTAATTCGACTCATTTAATGAGCCGGCCGCATGCTCAGGCCACCCAGCCGGCCCTCATGCTATTTATGATTGATAGTTTGATACTATCAACATCATGGCCGCATGCTATTCATGGTTGATAGTTTGATACTATCAGCATCATATATATTAACAAATATATATGTATATGAATGTTACTAATTGTATTATACATAATATAATACAATAAATTTTGAAGAGTAAACTCTTGTTATTAGTGGGGTACATGCATGCGGCAAGTGACATTCACTTTCATACTTCCAAGTTTTTGACAGCTAGCCTGTTCATTAATTTTATTCACAAAAGTTCACTAGCTCATTAACTAGTGGAGTGAGAGATTCCATCATTTTTCATTGTTCTATTAAGCAGCTGCCTTGCTTGTATTAGGACAGCCGGCACTATATATCAATTCAAGCTACTCCATTATTTCATTAACACGCTTCTCCTTATTAACATAAGCGGCATTTCTCCATTTGAGGGAATTTGTGAGCTCAATGTTAGCAATGACTCAGGCGGCACCATCAAGCGGCTTGGCAAATTATTTGCCAAACAAATTAGTCGGTTACTATCATCAATGGTGGCAGCCGGTCAGCGTAATCAATAAGGTCATCAGACAATTGCGGGGCTACTTTGCGCTCCTACCAAGTACAGCCGTAAGGGCTTTGTTCTTCAATTAAGCTGGCTGCGTGGCTGCTATACTCTTCAAATAAGCAGCTGCCATATCTGTTGTGTTCACTCTTCAAAGCCGGCTGCCATGGTTCTCTTGTTCAACCTCTAAGTTGGCTGCTTGATTGTGTGATTAACACATGCGGCAATTATGTGCCATCGATATAAGGAATCCCTCAGCTTCGCAAATGCAAGCGGCTCTTGTGTTAGCATACGCAGATGGATTTTGTGCTGGCTAAGCATCATCATTTAATCAAGAGTGCATACAGCCGGCAGTTGTCAATCTTGAAATTAAAACAGTTAGGCGGCATAGGGCAGCTTTGCTCCAATGTCATCACTCGGTGATTGCTAGCAATGGTAGCAGCCGGTCAGAGCCATGATCGGTGCCTCAATTAAACGGCTACCATGGCCGCATTGCGCTTCAATTTATCTTGGCTGTGAGGGCAGCCTTACTCACCAATTAAGCCCGCCTACATGGGTGCCTTGTGCCTCAATTATGCCTGGCTGTGGGGTGCTTTGTTCATTCCCAAGCCCAGCCGTGAGGGCTGCTCTATGCTTCAATCAGACCCAGCCGTAGGATCTGCTGCTTGATTGCCTCATTTATGCCCGGCTGCCGTGGTTGCTTTGTTCAACCTCAAAGCCGGTTGCAATGGCTGCTATATTACTCATCATTATTATGATTGAATTAAAAAAAAATACGTCTGATTGATGTTCTACCATTTTGTATGAACATACAACTTTGGTGGAAAAAAGAGAGCTCCATTATTTTTTCTTGCCTTAACAAGTCAGACTCGGCAATTATAGCCAACCAGCAGAGGTGGTTATCAAAGCCAGCTAATTTATGCCTCAACCAAGCCCGGCTGCGGGGCTGCTTTGTTCATCCTCAAAAGCCGGCTGAAGGGGCTGCTGAACTTCAAGAACGGCTGCAATGGCTGCTTGGTTCATCCTCAAAGCTGGCCGCAAGGCCCGTAAGTGGCTGCAATATTCATTAATTATTCATCAATTAAACCGGCTGCCATGGTTGTCTTGTTCGACCTCAAAGCGGGCTTGCTTGATTGTTTTATTAACATAAGCAGCAGCCGGCACCTGATCGTGATGGCTCATCATTTGAGAATGAGCATTAGCGGCATCAAAAAAATATTAGTTGTTGATGTCAGCCGGAACTTGATGATTGTTGTAACATGATGATTATAAGTATCATCACATGGTGATTATCAACGGGGCAACCGGTATTTGGTGCCCGGATGACCATGTCATGAAGAGTTAACGGGTGTATCACCCCTTAAGCAGCGTTTGTGCGTGAAGCTAGTTGGGCTACCATGCAAAATTGCAGATCATTATTATGATTACACAATAATGATTATCATCGTGAGTGGGTTAAATTAGCCAAATACACTTATATAATCTTTTAGTAAGCCGGCCATGTGTCAAGCGGCAATTATGAGCTTGTTAAATAAACATTTATGTATAAATATATAAGTGCCAAAACTTAATATGTCTTCCCAAGAGCAGCTCCATATTAAAAAGGTTTTGGGAACAAGCTCA
The DNA here is from genome assembly GCF_948465745.1 of Chenopodium album. Lineage (NCBI taxonomy): Eukaryota > Viridiplantae > Streptophyta > Magnoliopsida > Caryophyllales > Amaranthaceae > Chenopodium > Chenopodium album. The sequence continues at coordinate 22,597,716 of NC_137853.1, forward strand.
AACAAGGTGATATAACTCATTAGCCAGAGCAGGCCCCCAAGATTGTTCTAGCAGCAAACTTCCATCTTTGTTCATCTATCAAGACCGGCTGCAGTGGCATTGTTGCTCCGCAATTAAGCCGGCTGTAGAGGCTGTTTCTAGCATCAATAAAACAGGCTGCCATGGAGATGGCATGCGGCAATTACATATTACTCAAGTATATATACGGCTGTGGCTATGCAAGCTTTGGCTCATCGAAGTATATAAGCGGCATACCAGCCCTTTCAATTTAGGGGCTGTCTATGGTCATATCTTCACTCAAATTTTGGGAGTGAGCAAAGCTAGTGAGTCGGCCCTCAATACCGGTTGTATCATCATTAAAGAAACTCAATTGCTTGAAGTTTTCTTGAGACGGCAAAGTTGCATTTGAGGGCACAAAACGGCAATAATAACGTCTATATTTTGTGCAATATAGTGAGTGAGGCGGCAACTGTATGTAAGATTAAGAAGCGGAAATCTCAAGCTCTATACTCTCCATGAAGACAACTGATCACAAAAGCTTGAAAGCGTACTCCCACACACTTGGACTTCGAAAGTAGTTGCATTGGTAGTCATGCGGCACTCCATGCAACCCGGCTCGGCATCAAGAGCCGACTGTATCATTGTTTTAAAAATATTTTATTACAAACAACCATGTTCAAGCAAGAGTAAAAGCTAAGCCTAAAAGCCTCCTGTTAAGTTGAACACTCAAGCGGCATCAAGTTAGGCGGCATTATGATTGATACTATCATAAACATTAATAATTCAATTATCTTCCAAACATGTACTCACGTAAGAAGTGCGGTACAAGTGGCAAGGGATGTGTGGCAAAAATGTCGTCTGTATATATAGCTACCCCTTGTACTATTCTCAAGTGAAGCACATAGCCAACCCAAGTTGCTCTAATCCAAGTGGCAAAAATGCCGACTCGTATTAAAGCAGCCGGTTACCACTATAAAAGGTGACAGCTGGTGATCACAATCAAGGCAACTGCAGGGCTGCTTTGTTCCCGATTATGCCGAATGTGGGGCTGCATCCTGCTTCAACTAAGCCCGGCTGTAGGGTTACTTTGATCTCCAACTAAGCCCAGCCGTAAGGGCTGCTCTGTTCTTTTATCAATGCCGACCGCGTGGCTGCCATATTCTTCATATAAGTGGTTGCTTTAATCACCCTCAAAGCCGGCTGTAAGGGCTGCTTCGTGCATTCTCAAGCCGGCTGCCATGGCTGCTTTGTTCATCATTATTATGCAAAGTAACCGCCTGTGTAATCAGTGATCAAAATCATTCTTCAAGCTCAGTTGCTTGACATCCCATAGCCGGTCAACCTTCGAGAACTTGTGTTCAAGCGTGTATAAGCTAGCACAGGCGGCAAATTAAGTTCAAGGCAAGCGGCATGAAATGACAAGTGCCGCATGACACTACAATAAGGAGCTTGTGATATCTTCGGCTCCGGTTCTTAAGCTTTCAAAGCAATTCAAAGCCGCACCAAGCATTTGAATATTGGAGGTAACCGTATAATATGATTTTATTCCCTCCAATAATATTAATGCATTAAGATAGTAATGATAGTCTTCATTATTATTGTTATAATTGTTATTATTAATTCATTGATTAAATTTCAATGTAATCTGACGGACCGTCCAAACTCCAATAATAAATTAACGTCCAAGTGACGTGAGGCCAATGGTCGGATAATAAACTAAGTTTGAAACTTAGTAGCTAAATAAACGTCCAAGTGACGAGAGGCCAATGGCCGGATAATAAACTAAGTTTGAAACTTAGTAGCAAATTCAACGTCCAAGTGACATGCGGCCAATGGCCAGATAATTAAGCTAAGCACAAAACCGCTTAGTGGCTATACAGCCGGTCTTAACCTAGACCAGAGCCCAATGGCCGGATGACTGCTTTTTTCACAAATTCGCCTGCTCCAATGTGAAATATGGCGTCCGGCGACACCCCTCCGGGTGCAATCGTCGCAGAGAGAAGCCAACCTGCTTACTCTACGTACCAATGCATCCGGCCACAATTGGACGGCCAAATCGGCCCATCCATAGCCGTCTGACCAGAACAGTCTAAAAGAACGACCAAGTTTTCGGAACACCGGATGTCCACAGACATCAGTCAGTGACCGACCGAAGTTCTTACTTAGGTTTTTCATTCCAAATTGCACGGACTCTCCCGATAGGGGCAAAAAGAGTTGTACAATGGCTATATAACCGTCTTGAAAAAGACATGAGGCCAATGGCCGGATGGTTATACATTTTGGTAAATTCGCCTGCTCCAATGTGAAATATGGCGTCCGGCGACACCCCTCCGGGTGCAATCGTCGCAGAAAGCACTCTATCGTTTGCTTTACGTACGCATGCAGGCGGCAAAAATTGAAAGACCTCATTGGTTAACTCATAGCCGCCTGACCTGGGTAATCTAAAGAACGACCAAGTCTTCGAGACCCGGATGTCCAAAAGACATCAGCCGGTGACCGACCAAAGTTCTAACCTAGATTACCTTCTAAAATTATACAAGTCCTCCCAATGGGGTAAAAGGACATTGAAAGTATAATTGGACTACAAACACCTCAGGCGGCCATTTGCCTCCTGCCCCCAGGCGGCATTCGCTTCCTACCCTATGAAAAGTCAGGCGGCCATTTGCCTCCTGCCCCCAGGCGGCATTCGCTTCCTACCCTATGAAAAGTCAGGCGGCATTTGCTTCCTATCCTATGAAAAGTCAGGCAGCCATTTGCCTCCTACCCCCAGGCGGCATTCGCTTCCTACCCTATGAAAAGTCAGGCGGCCATTTGCCTCCTGCCCTATGAAAAGTCAGGCGGCATTTGCCTCCTGCCCTATGAAGAGTCAAGCGGCAAATCTCCTGCCCTATGAAGAGTCAGGCGGCCATTTGCCTCCTGCCCTATGAAGAGTTAGGCGGCCATTTGCCTCCTGCTCTATGAAGAGTCAGACGACCATTTGCCTCCTGCCCCAGGCGGCCATTTGCCTCCTGCCCCAGGCGGCCATTCGCCTCCTGCCTTATGGGATGTTAAATGTCTCAAAAATATTCTAAGTCACCCAAAGGTCATATGACCACCATAGTGGGGCTAAAAGAAATAAAAGTCGTCATCTGTCTAGTTCAGGCGGCAATCATTATTATGATTGATTAACTTAGAAAATATCATACCCTTTTAGGTATCAAATTTTCCAAGTTAATCAAATCTTTCTTTTATTGAACTAGACATATGCCGCCCATAGAGCTTTTGAACAAGCGGATAATAAAGCCTTGATTTTGAAAGGAGTAACTCCTCTTAAAAGAGAAATTACCCCTTTCGAGGGGCTAATGTTTGGGGTAAAAATACCCCCTATATGTGGACCAATGCCACCGCGACACCTGTCTGCAAGCTCAGCGCTCAATGAGCCAATTAGAGCATGACACGTGTCACTCAATGATAGAAGGGTGAAAATGGGCTCTAAGCCCACAACCCTAGAAACCGTAAAATGATGGGAAGCCAATCTAATTAGGTTAAATAACCTAAGAGGCGCATATCCCAATGCTCTATAAATACTGATCTTTACATCAGTTTCAAGGGATCGAATTCTCTCTCCAAGGGCAATGCCCCCCACAATTACTCTCCCTTCTCTCTGTTTTCTCTCTCTAAAATACATTATTTCGATCACTGACTTGATCGTCGGAGGCGAACCTCCAGCTCCCCCGGGGTCCGTTGTTTTGCAGGTGTCCGGGCCGTTCGAGTGTTGCATTGCGAATCTGTCTCCCGAGGGACGTACACACCCTCCATTCGGGTACGTACAAAAAACCCCAAAACAATACGAGTATAAGGCAAGCATAGGGGTCGAACCACAGAGAACGGATAAACACCACCAAATGTTATCGACAATTAAGCTATTCCGGAATAGGAGATAAATAAACTAAAGTCTAAATATGCTAAAACAAGAAATAAAGCATTAAGGGAAATGGTTTAGGTATAGCATTCACTTGAACATAAACAAAGGCATAGAAATTGAATAGATTATGAACTAAACATGCTCAAATATCGAAATAAAGGGTCAATTGGCTTCTCCTAACATAGACTCTATGTTTCCACATTAGAACCATATACTAGGAGGTACTATTACATAAAAATCGATAATAATGAACCTTAACTAAGTCAACTTCCGTTCCTTGTTTGCAAAGATTCACCTTTAATCAACCAACAATGTGCACTTGCAAGAAGATTAAAGAATATCAAGCATATAAAGACTTTAATCACAAATAAATCACTTTAAACCTAGAACATGCTCAAGATCCAACTACACCACAACTATCCCCTTAATGGGGAAATTACTCACTAATCATGATAATAACAAGATTAATTAACAAATAACCAAGAATCAGCATGATTAACAAGTAATACTAACAACTAAAACAATAATAAAAATAAAGCAATAAAAATAGAGGAGAGAGAGTTAGAGATTCTCATTGATTGAAGATGAAAATCTATAGAAAAGATGATCAATTTCTTCTTCAAAATCCAAGTTCAACAATGGTGAAACCCTCACTTTCTCTCTCTAAACTACCCTAATCCTAAACTAAACCTAGAGAGAGAAGCTCTCCTAAAACTAATTAGAGAGTAGAATAATAGCTAAAAAAAATATGTCCTTCCTAATTACCCCAAAAATGAGTATTTATACTAACTTAATAAAACTAGGAAAAATAGAAAAATAAAAGAAGAAAAAAAATAAAGAAAGAAAAGGAAATAAAAAGAAATTAAAAGAGAAAGAAATAAGAAAAAGAAAAGGAAAAGAAATAAAAATAAAAGAAAAAGAAAAATAAAAATAAACCCACAAATCCCCCAAAAACCATCAGACCCCATTTCCCCTTCCTTTCGATCTTGGCTGCTCTCAATTCATCATCAACCATCAGCAAGAAATCATCTTAATCACCATCATTCATCTTCATTAAAACCCATGTGTGAAGCTCGTGGAGTGGTTCGATCGAACCGAAAGTAGGTGCGGCCGAACCATGGGTTGGTTCGATCGAACCATGGGTATGTTCGACCACTCCTCTAAAAATCAGAAAACATCGAATGATTCTGCTTGTTTTCACCCTTTTAATTCGACCGAACTTCTCAATGGGTTTGCCCGAACCCGATTGAAATCGAATTTGCTCTGATTTGGGGCTGTTGCTGTGCGAATTGGTGATGATATGGCGCAATTGCTGCTATAATTGATGCTGGAGGTTGGTGATGCGTGCTCTGTTGCGTGAGGTTGGTACAGGGGCTGCTCTGTGGTTTCGGTGGTGAGGTGGAGTTGATTGGTGGCTGTTGCGAGGTGAGGGTGGTAATTGTGGTCAGGTGGCTTGATGATTGATGGTGGTTGGTGCTGGTGTGCGGGTTGGTTGTTGTTGCGGCTGGAGCAGGGAAAGGTGGTGTGAAGGTGGTGGTAAACGGTGATGGTTGATTGATACGTGCGACAGTGATGGAAAATTGGTGGTTTGAAGGTGGGTGATGGTGGCTGATTGGAGGTTGCGTGGGCTGCTGCTGGTTGTGTGAGAGTGGCTGCGGTGGAGGTTGGTGGTGTTTGTTGCGGGGTGAAGCTGTTGGTGTTGTTGCAGTTGCTGTTGTTGAGTGAGTGAGTGAGAAGCGTGGCTGATGGTGTTGGTTGAAACAGGGGGCAGCATGTAAAGTAGAGGGAGCAGGGGAGGTTTGGTGTTTTGGTGTAGTGGAGGTTAAGGTGAGGTGTGGTGAGGGATAAGAGAGCAGCAAGAAGGTTGGCTCAAATTCTTGTGCCTCGAACCCCGGACTTTGAACTCAAACCTCGGACAAGAATAACTTGACACTCGAACCTCAATCCGAACGCAAACCTACACACCCAAAGAAAACCGAGGAGAGGATCGGGACATAAAATAAAATAAATAAAATAAAAATAAATAAAATGAAAATAAATAAAGGACGAAATAAAATAAAATAAATAAAATAAAATAGAAAATAAGAGACATAAAACTAAACTAAAAATAATTAAAACTATGCAAGCAAATAAAATAAAATAAAAATAGGAAAATAAACTAAAACTAATAAAATAAAGTAAATAAACTAAAACACGCCAAAATTACCAACATAAACTAGAAACTTTATTAAAGAGAAAACAAGAGAATAAAAGGAAAAATAAGGGAAAATAAACACGAAACTAACCTAAACACTACCCCTAGGAGTGACATAAATGTCACTTATCAAATACCGAGCCAGAAATCTTCCTTCTTGTTTTGACTAGTCTAGTACTATTTGCTCGATTCTACTTCCTGATTTAGTTTTTCTCTCTTTTCTCAAGCCATATGTGTTCTACATATGGTTATAACCCTATGGGGGTTCACGCTCCATCTACCAAATTGAACGCTCCTGGCAACGATGGGTACATCAGTGTTTGGGAATCCACCAAACCGTTGAAGCAGGCTCAAAGAAGAGGTGTATCCTGGTTGGGCTCATATCAGCTCATTTAGTCGGAACTCAAGTTTAACTTGCGGGGTCCCGTCCATACGCGCCAACCCTTCTAAAGGTAAGGCTTCTGCGCGTTGCATCCGGACTCACAACCATGGCCCCTCTTTGACTAACCCATATCCTTGAACTTTAGAGATCTAGAGCCATGATTAGGTTGCAAACTCATTGCATCATATTGTGACTACTTGACTACTTGTGCATCTCTTACTTGTGCATATTTGTTATGTGGCTAAACTACCCTCTTGGTTTGACTTGTGTTAGTAAATAAGTCTTAATAAACTAACCAATGACTAAAAGACTTTGCTTAATTAATTGATTAATTAATTTGAACTAATAAATATGCCTTAAATCGAGTCATAGTTCCTTTGAGTCAACCCGGATTTTCTATTCCAGTATACTGCACAAGCGTCAACCTGTTTTAGTCATATCTGGAGTTCTAGGAAGAACTACGAGTTGTACAACCAAAGGATCTGTAGCCCCGGGTTTTATCTTTCATTAGGCGTTGGTTTCGTCCCAATCAGAGTCACAGATCAAAAGTTATGACTAAAATACCACAGCTTGTCCAGTTTAATGCATATACGTGAGTTCTTAACTTAGTATTTGCTTGAGTCTAGTCACATAGTCTAGTCATATGGTCATGACACAAGTCTTAACATGTCACCTACACTCACTAGTCTTAGCACACACTTTGTATATGTCACCATGACCATGTTTTAAGTTCATGCATGAGTCGTTTTTTCGTTATATGAGTTGAGGGTCTATTCCATTCCTATTTCCTTCCATATTCTCTTCCCATCTATTACATGTTGAGTAGAGTTTAAGTCAAATAATTAACAAAAAGTATCTACTTTCCACAACACTTGGTCAAGGAGAGAAGGGCGATTAATCAAGGGGTGAGAGATCTCCTTTGCCAAAACGCATTTGTACAAGGCAATTCTAAGTGATTATGTCAGCTGAACTTCCACTATCTACTAAAACTTTCCTGACCTTGGCATTAGCCACCTTCATGTGGATCACTAGAGGGTCATCATGGGGCCTTTGGATCTTCTTTGCTGAATCCCCCCCGAAGACCATGAGAGGGTCCTTCGGGGTAGATGAGGGGGTGTCAATATCATAGATAGCTTCCCCAAGCGACCGCAAATGACCTTTGCGTGCTCTGTTAGATAAGCCCCCAGAGGCATATCCCCCGGCTATGACATGGATAGATATGTTCGTATCGGCTGAGCTGTGGGCCTCGTTCACGACCCTTGAAGCCTTACTCATTTTCTTGTCTTTCGGAGGGTCGTTCAGGTAACGGTTAAGCTTTCTTTCTTCTGCTAGCTTATCCAGGGCTCTCTTGAGTTCTCTGCAGTTCCGGGTGACGTGACCACACTTCCTATGGTACTCACACCAGAGCCTCTTGTTCCTTTGCTCCATTGGCGTATTCATTGGATTAGGCTTGGGGAGGATAGCCTTGTTCTTTATGTCCAAATAGATCTCACGCCTATCAGCATTGTACTTGAGCCCTTCATCATCAATCTCAGCCCTTCTTGGCCTTCTATTCTTGTTCTCATGATAGTTGTCTTCTTGCTTTCTTTTCCCCTTGTTGTTAGCCAAGGGTGCCTTGCACACTTCACTTGCTTCAATGATCCTTTCAACTCTTTCCATGGCTTTAGAGAAGGTACTGACTTTATCATGCACAAGTTCAAACTTCAGCTTGTTGGACTTGAGCCCAAAGAGAAGAGCTGTGAAAGCAACATTATCTTGGAGGTTGGGGATAAGCTGAGACTCGCTGTTGAACCTCTTGATATAGTCCTTCAGACTTTCGTTCTCTCCCTGCTTCACAGTCATCAAGTGGACGCTGGTCTTCGTTTGTCTACTCCCAGCAATGAAGTGTTCCGGGAATTGAGTAGCCAGCATGTCAAATGTTTTAATGCTCCCCGCGGTAAGGTTTTTAAACCACGTCTAGGCTATACACTTGATTGTAGTGGGGAAGAATCTACACCACGAGGCCTCACATCCAGTTTGGACCCCCATCTATGCTTTTTAAGCGTTCAGATGGTCCTTCGGGTCTGTCTTTCCATCATATGGGTCCAACGTAGGGATTTTGACCTTAGGCGGAATGGGTGTGTTCATGATCTCCTCACTGAAGGGGGTGATATTCTTGACAATTCCAAGTCCTCCTATCCTGGGAAGTGGAGAGCGCTCCGGGCTTCTTCTTGGTGAGGAGGTAGGCCTAGGAGAAGTCCTTCTTTGCCTAGAAGTGGCTGAGTTAGCTATGCTATCTCGGTACCTGGTGGAACCATGATGAGAGTGAACTCTTGTTCGACCTCTTGGGGGTGCATCATCTTCTTCCTTAGAATTCTCCTTCCTTGAGTTGATTATCTGGCGGGCATCCAAAGTTCCTTCCCTCAGCCTTCAGTCAATGATTATCTCTCTTGTATCTCTCGGCTGGGTTGGTTGCCTTGACCCCCACCGGGAGTTGGGAGATTGTCTTGGCTGAGAGCGATGAGACTCCCGATGCCGAGGCTGGGAGGTGGCTTGATTTAGCTGGGATATATGAGGCTGAGGGTTAAGCTGTGGAGCGTTCCCCATACCACCTTGCCCCCCGCTCGGGTTGACAAGTGCCCTTAGGCTTTCCTCCAAGTTTCTATTGATTTGGATTGCCAGCTGATCCAAGTCTCGCCAGGTGACCACCTGAGGGCTAGTCACTTCCCCAATGGGGTCGCTGTGAGCCTGGGGTATTATCTCCTCGACTACATGAGCATGCTTAGCCGAGAGAATAGGAGCTTGCCTAGTAGCATCTTGGTATGTACTGCGGGGACGCCTAGTGTTCACCATGACTTTTTGTTAGTTATCCCCACAGACGGCGCCACCTGTTTCTGGAAAATAGAGTATTCCTCGAGGTGAAGGTAATAAAGTCAAGATGTCTTAAGGCAAAGTCTAATGAGTGTCCGATTTTCCCTCAGCTATACCTGGCTGTCCGAGAGCTAGGCCTGCAAAAGAGGAAGAAGGTTAGCTACCCCGGGGGTGTGACCCGGGAAAGCCCCTCCGATGCTTAAGTTAGTGACTGTACTTTAGAGGGAGAAAGTAGAGAGAGAATTAGAGAATTACAAAAAAGTTACCATTGCTAATGATTGGAGAGCTATTTATAGATGTACTTTTCAAGTAGGGGTGTTCAAAGAAACCCGACCCGATTTCCCGACGACCCGGCAAATTCCCGATGGGAAATTTGGGAAAAAACATTTTTTTTTTCGGGACGGGCACCCGACCCGCCAAAATAGTCAGTTCTCGGGTCGGGGCATGGGACACAAATTATTTTTCTCGGGTACCCGGATACCCGGTAATAAACAGAAAAAAAAAATCCTTCCCTCAACATAGCCCAAGCCCACTAACTCACTAACTCACTCAGCCTCTTAGGGTTTTTTTTTAACTCACTCAAATAAACAAAACGCAGCCTTAGCTTCTAGTACTCTTCCTCCTCCCTCCATCTCTCTCATTACCCTTCAAATCAAAATCTGCAATGGACCATCACAGCTCTCAACTTCGTCATCGACATCATCCGCAACTTCGTCACCGACACCGGCACAATCAACTACACCCTCATGAACCTTCTAGATTGCGACGTCACACCCAATCCCACCCTCGCAACTTCGTCTCAACCCAAGTCATAGTTTTCGACGACCCTTCTAACAATCTCTGGTTTAGCCTCTTTGTCCCTCACAAATCCAACGTCGTTTCACTCCCCATCATCGTCTTCTTCCACGGCGGCAGTTAATGGAAGGAGAAGATAAGAAATTTAGGGAGTGTTAGTTGAATAGTAGCAGTGAAGGTGAGATCTGAGTGTTTTTAAGGGTTAGATGAAAAAAATGTAAATACAAATATTTCAATTCTTCCAATTCTTTGTGAATTTTAATTGGTTTGTGTTATTGATTATTTATTTGCATTTTAGTTGTACTTAAATTCTTCTAATTGTGTGAAGTTTGGTTAATAAATTGTTTGATATTTTTCACTTTTTGGGTATCAAATTACTATCATACCTAATTCGGGTACCCTATGACCCGACCCGAGAAAATCGGGTACCCGAAACCCGGGTACCCGATTTTCTCGGGTCTGGACATGGGCCGACTTTAAAACTACCCGAAGATCCGGGTACCCGCTTTTTCGGGTATCGAAAACCCGGGTACCCGGATTTGAACACCCCTACTTTCAGGTGGCAGAAGTTGTACTTAGTTGGATATATTAAGGGTAAATCCGTACTTTCCTCTGACTAATGATGGGATGGATAATGGAGGGGTATTTTCGTAATTCCAGGTCAATGGGATTAGGACAATGGACTTGGCCCAAACACCAACCCTAACCTGAACCTGAATGTACGATTTATTAAACCTGACTCAACACACTAAACTTGATTTTAAAACAGATCTAAATTTGACTCGAATCGAACCCGACCTACACCCGAAAGGGTGTGAACGACCGGAAATAACCTGAATCGAAATTGAACCGACCTGAACCTAAACTTGATCCGAGGCTAGAATGACCCGACATAACCTGATCATGATTTGACCCAATATTTGATTTGACCCGACTCAAACCCGACTTGAATACCCGAATTTACAACTCTAGAAGTAGCTAGTTTTAATTAATGGTGTACTTTAAGAGGCTAGTACATGTGTAAGCTAACAATTTCTTACCAAAAACCTAGATCTGTCATTATGTCCTATATCTCATTGTAATCATCGAAGATCAATATCAACTCCACGTTCTCCATTGAAGCGACTTGGGAAATTTTTTTCTTCCATTGAAGCAGTGTCTGAGGTAAGATGTTGGTTCTATGTTGTGAATTCGATTTATAGTGATTAATAATTGTAATGCAGGTGGGTTTGAGTAAATTACCGATTTTGTTACAAGATAAGAAAATTATGAGCTTCATTTGCTGTATGTTAGAATTGAACTATGATTTTCTCCGTAAAATTATGAGCTTTATTTGGTATATAATAGAATTGAACTACAAAATAGTACTTTTTCTCCGTATAATTATGAGCAAAATTTCATGATTGAATCAAATATGCTTGCTAATGTGTTGCAGAACCCTTTCATGTTATAATTGAACTATGATTTTCTCCGTAAAATTATGTGCAAAATTTGATAATTGAATTAAATTTGGTTGCTAATGTGTTGCAGAACCCTTTCATGTTAGTATGAGCAATGAAATTGGGACTTTTCTACCTGGGCCCAGGGCAACTGTCGCTCCTGCCTTGGCTCAGGGACGGGCCTGCGATCATCTTCGAAGCTCGAATAATTGTCTCAATGGCATCCCTTTGAGGGAGCTTGGAAGGACCCGATTACTTTGTGGTGGGAAGAAGAAGATGGATTTATCAGTATCTGCAAAGTTAAGGAAAGTGAAGAAGCATGAGTATCCTTGGCCTGAAGATCCTGACCTCAATGTGAAGGGCGGAATTCTCACCCATTTGTCGCCTTTCAAGCCCTTGAAGACGAAGCCAAAGCCGGTGACTTTGGACTTTGAGAAGCCTCTAATGGACCTTCAAAAGAAGATTATCGATGTGAGTGGTATAGTCTGTCTATGGGTGTAGTTAGGGTTTTGGTTGTGTTTTCCGTCTTTTAATTTTACTTTATTTGTGATCAAGTTTTTTGAATGTTCTAAGTGATTTTTTTTTACAGGTAAGGAAGATGGCAAATGAGACTGGTTTGGACTTCAGTGATCAGATTGCATCTTTGGAGAATAAATATCAGCAGGTGACTTGTTCACATTTTTATGTTTGCTTACTTATAGTATTGAAGTTGTTTCCTGCAGCAAGTTTTCCTAAATCGTATGGGGAAGGAAAGATAAATAGGGAGAGGGAGGGATCTATTTTTTCTCCCACTTTAGTCTACATCGTCCCTCTAAAATTTGATAGATTTGAAGGGAAAATGGAGATTCATCTTCCCATCTCCTTTTCTCTGCCATTCCCTTCTCTAAATTTGGTGCAGTGAGTGGGAGAGCACTTGGTGAGCCGTTGTTGTTGAGCAGTTGATTTGGTGCAGTGAGTGTGCTACTGTGGTGCTCGTTGCTTATGAGTTGTTGCTTGTGGTGGTTTGGATGGGAACGCTATGAGGTGATTTGTGGGGATTGCGATGCCTGCCTGTGCGAATTGGAGGAGGAGAGCAGGGAAGTGTTGTTTCTGCTGTGCATGTTTGTGGTACAAGGGAAAAGGGGAAAAGCTGAGGGGCTGCAACATTGAGAGGAGTTGTTTGGTTGGGTGGATTGGTAGCTGAAGTTGCGGTGAAGGAAGGGGGGTGGGGTGTAAGATAAGCTGCCAGCACAACATTTGCGTGTTTGCATGGAGCCTTGGATCATTCCTTGACTTATGCCACAAACTTAAGACTCTGAATGCTACATAACAAAAGTAAACCGAAGAGAAACACAAGACATTAAACATTTATTGAGGACAAAAACAAAAGAATATAAAAGAAAATAAAAGAGATTACGTTGAAGATGAAAAAAAGAAAATGCTCTAAACGAGTCAACTAAGGAAAATAAAAAAATCAAAGAAAAAGAGAAGTAGAAAGAAAGGGAAATATATGGAAACATGACCTTAAACTTATTTCTTGTAGTGCCTTAAATGACACTCATCGGAACCCTCAACCTTGCATTGCATTTGATAACCAAAGACTTATCCAATAATCTATGTAACATTACATGATTCTACCTACAATCAAAATATAGTAAATGACTATTAAGAATAGAAAATTAAGTGCATGTGATAACATCCTGGTGCATTTACTTCTAAAACTATGTTCCATCATAAGCGATCACACTTAATATGGATAGTGGGAATATCAAATATCTTATAATAACAAATTACTATTGTCCCAAGTTTTCGGCTCACAAATGTGTTAGTAGAATTGTTGAAATTCTAAATTAGTGTGTAAAATTATTTTGCAGTAGTGATATTGTTTATTACTGTTATGTGCTTTGCTTATGTGTTTTTACTTCCCCCCCCCCCCCCCCTCCTATTGCTCATGTCCATACTTGCATTTTACTTGGAGGACCCATATGAAACCAAAGTTCCATATTCCATAAAATTTGAAAAGTGATGTTGACTTTTAGGCAACAATATCGGCGATTGAATTTAATAGAAGTACCAAACATATCTTGCACTACAACGCACCCACCACCAGACAGATTCAGAAACAGCAGAGGCAACAGATTAGCAGCAACATACAATCACTCCCAAGCACAAGCAACGGTCCACTGTTTGGCAGGCTGTGATATTTAGAGTTTTACTATGGGTAATTTAGCTACGAGACAAGCTGTAGTAAAATAGCAATTAAGGCCTTTGCCCATTTGTGTAGTACTTGTAATAGTTTAAATAGAGGAGGGCAGTAGCTAGAGAGAGCAGGCAGAAAGTATTATTTTTAGAGAGTTCTTGGAGAGTGATGGCCTAAAGCCACTAACGAGTGTACGAAAGCTTCGAGCTTTATTTATCAAATTACAATCATTCGACTAATTTATCTTTCATTCTCGCTAGTCCGTTGCAGTTGGTATCAGAGCCGACATGCCGCCATTCAAAACACTTTGACGGAGAGATTCAACAAGAATCAAGAAGAGGCAGCCCGCAATAATAGAGAAGCCATTGAAGAGTCCTACCGCAAGAACATGGCTGCCATTGACGAAGCAACCCAGAGATGAACAAAACCACTTATGAAGAGCAACCAAGACAATTTTTTTTGATGAAATCAGAGGAATGATGGCGACCTTGAAGGACAAGGAGAAAACACCGATCGCGGTGGACGAGGAGGTGGAGCAGCCGCTGGGAGCTGGTGGTTCAGGGAACCACCACTAGGTTCAGGTGGTTTTAATGAACCGCCGCAAGGAGCAGGAAGTTGTAACGGGCGGCCGCTAAGCGCTAGTGGTTTCAACGGGCTCCGTTTTGGAACTTGGGACCCCGGAGAGAGAGAGGGAATTTGGAATCACCCCCTTGGTCACTCCGACGGTCGTGGTGGTTGGAAATACCGCAAGCTGGACATGCCGACCTTTGACGGCGCCGATCTCGACGGTTGGATTCTTCGAGGAGAGCAATACTTCGAGTTTTATAGGCTAACGGAGGTGGAGAAGCTCCAACCGGCGATGGTGGCCATTGACGGCGACGCGCTCTGTTGGTATCAATGGGAAGGCCGGCGCCGACCACTAAGTGGGTGGGAGGATCTCAAAACTCGAGTTTTAACTCTATTCCGACCGGTGAATGAAGGAAGCCTCCATGAGCAGTGGCTTGCCGTGGAGCAAACCACCACCGTGGTGGAGTACCGGCGCTTGTTCATAGAGAGGGCTTCACCTCTACTTGACATCCCGGAGAGTATCATGAAGAGCCACTTCGTGAACGGACTTAAGGAGGAGATAAAGGCGGAGTTACGGATGTTAAACCCGCGGACCCTTGAGGATGCCATGGATCTTGTGATCCGAGTAGAAGAGAGAAATCGGGTCAGCCACATGAAGAACCCTAGTGGAGCCTTTCCCAAGTATGGACCCCCTTCTGATTTTAATAGAAGCCCAACTTCTATCCCTCTTATTCCTCTAGGATCTGGGTCGGCCCAATCCTACACCACACACAACCAGCCTTTTAACTCCACAAACCCCAACCCACAAAATGCTCAAACCTCAACTCCAGTCGCACAACCCTTCAACTCAAACCCAAACACCCTTCACTGCCAGCAAAACCAGTCCTACACCATCGCGAACCCCATCCAAACTCCACAAACCTCTGTAGCTTCGATAAACCACCCAACCTACTCCTACCAAAATCGAACCAACCCAAGCTCCACCAGATTTAGTGGGGAGGTGCGGCGCCTAACTAACTGAGAAGGAACTTCAAGACAAAAGGGCAAGAGGCCTCTGTTTCAAGTGCTGCGACGACCGATGGACGGGTCCCACTCACGTCTGCACAGCCAAGAGTCTAAGCGTTCTAATCGTGGAGGATGATGAAACGGACAACGCAAGCGAACTGATGGCACTAGAGGGGACGACAGCAGGGGAGTTGCTGGCTGCGATGTCGATGAATCCTTGACTCCCACCTTGAGGACAAGGTGGCTCTTTTGGGGGGCGGTATTGCAACGCATCCACCACCAGACAGATTCAGAAACAGATTCAGAAACAGAATAGCAGCAACATACAATCACTCCCAAGCACAAGCAACGGTCCACTGTTTGGCAGGCTGTGTTATTTAGAGTTTTACTGTGGGTAATTTAGCTACCAGACAAGCTGTAGTAAAATAGCAATTAAGGCCTTTGGCCATTTGTGTAGTACTTGTAATAGTTTAAATAGAGGAGGGCAGTAGCTAGAGATAGCAGGCAGAAAGTATTATTTTTAGAGTTTTCTTGGAGAGTGATGGCCTAAAGCCATTAACGAGTGTACGAAAGCTTCGAGCTTTATTTATCAAATTACAATCATTCGACTAATTTATTTTTCATTCTCGCTAGTCCGTTGCATGCACATGGACATCTCATTCCATAATTGATCAAAACAATAACGCATAATTTTATTCCCAAATATGCCGGGGCTTCATGAATCAATAGCCGGTCATGCATAAAGTTCCTCCTTTGTTAGCTTCTCCAATGCGAGGGTGAGTCCACTTTCTCCATGTGGTTTTCAATTCCTCCATTCTAGTCAATTTTGGTCTTCTACATGAGATTTCTATAACTCTAACCCTTCATATTCCTTACCAGTGCATCTTCATGTCAATATCTCACATGTCCAAACCATTGTAACCATTTTTCCTTATCTTAGTCAATATCCACAACCGCAAGTCCAACTTTCCACCAAATATCTACATTATTAATTCTATCCCTAAATATTTACTCGCCCATTCATCTTAACATACACATCTTTACTAAACTCATATTTTTAATGTGCTCCTTCATAAACACCCTATATTTTGACCCATAATTGTGTAAGTGTAAAAGCTTTCCAATAGGAGTTCTTTTTTAGCCTTTAGGCCACTCTCAATTTGAGCAATTAATAGATCAATGTCTCCAATTCTTTGTGGAATCGGTTGTATGTACTATAAACATTCACTAATAGGTAACTCCTTACCAACGAACGTCACAACGTCTACACTTGGACTCCTGCCAGTGCTAATCGACATTTTTATTAACCATTGCTCCTACTAAGCCTAAACCCTCTACATTCTATGTCTTCATGTCTTTGACATAGCATTCATATATGAGGTGCAATTGTTTTTATTATATTAATATATGTAGAAAAAAAAACTCAAATTTAAGATTACTAACTAATAAAAACTTCATAAAAAAAAGTCAGAAAAGAGGAGGGTACACATGGTTAGGGAATGGGATACTTTCAGCTACTTTATTGAATAGCAGATTGGAAAGAAGAAAGAAGAGAAAAAAGCCTCTATATTATTTACCATAGAAAAAAGCCGCTAAATTGAGGCTTAGTGTTTGAACATCAAGTTCACCAGGGTTTAACATTAAGTTACGTTAATGTTAAACCCATATTATTCAACCTTAACTTTATCACAGTTCAAACGTAGTTCAAACCTTGTTAGCTGTCGCACCAAGCATTGATACTGTCATATTTAGCCTTTTAACCTTTGATTACCATTTGCCGTTCCTTGATTTCGTTAGATGAGATCATAGGTGAATTTATTAATGGCTTATGTTTATGTCTGTTGGCTTTATTTGCTGCATTTAAGTATTTGTCGAGATGATGGTTTTTTTGTTAATAATGTCTTGTGTTTCCTACTAACTGTCAATATATCTCTTTGTAGGCACTAAAGGAGCTTTACCTACATCTTACCCCTATTCAACGTGTGAATATTGCACGGCATCCCAATCGTCCAACTTTTCTCGATCACGTTTTTAATATCACAGAGAAGGTTGTTGACTTTTTTTTGTTTTTTAAATGTTTCCTTATATTTTCTATCCAATGTTCTAAAATACACACGCACTACTATTCTGTCAATCTAGAAAGTACTGAGGTTGCTCATTATATCGCATTGTTGTATAATCAGTTTGTGGAGCTTCATGGAGATCGAGCTGGTTATGATGATCCTGCTATAGTTACTGGTCTTGGTACGATAGATGGTAGGAGCTACATGTTCATTGGTCATCAAAAGGGAAGGAACACAAAGGAGAATATTGAACGCAATTTCGGAATGCCTACTCCTCATGGGTGTGTGTTTTATTATGCTTTGATTCATTACTGTGCAAATTAATGATTGTTTGGAAACCGCACACACACATGCTACTAGTGATATTAGCAAGTTAATGCATGTAAATATATTAGCATGACTGTAATTAGAGGGGTCCATCCTTATTTGTTAACATGCTTCAAATTGACAGTTTATTTTTTTTCTTTTTATTATTATTTCTTATTTTTCCTCTAATAACAGATATAGGAAGGCTCTTCGCATGATGTACTATGCTGATCATCATGGATTTCCCATTGTCACCTTTATTGATACTCCAGGGGCATATGCAGATTTAAAATCGGAGGAGCTAGGGCAAGTATGTATCTACAAATTGCTTTCTTATTCATGAGAACATGCTGTTTTTGATTAATTATTCATTATACTGGAATCCAGGGAGAAGCTATCGCTCACAATTTAAGGACTATGTTTGGGTTAAAAGTACCAATTATATCCATCGTTATAGGTGAAGGCGGTTCTGGTGGTGCTCTAGCCATTGGATGTGCTAACAAATTACTGATGCTAGAAAATGCAGTCTTCTATGTAGCCAGGTGATGTTTCTAGTGTTCTGTTCATGTCTTTAATATATCACTGATGATACACAAAAGGTAGTGTAAAACATTTCCCCCTTATTGTAAAATCAAAGCTACTATGCTAGTCTTATATGGCTCTTTGGGTGCCTAGATTTTAATTTATGAACATATTAAGAGCATATTATGTTTAGTAAATGCCACGTGGTGCTGTTAACTTTTCAATTTTATTCTAGTAGTCTAGTATATGTCTAGCTATATATGGAGTAAGTATTAGTATGATGGGTTTATGGTATAAGACGTGGTTGGATTTTTGTATATCTAGGGAATGGGAATGAATCAAAGGGGTGTTTTTTTTTTTTTTTTTTTTTTTTTTTTTTTTTTTTTTTTTTTTTAATAATTTATTTAAATTGAGAAGCTGGTGATTTGTGAACTCATGGCATGAGAGGTCTGATGTAGAGTATTCAATATGTGTGTTTCTAATCAGATGAACTTTTACAAGAGGGGGGGTGGGGTGAATTGTAGACGCCTAGACGGCAACTTATAGCAAACTAAAAGCGGAGCTTTAAACAAAAGTTATACATGAAAATGCAAGATAGGATTTTTACGTGGAAGCTTCATGGGCCCAATCGAGAAGAAAAATCCACGACCATAGGAATTTTACTAAAATCTTTCACTATAGGGCAACTGCTCACAACCTATTTGGACCTTTACTTAGTTTCTCAATAAACTCAAGTTCCTACAATTGTTCCCTTAAACAACTATCCTCACAAGCTTTGACTCAGAAGCTCTCTTTCACACCCTTTGGCTCAACTCAAAGCCTAACTACAAGAAGAGTTCACTCAACCCTTTTCCCAAATACCCAAAATACAACTTTTTACTCTAGTGTTTAGAAAAACTTAATCAATCAGAACTCAGACTTAAAAAAGAGAGCTTACAGACATTTCAAGAGTGTTTTTTAATTAAGTCTGGTGGGTTGTTCGAAGTTTTACAGCTCTCTATCTATAAGAAGCCATAAGCTCTAAACGGCTTCCCACTCACTCCACAACAGTCTTAAGACATGAGCCTAAAACTGATAGTAGACGTAAACATGGGAACTTGGTGACCAAGTGCCGGGAATATCTCTAACTATATTCATAAATCATAAGACACGGTAGTTAGTAAAGATTGAAACGTGTAAAAAAAATGACTTAGGAGAAAAAGATATTTTAATTAAAGTTATCTTTGTAAAATATTATCTAAGCTTCATTTTACAAAAATAAATAAAATCTTGTTACCAAAAATGATTTTATCACATTTAAATTTTTATTTTTTCGAGAAAAAAGAAATTTAATATGTTTTAAAATAATTAAAAATGTACGTTCAAATTTTATCTTAAAAACCAAGTGTGTTACTCCTTAATTCCATATCACTACAAGTTTCCAACACTTACATAAGTCCTAAAATAAATTTATTCTTCATGTCTTCACTGTTCGAAGCTCTAACTTTGTAACTTCTATTTGCTTCGTATGAAGCTCCCACTCAGGATCATGCCCCCAAGGAACATGACACACTTGTTCCCCAAAAGAAACATGATACACTTTTTCCCCAAGAGGAAAAAGATATACACTTGCTTGATTTTCTTCACTTGTTTTGCCAAGTCTACATCACAAATTCTTCCGTGTTCCTTCTCGGGAACTCCATTCATCTATGCACGAGAACTTAATAAAAACATTAGTTAAGTTTGCTTTCGGTAAATGTTAGGGAAATTTTTTTCTAGAGAGAGAAAGAGAGCGTGTGCCATGGCAGTGTACACAAATCAATCCTTTTCGGAAATGGTGCAGAAACAAGAGAACTAAGTAAAGTAAGAAATTGAAGGAAGTTATGGAAGAAATGGACCCTTCTTTCTCCTCGGTCTTCGATTGAGCAATTTAAGCAGCAGTTTGAGCTTCAAAGGACATTCTCAGATTAGATTGGATTGGGGTTGTGAAAGCTAGTTCGGATAAGATGAAATCGAACCCAGTAATCAAACCCATGATGTTGATTTGAATAATGATCAGTTGCATGGAAATAATGGTGATGTGATTGATTTTGTTGTGAATAACTCTGATTGAGTGTGCATTGAATAGGATGATATTCAAGAGGAAATTGATTACTGGAAATCTGCAATTGTATGCTATGTTTGTGGTGCTAATCCTCCATTGACTGTAATAGAAGGGTTCTTTAGGAGAGTCTGGAAATCAATGGGGGTTGAGAAAATTGCTTTTCTTGAGAAGGGTATTTTTGTTGTTCGTTTTCTTACTATGTAAAACAGAGAGAAAGTCGTTTTTGGAGGGGGAGGGTGTTTTTTGACAATAAACCAGTGCTCATCAAAGCTTAGGACCTTGTTTGAAGATAACAAAGGAGGATTTCAAGATTGTGCCTATCTGGTTCAACTCTGGGGTCTAGATTTGAAGTATTGGGGTGAAAGATCACTTAATAAGATAGTGGGGGAGTTAGGCAAATTTGTTAAACTGGATCAATCCACTGTTAATACGTTAATACAGAGAAATTGCAATTTGCTAAAGCTCTTATTAAAGTGGAGGTAGATATGACAATAAACCAGTGCTCATCAAAGCTTATTAGCACCATATTGCTTATTAGAGGAAATCAAAGAAGAGAAAGAACAAGAAGTAAATAAGGTGCAAGTTCATAATGCTTTTGATGTCTTGGCAGTGGAAGATGTTGATTTAAATGATGAGGAGGGTGGGAATAAGGATATTCCCAATGAGATCCATACTTCAGAGGGTGGAGAACCCTATGGATGGAGTTATGTCATGGAATGTTAAGAGGAGCTAATCAATTTAAGTAGCAGAAGGAAATAAAAAGAGTGATTAAACTCTATAGATGTAGGTTGGTTGGCCTCCTAGAATCAAAGGTTAAATCTCCTAATATGGGAGGTTTATACCTGAATGTGTTTGATAGTTTTACTTGCTGGTGGAAGGATTGTTATAGGATGGAATCCTTGTGCTTTTGACATTAGTATAATTCTTAGTACTAGTCTACTTATATATTGCCATGTTCATCCTAAGAACAGTTTGCTTGTACTTTTGTGTATGTGTTCAATTCTGCTAGGGAGAGAGCTGATCTTTGGAAGGATATTCAAGGCTTGCATACTTGTATGGATAGACCTTGGATTATTCTTCGTGATTTTAATTGTGTACTGGAAGCTGAAGAAAGAATTGGGGCTCCACTAAGGTGGAATGAAATGGAAGAGTTCAGGAGGCGTGTGTTGAATTCTGTCAATTGCAAGACATCAGTATAGTGGCAACTTTTATACTTGGAACAATAAACAGCAAGGTTCAGATAGAGTATTCTCCAAAATTGATAGAGGTTTGGTGAATGAGCAATGGTGTCATAGCTTTGAGCATTATGACATGGCCTTTGTCAATGAAGGGGATTTTGATCATTGCCCTAGGGTGGTGACAGTTTACCTAGATGAAGGTGGTACCAAGATAACTTATAGAATTTAAAATATGTAGTTTCCCAGGTATGGTGAAGCAAGTTTGGACTACTGCAGTGTCAGGGACCCCTATGTATCAAGTAGTTTAGAAGTTGAATGTTAAGAAAGCTGTGATGATCTTTAGCAAAACTAGTTGCAAGGATGTGGTGAAGGATTTTCAGAAAGCTTCTATGCTCTTAGTAATGCTTACACCTTTTTACATGCTAAACAGGCGGAATTTGAGGCTAGGCAGGAATATGTAAGAGCTGATAAGATGCATTTGTCTTTCTTAAGTCAAAAGAATAAAATTGATTGGCTTTTGATGTGTTTCATAGAGCTCTGAAGAAAAGGCAGGTGCATAATAGAATATATTCTATTAATGATATGCATGGGAATTGGATGGATGATACTCTTAAGAGTATTATTATGCTTTATTGGGTACTGCAGTTGCTGTATATTTTGCAGTAGTTCAAAAGGGTCCTACACTTTCTGAAGAAATGTGTGATTCACCTTACACTGGAATGAAGTTAAGGCAGCATGTTTGACATTGATGAGAATAAAGCACCTGGTTTTGGGAGTGCTTTTTTCAAGGATTCCTGGAATGTGGTAGGGGAAGATATATGTAAAGCAGTTCTTGATTTTCTTGAAAATAGGAAGCTACTTAGACAAGTGAACACAACCTCTATCACTTTAGTTCCAAAGATTAAATGCCCGGGGAGTGTTACAGAATTCAGGCCTATTCTGGCCTATTCTATGATGCAATGTTATATACAAATGTATTTCTTAGGTTCTTTGTGATAGACTCAAGAGTGTCCTCCCTCATGTTATTGCAGAAAACCAAAGTGCTTTTGTACATATTAGGTATATAGTGCATAACATAATGGTATGTTAGGATTTAGTTAGGCATTATGGAAGATCCAATTCAGCTAAATTAGACTTGAAAAAGGCATATGACACTGTTGAGTGGGATTTTGTTGAAATGATGGTGACTGCTCTAAAGTTTCCTATTAGTTTCATTGAACTTATTATGATATGTGCTAGAACCCCTAGATCTCTTTGATGATAAATGGGGATCTACATGGTTTTTTTGAGGCAAAAAGGGGACTGAGACAAGGTGATCTTCTCTCACCTTTACTTTTTGTGTTATGCATTGAGTATCTCTCAAGGGTTTAAGGTTGTTAGTCGCATAGAGGGTTTTAAGTTTCATCCAAGGTGCAAGCCTATGCACTTATGCTTTGCTTTGCTGATGACCTGATCCTTTGTTGTAAGGGAGAAGTGAATTCAATTAAATTGATGATGGAAGGTTTTGATGTCTTTTCAAGAGCTACTGGATTGAAAGCTAGCCCTAGAAATGTACAGGGATGAATGAGAACCTAAATGAGTATTGAGCATCACTGGTTTTGTCAGATACTTGGGTATTCCAATCTGTTCAAGAAGAATTTCTGCAGCTGAATGTGAACACTTGATTGATAAAATGTGTGCTAGGATCGGAATCTGGATTTTGCAGCTAGACTTGTTCTGGTAAATGTAGTGCTTATGAGCATTCAAACTTATTGTTCTCAAATTATGGTCTTACCTAAGTCCACTTTTAGGAGCATTAATGCCATATGCAGGAATTTTCTTTGGCATGGAAAGGACAACAACCTGCCGGAGCTTGGGAGAGAGTTTGCTATAGGAAAAATGAAGGTGGAATGGGAATTAGAAATGCAGAAATCTGGAATGCAACTGCAATGGGAAAACATGTTTGGGCTATAGCTCAGGATTAATGGGTTAAATGAGTAGATGTAGTGTACATAAAAGGACAGTAGTGGTTGAATTTCAGACCCTCAGCTGACTGCAGTTGGTATTGGAAGCAAGTTTGTGAAGTAAAGGAGAAAATGAAGAGTGTGTATAGCCCTGCCTTGTAGCATTAAAAAGAGTTATGATATGTTTACTGCTGGGAAACCAAAGTGCAGATGGTATTCTATGTTCTGGGAAAGGAAAGCTCTACCTAAGCATCAATTTGTTGCTTGGTTAGCCATTCAACATAGACTCAAAACAAGGGACAGGCTACACATTAGTTACTGCATGTTGTGTGATGAAGTTCAAGAAAGTCATGAGCTTTTGTTCTGACAGTGCCGTATGGGATGAGTTAAGAAACTGGATTGGTTTTGGTCCTAGAAGCATTCAGTTGAATACTGTGAATAGAGTCTGCTTGAGATTGACCTCCAGTTTTGGAGAAGTGGTCTGCACACATGTGTTCTTGCTGTTATATATCAGATCTGAAGGTGAGGAATGCAGCTTACTGGGAGTTGAAAGTGATTAATGTCCCGGTTGAACAGTGAATAGTGCAAAGATAAGTGCAAAGAATAGGGAGTGGATAGAAGCTTTAATGCATAGATACTGGGAGTTAATAGTGATTAATGTATAGATACTTGTTGTATAGATTGGTTGTATAGTGTCTTTTATAGGCTTGGTTAGCCTATGTAGCTTTTTTGGTGATATAAAATCGGATCCAAAGTCAACTTCTTTGTCTCATGAACCAGTTGCACTAGTCTTGGAAACTCTTGGGTTTTATCCACTTTCTACATGGGCCGAATTCAAGTGTTGCATCTCAAGGGTTGATTGAAGGTCCAAGGTACAAGTCTAATATAAGCTACACGTTTGGTCCATTAAGTTGCTGATTTGGGCGTGTGGATTTCAAGCTTATTTTCTAGTTTTATTTTTGTTGTAATAATGCCAAGAGTCACTCTTAAAGTTGCTCTTAATGGCTGGTTATGTAGGTGGGTTTTTAGGCCTTATTTTAAGCTGATCATCACTAGCTAATCAAGGCATTTAATGTTAGTCTTAATTAAGGGGGACCGTTGGCTTTTTGCTTCCCTTGTGGGACGGTTCTTCTCCTTGTCTTTTGGTGTGTTATGTCTGTTCATTTGCTGCTCCTTATTACTATATATTGGAGAGCAAACCAGAAATAAAATCAGTTTTGAGTTATTCATAAAAAACCGTGAGGTTGCCTAACATTCTTCTTTGTATTTGTCCAAAGTGTAAGTGTTGTTCCTTGTTGCTTTGAGTTAGTTCTTGAGTGACAAGATTAGGGAGAGATTGAGTGTGTCTTGTCTCTAGCCTAAGAACCCAGAACTTTGAGTGTGTTCTTGAGTTTTGGTTAGTTTCACAATTTTAAGTTATTTCAAGGTGGGTTGTTTTTCTTTCGAGTCTAAATACCGTAACAACTTTTGGAGGGGTATATTAGACTTACATCAAAATCTGCTTAATTACCAAAAAGAAAAAAAAAAAAAAAGTTTGCTCTCGGTCATCATCAAAATATCATATAGGTCAACATGTGTAATGGTCAATGATCCACTTTTGCTGTTGATGTAGATAATTGTGGCCTAATAAGTCAGTTGTAGTATACTCAAAATTCTTACAATATGTACTTGTTCTGGCCGATATTCAAAGAACATATTTATGGTTTTCATATCTTCAAGATTTTTATATGTCTGCTTGTGTTGGTGTTGGTCATAATTTAATAATTTATGGTTCAAAGCTATGTGGAGGGAAAGTTGAACATTTGCTGACACTATGTGGAGGGAAAGTATAATTAAGTTGTTATTGGAATATATTGAATGATATTTAAATACATTTTGTATTTCTATACAGTCCAGAGGCATGTGCAGCTATCTTGTGGAAGAGTGCTAAAGCTGCTCCCAAGGTATATACAATTTCCTACAGTATATATGAATGGAAATGAGAATATGGTTGACATCTTATACATATTTGTTGTCTCATGCAGGCAGCAGAAAAGCTGA
The DNA here is from genome assembly GCF_948465745.1 of Chenopodium album. NCBI lineage: Eukaryota > Viridiplantae > Streptophyta > Magnoliopsida > Caryophyllales > Amaranthaceae > Chenopodium > Chenopodium album. The sequence continues at coordinate 22,623,166 of NC_137853.1, forward strand.
GGATAACTGCTAATGAGCTGTGCAGATTGCAGATTGCAGATGGTGTCATACCTGTAATGAATTTCTCCTGAATACCTTTTCATTTCACTTGTTGGTGGTTTGTTTGCTGCAGAACATGAATGTTCTTGTATCTTTGTGTTATCCCCTTGTTAGTTCATAAGCCGTTGGTGGAATGGTGGTTCATTATCCCCCCCCCCCCCCCCACCCCCCTCTTTTAATATTTCTTTTTTGCATCCTTTGCTATGTGATAATTTTTTTCTTGGCAAAGAACTTTTTGTATCAGTCCTTTAGTTAGGCACCCAATTTAAGCTCACCGCCTTGGCTGCTTTGCAGGAGCCGCTCGGTGGTGCACATGCTGATTCATTATGGACATCTCAACAAATCAAGAAGGCAATTGTTGAATCGATGGATGTAAGTATTTGTGACAGTTCATTCTCAGGGGCATGAGAATTTCAACCACAGCCCTAATGGCTTACACATATTGTTTTTTAAAATGTCATGAACCGAAAACAGTAAACAAGTTTCTTAATGAAACTTGGCAAATAATAGGGCCACAGGGATATGATGGGCAGTATTTTACTTTTTGAGTTGTTTAAAATGCTACAATCAAATGTTGGTTTTTGGCAGGAGCTTGTGCAAATGGACATTGAAGAGCTCTTGCGTCATAGGACACAGAAGTTCCGGAAAATTGGTGGTTTTCAAGAGGGGTTACCAGTTGACCCTATGAAAAAAGTGAACATGAAGAAGAAAGAAGAACCACTTCAAAGCAAGACTTCAACCCTAGAGCTGGAGAGTGAGGTTGAAAAGCTAAAGGAGCAAATCCTAAAATCCAAGGATTTGTCAAATGAAACTCCAAATGTAGATGAAATGATCGAGAAGCTCAAGCAAGAGGTTGACCAGGAATTTTCTGTAGCTGCTGAAGCCTTAGGCTTGAAGAACCAGCTTTTGAAGTTGAGGGAAGAACTTTCAAAAGCAAGAAATGCACAAGATAACATGGTGCAGCTGGACAAAGTTGAAAAATTTAAGGATGAGTTCAGTCGACGTCTATCTACAGCTCCTAATTACGAAAGCCTTAGTTATAAGCTTGACATGCTGAAAGAATTATCCAAAGCCAAGAAAATCTCTGCAAGTAAAAGCTGGTCAACCATGTTGAAGCAGGAGGTGAACAAGAAATTTAAAGAGATCCTAAATCGTCCTGATATAAAGAAGAAGGTTGAAATGCTTAAGTCTGAAATTAAGAAATCTGGGGTATCCACTCTGAATGATTTTGACCGTGGACTGAAGAATAAGATCATGGAGGTAAAGAAAGAGATAGAAGTAGAGTTTGCAACTGTTCTTAAGTCCCTAGATTTGGATCTAAAGATTGCAGAACCAAATGCTCTAGCTTCTGTTGAAGGAAGTTTGTCCTTAAACCTAAAGAGCATGGTTGGAGAACTGAATAAAGAAATACATGGAAAAATCGAAAACACTGTCAACACATCGGAGTTGAGGGATAAAATAGATATGTTGAAATTGGAGCTAGCAAAGGCTGAAAAGAACGCTGATGCAGAACTGCAAAATAGAATTCAGGTTTTGACTAATGACATAAAGAAGAGTCTCGCAGAGACTCTAAGTACTTCTGAGCTTGTTGAAAAGCATGGAAAGCTTAGATTTGAGATTGAAAAGGTACTAAAATCTAATGGAAGTTCAAGTAAAAGTCCAGACACTGGATCAAACGTGGATGAGATTAACATTGGAGCTGAGGGCAGCTATGCTTAGTATATTTATAATCCATTTGTTCTCTTATTACTTATGCATGTTGTCCATTTTCCTTACTTTATTCCTTAAGAATTGCTTCACATCCACTTGAATAGTGGAAGAGCCAAAATTTACTAGAATTCTTGTAATTTTTAGGGTGACAGGAAAATGCTGCCCAAAATTTGAATAGGGGCATTATCAGGTAGGTGATACTTTTTTTTTTTTTTATTTATTTATTTATTTATTTTATTTTTTTTTATTTTTTGATTTTTGATTTTTGATTTTTGATTTTTGATTTTTGATTTTTATTTTATTTTATTTTATTTTATTTTTTGACAAAATTGGCTTCAATATTGAGTTAAAGCTTTGGTTCACCCAACACCATATTCTTTGCGTAGTAGCCAAAACAGCACAAACTAAAGATTTGGTTGCAAAGTGTGTCTTTAGTGAATATTCTGACCATTATTCTTGAGTTGGTGAGCCTTCAATTTCTTAAAATCATTAATTTATTTCTTTTATTTATTTTTTTTTAGTTTGACAAAAATCTTTTCTTAAAAAAATAAACACAGAAATTTTGTAGTTAAAGTTTTGCAACTCAAAAATCCAAAGTAATTAGTCACAATTCAAAAAAGATGAAAAAAATTATATAAAGGTTTAAATTAAAATAAATTGCATCCTTGAGTCTTCATATTTTGAACAAGATCTCGATTGTCATGCTATTCTGCAACCTACTATTGACATACTTCCTTCGTTTTCTTTTACTTGCAACACAGCCTTGTGGTACGTGTTTTGAGGTCGGGTTTATGTCATGTAAACGGACAAATTTTTCATTATAATTTTTACAAATGATATTTAACCCTATTCTAATTTTCGTGTAAAAATTATATTGATAAAATCGCTCATTTACCCTCACTAATCATCTCCTAAAACTGCGTGCTTAAAAGGTGTGTTGCAAGTAAAGAAAACGGAGGAAGTATGTTATTACAAGGAACACTCTTTCTTGTCATATTATACATACTAAATTAAGAAACAATTTAACCCTTATATTGGGATATAAATAAGGAAAAATTGCCATTAATAGTACAACTTTTGGTTTGTTTTTTTTAATCGTACAACCTTTGAATTATACCTTAATATTACAACCTTTGGGGGGTCTCAGTTTTAAACAAGACAAAATCGAATGCAACCTGATAAACACGTTAACATTGCCACGTGTCACTATATGATTGGCTTAAATAATTTTTAAATTTTTTTTTCTTTTCTTTCCCCTTTCCCCAAACACCACCACTGCCCCACCTGACCCCACCACTACTACACAACTCCAGTCCCCATCCCCACCACCAGAACCTGCGCCTTCCCCTCTTGACCACCGCTGCCAACCCTCTGTCCCCCACCACCAGTCCGAAACTCCCCACCCCACCATAGCAGGCCCGATTCCCGACCACCGCTGCCAAATTCCACCACCAAAAAACTCCCACACTCCCGATTCCTCTTCTTCCTGACCAAAGAAGCCCCAGTTCCTCCACTTCTTGACCACAATAGCCCCGGTTCTTCGTCTTCCCGACCACAACAACCTTGAGTCCTCCCTTCTCAACCACCGCTTCCACCCCCTACATCCATTATCGAAACTCCTTCAAAATCCGCAAAATTCATGTCGATTGGGTGGGGAAGGTAAATTCAACAATCGTCGTTAGTTGGGGATTGGGGAAGGGTAGATTTGGGGTGGTCGGAGGTCAAGTCGTCGGGGATGTGTGTGAAGGTAGGCTTGAGGATGGAGGAGGTGGGATGACCACTGTTTCGGGGTTTTCTGTGTCCCTCGGGAGAGTTAAGTCACCAAGACTAGATTCCGGGCTCCTGTACCTGCAAAACAACGGAGACTCCGGGTAGTAGGAGCTCCGCCCTGATGATCAAGTTAGAACGTGTACGGAGAATGTAAAAAGGTGTGGAAAAGGTAAAGTGAGATATTCTCGGATTCCGAGGTCAGGTGTTATCTCTAATGTGAGAGAATTAAGTGTTTGTAATACATGAACGTGCTCCCATAATGGGGGAAATCTTCCTATTTATAGGGTCTTTGGAATATGTGTCCTATCCTAGGTCATTCTGACCTAGGTTTTGTGGGCTACGCTGTTTTACGACTCTCTCGGGAATTGGGCCGCCTGAAGGCCGCTTGTTCTAAGTGTGGATCCAAGGGTTCTGGCTGGCACGAGCTGGGTCCAGTTAATGACCTGCGCGAGGCAATACACGTGAACTGCCCTCGGGGGTGGCTCGAGGAAGCCCCTCCGATGCCTAAGTTAGAATGTGTTATTTTAGAGAGAGAAAGTTTACTTAGAGAGATAGATGATGTAATAGAATATTTGTCTAACTTCTTTTCAGTTGTACTTTATCCCTTATTTATAGGTATACAATCTTCTTTGTGGAGAGTCCTACTTGATTAGCTTGCGGGCTGATTCTATTGGGCTGGTGAGCCTTTCTGATTGTTTTTCCAACGGTGAGTGCGCACCTCGTGAGCCAGTCTAGGAGCTCGGTGATAGCTCAGCGGGAGCTATCCTATACAACTAGCCCCTCAAGAGTAGAGGTGATCAAAATTTGTGTAGGGTCGGGCCTTAGCACAATTTCTCGTGCCCAAACCCGCAACAAAGTAGCAAGCTTGTCGGGTTAAAAAGAGCTTTTTTGGTTTTTTCGGGCCGGGTTTGGGCTTTTTATCTAAAAATGTGTTTTTATGCTTGCCCAAACCCACCCTATTTTTGGGCAGGATCGGGCCGGGCTAGCGGGCCGGGCCAATGTTGGTCACCTCAACTCAAGAGGTGGTTTGATGTCACTCATGTCGGCTCTTGTTTGTGCGGTGTACCCTTTCTTAATGAGCCCAACTGTAGGAAATAACTCAGTTGGAGCTATCCCCTACAACTACCTGATCGATGGTGAAATAGAAGGTCGTTGGACTTGTAGGAGATTGTGGGTACTACGCAGCGGAAATAACATGAATCATATTCAATCAAGTACCTAAACCAAGGATCATTGCATAACACATAAAGAACACATAATTGTACCTTTGAAGCGTGATCCACGTGCGATCGAGCAAGAACAAGGGGAGATAAAGAACCTCAAGCGTGATTCCTCTACTTGGTCCACGGGCACAGATTAAGACCTCCACTAATGTTAGTTAGTTGCAATTAAACCCTTCAATTGACCTTCTACGTACGGAGAGGAGAGACATACTAACCAAGAACCACCACACGCGCCACCAAGGGGTGGCCGCCCGTGAGTCCAAAGGGGAGGAGAGGGAGCCGTGAGTTAGAGAGAGGATTGGGGTTTCGGGATTGGTTGCCTTGATGTCAAAATTCACAGTGTGTGAATTATGACTCTTACTTCCAACCCAAGCTAGGCATGGATCTTATTTATAGATCTCATCTCTAAATAAGAGCCCATGTCAAAAGCCCAAAACCTAATTCCAACCTAACTATGCTAGCCCAATCCAATTCATGATTAGTTAATTGCTCATGAGGATCCAGTCTAGAGGGCTTTGGACTATTTGAGTAATCCAAAGATCATCTCTCATAGTCTAGCAATAGACGATGACGCCCCAAAAGAACGAACTTATTATCTCTATAATAGTGATCCTTGATATATCTAGTAATTGCACTTATCAAAGACATAACTCCTTCAGGACTACCCTCCCCAACCGGTCAAACAAAATTTATAACACTTAACCAACCCTTATACAAGTATATTGGTGAGTCAAGGGTCGAACCCAAAGGAATGGTGAGTAACGGTCTATTGTTTATGGCTAAGCTATTCCGAAATCAAGAGGTAGGGTTGTAACGCTAAGACTAAGTCGAATGCAACAAATAAACTTGAAGAAAATCAAATATGATAAACACTAGGGCTAGGATCCACATGCATTCATAATGAAATCAATCAATTTGGGAAGTCAATCAATTAAGTCAAGCAATGTGAGGGAAAATCAATATTGCAACCAAAATAGCATATCAAGCTATTCTCCTAGAGGTCTAACTAACGCCAACTACGATAAACTCTAGCTATGTAATCCATTTGAGCACGGCCATGCATTTTCTGAATTCTCCCTCCTCAAGGGGCCAAGACACATTCCTAATTAAATAGGTAGACATCCAATCTTGTGGCAACCAAAGCTCCCACTCAACTTCTGAAATAACCAGGAAACACCCTTTATAATCTCTAGTTACGGGAAGACGTTTGAATGTACCACAGTTATAACGTCCATTGAATGAGATCAATATTCCACTCATGTCAAAGGAATCCACTATTATATCCGGAAGCTCTATACTTCAACTTCAAAGTAAGTCTATAGTTCGATCATGCATCATTCATGCATATCCATGTGATTCCGAACCTGTGCTATCCAATCAATCTTAACATGCTAGTCCATTAAATGAAATCATTTATGTCCAGTTTAATGATTCCGAACTAAGAACTTAAATAATGTATGAATTTAGTTCACCTGTGGGGTTTCATTTAAAAGGTCATTAACTTAGTGAGCCCATCAATTCATAATTATTTTGGACATTTTATTTAATCTTGAAACCACGATTAAATAAGATTGAAACTTTGTTTCAATTGATAAACACAATTCTGCAAATGAATATATTACACATGTAATTTGTTTTTCTCCAAAAACAAATACAACTTCTAATTACATCATTTGCCTCAATCCAGTTTCATTAGCATGTTTCTCATGCCTTGAAAATGGAAGGGGTTTAGTAAGTAGAGTTTATGAGACATTTTCATGAATTTTGCAGTTTCAAAACTTTATAATAATATTCACCTCCATACACTAAGAATTTTCCTTCGCCCTTTCGCAAGGAACTTAGGAAATTCTAATTTGTATTCCAACGTCACATTGGATTTCGATTGAAATCTATCATCACTTGTTCTTAAAACACGTGAATCAAATGGATGAGTATAGTCCATGACATGCATGATGCATCCTTTGCAAATTGCATAAGGATCATCACTTAAAGTCTTAATTTCATCTACCTTTCTCAAGGTATTGAATCATTAAGCAACGTGCCATGTCACATGGGATTGAAACTCTTTTCAATATAATGTTGAACCTTATAAGAATCTTATCAATATAAGTTTCTTAACCAAAACTTAAACATCCTTCGAGACCTATCTATATAGATCTTGAATCCCAAATGTACTCATTTTCTTCTTCAAGGTTTTCATACAAAATTCATTAGCCATCATTTGATCCTTCAATAATTGCTTTCTATACTAGACCAAGAAGACTTCATAGCTCCCACTAAACATCTTGTACAAACAAGACCTTTTCTTCATTTTACGAGAACATCAAACGATTTGATTAACTCGCAAAAATTAAGAACATTAACTCCCTGATGCTAACTTCAATCCATTATGGATCTTTTATGCATCCCTAGGATTATTGGATCTCCAAACTTTTGATTGTATCATATACAAATCTTCTTTCATGAACAATTTCAAGAAAGCGTTTTGAAATCCATCTAATAAATCTTATAAGGTAGAAATCACTAAATATCTTTAATAGAGCTTTGCAACATGTAAAGGTTTCATCGTAATTGTAGTCATACTATGAATTAGTTGAATCCTTTAACAAGTCTTTGCTTTAGTTAGAAAACATTTTTCTTTCTTGTCTGTTTTGCTTATATTGGGTTTCACCCAACTTAAGCAAATTATTCAAGTGTCATACGCTTGCTTATAGACTTAGAATCTATTTCAGATTTCATGATTTTAAACCACTTGGAGTCATAACTTGTCAAATCATCTTTATTACTTGCATAATCATAATGTTCCAAAATAAATATTTTAGAACTCTTAGTCAATATGAAATCATATTTCTTTGGCTAAGTTTTACATATGCTAGTCATCATTGTGGGTTTTTATGCAACAATTGAAACACATACAACAACTTTGTTTAGTTTTCAATGAGAAACGATAATAGAGGATTTGCACTTGGAATGTACTACCTTCGACACATGGTTATTAATCCCATTACACTTAATGAGACCACGCGTTGTCATTTGTAACATGAGGTGAATCATGCTCATATTGTTGCTTTTATTCGATAACTTCTCAAATTTCTTCAAGATTTTCGAAATCACTTTTCTTGAACTCTTTCAAGGCTCTCAAACTTTTCAAGATTCTTATACTCCCACTTGCCTTTGAAGAGGCACATTTTGCATAGGAAGAACCAACCATGGTTTGAGCCATGTTTGTTTGTTGCTTTTCTCAAACTCTTTTGAGATTTATACTACTCCCACTTGACCTTTTGGAACAATTTCCATAAGGGCACCTACTTGAGCAACAAACATTTTGTGCTAAGTATAGTTTGTGTAGTAGTACCCCGTGCTCTATATAGGAATCGAACGTGCATCAAACGATTTAATACATCTTGTATTCCTTGCTTTGTAGAAAGACTTAATAAGAACTTTTCTTATCCATATCACATATGAAACCTTTGTTATATTTTGATTTGACCTATGTAGTTTTTGTTTAGTTTTGTAGCTTATCTTAAAAGTATATCCTTTGAACAATGGTTGGAAGACAGGTAATTTACATCCATTATCAAAATATATCTCATATAGGTTGATAGCTTCCTTCATAAACACTTCACAAGGTTTTCTTTCGGAGTTTGTTGTAAAACGACTTTACAACTCTTGGATGTTTATCAAGATCTTGGCTTAAATTCCCATTATTACGATCATATCACAATATTTTTAATGTATTGCCAAGTACTGTCTTGACTTAAATTTTCACAATTGCAATCATATTGTAATGTAATCATTATCTTGTCAAGTTGATATTGAACTTCATACTGAACATTTTGAACTTTTCAAAATTTTCATTCTTATGCTTCAACTAAGCACAAGTGATCATATCACAAATGAAGTTTCATTGTCCGTCTCTAGCCTTTGAACCTTTGGTTTTCTTGCATCGATATGTATTCAACCTAGAGTTCGCATCATCATTTCTCTAAATGGTGACTTTGTCAAAATTTCAAATTAGAATGATAATTACATATATCAATGGATTCATAAATCAATTCAATCTTCCGCATGCAATTTTCATTTTCATTTGAATTAATATATATATATATATATATATATATATATATATATATATATATATATATATATATATATATATATATATATATATATATATATATAATGGCAAGAATAAATAACATTTATTTAATTATAGCCAATAATAAGGTAAGGTGAAATATAGGTTCTACTTGTAAAGTTGCAACTTTTGCTTCCAGACTTGTAGATTCTACTTGTGAAGTAGCAACATTTGCTTCTAAACTTGTAGATTTATTCACTAGTAGAAAAAAGCAAAAAAGCACCGCTCAATGGCCACCGGTTTTCAAAAACCGGTGGCAAAAAATAGGGGGAAAATGGGCGGGGTATTAAGGGATTAGTATTGCCACCGGTTCAAACCGAACCGGTGGGGAAAATATTAATCCCACCGGTTCAAACCGGTGGCTTTTTAAAATTAAAAAAAAAAAACGCCCCCCCTCTTTATAAACCCCTAACCCTAACAGTGTCCTCTCTTGCAGCCTCTCTCCTCCTTCTCTCTCCTGTCTCTTTCTCTCTCCTCTCTGCGATTTTCCTCCTCCTCTCCTCGTTCTCTGTCTCTCCTCTTACTCTATTTCTCTATCTCTCCTCTCTGCGATCCTCCTCCTTCTCTCTCCTGTCTCGTTCTCTTTCTCTCTCCTCTCTGCGAACTCACACTCTTCTCTCTCGTCGCCCTCCTCCTCTTTCCCCTCAAAGGCTACTACCACCACCGCCACTGAACACCGCAGCCACCAAGCCCGACATCAACAACAAGTCATTAAACTGAAAACAACTGGTCATATTCTCGCACTTTATCTCTCCTCGTGATGAAACCATAGGTTTTCAGGTCAAATTCGACCATGAAAACTCTAGATCTAGAGTTTTTATGGTCGAATTTGGCCTCGTAAACCTAATTCAAAGCATGGAGAGTCGTCGAATGAAGATTTGTGTGTTTTTTTCAATTTTTTTTTTCATTTTTTCTGTTTTTGGGTGGTGGGTGATTAGATGGTTTATTGTGGGTGGTTTTTGGTGGGTGATTGGGTGGTTTTTCGTGGCTGGGTTGTGGTTTTGGTTAATTCGGTGGTGGGTTGTTAGTGGTGGGTTGTGGGTCGTGGGTTGTGGGTTGTTAGTGGTCGGTTGTGGGTCGTGGGTTGTGGTTTGTAGGTGGGGCGTTGGGTAGAGTTTTGGTTAGGTTATGGGTTCGGTCAGGGTTTGGGTGGGTTTGGGTGATGGTTTTACGGTGGGTGGATCTGGGTTCTGGTGGCGTGAGGTGAGGGCTGGGGTTGGAGATGGTGGTGTGGGGTGACGGTTGGTGGTGGTAGGAGGTGGTGGGTCATGTGGGGTGACGGTTGGTGGTGGTAGGAGGTGGTGGGTTGGAGATTTTTGTATATTTATGTAATTTTGTAGATTTATAATTTTTTATCGATTTATGTAATTTATGTATGTAATTTTGTAGATTTATGTATGTAATTTTCCCAAATTTACGTATGTAATTTTTGCAGATTTAATTTATGTATGTAATTTTGCAGATTTGATTTATGTATATTACATAATTTATGTATATTATGATTTAATTTTAATGTATCCTGATTTCAAAGTTTAAAAAAAAAAAAAAAATTTTTTTTTTTTTTGGGACAGTATTGCCACCGGTTAACCGGTGGCAATAATATTTAATATCCAAATAAAAAAAAACCGGGAAATAATATTGCTACCGGTTAACCGGTGGCAAATACTTGTTTTTGCCACCGGTTTTGAACCGGTTGCCTTTCTTGTGGGTATTGCCACCCCCCAAATGACCACCGGTTCAAAACCGGTGGCATAGGGGGGTTTTGAACCGGTGGCCAACTTGTTTTTTCGCCTAGTGATTCCTCTTTTAGCTAATTTCTTCCTTTAGTTCAACCAAATTGTGCAATGAATGATCTAAACAAGACATCATATGTCCAAGAAGTAGCAATATGCTAAATCAATTTCTATAATATAATTCTTAAATTGGCACATTTCCATTCTTTTACCTTCCAACTATATGAGGTGGTTTCTAATCAATTGGAATTGGTCCATTTAATTGGAAACATTTGTTGTCCATAACAACTTTTAGCATGTTAAGTAGTTCTAGGTTTGAGAACTAGCAACTTGTTTGCATTTCTTGGCCTATAACTTCTTATTGCAATCCTCATACATTCCTAAACCTTTTCCATTTGAACCACTTAGTTTGCTTCTTTTAGGTTCAAAATGACGTTTTGCTTAACCTTGTAAGCACATTTCATGACTTTGCTAAGTCTATTCAATCATTTTTCATATTTGAGTTTAATCAAATATTAAACTCTATATGAAGTGGATGAAAAATAGTGTCATTTGATCAACTTTTGATCATAGATATTTCCAATCACTTTCTTATATTCAATCATATTGAAGATAAGAGATTTTATTGGTTTCTATACTTGTCTTTTAGAGGCTTTGTACCTCCCATCTCATTATATCAATTGAAACACTTTTCAAAATGAAGATGTGTCGGCATTTTACTCAAACATTTTGAATAAAACCAACCTTAAATATTTGACATAGATTTCTAAAACTTGCCTTTTAGAACTATCTTAGCAAAATTGGAATATAGGTTTATGGATTATCTTTTAAACTTTTGAGAGCGTTTCTCAACTTTATTTTCAATCGAGGAAATTATATATAATAATAAAATTAGAACGACATGTTACTTATAAGTAAACGCAAAATTCAATTATGTTTATTAAAATTTAAAGTACCATAAGCAATTATTAAATTGGTAACTTTAAAACACTCTATTCAATTTAAGTGATCCCAACTTGAATTAAGTGATTTCAAGATCCTTTATTAGTGCAATAATTGACCGGAATGAGGCCCTACCATCAACCATTACATTTTCAAGGTGAGTAAACTATTTACTGATTACAACTCTTGTAATTCTTGGTTGAATAATTAACCATCCCATGTTTAATTACTACCCTTAGCTTCAAGGTTCTAAACTGATCTTTAGGTAACCTTGTTGAGTATAACCAATTAAAAGTGTAGAACGTGATCTACCCCCACTTCCCCAAGATATATTATGACACTCTGCTGAGGCTGACCCATCATAAATGATCGAAGGTTTCGTCGGGTTTTTAATTGGAAAAGCTGCCTCAATATTACTGGGATCTAGATTTATTATGTTGTGATTAAACAGTGAACTCTAGCGCATCATCACAAAACATCAATAAAATCTAACATGCATAAAATACTGAATGCATAAATAAGACATAGCATGGCCCCTAATCCTAAGAAAACTAATAAAGTAAAAAGCTCCAACTTGAATCATCATGGATCTCATCCACCTTGCTCCTTTGGGCCTTCACTTCATGGGCTTCTTGGATTATCTGCAACCTGTAATTCTACTCTATTCTATCTACTACTTAAATGAAATACAATAAAATTACAAAAATACTTTATCGGTACTAAGATTACAAAAATACATCACGATGCGCAGATCGTATTTAGCAATCTACTAGGCCATACTAGTGATAGGTTGTCGTACACCTGTCAAAAATAAATTCCAAACAAAACCAACTAACAATATAGTAGGGTAAGTAGGGTCGAATCCACAGAGAGATGGCTATTTAATCTAACCTCTAAGAATTTGGTTAAACTAAACTAGGTAACGAAATTCGAGATAGAAAGATAGTCTAAATTAAAATAGGAATAAAGCAAATAACAAAAAGACCTAGGGTTATGGTTCACCATGTTTATAGTTCTAAATCTATCAAAAATCAATAACAATTCAATCAATCAATTATCTAGAGCAATTGCTAAGCCTACGGTCAGGTCTTAACGCTCTTAATTCAACATATGTAGTTCGGTCGCTAACATAATCATAATTGCTAATTGTAGGTAAGCCTCTAAAAGTAAGATCTTTCTATTTAAACTCTTATTAACATGAATTAATCATACAATTGATCAAGTTGCAAGATTAACAATAAAACACTATCAATTAGAGAAATCAATAATCATAATATTAATAATAACAATCAAGATTCATAGTATAAACATGGATTCCCAAACCCTAGAAATAAACTACTCAAGCATAAAATAAATAATTAAAACTAGATCTAAGGAATAAAACATATTAAAAACAAGAAAAAGAAATAAAATACCTCAATGAATTAAAATAATAAACCCAAGAATCATCCATGGAAGAATCCATGGAGATGCCATGAGAAACTAGGGTTCGAGAGAAAACTAAAACGAACGTAAAATAATAAAAGATGTTAAAGGCATGAGGGAAAATAATTATCCCTTGGAATATTTATAATATCCTAAAACTAATCTAAAAAATAATTAAAGAAAATTAATAAGAAAATAATAAATACATAAGTTGAATTATTATTGGATGATAGAAGATCACGTGGCATAAAACCGCAAGAGAAGTCGAGAACACGAGTTACACATGGATGCTTTGGCTGCTTGTCAGAACCCGCGGCCGCAGGGTGGTTCCCGCGCCCTGGCAGTGGCGGCAGCAGCCTTCGAGTGGGCGCGGGACAGACCCGCAGCAAGATCCCGCAGGTGGCTGGCTGCAACTCCTGGATTCAAATGCTCATAACTTCTGTTCTAGGAAGATTCTTGGGTCGTGTGACCTATCATTGGAAAGCTCTTTAAGTCTAGTTTCAAATGCAACTTGAATCACTTCAATCCAATTTGTAAAACTCATGTTATGATCAAAAGACTGGACAAAGGTCAGTTTTGCCACATTGTAAAACTACGTTGTTCTTCATTTCTAACTCAAATTCATTTCCGTATAGTGCATAACGACCCTTGTGGATGCTATATTCATTCCTCATACATATTAATCTTCCACAAATGCATATCATTCATTGAGCGACCTCGATTCATCAACTTTTCATCCTTTCATTGTTCGACTCTTCCAAAACCACTCCGAAAGCGTCTAGATAGTTATGGAAACTACCTGAAACATTAAGAAAACAAAAACGAAGCGTAATAGAGCATAAAATGGACAACTTATGCAATTGCGACCTAAAAAGCGACAAAAGACTCAAAAAGCAATTATAAAACTAGCATAAACGTGCCTATAAACTCTATATAAATATGACTCATCAACTAGTCATTATATAGCAATAAACAACATCATATATTATAAAATTGCCACATAATAAATCACTCATCATGCTTTCCTAAACTACAACATCGAATGATCATAATTAAGGAAACATGGCATCTAAATATCTCATATTTTAATTTATGCAATTAGATAATATCATATATTATTCATGATCATCAATAAAATATCATATATTCTTAATTAGTCATGAGATAGAATCAAATCTTACTTTAATCCTAAAAGATAAATCATATTTATCCTCAAAGATTATCCTAACATAGTTAGGAAATTCTATCCTAATTACTAGCCAATCACTATATTTTAAATCAATCATATCCAAAAATAATTATGGGATAATCACATTATTTAAATCAATTAATATCTTTTTGGAATATGCTCAGAATATCCCATCCAATCTTATCCAAAATTAACCACTTTAATTATGGATAATATCAAACTTCAAAATTTTAAATATGGATAATATCAAACTTAACAACTTTTGAAAGATTTGATTTTATCCCATAATGAACAATATTTATTCAAAATAAAACTGATTTTATCCCAAAGTAATTTGTAATTATCTTGAAATAATTTTTTAAAAAGATTTTTTTTTTGAAAATATGCGCCAGCCACCGTGGTGTGGCCAGCCGAAGCCAGCCACGGTGGCCGCACACCTTGCGGTGTACGCTGCACAGCAGCGATGCAGGGAGTAGCAGCAGTATTGCGCAACTGTTGCACGGTGCTGTTGTTGCTGCACTGTCTGAGCCGAGTTGCTGCCCCTCCCCGCCCCTCCCTCCGGACCACCAGCAGTGGCAGCCGCCGTGGCAGCGCCACCCAGCCGCGGTTGTTGCTGCTGAAATTCCTCGTTCTTTTTTTTTTTTTTTATGATTTTAATTAAAACAAAACATTTTTGTTAAAAAAAATTAACTTAATGTGGCCCTTTTAATTTCTAAATTAAATCATATTCAATTTCAAAATTAGGGTTCTTCATGAAATTAATCCCCAATTTAATTTAACACTTAAATTAAATAACTTGATCATGAAAATTCATAATTTAACATGTAATCAAATAGATTAAATTCTTTAAACATTTTACTATCGAATTAAATCAAAATTAAACACAAAATTTCACAAATTCGGGTTTATTGTTTTCGAAATTTTCAAAATTAGGATTATGGGGTTCGAAATATTCGAGCATAATAGGGCGAAATTCGGATCTCTTCATGGGTATTTTCAGCATAATTAAATCACATTTAATCAATTCCAAGAGTTAAATCACATTTAATATAATAATTGACCCATAATTAAATTATTCTCCCTCCTAATTGAATTAAAATTGTGGACTATCAAAGAATTATAGTCAATATGCGTAAATGCAATAGGCTAACTGATACCACTGTAGGAGATTATGGGTACTACGCAGCGGAATAAACATGAATCATATTCAATCAAGTATCTAAACCAAGGATCATTGCATAACACATAAAGAACACATAATTGTACCTTTGAAGCGTGATTCCACGTGCGATCGAGCAAGAACGAGGGGAGATAAAGAACCTCAAGCGTGATTCCTCTACTTGGTCCACAGGCACAGATTAAGACCTCCACTAATGCTAGTTAGTTGCAATTGAATCCTTCAACTGACCTTCTACGAAGAGGAGAGACATACTAACCAAGAACCACCACACGCGCCACCAAGGGGTGGCCGGCCGTGAGTCCAAAGGGGAGGAGAGGGAGCCGTGAGTTAGAGAGAGGATTGGGGTTTTGGGATTGGTTGCCTTGATGTCAAAATTCACAGTGTGTGAATTATGACCTCTTAATTCCAACCCTAGCTAGGCATGGATCTTATTTATAGATCTCATCTCTAAATAAGAGCCCATGTCAAAAGCCCAAAACCTAATTCCAATCTAACTATGCTAGCCCAATCCTATTCATGATTAGTTAATTGTTCATGAGACCCATTAATGGGCCTCTTATTTGCTTAACCCAATACCCTTGTGTGTGATCTCATAAGATCCATTCTAGAGGGCTTTGGACTATTTAAGTAATCCAAAGATCATCTCTCATAGTCTAGCAACAGAGGATGACGCTCCAAAAGAATGAACTTATTATCTCCATAAAAGTGATCCTTGATATATCTAATAATTGCACTTATCGAAGACATAACTCCTTTAAGACTACCCTCCGCAACAGGTCAAACAAAATTTATAACACTTAACCAACCCTTATACAAGTATAGTGGTGAGTCAAGGGTCGAACCCAAAGGAATGGTGAGTAACGGTCTATTGTTTATGGCTAAGCTATTCCGAAATCAAGAGGTAGGGTTGTAACGCTAAGACTAAGTCGAATGCAACAAATAAACTTGAAGAAAATCAAATATGATAAACACTAGGGCTAGGATCCACATGCATTCATAATGAAATCAATCGATGTGAGGGAAAATCAATATTGCAACCAAAAGAGCATATCAAGCTATTCTCTTAGAGGTCTAACTAGCGCCAACTACGATAAACTCTAGCTAGGAAACGTCACAAGACACCTCAATCGTGTAAATGCAAGCCAAAAATCAATGGTCCGTATCAATGTGAACTTATAATGCAATCTAGTGTGAATAACTAGGGTGATCAACCCTAAATCAAACACACACATGCACAAAATTGATCAACCAATTTAATCACATTATCAACACAATTAATTTCCCCTAATTAACTTCAATTCATTACTAATACATGCTTCACCATTACCCTACCAATCAAACTACTCTCAATCTATTAAGTACATCAAAATCAAAGCTAAGCCAATCAACAAATTCATATTTATCAAACAGCTAAACAATTGAAATCAAACTAATCAAGCAAACTATCAACAAACTAAATCAATCAACTAAACAATTGAAATCAAACAAAAGATTGTATTAAAGAGTAAAGAATTCTTACAAACTTGATAGATTTCAAACCAAATGTAGCAATCTTCAATCATCAATCATCAAACCCAAAGTTTCTCTCTCTAAAAATCTAAGATCAAGTGTTTTCTCTCTCTCTGCCCAAAAATTCAATCTAAAACTAATTCTAATTCTTCTCTCTCTAAAAATAGAAGGAAAAGCTATATATAGTAAAACTAACTAGAGAAAGTTAGTTAGATCGTCCAAAAAGAGACCCACGAAGATGCGGCCGCACAACGGAGAAGAAAGGGCGCACGGAGAAGGGTACAGGCAGAGGCCCAGGCAGGTGCGCCCGCGCGCGCCTCTGGGGCGCCCGCACCTTAGTGGGTGTTCCTCCTCCCCTTCTTCGACCTTAATCAACCTTGTGCGCATGACTTGGTGATGGTGATGAACATCAAAGTATGCAGTCTTGAAATGAGTATTTTGGTGGGTTTGTGGCATAGATGATGCCCCCACCGCATACGTGTACCGATCTCAAGACTTGCCCCTTGAGTTCTTCCAAACTTGAAGCTCCAAATGCTAACACAAGGCGTCCCATATGATGAGAAATGTAGGAGGGAAGTTCGGAAATCTCGTGGAAACTCGATCGTAACCTAGAAACAAACAAAAACAAACAAATAAAAGGGAAAAACAACAAATAAACAAAGAAATGCACAAAATAAAGAAACTATCAACGAAAAGCACAAACTATTGAAATAAAGTGAAAAACTAAGAAAAACTAAGGAAAAGAGCTACAAAATGTAATGGAAATCATCCTAAAAGAGATCAAATGAGTGCCATAAATGTCACTCATCACTACCCCCTCCAGAGGTGGTATGAGGTCACTCACACCAGCTATTCTGAGCGCGTAACCTTATCGGTGGTTGCTCAACGAGTCGTCTGGCTAAATTATTGCCCCGTACACCTCTAGCCCCTTAAGTCTCTAGATTTCGACGGTCACGCTGCAAGTTGGTGAAGACGTGGTTGTGCTATTACTTGTTGATAGTCGCTTTTCTCTACATGTGATGTGCATGTCTTCCATGTATCAGGGGATATTTAATTTATTCCTGCTGATGTTGGAGGGATGGTAGACTTTATGGGAGAAATTTAAATTGTTCTCTCTGAACTCTGAGACATGACGAGCTTGTAAGGAGGAATTTTAGTTACTCCTGCTGAAGTATGAGAAATGACAAGCTTGTAGGGAGGAATTTCAGTTACTCCCGCTAAAGTCTGAGAAAGGATGAGCTTGTAGGGACGAATTTCGATTACTCCCGCTAAAGTCTGAGAAATGACGAGCTTGCAGGGAGATTTTCGATAACTCCTGCTGAAGTTTTTTATTTATTTATTTTTAATTTTTAAATTTTTTTTGGCGGGAATAGTGTTTTGCATGAGGGACATGTGTCGACCATCTGAGGGTCAGTTTATTTTTACTGAAGTGACATGGCGGTTTGGCTTTATTGCCTATCTAACCGCCCATTTACCACCCCATTTAATTCACTGCCCCCTCTTTTTTACTTGCTTCAATTTTCATCTTGACAGGCTAAAGTCGTATTACCTAATCAAAAGTAATTCCTAAATCCCCTAATTATGCATATAGGGAAGTAGGGTCGAATCCACAGGGAAACTGGTCTTTCTATTCTTGATTGATTAATATAATCTAAATTATTAAGTAACCAAAATATTATTGTAAAGGGAAAACTATACTACGAAGGGTAAAAGTAAGGAAGAGTAAAGGATACAGAAAAAATCAATGAATTAAAGACCTAGGGCATAGGTTCACCAATAAATAATACTCTAGGGTAAAACATAATAATCAATAATTGACATTGCATAAATAACATGATTAACAAGCTCTCGCAATTTATTAATCAACATAGATCTAACAGGCTCTCGCAATTTATTAGATCTAAGTTCCTATTGAAAATAACCTTTTATATCGAATTAACATCTGCTCGATTCATCATTTCAATATTGCTATACTTTTACAAGCAAATCACATCTGCTCGATTCATAATTCGGTTGTAAAGCGTTGAAACAATTCAATAAGAAATTATCATGCAATATCATTAATCAATAATAGTCAATCATTAATGCATCAATTAACCAGATCATAAAGGGCTTTCGCTACGTATTACAATTACAAAATTAATCTACCAATATTAAATTTGATCTCTTGAATCTCGACTTAACCATGTATAAATTAACCTGCCTATTAAAACTAAGCCTAAACATCAATTCTCATTTCTCGAATCTCGAATTAATATTGCTAAACTCATACAAATTAAATCTGGCCAAATCTAACCGCATAGCATTAAATCAATCAATATGAAATTAATCAAGCATTGGCAATTAAAAATAATAAATTACCGCTTCATATATTTATGGATCCCCATAAACCCTAGAAAGAAAACTAATCACGCATAATTAAATCTAAACTAATCAAAGCAATTAAACAAGTCATGGTAGAAGAAATAAAATAAATAATTGAGATTAAAGGAGAAAAAATCGTTACCAAAGTTAAAGGGAACAAGAGATGGAATTAAAACCAAGAGTTGTAGAGAGAAAATAATACTAAGAGTTTGAGAGGAGAGAGAAAGAGAAAAGTTAGAGAGAGAAAGAGTAAGGGAAGGGAGAAAAGAATATTAAAACTCACTTAACAAAAGCGTACTTATACTAAGCTAGAAAATTATAAGCTAAAACAAAATAAAAAGACTCTTAAACTAGTCATCGGAAACACGCGCCCGATCAGGCGAGGCACCGCCCGATTGGGCCCGCATTTTTCATCGGGGCTTCACTTCTCGCGCCCGGTCGGGCACGACTCTAGGCAAAGGAGTGTTGCGGTCTTTGTTCTTCTACTGCCCGGTTGGGCGCGCCTTCGGGCACAGACCCATGCACTGTGTGGTGACACTTGGGCTACTTGGACTCCTTTGTTTGGGCTCGTAACTTCGGCCCAAATGCTAATTTCCTCCTTGGGGCTTTAAACATTCGGTCCAATGCCTCATCTTCTCGTAAGTCGAGCCCTTATTCACTGGTTTGATGACTCTAACCGATCTTACGCTACGAAAAGTGGTCACGCTCCTCCAATGCTCGTAGTCGCTCCATAAAATCCCGAAAAAATGCTCCATAAGTGCAATTCCCTACAAAACTCAACCAAAACTACGAAAACACCAATTAGTAATAAAAGTGGCTCTAAAGAGCCAAAAAAACTACCAATTATGACCAAGGGACGGGGGTAAAATACTATATAAAATGGACATATCAAACTCCCCCAAGCCGAACCTTTGCTTGTCCCTAAGCAAATAGCTCATCAATGAATACATTAAACATGCCTCACCCCAAATAGTCAAAATCAAGAACAAACAATTCAAGGCAAATCTAACAAACATGCTTCAACATCAACCAATCTTATTCATACAATCACTCATCCTCCCTAACAATTGTCAAGTAGAGCAAACCACAAGAGCATATAAAATTCAAGACTAGTGCTCACGCACTCAACTCTCATTTATGTGGCGAGTAAAAGATGTACTCGATTGCTCTCCATCCCAACCCCTTTAATGTGAACAATGCCCTCCCAACTCACATTCTCGTGTGTTTAAAAAGACATACACTCAACCTAATAGTCGACTCAAAATATGTCAAGTCATCCTTCGCATTGATAGGAAACACTTTCACATCCACACAAATCTATGCACAAGATTGAAAGGTCTTTAAAGCTTTTAATGTAAGGCTAGGGTAAAAGGTAGGAAATATTTGGGAAAATGTGATAGAAAAGCTATGCTTAAAGGGAGCCAAATCCTAATAAAAACAAGATCAAAAATAAATAATGACCAATCAATCTCCAACATACTCAACTCCACCAAAAATTCACCAAATACAACTACAATCAATATTTCACAAAATCACCATCACTTACAACTTCACTCATAAAAATATGATATTATAGAACTCAAGTGAATAAACAAACTTTGAACTCATTCTTTCTTTTGAACTTGATTTTCTTCTTTTGATTTTTTTTTTCTGTAGCAACCTTCAATTAGAACACTTGAACATTGAATTTTTTTTTTCTTTTGCACTTTTTTTTTTCTTTTTATCTCACATTGGATATTTCCAACCTTGAACAACAAATTTTCATTTTTTTTTCAACCACAATACCATAAGAAAAAATCACTCTTCTTATTTTCCCACATTGTGCAAATTATGTGCACATTACAACTCCCTCACCTCACTAACTAAAAGCTCCCCCAAGCCAAGCATGGGACTAGTAACCAATGGGGTTAAATAGGCTTGTAATGTGGTTAAATAAACAATAAAAGGGCACAAGCAACAATATGGGTAGCAAGAAGGGAACAAATGTATCTAATATCGTTTGAAGGCCACCTAAAAGAAAGAACGCCTTCGTCCTCCACAATGTGCATAACAGTGAATCGTAGAACACTACTCATAGTTGAAAACTAATACTCAAATTCATTAACATACCAGGAACTAACACACATTCCTAACCAAATCAACTAGTCAAGCACTATATTCACAAGCAGTTGGACAAAATTGATGCATGTTAAGACATCCAAGCGATCAAACTTCAATCATGATCAACTAATCCACAATGCTCATCATCATATACCAAGAATCTAAATAATATATTTTCAAGTGTGGGGCACAAGGAAGCATGATTTACAATTCATTGGAATGTATTTTGTATTTTTTATTTTTCATTATTTTATTTTTCATATAGGAAAGCAGTAAGACTATAGTAGAAAGCAATAAAAGAAAGAAACCATACCTCAATCCGAAAACTCCCCCAAGCCAGAATCAGACAATGTCCTCATTGTCTCAAGAATTAGCCTAGCATGGCTAAACTACATCTGGTTTTAAGAAAGAGACAAGGCAAAGAGGGAAAAGATAAAAAGGAAAAGGAACGAAAAAGGAAAAGAAAAATAAAGCGGTAAAGGGGGGGGGGGGTATAGCGCGCCCGGTCGCCCGGTCGGGCGATTATAAGGACATAAAAAAGACTAATCTCGCACCCGATCGGGCAGTTTTGTGTCCTCAATAAAGCTCTTTCTCGCGCCCGGTCGGGCGCCATCTCCCCCAGTCGGGCGAAATTTATCGTATACAGACCTCTTCTCCTGCCTAATCGGGCGAAATTAAGGCCACTATCTTTCTTCTTCTCGTGCCCGATCGGGCACGCCTTCGCCCGGTCGGGCGAATCCTGCGTAGCTTGTTCTGGGGGTTCTTTATCATTAATTGCAAGGGACACCTCCTTAGGCTCAATTTGTCTTGGTTCCCTACTCGACTGAGCTATTACGACTCGATCAGGTGGGACTCTCATTAAAGGCTCAATTTTCGCAACCTGTTCACCTTGCTCCTCGTCCTCATCATCAAAACCAAGCCCTTCACAGTATAGAGCTTGTTCTATTGCATCCACTTCTTCCTTCCATGTCTTGGTTCTACCTGTAGAAGATGCAACACAAGATATCGCCACCAAGGGATCTTTAACAAGAGCTTAGGGCTCATTAGAACAATTATTTTTAAACACATCTATGCTAAAACACTTCTCCTCTGTCATGGGGCTTTTAGGGGCATTATTCAAGTTAAAAACAATATTGTCATTCCCTACTGAAAGTGTCAATTTAATTACCCCCTTGTACATCTATAATTGCTCACGCAGTGTTAAGGAGTGGTCTACCCAAAATAATTGGATTTTGCAAATCCTCATCCATATCAAGAACAACAAAGTCGACAGGTATATAAAATTTACCTACTCTAACGGGAACATCCTCTAAAATACCTAAAGGGTATTTGAAAGAATATTCGGCCATTTGCAGAGTAATGTTAGTAGATTTTAATTTACCCATATTAAGCTTAGAACACATAGACAATGGCATGACAGTAACACTAGCACCCAAATCACATAATGCACTATCAATCTTAAGATTGCCAATATGACAAGGGATAGAAAAACTACCCGGATCTTTTAGTTTAGGTGGAGAATCATTTTGTAGTACGACACTACATTCTGTTGTAAGAGCGATAGTCTCTACCTCACTAATAAACCTTTTCCTAGTCAATACTTCCTCTGTTCTTTTTTACTTGACCTGCTTCTTTTATCACGCTTGCCAATGCAAAACTTTAACGATTAATAACTTAAATTCTCCATAGTAAAAATTATAAAAGTTATATATTATGATAGTTCTTATTGAGACGAATCCAAAAAGATCATACATGAATATATTTTTCCTTACATATTATTCACAAAAGACGGTCAAAGGAGGGGTGGTGAATAGTGTAAAAGTCAAAGCGGATCAAGTAATAAAGAACGGAGGAAGTATTTCTTTCATAAATTTTACATATGCAGGAATTTGTGTAATTAATTTTGTGAAAGGGATCGTTACTTGCATATCTTTCACCATCTCTAGGAACTTACCAAACTGCTTATCCACTTTAGTTTTCAAATGTTGACTGGGGAATGGTGTTTTGATATTTGGTTGTTGAACATTATTACTCTTATCTTCAGTTACAACCTTCCCTGGAGTTTTACCCTACAATGTAACATCAGAATTATTAGTACTACCCTATAGCCCTGCAGGGCTAGGATTAATATCCTTTGGTATAATGGAATCAGGATTAGCAATTCTGTTCAAATAGGTTCATCATTTTTGGGCATAGGAGGCCCATCATAGTGTGAACCACTCCTGAGGGTAATTGCAAACGCTTGATCTATGGGTTGTATTGGCTGCGATGGTAGGGCTCCCTGCTGGCGGGTTTACAGAGTAGAAGAAATTTGCGCAATTATACTATCTATGATTTTATTATCGGCTAGGATCTGGTCAATTTGTGCATCTCTACTCTCCATGTGCTTTTGCATGCTTCCTAACATCGCTCTTATTTCTGACAAAGTAGAATCAGTAGGTGGAGGAGTTTGTGGTTGGGAATTCTGGCCAGAGTTGGGATGGTAGTATTTCTGCTGTGGTTGTGGGTGTTCTTGTTGTGTTTGTTGTGGAGGTGGAGGGTTTTGTACATTGGTACTCCGGTAGGAAAGGTATGGATGATCCCGATACACAAGATTATAGGTGTTGGAGTATGGGTTATTTTGCTTAATGGATTGAAAAGCATTAACCTGCTCCATGGAACTCCTACACACCTGTTCCCAATGACCTACAATTCCACAATTTACACAAAAATTATCGTTAGCATTATTATTAATTGCAGAAACACTAGCTACATTAGAATTAACAGTACTAAGATTATCAAATTTCTAACAAATAGAGGTTAATTGAGCTTGCAAAAAGGATACTGAATCAACGTGGTGTTTCCCCTTATTTACAAAACCTCTAGGATTCCCATATTGGGAATTGTGGATTGCCATATCTTCGATAACCTGTCCTGCATCATCAACATTAAGGTTCATAAACCTCTCACTAGCTGCTGAGTCTAAAATTTATCTAGATGAATTTCCAATCCCATTGTAGAAAGCTTGTATCAACTGCCACTATACTAAATTGTGGTGGGGGCACTCTCTCTGTAGATCTATAATTCTTTCCCAAGCATCATATAATGTTTCATCCTGCTCTTGGGAAAAAATTTGGATTGCACTTCTAAATAAGGTTGTTCTCTCTGCAGGGTAATATTTATTATAGAAATTCAACACAAGAGTCTCCTAGTTAGTGATGCCAAGTGTAGTTCTATTTAAACCATTAAACCATAATTTAGCTTTTCCACATAAAGAGAAAGGAAAAATAATCTCCCTAATTTTGTCTTGAGTGACCCCAGCTTGCCTTATAGTATTGCAATATTGACAGTAGTCGGCAATGTGAAGATTCGGGTCTTCACCCTTAGCTCCACTAAATTTCTTCCTTTCTATCATCGTGATGAACTGGGGCTTGATCTTGAACAGTACTCCCTTGAGATCCGGCATAGGAGAAAGGTGGGGAAAATGGGTCAAAGACGGCTGCGAATAATCGCTGAGCTTTTTAGGTGATTCTCCGGTCATCTCTAATTCTAGTTCTGAAGAAGTTTCTGAACAACTAGAATCAGACGGAGGGTCTCTAGGAATATCACCATCGGAACTTGCCAGTATTTGCCTGTATAAATTCTTTTGTCTATGGAAAGAGCGCTCGATCTCAGGTTCGAAAGGAATGTAACCTGATCTGGAACACCTGGACATGAACAAAGAACTAGACGCCAAATATGAGAACTGTCCCAAAGAACTAACGTTTCTAAGACGAAAGAAAATAATCTAGACTACAAAAACAACCAGATCTATAAAAATAAAACTGTTTCCTCGGCAAAGGCGCCAAAATTTTGACAGGCTAAAGTCGTATTACCTAATAAAAAGTAATTCCTAAATCCTCTAACTATGCAGATAGGGAAGTAGGGCCGAATCCACAGGGAAACTGGTCTTTCTATTCCTAATTAATTAATATAATCTAAATTATTAAGTAACCAAAATATTATTGTAAAGGGAAAACTATACTACAAAGGGTAAAAGTAGGGAAGGGTAAAGGATAGAGAAAAATCAATGAATTAAAGACCTAGGGAATAGGTTCACCAATAATTAATACTCTAGGGTAAAATATAATAATCAATCATTGACATTGCATAAATAACATGATTAATAGGCTCTCGCAATTTATTAATCAACATAGATCTAATAGGCTCTCGTAATTTACTACTTCTAAGATCCTATTGAAAATAGCCTTTAATATTGAATTAACATCTACTCGATTCATCAATTCAATATTGCTATACTTTTACAAGCAAATCACATCTGCTCGATTCATAATTCGGTTTTAAAGCGTTAAAATAATTCCATAAGAAATTATCATGCAATATCAATAATCAATAATAGTCAATCATCAATGCATCAATTAACCAGATCATAAAGGGCTTTCGCTACGTATTACAGTTACAAAATTAATCTACCGGTATTAAATTTACCTACCTATTGAAACTAAGGCTAACCATTCGGGGCTTCACTCCTCGTGCCCGGTCGGGCGCGACTCTGGGCGAAGGACTACTGCGGTCTTTGTTCCCGGTCGGGCGGGCCTTCGGGCGGTGACACTTGGGCTACTTGGACTCCTTTGTTTGGGCTCATAACTTCGGCCTAAACGCTAATTTTCTCCTTGGGGCTTTAATCGTTCGGTCCAATGCCTTATCTTCTCATAAGTCGAGCCCTTATTCAATGGCTTGAAGACTCTAACCGATCTTGGGCTACGAAAAGTTGTCTTGCTCCTCCAATGCTCGTAGTCGCTCCATAAAATCCCGGTAAAATGCTCCATAAGTGCAATACACTAATAAGTAATAAAAGTGGCTCTAAAGAGCCGAAAACACTACTAATTATGACCAAGGGACGGGGATAAAATACTATATAAAATAGACATATCACATCTTTCTCTTTCATCTTTCAAATTTCTCGCCTTTCATATTCCTCGTAGATGCTCGTTGCTCCTCCATTGTTGTTGTAAGTTTTTGTCTTTTCCATTCTCTTTCGTCTTTGTTTTTGTTGTGTTTTTTCGTTTTTGTTGACTTATTTCTCCCGCTCTTCGTTCTACATTGAGATTCTTTGCTTTCATGACTGTAGCTTGAAATCCTGTTCTTGGTATGGCTTCCTAGTGTCGCCATTGTTGTTGTGCTTTCTTGCTTCTGCAACTTTTGTCGTAAAGGTACTTTCTTTGTACCTTTTCTTGTATGTATGTGCCCAATCCTTTATTTTTGCGTTTTTTTCTTTGTAAGATGGCGTCTTTTGATCAAATTTGATTGTTTCTGTCTTATCCTTCCCTTTTTGTTGTTGTAGCTGCACTCGCAATTCCTTTTATATTCTTGCATTGTTTTTCTACGCTTGCTCTTTGGGATTTGACTGATTTTTGATTTTTTTGGCACCCCATTTTCTTCGTTTTCTTTGGGGGGCTTTTTTGTCTTTCTAGGTCTCAGGATGTCTGACGCTACTGACAGCCAAAATGTGAGACCCTCCTGTGGGCACCGAGTCAGGTTCTCCATTTGAGTCATTTCACTCAGGTGAGCGCTCTGCGCGCACTTCCTTTACTTCCCCTACTTCTCCCTTAGTCCTTTGCAGTGATTATGCCAGGCGATTGCGCTCCTATTGAGAGCAGGGCAAGTACTACTACAATTACTACTGTTGTACCTAGATTAGGTAGTAGTCGTCCTGCTGATGGCAGCGCTTTTTTCCTTTTTCGATCCAAGCCTCGTCCTAATTTCTTTGACCCGTATTGCGAACGGGTACTTATTCGTGATGGGATTCCTTTGTCCCATCTCACCCACTTAAGGATGCACGCAATGCGCCATAAAAAATTAGCTAACCAAGTTAAGGCTAATCCACCCGATGTGTTTCTTGTTAGCCCCATCCCCATGTTCAACCTTTAAACAGTTTTGCTTGGCTTGATGATATGACTTATGTGAACCGATTTGATAATTATGTAGTGCGGGGTGGCAGTGCTACGACTTCTTCACCATCTCCTTCTCCGGGTGCAAATATGAGTGGGATGGCTGAGTCTCCCAATGAGCGTGCTTTTCATGATTGTCAGCCTAATTATGTTATGGAGCCCGTGGAAGAGGGAAAATCTAGCTTCTACCTGGATGAGAGGTGCGATGGCCCCAAAAATTGCATACTGGACTCCAACTGGCGTAAAAACGCTGAGAGGTTTGATCTGGCTGTTGTGGGCCAAGAGTTTTATGGGTTTGGCTCGAGCTACAAGTTAGGGCTCTAAATTGTCTACACCTCTTACTGGTCACATTGTTGTTGTTGCCTCTCAGCTAAACTTGGGTTTGTGATTTCCCCTGCACCCCACTTTGGATAAGTCTTTCGTGCCTTTAACCTTTGTATTGCCCTGTTGCACCCTGATAAGTGACTTTTATGTCACTTTTAGGGTGTTTATTGAGTCGTTTTCCGGCTTATTTTCCAATAATTTCACCCTTTTATCCTTTATTTCTATTATTTTATTATTCTCGTCTTTTATCTTTATTTTGTGTATTTTTGCCCTTTTTATTAGTTTTTAGTTTATTTTTGTAGTTTTAATTAATAATTTCCCGCTTCTCTCGTTTTATTTATTTTCTTTTAGTTTCTAGTTTATTTTATTTTATTTTATCTTATTTTATTTTATTTCATTTAATTTTATTATTTCTTTAGTTTTAGCATTTTATTTTATTTTATTTTACTTTATTTATCTTATTTTATTTTACTTTATTTTTCTTAATTATTTTATTTTAGTTTTTGTCCCGATTTCCCCTCATGTTTGGTTTTGTTTGTAGGAACGTTCAGGTCGAGATTTGGTTGTAATCAAAGTCATGTTCGAAAGTCCAAGGTCAAATGTTCTAATGAGCGAAGTCAAACTCCCTCACTCCCTTGCCAAATTGCAAAGCCCCTAACCAACCTGCTGCCAGCCTAACCTTCACCACACGCTTCATTATCCTCCACCACACCAAGCCACGCACTCCACCAACTGCCACACCAGCCATCAAACCATTAAAACCAACAACAACTGCAGCAACAACACGCAGCAGCACCACTTTCCACCACACACACCATCAGTTCCACCAATCACACCAACCACCCACCACCAACAACAACAACCACGCATCTCACCATCACAACCACCACACACTCTTCCCCTGCTTCACCCCGCAACACCACCAACACACATCACAGCCACATATTCAATCACACAATCCACCAGCCAACTCCCCTGCTCCAAGACACCAAACCAACCTCCAATTAACCACGTTTCTCACCCCAACATCACCAACACTCGCAGCCCGCATCACCGCAACCAACACCACAACCACCGCCAAAACCGCAACTCAGAGCATCACTTAACCGCAATCAATTGGCCCGAATTCGAAATTGCAGCAATCCAGACCTCCGCAGCCGCGCAGCTCTGTCAGAAGGCGCACACATCGGAGTCCAAAACAGATTGTATGCAGTAGCTTTGCGCGACATATGCGCGATGTCTTCGCGGGTGCGCAAATGTGGGTTCAATCACGAGCTTCTCACGCGAGTTTTAATGAAAATTGAACGGCCTTGATTGATTGCTGGTTGATGAAGATGTCGGTGATGATGGTGTTTTGATGAGGTGATTTGAGCCGTTGATGATGGTTATTCGATGATGATGATAGCGCAGCCATAGATTTCGAAGAAGGAGTTTGGGGGTCTGATTTGTTTCGTGGGTTTTAGGGGGAAATTAGTGGGTTTTTCATTTTCCTTTTCTTTTTCGTTTATTTTATTTTATTTTAGTTTTGTTTTTTTGTATTCAGTTTTAATTTATTTTCTTTTATAATATTTTAGCCTTGTATTATAATTACCCCCTTTGGGGTTATTTTCTTATAACTTTCAATCAACATTATTTTACCCTAGATGAGAGTAGTTTAGTTCTTTTATTTCCTCTCTCTTAGGGTTAGATTAGGATTTTCTCTCTCTAGTTTAGGAGTAGTTTAGAGAGAGAAAGTTTGGATTTTTCATGGAGTTTTTGGGATTTAGAAGAAGCAATTTGTGGATTTTTCCTCTCATAAATTCAATGAGTCTTCCTAACTTTCTCTCACCTTTATTGCTTTCATTTATTATTGTTTTTGCTTATTTATTTGTTTATTTGAGTAGATTAATTAGTTTAGTTGTTTGATTCTTGCTTTTATTATTATTTTACCTTGTTTTCCATGTTTTTGTTCACCATGTTAGCTTAGTTTTTGTTCTAGGGAAATGGATGAAGGTGATGTTAATTAATTTAATGATTGATTGTGATTAGTATGGAATTGTTTCTTGATTATTGTGTTTGGAAGATGCTTTTATGTATTAGAATCTTTCTAGCTAAATGATTCTATGTTCTTAATTGTGCCTTCAATCGATTGTGCGAGAGTGAGTTGGTTGAGAGCCCTAATTTCTTCCATACCTTTGCTAGGCTAGTTGCACGAGAGTGAATTAGTTTAGTAGGATAATTAACATGCTTAATTGTGCGAGAGTGAGTTAAATGTGTTGATCGTTCCTAATCAAGGTCATTTTCATCTAATTGTATGATGTTATTGAATGCTTGATGTAATTGGATTCCACTTTCCCTAGGTTTAGTTATTTGCTCTTAGTAGTGTTAAGTTGAATCTCTCTCTATCTCACAAGCTTTCCTAGTAGTCTAATTAGCATAGATGGGTACACTTAGTCCTTTTGGGTTCTCCCTTTACTTACCCCTATACTTGTATTAGGGTAGTTTAGGTTAAAAATAATTAATTTGATTGTGGTTAGTAGTCCCAATGACCTACTTAATCCTTGATCAAATTTCCAAGAGATTCATACTAACATGGCCGGAGCTACTGTCTCTCCCTCTGAATCTAGTTTGGGAAACTTGATTCTTATGATGAAAGCAAGTTTGTGTTGTAATTATTGTGTGAATAAAGCCAATGCCAAGTTAAAAAGCCTTCCATAGTTAAAAGAGGCGAGGACAAAGCAATAAAGTGAAAAAACAGTAAAAAAAAATGGCATAAGCAAATGCTTTGGCAAAAGTAAAAAAAAATTGATGATCTCTCTAGTTTAGAGCATTTAGGATAATGCTCCATTTAAGCTTGGGGGGAAGCGTTCTTACGCTTTTTGTATATATGTTTGTGATTTTTACTTTGAATAAGCGTGGAGGTTTTGGTGTTTTGGTTTGGTGATAACTTGATTATGGTGTTGCGGATTGATCACCCTTAACTTCACAAATTAGGTATACCACCAAATTTCAAATTTTAGCCTACCTTTACCCTCTACGCCCATACGTTACAACCCTTTCCAAGACCTTTTGACCTTTGTAGCTGAGTCACAAGTCGGTGGAGGGAGATATGAGTCAAGCTTATGAAGAGGTTTTCATAGTCAAGATGTCGAGTGGCCCTAAATTCTCTTCTTTTCCGGTTCCTTCAAGGAATCATTGAGATGCTCATTTGAGGTAGATTTGAAACTAGTTGGGAGAACGCGGTAAGATCACATGAGAGCGTCGACTATGGGGATGCTTAGACACTAGGCTCGGTGCATCGCAGTAAGGGCACCACTCTTCGCACAAGGAGAATTGTGCGCCACAACCAGCACCAGGTGGTGCGTGCGCAGGCCCTGTTGTGCGTGCACACCACAGGCTAGCGGAGCCTCTTTTCTTCCCTTGCTATATATACTTGAGATCTTTCTATTTTGGGAACAACTTAAGACTAGTTTAGAATTTCTCTCTCATATTTTAGTTTAGGTTAAGAGCTTCTCTCTCTAGAATATGTTAATTTAAGAGTTGTTTTAGAGAGAGAAAGCTTGAATTTGAATGGAGATTTGAGAGGCTGAAGAAGCAAATTTGTGGAACTTCTTCTCATCTATTCAATGAGCTTTTCTAACTTTCTCTCATCTTTATTGATTTGGTTAATTTCATGTCGTTTGGTTGATTTTGATGATTGATTTTAATATTGGTTTTGATGATTGATTTTGATGTTTAGTTTTGTTTAGTTTTGTTCTTCATTTCCACCATGTTTCTTGAGTATATTCCTTGCTAGGGATTGGATTAACATGCCTGATTGATGGATTGAGATTGATTTGGGAATTAGAGTAGTTTTAGTGTTGTAATTAACTTGTAGAATAGAGGTTTGCATGTTATCTAGTTTGCTTGGAGTAGCTAACCATGATGCTAAACTTGATTGCATGATTGAATTGATTGACATGACCACTTGATATCCATTTTATCATAATTGGTTGAGTATTTGATTTTGTTTCTTCTTACTGTTTAGCACTAGAGAAATCTAGGTTAGAGAGTACGAGGATGATTAATTGGATGCTCCTAATTGTTCCTACTATTTGTCTTTACATTGCTTGCATTGCTTGATCCCTAATTAACTTGATTATCATGAATGCATATTGATCCCCATTCCCTAGTGTTTCATTTGTTTGTTTCTTGTTTCGTTAGTTGATAGTGTTACTCTCTTTACCCTCTTAACTTCGAGTTAGCTTAGGCATTAATTGAATATACTTGATCATAACCGTTCCTAGTTGTTCGACCCTTGATTTTATTACCTCTATACTTGTATTTAGGTTTGTTGAGTGATTATAAATTTTGTTTGACACTAGGGAGGATTAGTCAAAGACCTAGTCTTCCCTCGTTAGTGCTTCGCTCCCTTACCGAGCTCTTACTTTGAAAGCTACGAGTCCTGCAATCGCATGAACCTCCCTCGAAAATCCACCCGCAACAACGACTCGTCCGACCCTTACTCAGAGTTTAGCTGAGCTAGACAAAATTAGACTATTGATGAGCGTCATTTATGGCGCTCAAAAGAATAAGATTTATGTCCTTTTTGTATATTTTATTTCTTTATTTTCATATAATTTTCTTAGTTTTATTTGATTTTCCATTTTAACAACTCATTTCGGTTTTTGATTAGTTTTTATGAGTTTTCCATAATTTTAGTTCTTCATTCGTAGTTTTAGTTTTCGTTTATTTTATTTTGTTTTCTCCCTTAGTTTTTATTTGTGTTTTGTAGGGGAATAATCAAAGTTCAAGTTGTCGTGCTCCCGTGATTGCGCTCTCACTGATTTTGGTGATGAACACGCAAATTTGGTGAAATTGGGGCTGCCTTGCTCGTGAGCATCACACGATCTTGATGCTCGAGAGCCCAGACGAGCCGCACCGCTTCACACTACCAACTCACACAAAGCAGCATCACAAGCCGCAACTCCCCTGTTCAATCACCACCGACCAGCCACAACCGCCAATCAGCCACCGTTCCCACGCACCAGCCACCAACACCATCTCATATGGCAATGGAAGCCCCAATGCAACCACTTACCGCCACCAAGTTCCGCCAATATTCTAATGGAAGGCTCAGAGATGTGCTCATTATGAGGGTGATAAACCCCTTTGTGCGTGCGCACAGCAGGGTATGATTTGGGTCGTTGATCTTCATTAATTTGATGATCAATTGGTTGTGATGGTGCGTGAGAAGCATGAGATTTATATGCTATATAAAGAGCTGCCAAAATTGAAAGTCACTGACTTCAATTGTTGGAGTTTTTATTTCTATTTCCCATATTTTTTTTTTTGAATGGACTATTTCCCATTTTTATTTTCTTTTACTTTTGTTTTCTTATTTTTTTTTTTATTTCATTTTCTTTAATTTTCCTTTTCTTTTGTTTATCCTTCTCTTAATTTTTTCTTTTAACCTTGTAATTATAAATACCCATTTTGGGGTAAATTTAGTAGAACAATTTTAGATCCAATTTTAGATCACATTTTCTTAGCTTAATTGAGAGCTTTTCTCTCTTAGTTAGGGTTTTAGAGATAGAAAGTGAGAGATCTTCAATGGTGGTGCTTGGAGCTTGAAGATTCAACTTGTGACAATTGTTTTGGAGATCTCCTTATTAAATCAATGAGAATTTCTATCTTTCTCTCCTCTATTTTATTTGCTTTCTTTTGATTATTGTTTTAGTTGTTAGTATTGCTTGTTAATCATGTTGATTCTTGGTTATTTGTTAATTGATCATGTTGTTGGCATGATTAATGAGTAATTTCCCCATTACGGGGATGGTTGTGGAGTAGTTGGATCTTGAGCATGTTTTAGGGTTAGGAATTGATTTATTTGTGATTAAAGTCTTTATATGCTTGATATTCTTCAATCTACTTGCAAAATGTATGTTGTTAGTTGATTGGGAGTGAATTATTATTAGAAAATGCGATAGCGGACATAGAAAGATTTATTTGTATCGATTGTTATTTGATAGGACATCCTAGTATATGGTTCTAATGTGACAGCATATATGCTATGTTAGGAGAAGCCAATTGACCCCGACAGGTGGCTAGATTGGACCTTACTTCGATATTCAAGCATGTTTAGTTCATGATTAATTCAATCTCTATGCCTTTGCTATGCTTGAGTGGATGCTATTCCAAAACCATTTCCTTTAGTGTTTTATTTCTTGTTTTAGTGTCCTAAAAAGTTTACTTCCCTTTATCCCGGACTAGCTTAGTTGTTGATAGCATTTGGTAGTGTTTATCTGTTCCCTATGGTTCGACCCTTTGCTTACCTTATACTTGTATTTGGTTCATTCAGGTTATATAAATATTATTTGATCTAAGGATAGGCATTCGACGACGTGTTTATTCCCTTGTTTACTATTCGAGTTTTATATGAACTTTAAGGTTTTCTCACTTTATAGGAGATGCCTTATTGAGTTCAACTCAAGTGAAGTTCTCAAATCCCTAGGTTGGTATTTATAGAGAAATTCTTATAAGCATTCCTCTCTCCCGTCATTGTGGGAGAGTTGGTAAATTTCCTTTTTCCATTATATTTTTGAATAAAAAATCAAAAGAAAAAGCAACGCAATAATTATCGACAAGTGTCAAGCAAAGAGGGAGATAGTATGTGAGGACCACAAGGGGGGGGGGGACTAATCCCTTGCTCTCCAAGCATCCCCGAACCACCTCTACATTCTCTCGAGTCCTACCAGTTAGGGCTAGCTGGCACGCCTTGCCTTGGGCGCCAAGGCTACCTTGTTGGCGCCTGGCACCCTAAGCTGGGCCTGTTGGCTGCTCGCTAACAGGCGAGGGCTGCTGCCTCGGCGCAACATGCCTCGCATGCATGCGGGTTGCTGGGCGAGGCCTTGCGCGCCCCATCGATAACAACAGGTAGCATGGCTTAGCATCCTGGTAGCCTGTTAGCGCTGCTAGCTTGCTAGCACGCTAGCGCGTGCCAGCGATGCTAGCATGCCGCTCCTAGTGATGTTATCATACTGATCGAAGGTGGAGCAGGTCGTTGGTCTACTACCCTAATCAAATTAGATGTTTATAAACCTAAAATTACACCTAAACTAGTTAGTGGCAAGTAAAGGGTCGATCCACTAAGACTAAGTGTCAATGATTTTAGTCGATTAAACAACTAGGTCGGAAATGAAGTTTATAAAGAAGATTAAGGAACACTAATAAGAGAAATAAAATCAAGCGATAAAAGCACTAGGGAAAGGGGAATCGAGGCATATTGACGAATTCAACTTACCAATTGTGCACAAATTATCATGGGCTTAATTAGGACAAATCACCACATTTAATTCACTTCCACATTATCAAACATGTTGATTAACTCGACTAGATCAATTCGCTCCCGTGCAATTAAACTATCCTAAACATGGATGAAATTAAACCCTCAATTAACCAACTCCAGCGCAATTAATTAAGAGCACGATAAAATCATAAGGGCAATTAGGTAGAAAGTCCCTAAGCAATAAAGTCATCATCCATGTTCTCAAATCAAGCCTCAATCACAATTCTAACATAATTAATCAATTAAAAACATTAACATCCCCTTCATCCACATCCCTAGAACAAAATTTAAGCAATCATGATAAACAAAAGCATATAAAACAACTAATAATGCAAGAAACAATCAGCTAAACAAATTAACTACGCAAATAATCAAATCAAATAAGGAAAAACAAGAATTAATGAAAGCAATAAAAATGAGAGAAAGTTAGAAAAGGTCATTGAATAATTGAGAGAAGAATCCACAAATTTGGTTCTTCAAAATCTCAAAACTCCATGGAAATCCAAGCTTTCTCTCTCTAAAACTACTCCTAATCTGGAGAGAGAAAATCCTAATCTAACCATAAAAGAGAGGCGGCTAAACTAATCGTAGGGTAATTAAAAAGTGAAGAGAGCATTAATCTAAAATGGGTATTTAAATACAAGCTAAATAAATAAATAAAAATAGAATAAAAGGAAATAAAAATGGACATAAAAAATTAAATAAAAACCAAAAGAGAGAAGACAAACCAAATCACCCAAAATACAATCAGACTTAGGAATCCTCTCTTCATGGCTGCTCTACTCTCTGATCATCACCATTCACGCATCATCATCCACGCATCATCACCTTTAATCGCAATCATCATCATTATCATCATCAAATCGCGGCCGTTAAATTTTTTGAAGCAATCGCGACCGTCAAAATACACTAATTCCGTACAAATAACCCCATAAAAATTGGAGCGGCCGCGGATGGGCATCTCTTAGCCATCTCCCGAAAATTGGACAAGGTTGGAATGGTCGTTGTCCGCGCCCGTGGCGACTTGGGTTGCTCCTTGCTCCTGCAGTGCTGCTATTTGCATTAGTGGTTCGATGCTGTGATACCAATATTACAATTTACTAGACTGATCCCAAGAGATGGAATGAAGAC
The DNA here is from genome assembly GCF_948465745.1 of Chenopodium album. Taxonomy (NCBI): domain Eukaryota; kingdom Viridiplantae; phylum Streptophyta; class Magnoliopsida; order Caryophyllales; family Amaranthaceae; genus Chenopodium; species Chenopodium album. The sequence continues at coordinate 22,659,179 of NC_137853.1, forward strand.
AAGTAATGATTAACCCAGAAAACCAGCCAAAAATGAGAAAGAAAGGCAGTTTTGTTGGACTTAAACACTAAGCAAGAAATAATGATTGAGAGATAGAGAGTTAATATGGATTCAGAGAGAAGAGAAATTTTCATTAAATATCAGCATAAGCTGTCATTACAATACAATGGGCTTTAAATAGCCTTGATAAGTTAATACAGAAACCTTGGACTAAAACAAGACAAAATAAGAAAAGGACAAATAAAAATAACGGCATTCTAATTTGCAGCAGCTGTAAAATAGTATTATTATTACCTTCCTTAGCTGTATCCTCTAGAAGGTATTGGATTTTCTTCAGGAACCTTCCCTTGTGCCTTCTCTAACTCAGCACTATTTCCTTCCTTCTCTTCTGACTCAGCATTCCCAGTCATCATGATGCCAATGTTATCTTCTGTTTCTGGTGTCATGATATCAATTGCATCAATACTCCACCCATTAAAAGATCCTTGACCCCAAGGATCAAAATCTGGAAATTGATTCTCAATCAATTTTGCATCTTCCCATGTAGCTTCTTCTATGGGCAATTGATCCCATTGCATAAGCCATTGCACCACAACATTGTTCCTCCTTTTGACACTTCTTTTGTTCAAAACAGCAATAGGAGTCCTTTGTAAGGGTTGATCTGGGTAGATGTGTGGTAAGTCATTGATATTGGGATTGAGAGGTGGTTGACCATGGTGTTTTTTGAGTAAAGACACATGAAAGGTTGGATGTATTTTAGCTGTGGGTGGGAGTCTCAAAGTGTAATCAACTTGACTAACTTTTCTCAGAACTTCAAATGGACCATAGTATCTAGGGGATAGTTTCTCATTTCCTTTATGCTGCACAGATATTTGTCTATAAGGCTAGAGTTTGAGATAGACCCACTCACCCACCTCAAATACCCTTTCTGTCCTGCTCTTATCAGCAAGTTGTTTCATCCTGTTTTGAGCCTTGTGCAGATTATCCTTGAGCATCTTTATAGCAGTATCCCTTTGTTGCAAGCTCATGTCAACTGTGTCTACCACATAAGTGCCTAGTAAATAGGGTCTATGAATAGGGGGTGGTTTGTTGTAGAGTATCTCAAATGGAGTGAGTTTGCTGGCTGTGTGAAAATTGGTGTTATACCAAAATTCAGCTAGGGAGAGCCATTTACGTAGTCTTGAGTTTTCTCAAAATACATACATTTGAGATATGTTTCAAGACATCTATTGAGAACCCTATACTGACCATCTATCAGGGGTGGTATGAGGTTGATAGTTTGTGCTGCACTCCCTGCAGTCTCATAAATTCAGCCCTAAATTGGCTCAAGAATACCTTTTCTCTGTCAGATAATATAGACTTAGGGAAGCCATGCAACTTATACACATTATCAAGATAGGCTTGGGCTACCTTAATGAGCAATAAATGGGTGTGACAGAGTACTAAAGTGAGCATATTTGCTTAGTCTATCTATGACAACCATGATGACCTCTTTTCCATGGGAATTTGGAAGCCCCTCAATAAAGTCCATTGTGACTTCTTCCCAAATAGATTCAGGCAAAGGAATAGGTTGTAGCAGCCCTGGGTAAGCACTAGGGTCATACTTGCATTTTTGACACACCTGACATTGCTTAATGTAAGCTTTAATGTAATTTTTCATTGCCTTCCAATAGAAAATGGCCTTAGCTCTCTGGTATGTGGCTTCCACACCTGAGTGACCACCTTGAGAAGAGTCATGTAACCATAACAAAATTTTTTTTCTGACATTATCATCAGCTCTAATCACCAATTTACCCTTCCTTCTCAAACATTGCTGTTCCTAAGAAAAATGCTTGTAAGAATTAGGATCTTGCTGTAATTCCAAGATTATGTTCTGCAGTACTGGATCTGAACTCCAAGTTTGCTTAATTTGATCCCACAGTTCAGAAGTTGGCTCAGAAACTAAGAGTGTTACAAGCTGGGAATCGTTTACCCTAGAAAGGGACCAATAGCCTTGTTTTCTAATCTAGCTTTGTATTCTACAGAATAGTCAAGTCCAGCTAGCTTGGACATCCAATTTTGCTAGAATGGGGTGCCCAATTTGTGTTCTAACAGATACTTTAAGCTCTGCTGGTCTGTTCTGATAGTGAAAGGGTGGCAAAGTAAGTACTGCTGCCATTGTTGCACAACAAAGACAACTGCTAGTAGCTCTCTTTCATATGTAGATAAGTGCACATTTTTTTCACTAAGTGCCTTACTCAGGAAACTAATAGGATGACCTCTTGTAAGAGATCAACACCAATTCCCTTTCCTGAAGCATCTCTCTCCAAGGTGAAAGATTTAGAAAATTCAGGCAAAGCTAGGACAGGTGGGGAAGTCACAACTGTCTTTAAGGCTGCAAAAGTTGTTTCTGCTTCTTCATTCCAGAAGAAACTGTCTTTCCTGAGCAAGGAAGTCAAAGGTTTGCTGATCTTGCCATAATCCTTAATAAATCTCTGTAATATCCTGTTAGACCTAGAAACTCTCTTAGTTGCTTAAGAGTTTTAGGTCTAGGCCAATTAAGCATTGTTGCTACCTTGTCAGGATCAGTTGCTACCCCTTGAAAAGAGATTATGTGACCCAAGTAGCTAATCTCAGTCAAGCCAAAACAACACTTCTTGAGGTTTTCATGCAAATGGTTACTTGCATCAATTCTAGTGTTTGTTGTAAATCAAACAAATGATCTTCCCAAGTAGGGCTATAGACTAGGATGTCATTAAAAAAGACCAAGACACATTTCCTTGAGAGAGGTTTAAAGATATGGTTCATAAGGGCTTGAAAAGTTGAGGGTGCATTAGTGAGCCCAAATGGCATCACTAAGTATTCAAAATTGTAATACCTCGTATTTTCATACGTATTTTCCTAATTAATTAATTAAGGATTATTTTATAAAAAGGGTATTTTAGTAAATTTATTATTTGGAGCCAAAGTAATATTTGAATTTTGGCGCCAAAAGCATTTTGAACACTAATCATTATTTTGGATAAGATTTATTATCCATTTATCTTATTTTAAAAACCGGATTATTTACATATTTCGGATATTTTAATTTTAGAAAAATAATATTTTATAAATTAATTATTATGGCCGAAAATTCCCATTTATTTAGCTAGGAAATTTGGATTTTCTATGTATAGAAAATATGATTTTCTTAGTTAATTATTGGTGAATAATTGGTATTTTAATTAATTAATTATTTATTTAATTATGCTATATTATTTACACAATTATTTTTATTCCTTAAACGAGCAAAATCTTCCTAAATACTAGTAAGGGAATGTCCTGTTTTCCTTAATTCTAATTCTCCATCTTTTTAGTATCCAATCATCATATTCTCTTGCCTTTTGTTCCTCTTGATTATTCCCCAAGTAATTCTAATTTCCTTATTATTTTACATGACATACATACCTTCCATATTCAAGTATACACAATCACCTTAATATCCAAACTTTCCTTAATTCTTTATTCACTTCTCCAAGTAATCTCTTAAACCCTAATTACCATAATTCTTCCTACATTTTCCTACCATAATTCATGCTCATACTAGCCTATAAATACCCCTTCATACCTCTCACATTCTTCACACCAATTCTCTTCTTTTCTTCTCCTTAATTTTACACAAATCATCCCGTTTATCTTTGAAGCTAATTTTCGAGCACTTCTGGTCAGTTTTTGGGGTATTGACGTTTCACAAAAGATTGTTTCTCTCGAAATATCCTTGAGGTTAGGCTCAAGAATCACCCAATTCGGAGTTATATCGAAGGAGTTATAGCCTCTGCAAGGTCTGCCTATTCTTTCCAACGCAAATCCAATACTTCTCTCTTTCTTGTTTTCTTATCTTTTCTTCTTCTCTTCTCTTATTCAAATATTATTATTATTATTATGGGGTATTTATAAAAAATTATTATGAGTATTTTTAATTATATAAAATAATATTTTAATGATGTTTATGAGAAATTAATTAAAAGGTTCATGTACATATAGTTGGGGGGTTTTAATTATTTGTTAACCTTATATTGATTAAGGCTATATTTATTTGTAGGGTGTGTTCTATCAAGATTCTTGAGGTTCTTTTGGTGTGTTTGCTAAGCAAGGATCAAGGTACGTTAGGTGGCTAGATACCTTTGAAAGTGATTGAATTGGTTTGAATAACATGTTTTATATGATTTGATTGGTGATTGAATTAAATTGATTTGAATTGTGATTTTGAAATAAATTATGTTTGGAGGTATTGATAAAAGTATTTTGAATGATTGATTTTTAAATCATGTTTTGAATGGTTTGATCGAATTACTTATCATGTTTAAAGGAATTGATTTGAAAAGTTTATTGAATTAAATAAAAGGTTTCTCAAGGAAGAGTTATTGATTTTGAAATTTATTAATATGAGATTTTATTCTCAAGTATTTATTTAAGAGGTTTTGATTTTGAAAGTATGTGGAATTATAAAAAAAAGAAGTTTGAATTATATTGGATTTATTGAACCATTGAAATATTATTATTAATGCTTTATAAACATGTTGGTAATCCCACTATGCGGATTTGGTTTATTGATAAGACTATGGACTTTGTATGACCTAGTCTTTCCTCAAGAATAGCCTTGTAATATAAGGAGACTAGATTGGGGGGTGTGCACACTTGGGTGAGAAATTGGATTTAAAGAAATTGGTTCAAAAAGGAATTGGATTTTAAAGGAATTGGTTTATCAATTATTTTGAATGTTGAATCATTGGAATTGGTTTTGAATCATGAGTTTTGGAATTATTGGATTATTTATTGGAAATTGGTTTTAAAGCATGTTTGCGAATAAATTGAGTTTACATTATCTTGCACTTATCGTACTTAGCATATTTTGCTAATCCGTATTTCCTATTTGTTTTGGTTCGCCCTGTTTACCGTAATGGTAAGCAGTGTTGACTATTTTAAGGTGGAGTCATGAATGAGCATATGGGAGTCCCGGGATTTGCTTCACCTAGTTTAGGAATGTTGGTCTTGTGTTTATTTTGAGTAATCATAACAATATTACTATTTTCATAAGTATTAATAAAAGAAAGTTGAGTTTCCGCTGCAAGTTTTTGTTATTGAGTTAAGTATTTTGAGTAGCCTTGCGTAATCACGCGGCGGTAACACGCCCAAGTTTATCTCTACGGTATAATTATATGTATTATACTAGTATTTCCCTAGAGGGAGATTTGGGGGTGTTACAAAAATGGCCAAAGTTTGTTTTGAAGGCTGTTTTGTGAATGTCACTAGGTGTTATTCTAATCTGGTGATGACCAGATTTCAAGTCAATCTTTGAAAACAATTGAGTGCCTTGTAGCACATCTAACAACTCCCTGTAGTCCACACACATTCTCCAACTCCCATCCTTTTTCTTGCCATAATACAATAGGGGCAGCAAATGGGCTATATGTTACCAATGATACCAATATTACAAGTCTGATCCGAAGAGATGGAATGAAGACAAGCAATGATTAACCTAGAAAACCAGCCAAAATTGAGAAAGAAAGGCAGTTTTGTTGGACTTAATTACTAACCAAGCAATAATGATTGAGAGATAGAGAGAGAATAAGGATTCAGAGAGAAGGGAAATTTTCATTAATCATCAGCATAAGCTTTCATTACAATACTATTGGCTTTAAATAGCCTTGATTAGCTAATACAAAAACCTTGGACTAAAACATGACAAAATAAGAAAAGGACAAATAATAACAACGGCCTTCTAATTTGCAGCAGTTGTCAAATAGTACTATTATTACTCCCTTCCTTAGCTGTATCCTCTGGTAGGTTTGGATTTTCTTCAAGAACCTTCCTTTGTGCCTTCTCTGACTCAGCACTCTTTCCTTCCTTCTCTTCTGACTCAACAATTTTTGTCATCATGTTGCCAATGTCATCTTCTGTTTTTAGTGTCATGATATCAATTGCATCATGCTGTTGATTGCGGGGTAGCTGTGAGAAAGCGTTAGCTGCGGTGGTGATTGCTGGTGATAGGTGCTGCGGGAATTGGGGTTGTGAGCTGGTGTGCATGGTGTTTGAGTGAGGGAGATGCAAATTTGGGGGTCTGAGATGAGGGTTGGTGTGAGAACAAGAGGTTGTGGTGGCTGTGTTTTGCGGCTGCCACGTTATGAGTGGTGGCGAAATGGTGTATGGTGGGTGATGGTGGTATTGTGTGTGGAGGGAAGGAAGTGGAGCAGGGGAGTTGCTGTTGTGTTTGGTGTTTGCGTGAGTTGGGGAGGTAGGGGAAATAAGTTGTTGGTTTGGTGTGGAGGAGGATAGGTGATTGGTGTGGTTAAGGTTTAGGGGATAGCAACAAGGGGCAGCTTCTTTGTTGGCAATTGCTTGATTCGGAGACAAAATTTCAATCGAAGCCAATTGATTTTGAAATAAGTGCCTTAACCCGAACACTCCTACAAAAAAAACTAAACAAACCGAGGGTAATAGGGACAAAAACTAAAAAAATAAAATATAACGAAGTAAAATAAAATAAAACTCAAAACTAAAATAAATGAGAAAATGAGAGAAACTAGGAATTATTAAGTAAAAACTATTAAAAACTACGAAAATAATCGAATTAAGAGACAAAAGATGAGAATAAGAAAATAATAGAAATAAAGACTAAAAATAGACAAATTATTAGAAAAATAACTAGAGAATGACTATATAAGGACCCTTAAAAGTGACATAATTGTCACTTATCAAATTCCCCCAAGCTAATGTTTTGCTCTTCCTTGAGTAAAAAGCAATGAAACACAAGATAAGGAGAATGATTTATTCAAGCAAGATAAACTAAAAAGAGAAAGAATATACACTAACTCACTTTCGTAGAAATCACGGTCAATTTTAGCAACTAAAGACAAGCCATTTAAACCCCTAGATCGCCGTAGAAGATGAGTGTGCTCTCGTTAGGGTTTCCTAAGAGCTTAACTTACAACTCTAAATAAAAACCAAGTCAAGGCAATAAAAAGAAAAGAAAAATAAACATAAAAAGAGAAAGAAAAACGCTAGTTCATATTTGGACAAGAGATAAGATAAAGCACCAATGAATGCAAACCTTTCTAAATAAACAAATGTATGCACGTCTGAGGAGGGGAAAAACTAGGTTGTTGACTAATCCTCCCTAAGCCAAACAAAATTTATAATCACTTAACAAACCTAAATATAAGTATAGAGGTAAGTCAAGGGTCGAACCACTAGCAACGGTTATGTTCAAGTGCTTTCAATGTACGCCTAAACTAGGTCGAAGTCAAAATGTAAAGAGGAAACACTAACAACTACTAAAGTAAAGAACCAAACAAATAAAGCACTAGGGAATGGGGATCAACAAGTAATCATCACAATTGTAGCAACTCAGGAACAACATGCAAATCAATGGTTGCGAAGACTAATGGTAAGAGCAATCAAAAGAGCTCAACAAGCTATCTTCTAGAGGTCTAGTTAGAGGTCGCTATAAAAGAAACTAACTAGGAACGTCATTAATCGAACTCAATTGACAATTGTGAGCTACAAATCAATGGATCGTATCAATGTAGACTCACAATGCAATCTAGCATAATTCTCAAGGCCTAATCGAATTACACACATGCACAATTTCCGTTAATCACTTTAATCTCAACAATTAATCAATATAATCCCCAAATTAAGCACAATTATTCAATCATACAATTTTCACCCAATCCCTAGTCAAATAACTACTCTAACATCATCTTCTAAACAAGCATCAAACATCAAAATTAAATCTAACAAACATGAATTTTAAAGAAAGCAATAAAATAAGAATCAACCAAATATCAAGAACAACTACTCTAATCAAGCATCAAACATCAAAATCAAATCAAACAAATATGAATATTAAACAAAGCAATAAAATGAGATAGAGTTAGAAATGCTCATTGATAATATAGAAGATTTTACTCCTAAAGTAACCCTAAAACTAGAGAGAAAACTCTCAACTAAGCTGAAAATATGATACATTGTCCAGAATTAGTCATAGTATAGGCTCCTTTCTTTTCACCTTAGCTTCAAGCTCAACTTTTTCAGCCTTCGCTTTCAACTCCAATGCATGTAAATGCGCTGCCCTACCATACAACTCATCCAAATTTTCAAACACTTTTCCTGACAACTTCCCTTAGAGAAAAAAGGAAATGCTCTGTCAAACCTTCTAGCTTTCTACGTAACAGTAACAACAATATCCTCTACCTCTAGACAGCTTGATCAACCTAATGTGATACTCAATCACTTATGAGTGCCATTTTGGCACTCATTTGGTAGCATTTTTCTGATGTTTTCCTCTTATTTTATAAGTTTTTCTCCTTGAATAATGCCTTAGATTTGTTCATTTATGCTTTAGTTTCTTCGTTTCCCTTATTTTGCGTTTTCTTGCATTTTAAGGGTATTTTTGTCTTTTCTATTTTACTTGCTCTACTTTCTTTGATTATAGGACTTGCTCGACCCCGAGATTTATTTTGGAAGGTTCTCCAAGTCTTTTGGATGCTCGGGACAAGATCTCATATTATTTGGTTGGCTAGAATGCAAGATAAGAGGCAAGCTCCCACTCTTGGCTTTAGCGCTCTCGTGCATCACCCTCATCGCATGTCTTGGTCATTAACATGCAAAAATGGAGTTTTCAAGGCTGCCCTCCTCGTGAGGTTCACATGAGAGCGTCGACTATGGGGATGCTTGGGTGTGCTAGGCTTTGTGCATCGCAGCAAGGGCACCATACATCGCAACAAGGGGAACCGCGCTCCACATCCAGCACCAGGTGGTGCGCGCGCAGACCCCTCTGTGCGTGCGCACGAGTCGTGTTGTACGTTTGCAGTACAGCTAGCCGTGCCTTTTTCTTTCTTTGCTATATGTACCTTAGACCTTTCCATTTTTGGGGGATGACGTTTTTCTAGTACTATAAGGAATATTTCAAGCATTATCCCAAACTTGAACCCCACTGTGATAATACACTTAAGCATGGTGGCGTCCAAACGGAAGGAAGCTAGAGCAAAAGAGTCACCAACAAGTTTTAGGAACTTGTAAACCGTTCATAGGGAGAAGGTTACACCTCTTAACGATCCATGAGATCGTTAACTCCAAAAGATCTGGAACCAATCAGGGTTCGGGGATAAGGGTACAAATCCAATCTAAAAGAGAGAGGACCCGTGTAGACACCTACTTTTGGCCTCTTGTCCCGAAAAGGAAGTGCGATGATGTTACAAAAACCCGTTCTTCATGCTAGATCAAAGTTGAAGTGTTTATGGACTACGAAAAACATAATGAAGTAAGTTTAAACCCATAATTTAGACCAAGTTATCTTAGAGCCTTGTCCAATTACTAATTAGGCCTAAAGCGTGTTCATACATGTTTAAACTTGATTAATAACGGACCCAAATGCGTCAAATACAATGATTGGATCCAATGGAACCTATATTGTTGAAAATCGAGCCAAACAGATAACCAACCATCAAATTCCCGTACAAAGCCTATACAGATGGGTAGCACTTTCTAAGAGCTTTCCAACGTATATTATAAGCCCAATTCCAAGCCAAAACGAAGAAGTTATGATCAAAACACTAAACCAGGCCCAAAACCGATACCCTTGCATTCCAACGGCCATAACGTATGATCCATAACAGATTTTAATCTAATTCTAAAGGGATTGGAAAGTAGATATCCAGAGATTGCCAATGATATCTCACATGCCTAAATCCGACATTTCAATCAAATGTTATGGAAGTTTTAAAAACGCGTTTTCTTATAAGGCAAAGCGCAAACCAGCGCAACTCAATCAGTTGCGTGCGCCTCATTGAGATGCGCGCGACACCCAAGCGGGACTCAAAGAGTTGCGCGCGCCACCTGACGCCGCGGCTCTAAAACCTTAAACCTAGATTCCTATGCCCATAAAAAGGGGTCTTCAATCAGCTCTAAACAGAAAGAAAATCAGAATTATAAACCCTAAATTTTTGAAATCCCTAATCTCTCAAACCCTCTTACTATCATACTACTTTTCCCTGTTTCTTCCCAACTACTCTTCAACCCTAATCCATCCATTGAAGCCCTTGGAGGTACAAAGAAGAAAGAAGATCCATAAACATCTAAGACGGAGATCTAAGCATACACAGAAGAACGGTTAGTTTCCTGAGCACTTAGATAAATCACTTTTCTTTTATTGTTTAAAAACTTTAATTGATTAATTAGTGTGGCTTGATCACTTTAAACAAACTTTTAACTAATTAATTCACATAGTACTCTTTCGTTAATCAAGACTAGAATTTGAATAATTAATTGATTGTTTTATCACTTAAGACAAGGCGAATATTGTTTATTTCTTGTTCTTTTCACGAATTTGATTAAATAAGAATAACAACTTTTGCAATGTAATTCCTATATGATTAATGTGTGTAAATAGAATCAACTAGCTTAGGTTTTAGGTATCACGTTGCATACATTGTTTGGTTATGAAATTGTGGAAAAGGATGAGCTAGTAGAGGCCGCACTTGGGCTAGAATAGCGATTCCCCTCTAAAGGGAACCTAATTTTAGTACCCTCGCTCTCAAACTCATTTATGGTTCATGTAGAATAATTTGGGCATGGGTAAACTTATGATTCGTGCTAAATATCCCTTGAACACTACTTGGGATAAAGGCATGAACGAGGTTTATGAGTTTTCCTAAAACTTATTGATGACTCACTACTTGTTTCTTACAAAAAAGCGTTATGATAGAATCAATTCTAATTCAAGGTCCCCCAAACAGTCAGGAATTCAAATCCTAATACTAAGGAGAAGGATCCCCTACGATGGGAACACCCTCCTTACAGTGGCGACTCTGCTGGGGACTTAGAAAATTCTAAGATGTTGCCTATGGGTTATGACAGGAATTAACTTGGATAATCTCTAGTTAGAGAGCGAGACTTGAACGCATAATATCTTCCTTTTTCACAAAAGTAAAAACCAAACAAGCAACATTGCATCATGCATAATCATAGCACACTTTAACCATTGGGGATTGGCTCATTGATTAGGGGCTGCCAACACTAGGCTTCTATCCCAAAATAAATAACAATCATCCCACCCATATCGCCAACAAAATGTTGGGAGAGGGATTTCATGAATCAACTCGTTGAGTGATTGATTTGTGCATCGTTTCTTAAGATATGGTACCTTTGGACACCAAAGCCTTTGACCTTAAAACGACATTGTATGCTTTAATGGTTCTTTTATGTGCTTATGTGACTACATGAATATGTGCTTCGTGTCTAATCTAACTAATTTCAACTTGTTACCTAGAGATATAATTTAAAAAAAAAATTCGCAAAAATTGTGGTTCGACAAAAAAAAAATGTCTGCACTTCGATTTAAAAAAAAAAAAATTGTCGAACCTACCAGGTGGCACGCGCAACTGTCAAAGTTGTGCGCGCCCTCCACGCGCAAGTTCAGAATTTGCGCTCGGCACCCCCGCGCAACACTATGTCTTGCGCGCGCCCACTGTTCAACGTTGACTTTGACTCGTTACGAGCAATATCATACGGAGAAAACGATACTACCGCTTCAAGGTTAATCGTTTAGTAGGTGCTAAAAATATCTCTTTGGCTAACAACGTTGTCTAACTTTTACTTTGATTGTCTTTTTTACTTTCGAAAAATCCAAAAACATGTTTTTTATCGTTCTACCAACTGTCACGTTCCGGGAGTTTGGGCCTCGAAACGTGCGGCACGCTCTAGCCTTTTGGCGGCAAGAACGCTAGCCTCGTGCGGAAGAAGGGCTTGTGAGCACAAAGCAACACAAGCGGGCAATATAATCACAGGAGCACTCGCGTCTATCTGGGCGACGGAGTGCGGGTGGTCGGGGCTTGTGACGGCCGATGCTTCAAAGCGGGCACAAGCGGGTCCGAACCACGAGTCCTTAGCGCAACAAGTTGGGTTGGAGGGGAGCTAATATGCAAGTAAGACACAATATCTATAAAGGTCTAACAACAAACAAGCATAACAGCAAGACAACACTTGGTAGAGGGCGTATTATTAATGAAATAAAATTAAAAAAAAAACGCATGTGGTAATGCTACTCTAGAAATTGCACTCTCCACCTTAGCACAAGACGGAAAATTGCGCACGATACTATTTTGATTATGATGATTCGTTTACGTACTTTATAATCAAACTAATGACATTACTTCTTATGAGGTTCATCATTAGAAGTTCGCATCCCTTAATAGGACGTCATCAATATGTTTATTCTTAAACGTGTCTATTTTCGTGTTCATCATTTTTTGAGTTGTAATTGGTCAACCTTGATTTAAGAGTATAATTTATTTACCTCTTCTATGGTTTAAAAAAGAAAATCCCGAAAACTCTACTTGGGATGATTACCTCACACAAAAAAGAGAAAAATAGAAAGAAAAAAAAATATCGTTCTTAAAAAAAAGAAAAAAAAAGAGAGTATTATACAAAAAATATTACTCTAAAAAAAAGGACATAATGACTGGTAAAACCAAGAAAATGATTTAATTATTTCTTGGATTTTACATTCGGAGGCCATCATTTAAATAGTAATATATTATCCTTTAAAGATAAGAAATATGAGAATCATAATAATAAAAAAAAACGATATTGATCTCTATTATTGTAATCTGAATGATCAACAAATACTATAGTATATTTGATCATTTTAAGGAGTGTGTTCAGGTCGATTAATATTTCTAAAAATTTGATGCACACTTTCAATCCAACTTTCTTCTCTTTCTCTTCTACCTTTTTCGAAAACAATTCATTTAAAGTAAAATCCTTAGATGATTACCTTGTTGAAGTCAACACAAATCATGACATTCCATTAATTATTGTTCGTGAATTTTTTGACATTCTTCATCAACAAACTTGCTTAAAGTGCATTCGTATTACGAGGATAATAAAAAGAGTAAAACAATCATTTTGACTTTGGTTCATTGTTTGAATGCTTGGCATAAAAGGTTTAAGTGAACGCGCTTAATTTCTCGTGACACACATGACTAGGTCATATTCCACATTTGCATATTAGTCCAATCATGGGTGACAAAGCAGCATTGGAGAAACTTGGACAGGAATTCCAAAACCTAAAGGCCCTACGCGAATAAGAAGCCCAATTAAAGGCTCATAAAAAAGCAGAAAAGGCTAAAATAAAAGCAGAGAAAGAAAAAGAAAACTTTCTGCAAGAAAAAGCAAGAGCCGAAAAGCTAGAGGCCTTGGACAAACTTGTCCTTCGAGCTAGCTCATGGGCTAAGTATTTCAATTATGAGTTTACATCACAACCTAGTGGCAAGACTCTCCTAGAAAAGTTCATGACTACGGATTTGCCAACCTTTAAGGTTACATACAATCCTAGGATTCACTTAATGAACTTTATTGGAATTATAGCATTGAAAGGGGTTGAGAAAAATCTATATACATGTTCTTTTCTTCTTTCATTGGACCCAACTGCTAGATCATGGTTTTATAACCTCAATGCAAAACAAACTTCCACTTGGAGTGACGTTGTAAAAGCGTTTTTTTTTAATCCAATATGGAGATAACATCGAGCTCACAAATACCTTACGCGATCTTGAATTGCTTAAGCAAGGGGGAGAAGAAAGCCTCATTGACCTCTTTTACAGGTGGCGATTAAAGGTTGCTCTTCTTTCACAAAGACCTCCGGATCATGAACTTGTCCCAAAGTTCATAGACAATATGTCTCCACCATACAAGTGCCATTTACAATACCTTGTGATCAATAAAGGACATGATAAATGAAACCATGAATCATATAGACGGACTAGATTTTTAGAAACGGACAAAGATCGAAGACGTAATCTCAAGAAGTTGCCAACAATTCAAGATGAAGCATCCTAGGTGTTGTTTTGTTTCTTTCCTTCGTTTTTTACAATAGACTAAGAGATTCATGCTGTTGTAAGGAGGGTGTTCCAGTCGTAGGGAATCCTTCTCCTTAGATGCCCATGGCCCTTTAAAGCCTAGGACTTTACACTTGTTAGGGTGTATTAGGATTTGAATTCCTAAGTGTTTGGGAGACCTTGAAATAGAGATGATTCTATCATACACGCTTTTTTTTGTAAGGAACAAGTAGGAGTCGCCTATGAGTTTTAGGAAAACTCATAAACCTCGTTCATGCCTTTCTCCCAAGTAGAGTTCAAGGGATATTTAGCATGAATCATAAGTTCACCAATGCCCAAATTGGTCAAGAAACCAGAAATGAGTTTGGGAGCGAGGGTATTAAGATAACGTTCCCTTTAGAGGGGAATCGCGATCCTAGCCCTAGTGCGGCCTCTACTAGCTCTTCCTTTGCACAATTTCATTACCAAACTATATATACAACGCGATACCTAAAACTATGTTAGTTGATTTTATTTACACACATTAATTAACGTAGGAATTACATCTTAATGTCGTTATTCTTATTTAATCAAATTCGTGAAAAGAACAAGAAAATAAACAATATTCGCCTTGGCTTAAGTGATCAAATAATCAATCAATTATTCAAATTTTAGTCTTGATTAATGAAAGAAGACTATGTGAAATTAATTAATTAATTATTTTAAGGTGATCAAACAACACTAATTGATTATTTAAAGTTCTTTTAAATAAGAAAATAAGGATGATTTAACTAATTGCTCGGGAATTTACCACTTCTCTTTGCTAGATCTCCATTTAGAACACTTATGGACTACTTCTTGTTGGGGAACCTCCACCGTAGTAACAAAGTGTCGAAAAGCGTGAATGTTTAGGACAAGAGGGTTTGGATGCACAAGTTCACAAGTATTCTGCCAGGATTTTAGGTTATTTTATGTGTATTGAAGCCTCGGATTAGGGTCTTATTTATAGGGAATGATTAGGTTTAGGATTTAGAGCATTCTGCCGCAGCAGGTGTCGCGCGCAAGTGAATAGGTCGCGCGCAATATACGCGTGCAACTATTTGTCTTACGCCCAGCTCTATGGTAAGATTCGATTTTCTAATATTTTGATATTCAGAATCTTTTACGAGCGCATCTCCAGAAGTTGTGCTGGATGCCGCGCGCAATTGAAAGTTGCGCGCGATTGCCGAGCGCGACTTTGTGAGATGCGCGCGACATTTGCTGCGGCAGATTAAATTTTAACCTAAACGCTCCTAAATCCGTCATTATTGGGATTTAAGCACGGGCTTAAGCCTAATTATGATCGGGTTTAGTTAATTGAACCTTGTATTGGTCTTGTTCTTTTATTCGGGCTAGTCTTTTGTGTTTTGTGGCTTAACCAGTTATCCATAAGTATTCTTCACTTCATTTCAACACGAAGATGGTTTTATTTATCGTCATTGCACTTCTTATCGGGACAGGAGGCCAAAAGTAGATGTCTACAGCTAGCCCCCACTTTGATCGAGTCTAGGATAGACAATGATCAAAGTAGTCAAGGAAAAATCCGAGACTCATTCTGCGAAGTTTCCTAAGGTTAGAGAATCTTTCAGAAATGTTTAAGGTTGTCGAAACAGTCCTCGATTTGCTAAGTGTTTGAAACAAGTAGCTATTAAGGCTAGAAAAAGCTTTTCCCTAGCTAGTCTTAACGCGCTAAAGAATCTAGATTGATCCTTTGCAATTGTAGAGCGCTTTTAAAAGTAAAGGTGTTCTGGGTGACGTCAAGTCATGAGAAGAGATCGGTTTTAAAAGAATAATAGGGGATGATTTCCTCTCAATCATGTCATCGTTGGTCTAAAGTCCCTCGATATGTCATTGAAACTTTAGCCTGACTTTAACAAAGTAAGAAGAATAAAAGGGGTTTTTCGATATTCGAATCGAAAAGGGGTCCGGTATTCGAGCCGGATGTCTACAAGATAGAAATACATGTCTCAGGACTGGAGGCATATATCCAAATCCAGTGAGAGAAAAGAAAGTCAGCAACTCTCTCAGTAGTTTTGTCCACAAGATGAGTACACGTGTCTCAGGACTGGGGGCACGTGACTACATGGGTGTGACATCGTCTTGTCGCTCTTTATACAGGGGGTGGACGGACACCCTAACTGTCCGAAAAGCTAGTGAGCTCACTAACTACTGTATTTGCTTCCATTTAAGAAGTGCCAATTCCTGAAGGTTCGGCGCGCCTGTCGACTCGTGAGCTAACGCCTACTGTAAATAGTCTACCTTTTAGTTCTGAGAGGTAGATCTCGCAAAGCTTGGGCTAAGGTGAAATTTTACGCAACACCTACGCCGCACAATTTTACGTTGTACGCTACGCCATTTGCGTTTTTACGCTGCATGAAAACGCCTTTCTTTTGCTTCGTACGTGAAAAAAGAAGAAAACCCGGACACTTATAACGTCAGTACAGTAAAATGACAAACCTGTCTATGGGTGCTTTTACGTAAAGCACCACCACGGAACGTCTTAATAGGGCTGTCAAAAGCTGACACGACACGATAACTCGACACGAACCCGACACGAAATAAGTGGGTTTGGGTCAAGAATTTTCAACCCGTTTAATATCGACACAAACACGAACCCGACACGACACGACCCGTTTGACAACCCTACGTCTTAAGGCACGCTTACAAAAAACCTTCAAAACGTATGCTTGGGAAAGGCACAAAGCATGGTGTGCATGCAAAATGATGCAAAAAAAACTATCAAAGAGGAAAATAAACCACAAATGCAAAGCAATTAAAAAGGATTTTGATAATTCGCGCACTATTACGTCTAATAACAAGCAAAAACCGTTGAAAATGACAAACGGATCAAAACCCGGATACCGGTCATTTTAGTGACCAGTATTCGCTCACAACTCAGAAGGTCGCGTGGCCAGGCGCGCGCATCTTTATGAGTTGTGGTGCTATGTCACGCACAACTTCTGGAGTTGCGCGCGACATTCAGTTCAGCAAAAAGAAAATCGCAGGTGCAATTTTTCATTTTGCACTCTCTCTCCTTCCTTCCTCCATTTTCGTTTCTTTCTCTCTCTATAGAGCTTGAATTTTCGTGATTTTCAATGCTAAAGGAAGAAAATTTCGTTGTTAATTTATTTTTTCCATAATACTATGTAAGTCTTTTACTATAATTTGCTCTTTTTTGGCTGAATTCGAACAATTTTTTGAATCGTTAAACCCTAATTTTCGAATTTGGGGGTTTTTGATTCCGTCCATTATTCTTGAAATTGTTTGTTCTATGTTGTCATGCTATGTTTAAGGAGTGTTTTGCAACAAATTTCATGAAAAATGGTTAAGTATTGAAGCTTGTATGAGCATTTTTTTGTTTAAGTTCGTTCTTGCTATTTTTGTTCGAATTTTGCTCGAATCTGTTGCTTTTTCTTGCTCATTTTGGGTATACTTGTTGATTATGAAGTAGATTATAGTATTAGAACTAGTATTACTTTCATAATTCACATTTGGTAAATTTTGAAATCGAAAAAAAAATGGCGCGAAGTGTATACTTAGCTTGTTTTGCCATATTCAAACTTCAAGATTGTTTGGTAGACGATAATTGTGTTTGATGTACCTATTATTCGCTTGAGAATGGTTGATTCTTTGGGATTTTGAATATAATCCTTTGAATGCTTAGTTGAACCTGGTATAGGATGGCTTTTGTGGGTGTTAATAGCCCCCATTTACTGAGTTTAATTGCAGGATCGTAGCCCCCAAGTATGGGTGGCATTCGGTTTTTGTGTTTTGTCCTATCAATAGCCGTTATGCTGCCGAAATGGATCTAGAACACGTTTATTAGCTTAGTTTAGAAAGTAAACTAATAGAGAAACCTCATCTATCATAGCGACTCGCCTCCATTCGTCGATGCTGAGGAGATTCTGGCTAGTCATGACGAGGTAGTTCGCCCTCGAAAGAGGGTAACCCGGCCTCGTGAGGAGGTTCAAGAGCGACGTGCCGCTGCTAATTGGCGTCGCCAGGAGGATGTGGTCTGGGAGGCTCCTCCCAACTAGGACTCTAGGGTCCTTAAGTGGAACCCAGACCATCACGTCTCGGTTCGAGGGTGGCGCGGCATCGTGAGTTTCTTACGCCTTCTTTCTCTTTTCTTTCCGTCTTTTCTTTTAGTGACCGTTTTTTATTATTTTGGCTCTCTCTTCTTCTCTTTTTTTTTCTTTAGAGTGAGGCTAGCATAATACTATACAGTTCTAGTGACTTGCGGACCCGTTTTGGGAGCTTACCCGACGTGGTAAAGGATATCGTGGAGCCACTACTACAAAAAACCCCTATCGAGTCGCCTGTAAATGACCTAACGAGTCTCTTCAAAGGCGACTCTGCAGCCACCGACACAATAGCTTCCAACTTTAGGAGTCGCCTATGAGGTGACTCGGTAGCTTTTATATAAGTCGCCTATTAGCTGTTAGGCGACGCTATTTATTAAGCTTTTGTGTCGCTTGTGTTGAAAGAGGCGACTCCGTAGGTTAAATCTATTGTGTTGCTTGAGTTGAAAGAGGCGACACGTCAAAAATCAACATTTTTTCCAACTTTTTTTTATTAGCTCATATAATGTCAGTGTTCATGACACTCAGCATGCTTGATCTCTGGTTCTTTGCCTGGAAGGTTAAAGCTCTTACCATTATGCCAAAGTTACGTTTCATATATATATATGATATTGTAACTATTTTAAATACATTTTTAGATTTAACCTATCGAGTTGCGTCTTACGCATTAGGCGACTTATTAGGTAGTAGTCATATAATAAAGCTCCTAACAAGTCGGACTTATAGTGTCGCCTGTATATAAGGTGCGACTTGTAAACATATCAAGTCGCCTCATACTTATTAGGAGACTTGTTATGTTAGGGTTAAAATCAACAAAGCACCTAATGAGTCGCCTAATATACATGAGGTGACTTGATAGGTTTACAAGTCGCACCATATATGCATGTGACTCTATAACGCAACTTATTTGGTGACTTAAATTAGATTTTTAAAGTCACCTGTATATAAGGTGTGACTCATTAACCTATCGAGTCGTCTTATACATATTAGGCGACTCATTAGGTGAAAGTCATATATAACAAAACTCACCTATTGAGTCGCCTAATATTTATAAGGCGACTCGACAGGGTTTCGAGTCGCACCTTATGTACAAGTGACTTTGAAAATCTAATTTAAACCACCAAATAAGTCGGATTATAGAATCACATGTATATATGGGGCAACTTTTTAACTTGTCAAGTCACCTCATATATATTAGGCGACCCGTTAGGTGTTTTGTTGATTTGAATCCCAACTTAACATGTCGCATAATAAGTATGAGGCGACTCAATAGGTTTATAAGTCGCACCTTATGTACAAGTGACTCTAAAAGTCCGACTTATTAGGGGTTTTTTATAGTAGTGAGCTTTCGAGGATTGGTCGCGCGCTGGCGGCTATTCGGGATTTGTCGAGTCAGTCTGCTTCGTCAGCTTTCCTTCGCGGATTGCTGAAGTTTTGGTGGGAATCCACCAACACTTTTCACTTTCTGTGGGAGGAGATGACGGTCACCCCATACGATTTCTCTATGATTACGGGTTTTCCTTTTGTAGGTGAGATCGTAGTTATAAAGAACGTAACAGGGTCGGACTTGAGGCTGAGGGATCTCGTGGTGGATCGTCTGGCGACGATCCTTCATGTGTATTCTCAGACTTGTCCGTACTCGATTCTTGCTGACGAGTTGTCGGCTGATGAAGTCGATCGGCAGTGTACGCCTGAGCAGCTGGCTCGGGTATACATTGCCCACACTCTTTTCGTCACTCTCTTGAGTGATCGGGGACAGCGTTTCCCCATCGGATTACTTATTTGCTTTGCAGACTTGGGGCAAGTAAGTAACCTGAACTAGGCGGAGGTGTCGTATGCCCGTATGCTTAGAGCTATGGGCAAGGTGATCGAGGGGCGAAGCTAGGTCGTTGAAGCTAACCCCTACCCAAGGTCAAAAAAAATTTGTATACGCTCAACACACCCCTACACATGTATAACGGTAAGTCGAGGGTCAAACCCAAAGGAATGGTGGGAGACTATATATTGTCAATGGTCAAGCTATTCCGAAGTCTAATGATAGGGTGTGAATATTAGGACAAAAACTACTAATAAGCAAGATGAAATCAAATGTATAAGGTACTAGGATTCTGGATCCACATGTAGTCATAACGGATTCAATTAATTGGGAGGTCAATTGACTAAGTCAAGCAATGTGAGGGAAGATCAATTTTGCAACCAATAGAGCATATCAAGCTATTCTCCTAGAGGTCTAACTAGCGTCAACTACGACAAACTCTAGATAGGAAACATCACAAGACACCTCAATCGTGTAAATGCAAGCCACAAATCAATTGTCCGTATCAATGTGAACTTACAATGCAATCTAGTGTGAATAACTAGGGTGATAAGGCCTAAATCAAGCACACACATGCACAAAATCGATTAACCAATTTAATCACATTATCAACTCAATTAATTTTCTCAAGTTAACTTAAATCCATTACTCATACATGCTTCACCATTACCCTAGCAATCAAGCTACTCACAATCCATTAAGAACATCAAAATTAAAGCTAATCTAACAAACAAATTCATATTCATCAATTGAAATCAAACCAAATCAATCAAACAATCAACAAACTTGAACAATCAACAAAACAATTGAAATTAAACAAAAGATTTAATTAAAGTGAAAGGAATTCTTACAAACTTGATTAAAATCAAACCAAATGTAGCAATCTTCAATCATCAATCATCAAACCCAAAGTCTCTCTCTCTAAAAACCTAAGAACAAGAGTTTCTCTCTCTAACAAAATCCAACCTAAAACTAATTCTAATTCTATTCTAATCATTCTCTCTGTAAAAATAGAAGGAAAAGCTATATATAATAAAACTAACTAGAGAGAATTTAGTTAGATCGTCCAAAAGAAACCCTGGAAGGCGCGGTCGCAAAAGGGAGGAGTTCGGCCGTGGGAAAAAGGGTACGGAGCAGGGGCCCTGGGAGGCACGCCCGCACCTGCACCAGGCGCGCTCGCGCCACCCAAGTGCGCAGTCGCACCTCCCTCGTGCGCGCTCGCACTTGGCAACAGGGCACCCCCTTCTCTTCTTCGTCCTAGCTCATCCTCGTGCACTCGTCAAGGTGATAATGATGAACACTAAGGTAGGCAGTCTTGAAATGGTAATTTTGGTGGGTTCATCCCAAAGATGATGCCCCCACCGCATGCGTGCTCCGATCTCAAATACATGCCCCTTGCATTCCTTCAAACTTGGGCTCCAAAGGACGAACACAAGGCATCCAAATTTATGAAAATAATGAGAGGAGGGCTCGGGAATCCTTGGATCACGATCATAACCTGAAAATACACAGAAACAAACAAATAAAAGAGAAAAAAACCAAATAAACAAAGAAATACACAATAAAATAAAACTAAGGAAAGAACAAACTAAAGAAATAAAGGACAAAACTAAGGAAAACTAAAGAAAAGAGCTATAAAATGGTATGAATTTTATCCTAAAAGAAGCCAATTGAGTGCCATAAATGACCCTCATCAAATTCCCCCAAGCTAAACTTTTGCTCGTCCTCGAGCAAAACAAGGAAAGAAAGAAAAGGATGAAAAACTTATTCAACAAGAAAAAGAAAGACTCAAGATGGGAATGTACACTAAGACTCACTGTCGTAGGAATCACAGTTGTTTTTAGCTACAACAAGCCCTTTAAACCCCAAAGTCGCCTATGAAAACGAGTGAGGTCTTGTAAGGGTGTCCTAAGAGTTTGACCCACAACTCTTATAAAGCAAACACGAGGCAAAACAGAAAGGCAAAATCAAAACAAAAGAGATGAGAAAAATATAAAATTCTACGATTTAGACTTTTTCACCATGACTACAATTCAAATGAATGACAAACTTTCTCAAATAAATAGAGGTGAGCACATTTCAAGATATCCAAGGTTTATAAAATAATAAAACATGCTAAGCATAGAGAACTAAGTATCACACTCCACTTTCATCCCGTTCGTTCTTACCGCGTTCTCTCTACTAGCTTCAAATCAACCTCTAGTGAGCGTCCCAATGATTCCTCGAAGGAACCGGAAAAAGGAAAATTTTAGGATACTCAACATCATGACTTTTGCATCCCTTCTCCTTATCCTAAAGCTCATATTCCTCTCCTCTGAAGAATGACTCAACCACTTAGGTCAAAAGGTCTTTCCCCGAGGTTGTAATGCAAGGGCGAGAAAGGGCGTAAGTGGGCTACAATTTGAAATTTGGTGGTTTTCCTAATAGTGAAGCAAAGAACGGGCCCTTTCTTAGAATCACAATCAAGTAGTCACCAAACCAAACAAAAATACATACACCTTATAACCCCAAGCTTATTCAAAGGTATAAATCACAAACATATACACAAAAGCATAAACGCTCCTCCCCCAAGCTAAAATGAAGCATTGTCCTCAATGCTTAGAAGGAGAAAAGAATACATCAAAATATTTTTGGATTTTCATTTTTCACTTTTTTCTTTTTTTTTTTCTTCATTTGCATTACACCTTGTTCTTTGATGGGATGAAGAACGGTAGGTCGTTGGGCTACCACCACACCCAATCAAACAAAATTTGTAACTCAACTAACCCCTATGAAGTGTAGTGGTAAGTCAAGGTCGAACCCAAAGGAATGGAGGTCGAATGCACAATGCCTAAGTCTAGCTATTCCAAAATCTAGTAGGGGTTTATGGTAGAAACTAGAGCTAAGCTAGGCAATGCAATAAGCTAGTACTAATTGAATGCTAAGGCACTAGGGGAATGGATCCACATGCACCAACAATGAAGTTCAATCAACTTGGGGAATCAACCAATCAAGTCAAGCAATGTGAGGGAAAACCGAAATTTCAACCAAGAGAATACATCAAGCTATTCTCCTAGAGGTCTAATTAGCGTCAACTACATCAAACACTAGCTAGGAAACATCACAAGATATCTCAATCGAGTAAATGTAAGCCACAAATCAATGGTCCGTATCAATGTGAACTCACAATGCAATCTAGTGTGAATAACAAGGGTGATCAAGCCTAATCAAGCACACACATGCACAAAATCAATCAACCAATTTAATCACATTATCAACTCAATCAATTTCCCCCAAATTAATCTCAATTCATCATCAATACATGCTTCACCACTACCCTAGCAAATAAACTACTCACAATCCATGAAGATCATCAAAATCAAAGCTAAACTAATCATCATTCCCAAATTCATCAATTGAAAACAAATTGAAACCAACAAATTCAATCAAAATCAATCAAACTATCAATTAACCAAATCAAACAACAATACTAATGAAATCAAACATTAAATTGCATTAAAGAGTAAAGAATCCTTACAAACTTGATAGAAATCAAATCAAATGCAGCAATCTTCAATCATCAATCATCAAACCCACATTTTCTCTCTCTAAAAATGCTAAGAACTGGTGTTTTTCTCTCTCTCTAAAATCTAATCTAATCTAATTCTCTTTTTTTGAAGATCTAATTCTCCCCCTATAAAAGGAAAGAAATAACTATCAAATACAAAGAGGAAGTTGGGAAAGTCGTCCAAAAATAGACCCACGCCGGTGCAGGCGCTCGGAGGAGAGAGAATGGTGTGCACGGGAACACACCCAGACAGGTGCGCCCGCACGCACTTGGTGTGCGGCCGCATTCGACAGATGTGTGGCCGCACACTCCTCGAGTGCGCCGGCACAAGGCTGCTGCTTCCTCCTCTTCTTCTTCGTCCTAGCTCATGCGGTGCACACATCCTAGATGATGGTGATGGAGGACAAAGTAGGCAGGAACTTCCTTGAATTTCTTGAAGGGTATAAGCCATGAGGAAGGCATATACAAGACCTTGAAGCATGCTCCTTGGACCTCCCTTTGACTTGAGACTTCTTGCACAAGCTTTAGGCATGAAAATCAATGGAAAGCTATGGAGAGGAAGCTCGGGAATCCTTGGACAATCAATCACAACCTACAATCAAAGGATAAAAAGCAAGTAAAAGGGAAAAAATAGCAAGTAAACTAGAAAATGCATAAAATAGAGAAACTAACTACAAAAAGCATAAAATGAAGAAAACTAGAATAAAACTAAGGAAAACTTAAGAAAAGAGTAATAAAATGAAATAAAATTCATCCAAAAAGGGACCAAATGAGTGCCATAAATGTCATTCATCAAATTCCCCCAAGCTAAACTTTTGCTCGTCCTCGAGCAAAACAAAGCAAGAAAGAATAAGGATGAAAATTTAATTGAAAATGAAAAAGAAAGACTCAAGATAAGAATATACACTAAGACTCACTGTCGTAGGAATCACGGTTGCTTTTAGCTACAACAAGCCCTTTAAACCCCAAAGTCGCCTATGAGGACGAGTGAGGTCTCGTAAGGGTATCCTAAGAGTTTGACCCATAACTCTCCACCAAACATCAATGAGGCAAACCATAAAAAGAAAGGAAAATAAAATGAAAACAAACCTTTGCGAAATGAACTAACACAAAGACTATAATGCAAATGAATGACAATCTTTCTCAAGTAGTTAAGGTATGCACTTTTCAAGATATCCAAGGTTGATTGAAACATAGGGTATGCTAGGCATAGGAACTAGTCATCACAATCCACGTTCATCCCAAACAATCTTACCGCGTTCTCCCCACTAGTCTCAAATCTCCCCTTAGTGAGTGTCCCAATGATTCCTCGAAGGAACCGGAAAAAGAATTATTTTTAGGCTACTCGACAATCTTGACTATGCATCTCCTTTCCTTAGGCAATGACCCATGATGCCCTCCCCCGAATAGTGACTCAACTATCTAGGTCGAAAGGTCTTTCCCCAAGGTTGTAACGTAAGGCAATAAGGGTGAAGGTAGGCTAAAATTTAAAATTTGGTGGTTTTCCTAATAGTGAAGCAAAGATTGCGCATTTCTTTACACCAAAACTAAGTTATCACCAAACAAAAACAACACCCCCAAGCTTACTTGAAGCTATACTCACAAAGAAACATATACAAAAAGCGTACACGCTCCTCCCCCAAGCTAAAATGAAGCATTGTCCTCAATGCTTAGAAGGAGAAAAGAATGCATCAAAATATTTTTGAATTTTTACACTTTTCAACTTTTTGGTTTTTTTAGAATTTGCAATGTCCTTGCCTTTTACTTAATTCGGACGGCTTTTTCTATAAGCAACTTATTTGTCCATGCCTCTTTGAAGTAGGACGGCTTTTTCTCAAATCTTTGCCATTATTCACAAAGAAAATGATATCACAAACTTGCATTCATAAAAACCAAAACTCCAACTCATCCACCACAAACTCCATCTCAAATGATCATTTTGCTTCACAAAAACCAAGAAAAGAAAGAAAATGAAACAAAAGGTCAAATAACTAAAGATGTGGCTTGAAAAGAAGGGATAAGGCTCAAATGGTTGCAAGAAGGCAAATGTAAACCCAAAAATAACAAAAATGAATAAAGCTATCCTAAAAATGAAAAATACCACCCCGAAAAAGGTGCCTTTTTCTCCCTAGATAGTTCGGTCTCGGGTTTGAGAATCATACATCAAGCTTTATTAGATTAGGTTTGCATAGTCAAGGATCCACGCCGCTCATACAAGGAATGGTGAAGGCTAGAAAAACAAGTAACCTCACAAGATTGTGGCAAAAACTCACTAGTGGTGTCAAATTGACTATAGGGACACTACTAGAAATGATCCATTTACCGATGGCTAAAATCCATCGGTAAACTTGTAAAAAACCATCGGTATATCATTTACCGATGCCTGCCATCGGTAAAAAACCATCGGATTATGATACGTCGGGAAAATCGAAAATACCGATGGAAAAACCATCGGTAAACTTAATACCGATGGTTTTACCGATGGTTACCAACTGTCGGAGCTTTTTTAAATCCCGATGGCAAAAGCCATCGGTGTTTTGTTCCCTATGGTCAAAGCCATCGGTATATTTGGATCACTGATGGCTTTTGGCCATCGGTAATTTTATTAAAAAAAATAAAAAAAAAATTAAAACCCCTGCCTACCCACCCCCCTGCGTACGGCCCTGCCTACCCACCCCCTGCCTACCCACCCAACACCGCCGCCGTAAGCCACTAAGCACCGCAAACCATCACCACAACCCTGTTCCACCTACCACCACCGCCGTAAACCACTCAACACCACCAACCACCACCCGAAACACCCTAAAAATTAACACTAAATAACCCACAAAAATCAACCCCCAAAGAAACCAGAAAAATCAACAAAAAATCAAATATTGATGAAAATTAAAGTTAAAAAACAATAAACACACGAAACTCAACAAACACACCACGAAAATGGTAGAAAATTAAACCCACAAAAATCACACAAATAAATCCACAAAAAAAATTAACTTACAAAATTAAACAAAAAATCCACATACCTTTCAAATTTCTTCTTTTTTGGGTTTAAATGGTTAAACTCGACCATGAAAATTCTAGATCTGGAATTTTCATGGTCGAGTTTGACCAAAAAAACCCGTAGCCTCGTGACGGTGATGGTGGTAACCCCAATTGTGCAGAGAAGGGAGGAGGAAAGTTAGAGAAGAGAAGGAGAAGATGAAAAGGTGAAGATAGAAGAGAGAAGAAGAGGAGAGAGGAGAGAGAAGAAAGAATGAAGGAGATAGAAGAGGAGAGAGAAGAAGAAGAGGAGAAGCGTGAATGAAGGAGGAAGAAAAAGAAAGTGAAAGGGGGCGGAGGAAGAAAGATAAAGTTAAAGAAAAAAACTAGGGTTTCCTCTAATTTTTTTTTTTAATATTTTAAGAAAATACCGATGGCTAATAGCCATCGGTAAAATACCGATAGTATAAAGCCATCGGTATTTTTATTTTACCGATGGCTTTTAACCATCGGTAAAAAAAATTAATTTTCTTTTAAGAAATAAGATTTTACCGATGGATGAAAACCATCGGAAATAATATACCGATGGTAAGGCCACCGGTATTTTAAAAAATACCGATGGCTTGATAAAACCATCGGTAAATTATATTTTTACCGATGGATTTTAGTGGCCATCGGTATTTCCCATCGGTAAAAGCGCGTATTCTTGTAGTGGGAGCAACTACCAACATGCCACAAACAAGTAGAATCCGGCTTCATGATCCCCCTAGTTCAAACCAACTACCCTAGCATACACCTATCCTAGAGTCAACCGAACATAGTCCCAAACCGTGCATACCTTTACAACCTAGGAAGAGAATCATGCAAAAGACAAATCCAATGTACAAAGTTCATTTCATAAGAAAAATAAAAAAAATTAAAAAAAAAGCCTCAAAATCACATCAAGAATAAAAGGAAAAATAAAGGAAAGCAAAAGAAAAGGAAAATAAAAGAAAACAAAGTAAAAGAAAGGGAGACATAGAAAAGGAAATATAGGAGAAATAATATGAAATGGACTAGAAGGCAAGTTAAACACATAAGAATCCCAATCGTCAAACAAGTGATCGATCGACATCAACGTCATCGATCCCAAACACATTATGTGTTAACAAGCATCCATCCTCGAACCATTCAACTTCCCCTAAACTAATCCTATTCTATGCAACCAAGAAAAATAAAGAGAAAAATAAGAAAGATTTCACCGGGCTTCCAAGCTTAGCAAAAATAAATGAAGTAAGTAGAAACCACCTCGTTGCAATCCATAAACAAAAGCTTCTTCAAGAAACCAAGTGAGAAAAAGAAAATAAAAGAATCTATATACAAAGAAAATTGTCAGTAACTTCCAAATGAAATCAGCCGAAAATTCGGCAGCATAACGACAGTAGATGAAAAATATATATCAGAGACAGTGAAACATCAGGAAACATCATCAGCAACAAGAATCGTCAGAATAACAGCAGAGCAGATAGAAAGAGAACAGAGTAAGTCATCATCAGAGAAATCAGCAGATAAAACATCACAGAGACATCAGATCAGACCGAGGACATGGAGGTTAAAAAGGAATAATGCTAAATGAACTACTAGCAAGGAGGAGGACAAGTAAACCACAACCAACCTAAACCAACTGCCCCAAGCTAAAAATGAGCTACCCCTCCCCCAAGCTAAACCCAACCATAGGGCAAACATGGAACACAATCATAAAGCATGCATATGGAGAGGGGTAGCCAACATGGCTCACTCGGCACTAAAGTAGGGGGTAGAACTAGAGCTCCCCCCACCCATGGAAACAACCTCCTTCCCTTTAGCCCTACCTAACCTTCTAAGGGCATCAGCAGCAAAATACTCAGACCAATCATCAAAAACAGGGGGGCCCGAACGACCCCACCTCCCCTCAGTCTCAAGGGAAGGGAAAGGAGCAGGGTTAGCTGGATCATAAGTCCAGTCACACCCTCCCGGCCTCTTGTAATCATAATCCCCTCTAGAGGTCCCACGAATGGCACTATGTGCCACATGTGGGCCCTCCCAATAGGGATAGTAGAGACGGGGCCCCACCGCCTTGTCAAAAGGCTCCCACTGTGGGATAGGGCCCTCTTGGACCGGGAGGTACGGGTAGTTCACATAAGGCTCAATATCCCCCCTAGAAACATGATAGTCATACACCCTCCTAGCATGATAATCATAGCAACCCCCCAAACAACCATTCCCCATAGAAGAGGAAGAAGACAAAGCAAAAGTAAGGGCATCAATCTTTTCATGCAAGCTAGACAAGTCATGCATGGAAGGAGATGAAGGAGAAAGAGGAGTAGGAGAAGAAGTACTAGGGTTACCTCCCTTAGATGATGAGGCCTTAGACCTTGGATGAGCATTTCCCGAAGAAAGCATGGAAACCCGACGAAAAGAACTTGGAATATCTCTCTTGGGCGGCTTCCAAGGGTAAGATGAATTTTTGTCTCTCACCATCGACCCTTCGTAGGGGATAAGGCACCAATCGGTAGTCCTCGACACTTTCCAAATGAACAAATCATCCATGATGGTGCGCTCAATGAACTTTTGGTTGATCAAGGCAAACGTGCCCAACAAGCAAGATGAAGACTTCTCTCTTGGGTCCTTAATCTCCTTAAGATCCCCAATCTTGGAGGCATACTTTTTGTTAAGTGACAATACAATGATGGTAATCGTACCCCCTATTTGTATGCTCCCCAAGAGAAAAAAGCCGTCCCTAATGTCGATGAAACGGTCGAGCAAGTGCCTTGCAAAGTCGATCACTTCCACCTCATCATCCTTGGGTCGACTAACCAACCATAGCCAACTTAATTGTTCTTAAGACATGGCCCCAAGAAATTCCTTGGAGAAAAATGCATAAGTAAGGATGCGGCTAAAATAGCGCATCGCACCATGGACTATTGAGGCCGATTTTGAAGATTGAGCACAATAAGCGTCTTCAATAGAAATGCTATCCCACCAATCATCCTCATCGTACTTATGGTCGTGATGAAGAGTTTCATAGGCCGGATAAATCAAAGGCACTCCCTCGATGGGCTCCGGAAAATGGAACATCTTGTTTAGGAATGAAAGGGGAATAGAATAATCGTCATTGAACACTTGGAAAGATAGTGTTGGACATTCATTGTCATTGCTACTCTTGTGCACATCGAGAGATGATAGAAATTCATATGTGAGCCTTGCAAATGTGGGAGCACTAAGATAAATGAATTGCTCAAGGCCCAAATTCCTTGCTAACATCCGGACATCATCGTCGATCCCTAGAAGAGTAGTGATGTCATGATAATAAAATCTCGTAGAATATAATTTCCTTGATGATAGACTCTCGAATCGGTCCCAATGCTTTTGGACCTTAAACTTGATGCCATATGTTTCCTTGATGGTGGAGGGTGGATCAATAGTTCCTCTTGAATTTGTAACCTTGGTGCACTTTGCTTGCCTTGAACCACCCATCTACAAAATAATGGACAAAGAGAATGGCTTCAAAAATAGGAATAGTATGCCAAAAATCAATCATGAATATGGGGAAAAATAAAGTGTACAATATTCCATGAGTGAAGCAAAAATTCAATAGAGTTGAATAATGCATAATCAAAGCATCACAATTGACACAAATATTACCCCAAATCACAATTAATAAAAGCAACAATATACCATACTACCAACAAACCATTATCTCCATTATCACCATCAACATCAACAAAATACCCTAAAACTAATCATATGAAAAACCAACAAGATTCATGCCAAAATTCATAATATGCTCAAATAATATCATCATCATAATTAAATTTCACAAAACCAACATCAACATTTCCATAGTCATCAACATTAGAACAAGTAGTGGTAGTAATGGTGGTGAGAGTGGGGGTAGTATTAATCATGCTCAAAGTCTCATGAGGTATAAAAATTGAAACTTTATCACATAAAACATGCAATTATACTCTCAATTGATAGGAAATCACAAGATTTAAGCAAGAAAAACACTACTACACATAAACATCTCCAACAATCATACCAACAAGTTTCAATTGAAAAGTACCCAAAATTTTCAAACTAGGAGTGAGAAAATTACCTTTAATGATGTAGAATGAAGACTTGGGTATCAAAGTAATGAGAATTATGGAGATTTTGATGTAGAAAGATGAAAAACAATATGATGAAGATGAAGTATAACTATGAGCAACCCCAATAGATCTTAGAAGGAAGTAGAATGAAGTAGGAGAGAGAGAGAGAAGGTAAATCGGGTTAAAAGAGGAGGGAAAACAAACCCCTCGTACACCCAGCTAGGTGCGGCCGCACATGGGAGATGTGCGCTCGCACAGAGCTCGTGTGCGGCCGCACATAACTGGTGTGCGGGCGCACAAAAACTGGGCTTTAAATCCGAGCTTCTTCCTCCCTCATCTAGTGCGCACACCCCCTATGATGGTCATGCGGAACCATATAGGCAGTAGCTACACTTCATATTGGAGAGTGATAAACATGAAAATCATGAAAATAAACACAAGTACTCACCATCCTCCATACTTACCCACTTTTTCAACTTAAGAATTGGGACAAGTTTACCTCAAAATTGGCATCAAAATTGTTGGAAATCAACTCAAACCAACCTACAACATCAAACACAACGAGATTAAACCACAAAAACACCATCAAAACACAAAGATAAACCAAAAGAAAGAGGAAGAAAAAGTTAGAAAACACGGGTTGCCTCCCGTGAAGCGCTTATTTTAGAGTCTTAAGCTAGACATCCTCCACCTCTTTCAAGGTGGATCATAGAGAGTCATATCATGGATGACCCCCACAAATACACCATCATAATACCGCTTGAGCCTTGTCCGTTGACCTTAAAAGTCCTCGAAAAATCCAAAGGAGAAATTTCAATAGAGCCATTTGAGAACACCTCTTGAACAACAAAAGGACCGGTCCAACGAGACATCAATTTTCCGGGGAAAAGCCTCATTTTGGAATTGAAAAGGAGCACCTTATCCCCCGGAAGAAACTCTTTCTTCTCAATGAGCTTATCATGCACCTCCTTAGTTCTAGCTTTATACTAGCTAGCACAATCATACGCATCCAACCGAAGCTCTTCTAACTCATGTAGGTCCAACCAACGTTGCTCACCCGCACTAGCTAAATCAAAATTGATCTTCTTAATAGCCCAATGAGTGCGGTGCTCAAGCTCAACCGGAAGGTGACAAGACTTCCCATAAACCAAGCGATAAGGAGTGGTACCAATAGGAGTCTTGAAAGCCGTTCTATATGCCCACAAGGCATCATCAAGCTTGTTTGCCCAATCTTTCCTACTCCTTGCAACCGTCTTCTCAAGAATCAACTTAATTTGACGATTTGATACCTCAACTTGCCAATTGGTTTGAGGATGATAAGGAAGACCAAATCTTTGGTTCACTCCATTCTTCTTCAACATCTTCTGGAAAGCATAGTGCACAAAATGGGAGCTATTATCACTTATAACCGCTTTGGGGATGCCAAACCTAGGGAATATTATCTTTTTGAACAATTTCATCACCACTTTATGGTCATTAGTTGGAGAAGCAATGGCTTCCACCCACTTTGACACATAATCAATGGCAACAAGAATATATTGATTCCCATAAGAAGATGGAAAAGGACCCATAAAATCTATACCCCAAACATCAAGTATTTCCAACTCAAGTATTGGTTGTTGGGGCATCTCATTCCTTCTTGAAATATTCCCGGTCCTTTGGCATTGATCACAACTTTTGACATACTCCCAAGCATTCTTGAAGAGGTTAGGCCACCATAATCCACATTGAAGCACCTTAGAGGCCGTTCTTGAAACACCCATATGACCACCACTAGGATCCGAGTGGCACATCTTCAAAACATTTGGTATTTCCTCACTTGGCACACACCGACGCAACAATCCATCCACACCTCTTTTGTACAAGATTGGCTCATCCCAAACATAGTGCCTAGCTTCTCTCTTGAGTTTCCTCCTTTGATTGTTGGAAAAGGAAGGAGGGAATTCCCCACAAGCAAGAAAATTCACCAAATCGGCAAACCATGGAAGCTCCTTCACATTAATAACATATAATGAATCATCCAACATCCGGTCCTCTATAGGGGACCCATCATCTAGAACTTGAAAATCCTCAAGTCTAGACAAATGATCCGCAACAACATTTTCCGCACCTTTTTTATCCCGGATCTCAAGATCAAGAGATTGAAGCTCAAGGACCCAACGAATTAACCTCGGTTTGGATTCTTTTTTTCCAAAGAGATACTTCAAAGCCGCATGATCGGTGAAGACTATAGTCTTAGACCCCAACAAATAACAACGGAATTTCTCAAAAGAATGAACAATAGCCAAGAATTCCTTTTCCGTTGTTGTGTAATTTCTTTGAGCACCATTGAGGGTCTTTGACATATAATAGATGACATGGAGCTTTTTGTCGATTCTTTGACCCAACACACCTCCTATGGCCGTATCACTTGCATCACACATAAGCTCAAATGGCAAATCCCATCTAGGGGCTTGGACAATAGGAGTAGAAGTCAAAGCTTTCTTCAATTTATTAAAAGCTTCCAAACAGGCATCATCAAAGACAAAATCAACATCTTTTTGGAGAAGATCATTTAAGGTCTTAGCAATGAGAGAAAAGTCTTTGATAAACCTTCTATAAAATCCGGCATGACCCAAAAATGATCTTACCCCTTTCACATTGACCAGAGGGGGCAACTTCTCTATCACCTCAATCTTAGCTTTGTCAACTTCAATGCCTATATGAGAAATCTTATGGCCTAGAACAATACCTTCTTCCACCATGAAGTGGCATTTTTCCCAATTTAGCACCAAATTGACCTTTTCACATCTCTCAAGGCATTTTTCAAGATTTTTGAGGCAATCCTCAAATGAAACACCTCCCAGGGAAAAATCATCCATGAAAACTTCCATTTCCTCTTCAAGCATGTCCCCAAAAATGCTCATCATACACCTTTGAAAGGTCGCCGGAGCATTACACAATCCAAAGGGCATTCTTCTATATGCAAAAGTACCATAGGGGCATGTGAAGGTTGTCTTTTCTTGATCCTCGGGATGAATAGGAATTTGAAAGAATCCCGAATATCCATCAAGGAAGCAATAAAATTTGTGCCTAGTGAACCTTTCAAGCATTTGGTCAATAAAAGGGAGAGGGAAGTGATCCTTTTTGGTTGATGTGTTTAGACGTCTATAGTCTATACACATCCTCCAACCGGTGACCGTTCTAGTTGGAATGAGCTCACCTTTCTCATTCTCAACTATGGTCATACCCCCCTTTTTAGGAACGACATGCACGGGGGAGACCCACCTTGAGCTTGAGATGGGGAATATGATTCCCGCATCCAAAAGCTTGGTGATCTCTTTCTTAACTACTTCTCCCATTTGGGGATGTAGTTTCCTTTGTCGTTCAATAGAAGGTAGGGTGCCCTCCTCAAGTGTTATGTGGTGTGTACACAAGGCGGGGCTTATGCCTTTAAGATCATCAATTGTGTACCCCAAAGCACCTTGGTGCTTTCTCAAAACACCACATAACGCTTGAGCTTGGCTCTCACTCAAGGATGCACTAACAATAACGGGATATGTAGAATTAGGGCCTAAGAATTCATACCTAAGGTGTGATGGTAGAGGTTTTAGCTCTACCAAGGGAACACCTTTACCTTCTTTGGTTGAGGCCACTTGCAAAGCATCTTGACTTGATATCCCCATACAAGTTTCTTCTTCACTCCCTATATTGCCTCCATCAAGCAAATCTTCATACAATTGCACTTCCTTGGTTAGGATACCTATCTTTTCCTTATTCAACAAGACACACTCAAGAGGATCATTAGATGTGAGCAAGTGCTCATGCATGGAATTCACACTATTATCAAGCACTTCAACTCTCATGCAATTTTCTAAAGAAGAAGAGGGATATTTCATTCCTTCATTCAAATCAAATTCAACTACCTCCTCTCCAATCTTAAGAGAAATCTTAACACTTTTAACATCTATCATAGCCCCCGATGTAGCGAGGAAAGGTCTACCTAAGATGATAGGTATTGTAGCATCTTCATCCATATCCAACACTACAAAATCAACCGGAATAACAAATTTCCCAACCCTTAAAGGCACATCTTCTACCTTTCCCTTAGGAATCTTGATCGACCTATCGGCTAATTGCAAAGTAATCTTGGAAGGTAGAAGTTCTCCTAGACCTAATCTTTGATAAACCGAATATGGCATAAGGCTAACACTAGCTCCTAAGTCACATAAGGCATTATCAATTTGGGTCTTGTTAATGGCACAAGGGATGGAAAAATTTCCGGGATCCTTCAACTTAGGAGGCATCTTGTTCATGATAATTGCACTACAATGCTCGGTAAGGCTAATGGTCTCCATCATATCACAAGTCCTTTTTCCACTCAAAATCTCCTTAAGGAACTTAGCATAGTTTGGCATTTGTTCAACAACATCGGTGAAAGAAAGAGTTAAATGAAGTTGCTTAAGCATCTCTACAAATTTCCTAAATTGCTCATCCAACTTATATCTATTATATCTTTGGGGATAGGGAAGCCTTGGTTTGCAAACCTCTTTCTCTTTCTCTTTCTCTATCACCTTCTCTACTCGTTCCTCATCAACATTTTCAGTCAAAGGACATTCATCACCTTCAACTTCAATGGGATTCTTACTAGTGCTCTCACTAGCAACACTCTTCTTAGGCTCACCTCCCTCAAGGACCTTACCACTTCTAGTAACAATGGCATCCATAGGGTTCCTAGAATCTAGGCTAGGTGGAGTCAAAGAGGAAGAGTTTGCATATTCCTTGAACACACTAGTCAATTGAGAAAGTTTTTCACTTAAATCCTTGTTATACGCCAACATGTAATTAAACTTCTCTTCATTCAAAGCCATACACATTTCCAAAGTTTTGGCTTGTTTCTCAATGACACTTTAAAAAAATTCCCTAGAAGAAAATGATTGATCATAGGAATTATCACTTGAACTTTGAGCATTTGGAACTAGATTAATTGGGGAACCACTTTGAAAATTTGCTTGAAAATATCCCCTAGTTTGATTATTCCAATTACCCCTAGTTTGATTTTGGCTCCTTTGTTTACCATGGTTATCATAACCTTGATTATGATCCCCATGTCTATGGCCATGACCATGACCATTACAACCATGATGGTTATAGTTACCATGAATCCCTTGGTATCCATGATTTCTACAACCTCCATTTTGGTTATAATCATCATGATTCATATGATAATTCCTATTTCCAACATTCCTTTGAAGATCAATTCTAGGTTCACAAGCATGATTATTGATATAATTCACATGTTCCATTTCATTTCCATCACATTCACTACAAGAAACATTTGGGCACATAGAAGCATTGTGATCATTCATTCCACATAATTCACATGGCCAACATTCCAGAATCATGCAACAAGAAGAAAGATTGGAGTTAGAGAGAGAAGATGTACCTCTCCTCTTAATTTGGGAGGGAAGAATTGGAGCTTGGGAAGGGGACTTCTCAAGCTTTTCTTTGAGAGACAAAACTTCTTTCCCCAAATCCGCAATCAAAGTAGTCAAATCATTGATGGCACTAAGTTGTTCGATTGAGTAACCCTTGCTTGTTGGTTCTCTCTCCGCTTCTTGCCAATTCATGTAATGACGAACTACTTCATCAATTGCATCAACCACTTCTTCTTCCGTTTTGTTCATGATTGGGCCTCCGGCTCCAGCATCCAAACTTGCTCTCCCATGAGAACTCAACCCACCATAGAAGATATATATGATTTGATAGGTAGGAATCCCATGGTGTGGAAACTCCCTTTGATAATCCTAAAATCTTTCCCATGCTTCATAGAGACTTTCATTTGGCTTTTGCTTGAACCCTTGAATCAAAGCTCTTGGCTCCGCCGTCTTCTTTTGAGGATAGAAACGGAACAAGAAAGCTTTGGTGACATCATCCCAAGTTCTCAAAGAATTGGGCTTCACTTCCTTATCTAGCCATTCCAAAGATCTTCCTATGAGAGAGAAAGGGAACAACTTAAGGCGGATAATCTCTTGAGATACTCCATTGACCTTGATTGTGTTACAATATTTTTCAAACTCCTTAAGATGGTTCAATGGGCTCTCATTCTTTGCCCCACTATATTGTCTCCTCTCAATTAGGGTGATCATTGCCGGTCTAATTTCAAAATCGTTTGCCGGTGTTGTAGGTGGAGCTATGCCGCTCTCATACCTATATGCACCGGGAACTCCAAGTTCCTTCAAGGCAATTCTTGAATTACCTCCCATGGCTTGGGATCTATGCACACAAAACTCAAAGAAAATATTAGTAGCACGGCTACAAGTGTAGCCTAAAGTGTAAAATCTTTTTGTATTTTGCAAATAGAGTGGAATAGACTCAACAACAACATGCACTCAAAGCACCATTCCCCGGTAACGGCGTCATTTTGATGGGATGAAGAACGGTAGGTCGTTGGGCTACCACCCCACCCAATCAAACAAAATTTGTAACTCAACTAACCCCTATGAAGTGTAGTAGTAATTCAAGGTCGAACCCAAAGGAATGGAGGTCGAATGCACAATGCCTAAGTCAAGCTATTCCGAAATCTAGTAGGGGTTTATGGTAGAAACTATAGCTAAGCTAGGCAATGCAATAAGCTAGTACTAATTGAATGCTAAGGCACTAGGGGAATGGATCCACATGCACCAACAATGAAGTTCAATCAACTTGGGGAATCAACCAATCAAGTCAAGCAATGTGAGGGAAAACCGAAATTTCAACCAAGAGAGTACATCAAGCTATTCTCCTAGAGGTCTAATTAGCGTCAACTACATCAAACACTAGCTAGGAAACATCACAAGATATCTCAATCGAGTAAATGTAAGCCACAAATCAATGGTCCGTATCAATGTGAACTCACAATGCAATCTAGTGTGAATAACAAGGGTGATCAAGCCTAATCAAGCACACACATGCACAAAATCAATCAACCAATTTAATCACATTATCAACTCAATCAATTTCCCCCAAATTAATCTCAATTCATCATCAATACATGCTTCACCACTACCCTAGCAAATAAACTACTCACAATCCATGAAGATCATCAAAATCAAAGCTAAACTAATCATCATTCCCAAATTCATCAATTGAAAACAAATTGAAACCAACAAATTCAATCAAAATCAATCAAACTATCAATTAACCAAATCAAATAACAATACTAATGAAATCAAACATTAAATTGCATTAAAGAGTAAAGAATCCTTACAAACTTGATAGAAATCAAATCAAATGCAACAATCTTCAATCATCAATCATCAAACCCACATCGAGAGATGATAGAAATTCATATGTGAGCCTTGCAAATGTGGGAGCACTAAGATAAATGAATTGCTCAAGGCCCAAATTCCTTGCTAACATCCGGACATCATCGTCGATCCCTAGAAGAGTAGTGATGTCATGATAATAAAATCTCGTAGAATATAATTTCCTTGATGATAGACTCTCGAATCGGTCCCAATGCTTTTGGACCTTAAACTTGATGCCATATGTTTCCTTGATGGTGGAGGGTGGATCAATAGTTCCTCTTGAATTTGTAACCTTGGTGCACTTTGCTTGCCTTGAACCACCCATCTACAAAATAATGGACAAAGAGAATGGCTTCAAAAATAGGAATAGTATGCCAAAAATCAATCATGAATATGGGGAAAAATAAAGTGTACAATATTCCATGAGTGAAGCAAAAATTCAATAGAGTTGAATAATGCATAATCAAAGCATCACAATTGACACAAATATTACCCCAAATCACAATTAATAAAAGCAACAATATACCATACTACCAACAAACCATTATCTCCATTATCACCATCAACATCAACAAAATACCCTAAAACTAATCATATGAAAAACCAACAAGATTCATGCCAAAATTCATAATATGCTCAAATAATATCATCATCATAATTAAATTTCACAAAACCAACATCAACATTTCCATAGTCATCAACATTAGAACAAGTAGTGGTAGTAATGGTGGTGAGAGTGGGGGTAGTATTAATCATGCTCAAAGTCTCATGAGGTATAAAAATTGAAACTTTATCACATAAAACATGCAATTATACTCTCAATTGATAGGAAATCACAAGATTTAAGCAAGAAAAACACTACTACACATAAACATCTCCAACAATCATACCAACAAGTTTCAATTGAAAAGTACCCAAAATTTTCAAACTAGGAGTGAGAAAATTACCTTTAATGATGTAGAATGAAGACTTGGGTATCAAAGTAATGAGAATTATGGAGATTTTGATGTAGAAAGATGAAAAACAATATGATGAAGATGAAGTATAACTATGAGCAACCCCAATAGATCTTAGAAGGAAGTAGAATGAAGTAGGAGAGAGAGAGAGAAGGTAAATCGGGTTAAAAGAGGAGGGAAAACAAACCCCTCGTACACCCAGCTAGGTGCGGCCGCACATGGGAGATGTGCGCTCGCACAGAGCTCGTGTGCGGCCGCACATAACTGGTGTGCGGGCGCACAAAAACTGGGCTTTAAATCCGAGCTTCTTCCTCCCTCATCTAGTGCGCACACCCCCTATGATGGTCATGCGGAACCATATAGGCAGTAGCTACACTTCATATTGGAGAGTGATAAACATGAAAATCATGAAAATAAACACAAGTACTCACCATCCTCCATACTTACCCACTTTTTCAACTTAAGAATTGGGACAAGTTTACCTCAAAATTGGCATCAAAATTGTTGGAAATCAACTCAAACCAACCTACAACATCAAACACAACGAGATTAAACCACAAAAACACCATCAAAACACAAAGATAAACCAAAAGAAAGAGGAAGAAAAAGTTAGAAAACACGGGTTGCCTCCCGTGAAGCGCTTATTTTAGAGTCTTAAGCTAGACATCCTCCACCTCTTTCAAGGTGGATCATAGAGAGTCATATCATGGATGACCCCCACAAATACACCATCATAATACCGCTTGAGCCTTGTCCGTTGACCTTAAAAGTCCTCGAAAAATCCAAAGGAGAAATTTCAATAGAGCCATTTGAGAACACCTCTTGAACAACAAAAGGACCGGTCCAACGAGACATCAATTTTCCGGGGAAAAGCCTCATTTTGGAATTGAAAAGGAGCACCTTATCCCCCGGAAGAAACTCTTTCTTCTCAATGAGCTTATCATGCACCTCCTTAGTTCTAGCTTTATACTAGCTAGCACAATCATACGCATCCAACCGAAGCTCTTCTAACTCATGTAGGTCCAACCAACGTTGCTCACCCGCACTAGCTAAATCAAAATTGATCTTCTTAATAGCCCAATGAGTGCGGTGCTCAAGCTCAACCGGAAGGTGACAAGACTTCCCATAAACCAAGCGATAAGGAGTGGTACCAATAGGAGTCTTGAAAGCCGTTCTATATGCCCACAAGGCATCATCAAGCTTGTTTGCCCAATCTTTCCTACTCCTTGCAACCGTCTTCTCAAGAATCAACTTAATTTGACGATTTGATACCTCAACTTGCCAATTGGTTTGAGGATGATAAGGAAGACCAAATCTTTGGTTCACTCCATGCTTCTTCAACATCTTCTGGAAAGCATAGTGCACAAAATGGGAGCTATTATCACTTATAACCGCTTTGGGGATGCCAAACCTAGGGAATATTATCTTTTTGAACAATTTCATCACCACTTTATGGTCATTAGTTGGAGAAGCAATGGCTTCCACCCACTTTGACACATAATCAATGGCAACAAGAATATATTGATTCCCATAAGAAGATGGAAAAGGACCCATAAAATCTATACCCCAAACATCAAGTATTTCCAACTCAAGTATTGGTTGTTGGGGCATCTCATTCCTTCTTGAAATATTCCCGGTCCTTTGGCATTGATCACAACTTTTGACATACTCCCAAGCATTCTTGAAGAGGTTAGGCCACCATAATCCACATTGAAGCACCTTAGAGGCCGTTCTTGAAACACCCATATGACCACCACTAGGATCCGAGTGGCACATCTTCAAAACATTTGGTATTTCCTCACTTGGCACACACCGACGCAACAATCCATCCACACCTCTTTTGTACAAGATTGGCTCATCCCAAACATAGTGCCTAGCTTCTCTCTTGAGTTTCCTCCTTTGATTGTTGGAAAAGGAAGGAGGGAATTCCCCACAAGCAAGAAAATTCACCAAATCGGCAAACCATGGAAGCTCCTTCACATTAATAACATATAATGAATCATCCAACATCCGGTCCTCTATAGGGGACCCATCATCTAGAACTTGAAAATCCTCAAGTCTAGACAAATGATCCGCAACAACATTTTCCGCACCTTTTTTATCCCGGATCTCAAGATCAAGAGATTGAAGCTCAAGGACCCAACGAATTAACCTCGGTTTGGATTCTTTTTTTCCAAAGAGATACTTCAAAGCCGCATGATCGGTGAAGACTATAGTCTTAGACCCCAACAAATAACAACGGAATTTCTCAAAAGAATGAACAATAGCCAAGAATTCCTTTTCCGTTGTTGTGTAATTTCTTTGAGCACCATTGAGGGTCTTTGACATATAATAGATGACATGGAGCTTTTTGTCGATTCTTTGACCCAACACACCTCCTATGGCCGTATCACTTGCATCACACATAAGCTCAAATGGCAAATCCCATCTAGGGGCTTGGACAATAGGAGTAGAAGT
This sequence comes from Chenopodium album, assembly GCF_948465745.1. Taxonomy (NCBI): domain Eukaryota; kingdom Viridiplantae; phylum Streptophyta; class Magnoliopsida; order Caryophyllales; family Amaranthaceae; genus Chenopodium; species Chenopodium album. The sequence continues at coordinate 22,700,270 of NC_137853.1, forward strand.
CAAAGCTTTCTTCAATTTATTAAAAGCTTCCAAACAGGCATCATCAAAGACAAAATCAACATCTTTTTGGAGAAGATCATTTAAGGTCTTAGCAATGAGAGAAAAGTCTTTGATAAACCTTCTATAAAATCCGGCATGACCCAAAAATGATCTTACCCCTTTCACATTGACCAGAGGGGGCAACTTCTCTATCACCTCAATCTTAGCTTTGTCAACTTCAATGCCTATATGAGAAATCTTATGGCCTAGAACAATACCTTCTTCCACCATGAAGTGGCATTTTTCCCAATTTAGCACCAAATTGACCTTTTCACATCTCTCAAGGCATTTTTCAAGATTTTTGAGGCAATCCTCAAATGAAACACCTCCCACGGAAAAATCATCCATGAAAACTTCCATTTCCTCTTCAAGCATGTCCCCAAAAATGCTCATCATACACCTTTGAAAGGTCGCCGGAGCATTACACAATCCAAAGGGCATTCTTCTATATGCAAAAGTACCATAGGGGCATGTGAAGGTTGTCTTTTCTTGATCCTCGGGATGAATAGGAATTTGAAAGAATCCCGAATATCCATCAAGGAAGCAATAAAATTTGTGCCTAGTGAACCTTTCAAGCATTTGGTCAATAAAAGGGAGAGGGAAGTGATCCTTTTTGGTTGATGTGTTTAGACGTCTATAGTCTATACACATCCTCCAACCGGTGACCGTTCTAGTTGGAATGAGCTCACCTTTCTCATTCTCAACTATGGTCATACCCCCCTTTTTAGGAACGACATGCACGGGGGAGACCCACCTTGAGCTTGAGATGGGGAATATGATTCCCGCATCCAAAAGCTTGGTGATCTCTTTCTTAACTACTTCTCCCATTTGGGGATGTAGTTTCCTTTGTCGTTCAATAGAAGGTAGGGTGCCCTCCTCAAGTGTTATGTGGTGTGTACACAAGGCGGGGCTTATGCCTTTAAGATCATCAATTGTGTACCCCAAAGCACCTTGGTGCTTTCTCAAAACACCACATAACGCTTGAGCTTGGCTCTCACTCAAGGATGCACTAACAATAACGGGATATGTAGAATTAGGGCCTAAGAATTCATACCTAAGGTGTGATGGTAGAGGTTTTAGCTCTACCAAGGGAACACCTTTACCTTCTTTGGTTGAGGCCACTTGCAAAGCATCTTGACTTGATATCCCCATACAAGTTTCTTCTTCACTCCCTATATTGCCTCCATCAAGCAAATCTTCATACAATTGCACTTCCTTGGTTAGGATACCTATCTTTTCCTTATTCAACAAGACACACTCAAGAGGATCATTAGATGTGAGCAAGTGCTCATGCATGGAATTCACACTATTATCAAGCACTTCAACTCTCATGCAATTTTCTAAAGAAGAAGAGGGATATTTCATTCCTTCATTCAAATCAAATTCAACTACCTCCTCTCCAATCTTAAGAGAAATCTTAACACTTTTAACATCTATCATAGCCCCCGATGTAGCGAGGAAAGGTCTACCTAAGATGATAGGTATTGTAGCATCTTCATCCATATCCAACACTACAAAATCAACCGGAATAACAAATTTCCCAACCCTTAAAGGCACATCTTCTACCTTTCCCTTAGGAATCTTGATCGACCTATCGGCTAATTGCAAAGTAATCTTGGAAGGTAGAAGTTCTCCTAGACCTAATCTTTGATAAACCGAATATGGCATAAGGCTAACACTAGCTCCTAAGTCACATAAGGCATTATCAATTTGGGTCTTGTTAATGGCACAAGGGATGGAAAAATTTCCGGGATCCTTCAACTTAGGAGGCATCTTGTTCATGATAATTGCACTACAATGCTCGGTAAGGCTAATGGTCTCCATCATATCACAAGTCCTTTTTCCACTCAAAATCTCCTTAAGGAACTTAGCATAGTTTGGCATTTGTTCAACAACATCGGTGAAAGAAAGAGTTAAATGAAGTTGCTTAAGCATCTCTACAAATTTCCTAAATTGCTCATCCAACTTATATCTATTATATCTTTGGGGATAGGGAAGCCTTGGTTTGCAAACCTCTTTCTCTTTCTCTTTCTCTATCACCTTCTCTACTCGTTCCTCATCAACATTTTCAGTCAAAGGACATTCATCACCTTCAACTTCAATGGGATTCTTACTAGTGCTCTCACTAGCAACACTCTTCTTAGGCTCACCTCCCTCAAGGACCTTACCACTTCTAGTAACAATGGCATCCATAGGGTTCCTAGAATCTAGGCTAGGTGGAGTCAAAGAGGAAGAGTTTGCATATTCCTTGAACACACTAGTCAATTGAGAAAGTTTTTCACTTAAATCCTTGTTATACGCCAACATGTAATTAAACTTCTCTTCATTCAAAGCCATACACATTTCCAAAGTTTTGGCTTGTTTCTCAATGACACTTTAAAAAAATTCCCTAGAAGAAAATGATTGATCATAGGAATTATCACTTGAACTTTGAGCATTTGGAACTAGATTAATTGGGGAACCACTTTGAAAATTTGCTTGAAAATATCCCCTAGTTTGATTATTCCAATTACCCCTAGTTTGATTTTGGCTCCTTTGTTTACCATGGTTATCATAACCTTGATTATGATCCCCATGTCTATGGCCATGACCATGACCATTACAACCATGATGGTTATAGTTACCATGAATCCCTTGGTATCCATGATTTCTACAACCTCCATTTTGGTTATAATCATCATGATTCATATGATAATTCCTATTTCCAACATTCCTTTGAAGATCAATTCTAGGTTCACAAGCATGATTATTGATATAATTCACATGTTCCATTTCATTTCCATCACATTCACTACAAGAAACATTTGGGCACATAGAAGCATTGTGATCATTCATTCCACATAATTCACATGGCCAACATTCCAGAATCATGCAACAAGAAGAAAGATTGGAGTTAGAGAGAGAAGATGTACCTCTCCTCTTAATTTGGGAGGGAAGAATTGGAGCTTGGGAAGGGGACTTCTCAAGCTTTTCTTTGAGAGACAAAACTTCTTTCCCCAAATCCGCAATCAAAGTAGTCAAATCATTGATGGCACTAAGTTGTTCGATTGAGTAACCCTTGCTTGTTGGTTCTCTCTCCGCTTCTTGCCAATTCATGTAATGACGAACTACTTCATCAATTGCATCAACCACTTCTTCTTCCGTTTTGTTCATGATTGGGCCTCCGGCTCCAGCATCCAAACTTGCTCTCCCATGAGAACTCAACCCACCATAGAAGATATATATGATTTGATAGGTAGGAATCCCATGGTGTGGAAACTCCCTTTGATAATCCTAAAATCTTTCCCATGCTTCATAGAGACTTTCATTTGGCTTTTGCTTGAACCCTTGAATCAAAGCTCTTGGCTCCGCCGTCTTCTTTTGAGGATAGAAACGGAACAAGAAAGCTTTGGTGACATCATCCCAAGTTCTCAAAGAATTGGGCTTCACTTCCTTATCTAGCCATTCCAAAGATCTTCCTATGAGAGAGAAAGGGAACAACTTAAGGCGGATAATCTCTTGAGATACTCCATTGACCTTGATTGTGTTATAATATTTTTCAAACTCCTTAAGATGGTTCAATGGGCTCTCGTTCTTTGCCCCACTATATTGTCTCCTCTCAATTAGGGTGATCATTGCCGGTCTAATTTCAAAATCGTTTGCCGGTGTTGTAGGTGGAGCTATGCCGCTCTCATACCTATATGCACCGGGAACTCCAAGTTCCTTCAAGGCAATTCTTGAATTACCTCCCATGGCTTGGGATCTATGCACACAAAACTCAAAGAAAATATTAGTAGCACGGCTACAAGTGTAGCCTAAAGTGTAAAATCTTTTTGTATTTTGCAAATAGAGTGGAATAGACTCAACAACAACATGCACTCAAAGCACCATTCCCCGGTAACGGCGTCATTTTGATGGGATGAAGAACGGTAGGTCGTTGGGCTACCACCCCACCCAATCAAACAAAATTTGTAACTCAACTAACCCCTATGAAGTGTAGTAGTAATTCAAGGTCGAACCCAAAGGAATGGAGGTCGAATGCACAATGCCTAAGTCAAGCTATTCCGAAATCTAGTAGGGGTTTATGGTAGAAACTATAGCTAAGCTAGGCAATGCAATAAGCTAGTACTAATTGAATGCTAAGGCACTAGGGGAATGGATCCACATGCACCAACAATGAAGTTCAATCAACTTGGGGAATCAACCAATCAAGTCAAGCAATGTGAGGGAAAACCGAAATTTCAACCAAGAGAGTACATCAAGCTATTCTCCTAGAGGTCTAATTAGCGTCAACTACATCAAACACTAGCTAGGAAACATCACAAGATATCTCAATCGAGTAAATGTAAGCCACAAATCAATGGTCCGTATCAATGTGAACTCACAATGCAATCTAGTGTGAATAACAAGGGTGATCAAGCCTAATCAAGCACACACATGCACAAAATCAATCAACCAATTTAATCACATTATCAACTCAATCAATTTCCCCCAAATTAATCTCAATTCATCATCAATACATGCTTCACCACTACCCTAGCAAATAAACTACTCACAATCCATGAAGATCATCAAAATCAAAGCTAAACTAATCATCATTCCCAAATTCATCAATTGAAAACAAATTGAAACCAACAAATTCAATCAAAATCAATCAAACTATCAATTAACCAAATCAAACAACAATACTAATGAAATCAAACATTAAATTGCATTAAAGAGTAAAGAATCCTTACAAACTTGATAGAAATCAAATCAAATGCAACAATCTTCAATCATCAATCATCAAACCCACATTTTCTCTCTCTAAAAATGCTATGAACTAGTGTTTTTCTCTCTCTCTAAAATCTTATCTAATCTAATTCTATTTTTTGAAGATCTAAATCTCCCCCTATATTAGGAAAGAAATAAGTATCAAATACAAAGAGGAAGTTGGGAAAGTCGTCCAAAAATAGACATACGCCGGTGCGGGCGCTCGGAGGAGAGAGAATGGTGCGCACGGGAACACACCCAGACAGGTGCGCCCGCACGCACCTGGTGTGCGGCCGCACTCGACAGATGTGCGGCCGCACACTCCTCGAGTGCGCCCGCACAAGGCTGCTGCTTCCTCCTCTTCTTCTTCGTCCTAGCTCATGCGGTGCACACATCCTAGATGATGGTGATGGAGGACAAAGTAGGCAGGAACTTCCTTGAATTTCTTGAAGGGTATAAGCCATGAGGAAGGCATATACAAGACCTTGAAGCATGCTCCTTGGACCTCCCTTTGACTTGAGACTTCTTGCACAAGCTTTAGGCATGAAAATCAATGGAAAACTATGGAGAGGAAGCTCGGGAATCCTTGGGCAATCAATCACAACCTACAATCAAAGGATAAAAAGCAAGTAAAAGGGAAAAAATAGCAAGTAAACTAGAAAATGCATAAAATAGAGAAACTAACTACAAAAAGCATAAAATGAAGAAAACTAGAATAAAACTAAGGAAAACTTAAAAAAAGAGTAATAAAATGAAATAAAATTCATCCAAAAAGGGACCAAATGAGTGCCATAAATGTCACTCATCATTCTTGCCTCTTATAACTCTGGACGGCTTTTGAACTTTGTATTTCCTTTGTCCTTGCCTTTTTCTAAGAATTGGACGGCTTTATCTTTTATTCACTTGCCATTATTCACAAAATATGCACAAAACACGAATTTGTTTTCATTTTGAACCAATAACCAAACTTATACACCACAAATCCAAAATATGACTGATTGCTTCACAAAAACCAAAAATGGAACAAAAACAAACAAAAGGCTCAAGAATCTAAGAATGTGGCTTGAAAAGAGGGGAAAAGGCTAAAATGGTTTAGCAATAAGACAAATGTAAACCTAAAAAGAATAAAAAATGAAGAATACTATCCTAGAAATAGAAAAAAAACCACCCCAAAAATATGCCTTTGTCCTCCCTAAATGGTTCGGTCTCGGATTCAAGAACTATGAGTCAAGTTTATTCAAGATTAGGTTTGCAAAAGTCAAGGATCCATGCCGCTCATGCAAGTATAGGTAGAAGGCTTGAAAAACAAAGAATCTCACACGGATATAGCAAAAACTCACTATTAGCATCAAATCAACCATAGGGAGCAACTACCAACATGCCACAATCAAGTAGAATGCGGTTTCATGATCCTCTTAGTTCTAACCAACTACCTTAGCATAAATTATTTCTTAAATCAACCGAACATAATCTCAAAATGTGCAAACCTCTATTATTTAGGAAGTAAATCATTCAAAGGAAAAAGTCGAGTGATATGAAGTCCGAATCATAAAAGAGAATAAAAGAAAAAGAAAAAGCCTCAAAACTATAAACAAAGCAAAAGAAAGATATAAGAAAGAAAAATAAAGGAAAGGGTGAAAAACAAAGAAATAGGAGAATCAAGAAATGAAGGAAAGAACAAGAATTCACATGTAACACATAAATCCCAATCGAAATACAAGTGATCTTAATAGAAACAACACCAAAGATCCCAAACACGCTAGGTGTTAAACACATACATCCTTGAACCATTTAACTTCCCTAAACTAATCCTATTCTAAGCAATCAAGAAAATAAAAGAGAGAAAAAGGAAAGGTCTCACCGGATAATCCATGCTTAGCGAAGAATAAAGAGTGAATATAAGAATCACCGAATAAATCTCCAAAGTAGAAGCAGGACAATCATAGTCGGACGAGAGCAAAAGAAATAAAGAAAACTATTGTAGGGAATATTTCAAGCATTACGATCCCAAACTTGAACCCCACTGTGATGATACACTAAAGTATGGTGGTGCACCAAAGGGAAAGAAAAGAGAGCAAAAGAGTCGCCAACAAGTTTTAGGAACTTGTAAACCCAAAACGATCCAGGAGATCGTCAACTCCATAAGGTCTTGAACCAAATAGGGTTCGGGGATGAGGGTACGAATCCAATCTACAAAAGAAAGGACCTGCCCTATAAAATAGGCCTCTACTTTGTTCTGCTCGTATTCATGTGCGCTTTCTGACTAACATGCGAACATTATATAAACCCTAACTTGTTTATCTATGTTGGTTGAATATTAATGCACAAATAAAGCTATTATTGGCGATCACTTGTATTAAAATCACATTAGCCTAAACCAAATTATTAATTATCTTATTAAGCGTGATTTCAAGTACAAATTCCCTTTAAACAAGCATAAAAGGTGTGATCAAGCAATAACAATAAATAATAATCAAGCAACATAATAATAAGCATAACAATAATAATAACAATCATAATATAATGATAATCATGATAAGGTATAATAAAGCTTAATAATAATAGCAAGATCCTAGGCATGATACTAACAAGATTAATAACAAATCCTAGCATGTCACTAAGCAATAAAGATCAAAGCTTTTAACCTAACATGGTACTAACATGCTATTAGAAATAATAAAAGGCACCCTAAACATGATTCTAGAACGCAATAAATAATACATCATAACATGATACTAAGAATTAAACATTAATAAACATGTTTTCTACATTGAAAGAGAGTAATAAGATTACATACTTTGATGCCTCGTACCTCTTTCTAATAACAAAATACACAAGTTAGTGAACTTCAATGAAAATAATAAAATTAAAGGAATTAAAGGAATTAAATCAAAATCAAATTAAAAATAGTTTTGACTAGATTTGGCACCAAACCCTCAGAAAAGTATAAACCTTTCACGTCTAGGGCGAAGGCAACTTCGAACTTGGCTAGATGATTCTAAATCTTGTGTATGCGGAATTGTGTTTGTAAAAAGCTAGTTTAGAAATAGAGAGAAAGAAAGCATATATTGCTCAAGAGGGAATAGAGAGAATTAGGTCATTCTTGATGAGAGTTGAAGAATAAAAAAGGGGAGATAAGACCTCTATTTATAAGAAAAAAAAAAAAAGGGTCGAAGAATTAAGAAAAGAATCCGAATTCGAATCGAAATAAAACTCGTAGACAGCAATTTTTACGAATTTTGTTTTTATCATATCTTTTGATCCAAAAGTTCAAATAAGTCGTATAATATGTCGTTGAAAAGCTCTTAAAGTCTACTTTCCAACCCAATTAGAATCGGATAAAAATATTTTGTAGATAAAAAGATATGGCCGAAATAGTAGGACGGTGTCAGTTTTGGATAGAGTTTCGTATTCCTTTCATATCTTTTTCGTTATAGCTCGGATTTAATATTATAATATATCATTGGAAAGATAATTTCAAGAACTATCCAACCATATAAAATTTGGATAATAAATATGAGGCACGAAAATAATATCTGACTGTCTTTGAACATGTTTAAATTCAAATAGAATTAGGACTTTAAAAAAGGAAAGTTTTATAAAGAAGGAAAGTTTATATTTAAATCAAATTCCTTAATCTTATCTTTTCAAAAAAGGATAATTAAGATATTTTAGAAACTCATAGAAGATTCTAATCAATCCTAATTAGTTTAGGAATAGGATTAAACCTTTGGACCTCCTCATGATCATTGGGTCGTAGGTAAAATCCGGTTTGGGCCCAGTTTAGAATTATGATTCATCGAAATTGGACTTATAATATATCGTTGGAAAGGTCTTTTCAAGTCCCATCCAACTACACCATTATTGGACCCTTATCATGGACCAAACTAAACTGGGTTGGACGTTTTAATAAAATAGGTGGGTTTTCGAAAACAGAAAGAAAGATTTTTAATAAAAACTACCGCATCACTAGACTTTTCACACTTTCACCTCATTCGATTATGGTTCGACGTGAAAGGTATTCATCACTGGGTTTGGTTTTGGGGAGACACAACTAGGTGTCTACAACTATATATAAAGAAAATTGTCAGTAACTTCCACACAAAACCAGTTGACAAAAAGAGCAAATCAGCAGCATAACAACTGAAAATCAGTAAGACAGATAGAAAAGCATAATAGCAGTAGGCAAAAAAAATCATCAGCAGAACATCATCAAAACATCATCAGAACAACTATCATCAGGAAATCATCATAGAAACATCATAGGAACAGCAGCAGCAGCAGATATAGGACAGCAGGAATGAAAAGTAAACAAAACCAAATGAACCGCAAGCGTAGGGGAAAACATAAGAAGCACAACCACAAAGAATAAATTTCCCCAAGCTAGAAATGAGCTACCCCCCCCCCCCAGCTTAAACCCAACAAAAAGGCATGCAAGACTAAACAAGATAAATCAAGCATAGGGAGGGTAGCCAAGAAGGCTCACTCGGCGCTGTGGTAGGGGTAGAACTAGAACTCCCCCCACCAATGCTATAGATAACACTACGAACCACATCTTCAGCAATCTTAGCACACTTCCCCTTGGTCCTACTCTCTCTCATAAGCAAATCTAACGCAAAGAAATGCATACAATCATCTACAACAGGAGGACCCGAACGTCCCCACCTCCCATCGGTCTCGAGTGTGGGAAAAGGGTTAGGGTTACCCGGATCATAAGCCTAATCACACCCTCGCGGTCTGTTATAGTCATAATCTCCTCAGGTGCCACATGAGGTCCCTCCCAATAGGGGTAACAAAGTCGAGGACCTACGACCTTATAAAAAGGCTCCCATTGGGGAATTGTTCCCTCTTGGACCGGCAAATAGGGATAGTTCAAATATGGCTCGATCTCACCTCTAGCAACATGTAAATCATATATCCTCTTAGCAAAATAATCATACCCCCCCCCAACAAAATCATTACCCAAAAAAGGGGAAGACAAAGCAAGGGTAAGAGCATCAATATTATCATGCAAGCTAGTCAAATCAAGAGTACAAGTAGAGGGAGAAGAAGGAGATCTAGAAGTACCTCCCCAAGAACTCGGGGGAACACGACGCTTTGGACGAGGGGAAGGCATAAAGACCCTTCGGAGAGAGCGGTCAATGGCCATTTTTCTTGGCCTCCAAGGCAAATCCGAATCCAAATCTCTCACCATAGCCTCGGGGTGAGGAATGAGACACCAATCCGTAGTACGGCAAACCTTCCAAACAAACAAATCTTTCTTGTTGGTGCGCTCCAAAAATCTTTGATTAATCAAGGCATAGATGCTTAGGAGATGTGAAGGGGTCTTCTCCCTCTTGTCTTAAATAGGCTCAAGGGACTTGAGCATTGGCCCATACTTCTTATCAAGTGAGAGCACAAGAATGGTGATCATCCCTCCAATTTGAATGCTACCCGAAAGGAGGATCCCATCACGAATATCGACAAACCTATCAAGCAAATGCGAGGCAAAATTTATGACTTCAACTTCATCATCCCAAGGCTTATCCACCAACCAACTTAACTCTTCACGGGATATGGCACCAAGGGATTCCTTAGAAAAGAAAGCATATGTGAGTGTACGGCTAAAATACCGCATAGCCGCGTGAATAATAGATGCCGACTTGGAGTATTGTGGCCTATAAGACTCCTCATTAGCAATGTGAGCCCACCAATCCTCCTCACAATATTTTTGATCCCTTTGCAAAGTGTCGAAGGCCGGATAAATGTATGGTGCTCAACCTAGAGGCTCAGGAAATTGGAATGCCTCATTAAAATAAGATAGTGTTATTGTGTGGTCATTGTTGAAGACTTGGAAAGATAGAGTTGTAGGAGAATCATCATCCTCATCTCCATGAACCTCAAGAGATGCGAGGAACTCGAAAGTGAGACGAGCAAAGGTCGGAGCATTAAGATCAATGAAGGCCTCAAGCCCTAGATTCCTAGCCAACATTCTCACGTCCTCATCAATACCAAGCAAGGTTGTTACTTCCCTATCATAGAATCTTGTGGAGTAAAGCTTCCTAGATGATAAGTTGTAAAACTTATCCCAATGCTCTTTTTTGGTGAATTCAATGCCATAAGTTTCCTCAATGATGGATGGAGGTGCAACCACTTCTCTGACTAGAATATTTTGCTCGCTTAGCACGATGAATGGGAACCATCTACATACCACAATCAAGAGAAAGGTCCAAAACAAGGGAAAATAATGTGCAAATACAAAGCATGATAGCGGCAAATCTATTAAGGTCCAAAATATTCAAGAGAATAAGCAAGTATTCACACTCAAGTGAAAAATGCATATAGAAAATCACAATTATTGACCATAATCATACATAGTAAGCAACATCATCACGCATGACCATCCAAACCCTTATGAGCATCATCATCACCAACACTACAACACCAAATAACAAAGCCAACAATGGTAGTGTCAAAATATTCAATAAACTCAAGTAAAATCAACACCACATCTCAAATAATCATCAACAAATCATCAATATCACAATCAACATATATTGAAGCAAGTAGTAAGCAACATGGGTATGAAGTAATAAGAGTAGTACCAAATCAAATCAAATCTCCATGAACAATAAAGGTAGAAAATTTATCACAAAAATGAAGAAATCATACCTTCAATTGATAGGAAATCACAAGGAAATGAAACAAGGAGCACTACTACTAACTAACAATCCCAATTGCAAACCATAAAACTTCAATCAAAGAGTTGATGGGACGGAGAACGGTAGGTCGTTGGTCTACCACCCCACCCTATCAAACAAAATTTGTAGCTTAACTAACCCCTATTTAGCGTAGTGGCAAGTCAAGGTCGAACCCAAGGGAATGGATATCAAGTGCACGAAGTCTAGATCAAGCTATTTCGGAATCAAGAAGGGGTTTGAGGTAGAACTAAGGCTAACTAGGTATGCAAACTTGTATTAAATCAATCTAAGACACTAGGGCAATGGATCCACATGCAATCATAATGGAAACGGTAATTTGGGAGGTCAAACCGACTAAGTCAAGCGATATGAAGGAAAATCATCATGTATCCAAAAGAGCATACTAAGGTGGTTCACCTAGAGGTCTAACTAGCGTCAACTACGCTAAACACTACCTAGGGAACGTCACAAAGCACCTCAATCGTCAAATTGCAAGTCTACTAATCAATGGTACGTATCATAGCAAGCTTACAATGCAATCTAGTGTATTAATCAAAGATGGCCAAACCTCAATTAATCACACACATGCACATGAAAAATCAACCAAGTTTAATCATATCATCAACTCCATCAATTATCCCCAAATTACACTATTCCATCACTCATACATGCTTCACCATCTCCCTAGCTAGGAAACTACTCACTAGCCATAGAAATGGAGATCAAAACTACAACAATCATCAATTCCATCATCAACATACTTGAATTCAAAGATTAAACCAACAATCAATCAAAATCAATCAAAATTCAATCAAAATCCAAATCAATCATCAACAATATGAAAAACTAATGAAATCAACTAAAATCAAACTTGTATTGAAATCAAGAAGAAGATCCTTACAAAACTTTAATCCAAAGATCAAATACAATGAGGAATCCTTGAGCAATCACCAAAAATCATGAGCTTCTCTCTCTAGTTCTTGAGTTTCTCTCTCTAAAATTCTCCCCAAAAACTAACTATCAAATTCCATCTAAAACTAAAACTTACTCTCCCAAAAATAGGTAGAAATAACTATATATACAAAGGAGAGGTCGTCAATGACGCGCAAAAATAGACCCTCGTAAGTGCGGGCGCTCGAAGGAGTGTACCCAGGAATGTGCGCCCGCACAAACCTGATGTGCGGCCGCACACGACAGATGTGCGGCCGCACACTCCTTGAGTGCGCCCGCACATAGCTGCAGCTTCCTCCTTTCTTCCTTGCCCTTGCTCACGAGGTGCACGCATCCTAGATGATGATGATGGAGGACAAGGTAGGCAGCAACTTCCTTGAATTTCTTGAAGGAAATGAGCCATGAGGAAGGCATAAACAAGACTTTGAAGCATGCTCCTTGAACCTCTCATTGACTTGAAACTTCTTGCACAAGCTTTAGGCATGAAAATCAATGGAAAACTATAGAAAGGAAGCCCGGGAATTCTTGGACAATCAATTACCACCTACAAGCAAAAGATAAAAAGCAAGTAAAAGAGAAAAATAACAAGTAAACTAGAAAAAGACATGAAAAAGAGAAACTAACTACAAAAAGCATAAAATGAAGAAAACAAGAATAAAACTAAGGAAAACTAAAGAAAAGAGAGATAAAATGAAATAAAAATCATCCAAAAAGGAACCAAATGAGTGCCAAAAATGTCACACATCAAATTCCCCCAAGCTAAACTTTTGCTCGTCCTCGAGCAAAACAAAGCAAGAAAAAGAGAGGATGAAAATTTTATTAAAAACGAAAAAGAAAGACTCAAGATAAGAATATACACTAAAACTCATTGTCTTAGGAATCACTGTTGTTTTTAGCTACAACAAGCCGTTTAAACCCCAAAGTCGCCTATGAGGACGAGTGAGGTCTCGTAAGGGTATCCTAAGAGTTTGACCCATAACTCTCCACCAAACATCAATGAGGCAAACCATAGAATTAAAAGAAAGAAAATGAAATAGAAACGAATCTTTGCGAAATGAATCAACATAAAGACTATAAAGCATGTGAATGACAATCTTTCTCAAGTAGTTAAGGTATGCACGTTTCAAGATATCCAAGGTTGATTGAAACATAGGGTATGCTAGGCATAGGAACTAGTTATCACAATTCACTTTCATCCCAAACAATCTTACCGCGTTCTTCCCACTAGTCTCAAATCTCCCCTTGGTGAGTGTCCCAATGATTCCTCGAAGGAACCGAAAAAGAAATATTTTAAGGCTACTCGACAATCTTGACTATGCATCCCCTTTCCTTAGGCAATGACCCATGATGCCCTCCCCCGAATAGTGACTCAACTATCTAGGTCGAAAGGTCTTTCCCCAAGGTTGTAACGTAAGGCATAAAGGGTGAAGGTAGGCAAAAATTTTAAAATTTGGTGATTTTCTTAAAAGTGAAGCAAAAGGGTGATCAATCCTTAACACCACAATCAAGAAATTACCAAACAAAAACAACACCCCCAAGCTTACTTGAAGCTATACTCACAAAAATATATACAAAAAGCGTACACGCTTCTCCCCCAAGCTAAAATGGAGCATTGTCCCAATGCTTAGAAAGAGAAAAGAATACATCAAAATATTTTTGAATTCTTACTTTTCACTTTTTTTTTTGTGTTTTTATATTGTAATTGCAAAGTCCTTGCCTTTTGCTAAATTCGGACGGCTTTTATAACTTTTGCACTTATTTGTCCATGCCTTTTATTATAAAGGACGGCTTTTACTCATACTCATTTGCCATTATTCACAAAGAAATCATAACACAATCTTGCTTTCATAAAAACCAAAATTCCAACTTAACCACCACAAACTTCATCTCAAATGATCATATTGCTTCACAAAAATCAAGAAAGGTAGAAAATGAAACAAAAGGTCAAATAACTAAAGATGTGGCTTGAAAAGAAAGGATAAGGCTCAAATGGTTGCAAGAAGGCAAATGTAAACCCAAAACAAAAGAAAATAACAAAATATAGTAAAAATGAAAGATACCACCCCGAAAAATGTGCCTTTGTCCTTCCTAGATAGTTCGGTCTCGTGTTTGAGAATCATACATCAAGCTTTATTAGATTAGGTTTGCATAGTCAAGGATCCACGCCGCTCATACAAGGAATGTTGAAGGCTAGAAAAACAAGTAACCTCACAAGGTTGTGGCAAAAACTCACCAATGGTGTCAAATCAACTATAAGAAGCAACTTCCAACATACCACAAACAAGTAGAATCCGGCTTCATGATCCTCCTAGTTCAAACCAACTACCCTAGCATACACTATCCTAGAGTCAACCGAACATAATCTCAAACCGTGCATACCTTTACAACCTAGGAAGAAAGTCATGCAAAAGACAAGTCCAATGTACAAGGTTCATCTCAAAAGAAAAGAAATGAAAAACAATGCCTCAAAATCACATCAAAAATAAGAAGAAAAATAAAAGAAAGTAAGATAAAAAAGGTAAAATAAAAGAGAGTAAAAGAAAAGAAATGGAGACATAGGAAAGGAAAACATAGGAGAAAAGCATGCAAAGGACTAGAAAGCATGTTAAACACATAAAAATCCCAATCGACAAACAAGTGATCGATAGACAACAAAGTCACCGATCCCAAACACATTACGTGTTAACAAGCATCCATCCTCGAACCATTCAACTTCTCCTAAACTAATCCTATTCTATGCAACCAAGGAAAATAAAGAGAAAAATAAGAAAGGTCTCACCGGGATTCCAAGCATAGCAAAAATAAACGAAGCAATAAGAAACCACCTCGTAGCATTCCATATCCATAAGCTCTTCAAGGAACCAAGTGAGAAAAAGAAATAAAAGAAACTATGAACAAAGAAAATGGTTAGTAACTTCAAAATAAATAAAAGAAAACAACAAATAAAAGAAAATAAACAAAGCAAGAAGTATATACAACTAAAGGAAAGAAAAGCTAAACTACCAAAGAAAATAAAGAATAAAGGAAGTAAAATCTAGACTAACTAAAGAACTACTCTAAACTACAAGAGTTGGATTTAAGGGATTTGGATTGAGGGGTTTGGAAATAAGGGATCATCAACAACAACATGGCAAGCAAAACAACTCCACAAACAACAAACATCCAAGCAAATAGGGCAAACAAGCTAGCTACAAGGAAAGTAGCCTAGAGATCAAGAAAATGAGGAAACCAAAAAGAGGAATGAAAATAAACATGCAAGCAACTAAGATATGTACACAACAACAACAAGGTCACCGAGCAAGTTACTAGTTCCCCCAAGCTAGATAGAAAATACATCTCAATATCCCGATCAAAACAAAGCAAGTATCAAAAATATGAGGGATGGAGGTAAAAAGCATGAGAAGCTAAAAGGGAACTAATAACTACTACCATCACCACCACCACTCCCACTTGGCCCGGCCCCATCGGGGTCTCTGTTGCGCTCGGGGTCATCGAAGGGATGAGGGTAAGGCTCCCATCCTCCGGTGTACCCCTCGGGCCCCATAATGCCCCTTGAAAAGATCGTGTTGCCAAGGAGCAAGAGGGGTGTAGGTATCGGGCAAAGTGAGCTCAAAAGGGTGGTTGGGATGGACATGGGGGTAGTTAGGATCCCCCCTATAGTCACTACCACCCGGAGCCTTGTAATCATAGTTACCATGCTCGTCCGGGTAATAGTGACGCTCGGTGTCGGGGTTAGAAGGCCCCGACCAATAAGGATGCCCAAACGAAGGTAGAGGACCTTGTTGAGGCGGGAAATACGGATAGTTAACCGGGGGAGTAATGTTCCCACGGTTAACTTCCGCATCATAAAGTTGTTGTTGTTGTATAAACATACCTTGTTGCATCTCTTGAATACCTCTTATTTGGTCATAGAGGGCCCCAAAGTCTTGATCGTACATGCCATCTACGTGGACTTTCAATCCACTCATTTGCTCACTAAGAGCCTTCAAATCTTCATTGGCAAAAGCATGTTGCCCTTGCTCTTGTTCTTGCTCATGAGGAGCTTGTTGGTGTGGAGAAAAATGTTGTTGTTGTTGATGTTGTTGTTGTTGTTGATTTTGTTGTTCTGCCTCATCTTCTTCTTCTTCATCCTCCTCGGAATCAAAGTTGGGATGCCGGAAGGACCTGGGAACATGCCATACATTGTTGGCAATCCTAGCCAAAGAAGTCAAGCTAGGGTTAGGCAAGAAGCACCAATGCTCGTTGCCCCTTAGCCACTCATATCTCCCTTCACTAAAACCCTTGGAGATAAATTGGATTTGACCCAATTGTTGCATATCGAGGTAGATGGAATCTGCATCCCCGATCTCCTTACAAAATGGGAGATAATCATCGAGGCGAAGGTGAGTCAGAAGCCTAGTTACCATACCCCCACAGGGGATCTCTCCCGTCCTCCTTTTGCGAAGGTCCAAGCAATATTGGGCAAAGATGTAGCCCAAGTTCAACCGGCCCACAAACTCCGGGCGAGTAGATAGCCAAAGGACTTTGAGCTCCAATTTACTCAATTTCCCCATCTCTTGCTTGGGGAACAAGACATAGCCCAATAGACGGTGTACAACCCTAAGACAAGGTTGGTACATGTCCGAGATCTTGGCCTTGTTGGCGATGAACTCACTACCACCGGAGATGTCTTCCCACCAAGAATCTTGATCATAGTCCGAGAAGATGAAGTGTTCAACGTTAATAATATCCCCATGGGGATCAAAATCCAAAGCGGTGTTGAACTCTTCTAAAGATTGGTCAAATATGTTGTTGAACAATTGGAACCGCACCCTATGTACCCCTCCAATGGGTACAAGCTCCAAGGTAGCCAAGAACTCCAAGGTAGGCTCCTTGTAGGTGCGGTAGGCGTCGGCGATGAAAGTTCCCAATCTCAAATTCAAAAGCAATGACCGCACATCATTATCAATCCCCAACTTCAGCATATCGGATTGAAAGTAATGGCGGGTTTGTTTGAGGGTTCTTTCATCTTTCAGATTTTGATAAAAGGCTTTTTGTTTATCGGTGAAATTTTTCTTCTTTGGAAGAGAGGTAGGAGGTCGTGTTTGAGTGGAAGATGGGTTGGAAGTACTAGGCCTAGAAGATGTACTAGGCCTAGTGGAGGTACTTGGGCAGGGAGGTTCCTCGATGCTAACATCGGTTTTTCGCTTTTTGGGGAGTTTCTTGAGGTATTTAGACATTGTGAGAAGTATAGAAGATCACCAACAAACAATCAAGTAGCAAACCAAAGAACCAAGAGCACCACACCCAAATTCACCACTTACTACCAAAATCACCAAACTCCAATTTCACAATTCCCTTCAATCAAACCAATTCCAAACCAATCAACAATATCAATGAACCAAGAAAAATTCCTTTTCAATCAATCCAAGAGCAAACACAAAGCCAATACCGAAATCACCACTTACTACCAACTTTCCAAAATTTCAACTCACAAGAATTCAACCAAAATTGATGAAAATTGCTACAAAATCAACAAACAACACAATGTCATGCAAAATCAATCAAAAAATATCACCAAATCACAACCAAAATCAAGAACAAACATCAAAATTCACAAAATCAATACTACACTATTCATGCTCATACAAATTTGTAATTCATGCAAATTTATGATATAATTGGCAAAATTAAAGCAAGGATTAGTGATTATACCATAAAAGAAGCAAGATAAACCAATTTTGAGCAAGCAATTCCAACTCCACACAAAACCCCCAATTTTCGGCCACCAAGAGTAGGAGAGAGAGTGAGTGAAATTTGTGTCAAATTGTGAGGAATTTGTAGTGTAGAAAGATTTGGGAGTGATTTTGAGTAAGAATGTAGTGATTTTGGTGAAGATTTGAGTGTTTTGGATGATGAATGAGGGTGGAGGAGTGCACACAAAGAAGAGGGTTTGAAGGGTGATGCTCGTGAGTTAGGAGATGATGAATGAAGGAGTGAAGGGAAAAAGGAGGAAGAAGAAGGTTAAATGGCACGTTCAGCTCATGTGCGGCCGCACAGAGGTGATGTGCGCCCGCACATGCCTCGTGTGCGGCCGCACATACCTGTGCGTGCTCCTTCCTTCTTTTTTTTCTCAAAAATTTGATACTTACTGCCTATTTGGGTGCGCACATGAATCATGATGGTGATGAGGAACAACATAGGCAGTAGCTAAAATCATTTTCAAAGTCCTCAAAGTTAAAAATTCATGTACACACCACAAAAATTCACTAAGTATCAATTTCCTCCATTATTCAAAATATGAATTTCCTATCACACCTCTCTAAAAATTCTTACCCTTTTACCTCAAATTTCGACTAGAATCGAACAAAATATGAATTGTGCCATGAACACCTTCCATCCATCATGCATATTTGTTGAATTCCAATCCCGCAAACGGACACCCTAAAGATCCAAATAAAGGGAAAAGTAAAAGAAAAGACAAAGTAATAAAAGAAACAAAAATGAGAAAATTCAAAAATCAAAGAGAAAGGTTAGAAACTCCGGGTTGCCTCCCGGGAAGCGCTTGCTTAAGGTCCTAAGCTCGACCCTTCCTCCTAATCATGGAGGATCAAAGAACACCACCTTCTTCAAGGTGGTTGATAGAGCAAATTCTTCTTCAACCTTTGGCAACTTCTCATTGTTGTTTGATGAAACTCTCACAAAGTTCTTTTCAAATTCTTCTTTTTCACTTCTCAACTTCTTCCTTTTTCTTGCCTTCTTTGAGTCACGGGCCTTTTTCTTCGGCTTGACTTCAACATCCTTAATCATGGAAGCTTTCTCTTCCTCATGAGAATTAAGCTTGAACCAATTTGGAAAACCAATGTCTTTCTCATCCTTTGGCTTTTGAATCACAAATTCTTCTTCACTAACATCATCAATACTTGCACAAACATCATCAACAATCTCAAAAACATTGTTAGTAGAAGAATCAATCATGCACATACCATCAATGGAACGAGAAAGACTAGCACATGCAATATCTTGGACACAAGATAAAGACTCATGCATTGGTTTTAACTTAAAACTCTCTTCTAATTTCCCACACCTCAAAGTAATTTGACCTCCTTTGACATCTATTAAAGCTCCCGAGGTAGCTAAGAAAGTTCTCCCTAAGATGATTGGAATATGTTCATCCTCCTCTAGAACAACAAAATCCACCGGAAAAACAAACTCTCCAATCCTTAAGGGGACATCATCAATTCTTCCCTTAGGAAACTTAATAGAACGGTCGGCCAATTGAAGTGTTATCTTGGATGGTTGAAGCTCACCAAGATCAAGCCGCTTGAAAACCGAGAAAGGCATAATGCTAACACTAGCACCAAGGTCACACAAAGAATTTTCAAAAACCATTTCCTTAATTTGACAAGGGATTGAAAAATTCCCCGGATCCTCCATCTTCCTTGGGAGTTCACCATGGATAAGAGCACCTAAGCACTTCCCTCCTTCCACCGAACTACCCTCATCAAAATCCTCTCTCTCTTTTAAGATCTCCTTAACAAACTTGGAGTACTTAGGCATGTCGGGAATTGGTTCGGTAGAGGATGTAGAATCATGAACATCCTTAAAAGCTTCAAGGAACTTCCCAAATTGCTCATCCATTTTGAATCTCAAATATTTTTGGGGATATGGTAGATCGGGAAATCTCTCTATCTCACTCATCTTTTCACCAACATACTCTTCTCTTTTGTCAACCTCACAATAGATTTCCTTAGACTCAACCCTTTCCACTTCATTCTCCTTAGCACCACTCTCATCTCTTCCCTCTTTTGAACAAGAAACTCCCTCATCAAAATCATTTCCACCACTTGTGGCAATAGAGTACACGGGTTTCTTTGGTTCAACACCTTGGGAAGGCAAAGATGAAGGACTAGCAAAATCCTTAATAGTGCTTGCTAATTGAGTAATTTGAGTCTCAAGCATCTTATTGTGGGTCATCATCTCATTGAATTTCTTATCACTAACCGCCATATAGGTGTTAATGATCTTGGTTTGATTATCAATCAACTCTTCCAAGGTTGTCTTAGGAGAAGAAGGTTGTGAATAGGAATTTTCATTTTGAGTCTTTGGAACAAAACCGGGTGGGGGACCTCTTTGAGCATTGTTTTGAAAATTTCCCCTTCCTTGGTTGTTCCAATTACTCCTATTTTGATTTGAACCATAACCTTGAGTATGGTTACCACCACCATGATTATGGTTTCCATTACCTTGGTTATGATTTACATAACCTTGGTTTTGATTACCATAATTATGATTTTGATTACCATAGTTTTGGCTTTGATTTTGGCTACTATAACCTTGGTTATGGCTACCACGAGAACCTTGATTCCCTTGGTTCCTATAACCACCATTATGATTATAGTTGTCAAAATTGCCTTGGTTTCGGTAATTCCTATTCCATTGGCCTTTTTTATTATCAAACCTTTGAACATTGTTGTTTGACACAAAATTAACATGTTCACACTCATTGTTGTCAAATTCATCAACACATTCATTAGGACAAACACTAGAGTCATGATCATACGATCCACATGCATCACAAAACAAGCAACCCAAAGGCATATTATGTGAAGAGGGAGGGGGTTGAGAGTTAGAAGGAGTACCTCTCCCCTTAAATTAGGAGGGAAGATTAGAAGCTTGAGAAGAGGTAGAAGTGCTCTCCAACTTAGCTTTGATTGCGGTGACTTCCTTTCCTAAGTTTGTCATTTGGGAGGAAAGGTTGTTGATTGCATTGAGATGGTCCACCGAATACAATGAAGATTGCTTGCTTGAAGAGTCTCTCTCCCCATCTTGCCAATCCCTATAATATGTCACCACGTCCTCAATGATGTCCACAACTTCTTCTTCGGTTTTGTTCATGATAGGGCCCCCGGCCCCTCCATCAAGGCATGACTTGCCTTGGGGACTTAAACCGCCATAGAAGATTTGGATCACTTGGTATGTGGGGATTCCGTGGTGAGGGCACTCCCTTTGATACTCTTTGAATCTCTCCCATGCTTCATAAAGGCTTTCACTCGGCCTTTGCTTGAACCCTTGAATCAAGGCTCTTGCCTCCGCCATCTTCTTTTGGGGATAGAAACGGGACAAGAAAGCCTTTGCAACATCATCCCAAGTTCTCAAGGAGTTGGGCTTCACTTCCTTGTCTAGCCACTCCAAAGATCTTCCTAATAGAGAGAAAGGGAACAACTTGAGACGGATGAATTCTTGAGAGACCCCATTGACTTTGATAGTGTTGCAATATTTTTCAAATTCTTTCAAATGGTTCAATGGGCTCTCATTCTTAGCCCCACTATATTGTCTTCTCTCAATCAAGGTGATCATTGCCGGCCGGATTTTGAAGTCATTTGCCGGGGTAGTAGGTGGAGCTATTCCACTCTCAAACCTATATGCCCCGGGCACTCCAAGCTCCTTCAAGGCTATTCTAGGATTTTCACCCATTCCTTGTTCTTCTTGAATTTCTTCTTCACTTGAAGAGCTATAAGCCAAGGATCTATTATCCACTCTTCTTCTTGAAAGAGTCCTCTAAATTTCCGGATCAAGGGGAACAAGGGGACGATCACGGGTTCTATGCATGCAAAACTCACACAAAAAATGTTAGTAACACGGCTACAAATGTAGCCTAGAGAAACAAAATCTTTTTGTATTTTATCAAAATGAAATAGACTCAAAAACAACATACACTCAAGCACCATTCCCCGGCAACGGCGCCATTTTGATGGGACGGAGAACGGTAGGTCGTTGGTCTACCACCCCACCCTATCAAACAAAATTTGTAGCTTAACTAACCCCTATTTAGCGTAGTGGCAAGTCAAGGTCGAACCCAAGGGAATGGATATCAAGTGCACGAAGTCTAGATCAAGCTATTTCGGAATCAAGAAGGGGTTTGAGGTAGAACTAAGGCTAACTAGGTATGCAAACTTGTATTAAATCAATCTAAGACACTAGGGCAATGGATCCACATGCAATCATAATGAAAACGGGAATTTGGGAGGTCAAACCGACTAAGTCAAGCGATATGAAGGAAAATCATCATGTATCCAAAAGAGCATACTAAGGTGGTTCACCTAGAGGTCTAACTAGCGTCAACTACGCTAAACACTACCTAGGGAACGTCACAAAGCACCTCAATCGTGAAATTGCAAGTCTACTAATCAATGGTCCGTATCATAGCAAGCTTACAATGCAATCTAGTGTATTAATCAAAGATGGCCAAACCTCAATTAATCACACACATGCACATGAAAAATCAACCAAGTTTAATCATATCATCAACTCCATCAATTATCCCCAAATTACACTATTCCATCACTCATACATGCTTCACCATCTCCCTAGCTAGGAAACTACTCACTAGCCATAGAAATGGAGATCAAAACTACAACAATCATCAATTCCATCATCCACATACTTGAATTCAAAGATTAAACCAACAATCAATCAAAATCAATCAAAATTCAATCAAAATCCAAATCAATCATCAACAATATGAAAAACTAATGAAATCAACTAAAATCAAACTTGTATTGAAATCAAGAAGAAGATCCTTACAAAACTTTAATCCAAAGATCAAATACAATGAGGAATCCTTGAGCAATCACCAAAAATCATGAGCTTCTCTCTCTAGTTCTTGAGTTTCTCTCTCTAAAATTCTCCCCAAAAACTAACTATCAAATTCCATCTAAAACTAAAACTTACTCTCCCAAAAATAGGTAGAAATAATTATATATACAAAGGAGAGGTCGGCAATGACGCCCAAAAATAGACCCTCGTAAGTGCGGGCGCTCGAAGGAGTGTACCCAGGAATGTGCGCCCGCACAAACCTGATGTGCGGCTGCACACTCCTTGAGTGCGCTCGCATATAGCTGCAGCTTCCTCCTTTCTTCCTTGCCCTTGCTCACGAGGTGCACGCATCCTAGATGATGATGATGGAGGACAAGGTAGGCAGCAACTTCCTTGAATTTCTTGAAGGAAATGAGCCATGAGGAAGGCATAAACAAGACTTTGAAGCATGCTCCTTGAACCTCTCATTGACTTGAAACTTCTTGCACAAGCTTTAGGCATGAAAATCAATGGAAAACTATAGAAAGGAAGCCCGGGAATTCTTGGACAATCAATTACCACCTACAAGCAAAAGATAAAAAGCAAGTAAAAGAGAAAAATAACAAGTAAACTAGAAAAAGACATGAAAAAGAGAAACTAACTACAAAAAGCAAAAAATGAAGAAAACAAGAATAAAACTAAGGAAAACTAAATAAAAGAGAGATAAAATGAAATAAAAATCATCCAAAAAGGAACCAAATGAGTGCCAAAAATGTCACACATCAAGAGTACCCAAAAATCTCAATTTAGGAGAAAGAAAATTACCTTAGAAGGGCTAAAAATGAGATTAGGAGTAATGATAAACTAGAATATTATGAATTTTGATGAAACTTTAATGACAAAATGATGAGGGAGATGAAGATTTTATTTGAGCAAAAACCAAAAGAAGCATGAGTGAGAAAATGAAGTAGGAGAGAGAGAAGAAGAAGGTCGGCTAAGGGGCTTAAGAATACCCCGACCCACAGGTGCGCGCCCGCACCTAGGTGAGGCACGCTTGCAACATGGGGGTGCGCGGCTGCACCTTGCGCGTGAGCGCCCGCACCTCCGTGGGTTTGAATTTCTCTTACTTCTTCGGTGCACACAATGGTGGGTACACAAAGATGATGGTGATAAACACCAATATAGGCAGTAGCAAAACCTCATTTTAGTGGGTTCAAAACAAGAATTTCATGAACCCACCAAGCTCCATACTTACACAAATTTTCAACTCATGAACTTGGACATTTCTACCTCAAAATTGGCACCAAAATTGTTGGATATCAAATCAGATAGAGTTTCGTATTTCTTTCATATCTTTTTCATTATAGCTCGGATTTAATATTATAATATATCATTGGAAAGATAATTTAAAGATCTATCCAACGATATAAAATTTCGATAAAAAATATGAGGCAAAAAAATAATATCTGACTGTCTTTGATCATTTTTAAATTCGAATAAAATTAGGAATTTAAAAAAGGAAAGTTTTTATAAAAAAAGGAAAGTTTTAATCAAATTCAAACTCTATGATCTTATCGCTTCAAAAAAGGATAATTAAGATCTTTTAGAATCTTATAGAAGATTCTAATCAATCCTAATTAGTTTAGGAATAGGATTAAACCTTTGGACCCTCCTCATGATAATTGGGTTGTAGGTAAAATCCGACTTGGGCTCAATTTAGTATTTTGGCCATAACTTCCTCATTATTCATCGGAATTGGGCTTATAATATATCGTTGGAAAGGTATTTTCAAACCCTATCCAACTACACCATTATTAGGCCCTTATCATTGACCAAACCAAATTGAATTGGACGTTTTCATAAAATAGAGTGGGTTTTCGAAAACAGAACGAAAGATATTTAAATAAAAATAATCGCAACACTAGTCTTTTCACACTTTTACTTCATTCGATTATGATTCGACGCGAAAGGTATTCATCCCTGGGTTTGGTTTTGGGGAGAAACAATTGGGTGTCTACATATATATATATATATATATATATATATATATATATATATATATATATATATATATATATATATATATATATATATATATATATATGGAGAGGCTCATGTGAGAATACCTCTCTTATATGAGAATACTTTATATGTGAGAATAATTTATAACCATTGGATCAAACAAGATCCAACGCTCCATATCAACCCCGGTCAAAGTTATGGCAATATTGTAAATTTTAGATTGTATATAAGAAAAATGAAAAAAATTGTCAAACCTTTTCTCTCTAGATATTGAATTAGGTCTTCCCTTTCTCTCTCTTCTTTCCCCTAAAATTTCTTCACGAACACTGGGTTGTACGTAATGCTAAGATATCTTTGAATTTCGACTTCAATCTATAACTATTGTTAGGTATTTGCTGTTTTCGTTATTTTTTCTTTGATATTTGGCTTCAATGTTCTAATTTTTTTATTGAATAAGGTTTTTGTGATTTTGTTGAAAGCCTAGAAATAGCGAATTGTTCATCAAATGGATTCAATCGAAGCTACTGCTTCTTATGAACGAAAGACGTTCAAAGATAGTCAGGATTTATTTTCCTGCCTCACTGATTTTATCTAATTCTTATATGGTAGGATATCTCTTGAAATTATCTTTCCAATGATATATTATAATATTAATTCCAAGCTATAACGAAAAAGATATGATTGAAATACGAAACTTTATCTAAAACTTACACCGTCTCACTATTTCTGTCATATCTTTTATTCTAAAAATATTTTAATCTGATTTTAATTGCAAATAGAAAGTAGACCTCAACAGCTTTCTAACGACATATCATTTATCTTATTCCGATTTTTGGATCAAAAAATATGATAAAAACAAAAACCGCAAAGATTGATGTCTATCGAGTTTTATTCCGATTAAATTCGGATCTTATCTTAATTCTTCGACCCTTCTTTTTCCCCTATAAATAGAGATTATATCACACCTTTTTCCATCATCAACAAGCTTGATCACCAAATCATTCTCTCTTCTTCTCTTCTACACCAAAAATCATTCTCTTCTCTTTCTCTCATATCCTAAGCCTTAAACATATATTCCTAATTACATCATTCTTTCCCTAAGCACTCTAAGGAGTCCATACTTAACCCGAGGTTCCGTCCTTAAAACAAGGCGTGAAAGATATAATTAACTGAGGGTTTGGACCAACACTAACACCGTCCTACTATTTCGGCCATATCATTTTATCTACAAAAGCTTTTAATCTGATTCTAATTGTGTTGGAAAGTAGACCTCAAGAGCTTTCCAACGACATATTATATGCCTAATTTGGACTTCTGGATCAAGATATATGATAAAAACAAAATTCGTAAAAATTGTTGTCTACGATTTTTTTTTCGATTCGAATTCGGATTCTTTTCTTTATTCTTCGACTCTCCTTTTAAACATAATTCCGCACTCACAAGATCTTGAAACACCTAGCCAAGTTCGAAGTTGCCTTCTCCCTAGATGTAGACACCCATTTGTGTCTCCCCAAAACCAAACCCAGTGATGAATACCTTTCACGTCGAACCATAATCGAATAAGGTGAAAGTGTGAAAAGTCAAGTGTTGCGGTTAGTTTTTATTAAAAAATATTTTTTTCTGTTTTCGAAAACCCACTCTATTTTATAAAAACGTCCAATCTAATTTACTTTGGTCCAAGATAAGGGTCCAATAATGGTATAGTTGCATGGGGTTTGAAAAGACCTTTCCAACGACATATTAAAAGCCCAATTCCGATGAATAATGAGGAAGTTATGGCCAAAATACTAAACTGGGCCCAAACCGGATTTTACCTACGACCCAATGATCATGAGGAGGGTCCAAAGGTTTAATCCTATTCCTAAACTAATTAGGATTGATTAGAATCTTCTATAAGTTTCTAAAATATCTTAATTATCCTTTTTTGAAAAGATAAGATCATGGAATTTGATTTGAATATAAACTTTCCTTTTTTAAAACTTTCCTAATTCTATTCGGATTTAAAGATGTTCAAAGATAGTCAGATATTATTTTCGTTCCTCATAGTTTTTATCCAAATTTTATATAGTTGGATAGATCTTGAAATTATCTTTCCAATGATATATTATAATATTAATTCCGAGCTATAACGATAAAGATATTAAAGATATACGAAACTCTATCCAAAACTGACACCCTTTCACTATTTCGGCCATATCTTTTTATCTACAAAAGATTTTAATCTGATTCCAATTGCATTAGAAAGTAGACTTCAAGAGCTTTCCAACGACATATTATATGACTTATTTATTTGACTTCTGGATCAAAAGATATGATAAAAACAAAATTCGCAAAAACTGCTGTATACAAGTTTTATTTCGATTTGAATTCGGATTTCTTTTCTTATTCTTCGACCTTCTCTTTTTTCTTATAAATAGAGGTCATATCTCCCCTTTTTCAATCATCAATTCTCTCATCAACTCTCCCTATCAACTTTCATCAATTCTCATTAATTCTCTCTATTCTCCCTCTAAGCAATATAGCTTAATTCTTTTTCTCTCTCTCTTTCTAAACCAACCATTTAAATACAATATTCCGCATTCGCAAGACTTAGAGTCATCTAGCCAAGTTCAAAGTTGCCTTCGCCCTAGACGTGAAAGGTTGATATTTTCTGAGGGTTTGGTCCAAAACTAGTCAAAATCTTATTTAATTTGATTCTAATTTAATTCTTTAATTGTTCTTTATTGATTTTCATTGAAGTTTACTAACTTGTGTATTTTGTTATTAGAAAGAGGTACGAGGCTTCAAAGTAAGTAGATTCGCTTACTCCTTATTTTATTAACAATGTAGATTGCATGCTTATTATTGTTTTATATTCCTAGTATCATGTTAGGATGCCTTCAATTCCTAGTATCATGTTAGGATCTTATTTTATGCTTTCTAGTATCATGTTTAGGGTGCCTTTACTTATTTATAATATTATGTTATCATGTTAGTGTCATGTTAGGTTTAAAGCTTTGATCTTTATTGTTTAGTGACATGCTAGGATTTGTTATTAATCTTGTTAGTATCATGCCTAGAATCTTGCTATTATATTTAAGCTTTATTATGCCTTATCATGCTATTATCATCATGATTATTTATTGATTGTTATTATGTTGCTTGATATATTTTATATTGTTATTGCTTGATTACACCTTTTATGATTGTTAAAGGGAATTTGTACTTGAAATCACGCTTAATAAGATAATTAATTAATTTGGTTTAGGCTAATGTGATTTTAACTCAAGTGATCACCAATAATAGTATTATTTGTGCATTAATATTCAACCAACATAGATAAACAGGGTAGGATTAATATAATGTTTGTATGTTATTCGAAAAGCGCACATGAATACAAGCAGAACAAAGTAGAGGCCTATTTTATAGGGCGGGTCTTTTCTTTTGTAGATTGGATTCGTACCCTCATCCCCGGACCCTGTTTGGTTCAAGACCTTATGGAGTTGATGGTCCTTTTGGATTGTCTTTTGGGTTTACAAGTTCCTAAAACTTGTTGGCGACTCTTTTGCTGTCTTTTCTTTCCCTTTGGAACGCCACCATACTTTAGTGTATGATCACAGTGGAGTTCAAGTTTGGGATCATAATGCTTGAAATATTCCCCACAGTTTTTGGCGACTCCACTGGGGAGGATTTCTATTTATATTCCTGAAATTTATTTTGGCAATTATTTAGAATGAGCGGATGAGACTCGAAAAATTCTAAGTATTTCATGTGCGTGATTTGATTAACATTATTGTCATATGCATTAAAAGGTTCTCATGGGAGATCCCCATGAGTCAATACCTAGGAATTTTACACGTAGGAGATTTGAGAAATATCTTTCATGACTAGAATCGAAAAAATGATGCGGAATCTGGGAAATCCTAAGAACACAAAAACTTGACAAGGCATGTAGGAACTAGCGTCTAGAAAACAGGGTTTGTCACCCGTAAAAAGTTTCTGTCGCCTGGCGACAGAGGCTTTTTTGCGGCGACAGTCCCTATAGTCTGGCGCCAAGTTCTTCCAATACCAAGCCAGGGGTCTGCCTTCTTGCTTTGACCATTTCTAGCATTGTTGGCTTGATTTTACTTATTGATTGAGTCCTTTTCTTACTTTTCTGAACCCATATGTGTTCTACATATGGATATAACCCTCTCGGGGTTCCTGCTTCACCTGCCCAATGGAATAATCCACTATCATGTGCAAAGTTCAAATTTAGGTACGTGCAAAGTTTGTGAATCCACCAAACCATGGAGTCGAGTTCGATTTCATCACGAACTCGCGGGATCCTGTCCATTCGCTCCAACCCTCACGGTAGGCTTGTATGCAATGCATATAGATTCATAACCATGGACCTTTTTGACTTAACCCATATCCTTGAACTTTAGAGAACTAGAGCCATGGTTAGGTTGCAAACTCATCATATTGTGACTATGTGAACTACTTGTGCATCCTTGCTTGTACATATTATATATGTGTTAACCGTTTGTTTGACTTGTGGTTAAGACTAAATAAATTAACCAATGACTAAAGGACTTTGTTTAATTAATTAATTAATTAATTTGAACTAATGAATAAGCCTAAAATCGAGTCATAGTTCCTTTTTGTCAACCCGGATTTTTATTCCCGTACACTGCACATGCGTCAACGTGTTTTGGTCATAGCCGGAGTTCTAGGAAGAACCACGAGTCGTATACCTATGGATCTGTAGCCCCGAGTTTTACCTTTAATTTGACGTTGGTTTCGTCCCAATCAGAGTCACAGATTAAAAGTTATGACTAAAACACCACAGCTTGTCCAGTTTAATGCACATACGTGAAGTCTTAATTTAGTCTTTGCTTAAGTCTAGTCACATTGTCTAGCCACATGGTCATGACACAAGTCTTAACATGTCACCTTAACTCACTAGTCTTAGCACACACTTTGTACATGTCACTATGACCATGTCTTAGGTTCATGCATGAGTCGTTTTTCCGTCATTTGAGTTGGGGGTCCATTCTATTCCTAATTCTTCCATATTTCTTCATCTACATCTTCTTCCTACCCTCCACGTACTTTCTTCCATGTTTTTTCATCTACATCTTCTTCCCACTCTCCACATATTTTCTCCACACATATAATTCCCTTCATTCTTCCATAATCTTTTCTACATCTATGCATGTTGAATCGAGTTTGAGTCATATGATTGACAAAAAAAAAAAAGAGTAATGATGAGGTAAAATACAAGGCAAGCTTCTCACCAAGATTTCAAGCTTTCTTCTTCTTTTTCAAACCTTTCTCTCATAAGTCTAGCATAGGCACCCTTTGTCTTCCTTAGATTTTTTTCCATAGGTTTTTTCTTTTTCCCTTTTAATAAAATGAGCATTTTATTTTCTTGCATATGATCATTGCAAAACAAAAAAATAAAAAACAAAAAAAATAAAAAAATAAAAAAAAATCGCCGAATTAAGCACAAGGTATACCAATGATTTAAGGCACCCCTTGTAGCCATATCATATCTCTCACCCTTAAATATATAATCCCTTTCTTGATAAACCACTTTGAGCCTCGTCTAACGATAGACCTTTTCTTTCTTCAACCCACATCTACTTAACCTTGGGATGGGATGGTGTCCAACTTATGCAAGTTCTAAATACAAAAGCTTGAGTGATCTCAAAAGAATAAAATAGAAATAGCAAAGATAAATAAAAGTGTACAAAAGGGCAAGTGTTCCAATGTCTTTGATATAAAAATATCTTGGATAAGAACATGTCTCAGATTGCGTCTCTTATCGAGTGCTCGGTACCGTGCCTGAGAAACATGAATGCCAAGTGAGTGATAGACCGCATGATCGAGATTCCCTACACTTAAAAAAATGCGAATATGAAAAAATGCAAAAGCAAAAAAGAAGAGCAAAAACAAAAAATAAAAGAGAGCTCAAAAATGAGAAACCTCAAGCATAAAAATACAAAGATTCAAAAGCAAGGTTGCACACCTTGGGGGCTTATTTAGGGTCTTGAGCCTTTATCCTCTTCTTCTCTAACCATTAGCCTAACCACGTTACAACCCTTAAAAAGGCCTTTTTGAGGTATACATACACTTGTGCGAGGTTCGGCTAGAGCTACGTTTGGCCTGATTCCTAACGGATACATAGGCAACCTCACATTGAGGTGCGGCCATAATAAAAATGCATTCATTTTCACATTCACACACTTACACCATGATCATATCAAGGGATTTCCAATGCTCATCCCTATTTACTTAGAGCTAGACTTGGGGGCTTGATCCTTACATCATTAGCCTACCTAGCCAAAGAGTCATCATTATTTGACTCTTATCAAATAATACTTTTCCACACCGTTAGCCTTTGCAGCTTAACTTTAGTGTCACTTTCACACACATCACAGATACATGACCAAATAGACTTCCAATTAGGAACCCTTTGTCATGAATTCTTAACATAACGTTGAAGCATGCCTTATCAAAATCATTCATCACTCATCACTTATAATCATCATTGTATCGAAGTATGAAGTACTTAGCCTCCGTGCCTAAGTTACCTAAATACTTTCATA
The DNA here is from genome assembly GCF_948465745.1 of Chenopodium album. Taxonomy (NCBI): domain Eukaryota; kingdom Viridiplantae; phylum Streptophyta; class Magnoliopsida; order Caryophyllales; family Amaranthaceae; genus Chenopodium; species Chenopodium album. The sequence goes on from NC_137853.1 coordinate 22,731,822, forward strand.
ATCGAGTCAACTAAGATAGTTTAGGAGGAATTAATCCTTGCACCTTGAGGGATAGTATCAAATGCATATACTTGATTAAGCTCATTCAACATGCACCATCAAACATTTTTATTCTTTTTCGCGTCTTTCTTTTTCGGGAGAAAGTCGGTACCCTCCACAAAAATGACGGAAAATTTTTGCTTTTTTGCATTTTCGAGTCGCACTTTACACACGAGTCATGTACATTGAGTCATGTCGTGTCATATCACATCGAGTTGAGTCTAACACATATGTCAAACGCTTTGAGTTGAGTCATGTCAATACAATGAGTCAAGCAACACTAAGCCTTAGGTCAACCCTAAGATAATAAAAGATGAGCAAAGTCCTATAGTCTGAAATATAGATGCAGGTACATTCCAGCGAGCAAGAATATTCCCGGATTTTTTCGAAAAACCGCGAATATAGATGTATGAATCTTTTCCAAGATGAGAGAAGTTTGAGCAAAATTATATAAAGATGAAGAGCCTTAATTTGCAAAAGATTTGAGCAGATTTGGTTGTAAGGAAACGACCAAATTGAAAGTTCAGAGTGATATCGCAGCGACAAGAGTTTCTGGCACGTGCCAGTTCAGCGACAGAATGTATGGCCCCCCATATTAAATTATGCGGATCTTATACAGCAAGTTTGGGTTCCTTGGTACGCCAGTTAGCCCCTCTAAGCAATTTGACATGATTTAGTGATCGGCTCGATTACAATCACAATGAGTGATCGACCTGATAAAAGATCGTCTCACTTAGCTTAAAGCGCCTAAGTATTGGCTCATCGCAAGCACCAAAGTAACGGTTCACAACGATTTCCTAGGATGGAAGAAGATTTGAAGATTTGAGATGACGAAGCCTTCAACAGGGGGCTTTAAGATTAAAAAGAGTCTATTACTTGGATTTAAGAAAGACGGTTTGAGATGAAGCGACCTTCAATAGCTTTCACTATGATTGGGGAGGTTATTATTTGAGAAGAACGATTCAAGATGAAGCGGTCTTTGATAGCTTTCGCTAAGATTGTGAAGGTTATCACTTGATTTGAGAAGATAGCACGAGATGAGCAATCTTCGACAATGCCCGCTAAGATTGTGGAAGTTGTCACCTAGATTTGAGAAGAGCGGTTCGTGATGAGGCGGTCTTCGACAATGCCCGCTAAGATTGTGGAAGTTGTCACCTATATTTGAGAAGAGCGGTTCGTGATGAGGCGGTCTTCGACGACATTCGCTATGATTGGGAAGGTTGTCACCATGATTCAAGGAAAAGTTCGAGATGTAGCAGCAATGATAGACAGCGTTCCCTAGGATGTGGAGAGTTGTCACAAATTTTGAAGATGGCGAAGCAAGGTCACCTTCGACGGTCCCTCAAGGTAAAGAAGAGATTGTCTATAGCGGCGATGCACTGCCGTGGCGACGTACGGCCACAACCCTGAAGATGACGACATATAGTTATTTTCGACGATGTTCCCGAAATACTGTGGAGGATTGTCACCAAGAATATTGAAGACGACGACATATGGTTATCTTCAACGATGGCGTTCACGAGGCACTGTGGGTGTTGTCACAAACGACAAATGAAGCAACAACAAAATGGTTACTTTCAGAGACGTGTGCTCGACGGTGCAAGATACGCGTTTCTTAACTCTCTTATCTGTTTAACTAATGATTAGTTTGCAGGTATCGGCGCTATAAGAATGATTTGGAATCGCAGAACGTTTTGAATCATTCTCCGTCCCTATCGATACTTTGACTTTTATTTTCGAAACCTAAGTTTCTCCAAACTCAGTCAAAGTGGGGGCTTCTGTAGACACCCATTTGTGTCTCCCCAAAACCAAACCCAGTGGTGAATACCTTTCACGTCGAACCATAATCGAATAAGGTGAAAGTGTGAAAAGCCAAGTGTTGCGGTTAGTTTTTATTAAAAATCTTTTTTTCTGTTTTCGAAAACCCACTCTATTTTATAAAAACGTCCAATCCAGTTTATTTTGGTCCATGATAAGGGTCCAATAATGGTGTAGTTGCATGGGGCTTGAAAAGACCTTTCCAACGATATATTATAAGCCCAATTCCGATGAATAATGAGGAAGTTATGGCCAAAATACTAAACTGGGCCCAAACCGGATTTTACCTACGACCCAATGATCATGAGGAGGGTCCAAAGGTTTAATCCTATTCCTAAACTAATTAGGATTGATTATAATATTCTATAAGTTTCTAAAATATCTTAATTATCCTTTTTAGAAAAGATAAGATCATGGAATTAGATTTGAATTTAAACTTTCCTTTTTTAAAACTTTCCTAATTCTATTTAGATTTAAAGATGTTCAAAGATAGTCAGATATTGTTTCGTGCCTCATAGTTTTTATCCAAATTTTATATGGTTGGATAGATCTTGAAATTATCTTTCCAATGATATATTATAATATTAATTCCGAGCTATAACGAAAAAGATATTAAAGATATACGAAACTCTATCCAAAACTGACACCCTTTCACTATTTCGGCCATATCTTTTTATCTACAAAAGATTTTAATCTGATTCCAATTGCATTAGAAAGTACACTTCAAGAGCTTTCCAACGACGTATTATATGACTTATTTATTTGGACTTCTGGATCAAAAGATATGATAAAAACAAAATTCGCAAAAACTGCTGTCTACGAGTTTTATTTCGATTTGAATTCGGATTTCTTTTCTTATTCTTCGACCTTCTCTTTTTTCTTATAAATAGAGGTCATATCTCCCCTTTTTCAATCATCAATTCTCTCATCAACTCTCCCTATCAACTTTCATCAATTCTCATTAATTCTCTCTATTCTCCCTCTAAGCAATATAGCTTAATTCTTTTTCTCTCTCTCTTTCTAAACCAAACTTTTAAATACAATATTTCGCATTCGCAAGACATAGAGTCATCTAGCCAAGTTCAAAGTTGCCTTCGCCCTAGACGTGAAAGGTTGATATTTTCTGAGGGTTTGGTCCAAAACTAGTCAAAATCTTATTTAATTTGATTCTAATTTAATTCTTTAATTGTTCTTTATTGATTTTCATTGAAGTTTACTAACTTGTGTATTTTGTTATTAGAAAGAGGTACGAGGCTTCAAAGTAAGTAGATTCGCTTACTCCTTATTTTATTAACAATGTAGATTGCATGCTTATTATTGTTTTATATTCCTAGTATCATGTTAGGATGCCTTCAATTCCTAGTATCATGTTAGGATCTTATTTTATGCTTTCTAGTATCATGTTTAGGGTGCCTTTACTTATTTCTAATATTATGTTATCATGTTAGTGCCATGTTAGGTTTAAAGCTTTGATCTTTATTGTTTAGTGACATGCTAGGATTTGTTATTAATCTTGTTAGTATCATGCCTAGGATCTTGCTATTATATTTAAGCTTTATTATGCCTTATCATGCTATTATCATCATGATTATTTATTGATTGTTATTATGTTGCTTGATATATTTTATATTGTTATTGCTTGATTACACCTTTTATGATTGTTAAAGGGAATTTGTACTTGAAATCACGCTTAATAAGATAATTAATTAATTTGGTTTAGGCTAATGTGATTTTAACTCAAGTGATCACCAATAATAGTATTATTTGTGCATTAATATTCAACCAACGTAGATAAACAGGGTAGGATTAATATAATGTTTGTATGTTATTCGAAAAACGCACATGAATACGAGCAGAACAAAGTAGAGGCCTATTTTATAGGGCGGGTCCTTTCTTTTGTAGATTGGATTCGTACCCTCATCCCCGGACCCTGTTTGGTTCAAGACCTTATGGAATTGATGGTCCTTTTGGATTGTCTTTTGGGTTTACAAGTTCCTAAAACTTGTTGGCGACTCTTTTGCTGTCTTTTCTTTCCCTTTGGAACGCCACCATACTTTAGTGTATGATCACAGTGGGGTTCGAGTTTGGGATCATAATGCTTGAAATATTCCCTACACTAGACGTGAAAGGTTTATACTTTTCCGAGGGTTTGGTCCCAATCCAGTCTAAACTTTTTAACTCTTTCTTTAAATAATTTAATTTAATTCTTTGATTTTATTATTTTCATTGAAGTTTACTAACGTGTGTATTTTGTTATTAGAAAGAGGTACGAGGCTTCAAAGTAAGTAATTATCTTACTCCTATTTTAATTTCAATGTAGAAAGCATGCTTAGATTTATTTAATTCCAAGTATCATGTTAGGATGTTATTATTTCTTTATTTCTAATAGCTTATTAGCACCATGTTTAGGGTGCCTCTTATTATTTCTAATAGCATGTTAGCACCATGTTAGGTCTAAAGCTTTGATCTTTATTGCTTAGTGACATGCTAGGATTTGTTATAAATCTTGTTAATATCATGCCTAGGATCTTACTATTATTATTAAGCTTTATTATTATCATGATTTTGATTATTATTATTATTATGATTTATATTATGTTGCTTGATATTATATATTATTGTTATTGCTTGATCACGCCTTTTATGCATGTTTAAATTAAATTTATACTTGAAATCACACTTAATAAGATAATTAATAATTTGGTTTAGGCTAATATGATTTTAATTCAAGTGATCGCCAATAATAGTTTTATTTTTTGCATTAATATTCAACCAACATAGATTAAACAGGTTTATGGTTAATCTAATGATTGCATGTTAGTCAAAAAGCGCACATGAATACGAGTAGAATAAAGTAGAGGCCTATTTTATAGGGCGAGTCCTTTCTTTTGTAGATTGGATTCGCACCCTCATCCTCGAACCCTATTTGGTTCAAGACCTTTTGGAGTTTACGATCTCATAGATCGTTAAGGGGTGTAACCTTCACCTCGTGAACGGTTTACAAGTTCCTATAACTTGTTGGCGACTCTTTTGTTCTCTTTTCTTTCCCTTTGGATGCCACCATACTTTAATGTATGATCAGAGTGGGGTTCAAGCTTGGGGTTATGATGCTTGAAATATTCCCTACAGTTTTTTGGCGACTCTGCTGGGGAAGATTTCTATTTTAATTCCTAAAATTTACTTTGGCAATGATTTAGATTAAGCGGATGAGACTCGAAAAGTTATAAGTATTTCATGTGCGTAATTTTGATTAACATTATTGTCATATGCATAAAAAAAGGTCCTCATTGGATAGACCATCCGAAATGAGTCAAAAACACAGTATTTCTACACGTAGAAAATTTGAGAGATATCTTTCACAACTAGAATCGAAATAATACTGCGAAATCTGGAAAATTCTAAGAACACAGGGCATGTAGGAAGTAGCGTCATAGAAAACAGGGCTTGTCGCCTGTAAAGTGGCTCTGTTGCCTGGCGACAGGGGTACTTTTGCGGCGACAGTCCCTGTAGTCTAGTGCCAAGTTCTCCCAATACCGAGCCAGAACTCTGTCTTCTTGTTTTGACCATTTCTAGCACTGTTGGCTCGATTCTACTTCCTGATTGAGTTTTTCTCTCTTTTTTGAAACCCATATGTGTACTACATATGGACATAACCCTCTGGGGGTTCACGCTTCATCTACCCAATCGAACGCTCCTGGCAACGACGGGTACATCCGAGTTTGTGAATCCACCAAACCGTGGAATCAAGTTTTTTAACTTGCGGGGTCCCATCCATACGCGCCAACCCTTCCTAAGGTAAGGCTTCCGCCGGACTCATAACCATGGACCCTCTTGACTAGCCCATATCCTTGAACTTTAGAGAACTAGAGCCATGGTCAGGTTGCAAACTCATTGCATCATATTGTGACTACTTGTGCATCTCTTACTTGTGCATAGCCTATTATGTGACTAAACTAACCGTTTGGTTTGAGTTGTGTTTGTAAATAAGTCTTAAATAACCAACCAATGACTAAAGGAATTTGTTTAATTAATTAATTAATTAATTTGAACTAATAAAATTGCCTTAAATTGAGTCATAGTTCTTTTAGTCAACCCGGATTTTTATTCCCGTATACTGCACAAGCGTCAACTTGTTTTGGTCATAGCCGGAGTTCTAGGAAGAACTACGAGTCTTAAAACCTATGGATCTGTAGCCCTGCGTTTTATCGTTTATTAGGCAATGGTTTCGTCTCAATCAGAGTTACATATAAAAAGTTATGACTAAAATACTACAGTATGTCCAGTTTAGTGCACATACGTGAAGTCTTAACTTAGTCTTTGCTTGAGTCTAGTAACATAGTACAGCCATATGGTCATGACACAAGTCTTAACATGTCACCAACACTCACTAGTCTTAGCACACACTATGCGAATATGTCACCATGACCATGTCTTATGTTCATGCATGAGTCGTTTTTCCGTCATATGAGTTGGGGGTTCATTCTATTCCTATTTCTTCAATATCTCTCCATCTACATCATCTTCCCACTCTCCACATACTTTTTCACACATATCATTCCCTTCATTCTTTCACGATCTCTTCCCATCTATGCATGTTGAATCGAGTTTGAGTCATGTGATTAACAAGAAAAAATGTAATGATGAGACAAAATACAAGGCAAGCTTCTCACCAAGATTTCATGCTTTCTTCTTCTTTTTTCAAACCTTTCCCCCATAAGTCTAGCATAGGAACCTTTCATTCTTCCTTAGATTTATTTCCTAGGTTTTTTTTTTTGTTCCCCTTTAATAAAATGAGCATTTCTTCCCTCGCATGTGATCATTGCATTGCAAAAAAAAAAAAAAAAAAAAAAAAAAAAAAAAAAAAAATGTCGAACTAAGCACAAGGTATACTAATGATTTGAGGCACCCTTTTGTAGCCCATCATATCTCTTACCCTTCAAATATATAATCCCTTTCTTCATATACCACTTTGAGCCTCGTCTAACGATAGGCCTTTCTTTTCTTCAATTCATATCTACCTCACCTTGGGATAGGATGGTGTGTAACTTATGCAAGTTCAAAGAACAAAAGCTTGAGTGATCTCAAAGGAATAAAATAAAAATATAAAAACAATAAAAGTGTACAAAAAGGGCAAGTGTTCCAATGTCTATGATATGAAAATATCTTTGATAAGAACACGTCTCGGATTGCGTCTCTTATCGGGTGCTTGGTACCGTGCCTGAGAAACATGAATGCCAAGTGAGTGATAGACCGCATGATTGGGATTGCCCACACTTATTGAAAATTTTCAAATAAAAAATGCAAAAGCAAAAGAGAGCAAAAAATAAACCAAAAAAAGATAGAGATCTCAAAAGTGAGAAAGCCTCAAGCAAAAAATACAAAGATTCAAAAGCAATGTTGCACACCTTGGGTGCTTATCTAAGGTCTTGAGCCTTTATCCCTTTTTTCTTTAACCTTTAGCCTAACCACGTTACAACCCTTAAAAAGACCATTTTGAGGTATACAAACACTTGTGCGAGGTTCGGCTAGAGCTACGTTCGGCCTGATTCCTAACGGATACGTAGGCAACCTCACATTGAGGTGCGGCCATAATAAAATGCATTCATATTCACATTCACACACTTACACCATGATCATATCAAGGGATCTCCGATGCTCATCCCTATTCATTTAGAGCTAGACTTGGGGGCTTGATCCCTACATCATTAGCCTACCTAGCCTAAGAGTCACCATCTCTTGAGTCTTTTCAATATATTTTCCACACCGTTAGCCTTTGCAGCCTAACTTAGTGTCACTTTCACACACTGCACAGATACATGACCAAAAGATACTTCCTTTAGGAACCCTTTGTCATGAAATCTTAACACAACGTTGAAGCATGCTCACTCATCACTCATCAAATCATCATTGCATCACAAAGTATGAAGTACTTAGCCTCCGCGCCTAGGTTACCTAAATACTTTCAATTAAGATTGTCTAGGATGAATTAATCCTTGCACCTTGAGAGATAGCATCAAATGCATATACTTGATTAAGCTCATTCAACATGCACCATCAAACACTTCAATTCTTTTGCGTCTTTCTATTTCGGGAGAAAGTCGGTACCCTCCACAAAAATGACGGAATTTTTTTGCTTTTTCGAGTCATGTACACATCGAGTCACATGAGTCATCACTTTGCACACACGAGTCACACGTAGCGAGTCATCATTAAATCAAGTTCACACTTTGAGTCATGTCAAGCCACATGTGTCAAACGCTTTGAGTCGAGTCATAGCAATGCAATGAGTCGAGAACCACTAAGCCTTAGGTCAACCCTAATATAACTAAAAAGATAAGCAAAGTCCTATAGTCCAAAATATAAAGGCAGGTACATTCCAGCAAGCAAGAACTCCAGCGCCGCCAGACGACAAAATCTGTCACTTGGCGACAGAACGAGAACGCGGCGACAATATGATCTGGCGTGCGCCAGTGCGGCGACAGAGTACAGGGCTCCATATTATGGTCATATAGACCTCATACAGCAATTTTGGGTTCCTTGGTACGCCAGTTATCCCCTATAAGCAATTTTACATGATTAAGTAGTCAGCTTAATTACAATCGCAATAAGTGGTCGACCTGACAAAAGATCGTCTAAATTAGCTTAAAGCGCCTAAGCATTGGCTCATCGCAAGCACCGAAACAACGGTTCACAAAGAATTCCTAGGATGGAAGACTTCCGCAGATCAATTTGAAAACTTTAAGAATCTTAGATATGGTTCTTAAAGAAAAATTTTCCAAGATGGAAAGGTCGATTATTCCTAAGGGGTAAGAACAAGAAGACTTAAAGATTCAAGACGACGAAGCTTTCAACAAGGGGGGCTTTAAAATTTAAAAGAGTCTCTCGGTTGGATTTGAGAGGGATGGTTTGAGATGAAGCGACCTTCAATAGCTTTCACTATGATTGGGGAGGTTATTATTAGATTTGAGAAGAACGATTCAAGATGAAGCGGTCTTTGATAGTTTTCGCTATGATTGAGGAAGTTATCACTTGATTTGAGAAGATGGCACGAGATGAGCGATCTTCGACAACATTCACTAAGATTGTGGAAGTTGTCACCAAGATTTGAGAAGATAGCCCGAGATGAGTGATCTTCGACAACATTCGCTAAGATTGTAAAAGTTGTCACCAAGATTTGAGAAGATAGCACGAGATGGGCGGTCTTCAACAACGTTCGCTAAGATTGTGGAGGTTGTCACTAAGATTTAAGAAGAAAGCACGAGATGGGCGGTCTTCGACGGCATTCCCTAAGATTGTGGAGGTTGTCATTCAGATTTGAGAAGATAGCACGAGATAGGCGGTCTTCGACGACATTCTCTATGATTGGGAAGGTTGTCACCATGATTTAAGAAAAAGCTCGAGATGTAGCAGCAATGATAGACGACATTCCCTAGGATGTGGAGAGTTGTCATAAACATCTGAAGGTGATTTCAAGCGGAGTTATCTTCGAACGTGTTCCCTAAGATGTGGAAGATGGTCACAAAGTAGAAGAGGATCATTTCAAGCGAAGCAATCTTCGATGGTGTTCCCTGGCTTGTGAAAGATTATCACAGCGGAAATTGGAGGCAGTTACAAGCATAACAGTCTTCAGGCAGGATGACATTCTCTAGCTTGTGAAAGGTCGTCAAAACACAATACAGCAACAAAAAAACGGTTACTCTAGAGATGTGTGCTCGATGGTGCAAGATACGTGTTTCTTAACTCTCTTTATCTGTTTAACTAACGCTAGTTTGCAGGTATCGGCGTTACAAGAATGATTTAGGATCGCTGAACATTCTGTATCATTCTCCGTCCCTATCGATACTTTGACTTTTGTTTTCGAAACATGCGTTTCTCCAAACTTAGTTAAAGTGGGGGCTTCTATAGACACCCAATTGTGTCTCCCCAAAACCAAACCCAGTGATGAATACCTTTCGCGTCGAATCATAATCGAATGAAGTGAAAGTGTGAAAAGACTAGCGTTGCGGTTATTTTTATTTAAATATCTTTCTTTCTGTTTTCGAAAAGCCACTCTATTTTATGAAAACGTTCAATCCAGTTTAGTTTGGTCCATGATAAGGGTCTAATAATGGTGTAGTTGGATAGGGCTTGAAAAGACATTTCCAACGATATATTATAAGCCCAATTCCGATGAATAATGAGGAAGTTATGGCCAAAATACTAAACTGGGCCCAAGCCGGATTTTACCTACGACCCAATAATCATGAGGAGGGTCCAAAGGTTAAATCCTATTCCTAAACTAATTATGATTGATTAGAATCTTTAATAAGATTCTAAAAGATCTTAATCATCCTTTTTTAAAAAGATAAAGATCATAGAGTTGGAATTTGATTAAAACTTTCCTTTTTTATAAAAAGTTTCCTTTTTTAAATTCCTAATTTATTCGAATTTAAAAATGTTCAGTTAGATATTATTTTTGTGCCTCATATTTTTTATCCAAATTTTATATGGTTGGATAGATCCTGAAATTATATTTCCAATGATATATTATAACATTAAATCCGAGTTATAACGGAAAAGATATGTAAGAAATACGAAACTCTATCCAAAACTGACACTGACCTACTATTTTGGTCATATCTTTTTATCTAAAAAAGATTTTAATCTGATTTTAATTGGGTTAGAAATTATACTTCAAGAGCTT